>NC_140085.1:133215457-135615457 GCF_964237585.1 Gallinula chloropus | reverse complement strand
AACCATTCCCAGAGAGCAGCATTCGTATGGCCTGCCTTCAGTCATCATACTGATGCCCCAAATGACCCATGTGAAGGGGACTCCAGTGACCGCAGTCCTGTGACAGAGTCCTTTCAGCTCATGGAGGAAAGAACAAGTCTTCCTAGATTAGAAGTGTGAATATTATTTTCAGCAGAATTTAGTCCACCTATCTCTGGAAGGATGGGTTTAATTCTTGGACTTCACACACAGCCTGAACTCACACTCACTCTGAGTATGTGGGTGTGTGTGCCACGTATGTGCCACTAAGTCCGTGCTGGCACCAGCAGCTTAGCATGCACAGAGCTCATTGCCATCCAGTTGTTTAGTTACAAAGCTAGGCAGTCGTTTTGGATTATAATATACTTAGTTTATGACCAGGGAGGGATGACTGTATCACCTGATCTCCCTTTCTCTCTATGGCAAACTTTGCCTACCTGTGTGAGGCTCAGTAACTTGTATATGGCTACAGGAAAACATGCTTTTTCACAAAAAAATAATCTTTTAGAAATGTCTCACTAAGCCTTGATATCAACAAATGGAGAATCTCTGCATTCTCCTTTTGATAGCCGTGCTAATGGTTAGTCAGAAGTGATGAAAAGCATGGGCTTCGTTTCTCATTTGAATTTGATGTCAGCTTCCCAGTGCTGATTTGGTTTATGTATTACCCTTCTTCGCTAGATTAACAAGCCAGTTGGCACTTAGTATTTTCTCCCCATGAAAATACTTAGGTGCTTTAATCAGGTCATCTGTCTTTCTTTTTAATAAACTATACAAGTTGGACTCTCCAAATATTTCTGCTGCACTCTCATCACTTTTGCAGCTGTATTCTGTGATCTCTGGTGGGTTCTTTTTCAGCTTCTTTCTAAACTGTGGAAACCTTAATCCCATTGTAAGTAGCGATGGGTTGTAATGTTAATATTACCAGTGAGGGTTTAAAAAAACACTTTCTGTCTTTGCATACTGTTTATTTCAAAGCTTATATTAACACTTATTTCTGTGTGAAATTAGATTTTAAGAAACTCTTCTATTGTTGAGTAAAGCCTTGTTGGTAAGGGCATCTGCTCGCATGACAAATTATTACAACCATCCACATGTATGCTCTTGCCCAATGGTAAGGGAAACCTATGTAACTTCTAAGTGTCACTGACACAGGTAATAAAATAACAATAAAATAGTATCTTTAAATATCTATTTTTCTCCTTCCTCTTCCTTCATTCTTGAGAATAATTTATTTACTTGTCTCTAGTCTTCACACAAAAAAGCTTTTCAACAGAGAGCCAGTATGAACCCTTACCAAAAAGTTGCTGGGGAAAGTAACCAAACCCAGGCTAATCCTGTAACCAAAGCCAGGCTAATCCTAGGGTTTGATAAGCTCTTCCAGCCCGTTTGACAAGCGTGGCCTGTACTGATACCTTCTGTCTGGGACAGAAGGGGGACAATGAAGGGCTTTTACCTGATCCCATCACTGAGAAAAGCTACCAGTGATACAGCATGTAAGATTTGTAAACAGAACAAATGAAAACATGGCCCACACAGTTGATAAGTGTAATTATAACAGAAGAAATTAAATACAGTTTCTTCAATGACAGTCATAGAATCACAGAATCATAGAATGCTTTAGGTTGGAAGGGATGTTTAAAGGTCAGCTAGTCCACCCCCCCTGCAGTAAGCAGGGACATCACTAGATCAAGCTGCTGCTTCCATCTACAGTGCTACAATGTGAATATCTGGTATTTTACAGCATCTGTAAACTCTGTGAATCTTATAGAAGCCTTCAGTGCAGATATGCCAGTTGTCTCTGTTACTGTTGCATAGCATAGTGTTGAAACATTGAATAGAGATATTTAATATAATAATGCTGTTAAAAATTTGCCCGTAAGACATGAAGAAGTTATAACAGAAAAATCCTCTAATTGTTGCTTGGATTTTCAGATCTTGTGTTTAAACAAAGTTACGCTTCTTGAGTATATTATATTTTACATAAACATAACATGCTCCACAGAAAAAGGAAATGGGAAATCATTTGAAAAGAAGATGGAGCTATGACAACAGAGATCTCAGAAAGCCATCTGAGAATTAGTTAATTTATGTGGGTAGCCACGTGGAAGTTCTTATGCATCCTGGAGACAATTCTAGAAGAACTATGGACTTCTACCTGATATATTGTTAATAGTTTTTGGTGCTGAAATAGACATTTCTTATACAGTGTAGATTTACTCACTTCTGATTAGAATAGGTATAACTCTTTCTCAGGTGTAGAAATTCAAGTAGTTGTACTTGGATAGATGGTGTACATGTCTCACAGTGATATAAATGAAAACATATTGTACTACAGACCGAGAATTAGAATTGAGTTTATGAAAGCTTCTGGTGATGATATGTTTAGATATGTTATTTATTAAATTGATTATATCATAAAAAGATCCTTAATGTATAGTTTTAAAAGCTGTTAGACATTGTGTGGAACAGTATAATTAATTTGAAAAGTCTCCAATGACTATCTCATTTCACTGTACAGCATTTAATTATTAGATTATCTAGACAAAACCAGAGCATAAGACTTAAGGCTTGCAATGCAGGAAGCCAGTCAAGATATACGACGGTCAAATTGCAGAGGAAATATGAAATCAGGCTTCACTTGTCATGCTCAATGGCAGGCATGGAAAAGTCTGCAAACAGGTTTATTGTTGCAGAAGAAAGCCAGGCTATCTTTCATGTGTGATTTTCATAAATACTTCCCCTGAGACTTTCTCCCCAGAACATACAGGAAGATAATTTCTGTGGCCTACTTAGTTCTTTGTGCACAGAAGTGACGCTCAATCAATTCCCACTCTGGAAGCCTTCTCAGAGATCACTTGTGTGTCTCCCCTGCCCGCTGTTCTGGGTCAGCGTGCTGGTGTTCCAGTCCCGTGCTCAGCCACGGGTTTGGATGAATCGTTTGCTGATTTTAGACTTGACCAAAGAGGCTGAAAATCGTTCAGCCAAGCTCAGGGTGTATTAGGATTCTTCAGGTTCCTATAAAAGTGCGAAGTGCTCGAATGCCCTGAGTCGCTGGGGCTTGTCCTTGCCTCCCTGGTTCCATCTGTGCTGGGTGTTGGGTTTTCCCCCTCACGGCTCTGCCAGATCTCCTGACTTGAGACACAGTGCCCTGGTGAGCGCCCAGAGCGACAGGAGGCCAGCGCTCTTGTTCCGGTGAGGTGATGCACACTGGGTTGACGGGTACCTCTGTCTCTCATTGCAGCCCCCTCAGCTGTCAGATGCGGTGATCTCCATGGTAACTCAAATCCCCAGACTCTTGACAGCAGCCTGCGAGGAGCAGCATTCAGCAGCTCAAGGGTCTCACGACCAGGTAAGCCAGAAGTAATCTCGCCAAACAGAAGCTTACCTCGGGAACGTGGCTTCCCATCCACCTGCCTTTTCCTGGGGGAGGACACACGTGCAACTGGTTCCTAGGCATACGCATCATGATGAACTTCTACCAGTGCTCTCATTTAATGCTGTGGCATGCAGGTGCTCTAGAGATGTTTGACAAAAAGTCTGCATTGTTTTTTAAACTACAAAATGAAGACCCACAATGCAGCAAAACAAAGGAGCCACTGTACCATTTTTTAAGTGGCTTCAGTGTTAAGTAGTTGCTATGGTAGGAAATAACCCCAAAACATGTCGGTGGTAAGAGCTGTCTCACCACTGTAGCTGCACCAGTGTCAGCACTGCCTGGTCTAATGCTAGGCTTGAGCTCTCTCACACTGCTGAAATGGTCTGTAGAGGCTGCTTCTGTGTTCATGTAATGTTCATTGATACTCTCTAGCCTTTTCAAACTGCTGCTATGCTCCTTTCACACAATGATCTTCCAAATCCCTTGCTGTGCTAACACCAGCATGTGAGGCGTTCTGGTTAACAGAAGAGGTACAAAATTCTTCCCCTTTTTTGGTGAATTACAGAGAAAACATCAAGAAAGACCAAGATCTTTGCCATCTTGAGAAAACAGTATGGGGTCTATACAGCTGAATTTACTATTCAAGTCTCACTAATCCTATGAGCAAAAGTAGTATTTCTGTTCATATGCACTTAACATGTGGGGGGAGGGTTATTTCTCTTTTTGTCATAATGTTTCCCTGAACTTGTATTGAATTGTTTCTGTGCTGTGAAGATTGTATTTATTTTTTAAGACCTTTGTCTCTATGCACCGATTTTTGGGCATTACCTGCATTTGTTCTTTCTTGCTTGCTATGTAAGTCCACTTGGCTGAGCTGACTTTTTTTTGTGCCGTAACTACTGTCAACAATATTTCCTTTTGTATCACTGATGATGTTCTCAGATAATGTTGGGCTACTGCTGGATGATTTTATTTGAAGCAGAGTAGAATGCTCCTCTTCAATTATGATTTCCTGGTAGCAACTACTATTTTATATCTATATCTTAATCACATTTGATGGTACTGATAGTAATTTCTCACTCTTTATTGTTGTGTGTCTGTAAGCTAAATGCTGCTCAAAAGTCTGCGTGCTTCATCTAACGAATCGCTTCTGTTGACCACAGTTCATAACTTTATCAGATGATTGAATCAAACTTTGTGTTTTACTGGCCAAGTTTCTATAAAACGGTGTTGATTTGCATCAGTTTTATTCGTGTCATTTCCCAGTGAATTTATCCTTTATCTGCTCGCTAATAATGGCAGAGAGCTCTGTAATTACTGAGATCATACCACTTGCCATCATCAAATATTGGTGGAAAATAACTAGCAGTTCTACTGAACTTCTCTGGCGTTCCAAAATGTATTGAAAATTAGCATCATTGAAATCATACTCCAGCAAACACTTTCAGGACTCTAAGGCACAAATTATCTGGGTGTGCTATTTTAAAGCTGTCTTTTAACATTGATTTTGGTTACTAATGCCTTCCTTATCTGTAAAAATGCGCTTTTTTTCTACTTAGAAGAAAATATATGTGGGGCTTTCTGGGATTTTTTTGCATAGCATGTTTGTATTCTTTTAAAATATGAATTGGGAGTTGAAGGCCCTCTGCTTTCTTGTCTGTTTTCTTTAGCCCAAAATTTCCTATTTAAAATAACTTCTAGTTGAATTTGTTGGGGTTTCTTAGTGTGTAGTGTATATTTCAATCTAATTATACCCTTAACCCAGAAATAGAGTGTGATTTTTGGCCACAGGTTGCCTTTTTTTTTTGACTGTTTAATAGTAGCCTTTGACCCCTGGTGGCAGTGGGGTAGGAAGAGTCCTTCCACATTTTCTTTTCTCTGCTTTCTCCCAAATCCAGAATTTTCCCCTAGTTTACTGGGCCAATGAACTTCCGAGCTTGTGATTAACTAAACTACGTATTGAATGTGCAGGTCCAGAGTGTAAGTATGCTCTTGGTATTAGAAGAATGTAGGAGAACCTGTGTGGTATTTCTGTCTTACGTCTCTTAGATGGATGTCCTTCATAGCTCTTGTCTTGTTTTACAAATAAATACCTAAGGAGCAGATTACCCAGTCCTCTGATACAGTGTAGTGGTTTGTTTTATCTCATATTACCAACAGTGTATCCACACGGGATCTGCTAGCACATTACGTATATGAATTCAAGGTCTTCTCCTCCTCCCCAGGTTACTGGCCTCTCAGTAATTCTGAAAGAAAGGGGTGCCAGTAGTGTAGAGTACCATCTTCTGTTTCTTTTTCTCTGGGTCTCTTTTCCTGGAAAGTTAGAAATGCTGATTTTAATGTTTTGATTGTGGAGATGTCCCCAGCAGTTTGAAGTGATAGCAACTATCACAGAACATCTCCTTCTAAAGAAGAGCTTACAGCCTCTTATTTTCCTGTTTCCCAGGCCTCTAATTTCTTCCCTCCACTCAGGCATCTGTATGTAGGGTTGAGTTTGTACAGCACCTGTATCTGTAACACCTCCCAGTTGTCTTGAGCAGGTTTTTTCCAGCCCTAGGTCATCCTTACCCAAAGAGAGTAACCACATGTCAGTGACATGAAGCTAATTCCCTAAATTCTCCTCTGTCATGGATGCAAGATGCTCTTCCAAAGGCCAGAACCTCTCAGCTTTTCACCAGACACATAGGCAGTAATTGTTCATCAGTCTTTCTGCCCTTCTGAAATACAGGCAGATCTCCAGGATGTTTTTCACATGCTCCTTTTGAAACATGCAGCTGATTTAATGCTAGCCAGAGATGGCACATACTTTAGCACTTTTCCATCTCATAGTAACCCTGGCATCTTCATCTCTGCAAGACACTCTCTCTGACCAATCTATAGTGAGGACAGAGCCAAAACAGGTAGAAAACACTGTGCTCTGAAGAAAGAAATGCCAGGAAAATTTCCTGTAACTTCCTGACATCAAATGTTGTAGGAACTGCTTGTTGGATTGTGGAGAGTTATCAGGAGGACTGCTGCAAATCTGCTTAGGCAGTTCTGAAGCAATTGCTTGTCTGAACCAGTATGAGGAAAAGCAAAAGCAGAGAAAAACACGAGGATTTTGTAAAGTTAGCAATCATTTTTAGTGCCTGGAAATAGATCACAGAAGTTCCTTCAGTCCTGTGTTTTAGTGGTTTAGCTGCCTAATCTAGGACAACAATTTTTATGTGATGAGTGCCAGACCCCTTTAGTACTTTCTTCTAGGCAGGCACCAAAATCATTTACCCAAGGTAGTAGTGGCTTTTGAATACCATAGCCAAAATCACTACCAGGACTCATAAAAATACATTTTTACAAAATACGGGCGTGTTAATTTTTACCGTTATCATTGTCTAATATTGATATGATTGACGTGACAACAACAAGAGGCTGACTCTGTCAAGATCACGTGTGATACATTGTAAGAATGTGTAGGGAATTACAGTATTGTGACTAGAAAACCTTAGAGTGTAAAAAAGCAAAATGAAACAGAGGGATGAGGCAAATTTATATGTGAGAACATGAAGAATTGGGGGAGTTCAGTTAGAAATAGTACGAGTATGCATGATACCAAGAAAGACACAGATCACCCTTTACTAGATTGATGTTTATTGTGTTCATTAGTTACTTTGGATTTAAGAACAAGAAGCCTAGGATGCAAGTGGAAGATATTTCAAGTGTACCAGCTGATACGCTGAACAAGTTTCTGTTGTTGAAGGAGCTTGGAATGTCACAGTTGGAGAATGTCACAACCGAAATGTGGTAGTGCAGGTTGTGGCTGGCTCTGCTGGCAGTGCCCTGGCACTTAAGTTTCACTTAAGAAAATGCTCAGTATTCATTCTGAAGTAAATTTCCAGAACAGTTTTTTCTTCAGAAACATTTCAGAAGCTTTCATTTGGTGTGAGTGAGAAGAATGTTTCATTATATGTAGGTCAGCATTAAAATGGTTGATTTTGAGGAAAAGCAAGTCTTTGTTTTATGTAAGAACAAACGTTGCATTTTTATACAAGGAAAGTGAAAGAAATTACTGGAAATAAAAGAAGTTAAGTTATTGTGCCTGGGAAGATCACAGAACAGATCCTCCTAGAAGCTGTGCTGAGGCACACAGAGGACAGGGAGGTGATTCAAGACAGCCAGCATGGCTTTACTAGGGGCAAGTCCTGCCTGACAAATCTAGTGGCTTTCTACAGTGGAGTAACTGCATCAGTGGACACGGGAAGAGCTACAGGTGTCATCTGTGGATTTCTACAAGGCCTTTGACATTGTTCCCCACAACATCCTTCTCTCTAAGGTGGAAAGAGATGGATTTGATGGGTGGACTGTTCAGTGGATAAAGAATTGACTGGATGGTGCATCCAGAGAGTGATGGTCAATGGCTCGATGTCCAGATGGAAGATGGTGACAAGAGTCAAGGGTCTGTACTGGGACCAGTGCTGTTCAGGGCCTTCATTAATGATATTCACAATGAGATTGAGTGCACACTCAGCAAGTCTGCTGATGACACCAAGGTGGATGGTGAGATGAACATTCCAGAGGGATGAGATGCCATCCAGAGGGACCTGGGCAGGCTAGAGAAGTGGGCCCAGGTGAACCTCACGAAGTTCAACAAAGCCAAGTGCAGGGTCCTGCACCTGGGTCAGGGCAATCCCCATTATCCATACAGGTTAGGAGATGATGTACTGGAAAGCAACCCTGAGGAAAAGGACTTGGGAGTACTCATGGATGAGAAGCTGGACACGAGCCACCGATGTGCATCTGCAGCTCAGAAGGCCAACAGCATCCTGGGCTGCATCAAAACAAGATCGAGAGAGGTGATTCTGCCCCTCTACTCTGCTTTGGTGAGACCTCACTTGAGTTCTGTGTCCAGCTTTGGAGCCCTCAACACAAGAAGGACATGGACCTGTTGGAGCACATCCAGAGAAAGGCCACAAAAATGTTCAAAGAGCTGAAGCACCTCTCCTGTGAAGATGGGCTGAGAGAGCTGGGGTTCAGCCCGCAGAAGAGAAGGGTCCAGAGGGACCTTACAGTGGCCTTCCAATACCTGAAAGGTGCCTGTAAGAAAGATGGAGAAGAACTGCTCATGAAGACATGTAACCATAGGACAAGGGGTAATCGTTTTAAACTAGAAAAGGGGAGATTTAGGTTGGATATTAGGAAAAAGTTCTTCACTATGAGGGTGGTAGATCACTGGAACAGGTAGCCCAGAGAGGTAGTGGAGGCCCCATCCCTGGAGATACACAAAGTCAGACTTGATGGGGCCCTGAGCCACCTGATCCAGTGAAGATGTCCCTGCTTACTGCAGGGGGTTGGGCTCGATGACCTCTAAAGGTCCCTTTCAACCCAATACATTCTTTGATTCTGTGATCATCAAGGAGTTGCCTTGCAAGTGCATGAGTTTGAAAAGTATTATGCTTGTGTGTCTTTGTTCTTTAACACCTGTTTTAATTAGTAGTGATTGCTAATGGTTTGGTTTAATTTATTTAGAACTCATCAGTGTTACTGTAGAGGCAGAGAGAGAAGCTTTGTATGTGGTAACAACAGCTGCTGCTGGCACTAGATCCCACCAAATCATTGGTCAGTTTGATGTATGGACTAGTAAAATCAAACTTTTAAACAACGTCCTTTGTAATATAATTCTTGGGTTTAGTTAATAAAACTGTGAATTGATTTTAATTTCTAAAATTATTTTTCAAGTATTATCAACAATTAATGTGCTACCTGTGGGGCTACACATGAGTTATTCCCTTTGACTGCTCAGCATTCATTATTCATAGCGTGTGGTTATTCTTAAAAGTCACATGCCATTCTGTCTGCTCACTGAAAAATAGTGAGCTGTTGTCATAATATTTTTTAAAATAAGTATATTTTAAAATAACATCAGCATTCTTTAAAATGGCCAACTTCTGAGATATACTTGCTTTGAGCCTTCCTTCTCAGTGGTAGCACTTTAAACTGCTGCTAGTAGAATAAACATATTACACCTCTTTTTTAAAAAAACCCTATTTTTCTTTAACACTGCTGAAGTTGCAAGGAAGGTTTTTCAGTGATAGTGAAGAGAGGCTTGGGGATGCTAGCATTCCAAAATAACGTGGTAAAACACATTATCCTTTGATTTTTATCTAAGCTGGTGATTTTTTAAGGCTTAACTTTGAGCTTTTAGGACGGGGCTGTGGCAGTCCTGTGATCTCTGTCTTTTGATTTGTGGAGCGCATTAGGATGCTGCGTTCACTGTGCCAGTCAATTGAGAGCGCTGCTAATAGATATGCAGAGTGGAGAAAGACAGTTTTTGCTGTAATTGTTAATAAGTTTATATTTAGCTTACCTGGAGTGCCAGATTAAGTGGAAGGTGTGAATGAAATCTGTTTTAGAAATCTGCTGCTGCACAGAAGTGTGGGAGCTGCCAGAGGGTGGGTGAGAGGAAAGCTCTGCGTTGGCCAAACCCCCTCCTCTGAATTTTCTCAGCAGAGGCTCCACACAGGCCAACAGTTCTTCACCTGTCCAGGTGAAGTTCTTCCATGTCCAGGCAGGTACATGCCCAGGCCAGTGATTCCAGCTTAGGCTCTGGCACTCTTGGAAAACTCAGGTATTTCCCTGTGCATGTAGCACCCAAACACCGTGTGTGTAGCACATTGCAGGGATGTGGTGTCTCCTGCAAACTCCCTGTAACAGGGTACCATCTTCCCAAACAGAATTAGGGTGGTTTTCCTCTGAAGAACAGGATTTTCTGCTTTTTAAAGGTTGGTTCACTTGAAGCTTTTGTTTTAAACAGAATTCTTTTATCATATTATGCTGTAGAAATGGAATTACTACAGGCAGTCCAGTTAAACATACTCCTAAATATCTGAATGTCTCATGCAGTCATCCCACTCAGAAACAGAACATGTAATAGAAGTATCCTTAGAGTAAGGTGCTTCTCTATACATTAAGCCTTGGAGATGTATAGGGATCTGTATTGCTACTTAATACTTGTATGAGCTGTTCCTACTTGAGCTGCTTTGTTTTAATGGCACGTGAAAACAATTTATGGATAATCATACTATTGTATAGAAAGTACATGCTAAAGATCTGTGCCCAATGCACTAATATTCAGTTAATTGCAGAAGTTTCCATCTTCAGGCAGCCTGTGAGCATTTGGGCAGGATATTTTACTGGCTTAAGCTTCACTCCAAATGCTGTAAGCAAAAAGAAGTAAAATTATTAATTTTTCTCAAAAGTTTACTTATCTGTACTAGTGAGATTTAAGATGTCTTTGGTGTGAACTGGTGAGATTTCAGGTATAATTCATCAAAATGGAATTACAAGCATGTCATCACAGATAATACATTTTTACCTGTACACTGAGGTGACAGGTTCTCAGTTGGCTTTGTAATGGAGTACCGTGGCCCAAGCTTTTCTTTCATAACTGTGATTACACTGATTTACTAAAGTTATTGTAATAGTATAGGCAGAGAGTGAATGATTGCCACAGAAAAAGCTGTGGTGATTTATGCTATTGCAGAGCCTAGACCTGAGCCTGAAGAGCGATGTGCTTGAGTGTCCCTGACTGTTTCAGCACAAAGTCCATTTCCAGCCAGCTTTTGCTGAAGTCTGTTAATAGGTACCAGGATGCTTTTTAGCTTTAGGGCAGATGAGGAGAGATCAGACAGTCTCTTGCTCTGGTTCAGCTGTGATGGGCAGGAAACTTGAGCTAAGGAGCAAAGGGGACAGCTCAGTTCTACGTAGGTGCAACCACTGGTGTGGTATTTCTCAAAATAGTCTCTGTATTGACTTGGCCAAAGCCCATTCCCCTTGAAAGACCCGCGTTGCCTTCAGACCTTCATGCAGGAGGTGTTTTCCCAGGGCTGCTTAGTGTTGTGACTTCTCCTACTAAGTATTTCAGGACATTAGGTGAATATGGCTGCTACCTACTCAGAAAATACACGGGGACCAGGGAAGACAGTCTTCCAAACAATGCAGCTGTGTTGTAACAAAGCATGTTTATAATTTTTGTTATATCTTGGAAGGTTAACGTTTATTTATTGGTTTCTCTGTGGACTACAGTGGAAATTAGCAAGCATCCCAAATCTCTGTAACATGAATTGTGTTTATCGTCAACTTAAATCCATTTAAATAAGTTTAGTTCAACTGATGCATGCACAAATTAATTTGCCTTTTATCTAGCCTGCTTCCTGTCCTAATAAACAGAATAATCAATCATGGGAGCGAGCTTCTATAACGTGATTGTATATCCCTCATCAAGGAAATGTAAAATAATTTCTGATCCCTATTCAGTTCCCCACATAATCAAGGTCTCTGGATATAATGATTCATCTTAATCATTTTTATATTCCTTGGTGGAAAATGGAAAAAAAACCCTCAAACCAAAAAAAAACCCAAAGAACTAGGGTGTTGTGGGTTGGTTTGGTGTTTTTTAAATTTTACTTGTATCTTTAAAGAATTATTGCATTCAGCGTTGTAAAACTGATTTAAAAGTAGAAGATACTTTTTATTCTCCACAAGACAGGAAAGATACCAGTCTGACCCAGAGAACTCTTGATAAACAAAAAGGCAACACTATCACGTGTTCAAGAGTTTGTACTGTAGTGACCTGTATTCATCCTTACGAGTAAAGCCTGGGCTGGAGCCACTGTCACCTTTCTTACTGATTGCAGGGAGTGTAAGGCTCCAGCTAAGCATTTTCCCTCCTTGTTGAAATACAAAGCACCAAACAAAACCTGAGGTTAGCTTCATGGAAGATAGTAGAAAAACTCCCCACAATTAAAGCTTTAGGTTACTGTTTGAGAGCCTCCTTAATAGATTAGCTACATCACATACGTTTTTCCCACGTGGAACTGGCCTGCATATGAAATAATACTTTTACTTTCATGGTGAAGAATTTACACTATATATTAATTGTCTGTGATTTCTTGATTATATATCATTATTCTATACCACATATTTAATGACATTTGTATAGATAAGCAATTATGAAAAATTTATAATATGTGAAAGAGCAATTTTTGCAGTTTGTTTATAGTAGTATTTTACAGCTTACTAGCTGTAGTATTTTAGGGGTGTTTTCCAGCTTGCTTTTACCGACCAATTATTCCTTTTGCCATTCCAGAAGGCATTAAGGCAAACTTGTGTTCTGGGTGGTTTGTCTAAACCTGTGTCTTCAGAGTATGTCCTGGAAAGTGTAGTTGACAAGATTAGAAAAACAATAATATGTCTTAAAAAGTATTCCTACCGTGCCAGTTAATGGCAATTTTTGGACTGGCACTTCGGAAACACTGTTCAAATCAAGGTGTGGCAAGGAGTTGCTTCAAAACGACACTGAAATACATCCTGAGCAGTCAAACCATGCTTCTGGTATTTTAGCTTAAAGATGCCTCTTCTGCTCAACACCGACAGCAAAACAAAATTAATTTTGAGAAATCGTGGTGTAATTCAAGTGTAGCTGCTGGCTGTTGTACAGGAACTGAATCATTTGGCCCATATAATTCAAACTAGACTTTAAACATGTTAATCATATTGCCTTATTATTAATCAGTCCAATGCTAAAGACTTGCTTAATATTAGAATATCTTCTTATGTCTGTAGAAAAATGAAATGCAGAAAATATGCTTATTTGTCCTTTGGGCTTTCAAGTTATGAGCTTTGTTCCAAAAAAGATTTGACATGGATACATTTTGACATTGAGATGAGTCTTTTCCTCTATATTAAAAATTGAGCAGCATCATGCAGAAAACAATAATCCTTGTACTGGAGCAAAAGAAAAGAAAGGTGCAGTGCACATTTTGGAATAAATAACATTGCCTTAAGTGAAATAGTGTCTCCTTGCTACTTAGGTGATTCCATTTCATGAATACAAATACTAAATACCTTTGGTCAGTTGAGGCTTAATCATTTGCTTCAAAATGTTTGTTACCTGAAATGTAAATTAATCCCATGTTTTAAAAGTGTATTACTTTAGGTTTTAGCACAGTAACCTCATTTCACACTGCCAGTTTCATGATTGTCTTGCAAAATCTGTGTTTTTTGAGCCAAAAGTTCAGCTGTGATAGGATATGTGGTGGTTTGACCCTGGCTGGAGGCTTAAACGCCCACCAAAGCCTCTCTATCAATCATTCCCCTATATATTGAGAGGCTCAGGAGTCGAGATGAGGACAGGGAGAGATCATTCCTCAATCAGCGTCACGGGCAAAACAGACCCAACACAGAATAAAGGACAGAAAACTCTCTAATTTATGACACTGCCCTGCACACCCAGTGACACCAGATTCGGATAATGAGAAGTGTGACCAGATCTTAAAGCACCTCCCCCCCACCCCTCCCTTCTTATCAGACTTCACTTTAGTCATGATTTCCCTCCCTTCTCCCACCCAGGTGGCACAGGGATAGACAGGGAATGGGGATTTTGGTCAGTTGCTCAGGAGTTGTTTTCCTTCTTAGCCAGAGGGGACATTCCTCACACCCTTCCCCTGCTGCACGGTGGGGTCCCACCCATGGGTGACAGTCCTTCAGAAATTTCTCCAACGTAAGTCCTTTCCCACGGGGCGCCAGCTCTTCTCCAGCTGCCCCAGTGTAGGTCACTGCTCTGGGGTACAGCCATAAATCATAGAATGTCTCTGTCTCTCAGGCCCAGACTGCTCCAGCCTGGTACTCCACAAGGTCACAAGCTTCCCCCCCCCAGCAAACCTGCTCCAGCATGGGTCGATCTCTCTCTCTCTCTTTGATCTCTGTGTCTCTGTCTCTCTCCATGGGCTGCAGGTGTTGGTACAGGCTTGATCCAGCGCAGGTCACAGCCTCCTCTGTATGTGTCCAACTGCTCCAGCGTGGGGCCTCTCCACGGGCTCCAGCTGGGGTCTCGGCCTTTTCCATGGGCTGTGGGGGGACGGACACCCGCTCCACTATGGGTTTCTCCACGGACTGCAGGGGCATCTTTCTCTCTGGCACCTGGAGTGCCTCCTTCCCCCTTTCCCTGGCCTTGCTGCCTGCACAGTTTCTTAGATCTCACTCACTCTTCTAGTGGCAAAAAGCAGCTGCTTGTGGGTTTTTCTCCTAAATGTGATTCCCAGAGGCGCTGTGACCGTCGCTGATGGGCTCGGCCTTGGTCAGCAACGACTCCGGCCTTGAGCCGGCTGGTGTTTGCTGTCTGGGGCCTGCAGAGAGCTTCTGGCTGCTTCTTGCAGAAGCCACCCCTGCAGCCCCCCATTCTCCACCAGCATCCGTCCACACAAAGCTACAACGATGACTAAGGCTAAACTTGGTATCTGGTATGCCAGGAGGTCTTTCCAGTCATGTTTTCCCAAAACATTGCTTCAGACCCTTCCAGATGATACAGCATCATTTCAATATTTTTGTTCATTACCCTCTTCACAGTAACTCTAGCTGTACATCAAACTGTTAATCATAGTGGGATGATTTGGTTTTTAACAATTTGTGTTGATAGTTCTCTATTTAGTAGTAAACTGGAGAAGCTATTTTCCCTTTTTATGTATGCATTGATTTCTCTCTAGATACTGATAGATCTTTGCAAATTATCTTCTTAAGAGTAAGCCCAAATACTTTGAATTCAAACTAATTAGATAATGTTTTGGAAGTGTATAAATCTATACAGACTTTGCAGGCTCAAAGAATGAAAATTCTCCCCATAAACAGATGTCTAAAATTACACAAAGATCATTAAAGCAAGAGTAACAATATGAGTTTTTAGTAAAATAACCCAAGGCTAAGCTGTGGGTCTGGGGAAGGGGATCAGTAGAAGCAGTGGGTCAGGGAGGGTGAGTAGAACAGGAAGGAAGAATGGTCTCATAACCCTTGCTGGAATGCTGGAGCCTAGGGATTCTCTGAGTTTCTCCACTCCTTAGATGCTTGATTAGCTTGTATTGCCAAAATCCAAAAACGAGGGAAAAGTTGTTATCTATCTGAGGTAGATTAAACCTGTTATTATTGCCTATTACCAGGTTTGTTACAGGTATAAATGCAACTTAGTCACTTTTGTGTTCTTTGGGGTTTTTTCTCTTATTTTGCCTTCTTTTTTCCCCCTGATAAACTGTCGTTCTTTCCTTTATATTAACTTTTCCATCAAAGTCAGTGTTCTGAGAATTTACAAAATCTCCTTACGTAGAATTTCCATTTCTCTTGTGGTGCTTATTTCAGTCACTCCCCAAAGGTGTCATGGTGCCACGTCTCTCAGAGCTCTCTCTTCATACTGTGGTCACCCATCCTGTAATCAGTGTCTGCTTTTGCCTTGCATACAGCTCAGTGAATAAAGAGTATCCAGCCTTGCTGGAGGGTTTCTGAAGCCTAGCCTCTGTGTATGTTCTTCTCTTGATTCTTAAGTCAGTTTTGGTTTAGGATTTCACAGGAGAGTGGATATGAAGAGCTCATTGCTGCGTAATGGTCTGCATCATTATATTATCTTCTGGGTTCCTAAAATTTTGACACAAATAAATGAGAGACAAATGACATTGCATTTGTATTGATTTTAACCATTGTTGCTATGCAGTGGAAGGATTGCATGTCCCTTTGAAAGAGAGAGCAAAACAGGAGTGGCCTTGTTTTTAAAGGGATGGGGGAAATAACATGTCTGGTACTGCAGCATGTTCATTACTAAAGGAGTTGATCTGTTGATGAAATATTTTAGGTATACGGTTTTTGCTGTGGCTTTGTCCCAATTGCTCAAGTTGACCGCTAAATTCAGCCCTAGGGCTTGCTTACATAATTTTAATTATACTATTCATTAGATTCAGAGAGACCTTACGCAGCAGATTTTATTCATCAAGTGTTTTCTTGGTGTTCTAGAAACTTGCATTGTTCTCTTTATTGTAGTTAATTCTCTGGAGAAGTTGCCAGAAGCTTGAAATGGGGGATTTAGCGAAAAGCCCTGTGAAACGGGTCCGATCCCAGTTTCTCCTGTGAAGGTGTTGTTACCTTGAAAGGCAGATGCAGAGCTGTTGACTACAGTCAGACGTGATCGCTCCGTTCTAAATTAGATCTACCTGTGATGGTTAGCAGGGAGCTAATCAAATCACTTGCACCATTTGATCTGGTCCCGTCGCCTTTCATTATCAAAGCTGATTTAAACTGCTTTAAACTAGAACTGAACTGATAAAGCAGATAAATTCATGCATCTGTGATCACATTTTCCTACTCCTGCATTTTGTATTACCTGAGTCTAAAAAGTGGGCATAAAAAACCCTAAAGCCAATGATAATTTATTGTATAGTGCAAATTCTCATCTGAACAGTTCTATTAATTTAGGTGCTCCTGGTTTGGTTTTGAACAATGTGGAATGGGTTTTGGTTCGAATGTAGAGTTTTTAAGTGGTATAGTATCTACTTGTTAATATTCTGCCCTTAGAAATTACCTCCTTTCCTTCTGGATCACCAGCAATATGTAAAAAGTTATTTGGTCATTGCTTGAAAAGCACAGTGAGTTTTTTTTCCCTAGCAGTTCCAATTTAACAGTTGAAAAGGACGGTGATTTCCTTGTGGATGGTGTGTGATCTAACATAATTAATAGCCTTTTCAGTCCAGTGTTGGAATTAAACCATTATGCTCCCCCTTTCCCCTTCATATTACACCTGATCGGTCCAGTAAAAGTTAAGTGGGCAGAGCTGGGAGCAAAATTGAACTGGGCTACGAGTAGAATTCTTATGAACCTCTTGCTTGCCATGCATTTTATAAAAGCTATAATTACTAGTTTGGGTTTGCTCATCAGCAGCATTTGATTGTCTGTAGTTCTCCAGTTTGAATTCTGCAGTTTGTGTCCATGCCATCTGCATTACCTTTGATCTGAGGAAATTGGCCCATTGAAGGCTAAATAGCCACTAGGACTTGATTCCTGACTGGGATCGCAGGCATTTTGAATGTTTTTTCATCTAATTAGTAAAACACCACTTCAATTGGGCCCATCAAGCTGAAATGGAGGTAGAAGGATGTGGTCAGGATTTAAAAACAAGATGTGATTCCTTCCTGTATGCAGTGCAGATGTGACTGGATTTTGCAGCACCCCAGGGCTTGGGAGAGGGATGAAAGCTGCACAGAGGAAAAGAATCTGGGAGTGTTGTTTGACACTGACCTGAACATGAGCCAGCAGTGGGCCCAGGTGGCCAAGAAGGCCAACGGCATCCTGGCTTGTATCAGAAACAGTGTGGCCAGCAGGGCCAGGGAGGTGACCGTCCCCCTGCACTCAGCTCTGGTGAGACTGCACATCGAATACTGTGTCAGTTTTGGGCCTGTGATTACAAGAAGGGCATTGAGGCCCTGGAGTGTGGAGTGTCCAGAGACAGGCAACAAAGCTGGTGAAGGGTCTGAAATACAAGTCTGATGAGAAGCAGCTGAGGGAACCTGGGGGTTGTTTTAGCCTGAAGGAGGCTCAGGGGAGACCTTATCACTCTCTACAGCTACCTGAAAGGAGGTTGTGGTGAGCTGGGGTCAGCCTCTTCTCACAGATAAGTAGCAATAGGGCAAGAAGGAATGGCTGCAAGTTGTGCCAGGGGGGGTTCAGGTTAGAAATGAGGAGACATTTCTTCTCAGAAAGAGTGGTTGGGCATTGGAATGGGTTGCTCAGGGAGGTGGTGGAGTCACCATCCCTTGGGGTGTTCATAGGAAAGGTTGGATGAGGTACTTAGGGACACGGTTTAGTTAGTAATATAGGTGGTAGGGGGACGGTTAGAATAGATGATCTTGAAGGTCTTTTCCAACCTTAATGATTCTTTGATTCTATTCCAAGTCATTTTAAACAACAACTAAAATTACTTACCTCTTGGGAACTGGCAGAACAGCTGAAGTATTTCCAAATACATAAAGATAAGGGAAGGGAGAGCAATTGAAAAATGAGGTTTTGTGTGCTTTGCTTAATGGCACACCATCTTCTGAAGTCTGAAAACTGAGTGTTGAACCTACTGAAGTAAACTGTTCTTCGCCTCGTGTTCAGAGGGTATTTCATTAGGTTGAAGGTGCATATGGAGAAGTGGTGCTGCTGCACATGGTAACAAGTGACTGTCTACAGGATATATGACTCTTCGCCGGAGTCTGTACTGACAAAAGATGGGCAGGTGTAACCTGCCCTTCCCTGTGCAACAGTCCAGTGGTTGAATAAGTTTCAGTCAATTATAGCTGGTTTTATCTATCTATGGCAACAACACTGCGAAAGGGGGTATTGAGGTATTGCCCCAAAAGATCTGAGCTAATTTCACTTTGACACATCTTATTAGCAGTGATGTGAAAGGAAAAAAAATGTTAAAAATGTCTGCAAGTTGCCATTTGGTTTCCCAAAGTCAGCTTTATCCCTGTTGGCTATGGGAATAATATAAAAAGCCATGTAAAATCCCAAGTCATAATGCCATCTGTTCAAATTGCCTTGCAGGCCATACAGCAAGAGGTGCAAAACCTCACCAGCGGGCCCACAGCACTGTGCTAACTCTGCCCAGCCATGGCTGAGCTGCCTGTGCTGGAGCTCTCCCATCCATGGCTGGCATGCAGACTCTGGGGGTCACCCTCCAGAGGCAGGGGGAACCCCCCAGGCTTTCTGCTTTCGGCCATTGGGCCGTCATAGGGCTTTCAGTAAGGGGCAAACTGCAGGGCATATGAATTCAATTATTGTGTGGTTGGACTTGGTGATCTTAAAGGTCTTTCCCAAGCAAGGTTCAGTGATTCTATGTACTACTGCTAGCTCCAGCCCTTCTCCTGCCTACATAACCTGGCACAACCAAGGTTGAATTTTTATGTATTTTTAATGCTACAAATAATTCTAGATTTAATCATTCATTCTTTTAACAACAGCAGTAAAAAGCAACTTGTACCCAAAAGAGGCAGGTGACAGTGATCACTTTGCTCTTTCTTTTCTTTCTTTCTTTTAATGTCAGTTATCTAATTAATGTTACTGGGTATAGAGGAAGTCAGGTGTTGATTTCAGCAGATACAGTAAATGTTGCCAAGTTTAGTCAACTCTGTCTTGGAAATAGAAAACAGCAAAGTTTCAGCCGCCCCAGCATAAATATAACCTTCATTCTGAATACCCCAAACCCTGAGGGGAAATAGGGAAATTCTAAAAGCATAACAAAGAAACGATAAAAGACAAAAATAATCGTGGGAAGTGACGTAAGAAATAGTGAGCTGAGAAAATGGAGGTATCCTTTTTTTTATGGTGCACTTACACATAGCCCCCCCCTGCATCCCTCCTCTTCCTCTCTTCCTCCTAGTAAACCGTGCCTCCATTAGACCTGCAAAAGATGAGGTTCTGTAAGTACCGCAGGATCGCTGTCATGCCCCTGCTTCACTCAAGAGCCATAGACCCTCACCCTTTAATAACTCCAGCGCATTCAGTTGAGAGCTTTAACTGCAAGTTCTTTGGGAAAGAGGCTTTGCTTTTGCATCTCATGTCACAGGGACTTGGCATACTGTGCAGTGGGTAAAAAAACCTCTACTAATGCCAGTGATGGAAACAAGGGGAGCAAAAAGGCAAGGATGTGTCTTTCGGCAGTTGCTGAAAAATGGGTCATACTTTTAGCACTTCATTTTCTTCTGCTAAGAAAGTGCTTCTGCTTTTATTCTGTTGCTTTTCTGGAAGATGAACAGAGGGAATATGGAGATAAGCAATTGTAAAGGGAGTTTTTAGTTGTCTAAGTACATGCACAAATTAGATTTCCCCTCCCCTGCTTCTTCTGGATATCTGCCAATTAATAATTTGAATTAACAGGAAGCTGGAAGGCTGGGAGTGTGACGAAATTCAATCAACCTTGAATTCAAAGTCAGGCTTTTTTTTTATTTATTGTTATTGTGCTGGTGATGTATCTTGAAGGGAAGATGTGTGGTGGTTTATATCCTTTGATAAGGTTTGCACTATCGTCTTGGTTTTCATTTGATTTTTTATGTCAATTTTGTCCAGCTAATAACCACAAAACACCGGTGAGGTAGATAAATCCTATGTAAACTATTATAGAGCATTTTACAGCGAGCTGCAAGTAAAAAAGATTACCTTGTATTTCCCAAGATTGCAGAGGTGGAATTGAGAATCAATTGTAATCTTCAGGAATCAGTCTTCAGCCGTAACCGCTTAGTTTCTCCCATATTTTTGAATTATAAAACGTACTTCATTAGTACAGTGTGGAGCAAGCTTGAAATATTTTCTCTGAATTTCAGTGTTCAAACAATGGTTTTATTCGCCAGCACGTTGTGATTCCAAATAAATGTAGTAATTTTCAGTATTAACAGGCCTTTTCCTCTCTCCAGCACAGAAAGTGGTTTAGGGATTACAGAGGACAAAGCATAAGACTTCACGGCAAAGGATTTTGTCTCTGGATAACACTGTTTTCCTCTACGGGTGCAGGTGGATGTTACTTAGTTTTGGGAGAGTTGTGAGGTTTTAAGGCAAGGGAGGATTGTGTAGGATATGAAAGCTAATATGTGTCTTTTTAACACATGTTTTTAAGCTAATATAAGCAGAGTAACAATTCATAATTAATCGCTGGATTTACCATGGACTCTGTTTACCACCTGACTCAACCTCCATCATTTAAGATGATAGCTAAACAGAGATTGTAAAATGCCAGTGAAATTCTTCCTAAAGCAAGTTTTTTCACTTTAGTAGAGGGATAAAAATAATGTAGTGTTTGCACAGGTCTGTAACACGTAGTTTTGTGCTTTAATGGCAAGACAGGAATTACAGGGGCATTGCCACCTCTGCGTGGCGTCTGTACTGGTGCGGAGACATTTTCAGCAGCAGGGCTGGGGCTGAAGTGTGTTCTGCTGCCAGGGGATACCTCCATTGTGTTATTCACCTCCCAAAGCCACCTTACCTCTTGCCAACTGAAGCTGTAAATCAAGATCACAAAGCAAATCTTCCAGAAGTCCTGATTCTTACCCATTTCTTTTTACCAGTTGCTGCTGTTCATATTAAAGTAGCATCCAATGTAGTGCCCAGACTTAGGAGCTGAGGGATGAGGGATGCTAATCCCCTGCCCATACAAACTGGAGGCCTCTCACAGTGCCTTGTCCTGATCCCAGGGCAGGAGAAGCACTGGCACAGCCTGCTCCCGCAGTCGGTGAGCTGGGGGAAGGAGGCCCACACACTTGGGTCCTTCCCTGCCCACACTGCAGACTTCGGCCCAGAGCGGCTGGGAGCTCAGGAGAAGGAGCAGAGCTCTGGAGTGAGACCCACGTCACCTTCCAGGCTGCAAGTCGAGGTGCACCTAAAGCATGGTCCTGGGGCCTTCATTCTCCATCAGCCCTGGTCTCTGTAGCTAAGGCAACCAAACAAAAATGTGTCTATGATTCCAGTAATCCCCTGTTGCCATGTTTTCGGGTGCAATTCAGCTGCCCGGGAGTGGCGTTTCTTCTTTTAGTTTGTTCTGAGGCATTTCTTTTCCTTCAGTTTGAAGACAGAGACATTACTGTGTGACTGTATTGAGCACCAGGCTTGCTTTTAAAACTGTAGAGCGTTTTCAACACGAGAAAGGAGAATGTCAATTCTCTGTCAAAGAATAGACCGAAGAGTTTTAATACTGGAAAGTGTAATTTGAACTTCCGAAACCCAGAGCAGAGTTTTCCCTTGAGTCCCTAATGGGGAGAAAAAAAACATGAACTTTGCTGTAACACTCTACTAAAATTATGAAACTGTTCCAAGTGAGAGGAAAAAGGCACACTGCATCCTTTGTGTTCCTGTGGCTTCATGCGTACTGCCACTTTTTTATTGTATTTGCGACTCCACAAAGTGTTTCTCATCTTCTATATAAAAACCTACTGGAAACCAACACAGTGTTCGTCATCATCATCATCAAGAACTTTTCTTAAAGTAGCTGCAAGTTGATGTGCCCAGAAGTGGAGAAGAATATGAAAACCAGTCTAGCAAGTGCCTGGCATAGCTGTCATATGGAAGTTATTTGCTTAGTTACAGGTCCCAAGTCCAGGAGCCTTTTCCCATCTGTGTCAGTACCCCTCATTGATGTACAGTTTGGTTTCAGTTGTGGCCTGGAGCTACACAGTAATGAGCCGAAAAGGGTAGTTGAAGCACCAGAGACAAGTTTCAAATTCTCCCCATTTAACTAATATTCTTGTGCAGATAAACAACCGTCTCTACTTTTGTACAACAGGCTCCACCTTCTCTGTGGTCTCCCAAACTGCAGTCATGCTTTGCTGTGCTAATTTAAAGTCTCAGTGGCGTGGAAGGAACCTTGAGAAGCTGTAAGCATCTCCACCACATCAGAACTGTTGGTTTATTGCACACACAAACAGCATTTGGGTCCATTTATGTGAATTGCTGTGCAGGTGGTAAATCACCCATTCTGTTCAGCAGCAATCTTTTTGAGTAACCGGTTATCCTCAGAAAGGAGTGAAACTCCTGGTGTGTTTTTGTGAGTTTCCCAGAGGTGGTTCGTATGTGTCAGTCATACAACTTTAATAATGGTGAGGGTCAAAATAGTGAATCTGAACTTAACTGGTTCCAAAACTCTGTGAAGACAGCCTCAAGGGGATCTTTTGGAAGAGTTTATTCAGCAATGCTGAATATCAATAGTATCTCCAATATCATTTCAGAAATGGGCAATATTGCTGAGCGTTCACTCTCAAAATACGGAGCTGGGGTCAAAAGTACCAATTGACTCCGGAATGCAAATGGCTTGTCAGTTTTCCCTTCGAAAGCAGCAGAAAACTGGAATGAACTGAAACTGTAGACAGTGTATTTTTTATCACAGAAATTGAACTCCCTCCAACAGCAAATGCCAAGGTACATTGTGAGAATAAAATGATACCGTGGTAGATAAGTGCACAGCGTTAACTATGAATAGATGTACCCATGTGTATGACACAGCTCCTACCTTTCTTTGCTTGGAGAGAACAGTTCCACATGTACCAAGGTCGCTGGAGTGGCTGTATCCTGCAAAGCTCATGTCATGCATGAAAGTACATAAAGACCATCTGGGAACTATAAAAATAGCCTGTCCTGACTAGATGATTTGTGTGGTGGCCAAGGACTTGATACACTCATTCAGGAAATGGCAAAACAGTGTCAAGCTTGTTGGGAAATAACCGAGCTCCTTTTCATCCTTGGGAATGGCCAGGTATCTCATGGAACAAATCTATGAGGAGACTTTGAACCACACAGTTTCTGAATGTCCTGAAGTTATCCATGTGAAGTGGTTCAGTGCAGGCAGTGGAAATATTAGGGTTTTTTCCTTAATGTTGTAGGATTTCAGGTTTAATATTTCTGAAGCAGATTGAGAGTGACAGTAGAACTTAACTCACATCTAAAGATTTTTTTTTAAAGTTTTTAAACTTTTAAAAGGTTGGGGGGGTTAAGTTTCAAAATCAAGTTATACCAAATGCGTCATACAAGTTATTACATTCAGACTTTTTTGTTAAAGCCCAGTCTAGAAAGAGTAATTTTAAACCAGCAGAAAGAGCCATAAACAGTGAAATTCGATTGCAGCCTTTCCATGCAGGAGTAAAAATAGAGATTTTAATGACTGGTTTTCTGACAAGCATTTCTCTGTTACCAGTGACACTAGCAGCTTTTGAGCACAATTTTAATGAGATATCATACCTGGATGACTTCTGTTGAGTCCCTTAACCTGAAATCTGTAACCTGTGACAAGTCTGTCTCCCAGTTTTCGTTGTTAATGGATAAGCTAGATAAAGCTGTTGAGGTTCTCCAGCCACATCAGGCAGTCCAGGCGCTATTTTAGATGCTGTCAGGAAGCCTAACGGGTGCTATTAAGAGAATAGTTGTAAACCACCTCCCTGATCTTGTTGGCTTGACACTGAGCATCTGGTTATCACCATACATTTGTGACTTCAAAACAGCCATTTTTTATTGAAGGGTAAGCATTGCTGAGAAAGTATTCCTGTGAAGGACCAGGGTACCGTTCTGCTAAGTAGTTTGTGAGTCCTCCAGTGGCTCATTCTGCCCCTTACTGACATTACCTACCACAGGAGTGGTGTGTGCAGGTAAGAAAGTCTGATGCACCACGTTCATTGGGTAGGAACTAACTACCTCTCTGTTGTCTTTCACACTATCGGCTGCACTTGGGGTTGAGATCGGAGATTCAGCAAGCCCGTGCTGTTGTGTCCCCCGTGCTCAGAGCAGCAAGTTTTGTCTGTAAACTGTTCCCCCATTGCTGCCAGAGTTGGTCAGCTGGTTAGCTTACCCCAGAGTCAGCCGAAATGTAAGCTGATGTATGGGAAGTAGGAACAGCTGGAGAATTCAGACTTCAGAGGGAGTTTGATTTCTGAATTAACACAAGATTAGAGACGTACTTGCGGTTCTGAGGTCTCCTGTGTGGGTTTTTTATAGCTGTATAAAGAGGAATGACACGCTTCTTTCAAATGTGGAAGAAAAATGTAGGGGCTGTTTACTTGGTACCACAAGGAACTTCTTTCCTACTTTGCCAGAGGTCCAGGAGTAGTTAGGCTGCAAGAATGTGTTTTGCTTCCTGCAAATAGTTTGTTTTTATACCTGAATGAAGCTAAAGTCTTCTGAACAGTGTATTAGTGATATCTCAAATCCTGCCTTGGGAATATTTACTTACAATTTTGTTTTCCATTCTTCTGTCTGTAATCCCTTTCTTCTGAAAGTGGCATGAGTGAGTATCCTGCTTGTGCCTAAAGGATATGGGTGATTCCTTGAAATCACAAAAATGTCGTTGTCTATTAGAGGTGCAGCTACAGGCACCGGTTTCACCAGTATGAAACCCATGTGTTCCATCTCCTCAGTGCAGGCTTTTTCCACGTGCGATGTCGGGGGGAAGGGGGAATTAACCTTGGGGTTTTTTTCAGGGTTTTTGAGCACCACTGAGTGGTGTCAGTGGGGGAATGTGGTGTGGGTATTTCCAGAGTTGTGAAATCCTTGGAACACAGAGGCAGAAGCAGTTGTGCAACTTTGCTGGTTTATAGCCTCACCTGTAATCAAAGTAAATGGTGCTTCCTAAATGCCATTAGAGGGTGAAATTAAACAGCAGGAATCAAATTGGAACGCGTTTGTTTGCTCTCGGAATGGAGCCTCCCTTCAGCTGGCACTCTGGCCCGTCACGGCTCTCACTGGGCAGCTTCCCACCACTTCCCAGCTTCCTCCTTCATCACCACGTCCATCCTTGCCCTTTCATTGAAGCTGTTCTTCCACACCACAGACAGACAGAGGCAGTCCTACCTGTCAGCTCTCTCGCCATGCAGTCTGTCACCAGCCCCCCTGAATTTGAGCCCCACAGTTCAAACTCTGCTCAGACCTTGTTCTTGATGCCTCTTTGGTGGCTGGTGCCAGAGGGATGGTCCAGAATGGGTTTGCCTTTGCAGAAGAAAAGGTGGCTTCTCCAGCAACTGATGACGGAAGACCCCAAAACAGGCAGTAGCCTTTGCAACTTCAATTTCAGTAATCGCCCATTGAGAGGTGACTTGATGAGGGGCTGTGGCAGTTTGTGTGCTACATGGTTCTATGTCCCGTGGATTAGTGATTGTAGGCATGAAGTGTACGTGGTGTACACCTTCAGCATCCCAGAAACGTAGTTTTAAAGGGCTTCACATGAGCATAAAATGTAAATGAAACCATCCTTTTAAGCAAAAAAGATCGTTATTAAAAAAATAATTAAAAGTTGTGCATTTCACTTTAGATAAAACAATTGCCCCAAATTAAAAATAAAGCTGCTGCAAGGTAGTATTTATTTCAAAATGTGATTATAAGAACTGATGTAACGAGACATGTCATGTCTCTCACTGGTTAGCTTACATGAAGTAAAGCATTTTTAAGGGTTTCATTTAATATTAATAGATGGCCACTGCATCTTAGTGACTATATATTTTAAAAATTTAATAATACAAGGAACTGGACCATATTTAGTGCATTCATTGGGCTGTTTGATTCATTAGAATTATTTTTAAGTGACTGATTTATTTGTTATTTACTTCTACCTCCATTCTGGGAGAAATTTATTTGAATTCTTCTCCCCAGGCTTGTATTTCTTCAACCTCTCCTTGATTTTTATAGTCAAAATTATGCAACTCAGTTGAGAGATCAGTCTTCTGAAGATGCACTGCCACTTGAACCTTCATGCAGCCCATGTCAGCCACCTTCTGCACTAATTAAGAGGTGCTTTGTGGAAGCACACTGGTGAGGATGGATGCAGCTCTGCTGTAGTGGCAGGCTGAATCAGTAGGAGCTGAAAGCTAGGTTAGAGCAGGACAAGGGGGGGCAAGTGAACAGCTGAATGTTTCTGTTCTTTCTGCAATGTGTTGTGTCAGAAGGATTACTCAGTCTCTTAAGAGCCATTCTTACACAGTCACATTATTGGCAGGTTGTGTTATGCTGTAACTTGAGGTGGAACTAAAAGTCTGTGGTTAGCTTTGCTTTTTGTGAAACAATACAAATGATTTTGTGCTTGTTACAAACAGTTGAAGTGATCAGAGAGGTCAGAGATGTGAATTTGTGAAACGTGCTTTGCACTTGTGTTCGTCACAGATGCACTGTGGTCCTTTGCTTTGGAAGGAAATGGATGTGGTGACTTAGGACTGTAATGATTAAGTCATTGCTGACATCTAATGAGGGCCTGAGAGGCTCCCCATAATACCAAAACCAACACAGAAATGTCTTAAGATGTATTAGTTAATCTTTTAAGAATACTTTGACAGTACAGAGCAATAAAAAATCATTAATAGTGACACTGTTAACTCCTGAGGTGGGATATCCATCTCTTTCTGTGAGAATTGGCACTTGCCTGTGCATAAACTGTGCTTTTCTTAGACGGTTGTTCCCATTATTGATTATATAAAAACACCCCACATTGTGTTTTATTTCCCTGCTTTTTATATTGTAATCCTTCCAAAAGGAATGCAGTTTTTATTACTAACAATAACTGATTTCCTTTGTCAGCAAGATGTGCCTGAATTACTACACACACACGCCCCAAAAGAGAAAAGAGAAACGTCCTAAGTTGCTTGATTCTGGTTGTATGATAAATGCTGTAATGAGTGTGCCCATATCAGACCTGAAGATAAGGAAGCTGAGAGTTGAAGTTAAAAAAAGAAGAGGCCTGCTGTTATCCTCTTGCTGGTTAGCTCACATACAGTAAAACAATTTTAAGGGGTTTGTTTCATACAAACAGATACCCATTCCATCGTAGTGACTGCGTGTCTTACAGAGTATTTTGTATTCTTTAGTAACTGTGGAAGACTTTGCATGTAGGTCTGGATTTAAAGTATTGGCAGCTAAAAAGTACAATTTCTTTACAAAACATCTTGGTTGGTATTTTTTTCTTCAAGAGAATGGAAAGCTATTGCCATGTCAAGTAGCGGCGATGCATTGGCATGACATGCAGAACTGGTAAGGCAGCTCCTCTCTGGAAGCTTTCCTTCACAAGGTATTTGCTTGGAAGAAGGATCATCAGCATCAGTGTACTTGATGGGGGGATGGGGGGAAATGTCTTTTGTATGCAAGGGTCATTCTTAAGCATCAGATTAAATTCTAAAGCATCTATTAATAAAGGGGAGAAAGGAATCGTGTTTTGTGTCATTGTAAAAGCCCAGTGAGTAAATCTTGGCTTCCTTTGCAGATGGAGGGGTTTAGAATATCCCTTTTCTCAGGTCCCAGATCAGCTCTGGACAAGTTGGTAGTGAGTAAAAATCTAAGTTATGGCTCTTCACTGATGTATTTGATTTTATAGCCTTTTGTCCAGTTTATAGTACCAAAATATTGCTCAGTGATAGATGAAAAGACTTACAAATGTACCTTCTCAAAACCCAGCATTCCAGAAGTGTCACTGACAAGAAAAAGTTCCATTGCTTTTTCTGTCTTTGAATCCAGTGCTGCAGAAAGATGAGCATGGACTGAACAGTGTGTATATGTGTGCATTTCTGATGCTCAAAGGAGTTGAGTAAATATTAGCAGTTATTAGGAGCTAAAAATTTCTGCAATTTTCAATTTAAATTTGACCAAAGTAAGCTACAGGCCCTTGCAAGCAAACAGCTCTGTTATTTAAGCTTGCTTTTAACTAAGAAAAAATGAATGGAAGAAGGGGAAAAAATTACTTTCTGTTGAAAAGAATTTATACTTTTAAAATTATTTTTTAAAAATAATTTCCTGAATTAGCTAAGTCTCATAACTGAATGCTTGGGGGGAAATCCTTAACTCATAGAAATAATAACAGAACCATAGAATTACAGAATGCCTTGGGTTGGAAGTGTCCTCAAAGACCATCTAGTTCTAACCCCCTGCAATCAACTAGCCCAGGTTGCCCAAAGCCCCATCCAACTTGGCCCTGAATGCTTCCAGGGATGGGGCTTCCACAACCTCTCTGGGCAGCCTGTGCCAGGGCCTCACAGTAAAGAATTTATTCCTAATGTCTGACCTAAACCTGCCCCCTTTCAGCTTGAAGCCATTGTCCATTGTCCTGTCACTACGCTCCCTGGTGAACAGTCCCTCTCCCACTTCCCTGTAGGAACAGAATAATGAAAGTAAGATGTTGATGAATACAGCTACAGGGCATTAAATTTCACATGGTCTACACATGCAGGAATACAATACTGATAAAAATTAGTATGAAGAACAGAGAAATTTAAAAATCAGTGTTAAATTTTGGCTGTAATAATTTTTCCTCTGAAATATCACCTGGGAAGAAAGAGTATTCTCAGCTATCTGGAGAGAAATGAATCAACCTGAGGTCCATCGTCCTGTAGTCATGATGCCCTTCATCTTTCCCATCCCTGTCCCATCCCTCAACCCTTTCATCTGTATCGGCATGCGTCTGATTTCCCTTCTGTAAAAAGACTGTGAGCTCCTCTCACCTGAGCAGGAAGCAAAGTTAATGTAAGGAGAATATTGTCATAATTCAATTCCAGGCTTCCAACAAACCTGTGCTGAGTGTATACCAGTAGTATTTTTCAGGAGGTTTTATTTTAGTCAAAGTTGTGTGGATTTTCACTGTGATGGAAAAGGCACTTTGCCATGAGAACAACCTCTCTGCCAAATGTCAAGTTCCTGCTCCAAAGCCTGGAAGTACAAGAGATTCTCACTGAAACAGCTGTATAAATACCAGCGAAACTGGGTTTTCCCCTTTTCCGCCCTGAAACGACTGAACCGTTTTTTGCTTATTCCTTCCAGAAAAAAGGTTTTTGCCTGAGGCAAATGCTCACTGCAGAGCTTCACAGTCCAAACAGTTAAAATGGAGTCAAATTACAAGTGATAATATAAGCTTATAACGTGTCATGCTTAAATATAGGTGTTGATGTCGGCTCCTTGCATAGTACTACAAAGGCTTGGATTTCTGTAGGGATGAGAGACCAAAATTATCTTCCCTTAATGAGGGAATGTAAAACTTCAACGGGAGTGGTGAAGAGTGAAAAAGGTAGTGAAAATTCACCTTTGAGTAAAAGATAGACGGATGCCCAGATGTACTGCACGTATTTTTAATTGATGCTGAAAAAATTGAGACGTGTATGGTTCATGATTGAGCTGAGAGGTGGTTGCAATAAGCAAGCGATCGCTAAGAGGGGTTACAGAGCTGTTTCTTTCCCTCCGTCCTTCTGGCCTGTGAGTCTCACATTCTTTCCTCCACAAGAGTTTTTGTTTCAGCAACCTGTAACCAGGTGTGAAGTGTGCTCTTCAGGGAGCTGGAAAATGCAAGTTTGAACCTGCTAATTCTTAAATGAATACTTTAATCTTCAGTATCTTAAATCTCTTACACCACTTCCACGGCCACCTTTCTTCTTTTTTTTGCCTTCCCCCCTCCCCTTTTTTTCCCCCAAATAAAAATAACTGAGTCAGTTCTTTGCAGCCAAAGATACAAACTGGAGCCCACATTTAGAGGGGAAACTTGAAGCAATGAATCCCAGTCTCAGACAAGTGTCTAATCCACGGCTACAGGAAAACACATAAATCTTTGAAACAGGCACATAACTTTCCTCATTCCTTCTAGAGGGAATTTCATAGCTAACTTGCCTTTGAGAATTATGTTCCAGAAGCTGGATGACTAAAATACCCACTCGGTTACAGTATCCTTAGAAGATCCAGTAGGTATGACAGTATGGAGTGTTCCCCCATCTTCCTTCCTGCATGCCTTTTCCAAAAGATTCTTTTTCCAAATAAAATTAGTAAAGAGGGCAATGAGTGAGACTGTTCCAGTTTGGAAAAATTACTTCCTTTTACTTAACGCCTGAACCAGCGTTTGGTTTAAAGCTGTGTGGAGGTCTGGCGTCTTTGTAACACCCACGTAATTTCTCTTTGTGTGAAGGAGAAGAAAGAAGCAGTCTGGGCTGTATGAGCAGGAGTGCAGCCAGGCATTTGGCCAGGGGGAGGGATTGTCCCCCTCTGTATGGCATTCGCCAGACCAAGTCTAGACTGCATCCAGCAGTGATACAGGAAAGATGTGGACAGACTGGAGGGAGGTTGGGAGGACCCCGAGGTGATACAGCTGGAGCACTTGCCCTGTGAGAAGGGGCTGGGGGAGATGGGACAGCCTGGAGAAGGGACAGCTTCAGGGGTACCTAGTAGCCCCCCCAGCACCTGCAAGGGATCATTGAGGAGACAGAGGTGGGCTCTTACAGTGGTGCAGTGTGGGAGGGTGAGATAAGAGGTACGAGTTGCAGTGGGTTCAGGCTGGGTATAAAGAGAAACATTTTCCTGTGTATTCCCATGGAGAATGAGGCAGCACAGCAGGTTGGCTTGGGAAGCTGTGCCATCTCCATCCTTGGGCGTTTCAAGCCCTGACTGGTCCAAGCCCTTAGCAGACTGGTCTGGCCCCAGAGCAGGTCCTGTTTTGAGCAGGGGTTGGGCTAGAGACCTCCCGAGGTCCCTTCCATCCTGTGACCCTCAAGCTTTTAGGCACCCAAAATTCTACTGTCAGTGGCTTTTAAAATGTTTTTGTAATAGAAATTATTGACATCTTCTTCAACACTTCTGATCACTTCTAACTTCCCTATATTCCTTCTTGGAGGGAAGGCTAATAACTTGGAACCTTTTCATTCTCTGACAAAACAGTTCTCATCCAGGGATAAAGCAGAGTAGTGCTTTTTTATTTAATCTGAGCTAACTAATAACTGTGTCATAATATATTAAAATCCTTCCTGAGAAGTATTCAGCTGAATTTTTTTAATGAAAAACATAGATTATGTCATGTCTGTCTCTGACTCCCCAAGGACTTTTGAGTTCATCTTAGTTTCTAGGCTGTTTAGCTTTTGAAAAAGTAGGTTAAAAAGCTTTCCTGTTAGTGTTGCCTTTTAATTTATGGAATTTGCTATTTATATTAGCACTGTGTAGGGCTGCATGATGCAGTCACCAGCAGTGTGATTCTTTGCCTTTGTGTGTTTTACATTCTTGACCCATCCACACATGGAAAACAAAAATACCTACTGAGGACTGGCAAGTCCCTCATAAAATACTGTCTGAATGTGGTGCTGATTAAGTCTCCTGCTATCCCTAGGCTGGAGGAAACAGCAAAATACCATCTTGAAATGAACCAAAAATTGGTAGAAGATTGGGAGGAGAGAAGAAACCCTTTGTGCACTTGGTACCGCCATACATGGCTGGTGATGTGTTTGTAACAATGGTCAAACACCCTCCAGCTAAAGAGAAGCAGCACAGACTATTCCCCTGGTCGTGCTATTAAGACAGAAAGCCAAGAAAACCTAAAATGGCAGAGACTGCCTCACCCTGATGGCCAATTACACCATGCAAAGGAAGGAGGGTGGATGAAAAGACAGATAATGGGTGTGATAGTGTTGTACAAATTGGATTATCCTACTAGATACGGTCTGTGTGAATTTTTCTTTGCCATTTGCAGTCTGGATCTTGAGCATACAGAAGAAAAGTTAAAAGAAATAAAGGAAAAACAGTATTGGAAGCTGGTGCTCGAGGTGGTAATTCACAAGACAGAGATTTTTCAGTCTTAATTCTATGCATTGATTTTTATGGAAAGTTTCTCTATGAAATATTTAGCCATGAATGCAGAAAAGTAACTTGACTCTGGTGGTTTCTTAGAAGTTTCTGTCATGCATCCTTTGAAAGCAAATTACGCCTCTCCATCCTTCTTCCTTCCCCCTACACATTCCAACAAGAAAAGTACTGTTATACCTTCCATAAAAACGGAGGCATTTAGTGATGCTTCTCCACAGCTCCAACTGATATAAACGAGAAGTAAGCCTGGTGAGACTTGTGGTAAAAAAAAAAAAGCAAAACAAATAAAAATCCAACAGATTTCTAGTAAGAGCTAAAGGTTGGAGGTAGGGAAATAGCCTGAATTTCCATATCTATTTGTCTGTTGTTCCATTTCACTATCCCTTATAATTTTTGTCCTTACAGCATTTAGCATCAACATTCTCCTAGGATTATTCAAGAGAAAACATTAAGTATTTATAGCCATAGTTAATATCTTTATAAATAGTTTATAATAGGATCTGCCATGATAACAGTTTGAAATAGTTTCCATTATAATTCTTTGTTTTCATATATTCTAAAATGTAAAAAATACTTGTTTGGGGGTGTGTGTGAAATTTTCCATGTTGTGAGCCTGAAAAGTATTTTTTCCTCTTAAACTCACAGTATAATCCTTTCAGCTAGTTTAAAATTATAGGCAAATGGGAAGAATACTTTTTTCCCTTTGTACAATAATAATCATCCTAATCATCATAAAAATAAAGAAAATCCTCATCTACAGTTTTAACAATACTACAGGGAAAACAAGTTAGGGCTGAAATATGTGGTAGGATCTACTGCCTTTGCTTGCTTTGGGGAAAAATTAAAAATAAAAGTTATAAATGATGGAAAAATAACATCAAACTGTTCCCGTAACATCTGCTAAGTTTATTAGAAGAAACTAATAAAAACCCACCCCCCTCATGACGTCACTGCACATTCCCGTTGCCTGAGGCCATCCAGACATGAACTAGCCCCATTGCTGTGGCTCCAGAGGGGTCTCCAGACCCTCGCAGAACCTTAGCATGGCCCTTGCCCACTGGGCAGCCTCACTGCCCCAACTTGGTGTAGGGGTCAGGGATGTGCCTTGTCCTCTTCCCCCGTGGGAGGAGCAATGCTGGTGCTTCTATCCACTGCTTCTGGCACCTTACAACTGTGTGGGGCCAGCCTGCACAGCTAAAAAAATGTCATTTTTTAGACCAGGGCAGATTCCTGTTGTTTTGCATCAGCTGACGGAGAGCTTTGCCAAATCCAAGGGCTAGTTTGGTCACACATGGTTATAGGTAGCGCTATGAGGCAGTAATACCAGAATAACTGTCATATTTAGTCTTTCTCTAATGGCATCAGGCTGTCCTAAAAAATACCAAAATAGCATGGAATTCAAGCGTACATGGAATTGAAACACAGGTTTCACAGAGTGTCTGGCTGGGCCTTGTGGGAGAGGAGGAGTAAGGCACAAACCTACAGGTATGTGGACAAACAGGCCCATCTGCATGGTGGTGTCTCAGCTTTGTGTTGCTGCCCCTTGCCTGGAGAGCATCTCCTGCACCCTGCAGCTCTGGGACAAAGGAATGAGATTAGGGGTGTGGTAAAGATCTTAAACCTTTTGCTATTACTGCCCCTCACCTCCAAGGTCTCAAGGGAGCGCTCACCATGCCTGCCCATAAGGTGCTGGCTGGTGGAGAAGCCTGCTGTGGTAGCTGGCACCATTGCAACAGTAAGGTGATAGCACTGTGGTTTTTAAAATCAGGGTCCATTATAGGGAGTAGTTTATGTAAGGAACATGTATGGAACATATTTCTCCTTGCAGACCCATCACTCTTGCATTTCTTGCTATGGTGTGAGCATCAGGCCTGCAGCCCCTGCTGTGCTCATGCAGTGGTTGGCTTGGCGCCTTACGGAGGTTTCTGGATGATGTCACCTCAAACACAAGCACTTTATCTACTAGATAGACCTCGGACTTTCTCATCACAGTTTGGTGTCTGCCTACAAACATTCTTAGGGGCACTCACATTGAAGTTTTAGTGGATCTTCACTGTCAGGTGTCACAGAAATTGTTGACAGCTGAAAAAGAAACTGTACTTTATTCTAAATATTTGGAGGGATGTTCATTTTAAAGTATGGCTGTGTTATTTTACTCATGTCTGCAGTCCCAGAAGGAAAATGAAACAGGTACAACCAGTTCTGGTGGACGCTCATCCTGTCATATTCCTGTCACCTCAGTACTCAGTGGATAAAAACCGTAAAGGCCAATGTTTGCTCCTTTGGTTTTGTTGAGGCTTTGGTAAAAAAACCCATAAATTAAGTGAAATGTTAAATTTGAGATGGTATTAATAGCCTCTTCCTCCTGCCAAAAATCAAGAAAAGCAAATATTGATAGAGCAATTGAGCCATCTTTTGAAGTTGCAATCTTCCTTTTCTGAGTGTGTAGCACTACTTCTGAGATATAAAACACATTCCTTGCTGCATTATGGGCATGGAAATGCATGCACAGGCAAGTAACTGCATAACCAGAGGATCCTGTATTTTGTCATAATTGGTTTGAAATGAGTGGACACACTCTATTGTCCCCCACTTTGTCCTAATTGCCGTGTTGTGCTCATGTAAGGAAGAAAATTCTAGCTGTTTAGTGGCAGCATTCCCAATTGACTTCAGTTGTTCCAAAAGCGATGAGGAATCTTGATTCTCAAACTAAATCAAATTGCGGGGTTTGATTTCTGAAGCCTCTTTATTACCTTCCTTTATATATATATATATATTAAGATAGTTGATTTCAAAATTGGAATAGTTGTGGAGTCTCCATCTCTGGAGATATTCAAGACCCGTCTGGATGCCTGCCTGTGCAGTATGAGCTAGGGAGCTGCTTTGGCAGGGGGGTTGGACCTGATGATCTCTGGAGGTCCCTTCCAACCCCTACAATTCTGTGATTCTGTGATTTCAATTGCAAGCTCTAGAATTACCATCAAATTTTATTCTCCCGTCAATCTTATTTTGTCCTCCTGGAGGTTTCCATGCAACATGCTGCTGCAAATATTACTTTGTTTCTTTTATTAAAAACAAAAAAAGTTAAAAAATTAATTGAAGTTGCCTCTTCTTGGAACTGAGCTATAAGAGAGGTATAACACAACTTCAGTAATTAGGAAGAGCGGTTGATTTTGTTCGCTTTTTTTTTTCCCCTTAGCAAAATGCCAAAAAGCAAAGATCAATACAGGAAAACCCATTTCACTCTTCAGCAAAGGGAGCTGGAAAAGATCCACTTGAACTCTTAGAACTGAAATGCTGGAGGCTGATGTAATTAAGTAAACCAGATGAGAACTGAAAAATTACCCGATCAAACTAAGAGATTATAATTATGAAAGAGCTGATACACAGTTCTCAGTCTTTTAAGAGAGGAAGTAGGGTTTGCTGGGAATTTGGCAATGAAAGGCTTGGCTTTTGTTGACAATTAGTTCTTTTGCCCTGGATATTGTTGATGAGTTGAAAAATATTTGAACAGCACTTAGAAATTGATGAAATATCTCTTGTTGCCCCTTTTTTTTTTCTTTCTTTTAATAAATATATGTGGTTTCTGTTCCCGATGGCTTTTCAATTTGAAATGTAATTTATCATTTAAAGAAAAGTAGTATTCATGCTGAAATAAAACTTTCTATAATGATGTCCATCAAAGTGTTTAATTGGCCAAGGTTTTTTGGTTCATATATTTTTATTAGGTTTGATTATTTTTTATATTTTACTGGATGGTGTACTATTTTGCTAACTTTTTTTCAGGACAGGATAACCATTTTGACACTTTTGTAGATTTTTAAGAGGATAAGTACAGTATGCACCATTATGCTTTAAAAAAAGAAAGAGATTCATCAGTTCAAAAGCCTGTCATTATAGGTATTGCATAGGAAACCAACCTTCTCACTGAACAAAGTTTATATTTTATTTAAAGGAACACTTAATTTTTGTCAGATTTGCCCACGCAGCATTTGATTCATCAGGAGTCACCTCAAGATGGAATTGCAGGTCCATTCATGTTTGCCACGTGTCCGCAGCTGTCATTCCTGCTACCTCCTCTTTCCTCAGTTGGCACCAGATTTTAATCACTGCTGTGGCTGAGTTCAGTCACTAGTTCCATGAGATACCCTGACATGTCAGGATCTAAGCTACACCTTCTCCATACCCGTGACGTTTTTCTTGACGCTCACAGATGCAGTTGTTACTTTTTGTCAGTGTGGTCTTAGAGGTGGCAGTAAGAACAGGGCTCTCTGGGTTCATTTTGGTTTAGCGTGGCCTTTTAAAAATCAGGAGTGCACATAAATAGGTTTAAACAAAACAAAAAAAAAACCCCAAAATCAAGAGAAGAGATAACCATAGCATTTGGTTACGCAGGTTTTCTGACAAGCCTCTTTCCCCTTTGAGGTCCCTGTCTTTACTGAGCTGCTATAAATGACAGAGCTCTAGTGAGACAGTACCTACCAGAGTGCAATAACCATTCTCCAAAGAGATTTCCCTGTTCTGCAGAAGCTCAGCTTGCATTTCCTCCAAACATCAGATTGATTATTGTGCTTGTGAAGAGAACCACAAAGTATTAACAGTAAGTGACGCAAAGGCATCTGAGCATCTGTAAAGATCCTGGGACAATAGCTCTAAGAGGTTTCTGCAACCTCATTTCTGCCCTTCAGTAGTTGGAATGACAGTGAACGTACAGAGAATGAGGACAATTATCTGTTTGACTCCTTGTTGAGAAAGGCCAGGGAGAGAAGGTGAAGGTCTTACTGTGGGCACATCTTTCTTTGCTTTCATAAATGCTCTAGAAGGGGTAACTGTTTAGATTTTTAGGTTTGTTTTTTTAAAGCAAGATTCAAGCCTTACAAAGAGGAGTCTGGAAGTCGTGCATGTGGAATCTGCATTTTGGTGACTGACATAGGTGGAGTTTGGAAAGAAACCATCCTGTGTTCTCCGCCCTGTGTAATCAGCAGGAGTGCAGTGGTCTCATTCCTTTCTCGGGATGCTTGTAAAGGAGAAATGCTTTGCTCTTTAGCTTCATGAAATGGCAGGAGAGGCTACAGGGGGAGAGGGGGCCAAGTGTGCTCTTTTCCTCTCCAGAAGTTTGGTTTTAGCATTTTGGGAAAGAAGCACACTGGAGTTCCTCTTTGAGAAGAGGCAGCTGCAGTAAAAGCCAAGACTGAAGAATGCAATGGTGTGAGCCAAGCAGAGCTCGTTAGCCTTTGGGGAAGAGCTGCTGGCTGCTGACTCTGTCCTGGCTCTATGGTAAGACACGGCCTAGAAATACACACACATAGGGCACGTTGAACATTTCTGATGAAAGCATTTTCCAGCTAAAAATACTGAGATTGACTAAAGTGCCTTGTTTTGTGAGAAGTGGCTTCTGGCTTTGGGAAATGTTGGTTTTCATTAAACTACAGAGCGTATGCAAAACAGTAACACATTGATTAGGCTATGTTGTCATGGTGCCTTCCTAGAATCTATTTTAGTTCTCATGTTCATATTCTTGTTTCTGAGATGGGGAGACAGTAGTGGGTCCTGAGACATGTGGCTTGATGTATGGAGCCATCTTGGATGAGAAGGTGGGAGCACAAGTACTTAAACTCTGGTTCCATGTGGCAAGCCCTCAATTTGATAAAATTAAATGTTTGAACTTTCAGGAATGTTTCCTCTCTCTTCAGCCTTTTATTCTCCCCTAAAACAAAACTATAACTTATCTTTGCCTCCCATCATTCAATGAAAATATTTTTGTCATTAAAATCAGTTGGGAGAAGACATTTTTACCTAGCCTTGTCAAATAAGTAGGTAAATAGTGCAGCCCCTCAGGGAGACAAAATTTGTGGGTTTGCATGAGATTTTTTGAGGGGAAGGTGTTTGTTTAACAACTGACTCCCCTCAAAATCCTCCCAACTGAGGAGGATTTGAGTGCTCAGCACTCGGTTAAAGCAGCCTGGAGCTCTCAGATCTCTTCAGGGGATAAGATAAGCCGAGATGTCGGCAGGGCTGGATGCAGAAATGGGAAGTGCCTGGCTTCCTATTTAGGTTTGAGGTTTAGGTTTTAGTTTAGGTGTTTTCCCTAGATGTCTGGCTGGTTTCCGCCTTCCTGAGGGGAAGATTGGACTGGTAACTCCCAGTCCCAGTGGATGGCAATCCTGCTTCAAGTAGCAAATGTAAACTCCTTTCCTGAAATAGCCTCGGCCGTCCCCTTCCCCCAGCCTGGAGGTCAGGACATGGCCCTGGAGAACCCTGCGAGCAGGATTTAGAAGAGAGGCAGAGGAATTGTCTTAGATGCTGTTTCAAAGTTGAAAAAGTTATTTTCCCGTGATTCTTCAGCCAGATCTCCTTAAATTTATGGCAACGGTGCCAAAATGTGCCGGAAGAAGGAAGAACAACCCTTGAGTAAAGGGATGGTATGTGAATAAACTGTTCTCAGTTGACCCGACTAGAGTTGTGCTGAACCCGAGCTATATGCAAGGCTGCTTTCTCCAGAGCTGCTTGCATGGTACATTAGCAAGAGTCCCAGTGCTGCAGGGAGGCTTGAGAACAGTGTTACGTCAGTGCACAGAGCTAAATAGGGTCTGGTAGTGGACTCTAGGAGGAAGGCTGCCCTGGTTACCCAGAGCACAGGGGAATGTGCTGCAAGGTTGGCTTTGCTGGATCCAGCTCAACTCCAGCTGAACGTCTCGGTTCAGGAAAAGCCAAGCAGCCCCAGAAGCACAACGGTAGCAAATCCGATCTAATTACCCAGCTTCTTACCTCTTCAGGGGAAGCATTTCTGCAAGCTTGTCCCAGCAGAACTGAGAATTAAGGGTTTATTTTAAAATAACCACTAAATTTAATTTTGCATGACGTTGATAACCCATCCTGGGGTGGGGGCAGGGTAGGGGATGTTGAATGTTTAGGATCCATGGTCCTAACCCCCAGGGGGGTTGTGGAGTCTTCTTCTCTGGATATATTCAAGACCCGTATGGATACCTACCTGTGTGACCTGTCCTAGGGAACCTGCTTTGGCAGGGGGGTTGGACTCGATGATCTCTTGAGGTCCCTTCCAACCCCTACAATTCTGTGATTCTGTGATACTTTGGGAACTTTTCAGTGAGCACTGCACACATGTTTGGACATTGTCACATGACTGCAGGATCACAACCCAACTTCTTGAGGCGAGGTTGGAGTAAATAGAACATTGCGTTAGGTGTAACTGGGCACAGGAAAAAGTGTTGCAAGTAAAGAAAGCTCAAACACAGGTTTGAATGCTTTCAGTAAATCCTCTTGACATTGTGAAGAATTAAGATGTTCTTGCTGTTTTAAATACGAAATGTCTCCAAGGTATTGTTTATAAGCTATAATTTATTGCTTTTAAAAATAATTAATCAAGGTAATAGCAATCTCCAGTAATAAAAGAAGACTGATAGGTTAGCAGAAGTAAGTCTATCACAATTAATACTTAAGGTTTCTGAGATTTTTCTAAAGAAGTTTGTGTTTCTACATTTTAAAAAAACAGTATTGAAGGGAAGGGCAGTACCTAGACTTTGAGGTATACAAAAGAGAAGTACATTCCTCTCCTCCCCACTGAGCCTTCTGTCGCCTCCTTTATTTGGGGTGTTTATCTGCGCAGAAGGAAATGAAAAAGAGCGTTAATGAAATTGAGTATGGTCTTTCATAGCCCAGCCAAATTTCTAATGAATAGATTTCCCTGGGTCAAAGCCAAGGTCTGTGTATCTTTTTGGACGGGTAAAAGCTTTACGGTTGTGTATCTGATTGCTGCACTGGCATCTGTGGGAGGGAAGAAACCTTAAATGTATGAGTGGGGATCATCTGGTTATTTATGGCATGGTAACAATGTGTATAAAGATATGATCCGACACATATGTCAAAGTAATTCCTGTTGACTGACTTCAGGGAAAATGCATTGTAAATCCAGCCGCTCGGTGCGCTTGGGATTCTGATACAAACGTAGCTGCTGTGGAGGTTTTTTCTGGGGCTGTCAGACTATTTATTTTGCAGTCAGGCTGATTTTCTCTGGTTTTAATTCATTTAAGAAAAGTCTTCTTTAGGAAGACAGACAAAAAAACAACACTCCTCCGTTCCCTTCCCTTTCCCAAAGCAACCCTCTGTATGTGGGAAATACAATGCTATTGTCTTAAATTAGCAAGATGCATCCAGAAACAGCATTTGTAGTGTCTTGAGTTTTTTTTTTTTAAATAAAGTTCATTTTACCACAAAGTACGTCATTGCTGAAACTGAATTTTTGTAAGAGGTTTCATCTTTACCAACTTTCCTACCACCAAATACTGAAACTGCTATTTTTAAAATGCCTTTAGAAGTGTTACGTCGGTTGTTTTTTTTTTTAAACCCACAGCTATCAAAGTTTCTTGATTCATTGTTATCATGGCCACAGAAGTGGTGTGGATGTATTTTAAGTACTTGGGGGTGAAAATGGCTTTAACTGTTGCTGCGAATATCTGTCTGGCTTGTTCTCATTGTACGGTGCTGATTGTGCAACAAGGGGCACAGGGATTTGTTAGTTACTCACAGATGAGTCTGTTTATCTGGAAGAAATATGCATAAAGTTGTACTGAAAATAGTGCTCTCACTGCCGGCACGCACCAGCTTTGGGGACTTCGGTGCTTCCAGTCTCCTGACCCTCAGGCAGAGAAATTTGAGCCCATTTCAGAGATGAGGGATCGAGGAGAAAAGAGACCAAAGGACTTCCCAGGACGATACGTGGCATGTGTGACAGAAATGGATCTTGGATACAGCTGATACTCTTCCAGAATTTTAACAGAAAGTGATCATCCTTCCCAAAGTGGATGAAGTTTTCCCCACTGAGACCGCATGATTTTCACTATGTAGTTCCTTCCCATTCCCTGTGAAGAGCAATCTGTAATAATAAAGACTCAAATACTCGAGGACGATGTCTCCCAAATTAGCAAGCTATGGCTTCTCATGGAAAACCCACACCCAGCCATTGATAAAATATAGCAGCCCAGGAGAATAAAAGGCTTACCAGGGCTCGAAAGACCTCCATTTACATAAATATGCAGAGACATCTGTTACAGTCATGAGTGACCTGCTGGTTTAAATCATCAGCAGGGGAAACTTGTAGTTGATCAGCATTGCCTGCGGTAGCAGGTGCTACTTTAGGCAAGAGGAATTAATGAAGAGGTTTTCGATGAACAAAGACCTTTCCGCTTGCCAAGAAGAGGCATACGGGAAATTGAAACAAACGGCACACGCCTACAGTCTCTCATTTGTCGTACGCGGCAAGAGCCCGGCGTGCGCTTCGGCGTCCAGACCTCTACAAGATCACTTGTAGGTATGGTGTGGCTGACCAGGTTGTGGAGTTTATGTCTGAGAAGTACTGAGGGCTTTTCAAACCAAACTACTTCAAGTCGGATTCCCAAACAGAAATGAATCATCGAGATTTAATGGGAAATGTTCAAAACAAATTGATCATCTAAAAACCAGTGGGTTTACTACCAGAGTGTATGCTCAAAATAGTAATTTAAAACTGTCGTCCTAAAAGTTATGATTACTTAAATGGATGATTGAAGTTTAATTCTTGTTCTGCCATTAATCAGCAAAGACGTTAGAGCATTATAACTTCGTATAATGCCAAGATATTTGTATCCCTTGTTGGCACAAGGTATACGGCATTCTCTCTGTCCTTTTCTGTTCTCGCTCTCCACTCCTCCTCCCAATAAAATTTCTGATCTCACCTTAAATTTAGATTTGTTTCTGTGTCATGGGGATTTTATTTAAGTTCTCTGCGTAACATGGTTTTGTTAGGAAAGCGTCTAGTTCTTTCAGTGAATGAACTACTGGGCAGAAAAATAGTTTACAAATTTGGTGCTGCAAAAAAAGTTATGATTTGGTGTGTTGTACGTGACTGTAATTGCCAGCAGTTCTGTAGAGCACATGCTCACGCAGTAAAAAGGAGGGTCCAAAGAACCTGTAGTGAAATCACAGAAGTCAAAGCAATTTACATTTGCAAAGGCTTCCAAGATTTACAATGCTGATTCTCTGATATATGTTAAATATGTTCTTTAATTACAACAAAATGTACAGTACATCTTGAGTGCTTGATTCACTGTATTTAATGGGTACCTCACATTGGGATGTAACAGCTCTAATAACTGTATGAGATCTTTAAATATCTTAGCAATCCCCACCTCTATTTTGTTAAAAAGTTCATCCTAAATTGAGATAAAACAAAACCTGTTCTTTTCTTTCCCTTTGAACAGAGCGTGGATCACCCTTCTCGTAAACCTCATCAGATTGAGGTTGGGCTAAGATGAGCATAACCAGTGACGAAGTGAATTTCTTGGTGTATCGCTATCTCCAGGAATCAGGTAAATTTCCTGTCTTTCCTCACAATTTCAGGTCATAGTTCGAGTGGGAAAATTGGCTTTTTGCATGGTGTTGCTTTAGGGATATTGCATTGGGGGTTTCAAACTAGTAGACCAAATATTTCTTGCACAAACCCATGTTTCTTTGAAATTATGGGCTTGAACATAAAGTGTAAACATACAAAGGTACAAAGTAAACGTAGCAGCCAGGCAAAACAAGGAAAGAAATAACATCATATGTTAGTGTGGTTTTGTAGAGTTACATCATCTCAGCCAAAGTAATTTTTGGCAGCACAGGCACAAAGCACATGGATTTTGTATCTTTTTTTGATAGCTACTTGAAATAGTTCTGTCAGATACTTACTAAGTAAAGAGGGATTGTCTAAATTGGCTGTAAACGGAAGTTTGGGGTTAGGTATCTGATGTTTTATAACTTCATTCAGGTAAGTATCTATGTAAACTGACCAGCACGAGTGTCAGCGTGGCTCTGCCTTAGTGTCACTTCTACCTCTCCATGTTTTCATATTGGAAAATAATGTCTTTATGGGGCTTTTCAGTTTATAAAGAAAGCTCCATCTTAAAAAAAAATAAATCGAAACTGAAATTTTGGGTCTATTTTGTTTTCATAGTCTCGATTCCACTCTTTGACTACAAGAAGTAGAAGTTCACTGATAGAAAATGATAGAAAATGTTGATAGCACAGAGATGATTGAGGAGGTGAGAAACACTGACAAAGGATTTATGGCCAGGATACACATTTTCTTGGTACTGGCTTTATGGTCTGGGTCAGTAAAAGTAGAATTGACTAAAAATATTTGGTGTTTCATATGCTGGAACAACAACAGAAAAATTACGTGAAAAATCTTGTCTTCATGTCAGAAGACTTGAAGCCAGTTTCAGAATAAGCCCTTCAGACTTGAGATGCCTTGGACAGGGGACCAAAATCCCAGCAGCTAGAAGATGCTGGGTTAGCCTGCTTCTGTTAGTCATGATGACCACCATTCATTAGATAAGTGATTTTAATTTGCTTCTTCTACCTCCAAAGCTATTTCAGTCCCAGGAACCCAAACCCCTGTGCAAAGAATCTCCATTGGAATTGTGAAGATGATCTGTAAAACTTTGTCAGGGTTTGGCCTTTTAAAACAACTCTTTGAGAGTCCAGTTACAGCCTGTTAGTAGCTGTTTTCTCACATTGTATTCTTCTCTCTAATAACAAGCTTATAAAAAAATAGTCTAGTTCTGGCATACAGTCAGATGAAAGAAAGATAGGATTTAGCAGAACTAAAATTCCATCCAGACAGTGTTTATTTTTCAAATTAAGCTATTGGCTACCACATTGGAAAGGGCTTTTGAACATCAGAGCCGTGCGCAGATGGACATAATCGAAGCCTGAAGAATCCTGAAATTGGTTTACATTGCTATATTTGTTAGAGATTCTGCTTCACAGTCTATTAATGCAGTAACTTTTCCTGATGTGAAGAAGAAAAAAAAAAGCCTTTTTTTTTATTCTTGATAGATCAGTAGGTGGATTAGTGTTGTGTAATGATTCAGAAGGAGGCTTTACAAAGTCAGTCAAGAACGGTGGTGTCAGCCAGATGTCAGGAAGAAGGTCTAGGTAACCTCTCTCCTTCAAGCAAGCAGTCCCCTTTGCTTTTTAAGGGAGAGCTGCACATACAAATACTCACATTCATTCCCAGCAGCAATGCTCTAACCTTCTTTACTAAAGGGCCAAATGTTTTTCTTACTTAATCCATACATGGGAAAGGTGTTCACAAAACCTTTGTATTTCCACTGTTTCTGTCATATTTTACCCATATAAGAGTAGAATTTGAGGTAAAATATTTGAGTAAATAAATAAACTGAGTAAGTATTCACATTGCACACAATGAAATCTAGACGGCAGTGTGCTAGTGATTCCATTCAGCTACAGATAGAATAATATGGATATAAATAAAAGCTGTAACCAGTGAGGACTCCACTAATCTATTTAAAAAGCTTTTTGTGTTTAGTTTGTCTTCTTTCATACTGTCATTTGTTTTTTCTAAAGAAGTTTTTATCTCTTTATTTTCAGATAAAATAGGGTAATAAGACAGAAATTGTTACACAGCATCTTGCCTTTCCACCTGCTAGTACAAATGCCATAAGATGCGACAGCAGATGAAAGAGTTTTAATCAGTAGCTTCAGAAATAATGCATGCCAAATTTAGAGGGCTAGTGTGTAATTGTACTTTAAGTTCAAACCCCTCTAGTTTAAGAAGTTTGCTGAAAACAAGGTTATTACTTTGATTTTTTTATTAACATTAGCTGAACCCAAAGCTTCTAGATATTTTATCAAACACGGCTGTAAATGCTGCTTACAAGACTGTATAAAAGTGAATTAATCTTTTTTCAGGTATCTGTCCTTTAATCTTGCCCTGTAAAACTTCCAGGCTTTCCCATAAAATGTAGCAAAATGGTGGGAGGAAGAAAGAAACAACAAAAGGAAATACATATGTTGGAAGGACTATGTCAAAAGCAAACTGTCCCTGTGATATTTCAAGCGTTTTGTGGCTGCAAGGCAGGGAAACATTATGTGAGATTATGTGAAACATTATAGCAGAGATGCTGACGGGTGCCTTACGCTTCATTGTGGAAATGCTGGCAGGTCATTCTAGTAGTTAAGCTCTTCTAAAATTGAAGTTGGAAGTGAAATTCAGTAATTATATTTCCTCCTTAATTCTCTGTCAGGCTAGAAGACTTGCACAGGAGAGTATTAATACAGAGTTGAACTGTCTAAACCATTATTGTTGCTTTTTAACAAATCTTGGCATACCAAGTGGATTTCCAGTGAACTGGAAAAAGCAACTGTTGTGCCAGAATTTTTAAAGGTTAAACAAGATGATCCAGGTAACTATAGGTCAAGCAAAGTCATTGGAAGGTTGAAACTAGATACCGCCAACAAAAAATGAACAGATGACAGCATGCCTCATGCCAGCCAGCAAGGTTTTCTGAATAATAGATCTTGTCAAACAAACTTGATACATCTGTTTCCAAGCTCACAAATGAAGCTGACAAAGGTAACTGTGCTGACAGTAAGGCACTGAGGCTACTGTAGGGCATTTGCTTAGCTTTGATGACACTGTGGTTAGAAACAAAATGGAGGAGTGGTGTGTAAAATCAGTGTAATCCAGGGTTACCAAATGGATTAAAAGTGGGCTAAAGGAAACATCTTGAAAAGTTATTAGAGTTGGGGAATATTAATCTCACAGGTTGCTTCCAGTGGGAACTCACAGGAATCTGTTCTTGGCATGATACTGCTCAATGGCTCTATCAGTTACCTGGAAGGAAATATAAAATGATTCTCGAGTACATTTGCAGATGGAATGAAGTGGTAAGTTATGGCACATGATGGGTTCTACTAACTGATCATGTGGCCTGACAGAAAAAAACCCAGTCCAGTGAGGGAAACCACTTTGAGCTGCCTGCTGCTGGAGAAGATGCCCAGTCCAGAGGCAGTACAGTCAAATCCCTCCGATACACAACTTGGACAAGCTAAGACTCTTAATTGTTTAGCTTTTTTCAAATAAGTAACTAAATAATTGCCTCTTCACATAGATGACTGTCTCAGAGCTTACCTGTGCCCATAGAAACAAAGCAGCCAGGCATAACTTCCATTTAGGCCCCATGGTTTTTTGGCATAGGTGGCTAGGTGGTGTCACTTCTGCTGTGGGACCATGAATCCCCTCCCACCCCTTCTCTTGCAGTATAAAGACATTTAAGTGTTTAATTTGAATTTAAGATGGCTACCTGCTATCCAAAAGTAGTCCTGCAATGTTACACTCAGTTTGCTCCTTTTTAATACGAGCCTTTTTGTGCACAATTTAAAGTGGCCCAATTCTTTAAAGTGCTGACTACATCTAAACATTGTTTATCTCTGGAGTCAAACTTTTAAAAGGCAAGTTATGTTTATTTGTAGGTGTCCTGATTTAAAGACTACCTTTAAGTGAAAGTGTTGGCCTGAGTTACTAAAATCAGACTTAAGTCGTGTCTATGCTATGAAGTTACTACCAGTGCGGAGAGAGAAACACACAGAATTCTCCCATGGTGGGCATCATTATGCCAACGATGCAGGTGCACTGACCAAAGTGAAACAAATTATACCAAAGGAGCCACATTTCTGGCATCCAAATGACATTGGTTCAGGTTTACACCTCTTCAGACTCCTGGGAAGCATACTTTTGCTAGCAGGCTTCTTTGGTGCTGACGTAGTCCTGCTATTGGTTTTCTTCAGAGTGAGCAGCTGTTTCTACAAAACCATATACAATTCAGAGTACAGAGTTTCCCTTTCTGCTTTGCCTGCCCAAAAGTGAAAGTGGTAACCATTTGTCTTTTGGCATGGTCAGAGCAGTAGAGTGCAATGGGAGTAACAGGATCCCAAGGGAAATTGAAGGAGAGAAGGGATGGCAAAACTAAGGGAACTCAAATCTCTCACGTTCCTTTTAATCTAAAATGTGCTGCCATCTATTGTGAGTGACAGGTCCTATCAGAGGCCCACATGCTCCCATAAATTACCTTACCTGCCCAGCCCAGCATGTCACCTCAGTTATTAAAGCTGTTTCAAATTTGGTCTTTTTGATGTATTGATGGATTGAATTGTGTCCCTGTTCCAGCAGTTACATGCCTGTTGCACTATGGAGTCCTTATCTGAAAATCAGCTCCCCGGTTGTCTGCAGCTTACAGTGTGCTCTCTAGTAGGGCATTTATTGAGGTAGATGTCTGGCACTGACTTGGTGATTGCTGAGTTATGGTTGTGTAACAGTTTCCATTTTTCCTCATATTTTTACTGTTCAGTTTGAATTTTTTCCATGTTTTATGACATACGCTTGATAAAATATTCCTCAGTGTACAATCCCTACCATGTCCAAAGCAATAAAAACACTAGCTGGATGCTTCTGCTAAAAAGATGTCAATGAAATTTTTTAGCTGCTGACTTGGGACAGTTTACCATTATACTCCAGAGTTGGGAGTTGTCGTTTTCTTCCCAGCCATACAAATTAAGGCAGCTAATAAGGTAACTGCTTTCCATCTGTAGACCTGGGATGACAGCAGCGTGTTGGTCTGTTTGGTTTATGGTTGAGAGATTTTTCCTTGTTTTCCTCAAAGATAAGATTTTCTCTCAGGTTTTACACCTTTAGGCTCGAGGGCACACATACAGCATGAAGTGTTTCTGTGAATCACAGCACAAAATCCTTTGTAGAGTTGGGCCTGTGCAAACATGGGCCGTGCCTGTTAGCTGCTTCCAGGGCATCGTACTCTCATTCTGCCTTCGGAAATTATGAGAAAAACCAAAATACAGGTATTCTGAAGCCTGTGGGGTTTTTCTTTCTGGTGTTGTCAAACTAGATGCCAGTATTTGGAATAATTAACTGATTACAGTATTTCCAGTGCTCTTTGCAGTTTTTCTTAAAAGGGAGCAATAAAATTTGAAGGGAAATACCGTCTTTATGACTCATTCTCTTCTTTAACAAATATATTTTATACGAAATGTAAATGTTGAAGTTTGCTTGGCTAAGTTCTCAGCCAGTAAGGAATGACTGAAGATCAATATTCTGTTCTTTTGAATTTTTGCCTTGTGCAACAGTCTTTACTTACATAATCCTGTGTAATTTATCTATGAAATCTATATTTCTTCTGCATCTGAGGTACATTTTGAGTATTTTTGAACAACTGTGTATGGCACAGAGTCACAGATGAGGAAAGTGCATGTTGAAAGTCATGCAGATTAAGCATAGCATAAAATACTGGCATATATAGGTCAGCTGAATTTGCTTCAAAGCTAACAGTTCCCTTTGCATGGGAAGGCTGCTGCTAGGTAGAAGGGGAATATACAGTGCGTCAGTTTGGCTCGGATTACTAAAATCTACCCCTTGAAGAATAATGAAGCACTTGGCCAGTGTGGCAGTATAAACAATTGTGCACACGGAGAGTAGAGTCAGTGGAATGTGATTTTTATTTTGGTTTTTATGTTTTCTTCCAATTTAGCCCATTAGGATCATGAGATAGTTCAGGTTGGATGATATCTTAGGAAATGACAAACCAGAGAATAGTTCAGGATGGCAGAGACCTCTGGAGATCATCTAGTCCAATGCCCCTGCTCCCAGCAGGGTCGGCTGTGGCAGGTAGCTCAGGGCTCTGTCCAGTCAGGTTTTGAGTGTCTCCAAGGATGAACGGTCCGCAACATCGCTGGATAGCTTGTTCTAATATTCAGTCACCGTCACATTAAAGAAGTGATTTGGTTTTGTTTCAGTGGAATTCATGTGTGTCTCAGTTTGTGCCTGTTGCCTCTGGTCCTGTCACTGGGCACCACTGAGAAGAGCCTGGATCTGTCATCTTCGCACCACCCTCCGGTATTTATACACATAGATAAGGTTCCCCATGAGCCTTGCTTCTCCAGGCCCTCTCAGCCTCTCCTCGGGTGCCAGATGCTCCAGTCAGTGATCATCCTCATGGTCTTGTCACTAGACTCACTGCAGTATGTCCTTGTCTCTCTTCTGTACTGGGAAGCCCAGAACTAGACACAGCACTCAAGGCGTCTCACTGGGGCTGAGTAGAAGGCAGGGATCCCCTCTGTTGACCTGCTGTCAACGCTTTTCATAGTGCAGCTCAGGGTCCTCTTGGCTTTCCTTGCTGCAAGGGCATACTACTGGCTCACGTTCAGCTAGTCTGGGCTCCTGCCAAAAACTGGGGCACTTTAAAGGTCTTCTGAAGAAGTTATACATAAAGGTGCTGTTAAACATGACATTCACTGGGATGCTCCTCAAGCTGTGTACATCTCTGTGCTGTAATCATAAGGATGGAGACCTTTTGTGTGCTGAGGGACAAACACATCCTTGAAATGGCATCTGACATGGGTGACAATCCATGGCTGTGGGATTTGTGTCTACAGAAGTGATATCACCGGCCTTTGAGCCATGTGCAGTCTGCCTGTGGTACAGAGCAACTGCTTCAGAGACAGTCCCAGATCACTGATGGAGGGATGCTCATGTATTGGCTTAGCATCTGTTTGCACGGATACTTCTGTGCTTGTCTCACTGGGTGCTGCACAGGTACTACTGAGTAAATCAAACAATACACTTTGTAAGGAAATTTATAAAAACTGTGTGTTTAAACCTGGCTTTAAAGCTTTTGTGCCTCAATATTCCCATTTCAAAGTGAGGTTAATACTACATATGGTACCTCACAGCAGATGGTAAAAGGCTTTGTTCCTAAAATGTATTGAAATCCTCTGAGCAAAGACTATTACAGGTGGGCTGGGACACTATTTAACTTGTTTATTATTAGTATTAGTATTATTTCAAAGTACTACTTGTGAATTTATATGTATATATAAGAGCAGTATGAACGAGATGCTACCTGTATTATTCAGGAACTGATGTTAAGACTGAAGGCAGGGTTTCTTTTGCCTTTTCAGCTCTACAGTGGCTAGGCTTTGGAGCAATGCAAACCCCATTTTTAGTACTCATGGTTTAGCACAGATCTGATTTGTGTGCGTGCAGCCCTGTTTATGTGATGTGTTATCCTCTTTAGGGCCAGTCTACTCAATTAAAATAAAATTACTTAAGCTTGTGATCCAAATCTCTTATATACTGGAAGCTGGATATAGAACCAACATTTGTGACCCCATCCTGAAGTATTTGAGATAAAATAAAAGTCACAGTGTTGTTCCAAGAGTGGAATATGTGTTATAATGATTCTTGGCCAAGAGTGCTTGAGAAATTTGACAAAAACAGGTTTGATTTAAATAAAAGTGTTTCCTAAAAGTCACCCCAACATGAACATTCCTATCTAATTAGAAACCATCTGTAACTATATATATTCCATATAATGAAACATAATATATATAACTCCTTGCAGCATAATATGTATGTTGTAAAAATAGTGTACTATCAAAAGGGTTTGTAAGAGGTTTTAATGAACTGCTACTCTTCTTGTTTGTTTAGATCTCTCTCCTACTTCCTGTATTTCTTTTAAACTAGGGAGGAAGTGACTCTGTGATTCCAGAAACAGTGGCACTGACCCTGAATTTTAAATTCATAGTTGGAGGATGGATGACTGCTGAAAAGACAAATCCATTTCTCAAATAAGAACCACACGACTATGCACAGTTTCTCTCTATGCTAGTAATCATTTACTCTCTTTGCAAATACTACATAAATTTATAGAAAAACAGGGTCAGCATTAGGAGACAGGCAGCTTTATTTGGCTGTAGTTCCAAACCCATGTTTTTAAAAGTCATCAAAGCTGTAGATCTTGAGAAAGATGAGGCTGATAGGTTGCAGGTAAATACTTTTCCCAGCTTTCTTTAAAGACAAGCAAATGGGTTTCTAAGCAGACAGCCCCTCCATACCGTGTGAAATGACATAGGAATCTAAACCACACTGGGCACTTTTTCCATAGAACAATGACCACATATCAGCAGTATTTGCTGGTCAGCTTCCTAAAATCCAAATTCTACAATAGAGGGGGGAGGGAATCTTTACAGTTAGAGAAATTACTGCTTCTTCATAGTTTGTTCTGGTTATATTATCTAAAGAATGCAATAGGCTGTATGAGGGCCATTTTTATGTGTGTTTATACACACGGACCTTAAGAGTTGAGTGACCAGAGAGCTAGTTTATATGCATACATATAAACGGTAGTTTCAAACTGCATTGTGGGGCAGTTCAGGAAGTCCTTTTTGGCTGTATCTTTTACCCCTGTTGCATAACAAGAGCAGCATGAATGCCATGTAAGAAAAGCAATACTCACTGCAGAATTTTGTAAGTTCCTGTGAAGGAAGAAAAAAAACCCTAATACACTGAGTATGGTGTTCTTCTTGCCATTTGCAGAACACTGCTCACTTGGTATTTCCTCCTAGGTCTCTCCACAGCTTTCTACACTAGGCTATTTGAATTTTCCCTTGGCCTGAAGGTTGCTGTACAGTGTTGGATCTCAGACACTGAGCAAACAGGGTGATTTTTAAGCTACACAAGCGTAAACAATTCCGCCTTTGCAAATGTATTCCGCAGCACGGATTGTGGTTCTGATCACTCCGTGCCCGGTTTTTAAAGCTTGCATAAATGCAGTGTTACAGCCGTATTAAGAGTATAGGAAGCTGGGTGGAAGGCAGTTATCTATAGGGCAGGATGGCTTTGCTGTTCAAGCCAGTGAAGTGCTACGCGTTTGTCAGTGTACAGCTCCTCCAGGCCCGGGGAAAGGCGCAGTATCTTGCATCATTTCAAGTTCTGCTGATGTCCTGTGTGCTGGGTGGGGGCTTTCTGCCCGCACAGCTACGGCAGTTACATACCACCCCTCCTCACACCTAACCAGCTGCAGTAGGACTCCGTTTGTAGGCACCGTCAGCAGAAGCCGTCTTGGTGTTGAAGTTCCGGAATGCCCACTCTGTGTGTGCCGGCCGTGGTGTCCTACCTGCCGCCCGCTTGTCTTAGGCCTGATGGGAGAACATAGCTTAAGGGGGGGGGAAAGAGTGAGGTGTGTATGACTGTGAAAGGCCTTCTGTGATCCTTAAAATGATGCACGTCTCTCTGGATGTCTGGTTGCATGGACAGGGCTAAAAAGATAACAGCACCACGTGAATTTGGCAGGAAAAAGATTATCCTTTTTTTCCATGAGTTATTTCAAACCTTGCCCGTAGTTGCATTAAATTTCTAGGTCATTTATTCACACTCGTCGGTCTAATTTACACAGAGTGAGTGAAAAAGAGGGTTATTTCAGACCTTGTTTTCGAAAGATTTCAAGTTCCTCTTTCCACTGCTCGGGTTCTGTTTTCTGTCTGTATCGTATTTCTCTTTTTGTTAATTTGCAGCCTTCAGAAAGACTTAAACAGTGAGTGCCAAGTGCTGCTCATCAAAAGATCATTTCCAAGTTGTATTAATCTTTTCCAACATATTTTCCTGAATTAAAAAAAAAAACAAACCCTGCCCAAAAAATTCTTTGGCTCATAATAAAATGATTTTCGGGTAGCAGACATTTACTCTGAATTCTTGGCAGAAGGTGGACAGGTCAGATATCCAAGAAAGAAGGGTGTAACGCTTAATATTGGTGAATAATCAGTTCTACTCAACTTTGGGTAACCAGGCACACTATAATTTTGGCAACTGACGCAAGCTACAGCTAGGGATCCTTTCTTTAGCTAGGGATTCTTTCTTTATATTTCCCAGGGACTGTGAAAGAGCTTGTAATACAGGACACATTTCCCAGGGTTCTGGAAATGATTTTAATCGTTCAGCAGTCCTAATCTTGAAACAAATGTACAAGCCCTATTGTTCAGCTGCTTCTTCTAAAAATATATTTCAACTGCAGTTCTTATTTTAAATTGCTAATGTGTGTCCTTGTTAAGCCCTTTATGTAATTGCGAAGGTAAGTCTTCAAAAATAAGCAGACACTGCCAAAACCAGAGAGGCACTCTAGGATGTATTACTGAGAAAGAAAAAGCTCAGCTAGTAGAGGAATCTCAGTCTGCTGTGAATAATAAGCAAGATGTGGTGTGGGATTTTTGCCCACCTTTTATTTAACTCTTTGTAGAACCTTATCGCTGGCTTGAGGCACCAGCCTCTAATTAACTGCAACCGAATGTAATTTGGAGAAACCGGTGAGCTTTTTGTGAAACCTCTGTGTATGTGTGCTGGGGCTGTATTTTATGGCCATATTTTTATGGATGCATAATGACACTGAGACAGAAATGTAGGGAGAAGCGAGGATAGGGATCCATGTTACATTCTCAGTTCTTACTCGGTGCATCACGCACAAGGGGAAATACTAGAGTCTAAAATGGCAGCTGCAGTCAAGTACAGTGAAGAGCATCATTGTATTCTCTTGGGCAATGGGCAAGAAATTATGTCATTTACCTCAGGAACTAGATTAGCGTGTGTTAGGCACAGGATTAAGAAAATACAGTTGCTCCAAGTTAAACTGTCTGCTTCTGGTTTTTGCAGCCAGAAGTCACATTCAAATATGCCCTTAATGGGATGTGTCCCTTCCTTCCCTACGCTAGTAAATGTAGAGCTACAGAAGTGTTAACTTAGCGTTAACTGTTTGTACCTCGTGAGTATTCACAGGGAATGATTTTGTGCATGGTCCTATTTCAGTGTTTTTTGGCAGAATTGCTGAAAACTGCAGTGTCGGGGCTCTAAGGTATCTCAGATCACCATGTTGCACCACTCTTCCCTTCTTGCCTGCCTGCTTTAGATGGCACTCCCAAGACCCAGGCGTCAGACTTGGGAAGAGGTTTTCCCACTGGTTGCATCTGGTTTCTTTGGCAAGCAGCTGTGCAGGCAGCTGCAGAGTTCCTTGGGTTTGGTAGCAGGGCAGAGCAGCCGATGGTACTGCGAGGGGACATCTCTTCCTCCCGCGTGCAATTTTCTTCTGGCTCGTTACGCTGTGGAATGTTTCTACTTGATGCCTCTAAATCTCCCAGGATTTTTTGCCCATATTCCCATTTATGGTCACGAAGCTGCCTTTCCTTTACCCCTTCACAACCATCTTTTTTTCCCTGCAGCCTGTCCAGCTCTAGTCAGCTCCGACATGCCTGCTGCTCTCGCATGAGCTTTACGTGGGCCACAGTCTCCGCAGTAGTGCCAAGTGCAGGGCTGCCCTAACAAAACAGGCACTCCTGCAGCCAGAAAACTTGGGATTGCCAGTGGATCCCATTATAGCAGTTGCTGGTGGGTTCTCTAGAGCCAGAAATTTTAATCGTTTCTAAAAACTTGCTCATTTTTGCATCCTGTACCTGCCAAATTCCTTCGAAGAGAACAGCATGTTACTTCAGAGAGGAGGATTGAAAGGGCTAGCACTGGGGATTTCCAAGAAAAAAGACGACAAGATGTCAGAGGAATGGATGAAATAAGAAAGGTTGATTGTTTCCACTGGAGATGGTTACCTTGTTACAGAAAAATCCAAGGGGTTGGGTTGTTTTGGGGTTTTTGGGGGGTTTTTTGGTTGGTTTTCTTTTTTTTTTTTTTTTTTACATTTTTCTTTATTTTTTCTTCTCTATACATCCTCATTTTGCTTTATTTTTTCTTCTCTCTTGCTGTTGAGGTTTATTACCTAATTTAGTGATTTCCAGAAATTGAACCAAAGATCCCTGGATCTGAAAACCTCAGTCTGGCCTGCTTGAGTTAAAGAAATAGGGAAATTTTTTCAAGACGATGGCACAAACCTCCATAAGAAATCTCACTGTTTTCCAGGACAGAGGGCAATGCTGGGCATGGGTTACATGGTAGTTTGTGGGGATGGCTTGTTACTTGGACTCAGTGTTGGGGTAGAGGCTGTTAATCATCAAGATGCCTGAGATGCATGTGAAAGGCAATTCGATGTTCATAATTCTTTATTCTCTGTTTCATTCTACAGTAACGAATGTTTCAGTGAAGAATCACACAGTGTGAATAATTAAACTGAACAATTTGCAAATAACTTAGAGATATCTGGTTTTTAAAAGATTGTTTGAACGGTATGCTAGCTAAATTTACCAGAGAAGACCAAGTTCAGAGAGGGAAAACTTGCTCAGTGTTCAGTTATCACTTAAATATTGCTAATCAGGGCATCCCCCAGGTAACATGCAGAAGAACTTTTTCACAGTGAGGGTGACAGAGCCCTGGCACAGGCTGCCCAGGGGGTTGTGGAGTCTCCGTCTCTGGAGATATTCAAGACCCATCTGGACGCCTGTCTGTGCAATATGAGCTAGGGAGCTGCTTTGGCAGGGGGGTTGGACCTGATGATCTCTTGAGGTCTCTTCCAACCCCTACGATTCTGTGATTCTCTGAACTCCTGAGCAACCAGCAAGGACTAAGACCTTGCAGAAGTCCTTGCCTATTTTGTCATTCCCTTCCCCCGTTCAAACGCAGCGGTAGGTGCTGTAGCTCTTACAATATACGATTGCAATTCAAACAAGACAGCTTTCTGTGGAAGGGATGGGAAATGAAACGAGTGTTTCGTGAATGTCAGTTAGCTGGATCTGCAACTGCCAAGTGATCTAGCACGGGGAATACTCAGCAGCAGCCCAGCTGTGTGCCTAAAGAAAAGAATCCTTCACTCCCAGAAGAGGTGAGACATGAATCTGGAGAAGACAAGGTGTTTCCCAGGGTGCATGCCTGCCCTGTGCCCTTTCCTGCACCTATGTTGGGCAGGCATTTCTGCTGTGAGCCAGGTATATTAAAAACAATTAAAACTACATATCCTGCAGATCAGACAAGCACACAAAGAGCAGCATAATGTTCACCAAATAATTTTGTGATCTGTGGCAAATCTTATTTTAAGGGAGGCCATTTTTAACTGAAAAAAAGGAGCAGCCAAGGGTAAAAAAAAAAATCATCTCCAGTTTTGCAGTTACAGCAAAATCTATCAGTGAAATTTTGCAAAACACAGCCCTACATATGCATTTTTTGGCACTGCCTGGGGCAAGAATTCCCAAATGGCTGTGTATGTACCACTGAGAGTATATACAGACTCCTCGGTGTGGGAAAAGATTCAGCACAGAACTGGGACCTGTTATCACTGTGAGTGCAGGAAGTGCAGGAGTCTTACAGTGAGGAATTTCACTCCGTTTTCAAGTGGGAAACACTCGCATAACAATTTTTGGGCTGAGGGAGAGTCATTTAAGTCATTTTTCTGCATTCATTATGTCAGCTATGATTTTATGTTCTGCACAAAACCAACTACTCCACATACCTGATAATGTATTTACAGATTGTGCAGAGTGTGACAGTTCGTGCTTTCCCATCTGTTTTGAGGTAGGAAAAACCTGGGAGCTGTTCTCTCAAGTGCCACAAGGTGCCATTTAGTGCGCTGGCCGTGTCACAGCGCAAGTGACTGTCCAGTTCACCTGGCACAAAACCAGCTCAGTGCATGGTCATAATCTTCATCCCTTTATGATCATGACTTTAACCTTAAAAGCTCATAGTCTCATTGCATGTGTCCTCAAAGGGTTTCCTGCATTCGGGTATCAGTTATTGATGCTGTTGGAATAGGAGTTACTGTGTTATAGGGTGGTTATTATGCTCACTGAAAGGACAGAATTTATGAGAAATAATGCATATGGACATGGGTTTGCAGCTCATCCGTGTCACTGCTCCTCCAGCATTTCTAGTGTGGGTCTGTTGTGATTTCATGTCATCCCTACCGCGTCCTTTCCTCAGATCCCCACTCACAGAGCACCTTCTGTCTCCCTGCTCACTCCCCAACTGCCTTGACAGCCTGTACAGAGTCGCTGGGGTTGAGGGGGAGGGGATGCTCGTGTCTTGGCTTCCCGTTCCCCAGTGTGGTTTCGTGAACTTCAGAAGGAGGGCCAAGTTAACAATCGTAACACAGGCTAGCATTTGAGAAAAACAAACCCAAACCCCTTGCCTTTGTTTAATAGAAATCACCTTTCTGTAAGGCTGGGCTGTAGCACTGCCGCAGCGTTGCTGTATAATTCAGTGCACTCACACGCAAAAGAGAACGGATGACATCTGGTAACTATAAAAGCAAAGCTCAAGTGATTTTTCAGTGTTATCAGAAACGTGACGTGGGTACAGCTTCCTTCAGGATTTTGTTAACTCTGTGTGTTACTTCCAAAGCCAGTCTGCTTTCCTGTGAGCCTGACGCTGCTGCTATGGTAGTACAAGAAATCAGGAGGCAATTAGCTATCGGTCGGTGGTCTGGTTGCGTTGTTTCTGTTGTGTTTGGGTTTCTTTTAATTGCAGTTGCATGGGAGGAATTTTCCAAGAGGGCTGAGGAAGCCAGTGTCCAGCAGCACTCGCTTAAGCACTTTCACTCTGTTGGAGTTCAGTATTTAGATCTTGGAAGGTTTTAGGAGAGTTTGCTAAAACTGATAGAGATGCATGAATGAGATTGCTCTTCAGTGACAAAGTAGCCAGGAGTTTTGTCATTTAACATGTGCTTTGTTACACAAATCCACTTTTGATGGTTTCTTACCATCAGGAGAAGTAATCAAATAGCAAGATTTGTGGCAATAACATGACAGGGTTACGTGCTGGGAAGTTCCTTCTCTCGTGTGCAGCCAGGTGAGACATGTCACTCTTTGGGGATGTGGCAGCTCCATCCTGGACAAAGGGATCAGCTGTGTGCAACAGTCATCTCTGCTGGCAAAGATGGGGCTTGATGCAACCCAGCAGACAGCTAAACAGTCTGCACGATACCAAACGCAGTAATGACAGGTACGACATCACCATTAAAATTCAGCCTACTGTAAGGATTTTCTGCTTTTTCATACCAATCTTTGTTGGTTGCCATTTTTAAGCCATCCACCTTTTGATTGGATCAGAGACCGCGTTACAATTTTCTGCGCTGCTGATTCACAAACTAGCTGCTGCCAAGTTCCGTGCTTCTGGACAACAGGTTAATGATCTCATTCCTCTCCATTCTTAAGCAGATCTGCTGATTTATCCATCATGCATTTTAAAGTCCATTCCTTTCCAAGGAAGTGGTGTTACTGTTGTTGTTAATTTACAGATAAACATTAATTAAATAGGATCTGATTCTCTAATTCTGCTTTCTTGTGTGGCGTGCCTTCATACCTACACCGAGATGTCAGTGTTCAGTAGTCGAGCCCTAAGATCTCTCAGACATAGGCTGTGCATGCTCAGTGCTTGTTTTCTTCCTTGTTGTGGGGCCCAGTAATACGCTGCAAAACTGGTAAGGAGGGAAAAACACTGCCCCGCAGATCTTGCCCCCTAGCTTGGGTGCAGGAGGAGGTCCAGCAGCTCATAAACTAGACCAGGACATAAAGGGCAGTAAGAACTGGACCAGGGGGTAGATAAATGATACTGCAATTTTTAAGGTGGTTTTTGCTGTGCTTTGTTTTTGTGTTTTGGAATCCCGTGTAACTCTGCTCATAGATGGACCTGCCACATCTAAAAAGGTATCCAGAGCATCCCATAAAACTGGGGAGTGCCCTGAAGGGAAGGAGAGGATAGAGGCTGTTACCAAGAAGGAGAAAAACAGTGGCCAACTGAAATGTGTAGAGGAGGGGGGAGAATCATGGAGAAATATATCCCTCGGTTTCAGATGTGGGAGGCATTCTATTTCTCAGCTTGTTTTTGCTATCTATCCACAATCATCATTGAGATAGCTGCAAAAAACGGGTCTTGAAAACAATTTGAGTGAGAGAGAGAGAAAAAGCATTACTGTGGAGCGAGCCCAAAATCCCGTCCTCCAGCCCACACACAATTGGACATCGCAGTGATACGGGGGAAATCCCTTAACGGACAAAACTATAAATGAAACTACTGTTGACAAGGGGAAGAGGCACAGCTATATTTAACGGAAGTATTTTCATCTCAGAGCTGCTTGCCTTTTTTTTCATCTTTTTTTATTTCTCTCTTCTTTCTTGTCTCGTCGGTGGAGACTGCGAGGGCTCTTCCTGTCTGAGACAGTGCATGGGTGGTTTCCCCAAGGCTTTTAATGTTAGATTAATGCTCTGGAGACAGCGTGGTGATAAATGGGTTCCTACAGTTATATCTACATCCTGTTCCCCCATCCCCCTCCCGCATCTGCCCCTACATACAGTCGCTCTGCAGCGCTCGCCTTCATACCCAGCAACAGTTTTCAGCAGCTTCTGCCAGCATTTAAGGCACAGCTTTCTCTTTAAAATGTGCCCAGCAAAATTCTTCGCATTTTCAGTGCCCTCATCTCCGTTACCCCTTATTTCTGAGAAAAAATGGCAAAAAATGAGACAGGGAAGAGAAAGGCTTCTGGTAAAAGGATAGGCCACTGCCCTGACTTGGTGTCTGGTGTCTGGCAGATGCCAATTAATTACTATTGCTATCGCTGTTCAGTTTCAGCAAATAGGTTTATAGGAGCAGCCTTGCTGTTGTTTCCCAGTTTAATGGCAGTGCTCTGCACGTCACATTGTGCGCAGCAATAAACGAGCAGAGGGTTTGAAATCTCCTCCCTGGTACAAGGGAATGGCTCCCTCGTGTCAGTTGCCTCTGTGGCTTGATTTGATACAACTTGAGCGCTGATAGGGACTTCAGTATTTATCTTCAGAAAACACCCACGCTGAAACGCAGCAAGGGAAATGAAGATTTGAAGCATTTTATTATTTGTTTTTAGGTGGACTTGCCCTTGTGGCGATTTCTAATTTCTTGTGTGTTTTTCTGTTCAGTTAGTGCAGTTCTCTGGTTATTTTTCTCTGGGTGCATTTCCATCCCTAAGCGTGCAGGGGAGGGGGATGGGCGGCGGCGGCGGCAGGGTGGTCAGGATGGCTCTGGTTAACCTCCCGGGCTCCGTGCAGCCAGCCCGCGCCCTCCTGCTTACGCAGCAGCATCTCTCAGATCTCGGAGCAGAATTATTTTTAGACCGTGAAGTGAAGGTGTATCTGGCTGGTGCATTTAGATTTCATGTCATGGCTTCCTTTTCCTGCTCTCAGGTTTCTCCCACTCGGCCTTCACCTTCGGTATCGAGAGCCACATCAGCCAGTCCAACATCAACGGAACACTAGTGCCACCTGCCGCACTCATCTCCATCCTCCAGAAGGGGCTCCAGTATGTGGAGGCTGAGATCAGCATCAATGAAGTAAGTACCCCCAACACCCACAACCTCCATGGGCACCGCTGACCCGTCACGCCTCTGGGGCTGGCGAAGCCACGCATCCCAACAGCCTGGAGATGCAAGCCAGCCACTCCCCTGTTTCTGTTGATCTGGTTTTGTGTGTGTTCATACTTCACCCCACCCCCAGCTGAAAAGCTCTAAGGTAGATCCGAAGTTAAGTTTTTACCTCTGGCATTGAGGCCACCTGCACCCTGCTTAAATGGATTTCTGCTACCCCAGTCAACAAATCTGGGGTGCACTGGTACTTGGGGCAAGGAAGAAAAGGTGTCTGTGTTCACAGTTGCAGGGTCGCAGCAGAATTTGGCAGGAAAAGCTTGCAGCGTGGGTTAAATCTTCCGTTGCAGCACTGCTTGTGAGCTGTGAGAAGCCTGCTCACAAATCCACAGTGGTCACTGGAGGTTTCAGTGACTTTGGCTCAGATCATACAAGACCATGTACATGGCAAAATGATTCTGTGCAAATGCTGACCCTGGACGGGACACTGGTTGTCTGTGGGCATGGTATGATCAGCCACAGCGTGTCTCTGTTCTCCTTGAGCTGCCAGTGGAACAAAGAGGGGGTGTGGGAAAACCCGGCGTTTTTGCCCTGCCAACCTTAACAGCGTGATGCTTCAAGAGGGAGTGAAGCATGGCAGACAGCATGTACCACATTACAAAACATTTACCATAGATACTCAAAGTTGTCAGAGATCTCTAGTAAATACTAATACATAAAAAGCTAAGGCGTAGTCCTCGGTAGCTCAGTGTAGCATATGAACAGCATGGGTTAGAACAAAGGAATATAAAACAGAGGAAAGGTTGTGGTGTTTGCAGTGTGTAGTTTGGAAACTCATTTGTTTTTATCACTGACATTGTGTGTGACTTCCTTTTTATGACCTGATGTGGTGTGTAAGAGTTGTGTACATGTTACTTGTTAACTGGGGCAGTGACATTTCACATAGATGCCAAGCTGCTCTTTGATGCAGTTGTAATAAACCAGCCTTAGGAATCTGCCCCAGTTTGCTGCTACTTAACATTTTGCCCCATACCTGAAATTTGAGCTACACAGTTAGGGACTTTGGGCTGTGAGTGAGCAGCTCCTGTCGGTTCAGGTTGGATGATGGCTGTAGGGGTCTGGTCCAGTGCATCCAGCTTCAGAATTGGCCTGGGTTGAGAGAATAATCTAAAAATAGGCACGTGATCACCATTAAGAAGTATGTTGTTGCAGTGGTTTGGTTTGATTCTGTTCAAATACATGCCTGTAAGAGCATTACAGCAAAGCCAGGGCTTTGCTTTCTTGACGCCTGACTGCCATTAATGGCTACCCCTGTGCTTCCTTGCATGTGCCTGTTACTTAACAGCGGCGAGTAATGGGTGAGTCTATAAAGTACTGTGTGTAAAATGAAAGTATTGTTTGTGATCTGTGAAAGGGCAGTCATGGAAATAGTCCAGTGAGCAGTTTTAAAGTTAAAAACCTAAGATGCCAAAATCCATTGGCAAGCATTTTTGTCATTGTGCAGCAAGGACTTGAGCCAGAATTCAAATAAATGCCGGTAGAGACATTTACATAAAAAATGTTGAGGAGAAAGAGAGCTTGTCTTTTTCTTTTCTAATGACTCTTTCCTCTCCTTTTTTTTTTTCCCCAGGAGGAAACAAATATGTATTATCTTAATACTGTAATTGTAAGGGGTAATTCAGTGGCTAGTCCATCAGAAGCGTGCTAGTCGGCCAAACCGCAATTTTTCTTTATTAGTTATTGTTATCTATTGAAAATTACATTGTTTCCTAGCTGCTTCATATATCCATAGCCTAATCTTACCTGTTATTCCTCAAACAAATCTTTTGCTGCTGGATCTTGATTATTTCAAAGGATTAAGGGGAGTGTGCAGAAGACCTGTAAAATGGCACTTTATGGAGGCGATTAAAACCTTTTCCTATATTTAAGATAATAGGAAAGTGAAAGTGAAGCAAAGCTAAGTGAATACAGCAGTTGTTGACCTGAGCCTATATTAAGTCTTAAAAACCAGCTCTTAAAGGTTAACTGGGTTGTTAGACCTGAAGCCTGATGTACAGAAATCAAAACGAAAGCTCTAACTATTATGAATAAAACTATCAGAAAAAAGGAAAAATAATGGAAAAGCTGTCCTGTACACTCAGCTACAACTGGTGGTGCTGGGCCCGTGAATGCAATGTGAGAAACCACTGAAGTTTTACATGCATCTTGTTTTGGCTGAGGTTCATTATTCACCAGCTGCTTCCATTCCTATGCCCCTGTAAGTGCAGGAAGGCAAGCAGTTCAACCAAAGTCCATCTGCCTTTGTCATCGCTTTAGCCATGACTCTGTTTCTCAGCATACTAAGCAAAGACACGTTTCCTGTCATCGGTCAGATGGGGGTTTTCTTCTGCAGCATAAATTTTTTGCACCTGTAAAGAGTTTATATGCCTGATTTTTCTTTAAAACTCCAATAAATGACTTAGTCACAAAACATACTTCTAAGTGGAACATGAGTACCACCGTCGGAGATCTGTGAGAGAGACAGGGCCCATGGTGACGTGTCACTGGTGGTTAAGTTAGTGTCGTGTCTTCTGTTCCTTTATAATACCGCCTCTTTGCCCACCTCAGTGGTGAAGATCCTAAACTTTTGGTGTCCCTTCTGCTCGTTTTCCCTGCAGGATGGCACAGTGTTTGACGGCAGGCCGATAGAATCACTGTCTCTGATCGACGCGGTGATGCCTGATGTCGTGCAGACCCGGCAGCAAGCATTCAGAGAGAAACTAGCTCAGCAGCAAGCCAGCGCGGCGGCCGCGGCGGCAGCAACGGCAGCAACAGCGGGAGCAACGACGACTGCTGTTACCCAGCAGAACACACCAAAGAACGGAGAAGCCACTGTGAACGGAGAGGAGAATGGGGCACATGCAATAAGTAAGCCAAATAATGCAGCTGCTTCCGCTGCTGGGGTGGCTTTGAGTTTCAGTAGTATTCCTGTGTTTAGTTGGTGTCTGCAAGGTGGTAAAACGCAGGGGAATCATTTCAGGAGGATGGAGTATTTCTAGAGAGGCTGCTGAGTAAAAATCACGTTTCACATCACAGTGCTGTGTTTCACTGGTGTCCTCTCAGAATCCAAAAACTGGAGGTGTCTTCAGAATTGCAAATCGAAGCCCGTATCATGAATTGGAGTTGTATGCTGTCTCCTTGGAGCAGGCTAGCCAGACTGCATTAATATTACCTAGGAGGTAGATGGATTGAGAGGCTGGGACCTACAAACCATACGTGTGTAAAAGCAGCATGGCCTTGAGCACTAACCACGCTAGGAACAGCCATAGCCCTGACATCATGGTCCTTGGCGCAGTTTGGCCCATACCAAACAGATGCTACCCATTGTTGAACATCATGGCAAAGCACAGGATAGAGGATTGCGTGTGCCAAGGACCATTCCCAGCAGATAACTAGGATGTAGACAACCTGTCTTGAAGACACAGAGCAAAGAGTTTTCCTCACTTTTTTTATTTAATAGCATGTGGTTAGTCATACAGCCAACTGCAGATATATCTGTGTGAAGGTCCTACCTTCCTGAGACTTCCTTGGTCAGTGGGAACACTTAATTCTCAAGAGCTCTGAATTCACCTTTGTTTATTGGTGGCAGAGGGAAACTGAGCTCCTATCTTAGTTATTTGACATCTGACATGTAAAACAAGGAGTGGACATACCTGCTTGTGTCACTGCGTCTTGACAGATGTGCTAACATTGTGAGGCAGATAGGATTAATAGTTCTGGTTGCTCCATGCAAACCATAGTAGGACACTGGCTAATTTCTGAAATGAGACCTTAATACTTGATTGCCTTCCAGGAAAATTCTAGAGGAACAGGCATGGCAAGTTTTGTAGGAAGTCCCCCCAACAGCTCTTTGGCTTCAGCAAGTGATAGATGAGGACTGTAGTCATATAACAGATTTTATTTGTTCTGCGCTGTCAATACTTTTATCAGTCTCCATCTTCTCTTTGATCTGAACAAATTCATCTGTCCAACTGTGAAAAAAACATTTTCAAACCAGGTTTTTCATCAGAGAATTCCAGCTGCATGAGATTGTTTCCCTCAATAAAATTGCAGTGACTTGAATTACATTTTTCTCTTGAGAAAGCAATTTTTTAAAAGTTCTGAAGAAACCCCAAAATATTAGTCTGTTTTTAGTCTCTGGAATGCTTTTGTTTTACTTCCAACTGGCCCTTTGTTTTGAAATGGAAATTATTTCCTATGTGAAAGGGTGCAAGCAGAAAAGAAAGCACTTTTAAATGTTATCAAATCCTGACATTTCTTTTATTGACACTATCCCTCAGCTGATTTGTGAAAGTTTGAGGGAAATGTCTGCCCATCCCAAGACAAAAAAAAACCCCACCAAATTCTGAAGGCTGAAAACTGATTATTGGTTCATCACATAGGCAGAACCACTCCTGATCTGAAGAAACACACGTGCTAGAAGGAAAACCTTGCAAACCAGTTCAGATGTATGACTACTCTTGTGTCTCTCAGATCGGACATTTTATTATTAAAAGCAGTAATTCTCACTGCAATATTTAGTAGGAAGGATTTTCATGAATAGTTGTAGACCTTTCCTGGAGTCTTGAGGAAGAAAAGTCCTGTATGCCTGAATATCATCCAGTAACTTTGTCTGGAGCAGGATGAAAGAACATGACACTGTGTTGTCCATTAAAACTTCATAGAGGTAGGATACATGTTGGGCAATGAGATGCTCTGTCAGACAGAAATTTCTGAGCATTCCTGTGGCTAAGCAGCCTGCCAGGCAAACAAGTTACTGAGCAAATACAGAACATTGTAGAATCATAGAATGGTTTGGCCTGGAACAGATGCCAGGTGGGGTCTCACCAGAGCAGAGGGGCAGAGTCACCTCCCTCAGCCTGCTGGTCGTGCTTCTTTTGGTGCAGCACAGGATATGTTTGGCTTTCTGGGCTGCAAGCACGCTTTGCCAGGTCATGCTGAGCTGCTGGTCCACCAGCACCCCCAAGTCCTCAGGGCTGCTCTTCATCTTAGGAGTCCTTGAGGAGTAGCTGGCCAGCTGGTACGTGTCATTGGCTGCTGGTGGTGTGCCAGGTGGTCATCCTGAATGAAGAGGTGAGGTGTGCAATTTAAGGAGAAAGAGGCTTTAGAGAGAAGCTGCTGAGAAATCCAAGGACAGCCAACTCTCATCTGACTCCCTCACCTTGGGAAGACTTAACCCTTTCTGCCTGAGGCATTTGGAGGATATCAGCAAGGTGGTACAGCAGAGCTGCAGATGAGGATTACACATGGGAGGTGCACACAGAACTGCAGATCTGGCATTCTCACCCTGGCACAGAACGGCTTAAATAAACTCCAAGAGATCTGCCTCAGTAGTTATCAGAAACCACTAGAAATAAAGACTAACAGATCTACCTGGCAATTTACTGTTTGGGTCTGAATAACATTCTTCCAATTGTATTTTCCTCTCTTGTAGTGAAGTAAGAAAAATGTAGTCCTGTTAATGACGTAATGAAAGGGTCGTACCCTTCCTTTCCGTTGCTTACGCAGGGCAGACTATATCCAGCCTTACCTTTTCCCTTATCCCTGTGTTTGGAGAGTCTGTTTGGCTTGGGATAGACTAAGATGAAAGATCTGTCATGAGCTTTGCTTAGGACAAAAGGTTTAGGGTAAGATTGGACAAAAGTTTGGGGTAGGGTGTAAGGCGGATAAGGTGAAAGCTGGGACACCTCCTGGGTAGAAAAGACTGCCGATACAGGATGTGTGAGGAGCTTCCCAGATCCTCATTTTTGCTGCTGTTGGGTGCCACAGAACTGGTATATATCTATCTATCTATCTATCTATCTATATATATAGGGACTAGTTTTGACTAGTCTGCTAGTCCTTAGTCATAGCCTGGAGGTCACCTGTATATCAACCTATCATAGAAAGGTGGGATGCAGGACAGCAGGTAGATGTCTTTGGGAAGTTATCTAGTTTGCATTTATTCTGGAGTTCTCCAGAACACTGTGAGTCTTGCACGTAATATGATGTATTTTTATATATGCTATAAATAATATCATGCGACAGGGGGATTTTGATAGAAGAAAGGGACAGACAGAAAACATCTCACACCAACAACAGTTTGATGGCAGATCCAAATAATAAATAGATACATTTACTGCCTACTATTGCTGCTTCCTGAGTAATGTTTGCAGCTTTGAGTCACTTTAAAAAATATTTTTAAAAAATGTCAAAATGGAGCCAAACTTTGGATTGTTTTCCAACTGAAATATTTTTAGTGTCATTTGTTTCATTATATTTGCAAGGATTGGCTTGGGTTTAAGAAAAATAAAGCTCTGGAAAAAAGTCTAAGCCAGTTCCTTTATTATAACTACAGCTGTAGTTACACAGCTACAGCTTTGGTGAAAGGCCTGTCAAAGATTTAAGTAAAAACCCCACATTTTCTGTGAAAAGACAGGGTAAGCACTGGTAAGATCTTAAAAACAGATCTTTCTTAATTTGGAGGAAATAGTTCATATTACTCACTGGTACATTAGAATTGTGTTTTCTTTTTGAAACTTAATCATAATAGTTTGGGGGGGAATATGACATTTAATTTCCAGTTATTTTTGATTTTTAACATGTGTGAGGAAAATAATGAGACGAATATAGCATAGACGTCAATAAAGATCCTCTGGTCTTTAGAAAACAGTTTGTGTTAACTTCTGAGCAGAGTCCTCCAGCATGTGACCTGCAGCGTGAAGTTTTTCACCTACAGGGATCTGTGGCACTCGCAGAACTGCCACGTTCCCCAGGCACACGCTGAAGCTGCATCCCCAGGAAAGCCTGATGTTCAGATGGGACCAGGGTTCACAAGAGCTCATGCTGTGTGAGGAACTCGGCACTCTTACAAGGGCACCTGCCGTCTTGTGCTCAGGGGTGTCTGCAGTTTGTTGTTACCATAATCATACCCATTTCAGCGTTCATACCCATTTTCTATTAGTAGCATCTGTCTGAATCTGAGAGGAGCCTGAAGCAGCATTGCAGAACCATCAACTGGCCTGTTTTTTCAGTGGGGTGGTTTAAGTTTCATGCTTGATGGTAACACTCTAAATACGAATGTTCCCAATTACTGTTTCCTGATTACCAAAGAAAACACATATAACGTGAACATTCAGGACTGATTTCTGAAAGACTTCCCATCTTTCCTTCCTTTTTCTTCTGAGCTGTCAAAGCTGTAGTGCCAAAATCAAGACTGGAAGACAGTAGAAAATAATCCTGCAGGTATTTTGTTGCTCCCAGAGGCCAGTCAGTCGTGTAGGTACTAATGAAGGTATCACCCAGTCAAGGTGTCTGTTTTACAGCATGGCTCTTTCTGGGGTTTTTTACAGCCTGTACCTAGGTTCCTCCATCTGGCCATATACAAACAAAAAATACTTCCAAGTCTCAGATGGCCTTGCTCTGATGGCACCTCATGACTCTGGGACCTGGGAGCAATGCTGCTTCCAAGCTGTCACTTGGTTTTAGTCGAGGATGAAAAGCAGCTCTGCCTTTAGCACCAGGTAGGTAGCAGTAGGATTGTATGCGGTGGAGTAGCATCTCATTTAAATTTTTAAAATTAAAACACTTGAAAGATCTTACCTCTTGATTTACCTCCACCTTCTACCTCACGCTGTGAGCAGCACACAGATGAATGCATAGCCGTTACCATGCTGCTCTTTTTCTTGTGAAAATAGGCTTTAAACTCAGTGACTGTGCTGTGCTGAGAAATAGGGGAGGATTGTGAGTTCCAGACTCGTATCTTCTGCTGGGTTTTAAATAGCACTTTGCTTTTCATTGCCCTGATTTCAGAGAATACCATATCAGAGTTCCCCAGCTGCTAGTGCCAGGCTAAATCTTGAATAGTAATGTATTTTGATGGTATTAAGTTTAGTAGTTATATACGTAGGGGATTATCAAGTACAATGCTTAATGTAGGGATTCGGCTTAGGTGTAGATGTTCCAAATAGGTATTTGTGGTATGTTTAGTTTTGCACGACGAGTCCATAGGTAGTAAGTATAGTTAAAAGTACAGATATCTTGAATTGGAAACATGAGCTGTGAAACTACAGTCAGTTATTTTCCAATGTGGATGCTCAGTGCTATGCAACTCATTGAATTACATGGGAATGACACTCATTCCTGGTGCAGATACAGCACAGACATAGTCAGTAGGGTGCCTAACCAGGCACACAATGAGAAGTGCTAGCTGTGTGACTCAGCACAGATTGCAGCAAAATGGGTTATTGAAGGCCTGGGTAAGGGTACAGATCTGGAGATCTTCCTTCCGATGGCAGTTGTGCCGCGTCACCGCCTGTGTTGCCAGTCGATGGGCAATAGCTCAGCAGAGCTGCAGTATGGGGACAGATGGCTGATTTTAAATGCCATAAACATGTGGCAATAAAGGAGCATAATTATTCCACTTGCAAACCTATGGATCTCCATGTGTGATTAAAGAATGACTAACTAAAAGACTTAACCCAGAATGAGAGCTTGGATTTTGCTCAATCGGAGCAGATCAGCTGGCCGAGGCGTTGATGAGAGAACAGGAGGCTGACTCTCCCCCAGCCTGCCAGCTCTCTGCTCCTGGATGTGCCTTCTGCAAAATGGGCTGCTGCAATACCCGCTGTCTGCTCTTTCAGTCTGTTACCTGTCCTTGGCTGGAGTCATGCTCGCGGAGGATAATAAAATCTGGTGTGGCTGCCAGGGAGTGTAGTTTGAGCTGGATGGGGAGGATTTGCACTGAAGCAGTGAAAATCTGGAGTTAAAACATTGTTCGTGATGCAAATTAGAATGAATTGCTGCCACTGAGAGAAATCAATGACTAAATTTGCTTTTTTTTTTTTTCCTTGAAGGAAATAGGAGGGCTTTATAAACAGAAAGTAACTTAGACTGCAGCCTAAAGAACCCCAGAATTACAGTGTGCAGGTTAAGTACCTCTACACCTCAGTTGGTACCTTCGCATATATTACGATATCCTTGAGGAGGTGATCCCTCACCATTTCCCTGCCGTGCCTAGGGAATGAGGCCCTTCCTCACTATATTTTCCACCTGTGAGTAGCACACATATTACTTTCAGGACAAAGTGTAAGAAAATGTATGTACTGTACATTACACAAAGCATAAAGCTTTTCTTGGGTGTGGCACTCCACTACTTTAATAAATCTGTAAGTCATTTTAACAAAGCCAGCTTCAGAAACTGACATAAATGCTCTTTTCTTGAATAAAAGCTATGTCCATCTATATAAAGGATTTTTGAAAGCTTTATACATTTTGTGGAAATAGAATGAATTTATATCATAGGGAAGGAAAAAAAGAGTAACATGGTCAATGACATAACATGTGGGGTATTATCTATAGTGCATACATTGCTGGAAGCTTCAGGCATTGAGTAGACAGCTTGTTTTTAAAGCAGACCTAACAACACCTTGCAAACTACTTATTCTGATATATCTCCTTACAGATAATCATTCAAAGCCAATGGAAATTGATGGGGATGTTGAAATTCCTCCTAACAAAGCAACAGTCCTTCGGGGCCATGAATCAGAGGTGTTCATCTGTGCCTGGAACCCTGTCAGTGACCTGCTAGCATCCGGGTAAGGCCATGACTGAAACCAGCTGCTGCAATTAGCATAACATTTAGAGATGCAAGGACTTGCAGGTGTCTGCAAGAGACGGATGAGTGTTGGCTCCACTGTTTTTCCAGCCTGTGGTTGTTTTTCTTCAGCAACCCGGTACCTGTGTAGGGGTTAAGTAGTTATAAGGTGACGCAGAACGCAAAGCATTTGCACATTAAGATGTGCACTCTGTGGTCCTGAGTACACATGCATTTTTTAAAAGGTTTTTAAAATAACTGCAGGTAATTCCCAGAGTATTTGAGGTTCACGTGATCTGCTCCTGCTTAGTTAGCAGCTCAGACTGGGGTCTCAGAAAGTTTTTGGCATTCCAGTTATGTTTTGAAGCATGGAGTCTCAGCACAAACAGGAGTAGGTGTGTACAGCAAAGCTGTTGCGTGAGGACCTTACATCACTGCTGGTTGTATCAGAGGGGCGCTTTGGGCTGGACCTAGTGTTGGACAGTGAGCTGATCATGAGGGGACGTGCTTTGGTTTATTGCCATTGGAAAGGAGTCTAGTTTGGGTTCACCAGGACTGCCTGGCATCGACAACCAAAGCGTGGTAAGTGGGGCAAATCCTGGGATTGACTTAAGAAAAGCACTTTTGGTCCAAATAAAAATGCTAATGTAAACATACCACAGGAACTATATATGGACACTCTTGGACTCTCTGTTCCTACTTAAACTTAAACCTTAAAACAATAGCGAAATTTAAGAAGTCTTGCTGGGAACGTGGAAGAACGCTGATACAAGTTTTAGGAGGTAAATGGGTCTCCATCTCTCTAAGTTGCTTTAGCAGTACCAGAACACATTTCTTACAAGGAAGAAGAGAGTTCTTATTTTATTTCCAACTTTTTTTCAAGATCATCAGAATAATCTTGTCTGTGTTGACTTAATACATGAAAGCAAGGAGTTGGAGTGCAAATGGGAAAGAATAAATAGGAAAACTAAAGACCAGGTTGGATAAACAGCACAAGATCTCTAAGAGAGTGAAGACAGAAGTTTCCAAAGAATAAATTCAGATAACAAACTGGATTTTTAGAGAAGAGAACCTCTGTGAATATGCTTCATTTCCAGAATGTCCAGGCCTGATTGTACTCCGAGCATCTGTAACACTAGGTGTCTTCATATATTAAATTTAAATAGAAAATGTGATAGAATTATCTATTTAAACCCGTATATAAGGGTTTTGGATGAAAAACTTTGGGTTTCAGCTCCTTTTTTCCATAGGCTCAGTGGGTTTTCTGGTTTGTGGTAGGGTCCCTGGGTGATGATGCCATGGTACAGACAAGAGCAGTAATAGCAGGCACGCTCCAACAGCATGCGTTTGCTATATTTTCTGCTAAACGTATTCCTCTGCCCACTCAGTTTTCTGGTCTCTCAGGCAATGTTTCTTGGCAGTATTACTTATCCCTAGCAAATGATTGTTATTAAGAAGGGAAGTCCTGAACATTAAGGTCAGTCTGCAGTTACAGTAGACAAGTATAAAGCAGTTATTTCACACAGATTGCCCTCTTTAGATTGCCCGCTTCCCAGCACAGAGTTGAGTGAGCCATAAAATGAGATCTATTTAAAGTACAAATAAATAAAAATTGGGATTGACAGATGTAGAAGAACTGTAGCATATCAGATCTGTTAATCATCCTGGCCCAAATCTGGGAGGATGTTTTCAAGGAAAAATAAATGAATGAAGGGAACGCAAAGAATCTGTGAGGTACAGGAATGTTCCTGCCTACATGATGATTTGTAAACCAACGTGAAATGATCCTGAATGAACATGCTTCTGTACTACTCCTCTAACTCTTCACCATGCACCTGACTACCCATCCCAGTAATGAAGAAAGCCTCAAAAACTAAGAAGAGGTCAGTTAACCTCATTAAATTATTTTCATGGTTGTTTCTTACTAAAGATGAAAACCTAGAGAAGGTTTCATAAAAACTGGAAGAGCTTTCTGGTAGCGGAGACAAAATTCATTGGAATTTCATGGGCTGTCTTGAGATCAATAGCTCTCATTTAGGAACATTTAAAAGAAGGGACTGCATTTGTTGACACAATAGACCTCTTCTAGCCTAGACATCCTAAGCAATAAGCATTATAATAGTAAAGTTATCCATTATGGTATTTATTTGAATTCTGTGGAGAACAAACAGTCAGCAGGTTAGCACACACACAGTATTATCTGGAGGAAAATCGATGGGGAGAGAGGATACCATGCAGAATTGTTCTTTAGGGACACCCAGTGGCCTCTGAGATGAGAAGAAATGAAGATGGTGCTTTATTCTGGAGAATATCTGTGCCGCTGAAATTAGGCACCTACTCAAGTGTCTCTGCAGGTACCTACATCTCTTAACTCATTACCTAGGGAGTCTCTTAAGTATAGGTTCTCAGACCTCATCTGTTGACTTTAGCATTTGTAACTACTTCCTGGTATTGGACTCACCTCTCTGCCAGTGCTTTTGCCTACTGTAGTGCTTCGCTAGCACCTGAGGTTCGCAGTGCTAGCCTGTGTAGTTTAAACTGTGGACCATTAAATAAACCAGAATACGTGCTGCAGGGATGGAGGATTGTTTAGCTTTGCTACAGGGTGCTAAGCACTGGTAGGTGTGCCGCTGGGACAGTGAGGCTGAGGGGAGATCTAATTGCTCCCTAGACTACCTGCAAGGAGGTTGTGGAGAGGTAGGGGCTGACCCTTTCTCCCTGGTGACAAGTGATAGGACAAGAGGAAATGGCGTCAGGTTACTCCAGGGGAGGTTTAGATTGCATATTAGGAAAAAATTCTTTGCAAAAAGGGTTGTTAGGCATTGGAACAGCTGCCCAGGGAAGTGGTGGAGTCTCCCATCTGTAGAGGCATTTAAAAGATGGTTAGATGTAGTGCTGAGGGACACGGTTTAGTGGTGGTTGGCAGATTAGGGTGGTGGTTGGACTTGATTTAAAGAGTCCCTTCCAACCAAGACAATTCTATGATTTTGTATCTTACACAGCTTGAGGTAAACCTGGAGGATGATAATCAGAACCATTAGTCAGATGTCTGAGATAGAGGAGAACCGTCTCACTATCTCTTCAATTAAGCTTTACCCTTCAGTGTAATCAGTCTGTCTTAATAAGCTTTGCTACCGGTTTTGGAAGCAGAGAAATACATGCACTGTTAGTAAGTACAGTCCAGTGCTGTCTCTCGAGGGCTTAGTGGCAGTGGAATGAAAATGCAGATAACTCAGAGCTGGGGGCTTCTTGGTCAGCCTTCAGCGTGCTCACAAGCCACAGCGTGCGCGACGCCGTTAGCCGTCACCGCACGTGATTCCGGACGGAGCTGACATGACTGGAGTGGCACAGAACGGACAGAAGACCCTGAACTCGAAGGAGGAGAGCTGAGTGCCCAATTATGCCCCTGTGCAAAGAAACATCCAGGAGTCTGGTGTAATAATAATACAAGCTCCCATCCACATAGACTGTGTAGTATGGCACCAATTAAACGAGGGGGAGAAGTGCCCCGAGCTGTCCAGCACGCTGGGGTTCTGTTTGCCCCTCACAAATGAGGCTTCAGGAGGAAACACCCCAGTCAGTCTGACGTGCGAAGGCCGAATTGTTGGGTTCTGTAAGAGCCATATTGTGCTGCCCAGTTCGTGGCTTTGTGCTGCTTTCCCATCTGCCTGATCATACCCATCTGTTCTCTTCTTTAAAAATACGTATCAAAACCTATTAAATAAAGGAAATAACACATTTGTTCTGCTTACAAAATGCCGAGCACAATCAAATCTCAATTTGTGACAAAGTATTTTCTTCGAGCCTTGTTATACAGGCAATAAATTTTTCTAACAATTAGTGGCAGTTTAGACAGCAACCTGATGTAATCTTCCAAGCACTAAAAGAATAATGCAGGTTCACAACCTCATCTGAAGCAAGCTGTGCAAGGGCATTTGTTTGCAGAGTGAATTATCCAAAAATAGGTTTAGTGAGTACCCTGCTGATAGAAAGGGATTTTGATATTTGATGTCCCATTTATTTGGTTGCTATGACGTTTCAGGGTGTGAAGGCTAGCACAGAAATATATACTCTCAGGACTTTTCAAAAGGCCATTCAAAAAAGAAAGCAAACAGTGGAGAAGGGAATTTCTCTGATCAAAAACCCATAAAAAGTATATTCTGTCCTTCCTCCATCACCACATCGATAACCCTTCAAGTGGAGGATGGAGGAGGCTAGAGATACCAGTAAAGGCTACCAAAGGCATGGCTGTCAGCAGATGCTTGTGAGAAGAACGCTTAGATGTTATAAACAGAAATGTTACAATTGTAAAGTACATGCATACAGTGGGGATTAATGACCCTTTATGAAGGAAATCAGTGTTCCAAAGAAAATTATTGCATATAGTGTTTTGGACAGGTAAGGTTAAAAAAAAAATACATACACACACACACATATTTTTATATATATATATATGTATACATATATATGCTTGACTAAATAGTAAGATTTGGCCATTCCCAGACATAATTCCTATTTGGGTCTTAAAAGCCAATTATCCTTCTCTTCACAGTCTGATTTCTTCCACTAGATATCTTTCAATATGTAAGTTGCAATTTTACAACACGTAAATTGTTACAGATGGTTATGTTCCCTGTGTAGTGCAGAAACCCATTGCAGCGATGTCCACATTAGTAAACTAACCATGCCTGGGAATATTCCTAGGCACTGAGGCCAACTGGCACTGAAGGACCAGTGTCTGTGCTAGCAAACTGTCCTGGCTGCCAAACAGGCTGCACATCGGGAATTGTCTCTGGACCATTACAACCACGGAGCCATGCCCAGGAGCTATTCAGAGAGAACATCAGGGCCCTAAGCAAGCGTGCTAATTAAAACAGGACAGAGTCTGGACAGGGAATAACCTCTCGGTTTGCTAGGATAGGTGATCATGGTCCAGTGACCCAGAGTGTTCCTGAATGTGCTTGAATTTCCCAGCATGGAAGTGGATGGACTGTGAATGTCAAGGTTGCCAGAGCCTTGAACTCCAAAAGCTTTGCTAGTTGCATTTAGGATGCTCTGTCCGCACGTTCAGCTGCCGCTTCCAAGAGCGTGCTCTGTTCTGCTACATCCAGCCGTGCCCTTCAAGTAATTCTCATGGCCGTGAAGCAGAAGGACCTGGCCTCATTCCCAGTACCTAGCAGTAGGGTTTTTTTGCTTACCTTCACTGATCTATACCAGTCTCTTTCACACAGGGGAACTTTGTCTCTTGCAGAGTGCTCTGTGCACCTTCGCTCTTCCCTAGTCAGCAAAATAAAGAGCTGTAAAAATGGTTGTCTGTAAGGTCTTTCAGTTCTGGCTGTGTCTCTCAGAAGCAAGAAAGGATGTTTCTAGGCCATCTCCTGTCATCATCTCTGGGGTTTATATAATGCTTTGATGTATTCCTCATACCAGTGGTTTGAGCTCCATTGTGAATTACCTTTCTGAACAATCCTTTTGACTTGCCAGGCCGAGGGTGGTGATTTTACACACCACCCCTCTACTCAGTGCCAGGTGTTAATTCTGCACCCTGTGAGCGCTTATTCCTCAGCAGGTGATCTCACTGGGGACGGTTCCTCATTGCATCAGAGCCATTAATGCAAAATCGTCGCTGTTAGGTGAGCTCTACTAGAACAACCTGTTGCCAGTAGCAGTGTTGCAGAAGCACCAGGACAGGTATCTCCCTCTGGCTACCTGCAAGGCACTTCCTGCTACTGACTGCCTCGGAGGTGTGAGTGCTTGCTTTAAGGGACCTGCTTTTTTTTATTAAGGAAAAGTTGGGAGTATAAATTATGAGGAAGGGTTTCATTCCCTTTATGCTTTTAGTAATTTATTTTAAAATGAAAATAATTTAAAAATCCAAACAAAATTCTCAGTATCAATGTTGCATATCAAAATAACAGTGATTGTAGGGCTTGCAGCCGAAGATGGGATGTGCCAAGGGTCAGCAATGGTCTTGCAGTTTTCTTTACACGACTGCAGCTTGGTGTAATCTCTGCTGACAGGGATTTCATATGTCACAAACGAAATTGTGCAAACGTTCGTCCACCTTGATTCATGGTTATACAGGGGCTGGAGAGCATGACATAAAATTCTTTCAGAACTAAGCCTGCCTAAAATTTGGCAGAGCTCTACCATAGCGCAGAGCTGTATACCTGTTACTCAGATGTTCGTGACTTCCATGTTGGAACGAGCTGCTTTATCATGCAGATGGAAATGCTTCTGTGGGCTAAGGAGATTAAATATATTTCTGAATTGTGCTTGAACTGTAGTCCCCTAATAAGGCAGGGTTCACTGAATCATTCAGCAGAAATCAGAATACTTTCCAGAGCCAAGATTACTCCTTTTTATTTTCCCCAGCAACAAAAGGGAAGACATACAAATACCCCTGCAGCACACTGGTAGGCTTATAAAGGCTCTCTGCGGGGACACATAATAGCTTATGTAGCCTTGGGAAGAAGAAAATGGAAAAACAAAAATAAAATACTGGAAAATAAGATTGCCCGACCATTGCCAGAAAACTGACTAAATAAAACTGTTGAAAAACAAAACATAACCCTTTTAGAACTAGCAAATGGGATATTGTGTTTGATGGCCAAGTGGCTGAGTGCGGCATTCACAGGGTCCAATAACAAACTGGGTTATTACAATGAGGGCAGGACTGGCCCAGAGTCCTACATAGCGGAGAAGCCAGCGCTGAAGGAATGCCCTACTTAGCATGTTAACCAATAGCCCAAGCCTGTGAAAGACTTAGGTTCTTGTTACTGTAAATTATCACAACTGAAAAGTTCCTTACCTTCCAAGCAGCATGATTAACTTCCTTCATTTTCTAGCCAACACGTACAAAACTGTTGCTTGGTCTACCAGACCTCTAAAGAAATGAGGAGCTATGTCACAGCTACAGCTCTGTATGGCGGCAAAAAACTACCCTTGTTGGAATTATTTCTTAATCACTGAAGTGACAGGTTTGTGCCAAACATTAAATAATGGCTGCACAGCAGGAGCTCGTGGTTAGCCTGGAGAAACCCAGGCCAGCCATCGCATCTCGGGTTGACACAGGGGGTTAAGAGGAGACGGGGTGCATTCCCCAGGCGTGCCGTGACCCCACAGAGCTCAGGGCCACTTGTGCAGGCAGAGGGGTTTCTGCTTTTCAGTTCTACTGTTGTTTGTGTAAAATGTGGCTGAACTGTTAGTAAAATAATACACAAGGGTCAGTCAGGTTCAGTACTTGGTTGGACAAGATTTGCGCTCGAAGACGTGCCAAGTGTTTAAAATCTGCTACTTTTAATACTTTTAGTCTAAATAATTAAAATGCTTTATTTGTAGACCACAAGAAAAATCAATATTCTCTTGTGATGGATTTGCTTTACAGGGAAACCTGGCTTATCAAAGCAAAAATGGATCTCAGGTTTTTAGTCTTCAAAGAAAGACTTCTCCTTGTTAGCACATAGCAAAGGGGGTTCTAGTCATTAAAAAAGGGAAAAGCTAAGCATCAGGTATATCAGCAATGAAATTTCATCTGGACTGTGTGAATTCTCAGAAGGATGAGAGGTCATAATTCTGCTACAATATTCTACTTACTGTATGTAAATGAAAAATACCCTCTGGACAAAAAAAGCAATCCAGGGTACTTTGATTGTTTTAGTGGATGTTGTTATTGATTGTTTTTTTTAAAAAAAAAAAGCTGCGCTGGAATGGGGGGACTGAGAGACAAATCCCAATAAGCCAGTAAGCATTATATCTTCCACCCTGCTGAAAATTGATTTCTGACCTCAAAGATGTTTTTCACTGGAAGAAATATTTATGCAAAGTGAAAATACATATATTATTTACAAGCAGCTTATGAGAAACTCTTCGCTTCTTCCTCACAACTTCTTCTAGACAAAATCAGGGTTTCAGCCTGCAAAAAACCAGAAAATATTTGGTCTACAAAATAGATTGCAGTCCTGATGCTGTCTCTGTCTTGCTCTGTTGTATCAGAGCATGTATTTTTTTTGACACCATGAGCTAAACAGCCAAGCTACAGACAGAAAAGGACCCTATAGGCATGGGGTTTATAAAATAAAATTAAGATGAGATTTTAAAATTAATATAAATTACCTGTCTACTTTCCTAATCTTTAGGTTCTGTACGTTGATTTCAAGCTGAGAGACAAACATCTTTCAGAGGCTATGTTCTGGTCTGTCCTGAACAGAAGTACCTGATGAAAAAGCCATGAATTAAAGGCAGCCTTAATTTCCCCTCCTGCTCCTGCCATAGCTGTCAGAGGAACCTGGGCAGGACCAGGGAGTGGGTATCTCTGCATTGGGATCTCCACAGTGTCATGTGGGTAACTCCAGCTTCCATGAGACTCTCGGTTATGGTCATGTCAGCTTCATGTGCCAAGTACAAAATGTAGAGAGCAAGCAAATGTCCTTTAGGTAATCTTTTTCTGCATAAAGCAAATGCTATGGATTCAGATGGTATCTATAATTTAAATATGTGTTAGCATATTTTAAAAACTACAGGGAGTGCAGGAACAGCAGAATTGGGTCGAAAGATTACATTTTAAAGACTGTGATGCTCTCTCAGTGGAAACAGGAATAGAGGTTTTTACTTGGTTTTCCTGGGTTGACACCAGGAGCGGATTTCATCCCTTCACAATTGTTTTTATAGATCTGGAGACTCAACGGCCAGAATATGGAATCTCAATGAAAACAGCAACAGCGGTTCCACTCAGCTAGTTTTGAGGCACTGCATAAGAGAAGGAGGACACGATGTCCCCAGCAATAAGGATGTGACTTCACTGGACTGGAATGTAAGTTAACTTCTAAGACTGTGTATGGTTTTTAACTGTCTAAATTTAATTCAGAGGCAATTACAGCTGCTGCTCCTTATCTTTTGTATCTGAGGTGACCTGAGCTCTGTCCTAACCTACTGACCTCTTGTTTCAAATACTCATAATAGACTGAACTTTCCCCTGTATGCTATAATTTTCCAGGACTGTTGCCATCTTCAAGCTTAATAATGATTTATTTCTCTCTGTTTTAGGTGCATGGGTAAAAATAAACTTAGTTAAATATAAGAATTAAGATAAAACAAGCGATCTGTGTAGTAATGAAGCCGATTAATAGTGTATTTGCATCTCATAGTAACTTTGTTTTGGCATCTGAGGAGATACAAACACCAGCGAAGGTTTTTCTGAGGTTGGACTGTTGAGACCCCTCTCTCAGATATCTGATTTACACCGTGCATAGCAAAGCATGCTCACAATCTTGGCTTTATCTTGGTAGGAGCTCCTGTAGTCGTTCTCTTACCCGCCGTCTCGGTGGGTGAGAGTCACCTACCCACCTTCTGAGTGGGACCATCTGGCCTGATGCCTTTTTTACTTTCATCCTGTAAACTATTCTATCTTAGATAATATGGCCCTGCACAGAGAGACTGGAGTGAGCAGAGAGGACAGGTATTGTGAAGAAACCCCAGCGTCTTTGGGCAGCTTTAGGGCTGCTTCGTGTCTCCTTCCTGCTACTGAGCATTTTAAAAGGAACCCAGGAGACCTTGCAGGAACCTCCATTAATTTTGAGATCATTTGCACTCTGTCTGTTTTGCTAATATTACTGTAGACAGAGTTACCACGTTAAGTCTTGTTTTTGTGGGAAAACAGTTTAAAAAACAGGTACCAGAAAGCATTCTGAGCAGTTACAGAGAGTCTCACTTGCTTGCCAGAGACCGAGATTCGATTAATCTTTACTGCAGCATTATTGTCCTTGGGGTGTACTAGGTGCTTTGCAAAAGTAAAAGGTAAGGGCACAGCTTCCCCCCTGTGTGTCTTCTGTCTGACACAATGGAAAACGTTGGTGAATAGCACAGAAAGGAGAGGTAGGTTGACAAAGCAAATAAAGGTGTAAAACCCAAGGATGTTCATTACTTGTTTCCTGTGGCTATCACGGCAAAGAAAAATCATTGGGAAAAACTGAACTGAGTAGCAGGAAAAGAGTAATTGAAAGAGGAAAACATGCAAAGGTGCAGAACAGTCAGGAGAAAAGTTGTCCAAACCATATAGGCCACCCCGTAGTATTTCCTGTAGTAGTTCCTTACTGTTCTAGACTTCACTGATCACTGATACTGTGCATGCATTATGCTGGTACCTAATGTAAGGAAATGTTCCTAATTTAAGCACCTGAAGTACTTCCAATTTATTCCAAGTTGTAGGAATGTGAATTACCACCAAAAAATTTGGATAAATTGTACACCTGGTCCCTGAGCTTTCCTACCCTTTCTTCTTTTTGCTCTTGGCATCAGTGCTCCAGATAAGTGTATATCACAGTGAAGTTGGCTTAGGTTTTGATATTTTTCCCTCTACGTCATTATATGTATGAGTTAAATCTACAGTTGCTCTGACTCACTGTTTCGGAGGGTTGGAGTGGGCATATGTTTTAAAGAATTATTTTATGCCTTGTCCTGATTTTCTATTCATGATGCTAGAATTGCCATCTGCCTTTATAGTTTATTTGGAACCACAATATTAATCATTTCGCTGTGAAATTTTCACACTGGTGATATTAAATCAATTCTTCTCTGGTTTCTGTGATTTCTGTTATAAGAAGAAAGGCCTAGAGGCCTTACTCAGATCATGTCCTTTGGTACCAAGGGTTGGATTCATCTCCCTTAGTTTTAACCATCTGAACTAGTCACCTAGACTTCCTCTAAATCAGCAGTAACAGACACGTGCCTTCATAGCTGATCGATCTAGTCAGAGTCTTAAGCAAGTGGAATCACAAATTCCACTCCAGAGGTGGCTGATGCTGTTAGTTACAGAGGGAGACTAGCTTACTCTCTTAAACTAACTACAAACTCCTGGATGTCTAGAGGTAAATGGCATAAATCTCACTCCTAATCCAGGTGCTGGAATGTTTAAAGACTAAACGGCCGGCTCCAGCAGTACTCAGCTCACTAGGTTGCAAAGTCAAGTTCCTTTTTAGTTATGCTAATTTTGGCCCAATAACTCTAGCATTGCTGGCTTCACAGGAGGTAGCCTTCAGGGGAGGACTCCTTCCAGCAGAATACACGTAATTTACTTATTACCATGGGTTTTTTCTACTAATTGGAGCCCATGAATCCAGCTTTTCTGAGGCTATCGTTCATCCATCCATCCATCCATCCATCCATCCATCCATCCATCCATCCATCCATCCATGAGGGTGCTCTGCCCCTGAGCATGTGGGAGTGCATGTTTAGACAAGAAGGCAGCAGCTTCCTTGCAATAGATAGCATTTGAGATGTTGACCAGGAGTGTAGGTGGCGTTGCTGCTTAGGTCCTTCTGTCATATATAGGTGCCTAAATTTCACTGAAGTGGGGTTCAGTTAGCATTTAGATGATCTGTTGATGTTTTATGGGCTCTTTATGCCTAACAGGTAGTATCTGTTTGTTATCTGGAAGAATTCAATAAAATTTGTTATATCTTGTTTTCTTTTTTACTAATCCTTTCCATTAAATTATTCTTATCTGATGGTGCAGCCCAGCATTTCACGGTATGTTAGAGGGTTTTAGTTCCTCTTTGCTGACTACACTACTAAACCTTGAGTTTAAATCATAATCTAATCTGTCTCACTGTATGGACTCAGATTTCCCATAAATCACAATGAATAAATATTAAAAAACCCTTAAAATCACAATGAATAAACCATTAAAAGGCGAGATTTTATCCACTTTCATCAACCTTTGCCATTTATATGTATCCCAACAGAGTGATGGAACACTATTGGCTACCGGCTCATATGATGGTTTTGCAAGAATATGGACAGAAGATGGTAAGTCAAACAACATTTATTGTTCTTAAGCATCAATCAGCAGTGAACTGTAAGTTGCCTAATTTGTAAACAAATTGTAATATTAAGCTTTTCTCTATTCCAGGTAACCTTGCAAGCACCTTAGGTCAACATAAAGGTCCAATATTTGCCCTCAAATGGAACAAAAAGGGGAATTACATTTTAAGTGCTGGTGTTGATAAAGTGAGTTTTCAAAATACATTATTCAAATGTATAAGTGAGTTTGTGCTGATGAATTCCCTAAGTTTATATTCTCCTCCTCCAGGCATCCCAGAGAGTTTACCCTTTTTGAGATGTTCTGGTGTGCGTTGATTACATCTTTGAGGCTGCATGAATGTGTGCTATTTCAATGTAAAAGGTTTTATTTAAAGATAACTCCACTTGCTCCTGTGTAATGTTGATCTTAAGTGTTTCTTAGTTAAGGAAAAAAACCTGCTTCCACTGCTTACATTTACAGTTTTATCAGCTAACTATTTCCAGGAAGGAAGTGACCTTAAGGATACTTGACCTTTTAGCTCATCTAATTATTGAAACACTTGTATTCGTATTAAATACATTCGGCTTCCTATGCAAATATATTCCAGTACTCAACTCAGAATCGAGCAAAACATGGTGATTTCAGCTGAATGCAGGTGACTGCTGATGCTGAGCACAAATCCATTGAAACCAAAACTGCAGCATTCCTTTCATCTTGCCTTGCTTTTGGTGTCTAAAAATGCAACGTGTGTGTCACCCTTGGCTTCCTTTATAAAAGACAGAGGGAAAAACAGCACTTCCAGGTGATGAGTCACACAGCCTGTGTTACCATGAGGGGCACTCTCAGTGCCCTGGCTCTCCCACCTGACAGAAGGAGCCTGGGGAATCACAGAGTCACAGAAAGTTAGGAGTTAGAAGGGACCTCAAAAGATCATCTAGTCCAAAAGTAGAAAACTAGCTCAGGCCTGTCCCTCTGAGATGTGGGACTGGTGAATCCCTGTATTTTCACATACTTGTGTAAATGGAAACCAAAGCTTTATTACTTGTAATACAGGCTTCTATTCAGCTACACTTGTCTCCCAAGGGTAGTTCCATTATTCTGGCAAATTTCCTGTAAGAGCAGTGACTCTTTAGATGATTATCAGCGAGATGAGGCACCTTGACTTTATTTTGTGGAGGCACATACTCCCAGAAAATAGGGAATGCACTCAGAGGGTGGTAATGTGTTCCACAGGAGAGTTGCTTACGTGTGCTGTGTGAGTAGGGATTAAACCTGTAGTAAGGAAATGACACCTCAGACTGTCCCACCACCGTGGCAAGGAGTGGTATGTGCTCTGCTGCTGGATAAACATGTTCCTAGGTGGTTTAATTGTTAGAAATGGAGCATCACATCATTTTGTAATAGAATTCAATTTGCATCTTTGAAAAGGGGAAGAAGCATCTTTGAAGAAGATAACTGAAACAGCTGTAGCATAATGCTTATTGCCATTTTGTACTGCTGTCTTCTGGCGTTACTGAGAGAGAATATGCCTATTCTTAGTAGTTATATTGCTTCATCTGTAGGGGTGATGCTACATTATCTATGCTTAGATTATTATTCTGTAATATTTGGAAGTGATCTCTATTTTTTCAGCTGTTCAGCATACAAGGCTCTCTGCAGTCAATAATTTTATCAGTCCATCTTTGAGAGTTGCTCCTCAGCGAGGGCTCTCTCTGTTTGTTTCCTCTGAGGTGAACAGTTACTAATATTTTTTTCCCCTTTCCCTTGCATGCAGACAACAATAATTTGGGATGCTCACACAGGAGAAGCTAAACAGCAGTTTCCTTTCCATTCAGGTAATTTCTGCATAACTCCTCAGTAAAGCAAAAAGCAGTTTTAAATTTTGTCAATCTAATTTAGCCTTTTGTAAAAACCTACCTTCCAGAGAGAAGTAAATTTTGAGCCAAGGGACTTTGTGCTTTATCTATGCAATGTATCGTGGCTTGTGGGCTTACTCTTTTTTTGGAAAGATGGGGTTCTGTGAGCATTGGCTTTGAAAGTCAGACTGACTCTAGGAGAGGGTTTATACACCAGCCATGTCTGCCTAGCTGAACGAGTCTGTCATTATCTGTGTGATTGAATACAAGGTTAAAATAAGTAAGTTATGAAGGGATTTTTCTGTGGACATGTGTGGGATCTCTTCTGCTGTTCCTGCCCCTGTTGCAGTGAAGCTGGCTTCAGACAGAGGTCTTGGCAGCTTGCGTTCACCACTGGCAGCATGAAGGTCTCTGGAATTTATTAGCTTGAAGATGTTCACTCTTTGCTTTCTCACAATTATCAGAAATCAGTTGCCAGCCTTGAGTTTCAAAACCTCGCTTCACCAAGATCTTACCTGGAGGGTTGTTTGTAGATCTGGGCTGCTTCAAGAAGACAGGAGTTGTCACACATACAAAGTCATATTGAGTAACGGGCTGTCGTTGACGTAATCTTAAATTCACCTCAGGCCAGACCTCTGATGGCCCAATTCGTGACCCAGACTGGACCAGTTGTCACAGTGGAGAATGTTTAAGGCGCGTGGTCAAACTGAATTTCAAACTGCCAGAACATTCCAGGTTCTGGTGGTAGCAGTCTTCATCTCCCTGTGTGCTCACCGTACCTAATCCGTTTTTAAGCACAGTGCTTAGTGGTGTTGAAAAACACGTGCGTTACTCCTCCTTCTAGAACATTCACTTGTGCGTGCTTTCCAGCGCGGCTGCTGGTTGCTCTCATCCTCACACTTGGCAGGTGTTGCTAACACACAGCAGCAATTCAAAGGGGTATTCAGCAGAAGAAAGAACGTACTCTGCACGGTGTCACTCATCGTCTCCCTTGCTAAGGCTGTTGTCAGTTGGGAGGAGTCGGTGTCTGACGACACCTTTTCTCACTGTGGCATTTATTTATCTTCCACAACTGTTTCATAAAGGCAAGCTTGCCTGTACAGTGAGGTAGTTGATGAGACTCTGAAGCCCTCCGATCCCTAACTATTAATCTAAGCAGTTGCAGATTCAGAAGTTGGTTGCCCCATCAGAGTTACGTTCACTGATGTCTAGCTGTCTCAGCAGCACTGAGCATTGAGGACATCTCATCACTCCACTCCCCTTTTAGCAAGTTGAAAACTTCATTGCATCTCCCAGTGCAATATGCCAATGTCTATCTCCATTAAGAGATTTTTTAAAAAATTCCTTACTACACATGCTGCTTGTCTTTGGGCATAAGACTCAACTGAAGTGGAGCTGTGGAGAGGCTAATTAATGGGGGGTTTTTTCATTATTTCACATACATTTTCATAGGGAAGTAAAGCAGTTAGTTATTAAGGAAATTGTCGATAGGCCAAAAGCGTACGCCCTACAAAAAGCCCCTTAAACTCAAATGAAGTCTTTGTTCTCACATAAATCTAAACCTACAAAGACCTCACCTTGTCCTCCTTGTGTCGCTTATTCACCAAAACAAACTATACCAGCAGATTCCTTACCATATCTGGAGTCTGAACACCTTGTCTACACAAGGATTAAAGGTGGCATTTTAGCATTTAAAAGTCTAGTCTAGACAGAACACAGTTCCTTTAGCACATGCTTGCGTGGCATACTTCTTTGCATACTTCTTTGAAGTCTGGAGGTAGTCAGCCTTGGAACAACAAAATTGTTACTCTCATCTGCGTTACAACTTGTTTAGTTTACACCCCTATGGACAAAAACTCAAAATGCACAAGGGAGACACCTTTGTTTAGGTCTTGAAGGCCTCTGTATCACCGATAGGCACATGTAATGTTAAGGTTTTATGGTCAAAATACCTTAGTATGGATAAGTAGCTTCTAGGGTTTCATTGTTCTTTGCACAACTATGAGTCATCATAGGGCATCTGATCAAAAATGTGTATTCACAGAGCTTATTTCTTTAAAAGGGAATGAAGTAATCCAGTTTTCACATCTGCTGATAGATGTGGACTGATGTCTGTGCAGGGAGGAACAAAAGGGTTAAGTGATATCGTAAGAGGTATTTGTGTCAGCCAGTTTCAGACATCTAAGTGCTCTGGATCACTCCCTGCAGACACTTAACTCTGTCCTCTTCTGAGCTTCTGTTTCTGAATCACAGCTACATTTGTTCAGAAAAAGCTTAAATTAATTGATAATCATTGCAGCACTTTTATTGTTGGCATTTATTTTAGCTGCATTTCTTAAGGCTTTGCTGCTGCTTTTATTAGATGACATTCTAATTGTTTCTGTGCAATTGGCTAATATCCTGTGGTTTTGGAGACACTCTGGCAATTCAATTACTTGCATGAAAAAACATGTTTGGTTGGTTTTTCCAGACCATTTTATGCAGTTATTTATCCAGTAAACGTATGATTAAATACACCAATAAATGAATTAGTATTAATTATCAGCACTCTATGATTCAAATTACGCTGTGATGCAAATCCATCGCTTTAGGTGCCAATAGCTTTCAGAAAATGACTTTTCAACTCACACATATCGTATTAGATATTAGCCCTGAAGGCATATTGCTATTAATGAAGATAGATTTTTGTTTGCTCTGAAACAGTAATGCAAAGCTTGCAGCATAAAAGGAAAGACAAACAGGCAGTCAGAGAAACAAAATCCTTTACTGTTTCCTGATCCCCACTGCTGTTCACTGGAAATCTCAGCATTACCTTGCCTTTCTCACACAAATTTCCTTTACATTCCCGCACTGTAGAAGTTCCTTACTTGCCACAGAACTATTGACCTTTTTCATTAATATTCAAAAAAACCCCAAACAACTTACATAGGTAATAATTGCAGCCCTCCATTCTCATTTAGAGAGCTGCCTGATGATTTGGAAGGTGATGTGGATTGATCTCATTCTGTAGTTCATAAAAATTAGAGCAGGATAAAATATATTTCGATATAACAGGCTTGGCAGAAGGCCAGTTTCACTTCTGCATTACAGAAGCATTTTTTCTGAAAGGTATTTGAGTACAGCATTTCTTGGTTTCATTTTGATGGTAAATTTGTGTGGCACTGTTGCCAGGATAGGATTCCACTTCACTTCCCATGTGCCGCTCTCGTTCCAGCACACTTGCTTCTCACGGGAGCGTGGGGAGAGCGAAGATGTCTGTGCCTAGCAAGTCTGATGTCATCCTCAGGAGGGCAGCTCAAGCCTTCCCTGAGCAGGAAGAGAGCTGCAGCCATAGACACACAAGCTGCACCTCAGGAGTTCCCTCCAGTTCCTGTGTGTGCTTTCAGTCTGCCCTGACATTCTGTAAAAGGGGTTTTTTTTGTTGTGTTTTTCCCAGTTACTGCAAAATGCGTATGTTGGGCTCAGGCACTAGCTACGTGTTCATACGCTGTGTGTGCACAGGGCTTCATTAGGTCAGTCCCAATTAACCCTTCAGGGAAGCTCCTCCTCTCATTTCAGATCCCACTGATCCACATACCTGTCTTAAATCGATCCCCAACCACATTAAGCAGAAACACTAGTCCCCACATCTGTGCAGAGCAACAGGCTGCACGGGTGGTTGCCTAACGCCAGCGCAGAGGGAGGTGGCTGCATGCTGCTGCTCCCGCCCGTGTCTTGTGCCTGGCATCCACAGGAACATTTTTTCTAACACAGCTGGAGTTATCCATGGATTTTCTGGATTCGTTTTCTTCCAGACCCTTCTCCAAGTGGGCTTGCAGAGGAAGGAATGGGAGACATGGCTGCTGGGAGCAGGGAGTCAGGTTGTTTTTCCCTGTTTCATGCAACTTGACCCCAAAAGATTCTCGTAAATAGGTGCCATGCAAAGCATCCAGATTATACACTGCAAGAGAAAGAATAGCTTATGGTCTCTGGGCAGTCCCTGTCATCTCTGTAACTGGTAGCAGGTCCAAGAAGTAGCATCTAGTCCATTTGATCCAGACAGACGATGGGAGGAAAATTATTTGGGATGGGTGTTTCTTTGCTGCGTCCCCTGATGTTTCCTCCATTGTTTGGACTTCACAGCTCCTGCTCTGGACGTAGACTGGCAGAACAACACTACTTTTGCCTCCTGCAGCACTGACATGTGCATTCACGTATGCAGACTCGGCTGTGATCGTCCTGTTAAAACCTTTCAAGGACACACGGTAAGTGTAAGAGGTCCCCACGTGTTAGCGGTAAGGTCACGTAGCAGTGGTGGCAGCAGGGTCTGTTCTAGCACCAAAGGTGTTACATCCCATTGCTTCCCTGAAACCCCATTCCTTGGGAGTGACTCGCTGCCTGTGAGAGGGGACAAGCTCCTGCAAATCACCGTAGGAGGCAAAACCAGCAGCTTAGACACTGAGACTATTTATATGTGGCATGAGCTGCAGACTATGGGCACTTTCATAAATAAGATGTTGTTTTCTACTGACTTAATTTCCTGTAGCAAATCAGAGCTGTGAGTAAGGAGAAAATTTACCTCCATCCATCATTCAGGTTTAGAATCAGTTTAATAAGATCTGTTCAAGGTGTGTTTCCCCCTTCTTTTCCCGGTGGTATTTAATGACTGTAAAAGACCAGTTGTGCTGGCTTTCATTCATGAGAAACCTGCTATCATATACTGACCTGTAATTTAGATACTATCTTTCAGAGCTTGCTATCTCCTCGCTGAGGAAAAATTGTTCATTTGGAGATGTTTATCTAGCCTGTGGTTAAGGTGCTATTAAACCACCCAAAGACTGGTGGTTTTTTATGACTATCTGAAACTCACCATTTTGCTCACAAACCCAAACCGGACACCCTTCCTAAGTGACACTTGAATAACCTGTGCTTTTGTTCATCCCCACAGCAAGCAGGGCTGCAGTCTGTCCCTGAACCTGTGGCATGCGTAGACCGTGAGTGCCCTCTGATGGGTGCCCACTGCAGTGCAGGTCACCGCGATGTTTACTTCATAAATTCGCTCTTTGTTTCAGAACGAGGTTAATGCAATCAAGTGGGACCCATCTGGCATGCTACTAGCATCTTGCTCCGATGATATGACATTAAAGGTAATATAATTTCCATTCCTGCCGTTCAAAATGACAAAACCTATGCCTGTTTCTCAGTCTTCTCCAGAATGACGGTGCTGTGTCTCCTAAAACTCTGCATGAACAAGAGTTTTGTTTTGTCCCATGCTTCTTAAAGCTAGTTTGAAAGATTGAGCACAGAGAAGCAGCTGCTGGGGAAGCTGAGACATCCTATCCAGATAAGGTTTTAAGTGCCTGATAGGGCACTGTCACATAATAGTCATAGTTTAACTATAAACATACATACACACACATGCCCAGCGGACTGTCCACACTGGCACAGCCCCCTGCTATGAAGCAGCATATTATTTGTTGCATGTTGAAAAGAACAGAGAAGCAAAGAGTATTCTTTTTGGAGTCTTTTTTCTGGGGGCTGTTGGGTTCGTTGGTTTGTTTAATACCAAGGAACAGGCCAGGATATCTAAATTCAGAGCCCAGCAAAAATCTGAGTTGCTCCCTGAGGATGCTTGCCTTTATCCATGCCCTGTGTGGGGAGGCTAAGGCAGCTGTGCTGCTGGAGTGCGTGCCTCTGTTAGGTGCCTGAAGTGAAGTGGGGTGAGTGGGGTTCTGACTCACCAGCAGCCTGCTGGTTCCTTTACTGGCACACCTGGGGGAAGGCTGTGTCCACGTAGGAATAGCTGGGTGTCCTAATAGCAGAGCCTTCCTGCTGGGACTTACGCTGGTTCCTTGAGCAAAGCATCAAGGAACAAACACATCCCAGGAAGGATTTGGGTTTGCAGATATAATTCTACCAGTACTATAGATTCCTCTTGTGTTAATTAAGGCTCATACCTCTTTCCACTGCTGGTTGACACAGTTGGAAGTAAGAGGTGTTTCTAGCAGGCACGCAGGCTGTGGATAAGAACTGAAACTGAAAGACTTGCCAAACTTGAAGAGCTAAGCGAACTTCAGCCCGCCCACTTGGGGTTTCATCCCTCTGCATTCTAGATGCATTATTCTGAACTGCTCATCAAACATAACGTTCACAGAAATAGGACTAGCAGGGAGGGAAAGCGAGCACCTCACCTGTTACACTGCCACGGAGCAGCAGGGAAGGAACCAGTACTGCATCCTGACCCAGAGCCATCACATGTTGTTCAGTGCCCAGTTGCAGACTGTGTTTTAAACACTGATGTGGCTCAGAGTTGTCGGTGCTGGTTCAGGCTTCTGCCACTGGATTTGTCACAGGAGCTGGTGGGTCACTATTCCCAACCTCACCTGTTTCTGGAAACCTTCAGTGACAGAGACTGCAAATCCTCATGAGGAAGTTCCTCTTCTTATTCCTTTTCCTTAGAAATCACCCCTCTCTGGATTCTTTTCTTGTTTTCTTTAGTTACCTCTTTTTTTCTTTTTTTTTTTGGAGTTCTTGATCTTTTCCTACAACTTCTAGGGCCATCTCTTGCCCATTGGCCATAGAGCATGGGTAAGGGTGTGTAACATTTCCAAAAGCAGACTCAGGTATGCTGATAGAAGTTCAACACATCATTTCCCTCATGGTGCAGGCTTAGAGGTGAGTTAAATCACTGCTGTATCTTGGGTATCTCTCTGAAACTGACTGACTAAATTTATTTTCCCTGCTGTGCATCAGATTAATCTCATTTTCTCAGTGAGCTGAAGAAAAGATCTACCAAATTAGCTGTCACCTCTGTCAAGCATATTCTTTATCTCACGCTGAAGTATTTGGCCATGTAACTGCATAAATAACTGACCTTGTTCCATGGTCTGTGCTGTTAGAAACATCAGGAAAACAAGCGGAGTTAGGAGGGAAGGGAAAAATTGATGTGGCTCTTGACTGGCCTGAGAGAAAGGGATGAGGTTCCGAGCAGTTCCCGAAACTTTATTTTCATTCTTTAAGATGGCTGCTGTCAAGATGTGCAGTTTCCAGTTAAACTCCTGAAGAGAGTAACTTAAGCTTCTGTATGCTGAAGGCCAGCTGCCCACCAAAGCTGCTCTGTCACTCCCCTCCTCTGCTGGAGAGGGGAGGGGGTCAATATAACGAAAGGCTCGTGGGTGTCGATAAGGAACAGGGTGAGATCACGCAGCAGTTACCATCACAGGCAGAACAGGCTCAACCTGGGAAAAATTGATCTAAATTATTACCAGAAAGACCCAGAGTAGACTAGGGAGAAATAAAACCAAATCTTAAACCATCTGCCCCCACCCCTTCCTTTTTCCTGGGCTCAGTTTTACTCTCAGTTTCTCTACCTCTTTTCCCCCAGCAGCACAGGGGGATGGGGAGCGGGGGTTGCAGTCAGTTCGTCACCCAATGTCTCTGCCACTTCTTCCTTCTCGGGGGGAGGACTTCTCAGACTCTTCCTCTGCGTCAGTGTGGGCTTCCTCCCACAAGAGACAGTCCTCCACCAACTTCTCCAACATGAGTCCTTCCCACAGGCTGCAGTTCTTCACGACTGCATGGGTCCCCCACGGGGTCACAGGTCTGGCTAGCAAACCTGCTCCAGTGTAGACTCCTTTCTCCACAGGACAACAGGTCCTGCCAGGAGCTTGCTCCAACATGGTCTTTCCATGGTTTCACAACCTGTGCCTCCACCTGCTGCAGCGTGGGGTCCTCCATAGGCTGCAGGTAGATATCTGCTCCACCATGGACCTCCATGGGCTGCAGGGGGACAGCCTGCCTCACCATGGTCTTCTCCACGGGCTACAGGGGTATCTTGGCTCCAGTGGCTGGAGCACCTCCTCCCTCTCCTTCTGCACTGACCTGGGTGCTGCGGAGTTTTTCACATCTTCTCACTCTTCTCACCCCTCTGTCTGGCTGCATTTGCTCTTGGTGGTTCTTTCATCCCTCCAGCAGCAGGTCCATCTTGGAGGTGACTGGCACTGGCTCTGTCAGACATAGGGGAAGCTTCTAGCAATTTCTCACAGAAACCACTCCATGCCCTTCCCACACAAACCCAGTACAAGGCTGTGGGCAGTACAGCAACTATTCAGTTCTTACCTGTTGAGTAAATACTACTGTACGTACATGTAGCTCTGTCCCCTAATGGGGTTATCCTAACGTCTGCACGCTGTAGATGCCAAACTGCTGCATTAACAAACTTCAGGTATGTTTTTGTGTTCATGTATGTGTCTGTTGAGATCTGACATAAACAAATAGTAAGAAAAACATAGAACTGAAATGATCCAGCTGCAAAAAGTGATGTTGCCATTTTTCCCCCTTCATCAACACCCAGATTTGGAGTATGAAGCAAGATACCTGTGTACACGATCTTCAGGCTCACAGCAAAGAGATCTATACTATCAAATGGAGTCCTACAGGACCAGGCACCAGCAACCCAAACTCCAACATCATGTTAGCAAGGTAAAAATATAAATACCTCTCTTTCTGTTGCCTGCTAAGAAGGATCGCCTTTCTGGTGTGTAACTCTGCTGTCACCTTGCTGTCAGTCTTCCTGCGACAATTCCAGCAAAGAGTACCTACTGTTGTAAATCAGGGGGGTGGAAACAAAGGGAAGGGGATCATATCTGAAGAGGGAAGAAGAAGGAAAATTGAGTCATATGGTACTTACGATGTTTTAACTTTTCAGATGCCTTAAGAGAAGGATTGGAAATTTGGTAATGTGCCTTCGCATCCGGCATCTGGTTGTCAGGAGTGGAAGTGCCTTGGGGGACCAATGGCAGCCCACACAGCCAGTGGGGATGTGTTGTGACCAGGGTCATGCATCTCACCTGGGCAGATGCTGACAGCTTTTGTATGCTGCTAACTAACAGAGAAAAGCCTGGATCTTCTTTCAAATTCTACCTGAAAATCTGTCTCAAATTTTTCTTTAAGATTAGGGAACATGTTTATTTGTAGAATGCCGATTGGTGGTACTATGGAATTGTCAGATCAGCCCATCAGGTGTGTTCAGCTTGGGGAAGGGTCGTATCCAAGCTGTTTTGTTTAATTTTATCCTTAGTCTGGAAGAGGACAGGGAAGAAGAACTTTGCTTTCTTGGAGTTGTTCTTTTAATATTTTTAATACCAGTTATTTCCCTTGCCTTCCTCTAAGCCCACAGTTTGGGATTTAGGTGGGTCATAGCCAGACCCAGCACTGAAACAAAGCAAAAAGAACCACAGTTCCAGATTATTACAGAATGCAAATCCATGAGTTGATGCAAATCCATTAGGAGTAAGATTTCTCTGGAGCCATTTACCCTACTACTGGCCATACGTATTTTATCTTCCTGAATTGTATCAAGTAGAATCTCAAAAAAGAAGGAGCTCCTTAGCCCTTTTAGGGCAAGTGACCTGGTCCTATAATAGAGCACCCTGAGAGAAACTCAAAGGCTCCACATACAGGAACTCAGTTCCGTAGGTACAGCCCTCTGGCAAGGCTGCAGTGAGTATTGGCTCTCCTGACCGAAACCGCTCTCTCACTTAGCCAAGGCCACAAGAAAAGGTGTTAATCTCTTAAAACCATTCACAGTATCAAACTGCAAAGTGATTCACCCTGGGGCTGAGACATGCTTGTGTTTGAATGCTTCTTGCAGCGCTTCGTTCGATTCCACCGTCCGGCTGTGGGACGTTGACCGGGGAGTCTGCATCCACACGCTAACGAAGCACCAAGAGCCCGTCTACAGCGTAGCGTTTAGTCCTGATGGGAAGTACCTAGCCAGCGGGTCCTTCGACAAGTGTGTCCATATATGGAACACTCAGGTACCGCCAAGCGCCTCTGGTTTAGATGCCACGTTAGTAGCAAGGGCTCAGGTGGAAAATACATGGACCTCTCTGGCATGTGGCCCGCCAGGGTGAGCCCGATTGCACTGGCTGATGCAAATCCCAGCAGATCAGCTGAGTCACTCTGGGGCAGCACCTGGGCTTCGCTGTGTGCCAGAACGTGAGCCGAGCCGACGTGAAAATAGGTGCGTCGGTGTGTCAGCTCTCTCTGCCCTCAGCTCTGGGAGGCAGAGGTGGGGATTGCTTCTCAGACTTTTGTCTAGTGACAGGTGGAGTTCACTTGTGAGGCCAAGGCACCTGGCTTATGTGTTGTGACGTGGGGGTGATAGATCCAAAGGGCACACAGGCTGGGCACTGGGGGTACTCTGGAGAAGAGTGGGACGTCGTAGTTCCACAGATGTAATTCTGAATACTGGGGCCTCACAGCCCAGATTAACCACAGACTTCAGAAAAGACCACCTCAGCCTAACTTCCCCAGGCCTTTATGTTTATAAAGTGGACAAAACAAGATGTCTTGAGGGTCTTGCTGTAAATTGCCTTCAGGAGGAGTGTCAGGGTTTAACCCAGCAGGCAGCTGAAACAACCACACAGCCATTTGCTCACCCTCCACCCTGCGGTGGGATGAGGAAGAGAATTGAGAATGGAAAAGAAGAAAACAAATTCAAAGAAAACAAATTCAAACTCCTGGGTTGAGGTAAAGACAGTTTAGTAGGACAAAAAAACAAGAAGGAGGAGGATAGAATATGCAAAACATGTTAGGAACAGCACATTTTCTCAGCATCTCAAGTCGATGCTCTGCAAGACCCTGAGCTCTTGGCCCACTCCCCAGTTACATATAGAGCATGACAACATACAGTACAGAATATCCCTTTGGCCAGTGTGTGCCAGCTGTCCTGGCTGTGTCCTCTCCTACCTTGTTGGCAGGGCAGCAGCATGGGAAGCTGAAAAGTCCTTGGCTGCCTGGCAGCAACTAAAAACATCCGTGTGTTATCAGTGTTGCTCTCACCCCAACTCCCAAACACAGCATTCCACCAGCTGCTAGAAAGGAAATTAACTCTGTCCCTGCAGAAAGCAGGACAAGGAGCCTGTTTATTTTTGTTATCAAAGACCAGTTTCCTAGCTTCACCACCTTACAGAGGTGACCATAGTTGGGGGATGTGAATAGCAAACCCCTCGCCACCAGTCTCTTTTTTAATGTAGTCCCCAAAAAGAAGGGGACCTCCTGTTTGAAATGTTTGCATGCTGTTTTGCTTTGTAGAGTGGATCTCTAGTACATAGCTACCGAGGTACCGGGGGCATCTTTGAAGTCTGCTGGAATGCTAGAGGAGACAAAGTGGGAGCAAGCGCATCAGACGGATCGGTAAGGAGCTTCACGTACTGTAAATTGTGGGTGGAGATTACTCTTCTGGAGAGTGTCAGGCAGAAACCATGGATGCCACCCTGTGTTCTCTGGACAGAGCTGAAGAGTAGACAGCTCAAAATAGTTCTGCAGAGAATAGTAAAGATGCTCCTGCTTTGGAAGGGTTTGAATGCTGGGAGGTTGAGTTCCTTTTGGAAATGAAGAATGCTCCTGGACTAGGTGAATATGGCTGAAGATGGGAATGACTCTTAAGTATGCATTTGATAAGAACACCAGTAGTGCTGTTTGTGTCATTATTTATCTCAGCTGTCATTTTTTAATGAAGGTCAGGTCACAGCAGTCAGCTCTCTACTGAACAGTTGTCCTGGGGCTTTCTGGTTTATCCCACAGAAGACTTACCCTTGAACAGTTCCCAAAAGGGGAAGCTGCCAGCATGCTGCCCTAAGATCTCATCACATGGTAAAGGAGAAACAGGGCTGTACAGACACCAATTAGTCATTACTATTTTTGCTGTTAATGGTACTTCCAGAATTTCTCAGCTGTAGGCTGGTCAGCTGGCGAAGGGCGCATGGATGTTGCGACACGCTCTACAGCGGTTTTAAACAGCTCTTCTACATGGCTGGCTGGCGTAACGACCTCAGAGCAGCATGTTTCATTGGTGGTTAACAAAGGGTACGCCTACGGTGTGACTCAGTCGTGCTGTTTGAGGTGGTGCCGTGCCTGGCTTCCAACAGCTGCTCTAAACGGGCGCGTGCCCACTCCAGGCCCCGTGTCACAGCTGCCAGGCCCCGTGTCACACCTGCCAGGGCTGCCATCTGCTTCACGGGGATGCTGCGTTCGGGTGTTTAACCAGAGCCCGCGGCCTTACCCGGGCTGTGCCGCCGAGACGATGTTGGAGTCCAGCTCAAGGGTAAATGTTTGGCTTTCGGTTTTCACTTGGGTTTCCTCCCTGGTGTGTGTGTCAGCAGGTAGCTGAGGCAGGCTGATGTGCAGCTCGGGAGTGACGCGGCGCTGGCTGGTCAGCTCCCCGTGTAGGAGGAGTAGCAGCACCTCCACGTGGCCTTCAGAAACGGTTCTTAATGCCGAGTCTTCTCTCTCCAGGTTTGTGTCCTAGATCTGCGGAAGTAAAAGTGAAATGTGTTAGAAGAAATTTCAAATGGACCAGCAGTGAATGTGTGGGGAGAAGCACTCTTCAAAACCATTCTTAACAGCTCCAGAACTGTACGAACTTGAACAAAGTTAGAGTGTACCGTGAAACCAACTCTCCCTGGCCACAGGTGTCTAGTATTTTGTCCGTAACCTTCATCAAGGAGTAAAAACACAGTCACTTCAGAGGGGGAGGGAATGGTTTCCACCTGGAACATTCAGCCTTGGAAGCATGAAGCCACCAGCTAGGCATTGCACTGTTTGGTTTGCGTCTGAGAACTTGCTCTGATGGCTGGGAAAAAAAAGAAAAAAAAAAAAAAAAAAAGCTGTGCCAAAAAAATTAATAAAAAAAAAAGGAAAAAAAAAAGAAAAAGAAAAATGCTGTGATAAACCAAAAGGGAAAAAAAAATCCTCCTCCATGCGGTGTTGTATTTTTTCCTTCCAATTTGGACACTACAGTTGCTCTCCCAAAGGACGTTCAAAGACCAGTTTGTACTGATGAAATGCTCAACTTTGTAATCACAACACTTTCTATTTTCTAGACTACTTTTTTTGTTCAGTGTTTTTTCTATCAGCTGGAATATTACAGCCTGGAGGATCCCGGGCTTGGGATGAAACTTTTGTTTTCCTTTTATTTCTCCCTTCCACTCCCAACTTCTTCCTTTTTTTTCTTTTTTTTTTGTCTCCTTCAGTTTCCTTCTTACCTTTGTTTTCCCCAGCCTTCCCCCCCACCTATTTTTCCCCGTATGCCCATAGTAGATGCAGCCAGGTGGACATGACAATGAAAATTTTTGACAGACTGCTTCTCCTCTCTCTCTTCCTTTTCCTTTCTTTCTCTCCGTTGAAAAGAAAAGAAAATCCTCCATGCTTCAGATCTTAGCGTCTCAAGGGCACTTTCAGCAAATTGTGTAATAAGTGCTTTATATAAGAATGCGGTTGCTGGGGAAGATTTTTACAGGAGAAAGATGACTTTTAACAGAAAGAACCCAGTGTATTTTTGGAAAAAAAATATTTTTTATGTTAAACAGTTTTAAAAGCCTAAAATGGCCACCAAATGTAGACCAGTTGTGTAATCCAAGCAGAAAGAATGACACAGAGTCCAAGGAACATGAAAGGTGCAGTATCCTTTTTCTCTTCTCTCTCAGAAAGTGCTGTAAGAAAAAAAACCCTGCTATTTGATCCAGTAACTGCCAGTCATTTGCTCCGAGCCCTCTTCCAGCAGCCAGGCGTTCATCTGGCCTCCCTTCACCTTTGTGGCTGTTCGGCGATGTACGCTTGTTTCAGGGGGTTGGTGAGTTTGGGCCTGTAGGCGCAGCATCGGTTCTCTTCAGCCCACGTTTCCCTCTATCCTGGTAGCCAGGGGAAGGCGTCTCTGTATCTCTTCTGCTCCAGCGGTGGCTCGGGTGCCATTCGGAACACGGGCTCGGCTGCCCGCGGCCTTGCTGAGCAGCGCCGTCTGCCACTCGTCACCCCGCTCGGCTGCTTCTGTTCCAGGAAGCCGGTGGGACTTTTACCACTGAATGACTTGAGGCCAGTTGGACCAAGGTCTGTTGACTGCATCTGTCCTCGTTGGAGAAGAGAGTTGCTAAGCTCTTGTCCATCCGTGGTCAGTACACACCGAGGAGGAGTCCCTTCCGCTGCATCAGGCAGGCGGTGGTGCTGCCATCACCCTCAGCCAGGCCGTGTGTGCTGCGTGCGACGAGGAGTGCTCTGGGTCTGGAAGCTCCTGGCCAGCCAGGCAGGTTTAGCCTTGAGGATGTCCTCAGTGCAGCACTCAGAAGGCAGCATGGAACTCTTCCTTAGCAGAGGATACGATGCAGGATATATAAATTGGATCTATATACATACGTATATCTCACTAGAAGGCTGCAGTGGGTGAAATGAGCAGGATGACGACAAAGACTGCCAAAGCACGCCCTGTCCATGTCGGAGAAGCTCTCTGTGTGCAGGCTGGACATCTGCACGGACGCCTGCTGAAGGCAGCGCTACTAGATGAGCAAACCATGGATGCCAGGGAGGATGCATCAGCAGCGGCTGCTGGAAGCTGTCAGGAGACCTTGGGGTGGGGGCAGCCATTACTTATGTCCTCAGAACTGGCCGAGTGGAACAGGCATCCCCCCCAGCCCGCAGGCTAGCCTAGGGTTTGTAGGAGAGGGGAACACAAGCAAGCAGAGAACCCCCTTAATGTGATGTAGTACCCTCCCAAACAGCCCAGAGTCTTTGTTGGTGTAAGAGGGGATCTTGCCTTTGATTTGGCCACAGCTGCTGAAGTGGTGATTTGACCAGAGCCCTGCTGCTTGAACCGGTGGCGCAAGACGCACCAAGCGTCGTGGCATCTTGGTGGCATCGTGCAATCCGTACCTCCTCGTTCCTCCCGTGCTCTCCTCTCTTTACTCTTGCATCCCCACAGTCTCCTAGTCCTTCAGTGGAACCAGCCCCTGCCAGCTTCCGCTGCAGTTCCAAAAGATGTGCCCCTGGAAAGGAGAAAAGGGGGACAAGACCTAACTGCCTAGAAGGGTTACTCGGTCCTGGGATTCTGGTTATTTGTGACAGGCTTGCTTGTCATTAGTACTGGACGCTGGAAGGTATCACGGATTATTTTCGGTGTTAAATGCTTTTATGTGTTGGGTTTTAGCCTCCTGCTCCGAGAGCACGGGCTGTAGATGACCACGTGGCAGTTTTGCACTGTTTTATAATAACCACGTGTACCTGCTGATTTAAAGTCACTATTTAAAAAGGAAAAAAAAAAATAGAGTATCTGTTGAAAGAGAGACTTGGATTTGAATAAAAAGGTTTAATGTGGTTTTATAAAGCACGGTTGGGCTGATGATTTGCTTACAGTCACTGCATGTGCACGGTTAACTTCCCAAGCTGCTTTCGGGTGGCCTTTCGGAGAAGGACACGCAGAAGCTCCCGGTCTGCAGAAGCTCCCAGTCTGCCAGTGGTGGAGAGCAGCAGGGACAGGGGCCCTCAAGCGGCTCCTGAAGAGGCCAGACCTCGGGGTTCAACGAGATGAGGTTGCTCAGTCCGAGTTCAGTGATGCCGCCTGGCTGCCTGGCCATGGACCTGTGGTGGTGCTCCCGGGAGGGCTGCCGGGGGTAACCGGCAGCATCCATCATACCTGTTGCTTTTTGCTTTTTCCCTTTGTTTTTTAAGTTGCCAGAACAGCACCCTTCCTCTGCCCACCTTGGCTACACGGAGGTGAGAAGCCAAGAGAAACATGCTTGGAAACCCCTCTGTGGGTTTGCAAAGCCCTGTGTGTGGAGGGGCTGCTGCTCCGGAGTGTCCTCTGCACAGGCTGGAAGCGCTCTGCCTTGAGAAGCTGAGAAACAAAATGCGCCTTGCTTCCCCTGCCCAAGGCCCCAAAGACTGGCAAATCCTCAGCCATCCCGTGGGAGCTGGTGTGCAGCTAAAACAGGGGCAGATCTTAAGGAAGGCAGAAGATGCAGCCGCCAAGGCTAATCCTGGCCCTAAGGAGCTGGTTTCTTTAGGAGATGGGCAACGGGGAAGGAGCGACATCTCCGGGTCACGGTTCAAGGTGTCGATGTCCAAGTCTGCACCCACAGCACTGGCTGCGTGGGAGCTCTGCCCCCTCCGCTGCTGCAGCGGCAGCCCCAGCTCGCGGCGCCTTCCTGCGGCTCCCCTGGAACGCGACATCGCCCAGCGAAGGCCGGTGGGCTGGAGCGGGTTCGGTCTCCCGGCGTGTTGTGGTAACTTCAGTGTCTGTTCTTCTTTGTAACCGAAGAGAAATAGAAAAACCTGAGTGGCCAAATAGGACTGTGGAACCAGCGAGAGACTCGCTGGGCTCTTGTCGTTGCCGGCTGCCTGGAACTGGCCTTGAAGTGAGGGAAAACAAAAAATAAGAGTTTCTGGAAAACCACTCGACTCTGTGGGTTAGAAGGATACTGGATCTTTTATGTCGAAAACACTGGGTCCCTTACGGGGCACTAAGGGCCTGACTTACAGGGTTATACACACATTAACCCCATGCTACATCTTAGAAATTTCCTTTTAATTTGTTTAAAAGAAAAAAAAAATAGCTAATTTTAGAGCCAAGTGAAGTGCACTTTGTCAAATGTAAGGGTCTGCTTTGGTTTTGGGTTTCTTTTTTCTTTTTTCCCTTTTTAATTTTTTTTCCTCCTTTTATTTTTTTCCTCCTTTTGCCTTTTTAAAAGATGTGGTTCTTTGTCAATTGCAGAAATGTTCTTTCAGCCACTCACTGAAACTCTGAATTCTGGCTTCTGCAGTTTTTATTGTCTGTGTCAGACTTGCAGCCAGACTTGGTTCTCATTTCAGCGTTTCCCAGGTTCTGTTGAAACAACATCAACCCCTTATTTTGTTTCTCCCCCCAACCACACTTTCTTCAAATTCACCTTGTGTATTGTAGCTCATTTGTTTTAAGGAGAGAATCAACAGATCATATTCAGTGTCTTGAATAAATTGCTATATTTTGATATTAGAGAATTCTGTGTGTGTTGTTCCTTATTCTTGCCTGCCCGTCGGGCATCCTGCGCTGAAGAGCTGGGGCCAGGTGGCTGAAGTTGCAGCGAGATGTCCTAACCTAAAGGGTTGGGTGTATAGAGGTGGTCGGTTCATAGGGTTTTGCAGTACACAAAGACACAGAGGCTTTACCTCCTAAATTTCTCTATGAGATTGCTGCAGATAAATACCCCAGAAATCACTGCTAGCCAGTCTAGCTATGATTAAGAAAGCAACTGCATGTGCATATATGTGTAAATACACGGAGCTGCTACAAATTACTGCCAGCCAGCAGTAGTATAGCAACAAAAATACAGCAGAAATCAGTTGTAGCAACAATTAATCATACCAGCATCCCATAATAGCAGCACTCAAGTTCACATATGTAATACTACAGGCTCTGATAAAGTTGTTACTAAGCAAATGTATCCCATAGCATGCCAGCAGATAGGAGAGATTTACTGGGAGGTGGAGCTGTGTGGCAGCAAGTGCACTTCAGATGGGGTCAAACCGCCCCAGAGCTGGGAGGACAAACCCAACCAGCCCATGTACAGGGAAACCCCCAGGCTCAGGGAGTTGTTTATTTTTGGGAGGTGAACAATAAAACAACAGGCACAGTCTCGCTTCGAAGATGATGCATGTCAGGGAGTTCGAAGTCCCCAGCAAAGGTCCAAGGTCTTGCAAAAAGTTCTCACAGCCCTTTGTAAGGACAGAAAGTTCCATGCAGCGTGGGAAGTCGTTGCAGAAAGCAGCTCTGTTCTGGATGAAAGTGAAGTAATTTTTTATGGTTTATGTCATAGACACCTACAGGGCTGTAGGGTCACCGACACTTGGAACAGCCAGCAGATGCTGTTAATTTCTGGGTTTCACCTGGGCCAACCAGTAGATGATGAGGATTCATATTGTCTTAGACCCAATGTTTTATTTTTCAGGACTTCAGTTCTGGCCCATGGCAGCTGCCAACCCTCCCTTTCTCAGGATATTTCCCCCCTTCTCCAGACTATTTTTCCTCTTTTCAGGTGACAAGTGTCCATTACAGTTCCTTGGACCTGTGCTTATTGAGGGTATCTCAGGATGCCCTCAGTCCCTAGGTACCCAGCTGCACGTCAAAGATGCTGGCTATGCCACTCAAGGATGCTTCTGGTTCCCAGCTCCCAGCCTTGCAGGCAGATTTCAGCAGCTCTCCTCTGTGCAGTACTTTTTCCCTTCCAACCAGATCACCTTGTGGACGCTCCCATCACATGTTTATCGTTCAGCTCCATTCCCCACACACTCACCCCCTGTGATCCAGACAGCTGGCAAGGCAGCAATCTCAGCAAGATTGGGTTGAAGTACTTCTTAAAACATTTCTTTTCAAAAGTTATATCCAAAGGAAGATTCTCCAGAGAAAATATGTTGGATTCCAATTCTGACCAAAGTAAATTGTTAGTTTTTCTTTAAGCTGGCAAGGCTGGAATTAAACTTTCCTCAAGCAGCTGGAGGGGTTTGAAGAACTTCAGGATATTCCAGCCCCTGGGACAGGGTCACAGTCATTCCCTCTGGCAGGAGCTCCCATGGGCATCATCTCATAGCCCCGCTCTCTGCGTGGGGCTTGTGGCACTGACAGCTCAAAGGATACAGGGTGAGGGGGGTTTAGCTTCAGCAGGAAGCCAAACAACCCCGTTCTGTGGTTTTTAGCTGGCTTTAATTTCACGTAATGGTACCCTCGTAGCTTAGTGAGGGATCTGAAGTGAGACGTGGGGTTTTTGCTTTGTGCCCACGTAAGACGCTGCCCGTTCACCTCAGTTATGGCTGAAAAACTCCCAAAAGGCCTTCAAAAGGAGTTAGCACTTGGATCAAGCAGAGTCCTGTATGTCACAGCATCTAGTTTTTAGGTATCTAAGGACCTAGAGCCTTAAGTTAGTCCTGATACACAACTGCTGGGACATTTCTAGCACGAGTGCTAGAAAAACTGGTCTGCCAATGACGAGCACCTCCCCGCCATCATGGAATCCTGCCTGGGGAAAGAGAAAGCCGTGCCCGTTCCTGCCACCTGTCTGGGTTCATGCTCCGAACTGTGCACAGCATGAACAGCTGCCAGGTCCCTGCGGCGGTGCGGGCCGAAAGCTGCAGGGCACAGGCGCTTGTCCCTTCAGCTCTCGCAAGACCAGGACCCCAGCAGCAGTTTTCGTCACAGCTTTTTGAAAACAAGGGACAGGAGAGCTGAGGAAGGGGCAGCCACGGCGGGGCTGGAGCTTTAAAAGGTAGGCCGCTCACCTCTCCTGCTGCTGGAGCTACGCGGTGGGCCTGGCTTTAGTCGCAGCGGTTCCAGGCGTCACTGCCAAATGAAAACTGTAGTTTAGTTTTCCTTTATTTAGCCTGTAAATATTTATTTAGCCTGTAAACTATTTGACAGCCCTGGAAACACTGAGCCATCCTGAACACTTGCTTCTCACTTCTGTCGGCGTGCAGTGAAAGGGGACTTGTTAGAGCAGTTCGGGGAAGGTGGAATACTGCAGCATCTCACTCCAACCCACTTCTTTCCCTGCCATCTTTCTACGTATCATTTCCTGCCAGGAGACAGCTCAGCTTGTCCATTAAGAGTGCGTGCAATGGCACACTTAAGCTCCGTGGTACAAAAAGTAACTTTTAAAGCTTTGAAGTCTCTTCAGTGAAGAAATGACTCACTTGGCAAGGAATTTATCGTCCTTGCTGACTCCTTTCCCAACAGGAAGGAAGCTCTTTGCTTCCTTAGAGATAGTTTTTTCTATTTCCCTTTGAATATATTCACAACCCCAAAAAAATACAAAACCCAATAACCACAGGAAAGCAGCTACATCCTCTTTTCCTGCTGCAATGTCTTAATATCTTCCACCTTTGCAGAAGAAGCCTTGGCTCCACCATGTAAATCACTTGTATCTATCTCAATACTAAAAGATTGTGCTCATCTCCTCTTTCCAAATGCTTCCCATTAAATACAAGGACAAAGTTGCCAACCTCACCCTTCACTGGAGTAGTTCAGCACAGTAAGAATGTCACAACAGAAGAGAAATTATTTAGATCGGAAGCAATGCCATTCTGCAGCTCCAAAACTGAGATTTATCTCTGAAGGCTTCTGAAAACTCAGTGGTGTCTAGAGAGCATCACATCCCTACACACTGTGTTGCTGTTCCTGAAAAGCTCTATTTTACTTTGAGGGCAAAACATAAAGGTCAAACTCTTAGGAGGGTGTTTGAGACTCCACAGTCCTTACCACCGTGGTGTCCAGCCAGGTGCACTGAAAGAGGTGTTGAGTCCCTTCAGAGAGTACCCTCAGTGAGCACACTTAGGGGAGACAGGATCACAGACTCCTGAGAAAAACAGAAATTGGGAAAAGTCTGCAGCCTGGGGCTGCCATCCTTTAAGTCCTTGTGGTGGTTAGACCCCGGCTGGAGGCCAGACACCCACCAAAGCCGCTCTGTCACTCCCCTTTTCAGCTGGACAGGGGAGAAAATATATATTGAGAGGCTCAGGAGTCAAGATGAGGACAGGGAGAGATCATCCTGCAATCAGTGTCACGGGCAAAACAGACTCAACACAGAATAAAGGACAGAAACCTCTCTAATTTATGACACTGCCCTGCATACCCAGTGACACCAGAGTCAGGTAATGAGAAATGCAACCAGATCTTAAAGCACCTCCGCCCACCCCTCCCTTCTCAGCAGACTTCAGTCATGATTTTATTCCCTTCCCCCCTCATTGTGGCATGGGGAGGGGCAGGGACTGGGGGAATGGGGGTTTGGGTCAGTTCCTCACTAGTTGGTTTCCTTCTTGGCTTTAGGGGGCATTCCTCACACCCTTCCCCTGCTGCAGTGTGGGGTCCCACCCACAGGAGACAGTCCTTCACAAACTTCTCCATGAGTCCTTTCTGTTGGGGCTCCAGCTCTTCACCAGCTGCCCCAGCGTGGGTCACTCTATGGGGTGCAGTCATAAATCACAGAATAGCTCAGTCTCTCAGGCCCTGCCTGGTCCTCCAAAGGGTCACAAGCCTCCCCCCAGCAAACCTGCTCCAGCGTGGGTCTCCCTCTGTCCTCTCTGTGTCTCTCTGTCTCTCTCCATGGGCTGGAAGTGCTGGCAGAGGCTTGCTCCAGCGCGAGTCACAGCATCTCCTGTATGTCTCCTCCTGCTCCAGGTGGGGTCTCAGCCTTTTCCATGGGCTGCAGGGGGGGGATCCGCTCCACCATGGGCTTCTCCATAGGCTGTGGGGACATCTTTCTCTCCAGCATCTGGGGGGGGGGTCTCCTTCCCCCCTTCACCAGCCTTGGTGCCTGCACAGTTTCTTACACCGTCTCACTCCCTTCTCTGGTGGCAAAAAGCCACCACCTGCATTTTTTTCTCCTAAATGTGATTCCCAGAGGCGCTGTGACCGTCGCTGATGGGCTCGGCCTTGGTCAGCAACGACTCCGGCCTTGAGCCAGCCGATGTTTACCCTCTGGGGCCTGCAGAGAGCTGTCTGCTGCTTGCAGAAGCCATCTTTGCAGCCCCTCCTCCTCCACTAGAACCCAGCCACACAAAGCTACGACAGCCCTAGACAATGGGTACTTGTCAGCTTCATCCCCAGGGGCTGGTTTGGGGAGAATCATGATAAATTCCTGTGCAGTAAGATGACCGTGTCTGATCATCCACCCACTCACCTTCCGCCACAGAGGATGACACAGGCAGGGAGCCCGTGGTTCACTCAGCCCACACAGATACCCGTAGGGTTCGGGGGGGGGTGGGGAGGTGGTTCATATCCACATTAAAGGTCCAGGTCTTATGACTTGATCAAGGAATACAGACCAAAGCTATTTTTAAAAAAATCAAACCTTTCTAATCTCCCAAGAATGGCGTTTCTCTTTGGGCCTGCTTCAGACCAGAAGACCTGCTTCAGCTTTTAACAGATCTCTCAGTGAGAGTGGTTTAAAAAAGAATGTGTTGGAAGAAAAAAATGCTCTGGCCTCTGTGCCAGAGCCTGGAGAAGATGGACAGACTCAGGTGTATTTCTCCAGATGCAAATTTGGCAACTGAAGGTGTTGGTGTGGGGAAAACCAGCATTTCTCATCATTGCAGAAGCTCCATGAGCCCTCCTGAGCCTGGGGAAGGTAAGAGAAGGTTAACGTCATGCATCATTGAAGACCCTTTACCAACAAAAACCTAACCCCAAGCCAATCAGACAGACCAGCACATTTCTGTCTGGTTTTCATCCTAGTCTACTCACAGCCCTAAGCTGAGGATGTGTCTCCCAGCTTTCTCTGCCAAAACTTTTATAAAAATTTACTTTTAAAAAACCCACCAACACCCAGTAGGAACTGAACTCTCACCAGCACCTCTAGCAGAAAAGGAAAAAATTAATTTTATTCCATATTGCCACTTGGTCACTCCTTTCCACGTTCTAAACCCGCAAAGAACCAGAAAAGGTTTGGTGCTCACTCCTCCTTCATTGGAAAGACGAGCTGATCAGCTCCAAAAATGAAATTATTTTAAGACAATAAGACCATTTTGCTTTCAAGTCTACTATTTTGACCTAACAACTCATTAATTCTGTCTTTCTCCTTACTGTGCCCTGTATGTCTCAGGCTGGGGAAGATATTAATGCTCAGCAAGGGCTGTGTATCTGGATTCTTTTCTAAGATGGATTTCCTCTTGAACCTCTTAGAGCACGGGGACATCATGGAAACCATTCAGTGATGAAAGTGATGGGAAGACTGTGCTGATCTGGCAGGGGGGTTGGACTAGATGATCTTTCGAGGTCCCTTCCAACTCCTAACGTTCTGTGATTCTGAAGTTCTGTGATGTTCTGTGACCCTTGCCTCCTGTCCTGTCACTGGGCACTACTGAGAAGAGCCTGGTGTCATCCTCTAGACATCCACCCTTTAGATACTTATAACCATCAGTGAGATCCCTTCTCAGTCTTCTCCAGGTTAAACAGACCCAGCTCTCTCAGCCTTTCCTCATACAAGAGATGCTCCAGTCCTGTGATCATCTTGGAGCCCTGGCACAGGCTGCCCAGAGAGGTTGTGGAGTCTCCTTCTCTGGAGACATTCAAAACCCACTGGGATGTGTTCCTGTGCGATTTAGTCTAGGTGATCCTACTCTGGCAGGGGAGTTGGGCTAGATCATCTTTCCAGGTCCCTTCCAACCTCTAACAACCTGTGGTTCTGTGATTCCGTGATGTTCCATGATTCCATGACCCTTGTAGCCCTTGTAGCAGGATAACTGCACGAGGAGGAGAGGAACGATTCTCAGCTCCTTGGGGCTGCCTCTATGTCTTCAGCTCACCCTCTCACAGGTTTCCAGATGCTCAACATCAGCCTTGTCACCACTGAAGTCATACAGCTCCCCAGCCTCAGACCCCAGCAAGCAAAGGTGAGAGGCCCCGGTTACATGTGGAGGTCTCTATTATAAAGCCTTTTGTCTGTAGCAACGAGGGGTTTGTCAATGCACATGTGACTTTTTTCATTTTAAATTCAAACACTACATTGAAGGCATCTGGGCATACCAGCTTCCAGGCTATAAAATCCCTGGGAACTAAGGGAAAAGCCACCTTATCTCACCTCCTTCTGGGTGTAATTGCATTCCTAGGGGATGGTTGCCTGCCTGACACGGGGCGTGAGCAGAGCTGCTGGTTACCAGAGCACTTAGGGAGGCTGGGGAGTGCCTCTGATCCCTAGCAAGTCCCGTCTGGTGCCTTGAGGAAAGGCTTGGTGAGAAGAATGCTGTGCTCCCCATCACATGGAGGCACATGACACGGGGCAGGGTGAGAGGACGCCAGTTCCTTGCCACATAAAATGTGGTGCTCGGTTGAGTGCTTTGGCCTAAGGAGACAGTTGGGTCAGTTGGGGTTTTTTCCTGGTTTGGGAATTTTCTGTCTTCTTTTCCTCAAGGAAATGCTCTCAAGAGCTGCCATAGCAGGCAGAACAGGAGCAGATGCTGTTGTGTGGCCACAGCTGCAACGAACTGCTGCCAGGGCTTCTGCGCTGTCTGGAGCCTTGGTGCCCTCTGAGGGGAGAGGACACTGCAAGGGCAGCCCAGGCAGCACAGCCGGTTCCTTACATTGCACAAACCCCCCACCGCGCTGGTTTAAACCCGTCTCCAAAATGTACCTGTTTAACTGGCACAGTAAAAGAGGTCATGCTTGGGTTTACACTTTTTCAAGACCTTTCAGGAAGCTGACAGTAAGTGGGTACCTCTCTGGGGGCAGCTGGAGAACAAGGATCCCAGGCCTCCAGTTCCCCTCTGCGTCCCTCCCAGCTACGCCATGCGAAAGGATTCAGTAGGTCACGGGAGGCAGAGGGAAGTGGGTGCAGGACTAGGTGAGGGCAAGGCTTGGCCAACAAAGGTTGTCTTTATTAACAGCTACTCCTGTTCTCCAGAGGGAGGGAGCCCATCTCAAGCCATCATGGCTCTTCTCCACTCCTTAAGAGCTAAGTTCCTTTCCACAGAAGTGAGACCAGAGATCACAGAAGTGAGACCAGAGATGGCCTGAATCTCAGCCCAACACAACACCAGGGCATGAAGTCCCCTCAGTTCCCCTCACGGTCCCCTCAGGTACTGCCATTCACAGCAGGACAGAGCCACAGCTGCCACCTCACCAGCCCTGGCTTTGCAAAGGGATAACTGTCCACTACGGAAAAGCATGAAAGTTTAACAGGCTTCTTGCCACCCCAAAATGCCATGATCCCCAGTGACCAAGAGACGAAGGAGCAGCACGGTCTTCCCATCACTTTCATCACTGAATGGTCTCCACAATGTCCATGTGCTCTATCCCCTCTCCTCCCTGCTGCCAGGCTTGGGATTGCAGTACTGCTGCTGCTGATAAACCCTGGTGAAATAACAAGAGAAGAGTGCCACAACACCCCTCCTCTGACCTCACAAAGTGGGGTCTCCAAAGCTGTATCAGGCTTTCTTTTTAACTGAGTTCTTCTCATTTACAACCAGATGGTAGAGCGTCCTTTCACACACCATACACCTTTTCCAGTGGTCACCGGGGTGGCTTTCATGGCCTTCTTCCTCCTTCTGCATCAAGGCCACACAAATCACTCAGCTTTTCCTGGCACAGTGAGCTTGCTTTGTCACCTGGCTGGTGTCCTTTCTCAAACCGGCCGCGCTACTTTTATACAAACACTCTTTTTACCTTCGAGGGAGCAAAGAACATCCCATTCCTCCTGTTCAAGCTTCAAGGGGGAAATTGAGCTGTTGTAAGTTTTCAGTCAGATTAAGATCCCATCACATTAAGATCCCATCACATTAAGATCCCATCACATTAAGGTCCCAGACTCGTATTTGTAGATATGAACAGCAGGATGGTCATTCAGAGGCTTCACAGAGAGGCCCATTAACACACTTGGAGGTTTCTGACCACAACAGGCTCACACTTCCAGTTGGAATTCCTTTCCAGAGACAACAGCTATCCGCATTTTCCTGGGTCAGTTCAGCCTCCAGATCCCCCAAAAGGCTCAGTAAGTTAGAAAGGGCTCCACACGTGCTCCCAGCTCCGAAACAGTAATGCAAAATTCTGTAATGCCCAATGCCTGACCAAAAGATCTAACAGGGTGAGGGTGGGAGCCCAGATCACAGGAGGCTTTGAGGTGGGAATGGACCTCTGGAGATCACCTGGTCCAAGCCCCAGCTCCAACATGGCCACCTGGCGCCTGTTGCCCAGGACAGCGACGCAGGAATTAGGCCCCGATGCTTCCAGTGCCAAGCAGACACCTGCATTTTGGTAGCTGGATGGAGACAATGAACTGTTTTCAGAGAAGCCAACACAGTGCCACCAGATGACAATGGGCTTCAACCCCCACTAAAGTAAAACTGGATTCATACCAGTGTTGTGAGAGGCGAAGCTCTTCTCAACCCACCACTGCCTTCTGTAACAGAGCCTTCCCCTGGTCTGGCCAACAGGTTTTTAACCTGTTTGCCAAACAAAAGAGAGCTGTGAATTCAAACCAGCCTTGCTCTGCTTCTGGAGTAAAACCCTACATTCCTCTCATGGCAGATTTTCCACCCAGAAGTGGTAGGACAAACTCCCAAGTCGTGTGGAGAGCTCGTGTCTGCTGGGGAGAAAAGCAATGCCTTAGACTCATTTCTCCACTGAGGAGCTGCAGGATGCCATGTAGCGTCCTCCACACTCTCAAGCAACACCAGCTCACTTGTGCTTCCCTAGGACCGAAATATGACCATTTGGCCAGTGACCATTCTGACCTAAAGGGCTCTGGCAGCTTCTGGTGTCTGAGACCTTCTCTCTGCACAATCCTAACCCGGTCAGGATGGTGCCCTCACTCTGCATCACAGGATACTTTTATTTCGGTGGGATTGCTCATTTCACCTCCAGCAGCTGCTGACTTGTTCTGGAGCAAGGAAAGGGGAAGTTAGGATGCTTCCACCCCACGTATTTGTTTCCTCACCTGGCATGGTAACTCTCTGCTGGGAATTCTCCTTCGTTAACCTCAGTCCATGGTGACCTCAGTCAACACGCTTGGTGTGACCACCACACGCCCTTCACACTTACCCTGTTGTCACTGCCCCATGCAGCTTCTGGCCTGGACACAGCCATGTCCCAGCTCAGCCCCTGGTTTCACGTTAGTCCGACTTCCCAGACACGTTAAGTCAATTTAACAGATTAACAGGCAGCTTCTCCTAAAACTAAGGGCATTGCAGCCATTTGGGTGCAGAAGGTGCCTGCCGTGACCCAGGTAACTGGCAGGTATCTTTCTCTGGCAGCTCTCTGGTGCAGGATGGCATCTTCATCTCTCGTGGTGCTTGCAAAAGGCCCTTGAAATGCAAACTGTCCTGCAGAACACTCAGAGCACACACAGCCCCACAGAAGCAAATACAGCTAAACAATCCCTCAAAGCCAACCCATGACCCGAGCCTGCCCCGTCCCGTAGTAACTTGTGAGAACACCCACAACGACTGAGACATCCAGGGAGCCCATCAGTTTTTTTTCTTGTTTAATTATCAGCCAACCAGGTCACAAAATAATCCCTCCTGCAACACACAGAGAAGCCTGAACTGATTGCCAGGGCTCTGAAAACTCCCTAGTCTTGAAGACTTCCAAATCAAGATTTAGAGGCGAGCTTTCTACCTCTGAGCCAGGTTTCTGTATTAATTAGACACACGGGCTTCTCTCCTCATGGATGCCACCTTTGGGTCCCACCAATGTTTTCATTATATTGTGTTTGACCCAGTTCACACGGTCCCATTGGTTGCAGTGGGTTACAGCAAGGTCACCCCTTTCAACCCTCACTCCAGAGATGCCATGAGCAGCAAACCTTCATCTCAAGGCTTTTAATTACACAGCACATCCCAGCCTGTGCTGGTCCTTTCTGTAGACTGAGCCATGCAAGTTCAAAGCCCAGCAGGTCCTCACTCTACCACACACTTAAACACAGCAGGAAGGGACAGCTGGGAACGCACCCTAAACCCAGGGGGCTGTCAAAGGTCTAGGGATGGCTACAGTGACTATCTTTCTAGCTATGATGATCTGATTTCTTTCCTGGGACCCTTTCAATCTTGTGTAGCATGAGCACTCAGAAGCTGGTGAGAGCCAAAGACACCCCTTCTTGTTCATTGCTTGGAAGACAGTGCTTTAGTTCGTGTTGGGGTTTTGTTTCGTGTTAAACTCAAATGCTACCATCACTTAGCAAATTTTCTTGGCCTTTTGAAGACTTTACCTCCAACACCCCTAGTGAATTTAGCTCTCCAAATGTTTAAGGGTTTGCTTAGAGAGGTGTGGTGCAAGAACCAACTTTCCATACCACTCGCAGCATATCCTAGGGAATATAAACTGCCAGGGAAAACAGATGCAAATGCATCCCTGGATTTGACTGTGCTCCCTGTTTTTTTCTCAGTAAGGCTGTATCTTCTTCAGCTGCCAGCTTCAATTTTCAGAGAAGCATGTCTGATTCTTAAAGGATGAATGACCCAGACATCATCTGACCCATCTTAAAATGACGTTAGCTACCGTGTGGTTTAGTGATTTCCATCTGGGATTACTGTGAACTTGAGGAATCCATGAAAATTAAGAAAATTTCAGGAGATCAGAGAACTTTTCGTGATGAATACACAAGAACAACTTCTGAATTATAGGTCAAGTCCTCTTATGAGGGCGATGCCGGGGGGAGGGATCACATGTAGCATTTCCCTTTCTTAGTTTTCTCCATGTGCTTGGCCTGCAAGAGCGAAGGAGGAGCTTGGTGAGAGGTGTAGTTCGGATTCTGGTATTCAGACACATGGCAGACCTCATAAATGCAGAGTTTTGGTATGCAAGAAGTCTGCCTGTTTGAGCAGCTCATGATTTTACTAGTGCTCCTACTTCAGCTTTGCAATTAGCCTGAACATCTGGCCAAACAAAACCATAATGACATGTGTGAGAGTGGCAGGACAAACACAGTCACATGCATCCCTTTCCACCAGCAGAGAGGTAGCTGGGGGGGGGGGTGTGTTAAGAAAGTATTTTGGGATATGACAGGACACTTTCCCTGTAAGTTTTTGTTTTATCTTTGAGGGCTTAAAAATAAGTTTTGGTGAATGTGGAGAACACTCCCTGCACGTGGCTGGCTCTGATAAGCTGGCTGGGAGGCGAGGAAGGCGTGTGACAGAAGCAACGCTGCTGCACTGCCCTGTACTCATAAACGTCCTTTGTATGAGGTTCCACTGCCACAATTTGATTTCAGCACGTGGATTTGACCTCTTTTCTCTTATTTACCTTTGCTGTTGTGGTTTTCCCCCTTCAATAAATTCAGGAACACATTGTTGTGCTCTGATATGCCCAAAATACAAGATGCTAAATCTGAGGACTGCTGTCCTCTCAGAGCGCAGTACCTGAGCTGCACATGCTTTATTCACTGGTACCCGACCTCGCTCCCTGCTCACCCCTCCTCTGAGGCACAGAAGCAGCTGCATTCCTGCTCATGAGCTGGGCAGCTCTGTGGCTGTGGAAGTGACACCTCCTCCTCCCAGGCAGTGGAAGACCAGAGAGTCTGCGGCGTTCAGTGTGGACAAGATCTTTCCCTTGTTACCCAGAGCCATGTTTGAAACACACCTTAAGAAACATACACTCAGGCCAGAGACAACCACTTCCCACGTGTCCCAGCAGCAGCCCACCAGAACACTCCCATAAATAGGCATTTCTGAAGGAACACTTTGCATCGCCACAGGCGCGGAGCCCGGCTGCAGCAGGACTCAGTGCTGACTGTGCAGGCACAGACCCTCACCCAGGTGAGAACTGGGCTGGTTTTGTGTGTGCTGACCAGCACAAGGCCCCTGGCAGGAGAGGGTGTTTGGCACATTTGAGGCAGCAGCGTTGAGGTTGGTGTTACAGCGACGTTGTTCAGGACATGGTGCCTGCAGCATCTCCTTGCTGACCCCTGGAGCACACACTCAGCTTCACCCGAGGCTGCCCCGTGGCGTGCACAGGCACAGGCAGTGGGGCCATCCAGAGATGCTCTTCCCAAGCACAGCCCTGGCTGGAAGAGATGGGCACAGCCTGCTGCACTTGGAGAAGGCAAAGCTTGGCCTGAATTGTTGAATGGTGAGGCAAGAACAAGGTCTGGGGTTGAGGGAGGGGAGGAATCTGGCATGGTCATGCTTACACAGCAGCAGAACCAGTTCCCACTCCATTTTAACTTATGGAGGAATGTCTCGTGTACGTTCACCAGAGGCTAGTAAGGAAACTCTCCTTACACCTACTGCTTGTGCAAGTTAAAAACAGCTGTTGGTTTGCTCTGCTACACCCTATTTCATGTTCTTGGTGCATTAGCATTGGCTTAGTTTTCTTTAACCTCTCAGATGAGTCCTAATCTTTCATGATGACACCCCAAAACAGAGGCGTGCTGCACACATCTCAAGCCCAGCCTTGAAAGTACAAGAAAAGTAGGGGAGCCAAGCACAGGCTTTGTGAGAGGCTGCCCCAGCACAGGGGTGCTCCAGCACCACCAGCCACCTGGCACTGCTCAAGGGCTGCTCTTGACCTTGGGGGTGTCCAAGGCTGGAGCACCCTGTCTGTACCTGTCCCTTATGTGCCCTGGAGTAATGAAGGGAAGGAGGGATTAGTTGTTTGGCCCTGTCACAGGGCCTCCTGCTGCAGCCTGTCACCTCCCAGGGGATTATTCTGGTGAAGCCAGAGGCTGTTTATTTGGCTTTCGGGTTTTGTAGCTTGGCCCACACCCTAGCATCTGAAAAGGTTTATCAACAACTCCACCTCTGTCTTTTTCCTGTTCTTTTGAACCCTGCAGTGATGAGTAGTGCACCTAAAATGTGGTCTCTATTCCGTAAGGATAAATATAATCTGCTCCCAAGTCCCTGTGCTTGCTCTTCATGGAAAAAAAAAGACTGATGAAAAGAAAGGACCTGGTGATCTGCCAGTATTTCTGACAACTTGGACAGCAGTATAAAGCCATAAAACCACAGGGCACAATGTAAAAAGATTTGCTACAAACCAACCACAGCTCTGCAATGATCTGCCTAAATAATTATCAGATCCTTGTTTAACACCTCTGTATCAAACAATTGGTTCAGGGAGGTAATTTATTTAAAATTGCAAATCAATATTTTTTCTGAATAGTTTCTACTGAACCTGCTTCTGTAACCATCCTGGGGCTCCCTGGAGTAACACCAGGGCTTAAGCTTCACATTATTACAGCACTTACCTTTCAGCTGTCTGTAATAACGTATTTGTTGTTTTATACAAGAGCTGGGACTGAACTGGGCTGGAAAACAAAGGCCTGGACAGCCAGGGAAGTGCAGCCAAAGTGGATGTGAATGGGGTTTAAAAACCCTCGGGTTTGTTTTCTGGTGGGCCTTGGCCACGTGCTGAAGGAAGGGAGGGAGGTTACCTGGTCTCAGGGGGCTTCCACTGTGCCATCAGTGAGACTGCATTGCAAACAGCTTCCAGCACAACCAGACTTCAGTTGTACTACTTCTGCTTTGATATGAAATTAAAAGCCTGGGATAGACATGGGCATCATTTTTTTTCTTAGCTTTCAACCAACCTGGGGAATTGTTTGGGCATAGGTACTTAGTGTGCTGCATGGGAAGAGGTACCTATCTGAGAAGATAAGGAGAATAGATTTAATATCTCTTAGTTCAGCAGGTGAAGACATGAAATACAGAGCACCTCAGAGAAAGGATTATTGATTCTATGCACTGTTTCTCAATGAGCACTCAGATCATGGAGCTGGTTTTTGCAAACGTTATCTCTTAATGCACCTGTCCTAAGAGTGGTAATCCTGTTAGACAAGTACACAGAAGGATCAGACTGAATCCATACTAAAAAATAGTTGGAAGGGTTGTTTTTGCTTGATCCAGGAGTGAACTGGAACCACTAATCTGAAGGGTTTATGGAGCCCAGGCTGGGCTTGACTGTTTTTTTAAGGCTTCCAGCTCTCTAGATAAAATTAAACTGAAAATTCACATGAAGAAGCTAAAAGAAGACTGTGCCAGTAAGATCCTACACAAACAGGAAATGATTGTGCTTGTATCAAAGTTGGCTCTCACCACTGTTTTACCACAGCGTCAGAAATCCTAGAGCTCTTAATTCTAGGTGAAAAGTTTCATGCTGAGCCAGGCAAGCAAGGCAACAAATTTAAAAACCCAACATATTAATAGTCCGTTTATTTAAACAAAAGACTCTTCTACCATGTGGAAGTTACAAGAGAGATTAAAGCAAAACGGGTGAAAATGAATGGTAAGTAACACACATCTCTGCAAGGACACACTCCTGCTGAACAAGGGATCGGGCCTTTATACCTGCTAACACGTCTCCTGTAAGGCAAACTAAGGAGGTGGTGGAGTCACCACCCCTGGGTGTGTTTAAAAAAAGGGTAGATGAGGTACTTGGGGATATGGTTTAGCTTCGGATGGGAATGGTTGGACTTAATCTTAAAGGTCTTTTCCAACCCTGTGAGCCTGTGAAGAACCGCGGCATCGCCCTGTCCCACACGCTCGCTCTCTCGCACACACAGGTTACAGGAAATGACATCACGCCACCGGGCACAAACCTACTTCCAGGGTACGCGGCGGTTCACACAGTGACGCGGCTTTCTGATGAGTCTGGGCGAGGTTGGAAGTGGGACCCAGCGCTGGGCCTCGCAGCTACCAGCCCTGGTAGATGGGAGAGCTCCTGGTCAGCCTGTCGTCGCCGCTGGTGTTGCCCTCGGACAACATGCTTATAGCCTCGTCGGTCTGCTGGCTGTCGCTGGTCGAGATCTTCTTTGAGTCGTGGAGGTTGGTTTGGTAGTTCACTGGCGAGGGGTAGGTATTTTCCCCCACAGTGGATGAGGACATGGATTCCCAGGGTATCTCTCTTTTTCTCCATTTCAGGTCCACTCTCCAGCCCGTCCAGCCGTAGAAAGCCAGCGTGAAGAGGAAGCCTTGCATCGGGTTAAGGACCCCCTGGGAAAGAGAAGTGCAACACGAGTTACACCATCCAGGCTGCGTTCTCCATGTCAGCAGGACGCTCTGCGTGCACTAACAACTTCCCTCTCACAGTTGCTGCCTTCAAAATAAGCTATTTGCATGGAAATATAAAAAAAGATGTTGCTCCCATTGCTGACACAAACGAATTGGAGTGAAATACCGTGACCTGCTGCTCCGAAATGCCGAGGCCACCCCAGTGAACACGAACCACCAAACAGGGTTCTACCATGAATGTCAGCTGGTCAATCCCCTGGTGTGTTTTTCACTTTCCCCACAAGGTCTGGACTTTTTTTATTCACAAAAGCAAATATATTTTTCACTAGAAGCCAAGTCAAATATATGAGAGTGTACACAGTCAGGTTTTTTAAAAATAGCCAGAATTGATCTGTCTGGAGCTGCTGCACATTCCTGAGCCAGTGAAAATGCCCATCAAAGTGGGATGGAAAAACAGGGAGGGACATTGAAAAAGAAATTCCCAAGTGACTCAAAAACCCCAAAGTCTCTGTTCCCAGTGCTTTGGGATGCTCAGCACATAAATGGCTTTAGCTGTGTCCATTTTTCTCATGAAAAAACCCATTGAATTCTTTTTACAATGTAAAAAAAATAGCTCAGTTCCCAGACTCAGGTGAGCAAGAGCAAGGTTCCTGTCACATGAATGGGTCTGCTGTTAGAGGAGGAGCTTGTATCAAATCAGCTGCATCGCTTAACCCCTTCAATACAAAACTGCTCAAGGGCTTAACTATACAAAACAGAATAGTAGGGTCTTACAGATATTTTATAGCTCCAGAATAAACTCTCTTGGACAAGAAACCTGCAATATCACTTCTGAGAAATCCTTTGTCAAATATTCCAGTAGGAGAAAAGACTTTGTGGTATAGTAAGAGGCCAGCATCTTAGAGCTGGTTTTTGGTGCATTGCTTTCAAGATTTTTCACACATTTGTCCCCAAATAATTATTCAGATGTCATGATGGAAGATGCAATTACTCTTTAGAATGAAGAAAACCCTAGTTACAAACAAACAATTACCAGAAAAGGCCCATTCATGAGGTAAAACTTCTTAGCTTGCTTTATGGCAGGGACTAGCAAAATTAGACTAGAAATTACCTTAAAATGGGTGGCAAACACTCACAAAGAGAGTGAAAACTACTGTGAAGGGAGAAGAAAATTGGCCTTTGGTACCTTTCCGGAGAATCTTACATGCGAAAAGCACTCCCAGTGACTGCTCCTTCCTCCCTCTTACTTTCTGCTTTTCTTGCTTGATTTTCAGAGTGTTTATGCCCCCCACAAACCATAAACCACCCAACACACTGGTGCTGTTCCACCAGTCTTACAAAAGGGCTTTTCAAGGCGAAGCAACGTCACGGCTGGCCTACCATTATAATCCACGTGATCAGCGCGGCACTTCTGATGTTCTTCAGGGGCAATTCATTGATGTCAGGCTGCATTTCCAGATAGAACAAAAGGGTCTCATTGATGATATTGGATGACCAGCTAATGCAGGAGTAAAGAAGAACAAGATATTTTCACATATATATATATTTATATATGCGTAAGTAAGGTAGGCTTTACCTTCAAATTATATAAACTAGGATCACTAACAAGGAGAATGAGATACTTTTTAATGTTTAGTTTCAATCTGAAGGGACCAGTAGGTCTCTCAGATCACGATCAAAAACTAGGCAATTATGTACTAGTCCAGGCCTAGCCAAATTAATCAACATAACAAGAGAAAAAAAACAAAATTCAACAAACAGAAAACCAACCAAACAAAAAATGTTGACCTGATCACTTGAGCTTGCTGCAGAACAGTAAGTTGCAGGAAAAAATTGAGATGCCAGACAACTTTTATCCTAATGGGAACATCACACACACTGACTTATTTTGTTTGCATCTTCAAAGGATAATGCTCACAGATAAGGAGACCAAGTACACGCACACGTGTTACAAAAGGCTGCAGAAGCTCCAGGGGAGTTAAAATTTCAGGGTTAGATTACAGCAGACTTTCAAAATGTATAAAACATTCCCCAAGAAAAGGCATTAATTTCCCTCCAGAGCACTCCAGTTTACAGCAGCCAGAAGATAAAAAGGCAGCCTTTCTCCCTGCGCAGCCTTGTAAAGCAACACAAGATGCATGCACGTGCCCACATATAAAAAAGTTGAGTAGCTGTGGAGCCTGCTAAGTTTGGCCAAGTCATTCTACCACTCCAAGACCATTTCCTTCCTCCCCATTGCTTGCATTTCCCACGTAGGTAGGAAACATTTCACAGCAGTGACTGGTTCTTGTTGCGTTGTTGCACAGACCCTTGTAGTATAGATCAGCACTCCTGTCCCCACAGGGATTGGGGGATGAGAGGTGTAGCCTCCCTCCTTCCCCACTTCTCTAGTTCCCTCCCTTCTCTCTTCCCTATCTCTTTCCTGTCCAACCTCAAAATTCTATTTTCATGCAGAAAGATAGAATATGAAAAGAAAAAGATTAAATGATCAGAACTTTCCCATGTGGTCACATGGAGGTTTCTTTTCTAGAATATAACCCTGTATGTCCATTTGATATCCATGCTTTTTTTCACACACTGGGGATCTGCAGACCACAGAGGTGGCTGCATTATACATCATGAAGCCAGTCTTAGAAACACATTTATTGTAGGCTTTGGGTGATGTGTTTGGTGAGAAGACTCTCTGAGAATTCTTGAGTACAGAAAGCTGTCTGTCAGCCTACAGTGCTGGGGAGCTGCTGTTCTGCAGAGCTTTAGCCTATGTCCAACCTTTTCTTTTTCTTTCTTTCTTTCTTTTTTTTTGACTATTGTTTCTTGGGGTTATTGTTTTCCTGTTGCTTAAACATTTTTTATCATTTCCTCACAGCCTTGTGATGCTACAGGAGTGATTCAGCTACTTTGTGAACTAGTTTAGAACGGCTTCTTCCTCAGACATCTTCCCTTCCAAGAGTAAAGACAAACAAATGAAGCAACCCATCAGACCCTATTCTTGTCCCTGGCCCTCTCCAGCTGGGAAAGAAGAAAAAAAAGTCAGCTTTAAACAAAAAAATGCACCTCTTACCAAATAACGAATACCAGCATAATTTTGAAGAAGCGGATCTGGATCTCTGTCCCCAGACGTCTCTCATTCTCTGTGTAAATCCCTTGTCTCCCTTTCAGTAAGGAGGCAACTGGAAAGTATACAGTTATTTCAATTAATATATATGCATCTTGTTAGCTATAGGCACAAGGACCCAGGAGATGTCTGTAAAGAGGGAAGAAAGGAAGGGATGGGTTTGTCTCTAGCAGCAGTTCAGAAGTCGGCAGGACTGTCATCACGGGATCTCACATACAGCCTGATACTAAGGGAAAAGAAGTGCCTCCACTATGGATTCCTAAAATGGTTGATACCCCACTAGCTTCTTTTTCTTCTCTCAATCCCACTGAAAATAGTATGGTCAACAAACTTTTCCTTTATAACAACAGGTAGTGCTTACAGCTTCTGTACAATATATGATAATGTACTTTGTGTGACGTTTAGATGAAAACAGAATACTTGTTATTATGCACGTTATATTTCAGTGTGTGGTTGATACATGATTGGCTTCACTTCTAAAACATGAAGGTGTAATGCCAGGGAACACAGACAGTTATGCTGTGTGCTGTTCAGATATCACCAGGAACATACATATGCTCAAACACAGATATGCTTAGCAGGTATTTTCCCATAAAAAAGAGCAACTTTTTATAGGAAATACTTTCAAAAGGAACAGCTGTTCCTTTGAAAATGAGTATTTTACTGAGAGACACGGGGTAGATGGGATGAAGACTGAACTGAGAATACAGGGTCTTCTATTGCTGTTTTTTTATAGACAGTGTGTACAGGATAAGAGTGAATTCAGGTACTGCGAGCTCCTAGTCACATTACATGCAAGGAATGTGTTGAATCTGTGGCCTTTTTTTCAGTCTCATTTCTTCAAAGCCCTGGATAGTAAATGAAATGGGAACTTCAAGATACCACCTGAGTTATGTGCAATTCAAATATTTTCATAATCTCAGAATCAGGAGTGTCAAAATTCTCTTCTTATTTTATTATTTTGTTTTTAGCTCCAGGGCTGCCAAAAAGTTAAATCAACTATCAGATCTCACCAACACTATCTTTAAACCAGAATAAATTACATTCCAAAGTCCAGGTTGCTACCAATACTGCAGTAGAGTTAAGCATTGCCTCAAATAATAATTTAGTACCACACAAACACCTTTGCCAATCTGTGGTATAGGTTTTATAACAGCACAGCTTAAGTATGTCTTGAGTATATCAGTGTGTCTCTAGGGCAAATTTCCCATCAAGATGTTATCTTCCCTCTCACCCTTTGCTGTATCTTTATGATTCAGTGAGGAACTATCTATCTCATATCACTGAATACATGGGCAGGACTTTTTACATTATTGCTATGTTGCTACATAACACACACTGGCTGATGCTGGCCAATAGGAACATACCTGCTGATACTGTCCTCCTAAACAGGATTGGGTTGACCACCAGCACCAGCAGGAGTGGGGCATAGGTTGTGATGTAATGTGGGATTGCATGCTCCAGGCCATTTTCACAGCTGAGGAGAAACCATTAACAGCTTATGCAATTTTTCTGTCCACATCTGACAGGTCTGGGTATCCCAGCTATGCCACATTTCACTTAAAATAAATAGAAGAAATGAAGTAAACAGATGCTAAACTTCTGATTCATGTACCTTCACCACCAGTTCACATGGGACACACAGTTGGATTATGTGCATTTTTCTCAAATTTAAAGGAACAAATGCAAAGCTAAAACCAGGAGTGGGAGAACTGTGTCTCATAGACACCAACACAGAAGCCGTATCAGTGCTGCAGCATGCCCAAGTGCCTGCATTTCTGGGCATGTTTCTTCACAGCCCCCCAAAACTCAGGCAGGTATTTCTAAGATCACACTGACTCCATGGGACACACTTGTCAAGGATCTAAAAAGCCCAATATTTGGATGTCTGCCTCTAAAGCTGACTGAAAGAGATTCAGATGACTGCAGAGCACTGTGATTGCTCAGGGTGTTTGTTCCCAGAGCCCTGCTTACCTGGAGAGGGAAGGGTAGTAAAGCAGAGCAATTCCCTCCACGCAGAGCATCACGGCGAGTCCCCACGTCATCATGTGGTACAGCACAATCGTACTGCGGGCACCAAGCAGGACAGGTGTGATTAAAGACACCAAACCTTACACTTTTCACATGGCAACAGACAAATAGGAGCCTCGCTGCAGCAGAGCTTTACAGACACGAAATGGTGCAGAATGACACCAAGCACAGTAAACTGAAGGAAGCAGGTGGGGTTGGGGGGAGCCCCTGCAGAAAAAGGATGAGCCAAAGCGGTTGTTGAGGCTTGCACACAGAGGTCCTGTGTGCTGCTCCAACCTCCAGAGTGGAAAGCACTTTCTTATCCCTAAATATCCAGGAGGAAACCCTGCATCCTTCATTTCTTCTCCAGAGAGCAAATTGGAGGATTAAAATTTAAGAATGGAGCTAAACAGTCAAATAAACCTCCCTTTTGTAATTTGCAGAGAACCATCTACAACTTTGAGAGTTGGATACTGCTCCCACCTTAGGGACATTTGGATCTGGGTGTGTAGAAAGTCTCATTGTTTAATCTTATCTTAGAATCAAGCCCAAATGCACATGATTTATTTTATTTTATTTTATTTTATTTTATTTTATTTTATTTTATTTTATTTTATTTTATTTTATTTTATTTTATTTTATTTTATTTTATTTTATTTTATTTTAATTTTGGTTAGCAGAGATATGGTTAACAGAGATAGGTCCCAGTTTGTTTCAGACTAGAACTATGAGACTTCACAGATTCAGTTTTATCCTCCACAGGCTGAATTTCAGTCCAAAATCTCCATTTTGATAACATCCAGCTCAGTGTCATCTGGGAGCAGAGTCACATAAGTTGGTGTTTAGCAGTAAGTAACCAAAGGTCATTTTGCCTTCCTAACAACCACCTTAGGAACACCTTATGTTTTCTGTCTGCCATGAAAACACGGTGTTTTCCAAAGGGTTTAGGTTCTTCTTTTACAGGCATTGCAGCAAAATGTATCATAAATACATATTGTTCTTAAAAACTTTCAAATGGGATCAGGAGTGTAATATTGACAACACCAAGAAGTGGATAAAATAGAAAATCTGAGGGGAAAAAGCAGAGAATTATCTATATGAAATTCAGCACTTTCCCCTGCCACTTTCTTATTTTCTGGGTAACACTTTTTTGCCACAAGAATCAGTTTGAGGTACGGAGTAGGGACAAGAAGAGATACCTTGCTGCAATCAAGTTTATAGAGCCTCCCCTGCCCCCCATTTTTCTAAAAGTTAAATGAATTCAGATACATTTAAATCCTAGTTGGACATAAACAAATCAATATTGGCAATTTAAGCACTTAGCACACCACTCGTCTGTATCATTACCTGGTAACCGCATGAACATCAGATGTTTCTAGAAGCTTTGCTTCTACACTTAGACAGCTGCAGACAAACACGGACGTACAGAGTTGGAAGGAAAGTAAAAAACTCAGAGCTTTTAACTCTGGTGTACCTCAGTCCAGCTGATCTTCTTACCACCAAATACGAATCAACAGCATAGCAAAACAACCACCAGAAGCCAGCGCTATATAACAGCTGGATCCACATCTGCATGGAAAACAAAAATGCCAAATGTCACAGCTGCTTCCCCAGTACCACTGGGGATGGGGCAGGGACTCAAACCTTTAGCCCAGTGATTTGTTCTTTAAACCTGTGTATTTGCCAGCTGAGATTATGAAGTATAAAATCTTCCTCAAAATCACAGGAATAGCACTGCTGGAGCAAATGGGTCAAGTCACATGGAAATGGAACAGCGTTTGCTTTCACAGCTTATTCTCTGTTTTGAAAAGTTGTTATTTGCCTCTCCAGTCCTAACCCTCAATATTGTGAGTGAAGCCCAAATAAATTTATAGCAAGGATGTTCCATTTTATTGTTAAAAGTTTATCAGTTTCTTAGTAACTGAGGCATGAAAATGTAACTGAAGTCAGTCATCACCACAGTGTGCCTTTGCACCGTGGGATCTGCATGTGACAGGGGTTTTCTCCATGCACAAGAACCTGATTCAGGGACCAGTTACTAAGAAAGAAAGGTCTTTTGCAAAAGTATCACTTGCCCTCTGGACAATTTATCCATATTGAACTCCCTGGCTGATTTCTTCAATAAAAATCCAAAGGAAACAGGTTTAAGTCAAGTTAAATTCCACAGCACTCATGAGCTGACCCTATGCATTTTTCCCATGGCCTATACAGGGTAAGTGACCTTTCTTTGCTGCTGTTTATACATTCCAAATTTCTTCCCTACAGGAGCTGATAGGGAATAGTCTCCGTAGTCGCCTGGAACTATTTCAGTATTCATATTACCTTCCCTCTGAGCCCTCCTTCAGTTCCTATCTGAATATCCCTTATCACGGCTCCATTGTAGCATCATTTTACAGCTGGAAACCAACATCCTTGTTACTGAGCCAAACACAGAGTAGAGACCAACCAGTCCTTCCTCTGAAAGGCGAATCAAGCAAGGAAATATTTCCTTTGGCTGTGTGGATGTAGACCCTACCTCTATCATTAGTGGCACACATTATTCAGTATTTAATTCAAACATCATGACATTTTCCCAGTGCACAGGAGCCAGGAAATAAAATTCCAGTCTTCTTCCTAATGCAGTTTTATCTATAACATTCAGCATGTGACCTCATGGGCACTTTTACATATTTGCTGCAGTTGAAAAATGCACAATTTACTGTACATGCACACACATTCAAAAATAAACTGTGAGGTCTTTCCATCCAACATAGACAAAACAGTATCCAAAAATAATATACATCAGATGTACTTAAACACAAAATCTTCTATATACTATTTCATTTTTTAGCTAAAGGACACATCTTGCTACGGTGTCTGAGAAGATATCAGAGAGTGTTACTCAAAGAAGATGCCTCAAGGCCTCACTATTTCTATTGGTTTGTGGTTAAGTGGTTAGGTGAAATAAAACAATAGTAATAAAAGAAAAATAAAACAGAATCAGAAACATTTTATTAACTCACACAAGAATATGTTAGGGGATGTGTGTGGAAGGAGGATTATTTTTCATTCCAATATAATTAAATCTAAATTTAGCAAGTGACTCAAATTACAGCACTTAGCAGGAGCCCAAGAAAGGGGAAATAAAAATTGTGGTAGACCACTCTGCTGCTCACCATCCAACCTGAGACCTAAATGAAAACCAAACAGTTTGCATACAGTATCTTAGTCACTGTTTAAAAATACTACTTTTTGTGCTAAGGCACAGAAAACGAAATTTAAGACATAGGGAAACGTGTTTTTCAATAGGATGTTCCTGCTACAAGATAATGGAACTGAGAATCAACAGATGCATACAATGGGGATCTTATTAATGCTTATAAATATCTCAAGAGTGGGACATGAGGAAATGGCCAGCCCCTTTTCAATGGTCTGTGGGGACAGGACAAGGGGCAATGGCTTCAAGTTGAAGCACAGGAAGTTCTGCACCAATATGTGGGAGAATTTTTTCACAGTGAGGGTGACAGAGCCCTGGCACAGGCTGCCCAGGAGGATTGTGGAGTCTCCATCTCTGGAGATATTCGAGACCCATCTGGACACTTACCTGTGTGACCTGTCCTAGGGAACCTGCTTTGGCAGGGGGGTTGGACCCGATGATCTCTGGAGGTCCCTCCCAGCCCCTACAATTCTGTGATTCTGAGATGCTGTGAACTCATATTTGCTCCTATGGCACAACACTATCATGTCTGAAATTGTCATGATACAGGCATATAAGGCACAGTGAGTTCCATTTGGTACATTTGACACATACTATTTTATTTTAAAACTATTGGAGGTGAGTAATTTTGTTTACATGCAGAATATCTTCTTCCATACCGTAAACTTTTAATAATTCATTGGGCACCCTATGTTCCTGCTGAATTTGGGCTAAGTGACAATCTGTGTGTATTTTACATCCTCCATGTTTTGGTAAAAGCCACGGCCTTTTTTCTTGGGTGGTAAACTCACACTATATGCCTCAGGCAATCCTGAGACTGTAATATTTGAAACTGGTGTTTAATCTGCACTTTTGGAATACATTCCCATTTTCTTATGCTTGTGTTTTAATCCAGGGGATACTTAATTTGGCTGGGCCAGACACAGTCACTGAACAGCCATACAAGCAGCGATCTGAGCTGCAGCCTTACACAGTGGGGACGGACTTTCTGCCAGCAGCTCTGCGTCTCTGGGTATATTTATCCTGCAGTCCCTCTGTGTCTAAAACACACACTCCCACGCTGCAAAGGCTAATTTGAGCTACCCGAGTTGCTGGTTTGGTCCCCACCAAAACCACACAGGCTGTAATTTCTGCTGGAGAAGGTGGGCAGAACCCTCAAGTTACTGGTGTGACGGAGCCACCGGAGCATCAGCGATGCTGTGCCAGCACAGACCAAACCAGTGGCTTCACAGCCCATTTGGGAATGTCTATACCCTTATGCCTCTGTGTCCCTGACTTCAGTAGAGGTGTGCCTCCACTGCCCCAGCACTCCTCTGATGAGCAAGTACTACAAAACACCTGGGATTAATCTGACCTGCGTTGCCCTGCGTTCTCACATGCATGGTGCAGCATCTAGCACCCTGTCTGACCTGATTCAGGGTTTCGGAGGGAGGCATGAATGCACTTGCAGGGGTGTGGCAGAGGCTGGAACTATAATATCCAGGCTCTGACTCACAGACAAATTTCCCCTTGGACACAGCAGTTTGCCTTTCAGGCACCCTACACAGAGGGCCTGTCAGCTGGGAACAGGATGGAGACGACCTCTGTACCTACCGCGCTCCCCACGCAGAAAGCAGAAGGCCACACATCGGTCCCATTCACCACAGAAATGTTAGCTATGAAGCCTGGGAAGCCGAGCCACACACTTGACCTGAAGATCACACCTAAGGGGGAAAAAAAGGAAGCATTAATGCTTTGAATCTGCTGGCGTGATTTGGGTCACATGCTTCTCCCTGGCCACATATTTCACATGGCAGCCCAGCTTTTGTGCGTCCCCAGGAAAGCTGCGGCTGCAGAGGAGCACAGCAGGAGTAACTGTGCTACTGAAAGGTCAGTGCAATCACTGGGGGAGAGTAGCCCCAACAGTCTGAAGCTGCTGGGACTTGAAATGCTATGGAGATTAAAATCTCACTCTACTTAGAGATATTGTCATGCACTCCCCCCAAAAAACCCGGGCAGCATTTAGCAGATTGACATAAGGCAGTAGCTAGCTATTTACAATTTCACTGGCATATATTCATAGGCTAATGTTCATTTCTATATAATCCCTCATTGCAGGCAAAATGTTATTTCCCATTTTTCACTGTCTTCACTTTCACAAGCAGCTCTTTCCCTCTCTGTCACAGGACTGAGCAAAGCAGGGCTTCAGAATTAGGTGAGAACACTACCTAGTTTATCTATTGCTGGCCTCATCTGACTGAAAGGACATTTTCCAGGTGAATGTGCACACATTTTTTATACCCCCCCTATCGATTGTTTTAATATTGGTACTTATTATGTACCAGGAGAGAACCTGGCTCGGTATGAAAGGAGAAAGGACCTCAAATCCCACTCCCTTCCCAGGCAGTGAGAGAGACTTATGGAACAGTCACTACTTCTGTTATCTAATGAGAGGAGAAAAATGTTACTGTAGAAACAAACTCATTCTGTATTTTCATAGCATGTGTCTCAGTAATTTATACCTATGTTGTCAGTAAAGGCCATAGACTGACGGGACAGATTTAGACATAATACTTTCATTTTGACTCGTGAGTTTTGTTTTATTCTCTGTAGTTTTATTCCTCCAGCCTATCAGGCAGGGGCCGGGCACCGGGTTGTCCTTGATAAGGAAGCTTCTCTCGCATTTCAAAAGCCTGTGATCAGCATACAGAAGCAATGAAAACTCATTTGCTGTTGATGTGATGAGCCCAGAGAAGTGGCTGGCACACGAACAAGACTGTAAACTTGGTCTGAGAGGATTTAAAGACACATATGAAGTGTTTATCAATGGATGGGCTAAGTGTTTGATGTCAGCTTCACTTTTAAATGTGCAACCGTGCCTCCACTTTTACACCTTACTCCGAGAACTGGGCATTGTGCTGGATTTCAGTTTGTAGTAAAGCTGGGATTTTGCTGTACATTTGTGTTTGCTTCTAAAATATAACTATTAATCAAGACCTTTCTCCCCCAGAGGCCCATCATTTTCTGATCTCACTTAGCTCAGATCTCCCTGTGAATACATCCAGCACCATACCATTTCCCTCAGAAATTTCCATTGTCCACTCACCAGCTTCCCCTCAGAGCAACAAGAGCCTGCTACAGTACGGGTGAGGGACACGACGCTGGCGCTTACCTAAGCCTCCAAGGATGTCACAAATGGAGATGAGGAGAAGGATGGTGGAAGAAGAGGAGGCTTTGGGCATCTTCCTCAGGATCTGTCCCTTCTTCGGCAGGAGCTGCAGGACGGTCAGTACCAGACTCACTGCGGCGCTGCCAATGCAAACTCCGCAGAAGACTTCAGGGTGGAAGCTCATCACGAGCTGCGTGGCCCCATCCCGGTTTGGGCAGCAGTAGGTTTCTAACCTGGGAGAAGCCATGAAGCGTCCAGCTGGCAGAGGAGCCCCAGGAGCAGCAGGAACTGCTGTCGCGTTCCCAAGGCAGCCTTCGCTTTGCCTTCGCCCTCCCCATTAGTCCTCGGTGGTGAGAATCACGCGATTGATGGATCATGTGCTGCTGCTAGAAGAAAATCCCCTCGAGCTGCCTTTCTCAGCCTCTCCTAGCAAGGAGATCAGATCCGAACAAGAAAACACAGTGTAATCTGAAACATGCCCCATGCTTGCTCAGAGCCATTGGCAACAGTTCACTCACATATTTCTGCTTGCACAGTATCTGGTACAGGAAGACTTGCATTCACCAGAGCATTGAAGATGGTTTAAAATAAATAAGGATGCGGATACCACAGGAGAAGCATTACATTTTAATTGTGTTTCTCTCTAGCCCCATCCCACACACCACCCTTTAATTACTGAAGATTAATTGAAAAGATGAGTCCAGACACAAGCAGCCCCAGCGTTTACAGGGAGGAGCTGGGCTGTAAATCCACACCCTAACCCAAATCTAAATTTTAGTGATTCAACCCACCGGTCTCTGTAATTAAAATTAGAAACATGATATCCTATCACTGTGAACAGAGATTACATTTAGGAAGACAATATTAACCTCATCATATTTAAACCACAAGCACAGAAAGTCTTCTCTTTAGTCTATGCTGTCTGTGTTGGATCAGCTTGACATGGAAAATTCCAGGACTTTTGATTTCTTAAGAACATTTATTTTTTTTTAAATTTGGTATGAGTTTAATATGAAAACAGGAATCTGACCTGTAATACTTGTTTTTACTTTATAAAGCAGACAACATCCTTTAAGTCAGGGGTCCTATTAGACACAGCAGCAAATACTCCCAACCATAAATCCAAAAATTAACTCTCCCCTCTCAGATGAGTTTCAAACACCTTGCGTCAGCCCTCAGCCCTACAGAAAACTTTTTTGTTGGAACACATTTGGGGAATAGGGTAGGGAGCATTGCCAACAGGCTTGAAGTGAACTGGGTGTTAAACAAGAGAGTCATGGATTTTATAATTAGCCTTTAAGACAACAAATTACCTGACCTTTCATTGTTTTGGTTTTTTTTTTTTTCCAGTGGCCCAGCTTATTTTTTTAGCAGAAATTATGAAGGCCTAAGGAATGACAGTGGGATGTTGGGTGGGTGTGTGTGTCATAAAACAGCCAGTGTGTTTGCCCTCAGTAGAAAAAACAGCCACCAGTCCTGAGTAACACAGTAGCTGCAGAGCTCCTCCTTATGCAAGGCACCATCTACACTTGATCCTGCTGCAGGAACAAACCCCACCAAGCTCATCAGCCTGCTGGCTTCTGGGGATGGAGGCAAGCATGCAGTCTCCAGGTGCAGGACAGCAGTGGCAGGGCTTGGGTGGCAGCTGGAGCCCAAGCTGCCAGGCATGTCCTATGTCCACCTAGCCTGCTCCCAGGGGACTCCACAGCGTTCTGCCCGGGCTATGTCACCTGCTGAGAGGGACGTTAGCTTGCAGATTCAAGCTCCTACATGCAGGTGTCCATACATCAGCAAGGTGTCTGAACTCCCATATAGTCATTCTAGATCTTAAGCAGCTAAGCCTGGCATCTAGACATAGTCTAGAGAGCTGTTCAGCTCTTCCTAAAGTAAGTGCATGTGGTGAGCTGAGCAGGCTGCAGTGACTGTAATGGGACGTTATAGTTACATTATAGTCTATAAACATCATTACAGCCTCCTTGAAATCCATGCAGCTGAGTTGAAGCTGAATGTCACCTGGATGGCTTTGCTGCTTTCCAACATAAAGAGATTTTCCTGCTCCATGGATGAGGACAGGAAAGTCACCTGGAGGCCGCAATCCTAATGTTTCTTTGTCCACTACTGGGTGGACAAAGATGCACTCAGTACAGCAATGCTGAGAACCAGATTGCCCTGCTCCATAAATACAAACTCCTGTTGAGGTAAAGAAGAAGGCCTATGCTCTGCTGTCAATCCAAGGCTCTGTTACCAGTACACGGGTGGGACTCCTCAGACTCCATCCCACCTCCACTAGAGCAGCAGTGCATGGAATTGCCACCTCTCTGTTGAGATACTTCACTGCAGTCAACCAGGCTAGGAAGGAACAAAAATTACAAAGATTCCACAGAGAAAGACTTTTTATTTAAATTAAATCCATCATATATCACATATACGATGCAAATACATCTATATGAAAATAAGCTGTGTTATTGCCTGGTTTATATTGAGAACAGCAAACCTTTCAGATTATTAGACACACTTTAACAGAAGCCTTTCAATTCAACTACCAGTTTCTAAATCTGCTCCCCTCACTATTCCTGTTGCCATCTTCCTTAATATCTGCAAAGCATGTCAAGTTCTTATCCTGACCGTTTGTTCTGGCTTACAGATAGGATTTTTTCTGTGTTTTGCTTTTTCTGCTTATCATCTGTTTTCATTGATCCTAACTGTGGTTTCCTACTTCGCCCATGTGGGTTTAGCTTTTCATTATTTTAACTTCTCCCTGCCTTTCATTCAGCTGCTTGGAAACGTCTTTTATTCCTTAACTGTGGGAGACCTTGTTTTTTTATTCTCCTGAGATTTTTTTTTTATCCTTCCTTCCTTTTCTCTCGATGGTTTTGCTAGCTGTGCACCCTATTTTTATTGCTTTACTTCTCTGAGTGGAGGATTGCTTTTTAACCTCTTCTATGTCCCTTCCCTCCTATTCTCAGGACATGATGACACAGTGGCTTACAGAGAGTGTGTTTTTTATTGGAAGCAAAGAATATGGCCTCTAGCATACCTATTATAAAAAGAAATTATGATGACTCACGAGTGAATGAATACCTGCTACGATACAAGAGGATGTGTCTTTACATGTGGACATCTGAGGCTGAATGGGAGATGGATCTACCAAGCTAATGAGCAGACCAATATCTCAACTGGTAAGATCTAGCTAGCCTCTGGCCCTCAATGCTGGGCTCAAAGTATAAAGAGTCAGAACAGTCAAAGAAATTCAAAGCTGGTTTGGTAGCCTTATACCTGAGATTAATTTGGCTTCTCATGATTATGGAAATAAGAGGATAAAAGCTGGGGACAAAGGCAAAGGAACAGAAGAGTAATGAAAGATTTATTTTGCCTTGTTAAGGAACATTATTTAGCATTCAATACAACTTACATCGTTCTACAGGTCCTAATTCCCTTCCCACTGAAATTATTGACACAGTTTCCACTGCAGCCAGTGGTACAAGTACCGTATGTCTCCCATTTCTGCACCAAGGTAGGATCTCAGTTAAGCAAATGGTGTAGCTTGGAGACAGCCATTAGCACACACACAAGAAACATTAAAAGAACCCCCCCTGGCACTGCTGCTACTGATCAATCAAACTCCCTGTGTTAGCACAACATTGCCCAACAGTGAAAATTCCAGTTTGAGTTTGGTAGGTTGGCAGCGGTGTGCTCCAGAACAAGGCAAATACTGTGCTCCTTGCAAGGAGAGCGGGCAGGTACCCCATATGCACAGCTTTTGGAAATGCCTATGCACCCTCTCCTCGCACCTGGGACATGATGTTTCAGTCCAGTCCGTGTTCATTGTGAAGATGAAACACTGGCTTACCTGCTTCCAAGGGAAAGAGACAGGTTTGCAAAGGTAAGACAGGCACGCCTTTCTGCTGTAAGGAGTGTGCCTCAGCTTAGGCTTGAGTGTGCAGTTACAGGTACTTTCACAATAAACTGGTTTGGATTTCTTTTTGTTTACACATAGAGTTCAACAAATCACCACCTGAATTTACAGCTCCCAATGAAGATCTTAGCCACTGTACAAATTTTGTCAGTGGCTCATGATCTCACAGTCTTTCACAAATTGCCTGACAGAGCATTCCCCGAGATCAAGAAAGCTTGGTCTGTCTTCAGGCTAAACGGATGCAATAAAACCAGTTATGATCTCCCCAGCAGGTCTACAGTATGTTCTTAGAGGCCTTAACATACAAATCTTCTATATGTGAGGCATGGCACTTCGCTCCACCCACACAGACCTCCTGCAAGTAGATTTACTTTGGAAGAAACCATTAGATGTGTCCTTCCCATAATTATGGGTACTCAGTTTTAAAGCTAACTTTAAAATGGCATTTTACTCATGCATAACTGAAATGAATGGGGAAATTCACACCCCATTATTTTTATTTCAAGTTTTCTGTACATTTAGGCAAGGATATCGGAACAATAGTGATATTTAAAGTGTAACATCTATCATGATTATAACAGCTATTGTTACAATGAACTAGAAGAAAAAGAGAGGTAGGGCTCCCCTCAGTGATTTGAATATAATTACAGAGTTGTAAATTATTAATTTACATGTAAGGGTGGTGAACATGAATTTAAAAGGATGAAAATGAATGTACTTCTTTTGCATAAAAATAATGTTCGAGTTCTTTTTTGTTTTCTTTATGAAAACATAAATACAAGAACTGAGTGTGCATTTGAACAGCTCAGTAATTGTGTGTATCTGACTGATGCAACCACGTTACACATATTTTACTTCCCTTTTCCAGGGAAATGTTATCCTGCCTGACTTTTTACCAAAATTAGTTATTGAAACTGTGCCTATTATGCATTTAAATTAGTAAACAAGGTTTATATGGGCAAAGTACAAAGTAACTGAGTAGAAAAATGCATCCATAAACTGGAGAAAAGAATTTTTGCTTGGAAGAACAAAATCCTCTGTGAGAATGCTGAGAACATTACAGTCTCTGAACCTGCTTTAAGTCAGATTTTGTGGTCACATTTCTGGACAAATTCTATCATTAATCATTGCAATGGTTACATTAGTTCACCGAACAAAAGACACCTCCCTTTCAACCTACCTGTAATAGAGAGACCTAGTCCCACACCTGCACAGACTACATGAGACACAGTTTGTGTAGGAACTGACTAGTGAAAAAGACTGTGGAAAGAAAGAACGTTATCCTCTTCATACACAGTGATAATGCAAATCAACTCCGAAGCATGCAGAGGGTGTCCTGGTTTACAAAGGTTTTGAATGTCTACCCAGTCTACCTCAGTATATTCCAAAGCTGTCTTAGGCCCCACTACTTCTGCATTCTCCTTTGGAGGTTATGTTAGTGTGTTCTCTCAGGAGAAATTAGGTGGGATACTCTTGCATCCTTGTTTTTATTGATAGATTATGGGATCTTGTTAGGTTATATCTCCCACCATACAGAAGTTACATTTTCAAAGCCTGTTAGCCCTAGGAAATTATCTCATCAAACCTCTATTCCCAGGCCAGTCTACACAACCAAATCAAAACATGTTTGTTACAGCACTAATTTCAGAGCTCTTAAAATGCAAGAAGTCTCCAAGACTCTGTTAATTAATTTGCTAAAAATGCCAGTGTACCATGACCAGTTAGATGGTCTTGTTGAAAGCTGTAACCAAGTATTGGAGGAATTCTGACAAAGTGTGCAATCACCACGGGGACCAGCTGATGCTCCCCTTTGAAATCCCATGAGCATCACTGGGTTTCTTCCCTCTCCAGTCAGGCCCTTTGTGGTCAGGCCTGAAGCATCTTGGGATGGGTGAAGGAAAGCTGCAACTTTCTGCTTCATAAATTGTTATCTGCTATTTTCTGAAATGAGCAGAAAGTTTGAAAGCATGCCTTAGCTAGCTCAGGGAATCAAGAAGAAACTCAATAATATATATAACAGCAGAAATGTTATAGTGCAGGAAACACTTAAGATCCACTTTTCTGACTTTCTTGTTCTTCAAGACTGAAGATCATGACTGAATTGCCAGAAGTGGTCTTCACAGTCCAAGGCAGGAAAAAGCAATGAGACAGAATATTATGTAATTCATAGAATTATAGAATCTTAGAATCATAAAATGGTTTTGATTGGAAAAGACCTTCAAGATCAACAAATCCAACCATTTATCCAGCCCTACTAGGTCCAGCACTAGATCATGTCACCAAGTACAACATCTACTCTTAAATACCTCCAGGGATGGATGGTGACTCCACCACCTCCCTGCCCAGCCTGTTCCAGTATCTGACAACCTTTTCAGTGAAGAAATGTTTCCTAGTATCCAACCTAAACTTCTCTTGATGCAACATCAGGCCCCGTGTCCTGTCACTAGCTACCAGGGAGAAAAGACCAACCCCCACCTCACTACAACCACCTTTTAGGTAGTTGTAGAGAGTGATGAGGTCTCCCCTCGGTCTCCTTTTCTACAGACTAAACAATCCCAGCTTCCTGAGCCACTCCCCATAAGATTTGTCTTATAAACCCTTCACCAGCTTTGTTGCCCTTCTCTGGACATGCTCAAGCATCTCAATGTCCTTCTTGTAGTGAGGGGCCCAAAACTGAACACAGTACTCCAGGTGCGGCCTCACCATAGTTGAGTACAGGGGAAGGATCACTGGACACACTGTTCCTGATGCAGGCCAGGATGCCATTGGCCACCTTGGCCACCTAGGAACACTTCTGGCTCATATTCATCCAGCTATGGATCAACACTCCCAGGTCTCTCCTCCAGACAGCTCTTGAGCCACTCCTCTCCAAGCCTGTAGCTTTGAGTGGGGTTGTTGTGACCCAGGTGAAGGACATGGCACTTGGCCTTGTTGAACCTCATGCAATTGGCCTTGACCCCATTGATCCAGCCTGTTCAGGTTCCTCTGTAGAGCCTGCCTACCTTCTGGCAGATCAACACTCATGCCTGTCTTAGTATCATCTGCATCAGTATCATTTCCTCAGCATCCAAAGCAGTTTACTGGGTATGCTCTTCAGGTGAGCAATATGGCTATGCTATATACTTCCAGCTTGGCTGCCTCAGCTACTCCCATTAGTCAACGTCCTGGAGCTCCCAAGCAACTGTTTGGTCCTAAAACTGTTTCAGAAAACACAGTGTTCTGGAAGAAATCCCCTGTGCATCTTTAATACTACATAATTCAGTCTTCAGAAATGAAATTTTGGGGTTGTAATAGGATCTATGTTATCACAGATGGGTAATAAACCCACCTCCCACCCCAAAGCTGTTTCCCCAGGTTGTTACTAACAATGCCCCACTGACATGAGTACTCCCTACGCTGTAGACAAAATTCAGGATAGCAAAGCAGTACCTCCCATGGCAGCCTTAACCTTTCTAAGTCTAATTAGGAGAAACTAATCTGAATATTGGTGCTTTTTTTCATTTGCATGACTTGGGAGGATTCCCTCAAACTTCCCACCAAATGCTAACTGTTCTGTCTTCTGACAGAGGAGACCACATCTGTACCTTCAGCATAAAGGGGCACAGCAGTCTGTGGGGAGATAGCATGCACAGAAAGCCCCTCCATGGACTCCTGAACATCCTCAAACCAGCCTTTTTTCAGCTGTAACATCACCACATTCACATAATATCACAGGCCTGGCACGGCTGGACCACGGTTTCTTGTGCATACCTGATGCTTTAGGGCAAACAACTACAGCACTGGGAAAACAAACCCAACCCAACCCACAACAACAGAACTCCAAAAATTTAATTCATGCTGTGTGCATGCTTAGATGGACTCTCACAAGATGCTGTATCCTATGACCTCCACCTGGACATGGTTCATGTTCTGTGTAACCAAGCTGAGAGTAGAAAGGTCGTTTGTAATGAAGGAATTGTGTCTATTTATAGAATGCCCTGAAAGATTTATTTACATGTTGCTGATAGGCAGAAAAAAGGAAGGTCTGTTTGGGGTTTGCAGGCAAATGAAGACAAAGTCCAAGTGAAAAATAACACGTTACAAGGCTTTTGTCTGTTCTCATGCATACTCTTGCTATTTATCTACCCTTTTAAAAGCCTTCAGAGCATTCTCTGTAAAAAGAGCAGCTGAAACCTCCCCATTGGCATTTTTCCCTGTTCATCCCTGCTCCAGTGATCAAGTACAGAATTTAGATATAACACACTGTGATATCAAACTTGAAATGCATTAAAGACTGCTTGTTAGCCTATGCCCCTCAAGTAATTAAAATGGGCTCGTGCCTGGTTTTTGGCATGTAAGGGTAAGTGACACAGCACAATTTGTATAGAGAATGTTACCACATAACGTGTGTTAACAAAGACGATGGATGATGAAAAACAGCCCCTAATGTACCAATATCAGAAATTAGGCAGCAAGAATAAACATTACAAATGATGCTTTGCTGAAATGATGAAACTTTATGAAGCAAATAAAAAATTAAATTCTCAGGTCAACGAACCTGCAACACACAATACCCATGGCCAAATATAGCTAGATATAGTGTGTTTGTGTATATATATATATATACATATATATATATCTCACAGAATCACAGAATTGTAGGGGTTGGAAGGGACCTCATATATATATACATATACTGCTGAACTCTCTTCCACAACTAAAAAAGTGGGGCTTCATCCATACTGCCTCACAGTAACAGTCACTAGCCCCCACTATCCCCCAAACATTGCCTAGCTAGCCTACCAACAATGAAACGATACAGGCTGCCATGTACCAGTGCTTCTGCCTGCGTGCTCTCACTCTGCTTTCTGGGTTTTTTGCAAAGCTGTAGTCTGAGATGTTGTAATAGGATTTGACAAAGGGTCCTAATGCAGGAATTGGGAAAGGAACAGATATACATATACCAGGGACTATGGCCCAAGGCACGACGTAACTTGCACCTGGATTTGACTGCCAGCTGAAAACCCCATCCCCAGGGAAAAGTAGTTACCTCTTCACCTCCTCTTGTTAGGTTGGATGTTGTCTTCTGATTCTGCAACCACACAAGGTGTTTCTGTTGTGCTTTTCATTGACTTTCAATCTTGTTATCATGCAAAATCGTGAAAACGATTACAGGAGTATGTGTTTGACTCATATCCTCTTCTCCTGTCTAATAGGTCTTTAGATCTGAGCCAAGAATATTGTTGTCAGCAAATGATGGGCTCTTTTCTCTTGGTCACTCACAGCTACTGTTTGTCCAGCAGTGAGTGCTCTCACCCTCAGAAAATCACTCGCAAAGCAGCTGTGATGTTGCAAGAAAATGTAAGAACTGAACAAAGTTTGAGTTAAAAACTTCAAGGAGATAGAAATACAAGAGTATCATATGAAATGCTATTCTGCCACAGATTTTGCCTTTATACAAGAAAACAGCAGCTTTTTTTTTTTTTAATCTTGAAGAACTGAAGAAGTCCACATGTATTTGAGTATTTATCTGAAATGTTAAGAATTTCTAAGCGTTTCTCCAGCACTAATTATGTGCTGATGAAACCTTTTTTGCAATACAGGAGAAACCAGACACACTTGGGAAAGGCTTTTTAAGTGCCTGACACACTTGGGAAAGGTTTTTTTAAGTGCCTAAATCAAACAAGAGGCATCCTGCAGGAGTTTTTCAACATGGTATTTTTCTTTCTGGCAAAATGGATAATTTGTTGGAATCAAAGTGTTTAGCAGAAGAGCATGATTATGCTGAACCCATCAGAAGAAACATGGCAGGTTGCCAAAATAAACCCTCCTGGTTCTTAGCTATGCCAGGATGTCTGTCTGTTGGGCTACTCCCCAACCTGTTTCTCCAGGTTCTCAGGACTTTCAGACTCCACGATAAACTGTCAGAAGCTTGCCAAACCTTGAATTACTTGATCAAAAAATTCATCCACTTCTGCTACAGGAACTTCTTATCATTGCTTCAGTTGTTTTAGTCTTTGTGATGGTTATTTTCAAAGACACTAGAGCTTCAAACAGGAAGGAGCTGGAAGCCACTGCACAGCTAGAAAGCTATGATCTAAGCACTACCACTGAAATGTGGTGGGATGAATTGCATGACTGAAGGGCTGCAATCAATGGCTACAAACTGTCCAGAAGGGACAGCCAAGGAATTGATGGGGGGAGTTGCCCTCTATGTAAAAACATAAAAAGAAACCTATGGTGTTTAATACAGGTTGCCTGATGAAGGGGAGGGAGCCTCTTGATAGAGTTGTGTTACTTCAAGTACAGGGAGCATCATGCTCCCAGGCTCTGATCCTCCCAAGGAAATTCAATCACCTTGACATCTGCTGGAAAAGCAGCACAGGAAGCTGTAAACTTCCTTACGAGGGGGAGTTAGGGGGCAGTCATTGATCTCCTCTCTTTGGTGACTGTGACCAGTGATAGAATCCAAGGGAATGGCATAAACCTGCAACAGGGGAGGTTTAGAATGGGCATCAGGAAGAAGTTCATTACTGAGAGGTTGGTTGGGTACTGGAACAGGCTCCCCAGGGAAGTGGTCACAGCACCGAGCTTGACTGAGTTCAAGAAACATCTGGGTGATGCCCTCAGTCCCGTGCTCTGACTTGTCTGGGACCCTGTGTGGAGGCAGGAGTTGGGCTCAATGATCCTTACAGGTCCCTTCCAACTTAGGATATTCTACAAATCTATGATGCTATGATTCCAGGAGACTCCTGGAGTGTGCCAAGGATAATTTGTTAATAGCGCAACCAGAAGAGAAGTGTTATTAGAACTGCTGTTTACCAACATGGATGAACTAATTAGAGATGTCAAGACTGGTGGCAAACGGGGGCTGCAACAATGATGTCCTGGGGGATTCGTAATCCTGAGGCATATGAGCAGGTAAAGAGTAGAGTCAGGATGCTGAATTTTAGGAGAGTAGCTTTACATTGTTTTAAGAAATTAGTGGATGGGACCCCCTAGGTTTGGGTTGGAAGGGACCTCAAAGACCATCCAGTTCCAATCCCCCTGCCAAGGGTAGAAACGCCCTCCACTAGACCAGGTTGCCCAAAGCCCCATCCAACCTGGCCTTGGACACTGCCAGAGAGGGGGCAGCCACAGTTTCTCTGGACAGCCTGTGACAGGGCCTCACCACCCTGGCAGTAATGAATTTATTCCTTGGGCCCAATGTAAACCAACCACCTTTGAATTTAAAAATGTTGCTCCTTGTCGGTCACTACAGGCCTTAGTAAAAAAAAAAAATCCTCTTTCCATCTTTCTTATAAGCCCCCTTTATGTATTGAAAGGCTTCTATAAGGTCTCACTGGAACCTTCTCTTCTCCAGGCTGAATAAGCCCAACTCTCTTAGCCCGTCTTCACAGGAGAGGTGCTCCAGCCTTCTGATCACCTTTACGGCCCTCCTCTGGATTCGGTCCAGCAGATCCATGTCCTTCTTATGTTATGCACCCCAGAGCTGGACACAGTACTCCAGGTGGGGTCTTATAAGAGCAGTGTAGAGGGAGAGAACCTTCCCATTGGAAGTTTTCAAGGTCAGGGTAGATGGCACTTTGAGCAACTTGATCAAATGAAAGACATCCCTGACACTTTGATTTGAACTACATGATCTTTAGAGGTCCCTTCCAACCCAAATCATTTTACGACTCTGTTTCACTGTATTTGTTGTTAAATGCACCATAATCACTACATAGGATTAACTTTGGCTCCACATGCAACATGTGCATGCATGCCCCTATAGAACTGAGGTCTACAGACAGCTCTTGGGGAAGAAGATACACGAGTCCATAACACACATCTTGCAATCCATGTTTCCCTTGAGTCCTGGCAGTATTCTCACTGGATTCACAGTATTCTTACTAAACTCCAGCCTTCAGAAAAGGGTTTTTTGAATCTTTTCATCTTTACTGGAGAGATTGTACTACACATACATGTTCTATCCATGAACATTTCTTCCACCACCAGTGACTAAAATGGTATTTCTTCGGCAACTATAGCAGCTGATAACATAGAAGAAGCTGTGTTGGTACGATTACCAAATCGCAAAGTCATTCTAGTAAATGCCATTGAGGATGTGCACAAGTCTGCTCTGCCTCTTTGCCAGAGGTTGGCAACTCCTCTACCTGAACTGACAGGGCAGAACGTGTGCCATGGATCAGCTGCTCCATCTCATAGCCCAGCATCTGAACTGAAATTGTCAATGAAATATGCACGCCCCAGGGCACCAGGTTTTTTATTTCAAATGGCTGAGGCAGAGGCGCTTTGTCTCTTCACCATGTGTGGTTAGCTCCTGGGGAGGAGTGGCAACAAACAGGGGCAGGTTGTAAAGGCGTAACTCACCTCAGTTCTTTCCTCTGTGGCTATGAGTCACAAGCCGCTACTTCCAAACTTCTCAGCTGCTGGGGAATAAAAAAACCAGTGCCCTGCTGGCACAAGGTCCAGTCTGATGAACGCACTCAGGACTGAGAGTAAAACGCCCTACTCTAGAGTCGCCCTGCAGGTAACCCGCCTAATTCAGTGCAGGGTGTCTTAAAGAAAAGGGGTGTATAGCCAGGAAGGCGAGGCAGGCTGTGCCTGAAGGGCTCGCTGTGCCCTCGTACTGCTTAACCAAAATCCTGCCACAGAGGAAGTTATTCAGAGTTTCGATAATCTCCATGGCTACGTAGGGAACAGGTATGCAATCTGTGCAACGGAAAGAATGAAGGCCAAAAAAATTCTCTAGCACAAAATTTCACTTGAAATCATTAATTGAGCTTCAAGGCTGCCAAGGTAGGACAACAGAATGAGTCCTGTGGCTTAAGGCACCTGGGCAACCTGCAGAAAGCTGTTGCTGTTACAGGGCAGGGACTGGCAAACGGGGTTTGCAACTGGTCAGGCCCCACCTGGAGTATTGTGTCCAGTTCTGGACCCCTACGATTCTGTGATTCTGTGATCCCATAGTACAGCCTGACAGCTCCTTTTGCACGGCAGGAGGAGGCATTTGGGCAACTTTTGCGTATCACTGCAAAATATCTTTGAGAATATTAACAGCACATGTTTTTACAGAAGGGAATATCTTTCAGACATCTGCATCATTCTCTGTCCTTCATGTGAAAAAGTCTGTTACTTCCTTTGATCCATTTATGGCACTCTGATGTACCTTATCTTGCCTTTCTACCTTGTATCGCTAACTTTGTTACACTCAGACATTTGACAAGTGCTACAAGATGTACAGGAGAAAACTGGTGGCTTTGTCACGAAGGGATTTGTTAGACAAATGCAGTTATCAATGCTTTATTCTCATAAAAAAAGAAAAGTAGCATTTAGAATATATTTACTAAATCCTTTGTTCTTTATGACTATCTGAAACCTTATGAAGGCTGCAGAAAATCAAGTAATAATTTGATCACAGTATTTTAAGAACAACATGAGCACAAGCCTCCAACTGGGTTCTGAAAAAGCTTCAAATCCCACAGGGAAGGAGGATGTAGAAGATGTGAAGAGCAATTTGACCAATATGACAAAAAAAAAGTTCCTGTCTTGCTTTGGTCTGGCAAATCTTACATGTATGAGGAACATTACATAGTGGTCTCTTGGTTCTCCGTTGATAACATTAAAGGGGAAAAAATTCAAATTGTTATTATGCTTGCTAACAACAAACTTGTCTTTAAAACTTCCAGCTACAAGTTATTGAGTATATATTGCTGAATATATAACCTGCTACGCGCTGTTCAAACATAACTGAAGAGTTTGTTTTAGATTCAAGGACAAATGGAGACAGGACATGGAAAAAAGTCATTTCCCTTTACCTGGGGATGTTTTTTTTTATTTTGTTGGTTTGGATTTTTTTATTGTCTTATAAACAGCACTCGTCTATATGGTAGAAAAGAAGAAATCTGACTGAGAATCTGCAAGTCATTTGGGGCTTTACAAAATTTGAGGCAATACATATTGTTGGTACAAGGTTTGGATTTAGCAGGATCCTCACAAAAGTATGTAAATTGGTGCCATTTGGGTGTCCCCACCATGGTTCCATCAGGCCCTTTATCACAAAGGAACAACACTCATCCTCATCAAATATTTTTCTCCAGTCTGTATATGTCCTCCAATCTGGATGGATGCTCTCAATCACAAAACCAAAGTTTGCTTTGGGTATCAGAGAAACATACTGCAGGTAACACTGAAGGTATTATCTAAGCAAACCGCTGCATTTAGAGGAAGGCAGGAGAATCTTCCAAGGAATACATTAGCTGAATCAGGATTTAGAGGGTCAGACTATGTAAGCCACCTTCAGAAGGAAAACAGGTGAACAGTCATATAAATAGAACCTCAAAGTGACATTGCACATACCAGGCATTTCCCCAAGACTGTCTAATGCAGAAGCACCTTAAGAATCACTAGTTTTTCAGAAACTATGAGCCAGATGTATCCATTTCTTAGCTCAAGAGGCACTTCACATGCTTTACAGAGAAAATCAGGGCTGTGTGCTGGTACGTGTGCTCCAGGACAGGTCTGGTCCTGAGTTAAGCCAGTGAAACTTCCTATACAGCAGCGCAATTAAGCTGGGAACGACATCCAGCAAGAAACAAGCCTTTCCCTCCCAGCTCTGCCACTAATTCAGTGAAGATACCAGCCAACCCCAAACCCGGCCTTTATTTCCCATCCATGAAATAAGATTTGCCTTAAGACCAGCACTTCTACTGCTGCCTCACACTCCTCCGTCTGACTTTTTTGATTGGCTTTTTGCTGCTGGACTTTTGCTGCAGAACTGCTGTCTGGGGCTGACAGGGCAGCCAAATCGCTTTCCACCTGGGTTTTTCTGCTGTGCACTTCACCTCCCTGTTTACCACCGCTCTATCCCGTCGCTAAGCCCGGCCTGAGCCAGCCACGATCCCGACCCCTAAGGCCTCCGGGCCGGGGCAGCCAGCGGCAGCCCGGCCTGAGTCGGACAGGAGCAGCTCTCCCGCAGCCGGGGCCTCGCTTCGGCCCAGCCTCGCCCCTGGCTGCCGCTAGAGGGTCTCTGAGGGAGAGTGAGGCGGGCGGGCCCGCCCCGGCTCACGCTGGGGCTCCTCCCGCCCCACAGGTGGTGCAGACGGTACGGGGTGGTGGGAGCGGCCCGGAGCAAGCGCCTCCCACGGCTCCCGCCGCAGCTGCCCCCTGACCTGCCCTCCATGTTGGCCGGCTTCCTCCCGCCCCGTCGTCCCCACCGTGCAGCCCTCCCCCTCCCAGCCGCCCTTCGCAAGCAGTGCTTCGCGGCGAGGCGGGAAGAGGCGCCCCTCCTCTCTTCCCCCACTCCCCGGCCGGCGCGGCCCCCCGCTGCCTGGCACCGTGAGGGCGGGGCGTCCCTGGCTGGGGGCAGGCCGCAGCCGCCGGCTGCTTCTCTCACCCCCGCTGCCGTGGGACTGGAGCGGTGCGGTCCGCCCTCCACCTGCTCGCCGCTTTTGTTTAGGGACGAAGGAGAGGTGCGGCCGCCCCTGCGTGTGGCGGGGCGGGGGTCGTCCCGACCCCGGCGTGTTTCGGAGCTTACGGACCCTCTCGCTGCCGCCTTTGTCTGGCGGCCGGCCCGGGGCTGCTCGGCTGCTCTCTTCCTCCTCCCCCTCCTCCCCCTCGCCCGGCGGAGCTGCCCGCTTTTGGGGAGGGGCGAGCGGTTACCCCCACTGGGGAAGCCGGCGGTAGAAAGCGGGTTTCGCCCTCGGGGTGAGAAGGAGGGAGGCGGGGGCGCCTCGCTCCGCCGCGCTTATCCCGGCGTCCCGCGTTGCTCGGCGGCGTTTGCCCCGCCGCCAAGTTGCCACAAGTTGGAGCCGCCTCCCCGCCGCCGGGTTCTGGCCTCGGCGTGAGACAATACCGCGGGCTGCGGAGGAGGAGGAGGAGGAGGGAGCAGGCGGGAGCAACCCTCTCTCGCCGCCGATGGGGCCGGGCGGGACGGCGCTGCGGGGCGGGTAGGTGGCTCCGCGGGCTGCTGCCGGCTGGCGCGCACCGGGGAGCGGCCGGCAGAGGCAGGCGAGCCCCGGCCCCGACGGGCGCCGCTGGCGGCGCGGGGGGTTCCATGGAGGACGTGGGGCTGCGGAGCGGACGGGAGCGGCTGGCCGGCGGCGACCCGCGGCTCGGTGCCGTGCTGGTGGAACCGGGACCGGTGGTGGTGATGGTGGAGCAGCGGGCAACGGAGGGCTACAAGCTGGTGGAGGTGCTGCTGACCGGCGGGGCGCCCTGGGGCTTCACCCTGAAAGGCGGACGAGAACACGGGGAGCCCCTCATCATCACCAAGGTGAGAGTCGCCGGGGGAAGGCGGGGGTGGCGGGTCCGCCGGGCTCCATTTTGGCGTGCCCGCGGCGGTGACAGTCCGGCCGTGGCAGCCGGCCCGGCCTGGCCCCGCCGCCTGCCCCCAGCGCACCGCGGGGCTGGGAGGCTGCGGCGGTGGCGCCGCCGGCGCAGGTGCCGCCGGCCCGGCTCCTTGACGGCGATGCCGCCAAGGCCCCGCGGGGCCGTTAGCGCCCGGGGAGCGGGTGCCTGCGAGTGCTGGGGCAGCCGCCGCCGGCACGGGGCGCGTCCGGGCAACAGGTTGTTGGGCGCCGGCAGCCTGGCGGCTCCGACCGCCGGCTTCTGGTCTCTCCCGTTCCCCGCTGCAAACCTCGCGCGGCCGTTGCGGGCGCTGGGAAGCGACTGGGGACTCCGTTGCTGCCAGCGCAGCCCGAGACCCGGCGCAGGGAGGGCCCTTCCCTCCCTCCGGGCTCCTGGCGCAGCAGGGAACGGAGACTGAAACTCCCGGCGAGTTTTTCCCCGCAGCTGTTGCGCTTGCAAATTCAGAATAATTAGAATAACCTTTTGTCTCTCCTCCTTTAAACAAAAGGTCTTGTGGACAGTGACCAAATTCGTACTCCAAAGACGGGGGGCCCAGGGAGGGTCCTGGGTATATATGCACTTTCTGTGGATTTATTTTCTTTTTTTTTCTCATTGCGTTTCTTTTTGGGGTTTGGTGGTTGGTTGGGTTTTTTTTTAATGACCTCGTATATATCACAGATTTAACCTCAGTATATCGAACATAAATACACACATGACTTTTTCTGGAAAATGTTTTCCACCTGATTGAGTTTTGACTTAACCCCCATTCCGAATAACTGTTGATTTTGCTGTTAAGACAGTTTTCTTGTTACACTGTGAAAATATGTTATAATAGATCCATATGTAGTGGAGGTGGGGACACACACACACTCACATCAGTAAAGCACACTTTGTCCAAGATCTGTAGGAAAGATCTATAAGCTTTGTCTACAGGTCCTGTGGATTCTGCCTGTTCCCATTTTAGAAGTGCACAGAGAGTGTCAGAGGTGAACCAAGACCTGTTTTATCCACAGCAGAAATTCTTCTGAGCTTATTTTTAAACGGGTTTTATTGTGAATTGTCCAGTTGGTTTCCCATCTCCCACCTTTGAAACAACTGCGTGATGTACTTTCCAAGTTAGGAGTGTTGAAACAATCTTTTTTTTCTAGAACTCTTCTAGGCTGCTGTTTTTCAAGAAACAGTCACTGTCAGAGGATGTGTATGCTGAAAAATGACTGCGTGTCTGTTGGCCTCCTGCCAGTGCCCTGAATTACAAAATATCAAACCTGGGAGCTTTTGAGGAAAGGAAAAAAAGAGATACTTACTATGTATGCATGAGTTATCGAGTGCCAGATCAAATAATGCCACCTCTTTGGTAGTGGCTAATAAGGGCTACATCTAAAGACTGATCAGCGATATTTATTCGTAATGTTACCTTGCTATTAAGTAACAGGCTTAAGTATTTGTGGCATGAGGATGTGTCTGTGGTATGTGAAGTGTCCCAAGATGGGAACCTTGTAAACTGGGTCTGTTGCAAAGGAATAATTAAGCGGAACCTCAGCCTCGATACCCTATGAAACCACGCTGCTGTGTGGGAGTGAAACCTGGGTCTGTTGGTACGCACCTAGGAAGAAGAGATGACATGCATCTTTGTGTCTAAGGTTTAGAGTGTATTTTCATTTGCTGCTGTGGAATGTAAGCGTATAGAACTGGCTTTGAAACCAGGGACCGCAGGTCGTGTCCTCTGCCTCCCCAGCACTACAGACATCTTCCTCCTGACTTGGCCCACCCATCTCGCTGTCGAGTTTCTTGTTTTCTGTACTGCTGTGGTGCTGGAAAGCTACTGGGAAGAATAATTTAATACCGGCTGCTTAAAACAGTGCTTCCTTGCAGTGGGACATGGGAAGTTCGCCCTTTCTCAGCTGGAGAGAGAGTCCTAGACCGGAGCTACGCGCCCCCTGAGCACCCGCGGGGGTCCCCGGGTTGCCAGGGAAGCGTGGGTGCCGCTTCACCTGCGCTCCCCCGCTCGCTACGGCGTGTGACGCCCCTTCTCGGGTAGCCTGGTCGGTAGGGGAGCCGAGGAACCCGAATCCTTCAAGGATACCTGTGGGAAACCTCCTGGTTTTGTGGATTCCGGCTGCGCGGCGGTGTGAGCGGGCTGTGGAGCTCTGCCGCGCTCTAGTCCCGGGCGGCTCTGGGGGAGGGAAGGAGGGAGGGAGGAGGGATGACGCCAGCTGCCGCTGCTTGGGGAGAGGAATGTGACAAGGTGTGAATGGAGGCTCAGATAGCAGCTACTTAAGGGGGATTTTTAAAGTTCTGCCTGTCTCCTTTCTTACCGCCGTCTCCGCAGCGAGACCAGCCTTTGAAGAAAGTTGCACCTTTATGTAAATGCCGGGGAGCCTGCGGTGTAAATGTGTTCCTGCTTCCCCGAGCTTGTGTGGCACAACTGTCGTCACGGCCGGCAAAGCAGCACCGGAAAGCGCTGTAATTGAAAAATTAGTGAAAAATTAGCGCGCTGTTTATTTTGCAGCGCTTTCTGGGTAGCTCAGCTCTTGGGTGCTGGTTTCTCAGGGCGTGTGGCTATTTCCCTTCCCGCCAGGAAGGCAGATTTTCCTTCTTTTTTTTTAATTACAGGTATCCCAAGGAGGGTCTAGGGCAAGAAGAGCCGCAAAAACTGGGTTTGGGAACTTATTAGCTGGAAACCCAGTCACTTAAAACAAGAGCGTCCTTTGACCCACCAAAGTACCGGTAGTTGGGGAGGGGAAGGCGCGCAGAGGCGAAGGAAACGTGCCCGGCCTCAGCAGGGCGGCGGTGGCTCAGCGAGCGCGCAGCCGCCCGGCAGCGGCCCTGCCGCCGCGGGGTGAGCGGGATTCCGCCCCGCTTCGCGGTGCGCGGGCTCTCTGTCACTGCGGCAGGGCTCGGGGAAGCCGTCCTCAGGCAGGCAAGGAGGTCGCTAGGATGTCAAGCTCACCTGTCAGGCGCAAGTCTTTCTGGTTATCCCTCTCCCCCCGCCCCCTTGCCCTTTTATTGCAGTAGGTACAGAGGAAACCGGTGCGTTATGCTGTTTGCTCTGTCTTTAAACATGACTTTCCCCACCCATGTGCAAGTGGTGTTGATAATATTTAAGGAAAAAGTCTTCTAGGGTAGTCGCTGTGTTGCTTACTGTTATTTTTATAATGTCACTTTAAAGAAAATGCTTAACAATTTTTTTTCTGATGTCTGCATGTGTGTATGATAACATTCCAAAAAACAAAAAAAAATGCCTAAAGGCAGCTTGTTCTTGACTAATTTGACATCTTGAAATGAAGGACTTGATTTTTATAGCAACATATATTTCAAGGGAAGGTGGATTGACAGCTTTGAGAACTTTAATTAGAAATCTCACACGCCTTGCTTTATTTTTTCCTCTTTAAAAAAGAAACAAAGTAAATGCTCAAGTGGAGGGCCTTACTGGAAATAATGAAGTCAAGATACTCAAGCGTAAATCTTGTGAAAATCTCCAATAGTTGCATTATCTTGATAAGATTTACTTTTAAATTACTCTTATCTGAGATGCACGACTTGTAGTCAGTCACAGCATTGAGGGCGGGTGATGGATAGAAAGTTGTTTAACTTCCTGTGGTAACAACATCCTTGGGAACTCTGAAATTGTTCTTCAGTCAACTTTATCCTCACAATGTTTTCATATGTTATTAATGTAACGTTTCAAGAAAGATTGATGTATCATTTAAGTAAATTCCTCTCTAGTGTAAGCTTTACAAGGGCCTACAGCCATACCTCCTCAAGCTATGATCTCATTGCAGGGTAATCAAGGCTGGGCTTGACTGGTATTTCGGTGAGATTTCCAACTGAAACCTGGACTGTTGCAAGTAGTTTTGTTGTTGATTTAGTAGATAGAGTTCTTGTCTCCTGAATCAGTGCTGAATTCATGCCCCAGCTGGAGGTGGTGTCTTTCAAGAAGAAACTGTATGGGACAGTTGAGCCTTTGTTTATTCAGTTCTGTTTTCCTAGTATGCTTCTGTCTGTGTTTAGGTGTGAATTGTAAAGGAACCTAATACCTAGTGTGTAAAGGAATGCTTCTCTATTAATTGGCTGCAGGACTTCTCCATAGGACTTGTATCAATGTATTATTTCAGTAGCAAGTGAAGTGATTAATGCTTTCTTTTAGATAATTCTTTAACCTTTGGCCTTAAACATACTACTAAAAGCAATCACTTGTGTTGCTGTACTGCAACAATATTTAGAGAGGAAAAAAAACCAACATACCTTTAATGGGGCCATATATGAGTTAATCAAATGCGTTTTCAAACACAAATACCAGTTGCCTCCCTCACATCAGGGGTTTGAGATCAGCTGCACCGCTCAGACATTAAAAATCTTTAAATTTGGCTGTTAATCTTGATGTCCAGAAAACCAGCGTCCTGCCAAATTACTGACCACTTCAATGTACATTGTATAAACAGGTGCTTTGTAAGTTATTAGGAGCTGTTGTAGTGTGGCTGACAAAGAAAGTTCTAATCTAGGGCTCGGTATGCAGACAAATTTAATTTACTTTCTTCAGTTGTAGAAAGGTAATGCATGAAGGAATATTTGTTCTGTGTTACTCTATCCACACACATCAACAACATCTAGAATCACTGACTTGTATGGACCATGGTTTGAGCATGTGTCTTAACTGGCAATTTTAAAGGAATGTGTCATATCACTTCTATATTTTTTTTTGAAACTTTTATTCAACTTTTTAACTTGCAGGAGGGGTGTATTGTTTGGCAAAGATTGGTCTGAGTTGGACCTTTTCTGTTAAATTTGATAGTTGAGAAATTTGAGGAAATGCTTATACATTAGCATGAATGTTTTAGGATTAAAATATCTTTGTGTAGCCATTTATCTTTTTTTTTTCCCTTTTCAAATATGTTAGAAGTTGGTGTGGTGTTTTTTTTAGTGCTATAGAAACTGTTCTTGAGTGGTGTTTTTGTTTGGTTGCTGGCTCCCAGGTCTTGATTACTGGAAGAGAGGGGTTGGTTTGCTTTGGTGCAAGAAGATATGATTGCTTTTACTCTAGTAAACTGATTGATGAAGGGAATGCTCTTAACTTTTGTGTTTTCATGGCTGTTGAATGAGCTCTCTAAATATGCATGTTAATTTATAGGTAGAATGGAGCCCACCACACTCATGTGTGCTGCGAGTGGTCTGGGCTTGAAGCTCAAGAGGGGGTTGTTTTAGCAAGAGCCTTAACAGTTGAAATGCCACCTGTATTGGAAATTGCATTTTAAGTCTGTTGTGATATTGTTATGGGTGATGTAGAAACCGTAGGGAGTTGAAATGAGGGGATGGGTTAAAAGTCTTGTAGCTGATGAAGTTTTAGTCAGTCATGTGGTGCTTAGAAGTCAACAGTGCCAGAGTGCCACTTAAGAAACAGTGTGGCACTTGTGGTCCTGAACTGCAGTTTTCTCTTGTACATTTCAGGACAGAAATCCTCAGAACACTGTGTTTAAAACACAAACTAAGAAACTTCTTTACAACAAGCAAACTTTTTTACTTTTGGCAATAAGAGTTGCTTCCAAATTGCTTGTTTTCCTCTCCTCTGCATTTCTCAACTTCTAGCTAGTTAGGCAGAAACTATCAACTATCTATCATGATATTTTAGTTAAAACCAAGCCAGAAGCATTCATGTCTGTGTAGTCTGGCAGAGGAATTGGTGTTTTGTGGGAATACTTACTGCTGTATGAGTTAGATAGCATGATTACTTATTTGTATGTTTATTAATTTAGTCTGTTGAAAGGACAGTATAAACTTCTTTTGTCATGAGTGTCTGTTGCTACTTTTCTGTATGAATTTTGGATGCTACCATAGACATTAGCATAAAAATAAAAGACTAGCAAGAGACCTTGTTATTGTTTGCTGTTGTCAGAGGATTGCCAGTAATGTCATTTATTACCTACCTACCCACCATGCCTGTGTTTTTGGGTTTAAGAGGACACAACAATGTGGGCTTATGTGGTATTTATTCCTACGTAGCATATTTACACAATATGCTGTGTATATTTTTTTTTCCTGTAGAACTTGATTCATTACATATTCTCCTGATTAATGAATGAAGTATGGGAGTGTGGAAAGAACAAGGCAAATGGGAAATGAAACCTGGTTATGTATAGATTAAACAACTGCTTAGTGGTAACCAAGCCAACGTGGCAGATACATCAGCTTTTTTTTTCAGGAAAACCATTTTTGTGTAGTCATATTATGCATTTGTAACCTATATGGAGAACACCCAATGTGTGTGTGGGTGTTTATGGATGTAGTGTTGTGGGTGACTTTATTACAGAAGTTTGAGAGAGGTTCCAGCCATTAAGCAGACTTTTTTTTTTAACGTCCTGTATATGTAAGTGATACAGTGCATGAAGAGCTTTCTAGAGAGGTGAAGTAAAAATTGTCACTATTATGTTGAGACTTCATCTGTTTAATCTACACAAACTTGTTTTCTGTTGTGTTTGGAGCTTCTTTGATATAAAGTCGACTGAGTTTTTAAAAAAAATGTATATATAAAGGTATGATCACCTCTCTCAAACTTCTGAAAGTCTTTCTTGGGTTTTGGTTGTGTGTGGTTTTGTGGTTGGTTGGGGTTTTTTTAATATCTCCTTAAGATAAGAATAAAAAAACACAGAAGCTTTCTCATTCTACATAGTGTGGTATTTTCAGTTTCCTAAAGGTTATGCAGCAGGTATGCTGCACTGTTCTCCCCTGCCCTTCCCTCCCCTAGGAACAGCATGGCCACTCTGGTGGTGGGTTTAGTAGTCCTAATTTTTGTACTTCCTGCAGCTTCACAGGTATGGTCAAATCAGAGCAAGATGGAATTTAGGGTTTACAGAATGAGTCACTTTCCGTTTAAATTAGTTCATCCGGTGATAGATGTCTACAAAGTTTTGAACTGTAACCAGGTTTTAAATTCACCTCAATATACTTGGAGAGCAAGTTGGTATCCCTTAAGTTTTACCAAGCAGCAGACTTGCTTGGACTTGGCTGTATGTTTTATAGCAGTAGGTATCTTTGGAAAGAGATTTGTATTGTTTGCATTAACCAGACTTACATGCTCTGAATTGCTGTCAGCTGTGTGAGAAGCTGAGGAAGCCTGTGCTTGATGCACCTCCAGATGCTTACATAGGTAGCTGTACTAAGGGGAAATATACTCAAGCACGATTGCTGTCCATGTATTTGCAATGTGTGTGGCTATACCCCAAACTCTTGGAAAGTTCTTTATTTTTCTGATTGTGCTTTGTTTCTGAACATCACAAAAACCTAGCTTTTCAGTTTGTTTATCCAGCTTACCAGGGGAGAGTCATAACCTACCAAGGAAGGCTGTGCTTAGTCTCTCTCAGGAGAGAACTTCCATTCCCTGTAAGTTAATACAGTATCGGTATTCAGTCTCTTGAGTAATTCAGAGCATTCTTGCTAAGTGCTGGTCAGGTCACCGAGATAAGAGAAGGGCTTCTGCAACACAGCAAGTTATGGGGGCATATTCTCAGTGGCTCTGCATGTAGCTGAGGGTCATTGTGGAGTAGTGAAATCCTTAAGGCAGAAAGAGCTGACTGGTAAATGCAGCAAATTGTTGCTCTGAGAAACTAAATAGCTTTTGTCAGGTATGCAAGTCTTGGATTTGCTCTTAAAGTAGAAACAGATGGAGCAGAGTTTTTGATGATAGAAAAGAGGTGGCTATTTCAGACTTCTCAACCCCAATGAAACCGCAAAATCAACCTGAAAGCTTTAAACTGTTTCGGCTAAGGCACAGCAGCATTGTCACTGGGGAAAGCTTCACCTCATGCGTCCCTATGCTTCTCCTGCCTTATCCCTTACAGAAAGGAAGCCTTCCTTCTTCCCCTCTCCCACCAGCTCTGCTTTCTCCCCTTTTAAATCTCTCTCCCCTTTTCTAAATTCTTATATGCTTTGAAATATTTAAATTCTACTTATTTACATGCGTCCATCAACTTATGATACATGGGTTAGGAAATACGTTGTCATGTTTCTTAGAGAATTTCTAAAGAACTGTACTTGGCAAGAAGGTTTTTGAAGCATGCAGAGTGGCCCATTGTTCAAGGGGTAAAAAATAGTCTCAGTGACTGAAAGCTGGAAATAGGGAATGAGCAGAACACTACTGCTGTGCTTGAGAGACTGTGCCCCTTTAGATAGACAGTTGGAATGAAACTTCACCTGACCTCACAGTAATTTTTCTACCTGAATGGCACTTTTTAGAAGGCAGATGGATTGTGATCAAGGGTCCTCTCCTTATGTGGAGAATGGCTTTATCTGATACTTTCTTTGCTCCAGGCTCTTAGCTGGTTCCATTGGTCATGTTTCTGAGATCTAGAGCGTTCCTGTACTCACAGTAGTCCAGTCCTTTGCGTGGCTGTCATCTGCAGCAGGGTTTGTAATGTTCCGGTAATAGCGGAGAGGCGGTTATCTCTCTGCAGTTTGGCAGAGATTGTAAGAATGCTCTTGCTGATGTGTGAAGCTGAATTCAGTTCAGTTTTGTTGAAACTGTGGCATAACCTGGTGAAACTATATTTAGAGTTTTTTTAATGGAAATGTGTTAACTGCATTCAAGTTGTACTTTCTCTTCTAAATGTAAAGAGATCCAAATATTAGTAAAACTTACTTGAAACAAAATCCAGAGCCTTGTAAAATGACTATGGACCTTAATTTTAGAGTAGGAAGTTCTTTATCCTCATTTCTTATGTGTTCTCTCTGTAACGGGCTTGCAGTCAAGTCCAAATAGCTGAAGTGGAGCATGAGAATTTGTTCAAAATTTGTTCAAAAGTGAAGTACAGGTGCCAAATGCTGACTTTTAAATCGCAGTTTCAGAACTTTTCTTTCCAGTAAAATGGACAATTGTTTTCAAAATCCCTTCACAAAACTATAAAACCAGATTATTTTGGATTTTTTTCTGTCTCTAGAGATAAAACCTACTTTATTATGCACTTGCTTTGAAAGCTTCCAACATAAAGTAGGAAACAAAGCAGTATCTCCCATTTTCCTGAATACATATAAACTATTCTGTGCTCTTTAGGAAGCAAACCTCTAATATAGTTCAGTGAATACTGTAAGAAGTTACTGTTGAGAGGTAACTACTTTATTTGGAAGCTGAGCATTTTTCAGTAAAATACTGTAATCTTTTAGGATAGTATAATAGAAACATGATTTCACGGTGAAGGAAGTGAAACGCTTCCTACACAGTATCAGTTAGTCATCACTGTGTTATTTTTCTTAAACAAATTAGATGCAAAAGTGAGTTTGTGGGTGTTTAGCTGGCTCATATCTGATAGAACAAATTCTCCAAGTTCTGATGAGTATTTGGATAACGAAATCATTACAGTATGGTAAATTGCTTTGTTTCCCCTACAAATACCTATTGTTGATCCAGGAGAAAAAATGACATTAAATTTTCATTAGAGATATTTGCAGTTGTCTTTTTTTAAATGCAGTAGCAAAGCATCCATTTCATACTCATTCATTCAAATGAAAGATGCAAATATGCTGTGTTGATATAAGGTAGTGTTTTGTTGGGAGTAATTTTAAGGTAACAGGGAAAACTTGAAGCTTTATATATCTGTTAAATGTAATTAATGTGTAGAATAGTTAAGTCAAGATTTAAGAGAAATGTCTGCTTCCGAAATCTGCATTTATAAACAATTTGTAATCTGTTTCTTACATGACTATTTTGTTAAAGTGCCTTTATTTCTAAATATAAAGGGGTCTTTAGAATTAAAAAGCAGTATCTTGTTTTGGGGATGGAAGATGTTGTATAAATACTGGATTCTCTTAAGTGCAGCTTTCATGCCATAATGTTACTTATATTCTGAAAGCAAAAGAGAGGGCAGAACTTTCAAGCTCTAAGGTAAACTTTTTTTGCCCTTTTAGACTATGTATACTTAATGCACAAGAACTTTTGTGTTACTACTTCTTTTTCCTTTCCCTTGTTTTGTAAAAGGTGAAACCAAACAATTTGCTCCCCCGTGTCTAAAAGTCAACCCATGTTGATTTATTGGTAAAATAAATTTTATTTTGACAGTCTTCACCTTTTGGGAACTTGATGTTTTTCATGACTGCTGGGGGGAGATTGCTATCCAGAGCAGGGAGGAGGGCTGTGCCTTTCCTGACACCTTGGAGACCTGAGGAGTTTCTGTGATTGCTCAATCTGATGGTAGGGAGGGGTTTAAGGCATGTCACTTGTTGCTCAACTGAATTTCTTCTGGTTGATTAAGGAAATCATCATCTTTAAAAAGATCATAGCAAATGACCTGTTATGTCAAAGGTGTAAGTGACTGAAATGTGAAGGTGGAGAGGTGCTTTAGTGGTGGTTTGGTTACGTGAATCCAGTAAAAACTGTGAGTTTGTAAAGCTTCAACAGAAAAAACCTGTGAGATGCAAGGAACTGGAAATGCTAGTGAATTGGAAATCTAGTAAACACCTCCTTTGCCACAGGGTGTCTGTGTGGGGTTGTCTGGCATCTTTGCCTCAGTCTCTGGTGTTGGATAGGTATAATGCTATTTCCTGACTTCACAGAAGTCTGTTCCTCAAGAAACAGGTCTGACACTGGAGATCAGCATCTGCCCCTTCAGTCCCCCTTGTCAGAAAGCTGTAGACTGTGGTGATGTCTCCCCTCAGCCTCTTCTTCTCCAGGCTGAACAAACCACGGGACTTCAGCCTCTCCTCATAAGCCTTCCCCTCCAGACCCTTCACCATCCTCGTTGCCCTCCTCTGGGAACTCTCCAGTAGTTTTGTGTCCCTCTTGTGCTGTGGCACCCAAAACTGCACATAGCCCTCGAGGTGAGGCTGCACCAGCACAGTGGGACAGTCCCCTCCCTGTACTGGCCAGAAATGCTGTGCTTGATGCACCCCAGGATATGGTTGGCCTTCCTGGCCACCTGGGCACACTGCTGGCTCATGGTTAACTTGCTGTTGACCATGACCCCCATCTCAGCATGGCTGGCCTCCAGCATCTGACCCCCAGTCTGTATGAGCACAGGGCTGCCTCTTCCCAGGTGCAGGATCTGGCACTAAACTTCATGCTGTTGGTGACTGCCCAGCTCTCTGATCTGTCCAGGTCTCTAAGGCTTCTCCACCTTCAGTGGAGTCAACCGCTCCTCCCAATGTGGTGTCATCTGCAAATTTACGTAAGACACCTTCAAGTCCTGTGTCCAGGTTGTTTATGAAAATGTTAAAAAGAACTGGTCCTAAAATGGAGCCCTGGGGAACCCCACTAGTGACTGGTCACCCACAAGATGTAACCCCATTTACTGTCACCCTCTGGGCCCAACTGACCCTTCAGCCAACTGCCCATCCAAGGCAAAGACTTTATAGCCTTTCTAGTAAAACCCAGAACTCAAATACATTGAAACCCTAGGAGTACATAGATAGAGTTGTCTTTAAAAGGCTATAGTTATGCAATTCTCTTAGGAGAGACAAAACAATATTGCATATCTCCAGCATTTGTCATAAAGTATATATAATGAAGCATACAATTTGATTTCTTTTCACAAAATAACCCCCACCACATACCCCAAATGCACAGTTGCTCCCGGTGCCTCAGAGAAGTAGAAGAGATGGAGTGAGACAAGTTGTTGGCAGCCGAGTGGGAGGGGAGGGGAAAAAAAAAAAGCAATGTGGACTTCATATATAAAAGGCCAACCAGATATTTGAATCTGAGATCTGAAGTGCTTGTTAGCCTAAAGCTTCATAAGGAAGTATATTTTTTAGCCAAAACACTTGTCCTTGCTGACCACTTGAATTCCCTTCAGCTTCTGATGACTGACCAGTTATTTGCAGCTCCCTGATAGGAACGCGCTGTCAGTGGTTAGAAGACCTGATGGTCAATTTATGGTTGATCATTGTCTCAGGGAATAATGTAGGATACAAGTTTCAGCTGAATGAAGGGAGCATGTTATGTGTTTCCTTCTCACTACACACAAACTTACAAATTTAGCTGCTTTATCTGTCCATCCTCCACGCTACTTGGAGGCTACTGTTTGCTCCAATACAGTGTGTCAGTGGTTGCAATCACCTCAGGATTCAACCTAAAGGTGCTGGTCTGGTGTAGACTTTACATCCCAAATCCAGTGCTGCAAACAGTAGACGTTTAGCAACCTAGTTTGTTTTGCTGAAAGCTGACTGGGGAAATGTTGCATGAGCAATTTAATTAGCTGATTAGAGGGAGTGGAGATGAGCAGCAGGGAGTGGCAATAGCGGGCTGTGCAGTCACACGCCCCACTGTGACTTACAGGCTGTTGTCCATCTGACCTGCAGTGAAATTAATTTGCAGTTTGGAAGTAACTTTAGAAAATAGGGGATAATCATTTATGACTTCTGAGCTTTTATTAATGAGCAGTCTGAATCCAGACCTGTACTCTTTCTTCATCCTGTAGCGTCAACAAAACTACATCCAGCCCTCTTCTGAGGACAAGATGGACACTACCTGTTACTAAGATCCCAGTAAAAACAAAACATTTTTGCTTGCTTTAAGTTTTTTCTACCAAATAATACTTCACATATGAAAAGCTAGGAAAAGATGTTAACTAACACTAAATTAAGTTTCAACACATTACAACTACATTTGCGTATGTTGTGGGTACCGCTTTGTCTAAAGGCTTGGAATTTCCTGGGATATTTGATTGATGATAGTTGCAGTTTAAGGCCAGGTTTTCTTCTCATGGAATTCTAAAGGAGTCTCTGTGAGGGGTTTTTTTGTGGTTTGTTTTGATATGGCATTTTAAAAAATAGTTGTATAACTTTTAATAACATACAGCTAGAGATTATTACTTTAAATATGTTTTTGAACTTTGGACTGCAAAGCTTTCCTTTGGATTTCTGATTCGTTTAACCTTTTTGTAGCACTTCCAGTGCCAATTTAACTACTTGGTCACTGAAAAGCTGCATCTAGATCTAAACTCTTGGAAAAGATTTCAAGGAAATGCCTTCATGGATGTGTTTGACACTGTTAAATGAGACTGGTTTCTGCCTTCTAAGTAACAGTTGCAGTCAGTGTCCTGAAAATGACCTCCCCTCCACTCTCAAAATCAGCAGGTCTTTAGGCACTGGATGGTAATTCTTTTTTTGTAGTAAATCCATGAGAGGAAGGAGAAAGCATGCTATTTGGCCATGAAACTTGGCATGTTGTGATGTATGCTTGTAACCGGTGTGGGCTAGGGTTGTATATAAAGCACTCAGTTACAGCACTCTTTTTTTTATTTTTTTTTTTACAGAGGGATTTGCTGTGTGATTTTTAGTCTTGTAATTGATTTTGTGTTTCTTAAAAAAAAAAAAAAGCGAGCTTTTATTTTTCTCAGTTTCCAGGGACATGTTAAAGCTGTCTCTCCTTTCCAGTGCTTGGTTTCAACCTTTTCTGAATTTCCTGTAACTTGTTTCAGTTTTAGCTCTTTCTTTTCTGGAAGTCTTTATCCTTTGTTGTTCTCTTCACTTGAGTGGTTCTTGACTCAATTCAAGACACAGAATCTTCCTTCAGCAATTTCTCTTGCTTTGCTATTTCTATCCCTAGCTCCACATGCTTTGTCTTTTTCAGCCATGTGCCGTTTGGCTTATATGACCCCTTTCCTTTTTCCTTGGCACATCTCTGCTTAAAGCTCTAGGCCTAGAAAATGTTTAGCAAGGAGTATCTCCTCACAGGGCTTGCAGTTGGCACATCTAATAGCTCAAAGCTTTCAAGCTCAAGCAACATAAGGTATATATATGCATGTAGTCAACCAGGACGCATGCTGGATGCTGTCAGATGTAGTCCTTTTACAGAAGCAGGGGTCACTGGGGTGTTTCAAAGTAAGTTGTCAGCTTTGCTTTTTAAGGTAAGCATTTATTTCTTTATTTTATTTCTTCCTCTGTTTCTTGGAACTGGGTGAACTATTTCAGTTTAAGAACATTGAGAGTTTGAGGCTGACATGCACAATAGACAGTTTCTGCCTAACTAATGTATACTGTGTGATTTAGTCTGGGTGATCCTGCTCTGGCAGGGGTGTTGGACTCGATGGTCTTTTAAGGTCCCTTCCAACTCCTAATGTTCTGTGATTCTGTGAAATGGCAGATTCATCAACTGCTGAAAGAAAATATGAGTTAATGATGGGAAGCATCAAACAACTTTGATTAGTGAAATGCCTAAGACCACTGTGCTTGATTACCAAAATGGATCTTAGAGTAAGACTTAACAATGACTTTTGCCAAACCGTGGCTTTGATACTACTTTATTAAAAAGAAGCAATATGAGGGTAACAAAAAGATGACTGCAGTTGTTTGTATTGAAATTTATGGTGCAATGAAGAAGTTGTGGGGTTTTTTTCTTTTTTTTTTTTTTTTTGGGTAGTTGTGTTCAAAATGAGTCATAGAATCATCATAGAATCATAGAATAGTCTGGGTTGGAAGGGACCCCAAGGATCATAGAGTTCCAACCCCCCTGCCACAGGCAGGGCCACCAACCTCCAGGTCTGGATCTACACAAGGTTGCCCAGGGCCCCATCCAACCTGGCCTTGAACACCTCCCGGGACGGGGCATCCACTACTTCTCTGGGCAGCCTGTCCCAGCACCTCACCACTCTCTGTAAAAAAAACTTCCCCCTAATATCTAATCTAAACCATCCTTCCTTTAGTTTTAATCCATTCTCCCTTGTCCTGCCAGTGTCTACCCTTTTAAAAAGTTGATTTCCTCTGCTGTTTGTATGTTCCCTTCAGGTAATCAGTCCTCTTGTTTCATTTAGAGGCAGTGTAAGTACAACAGACTGGGAGAGTATCCCGAGTGTTGGAGTGCCTCAGTGCGCGTAACTTACCTCTGACTCGTGCAGCTGAGATGTCTCATGCAGGTTTGGTTTTGAAGGGAAGTGTGTCTAGTGAGGTTAGTGGATGTTTTTTAGTGTTTGATGATACTTGTCCAGGTGATGATTCAATTGTAGCAAAGCACCAGCGGAATGTTTCTCCTTCTTTGAGGTATTCTGAGAGTTATTTCCCTTTCCGATTCGGGTGTGAGTCGAGGCAGGAGGAGAATGGTGTATTAGTTACACATTTTAAAAAGCAGAAGTAACTTTAATGTATGCTGACAGAAAAGGAATTTTCCATTCTTGAGTACATATTATTCAAAGCTGGAAGTTTTGGAAGGAAAGCAGGAATACCTTATGACCTCTAGCACATTCCAGAGTGAGTTTTTGTTGTTTTGTTTTTAAGACCGCTTCAAATGCATTTTGTTCTTACCTAATTTAAGTTCACAAATCCATTTCACAAACCAACCAAAAATCTGATGATGGATGCCAATTTTTTGGGAGTTTCAGGGTTATATAATTAAAACTAAATCTCAAAGTTTTATTTACTAAATGCTGGACCTCAATCACAAAGCACTGCAACGCTGCTTCTCCACCCCCCTGTAAGCTGTATCTGTTCTAGCATTTCTCATTGTAATACAATGCAAGTTGTGCACGTGGGATGGGGACTCTCTTAGAAGGCAACAAGAGTCTAGGATTATTTTTTTTTTAAGAGTCTGTCATGTGAAGTTTAAGATGCAGTGCCATCACAAAAAAGGGTGTGTGGTCTTGGGTCTTAGAAACAAGGGTATAGGTGGTGTTTTGTTTTGGTTTTTTTTTTTTTAAATCTGGTGTGTTAACAGCTGACATAAGCTCCCAGGTTATTAAGAGGATGTTGAAAATTGAGTAAGGTGCTGGAAAGTCTGAAGAAGAGAAGGCTCCAGGGGGACCTTATAACAGCCTTCTAGTACTTGAAGGGGGTCTACAGGAAAGCTGGGGAGAGACCTTTTACAAGGGCATGTAATGATAGGATGAGGGGTAATGGCTATAAACTGGAACAGGGTAGATTTAGACTAAATAATAAAGAAGAAATTTTTCATTATGAGAGCGATGAGGCCCTGGCACAGACTGCCCAGAGAAGCTGTGGCTGCCCTCTCCCTGGCAGTGTTCAGGGCCAGGTTGGATGGGGCTTTGGGCAGCCTGGTGTAGTGGAGGGTGTCCCTGCCCACAACAGAGGGGGTTGGAACTAAGTGATCTCTAGTTGGTCCCTTCCAACCCACACCGGTCTGTGATTCTATGAAAAAGTGAGGTAAGTGCTACTTAAACACTGACAAAATATATTTTACGTGAGGAAATTGAAATGCAGACCAAAATTCAGTGGATTTTAAATTTAACAAACATTCAGAAGAACCTTTTCACAGTGAGGGTGACAGAGCCCTGGCACAGGCTGCCCTGGGAGGTGGTGGAGTCTCCTTCTCTGGGGATATTCAAGACTCGTCTGGAAGCCTATCTGTGTGACCTGTCCTAGGGAGCTGCTTTGGCAGGGGGGTGGACTCAATCTCTGGAGGTCCTTTCCAACCCCTTCAATTCTGTGAATCTGTGAAGACTTGCCTTCTTTGAAATAATAGTTTCTAACCTTAAGAGCAAAGTTCTAAGGCATATTGCTTATTGATTTCTGTTGCTTGGTGGTCTGGTGGGTTTTCTTTGAAAGCAAGTTACTGGGCTCACTGTCAGTGTAGCTGGAGAAGAGTTCAGAAATAAAGTTGGACTGTGAACTGATAGACCCTTTCACTATTTTGTCCATTCATGGGTATTTAGTTTCTGAAGAAACAGAAATGGACATTGGGATTCCAAACAAAAAAAGCTTTGAATTGTGTGGTGGGAGGAGAGTAAATGCTAGTAAATCATGAGATCTGTAACCTGTGCAGCTGTTAATTAGTCACAGGGGACTTGAACAGTGAAACTTGTGAGTGGTACCATTCAGGTTAAGTACAGGAAGAAATGGGTTTTGTTTTGCATTGCATTGTGTTTGCAGGATACTCGAATGAAAATATGTAGCTTTGTTGGTAGTTAAACACAGCTTTGAATCCCTGTTTTTCCATGATCATAAGATTGTTTATGTAAGATATGAGGTCAGATCTTACCCTGAAGTAGTACAGTGTTTTCATTTATCAGTTAAACTCCAGATGACTTTTGAGATTAGAGCGGGTAGTGGTTTGAATGTCTTCTGTCATTCCTTATATTTTATCTTTTTTTTTTTTCTCCAAAGGACAAAAATTTATTCAGTAGTTGTGTAAAAAATCTTACTTAGATGCAAGTTGTAATTAATGGTTCAACTTAATTTTATATCGTTATATAATGTTTCTGTATTTTGTGTATTTTCTTGCTCTCGTCAGGTCTATTCTTACCCTTATGTTTATTGTTTGGAGGTAAAGCTTTCTTAAAATGGCCTGTTCTCTTTTCAAAGGGCCCACTTCAGCAGTGAAAATAAACTCCTTGAAATAGTTAGTGTTGAAAATGAAATTGTATTGTTTTTTTAATTTGGATTCCTTCGTTTTCTTATTACTTGTACCGTGTCTTTAATTCTCTCTGGTATTTTGGTGCACTGTCCCTCATTATGTGTAAATGTATCATAGAATCACAGACTGGTTTGGGTTGGAAGGGACCTCAAAGACTATCTAGTCCCAGCCCCCCTGCCACAGGCAGGGACACCCTCCACTAGACCAGGTTATCCAAAGCCCCATCCAACCTGGCCTTCAACACTGGCAGGGAGGGGGCAGCCACAGCTTCTCTCAGCTGAATCATATTCTGTTTTTAATGAAAACAAAAGATGATGTGCTGTACACTGTGTAGGGACACGTTAAAAGTTCTTTGGGATGAAGCCACTGAGGTTTGTTATACATTTTATTCAAGATCCTCCCCATGTCAGTAGAGGCCTACAGTTCAGTGAAGTTTTGTTGGTGTATAACCACTTGTCAGGGATTTCGTTTCTGCTTTTGAGTTGAGATTATTTCCAGATCCTAGAAAATCAGCTATGTAATAAAATTAAAAAAATTCCTTTTCAAAACAGATGCCTGAAAAGATACTGATTCTTCTTGTGTGTGTGGATGTTGAGTCAAACAAAAATCTCTTTTTGTCTGAAGAATCTCTGTCAGCCACAGGATTTTTCTCGTGCCCTTTTTACTGATTTATCTGTGTGTGTTCCTTGGAAAAATTTGAAATAGTCATTGCATAATGAAAACAACAGAACAGTGTGTGTAAGAATGAGCTTCTGTGTGTTGAATTGCCACCTACCTTTTTTCACCTGTAGAGCAACTTCATCTTACTCCTTGAAGCATGTTGGCAAACTGTTCAACTAAGATACTGCAAGTAGTGACATGGCAGTAGGAAGAAGTATTTGAAGCAGACATTATATCAGTGCAGTAACACGCTGGGTATTGCTCAAAGGTAAGCTAAGTAAACAGTGCTTAGAGGATTGTACAGTGCAAGCAGCCTATCTTTTTTTGAAAACTAGATCTGGTTCTTCTGGTTCCTGTGCACTTACTGTCAAATATTGTCTGTCTTTTCGGCAAGCAGTGTATAATCTAAGTGGAAAACACCTCTAGAGTCCTCTACTTCTTTACATTGATGGGACAGAGTAACCACTTCTGTAAGACTGGATAGCTACTGTTACTTTGGCAAAATGGCCAAAAACGTATGGAAGCAGTCTGTGACATAGTAATATTCATTAGCCTGCAAGTGTTAATCAACCTTTGAGACTTGCATTGAAGATGGTAATAGTATAAGCACCAGACAGGATTATGGATTTGAACCCTTGTGCAACTACTTGTAGCCTTTTGCAACTAGTGACTAAATCTGCTAGTGGTGGCTTCCCAATTTCCTAAGAAATGCCAAGTAACTAAGTACAGCCCTACAGCATAAAGCGTGGTGTTCTGAAAGATGGCATCTGGCAAGAAAGCTTGTGGGCACACTGCCTGTTCTTTGGTGATGTGAAATTTACCTACCTTTAGCAAAGCAAGATGTAGCCCCTCCACTCTTACCCCTGTGGATCATAAAATAGGTTAAAGCGTAATGTTGTCCACTTTGACTTGGTTTAAGCAACCTACTCTTATGGTCTGTAGACTTCACATTGAAAATGAAACAAGAAGTGCTTGAAGAAAATGTTGAAGTGCTTTGTTCCCTTAATAAATGTTTTTGAAGATTGAAGGGTAAAGGTCTTCAACTTGAGTCTGAACTGTACCATGGCAACAAAAAACTTGTTTGTTCTGCTGAGTCCTCTCAGATTCCTCTCAGAGAGGTCAGCCAGACCAACAACATGCTGGAAGATACCTGAAGAATACAATAGCAAACCTACTGAAGCCTTACAAGTATGTAACTTCTTGAAGGTAAAAAGCTGTGGTCTCATACTGGAAATGCTCAGCCACACAGCTGTGGGATTCGGTACGCCACGTTTAAAGACAATACCACAATTTATGTGGGGGTGGAGACCTGTGAGGGTGTGCAGCAGCACTGGAGGTAATGACACAAGTTCACAATAGCAGCAATTTGTGGTTATCTCGATGGCTGTATCAGTTTTGTGCTCATAGGTCTGACAAGGAAATCTTCCTCAGGGAGTCTGTGTCATGCTCATGTACGGTCGCTCTGTCACAACCTGGCTGGAGTCATCTTTGTGACTCCTTGAGCGTGGGAGGTGTATGAAGGCATAGTTTCTGGTTGCTTTGTAGTTTCAGAGGGAAAGATCTGTGGGAAACAAATGTGGCTAATACATTTGCAAATGTGATGGGCTCTTAACATGCGGGTCATGAACTGTAATGATGCATTTGACATCCCTGCTGATGAGGAAAACATCTTGATCCTGCTAATCAAAGATTTCCATCAAGAGCTAGACATAGTTTTTTCCTGATTTGCTGCAGTCTGTGTAATGACTGTTGCAGGAACATTACCATGTATTCTCAGAGAGCAGCTTCTAATTTGTTTCACATCTTAACTTCCATACATTTAGAGAGAACCAGTCAGTATTCTCAATGCTGAGAGAACATGCCCTGCTGGTTCACAGGCAGGGGGAAATACTTATAGGGTAGCTCTGGAAAGCTTAGGAGACCAGTTATTTCAACTGAAGCTATCTTGCCTAGCAAGATTCCTGGTCATTTTATTTAAGTGTGCATTTATGGAGTCACTGCAAGTAAGAAGAAAGCTTATGTGAAATATATTTATTTAGTCATAAGTTCATGTGACTAGACTGATTTTATTTGGTCCCAACTTGGCCTCGATACTCTGAGCTTTTGTAAGATCTGGGTATTTGCTAACCTTACATAGGGATTGGACTTTCATTTTCCTTATGCAGCTTTAAAGTTCTCAGCTGAAATTACTTTATTTCATAAATTATGACTCTTTTCATAGACGAGTCTGTCAGTGATGAGCCTGTCAGTATTCCCTGAGAGACTAGTGATTCATGTACTCTCCAGCCCAAACCAGCGAGCATGATAAGCTGACTGTGTTTTCATGTGGCTAACTCTCTTTTAATGCATATAATTATACAGGTCAGTATCAATCCGTTGCATTTTTTTCAACAGCTTCTGTTTGGCATTTAAATAAGCTTAAACTAGTCTTACTGTTCCACGTACAATGTTGCCATGAATTTTTCCAGGCTAAATGGTATCCTACAGTTCAAGGATTTTTACAGAATGAGTATATTACTTTTATATCTTTCCCTTCATCATTGGATGTGTTTGTCCTCGTTGCCAGACTCAGAGCTCTGGTGCTTGTAGCTCCTTCATTTGAGATAGCCACCCTATGAATATCTGTTTTACAGATGCCATTTTCCAGTGCTGTTTTTGAAAGTCTGTTTGCTCTTGAAAACAACATCTGCTACTCCTGACTATCGCCGTATCGCTGGGAGACAGCGTGACCTTGCGCCACTTTCTAAAAATGCCTTACCTGTAATTGTTGAGAGTATCCTTTATTTTGAAATCAGAAAGGAAATGATGTTTTGTTAGTCTTGACTTGCTGACAGTATGCATTTTATGGTAGCTATGGCATAGCCAGTTTAATGTGCTGGTTGTCTTACTGTTTTTTTCCCTCCTTCACCCTGCCTTCCTCCTCAGCATCTTGAGGCAGGAATATTGTGTGGGTGTTGATGTCTCTTGTATCTAGGAGCATGAGGACAGCTGTAGTGAGTAGGGACAAAGTCTACTGGACCTTGTTTGCTGGTTTTGGAAGTAGCTGGGAGCATAACTGGTGAATGGTTCTGAGCAGCACAAGTATGGTGTAATATTTCTAAATTATTTTTTCCCCTCTTTCCTTTTGATACAGTCTGTTAATAGTCAGCAAGTTAGGGTTGTCTGGTTCATCCATACCTGCTTTTAAGAAAAGGTGCTGCTTTACACACCTGTCTAGCTGTCTGCTTTGTATTTCTGAAAAATAACTGTCCTCCTCCTTTTGTGGATTCATGACAGTTTGTTACAGATTCAGGTGTTACAGACTGGTATACAATAGTGTGTAACAGTTCTTCTTGCCACACCTTTCCTAAACTCAAGTCTGTCCTAATTAAATTCTCCCGTAAACTTTGGTCAGTATCTCAGACCAGCCTGTTCTTTTCCCTTACATTTCTAAATTCTGCTGGATTCCTTTTTTTGGGTGTGATGACAAGAATTAACATGAAACTTTCAGTTTATGTTAACATAGGATTGACTGACGTAGTACCATCATGTGTGAATGAGAAGGGAAAGCTGTTTCCTTTCTAACAATTCCAGATGTTTTGTTTACTTGACAGCTGTTGCTCCAAATCCAGCAGTTCAGTGGTCATAGCCTAACAGGATGCACTCCCTGGTGCTTGCCTATGGGTCTGTGCTTCTTGCTTGTGGGGGTGTGGGGGAGTTTTGGGTGTGTGTGTCTGTGTTGCCTTATCTGCAGTGACTTCAGGCAATGCAGTCCTTATTGTGTGGCTCTGCAGCCAGTGCAGCTTTGACTAACCGGGTAGTCTTGCATCATCCGTAAACTTGGATTGTTCACCCTCCTGCAGATCACTTGTTTAAAAAACAAAAAGCCACAAACAAAACCACCAACCAAGCCCTCACAAAATCCAAACAAAACCTCAAAACCAAAAAGACCTCAACAGCATAGGCCACAGTGTAGATGCCAATGACACTCTTGGTATCTTCTCTCTAGTGTGAAAGTGGCACTCTTGTTTCTGTCCTTTGAGTTTTCCTAACTGGATATCTAGAGAGGATTTTATGTATTTACTTATAATCCTATGGCAGTGTAGTTTTTTTAACAAGGTTCAGTAAGAAACACTTTTGGGGGTGGGGTGGGACGGTCTATTGCTTGGGTAAATCTTCATGTTGAGTCTTTCAAAGAACTGTAAGACATTAGTGAGACAGAAGCCTGCAGAAGTCACTCTGCTGCTGTCTGCTGCACCTTACTAATGCTGTCCCTTCTGTAGGGTGTAAATGAGTAGGAACTACAGTACTTGGGAACTTTCCTGAATTTCTCAAGACCATTGTGGGGTTGCTGCAGAGATCACTTTCATATATTGCCTTTGTTTTGTGAGGTAGCAAGGTTGTTTTAAATGAGGGGTCTCATGCAGAGATTAATGCAGTGTGAGCTGCTTTAAAACAGCGTACTATTGATTTGATGGACGTTGTTGGAAGTTTTTCAGCCTCTTGCTGGTGCTTCAGTTTGTGAGTGTTCTGCTTCTTCCTTTTGCAAGAAATTACTGTGGTATGCAGGAATTTCTTGGACTTTCTCTGAAACTTCTTTCTCAAATTTTACAGGATGCTTCACTTCGCTGTTAGTGGCAGTGCAACACAACATCTTACTGAGTGCACGTGTCACACACAGTTTGTTACTCTGGATCTGCAGAGTTTGTGACTGCAGGTCCAAATTATTGATTTTGGCTTCCCAGATCAAATCCCGAGGCTCCTTTCTTGATCTCTGAAAGATTTTAGTTAATTTCTTGGCATTGGGTAGAATAGCCGCATTGTGGTATTGAGTGAGCAGAAAAGGCTGTATACAAAATGCAGCTGTATGGTCCTATTGCTCTTTAGAGAATGACTTGAAATAAAACCTGATTTGCAGTAAGCGATGTGCTTGATCTCACAGACACCTGGCCAAAAGCAGTTTTAACAAGCAGCTGTATTTTTCATTCCATATGTGCTCCTATACTTTGTTTATAAGACAGGAACCCGGTCCCATTTTCTGGTCAGGGATAATTACCAGCAAAATTTGAACATGCTTTATTTTGTGCTTGGTTTTTGTGATGTATTTTTTTGGGTTTTTTCGGTGTTTTGTTTTGGTTTTGTGGTTTGTTTGGGATTTCTTTTGTCTGGCATAACAGTCCATAGATTGGTTGTTTTGTATAGATTACTAAAAATTCTTTAAATTATTGATTAATCAGATGATCATCCCTGTTGCCTTTGTAGGAGGCAGCAAGGTAGGACTTGGTAGGACAGTCCTGTTTCTCAGACTCCTGTCTAGCCACTTCTCTCCTGTATTTGTTGGACCATCCTGACTCATTGATCTTAAAAGCTTTTTTCAGATCTTCTGAGGCTTGACGTGTGAGGACAGCTGGGCCCAGAACCACTTGCATACATTAATAATGCTTTCTGTGGGTTTGCAGTATGTTCCCTCTCCGTCTGTGGTGTAGCATTACCTGGCTGTGTTTTCTCCCATTTCTCTAAGTGCTTAGAGAACATAATTTGCTTACCCAGCATTATTCAAGTGTGGCCATCATTTGCTTTTCTCAGGCTCTAGGAAGTGATGCAGCTTTTGTTCAGCATTAAAACCTTAGTTACAACGTTGTTTCCCTTATTTCAAGAAGAGTTTGGAACTGAAGAGTGAGCTTTCTGTCATGACAAGACTTTGGATAATTGGTGTGGGTTCTTTTATGGTAAATGGTGCCGGATTTGAGATTAGTGGAAAATAAGGGCATGTAAAGTTATGTTGCGAACCAGGTTTTACCCAAGGGCCTCAATCCTTCCTTTAGGCTTTGCTAAAAAAACACATTTCTCTCTTCAAATCTCCTTTTGGCAGAAGAGTTTTCGGTGTGAGATTCAGGCTTCCTTTGTAATCTCCTTTTTCTGTTATTGTGTCCCACCCTTGTTCCCTTCCATCTGCATGAACTCAGCTGGGCTTCCCTGAAGAGAAGGAGGCACTGTCAGTCCCTGCATACTGTGTGGGCTCCTCGCCGGTTGGGACATGCGGCAGGCTGGCTTCTTAGCTGAGCTGTGGTTTTGATTTACTGCAAACAGGCTAATTAACCATAAGTTGCCATCCTGCTGGTGTTTGTGTGCAAGGAAGCTCTGAAGCATTTATGCTGAGCTGCTCACAGTTTTCTATTTCTGATCAGTGGTTTTGTTGTTGTTAAATGTTAAGGGCGTAACATTGGCGTAACTTGAAATAAAATGTAGAGGAATAGGCAAGGCAGAAACTTTCTGAACTGCTCAGTTTATGCTTGGTGTTTCTAGATCTTTTTCAAGTATGGACATAACTCAGTTTTGTATTTTGTTATTTAATATCCAAGATGAGATTTGTGCTTTGTACTTAACGGTGTTTCTGTAGTCTTAATATAGACTAATTGATGGAGAATCTGTGTTTTTTAACCCTCTCAGAGAGATTTAGCAAGTGCAGTATTCCAGTGCTTCCAAAGGTAGGATAGAGAGGTAGTGTCCCTTAGTCTTGTTTTCCTCAATCATAGTAATATCTGAGGGGTATCACTGTAGAAAACATATCCTTTGGTATTTGGTTGTTTGAGATTTTTTTTTTTCTTATTTGGTTGACAAATTTGTATTTTGTAGTTGCTGGACCCTCTCTTTTCCGTAACAGAGTTCAGCAGTAAGGTTCTCATATTAACAAAATTCTCAGATCTGTTCAGTGGAAGACAGAAGTCTGTCATCCAGCCTTATCATTCTACCCTTTTGTACCATCTGTAGGCAATTAAGAAAACAAGGTAAGAAAATACTGTTTGCTTTTTGCTCTATATAAATAAATGGAAGTGAGCATAATAGCAGCCAAAGGAAACATTCTTCTGTGCTTGCAGCAAGGTTTGTCCAAAATAATAGACCTTGTATTTTGTAAATGTTTGGTTTGCCTCTGATGTTTAACATTTTAGGCTCTTTAGTGTATTTGGGTGCATACTAGGCTAAGTGTATGATTTCAAAATCCATTGGTGGAAGCCTTCTAAGACTGGACCACCTGCTGTGTTTGCTCTGCTGTTTCAATTGCTCTATTATATGATTTCTTCTGTTGCAAGTTGAGGAGGATGGAGGAGGCAACTTGGTTAAAGTATTACTTGACATTAAGTGGTTTTGCTGGTCACCACTTCCCTGGTTTGGGAACAAAACGTTTTACACGCGTGACTTGTCTTGGAGTTGGTGTCTTCTAGATCCACAGAACAATGCATCCATCTTTCCATGGATCCAGTGGAGTTGGGTTGCATCCACAGAAAGCTGAACCAAGGCTGAATGGCTTCCGCTTCCCATGAAGTCATCAGATCGTGAGACTAGTTTCCTGTGCACTTCAGTGATTACTCTTGGGTTTTAACACTGAAGTAGCTGTTGAGGCTGTGTATGAAGCTACCTCTGTCACTAGTCACAGCACTAATGCTGCCTAATGAACCAATTGTTAAAAACAATAAATTCTTCAGGGTTTGGAAGTGTCTTCATATAACTAATATTACAGAAATAACGAGCACTTTGGTATGAGACTTTAAGTAAACCACGCAGAACTGTATGGTAAACAGCAATGATTCTGGCCAAGAAACGTTTGAGTCAGCACAGGAGATGATGTGAAACATTCATCCGTCTTGCACAAAAGAAATGAGGGCTTTCCTTGTGCTGAGAGGACAGAGTGGTGCCCAGCATACCTCTAGCTTTACGAACAGCCTCCTGCCCCTGTGAGAGAAAATCAGATTTGTAACGTAATCCAAATGACAGCACTGTCTCTGTACCTTACCATGTGATTCTGCCTCTCTTGACTGAACCAAAAACACAGTCAAATGGGAACCTCCAGAGTTCATGAGCAAAATTAGGTCTCATCTACAGTCCTGTCCTCTCAAATGTTTGTAAGTGTTGGTACAGGATGACTGGCTAATCTTTGAGCCATTTAAAAAGCTCAGCTCTAGCAGCATTTCAATTAAAAGCTGCATTGAGGAACTGCTCTGCTGGCCTAAGGTAGTGCTGGTGTGGGAGACCTAGAAATCATGCTGCAGACACTGCTGCACACCCTCCTTTCAGCCACAGTTAATGCTGTGCAAACACTGTCTAGTGATTAAGTTTGTTCCTTACAAGATATAATGAGGAAATCATGCTTTAATACAACTTAAAGTATTAAGATAATTCACAGGCAATTTAATGCCATTTTAGAGGCAACTCAAATGTGTTCTGCCACCTGCGTCTGTCACTTAACTAGTAACATCATGGTGACAAGGACAGACTTTACTCTCCAGGCTGCTCTGTGCTGAGCACTTACTGAGTAATGTAAACAGGCACAGTGGTGGGAAAGCAGTGGGTAGGTATGTGAAACCTGTATGTAAGAAGCCTTGTGAATGTTGCCTGGTTAAGAGTATTTTTAAATTCAAAGACTTGCCCAGCTGAGTTGGGATCATATAGGAATGATGCTTTGAGCAAATGCATCTTATATCAAGAAAAAGAAAGGATCTAAGTAAGAGAACTTCGGTGTTTACAAAGAAAGCACCTGTAGATTTTGAAATTTCTTTTTCATGTTGAAAATAATGCTGCCTAGGAGACTGGATTTAATTTGCAACATTACTCCGTAAATATTTTAAAGGCTAATGATACGGGTCAGTGCTAGGATGGGTGACACAGAAGCTGTTAGCTTATGCATTCTTGGTCATATTTTGATAATCTTCATCATTGCTACTTTTTAAAACTTCTCTGAAAATGAGTAACAGAAGTTTTGAGGTAACATCGTCCAGGTACCTGTGGCAGCAGTGGAGATGGTAGTCTTTCACAGAGATAATTTTTATTTTGTTTTGTGCTGACTATCCAGCCTGTTTATTTTATTCTCCAGGTCTTAGCTGTGGTCAGCCCGTGTCCTTTCTCCCCCAACCCCAACACTGGAACAGCTCAAGGTCAAGAATCTGGCTGCTAAAGGAAACTGTTTTGTTTTGCATTAAGATTAATGGAGCTTTAAACTAACCAGGAGAGAGAGGAGGATTGTTCTGCTGAAATTGTTAAACGAATCCACCCTTTTCAGCAGACAGGGTTTTGTTCTTAGTGGTGCTGGGAACGAGTTTTTACCAGATCGCACAAGCAGTGGGATACTCAGTGCAAGTACATAATTCATTTTTTCATAACAAAAGGTGAGATTGGATATGAATAAAAGTGGCAATCATAATTAAGAACTTAAGTAAACTCAAGACCATATTGTTGTTTAGTAGAGGATCGTTCAGTTGAAAATAACCTGAAATTATGGGGCTGTGACTTTGTGCATGTGCATTCTTTATGTGAGATTACTTGAGCAATGTGATACACTGACTGTAGTTCAGTTTTCCAAGTGATTTGATGAACACACAGAGAGAAAATACAAGGAAGCGCCTCCAAGCCCTCCTTGTCTGTTCAAAAGGCATAATGGATCCCATCTTTTGCTCTAAACATCTTCAAGACTCCTTTGGGGAGTGATATGGCAGCTGCTTAACTGATTTTGGAACAGAGAAATCTGAAAGTAAAGGTCAAGCAGAGGTGTTTTGTCAGTAGCATATTTCTCTTGTGTAGTCACTTAAATCCTGCTGCTGCTTCTTCCCCATCATCTTCCAGGCGCGCTTGGCTGGGCACTGTGTCTGGCTTGTGCAAGCACTGAGAGCCATGACCAGCCACACGGCGCTCACACCCTCTCTGTTTAATTCCACGTATTGGAGGGTGCAGGATTGGGAGTAAAATGTGATATTGTCACTGGGTTCTGGCTCAGTCCAGTATAATTTTGGCAGGCTGCAACCGGGAGATAACTTGCTAGTCTTTCTGATGAGGAGGAGGAAGGAGTTCACTGCATGCAGGCTGACTGTGAAAGCCTACACTGTCATTTTTCACTGAGAGGTTATGCAGTCCAGGGATGAAAAGTTAATGTTTCCTTTCAGACACACACTTCCAAATTCTTGAGGCCCTTTTTAGCCAGTTCACTAACATTTATTACTGGCCAAAGTACTAACATCATCTGCTGTGCAGGACTTCAGATGTGTAGTAACCTAGTTTTATTTTTTTCTCCCCGTAAGACAGATGATGACCCTAGGGGGTATAAGGCAAAGACCAACAATTGGGGGTTTCTCCTGCAGCTGGAGTTTTCTAAAGAAAATAAATCAAATCTGAATTTGTACAGGAATGTTTGCCTTGCATTCCACACACTGAGTCAATTTATCTCAGGGGCTCTCTTTTTCCTCCTCCCCACCCTCTTTAAAAGCTTGGTGACTGGAAAAGAAAAAGGAGGGGTGTATGGTAGATGGTAGAAAGAGATTTTGTAGCCACTGGTGCCAGGAATCATCAAGGAATGCTTAAGTAGTGCCTCTTGTGACAGCATCCAGTCTATTGGAAAAGCAGTATGTGCCATCTGGCTTCGATTTTGACTTAATTAAATGCATGCAGCCGTTTTTAACAACTCGGCTGAGATTCAACTGCCTTGACATTTTGTAAAGAGCTGGAGTTTGGATTTTGTTGGGGAAGCTACAATAGTCACCTGATTTATGTCATTTGGTTCCCTTTCAGTGCGGTCCATGAAGTTTGCTGCTACTTGAGTGACAATTCTGTTTAAATAAACTCTTAAGACTTGCTGACTCCTTGGAAGCCAGATGCAGTAGGGATTTTCCACTCTAGATTCTGGGATTTTTCTTATAACTGCAGTTATTTTTTTAATAGTGAAAGGAGATTCTTAAGTTCAGCCAAGTCATTTGTCTGGGAAAAGGCAAGCTGCTTTGTTGAAGAAGTTAGGTTACTCCACCCAGAGACTCCATATCAATGGGATTTTAGCTCTGTGTGGGGAGGCAGGATGGGGAATGATGGGGGGAAGGACAAGAATGCTTTCTTTGCTATTATCCAATCCTCCTTAATGCAGAGAATAGGGAGGGACTACTTTTTATGGCTAAGCAAACCATACTGTACTGATGAGATCCTGTCCTCCTAGTTCTCCTACCTGTTGTTTCATCTTGCATCTTCACTCTGACAGTAACTTACCTATGCAGATGCAGGATGTTGAAAAAAAATGTGCAAAATCCTACACATGCAATTGGAATCTTAAAAAGTACTCCTTTGTTGCTCTGAGTGCTAGGTATCTTGATTGAGGCTTTATCATTTTGATCTTTAAAGTTAAATTCATGAATTTGTCTTCCCTTGAAAATAGTATTATTGTTATTTAGCATCTAGGCAAGATAAGGATTAATTCAAATGGCCCTTCTTACTTTGAGTTTCATCAAGTTGACTAGTGATACGGTGAAGTATTAATGTAAAACAAGCCTTCTATTATGTTTATGAACCTTCCAAATGGTCAACTTCTCCTCCTTTTTGTTCATATATAGAGATTAATATTATACATAAGATTAACATACTTGTTCACATTTTTTCATTGGGAAGGCAATATGCTTGGAAGGCTGAAGAGGGAGTTGTTTTATAATTACATGTGCAGGAGTATCTGTCCCTTTTCTAGTTCTATATTGCAGTAAGTGTTTTTGACTCTTAATCTTTCTAGATCTTTTATTTTTAGCACGTTATCCTTGGCCAATTGCCACCCATTGTATGAATGGAATTCTACAGCTCTTGCTATGAACGTCAGTTTGCTTAGACCTCTTTAGCTGATTCAGTAAGCACAATATCCAGATCCCTCCTACTGTGTCTTAACAGCTGTGCTGCAGGCTTGGGATAGATTTAACATTTAATTTACATCCCTCTCTTTTTACACCCCCGCACCCCTGCCCAACCACCCCCCCACACCCCCCCCCCAACACACACACCCATCACCAAGCTAAGCAAACCCTCAGATCTCTAATGGGCACTCTGTCCTGCTCATTCATGAAAGAAGCTTTATTAGCTGGTCAGTAAAGTTTCACATCTCCATTTCCCTTTACCCATTCACATTTGATATCAGGATTGGTGGGGGGAGGAGGGAGAAAGAAAAACTGCTGTTTTTACAACCTTGGTGATTGGTTGGCTGTCTGTAGAAGAAAAACAGCATGAAGAGAGAGATAGCTGTCAAACATCCTCATGCAGCCCTGCTCAATGTGCCTTGACAGCTCTGGTCCCGAGGCTGAGAGGCTGCTGGAGTTCTGCTTTCATACATGTTGAGTTCTCAGCCTCTGCATTCAGACTGCTGAGAAGGTTACAAATAATGTTTCTAGCAAAGGAGGCACTTATTAGCGATAGCCAAGCAACATCTTCCTTCTAATGTTAATCTGATTACTGTAGGGCTAATTGACTCAAAGCAGAATTGAGGAGCTTTAATTTCTTATTGTCCACCTGCCTCCAAGGAGGGGTTTGAACAGCTCGAGTTGTTTGGAATTGCTTTCTCAAAATCATTTTGCTAGTGTGCGTTATGATTTTTATTTACTGCAATTTATAATTGAATTGAGAAGCCCCCAAATCTTTTCTTCTGTTGAGTGGGAAGTATCAGAGCATGAGATTCTTTCCCTGGTATGAGTGCACTTAGGTAGTTTCATTTGTGTTTGTCCCAGGTCGTTTTAGTAGGACTGCTGCATGGTCTCTCTGGGCTTCAGAGTGGCACTGTTGTAGCAGCAGATGTGCCTGTATATGATTTTAAGAAAGCATTTTTTCTACTTTTTCTCTGATTTTTTGGAGATTCACCATCAATATATCCATACAACATTTGTAGTATTACATACCATGATACAGGTAAGCAAGGCAATGGGAGCTGGGATGTGGGAAATAAATCTTAAGGAAAGTTATCTGATTGTTCTGCCTGTTTCCTCTCTGACCACATATTTATTTGTTTGAAGGAGACTCTGTAGGACAGAAACCTGAGCCAAAATTACATTGGGGTAAGAAGAAAGGAAATGATTCAAGCCAACTCTTACTCAGTTGGATTGAAGTTAGTGACAAGTTCATTTGGAACCTCCTGTGATTTTTGGATTGTAGAGCATCACTTGAAGAGCCCTAGGAGACTGCAAACTAGAGAGATGCCAAAGATTGTGGCTGGGTTGTACTATACATCCCTGATTTGAGGAATGGGGTCTCTTACCTCAATAGTGAATGTGTATCCATGCTTGGGAGCCCTTTCACAGCCAGTAGTGCAGCAGAGGAAGCTTTGGGAGTTGACTGTACAGAATGTCTTAACAGTTGAACCTGCTGATTAGTGGCTCAGCTGTAGAGTAAGTCAAGTAGGGTGTAAAACAACAGAAACCACTATAGTTTTGAGGTCTACAATTCTTTTTGGCTCAGCTCTTGTATGAAAGATAGTCAGCTTATCTCCTCTAACCTGTTCTGAGTTGACTTCTGTTTCTTGGTCCACAATTTTAATTTCAGTTGCATGTTTATTCTAAGGTTTAGCAAAACACTTAATTTGCTTTGTGCTTACCTTGTAGTAGCTGTACCCTTATGGAGGACTGATTTGGTGCTTGTGTATGTCAACTGTACGTTCTCTGGATAAAGAAAAAGCCTCCTTGAGCCTATATTCTTCTAGTGCATAGTAGATGGGTCTTGGTGCTTGGCTGAAGATCTAAAAGACCATGATTGGTATAAGCTTTTCATTGTACAGTTAGCTGCAGTTCTCAATTTCCTAATCTTTGGGGGAACTGGCTTTTGAACCTGAAGACATTTGCTGTTCTAGTTTGCTATGGTTATGGCATATACAAGTGCAAGCATGTAGGTACATATAGTATGAAACAGGTTAAAAGCGCTCCTAAGGTGATGATTATCTTTACATGAATATCATCATCACCCCTTTGTATTTCTAATTGTGAAGCAATCAGTTACTTAGAGGAAGTAGTCTGAACCAAATAAGCAGTGACTGTAAAAGCATGAGGTCACAAAGTTCAAGAGCCTGACCCCTTCAAAACCTAAGGAAGAAGAGCTGTGTAGCTCACTTTTGTAGTGTTGCTAATCTACTTTCACCCAAAGTAACAATTTTCAGATGAGAATTTAAAAGTCTTTACACTGACTATGGTTTAAATTTTATGTAGAAAACCAACACTGTGTCTTTTATTAACACACCTGTACCTGTACATTGCACTGGGGAAATAAAATTAACAGCTTTGTGGCAAAATTTACATGGTGGTTATAACAAATTTAGTTGTGACTTCTGACAGTGCTGATTGGAAGGCACAGGATACTTACTGAAAATTAAAAAAAACTTACTTGAAGTTTGAAAACAGGAAAGAAAATTCTTTTCCTCTCCATTTACCACCTTCTCCTTTGACTAATGAGAGAGAGTGGGTCAACACTCCAACAAGCAGCAAGGAAGATTTTTTTTTAATTAGGTTCTCAGAGACATTTTATTTTCAAAGAATATTTGCTGTAATTAATTTTGAAGTAGAACATTTTGACCAGCTTCAGTTTTATGCTTTCAGTTATTGAGATTTTTAGTGTCAGGAAGAACACTAATTTTGAATATCAGGGGTTTGTGCTTTAATTATTATATGTAGCCTTTTCTCTGCCAAAAGAAGTGTGATGATAAATCTTGAGCGGGAAGTTCAGAATATTTTAACTTGTTGTGTGGATGTGTGATGAAGGGAGCTTTTAATAAGGAGACCAGTCTGGGGGGGGAGAGAGGTTAAAGCAAGGCAGTCTTATTTCTTCTTAAATGTTTGGTGGTTTAGACCTAAGAGAAGAACGGGCCTTTTCTCCAATGTGGATAAGCCTTGGATTTTTCTGGATTTTGTTGACTGAAACCTGCTCTGTGACACGTAGAGTGAAGACAGGCTCCTTCCAGGGGCAAAACAGGGAGCAGAGTGAACAGTGTGCCTTCATGATGTAGGTACGTTCCTCCTGGGCAGGCAAAACCTGGAGGGTTAAGCTCATCCTTAGGGCATGGAGAGTGCCACCCCAGCCCTTGCACCTTTACAGGCTGTAATACAGAAAACTAAACCATACAAAATACCTTTGTTACTTATATTTACGAGGCAGTGAACAGTATGGAAAGTACGATGTCATCGGAACCATACGGCTGTATGCGTGTTTTGTGGGTGGGGATCTGGGCTGCAGTAACCTCCTGAAGATACATTGCTCGGATGAGAAAGCAGAGCAGTGTTTGTACAGTGACAGTAGTTGAATGTGCATAGAGTATATAGATCCCTTTTAAAATACAGGAGGGCCACGACCTTGCATTCCAGAGCAGATTAAGTAGAAAGCATCAGTAAAAGCCATTTGTAATCAGATTCTTTGCAGAGTTTTTCTTATAGTGTTTTTGATCCAAGATGAAGTCCGTGAGTGATGTGAAAGTCATCTTACCAGAGCATGAAACTTCCTAACTTTGTGCATTTGGCACACGTTCAAATGGCTCCGTGTGGGGTCAGTTGTACTTTAACCTTGAGCTTTAGGCATGCTGCTAGAGTCCAAGGGCTTTTATTTGTCCCCTTCTTTCCTTGGTTAATAAATTCTGTCTTAAAAGTGAAAATATTTAACAGAATGACTTTTTTTCAAGTTTTTCCACAAGTCAGATGTTAAATGTCATGATTCAGATAAAAAAAAAAGAAAAAAAAAAGTTGTGGGTTTGGAGAGTGGTTTTAAAAAAACAAAACAAATTCAAACTACTGTGGTAAGCCATTTCAGTTTGGGAGCTTGCCAAAGTTAGCTGAGGAGTTTCTTATCTAGCCTAGTCATTTCTCAAGCATTCCCTTAAAACTCCCCTTGAGTGCAGAGAAACGAGCTGGTTAGGTCTTGCTGTGTCTCAACTCTGCCTGCCCAGCGTCCCCACAACCTATGAATTTAACAGAAATGTGCTGTAGCATTAAATATTTTGGAAGGGATCCTATTTTGCTGTTGCTCAATGCAGCAAAGAAATAGCAAATATATTGCAGTATTGCTTCAGTGCCAATTAAAGCGATAGGTATTTGGTGGTTTTGGTTATTCCATGCTGTGGGGCAGAGCTTGATCTAACTTATTTAGCAGCACTGTGTTTGTTCATGTTTTGTGCAACCTGTAGGGCTTCCTGTGCTCCCCCCCCCCCCAAAAAAAAAGGAAAAAAGCAAGCTTTCCCTGGCTGGTGCGTGCAGCAGCTTCCATTAGTCTAAAAGAAAGCTTGTTGAATGTCAACATGTTTAGACATCACCTTAAAATAACTCCTTAACGCTCCCAAATGTTGCCATTGGGCCTGTTAAACAGAGAGGTGGTTTGTCTCCACAGCCGCAGAAGAGCTGCTGAAGACTTTACCTCCGGTGGCTGGGTGATTTTGCTTTCTGCCCTTCTCCCCAGTTAATTTCCGTGGGTCGCTTCTTTTGCTTGGCACACTGCTTAGGTCAAATTGCTTTGCAGTAAGATTCACCCTTTGCTACGTGTCTTCACGTGCTGCTACATACGTTGTCTGTGGGGTTTGTGGGCCTTTTTTTGTGGTGGGGTGGTTTGGGTTTTTTTTTTTTTCCTACAAAGCTCCTTAAAACTCTCCTTTTCACTTCTGTGCCGTTGACCGGTCAGACAGGGAGGTTTGGAGGCTGTGGGGTGGTTCTGCATTTCATGTCTTCCCTGTATCCGTTTGTTTAGCCTCTGGGATGTGATCATTTGCAAACAATGCACAGCCCGGTACAAACTGTTATAAATTTGTCAGCCACAAAAGCAGGGAGAGACTCCTCAACTCCAATGTGTATGTTGTAACTTTGTCCCTCTAAGAGAAGCTGCGTATCTGGTGGGCTTACGCAGATCTGGAAATATTTCAGCCCTACTAATACTGCAGTGCTGCAAATTTTTCAACTCAATTTACACTTGAGATAGTTATGTAAAGATAATACACTGCAGAATCGGGCTCCAGTGTAAAAACAGTGTGCTGGAAAGCAAACTCAAGGGTCTTTAGTTTTAGGTTGAAAAAGCAAAACTGTTATTGAAATGTCCTTTAGCTTTTCTGTGCTGTAAAGTGCTGGTGTTGGAGCCTGAACGTTTCACAAGGTGCTTGGCAGGGGTGGGATGGTTGTGAGAGCCTTCGAGGAGGCATGAGGCCATGCTCCAGACCTGCTGTACAGCGCGGTGTTTGCACAAGGAACACACGGCTTGGGAGGGCAGGGTGTCGATCCCTGTGCTCCCACATGCCCATGGATGTATGGAGCTGTCTGTGTCTCCTACCAGCACCCTGGAGAGGGAGGGCAGGAGCTTTGGGACAGGAGATGAGCTGTGCAGCGAGGACAGGGAAGGATGCCGTGGCCTCTCAACAAAGGCCAGTTGGGCTTTGCTTTCTGGTCCAGTGCCAGGAGGCTGCTTTGAGTTCTTGTGCGCTGGCTGATGGAAATACCCTTTGTTATTCCCCCTTTGGTAATAGGGCAGCTTAAAAGCAGCCATATCGCAAATTAATTTCTGCAAGGCTGTATTTTTATACAGTTTTGTGTTCTTTTTCCTTTTTTAAATTGGGAAAATAGCTTTCTTTTACTTTTGAAAAAGCTGGTACAGAGTTGTAGGTTAAGGATGATGCTTCTCTGTGAAAGAGGCTGACTTAGGCAACATATCATAACAGTTTCTAGTGGAGTTGCCTTAAAGGTGCTTTTAAAATGTTTCTCTCAGTGTACTGAAGTTTTCCATAATGTTGAAATTGATGAAAATGTGATTCCCCCCTGCCCCCCATATTTGAGTATGTGCTGATTAATCTCATGTATGAGCTGCACCTTTTTACCTGTGATCTTGTAATAGAAGAGTCTTCTAAATGAGTATTTTCTTCTGGCCCTGTCCTGCTTATATTTTAAATCCTCTTGACTAGCAAAGCAACTGTTGTGCTCCTTGTGCATATGTATAATTAACAAGCTGCTTGTATTGCCTCCTAATCTAGATTATTATCCTGAAGAGAAAAAAATTTTCCTTTCACAAAGAGATGAAAGGCTGAAGTGCAACTTAATACCAGCACGGAGGAATAGCATTACCAATTAATAACACTATCAGGAGAAGGAAGGGAGCCTGTGTTCCTTATCACAAGACCATTTTTAAAGTTGCACAGTTTTTAAAACTCAGCCAATTTTTCCTTGTTTGCATTTGACAGGGTCTCAGTAAGAATCCTGAAAATGCACATTTGGTTTAATATAAAGTAGGCAATGTTTTTAGTGAGTTTTGAACTCTTACTTTCCTGTTTTCTGAATTAGATTTTTATGGCTTTAAGCCAGTTTAGTGAGTACATCATAGCTTAATTATTAAGTACATTAATTTACCAGTTTATTCACTGTTTTGTGCTAAGCTCTTGGAAAACTGATACTGAGATAGCCAGCTATAGTTCTGATGCCAGATGATATTACTGGCTCTGTGGCAGCAGACTGTCTGGTCCTTTATCTTTCAGAAGATCACTGTGGAGGATTTTGCATGTGCAACAGAGTTTATGCCACCTGTATCCCTCTGGAGGTTTAGAGTGAAGTAATGAATGGGAAAAACCAGCAGCCTTTATTGGAATGCACGCTGCAGTGGCTATGCCAGGTAGGACTGAGAGAGTGAACTTGTGAACCAGAACAAACAGACTGTGTAGACTTCCTTTTTTTATTCCTAGTAAATTGCTATACAACATAGCTGTGTATTGGACCCCAAAGGTGCTTCAGTCACTCTTGTTAATAACTAAACTATCCAACTAAGAGGTCTGGTCTTTGCCTCACTGATAAATAGGAAATAGGATAATCCCAATGTGAGATGGACGTACAACAGTATTCTGGCAAAAGCGTATAGATGTTTTTGTGGATCACAGCCTTTAGACTTCATGGAAGGACCACTGTACAGAAAAAATTCTAAATTACAACTAGTAAAGCCGTGAAGAATTCAAAGCATATGGACTAAAAAGGTAGTTCTTTCAGAAAGCTAACTCAAACTTTGTAACAGTCTTGAAATACAAATAGCTATAGTAGATAACTATAGAGAAGGAAGGAGAGAGCGATTGGTATTTATAATGAGAAAACTACCAATAGAAGACAAAAACAAACTTGTGGTTTGAATAACCACTTAGAAAATGCAGTGAGGTTTTATTTGTAAACTTAGACTGGATGGTGCCCAGACAAGGATAAACCTATGACTGATAACCATTACAGATCTGTCCTAGCTCTAAAATCCTGTATGTAGCCCGCCAGTCTCTCCAGCTTCATGTAACTAGCTACTGTTTCAGAGGAAGAAATTCTCACTATTTCTGTACAGAACCATAAACCAGCGGCTTAGAAAATGAAGGAAGAGGTATTGTCTAGTAGATACATCATGCTTCCTTTAGCTGGTAATGTCTCTGCACCCAAGAGAGCTTCATGAAAGGTTTTGTCTTAGTTTACTTGGTGCAGCTCAGAAAATAACGTGTGCAGCAGTGTGAGCTTTTCACATATAACGAAATGGGAATTTTAGGTCTGAGTTATCTAACTTCCTGCACTTCAGCCTTACTCATGTCCTGGAAACCCCCCAATATAAATAGTCACAGTTCTTCTCTCTGAGCAGCCCAAGATGCATTGACTGCAGTCTCCCTTGGCGTAATACTGTGGCTGCTACTACCTACTGTGTGGTACGGACCCAGACCAACTGAAATGGACTATTTCTAGCCCGTCGCTGCCTTCCTGTACCTCCAAAAGAACAAATGTGTTTTTCTCCATCAGTCTCAAGGTAAAGAGTATTTTTCAGCTTACAGGGAGGAAGCTGAGAGTTTTGGGATGTACTCCCAGAAGGCACATCTGCACCTCGGGAGAGAAGAACAAAAGCCAACAACACGGTGCAACTTTCCTCCAAGATGGCATAGCCAGCATGTCTTTCTGGTGTGTCTGTGTTGCTCTTTTCTCTCTCTGAGGTTCTTTGAAGGCACAGACCTGTGTTTTGGAAACACTACACATATATAAAGAGGAGGAACTAAACCATGTGATCTCACACTTCTCATAGTCCTTAGCTGCTCTTGAGACAGAGAAACTAAACGCAGGAAGTATAGGGATAGACATCTAATAAAAAAAGAGGGTTTCTATTGACCCAATTAGTAAGAGGATTGCAATTTGTTCTTATTTCAACAGCCCTCAACTTTGATCTGTAGCAATAATACACTCTTTTGATATTAAAAACAAGCAAAAGCTCCAAGTCTGCTTTTAGGTATACTGTTTGCTTTTAGCTGTTTCAAGGAGAATTATAGCTCTTGGCAAAAATAGCAAGGTTCATCTTCAGGAGCTGAGGTGACAGATGTTTTTAAAAAAAAACATTAACCTTTTTTCAGGTCCATAGGTAGGACAGACAAAAAACTCTAGAGGCATACAAACTGCAGTGTCTGACATTTAGCTTCTAGTCCATATACTGTTGATAGTAATTAAGTGCTTTAAATAAGTGATCCACAGCATTCCCTGTTAAGCAGGGAACTACTTAAAGAGGTATCCCAACGTGAACATCTGAACAGAGAAGCAGTCTGAATTCTCTCCCATTCATTGTAAGAGGAAAGTCGGGACTGCAGTAGCAAAGTGAATTTACAAACCATAAGCTCAGGGTGAACTCCTCTATCTTCCCTCCCCACCCACTTCTATTTTCCTTCCTTTTCACAAGTGGGGATGACTAATGCCTCTCCTTTTAAAGTGAAGCCAAAGTGGGCAACAGCAGAAGTGGTGCTTGTTCATCTCTTCTGACCTATGCAAATGTTGGCATGCATGTCCAGAAAATGGGAGGCGTTTCTTCCTCTGCTTGGGGGTGGTTCAACCTCACACCTCCTATGGCTGGAAGACTTCCCTAACCACCAGGCTGGATACTGGGACAGTGCAGTGCTCCTCAACCACTGTGCAGAGGCAATTCTGGACTGGTAGGGTAGGGGAGAGTATGAAGGAAATGCAATTAATTTTTTTTTCCCCTCCTTTTTTGTAGACCATGACTAGGATTTTTTGGGGGAGAGGTGGGCAGTCTTGGGTACAGATTTCAGCTCATGGTATTTATATCTGTAATGAGGAACACGAAGCCCATAAATGCTCCTGAAAGCAGAGAGAGAATCCTCCAGTTATTCTCCTCAATGAATATGCCACATCTGTCAGATGTTTTGTTAAAAGAAAATCTTTTCTGAAGCTGCTTCCTAATAAGTTAAGATTAAGATGTGTTTCCAGATCATTAGCATTTAAAGGATGGGAGATACTCCCATCACCTAAAAACCCAGCCTGCTCAGCTGCAGCCCAGTCCTCAGTGTAACCTCAGGAAGACCAAACTGCTCAGCAATGAGATACTCTCTTCAGTCAGGTTTTTTTTTCAGCAACTTGTGCTTCAAGGAACTATGAACGTGGAATCCCAGGAAGGATTTACCAGTGGGTAAAAATGTATTCATTCATTCAGCCAAATTTTGAGGCTGTTTTGATAAATGGCCTGTTACTTCATTAGTAAAAGAAGGCACCAAACTGCCTTGTTGGAAGGACTGTGGAGACTAATGCACAGCCTGAAGTAAATCTGAGGTATAGGTTTTAAGTTTCAGTCGGGAACTGATAGAAGATTGGCAAGGTGATGGATTTACCTGAGAATGCAAGGCATTCCCAAGTTTCTGGAAGTGGCGTGGTTCAGCCCTGCAGGTAGCTGAGCGCCAGTGAAGTCTAAGCCTGCATGGTCAGTCATTCAGAATAAAGGCAGACATCATGCAAAGGTGGAAGGTGTCTTCAGAAGCCAGAGTATCATTATAACAACATGCCTTTGAATACAGCTTGTATTTAAAAAGACCAATAATTTCATCTTCATGATTGAGTCTGCATTGCAACAGTTTTCTGAATCACAAAATGTCGGATTATCCTACTGAATGCTGGTTGGCCTCTGTCCCCCAGAAAATGGTGCAGAAGAAACATCTTGCCTGTTGTGTTTGGAAAGCAGAAGTTTTCCAGTTGCTGCTCGAGTCAAACTTTCAATTTTCTTTCACCATCATGAACAAAATCTTAATAATAGCTGTGATTCTGTGGAAAGGTTTTCCTATAATCTAGAGTCTAAAAATTACTGAATTTAGAGAAAATTTAAATACAGTACAAACAGAGCTTTACAGTATGTAGCTGTTGTAATGTAGCATGCAGTTTAAGTGAGTGTCATTCAGAAGAGTAGATTCTCTGCTGTTGTCAGTGATGATAGATGTTTCTGTTGAACTCAACATGTAGCTAAGTCCTTTTTGACCTAATGATCTTTGCAGGATGAGTTGAAGATCTACTTTGAAATGTCAACCTCTGAGTTGGTATTTACAAAAACACTCCTCCTTTGTGAGGGAATCTCAGCCTGCATGCAGAGATCTTGTGTGTAAGACAAAGTTCAGGGGCTTTGTTTAGGCAATCTTCTGCACTTCACTGTTTGAGGAATCGGGTCTCTGCTCGGAATATGGTTTTGGGGGGGGAAGGGAGGCTGCAGTGACAGGCAAGTTTTGAATGGGAGTGCTGCTTACAGTGGGCAGGCCCTCCAAAACACCATGTTGCTTTCTTCTGACGGTGGTCATAAGACACTGCCTGTGGGAAATTGTCAGGACTATCAGACAGTGAGTTAAAATACTGCTTTGCTCCCAGCTCTTGCATGCTTCAGCATTAGGCCTCGTCTGAAAGGAAAACATCTGTTTCACAGCGTTCATAAATAACACGGGCAGCATTGCGTAGGTTCCACAAAACACTTCCCTGAACCATGTTCTGGACTCCTTTCAGAACGTCAGCGCGGGCAGAGGTGTGCAAGTTCAAAATCTCCCGTGCAGTGCGGTGGTCAGAACAGCCAACCCCCTCCCAGCAGCGCTGACATCCTAACCTGGGGCGCTGAGGCGTGAGTGTTTGATTGGCCGTGGCTGCCCGCTGCTGGAGCACACGCCAGGGGAAGTGCTCCTGTTCCCTGGCACAGGCAGCGGCGGGAGGCACACGGCCTGTGCGCGGCGGCATGCCCGTGTGCCAGTGTAGCACCCTGGCCCACAGTGTGGGAAAATAAAAGTGTGATTATTAATTTTCTCCTGTTGTGCAAGAGTTACTGTGCAAACATTCTTCCCCAAAATTCCACTCATACTTGAGCAAGTGCTGTGTGGTGGAGTTGTGACTTGTGCTGCCTGAACAGGATGTGTCTTTAAGTAAGTGCGTCTGCCTGTATGACAGATACTTTTGCCAACCAGAAATACAGATGTTGGTCAAGCTGAGTAGTTTTGTGGTCATTAAATACATACTTTCTTAATCAGGAAAAGCAGTTAATCGTGTGAGGAATGTTTCGATATTTCTTTAAAACTTTTTTTTAATGTCTTTGGGATAATGTGCCTGCTCTTACAGCTAATTATGTCAGCAACATGTGTTATACAATGCTGCTTTTGAAGAGCTACAAAGGAAAGCTAATTTGGAAAATGTCCATTTAGAGTAGTAAGCACGCTCTAATTTCAGGATCTAAGAAGTCTACTGTGCTACATTACAATTTGCTGCTAAATCCATGCAGCTTTTTGAAGCTCCTATTTGTATGTTTTGTGTAAGTTTCTATTACTTTAATCCATGGTGATTTTAGTTCACCAGTTTGTAATTCACAGCACAATCCTATAATTTCCTAAGTAAAAAAAAATCTTTGTCATGTGAGCATGAATTACTTGACCCAGTATAATTATCTTATTGGTTAATTATCTCTCATTAATCCTAGGAAGAATTAGACTTCTATAGTAAAGGTGGCAAGATACTTGCAGAGATGCCAAAAATGCTTGCATATCTAATTCCTGTGGTGAATTTTTCATGAGGAAGGAATTTCTTCTTATGTTTTATGGTGACACTGAGTAATGGAGTTGTGAGCATGGGTATATAGAATGACTACACAAAATGGAGAACCCAAAATTAGGAACACTGAGGACTATTTAGAAACAAAGAAAATGTTTTTGGGTCTTTTGTTTATATGCTTTTTGGGTTTTTGTTGTTTTGTTTTGTTTGTTTTTTAAAGGGGTTTTATTGGAGGGTAGATTTTTTTTAACAAAACGCTGGAATATAGGGTGACAGGGCATTGATGGTGAGGTGGGAAAAGGGCAGGATGTCATAATGTCATTGATGCCAGGGGTTGTGCATTGCTATAGTCACTCTTCGCAGAATTGGATTTTGCTTTTCTCAGGGTTCCTGACTCAACAGACTTGTAAGATGTTGGTGCTTAAGTCCAGGTACATGAACACTTTGTGTCCTAGGAAGGTAGATGGGGGCTATTTGTTCTTGTCAATAACCTGTGTAAAAACACCAGTAGGGTTTTTATTGGCGTGTTTTTATTACCGTGGCATCATGAGAGATTTGCGTTGATTTGTATTGGAGGTGTCTCTGTAAAAGTGACCTCCTGGGGTCTGACTGTGCCCATCAGTTCAGATACCACAAGTTTACAAGGTGGTGGGCAGAAACTGTCATGCAGTCCTCTCTACGACTTGTTTTGTGAACCTTGTTCGACAATTTTAGAAGCAATTGCATTGCAGTTCCTGCCCTAGAAAGAAATATGTTTAATGCTGTATTTAGTGTTTGCTTTCTTTTCACTTTTGAATTCTGGGACAAAGTGGAGTGGGGGAAGCTCTCTTCCTTTACTGGGATACTAACAAACAAGAGCAGAGGAGAAACTAAGGGCAAGGTTACCAAGACCTTTTTTGTTTCTACAGTAATATGTTGTGGTTTTTTGTTGTTTAACTTGAGGGTCGTCCTACTAGCTTCCAAGTTTTTATTGCTTTAAGAAAGGCAAATGGAGATTGTGTACAGTGTGCGCAGCAGGAACAAGTGTTTGGCTGAGTGGCAACAGATAACTGAATCTATTCAGTTTGAAGTACTATGTACTTACAGTAAACAGGGTTGTGTAAATCATATAATGGTGAATTAAGACAGTTTTAGGGGTTGTTGCCTATTTTAACACAGGGATGGTGGAGGAAGGAATAAATGCATGTTCTTGATTGAACTTGGCTTTAAATATTAGAATTGTTGAGGAAGATGATGGCAAAGGAAGACTTTAGTCAGTTAGCTGGGTGCTCTGTCAGCCTGAATATCAATTCTGGGCAGGGAGCAAAAGTTAACCTAAAGAACAAAGTCTGTTGTCAGATTTTAAACCCTTCAAATTTTAGGAGGAGCCTCACCCTTCTTTTGAAGGGTTGTCTTTTTTGTTGTTTTCTTTGCAGAGGAATGGGTGAGGGAATCAACAGATAAGACCTATTTTAAAATTCAGCAACTCTGTAAGACTTTTTTTTTTCCCTTGAAGAAATACTGCAAAGGGCAATTCTTGTTGGAGAAATTGCTATCGGTTACTATGAGAGCAGGTCTTTCTTTCCTTATTAATGCTTTCATCTGCCAGATTGTTGCTTAGATGTGTAACATGATGTTCTGCTCACCCCACTGCATAGCAGTGGGTTCCTAAATGAATACCTCAGCAGTTAACTATTAAAAATTGCGTTTACTTTTGTGATAAAATCAAGTTCTCAGGTGTTAAGAATATTATACAAGATTTATTGGGGAATACTTTTTCACTCTCTGAAAAATGAGCATCTGTACTATGAGATAAACAGAAGGTCCCAAATAGCAATTGTGACTATATACCAATGATGGTACAAGTTTGTCAAGGTAAGCATTCTCTTAAAAATGGGCTGTGTGAGAGAAGGTATTTAAAATGGAGACCTAACACTGTAAAATTCCTGTGGCTTTTGGCAGATCCATCATAGTGCTTTTTGAAACTAACAGGCGATGAAGCAGTTTCCCGTTGGTGGGTCTTAATCAGTAATACCTGTCTCTGGAAGGGTTGCTTTTTTTTTTTTTTCTGGAAACCACAGCAGTTTGTAGACATAGGCATGTGTGCAACTTCATTTTTATGTAAAAGGTTACCTTTAGACTGATTGACTAAATTAAATAGAAGAAATTTATTTTCAGTATGTATCTGTAATCTACTAGGTCTCTCAATGTCTTCCTTTGAGGTATGTCAAAGTTCTTCACAAATAAACTCTTAAGTTGATGAAAACAGACTTTTCCTTTGTAATTAAAGCACAGTCATATCTATATGACCATATAGACACACTCCTGTTTTTCTTTGATTTGATGGTAAGTCCTACCTTTTCCTAGTTATACAGCGGTGTTTTACAGGCTATTGGTATGTATTTGGTATGTTATCATCAAGGGCACATTGGCAAGCTGGGACATTATTTTCCTAGGATGGACAGGAAGGCAGAAAGATAAGCCAACCTTGTTGGAAGTATATGGTAGTTGCAAAGTAAAAAGCCTTGAACCTTATGATCGTAAAGATTACTTTGTCAGGTCATATTTTTCCTCTTGGAAGTCTGTTCCTGTTATCAGTTTGAAAAGATAAAATGTGAGTTGTTTCAATGCATAACTTCTCTTTTTTTAACCATTCTTATCATTGTTCATAGTAGCTGAAAGTACAAAAATGTAGATGTATAAAAAGTGCTCAATGTTAACTGCACAGATTGCATGTATAAACAGCCTATATGTATACACATATATAATCGCCCATAAGTAAACTCACACAAGTAAATAAGGATAAGCTAAGCCTTTCAATCTGCTCTGGTACAACATTGGTTGTAACTGCATATAGAGAAAGAAGTTATCTTTTGGCTATTTTTTTTTTTTTTTTTTTTTGTATGGCACAGGTACATGCTTCTTATTTTGTCATTTTGGACACAAGATAGGAAGGTGCATTTAAGAACAATGTAGCATATCCATGAGTTCAAACTCTGGGTTCAGTGCCATTAGCTTCTGTAAAATGCGAACCCACCGCTCAGCTAAAAAGAAGTGGGAGTTATTTCTCAATAACTCTTGAATAAGCTGCGTACAGCTTGTCTGGATGAATGCTGAACTAAGTAACAGCAGTAGGAGAGTGCCTGGATATTGATGATGCTAGGAAAAAAGAAAACAAACCCAAACTTGAGCTATGCTTCACAAAGATAGCTTTTTACAAACATGTTCCTGTGAGGGAGGGATGGGACTGAGGTTCTCCAGGTTGACGATCAGCACCGACATCAGGCTTCTTCCACCACCCTGGCTTCCAGCATCTCCATCTTTTCCATTCTTGCTCCAGGTAGGCTGGGTCCTTTTTTGCTTTTCCCTTGCCTGGGTTCCAGCCTGGGTGTTTGAAGCTTCCCTGCCCAACTTATGCTGTTCTAGAGGGGCTCTTGCATAGAAAGATCCCCAGAGACTACAGTTTGTACCTGTTCAGTTCCTCTGGGGAGGTGGAATGTCTGCAGACCTGCTGATGTGGGTTATATGGGCTGAAGAAGTCTGGATATGCTTCTAAATATTATTGCAGGAAATCTCACTGAGTTGGAAAAAGCAGATTTTATTTAGGAGCTGTAAAATGTGTCTAGCAAAGCTTAGATACTAATGGTGAAAAACCACATCCCTGATGGTAAACAGCCCCACCTTCCTTTTCCTGATTTGAAAGCATCAAGGTGGGTTTTAATTTATTTTTCTTTTAAACTTTTCCTTTTTAATTTGAGTACAAATGTTCAGCGATGAAATGTTTCCAACTTCTGCTACTGAAACAATGGAACTGCCTTGGAAAAGAACTTTTAAAATAAACATCTGTTGTTAAGTTTTTGAAACCTACAAATCTAGGAGAAGTCTTTCTTCCGGATACTTTTAATCTGGAAATTGTGGTTGTTAGCTTCTTGGAACAGAGTCTTTAGATTTTAAATTTTTAACTTTGAATACTTTAACACCAGAAGAGCAGCGGGCCCAGGTGGGTTTCTCTGCCAGTTCAGTAATTCTGTGGCAGTGGTCATCAGCCATTGCCATGAAGCCTAGTGAGAAATAAACTGCTGTTAGGGAAATATATTGCCTTGGACTTAGCGTTCCTAAACTTTAGCACAGTTTGCTTCGAAGTTACAAATGAATCTGTGCAAGAGCAAGCATGGGCAATGAATGGCGGGGGGGAAGTGATGGCACCAGGCAAAAGAGAAGTTCTGGCTTCTGTGTAAGTGTCTGCTGAGTCTCTTGCCTGCCTGATCAGAGCACAGCAATTGCCAAGCTCATAGTACTGGAGAGGAGTGGACAGGCCTAGATGTTGCAAGCTGGTAGCACATAGTTAAGCTTTACTGTATGCTACTGTTCCTTCATGTTTGTGTTGGGTGGTTAATGGTGGTTGTTGGACCCGAAGTCTGTGGGAAGAGGTAGTTTGGGGTTACGGATGCCCTCTTAGGGACTTCAAGGTTTGCGTGGAATTCCTTGTTTAGCTGCAAACATCCTGTGTTGGTTTCGACCCTTTTTCCATATGTGCTTCTGAGCCTGTCTGTAAAATGGGGATAGAGTTAGTTCCCTGCCACATGTCCTTCTAACACTGTCTAATGAACTAAATCAGAAGTGGGAAAGAAAGAATATGAAAGAAAGTAAAATTAAATGTGCTAGCCTTGCCCAGTGCATGCATAGCAGTGTGAGACGCCTTACATACAGGTACCCATTCTCTTTGGACAGGTTTGGTCCTGCTGCAGTTTGCACTCTTGCTTTACCCTGCCCCAGTCTGAGCTGTGAGTCTGGCTGGTGAATGCCCTTGCCACTCAGGCTGCCCTTGTGGAACGTGTAGCTGTAGCTCAGCTCAGTCCTGCTATGTTAATGTTGATCCCTTGAAGTTACACAAATGCCAGGCTTTAACTGTAAAGGGAATCCTCCTTTGTTTAACTCAATGCAAGTCAAAATAATTAATGCTTCCTACATTTTACTTGTTCTGAAGACTTCATAAAAAGATTGTTAGGGGTCTTTTTGAAAAAAGTCCATATTAGATGGCCATAAGACAAACAACCACAGAATAATTTCTTGGCTGCATGAGAAGTGAATTATGATAAAACAGTTTATCAGGGCCGATAGCAGAAAGCTGATAAATGGTGGTGTTTTTTCCTGTGTTTGTCTCTGGGTTTGGGTTTCCATCCCGTCTCCCACCCTGTCCAAAGACAGCGTGGACAACAAACTGTCGTCATTGTAAATGAAACTCGATCTCTCGTGTGACACAGCATTTCCCCAACCTGTCTCCTGCTTGTTTATACAGGTGCCTATAGAGGAATGCGGGTATTTTAAGTAAAGCGTCAGCTCTGATAAACACAGAAGTGAAGGGGTCACGTTTTAGAAGTGGTGCTCCCCATCAACACTGTAGCGTTGTTTTCCCTTTTGTGTGTACTACTGCCAGGGGAAATGCAGACTTGTGAGTGGCCTTTGAATATGTTTGTTATCCTGCTGTTAGACCTCACTCCGCAGCTCGGCTCTTCCCCATTTCAAGGCGCTCTATCCTCTTCACAGGAGGGATTTCGTATACCGGTTTCACGTGCGGTGTTTTTTCCAAGAACACTTTTATCCCAAGCACTGTCTACATCTGCATCTTGTATCAGCGTCTCTTCCTGTTTTGTGGATATGATATTTCGCAAACTAAGATAAATTCAGGAAGATGTGAGAGTAAATGCAGATACTGTTGTGATGGCAGAAGTCTGTGGTTCTAGACCCCCTTGGCACATGGATCCCAAAGTTTGCCTTTGCTCTTGGCCATAGGGAGGTCAGCAGGGACAGCAGGGTGAGAGTTGGAGACTATCTCAACAGATACTCTTCCTCAACAAACACCCTTTTCATCTCCTCTTGAAAACACTTTTTTGGTTGCAATATCAACATCCCTGCTACGGATAGGAAGTTGTGGTGTTTATCCTTGTTAATTTAGTATAGTGAGAGGTATGATTTGTTAATACATAACAAAAGCATGACTACTGGGCCTTTCTAGATCTCTTCTTTACTTGTCCAAGATATGCAGTTACTTTTTTTTTTTTACAGCAGATGTCCATTATTTATAAGAGAGTTGTTTGTTATTTTTCTTGTATTTTTCTTATTTCCTGTTATTGCTATAAAAATGTGAACTTGTATACTTTACGGGCATTTAGTCCCTGCAAGTACTTCAGTCTGAGCAGAGGGGTTTGTTCAGGGTGACATCCAGTTGCATCTGCTGACAGTGACGGAAGCAGATCTCTTCTTGAGTGTTGTTGAAAGGCTTCATTTTAAAGTGCACTTTCAAAGCTTTATTTTTAGCTATTGACTGTTAGTTTTTCTGGGCACCAGAAACTCAGAAAGGAATTGGATGTTAAGTTAGATAAACATTATGGATTTAAACCTTAAAGTTGGATTAAATCCTGAACATAACGTAGTTAACTGTAGGTGGGGGAGTGAAATACATTCATGTTTGCCATGTGAAAAATAGTAAAATTTCCAACTGTGTGTGCTAGCTCTAAAATGCTTATGTATTTTGGTTGGGATTTATGCTTCTAGTGAAGATCTGATGTGATGGAAAGTTTACCAATGGTTGAATAAATAAAAACTATAAATGGAAATACTAGTAACTGGAAAAAGAGAAAACCTGAAGGTGAAGCTGGAATGGCCACTGTCCTATGGGGCAGGCTACTAGGGCAGTGTGTTTGAAGAGGTCTTTTCCTCACTGTGTTTTTTGGCTGTGTTTCTTTAGATATCTGCTAATGCTTGTTTGGTTGGTTTTTTTTAAAATTCATTATGGCTAAAGGACTTTTTAGTGTCATTCAAGGAATTGTATTTTTCCTGTCTAGCTAATATTGCTGTTTCCACTTCAAGTGCATTGTCAAGTGGAATCACGTTCATGCAGCCATTCAGGGGTCTGAGGTAAAACCAGTACAGAAAATCTATGTGTAAATTTGTTCAGCTTGAGGAGACGTTTACTGTGAATGGTTCTGTAGTTTTTATTCTTCCTAGCTGCAGCTGACCTGGAAGTAAGGTACTTCCAGCTTTCATGAGGCCAGCTTCAGCTTTGAGTCCAGGTTTTGATTTTTGTTCTTCTTCTTTGATTAATGTTGTTTTGGACAGTCAGAGTCTCTTTGGAAAGCTTGCACTGTGTGGAATGTGTAGTCTCACTGCTGAAATGAAAACTCAGAGGGGGTAACTGAATACTCCCTGGTCAGTGCATTGCCAGCCTAAAGAAAAAACAAACAGGCTTACAGAGAACAATGAACATTCCTTGAAACCCTAGGAGACAGATGTTTTCTCTCTTTTTTTTTTTTTTTTTTTTTTTTAAGACAAAAGAGACCCTCTTGAGGTCTTCAGGCCCAGGTGGTGGGGCCCATGGGCTTCTTACCTCTTGCCATTTGGTTGGTGTCTTGCTCCAACCATAAGGGCCACAACTGGTTGTCATCTACATTTTGGAGTTTAAACTGTATCCTCATCTAAGACATTTTCTTTGTGCTGTTTTTTTTTCCTTCCTTCCTTTCCTTTTACCTCTGTTTGACCTTCTCCCTCTAATTCCAGTGATTCAGCTCTGACTTTCATTAATTTTTTCACAGTGGTTTTCTGACCTACCAGGCTACAACCCTCCAAACACAGTTTATTTAGTAGTAACCCAGAAATGCATCTGAACACTTGAAAGCCTTGCCAATTGCCTTTTAGGAGGCTTGAGACTCATGAGTCCCCAGCTGCACCTTCTCTTGTTCAGATCTGCCCTCTTTTCAGGGTCCTTCATACAGCAGTTTCTCGGTACTTAACATCACTGAACTGAAATCTTTCCTTGCATATAAGTGATTTCCACTGCTGCTCCCCTGTTTTAAACTTTACTGTAGATCTGCAGTGATAATTTGATATTCTGGTAAATTTTTGATGTTCAGAGGATACGTAAGCAGTTCAGAGGCAGGTCATAGCTCGAGAAATAGATGTATTGGGATGTAGAAACTCGCTCTGTCTTTAATTATCTGTGTTTTTATTACGATAAGTTCTGGAAATTAAGTTGCTTAATTAGTATTAATAATGTGTGGTTAATGGGATATAAGACTAAGCAATTTCCATGCCATTCTTTTTGGCTTAGATTTACAGGTCTGAAGATTTTAAAAAAACCTTTATCATAAACTTAAATGAAGAGAGCAGTGAGATTGCTGCCATGTATGAGATCTTCCTCATGTACTTTCATCAAGAGATATTGCTTTATTTTATTAGGTTATTTAATTTATACTTTGGTTGCTGGAGAGTCTCAAAGACCTGTACTGTGAACTTCAAAATTCATAAAGTTAAGTTTCCTCTGGATTTATCTTGCTGTTGATTGACTTTGGTGCCTCAGAAGATGGCAGGTCTTTATGAAGCTTTCTGCAGTTAGGGCAATTACAGGGATTTCTTTGTAGATTCACTGGCATTTAATAATGTGGGCCTTGGAGATACTAGTCAAGGCACTGTGTAATGAAGACATAAATGAAAGTCTTTGCTTTGAAGACAAAGTGTCAAATCTACAAGAAGAGGTGGGATATGGATTGTGAACAAGTGAGGGAGGAATAAAATTAAATGCATAGATCATGAACCCAAGCAACTGAGAAGCTGGAGGCTGCACTGACAGCAAAGGAGATGGGAAGAAACTGAGAAAGCTGAGGGACTGAATTGCAAAGTGTTCAACACCTACAGCTATATTTGAAATAAGTTCAAACTGTGGGTGCTTGCTAGTCTGGCTGATCGAGGTTTTGAGATTTGTTTTTAAAGAATGGGTAACTTGTAATGAGCCTGTTTCCTTCACTGTGGTGGGAATTGCCAAAAAATGACTCTCTTTTTTTTTCTCTAAAAATTCAGTGCATACAAGAGATGCCTGTGACACAGCAAAAAAATCTTCCAGTTAATTTCCCTTAGTATTGCTGTGTTCTTTGGCAGTGTAACCTCCTATTTTTCTTCCTTGGGTCTCAGATCATCATCTCTTCTTGTAGCCAGAGCAGTTAGCTGTATGGGTTGTAAATTCTCAGATACTTTCCTAAATGCTGTGTCTGTTGAAAATCCCATTGTTTTCTAGACCAGCTTGTAATGCAGTATTGTAGAGTTTCCTAGCATGCCAGACTTCTGGAGTTTGCTCTGTGGGTTAACATTATTGACAATATGGGTAGTACTATTGGTTATATTCTCCAGAGAGCAAGATTTTAAGATGCCTGCCCAAAGCGCTATTTGCAAGTATGATTGCCTGTTCTGGATTGAATGGAGCTGAAGATCACAGTTGCATTTGACTCCCAAATTTCCGTTGAGCTTTGTAATTTCCTCAGATTCACCCTCCCTTCCATTTCTTTCCTGTTCTAATTGTCTCCATATCATTACTATCTTTGTAGTGTTTTTTTAATTAATTTTGAAAAATAATTTAAAATAATTACTGTAGTAATTATTGTATGTAGCCAAGATTGAAAGCTCCTAACCTTACTTTAAAGGTGCCACTGCAACCTCAATAATTCTGCCACTTGATATGCTTTATCTTCAGATTGAAGATGGGAGCAAGGCTGCAGCTGTGGACAAGTTACTGGCTGGGGATGAAATTGTTGGCATCAATGATGTGGGCCTCTCCGGTTTCCGACAAGAAGCAATCTGTCTGGTGAAGGGTTCACACAAGACGCTCAAGCTTGTAGTAAGAAGGTAAGCTTGTGTCATTCCACTGGAAAACCAAGTATGTTCCAGCCTCTAAGCTACTGGGCAACTAAATTTGACAAGACTTGGCAAGATAATGACTTTCATTAACTCACATATTATGCAGTGTTAGCTCATGCACAGATTCTGTATGGATGATGATATGGGAAGAGGTAGTCTATTGCCTCATCAAGGTATAATACTGCTGTGATGTGATGAGGTGGGACTCTGTTCCTTTCTGTCCCCCCAAAGAGCAGACTGCAGAGCAGGCTGTCATGTCCATCCTGTCCTGCTTCCCCACCAGGGAACATGGAGTGCTTCCCCACTCCAGACACGTGTGGGGAAGCATTTGCCATGCAGGACAGTTGGGCTGTGAGGAGTGGGTTATGTGGGAAGCTTCTGGAGAATCATTTCCCTGCTTTGTGCGAATGTTTGAGGTCTCAAGCATTTCTAATGTGTTTTGGGTGAAGAGAACTTTCAGTTAGTCATTAGTGAAGGGAAAAACTGGAATGGCTTATCAAAACAGGACACTTCTTTGGTATGGAAACCTTTTGCTTTGTCATTTTTAACTTGCAACTATTAAGTTCACACTGTTTTGAACTAACTTGAATTAAAAATAAGTTTCATAAAATAATTTTGTTGAAAGTGAACATATGTTAAAGCAGGTTAAATCATGTAACTTCTAAGAAACACTCAAACCAGAAAATTGAACAATAAATCTTTCTCATTAATTTCCTACTCTGTTGAATCTAATTAGTTGCTTCTCCCTAATTATACCAACCAGTCTTTCATGAGAGAATTTTGGATGTGTGTTAGAATCAAAAAAGAATTTTGTAGCAACACTGAAAATGGTGAGGACTGGGGCTTGACAGGTATGATCATCCAGTCTGTAAATATAACCACTGTTAGAGGCTGTCTTAACTGAGGGCCATCTTTTGTGAAATAGTGCTGATAGGTGTAAGAGATGTACAAAAGCATGCTTGCTTTTCACCTTTTAAGAAGGTGTTTTGACAGCAGAAATTATGCTTTTACAGGTGATAGGTTATATCTTCACCAATAGCTACTTTCAGAAACTGTTTCAAAATTTTTGTAGCGTTAAAGCTAGTAAATGCAAAGTGAAATGCATTCACATAAGTCATGTTGATGCTCAGCAGTTTCAACTTGCTCTGACTTTTCCAGTAAAAGCACTTTTGTTAGAAGTTGCATGAGCTGCTTCTGTCACAGAAAGGGAGAACTTCAGGGTTGAGAAGTTTTATAGACACTGAAGAATCTGCCAAGACAGCAAGTCTTAAGTACTACAAAAAGCTTCAGATGAAGTGGAAAGATTCCTTCTTTCTTGGTGTTTTTCACTTTTATGGTGGTAACTTGCTCAGAACCTGCTAATGCTGATCTGTCTTTGGAAAAGGCAGGAAGTTTGATGCTGAAATATCCTTATAAGAGACAGAGCCGTGCCGTTCTTGTCATTTGCAAGCACTTGTCTTCATGCATTGGCATTTTGAAGACCTTTCATACAGCTGATTGTGCACTGGTTTGTGGCTGGGGATTTGTGGCTGTTCTCTGCAGGCAACGGAGCACCATTGCTATGCATGCCTGCATGCAGTTTGGTGCAAAGCTGATGGGTTTTCATCAGCCTGTTCTCATCCCTCCTCTTTTTCCATCCCTAGCACACACGCCATGCGCAAAAGCAACCTCGCTGTTCTAGCCAAGAGGCTGAAATAGTGGCTGTTGTTGTTAGGGGAAATACGTTTGTCTGAAATTCATGGAGACTTCCATAGCTCCCAAAAGAGGCAAGAGCCTTTTGGGTCATTGACAAGGCTCTATAATATTAGGTAAAAATTCATAAAACTTACTGAATGAAATTAGCTAGGGGTTTTGTCTGTGTTTTTTCAACTTTGCTCTTTCTCTTGGAAAGTTGCCTTAGGACATCAGTCCTTTGACGGTCAGAAACCTTTTAACACCCCGTCCCGTTTTATTCTTGGCCAACTTGTTCTCATGCACTGTTGTCTGTGTGCTGAAATAGCTTTTCTTTTCCTGTTGGAAGTTCAAATGATGCAGGTTTTTTATAAAAGCCTTGTTGCATGCTTTCTTCCAGAAGTTACGGTTTGAACAACAGCATTGTTTTCTACTGTTTGCCCTAAATCTTAGTCTGAATTTTTATGAGTGCTTTAAACAGTCCTGTCTTTAAGCAAACCAGTTGTTTAGTCTTTGTGTGAGCACTCCTGCAGGTCTGGTTTGAATTGGATCAGGGAACTGATCTGACTGCAAAATTACTTGGGGAAGTAAGTTTTCAGCTGGATAGGACCACCTCTTTCAGAGGCCGTCTGCACTTTAATTAATGACAGCAATCCTGAAATGGCTGCCTTAACATTTTCAGACTATTTCAGTTGTATTTTAGAACCACCCTTAGTGTTCTCTGGGGACATTGGGGATAATCCCACAACTCCCTTTCATGGAGTTGCATATAAGATGAAGTATTGATCTGCAAGTCGTTTTAGCATCTCTCTCTGTGTCCTTTGTCTAGTACTGTGATGCTTCCCTATTGCATTAGCTTAGCATTTTACTCCCTGTGAGTGTCAGTGTGATAACCAGAAGCACAGAATAGACAAATGGTTTGAAGTTCAACAACCCAGTCCTGAAGGTTTAAAGGACCTTTGTTTTAATCATGTTTGTCCTTACTATCTGTGAGAGTTAGGTTCGGAAGTCAAGATCTAGATTTTGCGTTGAAACCTTTTTTCCCCTAGGGTTGTTTGTGGCATCTATTTCTAGACTCAGCCAGAAGTCAAAAGCAAATTTAATTTTTTTTTTACAACTATCATAATATGGAAGAACTACTTTTTAACAAAATTCTTTTGGAAAGTAGAGAACTTCCTTCCTATTAATGTCAGTAGAATTAATCCAGAAAAATCAGGGTCTACTTGTCACTGCTGAAAAGTTTTTCCATGTGAAATTTCTCCACGCAGGCCACTCATTCATGCAGTAATGCCACGTCCTGATCTTATATTGATCTAACTGTTTCTGTATCTGCCAAGCTGTTTTTCCTTTAGAAGTCTAATGTCCTACAGCCAAGACCAAGTGAAAAAAGCTTTGCCATAGTGATTATCATGTTTCATGCACAATAATTAACCTGGGACTGCGGTAGAAGTTTCTCAAGGGGCTGGTGGTGTTTGGCAGTGGTAGCTGGCCTCCACAAAGTTGTTTTTACACACTATTTTTAAAGAATCAGATGCTTGACTTGCATAAGGAAAATACCATTCATCTCTAAGTGCCTGCAGTACCAAATACTCAGCATAAATGGGCTGGCTCTCAGCACACGTGCTTTGCTGTATTGCATAGTTGTGGTCTAAGCCAAATCAGGACGGTACTACTGGCTTAACAACAAACACTGTGTTTTTAAGTAGCTTACACATATTGATGGTTGAACAAGTGTGGTGTACTTCTAGTCTTGGATTAAAAGAAGACTCTGGAGGCTTCGTGTTGTTTTCTCAAGTGGATTTGTCAAAACAACACATATTAATTACATGCTAGCTCTTCAGTGTAATACTGAGTCATTTCTTGAGTCGTTGCCTTGCTTAGGAAAATGAAAGTGTGTGTAGGACATTGCTTGCAGAAGAAACTGGATGTGAATGGCTCTTGTTTCGGATGTTCATGCGTACACATGTAAAATAGCTCTGAGTGTTGAGACTGAGATATTTGTGTAACTTAACTCTCCTGTGCACTCTTCTAACTCAAATTCCCTTCAAGTTATTTAATATAATCGCCATTCCTCTGCACATACTAGAAATAAGTGTATACTACAAACCCATGGAAGTTCGGAATGATTTTTCACTATGAATTCCTAAGACATTAAACTGTAAAAAACCTGACACATAGGTGACACTTCCATTTGTAGTTTATTCATGTTAAAGGTAGGGTGGGATTATATGGCCTTTGGGAGCCACCCATTGAAGTTATGTGGAGTTGTCCAGTTGACTGCTCGAACTGTCTGTTAGTGACAGTGGAAATGGTTGGGCATGGGAGGGAGTAGCCATGGATTTCTTTTCCTTGGAGTCAGCTGGTGTCTGGAAGCTGGACTTTCAGTTTAACTTTACCAGCTCTTCAGGTACTGCCAATGGCTGACAACCAGCCTTAAAGTCGTGGAGTAGTTTTGGCCACATTGCAGTCACGTGAGTGCGTATGTTTCTTTCCCTTCACGTAGCATTTCGTTTTGGTGCCTTTATGTGGTGAAAGTGCAAGCTGTTCTTGCAATGCTGAGGAGCCCCTTGTTGCAGAAGGGAGAGCGAAAAAGAGTGAGAGCAAACACTTGCCATCAGAAGCATAGTCTGAACACTGAAATTTACTGTACGGAATCCTAATGAGAGAAGTGAATGTCATGATGGGTGAAGAATGAACACCTAAATGTGGATAGTTAGGATAATTATTATTTGCATGGCACTTCATGGAAAGAGACAGCCATTTAATTGAAACAGAACAAAAGAAGAGTTTTTAATGAATGTCCCAATGACTTCAAGATTGTGAAGTACTGTTTCAGAACCTGAGGCCTGGACAGGAGTCTGGGAATAGAAGTCTGACAGTCATTTACAGTGTTCAGATGAGAGATCACTGAAATTTTGTCATGTTCTGAATGGAAACATGCTCAGCACCCACTGACCTTTTCATAGTGGACTTTGTGTAGCATAGTAAGGAAATTTAGTCTTACCTGTTTATCACTGGTGAACAGACAGCTGTGTACTTCATAGCTCGTTTTTGCTGCAGTACTCTGTGAAGCTTGGCAGTATCGATTTGTGAGATGAGTTGGGAAGATGAGGGATGTGCACGAATACAAGATATGGATTGAGAACTGAATTTTGTCTCTTACCTGTGTTGGACAGTTGATAGTGCTGGTTTTATAGACATCATTATAGTATAGGAAACAAGAATAGAAAGATACAGGTAGTTTTGCACATATTACAGATACTTAGTTGATGGCTGTGGTTAAGTGTTGCTCAATAAACTAAATATGTTTGTGGAGAACCACTGTTGGGTAGAAGTAAAATTAATTATACATTTGATTTTGTTGCTTCTGGAGCTAAGGTTTGTTACTACAGAACAGCAGGGATTGTTCTCTTGTGGCCCAGTAGACATAGTTCTTCCTTTTTGAAGACTGACTGTGGCCTTGACTGATCAAGAACAGATTTTCTTAATTTATTTTTTTTAAATGTCAGTATTTTCAGCAAGACATATAGGTAGGAAACTTCCAGGGTTGTATGTGTTTGCACGTACTGTTGCTGTAAGAGATAAGCAAGGGCGTTAGCTCCTCACTGGTCCCGTTTCTTGGAGGCGATGTGGGTATGGAACACCACACGCCTGTGCAGACCTTCAGCATGCTCACTTTGTGTGTATTTGTAACAGATGCACACAGCTTCTAGGCTCAAGCCTTGGAGACTTCTGTGTGGCTGCAGGTGGTGGGGAGGGATGGGCTGTTAAATTCCTCTTTGACAAATTCTCTGAGAAACGGGTCAGCGCATTGCTGTGGGCTCACTCTTCTGCCTGAAGCAGGGTGGCTGGTTTTAAATGCGCACCAAATAGGATGTCTGCCAGCCCCTGCTCCCAGCTGGGTCTCTTGTGATGGAGAGAGGAAGAAGCCATGTGTGACAGGGCATTGCTAGGGCAAGGCCTCTGTTTCTATCTTTTGGTGCTGCCAGTGAGCTATCATTGCTCATGGGGGGATAGCAGGAGCCAGGTAAGCGCAAATGTAAGGTGGTGTGTGAATTCCAAAGCACCTACAGGCCTGGTTCTGGAGCCCTTGGGGGGTGTGTCTCCTCCACAGGCAAACCCAGGGCTAGTAGGGGCTCCACTGCTGCCCCTCCTCTTTCAGATATGTGATCCAGCCCTACTGATGGAAGGAATGGACACAAAAGGAGCAGCACACACCTTCATCTTAAATTTTCAACAAATTATACCTTGAAAGAACCCTGGTTATGGCCACTTCCCCTAGTTGCCTGTCAGCACAGTCACTTAACCAACATGGAAATAGTGTGAATCCGTGTTCCCTTCGCTATGACCCTAGCAATGCTGCTCAGGTATTCAGATGTTTCCTGTGCCAGGTGTTCTTTTGGAGGGGCGTACATCTAAAAAACACCTTTATTTCTTAATTTCTGTCCACCTCACCCACTTCCTAGACATCTTAATGTGATTTGCTTAGCATTAGTAATATACTAATGGACTCCTGAGTGGGATATAAGCTTTGGTTCCTCTGATGGGTGGCATGTTGTTCCTAGTTTCAAAGAGCGAATTGTGGTTTTGGATGTCTGTCCAAATGTTGGACAATGGATATTGTGACTGACATGTTTTTACGTTGTGGTGATTTTCATAACTTACTTCTTTGGAAATCTAAAAAAAATCCAGCATCTCAAACTTTGAATAACAGAAAGCCAAAAGCACTTACAGATGTCACTGTGTTTTACCAAGTCAACACCTTTAGGGCGGTGTTTGGAGTACACGGAAGAGCACAGACATTTGTGGATACAAGGAATCTTCTTTAATTTGAATATGCTTATTCAAAATGTTACTTGTGGCAATGATACTTGGTTTTACAAAGTAATTACAGAAATTGTGCAATGTGGCTGCTTTTTTGTTTTTCCTCACCCAAAAGGAATATGTATCAGATGGTAACAACCCATGAGTCATGATTGGCTTTTAGGGGTTTTTGTTTCTTCACTACTGCAAGCACTTGTCGAAGGGGTTAATTTTGAGCATGAGTAGTCTCATCCAATTTAGTGAGAGCACTCACATGACTGAAGATGGAAAAGTATACAGGCACTTACAGGATTTAACCAGAATGTTTTACATTGGATTTATTCTTAAAACTGCTTTCCACTGGTAAATTTCAATGTAGGTGGTGGAAACTACAGTATGCAGTCCCTTGGGTGAGTGGGGGAAACCAGTGAGCCTTCTAAAATTTGGGGGTCTGAAAGCTTACTCATTTCACATAGTACTTTCAAATGCACCCACAGAGGATTTTTTTTTTGTGTGTGTGTTTGGTAATACTAAAGCTCTTTGCAGATTCCTAACTGAAACAGAATTGTAACCCCATCCATTAAATACCAAATAAATAAGTTTTCTGTCAAAAATCATCTTTGCATTTGGAAGGAATGCTTCTGTATATGTTGTACACGTTTTGAAATACTGAGTTGTTTGGGGTTGCTTTTAAGCACGGAAAGGCATTAAGTTTTTTAAACACTGGTCAAGAACTTTGACATGCATATGTACAACTTCAGGGGAATAGGAATAATACTCCTGTTTCAGCTTGTTGCAGTTCTTGTGGTACTTATATTTTAGATTCCATATTTCACCTCCTGAATATTTAATGGCTGATGAGATTGAGAATTTGGATGCTGCTTAAATGTTTGGCTGTCAAGGAGCGTACTATGTTGAGTATAGAGATTTTATGCTCTACTTGGTCAAATAACTACATGTAACACCTTCCAATTTGAAAAGATTATAAAAAGATTTTAAAATAATTTCTGAATCCAGCCCTTAACTCCAGAAATATGACCACTTAAGGGCAGGAATGCAAGAGCGTTGCAGCTTTAGTTACTGAATAACTGAACAAATTTGCATTTTATCTCTTGCACAAAAAATCCATTATTTTCTGGTCATTGCTGCTGAATCTGCATAATACTGGATCACCTGGCAAAACAAAGTCTGGCACAGACACACAGCTACTACACTGCTGGGTTATACAGCCCTTAACGCTTTCAGTCCAGCTTCATGCTGAGCACAGAGGAAGGAGAGCGTGACAAAAGCTGGGGTTTGGGGAGATTTCTGCTGGGTTGCAGTTGAAAGCAGAGTCAGTTCTTTGGTCTGGCTGGTGGAGCAGCCTTGCTGGCAGGTGGGTGGCTGAACTAGGAGGTGGGATCTGATGGGGAAGAAAGTACTCTGGGGGGTGGTAGTGTCTTCAAAATCTGGTCTGGAACAGGCATGTCAGAGCAAAATAGTTTTCCCAAATAAAACTTGAAGCATCTCAGCTCGTGGCATTGGTCTACACGGAGGCTCAGTAATTTGCATCATGCAGCTATAGTGTTTTAACTGGGAATGAGGTGAATGACCTAAGGCTCAGCTCAGCTCTCTCCCTTGCAATGTGCTGGGACTAGGGGAACTCTCCTTCCCCAGTCCTGCTGTTGGGTCACCTTGGATATGGCTAGGTAAATCACAGCTCAGAATGATGTGGCAACACACCACCGCTGTGTAGAAACACTGGCTGGTATTTGGAATGTGGTTTCTGAGGAAACTTGGTTCATTTGGGGCAGTTATGAAATGGTAAGCTCATTGCGGTGAGCGGCTGGAGGCAAAACACACCCCTTGTTTCTGGCCACGAGCAAAGCAGAGTTTCCACGGCCACATGCTCCAAGGATGTGGCAAGTTGTTTCTTGCTGAAGGCAGCGTGTTGGGCCAGTGAAGGCAGGACTGCTGTGCCTGCTAACTCCGTCCTGGGCAAAGGCAGTGGTGGGAAGCATGTCCAAAGGCTGCTCTGTATCCCCTTCCTCACTCCTGAGCCTTTGCTTCAGTGGTGGTGAAACAGCCCAAAACCTCACCACCCCCCCCCCCCCCCCCGTGTGTTTTGACTCCTGCTTTTAGCATTTACCCTATGAAGGCTGTATTCTTTTTCAGTATTACTAGCAATGAAGCCTCTTTTGTGTTTATGTTAAAGGATAATTTCTTTAGCACCTCGCTTACATAATGTGATAATTTCCAAAGTGTGTGAAACTGAAACCTGCTGGAACCAGTGTTTGGAGCTGATTCTTCAATACATGAAGTATTTTAGATGCTTCCAGATGATAAATACTCATTAAAAAAATTGTTTTAATACCCTTTAGAGGAATTCTGATAAATCATGGCAAAAACTGAGGTAAGAGAATGACATCAGGATTTTAATGCTATCTAGTCATCAAAGGTAGTGGAACATGCACAAAATAAGGATGAGGAAAAATTATTTATGTAGCTTATATCATATACCATAAACCCCAACATCAGCACTTTTGTCTCAGGCATCCAGATGGGTCTGTCTAGTTCCCCAAGGCAGAGCAAGGATAAACAGTTCCAGAAGAAATTTTATGATGGTAGTCTATTGTGCATTTAGGAGGCAGGAAGATTGATGATTTAATACTGCATACAACTTAATACCTCATTGTCAACAGTGCATATCTTATTTGTAAATGAAATTGCTGCTCCATCCTGCTCAAGCCTGTACGGTTGGGCTGGGGTACAAGGAAAACTGGAGCCAACTGTGATGATGAAATCCTGATTGGCCCAAGTTAATGACTGAACTCTCTCATGGGCAACAAGACTTGAGAATTCATTTGCCTTTATTTGTTTTCACGGACATAAGCAGGTTTCTTTTTATGTAAAAATGCATCTTACTAGGTTGTGGGATAGGAAAGGAGCTACTCCCCTGTCCTGCTTCAGAGTCTGGCTCCTTCTGCTCCTTCCAGCATGGCTCCTTTCAAAAGAGCCACTGCTGACTCTGGGGCAGGGTCACTCTGCCCTGTTTTCAGACACAGGGTGACGGGCAGGTGGGAGGTCAGACCAACTGGTTACCTGAGGCACGGGAGGAGAAAGCAAAGAGCAGTGCTCCAGACAGTAGGTCTTGCTGTGGTTGAGGGGGAGGCAAAAGGGGACTGTGTAGATCTTTGTGTGAATTTTGGCAGATGAGAGTAGCCATGCTGCTTTGTTAGAATGTTAAGGATTTGGACAGATACCTATACAATAGAACTCTGTAAGTAATCTGTCTGTTGAAATACTCATTGAATTTGCCATTCTAAGGCATCTGAAAATTAACAGGTTGCTTTTATTACTGCTTTTCTATCTGTTAGATCCCCTCCCTTGCCCTATAAGTCCATCAGTTAAACACATGGTGTTTAGTTTGGGGTTTTTTTTGTGGGGTTTTTTTTTTTTGGAAGCCTTCAAATTCTAGGTCAGTTCTTTCTTAGGGATACTTTTTGGGAGTCATTTCCTTTCACGATAAGATAGTAGAAGCTGAAAATACAAAAACAGGAACTCCTCCTGTTTCACATGGAAAAACAATGCTACACTTCTATTTGCTGCTTCCAGAATGGCTTTGTTGTTGTTCGAACTCATCCACACTTTTCTGTGGAAGGTAAGAAAGAAAGGAGTAGGAGGTACTTAGGTGCTCAAGCCCATTAAGACTAAAAACAAACAGCAAAACCGCAAACACACAGTTTTGATGTTTTAGCTCGTGGCATTGAGTGTTGGTGAGTTACAGACAGTTATAAAAACGATGGTGGTATCAGGAAAACAACCTGTGCATTTCGGGCCTCTCAGTTGGAGTGAGTCATTTTAAAGGTGCCTAAAATCCCAAAACTGCTGAGTAATCTCCCATTGAAAACAAAGAGAAGCAGCAGTCTTAAGGTCTGCATTCAAAAAGGGAGACACCTAGGACCTCCCCTGACGCGTGAAGATCCCAGCTGTAGCAATTAAATGCCTGAGGACCTCTTTTTTAAATGTTGAAAGAGACCGCCTGGCCACAATGGATGCGTTTCTGAAAATTATTTTGTTCTGAATAGCTTCAAGCCTGTAGGTCTCCCCGCGGTTGAATCCTTTGCTGGTAGCGCTCTCTTGTGGCTGTTCTTTTCATTAACGGATTTCTTCATTTTTAAAAGGATTTCGAAAACAAGTCTGCAACTTGGAGATTTCTGCTTTAGAATACTCTTTTGGATAAACGTTCCTAGATAAAATGTGATCATATATAATCTAATGATAGAGGTCAGTCAAGAGAAAAGCATCCCAAACGTGCTTCCCAGATCTCAGCAGGGGCATGTGTATTGTGTTCAGGGTTTTGAACCTGTTCTTGTCTTTGCATTTTTGGGAAAAAGCCATACACCTGAGGAAGGACAGCCAGGAGGCTCAGTGAGGAGTGAAGCCTTGGTCAGGAGGAGAGACTGGGACGGGCACCTTCAGCAATGAGCTGCTACACAGATGCTGGTTTTCCTGTGGCACTGCTCCCAGTGATGAGTGGGTAGCTGCCCCCAACTTCGGTTATTAAAATGAACAAAGAAAAAAAAAAAGCATGTGGCAAAGCTGTCCCAGTGCAACTGATATGTGTGTTCTTGGTGAAAGGGTTTAATCCTGAATTACTGATTGCCTCTTCCAGGGATGGGAGCAGAGAAGGTGGGCAGGGTTACCCTTGACCCATTCTGTTTTCGAATTTCAAAGCTCTCAGGTGGTGGTTTATTTTTTAAGTATGGAGCTAAAGTATTCTGGAAGCCCAGACTGTGGCATGCACAGGTTCCCTTTGAACTAAGAAGCTACAGTTTCCACTTTTAAGAAAAGAGCAGTTAATGAAAAGCTATTCAGTACTACATAGGCTCACTCTCACCGTGATGGTAAATCCAGTGCCATAGCTGTATAAGCACATCTGTATTAATACCAAGTGTGTGAAGTTGGCTGTAGGTTCCTTTTCCTTCTACACTATAATCCAGCAGCAACTAGAGTAATGATTAATCCCCAGTTATTTACTTAATGGTACTCTCTTGGAGAGAGGCAGGTTTGCACTGGAGGTGAGGCCCTGATTGAGAGGGGTCTTTGCCCTCAAAATACTTCATTGAGAAGTCGCTATTCTTCGATAGGCTGAGGTCTTTGTGTATGGCATTTTGGTCACTCACTTTCTCTGATCTTGGGATCCTGTGTGTAAAAAAAAGCTCAGTAATAAACCCAGTCCTTTTGGGGCTATTTTTAAGATTTCAACTACTCTTTTATAAATTATTTCATAGCAGTTATGTGACTGGCTGTTTGCAGTTGTCTTCCAGCAAATGCTGTGAGGTGCCTAACAATCCATGTAGGGAAGGTAAGATGAGCTTGCTTTCTGTTTGCTGTTCTGGCTGCAGGCTAATAGGATGGCTCATCACTACCTGATGGAAGATTAAGACTGGAAAAAAGGCAAAACCAACTTAAAAATCCTGTTACTCAGCTATGTTTTGAGGTTCAAGTTTTCAATTTCTTTAAAAATTAGAGATATTTTTTTTTTTTTTACCATTGTGCCAATGTAATTCTAATACTTTCCCAGACAGTGGATTCAATAGTACTCACTCTGTGCAATTTATTCTTCTGTTACATGGAGTGAAGATGGACTTGCTGCTGGGAATCCAAGGAAGAAGTTCTTTTTCCTCTCAATTTTACTTCTCTGTTTTGCCGATTAAATCACCGGTATTTGTCAACTGGACTTTGCACCATCATTCCCACAACAGTAACTCCAGGGTTTTTAGACTCTTGCAGGAACAATGCTAGAAAAGTGATCCCTTCAAACAAAAGTCTGTCTTTCTCTGGACACGCATGCATGTGTGTTAATATTGATTTAGCAAGGGATTATGCTAGTTTACCTTTATTCAAATTACTTCCAGAAAAAGCTCATTATGTTAGTGTTAACATCTGTAAGAAATCAATCCTCTCATTTTTATGCAGACTTTTTTTGGATAGAATATTGCAGTCTGGCTGGGAGCGTTTTAGCCATAGGCCATATAACATTCAGCAAGCTGACACTGCGGAGCTATTGGATTTACTTGTAATTATGTAATTCTGCCATATGCTGTCTTAACTGAGATTTCTTATTAAAATCCAAAGATGACTGCATAAAATAAGACCACTTCTTACCCTTTTGCCAACCTCCTCCTCCTTCCTGCAGTCTGAGGATTTCTGTAAATCCCCGGCACTTCTAGCTTTTCCTTCGCAATGATAAGCACGTCCTCCTTTAACCTGTGGGAAGCCATTCATTTTTCTTACTCAGGGTGTGGATCAGTCAGATCATAAGGATGCTGTGGTGAAGTCAGCTTCCTGTAGCAATCAGTCTGCTTTGTTACAGCACAGAGCCCATAAAAATGTGTAGTCATTGTGTGTTTAGTGTGACAGGTCCGCAAACCAAAGGAAAACCTGGTCTTGACACACATGCCAGTATATAAGAAGAAAGTGTCTCCTATTCATTCTCCTGGGCTGAGCCTGAAGGATACATCAGAACTACTATGTTTGATTTTTCCCTCAAATAAATTCTGTGCAGCCTGTTACTGTGTGCTTTACATCCATAGGCGTGATGATGGTCAGCAATTGTAACAAGCCTACATGTATAGATCTGGCCAGTGGCTGGGGATTAATGCTGTGACTATGGAATAAAGCTTTTTTTTTTTTTTAAAACATAAATTATTAAATAATTCTCCATTCCCCGGGGAGACTGATTTCTGGGGAACTGAAGGACATACCTGGCAATTTACTCTGCAGACGATTGTTTCCAATGCCGGAGTACTGAGCTTATATATTTTTAGGGATTTCACAGGCTGCCCCTCTTTTGGTGGAAATGCTGCTCCCTGAGAAGACTGACTGGTTGGTTTTAATGTATAGGAGAAACATCTGCAACTCTCATATGCTGCTGACAGCCTGTCAAGAGGTCCAGGTTGTTCTGGAGACTTTCTTTTAGCTTTTGCTCCTTGAGGAGATTTGTCACCCCCTAGGTCACGCTAACTTCCTTACAATGTTAATAGACACCAGACTGGTCTCTTTGCCCACCTATTTGCTTCAAAGGTGGTAAAAGGAAAAGATGGAACAACTGGGGGGAAAAATACTGCACAGTCAAACACCCCACCCTAAAGCCAACCAGTTTCAGCAGCGTAATTCCAGTGTATTATCCACCTACCATGTCAAACACCACTTAAACCTGAAAATAACGCTCCCCCCTGCCCTCCTTCTCCTCCATCCTCTGGGTTCGTTTTCTGGGCTTCGCTCAGCTTGTCCCTGCCGAGCTGAGCAGGGGGTGTTCAGCACACCGGAGTCAGTGGGCAGGGTCGCGGGTATGACTAATCAAAACTGCTCTGGCCTCTTAGTGGGGAGCGGTAACAAGGCTCCTTTGTGAGTCTAATTATATCCCCTAATCTGGCACAGCGGCACGGATTAGTGCAGGGGGAGGACAGTCGGTCGCTGAGGGCTGCAGGGTCCCATTGCTGTGCTTCACCAGCATCGCCTGCTACTGCTGGGGACGGAGCCCAGGCAGGTGCCACCCATACCCAACGCGTGCTGCCCTGGCCGGCAGCTGGAGCCCTGTCGCTTCGCTCTTGTCCCAGTCCTGCTCCCTGGTGTGAAGGCTTGCCTGCCAGCCCGGAGCCATGCCTGGCCCCTGAGGAAGGGGGTCTGTGGAGGAGGTGCTGCCCGGCGCAGTGCCTGGGTAGGTACCTAGGGTTGCCCTGGAGCAGGGAGGCTCCTGCCAGGCTGGCAAGCACCTGATTGCTCCGGCAGCTCTTTGCTCCTGCAGCTCATCACTGGGATAAGCAAGTGTTTGGGGTACCTTTCTCTGGGCTTTTTGGTATCTTATTAACTTATCTGTGCAGAAGGGAAGGAAGTCATGCGGGGTTGTTTGAAATGCATCTGGTTAAAATTTCATAACAGGATTGTTGGGAGTGGAGTCTGCAGGTGTGGAAGAGGAGAGGTGACTTTGAGAAGAGTATTTGGTGGTTTGCTCACCAGTTTGTTTCACATTTCTCAAGCAGACCTGGCTGCAGCATGCTTTGTGTTGCTGAGCTAAACCCCTCATCCCTCAGCAAGGTGGTGCACTGGGGTGGTTTGCAGTTGCTACTTTGAGAGGTCTGCAACTAGTTTTCCTGGGCAGGTCCCTTCATCCCAGTATGAATCCACAGGATGAAGGGAGTAGCAACAGAGTCTGTCAGAGAAACTTAAAGCACCGCGGTCTGAATGTTTTTTCAGTCTTGAGCTTCTATTGGTGTAAGAAGAAAATGCCGTGGAGAAAGTTTTCCAGGCTGCAAGCAGTTTGCTGACATGTGCAGAGGTTACCCAAGGTTGCAAGAGAATTTTTATAAATAGTGAAAGAGGAAACAAGTATGCTGATAAGCATGTGAGGCCAAAATTGTTTGTAAACAAAAAAACCTGTCTCTTCAATCTAAAGAAGGGACCATAGGATTTCTCCTTGGGAAGGAAAGAGCAAAACTTGGGGAGGTGGAATTCTATAAAATACAGTGGTTTATGTAGTTTTGGGAAGGGGGGGATTGTTAAATGATAAATTTAGCTGAGTAGGATTTCTTTCTCACTGTCAGGCAGTTACTGCTTCCTGCTCTTCAAGAACATATGCTCTGAAGGTGGGGTGCCAGAGCAGCGTGGGCTCAAGATGTGTTTCTGTCTCGATCTGCTTAGTGATGACCAGACAAGGCAGGCAGCTCCATTAGAGAAATCCTTAATCTAGTGAGGCTAATGGAGTTTCCCTCCAGTGTGAGCTGGTTGGATGGGAACTGCCCATTGTATTTGTGGGGCAGGACCCCAGAAGTATTGATCAACTTCTGCAGGTTACTGTTGATTTGTAATAAAACATAACAAGGCATAGCAGACACATCATGTGTTTCTGCTGACCTCACTGAACTTTAAATAAAGCTATAAAATTTCCTTAATCACTTGGACCTTATATGTAGTATTCAGTGTGTCTTTTTCAGTGATCTTTATATATTAAAGGTATCTTTTCTATTCCTTAAGGCTGTTTAAACTTCCCTGATGGAGCTATATAGCACCAGTGTTACAATCTGAGTTTGTTTTCCAGCCGAAGACAACTAAATCTAGTACAGATTATGCAAAAAGCTGCGTATTCAGTTGGGCAGAGCTGCATTCACTGCCTGGGGTTTGAAAGTAGTGATGTAGGCACAACTTGTATGTGAATGTATTAATGTTATTTTTTGTGTGATTGCCTGTAGATACCTTGCATCAGGATCCATGCATTGGTTTATGTGGGAAAAGTGCACAGATTAATTCAGTTATTAAACTGCCCAGTCACATCAGAGGGATGCTGATAGCCAGCCCCTATGGCTTTTAACACACGAGCTTTAGCAGCAGGAATAACTATTTATGCATTTTAGCTAGAGGCCCCCAACCCCCACCCCATACTTCATCATGCTGTTGTAACTAATCTGGGCTTGGAGATTTGTTGAGGTAGTTTCTGATTTGATTTCTTTGTATCCAGGCACATGTTTCAACTTGTGGTTTTCTTAAGTTTTATTTTTGCCAGACTGACTCCCTTGTAAAACTTACTCATAGTGATAATTAGGGTGACTAAAGACCGAGATCTGAAGGGGTGGTGTGAGGTGGAATGGAAGAAGAATAATCTATTGAAGATTTGTGGTGGTGTTGCTGTGAAGTGATTCTGTTTTCAATCTTGCTCAGAAAATAGCTTTTATTTTGCTGTGAAGTGACTGAACCCAGCTTTCAAGCCTAATGATGTTAAATTGGGTGCATATCTTGGCACATTTAGTTTCTGCAAAATAAGTCTAAAAGCCTGCAATAACATTATCCAATAAACAAGATCAGTTCTGCTCTGGGAATCCCAGAAATCAGAGTTGTCTGGTCACTTTTAAACTTCCAGCTCAAAGTGGTTTTAAGGCTGCTATCCATCTGCTCAAAATAAGGCCTGTACATGTTCCCAGGGTATCCAAATTAAGGGAAACAGCATTGTTACCGTTAGGTTACGTGAGGAGGTTCTTTGATCAGTGTTAATTTACTGAAGACTTGAGTGTGTTTACACCATGGCTGGACTGAAGTGGGTTCTTCACTGGGACCAGTGGCTCTGGAAGCCGCAGGGGTGGCCAGGGGATGGCCACTTGTCCATGTGCACTGCTGTTTCTCGGGGGCTGAGGTGGCTGAGGTGGCTGACATGGGTGAGTCTTTGGCAGAGGTATTGCCTGTTTCGATATATCCTCCTGTTCACTGTGGGGTTTTTTGGTAAACTGTTCAGTCATAGCTCCTGACTGCATTTTTGGAAGGGTCTCATTATTGACAAGAGTGAAGGAATTAAGCCCTCTATTTCAGGATTCACACATACTCCTCTGTGTACATAATGGAAGGAGGAAGGTTTGGTCAGGGGTGGACATGAGGGACAAGTCTGTGTATTCTCTAGGTACAGTACTGTGTGCAGAAGTGAAGGGGCTCGTCATCTCCAGGCACAGCTGGCAGTCCCTTTGCAATAAAAATAAGAGTATTGCTGTCTCTGGATGACCCAGATACTTAACTGTAAGAGAGATGATGCAGGGCAAGAAAGGTCAATCTTCTTGCTTCTGTGACCATCAGCTGGATCTAGTCTTGCTTAACCACTGTGTCCTTACCAGCACGGTCTTGGCAGCAGGGAGCACTGAAGTCAGAGTCCAGCTCTGTTTCTGACAGAATAAAACATCAGGAGAATGAAGCAGGATGTACAGCTGGCCTCAGCAGAGGAGCCAGCTTCTTCCATTTGGCTGATTGCAGCTCCCATCTCCCCTCCAGGGAAGGAGGGCAGCAGCCTTGCCCCTCTCAGGGTAAGGCACAACACTGCAGCCCCACAGGCTGGTAGGAGCTCTCGTTGGCATCAGGGACAGCAGTGACACTGCTACACCTGCCTGTGCAGGATAAGTGAGAGAGTCTCTGCACAAATTGTCAGAGAGATTGAGCCCAAATTAGCGTAGGCTGTGCTGAACTGACCTTGGCTGGAGGCCAGGTGCCCACCAAAGCCACTCTGTATCAGCAGAATGGAGAAGGAGAAAATAAGATAGGGAAAAAAAAAAAAAACCCTCTTGGGTCTAGATAGAGGCAGTTTAATAAAGCAAAAGACTGTCCATGGAACCAAGGGAAAAACAAAGGATTTATCCTTTGCTTCCTATCAGCAGATGATGTCCAGCCCCTTCCCTGGAATCAAGCCTACAGTATGCATAGCAGTTGCTATGGAGGACAAACATCATAAATAAATAATGCCACCCCCCTTCCTCCTCTCTTCCCTTAGCTTTTGTTGTTGGGCACACATCATATGGTACAGAAAATCCCTTTGGCCAGTGTGGGCCAGCTGTCCTGGCTGTGTCCCCTCCCAAGGGTCTTGCCCACCCCCAGGCTGCTGGTGAGGGGGGATGTTGGAGAGACAGCCTTGATATCTGTGGCTACTGTGGCTCAGCAGTAGCCACAACACCGGTGTGTTACCAACTCTGTCCTGGCTACCAACACACAGCACAGTGCTGTGAGGCTGCGGTGGGGAGACGTCACTCCTCCTCAGCCAGGCCCAATACCCAGGCCTTAGAGCTCATGCTCCAAGAAGCTGCAGGAAAACATCTGCCCTTTGCCAATGGAGAAACTGTAGATGGATGCATGTTTCAAATTGAAATGCTTCTTGTTACACTGCTGTTACAGCTGCAGTCACCAGTTGGAGATTAAGAAGCTGGTATAACTTGGAATTGAACAATTAACTTCTCCACCTGAAACTTGAGCTGCCCCTGGGATGTAAGGAGGGAGAGGTTGCCTCAGAAGATGATTGTGCAACTATAACCTCCATATGCCTCAGGCCTCCAACACATTAAGGCAGCTGAGATAGCTCAGTAATGTGCCAGAACTCTAATGTCTGTTTTAATCTGAAAATAGTTATTATGACAATAAAAATGCTTTTTAAAACATTGCCATATATCAGAGTGGTTTACAGTGGTATAGCTACCTCCAAATGTCATGTTTAGTAGAAGCACTGTAAATTTTTACATGAACTTGTATGTGCACTGCAAAAGGACTCCGGGAGAGGATTTTCTTTTTTCCATTTTCTTTTTTCTGTTTTTTTTTTAACCCTTCCTTTTTTAATGCAGCATTTTTTCCTTTCAAATCTCTCTTCTCCTGAAACCAAGATGCCTCGAGGGAAAGTTTCTGCTTAAAAATCTTATTTATTTATTAATGTAGAAAATATTGTAATGTTTTCTACAATATTGCTCTCATCTTTTGCCTCAGTTATGACTAAGCTGGAATAGAAACATAGAATGCTTTGGGTTGGAGAGAACCTCAGAGATCATCTAGTTACAAACCCCGGCCATGGGCAGGGACACCCTCCACTAGCCCAGGTTGTCCAAAGCCCCATCCAACCTGGCCTTGGACACTGCCAGGGAGGGGGCAGCCACAGCTTCTCTGGGCAGCCTGTGCCAGGGTCTCGCCGCCCTCACAGGGAAGAATTTATTCCTAATGTCTAACCTAACCCTGCCCTCTTTCAGGTTGAAGCCATTACCCCTTGTCCAGTCACTACACTCCCTGGTGAACAGTCCCTCTCCCACTTTCCTATAGGACCCCAGAGATCAAATACCATTCCTGGAGTCCTGTTGCTTTAGCCATTTCTTTCTGTGAACAATTTTGCCACATAAAGTGTGAACGAAGTTGCATTGTCCTCTGTGTTTATGCCACCACGACCAGCATGGTTTCAACAGAGGTTGAGAAAAGCTCTTTGGGTAGGGAAGCCTAAATTGGCGTCACAAGTTTGTCATTCTGTATAAATTCACTTACTGGTCCTGGTAGCTGCTATTTTTTCCCCTATTCCTTCTCTTAGGTTTTGCTGAGCCCAAGAAGTCATTTCTGCTGCAGTGTGTGTGTCTGTGCTTGTTACGTGCAGAGTCTGCGGCTTCTCGCCTGTGGCTAATCCAGCTGTCACCAGACAGGGGGATGCAGACAGCGGGGCTCAGCTGTCTGAGGTCAGAGAAGAGTTTGTTCATATACCAGGCTGATTAGTTTTCATCACTGGTTCATCCCATTCCAGTGAAGTATGTCACAGGGGATTTTCCCAAAAGAATAGATACTAATACAGGAGGAGAGGTGGCTCTGACAAACAGATGGGGTGCGTGCTGCTGTTAATGGAGAGAAGCAGGGTCTCAAAGCAAAAAACACTGGTGTATGGCTTGAGTGTTGCCAGTAGTAATTCAAATTTATATATGTCAGCCCTCCTGTGTTTGTTTAGGAAGGCAGTGTGCAATTGGTGAACTAACAGTAATGTTGCTGTTGATTTCTGGTATTAAGAGCTTCACCTTTAAATACACTTTCCTAGGCTATTGAACTGGCATACTAGGAGTTTAAATCTCCTATAAGCAGCATCTGATCAATTCTCATGGGAAAGCATTTCCATTTAATCTTCGTCAGACACCTAATATAACAACCTTCAACTAATTTTTGTCCCAAATCAAGTTCCATTTGGGTATTTTTTGTATTCGGGCAATAAGAGTGAAAGAGAAGAGATGGTGTGTGTTGCTTTTATAAACCTCACTATACATCTGCAGATGTAAAAGGTATTGCTTTAAAACACTTACCATGATGACATTTATCAGCAGTTTTCCAGGTTTATTGCTCACTGTTAACAGGCATTTTATATACTTTAAACTTAATCTCCTTAAAAGAAAGGGTGTGATGTCTCCACACAGTTAACTTGAAATTTCAAGTCCTGATGTCTCTGCCTCAGCTAGGAAAGCCCCATTTGTGTGCTTTTAAGCAGGGTTTATGCGGTCACTGTGGGGCTCACCCAAACAAAGCCTAAATTTACTGTCTCACTTTGAAAGGATGTTTAAGGCTTTCTTGGATGGACAGTGTGAGCACTGGCATATACTTCAGAAAAAGTATTAAAATTGCCACTCTGTAGGCTCAGGACAGTGGAAAGTTGGGGCATCCAAGACAGAATCTGACTGAAAGGCAGCAGGACCAGCTTACAATAAGGCAACAAAGCAGTTCTGGCTGTGTTGCAGGCTGTGTTGCTCTAGAAAGAAGCAAGGAGACAAATTAAGGAGAAGACCGTGGGTCAGGTTTGTGCAGGTCTTAGTAGTTATGTAGGGAAGACCAACATCTGGTAATTGACATGCAAAACCATCAGCCTGGACAGAGAAGTTGTGGGCATATCTTGACTTTTGAAAAGCCTAAAAAGTGACTTGCATATGCATATGGGGGGGTGTATATATATAAAATACATATATAAATACACATATATACACAAAATACATAAAAAACCTTCTTTAGATCATTCATGTTCATTATGAATGACAGACAGTGAAGGTTTGTTTCAAAGTGTTGTATCATAGGAATTTTTTACTTTGAAGGGTATCTATATTTAATATGGGATTGCTGCATGGAAATTTTCAGGGGGCTTTCTGCATTTTTCTTCCTTCTCATATTCTTTCACACATATACAATCCCCCCTTTCTCCATTTTCAAAGAAAATAAGAAATAAAGTGTGAAAGTAACTGTGCTCAGGAAAGGTGTTCAACCTCAAGTTTTGGATGCTATTATCCTGTGCTTGGTTTTCTGTTACATCCAAAGATATAGACAGGTATTCTCTAGGGAAGAGGTCGCAGCACTGAGCTTGACTGAGTTCACAAAGCATCTGGACCATGCCCTCAGACACATGCTTTGACTTGGCTGGCCCTGTGTGGAGCCAGGAGTTGGACTTAATGATCTTTATGGGTCCCTTCCAACTCAGGAGAGCCTATGATTCTATGATATGTATGTCAGGAGACAGGACAGGGCTGAAAATGGCAAGGGGAAGGAAGGAGAGAATTGTATTGCACTAAACTAAAGCTTCTTTATGGAATTGATTACAAACATTTGAGCTTAGATTGGGATAACTCATGGATATATTGAATTACTGAGAATGGCACAAGAAGCTGCTTGCATTTCTTAAATGGCTTTGCTGCTGAACCATAGTCTTTTCCCAGATCATAGGTACTTCATGCCTATGTTACCCTGGCAGATAAGATAGGTCTGCTGGGGTGACTGAAGTAATGGTAAGTAATTTGGATTCTAGAAATGTAGTTCCCTGAGAGAGAAAACATCTCACATCCTTGTCCGTGGAGGGTGATGACTCCTTCAGTACTCTATAGAAAGGAATGCTGTTTGTCTGAAGGATAAGAAGAAAGAGAAGGTATTTTGACTAAGTGCTTATTCAAAAATGTACTTGATTTTTTTTTTCTCTTTAAGAAAAATAAAATCATCCCATTCTAGTTGTGAGCTCCCAGGTTAAGCATTTGGATAAGGTCTTCACAATCTTAAGTGAGAAATAGATTGAACTATTTTTGAAAGGAAAACCAGTGACATTATTTCTGATTATTTGAGGCCCCTGAATATTGTCATAAATTAAGTGATCTGGTAGTTCATTTACAGCGGCTTTTTGTCCACCCATTTAATTGGCATTGCCTATTGCTTTGCTAGTGTACTGTAATCCACTGAGCATAAGAAACTGCAAAAAACCCCACAAGCCAGAAGCCATGGTTTGAAAGAACTTCCTTCTCCCCCTCCAGCACAAAGAGATGTATGAAAATAATTAATGAAGCATTGGGATATGTGGCCCAGCGTACATGCTTTAGAAGAGGTGGGGTGAGAATCATAGAATCATAGAATTGTAGGGGTTGGAAGGGACCTCAAGAGATCATCGGGTCCAACCCCCCTGCCAAAGCAGCTCCCTAGGACATATCACTCAGACAGGCGTCCAGATGGGTCTTGAATATCTCCAGAGATGGAGACTCCACCACCCCCCTGGGCAGCCTGTCCCAGGGCTCTGTCACCCTCACTGTGAAAAAGTTCTTCCGCGTGTTGGTGCGGAACTTCCTGTGCTCCAACTTGCAGCCATTGCCCCTTGTCCTGTCCCCACAGACCACTGAAAAGGGGCTGGCTGATTCCCCCTGCATCCCCTGCTTAAGATAATTATAAAGTTTAATTAGGTCCCCCCTTAGTCTTCTCTTCTCAAGGCTGAAGAGTCCCAACTTACTCAGCCTATTCTCACAGGGGAGATGTTCCAGGCCCCTAATCATCTTCGTGGCCCTTCTTTGGACTCTCTCCAGGTGATCCCTGTGCTTTTTAAACCAAGGAGCCCAGAACTGGACACAATACTCCAGGTGGGGCCTGACCAGGGCAGAGTAGAGGGGGAGGATCACCTCCTTTGACCTGCTGGCTATACTCCTCCGGATGCACCCCAGGATCCTAGAAAGAAAAGGGAAAGCAGGGAACTGTGTAGTCGTTTGGACTTTTTAAGGGGACAAGCCAGAGCACCTGTGCTGACACTACAAATTCTTGGCATTTTTCCTACAGCGAATAAGAAACAGTGGATGCATTACTGCGAATGGCACGAGAAGCTGCTTGCCTTTCTGAGGTGGCTTTGCTGCTGGACCTTAGCCTTGCTGCGGAGGTCCCCAAGGCTGAGCTTCTCAGAGCTGCTTTCCTGGCTGGCACAGGCCAGCCCCGGCTGTAAGGAGCAGTCCTAACAGTGCCCGAGAGGGCCTGTTTGCCCGCAGGGCAAACGACTGCGGTGTGATGGGGTTTCTTTGGCTTCGATACAGGCCCAGGGCACCTTGTGAGACGTACCCATGGGTACGTGCGCCGTCCCAGCAACCTTCTGGTTTGAGAACGCCGGCATGTTGTGTGCTTGACCTTTGCCCAGGCGCAGGTTTGCCTTTGGTCTCAGTGCTGCAGCCTGCCTGCGTTTCCATAGCGTTGCGCCCTCCTGCGCAGGCAGGGGCCGCCTGGTAGCCATTTACCTTACACCAGAGTCAGGACAATGTCCCGCTTAGAGGCGAAGCTTCAAATAACCGTGAGGAGCTCGGACCTTCTGCTGCAGCTGTCAAAACTTCAACTTGGGCCGGGTTAAAACCAAAGCACTGCAGCCAGGCTTTGCTCGCCCCCTGCAAAGTCTGAGTTGTGCCTTGGTGGAGGGAGGGAGAAGAATGTTCCTCTGGTGGCGGCTCTTGGGTCTGACTGTGCTGACCAGTTCCTAAACTGGGGGGGCTTGCAGAGGCGTTCCACTGTTAAACCATGGTCTGCAGCTTTGTGACCATAAATGTCCTGCGGAGACTGAAGCAACTGCAAAAACACATGACTTTTTTAAAAGGCTCTCTGATATAGTCGCTACAACCATTTTAACTAATTTTTCCTGGGTGAATTAGTGCTGACAGCCTGTAGTGGCTCTTTGGAGGGGCAGCTCAGTTCTGACTGTGCCCACCGACTTGTCCTTCCTTTTAAATCAGAAGAAAACATGAAATCCTTGCCCCAAACCAGCTCCTAGTTCCTGCTGCCGCCGGTACCGAGTACCAGCAGGAAGAGCGGCATTCGCAGGGACAGACACCGGGAGCCGGCGCCTGGCTCCATGTGCCGCGGGGGGTAGGGGGGATAAACCCTGGCCGAGGGTGGTGGGTGAGGCCGGGTTCCCGGGCGGCCCGGGGACTGCAGCCGCCGGAAAGAAACGGGGAAAGAAACCCGAATGCGGCAGGGTGTCAGGAGAGCAGCGTACCGCCTCGGTGTCCCGGGGAAGGGGTAGTTACCCTGAGTGACGGCGGGACGGCGCAGCGCAGCTCCGGCTGCGGTGCCGCCTTCACCGCCCGGGCGGCGCGGCCGCCGGGTCTGCTGCCGGGTCCTAAGCCCCGCCCGTTGGCCGCATGGAGCCGCTATTCTCTGTGCGTAACGCGGGTGAGGCGCCTCCTCATCCTCCCTCGGGCGGCCTTTGTCAGCCTGGGTGACACCCGGGGCGGGGCGGGGCAGGGAGAAAGTTTCGGCTGGTTCGTTTTTTCCCCTCCAGACGCGCTCAGCCATTTTGAAGAGCTGTTTAGATTTAACGTAGGAAGTAATCATATGAATCAGTAAATTTTGGGCAACGTAAGGGTGTTCTTTACAGAGAGTGGTGAGGGGCTGGAACGGGCTGCCCAGATGGGTGGTGGGTGCCCCATCCCTGGAGGTGTTCAAGGCCAGGTTGGATGGGGCCCTGGGCAACCTTGTCTGGATCATGCCTGGTGGCCCTGCTTGTGGCAGGGGGGTTGGAACTCTGTGATCCTTGGGGTCCCTTCCAACCCAGACCTTTCTGTAGTTCTATGAAATAATACAAGACAGCCCCTAAAAAGGGAAGTGGCTCAGTAGACCTGGTTTAAATGCCCCGCCAGGATGGCTCTGCGCTCACTTTGACATTTCCAAAGGTTTACCTGAAAAATCCCTGTACGAATCCTTGTTCATTATCTTGTTCTTGAAATGGGTCAGAGCGTCTTTGGGCATGTCAGTGCTGCTAGTACTAAAAACACTTCTTTGAGCTAAAGAGGCCAGTAATGAGATGAATGACAGCCCGTTTCCTATTCCAGAAATACCATACAGCCTCTGTCATGTGTAGCTGCTACTACTTGGAAGGAAAGATTTGCAGCCTTATGTTTGTGTGTGAGCCAGCAGTCAGGCCTTCTGTCTTTGCTGATTCAGCAGAGGGCTGGAAGGAGACAGTAGCAGGCAAATAAATCCTAGGGAATGCTTTCCACCTGGATGGACGTCTCTCATACTGCTTGTCCTCCTTTTGCTTGGGGACTCCAAATGCAAAAGCCTGTGTGGTAGGTACCTATGTGAACGGTACCTCCAGGGATTCAGAATGTGCCTGAAAACAGAGAAAGTGGCTCATATTTGTTAATATTTTCGTTGTGTGCTGAGGCAGTTCAGTTGCTTTATTCAATTTCCTGTCTGCTTTTCATTGTCCAGGATATTTTTCTGACTTCTGTTGTTGTTTACAGATAAATTTGCTTGTCCAGTATAGTTATTTTTTTCTCTAGGTCAAGGAGGTACGCTTTCTGTCTTCGCCTCCATATCCAGTCAACCTCCTCAATATTGCTGCAGCAACCAGTCACTATCTCTTACATCTAAATTCAGAATATCTTTCTTAATGACTTCCAAGCATACAAGGACAGATTTATTCCCAAAACCTGAACTGAACTGGGAAGGTTGTTTTATTCCTTAAGTCTTTGCACACACACCTCATTGAGAACACTATCTAAGAGATTGCTTATAGTCAATAGAAGTTGTGGGTTTTTTCCCTTTGTATCATATCTTCAAAGCTTACCAGCATTTTCCTTCCAGCAGCTTTTGTAAAAGCACTGGTAGAGAGACACTCTCAGTGAAACGCTTTTGTTAATGCTTCCATTAATGCTAGAGGTTTTCTGGGTTGTAGGTTCAGATGATCTCATTCTGTCACTCAGTATTAATACAGAGTTATTGCATTAGAATATAAATGCTCAGCTTCCAGCTTCTTTATTTGCCTGCGAAATATTCCTGGTTTGAGGCTTTCAGTCTTTTCAGTCCTTCTACCCACTTGTGCTAAATTTTGGAATCAGTGGCCGTGCTGTGCTCCATTTATCATTAGAAAAAATTGTTTCTTGAAGTGCAGGAAATATAATTAAATGATGAGAATCCAGTGTAAAATATTTTTGGCTACGCACAGTAAATTAAATTAAATTAGTCATGTTGTGGACTTCAGTGAAAGCAGGTGTCTGTCTATGTGATTCCACCCTCCAGGTACCCTGCCAGTATATTTAGGCTGTTCTCAGACTATTATGTATAAGAAAAAAAAAACCCACAAAAAACCCTTCTCAAAAATACATGTGTGTCCATAAATGCAAAAAATGAAACAGAACTTTGTAAGTTCTTGTCCACTTGACTTTCCTTACATCACGACTCAGTCCAGTCTGTTCCTCCCCTTCCTTGGCTGCTCAGGAAGATGAAAGTGGTGGTGGATTTTATAGCACAGAAAATGCCAACTGAAAATGATGTTCATGTGGCAAGAAACTATCTTATGAAGATCTTGAGAAGTTCCATGAGGTACAGTACTGACTTCAGTAGCACATCCCTTCTGTTCCTTCCCAGTGGTCGACTTCCTCTACCATTTGCCAAACCCATAGCAAACCTTTGCAAAAGTCCTCTTCCCCAACCTTTGTTCCTTCATGTTCCAACCATAGTTGTATTGTGCTAGTTTTCTAGTCTTGTGTTTCCTCAGTGGTGCATCGTTAAAAAGTAACTGTCTCATACTAGACAAACCTTGCTGAACTGATGCCTAGAAAGTCTATTGAATTTGTCCAAAGAGTTATCTATGATTTGCCAAGCTTGTATCAATACTGTTAGAGGTGAGCTGAGGGTAGGGGGGAGGAGTAACTCTTCAGTGTTATGTGCAGCTAATATGATTTTTTTAAATTTCCACACCCCCCCCCCCCATACCTGAACACAGGCTTGGGGCCCTTGGACTATACAAGGACCGTCTAGAGCCCAGCATTGTGTGGCTGAGCGGAATCCTTTTGTACTTGTTTATTTGGGGTCTTCTGCTGACTCTCTGAATTTCATATTCTTCCAAGAAAGAACAACATAGTGATGCTCGGCTTAACTGTTTTCTCTTTTGTCATGCTAAGAAGAGTAGGCTTTTGTTTATGGAAACAATTGCTGCTTTTTTTAGTGACTGTAATGATGCTACACTGCTTAGAGAAATTACAGCTTCCCTGTAGAATTATTATTCTCCTTTTGTAGTCCTGCATGCAGAGTTTGGAAAGGCAATTCATCATTGAATTAATCAGATTTTCCTGAATATACTGCAAAAACCCATGTACTCAAATTTGACCTGTTTTGAAGATACTGGATTTATAATGAGCTTTGATTTTGTTCTCTATATCCAATGGCCATCTGATAAGCCATTTATAAAAAGGGAGACTGACTTAAAAAAACATAGAATTACCTTTAGAGTTCAATTCGAAAATAGGGAACATTTTCTCAGCAAATTACTTTGTAACTTAGACAAATTACTTAGCCTTACAGTAATAAGCTTCATAAATACATAAGCAAAATATGTAAGTGCATTTAAAAATACCCCATCAAACCTCAAGAACTAAGGGTCCTGTAAATCTTTGGTTCAGATTGTCACTTGGAAGGATGGGATTTGTCTCACCTTATACCTTGTCTAAATTTTAAATTGCACTTCCCCCCAAGATGAGCTGAAGAGAAGGGCAGAACAAATTACCTTCAAGAAGTTCCTGCTTCATTCTTGGGTAGTTGAGAGGGTCTATACAATTGGCCCGAGCTCAGCATTGGCTCACTGAAACAGAAGTAACTGAATTCTGCCCAGGAGACTTATTTTAACACTGTGGGAGAATAATGTACTTATTTCATGAGTGACGAGAGGTGTTGCAAACAACTAGTCCCTGGAAGGACATGCAAGCTGCTGTAACTAAGTCCTGAACAGGGGGAAGGGGCAGAGGAGTGCATGGAGCAGTTTTATAGAAAGGTTTGCAAGGTATAAGCCTACAACAACTTATTGTTGTACTTCTTAGAAGGGAATCTCTTCAGCTACATGGACATGTACATTTGGAGGTGATATCCGTGTAGATATTAGGGGACTTTGAATTGCTGAACTGTTTTTGAAGTGTATTCTTCAACCAAAACAACAAAAAGCCCCCAAAGTTACCAAACCTGCATTCCTGGGGTGCCAAACATTTCAAGAGCTGAAGTAGAACTTGGGAGGAGTTAAAATTACTAGTTACATCACTCTTACTAACTTGTATGAAACAATGTACACTGCTTTATTCCTTCCTGGCCATTAGCTCCTTTCTTCTCATCTCCTCCCGTAAGCACCTACCGACAGTAAAACCTTGCCAAAGCCCCACTGTACTGTTGACATGTAGTAAAAGAGTCCTAGGTGTCAGTATTGCCTTTCACTGTTGTCATGTGCTTGAAAATTCGTTTGCTTGTCTACACCCCTCATAAAACACACCCCACACCCAAAATCATTTTTTTAAAAAACAACACCCACCCACCCCCAAATACTCAAGCACAGACCTTGGAGATTATTGATGTTTCACTGCATTTGGGGCATTTTAAGGGAATGCTGGTGTCTTTTCTAAACTGGCATGCATGTAGAAAGTTGTCTCCTTTACTGTCATCTGAAGTCACTGTGCCTCTGTCCTGCCTGTGTGGTGTTTGACCACTGCCCCGGTAGGTTTTTCACCTGGATGTCACCTAACTGAGCTGTGTGCATTCAACCAGTACCCTCCACCTCTCCTTTTCAGGAGGAACGACGTAGCCTGCAGGCCCCACTCCTGGCACGCAACCAAATTTACAGAAGGTCAGCCTGAGACAGCCACGTCACACCTCTCCTCGTCCAATGCCGGCGTCTCCTGGCACTCGCGCTATCACGCCAGGTGAGTGATTAAGTTACACGCACAGCGCTCCGGCAGGGAGACAACAATAACCTGGGTCATGACATTGAGCGCGAAAGCCAGGAATGGGAAATGCCGCCGTTAGATGCCTTTAGTACTGCCTGGCCTTGCACTGCTGGAAGGGGGAGCGGGGGAAGTTTGCCGTGTGGATGAGTGGATCTCAGGAAGGGTATGTGGTGCGTGCGTGTGACCGCAAGGTAAGGACCTGGCTCTAACGGTGCCCCACAAGGTGCGTTTCTTCTTCCGCGTTTCCTTGCGGCGGCTGCTGGTAAAACCCTAAACCTCTGTCAGCAAACAGAAGCCATCAGAACTGCCATGCGTAAAGTGAAGTAGTGAAGGGAGAAGAAATAGGAAAAAATACAGTTTCAGACTATTAAAAAGTCTTTTCCTAAAGGGAGGGTGCAGTATGTTTTCCTGTGGGGCTTGACGATATTACCGCTTTTATTAGTTGGACTGTCTTTCTGACACATCTTCCCTACAGCTGTGCACTTGCTTGTGAGGGGAGGTAACAAGACCAACGGTTTTCCAGGCCCTGTTTAAAGCAGCTTAGTATTTGTTAGGTCTCATTTGGCACCAGGGGAGGAAGGCTGGCACCCATGCAGTTCCAGCTGTGAAATGTTAAACCTTTGGGTAGTGCCTGTTTGTGCTGGTTACAGGTTCTTCTTTGTTTCCTGTGCACAGGTGACGCTCTTCAGCATTTTCACAGCAGGGTTTTTTGTTGCTTTTTTTTCTGTTTGTTTGTTTTTGTCACTTATTTTCTTCTCAGTTCCCATTGGGCCATAGTTACACTGCGATTTAAAGAAACTGAGTCTGGCACGTAATCCTAATTTGGAAAGTAGGGTTGTGTTTTCTATGCCTACTCCTATACATTCTCCATCATTACTTCTTGATGTTAATTTATTGTGGTAGTTAAACCAGAAGAATGTTCCTTTTTTAAGATTTCAGTTCATTTTCCATGTCACTTTTACAATTGGCTTTCCATCGTTTGCTGTCTTTAGAAGCTCCCTAAAATTAAGTTTTTAAAATGACTTGTTATCTGCCTCTGAATAAAGTATGAATGTTAACAGTTAGACAGAAAGGATTTTTAAATGCATTTTGTGATACTTCATTAGCAAAATTTTAGCACATTATAATTTCCAAATCCTTTGTTATAATTGCTGCTGATTTACATTGACTTACAGAGTTTGCATTTAAATATCATGTAGATGGGCTGAATTAGATATATATATATTTGAAGACAGTAATAAGTCCTTGGACATAGAAAAAAATGCAGAAACTTCTAAAAATTTTATAGAGCTCTTGGCTGCAGTGCTAACTCAAGACTATTTCTACTGTACATCTACTCAGTCTTCTGATGAATTTGTAAATCAGTATATGATTCCTGTTCTTCCTGAAGGTTGTTCTTGTACACTGTAAAAGTAAAATATTACCAGATATGTATCTCAAAGTGTAATTTGATAGGACCTGGGTGAATCATAATATTTAAACAATGAAAAAAAATTTGGTTCAAAGCCTGTTTGAAATGAGCTTTGGGCAGGAAAATGTGGGTGTAAGGGAGAAGGGAGTGGAATAGAGCAATCCTGCTGCCCCAAATATCAGAAATAATAGTGACTGCTGGTTGGTATCAGTGTTAATGAAAAGGGAAAATTCTGCTTTCTCAGATGCTGCTGAAAGATTTAGTGGCTTTAGCCCAGTCTAATCCCAGGGCACTGCCAGCCTGAACTCCTCAGCTGCCTGTGCTGCCCACTTGAAAGAAAAGTGATGTCTTTGGAAGATCTGTCAGTCCAGTTGTTTGTTGCCCAAGACAGTTTCAGTGACAGAGCTGGCTTCAGGCTGCATCTGCTGGAGGTCCAGTATTCCCAGAGTGCCAGCCCAGCCACTTGGGTATTTTGAGGATCCTACTTGCAGAGGGGTGTTCTTTGGGCTTGCTTGTCTGCAAAAAGAGAAGGTGAGCAGCTTGAGAGGTTCCCAGCTTTTCGAAGTACAATTTACAAACCGAGAAGCACTCGCACCAAGCTGAACGGGAGGGACAGCACTCTGTAGCTGAAAGTACCAGTATGCAAGGAGATAAGAGAAATAGCTCCAGGATGGGATCCTTGCACTCCTTCTGGAATTTCTTGTCCTTCCCTGAGCTAAGCATCTGGTAATGGTATTCTAAGGTGAAAAAGTAAAATCTCTTCTGAGTGTGCCCGTGTTCTTTCTGTGTGTGGGGGGGAGAAAAAACCCCACATTTGATACATGGAGTGTTCGATCAGGGGGAAAGATGCTTTTGCTCTCTTCCAAGAAGGATATGCCTGGATTTTGTTTGTTAGGGGGGTGGGGCACATCTGGACAAAAAAGCGCTCTGAAAATTGCCTTTGCTACCTAGGTAGATGATAGATTAAACCGTGGGTGTTCACTTTGGTTTGGGGTATTTTTGGTGGGGTTTGGTGGGAATTTTTTTCATGTCTACTGGAGGCCTTTGCTAAGCTAGAGAAAGACAAAGAGACCAGAAGAGACTATATCATTGTAGGTAGGAGAGGGTAGTTGGAGCTCAGCTCTCCGCATACATACACTGTATGCATATTTTTTATCATGTGACTTCAATTCAAAAACTTTAAGCTATCTTGGGAGCACTGGGCTAGGTTTAGGTGCCTCTCACAGAAGGCTGGAACATTAGACCTTTCAAGCATTTGGTGCCTTAATTTCCCTCAGTGAGTCTTCTGGGAAGGACAGCAGAAGTCATTCCTTAACAACATGTATGCAGACTTTTTTCCTAGCTCACCCTAGAGTAAGTCAGAGTGCACTAGAATGTGAGAATCTTAAGGTGCTGAAAGTTTAGACCCTGCATTTTCTTCAGTAGGATATACTATAACAGAGGACTTTATAACTGTGAACAACCTCTTCTACTTTTTTCTGACCTTACAGGTGTGGGTCTGAGGCAAGTATGCTTTGAGAAGACTGCCTAAACTGAGTTTTTAGGGTAATCAGGGTCAATTACATTTGGTCTGTAATCCCATCACGTGCTGATGTGATGTCATATCTGTGAGGGCCCAGAAGTAGAAGCTCTTTTCCCAGGGTTGGTGGGGAGGCTTGTAGGCGTGTTGTCCAAAGAGGGCAAGGATTGTGTTGGTAGATTATTCCTGGACTTCACCTGCCAGGTGTTGACCAGCAGTGTAGGTGCTTTTGTGAACCCACTCTACAAAAGCTACTGAGAGAAGGATAACTTGGCATGTCAGGCTCGGGCAAAGAAATGGCTTTTGGACTCTCTTCCATGTCAGGGTTCCTGGGAGGGTTCCCCTGCAGTTAGGGACCACACGAGCCCGTGCTTTGTGGTCCCATCAGAAACTTCCCTGTCCTGTCATTGAAGTTTTTGCTCCATCTGCTGGGTTTCTATTGGGAATTTTCTAGCAAGGCTTTGACCTCTTGTGCTAATGAACTCTCCTTCACGTTTGGTACCAGCAGATCTATGCAAGACTTACAAATTGAGGCTTTCCTGCCAAGTATCTTCTTAGTGCTGAAGAAGGGGAAAAATATCTTAATAATGACCATGACACTTCTTATGGGAACCACAGTATCTGCCCAGGATGAAAATTAAGCTCTTTCCAAGTATTCAGTGAGATGTTTTAAAATGCTGAAAATAAAAGAATGAAAGAACAGAAGCCCCACAAGATGAGGCTGGTGCTACTGTAGCTTGTTAATAAAATACTTTTAAAAAATAAGCACAGAGTAGACCTCCTCTTATTTCACATAAATTGCTTTTGGCCGTGTTGTATAAAAATATTACAATAATGGGGAGGATGTTACAGTAATTGGGGGGGAGAAAGTGTTGTGTTAATACTGCATTCCAAAGACTGTGTAGTTGACCTTTGCAACATTTTTGACAGGAACAAAAGATGATCTATATCACTCTCTTTTTTGTGTGAGGACTAATCTAATTTCATTGCTGGCTTACACAGGTTTCTTTACTGCACAAGATTTGATAGATGCTTCTTATAATTATAGCTACAGGGAAGTGGAGTAATTCTGGGATTTCTACCAAGGGGCTTTGCATGCAAGGGCAAGAATTTGAATTCAGGAGGGGCTGCCAAAGAAGTTCAAACAGGGAGATTCAATAAGAACAATTGGAAAAGCTGTTGTCTCAGCATTGGTGTGTTGAATTGACAGGAGGTGGGTGCTGTGAAAGATAGAAAAGAAAGAGAACAAAACTGATTAGTTATGAAAACAATAGAAGCAGTGTCCTAGGCAAATGATCTGGGCAAAGTACAATGTCATATCTGATGTTTCTGTTGAGGGAAGAGTGGCAGAGGGACTAGTGGTGGTAAGTGTTCTTGAAGGAAGGTGAGAAGTTCAATCTTGGTGGCTGTATATTTATAATTATGTGGGAATAGTGTATTTTTGACTGATATATTTATGCTGAGATTTTTTGTTTGTTTCCTACTGTAGCTGTTCTTCTCATGACCTGTCCTACTCATGGGATCAGTCAAGTCTGCATCGTACTTCTGACCAGTTCAGTTCTTTGGGAAGTATGGACAGCTGGGACCACACTCCACAAGTAGTCCAGTATGGAAGACTTTCTTCTGCAAGGTCTAATAGTAGCATTGATCATCTAGGGAGCCAAAGTAAGAGAGATTCAGCCTACGGGTCTTTCTCCACAAGCTCTAGCACCCCTGACCACACTCTATCCAATGCAGACACTTCTTCCACAGAGAACATGCTGTACAAAGTAGGCCACTGGGAGACTGCAAAGCATGGAAACAAGTCTGGCCAGTTCTTGAATGACAGCAGTGGGATAGAGGACAAACCTGGGTATTTGCCAGCTCCCATCCAGTACGAGAACAATAAAAATCCCAGAACAGAGGAACTCGCTGATGGCAAGCTCACTAGCTCTGGAAGATCCAGTTTTGGACCTGTCTGGTATGTTCCGGATAAGAAGAAGTCTTCGTCTCCTCCCCCTCCACCTCCACCTCTTCGTAGTGACAGCTTTGCTGCTACCAAAGGCCACGAGAAAGCCCATGGCCCTGTGTACTCAGAGGGTGCCAGCACGCAGCACTTTACAGCCCTGAACCGGTCTCAGCCCAGGAACGACTGGAACTTGGAAATCGTGGAGCAGCAGCGGCGGCCCTCCAGGGCGTGTGACAGGAGGGTCAGCAGCTCAAATTATAAATCTGATCTCAGCTCAGAACACGCTTTTTCTTCGACTGGTGAAAGGTACAGTAGTAATGCAGGAACTGTGAACAAGCTGCAGGCGTCCTTGTCCAGCACCGATGTTCGGTTTGCACAGCCTACCTACAGCTACCACCATCAGCACCAGTACAGCGATGAAAGCACTTTTTTTCACAATGCAAGAGCCTTGGCTGCACCTAAAGACCAGCAGCATTATCTGTCCTATGGTGGCATTCAGGAATGGCCCACAGATCATTATCATGGCTATAGTCCAAACCAAGCCAGTCTGCCTAACACTTCCTCCTCTTCAAACAGTGCTGCTGAACAGAAGGTGGACAACACTGGACAGAGTCGTTACTATTGCGTGACAGCAAAACAGCCTGCTCAGGGAAGCTCAAAGGCACTACAACTCAAGGATGACAGCTGGAAACCTGCAGTGGGGGCTGATGCATCGCTTGGACCTCACGAAAATCCTGCAGTTGTCACAATGGTCCAAAAACCAAAATACTATCTACCTCAACAATGTGCTGAATCTTCACCAGAAGGGTATGAGAACAATAGTCATTACCCAGTTGACAGAGAGGGGGAGGTGAGGTGTGCTGTAGTAGAAGAAGCTAAAAAACTCAATCAGACTGAGAAGTCTGGACAAAAGAAAAACTTTGAGAGGAGCTCTGAGGAAAGTGAAACTAGGTACGGTCAACAGGAGTATGTAAAGGGCTGTGTCCTTGCCAATGAAAACAGATCTGCTCAGAAAGATTTTAGGTGGGGCAAAGATGAGAGTAGCAAGATTTCTCCTCAGAAGACCCCAATGTTGCACTCTTTAGCTCAGGAAGGGAAAAAACAGTGTGGCAGCGGCCCAGAAGCAGTACCAGAGCGCCAAGCCCCATTTGATACTCACTTATCTAAGCAGGCACGGAGGAGTGATCGTTTTGCGACAACCCTGAGAAATGAGATCCAAATGAGGCGAGCTAAGCTGCAGAAAAGTAGAAGCACTGCTACGTTAGTAGGGTCACCTGAAACAGAGGAGTGCAATGAGACCTGGAAGCCAGATTCAGTAGAAAATGTCACCACCTCCCCAGATAATAACTTTACCAGCACCTACAAAGATCATCTCAAAGAAGCACAGGCCAGGGTTCTGAGGGCAACATCCTTCAAACGGCGGGACTTGGAGCCCAGCCCTGCCGAATATCTCCGCAGGTCACCCGAGCAGAAAGCTGGCAGTTACAACTCTTCGTTATTGGCTTTGGTTTCTGAAGATGCCTCTGGATTCCCTGAGGCTACACAAGCCAAACCGAACCCTACAGGGAGCGGCACTCATCACGTTTCTCGCATTGGAGCCAGGAAGAGGTTCACAGCAGAGCAGAAGATGAAGTCTTACTCTGAACCAGAGAAGATGAATGAGGTGGGCATGTTGGAGGATGAGTGCCGTGCTCACTGCCGTCCAAATACATCTGAAGAAGCCCTGGGCTCGTTTGCAGACAGGTGGAAATTTTTTGAAGAAACAAGTAAGCCTGCACATAGGAAATCGGCACAGAAGCCAGCTCCCTGCGGCCTAGGTGAGGGGCAGCCCGAGAGGCCGGACAGGAGAGGTCACAGCGTACAAGAGGGAGAGGAGTCATGGTATGAGAGAAGAGGTCGGGCAGCCTCTGTTGGACTTGAAACTGCATATGCTTCCAAAGATAACGTCCAGCACAGTAGCAGCACTAAGGCTGCTGATAGGATTGTGAAATCTGAACAGCCGCAGCGCTTGGGAACCTTTGCGGAGTATCAGGCGTCGTGGAAGGAGCAGCGGAAGCTGATGGAGCCAAGGAGCTCGGGAAGGTACCATTCAGCTGATAACATCCTCGACGCCAGCCACGAACAACATGAGAAACCCCAGTACACCCATGAGAGGTCTAGATCATCCCCTTCTACTGATTTCTATAAACAGGTACAAGTGTCTTTCACGTTATCCTTTAAGTTGCCTGGAGAGGGGGCAGGAAGTTGGTGGAAGGGGCATGCTATATTTTCTGTGAACATTTCCAGTTTAGGAACACAGTGTAGTGGGGGTGGTTGCCTTTTGTCAGTGAGGGAGTAATTGTTGTAGGTAGCTCTACTAAGTGAAATGGAAAAGATCAAAGTTTGTATTGCACAGGAATTGAGTGTAGCAAAGAGCAATTGGACCGAGGAATTTCTTGTGTATTGTGGACAAATGGAAGGAGACAAGCCAGTTGATTTGATAATATCCTCTTTTTTGCAGTAGAGGCATAGGAGGATCAAAGTTCACAAAGTTGGGGGTTTTTTTTCTTCGTTGGTGTGGTTGCCTTCCCCATTTCAAAGCTTTTTCAATTCTCTGAATCTATGAAGAAAAATGCTAGAAGAGGAAATTATATATCCCTTTGTTAGTTTTTGTAAAGGATCTATTAATTTTCCATGGATTTCCCCTTCAAAACTTAGTTGATGCAAAAGCTACATAGGACAAAACTTCTACCTAATGAAGTTTAGAGATTAAAAATATGCCTGTTAATGTTAAAGCTACACTGCAGCAACAAATGAAACTGCTTAGTGGTTTATGTCAGTTTGCTTGATTTAAGATGTATAAATTTATTCCTTAGAGAGAATGCCAAATGTCTGTTCAGCTTGCAAGTAAATATTAAGTTAATTTTTAACTGAGTAAGACCGGGGAATGGTTGGCAGGTGGCAGGGGAAGTAAACAGAAACAGCGTCTCAAGTTGTCTGTTTAAAAGATGTTTTTCAAGCTGCTACAAGATTGCCTGATACGAATAAGGAGTCCTGGTGTGTTCAACCTGTGCTGAACTTCACCTTATGCAAGAAGAGAATTGAGGCAATGCGGCTTTAGGTTATGTTTGCTTCCTCCTGCTCCCCACTTGTGTGTGTACATACACAGACATTCACAGAACACCTGTGTGTGTGTGTGTGTGTGTGTGTGTGTGTGTGTGTGTGTGTGTGTGCAGGGAGTAGAATGGGCACAGCTCAAAAGCAAAACACCTTGGTCTCTAAAACTCACAGGATCACAGAACTGTAGGGGTTGGAAGGAACCTTGAGAGATCATTGGGTCCAACCTCCCTGCCAAAGCAGGTTCCCTGGGAACCTAGGCAATTGTGCTCTTTGAGCTTTGGAAAAAGTTATTTTGAACTCTACGTGCAGACTTGGCTATGCAGATAATTTACTAGGGTAGAGATTCCAAGCAGTGGAAATGTTCACCTGGAAGTTATTTGGAAAATTAAATTAACTAAATTATTAAATAATTGCCTACCCAGCAGAAAAGTCATCATATAATCTGTTCCATGTATGCATTTCTGGTTTATTAGTCAGGGCCTTTAAGTTCAGTACAGGCCTCCTGGGGCAAAAAGCAGACACCTGTTTAGGCACCTGGAAAATATGGTGATAAGTGCATTGGAGATGCCTACCAGAGACCCAGGAAAATAAAGATGTTGTTTCACATATATGATTCAGATGATTCCAGTGCTAATGTGCAATTAAATTTCCTGTAGGCTCAGTGTTTGTAATGCAAAGCTATGCTTTGGGTGTGGGTGTTTGAAGATAGCGAGATAAAATTCTGGAACGGCGATGTTGTGTGTTTTACTGAGAAACTAAAGTAGGCTCTCAGGGATTCAAAAGCTGGTGTGTACTTGCCTCTTGTAAAATGTGAGCAAGCCTCCTGTAACTTCTTTTGCTGCTTTTTTTTTTTTCTTTGCTTTCTTTCTTTGTCTTTGCCAAATGGAAGTTGTGAAGGTTTACATAAACGTTCAGCTCTTCTGTAGATCAGCAACATAGAGCAGGAACTCCAGCACAGCCAGGTCGGCAGCGCTGCGCAAGAGGTCACAGCATACTGTATCACTTAAATCCAAACAAGCTTAAGACATGCTGTGCTGTTGACTTCATGTATATTCAAACAGAGCAAACCCACAAATAAGTGGTTCCATAATCATAGATTTTTGAGGAGTCTGAAACATGATGACTGGGTGTCTTACTTGTGCTGTAAACCACTTTTAGGAAGTTTCAGTTGAAGTAAGGAGGCAAGCAGAGGATTTAAAGGAAGATGGAGAGCGTATTTTCTCTAAAGTTAACAATCTGGATGAAAGGAACTGCACTGTAAGGTAAGTGTGTCTCGATTTTTGGCTTTTAGAATTTTTTTTATGGCAACTCTAATCCGATCTTCTCCTGACCCAAGCTGAAAATTTTGCTGTGATGATTTCAGAGATTTTGCAATGTCTTTTTTTTTTTCTTCCTTTTTTTTCCCTCCTTGTTTCTGTCCTTCTTGCCATATACTTGGAACGTGCACAATAAATTTCAGTCTCAGGATCAATTCTGTGAGGACTGTAGGGTAAGCCTGAAGAAACTGCAAAGTGTTGAGTGTATTACAGTTTGTTCTGAGCCAGATGACTCTTTATTTGTGTGGATGAGATTATTTTGATATTTTTCATATTTATCAGTTACAGGTTTTTTTGGGGGGAGGGGTGTAGGGAATGCTTGAGGTTTCCCAAAAGAGTTTCCAGTATTATGTTTGGCAAAGATGATGTATGTACTACTGGAACGCCGTAGTGCTGTAAGTTGGACCTTTCTCTGCTTGTGCCTTTGCAGAATGCAGCATGTGAAGAGAACCCACCAAAAATTGTTTTCCCATTTGATCAGCTCCGCTATTCTCGCTTAATTCATGTTTTAATTAAACTCTGCCATATTTTCAGACCCTGTTCAAATGCATGGCTGCGTGCACAGTGCAGTTAAAATCCTTAAATGCCCAGCACCCTGGGGGGTGCCCTCCTCCTGGCCCGCAGTTTACCGGAGCTGTAGTGATGTGTTAGCAGTGATTTCAGCTGTCGCTGATACTGCGGCAGCCGAAGTGCCGCCTGGCAGCTGGACTGGGAGGTTGCACTCACTGCTGTCCCTGGGTTTGATAGCTCTGCTTCTTTGGAACAGAAGCAGCACGTGTAGAGGAATAATAATTTCTGCGGGTTTTCCTCGTTTCCCTAAGTGGTGTTAATCTCTCCAGGGGGGAGACACAGTTATGAACTGTGGCAAACAGGTACTCCAGTCGCTTAAACCAAATTAGGATTTGTTTGTGGCTTTTTATGGTTCTATTTTGCATTGCTTATGGACCAGCTGAAGAGACCATCTGCTATTTTTCTAATTCTTTGGAGCCCTTTGTACTCACCGTAATGATTTCAAAATGAATAGCCCAGGAGGGTGTGACCGTGTGCGCAGGCGCCTGGAGCCGAGATTGGGCAGGAGGGGAGGGAGAGGGGAGGCAGCAGCGCAATCAGCCCAGAGCAGACGTGCTTCTGTAGGCAGACAGCATCTCTGGACAAGGAAAACCTTTTCCATCCACCAGTGCTGAACCCTAGTCACAAAAGCATGTGAATAATACTCCTACGCCAGCACTTCAGCAGTGTTTGTGCAGCACAGTTCTTGCCTTATAATCGCAGAGTCCATGAAAAACACGTCACTGGGCACCAGCTGCAATTTTTTTTATGTTGTTTTTTTTTTTTTTTAAAAAGCCAAAGCCTATTTTGACATCCTTTTTCAGATGTAGTATTGGGCCATTTCACTGCGTTACAGGAGGTTTTGTAAAATGGTCTCTTTCACAGTGTTTTCCTCAGTGGTATTGTATGCAGAGGGCTGAAGTGTCTTCCATATACAAAAAACTAGCTAAATGAAATGTCTTGTTCGGGCATTTAATTCCTGTGTTGTGAAGTACCACTGCATTATGATGAATAGCTGTCCTATGGGAAAGAATATGTATTTCCCTGTGCCCTTTGTTTAACAGGGTATTCCTGTGCTCAGAAGAACTCATCATGACATGAATTGATTTTATGATTTTTGATCTGCCCTAAAGGCACTTAGTTTCCTACTTTCAAAAGCTACCAATCTGCAAATGGCTAGCAAATCAACCTAGTCCTTGGTATATTCTAGAATGTGAATATTCACCCAACCTAAGGTCTTCATTGAGGCTATAATTCATACTTCCTTTAAAAATCTGGGTTTGGATTGTATTGGTGACGGCCCTGATTTTGTGCTACAGAAGCCTGTGGGCTATGGTTGCCTTTGTGCTTACCAAAGCCAGAGTGATGGTGCTGGATACAGGAGCAGCCCTGCAGCATTTGTGTGGGTTAGAAGTGCAGGGGACCCAACCAAAAGCCAGCTGTGGAGTCCACGGGTGTCTTCTCTGGGTTAGACACTGTCTGATGCTACAAGGTGCCTCTCTTCCTGCTAGTTGTTTGGCAAAAGCAAGAATAAAAATTAATGATTTGGGGTTTATATAAAATGTGAAAGTTTACTGTAACAGCTTCCCTGATTGTTTTCAGGAGAAATATGAATCTAGAGTGAGAAAGGGTTTTGGAGTATTGTAACAGCAAGTGGTTAAAAAAAGCAAGGGGGGTGGAGAGTGCTTGGTAAGCAATTTTTTTTTCCTACTGAGTTTTCTGCTACAGTAAGTTTTTTTGGTACTCTTTTTTTTTTTCAGTACACAGTTGCAAAACCTAAGTTGACGTTATTTCAGAAATTTGGGTTTGTTTTTTTTAAGTTGATGAAGATAATTTGTGAACTCCTTTCATCTTTGGACTGTATTCTTCCCCTCTGAGATTACCGAGTTCTTCCAGTGAATTCCAGTTGTTTTATCTCCCTTCTTAGAAAACCTGCAATGTGTTTTTTTCTGAAATGCAGTGTTTAATAACTTGGAGTATTATTTTTATAGGAAGCTAAAGCCACGGTCCACAGTAGCCGTTATCATCTGTCATGCAAGAACCAAGCCACTCTTGTTAGGAACTTACAGGCATGCACACAGACATCTGACATGAGCTGAATATTTTTATCCTGATGATTGATGAAATTATAAGTGTGGGGTTTTTTTAACTTCAGGACTGCTTCAGAAGTGTTACATGAGTCTGATATGTAAACCAAAAGTTTATTCTTCTTTGTTTGTAATGATGCTCCTCTTATTTATTTCAGTTTAATTACAAAAGCTTGGCTTTTTACAGATGTCAAGTCTGTGTCCCTCTTTAAACCGGCCTCTCTTTCCGTATTTGTCGAATGGCTTATGCTGGTTATATAATTCGCTTCTCTCTGGATGTCTCCATAATATCTAAACCGACACAGCCCTTCAAAAGAATAAAGTCTGGAGCTGTGTGCTCTGGCCTGCAGTCTGTGGCTCCCTGCAGGATGACATGGCACACATAAAAGTCAATTTGCATCAAACAAATAGTTCTTTAGGATCTAATTTTTAAGGTTGCTGTCTACTAGCGATGTTCACAGCCATTGCTCTTATTTACTTTCTAAGAACATTTGACTCACATCTCTATTAATTTGTTTCTGTGATGTCTGTGAAAATTGCTTAATTTCAAAAAGTGGAAAAGGATTTATGAGATCACAGGTTGCAGAAAATCTTTCAGTGTTTAATAAGAGTCAAGTGCCAGTGCATGTGCACATCAACTATGGGACTACAGCGTGACTCAACTCTAATTAAACACTGTAAGATATTTCTTTTAGACCTTTCATGCCTTACTAGTTGTTTCCTATCTCAGCTCTTGAAGACAGAGGAACAACTTTTACCATACAAAACCAAGGTAAAAATCATTCTTGATGCCTAAGTTGACCTAAATAGCCAAGTTTAATGTTCTAAACAGAAATATATAAGTACCTTTCTCCCTCTTCCTCTTGAGGAAGAAATGGTATAATCCTGGGCAACTGCTTCCTTACAAATCAGTTAAAAATGGCTCTGGCAAACATTACATACATGTATTAACAAGCTTCAATATTTTATGGGGCAAAAGAGGTCTAAGTTCTCTGTTTTACACCTCATCTACAGCTGTTGTAATTTTTTTCCACATAAATTCTTCTAAAGGAAAGAAATATTCCCTATCAATTTGTTTAGAATAGAATGACATAAAAAGTAGTATGTAGTAGGAAATAAATTACAAAATGTGTGATTACTTTTTAATCTAATTTGCAGTGTACTAGCAATTTCTATGTGTCCTCTCTTTAAAAGCATTTAAAATATCACAAGGACTGTTACAGAGGTTTAAGGTTTTTGAGGGAGATTAATTATTTAGTTAAAGGAAGAAAAAAAGGATGCTTTTCTGCAGCCAGAACATATCAGTTTGGCTCAAGTAATTCTTCAGATACCTGAATTCCTAATAACAATTAATTTACAAGTGAAAATGTCTTCTTGCATGAAGTTTAAAAATAAATTACAGATTCCCCTTTCCAGCAGTTGTACTTATCATCTGGAGGAAGTGCAGGAGAGCCCAGGCATCCTCACAGGCTCTTATCTATTAACAAAGACTTGACAAATGTGAGCTGCTGAAGCCCTTTATTTACATTAGCATTTCTTTATCATTAAGATACAGATTATTGAGGCATCTGTCAGATCGCTTTTTGCCAGTGATGTCATTGTATGTATCATACAGACTAATGGATGATGAAGTACAGTCTTGGGCTGTTTCAAAGTTTGTATCTTGTCAGAAACTGGGAAAGCACTTCTGTGGGTCTTCCCATGCATATAGAGGCAACAAAGGAGAGTCAAGCAGCATTTATTCAGAGTCCCCTGACATCTTTTGTCTTCCTGAGATCTCTGTGAATACTTGTAAATGCTACAAGTCTCATTGCCATGAGCCACTGTGTCTTCCCAGTGCGCTAGTAGACATGACTAACAACACCTAAATAAGTATCACACTTTGAGACAGCATAGACTTGAATCATAGAATCACAGACTGGTTTGAGTTGGAGGGCACCTCAAACATCATCAAGTCCCAATCCTCCTGCATTGGCAGGGACACCCTCCGCTAGCCCAGGTTGCCTAAAGCCCCATCCAACCTGGCCTTGGACACAGCCAGGGAGGGGACAGCCACAGCCCCTCTGGGCAGCCTGTGCCAGGGCCTCACCTCCATCATTGTAAACAATTTCTTCCTAACACCTAATTCCACTTTTAGAAGAGTGTCTAACTGGTTTTGGACCCACATTAGCTTCTGATATCTATAGGGTTTTGGGATGATGTGTTGTGAGAAGAAGCCAGTCTTCTGTGGGGGTGGGTGGGGTGTTTCCTCTGTGAAAGCTGCTGCATGGTCTTGCCCGTTTTTCTGTGTCTTTCTCCATTCTCTTATGTTCCTTTCGGAGCAGTGGGAAAACTGCAACAACATTAGGGTGCACAGTGAATTCATTTAGTAACAGTGTTTCCTTTACCTTGACTTTTTTCTATTTTTTTCCTGCTGTGGAATACAGTGATCATATTCCCATACAAGAATCTGTGAAATCCAGATTTTCCTTCCCACATAGCAGTAATTTCAGTTATATGTCATTGCATATGTTGCTGAGCTATAGGAAAAGCTATCCTGTGTGTTACTTTTCATTTATTAAATTTGGATTTCTTCTGTGTTCGTGGCCCCTTCACTCAATGACAGGAACAATGATCTTTGACTTGTGTCTCAATTACTTAGAATAATTTCCTCACTGCAGCAACAGTTGCCACCTTCTTTTCACCCCTTTTATAAATCATCTAGATCTAACCACTTCGTTAATTGTGTGGTGATACAAGTGAGGACTTTGTCTCATGGCAGGCAAATTTTTAAGCCCCTCTGGTGAGGAGGATATTTATTTTATTTTTTTTTTTTAGAATTTTGTAAAAATCCAAATAGTCTCTGTCATCCAGATCACTCTTGTCCGTGTGTAAAGACTCTTAAGATTCTCAGTCATTTTAACACACTAGTTAGTGCAGCTGCTGAGCCAGTTCGTATAATTTCTATGTGTTGGCTTAATTTAGATGTTAAGTTTATGGTTTTGAAGTTTCCAATATTCACAATTATTTTAATTTTTTCTACTTTTGCTGTCTTTCTGTCATTTCCTGTTGTAAACACCCTCACACCCTCCAGCTCCAAAGATTGCACATGCCTCTTTGCTTAAGCAGTTGCTAAACTGTCAGAAGAATGGGCAGTTGTGTATCACAGCTGCTATTTCAGCAATTTTCTATGAGAGTTCTAGGGGACTATCATCTAGTACAGGTAATTCATGACCACCCACTTAATGGTAAACAGTATCCAAGAATAATTAGAATAATTCCACATAGGCTGTTTCCTGCTCACAGAGATGTTAAGGGGTTTCCATACCAATTTTCTGCTGTGACCTTATTTTCTTCATATTCTTGTACTATTGTAGTTTTGAATCTATAATCTGTTTAGCAAATACTTGTGTTTTAAAAAGTGCCTTTATATTTTTAACTTTGTTGTTGTTGTTGTTGTTCTAACACCTTTAGGATTTGTACCTTACCACTTCTTTTTTCCCTCCCCTTTTTTACCTTACTCTGTCTATACATCTTTTCCTACAACAGTTCTGGATATTCCTTATTTGAGTAGGACTTTGCTTATGTGGTGGATGTCCTTTTAATTACTTTTTAATCCAGCCTTTGAAGTGGAGAGAGAGGGGGAGGAAAAAAAGAGTGCTCTTGTGAGTTTTTTGGTAGGTATTATGCATTTTCTCTGAGCTTCATGTATGGCTTCTTTCTATCTCTTAGCATTATGCCATCTGTCTTGTTCCTTTTAGAAATATTCCTCTCATGTATGTAAATGCCCTTTTCAAAATTAAATGCCACAATGTGGATTCTTGATCTTTCAAGAATGATTAAGCTGAATACATATGGCCACTGGCACAGGGTAGCTCTTCAGTAGCAAAGTTCTGAACCAGATTCTTCTCATACCTCCGGATCAAGGCATGATGAATTGTCCCACTTTTTCTTCCTCCTGTTGTCCATTTTAAAATTTCTAGGCTGCTTGACCTGAGAGATGTGTGGTTCTTCAAGCGGACCCCAAATGCTTTATTTTTGACATCAGGGGTTGGTTGTAGCTAAATGAGAGTGCTACACCTTGCATAGTCTTCCTGTTGCCTTCCCATTCCTCACTCCCCTAGCCAAGCTCAGCCCCACTCAGATGCATATCCTGCAGGTCAGCGTGGTGCTCCGCTTTGGCTCACCGGCAGCCAGTGGATCTCATTAAGCTGGTGCTGGATTGTCTCCAAAGCCTCTCCTTGGTTTACAGTACACTGAGGTAATGTAGCCCGTTTCTCCCCCATCCAATTTGCTCATTCCCCACACCCTTGAAGTGTGGCTTCTCCCTCTGCCTTTGCTTGGTGAAGTGTTCATCCCTATTTCTAGACTTGAGGGTAGGTACCACACCTTATGTATCCCCTTTTCTCCTACTTCCAGCTTCTTACTGCTGAGTGAAGTTCCTTTCACTTCGTTGCTGCCGGCACATCTCTTCTCCACTGTGCATTCAGTGGCAGCTGGGGGCATGGGAGGCTGCCAGGGTTTGATAAAAAGAAGTGTCATAGGATAGTTTCTTCATGCAGAAAGTTTCATTCCTGCCCCCAAAGGTTGGCGTTACCAACTGGGAGAAGTCCTAGGCGTGATTCTGGATGTAGTGAAACTGGCGGCAGGCAGGAGGAGTGGCACACAAAAATGTTTGTGGAGAGAGAAATGCAGATGATTTTGTCAGCATTAGTCCATTTCTGTGTTGTGGTTTTGTTTTGCTGCTTTCCCTGGAAAGAGGACCGGAATGAAAACTGTCTTAAGAGGAAGTTTTCATTGCATCACTTGAAATCCAGCTATCTTCTTGTGGCTATTTTGATGATAACAGCTGAGTGGGGAGATAAGAGATAATGTAAGGCATAGTGTCCCATGGTTATGCACATAAACCAATCATCTTATGTTTTATTTTCCCTCAAGTTGAAGAGCATCTTTGGAAACAGGTGGCTGATTTGTCTCAGCGTAGCAGTTCATATATTTCTAATGTATGGATTGGCTTTATAGTGTTCTAGTGCTAAAAACTAGCCTGTGAAATGTTCATCTTCCTCTATAAGCCCTTAGGCAGCAGGGATTATGATTTGCTGTCACACAGGAGGCTGTTTATGCCAGCAAATTTGAGTAAAGAGTAACATAACAGCTATAACTTCCATTTCTCTGTGTGGGCCAACCAGACTCACGACAGTCTGTTAACCAGCCGTGTTGTATTAGGTAAACAGGTGAGTTTTCTTGAAGACATTCTGTCTCTATCCTGAGATTGAGTAAACAGCTTTGGGAAAGAGAGAAATTGTAGGGGAGGGATATATAAGCAAGAGGATTACATATTATTTAGGGGGAGGATTATAACTGGATATCAGTACTGTATCATAATACCTAACCGCTGTATGTGATTTTACGTGCAGTTTCAATTACATTTTCTTCTTAAAGTGCTCATCTTTAAAATGATCTTTTAAAACATATTAAAGCCTTATCCGTAGTTTCTCTATTAAATAGCCTTTCATGTGTTCTTGCAGAAAAATTGAAAGGAGCTTGAGCTTTGCTCTGATGAAGGCCTCGATGGCTTTGGTTTCTAAAGATGGAGCGTGGGGGTGGTAATTTGCTCATGCAGCATGAAAGCATTTAGTTCTTCCCCTGCAGAATCTCCTGCAGGAGAGTGCCTGTACACACAACGCATGCAAAAGAATTCAAGCTGGAGGGCTGTTGATGAAGACTCTCCTCTGAAATTAAAGACTTGGTTATTTGAACATTGTTTAGAAAGCAGCCTAGTAGCACGCTGATCTGTTAAAGTAATTTTAAATATTTAAAACTCGCGGAACTGTTGTTGCTGAAACACAGATTGTGATTTGCACAAATGAAAGGAAAAATCCTTAGAAAATTAAGGGACTTCTTAAATATCTTTTTTTCTCCCCCCCCCCCCCTTTTTTTTTAATAACCAAATCCAGGGCATGGGGGAAGGGAAAAGCTTTGAAGTCCCTGAGATCTTTTCCCTGAGGTCAGAAGTTTTTGATGATGTAACATACAATACAGACCGAGCCTTCACTTATCAAGGTTAAAGTTGACGGAGCTTGTATGAACTTGTCAATCATAGGAAGCAGGCAAAAACAAGCCAGCTGTTGTGAGGCATGGCTTTGAAAATCCTCTGTGTTACAGTAAATGAGACACAGAGGTTCAGACAGATTCAGTTCTGCAAGGCTTTCAAACTGGCTGGCACATTTGTAAGGATGCAAAGCTCACATATCCAATGAATATGGGTAAACAGCTGTAAATCCTGGTAAGATCGTCTTGTCTTTACTGTTAGAGCATGAGAGGAGCAGCTAGAGGCGTGTGCCTTAATTACCTTTTCCTGTCAGTTCTGAACAGAAAATTTCAGTATTAATTCATACAGTATTTCTTTTGTTCTCGGGCTCTTTGAGTACAGGCTGCGTCTTCTGTCCTTATCAGCAGAAGCTACAGTAGCAAATTAGGAACGATGCGATGCTTGGTGTACAGGCTTTTATTTTGCTTAGCGTGATCGACTGCTCTGTTCACTGATGGGTTGGGAGAACAGGGAGGAAACGTGAGTTAATTCCAGCTAAGATGCTGGGTGTGCATGTGCTCGCACACGCGCGCTGCTTTTAGCAGCTTTTGTTTTCGCAGTTGGCATCGTGCAGGCTGGAATGAGAAGGCAGTGCCTTTTGAAAATATTTGTTTTCTGGACAGAGGGCTGCAGTGCCGTTGTTGTGGCTCGGGGTGCCAAGCTCGGGGTTCCTCTCAGCTAGGGGTGGTGCGAGAGCTTTTCATCTTGTCGTTTTCCTGGCAAGGCTGTGGCTGTGAGTGCAGGCTCGCACGAAGACCTTTTCCACAGCAGCAGGAGATATTAGCTGGGAGTGTAAGAGAATTGGATGTGACTATTGGAAGCAAGCGGTGAGTGTGGCTCGGAGTGAAAAGATGGCTATTGAAATGTGTGCATATGCATGCTAATTAATTTAAATAACTGGTTTAGGATTCTTTTTTTTTTTCCTTTAGAGATGAGCTATGTGTTCGTTTTGGTGCTTGCCTGAGAAACCCAGGTGACCTAGCTATTATTCACAAAGTGTTTCATTTTATAGCTTCTGTTCTGTCAGTGAATTTTTGTTCAGCTGCAAGCAGCTGTTTTCAGTAGTAAGAGCAACAAGAAAACAGCAACAGCATATCAGGGGAAAAAAGTATAGATGTGAAAAAAATAATCAAAGGAGTGGCAACTGGAATGTGTGTAGGGTTTGGGTTGGGTTGTTTTAGTAAATTGACAAAACAATCATTTTTCTTTCAGCTTTATTGTTATGTGACTGTGATTTCCTTGTGTGTTGGAAAGTATTGTCTTTTGTCTCTGCAGTGGTTGCCATTTGTGCAATATGATGGCTCTTTTTATACTGTTGGGATATTATGATGATTGAATTCAGTGCATAAGTACAGAACACATTAACGGGTTGACTTAAGTGAGCAGAAGTCATTTTAATTCCATGCAGGCAATCCCCTGTGTGCTAGGACAGGCATGCAATAGATAAAGCAAGTAAGAATGCAGCCACAAGAATTATTATTTATCATTGATTTTTGATGTGCAGCAGAGTGGAGGAGGGGCTTTTATTTTCTGAACTAAGGAAAGAAAAACATCCCTCCCTTTCCTCTTTTCTTACAGACTTCTTCCCTTCTGTATAAAGGCCCCTATGCTGTGATAAAAAATTTAATTTAAATCAGATTTGATTTTTACTGTGGGCCTATGCATTGTGGTGTTGCTACATATGACTGACTGGCCTACATTTCATCCATCAACGTACCCTTGCGATGTCTACCGCAGAATTAGAGTGGGTCCGGTCAATTGATTGCTGATTTTTGTGAGGAGAGAGGTAACGTTTTCAGAAAGAGCATGTCAGATGAAAACCCACTGCTGTGTATGTTGCCATGCAGGCAGGAGAGGAAATTCTGGTGAGACCAACCGACTGGCAAGCGGTGTCTGTTATCAGGTTTCATTCTGCGATAAAGGCAGGTGATAACGCGAGGGTTGTTAAGCTGGAGTGACATTTTGCTTTATCGCATTGGATGCAACAACTAAGCTGTATTTAGTGCTACTGACTAAACAGATAGGTGCCATTAAGCAGCAGATAACAGACATTCAGAGACAGAACTGGAAAACCAAGACACACCACAATAAATGGGTTGTAGTGTAACAGTGGTGTGGTTTGGGGTACACTTTGTGAAATAGATTTTTTGTGATTGTTTTGGTTTTGGGAGAAGAAAGAGTGCACATTCTCTAATCATTCAGCATTTGATATTATTTTCATTTCACACATGCTTTAGTTGTAAGATCATTTTCTTCAGTCTTGCTTCTGGGATGCTAGTTGCCATCATCTGTCTCTTCAGAGCATAGTAGTGAACAGCTTTACTTCCTGGTAGTGACTTAGGTGCCGTGCCTCTTCCTGGCATGACTGTTGCGGTACAGCCATCATGGTGATTAAAGGATCTGTTTTCTGGAGAGTCCTTTATTCTTTGCATTTGACTTTGAAGATTTCTAAGTAGTTTTGTAGCCAAAGTTCTCATCTGACATCTTTGGAAGCTGCTTTGTGTGCTCTATGTGGTGGACAGTGCGTGCCGCACTGACTCAGTAGCAATAGATGGAGTGCTCATCAGAAAACTGGACTGCTAGTAATAGAACTGCCCTTGTATTGGATGTTCAGATCATAGTGTTCTGGTGTCTCTTTGGCATTGCAATAGTAAAGCCAGTTTGAGGGTTTCAAAATCTTTGGGGTCCTGGAGCCTCTGAAAGAAAAAGCGTGTGGGACTCAGATGAGGATTTGGATGCCTATTAGAAGAAAGGTGTCTGCATGCGAGCAAACTGCTGACTCAAGTTATAACCACAGCACGCTCGGGCTCCATTCAGTTGGCTAAACACAGGTGTCTGGTGAGACCTGGGACAGCCCAGCATACCCCACTTGGCTTCAGCTGCCACCTCTTAGAGGAGCTCTGAATCTCTAAAGCTTCTGAAACGGGATAAGACTCCTATGTTTGGGTAACTAAATTGGTCCCCTGGACAGTGAAATCAATGTGTGATTTGCCTGTAGAGACTACTTTAGGGTGAGCTGAATCTGTTAGATTGTATTGACTGTGTATGTATCATTGTGGATTAAAATGTGGTAGTAGACCTCAAAGTTTTTCCTCAATTTTGAACAGTCTCACCCTGTGCGTCCTGTTCCAACTCTGTAGCATGGTGTTGTGGTCTCAGGCAGAACTGTACTGGGTAGAAGAAAGCGCTCTTTATTTGCAGGCTGTTGCAGAAGTGCTTTTGGAGCCCACTGTGCCAAGCGCCGGGCAAATACACAATGAAAACACTTTCAGCACATAAAGTTCACAGCTGAAAAAGTAGCGTGTCGCCAAGGGCTCTGCCGGTAAACAGGGCAAGGCATCAGCACCGGCCGTGTTTCACAATTGCTTTAAGCCACATAATTCACGGGTTTGAGCCAGGTCGGATCCTTAAACCACTTTTCTGTGGGGCTGTACGATTCCTACTGCTAATACAGTGGAGAAAGCGGGAAGACAGAGTTGGGGTGGACTAAGGAGGAGACTGCCTCTCCTCTAAAAATACCTCTTGCATTTAGATCAGTTTAAAAGGACTACGAAACTGGCCTTGATTGTGGGGGTTATTGCAGGGTGAGGGCTCCGTGGGGGAATCTTAGTCAGGTATGAAGGCCTTTTTCTAGTGAGGCTTGTAGTGCTTGAGAAGGAATTGAAGCTAAATCAGAAACAGCCACTCCATTGGCTCTCCTTTGCCAGGAAGTTAGTGCAGGGACATGTTGTTGCTTACATAACCACACTTATGTTTTATGGTGAAACTTCAGCACAAAGGTCAGGTCTTTAACAAACAATGAATTTTTTAAATGTTGGCTAATGCATTTTTGCAAAGCCTGTCTAGTCAGGGGGGTTAGAGTTGGAGTGTCTTGTGGCACTGTTTGGTTTGGCCTGAAGTGTTCTCAAGAAACTGTAAATCAGATAAAATTCAGACAGGTTGAGTCGATCGAAGTGTCTTTCATTTATTGAACTACGACATTCGATCAGATCATTCTACCTCTGCCCAGATTTAGTCAAATCCTGAGTACAGGGCAAACAAAGGAAGTGGTTTGGGGTTGGCTTTTTATGGCAAACAAAAATGTTATCGTTCTGATAGGCATCTATATGTAATGATTCATTTTGGTAATTGCTCATTGACTCTGCTGGCAGGCTCCTATTAATGTGTGCATGTATGTGTATTTGTGTGCGTGTGTGTGTGTGTCTCCATGGTTTAACTTACCTGAAGTAGCTTATACTACTCTTATCTGTGTCTGCTTTGTTAGAACAGCCTGCTGTGTTATTGCTGGGGGGCTGGAGTGTCTGGACCAGGAAGGAAGCTTGGTTGATTTCCCCATCTTAGTGTTTATTTGGCCTTTATATTTCAGTCATGAGCACGCATGCCCCAAGCTAACGGAGCCAGAAGGAAACAGAGAGATGTACTTGTCCATCTGGGTAGAAAATACTTAGTGCCATCATGGAAATACACATTTCCACCCCCACCGTGACAAGCAGTGCCATTGTGTTTGGTGGCTGTGGCCATTATGTGGGGTCACAGAGCTCCTCCCAAGCTCATCTGGCCAAGGAGTGCGCAGCCTCTTGTCGTTCTGCACAGACCTCCTCTGGAAGAGCTGAGCCCTCTTCTAAAGGAGAGCTCCTCAAAAACACAGAGACTGGTTCTTGTAATGAAGTAATTCCATCTTTTTTTTCAGTTAGAAGCATATGTTGGGTTGCTGCCACACACATACACATTTAGATATGAAGGGTCCTATACTTAATTCCTTTATAGACCTTAAATACCAGAAGCAGGTGTAGTAGACAAGTAGAAAAGGCTCATGTTAGACTCCTGTACTAGACTCACCCTTACTGAATACCACTTTGTATCAACAGTGTAATTCTGTTGATTACATTTCCTCTGCAGTTCAGGTTAAGTGAGCGACGGAAGTCTGACAGTCAAAGCTGTACCATCATCACGTGCTCGGGATGGGGATCATGGTGTGAGCTTTCCCAGTTCTGTTGCATCAGGAATGCTCTTCTATTTGAATAGTTGTGCCATTTGTACCATGGGGATGGGGGAGCTTCGGCTTTGAAGATCACTTAAGAGTTTAACATTTTTGATGATGACTGGTTTGTTCTCTAGAATAAAATTATGTCAATTATTGTGTTTACGGATGATTTAAAACTGTTCTGTGCCTCTCACTTTGTGATGTTTGGTTATAAATGATGAATTCATTTCAGTGGTCCCTCATCCTTACACCATCCGATGGGCCTCATTTCCCAAACATAAACATACGTGAAGCATCAGCAGATTTAAAAGTAGCTTAGTGGACTTCCTGGTATTGATATTAATGTAACACCTTTGCAGGTTCTTGCCACTGTGTTCTCCTGGGGCTTGAAGCTTGCTTTCTTTTCCTCCTTTCTGAACAGTAAGCTGAAATCTCTCCAAAATAGCGCGATCAGCATGTTTTGCATGAGGACCCACTCGCACCGAATGCAAACCAGCCTCAGTGTTGAATGTAGCCCCTTTCCTCAGACCCCTTTTCCATGGAGCTGCAAAATGTTTGCTTAATTTTGTGAAAGCTGTATGAAGGCACGTATGTGACTTGGAAATTTTATCTCCATGTTTGCAAATGTAGCATCTCTAAATGTCTCTGTGCTGGTGATTATTTCCTTTTACTCTGTTTATGGAAGGTGACAGGACTGCTAAAGCGCGTTTGTTGCTTCTGAGCCAGGGTAACATTAAACAAAGTTGGTTACATGTTTTGGACATGTAAATGTGCCAGATCAGTGGTCTCTTCTGTCCTGTTTGCTTCCACCAGCACACCCGCCCCTGATGTGCATGCAAGATTCAGTGTATACTTTGCAAACTGGCTGAGGTAGTGCATGTAACTTATGTCTCTGCAACAGTTTGTGCTGTGCCCTTGACTCTGCCCTGCACTTCGGTGAAGCTGTTGTATTGTCTTATGTTACAGCTTAAGTACGTGGAGGTGAATGGAGAGGCCTGAAGAATTCTTTGGCATAGGCGAACTAGGAGACAGTTGTGTTTTACATGGGTTATCTAGACAGTGAAAAATCCAGATTTAAACACAGTTTTCATACTTCAGGCCTGCAGTCTTCAATTGGTAAATATTTCCATGAAAATTAGTGGGACCATTTACAGGACAGTTGTGCTTACATTGAGCCCACTAGGGAAAACCAGCTGACACTAGAGAAACCGAGTAACCAGCTCTAAATAGCATTGGTCTTTCTGGCCTTACATCATTTTACTCAAGCTGACCTTCATCTAATGTTAAAATAGGAGTCAATAAATACTGTTTCGTAAACCAGAATTGACTCTGAATTTGTCACATGACTTGAAGTCTGAATCAACTGTTTGTAGTGAGGTTGAAACGATATTCAGCTCCTCACTCATGTTAAATTGAAAATTTACCCATTAAAACTGAATTTTAAAATTTAACCCTTCGAATGAGAGAGAGATAGTGTATGTAACTGTTCAAGAATTAAATTGTGAAAAAACCATCTCTTTTGGAAGTACAATGCTATTTTATTGCTGTGTAAAAATCAGTGGCAAGCACAAATATTAAAAATTCCATACATCAGGCAGTCTAATAACAATGGCTAGAATTTTTTTAGAACTTTTTTCCATAAGCACTAAGACATCACAGATCCAATGACTCAAAAATAATAATTTTGAATGTCATTTGATCATACAGATGTGAAAGTGGAACCTGTATTTAATCAGTTGTCTTCCCACAATACTTCATTGTAAAGGTTTGTTTTGATTTAAATAGTAATGCAGTGTGTAATTGCTCCAATTTTTTTCTGCTTCTTGAATTTATAATGTATTTAACCTATTTCTTATGGGCTTTTATCTCAAATTTCATTTTCCTATATGCTGATGCTAATTGCCTGTAGACTTATTCTGAAAACCAGTACAGTAAGGTTAATAACCTGTTTAAGTTGAAAAATCAGGTTAAACTTACTTTACAAATGGGCTGGGAAAGATGCCTCTTTCAGTCCTCTCAAAAGAAAGCTTGGGCAGTGCACGTCTAGTGGGTTACTGTTTCCAAATACAGACACAATGCTGTCAGAAGCACGGATTATGTTAGCAGCTCTCTGAAGCCTTTTACTTCTCTGTTGCAGCTTCTTTTCTAAGTTCACAGTGTCTCTTCAGCCTCCTTTAAACAAAGATCAAACCTGTCTCCTCTTGGAGCTCCAGAGGTACTGGGTTTTTTATTTCCCTTCTCCCTGCCTTCTGTTTCTTTCCCACTTTGCCTTTATCTGGTGAGCACAAATGAACTACATGTCTTGTGGCAAAGCACAAGCCTGGAGCTGCGAAAGTCTTGTTTCCTGGCTAGAGAAATAGAGTGTAGAATATTGGAATAAACCCAAAAATATTTCTGTCTAAGGTAAGGCCTTTTTCACCATCGTTTGTCATTTGTGCTGACAGGGCAAAAGAAGTTCAAGTTAAAAATAAGTCTGACTGGAAAATATTACCCTTCCTAAATTTACTTTTCTGCCTTTTTTTCAGGAAATGTTAATTTTCCCTTTCCCAGTTTTTTTAGCTTCACCAAGCGCTTTGTTTGCACTCAGTTCATTTTTCATCAATTATGCCATAGTGCAACCTCCAGATTCATAATTAAAGTTTCTGGTATTCGATTCACTTGTAAAATGACACTGAAGTATTAATTTTTCACTGGTTTTCTGCACTTCATCACTGACTCTGAAACAAAAAGAGGATTAAATGTTAGTGTTAGGACCCCTCTTCTCCAGTAAATCTGATTTCCTGCCAACATCTGTGCTGCTTAGATCGGCGCTGGAGGTGCGCTGTGCGTTTTAACTGTGCTGTGCGGGCCGCAGCACCTCAGGTTAACCCAAGGTTGTGTCGCATCCTGTGGCGCTCCGTACCCTAATTTAGCCTGACGTTATGCTTTGACTCATCACATTAGATTAGGGACAGCATGTGTGCCCGTACATGAGAAGATAGATGTTTCTGTGCTATACAGTTACCGTGGGTTGGGGGAGTTAAATGTTGGGTGCCATCTCGGTGTTCAGGCTCCCTGGATGGGTGCAGTGGACCTGCACCGAAGGAAATAAATCAGCAACCCACTAATGATGTGTTCTCCCCTCTAGGCAAGCTGACACAGGGGCCCTGAGGGAAAACCCACGGGAGAAGAGGGATCAGCTGGACCAGAATTTAGGCCACAAGTGGAAGGCATCTGTCAGACCTTTCCATGCGCGAGAGCCTGCAGTGCTGCCGCAGGAGAGCCGGGGGCGGTCTGGGACGTTACCTAGTGATTACCGATACTCTCAGGAAAACGTGAGTGAGCAGAGCAAGGACTGCAGCCTGCCTCGTCACCCCTGCTCTGAGCCACAGACCCTGAGCGAGAACTACTGTCTGTCCAGGGGCAAAGGAGAGGAAAACCATAAGGTAGAGCCAGCGCTGCTGAACAAGAAGCGTGGACCTGCTCCTCAGAGGCCACCGCCACCTAAAAGAGATAAATACAAACGACCAGATAATTCTGCGCCATTGCTTGGCACCTCTTCTGAATCTCTGCTGGTCGTGCCCAGCCGCTCCTTTCCATCCTCATCCCCAAGCTCCACTGAAGGATTTGCCAGCCACTCAGCTCTCTGTCAGAGTCCTGCAGCTTCCAATGGAAAACTGAAGAGTGCTAATCCACAGCAGCTCCAGCAAGCTTCATCCGCAGAGAATGTTTGTCAGCACTTAGAAGAAAAAACGCACCTTAGGTCTGAGTCTGTATTGTCTTCCAAGTATCGGTATCTTCAAAAGCCTGGCATGGAGACATCAAGGTCCCCTTCTCCTCAGTTTGCACCACAGAAGCTCACTGATAAACCTCCTGTGTCCGTACAGGATGAGAACCCAGCCAGGTACTAGATGTAACTCTTCTGCTATTTTATTAATACATTTTGCCCAGTTTGACCTTATTAAAGTTGACTGTTTGTTCTCTTTACTAAAAGCACGTCTTTTGGGTTCATATTAAGCAAGAGCCATCCCAGCACGTCCTCAAGCGACCTAAGACTCTCATGAAATTCCAGTTGGTGCCATTAAAATCCTTCAACTGGTATGAGGTTTCTTTTAGTTGACTGATGCTGCTCAGGTGTTACAGCTGGTAGTTAGTAGAAAATGAAAGGGATGGATCCAAATGGATTTTCCATTGTAAGTCTGGATGAAATTGGAAGGTTCTCTGTCATCACTTCCTCCACCCCAGTCTGTCTGTGAATGTGAATCAATGTAGGGACAAAGCGGATGTGGGAAGGGAAGCTGTATCCTTTGTGAGAACAGCTGTTTGGAAAGCACACACAGCAAGGTAGACTCCAAATCATGGCTGTTGTCATGTTGCTTTTATGATGAAAGACTAGTCTGCGAGGGGTCCACAGAAGTGCTTGTATTGAGATGGGCTGAAGATTCAGCAGGAGAACATCAGTCCTTTCCCTGGCTAGATAAACTCAGAATTAGAGAAACTGACTGAAATTGATTGGTCTGTCTTTCATATGCTGCTGATATCATAAAAGTTTACTCACCCACAAGATAACAAACTCTTCCAGGAAGCTCAGGAATCTTGGTTTTCATAAATCCTTCAGCACTATAACTCATGGTCAAAGAATGAAAACAAAACCTCTGAGCTGAGTGAATCCAGAGGTTTCTCCTGTGAGGGAAAGTAGTTGGAGTAGCTCCTCTCTACACTGGTAAATGGTTGGATAGACTCAATGGTGCTGTTTTCCAGTGTGCCTTATGACACAGAAAATAGGAATAACTTTTTTTCCTAAACATACCTTGAAGTTTTTCCTCTTGCAATCAGAGGAAAAAAATGGCATTTCATTCTGCAGTGTTTTTAACACAAAGTAATAATGCAGTTTGCCATGTGAAGTGCAACAAGTCCTGTGAACTCTAACATCTGTGTGCAAAAGTAGATGACAGTAATGACTTCCTTAATGTGTTGCTTTATGAGTAGATACTAAGGATGCATGGAAAGCTAATTGTATTTGCCCTTCCTTTTTACTAAGCCTTAATGTGGAAATGAGCACTGAGGTGTGCCTAATTATATGCCCCTATCTGAATGATGGTACCCTTAATGCTGCAAATCTGGTGTTAACATTTAACATTCTTGGGCCCAGACAGCTCTTGTTTGTGTTCTCCTCAGTTTGTAATTGCATTACTCCAGAAAACAGATATGGCAAGGAGGGAAAGGCATGTGGGAAATGCCTCTGAACCCTCTATATGATATTTATTTCATACGAGTGAAATATGTCAAGTAGGTTTATCTTAATAGGCAATTAATTAGATTTGGCTTATGACCTCAGTTGGCTCCTTACATATGAGGTTTTGGACAGGTCACTTTGCATGCTGTGGGCAACTAATGTTTGATGAGAGTAGCTGTTTACTCCTACTTAAGAAAGGTGTCTTGTTTACCAACAGGGTAAGCCGAGTTGAGCGTGCAGGGTTTTAGGTAGAAGAATGTAGTGTGGGGAAATACCAGCGGTGTGCAAAACCCAGAGACGACTGTTTAGCAATAACAAAGATGAAAAGAGTGGATCTGGAGATGTGCATCAGTAGATTTCCAGTAAACATGCACTCAGGTCAAGGAGTGACTATGCTCGTGGTTGGAGTAAAGCTTCATAATGGCCCCAAGCAGAGTTATTGCAAAGGAAAATTTCATGCCACAGTTCCACAAATGGAAAACCTTCACCAATCAGGAGGATAGTGATTGTGGAGACAGAATTTCTGCATCACCTGGTATTGAACTGTCTTTGCTCTGACTGAAATCAGTTGACTTAGTGATGCCTTAAGTATCTGGAAAATCTTTAACTATTCTGGGAGGAATGTACTCTGAGTCTCAAAACAGATGTCAGGCATTTTAGGTAAAGAACTGAAGTCAGCTCACAACCTCCAGTTGTCCCACACACACTTACACACACATCTTGTATTTTCCCCTGAATTCAAAAATGTGTTCCTCTTCACAGTTTGGTGGTGTCTGAAAGGCGTGGGCTTTATTTAAAAACAACCAAAAGAAAGGGGCAGAGGCAGTGGCAGGCCTCTGCCCAGCTCTGCTGCAGGCAGGAGAGGCAGGGACCTGGGGCTGGACACAGGAGCAAGCTCTCAAAAATGACAGTCACCTTGAATGGAAACACCTCAACCAAATAAGAATGTGGGGGTTCAGCTTGGGCCAAAAAAACCAGCCCCAAAAGGTGGATCAGCATGTCAAAGAATGTCCATAAGCCTCCTGAGGAAAGTAAATACACACCAGGAGGCTGCACATGTGTTCAGAAGCAAGTACACCTTTAAAATATAAGCTACTACTTCTCAAAAATCCAAAGTCAAACAGGTTTTGCTGTTCCCTACAAAAGAAAAGTGTAGCACAATAAAGTAGAAGTTTATTTTTGAGGGAAGTGACACACCCACACTGAGAGGAAAAGAGCTGTAGTAGGTCTTGCTCACTTATCTGAAAGGCGGCAAGCTGCCCAGCCAGATGAAACTAGATATTTGAGCTAGTAGGCAATGTTCCTTTGCTTGCTGTAGGGCTTCCAAACCCACATTATGACAATAATTTCAAACTTTCTGCAAACTCAAAACCACCAAACTAGATTTTAGTTTCTTATGGTTTACATAGAGTACAGATGCTTCAGAAATGTTATTTAACATGTTATTGTCCAATTTAAAAATCTAAGTTAGCCTTCTCTTTAAATAGCTTGCCTAACTGAATGTCCACAGTGTCCCTTTGTGTTGTGCAAAACAGAAATTTTGCTATAAGCTTCCCTTAAAAGGAGTATCCAGAATTGTATGTTGTCCTCTTCAGTGACTGGCCTTTCCTCTTTAAGTAGAAAACTAGGACACTGTGGTGGGATCTATTTATTAAACATCTGCATCTTGTGTGAAATTTTAAAAATAGAGATTGCTGCTTTTTTTATTTTTAATCATGTAATTAAGTTTTGAACTATTTCCAGGTTTTCCATGTGTGATTGTTATTCTTGTAGCTGAGCAAAGACCTAGCCTGCAGGATCCTTCCATCTGGTCTGTTGTCTCTTCCCTTGGAAGAGCTGGGCATTGATGTGAGGGCATCACAAGCTGCCTGTCAGGCCAAAAGCTGAAGTCACAGTTGGATCTGTGTGAGGCAGTGAGGCTGAGCTCAGGGCTTATTTTCCTCCATGTGTGTGGCAGCAGAGAGGTTAAAGGTGCTGTCTCAAATGTGGGGCCTGGCTGCTGACGTTGGGCCCTCACATTCATGGAAACGAGCACAAGGCTTATACCATGAGTACTCTGCAGGGCTGCTTAAATTAATTAGAAGTTACTTAAAAAGGAACTAGTATGAGCAGCAAACACATAGATTTAGGGTATGAGGTACAGCACAAGAAATATTCCTTTTAGATCTCTTCCCTTTTGCCATATTTGGGCTTTCCCTCTGATATGCAGATAATAATCGAGGTGTAAGGTTCTTCCATTTCTAAAGGTAAATTTTCCTTATTTTCCAGAATTGAAAGGGTTATAGACAACAACACTACAGTGAAAATGGTTCCCATCAAGATAGTTCATTCTGAGAGCAATGCAGAGAAGGAGAGTCGGCAAAGCCTTGTCAGTACTATGGAGCCTCCTGCTTTGCCCAGTGGTTTGGAAAAGGACCAGATTAAAACCCTCAGCACTTCTGAGCAATCCTACTCACGATTCTGTGCTTACACCAGGCAAGGTGTAGAGCCAGAGCCAGAAGCCAGAACCAAAACAGCTGACCCTCAGCCAGCTGAAGAACCTGGGAGCAACTTGAAGGACAGCAGTGCTGCCACGCCAGCAGTCAGCTACGTAAAGGCCAAAGAGAAGACCTTTGAAGACTGGAAGTCAGAGGAACTAGCCAGAGAGATTGTGGGAAGAGATAAATCTCTAGCAGACATACTAGACCCTAATGTGAAAATAAAAACGACAATGGATCTGATGGTTGGAATATTCCCTAAAGATGAACACCTCCTAGAAGAAGCTCAGCAGCGCAGGAAGCTCCTGCCCAAAGTTCCTTCTCCAAAAATTTCAGAGGAGAAGTGAGTATTACTTTCTGTAGGCCAGTGGTTCCTTATCAGATGCTGTCCAAAGTGTGTTAGTTTTCTTAGAGGGCTGAAGGTGAAGATCTCCCTGCTTGTTAAGGTCTGGGGCTTTTCTAAGACCTTTCCATTAGAATAAGACTCAAGCATAATACTGCCAACAGTACCAGTAAGGACAGAAAAATGGTGTTGTACAACATTATAAGTTTCCTGAAAACTATTTGTGGAACTTAAGGAATAATTAACTTCTCCCATTTCATACAGATCAGATATTTTACCAAAATCTTCTGGTCTAGTAACTGGATAGAGAAGGAACTAAGTTTTTATTACATAAAAAGGCTAAAATACACAGAGACAACTTGAAGTGGGCATGGAAATTAATAAGAACAAAATAAGAAAATATTTAAATTTCATTAGATTCCATCCATGTTGATATTCTGTGGGTCTTTTGTTTTCTTGACATGAGTTATCAAATTAATTTATAGCCATCTCAAGTAGTTCATGTGTAATTCTGTAAGCAAAAATATAACTGCGTTGTGGTATTCACATTTGGCAGTCTGGAAGGATGTTATCTGTGACACTGAGGTCTTAGCATTACTTAATAAAATGTAATTTTAAATTTTGCTTCCAGCTGAGATACCTTAGGTACATTTCACTCACTGTAGTGGTGAAAGGTCTTTTGCACCACTTCCGTGGGGATGTGCTGAGTTCACACAAATTTTCTTCACAAACAGTGTTTATTTATCTATCCTGTTTCCATGGGTGATGGCTTTCTGTTGAATTCCCTGCTTGCTTGGTGAAATGATGGCTTTAAAAGATTGTCCTTTCTTTTCAGTGATTAGGGTGTCAAGGCAGTTAATTGAAGTTTTGACTTTTTACCAGGAAAGAGGAGCAGAGCGCGCCGTCTGCCATCTCCCTGACAACCAATTCTACTTACTACAGCACATCTGCACCAAAGGCAGAGCTGCTGATTAAAATGAAGGACATGCAGGAGCAGCAGCAACAGCAGCAGAGCGAGGATGATTCTGAAGATGAACTGGATCATGACCTGTCAGAAAAGAAGGTAAAATGCATTTCTGAAAGGAGGGTCTCAGTTGCATGTGTTTCATTAACAGTGAATTTCCCAGGTAAATAAAAGGCATTGGAGATGTACAGGATCACTTGGAAAACAGGTCTAGTTTTGGGGGAAAAGGAGGGAGCAGGATCAGCGTTAAGTGTCAGACTAAATTTAGGAACTTGATGTTAGGAGGAACTTGATGTTAGGTGCAGCTTGATGTGCATTTTGAAAGGTCCTAGAAGGGAGAAGTTTTGGGGAGGTGATTTTCAAATGGTGTTTTCCACTTGAAATTCCAGTGTGTTTATCTCACTTGTTATATACAAACAAACAGTAGTGCTTATGTATCCCACTCTGACTGGTGGATTTATTTTCTCCATGGTTTTGAGGTCCAGGATTTGGGTTTATCATGAGAGAGAAGAAATCACAAACACACACACACATCCCCTTCTATTTTTTTTCTTTTTCTTTTTTTCACTTGTTTTCATGATCAACAACAAATCACTTTATTCACTATTTCTCCATACTCCCAAATGAGTAACAGTGGTGGTGTGAGATGGCTAATCAGCTTGGTCAGTTCAGTGGAAGTTACTCACTACAAGGGAGGCAGTCTTCTCCACTCTTGTTCATCCCCATCTTTTGGTAGTTTATTTCTGATTGAAGGTCAGCATAATGCCCTAGGTATTAAAATGATGGTATAATGACATTTTTGTGGTTTGAGAAAGTGTTGTCCTATGTTAAAACCGTCTCACTCATCTCATTAGTGATTTGGGACAAGTATTTTAATCATAGTTCCCCGTATGGTATAAGCTGGAGGAGATGGTCTGTTTGATCAATTAAAGTGATGTGGTTTAACTCTGTTTACCTAAGCCAGTAATGCAATGGTGTGCAAATCTTGCCTGTTAAAGTCAGCTCTCCACTTAATAATCACCTGCCGGGGTGCATTGGGTACTCCAGTTCCAAAAAAATGTCTTTTAATCAAATATTAGGAATACTTTTAGTTGCTCAGAATGAGAGATGCCACAGGAGGTTCCCACCTCAGATTCAGTGCAGGAGTGGATGCCGCTGTAGTGTTTTCTGTTACCACTCCAAGTTGGGGTTTTTTCATCTCCCTCAGCATTCCCTCCCTCTCTCTGCCCCCACATCGAACAGCTCGATACGGCGCGTATCGAGCCGCCAGCGAGCTGCCCTCACCCTCTCGCCAGAGTGCCGCTGAATACAACGGCTGCACTACTTAGACACATGAAGGATTTCACTGCATTTGGAATAATGTGGATTTATCTGCTGCCACACGTGATGGCTCATTGTTCTTGCTGGAATTAGCTTCCTTCTCATTAATTATGGAGTGTGTGTATGGCAGGGTTAAAATTAAACTTTTCTTGTTTGCCCAGTGAGCTAAACAATAAAACTTTCATAGGCAGAGGTGCCATTTGTTTGTGTTTCTATCTGTTAACAGGAAAATCATGTTCAGTCTTTACGTGCTCCTCCCTCCCCCCCAGCTCCAGTATACACCACTGTTCATATGAGATAGGAAGTGTTTAATGAAGGGCTTTTAGCAGAGCTCCCCCTGGTCTTCTCTGAAAATACATATTGTCATAACCACTCGTGTGTCACTGCTTACTTCTCTCCCTGCTCTTCTGCATGCATAGGGCACGAGCACTCAGCTCAGTGGGCTTTCATCTTGGATCTTGTCAGAAAACATATAAAACTTGTGATAAGTGGGTCAGGCGTCTTTATAAAGCAGCCAGAATATATAACTTGGCTCAGCTTCACATAGTTGGCAACGGTTTAACAAGGGATCATTAAGGACCTGAACGCTTTAATAGCACACTTTATGACTTCAGTTATTTTAGAGGAGGCATACGCCCAGAACCTGTTCCTCGATTCTTAGAAATCGGTCAGTTCTGTTATGAGATATCTTAATTGCAGTCCACTGTGGAATGATTGTAATATTTGTCATTCTCTGCTCTGCAAACCAGAAATGCCTGGTGGAGTTTTTTTTTTTCTTTAACCCCCCTCTGTTTTGAAATAACTGTAGGAATTTCATATAGAGTCATTAATTAATTAATTTAATTTAAGATGTTCCCTGTATTCTGAGCTAGCAGGAAAGGAATGATTGTGTCTTGTGCACTGCATTTAATGTAGGCTTGCCACAACTATAAAATATTGAAGAGATGTTGAAAACAATACAGGAGTGCTGTTAGTAGTGGGGAAAAATCCACATGTGACTGAGTAGGAGGTGCCCCCTTTACCTTTACGAAAGTTCCAGCAACTCCTGAAGACTCTGAAAATAATTGAATACCAAATTTCTTGGCCTTTTAGGCCTGAACGTCATGTGGTGAGCTGAGAGAAGAATCTTTCACACAAAGCACACCTGAGCAGCACTCTGTTGAGCTACTTTTTGTGCTGATAGTCGGATCAGCAAGCATTACTAGAAAAAGATCAGGTTTTCTTGTTTACTGGTACAGAAATCACAGCTATACATTATTAATCTGCCAGTTCCGAGGTGTAGATTGAAGCTCTTCTGGGTCAGTAGATACTGAACATAACACAGGTTTTCTGCTGGTTGGCAAAAGCATGTATTGAGCTCGTGGCTGCTGCATCCAAAGGCTTCTTCATCTGGGTAGGAACAATCACTGACCATAATCCAAATCTTAATAGATACAGCAGTCTTAAAGAGGGGTGAGTACTTACGGCCTTCTCGCCAGCAAAAGCAGTCCTTTAGAGGCCAGCTTCAGCTGGGAAGGACAAGGGAAGGTTTAGATGAGATATTAGGGGGAAGTTCTTTACAGAGAAAGTGATGAGGTGCTGGAACAGGCTGCCCAGAGGGGTAGTGGCTGCCCCATCCCTGGAGGTGTTCAAGGCCGGGCTGGATGGGGCCCTGGGCAACCTTGTGTAGATCCAGGCCTGGAGGTTGGTGTCCCTGCCTGTGGCAGGGGGGTTGGAACTCTATGATCCTTGGGGTCCCTTCCAACCCAGACCATTCTATGATCTAAATAGGATACTACTGAGGAAATGGAGGGGGGGGGGGGGTGTGTTTGATTTTCTTTCTTAAAAAAAACTTGATGAGCAAGCTGATCTGGATCGTCAGACCAGGTTGGTAAATGTTGAGCTTTGGCTTTTTTTCATTCAAGAAAGTCACAGCACAGCTGCAGAGGTGAAAAACTTGAGATAGTAACACAGAGCACAATAGTATCCTGTTGTGTTGGGCATGGTAAAACAGCAGCATTGTGCCTGTCATCTGAGGGAAAAGAGAGCATAGCACTGTGACCTACATAATCCAAATCAAACTGCATTTGCTTTGAGAGAAGGAGGGGGGGAAATCAAATCCTGCAGATTAATCAGTCAGTAAAGCAGGCATCTGTAGAACTGCTTACTACCTTAATCTTTTGGGTACCCAGCCTAACAGATAACCCAAATCCAGATTAACCTGGCCTGAGTATATTAAATCAAAAAGGAGAAACTGGCCTGAATAATCCATGTGTTGAATTTCTGCCTTTTCCAATAGTCTGTTACATTTTTGGAGGGGTAGTTGCTTTCTGTTAAGATGACAGACTTTTTCTTCACACACCCCCTCCCCCCCCAAAAAAAAAAAATTGGCAAAGACTGTTCAGTGGCATCTGAGCGTGGTAGCTGCTATCAGTATGTTTCTCAGTAATCATGAAGGCTTGTAAGCAGATTTGCATTTAGAAAATGGAGTTCCTAAGGAACGTGACAGATCATTATTTTTTTTCAATAGAAATTGAAGGGGTTCTCTGGAAGTAATGGGTGTTGTAAAAGATGTCATTTTAATTTAGAAATTGCACTGAAGTGTATGGTGAGAGGATGCTTTGGGAATTTTTCTTACTTGAAATTAGCTGAATGCTAAATAGTCTAAATAAATGAGGCATTTTTGGGGTGTGATTCCTCTCATGTTAGAGTAGATGACTAGTTGGACTGAATTGCACCCCTTGCTCCCATGTGAAAGCTGATGGACACATAAGAAATAAATCTTCTTGCCCAAACGCAGAGAGGTAGCTGGGAAGCACAGGTTGAATTTAGGTCGTTGAGAGAGAAGATGATCCATTGGTCTGGCTCTGGTGATACACCTGAGATGCTTTTTCCAAGCCAGGGCATGAGCATCCCAGGCAATGGGGAACCTTGGCAAACTAGATGAGGTGGTATGCTCGCCTGGCATAGGGCAGAGACAGCCAGAGGTGCTTCTCTGGTCCTTGAGCAGAGCCACTTGGCACAGGGCTGCTTTGTATGGTACAGAGGTAGATTTTGTTCCCTGTTCTGTGCCACAGGGATTATGATTTCCCTACAGAAATGTTGTAGGGCAGTGTTAATGCTAAGGTTTTCTGAGAGTGGAAGGCCTGCTATTGGAGGGATGTTAATATTATGCAGAAAGGAAGAAACAGCTAGGCAGTGCCCTAGTTTCAACTGTGTCGTGTGGAAAATACAGGATTTTTTTTTTCTTTTTCCTGGTACTGTTGATCTTCCTAAGTGTAGTTCTTCAGAAAGGTATTATGGACCTGATATTTAGAGAGAAAAGGTTGCACTGTACTTTATGCTGCTCAAAGCTGTTTAAAGAAGAAGCAGGACTGCTTCCTGGGTTGGGGGGGAGGTGTGAGGAGAAGTCCTTCGTGTTTTGCAACAAAGGCAAATTGCTTTAACACAGCTCTCAAGCCGAGTGTTCTAGACCTACATCCTGACCCGTTGAATCCAGACACATAGACCTTAGACACATTCTTAGACATGTATTTATTTGTAATGCACTCATTGTCATGGGAGTTTCAGTGTATGAAAATGCTGGATTTCTGATAGGACCTTCAGAGGTGGGGGGGACAGGCAGTAGCACTAACAAATTCTCGTCCCTTTTATTTCCACAGCAAGAACTTATTGACAGCATTAGTAGGAAGCTGCAGGTGCTGAGGGAAGCTCGGGAGACGCTTCTGGAAGACATCCAAGCAAACAATATCCTGGGGGAGGAGGTGGAGGCCATCGTGAAGGAAGTCTGCAAACAGAACGAGTTCGACAAATTCAAGATGTTTATCGGCGACCTTGACAAGGTGGTCAACCTCCTGCTGTCACTCTCAGGTCGTCTGGCCCGGGTGGAAAATGCCCTTAATAACCTGGATGAAAACACCTCTCCGGAAGAACGGGTGAGAAAGGCCAGTAGTAATATCACTGCAGTTAGTGAACCTGCCAGGGGGAGGTTTGTTTGGTTTTGTTTATCTGAGTTGCAGAGCTCAAGATGAGGGATAGTGAATGTAAAGCTGTTTTTTTTTTAATTTCTTAAAACTTTCCTCATTGCCTTGCTTTTGCGTGGAATTCTGAAGCTACAGGTGGCTTTGTGAGAAAAAAGTGGTATTTTGGGTGCCACATACTGGAAAACAGACTTCACAGAAGTTTGAAGACAGAGGGGAACTACTGATAGGAACATACAAAAGAGGCAAACAAAAGTATTCTAATAATTCAGGATGGAAAAAGGAGTGTCATTTTGTGCTGTAAACACAGTAAGATTACAGCCTTCTTTATACTCCACGAGGATCTTGGATAAAAATCTGTAAGATTGTTATAGAGGAAATGTTTCTCATGTACTACAGCTTCCTCCATGATACCTAGCAAGAAATGACAGATGAACAAGCCTTATTATAAAAAAACAAAAAAGGTGGGGGATGGGGGGCATGATGTGACAGGAGGGAGGCATTGCAAGAAGAATTTTTCAACAGAAAACATATATTTACCAAACCAGCCCTGTAGTGATGTGAAGGCATCCCAGCAGATGCGAAAGTTTCAGGAGTGTTTGAGGTGCTTTTACTTGTTGGACCCCTGACTCTGCTGGTAGCACTTTGTTTAGCTCCAGATCACACCAGGCCTTAGCTGGGCAGCAGATACCAAGTGATACAGAAATGCAGCAAAGGAGAGGTGTAATAGGTGTGAAACTGAAAGGCTAAAAAAGAGAGGGTGGGAGTCAGGTATGTGTCAAGCGAGTTTAGCTTTGGCTGTGAAGTGAACATGCAGTGGGATTTTTGGCGTGTAGCTGTGGACTGAAATGCCAGCAGTCCACCTGAGTGTTGTAAGGGAACTCTTTCCACGAGCTGCCTATTCACCTTGTGTCTCTTCAGCCTGCTCTGTTGCTTCACCCATGTGTTTTTTGCTGTTTGGCTCTCACTGCTGCCAAACATACTTGTTTAACCTCTGCCCAGTCCCCTCTCCGACTGAGGCAAAGGGAAGGTATTTGACAGCTTATTAGAGGACAGATCAAAGCTGCTGAAACTTTAAGAAATTTAATCCGTCTTTAGGCTTCTTTTTTTCTTAATGTGGTTGCAGTTGCCTAATGGGCTCAAAGTTGGGAGCGTGAGCTGTGGAAACAGCTACCAGATGATATAACAGTATAGGAAACACAGTTTGAGAGCTGTGATAAAGAATATAGCTTAATGGCCAGGTGTGGAAAAGGAAGGTGGTGGGCAGGCGGTGTCACAAGGGCAGTCAGAAACTGTCTGTGTGCTCCGTTGTCGAGTTGTGACTGACAGAATCCCAAATCCCCATTCATCTTCTGCATGTCTTGCCATAGCAACATCAGGGATATGTCTAAGCATGTTGATCAGAGATGCTTCTCAGGTGGATCCAGTCCCCAGGTACTTTGGCTATCAGCGCGGTGCGTGTAGGGTTACATGGGCCTATCTGTGAATTTAGACGGGCACGTCTGGCGCTTTTGGTTGCCCTTTGGTATTTCTTAAGTTGCAGGACAATACTTGGGGTACTACTAACATACCATATAGACAAAGCAGGGGATATTCCTTCAGTCCCAGGGGTTCATATCCCTAGGGATTTATTTTTTTAAAAACTAATGCTGTCTAATAAACATTACTCTGATAACTTTGTACTTTATGGGAACCACCATCAGCTCAGCAGACGTTCTAAACAGTCTGTCAGCAGTCAAATAACCACTGCTGAATTAATATTCTGTTAGGTGGCCTGTCATAGGTCTCTGTTACCAAAGGGATCACTATCAGGTATTTCAACTTCTGGAAAGGGCTTCATCTGAAACAGCCTCCAGCCCCCTTCCTTCTGTGCAGTGAGTCCAGTGTCTTCTCATTACTTTCCTTATCAATCAAAGCCAGAGTGTGTTGAGCACCCTGAAGTCTGGAAGCTGCAGTCTGCAGGTGTGATCAGGTGCCCAGACCCACAAGACCTGGTACTGTAAAACTAGGGACAAGTGCCAGGGATAGTAATTTAGGAACTGGATGTTGGGAAGTCAGACACATGGAGGGAGTTCCTTTTCACATGGCTGTGGTTCAAACCAGCCAACAATTCTTGAGAAAGACTCTCAATAGAAAGAACCAAACATTGTTCCATCAGAGGAACTTCAGGTGGCCTGTGTTTGGCTGGGGCTGACCTGAAAAAAAACCCTATTGTACTCTGGCTTTGGTTGAAAATGGTCAGATGAAACCATCCAACATCACACCTTTACACCCGGTGAGCCATTTACCCATTACTCAATGAACCTCAAAAACGGTGTCATGAGCAGTTTGTTTCACAGACTGTTTCACATTACCCTTCAAAACAGGCTGTCTGGCATCAGTCATCTTTGACAGAGGTAGAACGAAATTCAAGACCTGTCTTATTTTCTTTCTTCCTTTCTGTGTCCCACTTCTCTTGGGTATTCCCTAAGCCTCCGCAAGGGCAGAGGTACTAAGATGTCATGCAAAGTTCATAAAAAAAGTAGCATTTACTTTCCTTTAACTTGTCAGGTTACCACTTTCATCTTAAAGTCGTGCCATGGGCTTGATAAGAAGAAACCACAGGTCTTAAATTGTTAATGATGAACATTTGATAGCTCATGGGTCTGTTGACAGTGATAGCAAATGGCTTGAAGAACAAAGCTATTTCATCCCAAGGTTAGGTGGGGAAGTCTACAACGGAGCGACCAGCTGGTTGCTAAATGCCCTCTTGAGGTCACCACATTCTGTCTAGCTCTTCAGCTTCTCAGTGTACAGGCAAGCTGCAAGGCTGCCATGATGTAGCCATGCTCCCAAGTTTGGGCTTGGCTGCTAGTTCCCCTGGAGAATTTAGGAGAACAGTGCTTCCATCTCTTTGTGGCAGATAGTTCTCCTCACAACTGGCAGTGGGATTTTCCCCTGGCAGACGCTCAAAGGAAGACTGAACCATGTTTCTTCTAACAATGTGTGATTTCTGTGACGTGCCTTCCATGGCTGTCTTGAATCCCACATTAATCTAAGCTGTATATTTTAAGTACATTGAGAGTGCAAGTCTGAAAGTGTTTCACCCTCTGAGCTTTCTGCTGCCTATTAAAAAAAGAGGGAGCACGGGGATACGTGTGCAACTCTGAGAGACAGACAGGTCTGTTAAAGCTTGCTGGTCTGTATCCCCCTTTGTCTCATAATTCCTTCTTGAATGTACTCCACTTTGTAGTCTAGAAGAACACTTCTCTGTAAATCCTTTAGGCTTATTATAGCACGTGTGATTTAACATAAAGTCCACATAAAAACCAAAAAAGGACACGTTTATTTGAACAGACTGTGGTTTATTTGAAGACATTGATTCTCAAAGAACATTCATCTCTGAAGTAAACCTCACAGTTATGGAGTGGTACCTCTTAGGGGCACTTTTTAATTAAGTTCAGAGGCCTGTACAGGAATTCTTGACGCCAGAGCAGGCCATGCTCTGTTGCTGGACAAAGGCAGTCGCTTCTAGGCAGACATCTGAAACAGGTCAGGTTAACAGTGCTCCTGCTTCTTTCCACATACAGCTAAAGGGGTGGAGCTGTGTGGCTGTCTACTGTGTAGGCAAGTGAAGTTGTCTGAGATGTGCCTCACCCTTCACATTTATACATACGTGTGGTTGAGATATGGCTCCTGTCCTCTTCCTTGGTGTGTTTCTCCATTCCAGCTCCCTTTTTCTCTTATGAGGGCGTGAAGCAAAACGTTTATAGCAATTTGGGGGAAAATAATGATGGGGTTTTAACTTACCTCCCATTGTCTTGCCTCAGCTCTTGCTCTTGCTCATCTTAAGACTGCACGACTTCACTTCTTATGGAGAAGCCATGCAGCTTGCAGAGCAGAACTGCAAGATACCACAGTCTCAGGAGCTGTGCAAGAACAAATCGCTCTGTTAATTAGTCTGTGGGTTCTCTAACCACAGATGTTTCAGTGTGGAAGTTCAGCGCTGTGCATTGAAGATGTGAGTTGTTGCCGAATGAAGTCTTAATTTGGAGAACTTGGATGTTTCTCAAAGGCAACTGTATTTTATAGAGCTATTTTGAACTATGAAATGGTAGTCTTTGAAGTTCTTGCTGTTGAAGCCAATAGAAATTAATGGTGTGTCTTTCATGGATTGGCTGCATTTTTGTGCTGTTTGTTAATGCGTTTTATTAGGCTACACTTTAAGGAGATATCTTATTCCACCTCTGAATACTCAGGAAAGCCTTTGTCTTTGCAGATAAAACAGATGTAAGTCTGGAGAACTTAAGTGCTTTTTTTCAACTGTTTTTTCTTTCCTCCTAAGCGGACGTTGGTAGAGAAGCAGAAGCTGCTGACTCAGCAACACGAGGATGCAAAAGAACTGAAGGAAAACCTGGACCGCCGAGAGCGCATTGTCTTTGACATCTTGGCCAACTACTTGAGCGAGGAGAACTTAGCAGACTACGAGCACTTTGTGAAAATGAAGTCAGCCCTCATCATTGAGCAGCGGGAGCTCGAAGACAAGATCAAGCTGGGGGAGGAGCAGCTGAAGTGTCTGACCGACAGCCTCCAGCCTGAGCGGCTCAAATAAGAGGATGTGAAAAACGGGGAAAGAAGGAAGGGATGGGGAAGTTTTCCAAGCATACAAACACGTATCTTGGCTTGTCTGGGTGTCCAGTAGAGAAGCAAGTGCACAAGAGTAAAATAGCTCTCACAACAGCAATAATGCTCTCTTTAAGATATTTTTTTTCTTGGGATGATGTATTTAATTTTTTAGAACACGTTTTTATTGCTGGATTCTACAGCTGTTTCTCATTGCTTAACCTACAGACAGCTCCACAGAAAAGGGTAGGCTCTTAGCCTCTCTGCTCAGTAAGTTGAAAGCCTGTGGGAGCTGTGCATGCAAGCAACAACATTTTTTTAGAATAGGTTGTATACTTTCTCTGTGTTCAGATGCTGTACAGACTGCTGGGAAACCCAACAGCAATTTATGAATGCACACAAATTTAGAAGCTCTAAATTTAGTGGCTTTTTTATTAATTTTTTTTTTTTTAAAGACACATTAAATAGGGGAAGCGTGCATCTTACAGCTAATATATTCAGATTGCTGAAATGTAGTGTCACTCTGATCCTGTGGCATCAGACACTTTTTTTGTAATATTGTATATAGGATGGCACTTTCCCCTTGCAGAAAATAACACTCTGAGTTAAACACTTAAACCAGCTTGCAGATCACCTAATGGCTACCTTGCTGAAGAGGTTTTGGGTTTTTTTTAAAGAAAAAAAAGTATTTTGCAAGATATAGTCATATGCCTTCTTACTGCAGTGCAAGCCATTTCCCTTACTGCATCGTACTTGATTTAAGAACCAGGCTGGAAGGACTGTGCTCGATTTTTGTTCAAAACATTTCTCATCTAAATTATTTAGAAAGCCTCATTTGCTCTTCCTTGTGCTTTTTTATGCATGTTTTTATTCTTCCTCTCCCCAAAACCCCTACGCTTCACGAAAATAAATGTAGGCAAAGGACACTGTTTCTGTACTTCTCCTGATTGCTCAGCGCTGTGATGGTTTTATATAGACAGCTAAGCTCTACCGTGGTTGACCTATGTAATGCTGTTTGTTCTTTCCTCTTTCTCAGACTACCCAATGCAATGCAGACAGCCTCTGCCGTGTTAATACTCTGCGTGACTCGGAGCAACTCCGCTGTGTAACTTGTGAGCAGCAGAGGGGTTGGGTTTCTTTCTGTGTTTCCCTTGCACAGCCATGGACGGGCGGGTGCTAGTTCACAGCAGCATGTTCCTGGTTGTGTGCGGGTAGCACTGCCGTTGACTCAGATTCCCAGTAGCTCTAAAAAGAGGTGCTAACTCGTGTTTTAGGGCAGGGGAAGGTTACACCCACTTGCCAGGGTGCCTACAGAGAAGGCCTGCAGTGGCCAAACGTCACGTTCTGCGTTACAGGCGTTTCGGGCAAAGGCAGGTCTCGGGTGCCTCTCTGTGTGTGCCATTCGCACTGTGGTACGTACAGACAACTCCTGGCTCTCTCCCTAGGTGAACAGGTTGCCCAAGAAGAAGCCATTTTTGAGGGGGATGTGAATGCCAGTCTGTAGCTATGCAGGTTGAAAATACAAGTAGGTGGGTGTTGAGAAGAGAGAGAAAATAATTCTTCCCGCCATTCCTGCAGTGGCAGCACTCAAAAAAGACGTTCTGTCCTCCTTGCCAGAGGCCCCTCTTTGGCAGTGGGAGAACCAGAGAGGTGCTGATCAACAAATTCCTTGTGAGTTGGGGAACTGGGGAGCAAAATTCTGCTGGAACCAGTTCCTTCACAGACAGATGCAAAGGAAAAAGGACTGTTGCTCCCCCTATCCCGCCCCCCCTTATAGTGCACTACTTCGTATACCCGGACCAAATCCTTAATGAGGTTCTGTTGATGTGTATGGGCTGAGGTCAAATGGAGCTGCCATTTTACCAGACCTACAGCTGACCTTAGTTCCTTCCTCCTAGCTCAGAAACGTAGTCTCTGGCATCTCACAGTTATTTGCTGCTATGTTCCTAGGACGAGTGGTCCCTTTGTCCTTAAACTTATCCCTTAACCATAAGGAACCCAAAACTAAACCATTCCCAAATAAATTATGCTTGTTGTCTTTTTAGCTTGGAGAAAAGCGTGCGTCGTTTTATCTGTGGCATTTTAAAACTCCTGCGTATCGTGGTTACTCTGGAATGTGTATGTGAAATGTGAATAATAATATAATTGCAGTGTGTTTGTATACAGTACTTTGATTTAGATCTTTCTGATAAAAGGTAGCAATATTGTGAATGCTATATATATATATTTTACCCTTTTCACGGAAGAGTTTGCGTAGACACCGTTCTCTCCTTTTTTATGTGCTGAAAATCTCTTGCCCTGGGAACCTGAAGATAGTTGCCTCCCCATGTTGTATGTAAATCTGTAAATAGCTATACTATTGCTTTTTGGAAAAAAAAAAATAATCTTGGTGCTAATGTTTTGCCTCTGGCATCCGGGGGATGGCTGTTCCTTCACCCTGTGTCGTTCTCAGTTCTAGATCTCTCTGTATAGTGAAAGATTTCCACTATGTTTCTCCAACTGTTTGGATCCTGCAGCCCAGAGTGAAAATGTACAGTTTTCCTGCCTGACACCTAACACTTACCTGCTGACAAATGGTATTGCTTGACTTTGAGAAAATAAACTGTATATTTCAACGTAGGGTTGGCTTCCGTGTGGGGTGTTCACTGTCGAAGCCTGCTGTTTTGCTGAGCCGTGTGGCACCCACCGTCTCGTGGTGCCCACCACCAGTGCCTGTAGCTTTGAGAGGCCGGGCCAGGGACCTGGTGGCCTGAAGCAGCTTGCTGTCTTCTCACAGATCACTTTGCCACGTTGACTTCGCTGATCGCTCTCAATCTCCCAGCAGAAGTACATACCAGAAGGGTGTTTGTGTCTAATTCAGTGTGTTAAGTGTGTGAGTGTGAGATGACAGATGTGTTAGGAAACAGATGAGGCAAATCTCACAACATAGGGAGTATATACCATGGTAGGAGTTAAAACTTTTCTACTTGGGCAGTTAATGCTCTTCTGGCTTCGCCCTGTGTTTAGAATGATACTTCATATGGAAATATCTAAGGTCAGTGTTTCTCCAGGTTGTTAGGGTTTTTTTTTTGTAAGAACAGTCCACTATGACCTCTCTGTCTCCAACCCACTTCCACAGAAAGCGTTTAACATCAATTCAATGGGGGTTCTCAGATCAACTGCAGAAATGTCTGTCTTATTCAGAAACCCTGTCAAGTGTGCACAGATTTGTCACAGAGGTGACCATAGGTTGATTTTGTGGCTTGATAAGCCATTCTGGAAATAAAATGTCTCTGATGGTCTTTATCATAGACACTACCTGGAAAAAGGAAGTTAGGGAAGGAAAAATAGGTGGATATTCGTAGGATTTTTCTAAACTTTAATGATGCTTCTCATCCCCTTCTCCTCTCTCTCTGCATGTACGTGGACTCACCTCTTTATGCCTGCTTCCCTGGACACCTGGTATGATCCAGGATGGCAGCTACATGGGAATGGCAGTCTATCATGAATTGGACAAAATTCCTTTTCTTTAAACTGAAATTCATCTCCTTATTTTCTGGTTTGGGGTATTCGAGAACCTCAGATGTCAAAGGAGTCACCGTTTCCCCAGTGCTCTTCGTTAAACAAGCTCTACTGATCAATTCTGGTGCACCTAATGGTCCCAAGATCTTGCATCTGAAGGAGTCTGTTGGCAGGCTGCTGGCCAGCACAGCATTGTGATGGGTGCACAGTGGAACAGTAACTCCTGTTTCAGTGGCACCCAGCCATCTGTAGCAGAAGTTCATAGGTTTGCTCTAATTAAGGGCTTCTCAGTTGTGGGTTGTTTTAGAGAATAAACGTGTTTTTTACATGCTTGGGCAGAACCTGCCCACAGAGTAGATGGTATAAAAAATTAATAATTACATCTTTAAATTGCTGGATTATATATTGTCAGTTGTCAGCAGTGGTAAATTGGCCATCACATTAACCCAACCGCAGCTCCAGCCTGTAACTGAACTAATTGTTCCTGATCCACAGATTGTATGGTGGGTTACCTGTCTGGTGCGGCAGTTCACCTCCAAAATCCTGGGCTTCCTTCTCCCCACCTCCTGCTTTGATAATGTCCCTGTTAATGAAGTATGTTAATTTAATGCACCTCAGGAGCAACACCTGAATTGGGGTAAATTCGTGGTAGTTCAAATAGCAGAAAGCGATTCCTCTCCCTGAGGAGAGAGGGAGATTCCTCTCCCATCATGCCTCCCTGCAGAGTGGGTATGGCCTTTGCAAGGCCCTGCTCAGCACTTAGGCCTCAGCTCCAGCCCTGTGGGCAGATACTGTCCATGGCTGTTGTTTATCTTAGCCCAAGGGGTTTATTTCAGTCAAAACACTTGAGCCTTCCCCAAGAACAAGTCTAGCAAAATGCTGCCCCCCCCACCCCATGTTAAAAACCCTTTGAGATCTGTGCCTTGGAGAGGGTCTGTGACTAGGCTGTGCCTTCGGCTTCTGCCATACATGTCATATTAGTGGGCTTCCTTCCTATGGTTCACAATTCCTCTCATTCTTCTGGATGTGACCAAGTGCTAACAGGTAAGGTCGAGGAGGAACTTACCTGCTGTTTTTGGTGGCCTGCTGCTGCTGAAAGCCTCACCTGGTGCAGGCTGCTGCCATGGCTGGGATACCGGAGTACCTGGGCTGCTATACATTCATATGTTCTACAGTATATCCTCTGTGTTCCTCAGGGCCCTGTGCTGGGACCGGTGCTGTTTGGTATCTCTATTAATGATACTGACAGTGGGATTGAGTGCACCCTCAGCGAGTTCACTGATGACACTAAGCTGAGTGTGTTAATGTGCCAGAGGGATGGGATGCCATCCAAGGGGACCTGGGCAGGCTGGAGAAGTGGGCCCAGGTGAACCTCATGAGGTTCAACAAAGCCAAGTGTAGGGTCCTGCACCTGGGTCAGGACAATCTCTGTTATCCATACAAGTTAGGAGATGATGTGCTAGAAACCAGCACTGGGGAAAAGGACTTGGGAATATTCGTGGATGAAAAGCTGGACAGGACCAACCAATGCACATCTGCAGCCCTGAAGGCGAATGGCATCCTGGGCTGCATCAGAAGTGTGGCCAGCAGATCCAGAGAGGTGAGTCTGCCCCTCTGCTCTGGTGAGACCTCACCTGGAGTACTCTGTCCACCTTTGGAGCCCTCAACACAAGAAGGACATGGACCTGTTGGAGTGTGTCCAGAGAGCCACAAAAATGATCAAAGAGCTGGAGCACCTCTCCTATGAAGGTAAGCTTGTTAGAGAGTAAGACTTGGGCTTGTTCAGCCTGGAGAAGAGTCGGCTCCAGGGAAGACCTTTCAGGGCTTCCAGTACCTGAAAGGTGCCTATAAGCAAGCTGGGGAAGAACTGCTCACAAGGGCATGTAGCCGTAGGACAAGGGGTAATGGCTTTAAACTTGGAAAGGGGAGATTTTGGTTGGATCATAGAATCCTGCAGGAGGGTTGTACTAGATGACTTTGAAAGGTCTCTTCCAACCTAAAGCATTCTATGATTCCATTGCGGTGGTTTCTGGAATCTTTTCTGGGATGAGGTGGGGCGAGAAAGACTCTGCACCTCCCACTCGGCATGATTGTTAAGCCGAACTGTGGTAGTACCACTAAGAGAAGAACCAGATTCCCACCACGTCCCACGTTTATTGGATGATTTTATTTGCTATTTGTGATTGCCTGTCTTACCACGGGAGAGTTTCTAATTAGAGCAGATATTTGTGACAATGAAGCTGAAGAAGTGGAAGGTGTTGAAAGAGAAGAAGAATCACACACAAAGCAGTGTCCGTGCTGCCACGTAGCTGGCGTGCTATAGGGCACAGTGTGGATGCTCCACCATTCCAGATCTGTGCTCACAGGTTTCAGTGGTGTTGGTGAAAGAAAAGGGTTCCTTAAGCACATACCAGGCTGCCTCTGTGCTAACCAGACTTTGTTCGTTCCAAGCAACTCGGGGCCAGAACCAGCTCTGAACAAGCTGCGGTCAGGCATGCCACTACCAAGGGCTGTCAGTCTGCTGCTTTTCCTTGAGATGGTCTCTCTGGCCTCCTGACGGGGAGCGCACTCTGTGAACCTCCCAACGGGCGTATGGTTATCAGGCTTTTCCTGGCATTTTGGTTTGGAAGAGCCGTGAAATCCGAAAGCCCAAGAGGAATTTAACAAAAATCTTCCTGATGAAGATTGTTTCAAGCATTTAGTTTCCACACCTGCTTTGCTTCCCAGCTGTGTCTGTTCTTTGTAACGTGTTTGCCATGGAGGAATCAGGCTCCTGCCTTTTCTGACAGCCTTGGAGAAATAAAAATACAGTGAGCAAGTTGCAGACTAAACAACCAGCAAGGGGAGGGAAGATGATTTCCTTGGTATCTCAGCAGGAAAGCATGAGTCTTGCCAGTACCATTCATAGCCGCTCCCAAGGAACCGCAGCTTCCGTGCACAGGTAGGGTTTCCCCAGAGAGAAAAAGGGGAATCAAGCTGAGGTGATTGAGGAGCCCCACGCTGACCTGAAACGGGTGGAGCGGGTCAAATTCTTTTTATTAATCATGGGGCAATACAGATCTTGAGGAAGAGAAAACTAGGAAAATCTGGAAGGATCAGTGCCCTGAAGGAAGGAAAACTCAGCAAGCAGTAAAGTCCATCGGGGCTGTGTATTTCCTGCTTTTCTCAATACATGGTACAGCAAAGCCATATGGTCTCCACAGGCTGGGGCCAGCATTTTTTGTTGCTGTGGTGTAACAAAACCTTAAGGCTTCTCTGAAATTTAAACTTAAGGGGAACACCTCCGAATTCCTGACTCCTGGGTTTCACTGTGTCAGGAGGAGACCATCATGCTGTTAAATGTGCTCCTCAACACCCCTTTCTCAGCTCAAGAGATGCTGGCACAGTTCTCTGGCACTAATGAGCCCTCAGCATTGCAGAAGTCGTCATCCTTTCATTCCAGTCATCCTAAATTCTCCAAACAGCCTGGCTAGCAAGGCACGCCAAGATGCTGAAGTCACCAGGGCTGTGAGATGAGGGTGTTCCTCATCTTGACCAGCGCCCTGCATATGTACCCAGTGCCTGACCTGGCTCATTCTCTGGGGCTTTGCTTCCACAACTGCCACCTCTTCCGTGGTTGCTTTGCTGCCAGGTTTTTGGTTGAAGGCAGAGCAATATGCAGTTCTCTCTTGGGCTGGATTGTGATGTGCTGCCAGGAACGTGTGTTTTAGAAAGCCAGACACGAAGCAGGCCTGAATATTCAGCCCAGGCACTGGGGTTTCTGTAAGGAGCAGGGAGTCTTGGGGTTCTGTTCCTAGAACTGCTTACATAGCTCACAGGAGGCAACCAACGAGTTAAAAACTAGAAAAGGTCCAGGGAGAAGGGTGCCCAGAATCTGCCCTGCTGCCTTAGCTGCCCCCCAGATGCAGGATGTAACATCAGGCTCTAAATCCACGCTTAAGGGCCGGCTGACCAGCATGCAGGGGAGTGCCACAGGCTGTGGAGGGTACAGCTACCGGCGCACCTTTCTCTTGGCTGTTCTAGTCTGAGTGCCTGGGTGCAGACACGGATATGGGTATCAAAGTCCAACTCTTCAGTGTGTATGGGCTGCTAGGCCTGGGTCACCATTTCACACGTAGCTGGTGGCCTAAATTAGGAGCCGAATTGGCCTTGATTCCCTCCATAGGCAAGCTGGGATGAGGTAACTGAAAGCGCTTGGTTCAGCCCAGATACCTCTCCCTTCCCCAGCTCCTTCTCTTTCTCTAGGAAGACAAAGCCAATTTAGGCATTGAAATCAAAAGCAGGATTAATCCATGCTTGAAACAGCCTTCATCAGGAAGATTTTTGTTAATTCCTCTCAGGCTTTTGGGCTAGGTGCCTAACTCAGCATTAAATTCTGAACGCTGGGGTGTTGTGATGCACAGCATTAGTTGCAGGTCCGTCTGTCAAATGCCCACACCTACTGAATCCTTGTGATTTGAATACAGATGATGTCTCCGGCGTTTGAGATCCAGGGTGCCTTACAAAACTCTCTTCAGTCACCCTGTTCTCCAAATCCCCTGTGTGTTTGTATACTTTTATCCTCGAGAAGTAAACAAAGTAGCTTTTCCTCCTATTTTCCCTGCAATGGGGAAAAACAGAACTGGGTGAGTAAACTGTCGTCACACTGGTTTTGCACAGGTGGAGTTATTTAGGCCAAGGTTTCTATGCGGTGGGCAGTTCCACCACACAAATCGGAGATGATTACAGAAGAGGCACAGTGGCAATGGTCACCACTTGCCAGGTATATGGCAAACAACGAAGAGGAAAGTTGTATAGAGCAAGATTGGTTCTCTGGGTGTGTTCAAACTTTATACGTGGTGACATGCAAAGTCACTAATCAAGGTGGAAATTATGGAGATCAGACAGAGTGATGGCGTATAGACCAGAAAACAATGACTCAAAAAAAGTGTGTGTGGGGGGGTGTTATAGTGAATAAACAACTCATATGAACTTTGTGCTCTAGGAAAAAAGCCGACGCAGTGCCTCAGGAGAGAAGGGGAACAGGGGGAAAGTGGTAGTTCTGTGCAACAGGCCTGAAAACTTTCCAAACTTTCTAAAATCCTGTGTCTAGTTTTACTGTCCATAGCCACTACAGAGGTGTTGGAAAACTAGAAAGCATGAAAAAAGGCTCATCTAAATGAGAGGGTCAACAATCAAAACTGAGATTTAATGACTGGTACCCAACATCACATACAAGAGTCTTTCCATGAAACCATGTCAAGAACCAGCAGGCACAAGGCAGACCCTGAAAAATAAAAATCAGGTACAGATGTCCAAGGGTGTGAGGGGTGCAGAACTGTTGCTGTGACTGGTGGCAAAAGCATGCAGTGTGAAGGTCGGGTATTGAAGTCCCCAGAAGTCAGGAAACACAGGACGAAAGTTTTATGGTCACCATAAGTCCCCCTTTGGTGTTTGTTGTTCTTACGTTACACAGTCGTATACCAAGGGGTGTGACTACTTTTGTAAATATTTATACTGCCAACAGTCTTAGAACCAGGGTCCTCACAGAGCAGAGGTAATTGCAACACGTGGCTTTTGTTGACTGACAAGTCAGGAAAATAGGTGGGAGCTGGCAAGCCCTCAGCTCGAGTGCTCCGGGCAGCACGTCTCAGATGAACCTTCTCCTCCTGTTACAGACCCTCAGCACACCTACAGGAACCACCCACCACAAGCTCTTCTCTTTATGGCAGTTGGGTCAGTTACTAAGTTCGCTTTTGGTTTTCCTCAGGTTTTCTGAGAGAATGGCCTGTTTATGGGCAAGTGTCCTGTCTGGCAGTGCTCCCGTGCTGACACGCTTAGCTGTCCATAAGAATGTTTCCCTGGGCCAACATCAAGCTGATCTCACTTCATCAGCTCCTTCCAAGTGGCTGCATCCCCTGTTTTGAAGCTGTCCCCCCATGTGCGCTGGAGCACAGGTCGTTGGAGGCTGGATGGGCTTTCATCTCCTTCGCTTTGTAATCTCAGGGGAAGCCAGGGCAGCTTGACACCACTTTCATCCCGCTCCCAGGCAAATGACAGGCTAGGATAAAAAGTAGGGCTGTCTTACCTTTGGGGCCAAGTTGCTGTAGTAAAATGCTTTTGAGAAGCAACTGCCCTTCATGTACTTAAGGAATTTGCCCTGTCTGGAGCTCTGTGCAGAACTGCAGCCTTCTGCTCCCCACCACTCCCCTGCTTGTGGCCATACAGTAGTTCATAAAAAAATACATCTATTTTGCTCTCCACATAATCCTATTTTAGTTGTGTCCTGTCTCACCAGAACATTCACCTCAGATTCCCACCATGCCAGCCTTGATAGGGCATTGATCGGTTGAAAGATCACAGTCATTGTTCAGCTATGATGGTTACCAGGAAGGGGGATATAAAGCCATAGAAAAATCGTTTAGGGTGTCAGCAAAGATCCCAAAGTTCTTCTCACAGCTGATGTCATAGCCGTGATGAGCTAATGAGCCACCAGTGACTCAGGTATTTCTCCCAAAGCAGTGCTCTCACAGTGCCCTGCCACCTCTGCAGGAAGTTGCCTTGTAAAGCTCTAAAATGCCCGTGAGGCGTTACCGGCTGAAGGTTTCTCTTGATCTTTTACGTTCGTGCCCTTTAATGGAAATTTAGAGGGATTTGATTTTCTCAAGGCTTCGAGCACTGGTAAGGGTGAGCTGCTGAGGCAGCTCCAACCAAGAGAAAGCAGCCTGACTGGCGTTGCAACGCTGCTGCGCTCTCCCAGCACAGAGGCACTGCCGAGGTGGAGCGAAACCCGCGTGTGACATGGTGATAACATCCTCCCATCAGGTGGTCTCTTCTGCTAGCTCTAAAATGTCAACAAGTCCGAGGGAAATGTCTTTGTTAAGCTCTGAATGACCTACTTTTGGGTATCTGGGAATAACCAGAAGACGACCCAAACCACAAGAGTGCATCTAATTTTAGCAGCCCTTCATTTTGTGTGTGAGAGCATTTGTGCTCTGCGTCTCCAGGAGAAAAACACTGATTTCTTGATGAGCCAAAGGCAATTTTTGTTGGTTTTGAATCAGCCTCTTGTTGAGTCACAATCACAGTGAACTCATCCTTTTTGAAACTATCGAGTCCGTAATTGTCATCCCAGTTTTGCATCAAAACATTAATACTGAGCCCATTCTGAAGCAGCTGTAATACCTGGTCCCTAAGGAAAATGTCTGAACAGCCCATGCAGTAGATAATCTGGGTGGCTGTGTTTTGTGTTTCCATTTCCCCTTGGTTTTGATTGACTGATAGTAAAAGGGTTGAGATCTTCATAGGAAGCTATAAGGGCAATCTGTGAAAAGTAAAGGACAAACAGAGTTGTTAGTGCATCAGCAGGGAGTCTGGGGACAGTACTGGGGGCATTGATGGTGAACAAAAGATCTCTGATAATGTTTGGACAGAAGAAGAGCTAAGTAATATTTGACTGATAGGGATATTAGTGATGAGCAAGATTTTTGGAAGGGAAGCAAGTCCAGGCATGCATGAAGTACAGGCTTACAGCTTCCAGTACCTAAATTCAACATTGAAACACCATCTCTTTTGCTAGGAAAGATGACATATATATATATATGTATAATATATGTATCATGTATAATGTCAGAGTCCACTGCCATACCTTAGACCATGTTTTTAAATCTCACCCACGCTGGACAGAAAAAAATAGCAGCAGAACTTCCACAGAGGACGTTGGTGACTGAGCATTTTGGACGCTTATCTGTGACTTCAAAAAACAGAAGAGAATTCCAAGCCAGAAAAATGCAATGACATAATGACAGCAGCACAAAATAACACTATTACCAAGTTCTCTGGAGTCAGAGAACCTCCCAGCTTGTGGGTTCAACCACAAAAGCAAGCAGCACCTGCTGGCAGCTGTGAATGGGGTGATTGAATTTGGGAGCATGTTGAGCATCTGATGTGCAGTTTCCTGGAGGAGCCCCACCGAGCTTGGCGGCACTGCCTCCCTCTAGAACCATGCCCTGGCCAGTCTGACTGCCACACGCTCCCAGCCTGAGCCAGGGATGGTAGGACAAACAGCAATAACCGCTGTAAAAGCAAAAGCCAAGGTGTTCAACAGCTCAGCCCGTGGCTGTGCCATGACAAGAGCAGCCCTGGCCCATGGTCAAACACGGGGAGGATCCCGCTGTGGCCCGTCCACCCCACCACTGCTGGCCACCTCAACTGCAGAGGAACACGGGGCTGGCCCACTTGTGGGAGTACTGAGCCCCTCCCCTGGAAACCTTCTTCTCCTTTCCTAAGGTGTGTGGGATGAAGGGCAAGGGGCTTAACCCTTTCAAAAGCCCATCATCCTTTTGGGTGTTGATTACTGCAGCAGCTGTGGAGTTGATCTGCGCAGGTGCCCAGTGGGCTGGTTATGGGATTAGCCTCAACAAGGGACAGCGATTGCCACAAAGTGATTGGACGCTCCCTGGAAATGCATCCTCATCTTTTAAGTGCCCCGCTTTTCGATGGCATTTAATGTGCTGTCGATGATGGTTTTGTGATTTGTGCTTGAAGAGGGGCAGGCTGACCAGGCAGAGAGTCTGCTGACACTGTGCCGTGAAGCCCGCGGTCAGCGCTTCGAAGTGGTTTGACCCACATCTCAATTCCCCAGCTTCCAAAGGATGACTTCATTTGGCTGTAAAGGTGCAGTTAGGAAATGTGTTTATGCAAGTACCTTTCTCAGGCTCAAGCTGTGGGTCTAGAGACCCACACGTAGATCCAGCATTGGTTTTGGAGACACGTTGGTATGATGCTCTGCTGAGAACAAGCGGTGACAAAGATCCAGGGTGCAACAACTCTAATCCCCAGTTAAGCCACCACAGACAGGCAAGCTGTGTGCAGGATGGCTGCTGTGTTTCCCGGGAGAAGTAACCTTTGTCTCAAAATGAAAGGTGAGAACGTGCTCATACCTGAGCCTCTGGGCTGCTCACGGGCTCTGTCTGCAGCCTCTCTGGTACCACTCACTGGGCAACGTGTCTCTCACAGCATCTTGATTTCAGGCTGGGCTTTTTTTTTTTCAATGTGGCAAATGAAAGGAAAAATAACCAGAAACAAATATTTCCTGTTCTGTGGTATTTAACAATGAAATTGTAAACCACAGAAGGGACCAGGCTTGATCTAAAGGTCTTTGAAGTCAGCAGAGCTATTCGCACTGATTTCAATGCGCTTTGGGTCACGGCCACGGGAGGAAGAAAGCAAATGCCTTCTGCCTGAAAGAGTATTAACCATTGGCGTTCAAAGAACAATGAAGTCTGATGCACAAATGTGTTCCTCTCACTTAAGCCAGTCAGAAATTCCTTTAATTTCCATCTACTTCCTAATAATTTGCCCCTAATATGCTAAGAAGGAATAGCATGTCTCTAGAAGTCCTACTCATGTACCAAGAAGACAAGAGGCTTTGTACTGTCGTTCGCTTCTTCGGTGCTTCCATCCCATTTTGCAGGTATTGTGCTCCTCACTAATGTGGCAGTGCCTGGGTCACTCGTTATGTTATCACAGACAATCGATGTAGATTTCCAGGTGATTCATAGAGTCACAGAATCGTAGGGCTTGGAAGGGACCTACAGAGTTCATTGAGTCCAACCCCCCTCCCAAAGCAGGTTCCCTAGGACAGGTCGCACACTTGAGTCGAACTTCACTGATGGTGGCTGACAAATGTAGCCCATTATTCTTTTTTTGCACACTTACTGAAACCAGCACCAGGTTTGCCTGAGTGTTTTGTCTCACACAGTTATTAAGTCCAAGAAAATGCACCCAGCTGCCCAGAGATGCTGTCCTCCTGAATCAGCCACCCCACCACCAAGTCAAAGGACTGTCCTGAAGTCTGACACAACGAGGAGCCCATTGGGGCCTGTGTGTGTCAGGGCCTTTTGGCAGGCAGCAGCAATGCCCCAGTAGCTGAATTTGCCTGTGCAACAAGCTGACACCACAGCTGATTGCAGCCAGCCGCAGAGGAGCTCACAGCCTGGAGAGCTGCAGAAGGGAAGATGGTGTTGCTGTGGCCAGGCTGCATGGCCTGCACGTGAAAGGGTGAATCAGTGTCAGCTGGCAGGTGCTGCAAGAAGAGGGACACTAGAGCGGTGCTGCAGAGGCTGGAAGGATACGGCTCAATGCCGTTTTGCTGCCGCCTTTGATGCTGGCCATGACCAGCCGTGGTGGGGGTTACAGGTGAGAAGAAGTTTTCAGTGAGGGCTTCCCACTTCAGGATACTTCCATGAATTAAACTTCCTTGTCTTTCAACACCAGCCCTGGAAATGTCCTCTCACCGTAGGAGCCAGTGCCAAAGCTCAGAGATTAGCAGAGTTTGCTCTAGGTTTCAAAGAGGAGAAACCAGAACGGAGCTAAGAAATCCCTTACCAATTGTAAGGACCATTATTTGCATTCACAGGAAAACCACAAAGCAAGGTAAACGTAACATAATAATCATTTTACAAGTTGGGGTTGGTGTTGTTTTGGGTGTTTTTAAAAAAAAAATCTGAGATGGTACTGCTTGTACTGGAGTATGGGTACTGCTAATCACAGCCCAACAAGAGATCAGTTTGGCTTGAGTTTACTCCTTGGAGAACCTCCTCCTTCTCTACATTTCTTCCCACTGCAGAGCTGTGCTAATTTGGGTTTCATCAATACAGGAGGAGAAGTCTAACAAGGAAGAAAGGGTTATGAAATCACTTCATTATCTTTCGGATGAGAAGTCCATGTCCAGCTGTCAGGCTGGGACATTGTGGTGGTCTCAAGATGGAAAATCCCATAATCCCAAAGACGGGTTTTTCTGGAAGGGTGTCCTACAGAAACCTGAGTTCTTCCATGGAAGTTATCTCCACACTTCAGTAAGTGCTTTGAAGCAATTAGAAGAAATGGCATATGGTAAAGCTTTCATATTTTTATAACATGTTAATGATTAACTGACTTCCTACAGCTTTGTTGACTTAGTGGGAGAGTGACAAGGAACTGTGAGGTACCTATTTGGTAGTGTTACAAGTCAGACAATTTGCACGGGCATTTTTTCCACCTCCCCTCTGGAACTTGCTTCATCCAGCAGACGCTGCTTCAAAGCCTTAGGCAACTCCTCTCAGGCTCACAGAAGTAAGTCTCCTCTCTTTTTTTTTTTTTAAATGCAACTTATTTTATGAAGTGCTGATAGAGAACAGATGGGGAGAGAGATTTAAATATTTATTTGTTTCCTATAAAGAGTGTTTTCCCAACTGGGAATTGAAGAATTAAGTTTTCAAGCATTAAATCACAGGGATATTGCTAAGAAGAGACCTTCTTAATTACGATGCCGTTGGGTTTTATTTCAAACTCACTTTCTGCTGCAAAACTTCGGTTGAACAAAGGGTTTGGTTAGAAAGCCATGTCCAGCATAGCCCAATAAAGCTGCATCTAGGCAATAAAACTTTACAAAAGCGGAGTTTGGATGTTATTTTCAACATGCATGCAGGAACGGCAACATCTAAAGCAAAAATACTTGCTTAAAACATTTTAAAAAATGGAAATGAATGATTTCCTGCCTGCACCAGCAAAGAAAAGTATCTCTGTGTGCATTTTATATAGGAAGAGTTTACAGGGAACTTTCTCTTCAAGGTGGTTCCAAGCTGCAGTAGATTCTTAAAGCAAAACCGCCTGCCCGGTGGAAGCCTGGTGGCTGCAGACAGGGAGACATGTACTTTGCTTTTCTATTGCCACATTTTTTTACTCTATTCAGTTTTGGCTGTTCCCTCACCTATGAAAAAAATGAATGCTGTTGCCTGTCCTTTTGGAAAGCTCTTCTTTCAACCACACACCCGCTGGCTCCGGACAAAATCTCAGCATCAGGTGGCTGTGCACGTCGTGTGCTCTCCCATTCCCTGCTCCGTAGGCAGCTCCTTACACACTGTTGGCACAGGCATGCTAACCGTGCAGCACGTCCAGGCTGGAGCTCCAGGTGCTTCTGGAGTTCTTCATTTCTCCTGCAGGCACCAGGCAGGATTAGTGCCTGTTGTTTTGGCTGGAAGGGGACTCCTCCTGGGTGACACCTTCCCATGCCACAAACCTGTATTCAGTGCCCTCATCTTCCCAGTCATGTGTGAGCCCTCTGGGACCTGGATGCGGGTGCCTTGGTCACACCTCTTCCCCCTTAGTGCTCTTTTCTCCACACCAGACACCCAGGGTCAGAAAGCTTTTGGGCTTCCCTCTGCTTTCTGAAGCTTCCTAATGGGATCCATCTCGACACAGGCATTCTAGCTGTCTTGGTTTTCCAGGGGATGTCATTCCTGTTGTGTCCCTGAACTGTTCTGCTTAGGCTCTCAATGGCACTCCCTTCAAGGCACAGGTAAAATAATCTGTAGAAACTATAATAATAGGGGTCATATGGGTCCTGTGTCAAGACTGCTGCTGCCCCACTCCACTCCTTAGAAGCCCGCAGTGTTGCCTTATTGAGCAAACTCTTGAGGTGGGATCAACCACCGTAAAGTAAATTGGACCCTGAAAAAAAATAGCAAGGAGCATACAGAAGTTATCAGCTTCTCTTCATCCTTCCATCGAAGCAAAGTGCTGTGGGTTTGTCCCAGTCAGTAGCCAAGCCCCATGCAGCCACCTGCTCGCTCGCCCCAGGGGGATGGGGGAGAAAATCGAGAGAGTACAAGTGAGAAAACCCCTGGGCTGAGATACAGACAGTACAGTAGGGAAAGCAAAAGCCAAGCACACAAGCAAAGCAAGACAAGGAATTCATTCCCCACTGCCCACAGGCAGGCAGGAGTTCAGCCATCCCCAGGGAAGCAGGGGTCTGTCATGGCTATCGGTGACTTGGGAAGACCAACGCCATCATTCCAAAAGTCCCCCCTTCATTTTCTTTCCTCAACTTTATATGCTGAGCATGACAGCATGTGGCACGGGACATCCTTTGGGTCAGCTGTCCCAGCTGTGTCCCCTCCCAACTCCTTGTGCACCCCCAGCCTCCTCACTGGTGGGGTGGGGTGATGAGCAGCAAAGGCCTTGGCTCTGTGTGAGCCCTGCTCAGCAGTGATGGAAACACCCCTCTGTTCCCAGCACTGTTTGCAGCACAAACCCAAACCAGAGCCCCGGACCAGCTAATGTGGAGAAAATGAACTCTCCCTGCCAACACCAGCACACAAATCAAACAAAATCCTCTTGTCTGAAGTGAGCAAAGAACTTTTACACAGCTAAACTTCAGTGTGTTCTTACTCAGTGGAACAGCAAAGAAGATTCAAGTGTAGCTCCACTTTGGTTTGCTCTTGCTGCCGAGACCATCAGGAGGTGGGACAGTGGGCACAAAGAACTGACCCTTAGACCACAGCATTTCATTTTATTATTTTTAGAGGTAAGCCTGATGCGCAGATGATCCAAGAAGTAGAGAGCAGCTTGCTTCCATTTTTTCTTATAAACTCAAGTTTGCTGCTGTAGGAAAGTCAACACAGCTCCCAGGCTCAGCTGTTTCTTGTAACTGAGAGGGAGAAAGCCATGTCTCATCCTGTCCCTGAAGTATGTGAGCAATGGCTCAACACACTCTTCATAAACAGCTACTCACTGTGCAGTGCTTGATTCAAATAAAAAAAGCAATGAAGACAAAAAGATCCTTCAAATCTGGGACGAATTCACTGGCATGTGTCGCCTTTTACCATTAGCTTCTGTCTCTTCTGTGCTAATTGCCATCAAATGCTAGAGACTTTACATTCTTGCTTGTGCTCAGGCAGGGTATTTGGTTAAAAACACCTCTATGAAGGAAAGCCTGTCCAAAAGGGGGGAATGAAGGATGTGTTAAGAGAGAAAATGATAACAAAGGACTCTCAGGTGAGAAGCCTGTAGGAACAGCTCTCCTTTTTCTAGCTCTCATTTCTAGGCTTCTCAAAGACTGTCCCCAGGAGCTGCTGGAATGCTTGTTGGATTGGACCAAGTCAATTTTATGTGAAAATGTTGATGAAATCATGTGACACCAAGAGATGTAACGCTAGCTGCCTCTTAACACACTCCTCTTGCTCCTTTGGGTGAAAAGGGCCTTAGTCATGCTTTCTGTCCACTGGCATAGATGCCACATAGACCTGGCTTGTTCCCCTTGCATGATTGCCTTTGTAGGCTGCATCCATCCCATGAAAGAGCTGGCATGAAGACTTTGAAAGCTGAAGCCTGCAGCTCTGGGTGAGCTTCCAAGTCAAGAACCGAATGCCAGCAACACCAACTAATTATAAGACCTCCTGCAGCTGACTGGATGTGAGTTCATTTGCCTCAGGAAATTTCATCTAGCCTTCATGTTACATCATTGTGTCATTCAGATCATATATATATTCATATACTAATGACATGAATTCAAAATATTTATATAATTGCTAAAGCATGAAACCAGCCAGTAGAACAAAAGAAGTATATCTTGGCTCTTTACGTGAATGGTAAGTCAGTGATGGATCAGGTGCTCCTGTCACTGAAACCTATGGGCAGGGTGTTGCTGGCATTGGAGCAGAGCTGAGCGCCTGCACCCCCTCCTCTGGGCAGAGACTTGTGCAGGGTCACCACCCCAGCCCACACACCGCTCACCGAAACCAACTGCTGAGGTCAAAAGTCAGTCCGTGGCTGCAGAGGGGGCTGCTAAAGCCTGGCACTGCTGTGAGCCTCGGCCATGCACAGCTCCCCTCCCCTTCCCTTCCCTTCCCTTCCCTTCCCTTCCCTTCCCTTCCCTTCCCTTCCCTTCCCTTCCCTTCCCTTCCCTTCCCTTCCCTTCCCTTCCCTTCCCTTCCCTTCCCTTCCCTTCCCTTCCCTTCCCTTCCCTTCCCTTCCCTGCCCTGCCCTGCCCTGCCCTGCCCTGCCCCGCCCTGTCCTTCTCCCCTCTCTCCCCTTCCCCTCCCCAGGCCTGACAGCGAGGGACCCGCTGCGATGGGAAAACCCTGGATGGAGACGCCCTCTGGAGTTCACTCCCGGTTTTACTCGGCATTTGCACGCGAAACGTCCCCTTTTTTTGGAAGCGCTTGCCAGAGTAGTCCCCAAAACCTCATCTCGCTACATTTTGGAGAAAAAAGAGTTTCCTTGATGCTCTTTGCCCACTGGCAGCCACAAAGCGTGACCTCGGCTGGGGTCCCGGATGGACCCCTCTGTTGGATGCCCCCCACCCCACAGCATGCCCGAGGCACTGTGGATGCTGTGACTTGTGACAGCGATGCTGAGACTTAGTGTTTATGCCAGAAACTTGAGGCTAAATAGGTTCTCATCCGATATCTTCCCTTAAAATCAATGCTTCTGGCAAGCAGTGCGTATCTGTTCTCATTTGATGACACCAGCAAAACCCAGAGTGTGTTTGTTACGATTCATAACAGTAGAGGCTGGAATCAGGGACCAGGTCTTTGCTTTCATTTTGACATGTTTTCATACAGCAAGCAAACTCCTGTAACTGTTCTACCTTGCTACCTTGTTCTTTACTTTCTTGCTGAACCTTAACACCAAGAGACAGGCTTCTGTCTGGTTTCCCAAAACAAGCAAGAGTGATAATCGCCATTCCATTCCATCATCGACCTCAGAAGTACTTTTTGGTCACCTTGGCTTTCCTGTGGGCTGGTCGGTACCATTGGGTGAGATGTGACAGGTTCCAGTGGGCAGGGTGTGGAGAGATGAGCCAGGAGGAATTGTTTCCTGCACGAGCAATTCTTTGTGCCTAGGCATCTGGTACCTCGTCTAAATCTCACCTTTGCTGGCTGGGTTTTCTCCAATGTTTTCAGAATCTTTCTCTAAGCCCCATATTGTTTCATCCTGCATGTTTACTTGTTCAGTCACAGAATCATAGAATCATAGAATGGTCTGGGTTGGAAGGGACCCCAAGGATCATAGAGTTCCAACCCCCCTGCCACAGGCAGGGACACCAACCTCCAGGCCTGGATCTACACAAGGCTGCTCAGGGCCCCATCCAACCTGGCCTTGAACACCTCCAGGGATGGGGCATCCACCACCTCTCTGGGCAGCCTGTTCCAGCACCTCACCACTATCTCTGTAAAGAACTTCCCCCAACATCCCATCTAAACCTTCCCTCCTTTAGCTTTAATCCATAACCCCTTGTCCTGCCATTGTCTACCCTTTTAAAAAGCTGATTCCCCTCCTGTTTATAAACTCCCTTCAGGTACTGGAAGGCTGCAATGAGGTCCCCCCGCAGCCTTCTCTTCTCCAGGCTGAACAAGCCCAGCTCCCTCAGCCTCTCTTCATAGGGGAGATGCTCCAGCCCTCTGATCATCTTCATGGTCCTTTTTGGAGTCTCATGAGGGGGAAAAAAGGATTTTTTTTTTCCTTAGTTTTCATTTTGTAATTCAATTCTGGACACCATTCTAAGTCATTTGCCACATGGAGGTTTGGTAGAGGGCTCGGTAACCGTGGATACGATCTCACTTAATTCTGTGGGAAGGTGGGTGAGTAAATTCAATCCTTGAAGACATATCCTGACATGGCACACAGAACAGCTCCCAGTGACATGGAGTGGCCTGCTTGCCTGTCCTTTATGGTTTTGATAGCAGGGAGTTGTTGAAATTCGTGTTTATGATGCCTGTGGAAAGTGTTTAGAGCTCTGCCCAAAATGGCATTTCAGTGTGATTCAGGTTTGGCCTCCATGTGCTCCCCTGATTCAAACAGGGACAGAACGGAGTCGGTGCAGGACTCCTTCAGTTGCCCTCTTTTCCCCCTGGCATCTCCCCATCACCTGGCACCTACAGAAATGACATGGGTTTGATGAGGATCTGGGATTGAAAGAAAAAACATTCATCATTTCCCATGGGACTTCTATGCTGTGTGGCTGTTAACAACTGGTAATTAGATGGGAGGGTGGGGGGCAGGGGTTGTAATCACTTTGGGAACAACATAGCAGACTGAGGTAGCATTTATAAAATGGGTTTAAGTAGATAAAATATAGGAGGCTATTTCAGAGTGATTTCCTCCATGCAAGAAAGGGTTAAATGTGCCTTTTCAATAATGATTAATATGTCCCACAGGAAATCAGTCCCATTGGAAACACGTTGATGAACTGAGAGGCCAAAATGAGAAGACTGCAGATGTGGCCGTGTTTGGCTGGCATCAAAACCCACTCTGCCCCATCCTCTTACCCCTGGCCTCAGCTTTGGGACTGAAGTAAGTATGGGTTCTGGTATGAGAAGATGGGAAGTGTTTGCTTAAGGCCATATTGTTAGGAAGATACTTTTTATTTACTATTTCCACAGGTGGCTTTTTGCAACTAGATTGTATCACTGAATCTGTTAGGTTAAGGTAAGTAAATAGAAAAATTATTGCTTTAGTAACAAAATATAGTTTCAGCTCTATCTTCTTATCATCAGAGTGAACTTGGTACAGTATTTTCTTCAGTCTTGAACATGATGGGAGCAGGAGAAAAGGTATTCTAGGTAACTCATAAAATACAGGGAGCCCTACAGCCTTTCAGATCAACATCATAAAGTCAAGGCCACTTCTTACCTAATCACAGATCATTCCTCTAACTGTTTGGAAGGTCATAGGAAAGACATGGGGAGTTTACAGCTCTTTTTAATTAGAATAAACCCCTAACTTGCAGTCAGAGTGCACAGTGTCAGCAAACAAACCTAAGATCTTTTGCTAGTCTAAATGACTAAAATCTTTCCCACCGCAACTGGAGCAGCTGTACAGGTTGCAGAAGGGTGTGATCTGCCCAGATAAAACACTAAAGAAACCTTGGTTGAAGTTTGAGGCTGGGAAAGCAACGGCAGCACAGCCAAGCCCCAGCCCAGGCACAGAGTGTTGTAGTTCTCATAAATTCAAGTGTTTCTGCTCATGCATTCATGGTTAAATAATATAAAAGAGGTCGAAGGTCAGTGGTCAGTATCAGACTTTGCTGCCCAGATTTGCTCCTGGTTGCATGCACTGTGCATAAGGGTCTTTGAACATAATGGTTAATTACCAAGGCTGGAAAGCTGCCTGGCAGAGAGGGACCTGGGGGTGTTGGGTGACTGCGGACTGAATGTGAGCCAGCAGTGTGCCCAGGTATCCAGGAAGGCCAACAGCATCCTGGCTTGTATCAGGAGTCGCGTGGCCAGCAGGTCTAGGGAGGTGATTGTGCCCCTGTGCTCGGCACTGGTGAGGCCGCACCTCGAGTGCTGTGTGCAGTTTTGGGTCCCTCACTACAATAAGGACATCGAGGCCCTGGAGTGTGTCCAGAGAAGGGCAACCAGGCCGGGGAAGGGGCTGGAGAGCAAACCTTATGAGGAGTAGCTGAGGGAGCTGGCGTTGTTTAGTCGGGAGAAGAGGAGGCTGAGGGGAAACCTTACTGCTCTCTACAACTACTTGAAAAGTGGCTGTAGAGAGATGGGTGTTGGTCTCTTCACCCAAGCAACAGGTAATAGGACAAGGGGAAATGGTCTCAAGCTGTGCTAGGGCAGGTTCAGATTAGACACTGGGCAAAAAGTTCTTCACTGAAAGGGTTGTCAGGCACTGGAACAGGCTGCCCAGGAGGCCGGTTCAGTCACTGACCCTGGATGTGTTTAAAAGAGAGGTAGACGAGGTTCTCAGGGTTATGGTTTAGTAGAGGACAAGTATGGTTGGACATGATGATCTCAAAGGTCTTTTCCAACCTAGTGCTTGTGAAGGAAGAAAATAACTTGGAAAAAGATGTAAATTTTCCTTTCGGGAATGTAAAATAAATATTGTAATAAGAGCTAATTACAGACCCTTTCTTCTCCTTGTGATACAATGAAATATAAAGGATTAAAAGTCTCAACATTATTTATCTATGGACATTAAACTTCAACAATTCATTGCAGTTGGGAAAGGTGACTGCATCCTCCCTCTGCACACATATTCTCTCCTGCTTTTTCTTTTTCACTAAGAGGTTCACCTATTCACTCAAATACTAATTGCCTCTTTAATTTTTTACTGTTTCTTTCCAGGAAGAAACTCTATTCACATGGCTACGGTGTCTGTGACAGAACAGATGACCTTCAGAGGATGAGCTCCTTGGTCAGGACCTCCCACCTCCAAGTAGCCGCCTTTGCTCTGGGTACGGTAGGCTGGATCCTGTGCACTGTTTCAATGGGACTCGTGGAATGGAGAGTGTGGCACGTAGACAACACCACCGTCATCTCCTCTGGCATTGCCTGGGTGGGGATTTGGAAAGTCTGCTTCATCAGTTACCTCCATGTCTCGCCTGGCTATAAAGAAGAGTTCTGCCATAAATTCAGCGGCTACGACCCCTCCATCCCCCACGAAATTTATGCTGCCCAGGGTCTCCTGCTGATTGCCATGTTCCTGGGCTTGCTGGGACTGACTGCCACAGTATTTGGTCTGAGAAATGTTTACATGGGAATGACTCGCAAAGCCCTCATTACCCGCTTCTTCCTGGCGGGTGGCTGCTTCCACGTGTTTGCCGGTCTCTGCGTTCTGATTCCCGTGAGCTGGAATTTCTATTCTGTAACTCACAACCAGAGCATCGCTTTTCCTCCTTCTTACTACATGCCCTCCAGCCCAGCAGCACAGGAAGCTGGTGCTGCCATTCCTATCGGGATTGTAGCTGTCATCCTCCTGCTGCTAAGTGGGACTTTTTCTCTCTCGTACAGATATCCAGTGACCACAGACACCATCGTGAACTCCTGCCAGGATAAATCCCATCCCCTCCATGCTATTCCAGAACAGTAGCATAGTCAATAGTTAAGGAGGGCAACATGAGTGATTTTATGGTCAAGGAACTATAGAACTTTATTTTTGTCCATAGTAGCCACGCTATTTTATTATATGAACCAGCTGAATTACCATCTTAGTTATCACATATGCCCAGAGGTTCATCTTTGAGATAATTGCTGTTGAGCAGCTATTGTGATTCCTATTTGTCCTCTTTTGTATATACAAATGTTATTGATTAATTTATTTTTTGTGTAAGATATTTACCACGCTCAAAGAGCTGATCTGAATTAACTGTCCTGTTAGAAAAATGTGAAACAACTTGTGTTAAATGTGAACTTGTTCCCTTGTTGGTACTAAATTATTTTGTCCATTATTTAATTGCATCTATAGCAAAGGAGGGTTTGTGACTAGTCAGGACTTTTTAATACTGATAATAGGAGTGTCATCGTGGTTGTGTCAGATGAGTCTTCCCTGAATCCTCTTACAAAGGTCTTGCCAGTTCCTCCTCTTCCTCTAGGGCATGGAAAGAGTGTCTTTAATGCTTCTATTTTTCTTTCAACCTATTTGCATTTTCTGTTGCAACATGTTTGCCCCTGGGCAAGGCGCGCTCCTGGTTCCCCACCAAGGCAGAGCCAAAAAGTCTGCAAGTGCTCCCTTCTTCAGCAGACACTTCACCAAATCCAAAGGTGTTGCAAAAGGTGGAAACAACTTCTGCAAGTTGTTACGAAATCCAGGTGATAAGGAGCCAGGAATATTCAGTGCATCTTTCAGGGTGTGATTCATCTGACCTGATGTAGACATCTATAGCTAAACCGGTCACTTCAGGCTCCATTTATAGTCAGTGTAGAGACAAGGACAGTCTTTTCCCAAAACAGATGCCTAGAATGGCTGGAAGATGACATGCCCCCTAAAAAAAATGTTTCTTTTCAGTCAGTATAATGTCTGTAATCACTACTCCAGTGTACACAATCAACCTTCACCCAGGTTAGATAAAGTTTGGTGAAATTAATCTGTCACTTAAGGGATATTTCATATGCCAGTGGCATAAAAAACATAAAAAAGGAAAAGAAACATCCAAAATGATGCTACAAGGGCAATTAAAAAAAAAATAAAGGGGTTGGGAATAATTAAGAAATAGCATTAGCAAACAGGTGATGGTTGAAAACAGTGTCAGCAACAGCTTTCAAAGAAATGCTACAGGAACCTAAGCAATTTTATTTTGCTCTTTTAACTGCCCCTCATTTTGGAACATAGTTATGGATTCAGGGAGAGAAGAAAAGAAAATGTAACAAAAATGTAACCATTCTTACCCATTCCAAGGAAAGGTAAAATGCCAGCAAACCAGGCCTTGTTGCTGGTGGCTGACACTCATGGTAACTTCTGTCTTTGAATTTGGAAATAGAGAATGAAAAGGAATTCAACCTTTCATAAATCTCCCTTTCTTACTTTCAAGGAGCAAGGCAATGCCCCAGATTCTTTCTTGGCACCATTGTTTCTGTGGTTTTGGGTTGTTCTTTTCCTCTAGGATCCTGGTTAACGCTGCCAACTGTTTGCCCATCAAGATTGCTTGTTTGTTTCTGCCCTAAATTTCACCCTTACTGAACCCAAGAGATATACACAGATGTAAGAAATTTGTTTCTTTATTACTACCTCAACTTGTCCTAGCTGTCCTGTTATTTTTTTTCCCTCCACACCTTCTACATGGTCTCAATGTTGTTGTACTGACTGTCTACAGAATCTCCACAGCACCTTATTTTGTCTCCAATCTTTGCCTCTTCTGAAGCAGGAGCTTATCTCATCATTGGTAACTTTTTCATCTGCTGCAAGGGTTTCTCCTTTAACTGTTTGCAATGCTGTAAAGCACTTTCAGGTGGTGTTTCGGTGAAGACCTGTGATTTAATAGCTTGTTTATTGTGTATTATTTCTAGTCTGATTTCTATTATACGTCCTTTACAATGCTGGTAGGCTATATTTTAAATCTGCAAGTCAATGGAAGTGTTATCTCTTCCCACAGGGCCTATGATAATATTAGATTTTATCTTACTGTAGCTGTAAAGAAAAAAAAGATCTATCCATGTGTTTGTGCCAGCATTTCCCCACACTAATAAACCACCAATTTTCCCTGGCAAGGAATTTGAACTTTAACAGAAAAAACTGATTCTTTGACCTTTTTTGAGTTCACCTATGCACAGAAATGTCAATAAACCCAACTGTGTTTGTTATCTCTGTTCACTAAATGATTGGGTTCAATTTACATTTATTCTTCTCAGTTAAAAGGAAAAGGAACAAACACCATCAGGCACACAATGAGTTTCTGTGTTGCTGCCACAGCTGTTTCCACCAGGAATTCTGCTCACCTGTCCTGATGGGTGACTAGGAAACACTGGCGCTGTGTCAGACAAAGGCTAGATGAGGAGGGTGTTCCCCATCTGGACACTGGAATAGATTATCTAAGGAGATGTATGGGGTTTTTTTAGGATTACATTTTGTTAAAACTCAGTTTAGACAAATAGCAGCATGAACTGAGTGGTAAGATTGGGTCTATCTCAGGGCAGAGAGATGATCTAAATGGAACTCTTGGTGTCCTGTCCACTGTACTTCCTAAGTCTCAACTACAGAAGTCTATCAGCAGCCACATGGCCCAAATTGTATGTTGACATATGATAGAACATAGTCTATGGTCAAGTATCAGGTTGTATTAAAACCCCCAGTCCTTCCCTAAAGTAGACAGGAGAAGAAAACCCCAAACCTTAGAATAAGGGAGAGTCAAAGCTTCCATTGATTCCAATGGGACCGAGCCTGTCTGATCTTGATCCCTCAGGGCTGTGTGATTCACAGACCGAGTGTCTGGGTTCGCTATGGTTTTGGTGTTGGAGGAAAGAGAAGCCTCAGCACTTTCACTTCACAAGCAAAGAGGCACAGCTTCTTTGTGAGTACTTAATGACAGATTTGTTACAGAATTGGAGGAGCTACGTTACCTTTCAGGGGTCAGTGCGGTGCCGTTTCAGCTCTGCCCGTACAGCTATCTTTGGGGCTGTCTGCAAAATCAGGCAGGTGAAAATATTTCAGTGTAAAACTCAAAAATGTAAAACTTTTCTGGAATGCTATTTTTAACCTAGATTTCTTCAGGGAGCAACGCTGTAGCCCAGCCCCACCATCATTCGTAGCAGCGCAAATGAGGGTGGGCAGCGAGCTGTAGCGCAAAGAGAGGAGGGAGTGGTCAGGGCCTTGAAGTAGAGAGATAAGGGGCAAGAACCTCTTAAGCAAATTTCACCACTGAAGAGATCATATCGAGCAGCTTCATCTCCAGACGGGGACCTGCTGCCTCCCCAGTGACAGCACCGCTGTGGGCTCCACCCTGTCTAGGAATGTCTCCTTTCTGGCCTCAGTCTGCACAGAAACCAGTCGCGCTTTATTTCTCCTGCGTTGACAATAAACAAGCAACTTGTGATTCACTCACATGTCTGAATTCACTGATGGGGGAGTACACTGAATGCCAGGACTGACTGAGTTCAGCTGGGTATCTAGGCATAGTGATAAGGCCTTTGACCTCCATGACATACTCCTGGGCATTAATCCACCACACGATGCATTTTGTTAACCTTAAGTACACGTACCAGCTACCTCACCTCTCCATTCATGGCCACAGACTGAAACATGTGTGAGTGTACGTTAAATACTCCTCTCAAAAACGGATGCTCACATAGTGTGTGTGTGTGGGGGGGGGGGGGGGGGGGGGGAGGTGAGGGTGGGTTGGGAGAGCTGAAAAGCACCTAAAAACACGCTGATAGCACAAAGTCTACCCAGGTTTTCTACCCAGGTGAGCACACAATAAAGGAAGAGTGAGGCACTGGAGACATTGTGCGGCAGAGTAGGTCATCAAATTAGCCGGGTTAAGTCAATAAACAACATTTTTATTCAAGTCAGCAGTTTCACATGAAGACAGTCTTAATTGATGATTTAGCTGATCAAAACCAATGCTAGGCTCGGAAAGAAATGTCTTTGTTGTCACATGGCTTATGGTATATTACAATGATGAGAGGGAGGGTGTTTTTCAGGAGATCTTTTTTTAGACCTTGGACCATTTTTGCCTTAGAATGGAAAAGCTGAAATGTCACAGGCAATTTCCTGCTCTTTAGGCCATTAAAATACTTCAGGACAAAGAGGTTTTGCTTTAAAATAAAAGTGAGTCTGGCTGGCATAGTGTTTAACAGCAAATTGTTTTCTTAAAATAGGAAACCAATGTACATTAAATTAAAGGTTCCCAGAAGAGACATGTTCCCTGTGAAAATATACCTTTTTCAAAGCTGAACTGGGATTCCTTTCATTCTTGCCAGATCCTGGCAAGTTCCCTTTCCACTACTTAAATAATTTACTCTGTTTCCCTTGCTTGAGAAAGGTGAGATTGTTCAATTATTAGCACAGCAGTTTGGAGTCTGTGGGCTCCCAATTATTGTGTCCAAACCAACTACATGCCAGTCATAGAGTAGAACAAATTAGAGAATGGGTTAGGATGGAAAGGACCTTTAAAGGTCATCTAGTCCAACCCCCTGCATTAAGCAGGGACATCTTCACTAGACCAGGTTGCAAAGAAAATGTCAGTGAATCCCATCTCAGAATTATAAACCCAACAAATACAGGCTTATAATTGGGAATGGGGTACAGTATTCACCGTTAAGATCCAGTTCACAGAATGTCACATCACATCCTTTCTCTTGGGATGTATGTGGAAAAGACCAAGTGCAAGGTTAACTCCCAGAATGGTATTTTGAAGAAGCATATATGTTATGAGTGGAGCTTTCTACCCAGCACCATCCACGGTTACTGCATGTGCAGGCTGGTTTCCAGCAACTGAGTGTGCAGACCCATCATGGAATAAATTGGTAAAGGTATAAAAAAAAAATCGATTTCACTTTGAATTAGCATTGCCAAAATCTTACCAGACACCTGAGATCAGCTGATGAGAACAATTTGGACCTGCCCGCTGCCTGCCCCACACGGTCTCAGGAAAGACGTTGCAAGTAGGAGACAAAGCATAGGGGAAACTGGAACCTAGAGGCATTCATTGCACTCACCGTACAGCTGCACCCATGTGGCAGCTGCCGGCTGACTGAAACCGAGGTGGGGGAAATCCCCAGTGCAACAGAAGTGCTTAAAAACCCCCAAATGTTACAGAGCTAGAAATGATAGAATCACAGAATCATTAAGGTTGTAAAAGACCTCCAAGATCATCTAGTCCAACCACCCCCGTACCACCTATATTACTAACTAAACTGTGTTCCTAAGTGCCTCATCCAACCTTTCCTTGAACACCCCGAGGGATGGTGACTCCACCACCTCCCTGAGCAACCCATTCCAATGAATAAACACTCTTTCTGAGAAGAAATGTGTCCTCATTTCTAACCTGAACCTCCCCTGCTCCTATCCTTTCTTGTCCTATTGCTACCTATCTGCAAGAAGAGGCTGACCCCCCAGCTCACCACAACCTCCTTTCAGATAGTTGCAGACAGCAATAAGGTCTCCCTTGAGCCTACTCCAGGCTAAACAACCCCCAGCTCCCTCAGCCGCTCCTTGTAATGTTCCAGCCCCTTCACCAGCTTCATTGCCCTTCTCTGGACACGCTCCAGGCCTCAATGTCCTTCTTGTAGTGAGGGGCCCAAAACTGAGCAGAGTATTGGAGGTGCAGTCTCACCAGAGCTGAGTACAGGGCGGATCACCTCCCTGGTCCTGCTGGCCACACTGTTTCTGATACAGGCCAGGATGCCATTGGCCTTCTTGGCCACCTGGGTACACTGCTGGCTCATGTTCAGGTGGGTGTCAACCAACATCAGACCCTTTTCCTCTGTGCAGCTTTCCAGCCACAACCACCACCCCCACCCCCCCAATTCTGTAGCGTTGCCAGGGGTTGTTACAACCAAAGTGCAGGACCCGTCACTTTGCCATATTGAACTTCATCCCATTGGCCTCTGCCCATTGATACAACCTGTCCAGGTCCCTCTGGAGAGGAGCATTCACACCTTGGGGAAGGGACTGGAAATAGCAATGCGATTGCTGAATAGCAGTTTGAAGGTCTGGGAATTAAACTGGCTAATATGGAGACGTTTCATGTGTCTCTACAAGAACTATGTGGCATCCAGTAGCTAGCCATGGCCAAAAAAAGAAAAATAAAAACCATCTAGATTTTAGGATTAATTTAAAATTATTTAAAGCCAGATTTCCAGTGATTTGCCCATGTAAAAATGTGGCCATCTGCTCACTGAACTTTCAAAGGTCCTAGTGAAAAGATTAATTTGTCCATATATGATGTTCAGAATAATTAATACCAGTGGACCTCAGAGCCTTATTTATGGCTGAGCTTTAGAACTACAAATATGTGTAAAGTCTGACCCATACTCTCTCTGTACAACACTTTCCCATTTGTAAAATAAAGATAGTAGGAACTCACAAAAAAGTCTAGCAATAAATCCATTATAGGTTATTATGATGGGAGTCACAGAGGATGCTGAAATAGATCTGCTGGGTTATGTTTGTCCAAGGGATGCAGAAGTCCCTTGGGTGTGTGAAGCTGCCTTGCTGTTGCTAACAGAGCAGAGGCAGAAAAATAATTCTTCCATGCAAGGGAAAGAGGGACATCAAGGGGAAAGGAGGAAGGAAAGCAGGGAGTGAAGAGGAGAAAGAGGCAAATTCCGGGATGCTATAAAAATACCAAATATTATCATGATCTGACATCACGACAATAAAAATTCAAATTTCAACAATAGGCAGAAGGGCTGACTAACAAGTGATGGGTCAAATATGTGAAAAAAAGATCAACAAGAAAGCAGGAATCACATGTTTGAGAGATAAGGGAAGATGATCTGAGGAAAAGTAGAGAAGAAAAGAGGTAGTAAACATAGAAGACAGCACTGCAATAGAGCAGGGAGAGGGTCCACCATGCTTCCATCTAACCACACTGGTTTCAGCAGAGCCCTTGTGGATGGCAGTGACTCAGGTGGGAGCTATGCCCTCTCACAGCACTGAGAACATCAGAACCAGACCCACCAAGTGGAGGCAGCAGTTGTGTGTGCTGACCCCACAGTGCTGCTCAGGCTGGGCACTACAATAACATACTGTACTTCCCTCCACCCAGTGCATCCATCCTGGGCTGTGTTTGCCTGCGGCATGGAGGTGGCAGTTCACAGAGGCATCTAGACCGTGCCCTGTTTGGTACCACCTTCAGCTGATTGGTGCCAGGTATGCTGGGCTGGATGCTGAGCATCACCTCCTGATCAGCGCCGAGCACGGCATACCAACACCTCTGGCATCTCCTCCAGCTCTGCTCAAGTGGGAAGTGGGAAACCTGAGCAGTTGCTGTGGAGTCTCTAGGGTCTTTTGAATAAAGGTCTGTCACAGAGTCAGACTCGGTGAAGATGTTACTCCCTGGAAACCTTGACTGTTGCTCAGATGCTTTCACTGGTGGTGATGACCCTGGGAGCACTGGGGAAAAAACCTGTAAACTTTCTCAAAGAAATAGTTATAAGGGCTGTGCTCAAAATCCATGTATCAGCTTCTTCCTAGCTGGGGGCATGTTGAAAATGTTCACTGGAGTATGTGTGTTAATCCCCATGAACTGCAACTCCTCTCCTGCAGCCACGGTGTCTCATTTCCTCTCCTCCCCACGCCAGCCTGGGGCGCAGGAAGCCGATGCTGCCGCTCCCACCGGGATTACAGCCCTCATCCTGCCACTCACTCCTGAGTGGGACTCTTTCTCTTTAACATAAACATGCTATTGTGCTGGATGCCAAGGCTCCCTCTGATAATTCAGGCTTCAGATGCCTGCAAGAAATGGGAGGCAGGGCTACAGGATAAACATAGCAACCCAGTGACTTCATCTGGCCAAGGAGCTCTCTGGGTTCAGCTGTGACTCTTCAGTGATACTCATAATTTGCTGTTTGAATCCAGGGGAATAGCAATAAACTATGTGACAAATGATTTTCGCCCAAAGAATTATTTCTTGTTGACTGACTCTGGAACACTGCTATGTCTTGATCAGGCAGCTGAGTTTCCTTCAGAATTGCTGTGCCATGGCTAAGTGTAGCTTCAAATATCACAACCTCTAGTAGGAATAAAATGGGCTTGTTCAAACAACTGTACTTTTTAATGTAAGGGTTTTGATTTAATCAGCGTAATATCCCTCTGTCAGGAAGGCACTCAGCACCTGCCTGTCCATCCTATCTTCCTGTGAGTGCAGACCCCAAAAGCATACCCCACGAACCTATGGATGTGGTTTGTCGCAAGAGCACTAATACCTTGTCTTCTGGCTGCTATTTCTCAGAAATATCTGCATCCACCAGAACATCTCTCTATAAATAGCTTGATTTCCAGTGATAATTCAGGAATTCTGAGACTTAGATATTGCAGTGTACACAGTAAACACTGCTTGGTTTGCTCATAGGCCAGAATTCCCAGATGGTCCTGGTGATGGTCAACGGTGGTGCAGACAGACACCGAAAACAGGTGGCAGTCCTTCTAGGTGCCATCCTCAGCCCAGGCCTCCCAAGCTGCTGTCAGGTGCTGCTCTCTCTTTCGAAAGACTGGTCATCAACCCATTTGAAGAACGCATTGACATCACCCATACCCTATGCCAAGAGGAGTTTTATCCACAAATTTCACAAGCTTTGGCACGAACAATCATATGAAACAGCAAACCATATGAAGACTGTTACTATGAGACAGGAAAACCTGCTTCTGACAGAAGCACTGCTTACTTCTCAGGGCCTTAGCAGTGCGTTACAAAATCTGTTTTGTTAGTGAAACTTTGTATTTGCTGCAGCAAATAAAAAGTACTCTGGAGTAGGTATAAACAAAAGGAAGCTGAGTGTGACAAGATAATTCAGGCTTTTGGCTTGAAAAGTGAGTCTTACAGGAGTCTGGTCATGGAAGTCAAAGGGAATTTAGGAAAACACTCAGCATCTTGCAAGATTGCTCTTCAATTTTAGTCTAAAATTTTTAAGCCCTGACATGCAATGTAACTGCCTAAAGATACGCTGTTAAAACTTGTTGGTTTAAGCTAAGGAAAAACTGGACTGAAGAAAATTATCATAAATCCATAGCACCTGAATTACCCCATTGTTCTATCTGCAAATCATATTGTTTCTAGAAAACCTGACAAAGAACTTCTATTATTTTAAAAAAACCACACTAAGCTAACCCTACCTGCATTGTAACATCCACTTAAATGGCTTAAGAGAGCTAAAAGATTTTTTTCTTGTCTAAACAACCGGTGCAAACCCAAGATCAAGAGGGAGAGACAAGAACACACAAGCATAGGAGCAATAGCAGACAGGCCATGGGAGGCACGGGAGAAGAGCAACACTGACAGGAGAACTATAAAAAGTAGGTTGTGAAGGGTAAGGGAGGAGCCAGTCGAGCCAGTCACTGAGGACAAAACCATGACAGAGGCAGGAAAGCACAAAGGAGGAAGAACAAAGCAAAAAGGGAAAGGGAGAGGAAGGTGTTTTAACAAAGACAGGGAAGAGTTGAGAATAAAATCTGATTGGAGGTTCAGGAAACATGGGGTTTGCTTGTGCAGAATTCGGTGGGAAATGGTCTTCTACTCAGATGCTGTCACTTTAGGGTTCAGTTCAGAAGGAAGACAAAAAGACATGTTACATAGAGACATAACTTAGCTGGACTCTGAATTCATGGTTGAATACATGTTTAAATAACATGTATGAAATATATTTTGCAGCACATGTGAGACTTGGAAGTTCTTGTCCTCACACTAGAATTCATCTACCTAAGCTCTTCTCAGGAATTAGCTTTTGGAGTTAGAGGGCTTTGTAAATGGAAGGTTAAACATCTTACTTGGGATGACAAACCTCTTCATCCTGAGGGTGTATCCATATTAGTTTCTCTCAGCTAATGGCTTTGGCCATACACTGCACTCTGATGAGTTATGCTGCAAGAGGAAGATTTAACCCCAAAGCCAGTTTAATCCATTGTTTATAGAAAACCTTAGAAACTGTGCTCAGCTACTGGAAAGCCAGCAGAGGAAGCCCACAGCAACACAGCCTTTTACAAATGATCTCTCTCTGATGAATTTAGTGCTGGTGAATAAACAAAACAAAACCAAAAAAAAAAAAAAAAAAAAAGCAGAATCTCCCAAAAAAAAGAGCTCATTGTATTTTAAAGCAGAAATAGTTCACAGAGTAGCTTTTGCTTTCCCGTTTTATACAAATAACAAAAGTTTTTGTGGCAGTCCACATTGGCAGATTGGTGTTGATGGCCAAAGCCCGAATTAGGAACCACAAAAATGCTCTTACCCAGCCCCTGTGGTAAGTGATCTAATCACTGTGCGATGGCGGGATGCACAACTGCTGGGGGATGCATTCATGTCTGGGAAGGACTCGGAAAACAGTTTGCATGGCTCAGACAACACCTGGACAGCTGAATGAAGGATCGGTGATTTAATGCCATTAAGAGGGGGTAGTAAGCAAGTAGCTGCAGATACCAGCTTGGTTTTAGGACAGGCTGCCTTTTTGCCAAATCATCTCTGTTAAAAATATTATCAGCTGACAGCATAAGACAAAACCAATTAACCTGAGTTGAGAAACTGGGTCTTGTCCTATAATAGGCATACATGAAGATTAAATATGTTGAAAAACTCTTCTAACTTTACTTCCGTCTCCTTGGAGTAATCACCTGGCAATGGGATTATGGAAAAAAACCCAACATGTAATTTGTCATGCCAGTGCTAGTTATTTGAAACTCCTTCTCTGATCACTTGTCAAATAATTATCTTCTTATTTTGCAAGAACCTTTTTTCTTCTTTTTTGATTATAGGTATTTCTGATGTGCCAAACTGTACTTGTTCAGATTGAAAAGCTGGGAGGGAGAAAAAAAATGATTTGAGCCTGAGGGCTGTTGCAGAAGGAAATTGTGAAACCTAAAAGGAGTTGAACTTTGAGAAACTCTCTACTCTCATGAAAGGCACAAAAAAACCCTTCCTTCTTAGGGATTTAAGCAAACTTGTTAGAGAAGGATACCTCTTAAAATAATTTGGTCAAGTGTTGTAGACGACAGATTAAATTGCAGTGCTGGTGAATCACGATGGCCATCCATGGCTCCTGGACACATTCCTTGAATGGAATTCTACCTCCTTTAACAATTTCAATGTTGATTAAATAAGTTTGCTTATAATTTTCTGGTTAAATCTCCAAATTTGTATCATAAGACAGTAATTTAAGGAGTGTTTTTTAACACATGCAGCCCACCAGAGTGAAATCAAGCTACAATTTGTCACAGCTACAGGGTCCTGAAGTTAATCCTTTGTTTTACCTTCTGGAGACCTGGGCTGGACTGGGGAACGAGTTGGTCCCAATTTCAGACAAAAGTTTGGATGATCACGTGTTAACACACTCTAACGTCTATATTTTAGAAGCCCATTAACCTCAGTTTTTACAGCTTTGTTCCCCATGAAGGAGAATAAAGTTTAATATTCTTCTTCAGTCAGTTTTTAAATGAAAACCAACCTTCAAGCCCCATGCACAGAGCAAAATACCACACAGAGTTAAACATCTGGAAACTCTGGAGACACCCTATTCCTCTGTTCTTTCTGCTGAAACTGGGTCACCCAGTAGCACAAAAAAAATTGCAAGACTTTGATCATCCAGAAAAGCTTGGCTGCTCAGCTGGCAGCTCAGCAGTGCTAACCACAGAACCTGCCTTGCTGCTCGAGATAAGGCGGGCTCTGAACCCAGGTCACCCACTTTTAAATGAAATGTGCTCTTGTGACAGAAAATGGGGGTTAATGTCCTTGCAGGCATTTTTTTAAAATAGCTGTCACTGTGTGTTGTGATGGGCTGGTGAGGGTCAGATGTGCTGTCTCTGTGGCTTCCCAGGTTTTAGGGTATTCCAGAGATGTGGGTGGATCATGTTTCTAGAGTTACTGACCTGACCGGGAAAATCTCGGGGCTCTTGCTCAATACAGAACTTCAAGTATCACTGAACCTTTGCAGGAGACAAAAAGTACAGCTTAGACTTCAGATCACCCCAAAACTCGGTCCTTTCCCTCTGCAAATTCACATTCATTGCACGCACTGGGCTTTTCAGCGAACGGTTAGTGTTTTGCACAGCCAGTATCACACCCAGCCGAAATGTGGCAACAGCCAGTCACCTTCAGGTTAAAAAACTCTTCTCCATAATTTTTTACTTTGCCTAATTGGAATTGCTTTCCATATGTTTGGGTGGGGTTTACGTATAGCATTAGTGCTTCCTATAGAGCAGAAACTGTGGGATCCCGAGGATGCCACTTTCAGCTCAGCTGTGGACGGTTCATGGGTCAGACCCTTCAAAGCCCCACAGCATTTGAAAGAACTCATCCAAGAGGTTACAGTCCTCCTGGCTCCACAGAAATTACTGCCAACCAAGACTGCCCTATAATAGCCACTGCAATGGAGATAGCAGTGATATGCTTGGGCCTCTTTGCTCTCTCCACAAGGAGTTTCATAAATATACGGCATTTTGTCCGGTGGGAAGAATCCTAAACACCATTCCCAGCAATGCTGTTTTAATGCCAGTAATCTTGGGTTCAATGACTAGCTGAATTCTCCTGAATTCAAATCCTCCTTGAATCCAGGAGGATGGTTCTTCTTCAGGAAGCTGGAGATGCTGTTGCTATCGATTTCACTTTTGCCGTCGTGCTGTTCTTATGTGGGGTCTTAATGATCTTTGGCAGATATTTTTTATAGGGAACTTCCTACCAATAGAAAAAAAAAAAAAGAAGCCTAAATTTGGAGTCTTGCAAACAATTTTTAAAAAATTTAAAAATTTCTGTTGACACAGAAGAAACCCATCCTCCTTGTAGCTCTAGGTTATCAATTGATTCATAGTGCTCAAAGAAAGGAGTTGCTAATGGCAGTTGCTCAGGGACTGTCTGTGTGGAATATTTTGCATTTGTAAAAGAACTTTTGCAACAAAAACCTGAGACCAAACTCTCTCACTTTGCTGTTAGGTATCTTCCATGGCAAAACTGTGTGTATGTAAGGGTTATCATGGATCTTTCAGCAACTCATGGAGAAAATGTTTCTTTTTAGTATGGCTAGTCAGTTTCAAACTGCATCTTTAAAACAGAAGGCTCATAAAATCTCTGGATATGGTAAAACAAAGTGAAGGATATCTGTGCTTGGCAGAAGGCAGAATGCCACCTCGTATGTCGTTCTGAAGCTTTATAAAGCCTTGGCCTCTTATCTGCTGCTTTCATTAAAGTTCTTTATGCAACTAAATATATCTGCAGTGTGGAGAAACAAATTCTGTCACTTGTAACACAGGTGTTGCACCTGTACAGTTAGGAAGAGCAACCAGTTTTGGGTGTCCTCTGGTGAGTGCAGCATCTCCTACTGCCTCCTGCAGGATGCTATCCATCACCGAATTCCAATCTGATACCTATGGGCACATACAAGCACTAAAAAACTGAATTACATGGATGGTGATATTTCACACTTTAGATTCAGCTTTTTATTAAATTGCCCTTGAAAATAATATATTGTTATTGATAGACAAAGCTCTAAGCAATAGTCACATGGAGGCCACTGCCTTCTCTATCAAGTTATCCCTTTATTAAAATGAAAAAGGTCTTAAAAAGTGAATGAAAGGGTAGGTATTTGTTTTCTTGGTGATGCATGGTTCATGTGCAGACTTCCTACCTCTTAATACCGGCCCACACATTGGGAAGCAAAACTTGATGCATGAAATTGTTGTGGCACTGTACAAAAGTAAGAAACACAAGAAGTTAGCAAAGAGTGGTCTGTAAAAACAAGGACTGCAAAGCTGAGAAATGTCATCAAATGGGCAAGCATGGCAAGGCTGAGATGAGGAAATATTGTCCACAACAGACATGTCAAACTTTTGTAGGTTTTTAGGCTCGCTGTAATTTCTAAGGCTTAACTGATGTATACGTCCACAGACACAACTTTATGATTATTTTCACCTTTCAGAATGCATGAGAATTAGAAAAAAATGATAATAAGCTCTGTCTGTCTGAAAAGGGATTATCCTAGGGTGGTTTTGTGCACTGCCACTAAGATGCTGTGGTTTCTTCAGGGCTGCCCTGAATGCACATGCAAAGGGACTGCAGAAGAGAGCACAAGGAACCTGAGGCAGCATGGTCATGAACACATAGGACCTGCCTTACATCTTTTTGCAGCTAGGTCACAAATCTGGACTTCACAATAAAGGAAAAAAGAGATAGATTTAGAACTCCATTTTCTTGCCTTTAACTGAACTTGCAAGGGGAGGTACTCACCTGCCAAGGATTCACAAAGCAAGCCAGCTGGGAGTTCAGTGAGTGGGCACGAGGATGCAGGAGTAGCTAACTATCCTGACATGCCCAGAACATGCAGGAGTAGCTAACTATCCTGACATGCCCAGAACATGACGAACTTTATTGCACTTGTGCAGGTCAATGCAAAATCATATATGTCACATATGACTAGCACCATATTTTTGTATTGCAGAGACATTTTGTTAAAGGTGAAGTTGATTCATTTTTGAGAAAGCTGTATCAGAGTCACTCTTAAATATTCACGAGGTGATATACCCAATGTTTTCAAAGCAGCAGTGGGTATTGCCATTCTATTGGTGAGAGCTGTTGTGCCGTGAAAAGGGATTCAACCTCGTGGGCAGCCATGGAAAGCAAAAGTGTGATCTCATAGGATGTTCTACTCACATTATCTGAATATGGAGCGTTTGGAGTATGGCTTTACAGCCAAAGTTTTGCTGACTATGAAGTTGTGACTCCAGCTGATGTCCATTGGTCTCAGCCATGTGCTTCTGCATCTGAAAGTTCTGCACCTAGTCCCAGTTATGATGAGGGCACTACAGTCCCAACATACTCTGGCTGAAAGCAGTTGTCATGACAAAAAGTTAGTTTGGGATGTGCCTCTTGGGTTTGTCTAGGAGCTAAAGGTGGCAGTAAAACCCATGGCTCCTTCCCTGCGGCTCTTCTGCTTTGAACAATAATCAAGCTCAGGGTCTGGACAGCCTGCACCTCGCTTGTTTGTGAATGAGCCAGAGCAGACACAAGGCAGGTGTATTGGCAGCATCAGAACTGAAGGTTGCTGTCACACGCAAAGCTTTACACAAGCAACGGCAGCAGTGGCGGTAAGACGGTGACATCACCTGTGACAGACTGATACAAGGACTACATGGGGTGGCCCGCTGAGGGGTCCACAGCTGAGAAAGCAAAGCTTTCCTTCAAAGAGCTATGGTTAGTCTGTCTGGAAAGGGATTACCCTAGAGTGGCTTTGCGCGTTGTCACCAAGATGCTGTGGTTTCTTTGGGGCTGCCCTGAATGCACGTGCAAAGGGGCTGCAGAAGAGAGCACAAGGAACCTGAGGCAGCATGGTCATGAACCCGTTGTGCCCGCCTTACGTCTTTTTGCAGCCAAGTCCCAACCCTGGACACACACAACAACTGGGATGTTCAGCCCAGAGAGAAAAGTCAGGCCCGTGAGAAAAGCCTACGCAAAGGACGCAGTGTAGTGCCAGGGGCCCTCAGGGTCCTCAGCACCCAGGGCTTAACCCGACTGGTCTCCCATCCAGTGCCATGACTTGCCAGCACGGGCTAGCACTCCAACGCCGCAGAGCTCTCTGGAGGAGGGACGTGGCTTCTTGCCTCCTTCCCCCCGCTCCCTCCCCCGCCCAAAAAAAGACGCTGGAAGCTGCCAGACTGAGCTGAGGCCGGAGGGCACCACGGCCCCACGGCGGCCCCGCAGCAGGCCGCGGAGGGGGGCGGCGAACAGTCCTCGGTGCCGCGCTGCCGGGAGGCGGCAGAGGGCGCCCGGGAGAAGCGCCGCGCCGGGCCGGGCTGGGCCGGGTAGGGCCTCACGCTGCCGGGGGAGCCGGTGCAGGCGAGCGGGGCGGTAGGAAAGAGCACCTGCCGCCCAGCGCCGGCATTGGTCCCGCGGCTCTGCGGTGCCGCTTGTACCCCCGGCGAGGAAGGCCGCCAGGAGGAAGGCGGATTCAGCCCTTCGCATCCATACCCGTGCCCGGCATTTTGAGGAGGCGGTGAACCTGCAGCACGCAGGGCAAACAGATGCCCGTGTGGTGCTTTCCTTCTCCCTGTTCAGGCCTGGCAGACCCGTATAGGCCGTGTGGGAAGAAAGTAGCTCTTTCTTCGGGCCAGCTGGTGAACAATCGAGGGAGACTCCCGTGCCCAGGTGGGCCCAAAGATGCTTTCCCCATGGGCATCGCCTGCCTGGGCTGCCAGAGCTGCTTCATCCAGAGGGAGAGAGGAAAGAGCTTTGACAAGAGGCCCTACCCCAAACCGCTCTCCTCTGAACTCGGCCTCTTGCCACTGTCTGCAAACACGACAGGGGGGCACCAGTCTACCTGTGGGGATGGAGGAGGTGGCGCTTGTTGCACCCCCTTGCAGCACACCCAGGGAGCAGACAAGGTGAGGCAGCATGTAAGCATGCCTCAGTGCAGGTGTCCAAAGCATGACTTTTATAAAGGTTTCTTGGGAGATACGTGGCCAAGGCTCTGGAGAACTTGATGCAGGACAGATGCATGTGGCCATTTTCTCATAATTCCAGTCGATTTCATTAATACTTTTTTTTTTCATCGAATTTCATTGTAGTTTCATTGAATTTTTGCAGCATGTGGTACAAGGTATTTCAGTTGTGTTCTTTCAGTAAAGTTTGTTGGGTTTTTCCCCCAAAATAATGCATAGTGTAACAAATTTTGGCCTTTTTTCTTTTAGCACAGGAACATCTTTTACTATTGATGTTCACAAAGTGTTTTTTCAGCTCAGATTTAGAATTTGCAGGAACGTGAATAGAGACGCCCTTAACATTTTTTGTTCTGAAATTTCAATATGTTTTGTCCTATTCTACTGATCTTGAAGTTCTAGAACTTCTAGAAAATTAGTTTCAGAAATTCATCTGACTCCAGTTATACAGGACTGAGACCGTAAGACTTGTTAGGCCATGTAATATTGGCATACTGTACTGAGCTGGAGCCCTCCTAGGGTGCTTGCTCTGTTCCCACACCGCATGATCCTACTCCAGTGTGGTAGAAGGATGTTAGTTACAAGAGAAGGTACTGCTATTGCAGGGTAGTATTAAATTTATGTGTAACATTTCCAAGGTTCATTCTACTTTGTCACACTGAGAACAAAGCTTAAAGGCATTAGTCAAGTACAGGAACAGCACAGTACCATACTGCTGTTTTGGTTCTCCTGGAAACTGCAGTTGAGTATGACAACACAGTAGACCACTCTGTCTACTGCATCTTGGGCTGAGGCTGTCACTTGCATGATAATTTCTTGATGTAGCTACATGTTTATTTTACAGCAACCTTTATTTTTTAAAAAATGCCTAAAATATACCAGTATGACAAAAAGAATTACAATTACCGTGAAAGATTTTTTTCCCCCAGTTTTTAAGGCAGAAAGACAATCTTTGTGTTCTGAAGACCTCTAGTTTCCTACTGCCAGAGAGGTTTTTCTCCTTTCTCTCTTTAAATTTCCTGGTGCTTGATACTGTTTGGTAAACTCCCCTCCACAGACCTGCCAAATCTCTGGCAGTTCAGGAAATCAGACATTGCAAAAAATGTGCCCTTAGAAACACACTGTGTATCACGTGCCAGACTCTTAGAAATGTTTTAGGTTGTTTGCATTTTAATCTGGTTGATGAAGTCAATCTGCAGGAGGGCCTGAAAAGGCAGTGATGAGATGTTTGGATTCAGTTTCAAGGCAAACTATCACATGGTCAGTAAAGGGAAAGCAACCTGAGGAGTCTTCTGGAGAATTTATTGAAAAAGGAAAAAAAGCTTTTTACTTAAAAATAGCATGTGGTTCTTTCAAAGACACAACCAGAAAGAGCCTTGACCAGTTAGGAAACACCTGATTTGGAACATTCTCTCTACTTTTAAATTTATCATTAAGCTATGTGGGTGGCAGAGTATGACATCCACTTCAAGCTGCATTATAAACATAATTACATAATTAGAAATTAGACAATGAAGATAACACAATGGTGCAAAAAGTCTTAGAACTATCAAAGACAGCAAACAAGTGCCCTTTACCATTTATAAACACATGCTGGTGTCATTCCATGGGTGTTTAAGGAGGCTGGTGGGGGAGGCTAGCTGCTTAGGGCCCTGTACTCACACACTGTTTGGGGTGGGATTTTTCAAAAGATTTGAGGGTGGTTGGTGCCCAACTGCTTTTGACCAGAAGCTTTCTTCTTTGACTGGAAGTCAGTATTGGCTACCTAAATGTTTAAGTTCTCTTCCAGTCCAGCTTTCAGGGTTTTATCTAAATGAAAAACCTGAAAACTGAACTGGTGTGGAAAAAGGAAACTCATTAGCAGGTAACATGGATAGGTAACACAAGACAGAAGGCTGTGCAAGACTGGTACTGCCCAAAAAAATGAATGTTGCTACATCTAATTTAACTCAGATGTCCTCATGACAGCCCTCATTTGGATAAGGATTGCTCATAAATTTACTTTCAAATAAAGAACTGCAAAGCTGGAAAGAAGTTACAGTATTGTGCAGCAAGAGGGAGTATTTGCATGTACATAGGTATGTGTTGTGCCCTGCCTAGTGGCATAAACACGTTTTTTGGCATAAACACGTTTTTTGGCTGAGAATTGTATTTTAGGCTTGGCCTGGGTTCCAAAAGAGACTGGGATGGAAAGAAAGGACTTAAAGTAACAATAATTCTGGGAAAATGTTAGACATACGTAGGCAGCTTTCAGTAAATACAATAATATGAAAGATGACAAAACATGTGATGTAAAATACTGAATTAAAGCAACAGCCAGACCCATGAAATAAGTAGACCTTCTGTTCTTTGCTCATGAAATTTAAATGTGGATTCGTCACCAAAACCCACATGCCACGTGAGCGAACAGCTTCACGGGCCTGAATGAGAACAGTTCCTACTGAACAATTTGTAGGCCTGGGGCCAGTACTGCAAACACACTCAAAAGATTTTATTTTCTTACAACCAGGAAATAAAACCCCACAACCAGTATTAGCAATGAAATTGTCTTACTTTTAATGGGCATGCATGTAATGATAATAATGAATGCATTGGGCTTTGCGTCGGTGCTGCTCTAAGAATCTGCCAGGCTGTTTAGCTTTCATCAAGACATCTGAATTTTTCCTTGAAATACAAGTGATTTCCTTTGATTCTCTCCTGGTTACTGTGCTGGCTTTTTAATCTGCAGTACCACCAGCAGGCAAACTGGAGGCTGTGGTTTGTGAAGCATACCACTCTCTCCGCCTCTGGCATCTTTTGGGTAGGAGCATGGAAAACCTTTTCCCCCTCCAGAGTAGAGGTGTCTGTTGAATATAATGTCGGGTGCTGCCTTAATTTTCATGTCAATTAGGTATTTTTCCCTCTAGAAGTGCGCGTTGTTCAGATGTTCGTGTTCTGAGCGTGTTTTGTGGCAAGACTAGGAATACTTTTCACCTCCTCCTCCTGGAAGGTATTTATGGAAATGCTTCTGAAAGGCCGGCTGGAGGTGAGCATGCGAGGCAGGGGGAATGCCATTGTGTCTTTTCAGGCCTCTGCCTGGGTCTCTGCGCGCTGGAATGTCTATTCTGTTGTAAACAATGGAAGTATCGCCTTTCCTCCTCCTTTCCGCCTGCCCTCCATCCCAGCCAGGCACGAAATCGGGGCTGCTCCTCCTCTAGGGACCCCGTGGGGCTTCCCGTTGCTTACAGGCAGGATCTTTCTCCTTTTTCTCTGATAACCTGTGAAGTCTTCTGTCACGATAAATCCTGCGATCCTGCCACCTTAGCTGTCAGTCAATGGAGAGGGCACACTGGGTGCCAGCAGCAGCTTGCAGGAAGCTCCCTGGCCCGTGACTGTGTTCCTACAGGTACTGTTTGAGCTGATAGCTGTGAACAGACACATCGGATGGTTGGAAGTCACAAAGAGAGCGGTTGTTTTTGCTCACAGGCTAACATTTGGGAGGACTTGGCAGCCTGATTGCCAGCTGCTGCAGCCTGCGATCGAGGTCACCTTCTCTTTGTATGTAAACATTAGTCATTTACTAGGGAATGTGAAAAACAGGTGTTCAGTGTCCACTGGCGATCTGTTCTTTTACTGGGATGCTGTAAGGCAGCACCTGACACAGAACAATTCCTCGTGTGCTTGTTGTTATTCGCGTAAACACACTTGGGCTGTTACTGAGGCAGTGCCTTTGGTATGCATCCTACAGCAAAGATAAACAAAATGGCAGATGCCTCGGCCAGATGGAATCACAATTAACCTAATGGCAGGCGAAAATAAAGGAAGTGTGGCAGGAAAATGTGAAAGAACATAAAAAAATCACTGCAAGCTGCTGCTCACTAACTTCATGTTTTTTTCTCTTTTTAAAGAGGCGGTTCTGCATTTTGTGGCTGACAGGGGAAGTGGAGGTTGAAGCCGCAAACTAGCAGAGGGAAATTTGGCTGCCAGGCAGGACTCTTCAAAAAGATTTTTGAAAGGCGGGAGTGCTTTTCACACAGGATGTGAGGAGATATTGAAGACCAAGAAATTTGCATGGAAAAACCCCCACAGTGATTTGTAGAGAAAGGGAATTAAGCTGTCTTCTGAGGGTGTGCCCTCCAGAGAGCTTTAAACTTAACCAACCCTATCAGCTGTATAACATAGCAGGACTTTCTGATGCCGTGGTGCTGCCTACACTCAAACCTATGCATTTTGTTTGAACTCCCAGGAAGAGTTGTCATTAGGTCATTTCAAGTTTACAGGTAGACAAGTCCAAAATTAGATTAAGGAAGTGTCTAATTAGAACACACCTAAATGAGAACGTATCAATAAAAGGTACCCTTTTTTCTCCAGTAGGTTTTAAATTTCTCTAAATGGGGTACATGTAGACGTTTACCTGTAGCTGCTTTGGCAGAGGCAAAGGGTTACAGTATCAAAATAAGGTGTCCCTGCTTTTCAACCCACCAAGGACCTGCCTGGGATGCACCCAGCTGGCTGCTGTATGGTGCTGCCCTGCAAGCCAGACCACTGGGTCAGTGACTTACAGCTCAGGTCCTGTGCTCTCAACCCTGACAGAGCTGCCCATTTTTCAGTTCCTCACTGCACTCACGGGGACACAAGGCAAAGGGAAGGAGGGCAGATGGTTTCAGGGAGCATTGCCTCTCTGCATGGTGCAGGTAGTGGGCTCTTGCTTGCAGGTGGTTTGTTCAGTGTGGTATTGCTGGAGCTAGAGGAGAGCCTGTTCTTGTTGTTTATCCCCAGCTGGCAACCAAGCCCCACGCAGCTGCTCGCTCAGTACCCCCACAGTGGGATGGGAGAGAGAATTAGAAGGGGCAGAGTGAGAAAACTCCTGGGCTGAGATAAAGACAGTTCAATAGGTAAAGCAAAAGCCGCGCACAGAAGCAAAGCAAGGCAGGGAATTCATTCCCCACTGCCCACGGGCAGGCAGGAGTTCAGCCATCCCCAGGGAAGCTGGGCTCCGTCACACCTAACAGTGACTTGGGAAGACAAACAACAGCATTTTGAAGGTTGCTGTCACTGCCTGCCCACCCCCTTTAACTGCCCCCCTCTTCCCCCCTCCTTCTTCCTCTTTCCCCAGCCTCTTACATGCTGATCATGACATCATATGGTACGGGACACCCCTTGGATTACTTGGGGTCAGCTGTCCCAGCTGTGTCCCCTCCCAACTCCTTGTGCACCCCCAGCCTCCTCGCTGGTGGGGTGGGGTGAGGAGCAGCAAAGGCCTTGGCTCTGTGTGAGCCCTGCTCAGCAGTGATGAAAACACCCCTCTGTTCCCAGCACTGTTTGCAGCACAAACCAAAGCCCCATCCAGCACACCTATTCACTTTGGTTAGGATGTAACAATTGTGTGGAGTGATCTGCTAAGTCACATGTTCTCATGACATAAAGCATGCATGTTTTATGTATGTTGGCTATACCCTAACAGCAGACTGCCCTTTCTCATGGTAATTGCAATGGGATGATGTGATTTGTGTCACTCTTAAAAAACACAGCATAGCTCTAAATTGAAGACACTGGACTTTGTTTTTCCCAAGTACAGGGAGGATATTGAAAATGAGAGCAAAGAAAGTGCTGTTGTTAATTATGCTAATTATAGGCTAGCATTTAAGAATGGTAGGGTCCTGTTCTGCTGAAGCAGGAGCTTAAAAAGCTAGGACAGACACATAAGGAAGCGTGATACAGTTTCCGTCAGTGTAGGACAGTCATAGCACTGGCAGTCTAACTGCAGATATCATCAAATTGTGCCTTGAGGGTCAGTGGGGCAGCTGTGAAGGTATTACTGAAGCATTCCTCTTCTTCCAGGCACGTGACACTGGGATGATACATACTCCAGAAAGCAATGACCCAAAGAAAAAGTAATCTCAATTTTAATTCACACGGGGCAGTTACAACTACATTTTTAGTGTAGGAGACAGACAACTACCTAAAAGCAGCACATTTTTTTAAAAAGCAAAGTTCTTCCAGAAGAGTGTGAAACACTCATCTGGGGGTGAGCAATGAAGCAGCACACCAGCAGAACTAAAACATTTTTCTTCGCTTGTGACAGCATCAGGGTTTGTTTTTTTTTTTGTCACAAACTGCTGCAGCTTCCCAGCCAAAATTATTGGAATTTTTTCCATTGTGCATGAAGCATTTTTACACAATAATTCCATCTATTCTTAGGAAGATGTTCTTTGGTGTGAATTATATCTATTGTTAGAAAGTGTTTTTGAGAAAATATGATTCTAATCTTGTGGCTTTTTGCCGTGATATCTAAAGAGTGACTACCAAATATGCAGTCATATCTTTTGTTAATAAAACCAAGTTGCAGGATCTATTCATAGAGTAGTAATAAATAATTGTGGTGTTGGGGGGGGATTATATGTAATTTTACTTCTAGTAAAACGATACTCCCAAGGGGTCATGATATTAGGAAAATTAGCTGCTATTAACCTAGTTCATATACAGTCTGTCTCGTAGGAAAAAAAAATATAATGCATTGGTATAACCTCAGTGGAAAGGAAAATGTTAATTTCTAAGTTTTTCTAACCAAAAGCAAAATTCTACTATTTCAGCCCTAGAGCATATGACTCATGTATGCTTGAAAGGGCATATTTTGCACAGCACAATCCTAAAACTTCATTTTTATATTGACAGCCATGGCCAGGAACCTCACAGTGGGAACAAGAACCCCACCTGAAATGGACATTACTCATTTTCTACTTTCCTTTATTCTCACAGCAAAATTGAGGGTATTTTAAATATGCTGATCAAAACTTCAGCAGAACTAGTGGCTATAGGAAAGCACAGACTTATAACGTATGCCAACTAGATTGCAACAGGAAGATCCAATGGGGTGAAGTAGCTTTCATGCACACAATTCTGAATAATATTGTAAATTAATATTTCATTTATTTTTCTTTTCCTCTGGTGTGACCTCCCTATTGTTCTGTCAGATCTGAAAATGAAATTAAATCCATATAATTAATAATATTCAGTTCAGGCACTGATTAAAATTCTGTCTTACCAGACTTACGGCACATTGTACACACTGTTTGGGTTTTGGTTTGGGTTTTGTTTCTGTGTATTGATGCACTTCCATGAAACATGCAATGGCCTGCAGATTTGTGTCCCCCAGCCATGGCAGTGATTTGCAGAAGCTGTTTCAACCAAGGGACTTCAGGAGGCAGGTCACGTTTTTAAGACAGCCAGATCTGAAAGCTGGGCATGGTGGTCCCCTTCCCATCTTTTGACTGGATGTCTACAAGATACTGGCAACTGCTGCAGTTGCCAGTATCTTACAGTCTTGTAGCTGCAGTCCTTCAATTCCTGCCACCCCAAAATTTCCCTCTGGCAATCCTAGTATTGAAGTTTGTGTAGGAAACACTCGCAGCCCTTGGACTCAACAGAGTCTCATGTCGGTGGCACTGGTCAGTGCTACTCATCCAGGAAGGTCTCTTCAGCTGCACGCTCAGTGTTGTAAACTTTTCAACTTTGGTTTTGACAGAACTTTGGATTTTTTCACTTTTGAGTCCCAAAAGCTGTAAGTGTTGAGTGGAAATTCTTCATTATTTGTGATGATGGGTAGGCGTTTCTGGTGGGTACTATGAAAAGGTGGTATCTTCATCATCTTCTTCATGCAATTTGAGGTGTGCAACTTGGACATGAAAATCCAGAGCCTCCAAAGTGAGATGCCTACATTGTTGGTAGAGTCAACTGAGAGGAAAATACTCTCACTTTTCCACAGGGACGGGGAAGAGAAGCTCTCTGCCTGGGGCCGGACCAGATCTTCAACGTCGTATCAGCATGAAATAAGGAGTAACTCAGCATGGGTCTCTCCAGCTTCAAACTGTTCTGAAGGTACTGATCTTGACAGAAAGACGAGGTGTGTGATCAAGTAATGAAGAAAAAAACCTTGATTTTTAACTTTGTGCCAGATATTGATGTGTTTAGTGACAGAAGTTCACTGCTGGACGCAGTGAGCTCAGCACATCTTCCTTAGTCTGTATTATTGCTATACCAAGTACATGGTATATGCAATACAGTTTTGACAATGCTAGGCATTACAAGAACTTGCAGATTTTCCTATAGTAAAGACAAAATAAAGGAAAAGAGCCTGGATTTTACAGGTTTGACTTTACAGGGCTGAGAGATCTTAGAATTATATTTTTAAAGCAAATTACAGAATTGTTAAACACTGGAAAAAATTCTAAGCAGACAAAAAGATGATTTAAACTTTTCTTAACGATATGTGATCCACTGAGAATATTAATCCAACCATATTTTTAAATTAATCTCTGGAGGTTGGTTAAAATGTAAACATGAATGCAAATATGATAAGAACTTGCAGATATCTGAACTTTAAAAGCTCTCAGAACACATGGAAGTCTTCTGCCTAGGTAATATGTCTAGGTAGTTTTGGTGAGATGATGTGCACTAGGGGATGACAGTGGGCAAAATTTACAAAGGAGAAGAATCAAACTAATTTTGCTTATTTTTGTGTTGCTGTTTTGAACATTAGAGATTAAAAAAGTTTGAAATTCTTTGCATATATCCTGCATCTAGCCATGATCTGTTATGCCACTATGAAATACTAACTTGATTTCTGAGGGTGTCAGAGAACAGCATCCATCCAGCTGTGTTGTCAGTGCTGTCCAGAATAAATAAAAAAACCCCAAACCAACAAAACCCAACAAAAAAGAAAAAAATATCAATGACTGCTGTATAAGAGGAACTATTCTGGTTATGGATCTAATACTCCTATAACATTAATATAATAGTCATATGGCTATTTTTTTGATCTGAGCATACTGAAGAATTCTGTAAAGAATTCTGCTTCTCTGTACTGATATAGTCTTTGGGGGTTCTGAGGGTCAGCACTTCCATGCACATCCACAGCATGTGAAACATGCACCAAAGGCCAAAATAAACCATTGAATTGTAATTTTTTGCCTTCATTTAAGAAAGGACAGACTGGTTTTTGATTTGTTGGTCAGTCATCATGGTGAATGAGGGGCAATGATCATCCAAGTCCAAGTTGAGTGAAATAAAGAAGAGATTTCTTCCTCCATAAAGCTGGGAAAATAGCAGAAAACACCCACATCATGGCAAGGATGGAAGGGAATATGATGGGACTGCATGGAATGGACAGAGAATATTCAGTTTCCTCTGGCACAACAGATAGGAGGCATCAACTGGCAAGAACACAAAAGTTCAAAACAAAAGGCAATACTTCTCAATGTGTATAGATAAAGATCTTTTGCCATATATATTCAGGATGCTAAAACAATTGGATGAATTCAATAAAGAAAATCCTTCAAGAGCTCCTGAATGCAATGATGGCAGCTCTGAGCCAGAACATCTTGAGCTGACACTCACTGGAGGTTGGAAGATGGTTCTTGAAAAATGTCACTATATGTTTGATTTGTTCTTACACTCCTCTGGGCAGCTGCTGGTGGCCACTATTAGAAATGTAGCACTGGGCTGGATGGACTTTGGTTTGATTGATAGAGTCATTCTCACACTACAGAGGTTTTATAGCACGTTTCCAGTATCTGAGTCCCAATGCACATTGCCAGTGTTAGTCTCATATTGCTGAACTGGAACGTATACTTACTGGAATGCATGTGAACTGGCACGTTTCTTTAGATGGGGGGGGGAAAAAAGGAGGTTGCAGGGGGTTGTCTCGTGTTGTTTCTTTCCCTAGGAGCGTGCAATAGCACAGACAATACATCTTTGGATGAAAATGAAAAATGAACTGTAATAATGTGCTTTTGTAAAACAAAATCAGGCATATTCTGCACAGCAAACATCTTGTGTTGGAATAAATATCTCTCCGGTGATGTCAATGCGAGAACAAGCACTACAGTGTTGTTGAAGTAATTGGGAGTCACTGAGCGAGTGTGCTGGGGAACCCTGCCGAAAGCCTATATATGGTAATTTATCTAGAAAGTTCTCTATTTCTGGTTTTAAAAAGCTTTAAGCAGGAGAGTGAATACATTTACTGCCTTTCAGATAGGCAGGAGACTCATGCCAGTCTTCAGGCCTTCCACCCAGCACCCTGCCCGTGGGTACGCAGCCCCAGCAGCAGGGAAGGGGCCTGCTCACCGTGGGGTGCCACACCCCGAGCGCTGCCCCTGAGGCCGGGAGGCAAAACCTCATGTCCTGTTGGGGCTGTGGTCACCCTGTGTGTAAAACCATGCTGGCATGACAGGTTTCTTTGTAAGATCTAACAGGACAAATAATTCCTCTTACTTTAGCTACGGAGTGAAAAAAAAAAACCCTGGAAGACAACTATAACTTTTCCCCTCCAAGTGTAAGTTAACATTTGAAAAAACTCAAGCTAACTTCAACAGAGGTTTACTAGAGAGGTTGCCTTACAGCAACTTCTTACCATGGCAAAAGTAACACAAAATTGTCACTGCAGTCACTGAAGTCAGTATAATATGGAGTAAATGTAGCACAGTAAGTCTTAACTTATAATCTGTCACTTGGAATGTATTTTTGTACCCTACAGTTCACAATTTCCTCTGCCCACATACCCACAGGTTCTCCCTACCACCCACCATCTTGTCCTCCAGCCTTTGGGTCTTCTAAGTCGGTTCCATCCCCTCTTCCACCACTCCGTTTTATTTTGGGCACAGGACAAGTCTGAGCTCAGACTAAATCTGTTTCTCAAAGATTTTTTTTTCTTTTAATAAAAATTAATAACAGCACGAATAACAAGGCAAAAGGAATAATAATAACGTGCCAGTATACAATCATGCTGCTAATGGTTTGAACCATTAAATCATTCCAGGTCCTCTGTGGCCAATTGCAAAGGTCTGGATGGAAGAGGAAAAAACAATTGCATTCTGCCAGGAGAAGCTGTTAAATTCCTGTGAGTGAATATGGTCCTGACTTAATTACCACTTCCAAGAGCCTATTTATAGTTGTCTGGGAAAGCACTTAAGTGAAATAGGCTTAAGTTTGCAAATAGAATAAGTGGGTGAGTATTCACAGTGAAGACAGAGATGAGAGAGGGGCAACTGTCAAGTAAGCACCCCCTACCCCCTCAAGCCCTGTGGTGGGATGTTAGAGCAGGGGTTTTGTATCGAGTGAATTAGCTTGGTGACTCATCAGATCCCTATGGAGAATTTTTAAAATCTAAAATTTTAAGCGTTGTGCAATTCGTGCACAGCACTTCAGCAGCCTCAGTCTTGAAAGCTGACAGGGACAGAATGTACCACAGGAAGGCACATGAAAAAATTAAAACTTTTCCCAATGATAAACATCCTAAGGTTTGTTTTTTTCTGATAGGCAAAATGCTGAATCTGGCCATTCAAACAGTTGGCAAGCTGGGGTGTAGCATGAAGAATGGGATTTGTCCAGGGGAATGTGGTCAGTGGGATTTCCTGAGTTAGAGCGCTTACACTGTTCTAAGCAAATACTACTGACAGCTGATAAGTAGAGTGAAACGTTGTATTAGGAATGATAAAGAGAAATTCACATTGCCTTTATCCCAGGCCTTTTAGAGACAAATGAGTAGGTGCCGTGAAATAGGGGATTAGAAAGGGATGTGAAAGTTGGATGTAAGCACGCCTGTGTGCTCAGAGGAGTTGATCTATATTTAAAGCTATGGCTCCAGTTATTTAATATCTAATTTCTGTGTATTTAATCACTTTTCTGTTTGTAGCTAACAGTCTTATTAAGCCATGAAGCCCAGAGGAGTGTCATATCTTACTGTTTCTATATGAGGTTTTAAAAACCTTCTGTTCAATAATTCCATCTATGTAGTGTGTATTAAGTCAATGGTATAAGTGACCATTTTTGGCATGTGATGGGATTTCCAACGTGCATTATAAAAGCACGTTATATACATATTTCAATGTTTATGGGCATAATTATATGTGTATACATTTCATTGTGCTAAGCACTTGATTCACATTCATTCAAAGGCTAACCATACCCTTCACACTTCAACTAAAAATACTGTGAGGCACAATTCTCTTCATGTACTGTCCTGTTTGTCATCTACCCCACGTCATCTATGCATCCCATGCACTATGGCAATGCAGCTCGTCATGCTATTTCCCTACCAGGAAGTGAAGCCCCAAACCATAGCTTGTTATTATTTCCTTGGTTGGGTACAGACTTCTGACCCAAAGGCTATAACTACAGACCTTCCATTTAATTGGAATTACTGTGAAGAAAAGAAACAGGGGAAAAACTGTCAATGACCACAGGTGGTTTGTAGGACTACTTCTGCTCTTAGATGGACTTGTTGCTGCAGCATGAATTTATCTTCTCCTATATATGCCTTATGATAAAACACCCTTGTTTATGAAATCTTTCATTTATGCTTTGTGGCAGATTCAGACTTCTCTGTTCTTTTTTCCTCGATGATTTGGGATTTTCAGACTATTTGCTATGTGGAAATACTCTGCCTCAAGAAGAGCATCTTACTCCTCAGTGCATAGAGGAAAAGATTTGCTTCCTTCACATACACACAGACACAGCTCCCTCCTCTGTCTCCCACCCTGAAAACTCTCAGGAATTTTAGACTTCTGCTGTCCATCTCGGCACCCTTCACACCTGTAGCTGAGCCAGAGAATGATCATCAACAGGCCCTCTAGTCCCTCAGCCCTGCTCTTGGCTGCTGGCTGCAAGTCTGAGTTGAGGGTTCAGTACTCTTCATTCCCTGAAGTGAGTAACTGCTGATCACACTTCCTACCACATACCTTATCTCTCCGTGTTGCCTATTATGCCATCCCTAGATCCCTATGTAATCCACAGGGACTGGCACTAGTCCAGCTCCCCTTCCATGCCATCTTAATTGCCACCATTACAGAAGGACCAATGTCCCACCTGGTTTCATGTATTTAAACCCAAGACACCGAAGATCTCCCCTTTGTCCAGTAGCCCTCTGAAAGAACTTCAGACATTGCACCAGACTGTGGCTGAAAAGGTGGGGCAGCTAGCCCACTTCCCAGCACACTGGAGGATGCTTAAATCTCTGTATGGCAGCCCAAGGGTGGCTTTCCCCTGACAGGTTTCTCAGCAGTAAAGCAATTCAACCAGCAAATAGGTTTGTCATAGAAGACATGAAGAGATTTATTTGGTTTGGAGATAAGTGTACACATATATGTGTGCACATCTAATCTCTAATTCAGCTTTTTTTAATGTTCCTGCTTCTACTTTTACATGTGTGTGTGTGTGTGTAGTGAACAGGAGACCTGGAGGGATACCAGTCTTTTATGAGTCTTTTATTCTGTTGGATATTGGAAGAGTAGCAAGCCCCAGCTTAGAGGGGGGCCTTCACTTTGCCATTCCAGAAAACATCCATGATCACAGAGAAGTGACAATTTTTAATCAGGTGTAAGGGCAGTATCAAGGTCCCATGCAGGTTGGGAGATATGGGAAATAAATTCCAAAGTGCTCACAGCTGGGAGATGAGGCTGGAGCTGTTATTATTTGCAGTGGGAGAAAAGTCCTGACTCGATGCCATTTCCCAGCAATCATGAGAAAGGAGTGCCAAAGTGGGGTTTGGATTTTTATTCAGAATTAAGGGCTTTGCCTGTGGACAGCAGTGGAGTTAGAACTTGTTATCTACAACCCACAGCGAGAAATGTCACTTACATTTTCAATAGAAAGTGTTGTGATATCAATTATGGGCTGGATTATAAAAGCATCTGAGGAGAGGCACAGGTAGAATCTGTGACTATAAACACTGGGGATGGCAAGGGAGGGTGCATGGAGAAAAGCCACTTATGTAAGTTTGAGTTAATAGGAATAGGTGTGCCTGAGGAATGAGTGAATGTGTGAGCAATGTTTGTGGGTGGAAAAAAAAATGGAAGGAGAAGAAAACAGGTGTGGAGCGAAGGTGTGTGAAATACATGAGAACTGAGATGTCTATTATGTATATATGGAAAGGATGTGAGTCAAGGGACTGGTGTACCTTTACATACCTTTATATGAAATACTACACACTGGCATTTGTGCAGATTGGTTAAAATACACACCACAAATGTTTAATTTTCTGTGGCAGACTTTGGTCTCTCCTAAGTCTTCCATGTAATTGCCCATCCCCTACTGTGTTACTACCTGTCCCATACTATGGAGATTGTCTTTGTTTGGCAGAGACATTCTTTCTGCAACCCAGAAGAGAGAGAGGTGCTATGTTCTCCAGGTTCTCTGTCCTTCTCTTTCCTTTTACCCTAATGAAGTATGACAGACATGAAAGAGGAAGGATAAGAAAAGTGAGGGAGCAGTGAGACAGGCTCGGGAGGTGTCCTAGTTCTGGCCAGGAGCTAACCTCCCCAAGCAGCCAGCACAGCTCAGCTGAATCAGCACAGGAACGCTGAATCAGCCCAAGTGAGATGAGTTAGCCCAAGGGAGCTGAGTTAGCCCAAGGGAGCTGAGTTAGCCCAAGGGAGCTGAGTTAGACCGGGCTGTTCCCACATGACCTGACATCACTCCCCCATAAAAGGGGCTGGCTGGGGAGGGGTGCTCCTGGTGCCTCCGGGGCAGTCTGAGTGCTGCCAGACGGTCCTTGGGTTGTGCGGTGCTCTGTGATGGTTGGGTGGGTAAGGTGCTCTGCGTTATCAACAGGTGTGAGCGTAACTGGCCGTTATTGTTCCCCTTTCACAGTGTTTTTGTCAGTAACTGTCCTTATCCCAACCTCCTTCTCCTTCAGCAGTGAGTGGTGTGTGGTGCTCCGCCACTGTTTGGGGCTGAACCTGTGCAGGAGGGTTTCATTGTAGGGATCTTGGGGCTGAACCTGTGCAGGAGGGTTTCACTGTAGGGTGAAGATGGCCTAGAACACGTTACAAATTAGTGCTCTGGCATGAAAACTGCAGTGACTTTTTCAGGTTCTTCTTGCCTTTTCACGTTACTCAGAAATAATCCTTGGCTCCTGAACGCTATGTTCATTTCCTCCCAAGGAACAGGCAGGAGGATGAGGTAACATCCGAGGAAGGGTATGATTCTGGCCTGAAAAATAATTGAGAGTTCCTGCCTGGCATCTTGGCAGAAGCATGCTGGAGACAGAGGGAGTTTCTATTCTTGTGAGCCAACCTCTGGCCCTATCATTTCCTATCGGGTGCTGTGGGCAGCTCTGTGTAGAGTTGGCTGCGTTACTGGGATCGGGTTTTTCAACACCTTTATTCATGAGCATTCAAGCAGCTTCAGCTCCTAACTGAAGCTAATGATTTTCCTAAACACAAAAAGCCTAAAAGTTAACTCTGAAGTCTAGGGCAACTTCAAATCTGAGTTTTTTAGGACACATTCTCATGTTTAGCCTGCAGACTTTACCCAGACAGAATCAAAGTATTTTTTATGTTCAAGAGCTGGGGTGATGTAACATAACAGTTGCAGAAGCAGCTATAGTGCCCCTGAAAATCTTTGACCTGTCCTTTACATAGCAGCAGATGCATCCTGAACTGCTTTTATAATGAACCCATGGGATCCAGGCCACACTGGATGTACAGCTCATGTTTTACATGGAATATGTGCATCATAATTCTGCCTTAGAAAGCACAGCCCAGCCAAGTCCTTTTCTGGCTCTAACCAGGAGCAATTTGCCAAAGTTAAGCCAAGAATTTAGTCGAAGGGCTATGAGCTGAATGAAATGTTCCACATTCAATCCTGTCATTTCCCCTCTTACCCACTGATGTGTTGAGCTCCCCACCCCTATTTGAAATCATTTTTGCTGCCTCCATGGTCAGTCCCACACTGTTTCTGCAGTGTTAGCCTGCCGCTTCTTTACTGAAGCTTGATCCTGCTCTTGGCACTCTAGGGACTGATGACAAAGAACCAGCCCATGTTGGAGGGCGATGCTGCACGTATCCTCAGCAGGGTTAATTAGTTGTCTTGGATTATTATAGCAACCTGGCTCTACTGCTTCCAGGTATTATGAAATAGTCCAGTGTCCTGGCATGGTGCTGCGCAGACATTGTGCTAAGTTAATTTCTGCAAGGACATTGAAGTGATGAAGGGAGAGTTGTGCTGTGGTGCACAGAGGACAGGGTTTGTTGGCTTTTTCTAAGAAGTGAATGTACAGCGTCCCAAAAAGTTGCTAACGTGGTCCGCAGCCATTTGAGAATGGCTACCTCTGTTAAGTCAAACCTCTGAAAATCTGGGAGACATACCTCATGAAAAACTGCAGCCACTGAAAACCAAGAGAGCTTATACCATGCCTTAGCTCTGCCCTCTTTCAAATACGCCTCAAAAATATCCATAACACATGAGCAGCACCTTGCGCCTGGAGGTACTGCTGAGCTCTCAGGAGCTCATGGAGCAGCCCAATGTGCTGTGTTCACTGTAGCAAAGCTGCTGTTGAGATCTGAGCTGATTCAAATGTAGGCTTTCCTGCTTCTGAAGATCAGATCTACAACCTCACATTTGCTAAATTTTACACCCTTAGCACATTTTTAACACCAAAATCTGTCCTATTACCTATACTGCTTCTCTCCTCCACTGCTCTGTTCTTTCATAGCCAATGGTTTTGGGGGTGTGGGGAGTAACAGAGAGGGAGCAAGAAAGGCCTAAAGTCAGGAGCAAATGTCCTCTAATTTCCTGCATTTATAACCACACTGCTGCAATTAATGTTCATAGAGCTGTAACTTAAAACGGTGAATGCAAGTGGAACATAATTGGAATTGCAATATAATCCCTGGCAGGGTATTGCCAATTTCAGGGGGCTGAGTTAAGCACGTTTGAGAATATATTCTTAACTCCTTTCCTAGTTTTCAGAATCTTAGCCTGCGTTACCTTAACTCTCCAAGTTTTCAAAGGCTTAGCTGAAGACAGTCCGTGAAAAGCATGGAGAAACCATAGGCTAAAGTGTAACTCTGTTCTAACTAAGTTTTGGGGAATTTAATTCTAGGTGGCAGCTGGAGCTCTGCATTGTGGTCTCCAGCAGGCTCAGGTCAAATCAGAGACAGCTGTTTTCTGCTCTACAGGATGAGGTTAAGGAACCGGGTTGAGATGTGAGTCAAGTCACATGGGTGATTTTCCACCATCCGTTATCCAAGCGTTGTGGTCTTCAACACCTCTCTTCCCTCATCTTTCCTGGCATCTTTCCGTTGTCCCTTCCCCACATCCAAACTGCTCAGCGCCTCCGGGGTGCTTCGGGTGGGCGCCACGGGATGCGTGACCCAGCGAGGGTTGGGCATGGCTCCCTTTCCCCTTCGCGCTCCCGCTCCATCCCCGGTCCCCAAGGGGCTGCAGCAGAGCACAAACTCCGGGGCGGGACGGGTGCGGCCCCGGTGGGGCCGCAGGAACCTTTCGCCGGCCCGGGCCCAGGCCGAAGGGCTACCGCCCTCTCCCTGTAGCCGACGTGTCTGGTTTTGGGCCCGGCTTCCGCGGCGTGGGGTGCGGCCGCCCGGCTGGGCCCCGCCGCTTCCCTCCGCCTCCTCCCCCGCAGGCCGGGCCGGGAGAAGGGTCCGGGACGGGAGGACCCCTTCTCCCGGCCCGGCCTTCCACGGCGTGGGAACAGCCGGGCGGGGCGGAGGCCGGGCCCTGGCGGAGGGAGGGAGGGAAGATGGCCGGGGCAGGCGCCGGGCGGGAGCGGGGGGAGGCGACGGCGGGGCGCTGCTGAGCGGCGGGGCGGGGGCGCTCGGGCCGGCGGGCCGAGCTCGGGGGCTGGGAGCTGCGGCGGCGCGGGGCAGGTCCCGGGCGGGGTTAGGAAGCGCGGCGGGGCTGGTCCCGGCGCGGAGCGGGGCTGGCGCGGGGGAGGATGAGCCCGGCGCGGCGCAGCCGGAGCCGCCCGAGTCCCGCTGCCTGCGGGGCCGCTTGTTAGTGCTGGAGGAGGAGGAGGAAGAAGAGGAGGCGGCGGGCGGCCGCGGCCCGGGCGGGACGGGAGCTGCCCCGGCGGCGGCGGGCGGGGAGCGGGTTTCGGCCGGAGCTGGGCGGCGGCGGCGGCCCGGCGGCGCAGCGGCCATGCCGTGGTTGAGCGGCGGGCGGCGGCGGCGTCAGCAGCAAGTGGCGGCGGGACAGGGCAGCGGGCCGCCGGCGGGCGGGCAGCGGGGCCGGGAGAGCTCGGAGCTGCCGCTACCCGCCGGCTGGGAGGAAGCGAGAGACTTCGACGGGCGAGTCTTTTACATCGACCATAACACCCGGCAGACCTCGTGGATCGACCCCCGGGACAGGTAAGGGGCGGGAACCGACGTCGGGCGAGGGTGATACCGGGGTGGGGGACGACGACGACGATGGGCCCGAGCCCCGGTTGGCTCCGCTGGGCGCCGCCGAGGGGGAGAGGGCGCAGAGAGGGCCTCCCCGTCCCCCTCTCTCCGCGCTCTCTCCCCCTCGGCGGTCGGGACGGGGCTTGTCGGCGACATTTTTCTTCTCCCGGCCGTGGCCGGGGTGAGGGTGTGGGCGGTGGGGCCGCCGGTACCGCTGCCGGCGGGGCGCTCTGCCTCGCCTCGCTTTGCCCCGAGGCTGGAAGGCGGGCCGGGGTCGGGGGCTCTGTCACACCGGCTCTCCTCGCTCCATGCGTGGGGAGACCTGAGGGGCAGAGCCCTTACCCGGCGGCTGACGAGCTCGCCGCCAGCATTAATTAGACTTAACACCCCAGCCACCCCTTCGCCCCCCAAGAAAAGTAATCACGGCGCTGTTGCCTGTGATGGGACCCCTCAGACCAAGAGTTTTCTCCGTGCAGGGAAGATGGGGGCGGACAGGAACGTTCCGCTTGTGTTTACGCTCCTCAAATACCGGGCTAGCCCCCCCTTTCCGTAAACGAATGGCTTTGGCCATCCTGATTTATTAGCCGGGCTGAACTAATTGGCAGCAGCAGGTTGGAGGCATGCTGAAGTAATTTGGTAGATTACCTCCTCATAAAAGATAACGCTGCGCGGAGGTAAGCAAACCGGTAAATTCCTGCAGTTAATTTGACAAATGCGTGGTCTGCTATGAATTACCCCGTCTGCTGCGTGGGTTTCGGGGGAACGTTTTCGCCTCTCCCGGGCCTGGTGGTGCGTGGTAAGATCGAGCCAGGCCTTCCCATTTTAATTAGGGTGCATACATACGGGCAGGTTTTATATTTTTGGGGTTCCCCCCCCAGTAAAATCGCAGTATTTAAGCAGCGTAGCCGAGAACTGGTGGAAGGGTGGACTGTCTGTAGCGGGCTGCTGCCTGGTAAATGCAGCCTCGCTTGAAAGCCTTCGCCTAAAAATTTCCATGCGGAGCTAGTGAACACAAGTGTCAGTATTCTAGGTGTCTGCGAAATAAGAAACATATGTCTCTGTGTATGCTTTTCTATATTAAACAATGTTTTTATAGTAAGTGAAAGTTGGACAAGGACAGTTTGAACCTCAGCCAGCGCTACCTTGCCAGAAGTATGCCTGGAATGTTAAGCAGGCCACAGACAGATTTAAGCGCAGTCTGGGTTAAAGACTGCAGTAATTTGAGTGATTCCTGCCATCTTGCACAATGATACATAACTGTTTAAATAGCCCAAATATTTACCTACCAGATCATGATCTTTTGTCTCATTGTTTAGGTGTACTTATGCATGCACGTACCTTTTTTTTGCTGAGGTATTACATATCTGTTAGAATGCTTTAGCTAGCACATTTTTCTACATGTATATGCATTTTAATTTTAGCTTGTAACATGCTGTTTTAAAGGTAACTGATGACATAACGCATCTGTGGATTCTCTGAATGTCATCCTTTCCCTTAAATTTCAAGGTGTATGTTGTTATCTTCTATAGTATCTTGCATGCAGATGATAACGAAAAAGACTTTGCTATTTGCTACAATGTTTGAATTCATTTAGCATTCAACTTAAATAGTATTGCTAAAATGATGACTTCGTGTTTTGAAGAAGTAATCGAAATACCATGTGATGTTTGAAAACTTGTTTAAGTAGTTTCACGCTGATGTTTTAAACTTAATTTTATTTTTTGCATGGGGTAAAATCAGGCTGTGGAGTGGGGATTGAGATGTTTACATTGGGGCAGATAGAAAAGACATGGCGTATTCGTGAGCACGTATCAGCAGTTTCTACAGAATTTAAGTAGCAGGAGCTAATCTTATGATTGCAGAGTTAATCTCAGATTGAGAATAGACTGCTTCTCTTGCTTTGGTGAGATGCCTGTGTTCTTCTGTATGACAGAAAATGTCCAGTCTTTTTGGTTTTCGTTGCAGCAGCAAAGTAGGAGAGGATCAGGTTAGTTGTGTTCTGCCAACGTTTGGGAAAGAAAGGTCAGAGCAGCAGGGAAATGGTACTGGAGCTGTATTTTTTGCATAAAGAAGTTGAAAAAGCAGAGGACAGAATAACCTACTTTTATTGTATATACCTCAGCATATTGAGTTTGGCGTAGAGTGATAGATCCCCCCCCCCCCCATTTCTGTGTTAGAGTGATTTAGTTTCTATTCAAGAGGAAGTGGACAAAACTGTGGGACCTCGGGCCATGCAGCGCTTCATCAGGGCTCTCGGAATCAGCACCTCCAAGCTTTCCTATGGGCAGTCGTCTTATAAGCATCCCCACAGGCTTCTCTTTCCCTGTAGCTGGCACTTAGTAATGTGTTTTTCTTTTCAGCATTTCCCCTGAGATTTCTCAGCCTTTTGTATAGTTTGGGTAGTGAATTTAATTCGAACCAGTTATTTGATTTAAAAAACAAAATAACAAATTCCCCCAGTGTTTTTTCCACTGAAGCCAAGAAGAGAAGGAAATAGTAATTGGAGAAGTTGAGGAAGGAAAAGTGTGCTCAGCAAAGGAGTTTGGGAAAGAGAAGGTGATAAGGGCAAAGGAGGTAAGTCAGAGTAATGCAGAATAAGGGGGGATAAAATGAGCATGTTTGAGAAACGTTGGATCTTTGGTATCAAATCAGTGGTTAGGTTGGGGAAGATACATGTTTATCTGTGTGGACTATGTGTAGTTAATAGGTTGCAGATAGTTGTCTAGCAGATCCTGTAGATCTCGGAATGGGGCCATTTGGTGTATGCTTTCAGCTCACAGTAGTAGTTGTCTTTTATTTTAATAGATTGTAAGTTTTTTAAGGCAGCAAACTGCCCTTTTTATCTTGTGTTTGCACAGCACTTGTCAAATGGAGATTCTGGTCAATAACTGGGGATTGTAAATGATCATATAAAAGACTCTGTTTGTGGTTGATTTTGATGATCCTCGAGGCACTGAGGATCTTATTACTGTTGCTGTTTGTTAGAAAACTGTTTTCAAGTGATTAGAGCTTACCCAAAACTGTTGGAGTTTGGCAAAAGTTTTCGAAGCTGCTGAGTCTTGTTAGATTTGTGGCATGTGGAAACTTCAGCTAAATTATATTTTTTTTCAAACCACGCCAGGGGAGAGGGACTGTTTCTTTCAGCTTCTTGATGTGAGTTGTCTGATTTAAATCATCCTATTTGGATTTTAAACTTGTAAAGTGTAGCAGTGTTTTTGCATGGAGAAATCATTCATTTGGGCCAGTTTGGGAGGCACTGAAACATCAGCGTAGACAAGGTGATCAATTAGATGTTAGCAGCTGAGCTTGAACAAAGTTTCTGCAAACTGGACTACTGGTAAATTAAGTGAAATCAGGGAGTTCTTCTGTCCTGTGTCCTCAGCATCTAAATTCTGAGACCTAAAAATTGCTTAATTTGACCACAGGAGGAAAACCCAGACCATTCAGAGAAGGTGGGTTGGAACAAGGAGTATGGGAAAACAAGGTTTGCCTTGGAATTTGATGGGGCAAGGGGTGTGTGGGGGAATTTCAGTAGGCTGTGGAAAGCAAAGCAATCGGGAGTTGGGAGCAGGGAGAAAGGAGGATGGCACCTGAAGCCTGGGAAGAGAAAAGTAGGGGAACTGGACTGAAAACCAGTAAGGCAGGGAAAAGCAGGTAAGAAGAAACCGGTCTGGTGAGGGTTCAGGGTGTGAGGGTGTCAGCTCTTTTCTTGACTGTGCAGGGAACCCCGGGGGTGGGGGGGTGGGGGGGGGGGGTGGGGGGGGAGAAAAAGGAGGAGGGCTGAGTGTAGATGAGGAATCTCCAGGGTCAGAAAATGACGCGCACAAGGCAGCATGCGAAGCCTGGGTGGAGAGGGGGAGGCGAAGTGTAAGGACGGGTCTGGAAGTGTGAGGTGTACTGGGCAAGGGGACAGATCAGAAATCAGAGTTGTGGAGATTGGAAGTAAGCAGGAAAGGCTGATGGGCTTGGAAGGAGGAGTCAGTTTGAGAAAGTCACTAGGCAGGTATCTGTGTTACTAGGGGTGCAGAGTAGAAACGCTCAAGTGAGTAATGGGCAGAAATGCCCAAAAGTGGTGTCTGCTTTTTGCTGAACTGTTTCGGGGCTCCTCAGTCTCATGACTTGTCTGCCTCTAGCAAAAGTCTTTATTATCCAGTTTTCCTCTTCTCTCTGTGGGGTAGGACAAAGACATTCCATTGCTACTATTGTTTCCACTGTTACAGAAAGTGGCAAAGCGAGGTCTTCAAACCCACGTGCTGATGCGATACTGCACAGTGTGATTTCTCTTTCTCCTGTCTGGTTTTATAAATTAATAGGAGATTGCAAGTAAGAAGCTTGAATCAAGATAATGTTAATTCTCAAAACTAGAAAATTCCAGAATTAAGTTGCTTAGCTACTTCTCATTTTGTATTAAGAAAGCATTTTTAATGAGAAATTATTATTTTGTATATTTTTTTGCTTTATTTGATATGTGTGGAGGAGCAGCTCTGAGGCCAGGTCAGAGAGCTGTGAAGTACATGAGAATCCTTTCTAAATACTAATTTTGTTGTGATTTTATAAATTAACTCTAGGCTGTTGGTGCCAACCTCACAAGAGATGGAAGTGATTGTAAGGGGGAAGAAAAAAGAGTGATTATGGATCTGGAAATATGGTCTCCTGTGAGAGCAAAAGAAACTGAATTTATTCAGTTGAAAAGGTGCTTAAGAAGTGGTTTGAGTACAGCTCATAAAGAGAGATGATACCAGAGACTTCAGAGCTCGTTTGTTTAGTAGATTTGTAATAATATCTGATAGTCAGAAGTTGAAACCAGAAATATGATACAGTCTTAATACTAAGAGATATGAAATGTTGGAGTAGGTTTTCCACTCCTTTAGCTGTCTAGATGAAATTACACAATTATTATTTTTTTTTACCAATTCAAGTCAGCTATTGCTTGAAGTCCCATTGTCTGTGGCATCTATTTTTACTGCCTCCATTGCATGATATATCATTTTACATGTATAATATATATAGCTCAATACATCTTGTAAGGATTGGCAGAGCAGCTATGCTTTCATTAGAAAGTGGAGAGCTTCTCAATCTGGTTCTTTCTCTTAAGACAGCAAAGAAGAAATCCAATTTAATCCTGTCACTTGAGGCATCTGGGTCACTGCAGTTGGCATCATTTGATTACCTCAAGTCAGCAGTAAATACAGTGGACTTGATAGAATTTATATTAAAAGCATTTCATATAAAGTAATACTTGAGATCCAGATGTTTTGAATTTTCTGTGCAAATGTCAAGCCTGGATGGAGCCACAGTGTGGATGGGAAAGCTGTGCAGCTGTGGGACTGCTCTCCTGGCATGTGATGGGGAGTACATGCTGCATGCAGCACATGGTGTTAGGAAAGGGCTGCAAGCCTCCCTGGGCACATATTTGTACTTCAGCTCTTGTTCAGAATAGTTTGGTAATCTTTTTAAAGGCATGCTGTAGCAGACATTTGATTTTGAAGTTTCACATGTATCTGTATACCATGACAAATCTACTACTCTGCCTTTCAGGAGGGAGATATGTGGGTGGTTTTTTTGCCTCCTCCCCCCCCCCCTTTTTTTTTTTTTCCCCTCCATTTGGGCTGGTAGATTTTCAAACAGGCAGATATTTAACTTCATATAGTGAGCAAATTCTGTGACAATGTTTATGATTAAAAATGAACATAGATGCAAGCATCCTAGAATTAATGTTTTTTCAAGCTGACCCTTTTGTTGGATTGATAGATTTTGCTAACAAGTAAATTTTAATCAGCTGATTCACGGTAAATAATATTAAATCATTGCCCTTTTTCTTAGTGCTTTGATATAAAAATCTAAGAAAGTAGTTTTTTGTTTCATGTAAATTTATGTTTCTTGGGAAAATGCCTGTGTGAAGTGAGCATTCACATGTTCTTGTAATTCTTCAGCGTTGTTAAAAATGAGTGTTGTATTTTCCATCATTGAGGATTCGAAGTGTTTTTAGTAGTTTTTCAGTGTTGCAGAAAGTAGAGGTGGGAGGCATCCACTGTTTTTTCCTAAAGGTGAATCGTTTTCATTGTACAGTACAATAGTAGGGAATTATGGCTTGTTTAATTGCTTTTACTGGTTAAAATACACTATGCTTTGAAAAGCTAGCTTAGCTAGCATAAAACTGCAAGACCTAATATGTGTGTGCTAAAGCATCAAAACAGCTATTTGATTAACAAAAAAGATGCTGTCAAACTTCTTCGTGTTTTGTTACAGGTGGAGGGTTTGTGTGTGTGTGTAGTATTTTACCTATAAATGGAAGTATTTTCAGTAATTAGAGGAGGAAAGCGGACACTTGCCTTGTAGTTGTGTGTGTGCTAGGACTAAATTAGCACTTGTGACTTCAGTGTGTTACAGCAATGTGATGGCAGATGTTAGGAAAGCTTTTTCTTGAAGGGTTCTGTGAGATGGCATTGACTACTTCACATCTTATAAATTGGGAAGCTGTTCTGTTGGGTGTTGTCAGTGCTCAAAACTGTTGGAGAAAGTACTTTCCTATTGTATGTGTAAATCAACACATCTGAGTCAGTATAGGCATAACGGTTGTATTTGTTGTCATTAAACAGCACCAAGTGTGCTAAAAGGACGTTGAGTATTTGCATTAATGTACCTTCTAAAGGGGGTGTGTGTGAGAAGAGTCTGCTTTTCAGGGTCTGTAGGCTGCACATGTGAGAATGCAAGATTTGAAATGTCAGGAGGCTAGGACTGGCTTTTAAGTTCTCTTATCTGGAGAAAAAAAAATCCTAGTTAGGCTTGGATTCTAGTGATAAGTTTAGTTTGAGAGATAACAGCTTACTGTTTTTAGTGAATGTAAATATAGTGACAGCACTGTGCAAACATAAGAACAAATGACTTGTAGTCAATAAAAAAACATAGAAATTTATCCATAGCAGAGCCCTGTTAACAGGCTGTACAGAAGTGCCTGTGAAATGTAATGTTGGTTTATAATTTTGTGCTGTTTACCGGAAAGTAGAGCTCTGTAAAGCTGTATGTGAGGCCAACCAGAAGTATTTAGTTGATATTTTGGTGAAACAAAGTAAAACTAATACTTTTTTTTCTGCCTACAGTTAAAAATAGAACTTCCTGAATATCTTATCTGCTGCAGATGTGACAGTTCACATTCACCAGCAGATCCAGCCAGTATCGCAGCTTTTAAGTAATCTCCAACATGTTTCTGGTTGAAAGAGCCTAGCTAAGGAAAACACGCTCTAGGTACTTTTCCTACCTCTCTGCCTGCCCTGGCAGAGCGGCGTGCAGGCTCAGCAAGGTTTCGCAATGCAGCACCCTTGAGCTACTGGTTAGCTGCTGCCAAAAGCAGCAGAGTCCTCCTCCCTGCCGGCCCTGTGGTCCTGCCCCTCTCTTGCACTGGTACTGGTGGTGCCTGTCCAACCTATGGTAAGACACGTTAGCCAAAAAAGCCCCCCCCTCCCGCGCAGTATTTCAATTGTCTCTTTTGGGGGAGGGTAGTTTTCAGCTGATTTAGTTCTCTAAGCTGACTTAACCTGCAGGGCAGATGGGTATTTAAGTGGCTTATGCCAATTAAGTTTAATTCAATAAGGAATTGGCTTAGGCAAAAGTGATGAGTCAGTTTAAAACCTTCTTTGAGTAAATCCTCTTTGTGAATGGCAGTCCTGACTACTGGTTTTTAAAATGCCACCATAGTAAAACAACACATCTCCAAATGAGCTTCAAGTTACATTTTAGAAGGGATTCACTTTTCAGACAGAAGATGGATGTGAGAGAGCCAACAGAGTCAAATAGGTGTGAGAGTTTTTCAGTTGAGGAGCAGCATGGAAGTGGCTACTAAGAAGTGACAGGGCTACATGCAGCAGAAGTGATTTGGGGACTGAGTTTGGGGTATCAGCAGCAGCTTGGAAACAGTCATGAAAGGTTTGGTGAAGTCAGCAGTGAGTGTTCACATTGGTGGCAGAGACTGAAGTTGGTGCGTGAGAGAATTTGATCTGGCACCTGATGAGTGGGGAGGATATCAGCAATGAGGTACCTTGGAGGTGTGTGTGGGAGGGAACTGGGTATAAGGTCAGCTAGATGTGGGGAGGATCTCAGCAGTGGAGCACCTCCAAGGAGGATCTTGGTTTGGTGTAGCATAGGGTGTAATTGGGCAAGGGTGGAGTGTGAAGAGACATGTTGAGGTAATACACAACCCACAGAGCAGCTATTGGGGGGGAAGGAGGGACAGGGAGAGGGCCTGGAAGACGTTTTTGACACCAGTGTTTGGAGGCATAACTCATTAAAAGATTGTGATGGTGAGACTTGAGAATTTTTTAAGGAATCTGCATGGATGAAGGTTGAAATTGCCAGGTCATAGAGGAGGTGGTTGTAATATTTGAATTATATGAACAAGATTTTTGCCTCCCTGCTTGTGGAGAGGAACAGGGACTCCAATGTACTTTTTGCCTTGCTACCAATCCCAATGCTATTTCTTGGAGATAAATCCCGCAGTTCTTAATTAGTCATTAACAGCAAGGGAATGGGGACGTAGGCTTTGTTCTGCCATGCTGCAGAGGTCTTGATCATTTCTTGATCCTGTTCCAGATAGGAAGATTAATTTGGACTTAGTACAATTAGGGTGTGCTAAAAGCATGGTGAGACATGATCTGTCACTTTTAATGGCCCATTGAATCTTTTGAGTCAGCCATTTACTACAGCTAGCCTCCTAGCAAGGCTTGCTCTGGATAGATAGTGCAGGATGGAATGAGCTGGGAGTATTTCTCAGTTTGCCTCTTTGTGTGTGCCTGCTGGCATGGGGAAGGCTCGTGCATCCAGTGGTGGCGGTGGTCTCCCTGTGGTTTGCAGGACGGAGGTGATTCTGTGCTGTACTGTTAGTTCTTTTGGCTGAAGGAACTGATTGCTGTCAAGGGCTGAATTAGTGACTATCAAAACCAGAGGTGACTATTTTTTTTTTGAGTTTTGTTTTCAAAGACTTTTCTATTTCAGTGTATTTAATTGGCAGTGGGACAAAAAATTAAGTACAGTGATATCAACACCCTTGAACCAGCAACAGCAAATCAAAGGCTATCTTTCATAGCTTTCTGAAAGAGTTATTTTCAAGATGAAATATCTATGGACAATCTTGTTGAAACTATTTTGATTTATATTGTACTTAAGCTCTTTTCACACACACAGTGATTAGGATGCTTTATGGCAAAATGCAAAGTCTGGTATCAAAGCTGAAAATGCATAATATATCACAGTTGATTTATTTTATCTTGGATTATAGTTTAAACAGCTAAAAATAAGACTTAAAAAACCTTGGTACAGAACGCATTCTTAGAAAGAGTGGCTTATCCATGTTTGGGAAAGCAGCTGAAGTACTACATAATTATCTAATTCTATAGCATAAACAAATTGTGACACGCTTCTCAAAGGAGGATACAGTCCCAAGTTACTCGACTTGAACAGCAATTCCATGCATGCTGAAAAGGGAATTTCAAAATAAAAAGTAAACTACCATTGTTGGGGCTTTTTTGTTAGGTGTTTTTGTTGGGGGAGGTGTGTGTGTTCGGGTTTTTTGGTTTTAAATGTGGGGTTAATTAGTAGATGGAGAAAGTATTGCATGTGTTTGGAAATTACTGTTATATCTTCTGTTTTCTCCAGATTACCTATTTTGGATAAGGCTGAGACTCGCAGTATGAAAGATATGGTACAGCGCATGGGTAAAAGTACTTGAACCCCAAACTTCAGAATAAGTTAATCACAAAAGACAGGAAAAATTGATTTAATGACAATCATGGCTGTTAGATTGTAGATCAATGTTAATAGTATCTAAATAATCCCTAATTCTGTAATTGATGACGAACAAAACTTAATGGTAATCATCAGGTTATGAGCCAGAGAAAGCATAACTGACCTCTCCTCTACATAATTTAAAACATAATTAGAAATCCCTGTAAAGACTGGAAATGCAGTAGGTAATATGTCAAAATTCAACTGAAGAGGATGTATATTCATATCACAGACTGGTTTAGGTTGGAAGGGACCTTAGAGATCATCTAGTTCCAACCCTGACACCCTCCACTAGACCAGGCTGCCCAATGCCCCATGCAACCAGGCCTTGGACACTGCCAGGGAGGGGGCAGCCACAGCTTCTTTGTGCAGCCTGTATCAGTACCTACTTGCTCTCATAGGAAATAATGTCTTTTGTTATATCTAATCTAAATCTACCCTCTTTAAATTCATTTGCCCCTGTAAACAGTCCCTCTCCAGCTTTCCTTGTAGGCTCCTTCAGGTACTGGAAGGCAGCAATAAGGTCTTTCCGGCGCCTTCGCTTCTCTAGGCTGAGCAAGCCCAACTCTCTCAGCCCACATATATGCATGTTTCAGCCTGGACTATATAAATATTTCTACCTCTGAAGTACACTGAGTGATGATAATAGAAAAGGTGTATGCTACTTTGCTTTGAGTTGTCCTGTCTTTGCTTTTCTGCCAAGTCATAGTTTATTCAAGGGAGAACTTGCTGGTGCTCTTGTGGTTATGGGTGTACTGAGATTTGTGATAAATAGGCACCATGTGCTCAAGACTCTGCACGGACATTTGAATTCCACTTCTGTCTTTAATGTAGCTGCTCAGTTGGGCCAATTAATTTATAGAATTATTTGTTTAGAAAAATGTTTACTCGTAACAGCTTGCAGAACAGATGGTTAAAAATACTTTCCTTTGAAATGATGGTCTAATTCCTTGTGGGTCTCAAGATTCCTCTGAGTAATCAAATACAGTCCTTCCCGAAATACACCTACGAGTTTAAGCTTCCAGTTTCTTCATTTTATAATGCTTCAGACTGTGAATTTGCCTTTTGGGAGTACTTGGTAATCCATTGTAGCCTACTACTTAATCACAATTTGATTTTGATGCTTCTGTTACCCTTGTGTGGCAAAAGGCATCGTTTTGATTAAATCTCCAGAGACTTTAAACATTGTTTTCCTCAAAAGGAAAGCAAAAGTATTTTAATTAAAAGTGGTCAGGTGTTTTTGGATCAGAGTTACTTTACGTGTGAACTGGTTAACCATAAATTTGTGCTGGCTCTAGGGGAACTTTGGGAGTTCTCAACCCCTGGAAACTGCAGCTTAATGCATGCATGGTCTGTCCAGTATTGTAATGTACTTATCTATAGCCCAGACTTCACAAAGAAGTGACTCTCTGGCTACCTGTATTAATGAAAAGTAGCTACAACATACCTATGTAGTAGTCCAAGGGGTAAGAGATTTCTGAAGCTTTTTGCTTTAGTGAAGGGGAGCATGCAGAGAGATGGAACAAGATGCAGGGGCTTGGCCTGATCCTCTCTTTCGCATTGTTTGTACTTCATAGTTCTTTGGCTTTGAGAGCCTTGTGTGCTGATGCAGACAGCCTTATTGATTTCTTGTTACACCATGCAATGCACTGAATTTCAGAAGCATTTTCTTTGATCTGAATGAACAGCTAGTTTCAGCTAAGTCCCTTTGAATTGATCCCTGGTGTGGAGCATGATTAACGTTCTCTAAGTGTGTTAGTTATTTCTGTCCAAGATGATGGTGATGCTGAGGGGAAAAAAACTAATTGCTGAATCTTACATAGTTGTCTTAAGCAGTGTTAAAGTAATAATTTGGAATATTTTCTGTTTGGGTTTTTTTTTGTTTTGTTTGTTTTGGGTTTTTAAAGGGTATACCTACAAATGGTTTTCCAAGAAATTGTGAAATAAACCCTTTATTTTATTTTTTTTTCTTAAAACCTGTTCCTTTAGCCTGTTTTTGGAATAAAAGCTTGAGAAGTTTATGAACAGGCTGACTCTTAGATTCTGATTGATTGATTGATGGTACTGTGGAGATACTGTATTTCCAGTTCCAGGATTTTTTTTCCTGTTGTAAAATAAGCTGCTTATTCCTGGTTGTCTTTGTCTTAATAGTTTTCTGTATGTGCTTATATGAAACTTTGGAGATGTGTTACAGATTTCTTCAATGAAAGGTGATAGAAGGCTTTCAGAGCAAAAGGCCTTTCAGTCAGTGAGCAGGTATCCAAACATAGGTATCTAGGTGGGAGTATGTGCATGTTTTCTGCAATGTCACTCCATCACCTGGCATTTCAGGCAGCTATAAGATTTCTTATAGCTATAGCTTCAGTGATTCTGTTGGTAAAGATTTGTTGAGCCATGATTGGGTGTTGTGTTTGTTGGGTTTTTGTGGTTTGTTTTTTTTTTTTAAAGAAAAAGCAGAGTAGTGTTTGCTGTCATTAGCTGTGAATGACACTCAGAGCCTCCTGATTCTTTGTAGTGATTCTGTTCTTAGGGGCTCAAGGGCATCTTGGGGAATTATTAGCTACCTTCATTTTTAATCCATTTTTGGAAACAGCTTGTGAGATCTTTGGAACAATTTTTGATACCCTGACTTTTTTCTCTTCTAGGAGTGTCATGTGTTTATAAAACAAAAAAAAAGGCCTGAAGTTTTTGCAGAAGGGTGTCTAAACCAAACTTGAACATTTCATTGAGCTTAGATACACATCTGGTTTTATGCGAAGTCAGATCATAGGCTCTCTTTCTGTGACTTAATACAAGGCAAAACACCAGATGGTTCATATGGATGAAGATAGATTCATACATATATTTTAAACATTCATAAAATTTGTTGCAGTATTCTGGAAATCTTAAAGGCTAGATAAAGCTCCAGTGATTATGGAAAGCAGTCCATTTCTGTAAACTTTTTCCACTGAAATACCCGATACCTTGTGTGTAGAGCTTGTTAAAGGTACAGAGTGAACTCTCTAGTACCTGAGTGCTGTAATATTGTTTTAGGTAAATTACTTCTGGGAGTAATCTTGTAGATCTGTCCATGCTTGTTCAGGGCTTCTGTTCGCTAACAGGATGATGGAGCTGATCTTGTTTTCTGGACATGTGCCTGCCAGGAGCCTCTGCTCCTCTGCTGGGATTCACAGTACGACAAAACACCTCGGAGGCGATAGCGCTGCTTTCAGTACTGTTGACCAGGACTCGGTTTGGATTCTCCAGTTAAAAGACTTTCTGTTGTGACTTCCTGACTTGTACAAAGGTTTTTGGCCATTACCTGATTCTTTTGGAAATAGTATTCGAAATGAGATATAATGGCTTTTCTTCTAATGCTTTCCTTGTAAGGGGTTCAGAATTCTTAAATAGTTTTGTTCTTGTCTCAAAATACAGCTGCATCACTTTATCGTTAAAACTTACTGTAATTTCTGGAATACCTCCTTTGTGTAATTATGTACGGTATGTGAACATCTGGGTTTTTGAAGTCTTGAACAGAGGACTGTTTGCCCACCCTATTCTTAAGATATTTATTTTATTCTTTCTGAAGTCAGTTGATAAAGAAAATTGTGTTTATTTTTTACCTTAATCACAACCATAAGTTTCTTTTCTTTACACTTAGGATCTATGGAACATTTATAAAAGGCTTTTCTGTCCTTTTTAAAAAATAAATTACTCTGTGTCAAAATTCTGGTTCGATTAGGAACAGCCTAAAACTCTGGATAGTGTCCTGGATGTGGAAACTTTCTCCTGCCCCCCAGTCCAGGAATTGCTGTGTACTTTAAAATGCAAGTCTTTTGAAAATGTGTGTTCATTTTTCTGTCTCTGGTGTTTTATGTTGTGCTCCGAAGCTTATTTTTCAAAGTGGGTGAAGATTTTAGTACCAATACTTGTATGCAGGTATTTCTAGGATATATAAAGAAAAAGTTTTGCTGAGATGATACACAGAATAATAGGGTCTTTAAAAGAAATAAAAAGCTCCCTTTTACTGTGATTTCTGACTCAAATTAGGATCACATTTTTTTTTCCTCACCGTTACTGAAGATGGTCAGATGTCCACGCTTTTATGAGAATAAATTCCAAATAGTTTTCAGAGTACTTTGATACAAGAATTTCTGAAGTTTTAGGATATTACATTTGATAGAATTTAAAATGTGTGAGTTTTGATGGGGGTTTTGTGGTTTAGGTTCTTGTTTCATGAGTTTTTTGGGACTTTTTGGGGGGGTGGGAAGGTTGTGAAGGGAAATCTGTGCTATGGCTAAAATGGTAATACAGGGGATTTTTCTTGAGTCCGTATTTTACCCATTTTTATATACTTGCTGTAGGCTGGTAGACATGCTTTTAAAATGCTGGGTGGGTTTGGGTTGGGTTTTTTTTTTTTTTTTGGATGGTAAAAATAGCTTGCAGCATGTTGGAAAACAAGGCAGACCTGTGCCTCAAAATCCAAATGAAACTCCTGCTTAGATGGGGCTCTAAAGAGGGCATTTATATGTAGTGGAATGAATGGCATGCCTGCGCTAGCTCCCGCAGGCCGGATATTTCCAAGGTATCAGACAGAGCAGTATGTGCTGCTCTCTCCCCGCGCCTCAGATCCCAAGGCGTCTTCCCCTCCAAGGCCTGAAGGACCCCTGACCCCCGTGGTGGGGAGTGGTGGGTAGTGGGGGGGGGGAATGGGGGGAGAAGAAAAAACCGTGCAGCATAACTATGTAAAAGTTATTTTGATTTTTCCACCCAAACTGCCCTGTGATAGTTCGTGGGCTCCTTGTCCTTTGTGAGCTAGCATTGTTTTTCTAATCATTGTTCTTTGAACAGTGTAGTTAGGAATTTCCTGTTCACGTTTTACTACAATGGTTTGTTTAAAATGATAGACTGCAGTCTTTTTCCTGACCTAAAACTAGATTAGCCTTGAATGTTGCAGAGAAGTCGGACAAATAAAGAGGATAGATTGTATTTGCTTATGTCATGGAGAGAGGCCTTTTAACCACAGGCTCAGTTCTATCAAATACCACAAGTCATGTTTCTTAAATATTTATTAAGACAAATAAACATAGTTATTGTATGAACTGGCATGCCTCCAAATTCCTATCTCTTTGATTCTCATGGGTGGGTCACTTTTAATCAGGAGAAATATTTTTAATCAAGACTCCCAATATCTACTGGATTACTGAATCCAGCCTTACCTCACTTCTCCCTCTCCTTCCCTCCATGCCCCCTTTGTTACATTTATAAAAGGCAACAAAATAAACCTCACCAAAGTTCAAGTTACAAAATATGGCAACAAACTATCAGGAAAAACTCCAATAGGGAATCAACCTGCTTCTGGGTGCATCTAGTGCCTCTGTTAAGGAAGGAGAATTTTCCTATGTATCACCCTAAATTTGCTTTCAGACTTTTGGAGAAAAAAATAATCTTCCAAGCCCAGCAGTGTGAGATGCAGAAGGAATTGCAGCATCCTGATGATACAGTTTATGTTTATGTAGGACAAGTTCCTTGTATAACGCTGCTAAGGTAAGTAAATAGCTCACAGCTGTATTGATAGAACAGTGCAGGTAATAAGGCTGTTGACTTTTATCTGGAAATAGATAAAATGTCAGTGTTTAAAAACAATGTATGACCTCCCCTTTGTCTTTCACTTTTACAGAAAAATTACTGTCAGATTAATTACAGTGTGGCACAAAGGTTATATCTGGTTTTGGAGGGGTAGCGTATTGACCCAAGTTGGCTCCTGAGATCATTATTGACAAGCATCTGGATATACACTTTGTATGATGCTCTTGTGTATTTGGAATGCAAAAATCTCCCTGTGAAATTTTGATAAACCTGCTAAATTAAATTTTCAAGCTGGGAGATGTCAGATTTGTAAACTTGAGTCTGTAGCTGATATGACACACAGGCATGTCATTACAAGGGTGTTGCCAGTTAAAATACTCAGCTGTTACGGTATTTCCAGCTTAGCATCTAACTTTGGTCCACCCAGCAAATAGTCACATAAATAGGACTAGCTGTGAATTTTTAAAGGAAATATTTAATGTATTTTTAAAGAAAATAACATTTGGAAGGGAAAATATTTGGGTAGCTTGCACGTGAATGTCTAGGGTAGGGCAGGGAGATGCCTTGCAGGGTACCGACCTTGATCTGCTATGGAAGCTTGCAGTATATGTTATGTGAAAAATGTTACCCCTTGTAAAAATTGGGTATTTCCATGAGTACCATAACTACTGAAGTCTGGTAGACAAATCCTGTGAATTTGTGCCTTACAGCTGATGGACTTTGTCTGGGAAGGTGAAAGCTTTGCATTTGAAGTACTTGCATCTGCTTGCTTCTGATTTTCTGATGCCTGATTAGGTCTAAACATGGGCTTCTTCCTTTCTACTATGTCTCCTCCTTTCATAAGCTGTCAGAGGTGTTTGAATTATGTAGGGAGTTTCCCTAAAACTGGAAAACCCATCAGTGGAATAAACCCCAAATAGACAATAAGTCTATTAATTAATATTGTTATTAATAGAATTCACATATCCATATTGTAGTCCCATCTCATATAACAAGTCCTTGATTTATTTTTCTTTTACTTCCCTACAGTCTGTTAGCTTTTAGTAGTAGGCAGTCAATGAAACAGAAGCTGATTTCTGAAAAACAAGTGATATCTTTACCTAAGAAATAACAGAAATACATTTTGAGATTAGCGTGCCAGGCTTGGTGGTACAAGTTTGGAATGCAGTCATTCTGTGTGGGGTGTGTGTGCAGTGGGTGTATTATCCCCCCAAATTGAAAGCATTAGACAGACTGGGGTTTGCAGTGCAGCTCTTGGGCTCCATGGCCTGTGGCACACTGCCTGGCTTTTAGGCTTGGTTTCCTGTATGTGTGAACAAGCAGAGGGATCTTGAGTAGGGATCCAGAGCCCTGTGGAAGGTTTATCAGTGGGATATCTGCTATTGATGTACCTCCTGGAGCCTCTTAGTAGTTGGGGTTTTTTAATAAGTATTGCATGAAATATTGTCAAGGCAAGTGTGTACCACTGGTCTCGCTGCCGGCAAAGGTTGGGTTTTTGACCTTCATTAAGCACAGATTTTTCCACCTGGAAAAGCTGGAGTTCAGTAAGGTTGGATGTGAATCAGCAGGGCCCTCGATCTTCCATGCGAGTGCTCTTCATGTAGCAATATGGGTGAGTAGTTTATTCCACTAGATGAAGTAAGTGAGGTGAATAAAGTGAGTAAGCAATTTCATTATGAGACGCTCTCAGTTGTGTCTAAATGCTGTGTTGCAAATTCGGCTCGTGCTTTGAGCTGGTCGGGAGCCAGGTGGCTGTGGTTAAACCTGAGCTGACAAGCCCTGTGTAGGCTGGGAGCTGTGCGCATGGGAGCCAGGGCAGAGCTGCTTTGGGTCTGCTGGAAACATCCTGTGTAGACAGGAGTAGTATTATATATAAAATGCAGGAGTACAGCATTTTGTATATAATAAAGTTATCTTAAGCAAAGATCGTTGAAATAAAGCCATGACTTCAGGAAGTTTTCTAATATAATCCACTCACAATAGCTGTTTGGAAGGATAAGTTGAACCTTCAAAGTAGACAATTAAATCACTCTTTTTTTTTTTTTCTTTTTTTTCTTTCAAATACTTGATAGAAATAGAAAATTGCCTTTTTCTTCCCAGTCTTCCAAAATCCTGCTTTAGATTTATCGTCCTATCTCCTAGCTGTATTCCTGCAATGCCTTTTCTGAGTCCCTAGTTGTTTTGAAGTGTTGTTTGCCTATTTTAATCGTGCCTCTCCAAAGCCAGTGTGAGAGTATGGTTCAGTGGTACTGGTTTGGGTTTAGAGAGATTTGGGTTCTGTGCTCTGCCGCATGTTCTTTTGTGTACTGTTATTTTTAAACTCCTTGTGTGGTGTTCAGATAGGTACTGATTATGGGATTTCTTAAGTTTGGGGTTCAGATTATAAATGAATAATGTAACTGTGAATAGAAATAAATGAGTAATGTAAAGATTCAATTCTATTCTCTTTGTTTGCTAATGTTCATTCTTCTTCTTTGTAAAACACTTTCTAAAATCTGTGGTAACTTCAACATTTTCAGTAACAGCCTTCCAAAGGCAGAAGAGCTCAGTTCTCGAATCTTTTATTACTTTTCCTGAATATTTAAAATAAAGTTTTATCGATGGCATTGGGAAGAAATGTAGCAGTGAGCAAGCATGGTCTGAGGATGGAATGCTGTGTTGTGTCTCTCCCTCTTCCCACTCCAGCCCCTTTCTACCTTGCTATCAAAGGCAGTAAGTATAATGTGTTTTAATGAGCCTTAAAACTTGTTGGGGTTTATTTGCCTTCATATTACAGTTGTGCTTCTCAAGCACAATACGATAAATGTCAACGTCTCTCATTTTCTGCAGATGTCCTTTCTCTTATTTGTTAAGCTGTGTCTTAGCTATATAGCTGGAATTAAAAATCTTCTTTGTATTAGGTTCATGGGGGCAAGTAGTAGGTGTCCACCACAGTATAGAATGGCTGGCAGCTTAGCCTGTAGTGGTTTTGTTTGGCAAAAGCAGTAGCTGTAAGGTCATCAGAATATTTTGGAAATCAATAAGGTGCATGTGACTGTTCATGGTGTGCAATAGGAAAGACCTGTATTCATAAATAAGTGTCAAGTAACCCTTCAGTTTCTCCTCTCCAACACCACATCCTGAAGCTGTGAGCACATGCTGCTCCTGTGCTAGCTCCTGAGCTGGGAGCTGTGTCCCACTCTTCTGTGCTCAAACCAGTTCAAGGGGTGTGTGCTGTGGGGCAGCGCAGTGACAAGGCTGGTGTGGTGCTCGGAAGGCACTGCTGGGGCTGGCCATCCTTGCATAGGAGCCCGCTGCCCTCAGCTTTGGGGGGCTGGGGTGGCTGACAGTGCTGCCAGAAGAGAAGGTTTTTCTGTGCATCCAGGAAGGGAAGATGGAGGCAGTACTAAAAAAGGATGTTTTTGTCATTTTTCTGGTTTTTTTTTTTTTTTTTTGGTGCAGTCAAAATTTACACATAAAAGCTTGTGATTAACAGCAGTGTAAAGGCAACAATTTCTGCAGTTAATGTGAGTGTGCACGGAGAAGCACATGTAATCTAGAAGGTGTGTTTGAAAGTGCTTTTGTAGTTCTGTTTTGGACATTGAAGGTCCAAGTGGTGTATGTTCAAAACAATGGAAGACTCTACTGGGCTTAATTGTACAAAATACACAAGGATGAGCTGTTTACTGAGGACAAGATGAGTTCATTTTCATGCCTACTTTTGAAGGAAGCGAGAAGTAAAAATGAGGTTAATCTTGGATCTCTGAAGACAGTGATTTATTTTTTTTTCCCAATATTAAAATTTGGCTGTTAAAAGTTGCCAGAAGAACTTGTCCGTGCTTACAGTATCTTACACTATCTTTAGTACCTGTTAAATTAAACCACGTATTAGACAAGCTGCTATTGAAAATAGCATTTGTGTAATTTGTTTTCCTTTTACAAGCAATTAGAGGCCGTATACAAGAGCTCTTTAAACATTTTTGTTTACTTTTATACTGTTCTTGGATCGCATAAAATGTTACATTGTGAAATCATTTTGGCTCAGTTGTCAATAAATTGTGTGTTATCCTTTTAAGTATTCTGGATTTATATTATGGCAGCAGTGATGCCATCATGTCCATTGCTGCTGTCAGCATTCATTTTCTGGGAAGAAGCAAGTGCTGAATAGTGCCCCTTTTATGTGTTTTCTGGGATTTTGAGAAGTTCCAGATTAGTCAATCAGTAGAAATGTACTTGTGTCCATGGATGTCTGCCCTTAGCATGGCTGTAGTGCTGCCTTGGAAAGCACTGTGGTTTAGAGATCTTGGATAGTTGATGTGCTACCTTGCACGTTGCCCTCTGTTTCAGAGTTTAAGGTGTTGTGGGGTTTTTTTTTTGGGGGGGTTGGAGTGGGGTGTGGTAAGAGGTTGGATCAGTGTTCTTCTCCAGATCAGCATTCAACTTGGGACTTGACTGGTGTCTTAAATTAGTGTGTTTATTACTGCTTCTTTCCTGAGAGGAGTTAGGGAAATTACTTGTCTCCATAAAACTAACTTTTGCAGGAATTAAAAGCATTAACTCGTTGTGAGTAAGATGCATTGCTCAATATACGGCCAGAGGCAAGGAGGGGGTCTAGACCAGTCATCTGTAAAACCCAGGCTTCCATTAAAATGTGTCACAGCAACACGATTTAACTGGGCGTGCAGTGAGGCTCCCTGCATCAGAAGGCTGTTCTGGAAGGAGATTGAAGGTGGTTAGATAGGCTGAGAAGCAGTGCTGCTGAAGGAATGGTGCTTAAATATACCTTGTTAACTGGGGAGGAGGAGGGAGTAGATGGAATGCAGTATGGTCATTTATGTAACTAGTGGTAACTTCGCTGTACTGTAGAATTTGAGGGCAAAATTGTCAAGGAAGTTAACTTCTGGAGGATTTTAAGAATTTAGGATCAGGCTTCCAACTATGGTGCTGAGTAGGGAAGGGACAGACCAAAGACCTTTGCTTTTCTGACAGCTGTCATCTTCAGTAATTCCTTGTAGTGCTGTGGCAGTATGAAATCAGAAAATCCGAATCCTGTGAGTAAGAATCCTCTGGATGTAATGGTGGGAAGAGCCGAGAGCGGCAATGTGTGTAAATATCTGAGTTCACTTCTGGGGAAGTAAGACCTGAGAAAGGAAACTAGATGAAGGGTGAAGGCAGAAGACGGGCTTTCCTGGCAGCTGCGGCAGTGTAGGCAACGGTGAGAAAACCTCTTCTTCAAATTAGTTGTTCGGTGTGGCATAAGTACAAGTTGGGGGAGGAAAGAGGGAGTATGCCTGTCTCTTTTTTTCCACAGCTGTCTTATGAGAGGCTGTCATCTTGCTTTATGGGTAATAGTAGAAGGTTTTTAGAAAATGATACAACATGAAAATGTGTGGAGCAGAGTAAGTGCGTAAGAGCCATTACCACATTTTTCTGGGAATTTCCTGTCATGCCTGTATGCTCTCCTGCCTTCCCGTGTGCCATCATTTCCTTCTCAGTTCATTTGGGTTTCTTAACAGCCTTGGAGGAGCTGGTGGTAAGTTTTTGAAGTCCTGGTCTCTTAAGCAGACTTTAGTCACAAAGTTTTCAGTGCAGGTTAGGCACCGGCTGTCTGGTATAGTAATCGTGGTTCTGGCTTTCATGCTCTCCTTCTACTGGCTCTCCTGAAGCACTGCTCATCAACCAACTAAGCAGGTTTACAGCACTTCTGAAATCTGCAGATATTTTGCCTTGGAGATTGAATCAGTAACCCTTTCAGTAATTAGAAAGAGTTGGTAGTGTTGGGGAAAGTTTGCAACCTGTCTCAGGTTTTGCTGATCATCTCCAGGAGACAGTTCTACCTACCATCTGTGCCTCAAAGGCTGAGAGGGTCCCATTGATGGTTAGGTCTTCCCAGAAATAATTTTGAGGAAAGTAGGTAAATTGGAGTTAAAGAATCGGAAAAAATAAGATGCTGCTTCTGCTAGTAATGCAAAGGGCTGTGAAATGCAAGGGACAGTTGCTCTGACAAGGCTTCATATTGCTTCTGTAAGCAGGTAATTTTCTGTATCTTAAGTAAAGGAAACATTTAGATCCCTTCTGATAGCACTGAGAAGAGCGTAGATTTCAGATGTCAGACTTAAAATTCCACTTCTCTTCTGAATGTATCTGTCCTTCCTTTTCTCCTGCAAATAATTTAATCTGGGTTTCTGGTATCTTTGTGGCCTTCCTGTTGCATGCAAATGCTGTCTGCTTTAAAGATAGACTTGATATTATTTGAGAAAAAGAACCTGGGTGATTCTAATTACGGTTATATCAAAAAATAGGGGTTTAGTGAGCTTATTGTTGAAGATGTGCCAAAACACAGTAGCTTGTCTCCCTTTCAACACCTTTCTTTTAATGTTTTTTTGCCAATCAGTCATTCCATGGCTTTTAGTAGTTAATTTCCTGTATGAAAATCTAATTATTTTCTGAGAAGCTCCCAGTATGTGTTGTTCTTTTGAACCAATTGTAACAGATAAATGGATTAATTAGGTGGTTTCCAAACCCTATCCTTGTCAAGTTCATATGTTGTTAGGTCTTCACTTCCTTCATTGCTGATAAAAGGGTTTTGTATTGGGGATTACTGTTCCTGGGGGCCATTGCCTAGCAGTGGATATCGAAAAGTGCTTTTGAGGGTTTGGCTTTTCATTTGCTGTATACTTGACTTTCTCAGAAAAGAATCAGACTTTTAAAATAGGCTTTGTTCTTTCCTCAAACTTTGAAAGGTTCTTGAAGATATGGATCCTGGTGCCTAAAAGTGCTTCTAACTGAGATACTTCTGTGATGCATATAATTTTTTTCCCATGTTTTTTGAACTTGCATAGCCAAACATAGATGCATTCTAAAATGCCAGGATTAAGGTCTGTATTCTTGTTATTGTGAAATTGTCTTCTGTGGCTGCATTCTGGTTTTGGTTGGGCTGTTTTTGTTCATCTCCCTGCAAAGGGAGTGAGGCTTAGTGTACCTGTAGTATGCTGCAAGTTGGATCGAGAGCTTTTTGTGAACAGCAGATCTTGCTCACCTCCTGCCTCCCCCGAGGGGACAGCAGACAGGTTCCATTGAGTAACCATGTGAAAACCCCCAAATGATTACTTTTCCCCTTCCCCAGTACTTTTTTGCATTTCCAGCGAGTTGAAGCATACTTCCTGCTCCCTTAGTGTATGATCAGATGAGTGTCAGAAGCAGTAGTGCTGTAAAATGATGGGATTGGGCAGTTTAGGCAGAGGGGGGCATGTTTGAAGACAACAGGGATCTCTCTGGTTCACTGATACTAAACTGTTAATCCAGCTTTTGTCCAAACCTTCACGTGGAGTTTGTAGTAGAGTTGGAGTGCACAGGGGACAACAGAGCCACATCCAGAACTGAGCAGTGGCAGCATCATTGGCTGGTCCTGCCTTTCCCTGTCCTGCTGGTTAGGCTGTGGCCTGTTCACACTGCTCCCAGCTAGTCCCCTTTGCTCCAGCTCTGCTGTTAGTCCTTACCCTCATTCCCTGTCTGTGCCTCCTTCCAGCACTTGGTGCTTTCTGATTGCCACCTCCTCTTCTTCCAACACCTGGTTCCCATGCCTCTTGTCCTTCTGTGTCACAGTGTGCCTGCTTGCTTATTTTCCTCTGTGGTTTTCAGGTGTTAATGTGGATTGCATGGAGACGGGAAGGAGAAACTGGCTTCCTAGTCTCCTTTTCCTGGAATACAAGGAATGGGGTTGTACTGGAAATGTTTTTCTGGAGCTGCTCCATGTGGCTGGAGCAAACCTTGTGGTGTCCTGGTACATGGCGTTTGAGTGGGTGTGTAGCTAGGAGAGGTCTGGGGAAGCTGGTGCATGTTCAGTGGAGATTAAATCTCAAGGAACAGGGTTTCCCTACTTCAGAGTTATGCTGAGCATGTGCAGCAGTATTCCCCCTCTTCCACTCCCCTGTGCCTGAGCAGACTTGAACATTTTTCCATGGGGATAGTACGAGACCTAAAAAATTCAGGTCCTGGTGTTAGTAGAGATTATCTGGGACACTGCTGTAGGAATTGTAGCACGGGGGTGGGGACAGCATTTTTTCCTCTGCTGCTTTGTTTCAAATGGCTGAGCTGTTTTAATTGAAAGTTCTCACAAGAGTTGAGAATGAGGCACACCCTCAGGAGGGAGAACTTCAGCCAGAACGACTTCAGTCTAGCAGAATTAGAAGCAATCAAAAAATTGCCTAATGAGGCAGTGCCTAACGAAGCATACCAGACTTCCTAATGCATGGGTGGCACTCCATTATAGTAATGTGTGGATGATACAACTTTATACTGCAGTGGTATTTGGATACCTGCTACTTTTTGTTTGTTGATACGCAGTACTTCAGATGAACAGTTCGGATACTTACTCTGGGATGTACATCTTTTTCAATATAAACATACACTGCACTTAAAACTATGGAAAATATGCTCTAGCGCAACCACGAGATGTTGGGCTAGATGCAAGAACTCTCTGTTAAAGTTTTGTTGCCTGTATTATGCAGGAGGTCAATTGGATGATGACAGTGATTCCTTCTAACCTTAAAATATGGATCTGCACAGCTGGGGCCACTCTGGTGGAAGTTAGAGGCTTCCTGTGCCTCCGACTTCCTCGAAGGCGAGGGGAGGGAGGGAGCTGGTGAAGCTGACTTTCTGCCTCTCTCCAGCTCTCCTTTGTCATACTGGAGCTGCTCTTGGGTATAGGGAAATGCTGTGCACTGAAAATATCTGTGTTTGCCAACTGCAAAGGAATGCATAAGTATAGAAAAATATGCAAGAACATAAGATTAACCCCAAAATATGTTCCTGTGTGGTGCAAAGGGTGAGCAATATCCAAAGGGGAGTTTTGGAAGAGACGCCTACAACTCGTAGAGGGCTTTGGGGTTTACAAACAGTGACAATAATAATGCAAACCACAGAAGTCGGTTTCCTGAGTTGCTGTAAATGGAAGCGTGTTTTTAACACTCCTTCTCTTCTAACACAAATGTAGGAAGCTGGCAAAGTAGCTAATTTCAGGGCTCTAGAAAAGTTTAAAGCGAAATAATCTAAGGAAACGGAAGCCCCTATTTTTAACTTTCTCGGTCGTGGGAGATAGGGAGGAAGAACAGGAGGCCATCTACTGTTGAGGCCTCTTTATTATGTTACTGTGCAAATTTGATTTTAATTTTCACTGCTGTTTTTGTGAAGAGGTACTTGTTTCTTGTGGATGTTCAGTTATGTTCAAACTGAGATTGGTGAAGGTTTGATGTCATGGGGTGTCTTTTATAATTATGCTTTATCTCCCATTGGTTTTATTTCTTTTTTTTAACTTTCCCAATTTTTGGTAGATCTGAAATGCTATACTGTGGGGGGAAAAATAAAAACCCAAACCCTCAAAACATTACTTGTGCTGTCTTACTATTTGATTTAGTCCCTTGTACTGGAAATTAATGTTTTTAATACTTTTAAAATTTTTTTATATTTATTTTGAGCAGATAGTCTTGATTTCTTCTTCTGTTGCATTATTACTGTTCACAAAAAGCACACTATCTGGCTGAATTTCTCACAAAATACTTTTTTATTCCTACATTCTGACAAAAGCTTGACAGTGCAATTGTGAGCAATTAATTATATTACTTACTTTGAAGTATTTTATTGGTCTAGCTTGAAGCTTACATATAATGTATTGCACCAAATAAATATACGTATGGCAACCAAAAAAGTAAGAGCATCAAACTTTATAACTTCAGCCTCTTAAAAAAAAGAAAGAGATAGACATAAATCTCTAAAACTTTTTCTTTAGGATATATTACTGAGTTGCTAACATTGATCAGGGAATTCATTGTGTTTGTTTGCAAGGTCAGCATTAAGAGGGCTGTAGGAGGCATGTGTGTAATAATACTGGGGTAATTAATTATTGGGAAAACAGACTAAGTTTTCCTAAAAGCTTGAAAATTGCTGGCTGACAAAAGGGTCAGTCTGGAATGTGGAAGCACTTGTAAGGTTTTAAGCACGTATTTTTAGAGAATCTTCTACTCACGCCTGCATTGATTTATATATTTGTAGCTTACTTGAATTTATATTGGTGACTGGTAGGTTGAGAATGTTGAGAATCAAAAGCTTAGAAATTATATAAACTAGCATGTCATAAAGCGTAAATAATGCGGCAGCTCTTTCTGTAATTTAAAAGGCAAAGAATGAGCTGTGGAGATGAAAATGTAACAGGGCTACAAACCATTGCAGAACCATTGCTTTCCTTAGGTAGTTATTGGCTTTGAAGAAATTCTTTTACTTATTGGGGGGGTTGTTGCCTCAGTGGTAGGTAAGAAGCAAAGTTTTTAGAGACATTTTAAGGACAGTTTTCTTTAATGGGTTTATTTTTAGACCACTTTTAATACTGCAGAGGTAAGCATTAACTGTTTTTAACTGTAATACCAGTAAAAATACCAAGCTTTTAAAATAAGTAGGTAGGTTGAGGATGTCTGTGTATACTAATGTATACAATATTCACTAATGACTTGTCCATCGCCACTTCTAGGCAGCTGAAATGTGCGCCTGTATATGCGTGACTAAGGGTCTGTGACTCCTGGAAGAGTGGAAAAACCTTAAGTAATGAGGTGACTGCCATAGATCACCGCTTGCAAGAAATGGAGTCTGAAACCAACAGCATCAAAGATCCTGTCAACGTATTTCCACTTCAGTTGCTTAGAGCTAAGTTGAGCTAAGTAGCTCTTCAGGCAAGTGATTGAAACGGTGCCCTCGGATCATGTGTGTGCGTGTGTCACATTAGTTACACTCTTTCACTCCCACATGAAGTATTACTTTATTGATGTAGTTCAGGAACCTGAGAAGCAGTCTGGAAAGCCTGCACCATAGTTTGGGCAGGGGTCTGCTGGAGCGCACTGTAATCCCCTCTCTGGTGGCAGGTTTCCCTCTGTGCCTGTGGATGCTCGCTCCACTGCGGCAGGGCCTGGCGCCAGGCCCGTCGGCTTTCACAAGGCAGAATTTCTCTGCTGTACAGGCAAAGCTGGTGCGTGGCAGTGCAGTAGCATGTGAGAAGACATTACATAGAAATGGTCCAAGAGTCCATAAAAATTTCAGGAATGAGATAATCGAACATGTCTGAGAGCTGCCATACGTGGTACTTAGGAAAAATACAGGAGAAGCGTAACACTGTTTTCAAGCGGGCTGGAGGAGTAGAGGGAGGAGCAAAGCTGTTCTTAAAGGTTAAGTGAGAAACTCTTGTCTTGAATTTCTAATATTAGCTGGCAGTGAAGACTTCTCTGCATGTGAGGTGCTCGTCTACTGTTTTACCTCACAATTTGTTTTTAATAGGATGTATGTGAAGTCATGGTATGCATATTCTTTTGGCACTTATCTACACATCACTTTGTTCTAAGACTTGAAAAGAATGGTCTCTTGAATATATATTTTTCCAACCATTGTTTTATACTCAGTCCAGTTGCATTTACTTTTTCCTCCCATTGTTTGTCAATTTCTGCTTCATTTTTCTAGAAACGGTTCCTAGTAACTCTTAACATAGGTTTTATTTTTATTAGCATTACTGAGTAATACTTACTGGTGGAAACAGTTTAATGAAATTAATGTCAGTAAAATTTGTTTGAATATACTTCAAGAATAGTAAGTTTTTTGAGGATTTGGGCTTAAAATATTTTAAAACATCAAATTACTTAAATTTTTATGGATAGTAGTGCTGAGCTTGTTTATACCCATAGACGTGACAGGTGTCTGTTTCTGCTCTCATTAAACTTCAATTTACCTCTAGGGGGGAACATTAGTGGTTAAGTATAGTTCGGATATAGCCAGTTACAAAATGTTTCTCTGAGGCTACAGAATTATAAAATCCCTTTAGCATCATGGTCACTGACAAGTTTTCTAATATGTTGGGCCTTCCCAGTGTATGAGAAGGGCTTCCCTTGGTTAATAAGCAGTCGTAGACCACATCAGGATGTAATTGCCTGTGTACTTCAAGATTCTGGTGTTAAGTCTGTGCATCTTCAACTACTTGCCTTCTAGGCAGCCCAAAGATTACCATTTAACATAAGTGCCTTAGATTTGTTGACTGAGACTTGTCTAAAGTGATTTAAAGTGTTCACAAAAGTGTTTTACAGTGCTTGCTTTATTGAAGAATGTTGTAAGTTAAGCCTCTGACATTTGACACTTTAATGGTATTTGGACAAATCAATAAATTGTGCATGTGTGTGTATATATACACACACATGTACATACACACATATTTATTTAGTCATTTCCAATCTGGCTAGCTGATAAGGAAGACTGATAAATTTAATGAGGGGAGGCCTTCAGCAGTGGAGAGCTAAGCGTTGCAAATGTACAGAAACTTGAATTACCAGGGGCTGTTAGAACATTTTAGAAAAATCTCTGCTGTGATGTTTGGGATAATCACATAGGACTCAAGATTTTAACGAGAAGTTTAGTCTAGCAGGGTCAGCCTGAAGGGTAATGAGTTAGTCAGCAAATGCTGGCATGATACTTCTGGATACAAGAGATGGGAGGTTAATGAGAGAACGCAGATGGGAAGGCATGAACAAATTTTGAAGAAGTTTTACCCTTTGGCTTTTGTACTACTACAGATATCGTAATAAATGAGAAATGAAAGAGGCAATGTAATAGTGATGATGTGCTAATATTTTTTTGATACGAACTTGAAAGGATCCTGCAAGAGTCTGCAGGAAGTATTCCAAGGCATGATAGCGCCTTGCAGCATTTAAGACCATTTTAGTTACTTAATATTCAGATGTAAAACTTCTTTTGATGCCTCTTTTTCTTGTAGCTTGTGGAACTTCATGGACTTGGATTTGGTGTTTTATGTCCCGTTTTTCTTTCTCCTTGTCTGCTGGGGGACCTCCCTTTTCCTGTCTGCTTCATATTCTTCCTGCATTGAACTCCTCCTGTTATTCTTGTTCATGTGCAAAGTGCTTATTATTAAGAACTTGCTGGAAAGGTCACGCAGATGCACCTTTTCACCCTTGCTCAGATGACTTCCATTAGGGAAGTACAGGTGTTTCCTCAGTTGGTAGTTGTGCACAGAAGTGGTGACCAGCAGTCAGAGGAGAGCAGTTTTGTGTGTATGCTTACACTTACACACACCCACATATAGAATCCTTTGTGTAAGGGTGTAGCAGCTCATCACCTCTCACAGTGGTGTTATAGTTAACGGAGTGAGCAGGTTAGTGGCCAGGTATGCTAGTCAGAAATTTGAGTTTGCAAACTGGAAGAGTCATTGCAAAGTTAAGGATGCAACTGCCAAGCCGTTTGTTAGACTGAACTGAACACAGAAATAGGCTTTGAGAGGTACTGAAGAGGTAGAGAGAATCTGCCAGCAGTGTGACTTGCTCTTCTCCAAGCAAGATCATGCAAACTTGTGGTTTGCAGGATGGAGGAAATGAGCAGATAATGGCAGGGCTGGCCTTTACTGACTAGGACCATAATTACCAATAATTTGTAGCCAGAAAACAATGTTGTTCACAGAAATTGGCAAAAAACTTGTAAATGTTGATTCAGAACCAGTGAAATTGCAACACTGCTTTTGTCCACTCCAGAGCTGTGCTGTGTCATGTTAGGATTCTTATGCAGGTGAACAAATTTAGCTTGCTGCTCGGGTTCTGAAGTTCTTCCTTAAAGTTTCCTTATCTTTTAGTTTAGGCTTTGATTTTTTTTTTTTTTTCTGGCTTGTTTAAGCTTTTTTTTTTTTGGGGGTGGTGGTGGTTGGATTTTTTTTATGTCTCTCCCAAAATGCAAGTCCTTGAGAAGATCTTGTAAATATTTAGAGATTTTGAGTAACAAAGGCAGCTTTATTAGGATTGGCAAAAGAAGAATCATAAATATCTCACATGTTGCTATTTCTAACTAAGAACATACTCAGCGTGAAGGTCCAATTTAACATCAGTTTAGTAGAGCTGTAGACCCCTAATTTCCCCCCTTAATTAACTGATCACCAGTTAATTCCAGTACATATTCCTGCTGGCCTTTTTTCATGGCTTATTCCCAGCTGGCATGTGTAATTTTGTCTGTTTTCTGGTCTAGATGTGAAGTCACCTGCTACCCAGACTGCCTGCCTTCAGCTAGCAATTGCCCCTGCCCTGCTGCTAATCTTAGGTTCTGGATGGTGTGCAGCTGGAGTTCTGGATTTGTGCAGTTGCCTGTGACTTCAGGCTATCTGTGCATACACAAACAAAACATGTTTTAAAACACTCACGGACAACCTTTCTTAGTCCCTCTGCTCCCATGTTTTTCTTGCTTATCATCTGTTTAAATTAAATAATAGTAGAAGCAAAAGCAGTTTCTTAAAAGCACTGACTTTTTACCTGGCTAAGAAGGAATTTCAGTCGTGTTGATGAAATGTGGATATATTTCCAGTAAGAATCTGCTGTAATATTTGTGTTCTGAATTTGGATGTGGATCATAGCTGCTGTTAGGGAATGGATAGCTTCTTGGAAGACTTGGCTGCTTTCAGTTTCAGCAGTTCCTGAGCAACCACACAAGTTATGTGAGAGTTGCAGTTGGACATAGCATTTTAATTTATATTTCAAAATAGTAAGCCGATATTTCTTAGCTGTTTTGGATTTTAGGAGTGTGTGAAAGAAGTACTTTTGGTTTTACCCTCTGTTGTTGATTGCTAGTAAATGTTTATTGTTTCTAGAGTAGTGAAAGGAGGTGAGAGGGTGTCCTCGGATACATTTCTTTTAGGTGTTTGTAGGCAACATAAACTTCTGTTACTTCTAGGTCAACAAATTGTGTATGTTATCTCTTACTCATACTTGAAGCTTCATACACATTTTGCATCACAATCTTAGCTGTTCAGGGTTTTCATGGCAACCTGTCCTATTATTGTAGCAGTGCATATGTTGCATGTGCAGAACAGTCTTCATCTCATTAGGTGTGTAATGCCTTGCCCATCAGAAAAGTGTTAGGGAGATTTAAAAAGTGTTAGGGAGATTTAAAAAATGCCTAGCAGGAAGAAGTGAAGTCTTTTTGGTTTGGAGTCAGTTGATTCAGTGCACTGCACAACACAGGACATGATGATCTGAAACACAGGTGGGAACAAAATCAGTCTGTTCAGGTTTTGGGTGCCAAAATAAGAGTGGTTCCTGCAATCTAGTCAATGTGCTGAGCTTTTAGGACGTTATTTCTGTTTCCCTAAATGTTTTTCTTCAGCACGATGTCACAAGAGAGGTAGACGGCTGATACCACTTCTATTGGCTCACGCAAGTTGAAGTGGCCGTAAAACAAGGAGAGTTGTGGGCTGAGGGATAGGATGGCCGATGAAGTTACTGTCTACACTGCCCTGTCGATCTAACAGATGTTAGAGCTGCTTTTTAACCAGCTCCTGGGCACTGTATCGTGCAGCTTGGGATTAAAAGGAAGTGCCACTGGCACTCTTGCCACACCGTAACCAGCAGCAAGCCATGGCATGGGAGGTAGCGATTGACAGAGAACTCAGATGTTTGTTGGAGTGACCTGCTTGTCAGCTGTCTCAGCATAGGTTGTCCAGGTTTGTAGTACTACATGTCAAAGGCAGTTAACGCTTGTTTCCATTTAAAAAAATGGTTAAATATTTGTCTAATAATGGACACACATTTTTTTTCCCACACTTCAAGAAGTTGATTCTCAGGACAATGATGGCTAATGCCATCCTGTGCATTCTGTTTTGCATATTAATGTATGTTGTGCTGACTTAGGTTACTGTAGTGCTCTTTCATGTGTTTCTTTACAGGGTTTTTTTTTATGAGAAGAATGAAAATTACTGCAAAACACAGCAGTCTTAAAAAGACTGAATTTCAAGTGACCTTTAGAAGAACTAGTACTGTTATTTCCTTGTTGTAGGGTGAGTTTTGGTTTTAAGACAGATAGATCCCAGTGATGTCTCTGAATACAAGTTACCTTTTTAAGTGTTTGTCTTGAGCACAGAATCTCATTTGTGCACGTTTCTGCCCAACTATCTGTACTGTGGATTTATTTTACTATAGGATTGAATAGATGATCAGTAAGTTAATTTAATACAGAATTGGAGGTTAAATTAGGCAGTAAAATGAAGTTATGACTTCTTTCTTAATCCAAATAACATGAAGGGTTCTTGTTTAATCTTGAAAATATATGTATAGTTTAGTGAACTTTGTTAGACTTTTTGACTGAGCAATCAGCATGTAATTTGCCAAGCCTTATTTCAAAATCTTGTTTTTATGACTTGATTACTTGAGAAGAGCTGAGTCTGTACTAGAGGATGGATAGTGAGGAGAACCATAGTGTACTCCAGAGTGCTGTAACAAGGGCTCTGGAGTTCATGGTGATGTTTGCTGCAGACAGCCGGTGCTTGGCTGGCATGGCAGCGTGCATCTAGCTGGTGCACAGCAGTTTCTGAACCATGTAGGAAGCTCCTAACTTCTGCAGCCAGGCAGCATGTGTGGGAGAGGTCTCTCTCCTGCCTGATGGGGTGGGAGGCAGCAGGTGCTGAGGACAGGGGTGCTCTCTTCAGGGCAGTCTGTTTGGAGGACCTGGGTGGGTTGGGGCTGTTGGGGTACTTGGCACAGCTGGGTGGCCGCAGACCCACTCTTGTGTCTCACAGAGAAGGTCCTACAGGTCCCAGTGCACTGCTGCCCAGGCTCTAGCTACGGTAGTGGAGGATGTGTAAGAAGTGCCTCCAGGACTGTAGTAGGACTTTCAAAACCAAATAACCATCCTCCCCCTCAAGGTAGACAGTTCTTTTTGCCCTGTCTTTGAAACAACACAAAAAATCGTCTTCCATTCCTGCTCAGTTTCTTGGTTGGTCTTGTTTGTTTGAGTTTTTTGTTTTGTTTTCTTCTGTTGCGTGACTGGAGGTAATAAGGGCTGTGACACGAGAGAAGAGAGTTAGTTGAATTTTATAGCAATGGCTATAACTTAAATTCATGTTTGAAAGGAGGTAAGAAGAAAAATGTCTGTTGCGTGTGCATAATCTTCTCATTTTGCCTTCTCTCTTTCTTGTCTTGTGACACTTCAGTAATATACTCAGTGTAATACTTTACTTGGGATAAACTATTGCTAGATTTATCTGAATGCTTAATTCTTTTCTAGTTATACCATTACTCATTTTTAAACTGCCTGGTATTTTTCAGATCTGTCATGTGATTGCATAGAGTTTCCTAGCCTGTAATTCACATTTGTCAGGCAAAAACATCTCTCCCATTAAACAGCTATTCTGACTGAGATCACATTTAAGAAAATGTTTCTCCTAGTTGTCTGCTGAGGAGTATCAAATTTTATTAGACACTTGCTGCCTCTGTATTGGACCGGACAAAAAAAAGGGACAAAAATAAAAGCAATGTTGGTAGTTGCTACCCTACAAATGGTGGCTTTTCTTCGGAACTTGGCTGTTCTCTCTCATAATTAGCCCTTGTGGTTAGTACTTTCCTCTTAATCCCGGCCCGCTTTGGAAGATAAGGAGACCTTGGAAGTAATTTAGGCAACTAGATGTTGTCTGAGAGTCGGCAGCTTGTTTGCAGTGTCGTTTCTACTTTGGAAACACCTTTTTGATTTCCTGTTTAAGATCTTGCAAAAACAGGCTCTGTTTGTCTTAATTCAGTTCCTCCCAGGGGAAGGAGGGGAATCCCTCAATTAGACCTAGGGCTTGCAACCAGCCAGGGCCCTCTGATGTGGCATCAGGGCCATGGGAAGACTGAGGATCTTGTCTAATGTTTTCCGATGCTTTGTATTTTTAGTGCTCTGGTTCTGGTTTTGAAAACCCATGACAGTGAAATTGCTGCTTGACATTATTGGTCAAACTCTGTTTCGGAGAGTTGAAGTATGCCCTTTCCTTGAACCCAAAAATATTAGCCAGAGATACCTAATTTCAGCTCACTACTGCTGTAATTTGTGTCTCACCTCCAGTATCCAGAGCTGTTACATTCTGGTTTTATTATATTGGAAAGCCTTATTTTCCCTAACTTGGAAAAAAAGTTTAAATAAATCTTGTTCCCAGAGTTGTGCTGGTTCAACCAGAAATGTATATTTTCAGTTGGTTTAGTTAAACCAGTACAAAACTCCGTGAGAATCTTCCAATTCTCAGTTTAAGCTTTGTGTGTTTCTACCTGGATGAAGTGAATGAAGAAGGTTCGAGCTACACAGGTAGAAATGTGACAGACTTTTGTTTCAGTGTAACAATAATGTTATGCTCTGTCTGAAGGGAATCCAGTCTGGAGCAACTTTGGATACTGTGTAAAATGAACAACATCAAGTTAATAGTGTTATGAATATCTGGAAGACAACTTTTTATGCATTCTTTTTCTTGCCAGGTTTCCTTCAAAGCCATTAATTAAACTGTTCATGCGTGCTTTATAACACTGGAATGAAAACCGGTTGGACCAGATGCGTGGGCTTTCTATGGTCTCCCTTATCCAGAAAGCGAGTCTTGTCCTTGTCCTGCAGGTCTGAGCCCTGGTGGGATCACAGGGAGCATGGAATTGGAAGTTCTTGTAGTGTGAAAGGTTGGAGTATCATGTGCAGGTTTTATTTATGAATAAAGGGTGAGGGTGTGTTTGTACAGCAGGCGAGCGTGTCTCGTAACTCATTCCAAAGAAAACCTTGTCTATAGTGTGGTAATTTAGGAGCCGATGTCTAGACTGCTTTGAGAAATAGTAAACATGATGTCTTCAGAACAAAACCACGAGAGTTTAAGAAAAATGGCTGCACATTATATTTTTAATATTTGACTGAATTCCAGGGAGATCAGAAGTATTTTGGCAGCGTTTGGTCTGCCTGACTGCTACATGAATTACGGAAAGAATTCATATGCCAGTCCATAGTAACACTTTCTTTCTTGAATACAGCAGCTTTGGATTTGCATAATTACATGTATATATTTGTCAGTAATGGAAAATCTGTACTTAAAATAGTGGTGCACAAGTTTATGTACATCTTCATCTTATTAAACTGTTTATACATGTTTGAGAATCCATAACATGCAATCAAGCTCTTCAGTGTTCGGCCTAAATAACTTGATCTTTGTACTGGTGTACAGAGCTGTTCATTTTTTGTCTTCTACTACAGTTAATTTCAAACACTTCAACCTCAAGAATACTAAAGTAGTTTCAGGTGGCAGGTAAATGCAGTTTTTCTGTTTGCATCATGCAAAGTGCTTTTTGTTAGTGATTGATCAGTGTGCTTACTGGGCTGTTGGAACAGCTAGAATGGAGCCATAGTGGTATTTCCATCATTTAAGTCTTTCCCATTGGATTGTTCTGGTTGGTTTTGGTTTGGGGTTGGGGATGTGGGGGGAGATGAGGAAGGCTTCCTAGTTCAGATGAGGTTACTTTTCTGTACAGGTGTTGTCAGATGCAGTGCAATTACCAGTCCCAGAGATCTCTGAATTCCAGTGTATTTGTAACCATCACCCAAATTTGGTGTCAGGAAACATTAACGGGGTGTTATAACATCTGGATGGATTTTCCATTTGATGCCAAACAGTGTTACGCCATAGATTATGCTGAACTTAAGTCAGTCTCTAGATGAGTGCATGTACTTAATCTTTGCAAAGCTGTCATCAATCTAGGTATTAGCAGTGCCTCAACAAATCTGCATTGTATGTATCATCGAAATGACGTTCTCTTATGGATTAAGTAAGAATTAAAATGATGATCTGGGAAATAAAAACAAGTCTTAACGTTCAGTAAAATTATGTCTGTTTGCATCATTTGTTGTTCCTAGGGTTTTTTAATATACCTTGTTGTTCCAGAATAGTGTTGGTTTAGAATATTGTGGTAGAATTTGTAACCCAGTATATTCAACATTGCTGTCAATAGTGTTTTTGGTTTTATATTACCCACTGGTCTATCAAGAGGTTGCCTAGCAAGGGGTGTGGTATTAGTTACTATTTCTGTTCTAATGGCCTCAGAATTCATTAGATACTTTCGTTGGTCTCCTTTTTGCAGGAGAAGTAATCTTGATGGGTCTGGACCAAGGGAATATGATTGGTAGTTGAAATGTGTAATTGAAAAGGGGAGAAATCTGTTATATAGTGTTTTCTTAAGTTGTATTTCATTTTTTAAAGAACAAGCAATTATACTGCTTTGACACCTTAAAGAAGTAAAGGCTATAAAGCTTCGAGAAATTTTGTGCAGTGGTGAGCCCCATCTTCACATATGTATTCTTTGCAATATGGGAGAAAAACTGGCAGGACTGCATGCCATTGTAGTTAAACTGTTAAACACAGAAACTTGAAGGGAGAAGCTTGTCTTACCTGTTTGAGGAGTATCTGTCAGCATATTTAAATGAAATTTTATTTTGAAACTCTATGTTTGTAATTATTAGCACATTCCTAAGCAGCATAACTAGTTTGTGATCAAATGGTGGAAGTATCTTCAAAACAGGTAGCAACATTAATTGCACTGTAAACTCTGCCCCTTTTGTATTTATTTGTATTATTTGTATTTTTATAGGATTACAAAGCCTTTGACATTTGCTGACTGTGTTGGCGATGAGCTTCCTTTAGGATGGGAAACTGTTTATGATCAACAGATTGGAGTTTATTATATGGACCACATAAATCGTGAGTAGATGTATGATTATTTTGAGGAATCCTAGGGAGCTGATGTTAACTGATGGCAGTAACTTTGTTTCTGGTTCCATTTATGCACCTAAGGCTACAGTGAGAAAAAGCATGCAAGTAATTTCTGTCATCTCATCTTTCAAATATGGGCACAGTCCTTCCAGCTGTAAAGAATTTTACAGCCTATGATCAAGTTTTAGGCACTATAACTATTTTGTTTTGCACTGTCAGACTGTGGATTATCAGCAACTGTTGATTTTTGTCATATATCAATCAAGATTTCCATGCTATAGTCTTGTATTTCCTATTTTTCCAATTGCCCATAGTTCACTGCTCTATATTGAAAACCAAAGTACATGCTGAGAGAAAAGTTGATTTTTAATTAGAAGCGCGATGAAGTACAATAATTTCAACCTCTCTTAAGCTGTATGTTTTGTGCAGTAAAAAGTGCTGTCAAAAAGACAGCAGGTGTGCCTTTTGGAAACTTAAGAGGGAGGCATTTCCAACCTTTTCTCTTTTGGAATACTGCTGAATTAAATCACCATTTTCTGTCATGTTTGCCAGTATTGCTTCTAAAAAAGGTCTTACCTTTACAGTTTTGTGCTACTGCTACTACTGCTGCTGTTACTGTCATGCTGCTATCATTAGTTTTCTTCTCACCAATGAGTGAATGCCTTCAGTATTGTGGGAATTAGCAGTTGGTGGGGAAGGAGAAGAGAAGAAAGTAGTTCTATGTGTTGTCACAGCAATGGTAAATAGTATCATCTGCAAAGCCAACCTCAATGCTAATATCAAGTCTGTGAAAAAAATAAAAGTGTAGAAACAGTGTTTGGCTTCCTGCCATCATTGGAATTACTTGTGTATTGTGGTTTCACACTTACTTATTAAAAGAAACACAAAACACCAAAATAAACCAAAAAACCCAATAGAATAACAAATGTTCCCATGATAATGTTTGACCCACACAGGCACTTAGTTGTTCTGACATTAACAAAGATCACAAATTTAATAATAAACATTAAATAGCTGTTAATGCAGTGATCACAGGGACAGATAGTCAAGACAATTGCTAGGCTATAAATGTAGACTGTTAGGTAATTCTTAAAATAACACTGTTTAAAAGTAGTAGTAGCTTAATGATTGATGTTTAAATTGTCATTGTAACTTCAGTTAATGTTAAAGTTTGACAAAAACTGAGGTTTAAATCAGAGTACAGCGATGGAGTGCACTTGCGCCCCTATACGTACATGTGCTTGAGTCCATATATTAAAAAAATATGAGGGAGGATGTTAGCAACTTTTTTTTTTCTCAAAAATTGTAAAGGCTTTAGGAGTCCCTCTAGGTAAGGAGTAGAGTGCAAACTCTATTGTAGTGCTGTGATGAAAAAAAGCTACTAAAGCATCTTACCGATAGACATGTGTGACAGGAATAACAGTCACTGTCTCATGCAAAAGAAATCACTCCCTCTTGCTTTTCAGACTTACTTATTAGCTGCTTTATTACAGGCACCAAGTTTGAACTTAGAGAAAGGATATTAATCATTGTTAGCGAGTCAGATCTGGCTTGCTTTTTTTTTCCTGTGCAATTGAGAGAAAAAACTATGGAAGAGAGTCTTTGCAAAGGGAAACTGAATTCCCAAATGCCCAGTGGGAAGGCGCAGAAAGAGATTATTAATATAAATGGATCTGGGAAAGTAAAGGTAGTCATATTTGGAGAGGTAATGTGTAAACAGAGGGAGAGAAACTTCATAGGGCTAGTGCTGAACTGAGTGAAAGGAATCATTCTGCAATTAACAAGGTTGCAAAATTTGTCTCTTTCATGATAACTAATTATTTGCAGCCCACAGATATTATCCTAAATGGTAATGCAACCGTCGCAGCAAAATGGGTTTGTCACCCTTAGGCTAATATAGTGCTTGTGCGTACAAGCAAGATTTGTATTCAGAGGGAAGACAGAGTTGATAGTATAGCTGGATAATTATTATTCAAAAATTAGTAGGATACTCAGGCCAATTTTAAACTGTACCTGTTTAAAGGTACCTGTCAAGACTGCATTAGACAGCTTTGTAGAAGTGAGAACTAATGAGTAGACAATCCTATGCATCATGAGATGGTGTCAGGCGAGTGGCAGAGATGATGTGGGAGCTAAAGAGATGTTTTTCTGATACAAGTCCCTTTACACTGTATGCTGAACTATTTCTAAAATAATTCAAACAGCAACTTCCACATGAAAGCATTTGGACTGCCTTTTGTGGCTGACTGGGTTAGATGCTTTACACAGCACTGGAGTTCTGTGTTAATTGACAAAACAGAAGTGCTCTTCAGTTTCAAGAAACACTGTGAGAAAATGCAAGGGGTAATTCAAAGGGAATTTCTAAAGTTTTGCTTACCAGGGACGTCTCACCCTTTATGCACTGTCTCAAGCTTTTTGCCCTTGCACCTTTTAAAAGAGAACAGTAATACATCTGATTTTTTTCCAAGCCTCTTGCTAGGTTTGTTTACCCAGAAAGTAATAAGATTTCTAGGCAATAACTTCCCGTTTGTATTGAAAAAACTCCAGGAACAGAGGAATCTTCTGTAAATCTCAATGGTGCTTCCAGCCCTGATCTCCATCTTGTTCTGTAAATTCAGTACTTTGTTGACACCCTTACTAAGCTGCTCTTGGCTCTTGTCCAAGCATTGCTTAAAAACCTTGGCGGCTGCCAGCCGCAGAATTCCTTTCCCTCCTTCTCAGAGTCTTGGGAGCCTTTGAAGTCTCCTTTAACCAGTTGGGCATTCCCCAGTGAGGGAATAATATATTCTCTGCATTTGTCCAGGGCTGTGCTTGAAATACTGTAGGGTTTTTTGGTTTGCTTTGTTTTTTTTTTTCTTAATTTGGTTATGAAGAAATGAATTTTATCATGCAACGTAGCTTTAGTTTTGCTGTTACATGGCAAACTTATGTAGAAATCGAGGCCAAAGTGAAGCCTCTGTATTTTATAAAATAGTGAATGTCACTACCATACTGAAGAAGTTTTCTGCATCAGAAGAATGTTGCTAGCTTTTGAGAAGGCATCTGAAATAACTTCTTAACAGATGCAGTGCCCTGTAGATTAATGTGTGGTATAACATTTTGGCTGTTTGTTGAGATTAGAACTGTTTCTTATTGAAAAAGAGACATTAGGATGCAGCTTTTCTGTCTCGTAACTGTTTAGTTATTTCTGCATAGCTTCCATAGGGGATTAGCAGTTTCAGGAATACTAGATTTGCACAGATTTCAGGAATATTTACAGGCAGGTGAGATAACATTGGAAATTATCATGCCCTCAGTAAGGGATGAGCTGCAATGTGAACTGCTTGTCCTGCATGCAGCAAGGAATTTCTAAAGCCTGAAACAAGCCATAGCACATCCTGTCAGATGAGCTGGAAGGTGCTCCTGGGAATCGACGGATAGGGGAAGAAATTGCCATACTGTAGGCACCATCTTTATACTGTTGCAGTGTGAGGAGTTGTGGAGAAAAAAATTCAGCTGTTGAGAGAAAAGGTTATTAGGAACCTAATACACAAATCTGCTGGAAGTAATGCTCATAAATGAGCTGTTTATGTACTTTTCAGGTGGCTCTCAAATGACAGAGCTGCTAACATGACCTCGACACCACTAGAGTTCTTAATGTGTTGGTTTCAGTCTTTTATAGTTTCTTATTTCATCACTGACACCAATGTACTGCATTATGTATACAAGATTAATACAAAACAACTGCCTTTCAGCTCTCGTGAGAAACAAGGTTTGGAAAATATGACTGGGTGCTTACCTTCTGACCGTGCTGCAGGTTCTGCTGCTGCTTTGAGCACTGATGTTGCATTGAGCAACTTCTTACTACTAGAGCTTCAATCATCAGAAATTAACATTCATTAAATGTGAGAATTTATATTGGCATCCTCTGAGCATCACCACAAAAAGAAAACAAACCAGTGTATTTTAGGATTTTAATGTTTGTGTCCTCCTCAAATGTCTTTGCAACTGCAAAGAGATTGCTGTACAGTAATAACCTTGAAAATCAGTGTATTTGGGAAAGATTTTGTACTGGAAATGCGTTTTTGATTTGTATGAATATGAACTGTTCTAAACCCTGGAAAAGGAAATGAGAGTGCTGTTTCTTAAGACAAAACCCAGAAGCCGTTTAAATGCCTTTATGTATTTGAGATTAAAATGCTAACTCTTCTGTTGAATGACCTTATCCTTTTTAATTACACCGGTGTGGTCACTGACTTTTCATGATGTTATACTTGTGATGTTGTATGTAGTATCTTAAGGTTGATCCAACCTTTTATAGAGTTACAGGCTAAGGATTGAGATACCTTTCACTCTTCTAGGTGCTTCTGGCTTTTTAGGTAGTTCTCAGAATTTTCAAGTTGATTATGAGGGTAAATTAGAGCCAAATCACTGTTTTCTTTGGATTTGCTCTAATTTGTAGAAAAAAGAATAAAATTTAAACGTCTCTTATATTTGAAAGGGCTTTTCCTGTTCTTCTACTCTGCATCCTTTCTTCTTGTCCAGGCTAATGTGATTTTGAGCAGCATAGTGTTAGGTGTCCAAGGTGAGAACAGAATGAAATATAAATTATTTTGTTGAAGTCTTACAAATTTTTTTTCTGCTTTTCTCCTTAGAGCTCACACAGATTGAGGACCCAAGGGAGCAATGGAGACGGGAGCAGGAACGCATGCTGAAGGAATATTTAATAGTTGCCCAGGAGGCACTCAATGCCAAGAAGGAGATCTACCAAATAAAGCAGCAGCGTTTCGAACTAGCCCAGGAAGAGTATCAGCAGTTGCACAAAATGTGTGAGGATGACAGCCGTTCTTATGCCAGCTGTGAGTTGATGACCCTTTTGATTTACTCACCTGCCTCTCACAATATGTGGTGTAAGAAATAGTGTGAAGTGTTTACATCATCTGAATGAAGATCCTGACTGCAGAAGATCTTCTGTAGAAGATCTGTACCAGAGAAGACTATGCTATTTAGGGACTTGCATTTCTTGTTAAGTCTGTTAGCATGTGTCTTTTTAACATTAAACAGGGATGTATCCCAGCTAGCATCGCTAGCGTCTTGGAATGTGTTGTAGTGATGCTTCATGCAAGGCAACAAAGACAACACTGAATCTGGCTTGGACCAGCCTCCTACTTGCACTCCTGAATTCATAGATTATTCACTCTTGTCGTGGTAAGGAAACAAGCTTAGGGGAAACCTTCTGCAGAGCCATGGTCAGTCTGTTGACTTTATAAAAAGTTAGGGACAAGGTATTGTGGTCAAGAGTCCCTCTGACAACAAAGTAGGAAGAGGTGTTTTATTAGTACACTGAATGGCAGCCTCTGATCCTCATGCTGGTGGTGTAGGTTGTAGAGCCTTGATTTCTTGTCCTTTTAATTCTTCAGATGTCTCTGATGACTTGGAATGGATTGTAACACTTCTGAAATCTGAAGCTGTCGCACCACTATAAGGGCTCTTGGCTGGTGCAACAGGGAGAGGTATCTTTGCTGAAGAGTCAAAGTAACCTCGTTCTAAAACATGTATCAAATGGATGTACCCACCAGCCACGTGGAAATGTAGTGGAGTTCCACTGCACTGGTGGCTTTTCAGTGGCTGCCCTGTGTACAGCTATTGTTTAACTGCAGGATTTGCTGGTAAATGCCAAGTCCTTGCTAAGTGTGGGAACCTTTGCTTAGCCCTTTCTGAAAATGTTGAAGAAACATGACTGTGGAGAAGGGGTTAAAGCAGCCATCTGGATGGAAGTGTTTAGCTACTGACCCAGTGGTATTTAGTAGGCCAGGGTAATTCATATGTATGCCAAAATCCTGAATAAAACATGTTCTCTAGGGTTGAGGTATCCCAGATTGTCTTGACCAAGTGTTCTTTTACTGTTGAATTGGAGCTATCTCATCTTTTTGTTTAATTTTAAATATATGTATTCTGTGATTTGGTTTGTCACATAACTGAACAGTTGTGACTATTTGTTTTTCTTCCTGTTATGTTCAAGTTTCTTAAAGATTTTTTCTTTCTTACCAAGAAAGGAGTTTAAAAAAAAAAATTAAACAGTTGGTTAGGGTTGGAAAGGACCTTAAAGATCATCACATTCCAATCCCTCTGCCATGGGCAGGGACATCCCTGACTAGACCAGGCTGCTCAAGGCCCCATCCAACCTGAATGTTATAGTGTCATCAATATGTTTTTAGATGATAAAAATCTAAACATTTATTGCAGTACTTTTCTAGGAGCTTGGGCTTTTTTTTTAGATGCTTTGCAGTAGTTCTGTGGGATACTTTGTTGAATTACTTCAGGTAAAGAAACTTCTGTTGCAGATGATAATATGCTAGAAAAAATAGAACCTGTTTTTCATATTTTTAAAGCTCTTGGAAAAACAAGTTGCTTAACAGCAGTGAAGTGTGACTGAAAATGATACAATTTAAATTATCTAGCATGAATGCAAATGCTATGTCAGTTGACATGTTTCTCAGTCTTCTGCTAGGTTGGTTTTTTTTAGGTATGTCTGTGGAATCAAGATATTGTAAAACCATTTAAATAAAGCCTTTAACTTGTTTTGAGGTGAAAAAAATCTCTACAGATATGTTAATATGCACCTGTGTTGAGAAAATGGTATGGGCTGATTAGTCAGATGATACATTTAAAAAAAGTAATCCCTTTTGGGATTAATCATGCTGTCAACTCCAGATTCCCCAAGGCTTCTCCACTTGTTTTTCTTAATTTGATGCTGTCACTCCACCCTGGGATGCTTGTTTCTCCATTTATTGTACAGAAACCTTAGGCTCCCGATTCAAGCACGGTTAGATGACCCAAGTAATCTTACTGGTTATCCCTGCCCCCACCACTGCTTGTTTCAGTCTGTTGAGTTGAAAGAGTTAAAACTTTGGAACCGAGTGTCTCCCTCTGGGCTGGTGGGTGCTGCCATTGACTCAGCGCCCTGTGCTCGGGAGTGGGAGGCCCTGTGAGCTCAGAGGTTGTGGGCTGGCAGGGAGGTGCCCGTGCAGCAGTTTTGTGACTCAGTTGTGATCAGCCCTATTTAAAAAACAAAAACATCCATAGAAAACCTTGGATTTAGGGAATTTAGTCCAAGCATGACTACTCGTTTTGGCAAGTTCCTGCATGTGTGACGTGACGTGACCTTGTCATGGCAGCAGCCTCTTGAGAGTCGAAGGGCGCAGTGCAGCGCAGGCACAGATAGAGCAGTCTCAAAGCAGCAGCCTCTGGAGGCTCTACTGGAGGATGGTCGGTCTAACAGCACAACCCCCTCCACTCACGTACCAGGCATTTTTCAGTGCTGCCCTGAATGGTTCACTCACTAAATCATGGTTGGTCTTGCCCAGCCTGTCCTTTAGGATATCCCCCTTCATCTGTCTGGGCTTTAGATTGTGAAGCCACAGCTTAAAATCGTTGCCTGTGACTCCAGCTATACTGTGTTAAGAGCTCACTGCCGGAGGAGGTTGATGTGCGTGTTGGTTCCCTACATGCTTGCTTTAGGAGGCAACTTCTCTCTGTAGCCGATCTGCTTTTGTCTGGCAATGTTTTTGTTATGTCAGCGCACCTGCGGAGCAATTAGCAATCGTTAATGTTACACAAATTGCTTGCATCAGTAAATGCCACCGTCCTGTCCTGGAAGCTAGCTGCTTTTAGGCGATATGCATGCTGTGCTGCTATATACATACAGCTTTTGTTGTTGTTGTTGTTGTTGCTGTTAAGAATAAAATTCTGGCAGGCCCAAGATAATTCTTCAGTTGTACTTTTAGCACAGAGGATTATTTTAAAATCTAGTGATTTGTAACACAAATAACTAGTGCAGTGGTCTGTTAAATAGTGCCTTATCTTAACAAGTGTATTAACGAGGGAAAAAAAATAGTAAAATGCTGTTTTCCATCTGTTTAGCATTCTCTGGATTTTCAACTAATACCAAGTATGACCCATATCAGATTAAAGCAGAAATAGCCAGCCGTCGTGACAGAGTGAGTAATCATTTTTGATTTTGTAAAAATACAAATTAGGCATTGGGAAGGAAGGGGGGGACTGTGTGGGGTGTTTTTACTCTGAGCATTTACCGTGAGTGTTGCATGCGTTTTTTGAAATGCAATATTAAGAAATGCTTTTCAGTTTTGACCTGTTGTTAAATCAAGTCTCTGTGGTGAGTGACTTGCACATCCGTGTTACAAGCATCAAGATTTTTGCCTCAGGTGTCGGAGGCAAACTCAGCCAGGGTGTCAGGAATTGCTTTCTCAGTGCCAACTGCCATAAGTAGTAAAAAGTCTGAAACCAAATTATTTCTTGATTAAGTGCAGTTCAAACCCACTGTCTTCATATTTTCCCATTTATCCACTTTCAGTGGGTTTCCATGGATGTCAGCAAACTCTAAAATTAACTGTATGTTCACAAATTCAGTAGAAATGTTGGCCAAACAGAACTTTTTAGCTCCTTGGTGAGAGGAGTTCAAGCATTCTGACAGTGATGGGCAGTTCTGTAATAAAAAATTTCCCCTTCCCTGAATAGCTGACTATTGAATTTCTTCCACACTGGTTTCAAGCAAATCAATATCACGGTCGTAAACAATTAAGAAAAGTAGTTTAAACCATTAAGCACTAGAACCTAATTCTAAACGGTATGTTTCTTTCTATTAATGGATTAAATGGGGTTTAGCATGCTAGGCACTCAGCTCACAAAGTGTAAAAAAAAAAAAAAAAAGAGCACTTATCTTTGCAGGATAGTGTTCCATTTTTGTTGTAGTGACTATTTTTCACATGAGCGCCTCTGAAAATAAACCCTGCTCACCACCCTTCAAAGGCATTTATTCTATCTGTATATGTTTACTACGTGCTGACCAGTGTTTGCTTGTTGTACATACTCTGAACGTCAGCATATTCTAAACAAAAAAATAAGCCTTCTATATTAAAATAATATTTAAAGAAAATAAACAAGGTCTTCACTTACTAGACTTTTTCTCTCTTCCCACATCTTAACAAAGTCCCCAGGATAACCTGTTTAACTGAAGGTGTGTGTAGGCACTGAGTTGTTTCAAATAATAGAATAAATAATATGCATATTAAAGTGTGTGTATACACCATGTTCTTTTTAATTTTTATTCTTGGAGAGTGTTGAAAGAGTTGGTATAATCACCAACTCTTTTTGGGGAGATTTTTGGGGGCTGGTGTGATGAGCTTTGAGGAAAGAGTGAGAGCCTACAGGGAAGCAAGGGCTGCACAGGATTGTGTGGCTCTGGCAATCATGGTTTGCATCCCTGGAACTGCTTGAAGCCCCTCAGTATTGGAGCAGGGCTGACAGAGTTAATCTATGCCTGGATACGTAGGAATGTTCTTTTACTCATTTTGAAATTAATTTTTTAGTAATAGTTTTGTCACTTATTGCTGTACCTGTTAAAATCAAAGTACTTGGGGTAAATTTTAGAAAAAGTAGCAAGTTTGATACCTTGAGAAGAAAGCTATTTTGTCCATCCCTGCCTCTCTTTGGGCTCTCAGTTCAACCATATGCCTCACCACCACACAATGAAGCACTTCCACCACCCCACCCTCCCCCCAACCCTCGGACATTTGTCTGTAGTCCCCTGAGCCTTCCTCCTCCCATCACCCTTCCCTGTCTACCAGCTTTGGGAGGGCAAGAAGCTATTTCTTTGCAGATCATTCTTGGTGCTGATAGTGCTTTTCTAAGGTGTGCCTGACCTACTTAGGTAACTTCTTAACGCTACAAGAATATGTTTATGGAGACATCGCTGCTTTATCACTCTTGATTTATGCTCACTAGTTGGATTGGGGGATTGAGAGGACAGAATAATATGAAAGTAACTCTAGAAAATCATACTGCTGTTTCTGGGAGAGGGCAGTGATCTTGCTTTCCCCGGTAGAGGAAGTAATTTTTGAGTGTTCGGTTTTTCTAAGGTGACTAAAGAGTTGAAGACAGTTGAGAGGTACCTCTATGCTCCAGTGGGAGAGGAAAAGTCATAGGGATTGAAATGTTCTAGCTGTTAGCATAAACTATGGGAGATAGACTAGATAAAGAATGAAGAAATTCTTACTTTGAAAGGTGAATGTTGTGACTGCTCTTTCATTGATAGTTCAGAAACTGTTACTTACATGCAAATTGTAAAGCATAAGAAAAAACATAACTTACACCATCTCTTCCAATTTTTTAAAGTACCTTAAGATTTTGTATTTGAGAACCAATTACTTTTATATTGAAAGCTTCTGTTACATGTTATGACTTTATTTTGTTATATTCAGCTTTCTAGGCTAAAACGAGAGTTGGCACAGATGAAGCAGGAGCTGCAATACAAGGAAAAAGGAGTGGAAACTCTGCAAGAGTAAGTTAAGAGTTTGTGAGAGGATTTTTTTTTCTTTATTCACCTTGGAATCAATTTCTTACAAAAACCATTGCCAAAAAAAGGTTGAAACTTCTTAATTGCTTCAGAGTTTCTGCTGTGGTAGTTATGCAGGGTGAGAACGGTGTGAAATGATGGAAGAAGGGTTGGATGAAATTGTTTGGAATGGTAATTTCATAGATCCACATGCAAAAAAAGTTTCATAAGCTCTGCTTTTTAACTCTTCCTGAAAATGTTGTCGAGGTGGAATTAGATTTTTAAAATGTTTTGCAAAGATTTTTCTGGAGATCCCTACAGCCTGGAGCACAGCCGGAGGCTCCATGCAGTGGAGTAGTTGTACTGAGGCTTTTGGGCTGAGCATGGTACTTCTGGGAAGGGAGGCTCTGTGCCCCAACCCTGCTGCTGCTGCTTTTTTACCTGATGGCTGTCTCATTCTGCACAGAAGCTGATTTGTTGTGTGCTGTGAATTTGATGGTCTGAGAGACCTTGGGTTTTGGTGCATGTGTGAAGAGTGAGTGCCTGTGAATGTGACTCCTTGTCTCTCCCAGCTGTGAGGAAAGGTAGTAGCTCCAGGCAATTTGCCACTGCTCCCAGGGCTATTAGGCAGCCTGTGCTCAGTTTCCTTTGTACTCAGTGATGCCAAAGGTCACCTGCTGTGGTTACCCTCTCCCTGCTGCTCTTCCTGCAGGCCATCAGATGGGAACTGAGTGACTTCCATCTGTGCACTGCTTAGTCACCTACACGTATAGCACATACTTGGGATGCCAGGTCTTGGGATGCATCTTTTTCACTCCAATCTGTGGAAAAGATGGCAGGTAAACACAGGTGGTTGTGACTTCCAGATATGTTCAACAAGACCAGAGGCTGGACTGTATGTTGTACAGCTCTTGGGCTTGTTTTGGGCATGTGGCTCTGCGTTTCAAGATCTTGGCTGTTTTTCCACCATGCATGTGAATGAACTGCCCAATGCAGGCACTTCCTGAAAAGGCTGGAACGTGCACATCTAATGTGTTTTACAGCACGAGTACAGTGTCTGTGGCAGTATTTTTAAAGTTTGGATTTACTGCATTGGTGTTACAAAGCATGGGTGCATGCTTTCAGGATTCCTGGCAAAGTTCCAGGTATCCCAGAGCAATTTCTTACTTTCCAACTCGGATTTTGATCAGTACTACATTAACAAAATGCTGTAAAGGGAGATAGATTTTACTTCTAAAGGAGAGGGAGTAGCCTATGTACTTTTTTTTTTTAAGCTTACAGTGTTCTTTTATTTTAAAACGATTTTTAAGCACCTAAGAGGAAAAAACCAAAACAACATGTTCAACCAAAATCCTTCATTGGCAAATGTAATTGTTTTCAGGTATCTAAAAAAATATATATTGACTACATGAAGCATTTACAGGTAGGTAGAGGAATTTTAGCGTATAATATTAACTGAAATTTAGTAAAATATAGCATTCTGTATATCGGAACAGGAGTTATTTTAAGTATGGTCAGTGTTTTAGGATGGTGGTCTAGATACATAAGCAATTTTATTCTAAGACGCTTAATCATGTTTTCTTTAACTGGGTAAAAGGTGCCTAGCCTTTTCTACTCTTTTTCCTTCCCCTGGTTATTGGGTTATGTTAAGGGTATAGGTTGAATTGTTTTATAAAAGGCCTAAATGCTTGACTAGGATGATGAAAGTATTTGAAAGCCATTGGAAACTCAAGATTGTTTTAATTAATACAATTCATTTAAGATAGTCCAGCAAAGTAGTGCAACTTCTTGAAAAGTAAAGTCTGTGAATGATTAAGAATACAAATGTTAGTCTTGGATTTTAGCCCAAGTGCAGTTGCCATTGCTCTAGGATGGGGGGGTATAGAAGAGACATTTAAGAGTGTAATTATTTTAAATCATATCTCATTAGTCAGTGGTCACTATAATAGTTTAATTTTTTACAAGTTCAAGTATGACAACTCTGCTTTGGTGTTGCTTGCTGCTGCTGTTGCTACAACGGTGCCCTGTCCCGTTGATGCACTGGGTGGCATTTGTTGTTGGCTGCTGAAGCTGGGGAGGATGTTTTGCCGTGTGTTATCTGGGATTGCAGCAGGATTGTCAGTGTTTGTGCCTTGCTGAGCTCTGCTCTCTGCAGTGACTTCTTTGCTTGCAGTCCAGAGGCTTGTGTGTTGTGTTTCATTTTGTGTGTTTAAGTAATTTTTGGTAAGATGTGCTCTCTTTTGAGTATTTTGTGTCTAATGTGAAGAGAGCCAATTTGAAGAGTACTTGCACAGTCTGACATCTAAACAGAGAAGCTTCTCTAGCCTCCCTGTGCAGTCAGCAAACAAATCAGGCTAAAAGCCAAACTGTGCTCTAGGTTGTCCCTGGGCAATCTCTCCCCTACTCCTTGTATTTGTCAGGAGAAAAGGGTCACTCAAGTCAAATACCAAAGCTGAAGCATTACTTGCATAGCCACAAAATGAGTGTACTGTCTGAAAAGAAGCTCATCACTATTTCTTTAAAACAAAAATTCTGGGATTTCTCCCTTGGATTTTTTTTTTGGGGGGGAGGGGGATGATGGTGGGGGGGGATGATGGTAGTGGAGGGATTGTTTCATTACAGTTTCGTACAACTCAGACATTTCCCCTTGTTACCTTTTCCTAAATTTTTTTGTCTGCATAATTTTTTCCTCCTTGTGGCTAGGTCAACTCTTCTAGTAACTGCCAAAGTAGAATGGCGTGCATCCTGTTCAGCTGTTTTAAAGCCATGTTCTTCGCTTTATTTCAAGTACAAGCCAAGAACAATATTAGGAGCTGTCACACTTTGGGCTTTACATCTGGCTGAATATTTGCTTTGAAACTCTGACCAGAATGGCATTATTATCAGGTATCAGAACGTGCTGCTGTGTGATTCCCTGTGCAACCTCTGCTGGGTATAGCATTTGGAGAAGAGACAAATTTTGCAGTGATGGGTGGTTAGGTTGCTCAGTATTTCCATCATTTTATGTTGCTCTCTGGTTCAGATGCCTTTGTTAATTGCAAGTCTCTTGCATTGATATTTTCCATGTACAGTGTCTGCCTTGGACTGTGTTTACTTTTCTGTTCTTTTTAATTTTAGTAAATGGCTTAGGCATCTTTGAGCTGAATAATTAAAAAAACCCAAACCCAAGCCCACTGAACAACTAGAGAAAGTTGGGTTTTCTCTGGGGAGAGAGGATTAAGGGGTTTTTTAATAGCTCTTCAACCAATACTGTCAGAATTTTAAATTTTTAGTGCTGCAGCTTTTAGCTAGGTCTGTGTTTTCAACAGTTTCATCCAAATTTGGCAATGATGTGATAAGCCATTGGACACCAGTCTGCCCTTGCCCACTGGAGACTTTGTAGAGCTTGCTGTTTAAAGCCTGCACAGATGTCACCCTGTGCACCATCTTTCGGTGATCTCAGCCTCCACAGGTGCCTTTGCCCCAAGGTGCGGCTGACCCTGTCACAGTCCAGAGTTACAGGGTTAAAGATGAGCCTTTCCTGGAATGAAGCCCTCAGTCCCTTCCTCTGACCCTGCAGACAGCTGGGAATGAGAGCAAGGAGCAGTTCCTCCTCCCCTGTGTTTTCAGTGACCCTTCTGCTTGCCGGCAGGAATTCTGGAGGAAGAAGGCGTTTAGCAACATAGGAAATGAAAACTCAGCCAGTTGGCTGTGAGAGCGGAGGCAACGCTAAGAGAAGTTGGGAGAGACAGGGAATTGGGACTGACTAAACAATTTGTAGCTACAGACTAGTTTAGAGGATATGAGACCTGACAGAAGCTTTAAAATTAGATTTTAACTCAACTAGAGATCTGTGATTTGGTGTGAGTATGGGGGAGTCTTTCATATTTGAAAGCATGTGGAGAAAAGTAGAGGAACATGGATGGAATCTGCCCTGTAGGACTGAAACTATTTCAAGTGTAATAATAGTTTGTGTATCCTGGAAACTTCTTCCTCAGAAAATCTATACTTTATTCATAGCTTTGTGTATTAGTTATTCTGTAATATCTGTTTGTGTCATGCTATTTTTCTTAAATTAAATGGAAGATTAGCTTTGAAAACCACTAAGTTAACAACTTTATGAGAGGAGGGGAAAAAAAGCAGACAATAAACAGCTAGTAATTTTGAAAGATGCTTAAGTCAGTGTGGATTGACAGCAATACTGATTTCAGCTCAGATATTTCTGGAAGTTGAAACTTTTCTGATTCTTTCCTTCAACAAATATCAATTCATAAGGTTGGGCTCCAAAGTGACGTCCAGGAACTTGAATATGTGGGTAACTAGACAAAAATCTGGTTGAAATTAAATAATTTCCTTTTCCTGAAATGCCACCTTGGACCTGGCAAATAATATAATGAGCAGTTGTGCAGGAGGTATTTTCTGGTCTAATATTTGGGTGGAATCTATGTTCTTAATGTAACCTTCAGATAAAACCACATGTTATCCTTTTCATGAACCTTGTAGTCAGTTGGATTAGTTGTTTTGACATGGTTTTATGTAATCTTTTCAGGATTTTAGCTAAAACTTAGTGAAGACTCAAGTAAACATCTTAAAAGAAAACAAAACCAACCAACCAAAAATACCCTGACTTTAATCCACATGACATTTAAGTCGTTTATGGTTCTTGAACTGAAAATGGTAAAGGTTGATATATTATGGAACATGGGGAAGAAATGTATTTAAGTAGAAAGCTGAGGTTCAGACTTATTTTGTGTTGTCTCCAAAAGCAGGAACTGTCAGAAAAACCCAAACCAACCAACCAAAACCGTAGAAACCCAACCTGCATTTTTTTCCAAAACATTTTGATCTGCACAATAGAACCATGGGATTTTTAATCAAGCTTTTTGATTCTTCATTTTAATATTTTAATTTTAAAAGAAGTAATCTGCAAGTTGAACATCACTGTTTAACTGGAGGAACATACTGAGTGAGTGCAGTTGACACTCTTAGCTTGATATTTTACCTAACTTGAAACTTTTATCTATTCTCAATATTTTAAATTATTTTAAATAGATTTTGAGTATTCTTGTCATGTATATCTATATAGAGAGAGTACTCTCTCTTACTAGATCTTTTTATAAACTGATGTCCTATGTAACTACTGCTATATGTTTTATCTTTAGTTCTGTTAACCAGAGGCACCTTCTTTTGGAGGTGTTCGTTCTTAGCATTGGTGGAGGGATCATTACATATACCACCTTTCTTCTGTATACACACTGTCTGTGATAGATTAACAGGAAAATTGAGGTTTTCATATTTTAATAAGAACTTAGCACAATTTCTCTACCTGTTGTGGGTATCCTGTTACAATCCCATAGCCATTTCTTGCAAATCAACACCAAATGGTCTTTCTAGTAAATTTCAGACTCTCTGGTCTTGTTCTTTATCTGTTGTGGTGGGTTGACTGTGGCTGGAGGACAAGTACCCAGCTAAGCTGCTCTTATTGCTCCCCTCCTCAGCTGGACAGGGGAGAGAAAATTCAACTGAAGGCTCACAAGGGTTGACATGAAGAGAGGGAAAGGAATTACTGTCACAGCCAAACCAGACTCAACTTGGGGAAAATTACTTTATTACCAAACAAACTGGAGTTGGATAATGAGAAAAGAAAAACCTAAACCTTAAAACACCTCTCTCTGCCCCTCCCTTCCAGGACTTTAAGAACTACTCCTGATTTCTCTACTTGCTCCCCGAGCAGCACAAGAGGATGGGGAAATGGGGGTTGTGGTCAGTTCGTCACATGTTATCTCTGCTGCTCCTTTCTCCTCAAAGGGAGGATTCCTCACACCCCTCCCTGTGCTCCAGCTTGGGGACCCTTTCACGGGAGAGAGTCCTCCATGAACTTCACCAACATGAATCCTTCCCACAGGCTGCAGTTCTTCACGAACTGCTCCGACATTGACTCTTTCCATGGGGTGCAGACTGTCAGCACCAGACTGTTCCAGTGTTGGTCCCCCATGGGGTCACAAGTCCTACCAGCAAATGTATTCTGTTGTGGGTCCCTCTCTCCATGTGGCTACCAGTCCTCCAAGAAGCTTGTTCCAGTGCAGGCTTTCCATGGGATCACAGCCTTCTTCAAGTCCCTCCATCTGCTCTAGCATAAGGTCCTCCACAGATAGAGGTCTGCTCCACTGTTAAGTTATTAACTATATTATCCAATAGGTGCTACCACTGTTGCTGATAGGCTCAGCCTTAGCTAGTAGCAGGTCTGTCTTGGAGCTGGCTGGCATTGGCTTTATTTGACATGGGGAAACTTCTAGCAGCTTCTTGCAGAAGCCACCCTTCTAGCCCCCAGCTACCAAAACCTTGCCATGCAAACCAAATACATCTATAAACCAAAGCAAATTGATCAAGATGATACAGTGGACTAGGCTTCTGCAGATTGATCTCTTGTGTGCTGCTACTGCTAGCTGTTGGGGAAAAAAATTTTGAAAGCTCAGTGGATGTTCCACTTAAGGGAGGTTTTTATGTCAAGATGGGAACATTAATAGTACTTCAACCTGATGTAGTGGGCAGCGCTTCTGCTCCTTGCTGAGTTTGCCTTTGAAATCTTCTGGGATGGTCCCATGTGATGTTTCTTAGTGTGTGATAATGTTGTCTTCTAGAAAAGATACTCAAAGATGCACCAGTGGCTTTTAGGAATTAAAAATTTCATACCAAGAAAATTAATCCCTGTGTTAGAAACGTCTAAAACAAGATCAGATAGATGTCCTGAAAGACATGTTGCAATGTGTTGTGCCAAATGGGAATGGGACAGCTAGACCACTAATATCTTTATCTGTTGAGATACTACCTTGTATAGGTAGGTTTTAGTTTTAGGTTGATTTTACAGGTTTTTTTGCATGGAGTAGCCTGCAGGCATTGCCTATAGGCAAGCTCTGCGTTAGGACATTAAAACCAGGAAATGTGTTGATTCTGTAGAACCTGTGTAGATAATTGCATTGCTTTGTCTTTGGAGTGTGCTGGGTATTAAGCACTGTGTCAATTCCATTCAGACCATCATTTTATTACTGGAAATAAAGTGGTACATGAATAAACCAGAGGTCTGAAAACACGGGTGTTCTTTCTAATTATGTGAAAATTCCTGAATTTGCCTCAATCTTTTCAACAGGATTGATCGCAAGATGTCAAGTGCTCATACAAATTACAGGCTGGATGAAGCGCAGGCCATAATGAGCGAGCTTCGAACCATAAAGAAAGCTATCTGCACAGGTGAAAAGGAAAGGCAGGACCTTATGCAGGTAAAGAATCTACTACTGAACAAATAGCTGCCAAAAAGTCGTAACCTAAGTCTCTTTCCTTGTTTGTGATTGCATTGGGGTTACAAAGCTCAACTAACGAATTGAGGTGCCCTAAACTGTTGTTACCGTTTGATAATTACAATAGAAGGCAGCTTGAAAGAGGTGAGTAGTCATTGTCCATGCTGTGAACTTAAGGCTTCATATGTTTCATATTTTTGTTGTGGATGATGCACTATCCTTGCAGTTATATCAATGGCTTTATTGAATGTAGTTTTCCATTGCTGCTGGCTATATTAAAGACTGCTGTGGAGTAATTATGCTGCATTAAAAAAAACCCCAAAACCCAACAACAACAACAAAAATCACTTCAATTTTTATGATATTTTGTTTGTTTGTTTAATGTCTCCTCATATTATCATGTGCTAAAATGTTTACCGGTTTGTCTACTGCATTTTTCTTTTTATAAGCATTTCCCAAATGTGGATTTCTGTGTCACTGTGCTATGCTTTGGCTGTTCTCCTCCTTTTCCTTCTCTCCAAATACGCTGAAGAGATACAGGGGTAACAAGGAAAATTTTCTTCACACAGTCTTCCTGCTGCTATGTTGAAAAAGACATCTTTATTACCTAAATCATTGGGAATGTACTCAATTAATCTTGCCCTTCAAACGTTTTTCTTTCAGTTTTTGCTGTGGTAGTGTTTCTCTGGTATGTTTTTACATTGTTAATTAATATGGATAGCTTGTAATTTACATGTAACTGAATTCCATAGCTGTACAAATTATTCAGTCTCCTAAAGCATTACCCAAAGGTCAGCTGATGGATTCTTGTTCAAGTAGACAGAACAATTAAGTCACTGAAAAGTTTCTGCCTTGGCAACTTTTAACATATCTGATATTTTGTGTTGGCCAAATTTAAAAGTGAATCTCAGTTTTCTACATGCTTGGCTAGCAAGAGATGATTAGAAATTCAGTTCTTCATGGATGCAGTGACATGCAGTTTAGGAAGCTCACTGGCAATTTAAAGACTTTGCGTGTGAGATCTTGGAGCAGCTAAACTACTGGCCTTGTTTTGACTCTGCCACTAGATATCCCCTGTCCCCCCAACCTTTTCTTTACATTTTCAGTCCTCAGTAGCCCTAAATCTAGCTGTAAACATTGAGATGTCTTGAAAACTATTTCTGTTAAACCAACCTTAGGGGCACTTGCAATTTCTTTAAATCCAGTGTTGAGGGAGCTGGAAGTATAGTGCCAAGCTTAACATCAAGCGCTGGGCAAAGCTGGCAGCACCAGAAAGTCAAGGTTGCACAAGACCAAAGTGAAAGTGGAAAGTGTTGCCATCCTCCTTCATGGGTCTGTGTGACATAAAAAATATCAATCCAGGAGGTATAACTTTTGTAATTAACAATAATCTGTCAATCATAGACACGTCGTTTAGCAGAATCAACAAAATGCTTATCCCACACAGGCCTGGGATGCAAAATAGTTCTGCATGTTTTGTTTTAATTGCACTATGGGATTAAATGCCATAGTTTGTGATCTACAGTCGTGTGTTTCTGCCAGCTTACTGACCTCTGCAAAAATAACCAGCTTTCTGCCTCATGTTTTCTTAAATTTTGACCAAAATGCTAGCTTTTGTTGCCACCAAACATTTCCAGACTTTGCTTTTTATTAATTAGTTGAAGAATATTGTTACAGGTTGGTTTCACTGCATCAAGTGCAAATTTTTAAGTATCTTCCTAATCAGTTCAGAACTTGATTTTTAATTTCCTATCAAGTTTGAAATTGATTTGTCCTTGAAAATGCTACATTTTCAAGCTATTCTTGGTAAGACAAGCTTTCTTATGAAAAACCTTTTGTTTTGAAAGATGTTTATAGAGGAGTTCAAAGTATTGTGTAAACAGCTGGGGATTTGTTTCACAGAAAGGAAATAGACAATTTCTTACTATTTCTTAATTTAAATCTGGCCAGTGTGAGCAACAGAACTAAACATAGTAGAAGTGACTCAGTCTTGTGTAGGTGCTTGGAAAATTGTAGCTGTCATAGAAATATGATAATTGGATGGAGTTGTGTGGGAGAGAAGGCAGACAAGGAAAGGAGAGGGTGGTCAGATTTAAACTGGATGCAGTGGTTACAAATAAAGCCAAATATGCGGTGTCAGTGCTCAAAAAAAAGTGGTCAAACTTTTTATATAAGATTGAGTAATAAAGGTGTGTGATTGGTTAGAGTCCTGAAACTAGTGTGTCTCTCTTACCTCCCCACCCCCCACATCCTTTTCATACTTTTGTTTCTGTGTGCATATGCTTTTACAATGTTGTTCATTATCACTAGAAAGCTTTGAAGTTTGATTTTTGTGGGGGTGCTTATCTTTTTCCTGTTCTTTCTTGTCTTTACCAGTTAAATAGGCTAAATTGGTCAGATAGGAACTGCACTGAAATTGTATGTGGCAGAGAGCTCCGAAAGAGAAGTGGTGAAATAACAGTGCTGAAGTCACTCTTTTGGGGATGTTGTGTGTAGAACTTCACATCCATACAGTAGGCTGGAATGACTGCTATTAGCAGTCTATAAACCCCAGATGAACGATGGATTCCTCCATATAGCTGGGAAGGAAATTACTCCCAGCAGTTTATGTAAATTGTTTTTATCTAAAAGTGTGCTAACTCAGGGTGTAATTTTCCATGCTAGGGTTGCTTGAGGCTGTGTTTTCACTCATCCAACTAGAAGGACTTAAAGCATCTGTGTTTACCCTGGAGCATAGTCACCACATGTAGATAGAAGTTCAGGTGATGTTGCTTGGTGATTGCCACCTGCCAAATGCTACCTAATGCTAAGAATTATCGGGGGTTCAGCACCTGTGACTGGATAGAAAGCCTGGCCAACAGCTGGCAGCCCTTTGCTACCTGCCATGGAGATGCTGGAGGGTGTCAGGAGCAGCTGAAGTATGGGCAGAAGTTGAGATTTAAGTTCTGGCATCAGGATCTTAGATGTTACATGTGCCTGTAACACAGCATGTGTTAGCCAAAGATGCCAGATGGGACATAACTTGTTTGGGAGAAACCTCAAGCTTTCTGAGTCCTCAGGTTTTGTTCATGTGGCTGGCTCTGCTTTACCATGATTTAGCTATGATTGGAATGTTTATAACACTTTAGCTGATTTGAATGTTTATAATGTTTCCAAACCCTGTAGGGATCCATCTTGATTCTCCATACAGCAGGAGACTGACAGGACTAGAAGATTTCCAGTGAATTTTGAAGAGTCTTAGACAGTAGTTTGCAATTTTCAGTTCTCATAAAGTGGAAGATACCCTGGTTTTCATTTTGCCATGTTGTGGGCCAGTTTGTTTTGCAGCAAGTCTTGAAGGATGAAAGAACTCTAGCTAGGGACTTCTCATCAGCATAACTTGAAAATGAATTTTGCTGTCTCAGGACTGAGAAGAAATAATTCTGTTTGTCCTTCATAAGATGGCACAGTTCACTTGGGAGGTGACAGAAGAATTGGTTTTTTGGGGGAACCCAAGACAACTGAGCTTCTGGAGGCAAGTAGCGGTAGGCATGTCCCACTGCTGGCATGCCTGGCACTGCTCTGCACTGTCCTCTGCCAGTGCTGAGCACAAAATCCTGGCCCCACTCAGACCTGCTAATACCAGAAAAGGGAGCACATGTGCTCTCCATGTGGCATGTGCCTACATCTGTCCCTGCCTTTCCTGAATAGGAAGAAGACAAAGTGTGTATGACGGGGGGGTGCTGGGGTGGCTGGGAAGCACAGGACCCCTGCCCCTGTGGCTAGGGAGCCCACTCATTCATTCCTCCTGCACCAAGCTGCCTATTTTCTCCCTTTTTCATCCCTATTGGAGGCAGGTGTGAGGGAGGGACCAGTTTATGATGAGGACAAAGGGATGGACCAGGTATGACAAAAAGACTGGCCACCAGAAAAAGCTGCTTCTGCTGGCTGCTGCAATTCCTGTGGATGATTCCTAGGCTCTGAAACTAGATGCCTTTGTCTTTGAGATGGCCTTGCTGTTCCTGTGAGTAGCAGCCAGTTGCTGTTACGCAGGTAACTGCCAAAGGGGCAGGCGCCAGTCTCCTCTCTTTGGTGACCAGTGAATAGAACCCCAGGGAACAGTATGAAGAAGTGACAGGGGAGGTTTAGGTTGGATGTGAGGAAGAGGCTCTTTACTGAGAGGGTGGTTGGGCACCGGAACAGGCTCCCCAGGGAAGAGGTCACAGCACTGAGCTGGACTGAGTTCAAGAAGCGTCTGGATGATGCCCTCAGTCCCGTGCTCTGACTTGTCTGGCCCTGTGTGGAGCCAGGAGTTGGGCCTGATGATCCTTACAGGTCCCTTCCAACTCAGGATATTCTGTGATTCTATGAGTCCAGATTTGTCATCTCTACTCCCTTAGTTGAATTTGTTGTAAGAAAAGGCAGCATTTGTGTTACCCTTTTTCTAACTGTAATTGGATATTGCCAGTAACTGGGGCTTGTGGCAACTCACTAGTTGTCAGAGCCGCTGAGGTTCCTGAAGATCATCCTTTTCCCAGTGCAGTGCTTCAGATTAGTCTCTGATTCTGTTGTTTAGGCACTGAAATAAGAAGGTTTGAGAAGTTCTATGTGTGTTTTTAGAAGCAAATTGTTTGACACTGCTCTGATTTGTAAATCATTACAGTTCTTCAAATTCCTGATAATTTTGTTGTTGTTGTTGTCCTTTATCTTTGAGTAAGGGGACAGAATTTAATTTTTTAATGTCTTTTTAATGTCCATAAGATGTGTAATGCGTAGGGTCACCTTCATAAATGGCAGTCTGCACAGTGGTTTTGTTACTGATACTAATTATCTGTAACTTTTGGAAGAAAGGGACTGTACAATCAGAAAATAAAAGCAGTATTAATAATTTTGTCTATTTTTTTAAAAAGGAATTTTAAGAACCTGCCAACCAAGCTTGTGTGGTCAAACAAGTTGTTTTGTGTGATTTTTGCCTCCTTTCCCTTTCCACTTGAAGGCTGCCTGAGGTCTCTGCTTTACCCTTACAGTTTGTGTATGCATCTCAGATGTCCCTTGCCTAACTCATAGTGTAAAACATCTCTTAACTACATCAACCTTGAGTAAGAGAGCCCAAGACTGAAATAAGCTGTCATAAAAAGTACAATTACTATAAGGTACTCATCAAGTTGGATGTGATAGCAGTAGTGGCTAAGGAATGTAACCTGTGCAGAAGGTGGCAAAAGGGCAGGTGAATCACGATTTTCTTTCTTATCATCTAACCTGACAGTTGACAGCTGCTAGATGTAAAGAACTGTAAACCATACACAACATAGATTTAAAATTATTTGTTCTAGATATGTTTACTGTTAACCCTCTCCTTTTAAAAGGTGTATCTATTTCAAAGCAAAGCTTCTGCAAGTTAGTAACACATTTTACTGTCTGTAAATAGCTCTTTATGGGCAAGCTACCTGTCATAATTAAGTAGACATTTTTTTTTTTCTAATTTGTTTTACATGTCTCCTCTTCTGTAGAGCCTGGCCAAGTTAACAGATGGATTCAGAAATAGCTGTTGTATTAGAGATTCCCTGCAGGACCTCCAGCACAATTCCAGTTCGCTCAGTGATTCCTGTTTACCTCAACAACACTGCGATGCTTGTTCTCAGACTGACATCACTGGAGAGGTATGTTCCTCCGCGAGGTGCTTGCTGTAGAAAATAAGCAGCTTTTGTGCACAGTGATACATCGTTATTTCCTGGTTTAATTTAAGAGGTGTGGGCTGCAGCAGAATGAAAAACCCAGAGCAGTGTTGGTGGCGAGGCAGTTGCGTTTGCCTCTCGCTTCCAGTGCGTGTGAGCAGCGCTTCTGAGCGATTGGCTTTGTGGTTCCACTGCTTGAGCATGGCACAAGGGCATAGTGATGTGCTCATAGATCAGCAACAGGTAAAATCAGCTCCTGGACTCAACCAGCCTGGCAGAGCACTACTTTTATCATCACTTCAGTGACAGCAGGTTCATCTCTGAGTAACCGCTCTTGCTGAGGTGGCCACAGACCTCTTCACATCACCAGCTCTGACTTACTGATACTTGTAATGACGCCGGCAGGAATAAAGAAAAATGCTTCAGCTTGAAGTTGCAGTAGAGACCTGATTGTGTCATGTTAGTGCTCTGATAGTAGTGATGGATGTCTGTGCATACACATATGTACATATGTAATGTCTTGTTTTTACCAGGCTTGTCATCGGTTTTCATATATGCCAAAGATGCAGGGTTGATTTGTTTCTTTCCTCTGAGACAAGGGAAATATTTGTTAAAGTCTCAAAGTATTTTTCTTAAAAACTAACAAAAGTTCTAATCTGGTCTGTCATAACTTTATGCTCAAAGTTGCCTTTAAATATGGTATTTGAGAAGAACGTATTAGCATTCCTTGGAAGTAGTTCTGTGTGAATGGATTTGGGGATTCCAAATAGTAAAAATTTGGCTTGCACTAGTTCTATGGCAGCTAACTTCTTGAGCAATAGAACATTTGTTTCTGTGGATGAGATTTGACAACAAATCAAGAAGACAACACTGTTTGTGGTTTGTTAAAACTATAGTTTGGATGTTACTCCACATTTGGTCAGAAATTTTTATTGAACTATTTAACTTTTTAACTGTAGGCTTTTATCATCATCCCAGTTCTCCTCTGTTGTCTTTCACTGCTGACTAGTTGTCAAGTTGGTTGTCTCCAGAAGGCCTCTAAAGGAGAGGAAATCTGTTTTTAAGACGATGTACTCCTGTAGCATCTAAGAAAATTTAGCTTAACACTAGGTTGTCTTTCAGTGTGTTAAGTAGAAGGTGCCTCAGGGATGTCATTTTTTGGACTGGTGGTGGGTGGGATTATTGAATTCCAGAATGAATTACCAAAAGGAACGTAGCAGCGTTTTCCCATTCACAGGACACATTGAATGCCATCCAAGACAAGCCAAGTATAGTCTGAAAATTGTGTCTATCAGGTATAGGGTTTTTTTGGTTAGAAAAGTAAAATCACATAATTACATTAATTGTTTTCCTGAATTATTAGTGGAATATGATGTATTAAGATTTTTTACATGTGTGATGGTGAAGAAAGCAAAAGCAGCAGTTAGATGAGAAATCCAGAGGTGTAGCAACGCATTTAAATAGGGACTTGGGCTTAATATTAGACCATATGCAGACTTCTGAAGAGGGGAACTGCTGATGCCTGAAGATGGAGTGAAGTTGCTAGAGAAACTGGGCTGTAATCAGTAGGACCTGTAGCATAAGTACACATTCAGTGACTGGTTCAAGGAGCAAGCGATGGTTTTGTAATAGTCTTTAAAACACACTAATGATCTAAGTGCTGATAATGCATCCCAGTACAGGCAATATAATCTGGGTACTTCTAATTAAACTATGTATAAAATAGCTGCATCAAGTGGCAAAAGCTTTCAGTTAAAAATATTCTTTTTGTTTTAGGCTTGGATAAAGTTGAAAAGCTTTCACTAGTCATCAGTGATTTTATTTGCTAACTCTTAATTTCTAGGATCATAATTAATTGAAAAGGCTCATTTATCTTTTGTATTATTAGCAGTAAAACCATTTTTGTATTTCTAAAGCATAAAACTGCTTTTACTTAAACCATTGAGATGTTTTTGAGCCCAGTATGTGCAACTAATTTACCTCTTTCTTTATTGAGGGTGTTTTTAAAATCTTATTTCTCCATCTCTTTTCTCCCTTTCCTTGCTCTTCACCTCTGCAAAAGTTTGGGTTTGATGACAAAACAAGACTTGTAGACAAAGTAAGGCTGAACTGGCAATACGAAGAGGCCAAAAAGAGGTAAGTAAAGATAATTTTGTTGGGTTTTTTTTATTCTCATGACTAAATTTTTCAAAGTAGAACTGGAACCAGCCTCCTACCTGAAATGTCTTTAACAGAGTAATTTGCTTACCATTGAGTACTTCACTGATAATAAAACCTTAGGGAAACATAAGACTTTATCATAAGATTATTATATTTGTTTGCAGAGATAAAGCTAAGTGTCAGGCTTGTTCTACACTTGCATAAACACAGAACTGCAGTAGTTGAATTGGTTTACGTTTTTCTCCCACCTCTTCTCAAACTTCAACATAAACAGTCATTACACTTACCATTTACACTTGTCAGCCTGGTCTGTCAGTATGTGTGGAGCTTTGTGTACCTGGGTTCTGAGTTCAGTGGGCTGAAGTCGTGAACTTAGCGTGAAGAAAGAATCAGGAACGTGAGTGAAATAAATGAAATGATCAGAGCTGAACAAGTGGGTACATAAAAATAAATGTTGACATTATAAAACCTTTATTCTTCATTAACCCCTTCAACCTAATTGCTTGTCGTAAGTATTTCTGTTGTGAAGGACAGTCTTGCAGTATTTTTTCTCAACTTTGTAAAGCTAATCTATTCTTATTTAGTACTATTTAAAATGCTATCTACTGATACAGTTTATTCCTCATTTAACCTCATTGATTTCACATTAATTTGCCATATATTCAGGACAGTAGTGTAGGTATAGATGATGACTTCAACACAGTAATCTTACACGTTTAGGATTAATTTAATTTGTGCTGATAGAACATTCTCATATTAAAATTAACTGACTTAAAAGAGTCTGTATAGTTAACTTTGAAAACTGTAATTTAAATTTTTTTTTTTAGGTTAGGGTGTTTCCTTTTTTCTTTTCATCTTTGTCTATTTTCCCAGATTTTTTTTACACCTCTCAGAACAAGGGTTAAAAAAACCTACAACACTTTTGTCTTTTTTTTTTTCATATTATGGTGACTTTGGGGGAAACTAATTCTGTCATATGTCTTGGCAGGGATTGGGAGCTTTATAGATAATTGTTTTGGGGTGTTTTTTCTTGGAAAATTTACATTTGTTTGAACTCAATGCATGGCTCAAAATTAAATTGGTGCCAGCAGGTTTGAGATGAACAACTGTATCTTCAGGATTTGTAACGAATTAAATCTGCATTGTAAAATACTGTATGTGAATACCAGTCACTGTTACATAAAAAAGGATAAATAATTGGGAAAAAAACCCCACTCAACTTGTAGGCTTAACCATTTAGTGCTTAATGGTCCAGTGATAATTTAGGGCTTCATGACAGTTGCTGGAAGGATAGAATTTGGTTTTGTATTGCTTATTTAGTTTATAATGTTTAACTGAGTGATAAGAAGATTGTATTAAAAGTTTAGTTCACTTTTCTGACATACCTTTTCTGTGTGTTTTTCTAAACAGTTCTCTTGTGTGTTACTGCAGGGAAAAGGTAGAATGATGGAGGGTTTTGTTGGTGTGTTTTTGTTTTGTTGGTGTTTTTTTGTGGGATTGTTTGGTTTGGGTTTATTTTTTTTTAAAGTAGCAGAAGCACATCTCAGCCAGAAATGCCAGACGTTTGTTTATGCTTGGACTGCAGTATTTCTGAGTATCAGAAGTGTGCTGGGGGTTGATGTTAATCATCAAGCGTAGAAAGTCCAGGTGATTAAGCTTCCACCTAGAGAACAGTAACTGCAGTAAAGGTAGTTACACTGTCCTGGGATGGCAGCTCTTGCCCCAGTGGTCTGTTATTTAGCAGAAGCCTGTTAGTTGCTTTAAAAGAGTGGCCTGATTCTGCCCAGAGTGTTGTACGGAAGTAACCAGCTTTCTGCTTTTGAGTGGAAAGCACAAAGCTCCTTGCCCCTACCAGTTATCTCTGTGGTTGCATTCTTCATTTATCATGCATTCCTTCCCCTTAGCTTGCTGGCATTTCTGTAGGGCTTTTGTCTCTACTAAATATCTTTGTGTTCGTTCTCCCTTGGCTGGTGAAATATGTACTGTTACTGCACAGTGTGGGTGATGGAATGTGCTGTGATGGATTAAAATCTACAAAGTAGAAAATTAAAATGCTACAGTATGTCACAACTGTAAAGCAGTATATTAGGACTACTTGCTTGTCAAGGGGGGGTGTGGAAACATATAGCAAATAACTGCAACAGACAAACTGTCTTACTTCCAAGTTTTAAAGGAAGACTTTTAAAATATATTGCAGGAGAAGAGTATATCTATTCCCTTAAAAGAAAGCAAGAAAAAGGCCCTACAAAGTAAAGGGCAGTCTGTTGCATTTTAGTTACCCTTGTGAATGTAGCCAGTTCCTCATACAGCTCTCTAGATACAAGCAGAATATTTGCTGTATGTAGTAAAGAAGATTTTAAAAATAAAAATGTGTTCTCTGTGTATGGTGTCTTAGCAAGGAAATGCAGTATTGGGATTTCTGAATGAACTCTCTTGAGGAATTCAGGAGATGAGACCCAGTGACAGAAGAAAAGTTGGCTTACACTCCCAAAATATCTCTCCTCCCTCATAAAAGATACTTTGATTTTAATTCCTCCTTCAAAACTCTCTCCAGCTGCTGAGTGGTTTGGCCTTTGCATAAATTAAGACATTCACATAGCATTTTTTTTCCTTCCTCCCCTTCAGTTTCCCACTGGAAGGAAGTTGAATAATTTGCAATTTAATTCTTCCTGTGGGCATTTCAGATGTTGTGAGCTGTGGGTTCTGACATCTTCAGTATGCTGGGGAAGAAGTCCACTCTTCTGTGTATGATGCAGGCTCTGGGAGGAGGCATGCTGAAGAGAGGCTCAATCACCTTTTTCTGCTCTTTACCCTTCTCTTTCCCCCTTCCCCCCCATTCTTTTTAAATAAACTCTACCTTATTTCCATGGAATTTCTTCTCTCAGATCTGTCAGTGTGGCACTCCAGAGGAGCAGGAGGGAGGGAGGATGGGCTTTTTGAACACACAGCCCCAAGCTGCCTGGATAAATACTGGTTTTAGTTTCAGTTGCTATTTCAGTGAGACCACCTCTCATGAAAGCATTTGCTCACTGGAAAGTGTACCCCTCAAGCACTTCTCTGAATAGACTGTTTCACAGAAAGAAAAGTCAAAAGCTAATTGTTTTTCTTTGATAACTCTGAAGTTGTGCAGTTCAGTATAATGACTACATGAAGTATATTAGCAAATGATCAAGAAATGTCATTGCTGCACTGCCTCATATCCTGTGATCCAAGAGATGAAAAATGATCCCTCCAATAAGAAGCACCACAATTTTAAACTGATTTTTAAACTTACTTTTTTAAAATAAACCAGTCTGATGGTAACTGACTTTCATGAATTAATACATCTGAGTATCTTCAACTGGCTTATCTAATTAGATGCAAAGCAATAATTTGTTTATGCCTCTTACAAATTTCAATTGAAGTATGTTATTTTTAATGCTGTTATTTAAGTCACACAGTGGCAGATTTACTTTAGCCTTGAGAAATCCTCCTCCTCACCAGTACTTAATATTTCCACATTCCATTTAAGAATATTTCCTTCTTTTCAGTACGGTTGTTAAAGTTACAAAATTGTTGTTTTGGTTTTTTTTGCAAACTTCCTTTGTTATCAAAATTAAATTTCAGTTGGGCTTTTAATAGCACTGTCACAAGCAGAAGAGTGTCAGTGCAATTTGTGCTTGTACTGACAAAATACATGGAATCACAGAAATCACAAGGTGGGAAAAGACCTTTGAGGTAGAGTCCAACCATACCTGTCCACTACTAAACCATACTCCCGAGCACCTCGTCTGCTTGTCTTCTAAATACATCCAGGGTCGGTGACTCAGCTGCCTCCCTGGGCAGCCTGTTCCAGTGCCTGACAACCATTTTGGTGAAGAACTTTTTCCCAATGTCTAATCTGAACCTGCCCTGGTGCAGCTTGAGGCCATTCCCCCTTGTCCTATCACCTGTTGCTTGGGTGAAGAGACCAACACCCATCTCTCTACACCCTCCTTTCAGGGAACTTCAGGCAGTGATAAGGTCTCCCCTCAGCCTCCTCTTCTCCAGGGTGAACAGCCCCACTTCCCTCAGCCACTCCTCGTAAGGTTTGCTCTCCAGCCCCTTCCCCAGCCTGGTTGCCCTTCTCTGGACACGCTCCAGAGCCTCGGTGTCTTTCTTGAGGCGAGGGGCCCAGAACTGGGCCCAGAACGGGACACAGCACTCCAGGTGGGGCCTCACCAATGCCGAGTACAGGGGCACAGTCACTTCCCAGGGCCTGCTGTTGGTTGGCTATTGATAGCAACATTCCAGTACTGATACAGTAACATAGTCGAGTGTTTTCCTCTTAAAATTCATATTGTGTAGGTTAGTTTCAAGGTGTAATTGCCTAATTTCTAGTGAAATTCAGTGGATACATGTACTTTATTCTGCTAAACTAATCTGTAAATCTGATTTACTGATGAAGTAGTTTGTCTGGTATCACATAAATGCCTGTCTCTGGCATGACAGGGAAACCTAAATCTCCTAGTGTCAATTCTAAACATAAAACTTTTTCTTTGGCTTATAAAGAAAGCTCAGCCATGTTCTTGAATCACCTCTAAAGTTTTCATTATACCAGTTTACCTGTGAATTGGGGAAAATAGTAATTACTCTCTGCCATTGGTTTTAGCAGCTTTTGCAGTTTTCCTGGAGATGAATACCTAACTGCATCTGCAAAATGCCAGTGGACTCTAAAGGTTTCAATAGTGTCTTAAGCCAATTTAAGACCTCCTTGTTGTTGAATTGGGCTGCCAGGAAGGCTGGGATATTCTGCAGAGCGTACTCGTGTTGTCCGCCAAAGCCACAGTGGCACATACTTGCAGGAACGGCCAAAGTAGACACAGTGGAGAAATTTTGTGAGCTTTTGGCTGAGTTCCCCTGCTGCTTGTTCTTTCCATTTCTTTCTTCCCCTTTCTCTAGCCTTCCACTCTTTGGATATAAATCATAACCACTCTCGAGAGGGTCTACAAATTCAGGAAATTACTGAGTTCTTACACCCTTCATTCATTATGCATCTTCAACCCCACAGTCACCTCTTCTGCTTATCACATGTAGGAAAAGGGCCTTGTTACCTGAAGCAGCAGAGAACTGGCTCCAGTTATAATCCTGAGGAAAAGAGTAAGCTGAGCTGGTCTATGTTGACCATCTCCATTCACTTGTGTGATTTTTTTTTTTTTTCTTTCTTTAGCCCCCATTCTCCTCCAGATCATAACTCTGGATGCTGCTTTTTTTTTTTTAGTCCCCACTGGTCATCCCATTCCACAGGTAACAGAGGCCTCAGCTGTAGGCTGGTCTGATATGTCACCAAAAAGTATAGACATTTAAATCTAAGGGTTATTGTAGAGTTTGTTTTTTTTTTTTTTCCCCCTTGGAAAATTCTAACAGAGTAAGTTCTAAGAGCTTGTTTAAACTGGAAAGACCAGAGCGTGTAGGAAGTGCCAGCTGTAGGATGGCCATAATTTGTCCCTTTTATGAGGATAAGTTAGGATCTTTGTATTCCTTTGGTGTGTTTCCCTCCACAAGACATCACCTGAATAATGGTCTAAATGTGGTGTTAGTTGTAATTGTAAATCAGACTATTTAATCTTGCAAAAAAGTGATTTTTACTTTAATCTCTCTTCTAATGCTGTATTTTAATATCTCCTCTAAACTGAAATGTTCTTGAGCTCAGCAGTGTAATTTCACTAGGTCTGGGTTCATGTAGATGCTAAAAATATTTTAGGTTTGCAGATATTTCCAATGACAGAGGCAGAGGGGCTGCCCTGTTTTGTCTAGGGGGGGTGTCTGTGCAGATATATAATAATTCAGACATGCTCTAAGTGCCGAAAATACTTCGTTTTTTCTCCTCCATGATGTACTGTGTAGTAAACTATTGGCTGTACTGACCTCTGCCCTCACGCTATGACGATGTTATTTTGGGCAAGGCATTCTGGCTGCATTAGTGTGGCCATTGCAGAACAAGTTTGCCAGTTCAAATCAGTGTTTACTTAAGATGGCCAGGTTGAACTTTTGTCATCCCATCCTCTGTGCCCCTCCTGCTTTTCAGCTTAACAGGAGCTGTTATATTAATCTCTATTTGAAATTTTTAAATATTGAAATAAGCAGCGAGCTGGTTTGCCTACCTAGGAAACCGGTCATTCGATACCACCTACCAGAGCGTGGAATGCAAGCTCCTCAGCACTTGTTATGCAAGGATGGGAATGGGCAAAATGCCTGGAATGTCGATGGCTCAAAATTAACTGCTTTTTTTTTTTCCCCAGGAATATGTTAAATTGCTTTATCAGTAGGGACCTAAGTATATGGCATCAGGCCAGGTACAAGTACGCTTTTACAGTGACTGCACTTGAGAAGCAGTATCTTAAATATTTAGTCAAAAGGAAAAAGGTGTTTGAAAAATAGAGGCTTCATAAAGGGTCCTAAATACATGTGGGGTTTTTTTTTTCATCTTTAAATTGCAATCGATTGATTTATTTGAGTGGGTGTTGAAGGTAGGTGAATATATGCACTGAGTCTGAAAAAGCAAAACAGGCACCTTTTTGTAACATGCTAGCAGTGAGAATGACTGCTGTAGTGTAGGTGTAAAACCTGGCATGGACAAGGACAGTGAAACTGCTTATTTATGCATTTATTGTGTTTGGGAAGAAAAGCTTGTGTTGAGAGAAGACAAATTGCAATTATGAAATACTCTTCAGAGGATTTTTAAATTTATTATGCTTTTAGCAGAACTGACATGACTCCTCAGAGATTTTTCTTGGGTTTGAGTGAGACCAGAAAAGCCTTAGGGATGTTTTCTAGCCAAGGCGATGAGTTTAAAAAAAGTTTATCACTGGTAGGATTTCGGAACAACTTGTGTTGAGGGGGAGTGCTCAGCAAGCAACGAAATTCCCCCCAAGTTTTGGTTTGCTTGCAGGAGATACAGGTTGCAGACAAGTGGCTTTCTTGTGCTGAAGGTGCCCTCCCAACAGATTATGTAGTGTTTTGCAAGTGCTTTTTCTTTGCTTGAATGGAAGACGTGGGGACAAGAAGAGCTAGCTGAAATGCTAGAGTGTCAAGGGGATCACAGTCCCACAGAAGCACCCAGTCGGATTTTGGAACTCTTCAGTGATACAGACCTTGTCCACAGCAGTACATTTTTCCCTTAGTAACAGTGTAATTAAGTTACTGTACAGCAACTTCCTACTTTCAGAGTATCATCATATCAGAAATGGGGGTGGGGGAGGACACGGACCATGACTTTAAACTAGAATGTCATACACAAAGGAAGCTACATGCTCTGGACAAGCTTAAGTCTAAATTAAAGCATCCTGTATTGAGGGTGATGTTTTACTCTGCAGCCAAGCTGATTCCATGGTTAATTGGTGCTGAAAGCTGGGGGGGTGGGGAATCCCACCTTCGTACCACCTTCCCCTCTTCCCTCTTGCCTGCTGGTATTTCTCTCTTCCTTCTTGTCTTCAGCATTCTGTGTGCCTATGGTCAGCTTCTTAACCCTGAATTAGAAAAATAGCTAGCAAAGCAATTGGGAGTGTGAAAATGGAGAGGATCAGTCCTTCAGCTATCCTGTAAAACAACCCAGAGACTTCACTGGTCACATCATCTGTCACCTGCAGGCTGTGTAAGACCTTACGAGCAGTCACTCGGATACATTGCCGGGCTCACCTGATTCACTCTGGCTTGCTGTGCTGCGGTAACCCGATTGCACCCGAACTCTGTAATTCTGTTTGAAAGGACCTCGAGTTCCCACTGGTTTCATTTGTCACTGAACACCTGAAAGGCAAGCTGTGTGCACTTCCAGGAGCGTTGACTGACTGTAGCAGCCTGGGTAGGAAAGAGGAGGGATCCTGACCGTGCTTGCTCTTCTTTGCCCTGCTGATGGGGCGAGGTGTTGTGCAGGAAGCTGCATCTGGAACTCATGCACAAACAGCTGAGGCATGAAATAAGTAGCCTGTACGTATTGATTCACAGCGGTGCTTTCGGTAGCTCTTGGCCGGAAGGTGGTTATTAATGCAAGGTGGGGGAAATGGTACCAGAGGGCTCAGTAACCTATTCTTCTTTAGACCAAAATGTAACATAATAGCCAAGGTAAGGGCGGGGGGGGGGAAGTCTATTTGACAAAATCCCCAGTAAAATGCCTATTCATTTATCAATGCAGTCATTGAAAAATGTTTTATATTGATATTTTATTTCCCTTTCCCTGATAGTAAGGTGGCCAAATACTTTCCAGATGTCAGTATGAAATAAATATTGCATGAGGATTGGCTCTTAGATGGGGAAAACTTCACCTTTGTCATGTCTCTGCTTTTTCTTTTTTTTTTTTAAACATAGGGTATCACACAGTGGATCCTGTATGGATCTTCTGTTTGCTTGTTATGTGCTTTCACCTTGCTTTGTTATTTTTTTTCTTTCCTGCCAGATAGTTTAAGCATTCCTTTTTCCAAAATAACTTAAAAAACAGGGAACACACATCCTGCTTTTGTGGCAGGCTTTAAATGTGGTTTTAGTTATTTATTTAAAGGGTGATAATAATTTATGGTGTACTGAACTTTGAATGCTGCAGTTTGAAAGTGAAGATGAAACTCAGGTGTAGACCCACATAACTGTTGTACAGTTCTTTAGTTAAAAATTCAGAAATCTGTATTTTTCTTTTCATTTTAACTGTAACATTGCCTATTGTAAGAGAAGCATAAATACCTACCAGTAGATGTGTTCTCTCTGTTCTGCTTACATACCTTTTGATTTTGCCAAAAGAAACATTTGTAAAATTTCTAGCTTTAGAGTTATTTGTAATATTTACAAGAGTTCAAATTTAGGTTTTAGCACAACACTTTCTTAAAATGTCAACTGTGGAATTACTGTTACAAAGATTTTGTATAGTGCTTCAGTGTATTGAGAGATGGGAAATTACTTCTAGCTATAAAGCCTAGTACAAAAAATATTGAATTGCTTGATTTGATGATGTATTTTTGCAGACTTACATGTTTATTTTTCTGACAGCTTTCTTATTCTTAAAATTTCGTTGTTGGTCAGGGCTGTCTAATATTTTTTGCCCCTTGAACCATTCCTTTACTGAGATGGGACATTAATATATGCATCTATTGTCTCTAGATAAGCATCTCCCCTTCATCTCTTCAGCTTCTCATGGTGCTTTTGAAATCCCAATTTAATATCTGATAGTGGAAGAATAAGGAATGAAAGGGTGTTCAACTCAGCTATATAGGCAACAAGCTAAAGAGCTCTGTAATTGGTTTATTACAAACATGAGAAAGCTGTGAATGCAGACATTGTCCATGTGATAGATAAATACATTATGGTTCTTACACAGCTATGTGCTTAGGAGCACTGGCAGTTCTTTAATGGTTTAAAAATACACAAACCAGAAAAACCAACCCCAACAAAACACCTCAGAATCCAAAACAACGATAATCCTTCCAACTCCTCTAGATTTTGTCTTTTTGAAATTTAAAAGAAAATCATGGAAGTCAACAGGCTTTGCCTGTTGGTGTTTTCCCTCTTGTTTTCACCTCTCTGTCTTCGGTGCTTTTCAACACATTTGTCCTCTTTTACAGAGTTTCGAGTATACAGCAGCAGCTGGCCTTGCTCGACACTGAGTCCTGGCCAGGAATGGCTGAAGCGGACAGGGACCGTCTTCAGCTCATCAAGGAGAAGGAGGCTCTTCTGCAGGAGCTGCAGCTCATCAGCCAACAGAGACGATCCCCAGAAGACATTGCACGTTTGGAGGAAGAGAAAAGACGCCTGGAGGATGAAATTCAGCGGGCTCGAGCAACGTCTGCTCATGGCGCCACTGAAAGGTTTGGGAACTTACCTCCTTTGCTTACTTTCTGGAAGATCCAAATTTTTTAGTTTCAATAGGAAGAGAAGGGATTCTCACTGCCTTGAAGGAACAAAACAAAAAAGTTACAAGAGTAACTTGCTGGCAAAAAAAAAAAAAAAAAAAGGAAGAGAGTGCTCCTAGCTGCCATAGTTAAATTCTCTCTGCCTTGAAGTTTTGGGAGAGTTGAAGTCATATTGACTAGTTAGTTCATTCATCTAAAACTTCTGAATAGGAAGAAGAGATCTGAATAGAGTCACAAAAGGTGCTTGGAAAAAGACTGAATGATACTGTCTGATAAGAGACCTGAATGATGGTGTCTGGATAGTGAAAGATTTTTCTGTTATTTTTGCAGTGGGGTAATACTCATCTCCAGAAAAAAAGATAGTTCTCTTTGTTTTCTGCTTTGTAAGAGGACACTTAAGTGATTATGTTTTTACTGCCTTTTCTGCACAATTTTTACATTTAATTTGTAATCTTGGCAGTGGGGGGAGCACATCCCAACTCTGCCATTCAGAGGACATTTTAAACAGAGTCCATTGTAATGAGGCCTTCTTGGAAATTTAAATATCAACATATATGTAAAAATGAACAACCCCAAAACATTCTGATGGAAACACTGTGTTTATTTCAAAGTTGCCCAGTTCTTCATGTAGCTAAAGAAATGGACAAAACCTCTTAACCTCTTCTTGGTACCACTGACTGCTTCTAGTGAAAGCAAGAAAGTGCTTGTTCTTGTTTCCCAGATTTGCTTCTCTTAAAGTGGTAAAACCCTATGTTTGACACTTGAGAAAAATGTGATCTGTGTAAAGAGTAATATTTATATAATTAAGACACTTTAAAAAGACTTGGAAGTGTCTTCCCTATACAGATTTTGAGAACTTCCCTTCCTTGGAAAAGGCTTACTGCGGACAGTAAATTCAGTCGATAAATAGAAGATTCTCAGCCAACCTGCAGTTGAGTGTGAGATATTTTGCCATTTTTGCAGTATGGTTCTGTTGGCTTTCCAGCCCAAACTGACAGAAAAGGGAGTTCACTTCACGCTGCAGCGTAGTAAGTTTGATTTGTTGGTTTTGGGCGCCCGTGTTGGGTAGCACATACTATGCTGGCAAGGCAGCCAGGCTGTTTTTCCATGTAGTTCGTGCTGGTGGAAAACAGCGTTCCAGTGTGATATTTGATACTTGAAATGCTAGCAAAAAGTTGAGTAGAAGTTAGAATAATATTGAAGGGCACACTATTTTTGTATAACAAATTGGAGGAAAGCTTAACTATTAGCAGCCCTAATCTATTAGTTTGTTTGTTTTAGGTTTAGGAATAACCAAACCCATTCCTAATTCTGCTTTTCTGTTTCCATTTTCCTAATCATGAAATGCAAAGATGTTTAAATAATTACCAGTTCCGTTTTGTTACTGAGTTTTAAGGGCACTGAGATTAGGGCAGATCAGAACTCACTTAAAATCTGTGAGGCAAAGGGTCTTTTTTGTGTTTTGTTGGGTTTTTTCATTTGTTTAAGGTTGGCTGGCAGTCTGAGTTGGGATAATCTTTATCCCTTTAGCACAGATGCCTACTTCACAGCACTGTGGGCTCCTAAGGTTGTTTTTTAAAGCAGGTAGCACGAGTAGTCCTTCTTTCCCATGCAAGTTTTTGAATTGATTAAGTTTCTCGCAGTCTTTTTCTTTTAGTTCCTTCTTGCAGTGCCCTTAAAGTCTGTATAGCTGAGCTGCAGCCTTCCTTGCACCACTGGGTTAACCTGCTATGGAATGCACGGAAAAAAGAAGGAAAGAAGCTCTAGTGCAGCATGTGCTTTTGTGTGGAGCTTCTGCCGTGGGGTTGCAATGAAGGGAACCTCCCCAGAGGGCAGTAGGGTTGCTGGAGTGGTGTGTTCCAGCCTCTTTGCCAGCACGTGTCAATTGATGGAGTTGGAGGCAAAGGAAATTGAGAGATTTATGTTTTTACTGCTAACAGAGACATTTTTTTTTCGTACCTTAACTATCCAAAGCTTATTGAAACTAAGGGTGCTGTTTTGCTTTATCCAGAAGAACTCCGTTTTTGGTTGATGTTTTCCTGTCCAGACTATTAACATACCGAATTCTAGCTGCTCCCTTTGCAGTTGAGGAAGGTTTGAAGCGCTCGAATTTCATCTACTTTCTCCAAAACAGATTGCCACCCTGATTTTGTTTTGATGTTTGGTGATTGGGCTTGGAAAACAGCAGTAATACTTATAATTCTGGATTCAGGAATAGAATAAATGAAATTTTTAAGTTTTAATAATATCAAAATTCAGAATTTAAGATACCCTGTAGGTGTGAGACCCACAGTATTATAGGTACATTCCAGTTGTGTTGTGGCAGTGGTGCCTAGTAATTCAGCTGCTTGTTACTAGAATGGGAAAAAGATAAGTTGCAGCGAGAGCTTTTTGTCATAGCACACTATTCAAAACACTGTGCTACCTGCTTAATTATAATGATGTATAAATGTACTTGAAACACCTAGAATTTAGAGCTTAAAGTTGAGTTTTATGATTCCTGGTTAACAGAAGTCCTCTTTTTCTTATTAGCTTGGATAATAGAGCTGTTCGGAATGTTTTTTCCTTGCCAGGGTGACGGAAGTCATAGTAGTTCTCTGTATTTTGTGGTAAAATCAGGTTGATGCAAGAGGGAAAAAAATAATCTTGTAGGTCTGATGCTTTTTAAACATCATGACTCTTACATTATGCCTCAGTTACGTTTGTCTGGGAATTCTGCTGGAGTCTTGGTTATTCTGTTCCTTGCTAAAATTTCCATTGCTGCATATGAGCTGTGTAAATGAAAACTTTTCACTAAACAACGAAACTTCTTTTTATATTCCAGATTGCAAAGAAATGGTATTTTTCTGTACTTGAAAGGCTCCTAGTGCTTCTTGGGCACCACTGTAATAAAGAAAAACAGTAATACGTATCTGTTTAATTACAGGATACTGTTACAGGAAAAGAAAAATTGTTTGCTCATGCAACTAGAAGAAGCTACACGTTTAACCTCATATTTACACTCCCAGTTAAAAAGGTGAGTTATAGAAAATTAGCAGGTTTTGACCTGCATCAGAAAGGAATATTAATAATTATGAAGTTTGCTTTTTTATATTTTTATGTTTGTGTGTCAAGCAAATTAATTTTTTACTAAGCTTTACACTTTGGTATAAGGACTGCAAAGATTTGGATGGACGTTCATGAATACTATTGATGATGGCTATTTGGGCTAAATTATTATGTGTGTTTGAGAATTTTATGTGTTGTTTCTCTTCTGAAAAGAATATATGTACTTAAAATCCATTGGAATGATGTTACAGTTTTACTAATAAGAGCATAACATTCTTAAAAGTTCTGTGAGGTTTAATATCCTGATACCTCCTCCAAAGGAGAAGAGGGCTTTGATCCCTGGTGAGATGACAAAATTTTGCCATTTAAATACAAGAATGTGCTAAGACCCACACAGAAGCCCAGAATGTTTTGCATATTCACACTTGCAGCTGCTTTTTTTGATGCAGCTCTTGGGGATTCCTCAGCTCAGCACCATGCCAACATCAAATGCCTGGTTCCTGCTGCGTCTCACTTCATCTCTCTCTGTCACTTACATTCTTCTCTCCCTAACTGTCAGAGAGTGGTAAGAGGAATGGGAAGGGGATTCATCCTAAAAGTCTTTTGAATTTTGTGCTGGAAAAACCCGTGAGGGAGAGGCTTACACAGCATTTTGTTCGGGTTTTCCAAATCCCTTCTTATTTCTTCTCTCTGATATGTTTATGACCCATCATTAACATAAATTCAAGCTGGATCATGGTAATCTACCCTTCCTGGCTTTACATTGACACCACTGATCCAGATCCTGCTCTGGTCTCTTTTCTGCCAAATTGTGGCTGCTTGCACGTTGGAGGAAAGAGTAGGCTCGTTCCTTCAGGACCCTTTGTCTTCAGGCATGTGATCGTGATCTGCTTGTCACTTGCACTGTTCCAGTCATGGTTGTGCTTGAGACCAGGGCAAGAGATCTGAGCTAGACCTTCAAGTGCCAAACCATCTTTGCATGTCACTGTACTGAATGCATGTGAAATTGCTTGTGTAATCTGGATTGACATTTTTATGTCTGCGCTGCTGTTTCTGATTATATCTGAAAGGGCCTTTTTTTGTTTTCTCTTTCTCTGCCTGCCATAGCCTGTCAGCTAGCACCCTCACAATGTCCTCTGGCAGCAGCAGGGGATCTCTGGCCTCCAGTCGAGGATCCTTGGCCTCCAGCAGAGGCTCCCTCAGCTCGGTCAGCTTTACGGACATCTATGGCCTGCCGCAGTACGACAAGTCAGACAGCGTCACAGACTACGGGCAGCATTTACGCTTTGACATAATTCCCTTTGAGTCCCTCACAAAGGATGTGCCGTACGCCGATCCCATTGGACACTCGAATTTCAATAAGCAGCGGAGGTCTCTGGATACCCCGCAGTCCCTGGCGTCCCTGTCATCGCGATCCTCCTTGTCATCCTTGTCCCCTCCAAGCTCCCCTCTGGACACCCCGTTCCTCTCTGCGTCTCGAGATTCTCCTTTGACTCAGATGTCGGAAGGTTTTGAGGAGATGGCAAGCATGGGGGCCCTGGAAATGCTCAGGGCTCAGACCACGGCACTGGGTGACGATGATACACAAGGAACGAGTTCATCTCAGATGTCTGCTTACCCTGTGGACAGTGAAGGGCTGCGAGATGTGGGACCACAGCTGACTGCTGTGCAAACTGGTGGAGGTGAGTTTCTGGACATCGTTATTTTGTCACGTTATCACAGAGAATGCCACAGAGACCTAGGCATACTAGCACAGTTCAGATTGTTCCTTGGTTCGGTGCTTTTAACTTCTCTCAGTTACAAATTACATGGTAGATGTTGGCTGTTTAAAAAACCCCACCCAACCATCAAACTCCAAAATCCCAAACTTGAGATTTAGGGCAAAGATGTGAAAGAGTAGAGAAGTCCATGTAAATAGATCTTAAAATAGTGGTGAATCGCATGGAAGAAAGGGAATGGAATATGAACTTGCTTTGAAGTGTAGTGCATCAAAGAATAAATATTTTGGGTTTTGGATTGGAAACTAGTTAAAAAACCCCCACATGGTTTAGTTACTTCTGAGGCCCCCAATTGTGCCCACATTGCTGCTGTTATGATAAGTTAAAGCAATACAAACCCAGGAGAGGTAGAATCAAAAAAGCCACACACCAAAACAAAACCTGAACCCCAACAAGACACAAACCCACCGCTTCTGATAGTGCTCAAAGGCTGGTTGACTCCATGCTGAATTCACCCCTTTTTTATGGTATTTGTTACCATTTACATCATGCTCAGGTCCCACACTATCCAATACGTCCTCATGAACCACAACTCTACTCATCCTTTGATCTGATATGCAGACATCATTCCCTTAGTCTACGGACCACCCTTTTTAAATGTACATAAAGCACCCACAAATGTCCATAAAATGTCCACAAAGTGTCTCTAACTCATAGTTTTGGGCTTCATCTGTTGTGGTCATCACTCAGGACAGGAGAGGTGGTGTGCTGGCCAAAGCCAGCTCTAGTTGGGTAACTGGTGCCCTTGCAGTGCTTTGTGCAAGGCTTGTCCTCCATTGATTCAGGTTGCTCCTGTTGCAGAGATTCCTATAACTTGCAACTGGAATCCTGCATTACAACACTTTAAAGGTATTTCCAGTACAATCTCCACCCCTGGTCCCTTTGGACCAGACCAGGTTCCGATGTCTGAGTTCTGTTATGAAGCAGAAGCCACAGTAGCATGGTGGTCATGAGCGCTTCATCCGCCGTGGGGCATCTTTTGTAAGGGGTGTGTGCTTGTCTCAGAGGGCCTGTGCTCTGTGAGTGTAGAGGATGAGATGTTCAGTTACTATGGCACACATACTGTAGAGTTTTCTTTTCCTGCTTGTCTGTGAAGCTGACTGACCTTCTTTAGCTTGCATTGGTGGAAACTTCTGAGGCACTGCAGCGGGGAAGCATAAAATAGAGAGATCAAAAGAGGAAACAAACCTTTAAAAAACAAACCAAAGCAAAACAAGCATAAATTTAAAAACCTGAGCATACAGACACAAGAAATTCCTTTTCCTGTTTTAATCAAAGAACTGCTGCTAAAGTGAAAAAGAGTATTCTTTCATTATGATGGTTTTATGTGTTGACTTATATTTCTAACAGAAGCATACCAGTAGAGAAGGGCTTTTAAAGCATAGTTTTAACAGTAAAGACCATAATTCCCATCCCATTTCTACATCCAGGATTCTGTGTCAGCAGTTGTGTAGAATGCTGCATTCGGGACTTAAGAGTATCTGGAGTAATGTGAAATAGAACCAGAAAACATCCCATGTTATCCTACCAAAATCTTACATGTCAGGTGATGATAAGGAACCTTGACAGTCTCAAAGGACAAGCTTTCAGCTTTTTATAGTAAAAAAAAAAAAATATCAGCACTGTGCTAAAAAGTCTGTAGTGCTCAGACAGCATTTAAGTTTAGACTGACCTACTTTCCCTACGGCAGCTAGCATTGCCAGAAGATACTGCTGCAGAATTTACATTTACTAGATGTAAACATTTCTAGTGCCCATATTGCAGCTTTCAGACAAAAATAAACAGAATTCCAGAGACCAGCATGTAAGTTTGTGCTTAAGTTAGTGCCATGAAGAGGCTTCCTGAGGCTTTCTTTAAACCTCAGATCAGACCGCAGCATGTCTGCACCGATTGTGGTAAGTGAAACTGTGTTAGTAGTTCATTTATAGCTCGTACGTGTTTCATAGAAGCGAAGACCTGGTCTGAGGGCTCAGGGAGCAACAGGATGAGGGTCACATTCCTGTTTTGGATTTCCTTTTCTCCCTTCTCTGTCATGTTTCTACACATTTCATGTTTCCCAGAAAACCTCTGGCAGAAGATGCCTGTGCTACCTCCTGTCACTGCTGCTGTGTCCAGCTCCTAGTCCAGGCATTCCAGCTTTTTTTCCATGTACAACAGGAGGCTTTGTGTTGCTTTTTGAGGAAGAACATATGGTTAAATGTAGCCAGGTTGTCTTGTTTTGATTTTTTTTTTTTTAAATATAATTTTGAATTTGAGTTGCCTAAGAAAAAACTGTTTAAACTTTCTGATTTTTGCCTGGAGCCATGGCTCCTTCGAGCTCCACGCTCGCTAACAGGTGGGTTTGCAGTTGTAATGCAGTTGTTTGTAAGGAGCAGTTGGAGGTTTGAAAGCTATTTCGGATTTCGTGCTCTATCCATTAAGGATTTGGTGGAGCGTCAATCTTGTATATCACGGTTTGGGAACCCCCAGGTGTTGAGGGGTTTTAGTTTTCACTAAGGTGCTGTGCAGTGTGTTTTGCTGCTGCCACCCAACGGTCTGGTTAACGTAGTGCAAAACTGGAAGACCAGGAGGTACTAATTCCAACAAGTATTTTGCCTGTTCCTTCACTCCACAAATTACAAGGGGATTTTTGCAAATTCGGGGGGCCAGGAGGGTTATCACTGAATAAACTGCACGTGTTTTACACTGAAGCAGGGCTGGAGGACGCCCAAGGAGTTCTTCAGGAACTGCAGTTTTGATGTTCATTTGCTGATCTGCTATTTTATTGCCCTGCCTCTGTTTCAGGGACGTACTGTGAAGTAGGTTAGCATGTGTGAATGGAGGAAATATGCCTTTCTAAAGCTGGGAGTGGGAGGAAACGTGTTAATAAAACACTGGGCTTTAATATCTTTGCTATCCATTCCTTTCTATCCTAAAATTATCTTTCAAGTGCTAAGTTTCCTTTAATAATCTCTTGTTTGCAAAATATTGTCATAGGTCTAAAAGATGATTTATCATTGTGTACTTTTCATTTTGTCTTGTTTCTCATGCGGCACAACAGAAAAAATCACTGTAAGTGAGCCTGAAATTACTTCATTCTGCTGGTTTTGCCTGTAATTCCCAGTGTGTTTTTCTGTGTGAAGTGTTGATTGTGGGTTTTTCTTTTTTTTTTTTTGTTGCATGTGAAGAAACAGGAGATTTTGCTACATTTGGTTTTGTTTGATATTGTGCTGTATCCCTTTAATCATTATGGCATATATAATTTTTTGCTATGTCAACTAAACAATATATTCGTGCCTGTAGTTAAATTCCTGGAAATAAAAAAGGAGTCTGTGAGCTTCAGCTTTATTATATCATAGTAATGCCTGACAGCATCACGGAACGTAAGGTCTGTTTGTGTCTCTGACCTAGTTTTTATGAGAGTGTTTAACTCTCTTTATTAGTGCATTTGAACTGATGTGCGGTATTCAAAGTCTCCTAAACTTGTGAAACATGCTTTAGATGTATTTATGTATTTTTTTTTTAGCTAATGAAATCTTGGATGCTAAAATTTTCTTTGAAGTTCGCTTTTTCAACTAATGACACCTGAGAATTTTCTTTTAATCAGGCCTATTTATCAAGATTTGGCACCCAGTAGTTCTGGAAATTCATGTATATTGTTCTCAGATTTTTTTTTATTTAAATAAAAGAATTAAAGATAATTGCCTAGCTTAGAAATTTTAACTTGTAAGCAGTTCTTTATCTTCCAGTATGGGAAGGTCTACAATCTGTGCTATACCGTATTCTTTCTTTATTTAAAACCAAAAGCCGATGTTTCTTTCTCCTTGACCAGTTTTCCCTGCTGACTTTCTTTCCCTCCTAGTTGAGAGTGTGTTCTGGTGTTTGCATCTCTCCCAGAATCTCTGGGATTGTCCAGATGTTATCGGATGCTTCCATAGCCTGTAGGCAGTGGGCACATCACTGTCAGGTTACAGCGCTGTTGTAACATGTCAGTCTTTCGCAATGTTACATTGGTGCTTCAGACCAATTTTTCCTTCCAAACAAATTTGGAACATGAACCTTCAAAGGAGAGAGCCTGTGAGGTCTTCTGTCCGTCATCTATACAAGGTGTTCCCATAGAGGAGTCAGCCAAAGTCTTATTTACAGAAAGAAGTCATCCTAGTGTAATTTGTTGAAATTAGTACAGAAATTATAGAAGCACTTTCATACAAAATTTATATCCTTTGGTGCTCAGCCTCTTCCTAGTGATGTAGAATTATTGGGAAACTTTCAGCCTAAAAGATGTCTCTCTGGAGTGCACATTTTGATTTTGCATGAATGCCAGTGCGAGAACTTGGAGGTTGGCTCAGGAAATTGAAAGAAAATAGCCCACAAGCCCACCGCTTCGCACAAGTGGTGTGGAGGAGAGCGTGGCTCAAATACAGCTGCTTTGCTTCCCCTAAGCTAGTTTCACCTTGGTTCTCGTTTGTGGTGAGGAGGAAACGAGTAACATTGCATGATCTGTGATTTACAATAAGGACAGGATGCTGTAATTGGGGGCAGGTAGCAAAGGTGCTGGTTTCTTCAGGCACAGAGAGAAATGCAGGTATCAACATCCCTGTTCAGCAGGTAGATTTGCTGCATAGCTGAAGACAGCCAAATCCTTCACTGAATTTGTAGGGGAGTTGTGTAGGGCTACTTGTGGGTCCAAAAGGATAGAGAACTGCCACTGTCTAGTTCATCTGATGGGTTTTTTGGGTTTTTTTTTTTTTTTTGGAGATTCCAGGACAGAACCAGGGAATTTTAGCTCCAAACGTGACCTTGTGAGTTTTGGAATACTGTTTGGGAGTTTGTGATGGTGGTGGCCCAGTAAAAGGAACGTGCCTCAGGCTGGTGCAGGGCTGCTGGGTTCAGTGCATCCTCTGAGCAGTGTGTTAAAGCAAACCTTAGCCAAGTACAGCAGTGGTATGGTTGTATTAATTTGGGGGATATTTTTATCAAGCTTCAAGTCCCCATGTCCTGCCTTGGTGGCGTTTGAGTGTGAGGTAAGATGAGTCCCACGCAGTGGGGTGGCTCAGTTATCTGTACCACTCTGCAGGTGGAGCTCAGGCTGCTGGCTGGCACAGTGCTGAAGAAAACTTCCAGTTAGGCCTCAGCCTTCTATTTTTGATGCTTTGAGATAGTGTGTAACACAGATACTTAAAGAGTTCTTTCATTAAGGCATGTTTCATTCTTAGTGCGAGGCCAGTAAGCGTCAGCTGGTGCTTGCCTCCAGCGTGATGTGCCCAGTGCTACTGTCTGCTGAAACTGGGAGTACTTCCATGCTGTCTGCTTTATGTTTCTGAGCACGGCTAAAAACAAGTAAGATGCTTTCCCTGCCTCTGAAGCCATTGCTTTCTTGCCTCAGGGACAGACATTCAGCCTTAAGCCTGTGCAAAACCTGATCTAGAGCATTGATTTTGTTGATACATTCAAGATGAGATTGCGGAGTTGTTTTTTTATGATGTTGCTGGTGATTCAGGGAAGGGTGGAAAAGGGGGTAAGGTATTGCTTCCTCCTCCCCCAGTCAGTTTTGAAAGTCATTCACCAAGTATCTGAAAAAAAACCCACAGCCCCAGTGGTCTGAGTGAGTTGGAAAGCACTGTTTCTCTTTGATAATGCCTCTTAGACTGTAAATAAACGCTGTTGTTATAAGATGGTATAAACAGTATGTGTTGAGACTTTGTATTAGGAAACAAATGAGAACAAAACCTCACATTGTGTCATCAGATAACTTCTAAAAGGAATTAGTCTTTGTTTTCAGCCTATTGTATATTCAGTAGGTAAACCTTAAAAGTTTAGGATATCATGTACGTATGTTGAATTAATTTAAGTCTTCCTCCAGGAGGGGTTACTCAATCAGAAATAACATTTAATTAACAGTGCAGTTATTTAACAGTACAGTTCATTTATAATTAGTCTTCTCAGAGAGAAATTAGCCACAAACTTCCTTCCTTAATTCTCCTGCAGAAAATCTCCAGTCAGTTGTATTCCAGGTTTTTTAATTAAAGTCAGATGAAAAATAAATGACCTGTGTTTGTGCCAAGTGTTTTGCCACTAGTTTTGATACAATTAACTGTTTGTTGTTTTAATTTTCAAGAGACTGCCTTGAGCTGATGTTGTCTCGACTTTCTCTCCATGACAGCTGTAACTCTGCGAGGAGACAGCGGTAGAAGATCGGAGAGGAGAGCCAGGCGAGTTTCAGCATGTCTCTCAGATCATTCACTGGCTAGTGACAGTGGCGTGTTTGAAGCTTTAAGCAAAAGGTCAGGTGTATGAATGCAGAGTAAGCTGGAAATATTCCTGTTCTACCGCATGGTCCGAAAGAATTCGTTGTAAATTTCTGAATGCGCTCCCAAATTTGCTAATCCTTAGGAATATAAGAAATATTAGGTTGCATGTTTTAAAGGAAAGAAGCTTTCTACATCCAGTTCCACTGTCAGATTCACAAGTTCCCCAAGTCCCTTTAACTTCATTCTCTCTAACACTTTTAACACCATATACTTCTCCCTTGAAAAGATAGTTTTCTCAGTTTATTAGTCATAAATGAGTAATTTTATTCCAACCATCTATAACAAAATAAAATTATACAGAGTGTGATTTACAGTTCTGAGTAGCACGTGATAAAAGTATAATTGTAAGGAAGAAATAGATGAACTGCCAAAATTGTAAAAATTTGTAGGTTGACCAAGTGATTGAAGGATGAGTAAAGACATTTTATTTTATACAGTTGTTTTAACACAGTAAACAGTAACTGGCAGGAAGGTAAGATTTTGAAGATGCTAAAGAGAAATGGAAAACAGACTAAGTATTAAACTACCCAAAATGTTTGAAAGAGGTATTCTAAAAACTTGTTTTTTAAAATTGTCGTTAGTGTTTCTGTGTGGTTTTAAATAGATGTCTTATAGAGTCATAGAAACATTTAGGTTGGAAAAGACCTTTTAAGATCAAGTCCAACCATTAGATCAGAGTCCAACTGCAGTTCCCTGTTAATCCTGTGTGTATTACCAGTCCCTCCTGTGTTACCAAGCAATTGCTTATATTCATAAATCACAAAATAAGTGTTAATTTCATTATGTTTTAACAGCTTAGGTTGGTATGTAGTTTACAGTGCTTTCTGTTCCTGCAGGAATGAAGATCTGGAAGAGCCTGTTTATGGTGATCCTGCCAGTAGTGAGGAACCGCAAATACATGTTGGTTTTCTGTGAGTAGCGTTACTCCTCTTTCCCCCTGTCAACACAGCAGGAATTGCTCAGTAGTTTTATTGGGTTTGGTTTTTACCTTTTTAATAAACGTAACTGCAGTGGATAGTTTCAAGAAGTTTCTTAATTGAAAGCCAAAGTTTAGTGGATATGCAGATTAGTCATGACGTGGCACTTTCTGCTGGGAATGTGCCGTAACCACGGTTCATTCAGTGTCCTTGCAGTGCTGGCTGAGAAAAGGGCCTCTCTTCTTTCAGTCACAGGTGGGGAGACAAAAATACAACTCCAAAATGCAGGTTTGAAGTTCTGTTCTTAGGGTATGCTGTTGTTAGTAGTGGGAATAGCCTGGGGAAGGGCACTGCATGTTGTGTCATGGCCCTCCAACATTGTCTCTGCCTCTTGGAAAGGTAATTCCCAAGACTGTAAGTTTTCAAATCTCAAACAAGTTTGTTGATCCATTTCAAAATTCATGCTGATGTGAAAGAGTAGAATGTTTAATTTATTTTCTTTAGCCTGTGAAAATAATGCAGTCTGGTTTGCCTAATATAACTGATGTGTTACACGGATCTGCACACACGTACCACCAACACATACATACATGCCTATATTGTAACTGTTTAAACCAAGGAATGCATTTTATAAAACCTGTTTGCTTTCAGGAGTCACAGGAAGGAATATTACTCATCTCAAATTGAATAATGTTTCATTCTCTTACAACTGATGACTTTGTTACCATAGCTAATATTATTAAGAATATTCTGTTATCAGAGTGTGATATCTGTAATTGCTTTTGATTCAGACTGATTTAAGAGATTTGATTAACAGCAAAATGTGCTTTTATGTTCTTAAAAATCTTTTTAATCTTTCATCTCTATCTCTTAAGCAAAGCCTTGATGTTAGGTGACTAACACAGGAAATTTATTTTCCAGGCATGACAGTGGAAATGAATGTCTGTTAGTCCATGTATTACAGCTGAAGAACTTCACTAGTCTAGTTGTTAAAGAAAACTGCAAAATGTAAGCTTAAATTTCACCCAAAGTCTGATCACTGCTGGCTTTTTTTTTCCTGTCACAATCTTAAATACCACAGTTTTGTTTCCTTTCATGAAAAATTAAGGTGTTTCTGGAGAAGGTGGTATGTCTTTATGTTTGTGAGGATTGGGTTAATTTTGTGTCTGCAGAGTGTTCCTTACATAGAACCCCTGTCATATGGTCAGGTAACAAGTGTGGTCTCCAATGGCCCGTGTTCTTAAGTGTTGTGTGCAGAAAGTTTGCTTGGATACATCAGAAGCATGCTTCCATCACTCCCCATGCCTTCTGACCCCAAAGCTGTCTACATTATTTGCAGTATTCCAGAAATACTGTTTCCTGTACAACTTCTCTACAGCTTATCTGTGATATATCCCAGAATAAGTTTTTAGTGTAATTTTCTCAAATTCCTACTCTAACCTATATTAATCAGCTAGAGAGAGGTACTTAGCCCTCTATCTTGAACCAAAAGAGTGTAAATAAACAAGCAAACACGGGACACTTGCTGGTTTTTGTGGCCATTGCAACTCTCCTTTAATGTCTTTGAAACACATTCCAAACACAAATACTAGCTGAGAATCAGTGCAAACACTTGAATTTTTCTAACCTCTCTCAGCCTGTGCTAGTTTTTGACATTCCATATCACATTATATAAAATGTTCCTTAGTTTATTCTAACAAATGTTGCTTAAATAATGGCAATTTTGCCATAAAACACAGTCTTCTCTAGTGATATGTATCAACATATTTTAAAGGAATTTGACTCATTAAAATTGTTGAACTTTATCTCTGAGATGCTGATTGAAAACTGTAGAAAATGGAGGTGTGATAACATATTGTAACAGAAGTCATTCTGTGGGAGTTACTAAATTGACCTGTGTCTCACTGATTGAGTTGATCTTTCTTGAGAGCACTTAATCTTGCTATGTCTGCAAACCTCTCGTGGAATTTTTTTCATCCCAGTGAGAGCATCAGTATCGGTCTTTTGCTTTGTTTTCACTGTGAGTTCAAGGGCACACTATAGGGGAAATATGAGTTCTGAGTGGTACTCAGCTGTTTTGCCTTGCAATTAGAAAAATAAATGTCATCTGAAGAAAGTCAAGTAGAGTCAGCATGGTAAAAAGACAACTCCAGAGTGTGTCTTGGAGGTTGTCATGAAGGTAGTCTGGTGTCTTAAGTGGCTCTTGAAAAGGCAGTTCTGTTCCCCATCCTTCTCTGTTCACCCCTTGTGCTGGAATCAGTCAATTGTGTGGCTGCAGGGTTAAAAAAACCCCAAAATCTTACAAAACCAAACCATAAAAAGCTTTTAGCCTGCCAGTTCAGTGAATTCCTCCATGCAGCTGTACTTTGAGTGAATTGGAGTTACTGGGGGAGTTGGGGTGAAGTGGCCTGCAGCAGCTGATGAACGGAGAGGTTGGATTGCTCTTGTCACTGCGTGTAAAGGTGTCTGCCTAACTGATGCTCCATGCTGCAGTTCCAGCACAGTGAACCCTTCCAGCTTCCTCCAACCATTTACTAGCCTGACTGTGTCAACCTCTCTGGTGGTGGCATAAGAGCTGAGGCTGCTGTGCAGTCAACTTGAGCCTCTGAGCTGGATTTTATTTTTAATACTTAAACCTTATTTTTGCTAGGTTAGCTTTTTCACCCAGGTAAATTTTCTAATCTGGTTCACAACACAGTTGCATGAAGGAGTTTGCTGGCAGAAGGGAAAATGCCAAAACAGGATATTGCTGACAAGCAGTCAGGAGAGGGAGAACACAAAAACACTTCTCTAAGTAGCTCCGGTGCCTTCTGTTAGATTAAAATGGTTATGCATTTTGATTTTTTTTTTTTGCCTTGGAGTCTCAAATGAAATGGTACCAGACACTTGTTTTCCAAGATGCCAGGTGGATGCAATGGTCAGACTTCTTTTGCTGTCCTTTTGTGTTGAGTTTCTTAAGGGGAAGGGGAGGAAGAAGGTATGTTTAGTGGGTGGAATGAAAAAAATGAATGTGACATGAAACAATTCAATTTCCTAAACATAGGCACATGTTTCCTTTTGAAATAGCGTAACACCTGGCCTCCAGCTGCTGCCACTTGGGAAGGCTCAGCTCTCCCATAAAATCATGGACTGGTTTGGGTTGGAAGGGACCTCAAACAAAGGACCTTTTAAACACCTTATCCCTGGAGGTGTTTAAGAGAAGAATAGATGTTGTACTTTGTGACATGGTCTAGTGTTGGACCTAGATGATAGATGATTGGACCCTGATCTTGAAGGTCTTTTCCAACTAAAACTACTCTGATTCAAAGATGCTGTAGTTCCACCCCCCCTGCCATGGGCAGGGACACTCTCTGCTAGACCAGGTTGCCCAAAGCCCCATCCAATCTATAAGATTCCTATGCCATATTTGTTAGCCCCATGTAGATGCCTCAGATACCTCAGGGCATCTCAGTTGGCACTTGGTGACTCTGCTTAAGCACCATGTTAAAGTCATTTTAATATGAAAAATGCAAGGTTTCCAAATCAGCTTTGCAGTTCTTCTGGGTTAAGAATACAGAGTAAATTCCTGGAATGAAAATATTCCAGAGTAGATTGTTAATATAGAAATTACACTGATGCTTTTGGTTTGCTTGATTTTGGGATCTGCCAAATAGCTTGCTTTATCTCAACTGTGCTATTTGTCTGTTTTGCTGTTCCCAGTCATGTGAGAGTTTATTTGCCACCGCTCGAGTCCGGCACACCAACCACTTACTGCTCCAGAGCGTTGGAATTCCAAACTCCGCTGATATTTAATGAAGTTTTCCGAATCCCCGTGCACTCAAGTGTTTTGAAATTGAAGTCACTGCAGCTGTATATCTGTTCAGTTGACCATCAGCAACAAGAAGAACTGTTGGCAAGTAGTCCGTTTTCTTTTAAGCTCTGTGATTTGGGAAACTAAAGTTACTTGAGGAATAATTTTTAAGATTGAAAAGAGAGTGAAAACTTTATTTTTCCATAAACTTGTATGTTAATGTGTCTGTCAAAGGCTGAAGGAACTAGGGTTGTTCAGCCTTGAGAAAAGAAGACTAAGAGGGGATCTTAGTAATGTTTATTAAGATCTTTAAGTGTGGGACATGGGGAAATGGGCAGCCTCTTTTCAGTGCTCTGTGGGGACAGGACAAGGGGCAATGGCCTCAAATTGGAGCACAGGACGTTCCACACCAATATGAGGAAGAACTTTTTCACAGTGCGGGTGACAGAGCCCTGGCGCAGGCTGCCCAGGGGGGCTGTGGAGTCTCCTTCTCAGGAGATACTTAAGACCCGACCCATCTGGACGCCTCCCTGTGCAACCTGTCCTAGGGATTCTGCTTTGGCAGGGGGGTTGGACCCGATGATCTCTGGAGGTCCCTTCTAACCCCTACAGTTCTGTGATTTGGTTCACATATGTAGTTATGGTTGTGGTGTTGTTTTTTAAAAAAAAAAACACAAACATAAATATCTGTGAAAGGCAGGATTTTAAATAAGTTGAAATATGGGCATTTTAGGTTACAGAGGGTTCTGGAAATAATTAGCAACCTTAGCAGAGGTTAAGAATGGGAGCGTTTTAAGCAGTGTTGAAAGTAATGTGTACTGTTATTTAACTGTGACGTTGCAGAGGCATATTCAAAATTGATGTAATGTTTATATTCATTGTCACATGATTTAGTAGATAAAGAGTCAATTCTTTTTTTTATTTAATGCATTTCTTAAAAATATCTGCTTTGGGGAAAGTTGAAAAATCTGCCGTTGCTCAATTTTGGTCCAAGAAGGAGAACATTGTGTAAAAATTAAACTTTTCCCCAAAGATTTTATCTGACAGCTTTTAGACCAGTGTGCTCAAGACCTCTGTTTCTGTATGGTGTTGTAATGTGTTAGTGATGAATCAGTATCAGTCAAATGGGTTCCTAATGAAAAGATAATAGATACAAACCCCTTGTTGCAATGTAACAGTGGTCCAAGAAGATAACTTCGATCAGTCTTAACTTTGTTGTAGGATAGTAATGAACCTGGCAGATTTCTGTTACAACTTTTACTGTAAACAAGTTGAGACACCTGATGGAGATGCGTTCAGATAACTGTAGCAGTTGGTTAAATAGGTTATGTGTGTTAGTTGTGTTAGCTTGAAGTTAAATGTTAACTTCATTTAGCTACTTCAGTAAATCTGCCTTAGCTGTTTTGCAGTCAGTGGGCTGGCATTTCAGTGAAGGGTTCAAACTGCTTAGTGAAGACTTTTTTTTCTTTTCATCCCTATCAAAGTACTGACACAGGTGCATCTTTCAGGGTGCTTTTATTTTAAGGGCTGTGGGCCTTTCAGTTATGTTGTTAGTTGTTTTCTCTTTGGAGTCTTAGTGTAGTTTTGTCAGAAATATTTGTCTACAGTAGTTGCTAACCTGCTTTATGGTAAATAAACAGTGCCACTCAGAAAGAGAGAAGCAATGCCATGCTTGCTTAAGGTAGCTGCAATGAAGTATGTACTTAAACATTATGGCTTCTTCTGCTGTAAATAGAAAATAAGCATTTTCTCAGTCTGAGAAATTGTTTGCTACCTCTCTTTGGAACTGCTGTGATGGCCTCTATAATTGTCTTTCAAAATCTCTTCCTCTGACATTACAGTGTTTTCCATTGATTTGGCCATCTGTGTATTTCTTAAGTTTTTGATTGCTGCTTTCTTTTCAATTAGATTGTGCCAGTTAAATGCTTTCTCAAATGCAGAAGCCATGCTCAAATTTATCCTAAGTTAGTCACATTTTTTACATAACATGAAATCATGGAATCACAGAATGACAGGGGTTGGAAGGGACCTCTGGAGATCATCTAGTCCAACGCCCCTGCAGAGCAGGATCTCCTAGAGCAAGCTGCAGAGGACAGCATCCGGGGGGGTTTCGAATGTCTCCAGAGATGGAGACTAAACATTAATTAATAAATAAAAGAAAATAGTTTAAAATATTTAGGCAGTTAGTTCTAAACTTGACTTACACAGAGAAGTAAATCTAGTATGCTTGTAGGATGGTCTTTTCATTCCCTCAACATTTTACTCTTAAGCCCTGCCTTCTTGACAGTTCTTTTTCTGTTCTATCTTTATTGTGGTCACTGCTTTTTGCCGTTCACAGGGCATTGCTCAGATAAACCTGACTGAAGCAGAGAGTTCTGCTGAGATGCAGCTTCACTGGTACACCGTTCAAATCTTCACTGGTTCAGACCCCCAGAGAGCAAAGAACAAAAACCAGTGTGAAGAAAGCATTCCCCGGTCTTCTGGAAATGTAACTACAGTTAAAACAGTATGGCTCTGAAAAAGTGTTTTGGCCATTTTACCTTTGGGGTAGTTGTTTGTGATCTTATCTTGGGTGCAGTTTGTTTTCAGGGTGCACAGAGAGTGATACTCACTGGAGATGGATTTTAAAAGAATAATTAAAAGCTTGATCATGTCTGGACAGATGCTTGAAGTATCACTCTGTGTATGATTGTATGCACACTTCCAGTCCAGCTACCTGAAACTCGTTACAAATTGCTGCTGCTGTGCTCAAGAGGTTGTCAAGAAAGGTGGTGCAGTTTCCATCCTTGGAGACTTTTTCAGTCCTTGGCTAGGCTGGGCCTTGGTCAACCTTGTCTGTAAAGCAGCCTGTTTTGGGCAGGGTACCAGACTATGTGACCTCCAGGGAGGGGTCTCTTCTGACCTGACTTGCTGGATGATGCTCCACAGTGAGATAAAATCTGCCCTGTTTCTGTGAGAAGTTACATTCGTGGAATGCCATGTACTCTTTGATCATTAAAATTTAGGACAGGTTGTTGGGTTTCATGGGTGGGTTTTTTGGGTTTTTTTTAAGGAACATAAAGTGGCTATATGGGGTTTGTTTTGTTTTGTTTTCTATTATTAATACACATTAAATCCATTGGGTTGTTCGAAAGGGTTTATTTGAAATGGGTTTACCTTTCAGGATGCAGTGACAGCGCTGTTAGCTAGGACCACTGCCCAGCTGGAAGCAGTTGAGAGGGAGCTGGCAGAAGAGAGAGTGAAGCTGGAGTACACAGAGGAGGAAATCCTGGAGATGGAAAGAAAGGAAGATCAAGCAGAAGCCATATCGGAAAGGTAACAATAGCAGTTTAAATACCTTACCAAACAGCTGGGTGATATTTACACTATGGGCAATAGTCTGAAACACAGCAGGTCCTTATTCTGAGGTCTGGTCCTGTTAGCACTGCAAGTATAAAGTCCTGTTACTGTGTGATGATGTGCAAACAGGAGAAAATCTTATTTGAATAGCTGGCTGAGGTTAGAGGACTTGGAATTTGGAGAGTGGGAAAACATGGGTTTGCAACAGCACTGTACTAAAAAAAAATAAGTAAGATTTTTGTGGTGGTATGGGAAGATGTCAAAGAAAGATACGTGTTATAATGCTTATGGAGTGAACGTGTAGCAGAGCTCTTAGCATTGTAATACTCTGTGAAATAGTATTTCATCATTAATAATACTCCCAGTTTGTTACATGAGTTGTGTTGGGGTTTTTTTTGTTCCTGATTTCTTAGTATTGTTACAGAGACCAGAAGGTGTGCTTTAAGAAAATTGGGGACAGTTGGGCTTTTCCTTGTTAAATGTATTTCCTTGTCTGTGTCTCCACAAATGCAAATGGGATACATTCTCCCTTTGAAATTCCTGTACTTTTGCTTGAGAAATTATACTCTAAAAATGATAAACTGACCTGGATAATGAAATACATAAGGGTGATGCATAACTGCATGGGTTTTTTTATAATACCAACAAAAATCTTATGATGTTCTGACTTTAGGAGTTGGCAAGCAGAATCTGTTGACAGTGGATGCAGTAACTGCACCCAGACTAGTCCTCCTTATCCAGAGCCGTTTTGCGGGGACTCGTTAGCTGGACACATGTTTGCAACTCCAGCAGGCCAGTACAGTGCTGGGAAAATGCAGCCTCCACCACTGAAGGTAACGAGAGAAGATGCTGGCACGGAAATGGGCACGCACAGGGTGTTACTGCTGCTCCTGGGGTTTGGGTCCGAATTAATCGGGGGAGAAGGGAATCAGAAATGACATTGACAAGCCTGTATGGGCGCTGCCTTCCTGACAGTGGCCTTTTGGATTGGGCATTGCCAAAATTGCCCTCTGGGGCTGGGGGTTTTGTTTGCTTACCAGTTGTTTCTGGAGAGAATCAAAGGCAGGCTGTTTTGCTGTTGCTCTTGTCTAGTCTGTAAATACACACTTGTGTCGAGGTCTGATTGATCTGAAACTGTAATGGAAAAAGATCAAATTCCAGTGTTCTTAGACATAAGAATTCTTGAAGGAATTGTGAAGGAAGAGAAGCTTTATGTTTCAAGACTTGCAGTGCTGCTTCAGGTTTACAGTAAATACAGCTGAAATTTTCAGGATGGTTGTGCTGAGACTGATGTGCTCAAAATCTTTTGTATTCAAGATGGGAGACATTGACAGTAATGCCGAACAAGCTGCAGTCAGCATGCTTCCTTCCATTGGAGTAAAGGAACATAAGCTGCTTCTGTTGCTTTTAGGGGAGATCATACCTCCTGTTGAGGAGTGAGTCATCTTAAAGTTCAGAAGCTTTGTTAGACTAGTGTATGTTTTCTGTATTTCTGAGTATTTTAGTGTTCTTGTATCACTGTTTTGATGGTCTTTAAGTTCCCTGTTGTTGAGTTGCTTCTCTTTGTTTGACTTCCTCCAGTTTTAAGGTGGTTCCTTCCTTTGAAGTCTGCCTTGCTTATGGAGAGGTGACTCGGTTTTCCTCCATCCAGGCTGGAGATCAGGCCCTAACTGGGCTTGGTTAAGGCCCAGTTGCCAATGCTGAATGCAGTCTTTGTGCTCTGCAGCTATGATTCACGTTATAGCTGCATCTCATAATTGTTACTGTTCCAGCAAAGGCTTTTGAAAGGCAATCTTTTAATTTTGAATGACCTAGTTTTAAAACTTTTTTTTTGTTGTAAAAATGAGGTGATTCATCCTGTGTTCTCAGTGCTCATTAGAACTTGAACCCAGCCTAGCTAGCAGGGCAAACTGTTTACTTTTGATATTGTTGAAATGTCTGATTGTTGTTGGTGAGAGAAAGAAAATAAGGAAAAAATAATTCTTTTTTTTTCCCATCATTGAAATTGTAGGTGGATAAAGAAACCAACACTGAGGATCTGTTTCCTGAAGAAGTTGCTATTCTTCCAAAAGAGAGAACCAGCCGCAGGCCCCGGGGCTCCGCTTTTGTTCGCAGCAGCACTATTGTCCGTTCCCAGACCTTCTCGCCCGGAGCACGGAGTCAATATGTTTGCAGAGTGAGTAAATGCTTAAAAAGAAGTGTGGGGGGGGAGGGCGTCCACACAAGGCTTTTGCACAATTTTGGTAACTTCTTCTTAAGGCATTTTTGCAGTTGTAAGAAACAATTATTGCTTTTTAATACCAATGAAAAAATTTCATTGAATTTAAACATTGCAGTGGGGAAGAGGTACCCTGGATCTTTTTAAGAGTTAAAACTTGAATTTATTTAATTTAAAATTTCAAGAATGTGTAACAGATTAGATATTAAGCTCTTTTTCCTGGCAACCTTAGATGTTAGGCTGTTGTGATTGATGTTACAGAGGTACAGTGCTGTCTAATGAAGTGTATAAACAGTTATCTTAGAAGCCATGTTTAACTTGCATGTACCTAAAAGTTTGTGAAGGGGAGGGAATGTGCAATCTTAGGGTTAATGCATAAATATTCTTACAACTGTGGTTGCTGTCATGAATGTCTGTCATAGGATGCCTGTTACAGTGGGACCAAGGATTCCTGGGTGCACTGGTGCAGGCAATAGAGAATTGGCGTAACAGTATTCAAGCTCGTGCTAGTGGGTTGCTATGTCCAGTGTCAAGAGGCTTATAAGGGGAACTTTAGGTTGGATATTAGGAGAAATGCCTTTACTGAAAGGGTTGTCAGATATTGGGACAGGCTGCCTGGGGAAGTGGTTGAGTCATCATCCCTGGAGGTGTTTAACAGAAGAGTAGATGATGTGTTTGGTTACATGGTCTAGTGTTGGACCTAGTAGGGCTGGATATAGATGGTTGGACTCAATCTTGAAGGTCTTTTCCAGCTGAAACCATTCTATGATTCTATTCTGTGATGGACAGTTGACTCATGGTACTGCACATGAATACAAGGGTACTGATTTCTGCTGTATTGGTGGGAATGCACGTAGCTTAATTGTGCTTTCAGAAGCTTAAGAGAGCTTGCGTTTGAAAATGTAGTAATGTTTTCTTTTTTCCCTAAACCAAGGATCCTCTGAGTTTTGCTCTCCTATTTAGTTTGTACACAGTACATCTGTGGACCCCTCTACATGCATCCAGTTTGATTTTCTCTTTTATGCTTGGCTGGCCCTGTGTGGAGCCAGGAGTAGGACTTGATGTTCCTTATGGGTGCCTTCCAACTCAGGAGATTCTGTGGTTCTATGATTATGCTATAGAGATTATGAGAAAAACACCCTCACACACCAGAACAAAGGTTGTTAATCGCCCTGACTTAATCTGCATACTGAAAAATCAGAGGGGTAAAACCCATGGGAGACAGTATTGTTTGTATTGTTTGTGCCCATGACAGTAAACGGTTCAGGATGAAATACTATTGCATTTAATAACTCCCCCCCCTCCTTTTTTTAAAGATTACATTGTCTTGGATATTTAGTGGAATGCTGGATGGAGCTTAGCTGTGAGACATTGCTGTAACTCTACAGTGGGAGCACTACTACATGTAACTTTTCATAAGTGGAGCTGAAAACTGAAGTTGCTTAAAGCAACAGTTTCATTGCATTTTAAAAACAATTCTCAAACAAACCCAAAGCAAATGCATGTTTCTTAATGCAAGCAACCTTGTAAGCAACCTGTCTGTGGAATGTTTCCTCATCAGCTGTACCGCAGTGACAGCGACAGTTCCACCCTGCCGAGGAAGTCCCCCTTTGTCCGCAATACCTTGGAGAGGCGCACCCTACGGTATAAGCAGGTAAACCTAGGAAGCATTCTTTACTTTACACAAAGTTGTCAGGACACTGGTACTTTCATACCCAAGCTGTAGATGTCTACAGGAATGTGCTGATGTTTTTAGGAAATGCATAAGGCTTCTGTAATGTAATAGGGGGAGGGGTGCATGTTTGGGGTTTGGTTTGGGTTTTTAAAGCTAAAACCTAGACAGAAGTGAAATAAAGATATTAACAGTTACTGAGGAGAAAAAAAGAGTGCAGCAGATGAAAATTTGTTTAATGGGGACTGAATTTGTACCAATTTAGATGTAGACCTTATTAAATCTTTAAAACCTAGCTTATGGTGCAGGCCCAGAGAAGTGTGTGTGAACAGGACAGTTAAACATCCAGCTCCCCTCCCATATGGCCTAGCAAGCCATAGTGTTTGAGGGCCAGGTATTCAGGACTGAACAGGTTACACTCTCCTTTCGCCCCAGTGCCACCCTCCACACTGCAGCACAGGTGGGCAGAGAAGGGCAGGGAGCTGTTAGTACCTTGTTATGCACATTGCATACAGCTTAGCCTGGTCAGCAGAGGCTAACGTCTTGCTGGTGCAGGCAAGCAGACAGCCACACCTCCCATTTTCTCTCAGAATCTTGAAACTGGTAGAGAGTAAAGCCCTTGAAGGGCAATCTTGTTCAGTACAGTATTTCCTGATGTCATGACTGTTGTGTTTTTCATATTGCATCCCTTTTTATTATCATCATAAAGTGATAGTTTAGTCCATAAACTTAAATTAGTTAAATACTGATAAGCCAAAAGGAGGTAGTAGAAAGCATGGATTGAAAAAGTTTCTGAATGGTACAGAAAACCCCTACAGCTAGTTAGCCTTTCACTGTGGGATATAAACAATCTCTCCAAAAATGTGTGTCAAGAAAGGCTTTGTATGTGAAGTAAATGCAGAAAATGTATGTTCAGTATACTGTATGTTCAGCTGAAGATAAACTGGTATGCCACATTGAGATTAATATATCGTGTCTGTTCTGTTTGGATCTTAACTCAGCAGTCCTGCAGATCATCTTTGGCTGAGCTTATGGCAAGGACGTCCTTAGACCTGGAGCTGGATCTCCAGGCATCCAGAACTAGACAGAGACAGCTGAACGAGGAGATATGTGTTCTAAGAGAGTTGAGACAGCGCCTGGAAGATGCTCAACACAGAGGGCAGACGGATCTACCCCACTGGGTCCTTCGGGATGAGCGGTTCCGAAACTTGTTGAAGGAAGCGGAAAGGCAGGTATGGTAACGCCAGATAAGCACTCAGAAACTTGTGGTCTCAAAATTTTGTGACTGTGACAAGATGTCTCAAAAGCTGTTTTTATAGAACCTCAAACGAGTGTTGCTTCTATAATCTTGAAGTTAGCACAGTAACAATTATTCCATTATTAACAAACTGTGCATTTGAGGACAGTTGCCAAAGAATGGCACAGTTTGCCAGTGGCACATTTTGCTTTGGTTGGGGTTCTTTTTGCCTTTTTTCTTTGTTTTACGTATTTATTATTGGAACTTGAAAAAATTCCTTCTGATCTTTGAGAGAAATTTTGGTGATTTGATGTTTTGTTTCTTACAAGTATTTGGAATGTTCCCTAAGTCTGTCATCTTTCTCCAAGAACAAAAAGTTATAGACAAAAAGTGGTGGAAACTGTGCAGCAAGCACAATTGTAACTGGATTATCAGAGATGAAGAGTGAGCCTAAATTGTTTTAAGGTCTTGTTTAACAGATGAAGCAAATTCCATTAATTTAATATGTATCTGTCTGAAGAACGTTACTAAATGACTCAACACTGTCAGTCTTTTGAATTTATAATTCTTAGATGAAACAGCTATTTCGGTTTATGTACTTGTGTGGTATTACTGTGATGAACACAGGGAAAAAATCCATTATTTTTAACCTGGGTTTTCTTCTGGTTTATTTATTTGCATGTCCTTTTTAAGGATTATATTGTTTGGGTTTTTTTTTTTTTCAGACCAGACAGACCAAATTTGAACATCACCAAGAGCAAGCAGCAGAAAAGATGCTAAAGAAAGCATCCAAAGAAATATACCAGCTGCGTGGGCAAAACCAGAAGGAGCCTATTCAGGTGCAGACTTTTAGGTATGTGGTCATGTGTTTTGAAATAGCATTTTTCCAAGGTTGTGGTACTCAAAGCATCAGTTCAGTATGTAAGAAACAAATACTAATCAGAGTAAAGAAACCATGTTCTTTTGGGAGGCAAATACTTGATTGACTTCCTTTTTTTTGTTTTGATCACAGAGAGAAGATAGCTTTTTTTACAAGACCAAGGATCAACATACCTCCTCTGCCAGCTGATGATGTATGACATGTTGCATTGTAAACATGAAGTATTTATCGCTTTTATTTTAATGAAGTTATTAGATTAGCCCAGTTTCTTTAAAAAAAAATGTGCAAAAGCTAATATACACGTTTTGTAAAAAATAAAAAAAGTAAAAAAAGTAAAAGTAAACAAAAACATATATATAAATATATACATATATATATTTTATAATAGCGACTGCAACAAGGCTTGGTTTTTCCTTGTTGTGAAACTCACATCTCTGAAGACAACTTATTTTATAAAAGATCGACTATCCTGTTAAGAGCGTGTACAGTTTTTATGCTGTTTTATTTGACTTAAAGGCTGGAAGACAGAAACAAAGTGAGTTCAGGCAAATTCACTGTAGTGTAATTTATTTATAGTGCCTTTTTTTCCTTGAAGGAAAATACCTACTTTAAGATGTATTTTAAGACTGAAATTTTGTTCTTCAGTATTTGTCATACAGTAGGATGGAACCATTGAGCTGGTTTTGTTTCTGATACCTGAAATGAAAATACTATGTTCTGAAATTGTCACTTCTTTTTCAGCATTATTTTCTGTAGCTTATTATGTACATTGTATCCTTTAGCACCGTCTGTGTTATAGCAAAATATTATCACCTGCGATGCCTGTAACACCGATTAGGAGTGATGTTAAGCATTGCAGAACTCATTTGCATGTTCTTACTGTGCACTAATAGATTGTTTTCATTTCAGTTGTGTCTAAAGTATCTTTATACTCTTAACTAGATTCTCAGTTTTAACGGAGGAAGGAAAAGGGTGACAGGTCTTTGTCTTGCTGTGTAATTAAAAGGGAGCAACGTGAGCTAGCTGGGTGGGAAGACAGCTAAATGAACGCTGCAGAAATTCCTACAGCTGCAGAGATCCTGCTCGGATCTGGGGAAGTACGTACGTGCCGGTTTCAGAAAGCAACTGCGCTGAGCAGGGTGCTCAAACACATGTCCATCCTAAAGGACGTGCCTTGAGGTTACTGCAGGCACGTTCTGTTGGCCCGTGATGCTTTCTAGGAGGAAGGTCTGTAGTTCTGGAAGGTGCAGCTCACTTGATTGCTAGTTGGACCAGCTAAAATCCGGTAGGAAGTAATCCTACTTGTGACCGTTTGTCTCAGTGAAAGTCTGCCGCCCTAAATTCCCGAGAACGCCAGTTTTATGTCCTTGCATCCTGCAAGTATGTAAAATACTTCTTTACTAAGCTACTATAATAGAGTTGCTCATATTTTTCTAATTATATGTTACCTACAAAGAGAGGTGCCCAACACAAGACTGACTTGGCAGATTGCTGGGATCTCCTAGAAGGAAGATAGTGCTGTCTCTTAATGTAAAGAAAAGGTCAAATTGGTTCCAGATTTTTATACGTCAGGAAACTGAAACAGCCAAAAACTAAACAGACTTGTCAGAGCCCATCAGAATATTTTCAAATGTATTGTAAGTGAGTGTTCTTTGTGAATTTCAAGAGCTTCATGCTCTGTTTCCTTGTCAAAGATCAGGAAGACCTGAAAGTGAAGTTGAATTGCTATCACTTGTCCAAGCTAAGGCAAAAAGTCATGGGAAAAAAGATTGTCAACCTAAATTGTTAATCAAGGAGGATGAGTAATGCAGACATTTGATTTTAAGGTAGTATCCCCCGTTTCCTAGTATGTCCCTATAATTGTTACAGGCATCAAGTGATTGGATCATATAGCATAAATATGTGTGAAATTGCAGAGTATTTAGCATTTATCATGCTGACCATCCCGAAGTCTGTTTTGGCCAGTAAGCCTCAGTGTGTGTTCACTGGGTTCCTGGGGTATGCAACTACACCTAGTCAGAAACTATGCAGATAAAAACCAAATGACGTAAGAAATTGTTTGTGTTTGGGTGGAAGTCCAGGGACAGCAAGCTGTTCAGTGCTCGTTACTTGAGAAGACCAGTTAGTTGGAATTCGGTGTCTCATTTCCCAGTGGAGGCCCTTTGGTAGTAGTGCCCACCCAAAGCTACCGCGCAGTGACACCAGCGGGGCTTGCCCTGTGTACTAAGAACAGACAGCGCTGTGCTTCCATGAGGGTGGTCAGATCCTGGAAGAGGTTGCCCAGAGAGCTGGAGCTCTACGTCCATGGAGGGGTTGAGGACTTGACTGGAAGAAGCCCGGAGCATCCTGGTTGCGTTAGACCTGCTTTGAGCTGGGGTCAGGGTAGGGGCCTCCCTTCTGCCCTAAACTGTTCTGTGACTGTATGTCTGAGGCAATGCCTGGTGGCCTCTCTGTCAGGAGGTTCGGTCGGTGATTTTAAATAGTGACCACTGTGAGATGCCTGCGATTCTGACTGCTGTAATGAGTCCTGACCTGATGTGGTAATGAGTCATCGCATTCAGTATTCATCTCTCTTGTTTTTGTCACAGTTCTGTATGATTGTGTCATTTTTGTATTATTTGAAAGTATTTCTTCTACAAAATAAAATAATTTGCCATAAACAGCAGCAGAGTTTTGTTCTACATGGAGATAGAAGCCACCTTCCGAATTGTTTGTATTTGCCATGTACACGATGGCTCCGTGAAGAAGTGTGTGTTTTGAGCGCCCCTGTCGTTGAGGGAATATAATGAACTTCCAAGTAACAGTAAGAGAGGAAATCCCTGAAATCAGAGATCCTAGAGAGGTTACGCTGAAGACCGGCAAGCAATGCACCCTGTAAGGAATGGCAGGTATGTTCTCCTCATGATAAGCTGACAGCTGTATCAGAGGGCGTATTCCTGGAATTCATGGGTGGCTCCACTTGCAATGTGTCCAACCGCCTGTTTTCCTAGCAGAACTTAGGGCTTCGTAGCTTTATCTTGGAAGCAAGTTGACACTATTAGGTCTGTTAAACCTTCCTTGTGACTGACTCAAAGGCAGAAGCCACTCAGAAGAACACAAGTTAACTTTTTGAGGCTGAACTTCACTGTTGCTTTCACAAAGGAAGCGTTAAACCCTCACGCTTGCAGAAATGCTGTTCCTCAGTTTCTCTTGGGGACCCTAAGCCACGAGAGCACAGGGAACATTGTAACACTGACATACGACTCCCGACTCTGACCAGTATTTAAAAGGCGTTCAGGCTAGGGCAGAGTTTGGGTTATTTATAGGCAGACTGCTAGACACAGTCACGGGGAATACCCACCGCCTGTGCCTCGCTGCTGCTGGGATAAACAACAAAAGCTGTCATGGGTATGTCACTGTGGGTTTCTGTTGTAAGAATAAAGCCTTACCTGTATTTTTTGCTGCAGTTCTAAGCACTTTGCAAGACATAAAGGTAAGGGCTTTATAAAAAGAGCAATTTTATTTATTTTATATTCTTAGGAATGAGATGACTGATGTATTCTGTTTTCACCGGATGTAAAACTGAAGCTTGGATTTCTGGGGAAGAGGGCACTTTGCAGCTTGTTGTGCATCCGGTCTCCTTTCTAACTACAGAGTCATACATCTTTGAGTGGAGGAAAAATGTATTTACAGAGAGACTTTTGAAGAGCTGCAGGCTAGCAAAAGCAAAGCCAGCCTTTTCCAAAACATCACGTGAAAAGTATGTTCTTTTTCCTGAGACCACTCAATTGACTAAACATCGTTGGAAGAAAATAGGGAAGTGTAAAGTTGCTTTGGGAGTCTGTAAATGTCAATTAAATGATTTGCTTGCACCTGGGAAGATCTCAGTGTTTGTGGAGTTAGAAGCTTCTTGGCAGCTGTTTCTGGCTTCTTGAGACGGATGATAATCTCTTGGGTTTGTGTGCACATATGTAGGTTACAGGAACACGGTCTCTGTGTAGAATCTGAAATTCTGAATTGTAGTTTGTTTGCAGTTGGGCCATCTTTGGTAATGCAGAAGGGAAAGTTAGGAATTGAATTTAGGAAAATGGTCAGGAGAAAATGGGAGATTGAGACCTTTGTGCTTACTTGGTCAGTGCACGAAATACCGTCCTGCATCCAGGACGTCATGTGTATGTTACAGAGCGCGTCCTGCGGCACGGAACTTCCCCGGTATAGGCCTCTGTGTCTGACCAGCTGAGTTCTGCTTGCTGTTTTCTGTATTTCCCCCTCCTAAACTGATTAAGGACAATTGTAGATAACATTATGAACAAAATAAATTGTTTGTTTAACTTCCTCTGCAGAATTGAATTGGCCTATTAATAATGGCTTTAATGGGCGCAAAGAGCAAACACTGGCAGGCGGTTAGGGCTTCCGGCGCCTTGCCACGCTTCATGGATGCGGCTGCAGTAGGCCTGGGGCTGCTCTTGGTTGGTGGCTGATGGAGACCTGTGATCTGCAGAGCTGTGCACTGGGCACTGGTGTGGCCTCACCTTGACTACTGCGTTCAGTTTTGGGCCCCTCACTATAGGAAGAACATTGAGATGCTGGAGCGTGAAGGGCAACCATGCTGGTGAAGAGGCTGGAGAGCAACCCTTATGTGGAGCTGGGGTTGTTTAGCCTGGAGGAGGCTGAGGGGAGACCTTATTGCTGTCTCCAACTACCTGAAAGGAGGTTGTTGAGAGGTGGGTGTTGATCTCTTCTCCCCAAGTATTAAGTGATAGGACAAGAGGAAATGGCCTCAAGCTGTGCCAAGGACGTTCAGATTGGTTATTAGGATAGAATTCTTAACTGAAAGGGTTGTCAGTCACTGGAACAGGCTGCTCAGGGAAGCGGTTGAGTCACCACCCCTGGAGGTATTTAAAAGACGGGTAGATGTGGTGCTGAGGGACATGGTTTAGTGGTGGACTTGATGGTGCTGGGATAATGGTTGGACTTCTGATGATCTTAAAGGTCTTTTCCAACCAAAATGATTCTCTGGTTCTAAGGACACAATCAAATCTCTTTAAAACCATGTTTCTCACTCCAGAAAGGTGTGGCAACTTGAGATGAAGCAAGCTAAATGTTCAAATTTCATAGTAAAATCCCAAATCTGTAGTTTCTGTGCAGGGGTCCAGATCAGAAATAAGGAGTGCAGGAACTTCCTTCAGTTTACAGACAGGATCTGGAGTTTTTGTCTATGACAAGGTTTTGCACACCTGGTACCAACTGGCTGGCTTGACTGGGCTGGGCTGGGCTGGGCTGCCTGCTCAGCACATCCATCACCACCTGCTTGGAGACACTGGGAGACAAAAGGTCTCCCAAAACTGTGTCACTCAGCCTGAAGAGCACATGGGTAGCTTCAGTCACTGTTTGGGTGTGTGTGTGTGTGTTTCCAGGTGTGCTTCTGCGAGATCTCCCTTCACCTAGCTGCTGCTTCTGCTTGGCAATACAGAGCACGTCCCTGGGTGTCCATAAGGGTCAAACCAGTGTGCACAGTGTTCAGGTGTGGGGACACACCCCACAGTCCCCCCAGTGTGGTGCTGAGATGTAATACTCTGGTAACCAGAATGTGAAAGGCTGCGATTGCTATGGAGTTTTTTTGTTGGGTGGTGGGATTTTTTGGGTAATAAAACCTTTTAGGGTGTTCTAGTTCTAAAACACTTGATGGAAGAACTTCAGCAGAAGTTGTGAAAAGGAAAAGCAGGCAGGCCTGTAGGAGAGGAGAGGGTCCTTCAAACATTGAAGAAAAAGAGGCAGAAGGCTGCAAACAGAGGGAAGGATGGATGGTGGGGAGGACAAAAGGGAAGGGGATGGGGATGAAACCTTTGAAGTAAGCTTGCAAGGCTGGGATGTGGCACAGAAGATGGAGGGAAGTCAGCCTGGATAGGCTTGGAACGGAGAACTGGGAGAAGGAAAAACACGAGGGATGGTGACTTTGCAGTTTGTCTCCTTTCCAAGCTGCTGTGATCACACGTTCCACAGGGAGGAAGGAAAATAGGACACCTGGGGCACCCGTTGCTGCGGAGTCAACGGGAATACTTCTTGTTTTTTCCTGGGATTTCTCCCCCCCCCCCCCCCCCGTGAAAGATGTGACAGTTGTTGGTGCTGCAGAAGAAAATAATAATCCCACAAATCCGTTAAAAAATAACGGGCTCAGGTAGAGGGTCGGACACCAGCCGCGTGTGCTAACGGTGGCCGAATGCACCAGGGTAAAGAAGCTTGCGGCTTAATCCTGCGGGATTACGGGCTGGCCTGTCTCCCTCCGGCCCCCGTCTCTATCAGATACCCTATGGACGGAGGATGCGGTCACATGATTGTTACTGCTTCCTCCCCATGACATCACTGCTTTTGCAGCCATACCACCCGAGCGAGGATGCTATTAAAATCCCGGAGACCGGGCTAAATGATGTTGCAGTGCAGGTAAGCGACGCGATGCCTCGAGAAACTGATCCGCGGGCTGCCGTGGCGGGGCCGTGGCGGGGCCGGCCCGGGGCTGCGGCTCTGCCGGGCAGCGCTTCCGCCGGCGGAGAAAGCGGCAGTTTCCCCGGGAGCCGAGGGCTGGCAGGTGCAGCGGCGGCCGCTGGCTCCGCGCTGGTCTCCCGGCTGGCACCTCCAGCCGACACGCTGCCAGATGGAGCTTTAAAGCTGAAGAAGGCCCTTTGTCCCCGTGTTTCGGGACGGCTCCTTCGGGTGCCTGCTGAATCGGGTATTGATGTGCGAGCAGCCATCGTCATCCCGTCCTGCGGGGGAGAGCGCGGCGATGCTGCCTTTGCTCGCCTGCCCGCCTTTCCCCCCGCCCCCACTCCCGGATGCCTGAAGGAGATCGTGTCGTCGTGTCCGAGTTTATAAAGGCATGAGGATTAACTTGCTTTAGGGGGGCAGCAGATGTGTTTGGGGAAAGAGGCTTTTCCTAATTTATTTTTTGCTGACGTGGTTTGAAAGCACCTTGTCCGGCAGGTTTCCTGCCTAATTTGCTGTGGCATGAGGCAGGTTTTGCTTCTCACCCAATATAAACCTGGAAAATTCTTTTCCCGAATGGATGCACAAAATGAGAAGCGGATTTTTATTATATATATATATATATAATAATAATATATTGCTTCCTTCCTACACAAAATGCTAGTTACCAAAAGGCTGAAAATCCAGGCTCAGCTGCTTTTTTGGACTGTTAGTATTTATATAAGCAAAGTCCAGAGTCTGTTTTCCTTTCCTGGTGCCGGTGTTTAATGGGGCACTCTGTGCAGGTGCAGCAGGCACGTATTCATGGAGAGAAAATGGTCACTCTTCTCGGGGAGAAGGGGGGGGATTTTTTCCTGTACTGCATTTTCAGTACATTTTAGGGGTTTTAAAAATATTTTATTACTTTTAAAAATCATTCTAATGCAAATGTTAGAAGCGAAATTAATTTTTTGCATTTATACTAGCCAGAAAAATAAAATTATACCTTTTTAAAATTATTTTTAAAGGATTTGGATTAATAAATCTGTGCCTTTGCTGGAGAACAGAGGATGACTCAGCCGCAGCTTCATCAGGCAGAGTCAGGTGACTTCTCCCTCCTAGTCTGCAGGAAGTTTGCTTATTCTTGAAAATCCCATTCTTTGTTCAGATAAATTTGTCCCACTATTGGAAAAACCTAAAAAATGAGCAGGGCAAGGACCTCTCCTGTTCTGAAGGAGGTTGTATGACCTGGGGAAAGATGGGCTCTGGTTTCCAGTCACCAGGTACGCTGCAGCCTCGGGATCAGAAAATTAGGTGGGGAAAGAGAGGCAAGGCATATAATCAGTTACTGAAATGAATGAGAAAGGGCAAGGGCCCTTCAAAACTGAGAAGTAAATTTCAGTTTAATTTCTCTTCAGCAGAACCTCTGGGGTTTTTCCCCAAGTCTGAGCTGTAGGGCAACAGAAATGCAAACCTGGTGCTGTCAGAGGTGGCAGTGGGCTCATTGTGTCCTGATGCCGCCCAGGCCGGCTTTCTCTTCCCGACTATCCCTGAAGTTGTGGTTGGGTCAATTCTTCCCAGCGCTTGGGTGTGAGTCAAGCTGCACTATCACTCACTGGGCACACTGAGGCTTGGCTCCCTACCCATGGGTTCCCCCCCCTACCCTGGATCAGATTTGAACGCCCTATGGAAATACGTGGGGGCGGTGGTTCTCCTGGTCTCCCGATTTGAGTTGAGTGTCTTCAGTGCAACAAAAGCCAAGGCACCGGCCTTAAATGTGTCCTGGGGCAACTCCGAAGCTAAAGATTTCGGCCCTTCAACAGCTTCTGAGCATAAAAGGGTGACCCCAGGGGCTGGACCCTCCCTGACTCTCTTCCCCGCAGCTCTCCAGTGTCGTGCCCTGGCTCCAGTGTGTGGCTGCACACATGCTCGGCCCGTGCACGTGTCAGGGCCTGCCTGGGAAAGGGAGTACCTTTCGCACCTTCTGGCTGCCAGCTTTTACGTGAGGGCTGGAGGAGGAGAAGGGGATGGTGTTGGAGGGGAGCATTTGCCTCGGGGTTGGGTCCTGGGGTGAGTAGGCTCTCCGAAGTGCCACAGCCTCCCCAGTCTGGGAGCTGCTTCATCGTGAAGCCGTTGTTTGTTGGGCTGGAGGGGGGGGTGAGCAAGATCATGACTGTAGCCCAGCGCTTGCACAGGGGGAAAGGGGAGGCTCCCACCCCCCCAACTTGCCTATGGTTCAGGACCATCTCATGTGTGTTGGTGGAGAGCATTATGTGGCAGGAGCCCCTCTCAGGTCTGACCTGCTCTCGGCTTGATGTGCTGTACAACCCACCTGCAGCGATGCAGCGCCTGTAGGTACCAGTCCTTTTGCTATCAGGCTGCAGCTTGCAGGGTTCCCCGGGGGCTGGTTGGGTGAGTGTTAGCTTTTCCATTTAGTGAGATAAAAGCAGGTTGTAGGGTAGGAGCCCAATTCATTTGTGGGGGTGTATGGGCATACATACACACCAGGTATCAGTTTCCTCAGATTTCTTCATCTCTAGTCCAGCAGAACCAATAAGAAATCACACAAGAGCCTTTATTCCAAATGAGGAAACTCTGGCAGGGTTACAGTCGGCTCTGCTATTCCTAAAACACTTTCAGCATGTTGTCCTTGAATGTTGCCCCAAGAAAAAGCTTTCCCTGTCCTGTGGGTACAAAGCAACTCAGCCCCTGGGTATCAAGCGTGGCTGTAAACCCCTGTGAACGGGGCAACCTTTACCCTCTGTCTGTGCAAAGAGGACTTGGATCAGGAGAAGTGAGGTGCCTCTTCTGCAGCTCAGGAATTGTTTCCACTCCCCAATCTTGTCCTATAACTTTCTGGCCGAGGAGACAGCAAGCAGCACTGGAAGCCCAGACCCAGCTCTGCAAAGCTTGCCTGGGTGTTGGCACGAGGAGAAACACTGATGGGCACCCCTGGCCCTTCAGCCCTGGCTTCAGACTGGCACTTCAGCCCTGGCATCACACCCAGGTGCTCCAGGAGGAAAATGCCTCTTCTTTTTTTTTTGGTGAGGAATGGGGCTAGAGGGAAATCAAGAACAGAAATTACATGTGCTGCTATGCTGGTAGGCTGATCTCCAGTCTGCCCTGTCTTCTGAAGTTGGTTCTTGCCCCAGCTGCTGAAGGCTTTCAGAATTTTATCTAATCAAATCTCGATTCCCCCAGGAAGGGAGGGGGTATGGGGCTGACACCAGCCCAAGGGCTCATCTGCCCAAGCTGTCAGCTGTTAGCAGAGGGGCATCATTTCTTAGAGATACTTCAGCTCGGCTTCACAAAAGCAGGTGGATGCTCTGGAGCCAGCAATGCTTTCCTCCTGCTTTTTCCACAGCCCCAACACCCACACTAACAACTGAATTTATTGGGGGGATCTTTAAGACTCACTGGAAACAGAGATTAGCATTGTTTTCATACAGAGTGGTTTCTGAGGTATGTCAGTGCACCAATTCCAGTTGCAGGTCACAGGGACAGAGCTGGGATGGTTTTTCTGCCCTTTCCCTCCAACATAACTCAGCAGCTGAACTGATTTAGCTCAGACTTTCCAAGAAAGCCTGAACAGAGACCAGACACATGATATTCCTTACCAGAAAGAATTGGTTTCTAAAGGGGGAGCTGCCCCATCCCAGGAAGGAGCAGGGAGTGGGCGGGATGCCACAGTGAGGTTTGCCCCTTGGGCAAAGAGAAGCACAATGACCCAGGGGTTTCCCAGGAGGAGAAAAGGAGGAGAAGGAGACAGGCTGTTGCCAACAGGTTGGGAAGCCCTGATGCTCGGTTATCAACTCCCAGGGTGCACTGGTGCACCCCATGTTCCCCTGTGCCTCCCTTTGCCTGTGCTCCCTGCCAGCCCAGTTATGTCCTCTGTGCTCCCCCCCCCCCCGCCATGAGCACGTGTGGTGGTTGAGGAAGGGAGGTCGGAGGCTGTGGTTTGGTCTGGATGAGCCTTTTGTGACTCAGCTTTCTGCCATTTATCCCAAATGTTCCTTTCCCCTCCTCTTCTGAACCCTCTTCCCTGTGATGTGCTGACCTGTGATTTTTGAGCTACACTGTGGTTTCGGGATTTTTTACCGTAGAGGTTCCTCTGGGCAAGGCAGCATGTCACAGATGGGGCTGTGCTTAACTTGCCTACACTGTTGCTCCAGGAAGCTCCTTAGTATGTGGGGTTGGGGGGGGCCATATGGCAAATCCCTGTGGTGTTTTAGAGGGATGTTTCCGACACCACAGCCTGCAGGCGCTTGTGTGGCGGGAGGCTGGGGGTTTGTGGTCCTATTTACTCGTGCACAGAGGCTGGCCAGTTTGTCCTTGAGTTGTAGGAAAGGCGTTTGTCAATTTTAACATCCCATCTCCCCTCTGTATTTTCCCAATTTAACTGTTCTCTTGTTTTTATGTGCCATCTTATGTTTCAAAAAAGAAGGCCTGTAACTGGGTTCGGTGTTTTCTGTTTTTTCCCAGGCATCTCAGCCTTGCTTTGATCCAAGGCCACGTTGACATTGTTTTTTTTAAACACCATCCTGAAGACAGAAAGTCAATAAATCAATCAGCTTGTTCTGTCTGAGGCTTCTAAGGTGAACAGTCTTAAACTGCCTGCGGGTAATTTCCAGCCTGCAGAAAGCCACCCTCTTACCTTGCTGGTGATTCTGCTGCTTGTTTTTTGCTGAAGACATCTTCTTTGTGAGATCACCACCCAACAGCATCTCATTTCTTGGTTAGCAGGATGTTTCATAGCCGTTTACCTGCAGCCTGGCCACACTGCCATTTGGAGATCATCTTCTACGTGGTGTGGCAGGCGGTGGAAGGGGAATTTCAGCTGTGCCCCTTGGCTACCTTGAGTCCAGGCTAAACAGACCTCCTCCTCTGACCCCTCCCCAAGAGGCATGTACCCCTAATCATCTGTCTGTACTTCTCATTCATCTCTTTTAAGGTGACCCCATTAATCCTCCTGCTTGTGGATGTCCTGAGCTATTAGACCTGTTTTCTCTGGCCAGACAGTACTGGAGACCCATAATGTGACTTTGCTCAGCTCTGGGAACTTTCTCCCTCAGCCTTGTCCTGTTTTACGACCCTTCCTGAACACCAACCTCTTCAGCTCTCTTTGCAGGCAGCCCCTCCCAGTCACCTGGATCCAGGCCAGGGTGGAGAGTACTCTGCATGTCTCTGCAACTAGCTCCAAATCCCTTGTGATGGGGGGTGGATGGATGCTGGCAGAGCACATGGCTCTCAAGACAAGGTGCTTTTGCTTGACAGATCACATTGAGCAGTTAAAGGCTGTGAGGTTGGGGCACCACGCTTGGTTGTTTTGAAAATATGTCATTGGGAACAGTCAATGCAAGTGCCAAGGGTATAGAGGCTGGCAAGTCATCCGTCAGCATGGAGTAGTCTTGGTAGTAAACCAGTAAGATTATTTGGCTTGTTATTGGGTTCTATGGAAAATAAATCCCAGGTATTTTCAAAGCCCTCACACTCCTCACTCTGCATAGTGCCTGCTGTCATGTCACGTCATGTGAGCACAGCTAATCTGACCAACCATTCAGATCAGTGGTGTGCTCAACTCCAAAGGAGGCATGGTCAAAATGACTGTGAGCTGTTTCCGAAGCATTGCCTGGAGTAGGGTCACCCCTGCTTTCTCATTGCATGCATATTGGTACTGGAGCATTGAAAAGCCCTCAGATGCCCTGTATTCTGCTTTTGTGGGTCAGCTAACTAACACCACGTTTGGAAGAGATAGAGCAGGTGATGCTTTGGATGCCCTAGAGAGCTCACTCCAAACAAACGTGAGTTGAGAAACTCACATTGGGCCTTTAGGCTTCTGCTTTCCTCCCACAGCCTCCAACCAGGATCAGTTCTTCCTGATGCTGTAGCAGAGGAGTCATGGAAGAGAGGTGGGTTTTGCTGCCTGCACGCGGTTGTGCTTCACAGAGCACCCCCCACCCCCCCACTCTACTGTCTTCAAGGAAAACAGCAGAAAGATTAAAGCCTGTAGGTGGATGCTCATCTGCTAGGAACTTTTGAAGTGCTGAAGTAGTTCAGTAACTGTGATCTGTTGAAAGTAACTCGAAACTTGTTGGAATTGCACTAAAAAGCTGTACTGCCTGCCTCAGCGCGATGTGTCCAATTAAAACAGAAAACAGGATGAGGAGCGTGGAACTAGCATGTCTAGTAGCAAGAGGCCAGGGCCAAGACTTTTCCTTTGATGACTGTTCAGCTAGTTGTTTCCCATCGGTATGCTTTGCAGTGCCTTTGAACCGTGGGATGTTTCGCTCTGTGCTTGCCATGTCAAATAGATTTCAGATCCGGTCAGTCAGTCAACATAATACCCAGAACGTCAGCTCATGGTAGTTCTTCTAGCTGTGGCTTTTACCTTTGCTCATGCTGTAACAGTGCTGTAAAGCTGAGAGGCTGCCAGCATTTCCATTGTCAATGTAATTCATCGCTCTCCCATAGCACTTGGCTCCAAGCTGTGGTGTATCGTACAGCTGGTCCCAATCACATGATGAATTTACTCACTGAGAGACCTGCAGAAAACCTGTGACCTTAAATGTGATGATAATACCACATTTTGGTTCTTTAAATAATAGCAGGGTATGAGTAAAGTTAATAGAAGAGACCTACAGTCCTTGCAATACCCACTGTGCTGGTTGGTGCCTCCCAGCCCCTCTGGCAGCTCACTCTGTTCACACCCTGGTTTCTGTAGGTTGTTTGCACTAATCTCTTTCTTACTTTCTTTACGTAGGAGGCTTCAGTGACTCCTTAAATTATTTGGCTTCCTACAGTCATCAAACCTCCTGGGCTAATCTCCTTGGACTCGCTCCTTTGACTCTTACCTCCAGCTGCTGTCATGCAACACCCCCAACATCTGTAGGATGACATCTCTCTTCTTTTTGGCTTCAGAATATCATGCACTGAGCGTGGCTAGCTGGGAAATCTGGGACTGAACAGCAGGTTGACCTGGCTGAAGGTGTCTGGAAGATATCCATGGTTATGTGGCAGCCAGGAGAGCCTTTATCAAGAGGCAGAATTGCCAGTTTAGCACTCTGAGCTCTTGATTTGTGGATTGATCCTTGCCAGGAGCTTGCTCCATCTACAGTACTGCAGTAGTCTAACATGGGTTTAAACCCAGGGAAATCTGCTAACCAGAATCCTCTGAGTTCAGGAGATCCATAGTTCAGTCAGATTTCTTTGTTTCCTCTTTCAGATTTTGGCAAGAACCTGTTTACAATTACTAAAGCAGAGCGTAGATAAAAATGTTGGGCTGTGGGCATGCTAAGCAAGTCAGTAAGAGTGAGAGCTCACGGTTAAGAGCTGAAGAAGGCTCCCAGCTGTATCGCAGGGGATAAGATGACAGATGTAATTCCAGGTTGATAAAGGCAAAGCAATAGGGGAAACGTCCCCAGGAGACCACAGAATGGCGGGCTCCAAACTGGCCACTGCCTCTCCAGAAGGATAGCCTGGAGTCATAGCAGATGGTTCAGTGAAAATGTTGGACGCCTGCCCTAGGAAAAGCTGATGGAATGCCAGGAATTGTTAGGAAAAGAATAGGCGACTAAGCAGGAAATATTTGCCCTTAGACACATTCTGTTGCATCAGCATCTGGAAAAGGAATGGGAAGGACAGCAAGGACATCTAACACAAGGGACAAAATACATATGTCACACAGTTCCTTTAGGGAGACTCACCACTTGCATACAAGCCCTGTCAGAGTACCCAAATCTCTCAGATGCTCAAGTGTTAGGAGCTACTATGAGTTGCATTTATTACTAATTCTGCATGTAAGGGCATTAATGTTTTCTTTGGAATTGGTGGTGTCCAACTCATTTGATGCCAATGGGGATGTCTACCTCTGGCATCTCTTTGTAATCAGTAAACAGAAATTAGCTCCTCTGGGAAACAGCCTGTCTCATTTTAGTGTGGATGTCTGAAATACATCAGACAGGCTGCATCTGAGCAGAATTTGCTTCCTGTCATCAGCTACAGAAGGAGTCTGGGTGTTAGTGTCTGGAGCCTAGTGCAGATATCTCCTGCTAGATGAGACAACTTGCACTGCCAATGCCACTTTTGCCATCGTCACCAGAGTTGATTGCTGCAGCACATCTGCCTGCAATTCCTGCTTGGATTAATTTGCTGTTAACGTGTGTGTGTTAACTGAAAAGGTCTATTACTGACTTATCTGTGTAAGGCTCCAGTTCTGCTGGAAGCATCCCTGCAGGCATCTCTGAGAGGGCAAGTTAGCTAATCCTGAAAGAAACTTCGGAGACTTTCTCATGTGCCAAAGTGTGGACAGATAAATGAATGCATGATAAAAAAGGTGAACATTATGGTGCTCAGTGCTGGGATGTAAGGTGGAAACTCTACAGTTGTTAGTTAAAAAAAAAGTGCCGTGGCCAGGTTTTATTTACTAAAATTGGGGTTTGTATAACCTGGTATCATATCCCCACTTTCAAAAGCGTGGTGCCTGAAGTGAACTTTTAAGGCTGGTAATGATCCAGCTAGCAGCAATTTGCAGGTATTAGTACGCTACCTGGAGTTCAAAGTGTGTTTGTTTTCTTAGTCTTCCATGGCCCTGTGGGACCTAGCACATTTCTCCCTCCCTGGACGTGCTGCATAGCACGTATTTCTGAGGTAGATTCAGGCTGAGATTGTAATTATCCTACATACTTGTGGTCTGGCCCGGGAATTATCCATCACCGTACTGTCATGTCCTGGGCATTGCCAACACACTTAAAAAGCTGTTTTTTAATGTGATTTAACTAGCGTGTTGCGTAGTTCCCTTGGAGCGCCGAGGGGAACGTTGCCAACGCCTTCAGCACAAGAGCTCCCAGAAGTTTGCTTAGATTGCGGGTGGGGGCTGCCTCGTGCAGGCAGGCGGTCGGAGCTGCATGGTCTTCACAGGTCCCTCTTTGCTGTATGGGAGGAGTAATTTGAAGAAAACAATCTGCAGACTATGGCAGCATCACAAAATAACAGCAAAGGTCTAATCCTCTCACCTCGCTCCCGCTTCCCGTTCCAGTCCTTGGTCATGGTCATGGTCTACAGCTCCCCGGTTTCAGGCACAGCATTCCCCTCCCTGTCAGAGTCTTGCTTCCCTTAGCAAATGCAGGAGAGTGCTGTCATCTCTTTGGTGAAATACTGGCCATTCTCACTTGTGGCTTCTCTTAACTAAAGCTTTTCCCATCACAGCTTATTTGTGCTCAGCAGGGCCGTGTGGGGCACCTGCTCTGCGTTTGGCTTCCTCCCCCAGGCTGTGGCTCCCTTGCTTGATTTTCCTTTGGACAAATGCACCAAGGTGCTTGGAGGTGACTCGATTTCTGCACTTAAAAGGGCTTCTGTGGCACTGTAATGGTGACCCACTGGTTACAATGCTTTTCTCAACTGCTTGTGCTGATCGCATTGTCTCTGTCCTCCAGAAAGTCCCACGGTGGAGTGCAAAGAGCAGATGCTCTGACAAAGCTGAGTATTCGGGCTTCTTACATCCCTAAAGGCTCCACAGAGACAATTCAAGTAAAACAGTTGAAAATGGGGGGGGGCAGGCAGTTAATAAAGGGGGCTGAGCAGAGCAGCAGGGCGTGTGGACAGTTGATTAAAAGCTTGTGTGCCATGTCTTTGCCTGCTCCAATTGCAAAATTGGGAAATCTGCAGATTCAAAGATCCAAACTCTTTACTTGTGAAGTCGTCCCCCCACCCCGTTTCTGTACCTGCTGAGGGAAAGACGAGGTACTAATGACCGCTGCCCACAGTGACCTGCCAAAGTTGCCTTGTGTCTGTCAAGCAGTTGCAAAGCCCTGCAGGGTCAATTCTATAAATCATCTAAAGTCTGTATCTCCATTTTTTTCTTAAGTGTTTTCATGTGGGGTTTTTTTTTCTTGTAACCCCCTGTTAGGTTTTGGGTTGGTTTGTAGTTTTTTCTAAGGCTTGCCATTTCGAATGACAAACCCTCTGGAAGTCCTGATTTCCCAGGCACCTGTTTTAGGATGGATGGGATTAGTGACTATTTACAGCAACACTTGATAAGTAATGTATAAGCTCACATCCACCTCCTCTAACTGCCCTGGCCCAGGACCCTCCTGCCCAGCTGCTGGACCTCAGCCCATGGACCTGGGGTCTCTGCCCATGCTGGGGGACATGGCTGCCACTTTCCTATGAGCAGGTTCAACCAGCAGCAAAGCCCAGTGTGTATCCCAGGGCACTCACACAATTAAAAGCTCTTCAGTCAGTAAGTGGTGAGGTTTGTTTCCTGTCACTGTCTCCATGTTTGCTTTGCCAGGCCTGTGCCTCTGTGTGTTTTGTTTCCCCTCTTTTTCCTGTGGTTTCCCAATTGACAAGGTCCCTGATGAGACAACTGGAGTAGACATGCTTGCACTCCCACGTGCCCTCAGAGTGTGACTGACCAGCTTTGGTTCCCATCACCTTCTCCCTTGCCATTTGCATCAGGTTTGCTCCCCTGTATGTTCTTGTTCAGGCTTTCTCCTTTGCTTTTATCCCTTGTTGCACTGAAAAAGGTCCTTGATGAGGTTCCTTTAAAAGAGGAAGCACTCTCCTGCCACACACCCTTACACACACCTGGCTCTGTCCTGGAGACAGCCTAGGTGGTTCTTACAGTCCAGTCTCCAAACTTTCAGATGGCTGGAGTTCAGTTGGATGCATCCCCAGCCCTGTTGTGCCTCAATGGCTTCACTAAATAGATTCTCATGCTACTAAAGGCTCCTCTCACTGGGAATAATGTCAGCCATTTCTGGAGCTTGTCATATTAGTGACTACTTTGGGACCTGACCTTTAAAGGAGATAAGAGTTATTTTTGCACCTAAGCCAGGTGCTGCTGAGCTCTCTGTGGGGTAGAGAGGTATGGTTATTATGGGCTAACTTCTCCATGCTTTGCTTATGTGGATTGAATGAACAAGATATAGTTTCCAGGACTTCAGAGCAATGGGCATGGATATTCTCTGCTTTCATATGTTTAGTCAGTGAACCTAATGATCATGTCCCAAAAAACTTCTGGGCTTAAAATCTCCACTCAGCCTTTGTGCTATAATATTTCACAGCCTACATAAATCTCCTTTATAACTATCAAATGTCTCTTGTTATAATTCAGGGATGGATATCTATTTCTTCTTGTGCTCTAGCAGGACATGTGGCGAATGTTTTCCTCCTGCTTTCTTAAAAGCAAATTTGAAAGCTGGGATGGAAGGTAACCACTCAGGTTCTCCTGAGAATGGTTCTGCTCCTAGCCCTTGAGAAGCAAACTTGAAGAAGATACTGCATTTCCAGACCTGATGCAGAGTAGACATACTGTGATCTTGAGCTTTGCTTTCTGAGCAGTGGAAGGAAAGCAGATTGATGCAGGGAGCTTGGAGATGCAGAACTAGACAACATTGCAGTGTTATGACTAATGGTGACATGTAAAATCTCCAGCTCATGATGAACAGTAAATTCTAGTGTATTATCATTTGTTTTCAGAGCTGGTGACCTTGTGTGGTGGGTTGGCTGTGGCTGGAGGCCAGATGCTCCCCAAAGTGATTCTATCGCTCCCCCTCCTCAGATGGACAGGGGAGAGAAGATATAATGAAAGGATCATGGGTAAAGATAAGGACAGGGAGAGATCACTCAGCAGTTACTGTCACTGGAAAAAGAGACATACAAACCCAAAATCCTCTAATTTACCACCCAAGTGAAACAGAGTAGAGGAATGTGAAATAAAACCAAATCTTGAAACAACTCACCCCAGCCCTTCCTTCTTCCTGGGCTCAACTTTATTTCTGATTTCTCTCCCTCCTCCCCCCACAGGTGGCACAGGGGAATGAGGAAATGGGGGTTGTAGTCAATTCATCACACATTGTCTCTGCTGCTCCTTCCTCCTCACACTCTTCACCTGCATGGGGGTCCTCTCACAGGAGAAAGTCCTCCATAAATTTCTTAAACATGAGTCCTTCCCACAGGCTGCAGTTCTTCACAAACTGCCTCAGTGTGGATCCCCCCCACGGGGTGCAGACCTTCCGGAACAGACTGTTGCAGCACGATCCTTCACGGGGCCACAAGTCCTGCCAGCAAACCTGCTCCAGCTTGGGCTCCTCTCTTCATGGGCTGCAGGTCCTGCCAGGAGCTTGGTCTAGTGTGGACTTCCTTCAGGTGCCTCCACCTGCTCCAGTGTGGAGTCCTCTCTACTCTGGCACCTGGACCATCTCCTCCTAATTCTGTTACTCCAGAGATGCTACCACCATGGTTGATGGGCTTGTCTCTGACCAGTAGCAGGTCCATCTTGGAGCCAGCTGGCATTGGCTCTGTTTGACCTAGGGAAAGCTTCTAGCAGCTTCTCACAGAAGCCACCCCTGCAGCCCCCCTGTTCCCACAGCCTTGCCATGCAAACCCTATCACCTTGGTTACTCCATGATCACCCTGCAGGCAGGGCACTTCTTCCAGCGTGTGATCAGGATGTATCACTGCAGAAGCAGCCCAGCACCATCCTGGATTTTGGGGGCTCTATTTTCAGGAAAGCTGTTATTTCTGCACTTGGACACTGTGCTTTTTGTATGCTCTTTGTGGGCTTGCTAAGCTGCTGAAGTAGTCTTCAGCAGAACACTTTTTCTAGAGGCAACGCATAGATTTCAGCAAACACCCACCAGGACTGCTGACTCAGGCTTTCCTGACTTGGTGGTTTGTGTAGGTATTTTGGAAAACTTGATTCTGAAATGTCTGGCAAAGCTGCATGAATTTACCGACGTACTTGTTTGGGTTTTTTTTTCCTCCATACAGACCCTAATATGGTCAATGCAGGAGACATGAACGGTTCTGGCAACCTGATGGATTTTCTGGATGAGCCTTTTCCCGATGTTGGCACTTATGAAGACTTCCACACCATCGACTGGCTGCGGGAGAAATCACGAGACACTGACCGCCATAGGAAGGTAGAGGTGTCTGGATTTGATGCATCCTGGTCCCTGGGTTACAGCCATCCTGGTAGTGAGAAAAACAAGAGGTTTTCAGAAGTTACTCCTCCCTTACCTCACTGTATGACTTGAGGGGGACTTCTAAAAGTATGGGTTGTGTATGTCTTGAGTTTGTAAATATTAAAGTGCTCCTGGGCAGAGTATCTCTAAAAAATGAGTTGGAGTAGAGAGTAGAGAAATTGTATACAAATTCTATGAGGTTAAATATGTTTTGTTTTAAGTGTTACATGCTAAAACTTTGTCAGCCTGAATAGGCAACATGTTTATATATATATATGTTTAATTTCAGATTACAAGCAAAAGCAAGGAATCCATATGGGAGTTCATCAAGAGTTTGCTAGATGCCTGGTCAGGATGGGTTGTAATGCTTCTCATAGGACTACTGGCAGGTACGTGTGTGCTAGTGTTACACTTACGCCCGGAACCTTCTCACTGCATAGGAAGGTAAAGGTGTCTGGATTTGATGCATCCTGGTCCCTGGGTTACAGCCATCCTGGTAGTGAGAAAAACAAGAGGTTTTCAGAAGTTACTCCTCCCTTACCTCGCTGTATGACTTGAGGGGGACTTCTAAAAGTATGGGTTGTGTACGTCTTGAGTTTGTAAATATTAAAGTGCTCCTGGGCAGAGTATCTCTAAAAAATGAGTTGGAGTAGAGAGTAGAGAAATTGTATACAAAGCCATCGTTTTGTATACAAAAACCATCGTTTACTGTGGTGCCATCTGCTTCTCTTTTTACTTCCTTGACTCTCTACTGATGTCTCAAGCTAAAAAGGCAGCTATGCATCCGCACAGTTACCATCCTTAATAAGAATACCCACTTGCAACGTCTCCTGCCGAGTGCTGACCCAGAAAAAATGTTACTCACCAGTAGAGGAACTATCTATTGCTTTCCAAAATACGCATCGGGGTGCTTTACTCTCGCTGGGCTACCTTGACTTTCTGAATCTTTGATTCACAGAAGTCAGCTTAATTGGTGGACTTATTCTTGTTTTTCTTCTTGTCTTCACTTGCTTTAATTCTGTGATAGATGTGGGGAAAATGTTGGTTGCAGACACTCAAGGGTCAGCTTTATAAATTGCTGTATCCACTGGGTTATCTTCTTTGTATGTACATGGAGGGAAAACATGGTTTCAGGCTTGTTTTGAGATCTGCTTCCAGGTCAGACAGACATTACATATTTAACAGCCTGCTCAAGCTCAGATGGCAAATTCATTAATTTCCTAAATTGCTCCTGTCTTCTGCTCAGTTTAGCACGTCTTCCAACTTGGAAAGCTGCACTTCACTTACCAAGTTGAAACAGCTGCTGTTTTTTATGCTTTTTTTAGTGATGTCAGGGTGCTCTTGTATCAGGCTGCTTGGTAAAAGCACGATGTGAAGTTTCACAATTTCCAAGTGTTGTGAATTTCCTGCTTACCAACTGTCAAGTTAATACAGTTATTGCAGTTGTTAATGAGCCTCAGAAGTACTGGAGAAGTTCTTGAGAAAACACTGTTGAAGTGGTATTTTTGGCAAATTATGTTATTTTGTAACGACCTGCATGTTTCCACAGAAGCTTTGATGGGAGGGTGGCACAGGAAGATAGACCGTGTACTACCAGGGATGCCGAACTCTGTCTGAAGGCCAAGGTTGGCCTCCCCTGGGACGGAGGATTCTGCTTGCATGTAAAGTTAGAGGGAGGCCTTGAGGGCTCTTGTGACCTCCCACAGGCTGATCAGTAATCCCCTCACTCATACAGAGAGTGTGTTATACCCTCACATGCCCCCATTTCAGTAAAATTACCCCAGAAGCTTTGTCTGAGCTCCAGCTTGCAGTGAAACCTCATGTTGAAATCCTCAAAGCCAGGGCTGCTGACCTCTGGTGAGCTCTAATGCTGGTACGTCTGGCTTGGGAACAGGGGTTGGGGGTAAGCTGCAGTGGAGAGGTGTCAGCTTCTGCAACCTTTTCAGCCACGAGGGTGCATCTGAAAGACTCAAATGAAATTAGCCTGGTTTTAAACTGGGACGAGGACTCGTGAATCAGCTACAGGAGCAAAACTACCTGTGTGCTCATGATCTGGGATGAGCCATGTAGGCTTTTCCTGCCTGCTGTTGAACTGGGGAATGTGCTTGGTGCCTTCTGCTTTCCTGAGACAGGGCAAAGATGGAGAGTCAGTATCTCAGCCTCAGTGAAAGGTCAACACCCCTTTAATGAGTGGGGTAGATTGCTGATGAGTAGATGAGGTTTCTTAACCAGGTTTGGGGAGGCAGGAGATGAGTTTGGCAGTGCAGTCAATAGGCATTTCATCTCATTTCCCTCTCTACTTGAAATATTGCTTGCTTAGAGAAGCCAGCCTTCCAAGAAGGCACCTTTGTGATCACACAGGATTTCATGGACCAGCCTGGCTCCTCCATGGTCCCTCTTCTCCTGCTGAACAAGCAGAGCAGTCTGGCTCTGCAGCGGACACTGGGTGAGCTCTTGGGCAGCTGGGTCCAGGCATTGCCAGAGGCAAGGAGAGGGTGTGTTGGGGAGCTGGAGAGGAAGGGGAAAGCAGGAGCAGTACCCAGAGTGTGAGGGTCTGTGGACCACACAGGTTCTGCTGTCCCTTGCTGGTACTGGAGGGCAGCAAGGTGGGACTCATGGGGAAGGAGATGGCAGGGGCCTCCATGGGCTTCCAAAGGCACAATTCACCCAGACCCAGGATTTTAAAGTGAGCTTAACTGATCTATCAGATTAAGGCTAAAATGCTCTGGTACTGATGCTGCATGTGCAGAAATCCCCTTTGCAATTCCGTGCTGCCCCTCTTGGGTGATGCTGTTGGCTCACACAGGTCTACCTGGGAAACTTTTATTTTCAAATCAAACTTTCAGCATCTCATATGGGAACTGTAAAGGATGAGTATTGGTCATTGTCAACCAAAGGAAAAGGGGAGAGGTAAAAGGCTAATATCTAAAATGAAGTTAATGATTTCCTGGCTTTGGAGTGATTTGTTATTTTTCATGCTGGGCAGGTTACCTAGAAGGGGGAAACGAGTTCAGCTCCTTTGATGGGAGATGTAGGGAGATAAATCTACGCTCTATTACAATCTAGACAGCGATGGTAGTGCAAGAAATGAAAAGCTTGACTTTCTGAGATGCTGAGCAATCTGCAACTTCCATTAATTTCACTTAAAGTTGCAAAGATTCAGAACCTGGAAAACTTCTAGGCCTGGTCATGTGTCCTGTGAAGCATTCCCTATTGCACTGTCATCCTGCAAGTGCTGGCCATCCCCTCATGATTTTCTTCTCTGTAAAGCATGTGTAGTAAATCACATGCAGCATTTTCCTCCTTATGTGGATCCAAAAGTATTTGGCAAAAGTATTTTGCACAATTAAGCACAATTTCCTACAGGTACTGGGGTGCATGTGAGCTTGTTATACCAGAGGACTGAATGTTTGTTCCTCACTCTGTTTTATTAACTTTACTGAGGAAAAACATTCAAAGGCACACCTTCCTTTCCACCTTCTCCTAGGTAGCATTAATATTCAATTGCCTGGTTAAGTGTGATGGGAGCTTTGAAGACTGGTGTAACTGCATAGTATGATAAAGGTCCATCAAGAGATGCAAGAGACCTAGCATTTGGTGCTCAGGTCCAAGGGATGAGGATTCTTTGTACACTTTTCTGAAACTTTCAGAGAGTTGGAGGAGAGTTTGGAGTTTACTGCAAAGCTCAGTAAGCTGTGCATGCTGATGTTCCTAGCAACACGGTGATTTATCATTGCCAAAGAATATGGTTCATCGTTTCCATAGAAACCTGGGGAAATGGAAAAGAGTAAGCAAGAGAAAGACAAGGTCTTCATGAAAGAAAATAATTGGTACAGACATCATTACTCCCTTCTGAAGCCTTTTTTGGTGATCTTGTCTAGTATAACTGTATAGTCCTTCAGATTATTCCTACACAGGAAAAATTCTTCACTGCTACCCTAGTCATGTTGTGTGTCAGCGTGGGGACAAGCATCCTTCTTAAGGGAGTGAGAAGATCTACTGATGTGTAAGGCTCTGTCAGCACTGGCGGGATTTTTCTGTTCTGTGGAATAGAAACCAGATTACACATGCCTGAGTTATTTGAATTCCCCCCCCCCCCCCTCTTTCACAGAAACGTAAAGCAGAAAACTTTAGTTCCAGGTTAAATAAACCAGCTCTTGAACCCACCTGCATGCCCCAGCTGTTAAGGGAAAGGGAAACAGCCCCCAACCCTACTTCATGCAATTGAATTCTTATCAGGAGCCACAAAGTTAAACTTTCGGGAACATAAACCCAAAGCATTTTGCTTTTTCCAAACCCTTTTCTCATTGTTTTAGTCCACCTGAGACGTGCTGATGAATTCTGTTTAAGCTCATTGCCGGCTTCCTGAAATTTTATGAATGAATACCGGTAAGAATGCTGTTGACTTCTACTTTTCATTGTATGTGAGAGGGGGGTTTGGAAAAAACACTGCAGGAATTTTCTTCCAGCTGGGCCGGAAGGCAGGTTTGCCCTTCCTTGCTCTGCTTGCTCCCGGCCTCCCCGCTCCTGCTGGTCTCGCGTTCCTGAGGACAACATCATCTGCTCTGAGGCTATTGGTGCCGGGGCAGGTTGTCATCGCTGATGCCCTGGAAAAGCAGGGTTTATTTTGGGTTTTTTTTTTTCCCTTCGGGGTCTGGGCACGGCAAGTTTGCCGGTGCCTGTGTCCCGTGGCCACCGGGTGTCACTGTAGCTCTGCGAAATTGCCGGGGAAACCCACCTCGGGGTTAGGTCGGTGCAGAGAGGGTTTGAAGGACCATTTTATTCCCCGTGTTTGGGTTGCTACGGAACGTGCACACCGAGAGCCCGACTCTGTTAAATTCGCCTCTCAGAATGTGGCACCCACGTTATTTCTTACTGAAATCAATCGTTCTAAAAGGTCTCAGCTTTGGGATCAGGAAGGCTAAGGAAAAACATACGCATCCTACTGTTCCACCCCAGAAACACACAGTGTGGTTTGAGACCTGCAGCTTATGGAATCACAGAATGTTAGGGGTTGGAAGGGATCTGGAAAGATCATCTAGTCCAACTCCCCAGCCAGAGCAGGATCACCCAGACTAAATCGCACAGGAACACATCCCAGTGGGTTTTGAATGTCTCCAGAGAAGGAGACTCCACAACCCCTCTGGGCTGCCTGTGCCAGGGCTCCATCACCCTCACAGTGAAAAATGAAATTCCATTTGTTTGCATGGAATCTCCTATGCTCCAGCTTGCAACCATTGCTCCTTGTCCTATCACTGGCCATCACTGAGAAGAGCCTGGCTCCATCTTCCTGACACTCACCCTTTGCATATTTATAGACATTGATGAGGTCACCCCTCAGTCCCCTCTTCTCCAGGTTAAAGAGGCCCAGCTCCCTCAACCTGTCCCCATAAGGAAGGTGTTCCACTCCCTTAAATCATCTTGGTGGTCCTGTGCTGGACTCCTCCGAGTAGTTAAGCTTACTCAATGTTTAAAGACCCTGCACCAAGTCCTGCTCCTTACAGTCAAAGTGTGCACCTGTCTGGGACAGACTGCAGATCGGGCCCTACGTCATTTAGAGGCCTTCCCTATGTGGCAATCAGTCAGTATGAGAATGATAATATTTAAAATAAAAGCTTATGAGAGGGCACCGAAGGTCAGACAACAAGCTGGAATGGCTGTTTCTTTGCAAACACATTATTGTCCCTGGTTCTTTGATGTATTCATGCTTACATCACAGCTGCTTCCCCAAATCATGGGGGGTTTTGCTGTTACTGTAATTAGATATATTTGCCTTGCAACTTCATAATTTTTAATGCCACAGTTTCTTTTTCTGCATGTCTTTTCCCAGGCACGCTGGCTGGAGTGATAGATCTAGCTGTGGATTGGATGACAGACCTGAAAGAGGGTGTCTGCCTCTCTGCCTTCTGGTACAGCCACGAGCAGTGCTGCTGGACGTCTAATGAAACCACGTTCGAGGACAGGGACAAATGTCCCCTGTGGCAGAAATGGTCTGAACTTCTTGTAAACCAGTCTGAGGTATGGGAGACCTGATTAGGGTTGGGTCACAGCAGGTCATCATACTTGCTGATGTTCCCTCCAGAGACATCCTCTGAAAGAGAAAGTAATGAACCCAGGGCATTGGGGAGGAGGCAGGGAAAGAAGGTATTTCCACAAGCAATATCTGCTTAATTTGGGACAGGTCCTATTGCTTCAGTGTCAGATAGAAATTGGAAAACTGTAAGATCATGTCATCTTCATGTCTACTGACAAAACCCAAACTGTTTTGTAACACTTAAAATCCTCAGGAGACCTGAGCTGGTATCCTTTTTTTTTCATTTAAACACAATTTTATGGAAACAAGAAGGATGATCCCTGATGAATACATTTAAAAGGAAATTTTTGGGGGTTAGAAGAGGGTTTCCTGTATTCCAGTGTTGTGAGTTGTAGTGGGAGCTGGGTAAGAACTGCTTGTTACACCCCTCCAAGCAGTTTCTCTATCAGATAGCAAAATATTTAGCTAGCACCGAAAGCTGGGGAAATAATGGGCTCCCTGGGAGATGGCCAAAGTAAAAGAAATTGCAGGCAGAGAGGACAGGAAGGGAAAAAGCTGATCTGGACTGATAGGAAACTTATGTTTTAAGACATTTTATTTCTAGATTTAAAAAAACAGTAATAATTTTTAATACAAAGAATGCTGTTTCAAAGCAAAGCCAGTGAAAGTTTCATTGTGAAGACAAAAGAAGCTTTTCCATGCTCCTTTTAGCTGATAATACTTTTATTTAAAAAAAAGCCCCAAATATTTTGTTTTCAACCTAAACTACTCAATGTATTGAATAATATCGATCCCTTTACAAGTCAGCTTTTTGGGCAGATTTATGATCTTGAATCCTCCCTCTGTCACATTTCTACAGGTGACTTGAATATGACAAAAATGAGTATGTCATGGAGGTGGGATGAATGTGGCTTTGAAGAGAACTGGCTTAAGTATGTAAGGGGAGGTCTAAAATAATATCCAGTAATGCAATTTTTTCAGTAATAGGAGAAGAAAATATGTACTTCTGTGGGATAAATCATCTCCAGCCAGGTAATTATAAATTGGGTGACTTGGAGAGGTTGTCCCAGATCTTCTCCCAGTGTGGAGGTAGTCTGGTCCTGCCAAAAAAGTGTTTGAGGGCATCCTCATCGCTGTGCAAGTTTGTCATTCATGTTTCTTTCAGTGCCACTTCAGGTTTACAGTACAAGTAGTATTAGATGAGAGTGTCCGTGAATATGTGTAGCCCACTTCTCCATAGTTTTAATTGATCATGGGGAAACTAGTGGGGTGCTCACTGCTCCTGAATATTCCCACAGTTTAATTGCAGGCAAAAAAAATCTCTCTTCAGTTTCCAGTCCACAGGGCCAAGTTTTCCTTAGCCACAGGCTGGCGAGGTTCTCCCTGGTTTTCATCAACAGATGGTTTGGGTGGTTGTGTCTTTGTAACGGTGCAGAAATGTTACACAGGTATAAAGTTGCAGGACTGGGGATGATGTTTGACTTTAAATAACAAAACAAAACAAAACCAAACCAAGCCAAAACAAAAAAGTAGGAAGAGGGAAAAAAGTGGAGAGTGTTATGAGATCCTGTGCATGTGTTTGACATGCTCTTACTCTGAAAGGCTGGAAATATATAAACGGAGCACATCCTTGAGAAAACTTACTGCTTTCACCTAGGTGGGCACTGTGAAACTTCACTCACTTTATATTCAAATTGGGCTTCTCATCCCCCAGGTGTACAGTCCTTGGGGGGCTGGGGAGGGGAGGTTAATTTTGGCTTAGTTCTAGGCTTTTTCTCAAAACAAATGCACCTCTAAGATTTGTTGGCTGCCATTGCCCAGTGGACATTGTAAATATAAATAATAGAGCTGTCTGTTACTGTTACATTGAAACACCAGGCAAAGCCCAACAAAGATGTCAATAGAAAAAGTAAATTTCTGTTTTGTGGCAAAAGTATTCTGATATGGGCAAGTTTTGGAGGATTTCTGTAGCTCTGGAGGAGTCTATGAGGGATCAAAATACTCGGTGTTTCAGGATAATTTTGCCTCTCCCCTCCCCTCCATGTTGCTTCACTGTATACCTGATATTTGGGTTACAGCCCTATAAAATGCACAGTGCATGGAAGGACTAATTTGGAGCATGTTTTAGACAAAACATACTTGGAATAGTTTCCTTCTGCTCAGAAGTGTCTTCATTTTCATATATGACTGTGACTCTTTCTCCTCATAGCCAACTAAATTTGACATTTTGAGGACTAAGGTTTAGATCAGTTCTTCCCTGTGGTTTTGCTGATTTATGGCTGTGGTAAAGCTGATACATATGTTCTCACTGAGAATTGTGACATTTCCTGTGGCATCTCTTGAAAAGTGTTTTCATTCTAGTGCTCCTATAAAATAAGCCCAAAGCAGAGTCTTGATGTAAATTATTATGGAAAACATAATAGCACATCCAAAATATATCAGGCGATGTTTTCCTCCCTAATTGCTGTTTTGTAAACCAGCAATATCCTTCATCCCTCTGGTCCTGAACTGCTTCCAAAGAGCAGGCAAAGAGCTTTTTGATGCAGGAGTTTGAAAACCTCAAATTCACTGGAGGAGTGGGTGTTTTAAAGCTCATTAGATGCCACCCACTTCAGCTAGCTAGCATCTGGTGATCCGGAGCTTCGTTATTCTGCAGATCCAGGTTGGTCTTAACCTCAACTTTAGTGGAACTGAGGACCCCATTTCTGGTGCCTTGCATCCCTGCAGAGCAGAGGAAAGAGCCCCATGTCTTCCATCGCTGGTGACTCTGGATCCAGCAATGGACTGGATTCCCATCCCAGGGCTTCTGGATCTCTTGTCACGAAGCTGAGACCTACAAACCAAGGAAACCCCTCTATACCTGGAACCCACTTCCCGATTTGTAATGTCCACTGGCAGACATCTGCTGTGTGATGCCAAGTCAAGTCAGAATAGCATTTTTGGCCTCTGGAGAAAACAAGCATTGGTCAGCCATGGATGGTATCCTGATGGATGGGCTTTATTTCAGTATTCTGACTTTGTGAGGGTTGTTTTCAGTTGTGCTTCATCTGTACCTAAATTGGACTGACTCCAGATCTGAAACACTGCTAGGTCTTTCAAACTAAAACACAAAGTTTTGCTCAGTTCCCCTGCATGCTTCATTAGGATTGCTGCCAGGGTGAGTCCTGTGAGCCACCAGTGGAAAGGGTCTTAGCAGAACCATCTCTGCTGGTGAGCGTTTTTCATCTCTGATTCCAGTTTATACATGTTTTAGATTTTTTTCTGATTCAGGGCCTTAGAAATGGCACGTAATGAATGAGAAATGAACCAGTTGCTACCCTGAGTTACTGCTACTTCACTTCCCAAAGGTTTTGTTATTATTAATCAATAGAAACTCCTGAAACTGGATCTGGAGAATGTCATATATCTGGAAAATGTAACAATAAGACTGTCCCAAGGGATAAGACTGAACTGGCCCTATAGACTCTGGTGGGGTTCTGCCACAGTGCTGTAGGTGTATGTGTGATTACAGGTGTGACAGAGGAGGAAGTAAAAAGAAACAAAGTTAATTTGACTCCAGTGACTTTAGAACCCAAACTGCAGCTTTTGTTCAACATTGTAAGGTGAAATTGCTGTAATGGCATTGGTCTTCTTTGGACTTACTCCAGGTTCACATTGACAGGAGAATTTTGTCTTGGGACAACGTATCCGGATTTTTCTCTAGAGGAAGAGTAAATATTGCCATAGCTGTTTGCAATTGAAAGCACTAAGAGAAGACATTCATGAGGAAATGAGACCATCTTCAGCTGTAGCAACAAAGATCCATGGTTACTATAGGTGGATGTCAATCATTGTAAGAGTGGGATCCATGCTTAGTGTCAGGGCATTGGGGGATGGCATCATGTTGCAGTTCTGCTTTTATCAGCAAAGCCAGCTGCTAACTTCAGCAAGCACCAGAGGACTTTAACAAGTTGCCTTTCTTTCAAACTTACCCAAAAGGCTAAGGGCAGTGGTTCCCTTACTGTTTTTTCAATTGGGCAGACACCTGGAAAATGAGGCTAGCAAGCTGTTAAAGGTTGATTTCTTGCAGGCTTGCAAACAGGGAGACCTCTCAGCTCTAGGGTTTTTTTATGACTGGGAACAGGGCCTGATCAGGTCTGTTAACTGAAGACACAATACCACTGATTAATGCCTCTTTTCCTACTTGATTTATCATAATGTTGATATCCAGGCTGCTGTCCTGCAGAGCAAAGACAGGGGCCCCGATGTTCTTGAGCAGCTGGGATTGCATCCTGTAGGAAGAGTTCACTTAGAGGTGAAGGATTCATACCATTTATTGCACTGAGGTTAATCTTGGTTTTCATTCTGTAGCATCAAGTTGCTAGAAGAGATTGTTTGAAGGCTTAAGCTCTTCGTATCAGTTTGATGCCTCTGACTAGACTTTGGCTTTTGAAATTAATTTTTAAAATTATGCTTGTGAAGAGGGAGGTATTTGATTTTTAACAACAGTTTTGATTTGACCATTGGAGACAGGTAGAAAGCTTGAAGGTCACTACTGACTGTGCTGTTGCTGTGGCACTGCGCAGTCAGCCGTTGCTAATGACCATTAGAATTTCCATTCTGTCAGTAAAGCTATTCAGCTCGAAGACACATGTTGTTATTGACTGGAATGCTTTTTAAATATCAGGGCAAAAATGACTGAGATGTGTCTGAGTGGGGTCTGCCAAGTCATGGTGTTTTCAAATTATTTCCAACCCTATCTCAGCGTCATATAGAAGGAAAGAATTTATTTATAGTTTTACCCTTCCCCTTTGTGAACTGAGCTGGCTGACGTACAAAGGGATGTCATCTGAAAAGATCAGCATCTGCATGGGCAGCTGACCTTTGAATATCAGCCCACAGAAAAAGGTGTATCAGGGTCTCTTTCCCTGTCACCTGCCATAAGATGAACACAGCAGATTCCTTCATTAGGGGCTGTTGCATCAGCAATTACTTTTGCCTTTATGACAGATTTGTTTGGACATTTTGGAACTTTTTGTGGTTGGCTTAATATTTTAGTGCTTGAAACATTCTCTTTTTAAGATGTTTGGGTCCCTTCAAGCAGGCTGTATGGTCTGGGTTAGGTATATATTAACATGCTGCTGCTTTCCACAGGTAATAAAATTGTTGGAGTATGTCAAGTCATTTGTCCTTCCTGAGGGCAAACAGCAGGTAGCATGTAAATGAAAAGTCCAGGTTCCATGCTGTTGTGATCCCTAGAAGATGCATGAGATTTACCAAACTGCAATTGTCTAACATTGTTTGTTACTGTTATTTTTCTAGGGTGCAAGTGCTTACATTCTAAACTATTTTCTATACATTATGTGGGCTCTATGTTTTGCTTTCCTGGCAGTCTCCCTGGTCAGAGTGTTTGCTCCCTATGCCTGTGGCTCTGGAATCCCAGAGGTGAGTTTCTCTTTGTGGATGAATATCCAAAACCCAAACAAAATGAAGAAAATATAATTTGTTACCTTTTCCCATCCCAGAACCATACTATGAGCTAGCGTAGGAACCAGATGATTGTCATTCCATCTCATCCACCTTCATTCCTTTGACTAGCATGCCTTTATGGTGCCCATACTAGAAAATATTTAAATGGCACTGTGAGAGATTATTATATGTACTACTTCATTGCCAGAGCTTGAATTAAAAATCAGCGTCTCCCAGTCATTGCTTTATGGACTCCAACTTTTTGTGGCTGAGACACATACTCACTGGAAGATTATATAGAATTTTCCTTGGATTAAATGTCTTGGGCCAGTTACAACTTTTTTTTTTTTTTTTTTTAGGCTAGGCTTTAAATAAAGCCAAAGTAAAATAAATAAGGAGGGCTACAAATGTAAGGTTTACTAAGCTACCAAAAACATGACATGCTTGTCATTTGGGGTGCTGAAAAGCATCTCTTCTGTCCAGCTTCTGCAACCTGTGTCCTTGTAGGCCATGTCATGCTTGCATGACAGCATTATAGCAGCCAAAATCTCTACTTGGTTTTCAATATTTTATATATTCAGCTTCAATCCAATTTAAGCTGTTAAAATGAGAAACATTCAAGCAGTATAACTACTCAAAAATTTTGAAATCAGGGTAGACTTTTGTTCAAAGTGCTATAAAACCACATGGATTGTTACTGAGAAATCTGGCAGAAAGAATCAACAGCCCAAATTTTAGAAATCTCAGCATACTTTTTTTTTCATCCTTAGGAGAAACAGGCACATGCTTCATAGCCAATAAGGAAGAAACCCATCACAAATAATTTGAATTATTCCAATAATTTCCATGTTTCAAAATACTCTTGTGTGTGTAGAGTCCAAACCCAAATCCCACCCTGCAGTCTGTGTGTCATGCATGTACATTGTGATCTATTCTAGCCACTCACATACAAAATTAAGAGGAAATGTATAAAAATAAGATCTCTTGGACTTTTTCATTTTATAATACTTGCATGCTTTTGGGGCATGGCCATTCCAAATATTTAGAACTTTTTTTCCCTCTTGTTTTAACTAGGAAAAAGTCTGTGGTTGTTTATTTGCTTTTTTCCTGCTTTGTTAAGGTTGGGTCTAGTTTAACTCTGATCCTGTAAGCCAAGGAGATATGTAACAGTTTCGTATTTCCATTGATCTCTGTAAGACTCCTTGGTGAAGCGGGGGACCACCCATAACAACAGTAAAACTGTGGTCTGCTTAACCGCTGTTCAGCAATCACTGTGGGAAAGCTGCCCTACCTATGGTTTCTTTCTCTCCATCACTTTCTCTTTGCAAGCAGCCTGCAATCCATTTTATATTTCTTTTTAACCCCACTGAGGTTTTAACTCCATTTGCAAGATCAGAGTAGACAAGGTTTCTCCAGCTCTTCAACATATTCTTCCTGCTTTCCAGATAAAAACCATCTTGAGTGGGTTCATTATTAGGGGCTACCTGGGAAAGTGGACACTTTTAATCAAAACAGTCACCTTGGTTCTGGTGGTGTCTTCAGGCCTCAGCCTTGGGAAAGAGGGGCCGTTAGTCCACGTGGCCTGTTGTTGCGGAAACTTCTTCAGCAGCCTGTTCTCAAAGTACAGCAAGAATGAAGGAAAGAGGAGAGAGGTGAGGTTGGCTCAAATCATCTTGAATTTTCCTGTCCAGATAGTTAGTTTTTCAAAGGACTTACGCCTTGTACGTCAATATTTGCTTTGCAGGTGCTCTCAGCTGCAGCTGCCGCGGGAGTTTCTGTTGCCTTTGGGGCTCCAATTGGAGGCGTGCTTTTTAGTCTGGAAGAGGTGAGACCTGGCAGTTCACTTATTTCAATAAATATATTTTTGTTTGATACCTTTTCCTAAGAATCCTCCTTATTTTTCAAATATTTCCACATTTGGTTTTTTGGGTTTTTTTCCTAAAGCAATCCTTGACTTCTAGTAATAAAAAATAACCGTGTGTTTTAGCCTAATTTGAATAAGAGAAAGGCACTGGCTTTCTGGAAACAAATGAGATGATTCAATCTGGAAATGTATCCCCGTACTGAAGGCTTTTAGCTTGTTATCATGCAGGATAAGTTTTTAAGCATCCATCTTATAATCTCTAGCCAGCAACTTTGGATTTAGATTTATCAACTTTTAACTGGTTGCTGCTCCCTATCCAAAATCTGAAAAGGCCTTTTCTGATCCCTTTGTGAACACTCCTTGGCTGAAGTAGGGACTAGTGCTTCCAGTAAAGTCAGATGTAGAGTCACAGATGAAAGACTTGGTGATGACAATTAAAGCAAATACTCTGTCACACTCAGTCAAGTGTTTACAGGCTCTGCTTGGTTTTAGGTCAGCTACTACTTTCCTCTGAAAACCCTATGGAGATCTTTTTTTGCTGCTCTTGTGGCTGCCTTCACACTGAGGTCCATCAATCCTTTTGGAAACAGCCGGCTGGTCCTGTTCTACGTGGAGTACCACACTCCCTGGTACATGGCTGAGCTCTTCCCCTTCATCCTGCTCGGTGTCTTCGGTGGCCTCTGGGGGACCCTCTTCATCCGATGCAACATCGCCTGGTGCAGGAGACGAAAAACCACCAGACTCGGGAAATACCCAGTCCTGGAAGTTATAGTGATAACGGCTATCACCGCCATCATCGCCTACCCCAACCCCTACACCCGGAGGAGCACCAGCGAGCTGATCTCTGAGCTCTTCAATGACTGCGGTGCCCTGGAGTCCTCGCAGCTCTGTGATTACATCAATGACCCAAACATGACCCGTCCAGTGGATGACATTCCTGACAGACCTGCTGGTCCTGGAGTCTATACCGCCATGTGGCAGCTCGCCTTGGCTTTGGTGTTTAAAATTGTCATCACCATATTCACTTTTGGCATGAAGGTAAGTTGGGGACAGGCGCCGAAACTGCAGTGAGCACAAGGCCCAGAGGGGTTGCTGTCAGCAGCTGAGGTCCGTCTGGCAGGGCTTGTGTGCCTTTCACCTACACCCAGCCGTGGAAGTGTGCTTGGGATGCCTGCTGGTTTGCCCATCCACCAGCAACTTCCTCTGTGGGCGCCCGTTGCATCAGAGGGACGAGCCCTGCTTTTCCGCCTTCTAGGTATCCATGGTTTTATTAAATGGAAAATAAATCTGGGTGGGAATTTAAATCCACTGTTGCCAATAAGCAACTTCAAGACGATCCCCACTGCAGCTGTCTTTCAGCTCTCTCAGGGATATGGACTCTTTAAATTGTTTGTCTTCTTGGATTAACATTTTCATGTGCCTCAAGGTAGCTATGCTCAGGGAAGTAATAGTTTTAAATTTACTGTTTTACACATTTTGAACCTCACAAAAATATAAAAGTACCTGAAAAGTTATGGGTTTGAATATTTTTAAGCACTACAGCTTGGAAAAAAGAGAGAATGAGTAGGACGACTGATGGATGTATGGTTTGATTATTCTGGATTTGCATCTTTTTCCTTCCACTCATTCTCCTTGCCATAAACGAGTGCTGAAATGTCCAAGAACGATTTATCCAAGCTTTCAATATATACAAAGCTGTTTGTGGTGAGTTTTACTTATCTGATTGCTAGAGCCCAGATAAAATACATATCTGTCTGTCTACAGCTCCCATTATCTGAGCATTTAGTTCTGGATCTGATTGCAGCAGATGAAGGGCAGTTTTTCTGAGTTATATGATATATTTTGTACCACACTCAAAGCTAAAACATCTAATTTTTCTCTTAAATGCTGTGCTTGATCTGAGGATCCATTTTTTAGAAGATCTGTTGCCTGAAATAATAGTAGGAAGTGAGAGTTTTGCTTTTCTTTTGTGCTTTGGCATCTGATAACCAGAACTACTGAATGGTAGAAAGTCACTCAGAACCAGTCACTGAGTCCTGCTGATTTCCTGAGCAGGGAGAACAAGTGGGAGTTTAAGATCACTTGGATGTTGCAGGTATAATATTTCTGGAGAAGGACTTGAAATGAGATTCCTTTCACTGCAGAAACTGCTTTATGGCTGGCAGCCAGTTGTTGTGCTTGTTCATTTTAAAAACTTTGGAGTTTATTTCTTTATTTGTTCTCCCGCTCTGTAAAATTGGTTAGAAGGAATTGACAGTTTCAACTGTTCTGTAAAAGAACAGAGAAAATAGCTTTACCCACCAAATCTAGAGGAATCAACACAACTATATCAGCAAAATTAACACTGTGTGGTGGGGAAGATAGTGCCTGCTGTTGTCACTCTGAACACCCTGGGCCATGCTGAGGCTCTTAGTTTAGTTCTCTAGGAAGCTCCAAGTGTGTTTTCAGACTAAAAAAGATGTAGCAGTCTTTCCTCTTTAAAATCAGCAAAACCTCCATGCAAATCCTTGCCACAGATCTGAGTTGTCTTCTTCACCAGGAAATTTCTCTCCAACTTGCAGATGCACTTGACATCGCAGGGGAAATACACTTAGCCAAGGCAAAGTGGATGTTTTGGGGTTTTTTCCTTCTCATTTCAATACTGTTTTTTAATGATTTGTGACTTGTCTGTATAGCAGACAATAACGTAATGATGCATAGAGCTTCATGGAAAATGTGGAGCAAACAGAGATGAAGAAATTGCTGCCTCTGATTTAATTTAAAACTGGTGTGACTTAGATCAGCGTAGTAACAAAACTATAAGGGACTCCATGTAGTAGTGGGTGAAATCATGGTATTTTCAGTTAAGCTTATTCTCAAGCCCCTGTCAGAACCAGCAGCAGGTCCTGACTTCTTACTGAGAAAGCAATAAAGGCAAAAACAGGAGCATCTTGACTTGAAAAACAGACTGTTTTTCAGAAACACCATTTATGTAGCAAATTCAGTGTGATGCAGGAGGTAGGAATCAAAATCACTTTAAAAATGCATGAATGTTTTATACAGCTATTAATACAAGTGAAGCCATGCAAACTGAGTCACTGCAGAAATCTATCTCAGACCATGGGGAACATGACTGTAGGCTGCCATAAGGCTATATGGCCTTCTGAGCTGGCATTTAATAATGAAACTGGGTTCTCCTACTGCTAATAATATATTTTTTCATCAGTAAGTTCATTTAGTCGTTTCTGTCAAGGTGCTCATCTGTGTGTCTTTTATTCAAGATCCCTTCAGGCCTTTTCATACCCAGCATGGCTGTTGGAGCCATGGCTGGCAGGATGGTTGGGATTGGAGTAGAACAGCTGGCATATCACCATCACGACTGGATCATCTTCAGGAACTGGTGCAGACCTGGGGCAGACTGCGTCACACCAGGACTTTATGCTATGGTTGGAGCAGCAGCTTGCTTGGGTACAGTATCTACTGATCATTGGTCTGTGTGTGAATAACACTGATGTTTGTGGACCTACAGATTGTTTAGGAGGGCTTTGTGTTTGTGTTAGGAGATATGTTGATATTTCTAGATGTAATAGAGGTTGAAATCAAGGTGTAAAGGGCTGTTCCTCTAAGTCTCTCCAGTGATCTGCCAGGTAGTCAACAACAGAGAGGCTTTCAGTCACCAACGCCTGCCTACTCCTTGTAATCTGCCAAAAAGCACAAAGAAGTACAGAAAAAAACCCTTATGCTACAGGTTTCCAAGAAAGAGTGCTTTTTACTTGTTTATTTGTTTTCCCTTTTGATGTAATGAAATCCACTGTAGCTGGACTAAAGCTACTTCTTTGTTTAGGCTGTGCTCTCTATCAGTGCAGGGGACAAAATTCTCAGATCTGCACAAATTTTAAGCTACACAGAGGTAAAAATTCTGGGTCTTATTTTAGCTGTGTGTCACACTCTGGTCAACTGAGCTGTCTTTTGGTTTGAGTTTTGACTACAGGCTAACATCTGAGTATATTCAATCAATAAGATTTATTTGATCTAATAGGAATTACTTGTTTACTATCAAAGCAAATATGAAATTTCTAGTCATAGATGTAACAGAAATAGTATAAGCATACCATCTAAACACGTTTTTGCCTTATCATATATTTCCCCTTCTGTAAGTGAATGTTCTAACTCTTTCTGTTGTTGTTGATCCTGTCATGAGATGACAAAATGATAGTGGGGAGATATAACACATGGGTGGATTTGGAATGAAAGATGTACTCAGAGATGTACTGGAAAAGCTTCGGGTTCAGTTTCTTGTTAGAAAAGCAGGATCATTTGTGCAATCAGTTATGGAGGAAGGAAGGGTGGGATTTGCTTCTCTAAATTTAATGTCTATAATGTAGACATCAACATCTGAGCCAGCTGTGTTGATAGTCAAAACAGAAAAATGAGATACTGGGAAGATCAGATACATCTGGCAATAGGCATCTACAACCAGGCAAATGAACAGATTAATTGGGCCTCAAAGGTGCCTATTTTTCTCTGGAGATTGAGATTAGAAGGGTAATCTGCATCAACCCTTTGGATGTGAATACCTACAGCTGTGTAGGCACATTAAAATAGCTAGGATGAATCTTACTGTTCTTAAGCCCCCGACCTGTCTTGCTCAGAGTAAGAGGTGTAGAGTAAGCACTAAATAAACCTTACTTTGGTATCTGCCCTCTGCTTTTTGGAGTCAGAAGTTTAAGACATTCCTCGGATGAAAGTCATATCTGGATCATCATGTTAAATAATCAACAATATAATTTTCCTGTATGCTGCTAGATTAAAAGCAACTTTTAATGACCTGTTTCTGATTTCTCTCCTCTAAACTGGTGCTGTATTTTGAGGCCTAAAAATAGCAGAGTTACTACATTTACCTTTTGAACAGAGGCAAAGAAATGTTACCTAATAATTCAATGATACATACGCGCTTGTCTACAGTTAGGTGATTATTTTTATCTTCTAATGTAAACTGAAGGAGTAAGGAGCTTGCTTATTAAATTAATATGGAAAACAAGAGTGAAAAATACATCTACAACACTGTCTATGTCTGTGTGTCTAGATGGCCTCAAACCAAGTTTTGTATGTTATGCTGATATCAAAAGCTATGGCTTAAGCTGTGATATAGCTCTTGCAGTGGCCTTGAACTATCCTTATGTAGTGTGTTGTAACTGTGGTTTGCCCAGAGATAATGCTTGGCTGTCTCCTCAGTGTGAATGTGATAGGTAAGGTGATGTCAAGGCCAGCTCTTGGCTTCCCCAGCGCTGCACTCCCACCTACCCTAGCCACAGGACTTACCTGATTCATGGGGTCATTTTAGAGGGCTAATGGCAGGATAGCTGGGCTTTTTTGGCATGCTTTCTGATTTGGTAGCTCGATACTTGCTGTCAATGTTAGCATCTTTGGCTTGAGCAAGTTCACTCAATCTTTTTGATAAAAACTGAAGTAGATGAGAAATCTCTTTTTTCAGTGAAAAAAACCCCAACAAAATACTTCACAATGTATAAGGGCAAAGTACTTGGCATGAACAATGTCATTCTTTTTTGAGTGTAAGACTGAAAAATATAAATCTATTTCTCAGCATGTATACTTCAGGAGCACTGAGGGAAACTTGACTGCTTTCCTTGTTGCAGGTGGTGTTACCCGAATGACAGTCTCTCTGGTGGTCATCATGTTTGAGCTAACCGGAGGCCTGGAGTATATCGTACCTCTTATGGCTGCAGCAGTCACGAGCAAGTGGGTGGCAGATGCCTTTGGGAAAGAAGGGATCTACGAAGCTCACATTCACCTGAATGGCTACCCATTTCTGGATGTGAAAGACGAATTCACCCACCGCACTCTGGCAACGGACGTGATGAGACCAAGGCGTGGCGAAGCTCCTCTCTCTGTTCTGACGCAGGACAGCATGACGGTGGAGGATGTGGAGACACTAATCAAGGAGACTGACTACAATGGCTTCCCAGTTGTAGTTTCAAAAGACTCAGAGAGACTTATTGGATTTGCACAGAGACGAGAGCTGATTCTTGCAATAAGTGAGTAGAGAATATTGGTTTACATACGTTTGATTTGATAGAGTAGAATGTTACCAGTGTCATTTGTCTTCACGAATGGATGAATAAGAACAAAACCCAACTTTTCCCCCAGTCTGGCTTTTACTAGTTGCCAGGACCCATAGCTGCAAGCTTTTCTATTGCAACATTCTGCCTGATAAGATTTCTGTGGGCTTGACTTTTGAGGGCTTAATTTTGTCATCACTCACAACAGTACAGTGCAGTTCCGCTAGAGACAACAGAGACAAACCTGACTCATGTGGCCAGAAGCTTTGTCAGAACCAGATGAAAAGCCACTGCAGTGCTGAGATTCTTGTGGTACCCGTGGGCTGCTGGTAGCAGCTGGTGCAGCTGTGAACCTGTGTCATCCTGTGCCTAAGTGCAAGTCCCTGTGTTTCTCTTGCACTATCTCAATTTTTCTCACATGCAGGCCTTTTGCTGTAGGAAGGGGTGGGAAGCTTTTCAGTGGAGGATGTTGTTTGGTAAAGATAATTGAGTTTTGTCAAGCATCCAGTGTATAGCTGGCTGATTGCCAGAGAGCCTGATCTGGGTCATTATGGGTTTTGACCCATCAGGCCCTTTCCTGGTTGACCTGATGGCTAGGTGGGGATTGAAAAGACAAGTATATTGGATGAAAGCAGGTGTTCCCACCTTCCCCGTACCCAGGGCATCCAGACAAGTAGAGATCTGCAAGTTTGGCAGATGAACCCTATGGTATGCTCCCAATTCTGCAGTCCTGTGGTGCTGAGGGCCAGCTGGGCAGGCAGGCAAGCTGCTGGCTAAGCATGATTGTCTTACACTTTCCAGGGGAATGGAATGTCTGGCATATCCAAATCTCCATGACATGGAATTATTCCTCTCTGCATGGGCCTGTTTCATCCCTCTGCTTCAGACACCTTTAAAAAGCTGTTGTCTCACATGGAAACTCCCATATTCCTTAGAAAAGAAAATCTATGGAGGAAAATCAGGGCTACTTTCCTGCTCAGTTTTCACAAAGTTAAAATAAAATTTGAAATAACAGTGCTCTCTAAAGCACTTTTTAAAAAAATGCATTTTTGTTTTTGTCTCCTGGATGTAAAAATACACTGTCTCAGAGATTTGGCCTAAAATTTATATTCATTTATTTAAGGACACTGCTGCGACTTGATTCCCCTCTTCTTATCCAAAAGCAGAACATCATCAGTGCTGCATCGGTACTACATTCAGAAGAAGAAAATAAATGAAAATTGGCAAAAATGTAGCATTTTTTTGTTGTTGTCATTTCAGTTAGAGAAAGCTGTTTATGAACTCAATTAATTTTCCATTAAGTTCTATCATTAATTTATCACAACACAGGCTTTCCTGCCACTTCTACAGCTCCCTTAATTGTACAATTGTGGTTTAACTTTCAAGGAGAGTGGGAATCTAACTTTTTCATTAAACACCCACTGTCGCTTGTTGCTCCTTCCTACCTCCTCCAAAAAAAAGAAAAAAGGCAAAGTCTCCATGAAGTTATAATCCTCTTTATGCCAATCTCAGTATAAGAGGATTTTAAAAACACCAAGATGAAGTCCAAGGCTGCTAGCTGCAATATCCCTTTCAAACAACTGATTTTCTCAGAGGGCTAATCTTCCTTTGGGAGTAATAAAAGATGCCTTGTACAGCCAAGCTAAGAATGCAAATATGTGTCTGAACTTTCACCAAATGTGTAAATGCCAGGAACTGATACCATTTATAAAATAGTTTGTATTTCACCCCGCTTTTGCTAATGATTTTCAAATATCTTCTGCATTCCCATGTGAGAAGTAAAAAATCCCTCATTAGATGTATATACCCTGTGTTGTGTTTGGCTTTTCCACTCTCTGTGCTATGTTGTGTCTGTAACACTTATTGCCATGCTAACTTCATAACTGTTTGCATCCTCTTTGCAGGGAGGTATGCCAGTGGGAAAACTGTGTAGAGTGAAGATGTAGAGCCCTGGCTTTAAAAACAGAATGATTGGATAATGTCCGAAGCAAGCCTGAGAATTTACATCTTTTGAGTCAGGCCATAAATGGCAGTGTGGCTGAACAGGCTTGCTAGAAGATGTGTGAAAATGTCCAGCTGTGCACTGATAAGAAAGAAATCAGTTGAAAGTAAACTCAGTGAATATTTTAGATCAAAAGGCTTTCCTGTCTGAAAACTTTGACACCCACAATTTCCAGAGGAAAACTGTACTGTACTGTCTCCTGATCGGCTCTAATTATGAGCCTCTTTCATAGGATCTGAGGCAGAACTGAGATTTAAAATAAAAAACTTCTCTGCATAGATAAGTTTTCCTACAATCCTCAGTTGTCAGGGACCTTCGGTGACCCTTTTTCTCTTGGGTTATGACAGTTCCTGGTGTCATTTTGTACTGACTGTGACAAACAGTTAATCTTTCCAGTGTTGCCTGTGTCTTTTCCAGTATTGCTTAAGTCTTTCTGACTTAAATATCTGTATTTGGTTTTGCTTTTCCGAAAGACGTTGTGTATGGTTCCAGTTCAGGGCAGGGAAAAACATTGCTTTTGTACCATGCTACCAACTTTTTAGTAGCTAATTCACTTCTGCTGAAGGCCAAAGTGGCCTTCTGAATTTATTGCAGAAGTCACTGATCTTCATTACCACAGAATAGCTAACATTGCAAACTTCCACCTCAGCTTACTTCATACTTGTGTTCATGGAGTCATACACTATGTCTCCTTTAATTATAACGTAACTTGCCAAGAGGTAAACGCTACATGTGGCAAAGCATCTTTTATTCTCCAGTTGGGGTTCTTATCTCCTGCTGAAGCCTGACAGCATCCAGAGATACTGGACTTACGCCTGGGAACGGTCCAACCCCATCTGCGCAGGCCTGTAGCCAGGGAATGAGGTCTCCTGAAAAGCAGACAGGCCCACACCACTGGCTCTTCTTTCACTGCCCTGCAGAATACCTCATCAGTTTGAGCTAGCTTTGATAGCTCTGTATGCCATGTTATAGTATGTAGAGATATGCTTTCAACCAAGAAGCTTCAGCTTCTTTCTCTGGCCCAATAAATTGTGCATCAGCAGCACAGTGGTCCATGGAATACCCTGGAGAAGTATCCCGATTCTCTCTTCATGAATGAAGCAATAGCTGTTGAGTTTCACATCAAATACCTGTTCACATACAGATCTGTGTCTTACGATTTATACCTATGTAATTTCTTCCTTATTAAGTGCAGCACAAAGCAAGCTGTAGAAATGCATCCACCGATGCCACTTGTGATTGCTCAGAAGTGCCTTCAGGAGGATTATGTCCTTCCACCAGTTCTTGCTGGGCAGACAGGCAGGCCAGATAGATAGACAGAATCAGAGGTGGACAGCCTCAGAGGTGACTACATTTTAGATGGCACCTACTTTCCAGTCTTAAGGAGGTGAGGTTTTGACCTTGTAAAGCTTTTTAAAATTTGGACAGCTTCAGAGCCATCGTACACAAGGCAGCCTTGACCACAAGCCAGGTGGCCTGTATGATATACTTTCCCCAGTGTGGGGTTGAGAGAGCAATATAGTTGATATAGGCTGTGAACTGTGAACTCCTGAATATGAGAGGTCATTTCACATTTAGGAGAACTAATTCACTCTCTAGCTATGACAAGAGCCTTCTGCATAGATTACTCCGTAAAACCAGACATCGCCATCCATTTGCTTTGCTATTTCTGTTAAGCTATATCTGTTTTTCTTACCCACCAGCTGCAAAAAGGATCTCCTCTGTTTTGCCTTAACTCCCCCATCCAGTGAAGTTGCAATACAAAGTCCACCATTTTTCTGATGCCACTGAATTTGCTCAGTAGTACTACATCATTCAAATTTCTCCAGAGAGGTGTTTGACTTTGAAGAGTGAAGTCATGGCTTTGGCTAATCACTGCTGTCCAGGGTCATTGCTGCCTTGGGAACAGCAGTGTGGTAACTGAAGTGCTTGGGCCTGTTGCTTTGGGTGCAGCTTTGGGAAGGAAATAGCTGGCTGTCAAGGGGTTTTATCAAAGGGTCGGAGTTACCTTCAGTTTGATTAATGTTACCTCTTACCACAGATCGTATATCAAAGAGCTATGCAGCCATGTTCACACTTGAAATTAGGTGTATGAATCAAAACAAGATGAGACAATGTTAGCATGATTCCTATAAATTGCAATAGGGCTTGTAATATGTGGGGTGAGAAGGTTGAAAATCATATACTGTACTGATACTAGGTTTGAGCCAGCACTGCTCCGGTTCCAGAAATATTACAAGACAATGATCATTAAAGGGAAAAAAACGCAGCTGGAACATGTTGGAAACCATTACTGTCTACACATTACAAGTCACAGGAGCAGGTTTATGCACTTTGATTGATGGCAATATGCTCCAAGAATATACACATACGCTTTGAGTATGTCTGATTTGCCATACCTCTCAAGAGCAGAAGCAGCCTATATTAATCAAAGATAATAATTCTAACCACTTGCAAGAATTTATGCAAAAATGAAAAAAAACCAAAGAAGAAAGAGTTAAGCCCTCAGGGCCAGAAACATTCTGTGCTTATTCTGGGGAGACAGAAATTGTCTATCATTTGGAAGTCCATCTCATATATTGGTCACACCCTGTAGTGTTGAGTAGAAATGGGGTAAACACTACAAAGAAAACAAACCACCTCAATGATAAGAATTCTTGTTGGAGTATACTTTAAAGTAAAAGGCTTATATTGATCATGTAAAGTCCAGATGCAGTGTTAAGTTCAGTTTGTAGTTGGATCAAAGTATAAATGATAGCTTTTGAACTTTTTAAAGTGGTCAAATCTGTACTGTTCAGAAAAAGGTATCAAACTCTATACTGCTATATACTGTTCTGCTATACATTGTTCCTCCCTTTAATGTTTTCCTTTAAGTAGGATGCTGATTTTTCCCCTACCCCTTTAAAATCTAGATATGCAAACTTTATTTAAGTACTTAAAATGTAAAATCACAAAATTCACCCTGCATACGTGAAAGGTGGGATGGTCTAGCATGGCACCCACACCACCCCCAGATTCCTGGGATGTGAATCTGTCTTTGCCTAGCTTTGTGTTTATAAATACATTCACCAAGTCCAGATTTCCCCTACTCCACTGAGAAGTCTGGGAAGAAACATACTGCCCTAAACCAGCTGGGACCATACATAAGCTGTTGACTCCACTATTTCAGGCATATAACAGAAGCTTTTGTTGTGGTCCTCACAATGGAGGAAATGACATACAACCATTTGAATTTGGCAAAAATTGGGTTAGTGATATGTATGGATGCAAGGATCCGCGTGTTTATTCAGAAAAACATTATCCAAACCAAGCAAAAGTATGTGTTTGTAAAAATACCACTTATATTTGCTTTGAGAGAACAATGTCTCAAGGAAGTTCAAGTTTTCTCAGGAACCTCAACTTCTGGGACCTCAGTACATTAAAAGACAAAGAGCTATTGCTACCTTTGCTTTCTAAAAGAGGATTTTTTTTTTTAAAGGTTATCAAGCCTAACTCGCTGTCTACTTTGATCTTTCTTTTGTACAGAGAATGCAAGACAGCGTCAGGATGGGGTGGTGAGCAACTCCATCGTGTACTTCACTGAAGACCCACCAGAACTGCCCCCCAACAGCCCCCACCCACTGAAGCTGCGGCGTATTCTCAACCTGAGCCCTTTCACTGTCACTGACCACACGCCCATGGAAACCGTGGTAGATATTTTCCGGAAGCTTGGACTCCGGCAGTGTCTTGTCACTCGCAGTGGGTGAGTAGATGTCAAGTCAAGCATGTTTAGAGGATCTCTGGAGATTTTCTTCAGCATTAACAAAACCACCTTTTCTCCAATTTAAAGCACAGACAGTAACTAATCAATCAGCAACTCTGAGACAGTCAAGTGAATATTTTGATTTTCTCTGTTTTGTGAATGGAAGAATAAGGGACGCACGCCCAGTGCCTCCCCAGGGCAGCAAAACCAATCAGAACCAAAATGGCCATTGCTGGGTTTCATGTTTCATTCTGTTCTCCCAAATCCTTACTGTATGGTCAGTTAGATAAGATAATACAAAATAAACCGTTTTGACTCCATTCGGTTTTCAACAGAGGTAGATCTGGCAAGTAGTATTGTTAGCAAAGGGCATGCCTGTTCCTAGACATCCAGCTAGATTAGATGCTTGTGAAAACTGTGATAAAGATGTCAGTGGAAAAAAAAATGCTGTTCAGCTTGCTTTAATGGAAAGTGGAAAGGTGTATAAACCAAAATTCCACATAAACAGCTGTAGTGCAGGAAATTGTGGAATTAGAAGAGTAAAAAGCTACTCTGTGTGCAGAAGAAATAACATCCTGTATTTCCAGGATCTGAGCTGTTTTGGGATCACTGCTCATCACAGGATCTAGTGGCAAGGAGAAACTTTACAACGGGATGGCAAAACCAGAGACATAATTTTCAAAAATCCTTTTTTGTTATTCGAAATATTACATATCCACTGTTACTATTGATGTAGTGTCCTTAGCATTAAGAAAGTAAGGGCCATTACTGGGACACAGATTTAAGTCCTGATTTTTAGATGTCTGGATTTAGAAATTTCGATCTTGAGTTCTAGCACCTAAATGAAATGAAAGGTGGAAAAACTGTAATAATGATATAGTTTCAAATTTCAGTCCCTTGTGGCCTTCAAAGACTGGGAGTAAAAGCCCTTGAACACTGAGGATTAGGAAATTTTTGATTCCTGAAGCTAGATATCCCATAGGCCTCATCTTTCCTGACAGATATAGTACATCTAGGATCATAAAAATGTGAAATTATCATTCAAAGATGGAAGAAATTATGCTGTCAGGCAGTGAGGGTTTCAGAAAGTCAGTGCTTTAGCTCAGTTCATGTATAACTAAACTCCCTGTCCTAGCTCAGGGCACTGGCACCTTGGTTTTGTACTGTTGGTCCTCTGTGGCCTGAGCCTAAGGAATCATTACTTTGTTGTACAGTGTCAGTAGTTCCAGCTCCTCACTCAGACATGTTCCCAACAAAAAGAGATACAACAAAGTATTTATCTTAATGATCACGACTGGAAGAGTAGAAACAAGCGAGGTGAGAATGGCTTTTAATGAAAGATAATCATTGAGGAATGGATGGGTTGGACAGTGTTATATGGGAGCACTCACAAAATGTCCCTGACAACAAACAGGGTGAAAAAAGAAAAAAGCATGATATATGAGATGATTGTTGACCTTTCCTTTCCTTTTCTCCTCTAGGAGGCTGCTGGGTATCATAACTAAAAAGGATGTATTAAGACATATGGCTCAGATGGCAAATCAGGACCCTGAATCTATCATGTTTAACTAGACTGGTAAAGGAAGAAGAAAGTAACCCCAAAGGAATCCCTTCTAGATTAACAGAAAGGCTATGTTCAGTGTTTCATTTTGGTTAAAGGGAAAATGTAATGTGTATGAGGAATGACCCAATATGCCTCTGACAGAGGGAGTGGATGCAGGATGGCACTTATTTAATGAGGAAGGCAGTTTAGGAGCTCTGAGCAGCTGCAGACATCAAGCTGCGTTTCCTTAATGAGATTCTCAGCAGCTCAATTGGAGTGTTGGTGGGTGTAAGTGATGTGGTGCTTAGAGACAAAGAGCTGGGAGCAGCAGTGGGATGCATCAACGTTCACAGTAACTCTCCAGGCAGGTGTGAAGACTAGCAGACACTGTTTATGTAGAAGCTGTTAACAGAGATAATGATTTGTGTTCCAAGCTAGGGAGTGCATATGAGTGATGTCAGTTGTTTTTGTTACTAAAATCATGGGTATTTATTTGCTGCTGAATGGTACCATTTTCATGAGGGAAAAAAAAAATCATCGTATTTTAATATGAAAATTTTTGTCATCATCTTTTATTTTTATAAGTGTTAAGTGAACCAGGACTGGAGTTAAAGGAGCAAGAACACCATTCAACTCACTTTTAAACACAGTGTCCCCTGCTCCCTGCTTTAGTCCTTTGAATTTCATACAGTCCAGCACTTCTGCCAACCAGCTTCCCTCTATTAATGTTGAAATGTGACTTTTTTGTAAGGGTTTATTATTTCTCTATGCAATTTCGCATACAGGTACTGTAATATCCAGTATTATGTGGTTCGCTGTGGCAACAGAAAAAAAGCCTGTGGAGGAATTTTCAAAGGCACTAAAGGGAGACTGGTATCCAGCTCTCACTGATGATAGTGACAAGAGATTGAATCCCATGTTTCAAAAACTAATGACAGTCTGCACTGATTCCTGATTCTCCATTTAGTTCCTTCTCGTCATTGCTATTTCTTGGCAGTTGTCTGCACCTGCCAAGAGATTGCTGCAGTTAATTTAACAGTCCCAGATGTTTATTCTGTAGCAGATCTGCTCTTTATGCATCTGCCAGTCACAGGACTATGGAATCCATCCCCACAACACCATGGCTGGATAAGGCCAATGGGACTGAGGATGGAAACAACAGCAAAGCTTTAATTATTGATCTGTTCACAGCAAGAACCCAAGATTTAACAGCCCCCTGGTAGGGACCTCCAAACCACTCAGGTAAAAATGCTAAATTTTCCTAAACCCTTGTTTTGGTCCTGAGATGCAGAGAGTCAACGCTGACTGCGTTAATATATTAGCACTTTAGTCAATGCTGCTTTCAGTAACAGAAGACCAAATTCTACTCTCAGTAACACATAATCAACACTGCCCAGTGTTCTATTAGTAGCTTAAAGATTGGAGAGACGTTGCATCCTGACTTAGATGTCGTGAATCCCCTTCAGACCTTCTGAGTCTCTGGTCTCTTCATTTAGGTCTCTAAGACCTCTGGTATTTTTGTTCAAATTCACACATATACTGGTAGCTCAAGTCCATTGCATCCAGATGGTCTTCATGGCCAGAGATAAGGGGAGGCCTTTTGTGGCAGAAGAGCCTGTTGCTTACTCCAGGCGAAAACCAGACCGTTGATCCAACTTGTAACCAATGTGCATGGTTATTGTGTCCCTGAACTGACACAACTAGCCAGGTGCACCCTCAGACGCCCAAAGTCACAAGTCACAAATTCCTCCTCTTATCTCTGGTGACCCTGCTTCCTTCTGGCATGTGTTCCACTGTATTCACACAAGTATGGCCCAAACTGTTTAAGGAAAAGAAACGGAAATAAAGGTATAATTTTAATCTGCTAAGTACTCCATTTAACAATAGTGTTTGCAACAGGGCAACATAAATGTATGTAGCTCTGGCCAAATCCCATAAATATTTCAGTGTATACCTTGTGTTAACTGAACATCTGCAGTACAACGTTTTATTAAAGGGATATTGTCAAAACTATGTAAACTATAGAACTCAGCAACCCTTTACTTCTGAAAATAGGAAATGCAGCATAATGGTTGTTTCTTATGTTTTTCTGTGAAGCTGTCATCAGCCAAACTCATAAAAACCCAACCAAGTCAACAACCAAGCTCATAAACACTGGAATTCCTCATCTGAACAGAGATTCTATCATAAAATGAAATCAGTTCATTTCCACAAGTAAACACAGGCAGGGCTTACTACATATGTCAGTTTCTACTTAAAACTACTGGAATCTAAGGGATTTGGACTAAGATAAATAGTTTTTAGGGCAATCTGGTTCTGAAATGAAAATCGTTGGACTGTGTTCTGCTTTTCACTTTTAATACATACATGTTTGATGAAGACTGTCTCCATCTTTCTTTATGTTTACATAGGAAACAAGAGTGCATACTCTCTCCACTTGACACTTCTAAATACCTCTTTTGCTCATAAGCCAAGAGAAATACGTTGGGAAGTGAATTCATCTGCTATTTGAAATTAAACCCAACTCTTCATGTGTGTCAGGGAAAAGAAGTCTAAAGCCTTCTCTGTTAGTGAAAGAAATTTCAATCCATGATACACTATAATGTCATCCATTTTAGAGCTAATTCTGAAGAGGATTCATAGTATTGAGGAAAATATTTGCTAACAGGAGCCGGGATGGTATACCAACACTGAAAAAAATAGTCATTTCTTGAGAAAAAGGCATGGAGTGACCTAATTGAGATTAAACTGCCCATGAAAACAAACTCACTTGGGCATTGACTCGGGTTATCATCTTGAACTCAGTCCACGGTTATGCATAGGGATAAACTTGTGTGGCTAATTCCCATTATTACCCAGAGGCCTGATCCACTATAACCCACAGTCAGCTCTGTGATAGGTTGTCACCTTGTCTCATTAGGCTGCATATGAGAAGCCTTAAAGACTTAAGAGCAGGACCCGTAAAACCAGTGTGGTGATTTGTAAGAAACAACAGCAGAAGGAATTGAGATTTATGCACTTACTGCAGGTGCAGTCTGACCCTGGGACTAACCCCCAGCAGAAGGCAGGCAAATGAGTGTAGAGCTCTTTTCTATCATCAAACACGTTCCTCTTTAGATGGAATGGTTTAAATGTCTAAGGGTCAAGGAAAAAAGCTTTGGATGTGTAACTGTACATGGATGGTTAGACTTGCTGCTCCTTGTAGTGTTCTGTTCGAAATACATTAAACACCCTTAGAGCAGGGACTGATATCTCGCTCTTCAGAAGTGGTACAGTCACAGCTAACTTCTGCTGCTGCTCCGCATTATCAAGGCTGAGGTGATGCTGGAATGACAAGAAGAGTTTTGAAACTGGACAGACTTTGCTAATTAGAAAACTTGGCACTTCAGAGAGTTCCAGAGATGATAATTAGCTGTAAGTCTTTCTTTTGAACTTCCTCCATGCTACAGTCTTCATTGCTTTTTTAGTTTGAGTGGCTGAATGGGGAGCACCCTTAATACAAATTAATAACATGCTTTTCTCAAAAAATGCAGTTCTGATGTAATGATTTAATGTATTTCCCCATAACAAGCCCATTACCCATCACTGTTTTCCATCTGTATTCCTAAATATGTCTCAGAAGTTACTGAATAGACTCCAAGAGGCATAGATCTCAGCCTTAAGTATTTAATTGAATTTCTAGAGCTCAAGATAGTCACGTAGCCTGATCAATCTGAGAGTTACGTAAGTACTTTAGTATACAGTGCTCACTTTATGCAACCTCAGTTCAATCCTCATGTTCAAGCAGTTGGACTTCAAAGATGTCAAACTAAACAAGAGAACAAAAATGTTTGGATGATGCAAGTTCAGTATTGTACCTTTGTTTTGCATGCACTGTGTTCAGTTACATTCAGCTTCTGATGTGTACTTGAAGCAATCTGTACTAGAAAGTTTATTATTGAAGTACAGACCGTGGATAACATTAGCCAGACCCTTTGGCTGTCACAGTGATACTAATTATGCTTTGATGAAGCAGAAAAAGAATGTCTAAGAATTATAGGAGACCCACTGATTCTGTGTTGGAATGACACTATAATTATGAATAGTTTTGCTTTGTTTTTGTTTTTGTTTTTGTTTTTTTTTTTTAATTGTAGAAAACAGTATATATGTTGCACCTTATAAAAACCAATGTTTGGACTCTATTTTTTAAATAAAACTGACTTACAGTACTGGAAATGTTTGTCGAACATCTTATTAATTGAAGAAATATTTTCCTTCATGCCTCTGTATGGTTTTGATGTTTCCTTTTCCCACTTACAGGGATAAGTCAAGCTTCACGAATGATTTGGGATATCTAATTCAGTTATGGATTAGTTTAATATTATGTAGGGAGTTAGCAAAGTTCATGCAGTGGACTTCAAAGAATCATCCTTGACTGTGGCTGGTTTATTTTCAGAGAGAAATGTTTTTTACTTCAGTATCATAAATCCTTTTATAAAGAAATCTAAAAAAATAAGAAAAAATATTTCTCCTACCACGTTGTTCTCCTTACAGTAATCATGAAACTTCTTTAAAGCTGGATGCTGCAAAGCCCTTATGATTTTAGGTTTTGTATGTTTTTCAGTTGCACTTTAATTCAGAGCTAAGTCAAAGCCTGAAAATGGCAGGTTTAATCATGCACATTTAATTGGATGAAACATCCCTTAAATCTCTGTCAGAGGCTAACTTTTAGGTAGTGGGCTTCATCCTAATTAACTTATTAACCAAGCAAGTGGAAAGGCACAAATGAAACATTAATCAATGGTTTATCCAAAAGAAGCATTACAGATTTCAAGACATAGCATCATAGAATATCCTGAGTTGGAAGTGACTCATACAATCATCAAGTGCAACTCCTGGCTCCACACAGGGCCAGACAAGTCAGAGCATGGGACCGAGGGCATCGTCCAGATGCTTCTTGAACTCAGTCAGGCTCGGTGCTGTGACCACTTCCCTGGGGAGCCTGTTCCAGTGCCCGACCACCCTCTCAGTAATGAATCTCTTCCTAATACCTAGCCTAAACCTCCCCTGGTCACAGCTTCACACCGTTCCCTGGGGTTCTATCACTGGTCACCAGAGGAGATCAGCATCTGCCCCTTTGCTCCCCCTCGTCAGAAAGTTGTGATGAGCTCTCCCTTCAGTCTCCTTTCTTCCAGGCTGAACAAACCAAGGGACTTCAGCCTCTAATAAAATTGATGTATCAGCAATATCCCAGTTTACATTAAATTACACATTTCAGAAGCTGGTGCTGGAATCCCAAGGCCTCCTGTTCCTTCCGTGGATTGCTGTGGCCCTAACATGGCCCAACATACACACTGAAAAGCCAAAAGGCATCAGGTATGCAGCAACTTAAATAAGTAGTAATAGTTCCTGTGGTTTGTTGTTGGTCCAAGAGAGTGAGCCTTAGACCTACCTGTCATCGCTTGTGATGGCACAGCTGGGAAATGGAAGAGAAAATGTTGAGAGGATTTCAGCACTGCCCTGTTACAGCTGTGCACCATCTACCCTGGCCTAGGTGCTCATTTCATCTAAACCAGATAGCTGTCACCATCCATGTGCCTTTTTGCTTCTTTAGGAGGCCTTTCCTCCCCAAGTATTTCCTACAAGCAACATTATTCCCCTCTACTTCCCTGCTCTACTCCAATCACAATCTTGCTTCCAGCTCCTCTCCACCATTGTGGTCTGGATGCCCACCAACAGCTGTCCTACTGATGCCCGTATCCCACACAAGAAAGGTGCTGGATGGGCCACTCTCAATGCATGTGGGATTTTGTATTGCTGCCTGCTGGAGGCCATGGCAAACAGTCACACACTGCACTGAGGTTTTTGATTGGTTTTTTGCCTTGCTACTTTAATGCAATGCCAAAAATGTTGACTTCTCAGAAAAACAGACACTGCATTTGCACAGATCTACTATACACACATACTCTATCAACTTGTGACTTCACAGTGAACACAACCACGAGCTGGGACACAACTGTGAGAACTGAATTCTGAAGCTGTTAGGAGTTCCTGGGCAAAATTAGACAGGAATTGCTGGCCTGAAGCTGCAGCATTTGGTCAACTCTGCATCCATCCTTTAATCTTTCTTGCATTCCGAGCATAATTAATATGCTCAGTTTGAGCACATTATAAGCACAGTTTGAGCACAGTTAATGATTTCAACCCTTGCTATGCTCAGAATTATCCTGTGTAGTTAGGGTCAAAGCAATCTTAATGCTCCTATGGATACGGTGCTTTCCCCAGCCACAGCAGTTAACTGGCTGGGAAGACACTAGCATATGTAACAACCAGATTGCGGGGAGTTGGTATTTGGCACTTGTTCAGCTGTGTTTCATTTGAGAAATGATTCTGCAGCCTGAACAATCAGTGCATGGCTCTTTGTGGGGATTTGCAAAGCCCCAGTGGTCCATTCCTGGCTTGCACAGCATTTGGAGCAATGTCTGCGTGGGCCAGCCGTCATTATAAAACACACACCCTGCAGATTAACCAGCCTTTCTTAATCCATAAAAATTCAGCAAAGGACACAGAAAAAAACGTGCAGATTGCTTAAGAAACTAGACAGTAAACTATTTGAGCTATGGGAAATTGCATTGTTGTCTCAATGTTAAGAGCAGAGGCACCTAACTCTCAGGACTATCCTGTGAAGTGTTCACTGGATAGTTTGATCACTAGGAAGATGCAATACCTAAAATAGCACTAAAAATCGTACCTGTTTCTATCAAGTACAACCAATGCTATGATTTTTCTTTCCTAATATATTCTAAAAACCAACTTTTTGTTGCCTTTGGAAGTAAGCTTGCTCTTTCAACAGCTGCTAGTGAGAACAGATTGTGATTTTGCTGCACACAATTTGATGTTCAGTGCCACGAGGCTGGTGTATCAAATGCTACCTGGGTGTTTCTCCTTTGATAAATGCAGCAGAAATGGGTGCTTGCAATAACTGTGTCATAGGAAAGGACAATTCCAAATAATTAAAAAGTGAAATGAACTGTAGTTCTCTACTTCTAGTTTGCCACCAGATAACATGGAAAGGCATTTCCATGTCATGAAGCCTTATGTTTCAGATCATTACCAAAGCTGCATTTTGCCTAGAGAAAAATTTTACTCACCCACCTCTCAGAGTAGATGACCAAAAACTCTTAAAGAATTAGATGAGGCAACCAGACTCTTGAAGTCCCAAAGCCTGGGTGAAAAGAAAGACACTTAAGATCTACAATTCAGACATGAGGTGGAGGACACACTCTACCAAAGGCTCTGAAATGGCCTAAGTTCTAGGAAGAAAACATGAGAGGTGCCAACCCCAGCCCTTATCTTTTTTACAGCGGCCTCATGGTCAGAGATTCTTGGGATAAGGTAGGGCTGGGATCCAGTTATAGCATTAGAGAAATGTTTGAATCCCCATAATACAGGGTCTTTTAGGTGTTGAGTGGCAGCTTGCTTATGACAGCACAGCTCCCTCTTTGCTAACTGCTCCTCTGGTGGGCTTTCTAGCAAGCACAAAGGAGCACCGTCCTACAAGCATTTGTAGACTTCTTAGAGGTGTTTCATCTGGGTAGTTGATGTTGAGATGCAGACTCTGTATCTCCATTTTTATAGGAAATTTAGGCTCCTTCATACACTGTCATAATTACCATACTAAGAGGGCTGGGTGCATCACATTTTTGGGTGTTGCTATAGCCTGAACACCGGACTTGGCTTCATGAAATTACTGTTACAAGAACAGAATGGATAGAGCTTGAGGTTGCCTCTGTAAAATTCCTTGCCTTGAATTTCCTGGTTTCCAGACTGCTTAACAGTTGGTTCACAGTTCCAGATTCCTTGAGGTATTTCACTGGCACTGCATATTCAAATGGACAAATGGTTGGAAAAAAAATCAACAAATGAAGCCAAAGAACAAAACACCTAACATCCGTGTGTCATTGACCAGAATATTTAATCTTCATCTATGAAATCACTGCTTGAGGTCAATCATGATTTGGATTATTGCAGTAATTAACGATTTTTAATAGCTATCCTACTTTTAAGCACCTGTTTCATCACATTATTTATTTAATGAATTAATTCAAGCAGTACTGTAATTAGAGGTAGAATAAAGGTATAGACAAAGTCTTGTTTGCCACACCATGAATAATCAACATTGAATTTGAATTATGTTTTGGCCATATCACAACTTTTGAGGAATGCTACTACAAAGCACTATTTACAGGAACATAAGTAGTAAGTGATAATCTCTGCTGTACCTCTCCCTTCCAAGTACTTGTCAACATACATGAAACTGTTTCTTTTCTCTCTGCCAAACTAGATTTGGGCAACAGAAATCCCTTAATTTTCAACAGCTACAGCAGCTTCAGTAAATCTCGCTGTGCCAGTCTGCCTTCTTCCAGAAACACAGGAACCCTTCCAAGAGTACCAGTTTTCCTTCTGCATAAGGATAACCAGGTAGGGCAGGTAACTATCTCCCCCTCCTCCTTCTTTTCTCACTTCCTTGCTCTGCTCTGATGCTTCTGTCCTTCTCCTTGTTCAGCCTCCAGTCCCAGGCCACTCTGTCTCTCCACTGCAGGTTTCCTGTAACAACCCAAAAAAAAAAAAAAATCCCAAATGAATCAACACATCTGCTTTTTCTGTTGAAGTGGGACTATTCTGCAGAATGCAGATTTGCCGGGAACAAAGTAATTAACTAAGCAATTGTCTAGTTCCTACCATTATTTCAACTGAATAAACATTCAGCGTAGAAGATACAGGACCACAAGCCAGTTTGCTCATCTGATGGCCTGGTACATACAGACAGTAGTACTGAATTCTTTCTCGTTTGCTCTTCTTCTGTCTCCATGTTATACTGCTGACTTCTTGGTGTTCAGGCTTCAACAATATGGCAGGAGAGGGGGAACTATTCCCTTGCCAAAATGCCTTTTTCTCAGGAGAATGCCCCATTCGTGAGGATATGAAGTATGTTGTTGTTTCATTCTTCATGAAAATATCCATTAGATCAGGGAATAAAACAGCCTTTTTGGCAGTGGCAACATTTTCTCACTGGATGGAGAGGTAAGAACTGAATCCAAAGTTCTTGTCTCCCAAGGGGACGACGCTTTGAGGTGTTTGTATTACAGGGTAAGTCTGTATATGCAGGGAAACAAGGGAACTCTGAGAAGTGTCTGCTGTACATGCCAAACTCAAATGTTGCAAGATTCAGCTGGATATCCATCCCAGAATAAGACCTGTGAGGAGGTAAGGTCACATGCACATCCATCCTCCACATTTCTAACAGGCAGCACCCCACCAAGAAAACTAGCTTCTACAGTTTCTATTGTAGGTGCCCAGATTACATGAGACATGAACTCGTCATACCAGTCTGTATCATTGACCATCCTCTCTCCGGTGCAAAACACTGCAACAGCTGTGATTGAGGGAGCGAGGGGCAAGACTGAAACGCTTTGTTACAGCAAAAGTGAATGCTGGAGCATGTGCAGCTGCCTGGTGGCCAGCTCCTCACGGACAAATGCAGGACCTGCCCTTGTGGGGATCACACAACACAGCTCTGTGGAAGGGTGAGCCTTCCTCTTCCCACTTCCCCAACAGAAGCTTACTCTTTCTTAAATGAATAATTGCAGCTCACAATTGACACAAGGTAAGAACAAGAAACAAGCAGTAGACACTTTCCACACCTTCCCCTACCAGGGCAATGCCTTCATCCTTGCTCCCTCAGCAGTATATTTATGTATACATTCCTTTGGTTCCCAGCACAAAGACCTCACAGCAAAGCCTGACCCTCACTTACTCCCTTCAAACTACTATCACACCAAGGTCCACACAAAGAAACACCAGGTTCTCTTCTCTACATAAAGTAACTTGCAGCAGAAGTTAGAACAGCAGCATGGACATCTCCTCCCCAGCACAGCTGGAGGCCACCACTACCACCACCTCCTCCCATCTCCATTGTCCTGTCGCTGTATGGCTCCGGGACAGAAATGCACAGAGGAAAAAGGTGGGGAACCACAACACTTGGCTGAGGACACCCCCTGGTGAGGCTGACCTTTTAGCTGATCCTCAGAAGGTCTGTCTGGCCATTTCCTTCCTACTGCTCCTTCCTGTTAAGCTCACAGCTGGTCAGGGGACAAGCATTCAATGGGTAACTGCATCACGCTACACAGCTGTACCAGGAATCACACTTAGCTCGTTTTCCATCATATGCACACAGTCAGCCTTTTCCAGATCAATGGAAAACCAGATCCATCATTACATTTACCACAACTCCACCTGCACCAAGCGCGACAGGCTGGCGATTTATTGCAGCAGCCAGCCACTGTCTCCTCATCTCTTCCCTGCAGCACCCAAAGGGCCCTATAATTGCCTTCCTATTTGCCTTCCACAAGCTTCAAAGAGAAGATCTTATCTGTTATAAGGGTATTCAAGCACCAGAGGACACTTGAGAAAGGCCAAGGTCCTTGTGTGCATGAACTGAACGAGCAGAGGTATGAGGGTGCACTGAACCACCAGGCGCCATCTCGAGCCCCCCTGCAACATGCTGGCTGACCATGTACTGTGTGATCCACCGTATCCATTAATCAGTGTGAGGGTAACGAGCAGGGATCTATTCAATTTAGCGGGTCCGTGTGGTGGAGGCCCAGCAGGTGGCATTCAAACCCTCGGCACGGCAGGCGATGGTGCCACAGGCCGGGCACAGGCTGACAGAGGCCGTCGGGGTGTCCTTGCTGTCCGCTGGCTTCGGATTCCCGTAGGGATCAAAGCTATTAAATTGTTTGCTCTAAGTGGGTAGTTTTTCTCATGAGTTTTCTTAGACACGCCAATTAAAAGATAATTTCAATGTTTTTAGCTTGATCCAGTGATACTCTGGAGGGAAAGGGAGAGGAAAGAAAGGAACCTTTTTCTTTGTTTGGACTCTTTGGCAGGGCTAACGTGCGACTGTCTGCTTTGGCTTCAGAAGCCACATATCACATCTGTAAAAACATCGTGGCAAAAGGAGGAAAAAATAATCTGCAGCACTTTCCTGGAGGTTTCTGTGAGGCTTTCATGTAACCGATACATTTTAATCAATTATGCATTTAGGTCACAGGAAGAGCTGGAAGAAGGAATTCCTTTGCCATTTCAAAGCTGCTGTCAGGAAGAAAATATAGCCAGGCTGACGGAGCTAGAAGAAATGCAGTTTTATTCTTCACTGTCATTCCTATTTGCATAAGCATTTCCCCCAGTATAGCAAAGTCTGTGCAGGGAGCACATAAAAGGCCCTTAGAGCATGGAAATCTCTTATTTTCCACCGGGCTATAATAAACACTATGAGAGGAGTGAGTAAAAGGCCTTCTCTGTAAAACATTTGGTCAAACGCAGAAAACAGCCCAGGCTCCTTGGTGGGTAGCACTACCATACATAACCTTTAGGCTTCTGTGCAATTTACAACCCCAAGTTAGGTGCTTAAATAACCTTTTAAAAGTATAATGAGAATTGAGTGCTAAGAACTATGTCTCACTGTAGCCAGCACACAGAACAATCAAAAGCTGGTAATAGCTGCTGAAAAATACTAGAGAAGACCTTAAAATCTCACCCCTTTCCTGTATTGGAGATCATAGAAGTCTCCTGTCCCTCTGGACAGCACACCTGAGCAAAGTCTCAGATCACAGTTTTACTTGCTCATTGTTTCATCATGCAAAACAGCTGAGAACTTGTGGAAAAGCTTCAGCAGCCTGTAAATTACGTGTACTCAGAGCATTCAACAGGAAGCAGAATATGAGAGTTCAGGGCATCCTGTCCCCCACACTTCAGGAGACTGACACACTTCCCCCACCCCCCACCCCCCAATCCATTCCCCCATGAAAAGCAAACATGGGAAAGGCCAGAGGGAGAAGAGTTAGTGGAAGAAAGAAGCTCTATGTTCCCATTCCTTCTCCAAATTCCTTCTCCGAATTCTGTACTTTACTTACTTTTCTTAACTATACAGTATATTGCCAGGCTTGGGAACAAGGTGAGAATTTCAGTCTCTTACCTCTGAAGTCCCACAGCATTCAGCCTGTAGGGTCACGTTTCCCTTCACATACTGCCTGAATCATGCTTCCCTGTGGCCCAGCTTCAGCAGGACAAGCAAAGAGTGCCTGCAGGTCAAGGCAGTCCCTGGAGAGATGCTGCCTTTCTTGTGTATCACTTCTTCCTTGGGTGATCTACCTGAAAGTATGTTGTGATGTTCAGCGATGCCAGAGCACCAGCTCAGTCTGGGGAGAGGTCAGATTTGGGAGCCCCAGAAGGCACAGGGTGCCAGGAGGCTGGCTTGACGAAGACACACCATGTTCTCCTATGTGCTGCAGGGGGATCATGGGTAGGCACAGCACACTTTTTTCAAAATCTTTAGCCGGCTCTGAAGACAACGATCCAGGACAGGAGGTGACACAACTTACTGCTTGGCCTAGCTAGGCTGCATGGTCATAGCTTGCACCATCCCTTTTATGAAGGGTGGAGAAAAGATTAGTGGAGGCGAAGTGTTAGAATATCACGGGACCAGAGCTAGTGTCTTGGCATAGCAGATACTGCCCTGTACCAGCTTATTGGGATCAATTTGGCTGGTAGGGAGTACCCTAATTCCTACTGACCCTGAGGGATCTGATAGAGGTGATGGGTTTTGTGAAACCTCATTTGAAGTTGTTAGGGACCAAAACTGCATATTGGAAAACAGGTACTTTTGCAGCCCTGGACTGAGGTCTCTCTCGGCAAAGAGTAAAATGCAGAGTGTGCCTCTTTAATCCAGAGCAATTTTTATTCAGTTGATTTAATTTTGGAAGTGAAAGAACTAAGAACTACTTCAAAGGTTACATTTAGCATATTTGTACTATATATACACGATCATTTAGGATATTTAAATTGGTTCTTAAAATAGTCTTCCCACTAAGCAGAAAAATCTCCTAACTGGCTTAAAAGAAAAAAAACAAAATCAACCCCCTGCTATAATTAAGGTTACACATGCAAAAGTTAGCAGTTTGCTTATGTTTATGAAATAAATCTGTCCCATGAGATGGGGCATTTGGAGGCAGGACTCTTTCATGCCTTCCTCTCGGAGGTGTCCTACTTTCCACAAATACTAAATATGCATTTCACAGAATGAGGGTGACTTTCTGGACTTTTACCTAAGGCCTGTGGTCCTGTTGTTCACTAGCTTTCTCTAGCAAATTATTTATTCAGTGTTGACCAGTAAGAACTGAAGACATCAAAGTTCCCTCAGACATCATCTGATAGTCCTGGAATTCTCCTGAGGATGACTCCTAAATCAGTGGGCTGCTGACTAGCATTAAAAAGTGAAAATGGCATTTCCGAGACTAAAAGTCTTCATTTCCTTTACTTTTCTTGCAAATACAATCATATGGATCATGCTGAATGAAAGAAAACCTTTCTGTGACATTTTTGTGAGGAAAAAGCACTCAAAAATATTGCGGTCTCCCCCCACCCAAGCATTTAGTTTTATTGCTTAGGCAAAAGCATTAGTCATTTCTACAGCCCCTCTTAACCCCTTGCAGGCACTTAGGCACAGATCTTGCCATTTCTTCCAAGGCTGTATCTTTCTAAATTGGGGAATAAAATCTTGTCCTTTGTTAGAGAAGTACCATCTATTTACTTTGTAGGGGCCTGAGATTTACAGCCTGTTTATGGAAGATAAGAAAAATCAGGCTTTGAAATTCCCGCTGACAAATTTTGCAGCAGTAGAAGTATTAGCTTTGCTCTCCTAGTAAATTCCTAGTTTGCATAGGTTTTGTTCACTTTGCTCCAAACCCTGTTTACTTTCTGTTTTCCAGCATTGCTATCAGTTAGAAATTAGCTTTCACCCTAAACTGCATCTTTGCTATTTCTGGGCAATAGTATATATTAAAGTGTGTTAAGTGCTTTTAAGCCACAGACTGGCAGGTGCTATATAAATATTTATCTTTGTTATGATTGCTTAAAGCAGAAGGCTCAGAGGTATATAAAAGGAAAAAAATTAAATAGCCCCACCTCTGCCCTTGGTTTTCACAGCTATTTCATAACCAATTTATCAAGAGAAATCCTTCACAGAAAAGAACCCAAAACATTCAGAACTGCATTGCAGCACAAGGATAATTTTAATCTGTGTTAAATTCCCAGATTTACAGTCACAGTTGATTCAAATTTTACATGACCTGTGAAACAGTTTATCCCAGACAAATGTAACTGGAAGGTTTCATAGCAAAACCCCCCAAACAAGACCCTTTTATATCCTCCTCTTTGCAATCAACCTGGATTCTTTTCAGCTCTCAGCAATATGGTGTTTATTCAGAATATTCCAGCTAGTGGGATGGTGGAATTGGGCAGGGTGTCTCTGGAGAAAAAGACTTTGTGGTACTCAGCAGAATGTGTGCTTGCTGGACTGCTCTCATGCTATTGTTCCAGGACCACTAAGGTTTACTTTAGAAACCCCAATATTTTGGAGAAGCCAGGTGCCTTGTATTATATGCTTGAGTGTTCCTTCCTGAACGAGTTGCTTTTCCATCAGAGTTTGGTTCTATTCTCCGTTTGGGTTTTGTTGCTGGCTCCTTTTCATTTCACCTTAGCTTTCCACACAACGGTGTCCAAATAGAAAGAGACAGTCACTGCCATGGTTTCCACTCCTAAAGTGAACTTCCTGGGCTTTATGGCTCGTAATCAATCCCGCAGTGTCCTCTGCTTTCTACGTGTGAGTGGCAAGAAGTAAAAGGGAGTTTATTTTGCCTCTATGCAGACAGGCCAACTTTCACACATTAGGAACAGCAACTAATCACCCACAACATTTCCTAAAGTTTATGGTGCTGGCAGACAGCTGTTTTTGTTCTGATAGGATGGTTTCTTCGCAGTCTCCTGCTGCCAGCAGTGTCTCAACCACATTACTAGGGCTCTACGCACCGCACATCCTGAACTACTGCCATTAAAACTCCTTTCTACTTTATGCACACAAAAGCAAACTAGTCTGCCAACAAATACCAAGGAGACAGACGTATTGTTACTGTAGCCATCTGCTGTACCGAAGGGAAATTTCAGTTATCAACACCTAGAATTAAAAGAAGAAAATGATAACATGAAGGCATGCATCCTAGGTCTCTCAATAAAAGCTTATAAAGTTACCTTTAAGTTTGATCTTGGCTCTTGGAGGAGGGAAAATGCGTTAGCTCTACTGTTTTTGATATAGGAATTAAAAAAAATTACCTATGTTCTCTAAAAGTTAACCAATGTTACTGTAAGTACACCTATGCTATAAATGTATACAAGTTTGGGCCTTGCCTAAGTAATCATTGATAACAATATTTAGCATCCTTTAATATTTGCCTTGATTAATGTGGGGCTTAAGAGATTGAGGAAAGCATCCATCCATTTCGGGTCTGCAGTGCTGGCTACACAGCTTTGCCTGTAATCTCTTTGCTGCAAACTTATTCCAATGCTTCTTGTCTTCAAAGACTTCACAAGTTTGTTCCTGCAGCCAAGAATATACCCCACTGCCAACCAACAGTCCAAATATCTGTTTTTAAGCAGAACTAGTGCTGGAAGACCGGCATCTTATGCCATGGATACAATGAGGCTGAGTTCACAAAGCCTGGTGTGACATACTCCCTTTAACCAGTTCAGCCCGATGAGTCACAGCCTGAAGATGAAATCTTCTAGGAAGGAAACATGGGAAAACCTCAGCAAATTCTGTGCATCACTGAACCACTGTCAATTGTTAAATATGTGAGAAGAAAAAAGTGGATTTGGGGAAGGATTCTCTTTAATCCATCCCTTAAGAAAAAATATTTATGATCTCTGAGCAATGACGCGTTAAAATCTGAACATTTGAAGTATATTCACTTTATTTTGCTCCCACTGAGACAGACACATTTGTAATTACGCATATTTGCTCAGCACAGTCATGCTGTTTTAACTTCCATCTCGTTATTATTTATGTGATAGTTCCAAGGAGCCCAGTCACAGACCAGAAGGCTACTGTGCTAAATGTAGAAGACATGCAAAAGAAATCTTGAACCCCATAGATTACAGGAAATCCACCCATTGGCTTCAGTGTTGTTTTTCCAGTTGGTTTTGTCATGCAACAAACAAAGACAGCTACAAGCATAATTTTCTAAAAATCAACACAAAGAACAGATCTTAAGCATGACTTGATTTGCTAAAGTATCTGAATCACTAGACTACCCTGCCTGTATAATGTACTGTGAATTACATTTTAAAATCCATGGAAAATCTTCAAGTGTTTTGTTAAAAACCTTACCAGCACGGCTTGAGTAAGTAATGGATGAAGGCATTATTTTATTTTATTTTCTTCTATATGGGCAATTGTGCTTATACCAAAAACCCCGCCAAACCAAAAACCCCACCAAAAACCCCAAACCAAACAAAAAAATAAAAGAGGAAAAGAAATAAAAAAGAGAAAGCCCTTAATGTGGGAATTAGAGTGAAATTCTGTGAGGGCTCCATTACACAAGAGCTCAAACTTACAAGTTGTAATGGCCCCATCTCATGTTACATCTGAGGCATATTGGTTTAAAGAAGCTGAAATAAATCAGTAAATAATGCTGCTTTTTGAAAGTACCCAAGGCACAAAAGAAAACAGTCTCCCAAAAGACACCAAAGAGTCCCCAGTGCAGGAAAGACATGGAGCTCTTGGAGCAGATCTAGAGGAGGCCACAGAGATGCTCAGGGGGCTGGAGCACCTCTGCTGCTAAGACAGGCGGAAAGAGATGGGCTTGTTCAGCTTGTTCAGCTCCAGGGAGCCTTCCAGTACTTAAAGGGGTCCTACAGGAAAGTGGGAGAGGGACTGTTCATCAGGGAATGTAGTGATAGGATAAGGGGCAATGGTTTGAAGCTGAAAGGAGGCAGGGTTACATTAGATGTTAGGAAGAAATTATTTACTCTGAGGGTGGTGAGGCCCTGGCACAGGTTGCCTGGAAAGTTTGTGGAAGCCTCATCACTGGAAGTGTTCAAGACCAGGTTGGATGAGGCTTTGGGCAACCTGGGCTAGTGAGTGTGTTCCTGTCCATGGCAGGGGGGTGGGAACTAGATGGTCTTTGAGGTCCCTTCCAGCCCAAAGCATTCTATGATTCTTTGACTTCTCCAGTGACTCAAATGGCACTCCTGTAGATCTTGCAGTGCTTCTTTCCATGACAACAGTGGAGTTGTTGTCACCGGACAGTATCCACTGCCTTGGCTGGAGAACAGCCTTCAGACTCCACATCATCTAATGCAATGTAATGTTATTGTGAGGATGGGTATGATAATCAGGGAGGAGGTTGGACAGAAGGTATATTGTAGCCATATTTTTACTGCTAATCATTGGTACAGTGAAGCCATACTTTGTAGGTGCAAGGCTGGTAAGTACAGACAGGCACTGGAAACCATTTTGACATCAACTATATTTCTGTTAAACATGTTAATTGCATTAATATTAGAAATGGTGCCCAGTGGCTTGTTTTAGGACTCGGGACACATCAGGCAGATCATCACTCCAGCTCCCAGTAAGACACATCCCCTGTGGCAATCCCAGTGAGCCCAGCCTCAGCAGAGCTTAGCTGAGTATGAATCTGCTCCCCTGCTGTGCTTGCTTCCAGCCACTGAAGAGATTTTCCCCTGCCCTGAGCAAGACAGCGATGTCTAACAGGGCTCCTTCTGAATACTCAGGGGTCCTCCGCTGTTAGCTGTCTGCCTAAGGAAGCTCACCATGGCCAGTGCCCCAGCAGAAAACACGGGCCCAGAATTAAAGGCAACGAACAGCCACAGCTGAGGCCTACCTAGGGGGCCCATACATCCTAGGGCTTGTGTCCTATCGATCAGCACAAAGCAGGACAGGTAACCCTTGGGAGGCAAGTATTTGCAGCCTTCATACGCCCCAGCTAGCCCATGCTCCTGGGACCCCCTTGAAATCAAAAAGGCCATAAGCTTGTTCTCTGAATTACCCGCTGGATGCATGTGCCATTCCTCCATCGGTTACCTAGGGAGCCAGCATCCCTTGTCTGGAAACGTAAAGGTCTTAAAGGCATTAAGTAGATGGAGTGAGCAACTCCCTTCCCTGCTCCACCTCATCGGTGGGTTGGCAATTGATGGTGATGCATGCAGGTGAGAGGAGAACAAAGGAAACCACCTTTATTTCTGGAAGAAGAAGAAGAATGTTCTATTTTTCTTTGAAAGTACGCAGGATTACCGATTCATTTATTCATAGTACTTGGTTTTTAATCTGTCAGGGAATAATGACCCATTATTTTATACTTATGGGAAATGACACTTTCTAGTACCTGGTATTTGCAGCTGTCAAATTATATATGTCAGCATCTGTCACTCCGCAGCAGTGCTTAACGAACGAGTTTTGCATATCCCAGTGAGCTTCTGCTAGAACAGGGGAAAATATTAGCACTTTTTCTGGCAACTGTAGGGCTGACTGCTTTTTTAGCATACTCACTTCTGCTCCACATAGCCTTACCATATACAGCCTGAATTGCATTGTCTCAACGGTTGTAACAGGCCCAATTAAATACACTAAATACAGATTTCTGCCCGTAAACTGCAAAATGGAATATCTTCCTTTCCTAATTCAAATGTCATTGAAAGGCAAGCATGGAATCTCTACCAGCATGAGCAGGCAACAAAAAAATTTAAAACCTGTAGGTCTTTGTCCAGTTGGTGTGGAATAAAGAGTCTGTGGTCCTCAGGCCCTCTGTGAGGCTGTCTTGTCCAAATTTCTTCCATAGGAAAAAGCAAGGAGTTACTCATCACATCACCAAAACGAGGCGGAAAACAGCAGATGGTCACACATTTACTTGTTTCGTTCTTCTATCCTTAGAAATTAATTCCATTATCACAAGGAAACCCACCAAAATCCTGTCTAATAAACATGGCAATGCAACGTCAACAGCATTTCATGTCTGTGCAGACTTTGTTCTATCTCTAACTCTAAACAGCTTCATCACTTTTGGAGATAGTAATTCCATGATTCTCTAACTTACAGCTGATCCTTATACAGAGACAAGACCCCCCAGTTGCTACATAGTCTGTACCCAAGCTTACAGAAAGACTCCAGGTTACTGAATCTTTGCTTATGCTGAACAGAAGGTATCAGCACAGTTGAGTCCTGGAGATTACACGAAGCTTTCTGTTGATGAAACTGGTGGATGCCAGCCACAGGCAAGACAAATCCGTGTACTACAGACCCTATAGACCCTACGTGGGTGCTGAAGGACAAGGACAGTGAGACTCATCCTCCTGCATAAAGTCCTAGAAACTAAAACTGACTCCTAGGTCCAACTTGCTCATACCCACAAATATCTGCATACTACAACATTATGTTGTACATTTAAGTTGTTCATTCAGTCATACAATTTTAATAACTGAGCAGAAAATCAGTCCCAATGTCTTCCTTTCCCTATAGTATTATGTATGAAACAATATATATCAATGAGCTAATAGCAAAAGTGGAAAGCCAAGCTGAAGATACAGCAATACTACAAAGGAAAATAAATCAGTGATGTCATGAGTTCACCAAGCACTGCTGTAAAATAAGAAAAATGATCTCCTGAAACTCTCCTTCCGTAGTTCCTCTGGCCAAAACTGGTTATCAGATTGAAACTGGATATATTGAATTAATTTATTCCCTGAAAGTAAATTTTTCAACAAAATTGCTATTCTTAAATAGTCCTTCTTGGTCTACTTAAAGCTTCTTAGAATTGCCTGACACACCCTAATAGCAATGATTCCAGTTATTTGTTTGGGGGTTGATTTTTGGAGGTTTTATCGCAATCCCTTCAGTTATGCCTGTGTCGACAATAAAAAGTACCAGTATTGGAACATATTGTAGCAATATTTCAGATGATCAGACTAAACAGATTTCTGCACTGTAGATGTATTTTACATCTGAACTAATCACCTTGTATGTATGTATGTAAAGTAAAGAGAAAAGGAATTCCATCAGCAGGAAATATTGAGATTAACATGAATCAGGCTGAATTCAAATTTGTGGTGACCAGCTCCAACCTCAGTGCTAACATGGAAACCTGAGTACTTGCTTCTCCTTTCTATCGAGGTCTGTATGCAGTAGGGACTATCTGAGCTGCATGTTCAGTGGGGAATTACTGAGTTTGATAGATAAAAAACAAACAAACAAACAAAAAAAAAAGACCAACAAGAAAACTCAAGAGCAAAAATGAGCAGCTGGAAAGTTGAGCTCATTTGAAAAGGGCGCAAATTAAAGCCTTTCAGTGAAATCATCTGGAGTAAGCCATGAAATTAGAGCCACTAATACAGGGTAGATCACAACATTTTTACCCTTCTAAAATACTTAAAGACAGTCTTCCCTGTTTTAAGTATTTAGACATTAATTCACCTTATTTTAGTGCACTCACAAAGCCTTATTCAATTGGGCAAATCAACGAAGTAGAATATAAACCAGCAGTGAACTAATGTAGTTTGTGTGGCGTTAAAGAACATGCATGATAAATTTGGGGTTTTAAATACAATAAATCAGTCATTTAAATTTAATATAAGCTCCATAATTTCATTCTGCTTCATTAGCCTATACAAACACAATAAAATCTGTCAAATGCAAACAAAGGGCCTCCTAGAAGTGATATTTTAATTGTAATAAAACTGTCATCTAGATTAAGAGGCCAGCTGAACAATTCATTTCTTCATAAGAGTTAATGCTATTCTAGAAAATGAGCACTAGGTTTGATTTCTCCTGATGTGCTGGTGCTCAGGATCCAAGAACTTTGTTTCTGCTCTCTGCTGCAATCAGATGCCATGGTCCTAGCATCACATCAGAAGAAACTAAAAAAAAGAGGGGTGGGGTGGGCAGGGAAAGAGCTGGGTTGCAGCTTGAAGCTCTGACCATTCCCCCAGCCAGAGGGGTGTGTGAGTGGGAATTATGGCTCAGCAACACGTGCTTGCTGACAAAATTGTACCTGCATTTCCCTTCTGTTGCCAGCAGGAAGATGTATATTGTTTTTCTTGGTTTTACCCTTAAAATGTCAATACAACTCGGAGCTTATTTTAGCTGGCTGGGAAGCAAAGCAAAACCTTCCCCTGACTGGCATTAATTGCTTGACTAGATGTCTTTCAGCTGGTAACTATGAAATATTCACAAGTGACATAATCTAATTCTGGCTGGGATAGTTGACGACCAGAAGGTAATTTCACTGCCTTTACCTTCTCCTCCCCTCTCTCTGCCATATATGCTCGTGCTGCTCTTCCATATTGTGTTACTTCACCTAAGACCCTGTGTAGCCTGTACGGGGGAGAACGATGCTGTGGGGACTTCTTTCATCAGCCTGCTCTGCTAACCTGCACTGAAGGGCAAAATCATCTTTCACGGTGAAGAGTTATGGGCAATTGTTTACTTTATTCTTTGAATTTTAATCCATAAAACCATTTCTTCCCTAAAAACAGAGCTGCATGCTTTCTGAGACAGCCATTTTGCAGCCAGAGAGCAAGGCCACCAACATGCCTTTGACTTTGATTTCTTAATACTACATTTTGAAAAGGAACATCACAGCAGCTTCTCTACGTGACAGAAACAATATAAAGCTTTAACAAGGGACAAGAGGCATCCAAATTTCTTCACCAAAGAAAAGAATCTGTCAGGGATTTTACATTTGCAATTTCTTCATGAAGTACTTTTAAAAATTGTGTAAGTCCCTGAAATGTGAGGTATCTCTGCCCTATGCAGTGGCCAGCAGCCCCTCTTTCATTTGACACGTGCTCCTGCCAAAGGCATTAGCTGAAGCCTTTGCTAGGTGAGAAGGAACACTTGCAGCTTTAATGTCTGCAGGCTGGGATTTCTAACACTAAAACAATCACAGCACATCTGAGTACTGACTCCTGCTTCACCCCCAGAGCCTGCGCCTTTGCTCCCTGTAAGTCTTTCTGTCTTGGGGCAGAAATATCTCCCATGGGACCCACAACTGCCCTGGAGCCAGCGCTACTCCCTGTGTTTGGGGGGGATGGGAGGGCTGTTTGCACAATTGCCCATGGAGCAGGCTAGACACATCCTGATGACTGCTACTCTCCCCCAGCATTTTCCCTTCCTCAGGCAGCATAGAGCCCTCCCTGCCAGGTATCGGGTCTTGGAGCTGAGAGATCATCCATCTTCCTATGATTCAGCCAGATGTTTTTAACAGGAGAAATGTCTCAGTTCAAACCCATTTCCAGAATACAACATGCCATATTGGCCTTACTAGAAAAGCTAGTAAAGAGGTCTTTACACATGTAAGGCATTTAATGAATCCAAACCAAAACATTTCCACCTCCCTTTGAATTTCAGTGTTAAGATTTTCTTGGCCCCCAGAGGACTCTCTAATCTTCAGAAGTGAAAGGCCAGTGTATTAAAATAAGTATCTTGAGGGGTTGCCAGATTGCTGGATATCACACTTGTTTTGCAGATGAAGGGAGAGTAAATGTAGCTTGTTTGTGGGGGAAAAACAAAGAAAAAAAAAAAAAAAGGAAGAGTTGAGGACACTTTTAATGAGTTCAAGATGATGCATATCTGTTCCTGAGGAGCGCAGCCAGGCAGCCAGCACAGGAGCTCCCCACTGCAGTGGGGACTTCAGCTGGACTGAAGCTCCTGATACTGCTCTGCAGGCTCACCTCCTGATAACTCATTTTGTGCTCATTTCACCACTCAGCACCAGCTCAGCACCCACTGGGCTGGGTGAATGGATCAGGGGCTGCCATGGCCCCGACAGTTCCCAAATGTTTAAGTGCCTACAGAATCCAAGCCAAACCTTAAGCCACTACAGATAATTTCAGTCTCCAGTAAAAATGTGAAGGCTGTCTCTAAATTGGCTGCAGCTCCAGTGAGGAGCAAGGTGCAGGAGCACACATAAAGCCCCAAAGCACAGCTGAGAGCCGAGATGTCTCCAAACATCTCTTTGTGCAGCCCCGGGATACATCTGCACAGAGAAATTCAGCAAAGCCTGAGACGCCCTTGTTTTGAGACAGCTGAGCCCCCTAAACCAGGTTGAATCCAAAAATCCTATGGAGTGCTTTGCCTGACATAGTCCATCTGGCATCTTTCCACGCTGACATGACCATACAGCTTTAGGAAGGGAGTTTGTTTTTAGCTGCCCACTTCAGAAAGGAACCTATATAAACACAGCCCTGTGCAAATATATATAGCCCTGTGCAAATATTAGGATATTATGCATGCAGACAACCATATCATTTAGTTCTCTTCAAAGTCAAAGGTCCCCAGAGCAAACATTGATAATTGCCTATATGAGAGCATGATGTCATTTTTCCAGTTGAGTTTAAAGGCTGTAATGAACAGTGGTAAAACTTGGCTTCCAAAGATTTGGGTAGAAAACATCACCACAGAGGCTATTGAACTGTGGTCATTTTATGTGGAGCTGGTAGTGGTTTACTACAGTAGAAATGAGATCAACATAATCAGCTGATCTTTTTGGGTTTTACGAGGGTTCTATCACCTGAATTCAGTTGTTTCAAGTCATTCATGAAAAGACTATGATTGGAAAACAAAGGTGCTGCCTTTTGTTTTCCTGGAGTTTAAAATGACCTTGTTTGCTCTGGCATTTTATCCAGCGAGAGAGAGATGAAATAATTTCTGCACCTTTTTATAGCAGGAGGTAGTGCTGAAAATAAATACAGTTATAAATCCATCACAAGGGTTTTATGTTTGTCACAGCAAGTTCTTCTTAATATAACTGTGAGTCATTCACGCTCCCTTTGGCATATTACAATTTTTGCCCATTAGGGATTTTCATACACGCACTCACGTACCTTTTGATTTAAAGCTAGAATCCAACCAAAACATCAGGACAGCAAACAGCCCTTTCCAACAAGTTAAAATTCAGCAAGTTTTCCCTCTGATTGCTTAATGTAAGTGCAAGCCACTTGAGACACCTGTATAATTAACAGTATGCTTGGCAGTGCTAGGTAGAATACCAGGTATGATAACTTTAAGCACTGACATTGGTATTTGTATATCCTTTGGCTTGAGAGATGTAAGAAGGTCTGTTAAATGTATAATAAAATTAATTCAGCTGTGGACAAACCGATGTAGCTCTGCAGTTTAGCAGCCCCAAGGTCCCTGGGTTTGTTCTGCAATTGAGAAGAAATATCCCTGGCCACAGAATGCTGGCTGTTACATACCTAATGGCAAAGAGATATTTTTTTTCTTGTTGTAGGAACTACAGATAAAAGTTAAAATAGTGTTATCTAGATCAGTATTAATGAATAGTGACTCCTATATTTTGGTAGTGGAGAATCATATTTTTGGACACACAGCAGATGCAAAATCTGAACAGCTTCTAGTAAAATCAGTTGAAATTTTTTGTACAGATGTAATTTTATCAAGATTTCACCAATATGTCAAATGTAACTGTTAGCAACAGAATTGAGAAATAAAGTCTTTCACAATTTTCTGACTATTTGTGAGGTTTTGGTTTGTTTTCCATCCAAAAATGAGTTGGAGAATCACGTTTTCTAAAAGTTCCATTGTCCAGTAGCCCAAAGTATTTTGGGCAGGGAAGGAAGAAGAAAAAGGACAAAAAGATAGCTAAAGAAAGTGGAAATGAAACTAGGGTACTGACACAAATGTAAAAATCAAGGTAAGTAAGGTAAGTCTCCATAGAATCACATAGAATGGTTTGGGTTGGAAGGGACCTTGGGTTTAACTCCAGCTGACAGCTAAGCACCACTCACTCTCTCCATAGCAGGATGGGGCAGAGGACTGGAAGAATAAAAATGAAAAAACTTGTGGGTTGAGATAAAGACAGTTTATTAGGTAAAGCAAAAGCTGTGCACACAGGCAAAGCAAGACAAGGAATTCATTCTCCACTGCCCTGAACAGTGGAATTCATTTACCACCTGGGCAGGCAGGTGTTCAGCCATCCCCAGGAAAGCAGGGCTCCATCATGTGTAATGGGTACTTGAAAAGGCAAATGCATCACTCAGAACATTCCCCCCCTCTTTTCTCTTCTCATATCTTTCTACACTGAACATATCATCACATGGTACAGGATAACCCTTGGATCAGCTGGGGTCAGCTGTCCTGGCTGTGTCCCCTCCCAACTCCTTGTGCACCCCCAGCCTCCTCTCTGGTGGGGTGGGGTGAGGAGCAGCAAAGGCCTTGGCTCTGTGTGAGCCCTGCTCAGCAGTGATGGAAACACCCCTCTGTTTCCTGCACAAATCCAAAACACAGCCCCACGCTAGCTACAATGGAGAAAATGAACTCTGTCCCAGCCAACACCAACACAGACCTTTAAGAATCATCTAGCCAACCCCCACCATGAGCAAAGACATCTTTTGGAAGACCAATTTTCTCAACCCCATCCAACCTGACCTTGAACTTTTCCAGGGATAGGGCAACCACAGTTTCTCTGGGAAACCTGTTTCAGAATCTCACCAGCCTTATCATAAAAAAATATCTTCCTATGTCTAATCTAAATCTACCCTCTTATAGATCAAATTCAATTCCCTTTGTCCTACCACTACAGACCCCTTGTAATGAGTTTCTTCATCTTTCTTATAAGCCCCATTTAAAGTGTTGGAAGGCTGCTCTAAGGTCTCCCTGGAGCCTTCTCTTCTGCAGGTTGAAAAAGCCCAACTCTCTCAGCCTGTTTTCATAGGCTTTTTCTAACCTCTCCCAGCACCATATATTTGAAAAAGGATGCATTAGGTTCTCTCAGCAGAATTGGTTCTGTCTATAGATGCTTAAAGGACTTATTTTAACTTTGCATATATTTATAGAGATTATTCAGTTTCATCTGGCTTCATTATCGTTCACTGGCTGCATGTGAGAATGGAATTTAGTGGTGAAACTTTTGTATATATAATTGGAAGGAAATGTAGGTCAAAACCAACAAAATCTTGCCGAGATTTCTCCTGTTGTGTTTCACTCCCACCTTTTCATGCCATAGTGCACAGGAAAACTCCTGGAGTCAAACCAATCCTCATCCATCATCTAGGACATGCAGAAGTGCTGTGGGAAAATTCAAAGATCCATTTTTTTCAGTTGTACTTGGATTAAACAACAGCTGGGATTTTCCTTGCCGATAAACCAGTGGGGAAAAAATATACAGGGGAAATTTGGGATGGATACATTGGAAAAAGTAATTAATAATCACAGATCTATCAAATATGGAGTATGGTTATATTAAAGGACAATGTCTTTTTACAGCTTGAGAGCTGGGAATTCCATTATTTCCACAGAAGCCAGTTATACCAACTTAAATTACTTTTTAATTAATTCATATATTTTGTCATGGCAGGGTTAGGAAACCCTTGAATAAATTTTAAAATGTATATCCAGGTATTTCCTGTTGTTCTAAAAAATGGTCTTATTTTTCGAGAACTGAAGATCACATATTTTATTTATAGAAAATGAAGGTCACTTGTGTGTATTATGTGCTCTACAGTAGTCAAATATCTGACCAAAAGGAAAAAAAAAAAAACCAAAACCCCAAGATTTGAAGAAAAAATACTTTTCTACTGAACAAAATTAAGGTTCATGTGTCATTGAAGGTTATTAAAGCTGGGCTCAGTGCCATGTTGTGCCTTGATCCTTGGGATTCCAGTAAAAAGATTGATTGCTTTTTTCCCAACAATTAAACTCCCCTGCTTTCTTGCCGTCGTGCAGAATGATACCAGTTAGACTAGTAATAAATTGCTTACATTTTTTCTGAGCATGAGGTCTGTTGATTTTGTAACGCTAAGCATTTTCTTTCTTCTGTCTGTCATGTGTTTCTGGCTATGATGAGCCATGCAGAGCATGTCATGTATTTGCAATATGACAAATGTGCTATTCTTAAGAAAAAACCACACTGTCCATGCTGGAGGTAGAATATGTGGATAGAGGCCACCATTCCGTGGCTTTACCTTCAACTTTTTCTGGTTGTTGCTCACAAAGACAAAAAAAATTTGCAGACAATGCTATTTCTCTGAAACACTGAAGAATTTTTCTTCAGTGAGAAGTTAGAAAAAGCCCCCAGCAGAAACAAAACAGCAGCACTGTGCAGGAAGCAGTTCTGTGTGACTAAATAAATGGATGCACAGTTTAGTTTCCCACCCGTGAAGCACTGCATGCCATAACCCTTTTACCCTTTAGCTTTATGCTTGCTGATCTCACCTTCCTCTGCCACGCCAATTTTTATCATTTTCTCTGTGTAGTTCACTGGAGGCCTTGAAGAAAGTGCCTCTTCTGGGCCTGCTGACTGGGACCTGCCTGCAGTCAGTGCAAGAACTACAGCTGCCACTCAAGAGGCTCAGCAGGTCCTAAAAAAGGTGTCCGAGAGAGATGGCTGAATTGCCCTGTAAGGGCTTCCAGCATTTTCGAAGTAGAACCAGCTGGTTCCTGAAGGAACCAGCCTGCAACCTGTCCATCTTTTAAGCAAGTGGAGATGGCTCCCACTTGAAATAACCAGTATATAAATTACCCGTCCTAAACTGGTGAAATGTGCTACAGTAATTCATCTGGGCTTCAGATAGTCTGAGTTATGGAGATCTGGTTGTCACAGCACATGAGGTTGAGAAGAGTTTCAAAGCAGCTATCTCCCACTTAGACTTTAGCATTAATTCAGTCAAAACTTCAAGTCTTGCAATTTAGTAATTCCTAGATGTCAAGAGGGGAGCTTCTAAGTAAGATTTTTTTTTTCAAATTTTCCTTCACCTCTCTAGGTTTAAGTAGAGCATGGATAACCAGCTTAGAGTGGACATCTAGCTTTTAAAGTGGTACACTTCTGTCCATTTTTCATTCATATTTCTAGCTGTATGAAAGTCTATGTGCTCATTTGGTGAGTCCCATATTCACAGTGACTGTCATATCAGATCTTACCAACAGCCCATTTCTCTCTTGGACAAAGTCCTAATGATTCAAGAAAATGGTGGTGGGAATAGAAGACCTACCTTGTGAAAAATTCAATGTTTTTTCAACATTTGCTTGTAGGCCTTAGTGTAGACCAGTCTTTTTAGTCTCTATCCCACTGCTGGGCAATTAAGAAACTTCACACCCTCCCAGCCTGGAGTGGTTGCCCCTCTCTTCAGCCCTGGCACCTTACATGTGTTGAGAAGCGTGGCAGTGCATTGGGAAAGCATTGGTGTTCACACAGCTTGCTCCCTGGTCCCTTTACTTCTGTTAGTGTAGCTGTAAACATCTTCATTATCTATACACACATATAGACACCCCAGTAAAGAAATTCCTTCACAGACCAAGTAGTGAGGGACCATGGGTGAAAGAAGGAACTGCTCTGTCTCACATGTTTCAGAGATAGGAATACTAGGGCTGTGGGAGCTTAAGCTGGACAAAGCTTCCCGGAGATAATTTCAGATTTTGCACAGGTTGTGACTGCTGATTGAAAGACAACAGATGCCTCTGGCTGGAAATTGCTCTTCCACAGGCTATTTCAGCACCTCAGGTCATTGCAAACCTTCCACTCATATACCCTGCCCACAAAGTCCCCCATATGGAACTTCTAAGCCTTGGGATAGTAAAGCAGCCCTGTGGGCAGACTGGGTACTGAAATTTGTATCCAGCCTCTGCTTTGTCTTGTGTAGTTTTTAATAAGTAATTTACAAAAAGGTATAAATATCAGCTGAATTCCTGCTTTTCCTCTTTATTGCACCATTCAGGTGACTCCAAAAGAGGATAAACAAAAAATTAACATTGCTGCAAATGCTGATACAGCCCTCGGTGAGTTGAACCATAAGCCTCTTTAGTCTCATGCATATTCCATTTTACAGATATATGTTTGAAAATGTGTATGGATTCTTTCCCTCCTTACCCCAGATATTCTCAGCATTGTAGCTTGAGTTAACCATTGTCTTCATTTGACTATTTTTTGACATATTCTCCAAGGAGTAAAAAATTGAGGGGAAATGAAAAAAATTTTTAAAAAGAGGAGAAAGAATTTTGGTAAGGGGTCCTCTCCTGTCATCTGGGGATTATTAGTTTACAAACCCTCAACCTTTGACCTGGTATTTTTGCTGAAGTCTGAGTGAAGAACAAGCTCCCTTTGAAGCTCTCCACACCATGTACTGAGGAATGCAGGATCGCCAGCACTTTGACTGTTTAAAGCCCGGATGAGTTATTGTAGCAGGTTTCCCTGGCTCAGGGTGGGGGCAGGGCTCTTTCCCCTCATGATCAATCAGGAGGGATCCATCTAATCTCATTTTTCTTTTTTCCTCCATAAAAGCTGTCTATCTATTCTCAGTATTCATCAAGGCACCCTCCGTGGAGACACGCAGGCACCCAGAGAGCGCATTTCAGCCGACATGATAGGATGTGCCTGGAGGTGATTATTTCTCTCCGCTGAACGTGGAGGGAGACTACACAGATAAAGTCTGATCAGACAAAATCAGCTGAGCAAAGACTCCAGTTTATAGACACCATTTGAAAGAAGGCTGAACCCTTATTTTTTTTTTCAGTGTTTGCAACTCACTGTGAACCAGCACGGCCACACTCAGCCACCCAGACAAAGGACTTGGGGATAAAGACTACTGCTCCCAAAGCCATATCTTTATCTCAACGGTTTTAGACCACTTCAATATAAACCATTAAAAATAAAATCTTGGGCTTTTTGCTCCTTTGTGTTTCAAATTAACAGAGGTTCAAGGGAGCCTTATTTTTTATAATTTCAAAAAAATTAGTCAAAGCTTGCTGCTCTAAGCAGCATTGCCAACTTTCACAATTTATGATGGATCTTATGACAATTCACGCTATTTACAGATGTTTTGAAATCATCCAGAAGAGAAGACTTTTTTTTTTAAAAAAGGAGAAAATAATATTTTAGCCATTATGATTGCAGAGAAAAACTAAAAAGTGTATATGACTGAAGTGCACTTTAAAAAGTAATAAATGCTAAAATATCCTATATTAATTACATTAGCATGCTCATTCTGTTCTGTTCTGTTCTGTTTGGCTGTATTCTGTTCTACATATGTAAATTAAGACTCAGGCAGGTGGTAATGTCTACATGTTTTCTGAACAGGGAATAAAATCATTAGAGTGAAATCAAGTCAACAAGCAGTACATATAAAGGCAATCATGCATAAAGAAGTAAATGTATTCCAGAGGAGATATCTAAGGGTACCAGCAGTTTCCCTGTTGCTTCACTGTGTATTCTAAAGACGCTACTTCAAAGACCTGTTTTTTCCCCCAAATACATATATTGGTAAGCATATTTTTCATAGATATGAGCTTGATTCCTATGAGTTAGTGTAGAGGAGGGCAAAAAAGTATCAGGTGAAAAGAATTAGAGCTGTTGTTTGCAACAACATTGTACCTGTAGACACTTTACTGTACTGGAAAATTAAGAATTTATATTTGGATTATTGAATTCCTACTGTGAAAAAGGACCCTCTAACTAGGACCTTGCAACTGAATCACGATCTTAAAAATCTGGGGCCGACTGAGTTTGAAAGAAGAGTGCCTTTGGAAAACAGCCCAGAGTACTTCCCTCTTCTCCCTGCCCTGTTTGAAGGGAATCCCAATTTAATGCATGACAGTACATGAAGTTAAAGGCCACAGGGTCAGTGTGTGATAGGACCACTGCAACCCCGGAGCAGTCCGACATGGCGTGCGACCACGCATGCACAACCAACCTCGGGGTCCCTCCCTCCAGCGCCAGCCAGCCTGGGACACCAGGCAGCTCTTCCCTCTTCCCAGACGCCCTCTTCAACAGCTGTCAGGTATAATAAGGCTTCCAATTTGCAGCACAGCCTGAATGACAAATCATCGTATGTTTTACCCAGGAAAAATCCCCAAAGCAGACAGAAATTCACTGTGTTGCACAAGACAAGCTCGCTAATGCACTGAGGCTGAAATGGAGACACTGCTGTCAAATGTGGTAAAAGAGGGGAAAAAAGCTTAAAAGGCACCATGTTTGGGAGTATTAGGAGAAAGGATGCAGACATGCCGATGAGTGCAGCCAAACACCTTTTAACCAAGGGGGAGATGGGAGTAGTAACAATGTCACAGAAGGCAAAAAAATAAAAAAAACCCCTCCATTATCAACTAGGATTTATTTGATACTAACATATCATTAATATAAAAGACGAAACCTGAACAAAATGGTGATCTTTTTCATCAAATATGCAGGTTTCGTCAGAAAGGTAAAAACAAGGATCATATTTTAAAGACAGAAGGTTTGATAGTAGGTAACCATAATGTATTGATTTTTCTTGCCCTTCGTGCAGTAACACAGTAAGCAGGAAAACTCTTGAGAGTCTAGAAAACTTTTCTATCTGAAGATAACACTGCTTTTACCCTCCATCCTGAAAAAGTGTACATTTTGTTTGGATGAGACTTGTTGGCTGGGGTACGTTCTCTGTCATGGCATCACCACCATTACTTTAGGGTGATTAGAGACAGGAAAGAAAGAGTTCTGTCTGATGGCAGCTCTATGGTGTGATACAGGTAATGTGGATGTGTTGTCTGAAACTGACTCAAGCTGAGATTCATCCTACCTGGCTTGACATGTCCACCATAAAACCATTTATACCTGGGCTGCTGACCAGTGGCTCTTTTCACAGTCAGAGGCACTCCTAGGATTTGGATCTTGTAGCATGTGTAGAAACATAGCTCATGAAGGAAGGAACCTATTTCCAAATGAATTTCACCTGTTAAGTCCTTCCTAGGTAATATAGCCAGATGACCAACTCAGATGTAAACATCTACATCTGGTCAGATAAATCACATCTTTCTGTCCTGTTGACTGAATTCCTAGTGTAGTGTAGGAAAAAAATGCTTTGCAAAAGATGAAAGGGTTTAGAAAGTAAGTGGAATTTTAGAACACAGCTACTTCACTCAGGAGTATAAAATTGAGTTACTCGAAGTAAGTCTTCTTTCCTGGTATAAGGCCCATCAAAATTTTTCCAAATGTCTTATTGTATCTTGATATTTGACTATCTATGTAAACATGTTGCCCTTTGTTGGAAGCCTTTACGAAAAAATCTGTTGTTGAAGTGAAAATGGGTCATAGCAAGAAGAAATAAATGTTGTCCTAAATTGTTTATGCAATTTTTCCTTTGAAAAGCCTACCTTTTCTCTTACGGGTTTGTTTTGTTCCTGACTTGTTGCTTGATAACCTTAATTTGTGATTACCATATCATTTTAAAACCCGTAATCAGAATGTAGTAGACAAATGGCTGGTGTAACTGACAGGTCAGTGTTGCATACATTGGATACGGTCTCTGAGCGTGGAATATTTATTCTGACAATTAGAATGCCCTGAAACTATTAGAAGCAAATCCCGATACCCTTATTCTGTTTTATCATGCTTGCCTCTGAACCACTTCTGTGCTACCCTGAGACATCTTGCTACAGCAACACACTGCTTAGAATTCATTGCTAAAAAAGTACATGTACCCTACACATTTCTAAAACAAGTCCCAAGAGATTTAGGATACTTTTTCTTCTCATCTCAAAGCAGTTTTGTTCATGTCTTCCCAATGCATTTTTATACTATTTCTCACTCTATATGACTGCATTAAGAAGCTGAGAAAAATCAGTATGAACTTTTTTATTTATTTTTTTTACTAATTATCAGCAGAACATAACATTTAAAACGGTAATATCAAAGAGCTAAAAGCAATGTACAGAGAGGAAAGCACTTAAATGAAACAGACCAGGTGAAAAAGAAATACAGTGCATCATGCACAGAGAATGTGTTTATTGGAGTAGTCCCAGGTCCAGATCAAAGATATTGCAATAGCGGCTGGAATCCATAAAGTGTTTTCAGTGCCAGTAAATGTTTCACAAAACCATGCAGGGAAGTCTACCATGTTCTATTCCAGTATTATATTAAAGGAGGAAAAAAAAAGAACCCCCAAAACAACCCGGACCAGAAATTGTTAAAGCTCTGATCAAGATCTCCTCTGCTTTATAAAGTACAAAAGACAGTTCTTTCAAATACAAATTCTGATGTGAAATTTAAAAAAAAAAGGAATAAATGTTTTCTGCTGAACAGCAGTCAAAAACTTCCATAGGAGATTCAACATTAGAATCACCAGCAATCTCACCAGGGCATCCAGCAGGTCAACAAAATGATTTTGAAGCAAGACCTTGTGTGTGTTTATTGTGACCTTGTGTTCTCTTCAGGAGAAAGGAGTCCAAAGCAAGAACCTGGGCATTCTGAAGAGGTGTCTAGAACATGGCATGGACATGGCCTTGTCAGAGGTGCTGGTTTTGGCTGTGTGCAGATGCAATAGTTAGAACTCATAAACTTGTGAAAAGAAAGGATGTGGCAGACAAACTGAGAAAGTGAGGTGGTGGGATTTTCTACTTAGCCACCAAGGTCAGCGTGGACTACTGGAATCAAATGTTAGGGAGTAGGGATTTATTGCTGAAATGTTTCTTCTTTGGCAATGACCAAAAATGTGGACAAAACAACCAGGTGTATGAAAATTACATGATCTATCACAGCAAAGCACAAGAACCTGCATGTACAGGAGGTTGTCCCCAGTCAGCTATACCTCATTCTGGTACCTTCAGGATGGCCACAGCTTAGACCAATGCTATAGAAACTAAATTTTGCATCTGTCTTGCAAATCTCCATGTTAAATATCACTTTTCCCAGATGAATATCAGACACAGCCTGAAGTTAAAAGCATAGTTACTATGCTTTTACTAAATTTGTGTAAGATAACTTTTCCATTTCCCCTACTCTCCTGCCTTTGTTCACTTGCTCTTGTTCTTCATATCAGAGTCAAAATATCGTTGCTTGGGAATTGTATAAATTTATGGTCCCACCATTCTTTCTTGGCACAAACTTCTCTGTGGCACTTGGTATCTACTGAAAGTATGTGACTGAAATAAGGAGGATGAAGTCAAGGCAAGATAGATTATTGCACACTGCCAAATTTAATTTGATTGAATATGCCATTCTGAGTCTGCAAACTATTACTATGTGGCATTTTAATTCGTCTTACCTAACGTGACAGAGAGAGATACTTCTGGGGCAGTTTCGTCACTTCCAGAAATAGATATTTAATACAGATAAGACAGCTTTGGGATTGGAAGGCAGACTTGGATAGCTCATTAGTGGACTATAGAATAAGCATAGTAAACAAGCTCATCAATGGAATATAGACTAAGCATGGTAAAACATTGATTTTTTAATTCACTTTACCTAGGGTGAAATATGTAATCCTTAAATGTCTGGCTACATCCCTCATGGACATTTTTTAACAGTTGCCTCCAGCTGCTTTCTGAAGCTAAGAAAAATTCTGTATGCTGAACTATTTGGGAACATTCCCATTAAAAAAAACCCCAAACAAACCAAAACCTGAAAATGCAGTATGTTGAGGACAACAGCTTTAGTCTTTAGATTTGATGAAGTAGTTTGGTCCAGACTTCTAAGTGGTTGACCATCAAAAGCTGCATTGTTCAGACCAGGCACCATGTGGTATTGCTATGACTATTTAGGCTGGGATTGTAGGTAGGTCAGTAGTCAGGTATTTGGTATCACCCTTGTCTTACATCACTTTTCTTACAACTTTATTTCAGTTATAAGAAGCACACACTGTTTTGATCTGTCACTAGTACCTTTGCATTTGTCTTCACAACTCTTCACACATAACACTACCTGCACCAGCCTGAACAGATGGGAGCTGACCACAGTCACTAAGCGAACATCTCAGCAGAAACCATAGAGGTTTGGCAACATATTCAGCCACTGAAGAAGCCAAACTCATGTTTCAGGAACGCAATAATCACAAATACGTAAATTTTTTTAAAGCTCAAAATTATCTTGCTCAGCTCTGTTGGTTTCAACAGTTAGGGGTGGATTGAGACCAGATTCAGTAAAGTCAAAGCTCCACAAGAAAAAAAAACACAACTAATGTTAGAAAATCTTACAGGAAGGTTTGTCCCATGAGGATACACAACAAGACTCTCCAGCTAAAGAACACAAAATCATTATGAAAAACATCCATGCAAAGCTGTATCTTGTGCCACTTGGAAGTTCACCTGCTTCTGCATCTCCTAGAATTAAGTAAAAGGAAGTGACACATGTGGGGGTTTTTTGCTGTTTTGGTTTTTTTTTGGTGATTCTGCTAATAATTAACAATTTCTCGTTAAAAGAAAGTCTTATTTGCATTTTGATTTAGGAGTTATATATGCAGATCTCAGTTTGCTAAGATCTCAGCCTGAAGATATAGGTCTCTGAAAAAGAGCCATCTGGGTAGTATTATCACTGGAAGATATCTCTGTCCTCATTTTTTATATACCTTTGCTTTGGGCCAGGCAAGCACATTGGTCAAAACAAACCTCATAGGCTTGTCACTGAAGGTCTCTTCAGATTCAACCAGCTCTTTTTTATGGAGCATGTCAAAAGTTGGCGCTTGGTCGGTTTCCAACAGAGGCCTGTGACTGGGGGAACCACATTAGGACCTGCACTTCCATGTTTACTCATGCAGTGTTTATACAGACCAGGTTTGGCTAGAAATCAATGTCTTTAATAGAACACATTCCTTGAGTCTATGCATTTCCATTAATAAAAACAGAGCATCTTCCCAAGTACAGTAACTTTTGATGAGATTCATCTCTCCTGACTCTGGACAGTAACAACGAAGATATCTGCACCTGAGGTTACTGAATCGTTTTAAGCTTCATTTGCAGCCAGCAGAGAAGCCTCTAGGGTGCGATTCGTCGGAGTTATTTGAGATTTTACAAAATGATGAATTGCACTTAGAAGAACATCCTTCTCTCTATTGACTGCAAAGTGATCCAGGGATGTTTACCTGAGGTGTAATTATCTAGCAGTACAGCGGTAGAGGGAAAAGAGGTGTCTTGTTGGAATAATGCCTCGTAATACAAAGGCCAGTACTGATATTTCAGGCCTCATAACTAATATTTCTGACTCTGACCTTTATATACAGGACTCGGTATTTCTGCTGCCTCCTTTTAACTTGTTTATTGGGTCACTTGTAACGGCTTATTAGTTGCACTCCTGCCTCTTCTGACAACTGTTGGCCCAATTGTCCAAAACTAGCAGGATCTGATTATGGCCTTTCTTGACCTCTCATTAGGATTACAGCTGGGCTCCAGTTTACCAGCACCAGTGTGAAACAATTTTAATCAGTGTTGACCCCCACAGCCAAGCAAGAAACCCTATTAAAATTAATGAGATGGCAACCTGGTAAGAAGAAGCAAGACTGACTGACGGGGAAGCTACCTGATGGCAGCAGAGTCTCTTGACAAATCAGATGTACTCAGGTGCCTTGTCAGCTTTGCACTCACTTTATTTTCCCATGTGAGCCACCAGAAATAGACACTTCTGCTTCATTCCACCTAGCACTCACTTCCTCAGGGTGAACGACTGCCCAGAGCAATCCGGTCCTATTACTCTCAAAGGATCATGTAAGAATGATGCAGCTATGCTGTGGCCACGTAATTCTGACAGTTTGAAGGAACAATTTGTAGGAGAGTGAGACAAAAATAAAATGCTACAATTGGAAATGGAAGTTTTCTTAAAAAAACTATTATTACACAAGAAGGAAGGATGAACAATATTTTTAATCTGTGCATTTAAAAACCAGAATGTTTATTGCCTGTGTCTGTTAAAAGTTCATATTAAAATAGCATCGCTGGTTCTGGAGAACGTTTGTAAAGGATCTGAGGTAGCAACGGTGTCTCCGGAGAATTGCATTTGAGCACTTCATGTTCCTCTACTCCTTAACTAGTCGAGGTCACCTTCCTTCAAAGTACATCACAAACAGGGATTCTTTTTCTACTAAGAAGTAAAAAAATGAAGGTTCATGGAAATTAATAGGATAAGAAAAAAATATAGTGAAAATTGTTCAGATTCTCACAATAGCTGTTCTGAATGAAAGTTAAAAAAAAAATAATTGAAAGGTCACTTTTTTCCCTCATGAAAAGGAAATCTATGTCCTCACATAGCTGTGCTTGGTAACCATTTAGAAATATTACAGAATGGCCTACAGATCCCATGCACATTCAGCCCTGATTTACTGTCTTCTTCATCAGGTCTTCGTGGCTTGTCATCCCTTCCCATGAGGTATCACACCAGGCAAAAAGGGGCATTTTCGAAGGAGTATGCTGAAGACTGGAGTTCATTAACTCTTTGAATAAAATTGGGTTAACTCCACTGAAACTAGTAGAAAATGATTGACATCTAGTAGAAAATGATTGGCATGTTACTAGGGTCTAATTCTGAACCCTCAATATGTAAGATCCCAGCACAGAGTGGACACTGGAAGTTCGTGTTTCTTGGCTGACAGTAAGTGCTGCTGATTGGAGAAATCCTCTGGTTAGTGTCAGGGACAAAGCTGGTGGTCTCTGTTTTTCTTCAGCTTTAATCCTTTAGCTGGTCAGGAAAACAATTTCAGAGAGCATTAGGGAAGAATACATGGAAAGGGGACAGAGGCCTCGGTGCTATGCAGCTTTCAAATCCCCAAGAGAACAGACAGATAGGCTGCAGGGGACCTCTGAAAGGGTGCAATCTATAGCAAAATTCTGAAAGCTTTCATGCAGGATGACTGACTCCATGGCAAACTGGTGGAGAGCTGAAGAAGTTGCTCAGAGCAAAAAGCATCTTAGTTCCTTATCAAACACTCCAAAGTTATCGCAAACAGCCTCACACATTTGTGCTGTAGGGCTCAATTAAGTGAGATTCCTTCCCCATCAGCCCACACTGCCCACAAGTTTCTCTCAATAGCTTTTTGTCTGACCTTCTGGGTAATTGCACATGACCTATAATTGCCAAGTTCTTTGTTTCTTTATTTTAATTCAGCAAACAAAAGTGTTTGCCTTAGGTTTTTTGAGACTCTTCCTCTTATTTTCAGGGGAGAAAATAATATTTAAATGCTCTGTGGACTGGGTTACCTTTATGCTTTGTACATAGGCAACCTACAAAGGGGGAGGGGGTGCAAAAAAGCAGTAACAGTGGGATTGGTTCCAATTTTAAAATAAAATGGATCTTATTTAGAAAACAGTACCTTTTGCAATTATCTTAAAAATAAAATTTATTAATTTTTGTAATCTTTTTTGCCATCTGTAAAGAAAAATGCCCAGGAACTCTGATGGATGCAGTGACCATGCAGTTTCCCATACAACTATAATGCGGGCAGTTCCTTCACCAGACAAATAATATCCTTCAGTATTTCAGACTGAATATTTATGAATACTCAATAGAGTGTCACATTGGAAATTCTTCAGCTCCAATTGTTAATGAACCATGGAGTGAACTGGAGCAACCAAACTCAACCTTGATTACAGAAAGAGGGACAGGATGGTAGAAGTCTCTCCTGAGCATAACAGCCTGGAGAATTCTGCACAAGCAACCAGGAAAGAAGTGGAGTCATGTTACTGCAATCAGGAAAGATAACAGAACAACTAAAGATAAACATGGAGGACCCAGGCAGCATCTAATAATAGTTTGTTCCTTGCACTTGGAGACATCAGGACTGTGCTCTGGGGGGTGGGGTGAAGCACGAAAGGGATGAAAGGCAAAGGGTGACTGAAGGCAGATTGCTGTATGCTTTATAAAATCTCCTTCACCCTTCTCTTTCTTCCACATCTGAGGTACTGAACTTTGCTTCTTTCAGACAGTGTGAAACAATTTCCCCAACACCTACACGTTCTTCCTCTCAAAATTAAGCGAGGGAACAAAAAGACAGGAACAAATACCTGGGCTGGGAAAAGAGGAGTGAGGTCCTCTTCTCTGTAAAGGATCTTGGCTTTGCATAGGATCTTTTCCCAGACATCTCAGGACTGAGGTACTGACACAGCCTAAAAGCACATGTTCTCTGCTGTTAGGGACAGAGTCAAGCTGCTTTGGGAAGGAACGTCTGCAAACAGTGCCAGTCACTGCTTTTGTTCAGACGAGTATGGAGATGTTATTGCACCGTAGCTGGGACAAGGGATGCCAGGCTACCAAGCCACATGGCAGCAGTATGTGCCTCCTGTGTCCTTCCTTCAGTAAAGCCATCATTTAGGTGTCAATAAGAGACATTGCCATAAAGAGTCAGAAATGAAAGCAGAATGGTAAGAGCAAAGAGCATACAAAATATACTTGCCTATTAAAACTAGTGGTGAGCTAGATAGATCAGTGAGATAACTCACACCTACTTATTATGCTTGTTCAGCAAAACTCTGCAACAGCATGTCCTTTAAACAACAGGGCTCCTGGCACAGCTGACAGTGGGAGAAAATAAACATGGGTTCAACAGGTTGTGTGTGCCATGAGGTGCTTGTGACAAGCTCCTTTCTGACAGCACGAAAGTTTCAGCACTGAAGGTCCAAGACACTTGCTTTGACAAAGGAAGAGAAGTAGAGTCAGAGTCACCCCACTAGTGCCTTTCACAGCTGGGGCAAGACAGCTGAGATACCATCAGCATGAGCTGCACTGACACTAAGGAGATTGCAGTGCTAATAAGAATTAAAGTTAGCATGGATTTATCTGAAATAAAATTAGTTTCTTTTCTGTCAAGGTCCAGTGTGAGACTAAGATCCCTTAGAATACAGGAAAAGGAGAAAGAGAACACAAAGCAGTTGAAAATCTTTACATCAGTTTGGCTATTTGATTCTGAACTAGTATACGGGTGGATGCAGGAGGGAAGGAGAGGGAGGCTAATCAACACTCTGCTGCTAGTAGTTGCTAATAGAGCAAAACCAGACTATTGACATTGATTTTTATGATCAATTCTTTCTCTCTTCTTGGAATCATTGATGTCCTGGGGATTTAATGTTCCTGAAGCCTGGGGTAATTCACTCTGATCTTTCAGGGTAAGACTTAGAGTGGAGGGAATGCATAGACTTAGTTTGTGTTGATTTGTAATGTCATGCAGTCTTACAGTGTCTTTGCTAGGAAAAAATCAGCACGAAATATTAAAAGTAGTTTGCTTGGGTTTGGGTGAGGGTTAGTTTTTTTGTTTTCTTTTCACACTTCTAAGTGTGCAAAGTTAAATTGTACCATGAATTGTACCACTGAATTCTAGCTCAGCTTTATGGTGCTGGCAATTTTGAAGGCAATGCAGTTATCTGGATTTCAGTCTCAGCTATAAATGGAATTGAAACTTTCTAGACCAGTACTCAAATGAAACATTTTATATTAGGAAATATTTGCAATGTTTATTTTTATGTCAGTATTTTGGCTTGACCAAGGGCATTGGATATTTATGTGGAATATTTTTCCCTAAGTACTTCTCCTTACCTCTTTCTATTCCTCTTATACATTCAGTAAGGTTTCAAGTCACAACAGGTAGCTGCTTATTCAGCTAAGACAGAGACCTCTTAGTAATAATTTCTTAAAATAGTTAACTATTGACTAGTTTAAATGCCTGATGCATTCTGCTTTAAGTACTTAAACTCAAGGAGTGAAATATTTTCCTTTATTTAGAAAAAAACATCAGAAGAGTGGTACTAACCTGTTTAACATGGAAAAACAGGGGTTTTATTTAAGTACCAAAAGCCTGGCTCCTTGTTTAGCCTATTACACCCTATGGCTCTGTTTACCTTCAGGCAACATGCAGATGTTCAGCATTTTGGAGAAAAACCTGACAGTACACCCCAAGTAACTCATTAGCATGCTTGACCGAAAAAATACTAGCCTGACTTTAAGCAGTGTTAGTGAATGCATATGTGATTCTCATTGCCTTCTGTTTTTCTCTCACCCTTGCTTTCACCTCCTTTATTTCTTCCCTTTTTCACTGTACATCCCTTTATTTAATTTCTATGGGAATACATTAACTACTCCATATGTTTAATAGAATCATAGAGTCATTAAGGTTGGAAAAGACCTCTGAGATCATCTAGGTTTCCTTACAAGTATATGCATTGATATCTATCTGGATTTAATTTTTTTCTCCACTTTGTGATGAAGGAATACTCTTTAATTGCAAACTTGACATTTCAAGCAACTTCCAACAAGCCGTAGAGGCTCAGAAAGAGAGCTCTCCAAAGCAGCTTTGCTTAGGATTTGCTCCACTTCCTCTTGGTAGGACTGCCTAGAAAATAACATGCACACAGCCCATCACAATGAGCTGTGAGAACTCTGCCTACTCAGGCAGATGGATTGCCATATATCATACAAGGTATGTCTCAACTGCTCTGTGTCCACATTTGTTGCCTTCAGCAGACAAGAGAGACATCCTCAATATTACCCTCTCTCTGTCCTCCTAAATGGTGACCTAATTGTAAAAGGCTAAATAGATGCCCACTTGGAGCTGCAGCCATAAGTCGCTGTTTCACCTGAGACCGGCATCTGTTCTCTTGGCCCAACACATCCCCTTTTAACTGCAGCCCTGGTGTAAAATTAGATTTCAGAAGCTTCTTTTTAACATCATTAAACCAGTCCTTTCTTTTTACTTCTTTAGAATTTAGCTTCTCTAAGGTGTTTGTGCTTCCTCCTATTTTGTTACCTACTATCATTCAGCAGATAAAACATTTCCATGAAACAGGAGGGAGAGGTATTCTGTCCTATTCCTTTCCCAACACACCCTAAAACCCACCATAGCCACCTGCCTCTTGTGTAGGACTCAAGATTGATATGTCCCACAACCTGGAAAGGCCCAAAGCTGAATAGTTTTGAGAAGGCAGTAAAGTTGATGGTCACTCCCTACTGTCAGGCAGATGATACCCTAAGAAATGGAAGAAGTGCTTGTGAAGACTCTCTGAGCTTATTGTCTGGGTAGAGCCTTGGGGAAGGCATTTTCTTTTTCTAAGCAGCGCATCCAAAAACTTGTTTGGGTTTGGTTTCTTTGGATGGAGTGAGACGCAGACCGATTTCCACCCAGCTGGTCACAAGCAAGTTCCCTCCCTGTGATGGCCACACACTGACTGCTCTTTGTGAGCGCAACAGAGATCCCTCCAGCCAGTCAGCGAGGTGGGACTGTTTCCTGACGAACTGTGGGAGCGCTTCATGCCTACACTCACATGGCATTCAAAACTCTTAATCAAAGAGGAATTTCTCTTGATTAAAAACAAGTGTTATGAATCATAGAGAGTTGCAAGTGACTAAAACTTCGTTGTTTAAGGCCTGGAGCTAGAATAAATGGGAAAAAAATGGGGGGGAAAAAAGGGTTTATGCATTCTTGAATTCATTCTTTTATTATTCTGCTGCTTGATTTTAAAAAACGTATTTTTTTTCTTAAAGAAAAAGGATCTTAGTGTACAATGACAGTATTTACTCTGAGCATACAGAGCCTTTTATGAAAGATGTAGGCACATTTCTCTGAAGAATGAGGAAACCATGAAGTTTGAAAACAATATGAACAGGAGTAATGCACCAAAGAGTTTGCAGTCTTTTTTTTTTCTGTCAGGTCATTATTTAAATTCACTTTTCACACTAAAAAAGAAAGTTCCTCATAGTTTAAGACAATTTAGCTCTCTCTAATAATAATTCAGTGCTATCTGCAGTTAAGTCTAGAGACAGAGAATCACACATCTAATGTCAATGAACTCGCATTTTAAAAAGGTATGATCTGAGAAGTGTTCTGCTTTGAAACAATGGGTCTTTAATAGTGATGACTGACAATCATGCATTATATTTTGTATATTTAGAGAGCTGTACAATATACTACTTGTGACCTCTCCCTATGGGATTGGTAGGGACTATTTTCCCCAGTTCGATAAGTAAAACAAAGAATGACAAAGCAGTAAAACCATAGAATAGAGATGGTAACTGACTCATTCAATGTGATATACTACAGAAATGTAAAGTTTGTCAGTAGATTTTCTAATGCTTAAAGGTTGAAGAATCAGGTATGCTAAAAGTATCTAGGTATTTAATATTTAAATTCACCTAAAAAGAACTAATAAACTGGAAACAAGTCCCATTTTAAAATTAAACAGTGTTGGTACATAAATTATTAAATCAATGTGAACCTCACCCCCACCCCCAAAACCCAACCCAGTTGTGTGAAAACCAGAACAGTAGGGATTGAAGAGGGAAAGATTCATGTAACTTAAAATATGTAAAACTCCATTGAAAATTTTCATAGAAAATGGCCATGAGATTCATAGGAAAGAATCAACCCTGAAAACACCCTCTTTGAAGTAGGTGGTTTAGTTCTAAACATGTTTTCTTAATAAAAATGCAGCTTTCTTGATTCTCAAAGCCAGCCATTAAAAACTTCCTGCCAAACACCCTAAATGTCTATAATGCTCTATTTTGAGAATTGTTTGATAGCCATAATTGAAACAGTAGGTGAAATAAAGAGTTGGAAAGCATATTTTTAAAGTAATGTTGTACATGCAGATATCTAAACTGATAAAACAGAATAATTGTCAGTCTACCAGCATTTACAACAAATTGATGTTAAAAAGGCAACAGAAACAGTTCCCATTAGGAGATACAGGCAATGTTACAAGAAGAGTAAAAAAAGCACAAACTCTGTGTCCCCAATGTACCACAGTTTTCCAGATGTTGACACCGTGTCTCAGATGACTAGACACATGCTAATTCTCACACAAATGGCCAACCAATGAAAGAATACAGAAGCCATCCTATTACATGCAGCCAAACCATAGATGCAGTGCTGACAAGAACATATTTGCTCAGGGAGAATAAAAAAAGCCACAGAGGAAGAACTGGGAGTTGTGTGTCCCTTGTGGTAGGCACTGTATACCCTTGTAATAAGAAAACTGTCTGCAGCTCAGCCGGCTTATGTTTCATGCAGTTTGGCTGTAGACAGTGAAAAGTAGGTTCCTTCAGCCTTGTAAGGTTACCATATTATGCAATTCTTGGAGAATTTCAGAAAAAAAAAGTCATTGTGCATTTAACGGCCCATTTTAAGAGTTCTGAAGAAGAAACAGAAAAATTATGTCATTTAATGATTAAGCCTTGAAGACATTTCAAGATTCCTTCCCATGGGATACCCATCTGTAAGGGTGAAAAAGCACTGCAATGCACAGAGCTGACATTACACAGGGAGGACTGTAGTCTGGTTTTAACACACCTCCATTTCAACAAGGGGAAAATCTTAAGTGCAAAGAAATTATTTACTTCACACAATACTTAATAAGAAAGGTAAAACTTACTGTCATGGGATGTTGTAGGAATGAGAATCAAGTATAGCCACAAAGAGACTGAATAAATGAATGAAGGGTAAGACCATCAGTGACCATCAACCCTGGTAGGTCAAGGTGGAGAGAAGGTATCTGTGACAGAAATATGGTTCAAGCTACTTATGATAAGATGTTTTTAGATGTGTAGCTTACACATGATTCAGAGCACTTCACGTTAAAGCATGCATTCCCATTTAATCACTGGAGTGTTAGGTGACTTCTGAAGGTTGTTGAAGTGCCTGAAGGTAAACTGTGCAAAGCCACTGGGATAGGTTTCATTACCAGAGAAGATCAATGTTTTTAATGCTCTATGCCCATGTGGCTAAAGGGAGAAGCAACAGCCTAAAGGCCTTGATAAGAAAAATCTTTAAAGTTCTTTGCTTCATTTGCTGTGTACCTTAGCCTCTAATAAGAAAGTGATATGAAGATAGCCTTTATCTTGGTTCACAAAGTGCATATGCTAGTGTTTTCATTACACAGCTCAATAAGCACCCTTCCTCCCCCCCTGCAAAAGTCACTCTCTCCAAAAATCACATTCACTGTATACAGGTATAAATGCTTACAAAGATACTCTTTTTTTTTTCCACACAAAGAGAATTTCTAATGTAACTGCATCACACTCCTTTGCTTAGAGATGAAGTTTCATGCACAACATTGGGAAATGCAGTTATAACAATTTGTTTTCTGTAATAATGACTCCTTTAGGCAGAGTAATATGGCCATGTGTTTCAGTTTAAAATATTTCTGCTTTTTCTTTTTTTTTCTGTAAAGCATTTAGAATGGTTTATTCTTTCTCTGAGTGGTCGAAGTTTACAGCTAGGTTTTAAGAACATTCCCTTTTTTTTTTTGGACAAACACCTGCTTTTTCATTTAAAGAGCTCAAACTGTGGTCCAAGTTAATCAGCATATAGATTTGGACTTCCAGATGTAGGACATGTTAAATCATCGTGGCTTTCAAGTACACAGGAAATCCTTTTGCAAATGCTTAGTGCATATGGTACTTTTGAAGTTGTTAAGTTCATTCGTCCCCCTTCCCTCCCCCGCAATTTTTGTCCTAGGATTTCTGTTTGTATTTTGTAGGCCTCTTGGATGGCAATGCCGTGGACCGATGAAGGCCGGAAGTGAGGTCTGACATTCCATATCTAGACCGAGGCACTTTTCTCTCCGAAGGCAAGGACACCATTTTCTTACCTAAACACAGACACACTGTTCTATTTTAGATGATGTAGTTTATCCAAGACATGTGCATGGAAACAGCAGATATGACACAGGCCTCTTGGGAAACCTATGCCTTGCTGGAATAGCAGGAGATAGGTGAGACACCAGTGCCTAAAGCAGCAACTGCTCAGGCACCTTGACCCTGTTCTAAACGTTGGCAATGTACCACAGCGTAATTTTACCTCTGAGCTGGGTGTCCAACCTCATGGTGCAGCCAGTGGTCAGAACTCAGCAGGACTCTTTCAACTCTAAAGCTGGCATCTAGGGTTGTGCCTAGAAGGTCTGTTTCTCTCTATTGACTGTTGTAAGTGTAAACATAGAGAACTAGGTGAGGCGAGTTATACCTTAACATCCACAGAAACTGGTGGAATTTCTGAAACTCCTGGACAAGTCAAGTGTTACTTTGTATGAACACAGAAAAATTTGGCCCTGTACTACCTCATTTTATTTAAAATTTTCTATGATTAATTGACACAATTAAATGCTTTTACTTTCCCTTAATGAAGAGAAAGTAAAGGTTTTCCTTTTTTCCAATCACATTTTCATTTGGTTCACTGTGTTTTTCAGAATTGACTGAATGCCTCATTCTAATTTGCGAATTATATAAATATTCAGGGTTATTTAACTGCTCAGGCTCTAACAAACAGTATCAAATTAATTCTAGGTTGCTGCTACTAGAATTTTCTGTTGATATGTTTATGTGCCATGATGCGAATAGAATGCTACATGCTCTTTGCTTGGGAGCATATAGTGCATTTCATATGGTGCACGTACTTTTATGAACACTACAGTCTTTGCAAATGTTTCACAGATTGAATTTATATGAGATCATAGAGTAACTCATTACATGAAAGAAGCTTTAATACGCTGCAGTCTTCAGTGTTGTTATATGAAATATGACACACACTTTATGTACTGTATATGAAACATATGTCTGTCCCATATAAGAGTTAAGGGCACAGCACTTTCACAATAAACACCTGTTGCTGGTCTATCTAAAATATGACTATCGTTATCACAGAAACCCTTTGCCCTCATGGTGACTCTGTGACATCCCGTTATCCCCATTTTGTGGATATGGGGACAGCACAGCACAGGCAGGCAAATGTGGGCACTGGAAACTATATCACCCACCTTATTCTGCACCATTCATGCTCTTCAGTTTCCAGAGATATGCATTGTGAACCTACAGCTCTTCCGTCTGTGGGCTTTTGGGAGATAACTTTATCAAGAGTTTTATTAAACATTTTCCCAAAATCTTATTATAAAATTGTAATCATCTTAATCCTTGGCACATGCAAGGTAATGCTTACTACTTAAATTTGATGATCATCATAATGTATTCATAAAGGAGAAATTTTAACTCGTTTTTTAAAAAAACTTTGCTTCATATCAGTAACTCATATGGGGTGAATATAAGAGGATATTGAAGTTAAGTAATAATGCTGGCAAAAGAATTGATTGGTTTGCACCAATTTGGACAAGTTTAGGCAGGAAACTAGCTATGCTGCAGGGGTGTCCCTTCAGGAGTGAAGGGACAAAAAGCCCAGCTAGTTTGAAGGTGGTTGTCTCAGACGGCAAAGGATCAGACTCGGTGACCCAGGAAGTCTTTTCTAAGCCTTTACTCCTCATTTGAACTTTCACATTTCCTGCTGTTTGATTACTTTATTTTAAAAAACGGCTTACTGGAGGCCACTAGCATTCTCCTTTCTAGCTTTTAATTTTTGTTTAGAGAGGGAAAAGATTGAAGGTTGAAGGTGGGCTTCACTGAAATATCTTCCCTTTTTTCCTTGTCTTTGGCATCCTTTTCTTTGTGTTGGTTTTTCTCTACTTCCCATTAATTCACTCAATTCCACTGAGAAGCTCTTCCTTTTAATTTGATGCATTACTCATTCTTTCAAGGCATTATGTATCTGGAGGAGATGAAATATAATGCAGCTTCAGTGAAGCAATGTAGTTTTTCTTCCTGTCGTCTTCTGCTCATCCACCTGATGTATGTGCCTAGTGCGCATGGGGTGCCAGCAGGAGATTTGAGGAGGAATTTGCAAGACCAGGAGAGTCACATTCATAAAGAAAACTAAGAGAAGATAAGTCACCTTTATTAAAAACAAGCCTCTGGGTTTGGGGGGTTTTTTTGGTGGTTTCTGTTTGGTTGGGTTTTTTTTTTTGATCCAGGAGAAAGGAGCATTCTTGTTAAAACTCAGAAGTCAAAGGCTATGAATCATTCATCTTTGGAAGTTCAAAATTAACAAAAATCTCCCAGGGACAATCTGAAGTATTAGGGCCTTATACATCAGTGTAGCTGTTCAGCTCCGAGTGCTAAGAAGACAAGCAGATGCTCCAGAGCAGGAGCAACTATGACAATCTCCAACAGTCCTGTTCTTGCTGAAGTGGTAGAGATAGAGGACTGGGGATCTGAACAGCTTGAATGAGGCAGTCCAGATTCTGCTTCTCATTTACTTTTATTCACTATGGAAATGGTGCAAACTGGGAGAGAGCTTCTTAATACAGAGGGATAGACACCAGTTTGGAAGACTTTTTAGATCATTCTCCAGAATCAATGAATAGAACCCTCTTTTCTAATAAAGACTAAAGGCAAGAGGCCAGTTGCAATAAAAACCTAGTCCAAGTCAAGTCCGAAATGTGTCAGCTGGATCATTGTGCACTCCTCAAATCTTGGAAACTGCCCTTCTCACAACAGCTATGAGTTGTACTGAATCTCTCAGGTCACAGCAAGAATCTGGCCCATAATGTTTTAGAATTTCCCCAGAAAATGTGTGAAGATAAGGCCTGATGCAAGTTAAGTGCTGAGCAAAAGCCATTGTTCACGACACCTATTCAACAAGAGTGCTAATAGGGCCTGTTATGTATCTGGGAGCAATTCAAAAGGAAATAATGGGAAACCTATGTGCAAGGCTTAGGAAGCAAAATTTATAGTTACTCTGTGAGAATGGAAAAGAAACCCTTCAAATTTGGCAGCTCTCACCTGTGGGTTTGGGTTTTTTTTAGGAAAAAAAATAGCAATAGTGGTTTTAACAGAGGAAATTCTAAACAAAAAATAGTATTAAAAGTAGGTAATGCATTAAAAGTAATCACAAACATGCACAGAAGCCCAATCCAACTGGCCTTGTTCAGTTAAAAGCCCAACCACCAACTGAGTAGTTCTTGCCTGAGAAGCGTGTTGGATTGATCTTTCTTGTATCCTGACCATCTAAAAAGAGATAGCAGTAGTAACAGGCTTGTAGTTGCATGTTGGTAGGTGTTTAAACATTGTTTTAGATACTGTAGGCCCTTCTACTTGGACATGCTTCTCCAGATCTCCCATGACTTTTGTGTCACGTCTGCTGGTCCTTTATGGACATGTTGGATGTCTTGGCATGTCTCAGTTGACATGAGGCACCTACCTCCAGGCAGAATTTAGCATCTGATTTTCTCATGTAGCTTAAATTTAGACACCTCAACTCACATCTTAATCCCAGGCTGAATCCTGCCTTCATAGTGTACGGTACATCACTGGAAAAGAGCTCTGGTGACATTACATGTGGAGTTGTAACAAAACAATATATTACTTAGTAACTGCGGTAACGTTTGTCAATAACTCATCTGGGGCAGTTGCACAGACCTGCAAGAAAAGAAGTGAAGAGAGAACAGTAAGACAGAAGAGCTTTTTGCTGACATTTTTGCCTAAACCACATGACTCTACAAGGAAAAACTTCTCTGAAAAATATTTAAATAAAGACCAGGAGGCTTTCTGTCACATTTTTGGTGTTTGGTATATTGTATCTGTCATTCAGGTATGTGGACAACTCTGAAGACCAGGTGGCACTCGTGTGATAAAGCTTCACATAGCACAAAGTCCCTAGCTGTTCATAAAAGTTATTCATAAAAGAAAGGCCATAGAAACAAAGGTAGGTCGATTGAAGGAAAGTAATAGAGATGTTCACAGAAGAAAGTGTGCAGGACAGATGCATGAATATTATTAGAAAAATTCATGATGGGTCCCCATGGTGAAATGAGCAGCAGGTGCTGGGCTGCTGCTGAGGAAATTAAGCAGGCAGCTTGAAAGGGCAGATAGATACCATAGCCCTGGGACACATTCATTATAGCAGAGGAGATGTGAACACTCCCTTAGCTTGTGAAATTACACTCTGCTGATTTGAAAACAACTGATTTTATTGTGAAAAATTTGGTCAAAAAGCCAAAAGGGCTCTTGATATTTTCTGAGGGCAATGACTTTTCTATGAAATGGAAGCACCAGATGAGTCTGGAGCTGTTAAAGGAGGGCTTCAGGAAAGGCATTACTCTCAGATTTCAGGACAGAAGCTGTGGAGAGTGCTGGTCAGATAAAGTTCCCAAAACCCAGAGAAACGGGGTTTTTTTCTTCATAGAAGACAGTCACTGAAAAGGAATAAGATTATTTTAATAGCACTGGTACCTCTAAAGAATGAACACTTCAGTTTAGATTTTTCTTAAATGTCTCCAAGACATTTCTCTCTCTTATAAGGTGGCAAATGAAATCTAGTGAAGTCCAAATACCGCTCCCCAAGACATATATTAAGAATAAATTCACTGACCTCAGTGGAGTTAGTGTGGATTATACTATTGTGTCATGAAATGAAGGTAAAATTTGGTTCTTGCTCTGCTAAGAAAGGGAATTGTCAACATTATAAATAAAACCAGGCATGTAGCAGTGGCCTGGTTTCCCTCATCCAACACACATTCTGCTTTTAATTTCCAAGGAAGCTTTATTTGGGTCATTAAGTGTTTCTGTATTAGCACATCTGCCTTTGACTATAGAAACCTATATGATACAGCTTCCAAAAGTAGTAGGCATGTCAGCAGTGATGGAAGAAAAGGGAAGATCCAGGACAAGGGTTTTAAAACAATGTAAAACCTGTTAGTTCTAACTAATTATTTTAATCCATATATTAACTGGCTGAAAACACGAGATGAGTTGCAAGATTTTATAAATACATCAAAGAGTTTTGGTTACATCAAAAGACATTCACATTCTTTATCTATTATGCTTAGGGCTTGAGTTTTCCTTTTCACACCAGTTGTCATTTTTTCCTTTGAAGAGCAGATGCTTTAAAAGAGCATGGATACTTCAAAAGAATGTATCTTGTACATGGGGTAGCACTTAGTAAAAATTTGGTCTAGTGCTCCTCTGTCCCCATCTTGCAGAAGAGAAACACAAAACTAGTTTATACCTATTGTCTAAAACTCCATTGCTATTCTGTTAAAATGAAAATTCCTTATTTTACCCCCCCTTCAGCCTGTTCCATACTTGTTCGAGAAACAGGAAAGGCCCTGGATTTACACTTCCTTGGATGGAGGGGCAAAATCATTACCCTTGCTCTAGTTTATATTGCTGTGTCTCATGCTGTATGTGGGAAACCTTATTGCTGTGCAGTCTTATTGTTGTTCTTCTTCTTAAACGGTGAATACACTGGCGAAGGTCAGAATTGCTTACCTGAAGCTGAAATCAAATTGATGTTTTCAAGACCTTTCTCATAAGATTTCAATGAGCTTTGAGTCATAAATCAAGCAGAACTGACAGTTACGTCACAGAAACATCACAAGGTAAAGGCAAATGTGATGCTCTTCCCTATCAGAGTATACTCAAGCACCCATAGAATTTGGAACATAGAGGTGTCAAGAAGTGTAACCAATGAGTAGGAGGCAATAAGGAGATACAGGAAGTTATGTAAGTGAAGAGAAAACCAGATCAAAACTTGACAAAGGATCAATCCTGCTAAGGAGTCGTTGAGACAAAATGATGGACTTAAGCCCGCTCAATTTAAGGTAAAGCAGCAGGCAATGCTGAGAAAGTGGGAGTTCAGTTTGGATGTTTGGAAGCTCTGGAAAGCAGGACTTGTGAAAATGCTGGAGGCAGTGCAGTGCTGGAACAGGTGCCAAGAGCCGCTGTGCGATCTCCATCTCCAGAGGATTTCAGAACAATGTCACGGCTGACAATTGACAGTAGCCCAGCCTTTGAGCTACAGGACTCCGGATGCTTCCTCCAAACATCATTTCTACAACTGTACGTTTTGGTCACTAAAGGGCAGCATCTGCTTAGTATCACCGTGTATTTTCTTGGAATGAATCTTGCTTACAATATGGCAATACTTTGTTCATGCTGAACATGAAAGTGCACGCCTGGTGTACTGGGGCATGTTTTATACATATATATAAACAAACCTGTCACATTATTGGCATTTTGTCCAAAATTTGTGTAGCAGAAATCTTCCAGTCAGCTTCTCCAAGTGTCCTTGACACCTATGGAGAGGTTTCACAAGGATTTTCAATTCCAGGAACTGCTCTTTTAAGCACAAATGGGGGCTGGCCTCGCAAGTCTTCTTGGTCCCCCTAGCCACCCATAAGAGTGAATACCTCCCCTACTGTACTCATTTGTCCAGAGAAATTGCTACTCTTAACATGAAGCAGCCATTAAAAGGAAGTATAACTATTTCATATTTGTGTGTAAGCTTTTTTGTGCTGCTACTGCAACTTCTTATTAGAGACGGTAGCTACCAGCTTCATCTCTCTGCAGTGGAGCCACCTTGTTTTTCACAGGTCTAGCCTAGAGCAGTTTGAAGAATCCTACAATACATTAAATAATTTAAAAGAAATTGCTTTTATTGACAGACAGAATCACTATGAACACGTAGTGTAACCTAAATGCTTCAAGGAGTTAATTTCTTCTCTAAGATAATACATACATTTTAGAAAACCACGCATTCTTGATTTGAAAACTCATCATTCTAAACAACCTGTTCCAAGGTTCACCTATTGTGGCTATTGCAATTTTGTATTGTACTTCTAATTTGATTTTATTTTATTTCAGCTTCTACTCCTAATGTTTTGTTATATCAAAGGTTATGTCTATGTAAATAATATCTAAACAGCGCTACTCTAGGTTAGTGTTCAAAGAATTTATAAAAGCACACATTAACAATATGATATGAACTCTTACATGCTTGAAATGATGCAAACACTTTAAATGCTGAATAGGAAAAGCAGTTCAGGTTTCCCTTCCTTTTATTATTCCAAGTAAATGAAGATCATACAAACCGGAATGAGAGAAGAAATCAATGAGAGGAAGTACAGTAGACATACAAAAGCTCATTCCCGTGAGTTTATAACAGTGGTAATGTTAGCAGGCTCATTTTTAATTTATATCAAAGGCAGTATTTAGGCACCTAGTGCAATTCAGTCAGAGTTCAGTCAGAGATCAGAGTTTTGTCTGAACTATTTAACTAAGGCTGGAAAGGGAGGATCTGAGGTACATAATTTCTGAGTGAGGAGCGGAGTTTAACCCTCTGGCTCGTACCCAGGTTAATGCAGATTGTGTTCCCAGATTCCCATCTCTCCTTCCCCCACTCTCACTTGTTAAGGACAGCATGTGTAAATACTACGAAAACAACTGCCTTGGTTTGTTTAGGTTCCTAATAATGTCTGAAAGGGACTACGGTTTCTTTTTATAGATATATTAACAAAGGAAATCCCATTGTGGGAAAAGCATTATTTAGGTTAAGGAACTAATATAACCTGGGCATAAAGAAGCTTATACTGATAATTAGAAGACTTTGAGACATTATTGCAGTGAAGATCTGGAATAGCTTTCTAATTGGAGGCATTAAGTAAAAAAAAAAAGTCTAATTAGATGTAAAATAGAGTTTGATCTATTATAAATCTCTGAGGTTACATAATGTGACTGCCAGAAATGACAGGGGACTGAACTCACTGAAGTCCTCCTACTGCTTTGATTCTTACCAGAGTACTTCAGCCCCTCTCATATGTTCTCCTGCTTGTCCGGAATTCCTCATGTGGGACACTATCTGTATTGATGAGATGAGAGAAGAAACAAGACTGACAATTTCATGAGACATTTGAGTTCATTACATCATGTTCCTCTCTCACCCAAGACCTCCAGAGCAGTAGCTTCATCATCCTTTTCCACAGCAATATGTGCACTTCTCCAATACTGGTGTGTCTCTCTGGAAATATGTTCAATAGTTAGGTGTAAATCTGCAGGCACGTTTCTACTCTGACTGACCTCTTCCTCTGCTGATGACGTTGCCAGCTCAAGGCTTGCACAGACTTCTTTCAGTGATAATTTCCCCCACACTTAGCTGAGGAAAAGTGAAATTTCCTTTGCCTTACTCCACTGCCATGGCTACACATATCCATTTTGGCACGATCAGAATATGACCTCCCTGCACCCACACCTTATAACTGAGAGAGCAGGGCCAGGTGCCCGTCTGCATCCTTACTGGCTCACATGTACCCTTCCAGAGGAGAGCACCTCTGAACCTCAAGGATCCAGAAGGAACCCGTGACCATGTGTTTTTGTTAGTGTCCTCCACATGGCCTGTCAAGCGTGTTAATGGTATTGCCAAAGACGGCTCTCCCGTGGCATCTGTGTGTCCAGCTGCACACAAATTAGGCACATACTTCACATGATTGCCATTGTGTGGGTAATTTGGGACACCCCAGAGAAGGTAAAGTTTCCCAACCTGATGAAACTTTTGGCAAAGGTCAGAGACACAAGACATTCTAAATTCACACATGTAAAAATGACAACCTGTGGCATGTTTCATAGTTTATGTGTACACTCTCTCCCCTGCCTTATTGTATGGAGTCATACCCATTAATCATTGTGAAAATATGTCTGTGCTACAAAGGAATGGCTGGCAAGAAGTTTTACCCTTCATACTTCTCTTAATTTGAAGACTCAGGAATTTTGAAATAAGACGGAACAGGAATTTTGTCTAACCATACATATTGTATTTTAGATTTGGATGGACACTATTACCCTGGAAAGCACTCTAGGCATGGTATCCTTCAAACCTGCTTTAATCAGGATCGAATAGCTAGGTAGGAAAAATTACCTGCATTCTGTAAAGCCTTGTCTGTAGGCACTTCTCATATTCTACTCCATGAAATAATGCAGATCACCACAAGGGTAGAGCAGATGGATAAAATAAAATAGCAATTTCTCTTTAGCTATTTGTGACTTTTGCTGTGCATTGCTTGGGTTTTGATGGGGTTTTTTCTCTTTTTTTCTTCCTGTTAGCCAACTCTAATTTCCTCCTCCCAGCTTATAGAATCCATTCATTTTAATGGGACATAAGCCACCCTAGAGCCATGAAGTCAAAGAGGTTACAGAATTTAATCAGCTTGTTTACATTATTCATCCTTTTAATTTCTAGCAGCCTACATTTTCTCCACCATTCTCCCAGGGCATCATGGCAGCAGCAAAGCTTTATGAGACAAAGGTGCCAAGCCTGAACTTTCAAAAGTTCTCCTTTCACAGCTCAGGATGAATGCCACTGTGGTCTTCCTGGAGGAGGCTCCAGATTACACCAGGCACCGTTTCAAGCTATGCTGTCGGTAATGGAAAAGAAAGTTAAACTCACTGTGGAATTAAGATATGTCTTTGTTTTATGGTCAGTCTGCATGGGACATATCTTAGGTGCCTCCCTCCTGGTACTTTGAGCTCCACTTTTGCAGAGGCCATTGCCTCCTATGGAGCATCTCCCTGGGGCGCGCATGCCCTTCTTCTCTGTCCCACCGCAGCTCTCCTGGACAAGCAGTGACTGTTGCTGATATGCAGGATTTACGTTGGAGTCAAGGGACCTCAGGGATATGGTTATCCTTTATCCTCCACTTGTAATGTAGCCAACTGCCATGGCAGAGAAGATTTCTGGAGGACAAGCACAGGAGAGAACGCACTCACGAGCTGTATAGGGAGCTCATGGGAAGGGATAGAGAGCCCTTTTCTTTTGGCTCCAGAAAGTATAACAAGAACCCAAACAAAATAAACCAAGAAAGCTTTACAGAGAGTCAGTAGAATTGTTCTCTGAAAGAATTCCAGCCTCTGATGTAGAGATTTGGGATTTTGACAGTGCAGAGACCATGACTGTCAAAAACCACGACTGTTTGTGAAGTAACGACCATCCGAGGAGCAACCTTCTAGAGCTTCAAGCTATAAAAACTGCAGATGTCAGGAGTATCTTAAAGGGAAATAGCTTTAAGAATGAAGTGCTTGAAGAAACCTTGTTGAGACATACCACACTGAAGATAAATCAATGCAATTATTCCTGGAAAGCCTGGCTGACAAATTTCCCTATCGCATAGTTTGTGGGGATAGCATAAAATGTTTCCTGCCTTACTCACGCAAACATTCCTGATAATTTCAGTAAGGCTTAGACTAAATCTCAGAATAAGGAGAGTAGGATCTGGCCAAGAGTTTTCTAGTGCTCAGGAAAATTCCCCAGGAGTCAGAAGGAAAAATATAGCTCTTTTAAGGTAGCCTAGAATGTAAGAGGTAACGCTTGCTATCAACTTTTCAGGGGAATTCCAAATTTGATAAAAAAAGCTGTCATCTTGATTAGATTCACTAGCTGCAGAGTGCAATTTCTACAACTCTGCAGTGATTTTGGGTGGATAGTTTCCCCCCATATTATGGAAACAGCTTTCTAGAAGATAAAAAAGACACATACAAGAATATGGCATTTAGACACTGAAAAAGTATGTGTCTCAGTCTCACATGCATTGAGCTGAGACATCCAGACTCTTATTTACACACTGTTTAAGATGTTCAGCCAGAGGTGATACAGTTGCCTACCACAGACAATAAATACGTATACGGGGAGGAGGTTAGGTGCAGCTGTGGAACTACTAAACTGCTCAGCAGACAGCATGGTTCTTCTGCAAAGTTTCTGTGGTGAATCAAAGCAAGGCTTAAGCAAGCTCGACAGTCACCTTTTATTCCACTGAGGGGACATGCAGATTCGAAGTGTATTTTTACTGCTGGAAGTATTGCTCGTTCAGCACAACGGAAGTTTGGTTCACAATGATTTATCTGTCCTGTAGCAGCCTGGTGTCTCTAACATGCAAGTTACTGGTGCCGCCCCACAGTGAGCTGGATGTGGAGAGGAGCTGAGGGAGTGCCAGGAGGAGCTGGGCTCTAAAGAAGCAGCGTGGAGAGAAAGCATCTGGTGGTGGAGGAACCATGACCCCAGCCACTGGAAACCACACAAAGGGAGATGCTTCCCAGCTCTTGCAGTCACATCCTTTCCAAGGAGATCAGCAATTCTCATTATGGACTTCCTTTAGGACTTCAGTAATCACCAAGATGTTTCTTCCCACCCACTGATGAACCAACTGCAGCAACAGAAGGTGTGTCAGGACCCCTTGGGATTTCTTGTTGGCTACTTAAGAAAAGACACAGTATTATATAGCCGTGAGTATTGAGTCCTTTCTTGGTTCAGCTTTATTAATCATGTGTAAATTTGTATCATGCTGGATGCTTGCCCTAAGCCATACAGTAAAGAATGAAAAAAGAAAAGAAAAAAAAAAAAGTGGCATTCGGGGTACAGTTTCCAGAGGTAATTATTTTTGTCAAGACATTATCTTTTTTTCTAACATATGAGGATGAAAAAAGACAACAGATTTCCCCGTGGCATCTTTCTGCGCTTCTGCTGAAACACTTAAGTTAACGTGTCACATCTGCTATACATCCTAATGAGGGAAAACAGTCAGGATCCTAACCCAATTCATCCGAGAGCAAGAGATCAGGGATGCTTGTTTCTAGAACCCTAAGAAGCAAAGTAATTTTTACGGCTTAGGTACGTGACTGGTACTTACACCTTCTCTCTGTACCTACAAGCAGTTCACACAATTTATTTTTCTTGTTTTCCAGTCTAGCACCTACAATACTCTTCTTTATGTCATAGGACCGCTAACCTAGTAACAAACAATTAATATGCATCACACAGGAACATGTGTGTACCTCTAAGGCACCATCAAGTAAGGAAATAAAACTGAAATCATAAATTAGTTGATGAAATGAAAAAAGGGTCTCAAGTTGCCAGAACTGTTTCTAATAAGTGGTAGTAGTTACTGTTTGTAGGCTTTCAAGCTAATAGCTTTGGCTTATGGAAAAAAAGAATCTATCCCCCCGAATAGTTTAAGCCTAAGTGGAAAAAGGGAGTTTTGGCTCAGTCCTGATCACAAATTCTAAAAGGATCTCTCAGGCTTATCCAGACTTCAGGAAGAACTAAAACGGTGATGCCAAATTTCTGTTTCTAGCCTAAATTGTTACATACGGCATGCCAAAAATGTGTCTACTAGAACTACCCTGCCTGAGGTGAAAATGTTTTCCCTGATTTACAATGTTTGGTTAAAAATGTATTTAGGCCGATGACATGCAAAGCAGGGTGTAATTTAATTTGAAAAGAAATACTCTAATGCTGTAAATCTCACTGAGAAAAGTCAGGCTCATAAAAGGTAAAGGGAAATGCTGACAAACCCTAACGATCACAGTGCTAGAGAGTAAAATGGTGTTAAATAATGTGCATATTTTGTGAGGTATTCTTTTTATAATTGACAGTAGAAACATGTGTACTTTGCAAATCCTAATCATGGCAATCACTGCTAGATCAGCACAGGTTTATATATAGCTTCATCTGCATAAAGCAACTGCAGTGGGCTTCATCCCATCTAAAATTAATGATTTTACAGACTGAGGCCAATAATCAAACCCCTGTATTTAAGTGTCTACCCTGCCCTCCTACAGCACTTTGAGCTCAGTATTTAGAACTACCTTTAGTCAGCTTGAATAGGTCTTTAGACCCAGGGAGGGTGGAAGTTCTATTACCTGAACAGGCCTTTGGGGATGGTAAATGTTTTCGCTGTTCAGACATTTTCAATTATTCTACATGGCTGCAGCTGCTGCTACAGAGACTCAAAGATCAGATCTGCCTGCCCTGAGCCAGGAATGCCTCAGATGCCCTAGGGCATTGCGTTTGGCACTAGCTGCCAAAGTTTAGGCAAATGAATCTCATCTTTTGTTTGCTGTGGTTACTAGAGACTCAAAGGGTGGCCTAGAAATAGGCCATTTCAGAGGACTCCAGATATCAGGAAAATCCACTCAGGTATGGCAGATACAGGGCAGGCCTTACAGGAGACCCTATGACAGGCAGGCAGCCAGTAGACAAATAAAATATCTTACCTAGGGCATCTTAAAAGGCACAAGGTGTGAAGTCAGGGCAACTGAACAGAGCTGTGAATGTGTATTAATTGTAACAGAAACAGAAGAGTCTGAATCTGGATCTGAATTTCTGGATGAGCCCTGTGTTTAAGCTTGCTGTCTCAACTCCCTCTGTAATCATCAGAGACGCTTCTGGGGTCCCTTGCCTTAGATGTTTATTTCAGCATGGAAGGAACCTTTCGACAGAGAAACCTCACCCACTCTGCATGGAATAGAGAGAGGACCTATGGGAAAAACTTACAGGAAAACAATAAAAGGGAAGATGAGAAAAGCACCATCTGTACTGCATATTATTATTTCAGCACATCAGCCTCTTCCCTTTGTATTGGTTCAGGTAAGAACTACTGAGTTCAAAGGAAAATATTTAATTTTTAAGGAGAACAAATGTAGACCGGAGGAGACTTCAATTCACTGAACTTAAAAGGAACTGTGTCTAATAATATGCCAGGTTGTTCTGTGTTTATAACCCACCTGTTTTAAGTGAAATACATGGTGGGATGTATTGGCAATGCATTGAATTTCTGGGCAATTGTAACAGAACCTTATTTTGGTACCAAATTTGTTTGCCTTTATACTCTCCTACTCCCGACATGGAGGTTGAATTGGCCAGTTGTGTTCCTCAACAGTCTTTTGCTGTCATTTCAGCAGGATCTTTGCAGAGAGATGTAAATTCTTGTGCATGACCAGGTCTCACTCCAGAAGCTGCCCAGAAGTCCAGAGGCAGAATCCTACCTCTGTTTTTTGCCGTTGCCAAGTTACAATGGTATATTTTTAAAGGAGTTTCAGGACAGGAACTGTTTTGCTGCCTTCTGAAAATTGTTGTGGAGGTTCTTACTATTTGGTTTTTACTTTTTAAAAATAAAGACACCCAAGCTAGTTTTGTGGACCTACTACTGGACCCTACTTTGATTACATGCCCCCCTTAGAAGAAAGAACCATAGCAAAAAAGTGAAAGGTTTGTCTTTGTTTCTTGGATTTTTTTTATACATAAAAAATAAAAACAAACCCACAGGAAAAACCTGCTTACTGCAGCAAATACTATCTCTGCCTCTCTCCCTAAGACATAGGTTAAAAAAAGTAAATTCCAGCTCTCTGGTATTTGAACAGTTGGACAGCTTAGAGAGAGTAGTGTGTCTTTACTTGCCTAAAATACACAATGTCAAAGTGCCAGAAAGCAAATAAAAGTCATCAGCATGTACTGCTGTACTAAATTAATTTAAATTGCTGTGCTAAATTAGTTTTCCTCTTTATTCCAGATTAATTTTCTATAGATTTTACCATAAAGATACTGCATGTCAGCTGTATCTTAGTACTAGTCCAGACTCATCCTGACTCATTTGTGGAGCATTTCGCTGTCAGGAAAAAGATGTTCTGAAAAGAGCAATTTTCCAAGTGATTTCTAACTGTGTTATGGTTATACTAGGTAAGAAGAACATATGGTTGATATCAGATACATATATTTTTAATGCTATTTATCAGAAGGGGGTATGACATCAGTGTGTTGGGTGAGGGCTTTCAGTGGTGTTTTTAATAAGATCAGCACTACAATTTACTGTGAAATTGAAACAGAGTTTCGAGAGAAGGGCACAATCAATATGAGAATAAGATTGTGATTTGCTAAAACATGAGCTTAAGGAAATAAAATGTAAAGGGAGCTAGTAGTTGGATCTGGCTGAAAAGGGGCATCTTAGCTTTTAGCTTTTAGGAAAGGGAGAATTGGTTCAGAGCAGATTCGTGACGCAGCTAAACTTCAGACCATAAATCTCCTTTTTACCCATTCAGATATGACAAAGGGTGCCACTGGGGTGAGACAGCCACTGAAATCAAAACTTCACTATCATTTACTTTCCTACAGTGATCACCCAGTAACAGAAGTGCCTGTGCAGGCCATGCCATATGCCAGGACAGGGCAAGCCCCCTACATGACCATCCTCTAGAGGAGGATTCATGGGAGCAGAACATCCCAACCTGAAGATGAGATGCCTTTCAGCTCCATTCCAGTACTCCTCTCCGCAGCATGTTGCACGGCAGAGGAGGGACCCAGTGACATTTGCCTGTATTCACTCATATCCCCTCCCTGAAACAAGGTGTTCCCACTCCATTCTGAAAACTCACAGTCTGATGTTCTGACATGGAAAGAAACTGAACTAGGTTGTTTGATGCCGGGAGGAAAACCCACTGTGTGCCAGTGCGTCAGACTGCTGTGTGCTACCTCAGCTTTTCCCCAGAAAGTGTGATTTCACACTTTTTATCAAAATATCCCCTAAACTGCTTCTAAACTCATGCTTTTGAAAACACTGCCGTTATGTAATTCTTTACATTTTGTAAAATATCCCTAATGGCGTTAGAGCTCCAAAAGTTACATTTTTGCCCCTCAGGGTTTGATTTCCAGCACTTGAAGTGGTAAATCCCCAATTCCAAACCCCATGCATTTAGTTTTGTCCCTCTGTTTTTCACTTGCCGATGCACACAAATGCAGACCTAGGTAAGCCTTTTCAGGATGCTGGTGGCGAACTCCGCAGTTCCCACGACAGAGCTAGCAGGGTGCAAGGCTAGGAGGAGAAAAGGAGGAAATTAGCCTGTCACTCTGGGAAAGCAATGACGACCAGTCTAATCTCAGCAGCCTTTCTAAACAGTTTACATGAAAAAAAAAATCACAAAACCCACCCAACAAACAGAGGGAAGGAAGGAAGAAAAGGATTTCTGTTGCAAATTGACAGGAATGGCGGTATTTGGTTTCCGCTGATGGAATCTCTCTACAGCCAAGGGTTGGCAGGAATAAAGGAGGCTTTATGCCTTATTAGGTTGAGAGAAAAACAAGACATAATGATGAAGCTGAATATGTAAGCAAGCTTCTCAAAACTTCTGTGAGTATTTGGGAATTTACACTTTCTCTTTCCAGAGAAGCAACACATCTACCAGTTTCTGGTTTTGGTAATTTTGGTGGAGTTTTTTTCTTTTTTTGTTTACATAGATCAACTACTTATGAGTGTCCAGAATAGAGATTATACGCTATAATCAGAGATGACAGTAACTCACTAGGCTGTTTTAAAAGAAAATTAAAAATTATTGAAAGCAGACTAAATTCTGGATAACCATATCAGTAATGTGCTAGTAAGAGCAAGTTATTGCAACACAGGCAATACAAATCACATTTGTATATACAGTTCAAATGTTTGGTCTTTCCTGCATTAGTACTGTGCAAAATGGAATGCATTTGAGAAATCCCTGGAATAAAGGAGAATATATTTAGTACCAACAGACTGCACAGAAGAGAGATAAACTTCTAGATGACCTTTAGGACAAGAGATTAATATTCAATGGGGAGATGGTAAAACCCTAAAGCTTTAAAAAATACATACATAAAATTCCTTACATCATTCTGCAACCATGCACTTCAGAGATAAATTAAAATGTCAGTACTGGAGCACTGGCACTTATGGAAATACTAGTTCAATGAAGAAGTGAATCTGATTTGATGAAGTGGATGACTGGTAACACACAAAATCTAAGAGCTTAATTCTTCAATATGATTTCCTAAAGGAGCAAGAATACCAAAGAAATTATGAGGAGAAGACTTAAAGCTTTCAATAAGGAACATAATTACCCAGGATACATCAATTAGATGTTCTGCCCTCAGGAACACGCAAGACTTGTGGTTACACAATGTGAAGTCTCTGACGGCAATACTGGCTGCAGGTATTCCCATGGCCACCTTTTCCTGAGTTCACCTGCACAGTTTCTTGAATGATAGACTGTGAACTGAATCAGCTTAAAATATATCCTGGTAGGTTTTTAGGGTTTGGTTTGTTGGTTTTTTTTTAATTTAGAATGGCTACACAAAGACTTGTGCTGGAGCACAGACCAGGATACCCCACAGCCACCGCTGCCGATTCCCACTCTCTTATTATGAAATCTATTAGTCAGTATGTAAAAGGCTAATATAGCAAGGCTGTTGTCTTGCTTGATGAAAACAAAGACATTACATGAAAAAGATGCATTAACATTTGTGAAAGATAATTGCCAGAAGAATTCTAAAGATTTGAATGCCATCTTTGTCTCTTACTCTTAGTCAACCACCTCACAGTCTTACATATGCGATTTCAGCTGGTACTTGCTCATTGTTTACTGATCCCAGTTCTGACTGAGTTTAGCCAGCCACATTAATTTTAAAAGGTAAGCTTTACATTCTTTATAACTCCATGGATTTGCGTGGGTGCTTCAAAAGCTAATTTTAGGATTTCAAGAAAATTTCCATTATATAGGCATCCTCCTTGCATACCAGACATACTTCACTAATTGGAAAGGCTTTCTCTAGGCTGCATAACCTTGCATAACCAAACTGACTCCCTGCATCTCAACGCTTATTGCTGTCCAGTCTTTCTAGGGGTTCTGGGTATGACAAGAATGGACTGATAACCTGTTTAGAAATGTTCCTTTGTGCTAAACAAATTTCCTCGGGTTTAGCCAGGTATCCAAAAGTCGTATCAAACACGAAAAAAGTGTAACATAAATAACTTCCAAACAATTGCAAGGATTAAAAAGTAATTATCACGTTAAAAGATGGATAGGTAAAAACCATGCCTGTTGACCCTGGATTTTAGTAAGCTCTTTAAGGGTTTCCTACTGCTATTTCAACTAAAAAGCTGTCAGCTGCCAGTGGGGATGCTTTTCTTCTAAATAGGATAATGCGCAGAGGCAAAAGTCCTCTCATATATTTGTTTCCTTACAAAGCAAACCATTACTAAGGAATTCTTTTCCAGCTGGTGCTTTCTATGATTCACAAATTTTATCAGGGTGTCAGTTTTGCCACACCTTGCAACTGCTGGCTGTCCACTGGAGTCTAACTTCTCTTCCACACTGAGATAATTAAAAAGTTTGCTGGGTCAAAGCCAAGCAGAGGTTTTGTCTGTAAACACATCTATTTACTGAAGATAAACAAAATGTCCTGCTAATGACCGAGTACTTGAGTATCTCCTGAGAATCTTTTGAGTTGGAAAGGGACCCATAAGGATCATTGAGCCCAACCCCTGACTCCACACAAGGCCAGCCAAGACAGAGCATGGGACTGAGGGCATTGTCCAGCTTTTTGCAAGGAGTTTCAGATGTGAATTTAAAGGTATGCTGAAGTGTATAGAAATATGTCTAATACATTTTAATGAATTATTATTTATTGCAATAATTAACTCAGGCAAGTGAGACAATCTGCAAATGCAACAATTATGATAAATAGGCAATACAGCAAATCACAGAATATCCTGAGTTGGAAGGGACCTATAAGGATCATTGAGCCCAACCTCTGGCTCCACAGATTGCCAGCTAGGTTAGAGCATGGGACTGAGTGGATTGCCCAGGCGCTTCTTGAACTCAGTCAAGCTCTTGGTGCTGTGACCACTTCCCTGGGAAACCTGTAGTTCCAAGAGGTACTAATTCAAACCCTCTGAATCACAATATGGTACAGATGCAAAATAAAGCAGAGCCAATATATAGGAGGCAACAGATGGAATTCCTGCATCACAGAACAAATCGCCATGGAATACATCTGGAAATTATCAGGAAAAAACAAACAATCAAAGAGGTTGCCTTAAACCTTAGAGCTTGCTAATCACAAGTCATTGGTAAAAGAAGCTGGAAATCAGAGATACAGCAGGTATTGCAAGCAGAAATTAGTATGACTAGAAAAAGAAAGGATATGCCAATACTTGATAGTTGGTATAATTTGGATGGATACTGTGTCCTTAAGGGGAGGCTGAGGACCTGTGGAGCATGGTGAAGGACTGGTGCTTGCAAGGGTTAATTAAATGTGTTCTCAGGCAGGAAAATGCATAGAGCATACAAGATAGTGCAGAGTTCAAAAAGGGTTGAACTGTTCTAGTTGGATGCTTGGGCATTTTAAGTGCCTCTACATGGCAAACTAAATCTATGTAGAAATATATGTCCAATGCAGATGCAGCGCAGGACACCCACTCGCTCCTGTCTAGGTGCTTTGCAGGGTCAGGGTGCTGTGCTGGGTGGGGAATGCCTTCTGCTTCAAGGATCTGCTGCTCAATGGGGCTATGCCCTCTGTGGTGATGCTTGTATAGACACTTAGCCAAAGTGAGCCACTTCATGATGATTTGTGTAAAGGAAATCCTTGTTTCAGTCAGATCAGAGGAGAATATTGACCTTGTTTAGTGGCAGGAGGGAGCACCTCTTCATTTAGTTCTTAGTTTTCTCTGGTAGGCTCCTCTGGCTTATCTTGCTTGACCCATGCACTGAGAAGAGATTCCAGGTCCTCATGTTACATTTCAGATCATGGTCCGAAAGCCAAACAACTCACATATAGGGACCACCTTATAAAATTTGCATATGCTTTTGGTCTTTAACAATATTGGCCCTAGATCACCTATGGTTCTGATACAAAGGATTTCTTAATTGTCCTGGGATGCACACTGTGGTGGTTTAGCCCCAACTCTAGGCCAGACATCCACCAAAGTTGCTCTATCAGTCCCCTTTTCAGTTGGACAGGGGAGAAAATACATGTTGAGAGGCTTAGGAGTCGAGATAGGGACAAGGAGAGGTCATTCCGCAATCAGCGTCACAGGCAAAACAGACTCAACATGGAATAAAGGACAGAAAACTCTCTAATTTATGACACTGCCCTGCACACCCAGTGACACCAGAGTCGGATAATGAGAAGTGCAACCAGATCTCAAAGCACCTCTCCCCACCCCTCCCTTCTTAGCAGACTTCACTTTAGTAATGGTTTTGCTCTCTTCTTCCCCGTTGCCCCACTCCATGGCAAGGGGAGGGGCAGGGACTGGGGTTTTGGTCAGTTCCTTACCAGTTGTTTTCCTTCTCGGCAGGGGGGGCATTTCTCACACCCTTCCCCTGCTGCATGGTGGGGTCCCAGGCCTTCACAAACTTCTCCAATGTGAGTCCTTTTCCACAGGGCTTCAGCTCTTCACCAGCTGCCCCAGTGTGGGTCACTCTATGGGGTGCAGTCATAAATCATCGAATGTCTCTCAGTCTCTCAGACTGCTCCAGCCTGGTCCTCCAAAGGGTCACCAGCCTCCCCCAGCAAACCCGCTCCGATGTGCGTCTCTTGCTCACCTCTGTGTCTCTGTCTCTCTCCATATGCTGCAAGTGCTAGCAGAGGCTTGCTCCAACACAGGTCACAGCCTCTTCTGTATGTCTCCACTTGCTGCATGTGAGGTATCGGCCTTTTCCATGGGCTGCGGCAGTGCATCCGCTCCACCATGGGTTTCTCCATGGGCTGCAGAGACATCTTTCTCTCCTGGCACACGGAGTGCCTCCTCCCCCTGCTTCCTTGGCCTTGGTGCCTGCAGAGTTCCTTACATCTTCTCACTCCCTACTCTGGTGGCAAAAACCCGCTGCTTGCAATTTTTTTCCCCCAGTGGCGCTGTGACCTTTGCTGATGGGCTCGGCCTTGGTCAGCAACGACTCTGGTCTTGAGCCGGGTGGTGTTTGCTCTATCAGGCCTGCAAAGAGCTTCCGGCTGCTTCTTGCAGAAGCCACCGCCCCCCTTCTCCACCAGAACCTGTTATTTTGGAATTCTGTTGGGTTTTTTTTAGGATCTGCCCCTGCCTAAAAAAAGGTGCTAAAGGAGTATATCCAACTCAAGATATTTTACATGAGCAAAGGTAGCTTTGAGTAATAGCTTAAAAAAAAATTATAGTAGTCAAGATGGGGAAAATGTAGTTCTCATTTACGTGGTCAAGTCAAATAAAACAAATTAGGTCTCAGCTAGTCCTTTATTTCTGTACCATATTTATAGTTCCCATATGTAAGATTTGTCAGTCTTATGAGAATGGCCAAACTAGCCCTAACTACCTCTGGTTTAACTTGAATTTAAATGCTCTTATGTGCCTATTTTTATAGAAATAAAATCTCTTCAGGGTTAGCTTATTGTTTTTCTAACTTGACATTTTTCGTATGTGTAATGTTTTAGTCCATATAATTCAGATTTCTTTTTCTAATTTAGCTTTAGTAAAGTGGAATTTAGCTTTAGTAACATGGCAAGGATTAGTCTATAAAACTTTGCTGGAGGAAACAGAGTCTAAGGAAAATATTATCAGAAGCAGAGAGATGTGAAAAGTTTGAGATATGAACCACCATTTGAGCCATATATTGTTCTATTTAGCAAAAATTTGCTGTAATAAGAATGGTGGCAATGACATTTAGACTGCATCAATATTCACATAAATATAATTCATTTCAGTTTGCTTTCTGAGTTTACTGTGATGCTCAAGGTGCCAGCAATGCATTACCATGTAATGAAGGCAGTAAAACTGCAGTGAAGAAGCCTGTCCTGTCCTCAGTGGTCCATTATAAAAATCTTGCACTCATGTAGTGTTTACAGCCCTGTAAGAGTCATGATTATTATCACTGAGCATTGAGACACATCATACAGCCATGGCAAAAGGAAGATGTGCTTTTTACTTTATCAGTTTGTTGTTTGAAACCGTTGGCTTCTGTTTCAAGCAGATAGGGTAGCTACCCATCATTAATCCAGAAAGTAAAGCAAGTATAAGCTCATTTGACAGAGACAGCTCTTTAGCAGAAGAATGGAACAGCATATTTGGGCCTATAATGTTATATGCTTTCATTATACACTAGCGGTTTGTCTATCTCCTTAAAAGCTTGATGGGTCACAATAAGAAATGGGACAGGGCTTAGGAAATTTTACAACTGTATTGTAAAAAATTTCTCAACAAACATCTTCAAACCACTCTGTCCCAGGGAAGAGCTTGGTGACACATTTATTTGCAGACTGTGCCCGGGAATTTTTTGCTCCTGCTCTTATTAGGTATTCCCAACAGGGAATGACACTAAAAAAGGAAGAAATGCAAGAATTATTTGGAGGGGTTCAGTGAAGGAAATGTAAAAGTTCTGACAAAGGAAACTGCCCTAGAAAGTATTGTAAACAGACTGTAAGTAGGGAAAGTCCTCCTAGGACTCAAGCTAACAGATGTGAGCAGCACTGAGGTGCCAGTAACACCTTCACCAGTTAAATGTGAACATAAACAAATAAATGGGAAGAACCATTGGTAATTTTTAACCTCAAAAATCTGTATTTATAAATCCATTTACTGAGACTAGTTTTTTATGTTTTGGTATGAGCTTTCTACTTGCTGAACCTACATAAATTCTCCCAAACTTTTCTCTTGCTCCCCTAGAAAGTATCTGGCTTGTTAACACTTACTTTTCCCTGCAGCATCATCTGTTAGCTTGCAACAACTTTCATTCCATTTGTAGGTCATGTTGAAACAATCTTCTTCAGATGAAGATTCATGGTGCCATTTGCCACCCTTGCAGTGGAGAAAGAAAACTTCTGTCTAACTGAGTAAGACTGTATTACAATAGAAAAGAAATACATGTCATGGGTTTTCCCTCAAATTTGCTTTTCCATCCTCATCCACAGAGTACTTTGCTGAATAGGGAATCTTGCCTTAGCTCCTTTTGGTTACCAGTTTTATAAGTACAGATATACACAAGAGCAAAACATTAGTGCAATAAAACAGAATGCTTAATTTTAATGCTTTTTCTTGATTCCAAATGTCAGAATTATTTTCTGCTCACTGAGCTGGGGAACACATAAAGAGTAAGGCTTACGCTGCCTGGCGGGGAAGGCACTTTGTCAAAGTGCAGCTCAAATCCCTGCTTCATGGGATAATGTCTGCTTGTTAACAAATGTCTAGCTGCACTGGGAGACATTAGCTTCTGAACAATGTGGGAGCTGGGGCATTCTGCAGACACACAGAGGTTCAAATCCCAATTTTGAATCAAGCTTGGAACCTTTGCTCCCAGATCATCAGGGAAGTGGATGTAACGTTAAAATCCCCAGGGCTGCAATTACCCCTGAGTTTATTTGAGAAAGTAATGACCTGCCTTAAGCTTCAGGTGAAGGTGTTGGGCAGCAGACCTGAGCATGCAGAGCTGTCTGCGGGACGCTTCTCAGCAGGAAGGAGGTGATCTACACAACCAAATCTTCCTGGGGATATTTCTTACTGCCTGCCTCCTGGAGAGTAGCACTGCTGCGTAGCATAGACTGAAAAGGCAGCGTGGAAGAGAAATTTGCAAATTTTCACCAGTGTGTCAGCTACAGAGAGCCTGGCAGTACGGTGTGGCAGTCCTGAGCCATGCACTCAGATCTGACACACAGCAAGCTTTCTGGACAATAGTTCAAGGACTGATTTTTGTTGTGCATTTCTGAAGTAATTGCCAAGGCACTACACCTCAGATCGTGGCTGGCATTTTCGCTTGTGCAAATGTGCTCCTCTTGGAGTGCATCTCACTTAGAGAGCCGTGTCGGTCCACAGCTGCACAATATTGACTGTAAAGAACTTATTGTGTCTGTTAATCATGAGGCTAATTTCCCTCCATGTCTCTCTCTCTGGTCTCACCATTGTAAAGGATACTCAAGCTGTGCGATAGTAAAAAATTCATGTACTGTTTACCCGAGATTCACCGTTAATCTGGGGTGAATATTCACCTTATTATATATAGTGATACACTCCATTTCCAGACCTTCAAGTCTTTGAAGCCTTTGGAAATTGTTGACATTTTTAATTACAGGCTGAAGGTTACATTTCTATTGCTTGGCTTTAAAATGAAAAAAAAACCAGTACAAGCTGGTCTTTGCCCGGATGAGGACAACGTTTTAGCTCTGGCAGGCCACCCAGCACCTATCTAAAGCTAAGCACAAGCAGAAAATGAAAACTATCTTTGTCACTTCTTGATAACCACCAAATAAAAAGTTTAATACTTTTTCTTAAACCTTTGATACAGGAAAACCAAATGCATATTCCCTCTACTAATCTGTTTGAACAGAAACCTCTTACTTGCCCCACTGCTATCACTCAAGAGAGGGGCTGCCGGTCGGACACAACACTATTTCTCTAATCACTTCAAGGACCATTGGAGAATGACTGTACTGTTTTATTTAATACCCTGCTTGAGAGCAAAAGCCTCTACTGAGAAGCACAGAGAAAACCATACGCTCTGCTTTCATGCCCGCAGAGGCAATTTAGTTAAATTACAAAATGGTTTATCTCTGGCTCCTTTGCCCATGCTCCAAGCTGGCCAAAAATGCTCCAGCCCAAAAGACAAGTGTCTTGCACACAAGAGTGTCACCGTGCCCAAGCTCATATACATTGTCAGGAGGCACATGCTACCTGCTGGCCTCAGTAGAACCAGTATCAAGAGACATAAGAAGAGAATCCACAAGCAGAAGAGTGTACATATGTTGACATGACAAATATGTTTTTGAATAAGGGAGACATCTAAACATGAAACCACAAGCATACAGACAGATGTTTTTATTGATGCAATGGCTAAGTAGAGGCAAATTTATGAGATGTTAAGTAACGATGTGCTTTTTGTTGAAGAAAAAAATCAGAGCAGTAAATGACAAATTATTGTCAGGAATAAGACCCGAGTTCCCAGCTAAAGGTACTGAGTAGATCCCGTGAAATGCAAACCAAAAGAGGAACGCAAACTGTCAGACCCAATTAACAGAGCCTCCTACTGCCTGTGTTTAATGTCAAAAAATTATGAGACATCCACAGGGAGACAGCTGTTAGACGCTCAGAGATACTGTTACTGACCTCAGTAGGAAAGGTTAACATGAACCATGAATCTGAATATCATCAGCATGCTTATGGTAATGAAAGCCATATGACACAATCAATGCTTCAAGGAGGTTTAAATTTAATGAAAGATCAGAAAGGTTCAGGACAGAGCACTGAGGTACACTGACACTCACAGAGCATACAACTGCAAAAGGCTTGATAGGCATGTGGCATCGAAAGGGTGGCTATAGGGTAGAGACCCAAATCTTGTCCCAACCTATGGAATTTCTCAGATGACAACTGCTGAAGCAGTGCCAAAGGCAGCTGCTCAGCTGAACAAACCTGAAGAAAATCTGCAAAATGTCAATCAAGATCCTCGTTTCCCCACAACAACTGCCCTAAAAACACAAATCCACCTGCCTTTGTGCTAAACAAACATTCGGTTCAAAACTACGTGTGCTGAAGGATGTGCAGAAGGAAAGTCCATCACACAAACTGCAAGTTTAATGAATTAACAAAGATACTAAAGGCTTTCTTTCAGTTGTAATGGGACCTTCATGTCAGGCTTAGAATGTGAAAACCTGGAGTCTGGTGTGAATCCAGAATGACTCACAGAAATAATAAAAATGAGAATTTTAAACATGGTTTCTTTCACTGACAGTTCAAACTCTTAAATTAGGCCCATCGCAGCATAGATAAATAATCTTTCCCCATTCTAACAATTAATTCCATAGCTTTTGCTCCCCTACCTGACCAAAACACATATTATGTTACTGGCAGACAACGAATGTATCGACATACTAGTTCTGGTTTGAACTCTGATGTAGACTCCCAATAGGGAGACTTGAAGTATTGTTAATTATATGTAAAGATTCATATAAATTGAGCCATGCATTGTTATATTGCATTCCTGAATATTCAAAAGGTCAATAAACTTTTTCTTCTATTGAGACATATTTCTATTACTTCATTGTTCACCTTTGTCACAAAGACTTTTTAAAGGCTCTGAGGTTATTTGAAAGCTAGGCTGAGCTATACAATCTAAAATAGGCAGTATAGGGAACAGTCATTTACAGACAAGGAAATGACTAATTGGGCTGGACTTGAACTTCAGTTCAGCGGTGTCTCTGATACTATTTCCTGTCAATGATTTTTAAGGAGACAGAAGTGCTGTAAGAAATACAACTGGAGTCTCTCTGAGAGGGTATAGACATCTCTGGATGTTTCAGAATCCCCTTATAGGAAAAAAAAAATAAAAATCAGCACAAAGAGTCATTGGATATCCATTTCAGTAATTAACAGCCATGCCATTCAGGAACACAGGACAGACAATTGCCAATCCTGTATGTGACTTGCTGTATGTATTTTGCACAGAGAAACTTCATAGGTAAGATTTTTACAGCACATTGCTGTGACTATGCAGCTGTTTCCTTTGCTCGCTTGGAGAGTTTTAATGTAACATGAAATTTATAGAATATTTTCAAGAATATTTCAGTGCCTGGGTTGATAACACTGGCTCATCGTTACACTACTTGTAAACCTATATAGCACATACCAAAAGCAAGCAACTACTGGTTTCAGTGGACTTCCAGACTAGTCCAACTCATAAAAATCTTGTGGCCTTATTGGCAGAGAAAGTCATCTCTAATTGTGTTTTTTTTTCACCAGTCTTTAAGCTCTAGCTCTGCTCTGTCTGTGAAAATGGTAGCTCTCATTGCACTGGAATTTATTTAAAATCTGTCCATCCTGGGACAACATCATGAAATATTTTGATTGGAAAAATAATTATTAACTGTTCTTTTGTGTATGGAAATTATCTTGGCTTATTTTTCATTTTTTTTTTTTTTTTCTCCATTCTAAACCTACGAGGTAGTCCCACAGTTTGGCCTTCCTGGCTGCTTGCCAGTCCAACTTCAATAGGAAAGGTGGTGGTGAAAGCTCCCCCTGCTCTCCAGGATCCAGTGGATAGGATGCTCTCCAGGTGTGCCAAGGTGGCCAGCTGCTCCACAGGAGGAACACCTGTAAATCCAGGGCCACCCATTAGCTGTGTAAGTCACACAATCACTCCTCTGGGTGTCCAAGTAAAGGAAATTATTTCAGGCACTGCATCACATTTTCCCAGTAGACCTGCTGCAGAGGTAGCTCCCTGAGCAAACAGAGACTCTGATGCTAGGGCAGCCGAGCATGAAACTGGCCTGTCCTTGGCATGACAATGCTGGCGAGCTCTTGTTTCAAAGCCTAATGTGTCCCCATATAGGGTCTAGAGCTCTTCAAGCCCCTAGATGAGGATGGAAACTTTGACTTCTGGCCTCTCGGGCATTGTGGCAACACCTGTCACATCACCATGGGTCCCATGCTGAATGCCTGTCCCACTGGACGTTTCTCCATGTGCACAGACACACACATGTTCACATGCTAATGTTTATTTAATCTTTTTTTTCTATGCAAAAGTATCATCAACATAACTACATTATTAACCTGTTCATTATACATTGTGCATAGGTAGAAGATCAAGGACAAGACTCTGAGTGGTATTTCAATAGGTTAGCCTGAGTATCTTTCTCTGCAAGCATGCATAAAGCATGTCACGGCATGCTCGGGAATTTTTATGGAAAGGCATTTGTCAGAGGACCCGAATGGAGACTAAGCAAACTATGAAGAACATGCCCAGCTAGCAGAGTCAGCCAAGAGGTGCAGCACCTGGTGCAGAAGGGTGGGTGAGAGTGGGACAGAAACCCTATACATGTCCTTGGCAATAGTTCTGACATGCCTCAAGGCACAGTCCCCAGCACCCACTTGAACAGTGCAGGTCCAGGACACCAAAACATGCCCGGTGCCTCTCTCTGTGGGCCAGGGCAGAGGGACTCCCCACCTGCAGCCCACATGCACAGGGGAAGACTCAATGTCAGCAGGGAAAGGAGCTGGGAGAGGAGGTCAGCAGGCTGCATGGCCTCTGGGCTGATGAAAACAAAAGTGATCCAAATTTCTTTTGGACTCTGTGGGTTCAGGGGGTCTGAGGGACAGGCAGTCTGTGCCTATCAGTTTTGGAGACAAAATAGCAAAGGTTGGGAGCTCATGACTTTGGCCATCAGCGGAATGACTCTGCCTCTAGGTCTGCACCTACTCAGTGGGTTCAGTGGCCTGGTAGCAGCCAAGGGGTTGGGAGCTCTGCCTAACCCAGCACTGCAGCTACTGAGCCTGAGCCCCATGGCAGCATGTGGAAGAAACAACTAGTCGCAGCAGTGGGACGGTCCCTCCTATGGGGATGGAGGCCCCCATCTATCAACCTCACCTGCTTTTGTGGGAACTTGCTGCTTGCTAGAGGCTAGGAGGAACTTCTGAAGCTTGTCTTCCATTACTCTCTCACATTGGCACCAGCAATGAGTGTAGGGGAGACCTGGAAAGTATCAGTCATGGCTACACAGCTCTCAGGGTAAGGGCGAGAGGCACGGAAGTCCACATGTGTGTCATTTCTCTTCAGTGCTGTCAAAGGGCAAGAGGGTGGATCCTGCAGCTCCATGCTGGGTTGTGCACCTTGGATTGATGAGGACTGTCTGGAAGAGATAGTGTCCAGCTGACCAAACAGCAAAAGCTTCTTTGCTAACAGCTTAACAAATACCTGGAGGAGAACTGAGGGATAGAAATGATGACCTACAGTCAGGAGAGGAAATGATAGACTGGGCTGGTGACCAAAAGATGCGGGATGATGGTCACAAGAGAGATTTCTTAATCAACAAAATGGGGCTAAAAGAGGCCCCGGTCAAGCATATGTATAGAGATAAGCAAGTGCCAAGAGGACAGCAAATGATATGTGTGCTAAATAAAGGAACAATGAGGTGGATTAAAAATTGGCTGAATTTCCAGACTCTCATGGTTGTGGCCAGTGGCAGAAAGCCCAGCTGGAGACGAGTCACAGGTGAACAGTTCTATTGTCAATACTGTTTAGTATCCACGTCAATGGCCCAAATGCCAGGACAGAGTGCACTCTCAGCAAGTTTGCAGGTGACACAAAACAGGGAGAGGTGACTGAAACCCTGGATGGATATGCTACCATCCAGAGTGACCTTCACAGGCTGGAGAATGGGCGACAAGTTACTGCATGAAATTCAGCCAAAGCAAATGCAAAAATTCCTGCATTTTTTATTCCTGGGGAGCAATAACATGAGTCACTTGTGGGGGCCAAGTGGCTGGGAATCAACTTAGTAGAAGAGGACCCTTGTCATCCGGTGGACATCAAGCTGACTGTTAACCAGCATGGCAAAAGCAGCCAACGGCATCCTGGGCTGCTTTAGGCAAAGTGTCACCACCAGGTCAAAGGAGTCTACATACTCAACTCTGGTGAGACACCTCTGAAGTGCTGGGTCCAGGTCAGACAAGAGAGATATGGAGGTACTGGAATGAGTCCAGTGAAGGTCCACAAAGGTGATTAAGAGACTGGAGCATGTTCTGTACAAGGAAAGACTGCGCAAGCTGTGAGTATTCAGTCTGGAGATAGGAAAGGTCAGGGGGATCTTTTCTATGTATACCAGTACAATGAGGAGTAAAGACAAATGAGCCAGTCTCTGTTTGGTGGTGCCCAGTGCTGAGACAAAGGGCACAAACTGAAACACAGGAAAATCAGTTGAAAAAAGAAAAAAAAATCTTTCTTCCTCACAGGGTCATCAGACATTGGCAAAGGTGGCCCAGAGAGGCTGTGGAGTCTCTGTGGAGATAACAAACTGGATGTAGTCCCACACAACCTGCTCTGTCTGACCACATTCTGAGCAAAACTGTTGGAGAAGATGATCTCCAGACATCTCTTTCAACCTCCACTACACTCTGGTATGCCTGTTTAAGCCAAAAGATGCTAATATTTTAGAGATGTGGTCATTCAAAAAATGCTTGTAATAAAGCCTTATGCCAGATGACATGAACTTTGCCCTTATCCCACCTGTGTGTGCTGATGTACGAGGGGTTTTTTCATGCAGAAAAGCGCCCATGCAGAAACCTCAGACAAAGGAAAAGACTGGTATGCTCAGAACTAATGCAAACACACTCATTTCATTAGGCATTTTATTAGCTCATCTCTTATCCTGTACTTGTATACTGCATAAGACAATGAAGCTTAAGCCTCGTTTGATGTCTTTTGTCCAATGATAAATAAAAATACGTGTTAGCTATAACAAAGGGCAGGCAACAATGGATACCTATAAATTCCTTATGGTTTTCAGAGACAACGCACTTATTTGACACACTAATAAAGCAGACTGTTTTTGATAAAATTGAGTGATAATAAAGGGTAAAATTCTGCATATTAAATGTTTTTGTAACACCATTCTGGTGTACTCAGCGAGAGTTTCCAGTTAATGCCCCATACAGAAGGGAGGAAAAAAAATTAATCTCACACAAATTTTAAAGAATATTAAACAATCCAATCTCACTTGGCAGGGATTTTGCCATCCGCTAAGAAAGTACCCATTTTTGGGGTCAGCAATGAATGGCTTGTCTGCAGCAGAGGGAACTTTTAACATTTCAGCTAAGTTCACCAGCCAGCGCGTCACTACCAGCTTTGACAATTACCCAAAGGAACGCAGAAATTGTCAGAGCATCTGTTTTCCAGCACTTGCATATGTAAAGGCTTTCTAAAAACACAGGTACTTGGATCCCTGAACACTTCCTGCAGTACCAAGGATAGGGAAGCAGAGACTATGGTTTTCTTTCCTCTCCGTATCCCATTTACTATTTATTAGTAATTTTGCCTATTTTATAGTGTTTTCAGATACACTCCTTGCTCAGTCCTTTTTATTTTCTTTTCCTATGTTGCAAGTGCTGTTTTATTTCATTTCTCCCCTTCTTCCCATTGTAGCATCTCAGTTTTAAAGCTAAGAATCTGGATCCTCTTTGGACCTGATGAAACATCTGAATCGTTTTGGCTATGATTTTGAAAACTCTCTCTGACATCCCCCCTGCCCCCGCCCTCCATGGCCTTTTCCTGCTGTGGAAAGGATGATCCAAAAGCAAATTGAAAGCTGACGCCTGCCCAGCTCCATGCCTGCTGTCTCTGCATGTCGCCGAGACAGTGGTTGTATGTGGGAAAGAGAACCACGGTAAAAAACATTGTACAGCAAGACCATTTGAAGATGGGGAAAAAAAGAAAGAAGAGGACCTCAAGACTTTATGCAAAAGAGACTCCTCTGAGATTATGGGGAAAAAACAGAAAAATGAGGAAAAAATGTCTGTGGGGAGCAGGTGTGCCTGTGGGGACACTTTTTGAGAAGGAATAGAGATGTGAGGAGAGTGGAAACTAACAAAGAGACATATTCCCATCTGCCTTTCATCTGGTTCTGAAAAAAATGCTCATGATATACTCTTAGGCATGTTGTCAGATGAAAAGTAACTCAGAAGGGAAAATGATGACAGATTTACAACATAGTTATTAGAGAGCCCAACCAAAGCTGCAAAGGGCCATGGGGTAACAATGAAGGGCAGCCATTGCTCACAGCAGCTGGATTTAGATTTGATATCCTGTAGAGAGAAATGCCTCTCAGTCCCGAGAACTAGGTGGATTTTTTACTTCCTTGTGCCCTTTATCACATCTCACTAGGGGAACGCATTGCCTTTGGTTTCACAGTCATTTCAATCAAGGTCTCAAACTTCTTCAGGATGGCCTTTCAAAACAGCAAAAAGGTGTAAAATGTCAAGGAAATTTTATAAAAGCTTTGGAGTTAAATGGGTAGGTTTAATTCCTCATTATGTCAATAATTTGCTCTGTAATTACAGCTGATACAGTAATAAAGATAAATGACAGTCAGCTAAAATTGTCTGGAAGCATAATTGTCTCCTTAAATCACACAAAGACAACCATTTGCATATGGCAAAATCCTGGCGTGTTCTTTAGCAGTCCTGTCACTCGTGCTGATTTCCCAACAATACGCCAGCCTAATTTGGTTTGGGTTTGTTTTTAGGAACACATGTAAAAATGATCCAGACTCTCCGGTCATTCATGCTGAGACTGGATTTGGTTTATGCTGCTTTCTGTGGGACACCAGCCTTTTTATGTTTCAGGGATAATGCCCTGGCCCAAGCTGCCCACGTGAACAGGCACCGGGTTGGCCCTGCTAGAAAGGCTTTTCTGCCTCCCAGCAGTGCCTGTCTCGCCCTCAGCTTTCCAGGGGCCTTGAGAACAGATTCCCAACCCAACCCTTTTCTCTCCAGCTCTTACACCTCACACGCTGTCCGCAAAACCCCAAGTAGGGCCACATGGATCTTGCCACTCTTGGTGTTGCCCCACTATATAACAAACTGCTAAATGGGAAGATCTCAGTTCCCTGGGGCTGCTTTCTTTCCCAAACATGAACACAGCTCTGTCTGGGAACACTAAACACTAATTACTTCCTATGCACCTTCTGCTGCTTAGTTAAGGGGCTAGATGATTTTTTTTTTAATTTTTTTTTAAAAAAGCTGATTTTTGACAGTGTATCAACAATGGGTATGTCATGTAGAACCTGAGGAACTGTGGACTGCACAAAGACTGCGTATAACAGTATGACACATTTGTGCAAAGGCTGCCTCTGCCTGTCCCTATCTATCTATCTATCTATCTATCTATCTATCTATCTATCTATCTATCCAACCATCTACCTACTTAACTACCTATGTACTTACCTACCTATTTATCATCTCTCTCTCTTCATCTGCCTGTATGTATTACTTGTATTTTCACTTGTGCTTTAGTGTGATCAGGAATCAGTAAAGGTCAGTTACAGCTGAAATTCAAAGACCGTCTTTGAATTAAACCCGAGACCAGCCTGTTGCAAAGAACTCTCATCTTACTACGCAGAAGAAATAAACCAAATGTGACAGGAATTCACAGGGGCAGAAAACTTTGAGTTGGTCTGGTTGGTATTAACCACCTCACTGCCCCAGCATAATGAAACTCCATCAAACACAATGAAACTCTAGAAACTGCTAGGATTATGCGAGCTGCCTCCTACAAAGCAGATTTGTACTTTTGCTGACTGGTGAAAGCCAGTGGAAAACCTACTGTCTGCTGCTAATGGAAATTATCAACACCTTCTTCAAAGAAGGCAGCTTGTCAGGCTCCCTGGAAACATCCACAGTTTCAAAGAGAATAAGGAAGTTAGAAAAGCCACATCACCCATTTCTCTGTTTCCAGCCTGAGAAAATTGCCGAGAGGCAGAGAATGAAAAGCATATGACATATGCCATCATGCTTTGGAACTGGGCTGAACTGGTCCTCAAGGTATGACAATATTCCTTAGGACAATGAATACCAATCACATCCTAAAGCTCCTATTTGTGTCTCTCAAGCTCCAGAACTGCAGAACACAAGCTACAGAGTCATCACAGCTGGAGTAATTGGTATTACCATGGTTTTAATTATTAAAAATTAAATTATTAACGAAAGTCAGTGACTCCTGGTAGGCAAAAATCTTTCTAGCCCAAACGCTCTTTTTTTCATATTTTCAAAATATAAACATAATATTTGGGATTGTGATGGGATGTTATGTGATGTCAGGCCCACAGGAGGCTGGTGATGCTGTGATGTAGCCAGTGATGTTGTATGATCGCTTTCTCTCTAGGAGAAATCACCAACTGGATGAAAAAAAGGCAGGCTCAGACTGCCAGACTTAAATAATGCTACCTGGGAGAAAAGAATGAACTAGCTGAAATACCATACTCCATTTCCATGTTTTCCTCTATTTACGAGACTGGATAGAAGTGGATGCATTTGACAATTGTCTGGACAATTGATGTTAGCCATGAAAAAATGCTTTATTTTATTAGCCAGCAGTGAAAATAATCTCATCCAGTTTAAGATCACTCAAAATACAGTTGTGAGTTTAGCTAATCATCTAGACTCCTTCTGTATTCTGTGGAGGCTCACAGACACTTATGAAAAGGTGATTCATACTACCCTGGGTATTAAGCAGAGGGTGAAATAATCGCTCTTTAGAGGTGTCTGTCCTTCTCCCTTGGCTATAGCAAGAAGCTAAGTGCTAGTTTAGGCTAAATGATTAGCATTTAATTGGTAGGCAAGATTAATCCCTGTTCATTTTAAAACTTCCCTGCCTGCAACATGCCTTCCTGTGAATCCTGTAAGATAATTTGGTATTGCCTAGGGGTGGAAATAAGGCGTATTTCAAGCTCTGGAACATAGAGGCAGACTTCGTCCTTGTGCTAAGCTCCTGGAGCCACATTAACCCTTTCTCTCAACTTTCTCCTGGTTTCCAGTTTGTCCCTGTGGTGGGTGGGACACCTGCAGTTTGCTTGTCACTGGTAACAATGAGCTGGGTCTTACAGAAACACAAAGATAACCTGGGCAGGGCCCTAAGAGATGGAAGATTTTTTTTTCTTGCTGCATTTCTGTTATTTAGGGGCTTCGTGTTGAAAAGGGTGGTAATCTCCTTGCTTTTTTCAAGGTGTAAGAGTGACCCAGAGACATTTAAAGGCCACAGCCTATCTTACAGGATAAGGATTAAAAATGATAGACTGAGAAAGGGTTTTTAAAATTATGGCCAAGTTGAAGCCATAATTTCATCAAGCCTGATGAAGAATGTCATATGAGGATGGGTGGAAATCACTCTACCTTCTGCCTCCTCTAGCTTTTTTTCCCTCCTACTCTTCCCTGTAATTTTCAGCTCATGATGAGTTCTCCATGTATTTTAATAACATTTTTTTGCTGCCTGAATTCTACTTTCACTGAATATCCACCTTGGCCTCAATAATCAAGTGGCTTTTTCAATAGTGGTACATCAAATTGCAATTGTGTAGTACAGACTTTGGATCACAATCCTTCCTAGGTTTTTTTTTTTTTGTTTGGTGTGAATCTGGTGCTTTCCACCGTCCTTGTGCAGCACTGACTGGAGTCATTGACCTTTCCTAGGGGAGAGTCATATAACGCAGCTTCAGGTTTCTTTTGCTGAGCTTTACAACAGTAGTAACGTAAGAATTTATTGCTTGATACACAGGAACAAAATCTTGCCACTTAATAAAGCTATTAAACACTCTGAATTTTTCCCACATAAGAGATCAAACTTACAACATTACCCAAACTTCCCTGGCACTACTAGTCAGTATTTAATGCCATTGTACAGACTCATATGGTTTGTCCATAGATTTTATAATCCTGGAAGATACTGTGTCTGGAAAGTGTTTTTATTGAAATTCAATATGTCCTAGATATTGCCATCAAAGATTAAACATCACTCTATCAACAGTGCTTATTGGGGAACAACACCTGGTATATATGCAGCAAAGGTTATTATATTTCCCTTTCACAGTAGAGGGTTTTAAGTCTTAACAAAGGACTAGCTTTTTATAGCTGAGATTATAGGTGAGAATATAACAAGCAGAGAGAGGTTTTTCTCTGTTTATTAAATTATCTGATGATTTAAACAGTAAGGGGGAAAGATGTTTTTCCCTAAAAAGCTTCTTTTTCACCCGAAACAATTATATATGCCAAGTTATAAAAGCATTACTGAGAAATTTTCCACTTCCATTGTTACAGGTATATCTATTTCTCAAAAAAGGGATTTTTGATTTGTTTAAATCTTGAATTGTGTGTTTTCATGTGCAGATGAAACTAGATTAAGTAAAAGTGGAATTAAGTTAAGATTTATTATATTTAAAACCATAATTCCATTACAGCAAAAGCTGGGACAACTTCAGTATAAAAACTCTCTATTCCAATCTTTGAACCCACCTTGAGTGCACACTTAGGAGACAGACTTGCACTGGAAAGTCCTGGTTTAAGTCATTGGCTGAAACTAAGTTTTAGTGCTGAGGGAGATACAACCCAGGGGCCAGCTCTGCCAGATGCCTCGTTTAGCCTGGCTCAGTGCTGCTCCTGCAGAAGTGCTGCTGGGGATCCCTTGGACCTCTCCTAAGCTAAGAAAAGAAAAATGAGAAAGGCATGAGTGAACCTGTAATGCTTAGTCCAGAACTTCGGAGAGAAATATTGATGTGAAGACTGGTGGGGGGAAGTAGAGAGGCAGACGATGGCAGCTCAGCAAGATAATGGTCCAGCCACGCCATGAGGGATGGCACTTCCCTGCCTGACTGATGGCTGAAGGGCCAGCAGAGCCTTGCCAATAAGCATATTAGTACTTACTAGCCAATAACTACACACTGTGTACTCAGAAACTATGTACAGTCCTTCCTCAAGTCTTTGCATGGGCTGAAGACTGCCCCATTAATGGATCCCCCACTGGAGAGGGGTTACAGCTATGCTGATATGCTCCAAGGGAGCTGGATCCATAGCTGGTGCCCAGTGGCATGCCTTGCTCCTGGGCACCAGCTACCTCCTGGAGCCAGCCCTCAACCTGCCCTGGCATACTCAGACCAGCGCCTGGCATCCTCCAAAGGGTACATTCCTGCTCCTTCTTATGGCTGCACTCACAGTGGTCTTGTGTATGAGGGTGAACCCCCAGACTGGGGACTGGCCTTCAAGGCCACTCTCCACAGAAAAGAGAGAAGCAGCCAGTCTCTGGGCTTAAAGCCACCAATCCAGCTGTCAAGATACCAAGCTGCAAAAACTGTTCAGTTATTTAGGAAAAATATTAAAGGTAATTAATATATAGTGTGAAAACACACACATGTATTTGCTGAATATATGCTCTGAATGACAAGTGGACTGAGATGAAACTGTTCCTTAAAGAGCTAAGACCCTCATCCAGGTCCTGCAAGCACCTTGTCCTCCTATTAGACATAACTTAAGCTACTCTAGCTGTTCCCCTGGAACAAGCTGAGTGGCAAGCTGAGGCTTGCTACTAAGCACTCCACAGGGTACGTAGTGCTGACCTCAGCAAGGCTGGCAGCCCTGGGCCTGGAGACTATGAAAAAAAGAGAAGCCTTCTGCCATTTAGACAGATTCACAATGAAAATAATGCTCTTAACTGTTGGAACACATTTAAGATTGCTTGCTATGTTACAGTGTGTGCTATGTTCTGTCTCTAGTCTGCCCTTATGACTCTCTACTCTGCCCTCCCAAGGCTCCATCCAGACTACTGAGTCCAGATCCAGGGCCTGCAGTACAAGAAAGATGTGAAACTGTTGGAGCGGGTTCCGAGGAGGGCCACAAGGATGATTAGAGGGCTGGAGCCCCTCCCCTATGAAGAGAGGCTGGGGGAGCTGGGCTTGTTCAGCCTAGAGAAGAGGAGGTTGCAGGGGGATCTCATTGCAGCCTTCCAGTACCGGAAGGGAGCATACAAACAGGAGGGGAATCAGCTTTTTAAAAGGGTAGACAATGGCAGGACACGGGGGAATGGACTAAAACTAAAGGAGTGAAGGTTTAGATTAGATATTAGGGGGAAGTTCTTTATAGAGTAGTGCGGTGCTGGAAGGCTGCCCAGAGAGGTGGATGCTCCAACCCTGGAGATGTCCAAGGCCAGGCTGGATGGGGCCCTGGGCAACCTGGAGGTTAGTGGCCCTGCCTGTGGCAGAGGGGTTGGAATTCTATAATCCTTGGGGTCCCTTCCAACCCAGACTATTCTATAATTCTATGATTCTATGATCTGTTTGTTGAACCAGAACCATGGGGTTTACATGCTTTTTCATAATATTAAATTAAAATTGATCCTGAAAAGTACATTAAATAATTTTTGAACTTTTTGAATTCTTTTTTTCTTCAACTTTTTCTAGTCTGATTGATTTTCAAAGCACAAAAATGACATCTCCAAAAGAGATAGGAAGCTGGATTAAATCCACTGCTATAATTCTGGAAAAAATGTGAAGCTACAAATTTATGGCTTTTTAAAAAGAAGCATATTTGGAAAAAAGTTGTTAAGTCTCGTTGCCAGGACACTTAAAAAAATGTTTTTGTTTCAAATCCATTTTATGAAGACTTAGCTTGTATTACACTTACGTCGATGGATGAGATGTTAATTGGTCAAAGCATGAATGCACGCATGGATAGAGAAGACCCACACTCTGGGAATACCATCTGTAAGCCTGCCTCAGCTGGAAAGTATATGGCTCTGCTAGCATGGGAGTTATGTTGCAACAAAGTAATTCACTTCTTCCACTTTGCCTCCTAAATTTATATGTTGACATGGGAAAGTCCAATGTTAACACAGCTCCAGAGCTTCCACACCACAACTGGCTTGTGTATGGGCAGTGGGAACCACTGGGCGTTTGCCAAAGTGGACATGCCTAAAAGAGAACATAATGATGTGTGTAATGGGTCCTTGCCATCCACATGGTCTCCTTGCAAATGGTAAAGGCAACATTAATTTTGACCCCCACACGTGTCTGGCACGTGGGAGACAAGCCCCAGACTGTGAGAGTGGTCAGAGTACACAGAAGTCAGCAGGAGCCTGGGGCTGGAGCTGACATCCTGGCAAGTGGTACTGATGCAGAGACAAGGGGGCTGCTGCAAAAGACGAGCCTGCGCCCCACCCCAGCACAGGCTGGGCAGACAGACAGACATACATTTGGCAGCTGCATCCTGCACGTAAGTGGTCTCCACTAGGGGTGCAGAAAAGTCACTATCCTGTTCTCTGGTCCCCCAGCAGATGTATCTATCCCTCTACAACGCGTCCAGAGCACAGGCAGCATCAAAATTCTGCACACCTCCAGCCCTTGCAGTAGGTGTCCTTCTGGGAGCACAGAGATCCCTGCCTTAAATGAATAGATCACATGATGTTGATGAAGGAATTTGAGCCTTCTGTGACATACTGTAAGTAAGATAAAAGGCACCCGTTAGCTTCTTCTGTGCAAGTAAAAATAATTTCAGCTGACTCTTTCTCCTTATGCATATTCCTTTCTGATTCTAAGACTCCCCAGTTATTTCACAGCAATCTCCTGATTCTCAGTGGTATGAAGTTTTTTTTCCCATGATCTTTTTTCTTCCTAGATTAGGCTAGTGCTTTACTGTATCTCCTAAGGACTTTTCTGAACTCAGACCTGTATGTGAATCCCCTTTCTTTGCTCCCTGCCTTTTTTCAAATCTTGGGAGGACACCAGAAATTCAAATTCAGGTAGAATTCACTGTAATTACTGGTGCAAAGGTAGTTAAACAGAGCTCCCAGTAAGTCTGCAATGGGGAGGATATATCAAAGGGAAAAGATTCTCCTCCTCCTTCCCATTATACATAAAAATAACTGCTTTCTAAAATGGCAGGAAGTAAAAAAAAGTTGGGTTGGTTTTTTTTCCTTTTAGCTCGAGTCTCAAGATGATATGCCCAAGAGGGTCTGCCAAAAACAGAGGATCAAAGTTCAGCAGTAACATAAAACTGAATGAGCAGAGATTCCATGAGAGATTAAAATGACAAAATTAAGGTCAGTTAATTTAGGTCAACTCAGGAATGACCCAGTTGTTAACTATGGGCCATTTTATGTGTCTAAAATACCTGGCTTACTGTTCCAGAGAATCCATGCCCCCCATAGATCCTGTGGCACATCTGGCAGCCCCCTGAGATACTCCCATGCCCTGGGGTTTCTCAAATGGGTCTAGATGCCTGTGCTTGAGCACTGGTCTTTTGCATGTCAGCATTTAGGTGTCTTAGTTTTGAACCAAACTTCTCATAGAATATCTGTTTCTTCTTTCAGCTGTTCTGAAATTTTATTTTGTTTCATACTGCACATTAATTTAGCTGGAGAAGGCATTTAGTAATTTTTTGGGAAAGAATTACTTTTTTTTTTTTTAGAATAGCAGTCACTGTTGTCAGTCCTTTATGTGCCTGTTCATGTAAAATAAATTGGCAAGCACCTGGAAGATAACTTCAAAAGGAGTAAAAGTTAACATGTATTTGTCAGGAACAAATACATCTGACAAATCCTATTTCCATCTACAGCACAGTAACTGGGAAGAGACGAGAGGCAGTACTTGTCACGTAGGTAATGCTCAGTGAAGCTTCTGGCACTGTCTCATGTGACAATCTTGGAAACAAACAAAGGAAATCTTATCTAACTGAAAGTACCAGAAGTAGGTCTAAGAGCCCTTACAAAACCTCTGCTCAGAGAGTAGCTATCATTAAGTTCGGTGCCACAATAATGGCACTGGTAGGTATTCCTCAGAGGGAGGACTTGTCTCAGGCTGAACACCTCTTGGTTAACACCCAGATACCCCAAAGAGGTGGAACAACAGATAAATGTATTACATTTGCAGCTGACGTGGAGCTGGACTGCAAATTCCTTGCAGTACTTTCATTGCAGGACTGAAAACAAACATGATCCTGACAAGGTGAAGACAGGCTGGAGGTAGCTCTCCTGAAGAGATTATAGAGCATGACAGGTATGTTATTCAACATTGCCATGGTGTCATGAGAAAGGCAAGAACCATACTGGGTTTTGAAGACTGGCAGTGTCCTTGAAAGATGGTTGTTTTTATCCATCTGCTCTGGACAGCTGCTAAAGTCTTGCATGCAGTTTTGGGCAATGCCTTTGTAGTAAAAGCTACATAGATCAGTTGAAAAGAATCTACAAGGAAGCAATACAAATGATGAAAAAAATCTAAAAAACGTGATTTATGGGGAAAGACTGTATCAGCTAGGGACTTTAAACCTAAAGCAAGGGAAAAAATAGTAGGGGATGTGGTATCAGTTATCAAACACAGCAAGCATGCTGCCTAACTTCCATATTTGTATGTTTATAGCTCTAGGTGTCAGAATTAGCTTCAGTTCAGCTCTTTCAGTGGGCCCACATGTGCTTCAGTTAAACCCCTTTACTGGTGTTGAGATATAACACAATACTAAAATGGGGCTCAGCACATACTTCAAGAAGAGCAAGGATGCTATGTGGAGCATTTCCAGCACTTGGGCCCAGCCTGGCCCTTCTTGATGGGAGACCAGCACAGGGCTGCGATAGTTGCAGGCACACTGAGAGCTCCCCCTGATGAAAGTAATGACAAAGCATGCTAATTCAAGGAATGTCTAACTATGTATTTTGTCATGCCTCTGCCAGGAGAAACGTGTAGAATTTATAAAGCTTGTATTGTAGTTGGGTCATGTAATTTAGATTCTTTTCATTTTTTTGGTAATAAAAGGTGACCAAATAGGTGTGATTCTTCTAGCACGAGCTCAACGAGCAGTTCTGAACAAGTTTAGATAGGATATCTCTGAGGTAAGGCTGTGGGAATGTGATGGAAAGCTGTCTTTCAGCCAAAAGTGAAATTAAACTTTTTTTTTTTAATACTGCTGGCTGGAATTTGTGACTCAGAGATAATCCCAAAACTATGTTGATTCAGAGAGAGAGAGAAAAGATCTTCTGAATTTTGTTACTCATCTTGCCCACAGCTCATTAATCCCAGTAAAGCCCCTCATTGTTCTCTCCCTTACCCATGCACCTCTCCAAATTTAGCTTTGCTGTTATTACCCTTGTCTTCAATAGCTCTACACTACAAAATAATTTTGCTCCAGGACCATTTCAGTTCCTATGACATTACATGGAGGAGAAAGCTTATGTGAGCTGGGAAGAGTGGCTTGGTTTCAGGGAGTCACATGGATCTGATGTGAGAGTGTGAGGCTGAGAACCCTCTCCTTCCCCTTGACTTGAAGGTGGCTACCCTTGGTCATAAAAATTCAGGCACATCCACCCATGTGTTCAGCTGATGTTTTTCCTCACTACAGATTTCGCCATTTTCCTCAAGGCTATCCTTGAGATAAATCTCTGGAAAGCTTCCTTAAGGTGCATATCCCCTGTGATTTCCCTTCAGTGGGAATTACTTGGTGTGACAGTGATTCACCAACACATTACTAATCTGTTGACCATTCTTTTACATTGAGATTAGATAAGGTTTATCTACCACTCTTACTTTTGTTAAACTAGACCAACCTAAACCAATTGCTGAAAGTCACAGGTTTACTTTAGCAGAAATTAAGAGGTAGAGTTAACATTCTTTATTACAAAAATCAAGACACATTCATACAATCCAAGATTGTGCTAATAAATTGTTATTTCTTTTCATATCCACAATTTCCTTAGCCTGGTAGAAGAAAATCACCAACAGATGGCCAACGCACCATCTTTTATAACCCAAATCATCTAGATTACACATTCATTTTTATATATCCCACAATACATCTGCAGTATCTTATTCAAATAAGTAAACATCACTTCATTTACATTTACAAAATTCCATATTTTAACACTATTCAGAGCACAATAACCTTACAAAGATTTTGTCAAAGTCCTTTTGGATTACAGTGACTGTAGTTACATTTCATCAACCTCCTTGACTGTGAGAGCTCATGAATGCCTTGGCAAAAACTTTCTCCTCATCCAGCATCAAACATCCTCACCACCCTTCAGACACATTCCGTTCCAGCAGTTCAACACAAAATCATCCATCATTGCTTTTAACCCCTCAAATACTGCCCACTTCTATCTGAAAGGCAAATCAGCCCTACTTCTGTCACATCAACCCACCAAACACCCAAACCTAGAGGTCTCATAGGGACACCATACCAGCCTAGTTACATTATTTACCAAAACCTTTCATAGAGCTACCTAGAGCTGGAAAAGTAGCTGCTCCACATTCCCTCTGTGCTATTGGAAGGGTCCAGGATTTATACAGATTAATTCCACTCTTGTGTCAATTGGGAAATACCTATGGAGGAAACACCCTGCTTGCCCTGAATCAGAATCGTAGGCTGTTTTAGGCAGCAGAAATGAAGGAACATTTTGTTCAAACACTGAAAATTAACAGAAGTAATGAACCAAGTTGCCACAACCAATGAAAATTAGTTAAGAGTTTAAAAGCCGTCTCCATTTCAGTAATCATTGCTGTTACAAATCACAAAGGGAAGGAGAAGCAATGTCAATTTACCAAAATCTTTCACTGTATCTCATTTCCTGCCTTTGGATATTTCAGTGCACTTTTTCTTTTGAATGAGTAGAAAAGGAAAAGAAAATATTCTCCCTTCTTTCTCAACTTGCATTTTGGTTCCTTTATTTTCTGCTGCTGCTTCCAATTCAGAGACCCCTAAGCAGGATGGGCCAGTGCAGTTTCATAATTTATCACAGAATCACAAGGTTGGAAAAGACCTTTAAGATCATCAAGTCCAACCATTCCTGTCCTATGCTAAACCATATCCCTAAGTACCTCATCTACCCTTTTTATCCCATACTTTCTACAAATAGAAATCCTCAGAGCAGTCCCTCCAAAGCACACCAGACTATCTCAGTCCTGTCCATATTCCACTTTTCACTGTGACTCAAACCCTGTTAAATCCCTCATTGCCAAGCCTTTTCCCAAATATTTGCCTAGTTTGGGTGATTTTCTGTCAGTTTTCTTTAGTTAGCCTTCCTGAAGCGCTAATCCGTTCCCATCATAAAGTGCTTCCTGCAGAAGCTCTCACCTTTTATTTGAGCAATTCTTTTTCTATCAGCTTGAAGAGCATCAACAGTCCTCACTATAACATTTCTCCAGCCTGAGTCATTTCCTTCCCTTTCACAAAGAACAAGCACTTAACAATACTTTGCATGTGAAGGGTTTTTTTCAACTATGCACTCTATTAACCTGAAGGATGAATCATACCTCACCACAGCATCCTTTGATAAATACTTGTGCTATTTAGAAATAGATAAAAAGAAACCATTGAAAGTAAACTACACAGTGTAGAGAGGTGAGTGTAAGATAAAACCTTGGAAAAGACATATTAACATCCACCCACAGAGTATTTTTCTCTCTTCATTAAGATTTTTCTGGATGGTAGCCATCCAAAACAATCTGCTATGAATACGAAAAGGACTCTCAGTTATCCTTCAGAGAACCAGCCCTGTTTCCTTTGCAGAAGATGCAAATAAATTACATGGCAATATAAGTACTTTTGACCCCAGCATCCGACTTACAAGCTAAAGAGCTAGCACTTCTCATCTGTCTCTTGTACATTCCTTTTAACTTATAATTAGCCACTTCTCCATTAGAAGAGAATTATGCCAAGGAGCATTTCAGTCCATAAACAAAACCTGTTTGGCACAGGCACTGTGAATTTAATACTTGTACTATCTAACTGAGTTAGCCTTACTATTGTGCGGAATGAATGATGCAGCCATGTCAACTGGTGTCTACGTATTCTAGCTTTGCTGTGGTCATGTAGTTGAATTCAGGTAATGCCAGAGGAGATGTGATTGTGACATCTATTAAAACAAACTTTAGGAATAATGATAGAACAATGCTGATTATTAATAGCTAACATTTTGCAGCATTGAATGACGTACCCAGTTGGGAGTTTCAAACACTTGTGCACATGATCAATACAATAGAATGCATACAAGCACATATATCTCCAAGGCACTGTTGTTGTGTGGTCAAACAGATGTGTTTTCATTCATTGACTTTGCCTGGGTGGCCATTTTACCGAAGCATTATTACAAGTAACTTGCTTTGAAAAATCAAGGGCTCCGTGGCTAGAACGCTCTTTGGTTCAGGAAGATGTCTACATTTAGTATGACATAGACCTTCAATGTTTCACCTTGTCCATACTGAAGGGTGAATTCTGAGCTCCACTGAGGCCAGTGAAAAATTGCCTGTTTACTTCAGCACAGCAAGGATTTTAAGTCGGAAGCTGTCTGTAAATGTCTGTATTCTATCCAAAGAAACGGTTTTACTCCATAATTGCCACTATATAAAGGTCAATATCCCTTTTGATAAATATGTAGAGTGATATTGATTCTTCCTATTGTCAGTTAGGTTGCTAGAATAACTGGGATGAGTAGATCCCTGAGATGCTGTTTGCTTCCTGTTCATTATAGAAACGCCTAGAAAATATGCTTAGGTCTAGTCAACTAATACTTGGGCATTTGGATTAAAAGGAGATTAATCTTACCAACAAAACTTTGTCTCAGAAGCAGGAAGGGTGCTTTTTTCTTCCTGCTCTACTGTAGAGCAACTGTCTCAATTTCTATGGACCTATCTGTCTCTAAACAGGTTTATAGAGAGACCACATTTATTCTCATACCATTATTGTCTTTTATTTAAAGCTGCTATTCTCCTTTCCTGGTGCTACTTGAAATCACACATTTATAGACACAACAACCTTATGTTCCTTCGCCCATCAACTGCTAGACCAAATAAACCACATGCACATCTCCCCTTCCTACCTAGGCTCTCTCTCTTGTGTCGCTGAACACCACCTTTCTCACTATGATCGACCAGAATTTTGTAGTGTTCCAGATGAGCTTCTACAAGCATCGTTGCAACATGGTAGCAGCTGTTTCTGGCTTTGCCTCCCTGGGTGCATTCCCCAGTTATTTTATTTCTGTCCTTAGTTTCTATTTCTCTCTCTTTATCAGATCTCTTGTCATGATAAATCTTCAGCTTTGTTTCTGTTACTGATTTAGTATCTGATTAAAAATGTGTCAGATATGAAACAGTTGTAACAAATAACAATTTTGCACACAGAGGATTCGCTGACTTTCTGTGCATTATCTTTGTTTTGACGCCGAAGACGAGTGGTATGAGCATTCATGCAGTGGAATTTGATGACTTTTTTTCTTCCCAGATGTCAAACCTCTGAAACAGTGGGGAGTAAACCATGGGGCAATGATTTTCCACTCTTCAAAATTAACTGTGAAGCCTGCCTGCCCACAAGCGCTCCCAAACATGGGGCATAAGGAGGTAGCTTTCCAGGCCTTCGTGGAAACAGGGAGAAATGGAAAAATGTGTCTCAGCCTCCTTACACAGACCTTCCTATGAGGATGAATGATACCTTGCTAGTGGAGCTAATCTAACCTCTCTTTCTGTGATGTCAAGTTCCTTAACCAGAGGAGTGTGCCTGGAGCTTCGTACCATAATTGCCACACAAGATGTGGAGACAAGGGCCAGCCTATGGCCTCACTGTTTCTACCATGAGAAAAGTCAGGGTAGGATTAGAGCTGAAGACCTTTTTGAGCTTGCTTGTCTCTCCCTTTACTTGTGGGAAGCAGGAAAAAAATGGGCCAGTGGGAAAACTTTCAGGGAACATTGCACCCTGCCCCCACCAACCCACCCCTCAGCATGATTTGCAGAGCGTTTGAATTGCCCAGGCAGATAAAAGGCTGTCAGGACCTTGGGCTACAGGGCTTATGTATGTGTGTGTATGAGAACCAGTGAAAGTGCAGGTGCTTTATACCAAGTCCATAAAAATATTTTCCTGTCCCTGTACCAAAAGGCTGCTTTGTAGCTGGAAAAAATTACGTCTATTCCCACATCTATATAGAACTGGTCACTTTTTTTTTTAATGCTTGGTGTTTCTTCTCGCACAGTTAAAAATACATGAAAGCATTCATAATGATGGTAATTTATCCTTGAAAGTGGCTAATGGCTTACTCAGGCTCTGCAACTGGTGAGAACTCTGTACTCATTCCTACTAAATTTATTCATCCTGAGAGATTTCCAAGTAACACGAATATGGAGCACTGACTTCATAAGAACAGAAAGACAAAGCGTTCCTGTTTCATCCTCTCCATGGAGGGACGTGGGAAGGCAGTGTCAGGATTCTAATAAGAAAGGATGATTTGGGTACAGTTATTTGAATTATTGAATGTGAATAAATAACTTCTTTTTTTCTGTTCTTTTTGTGTATGTCATTCAAAGATTTATCCTAATTTCCTCAGTCGGTCTTGTGTTTGTAAGTGTAACTCAGGGCACATCCTTAATAATATTTCCTGTTTTTTTTAAATACATGCTGTGTAGGAATGTTATGACCCACCTATTACAAAAGAAATTATATCAACTATTAATTTTACAGAAAAGACTTTTGCTTTTCAATAGTTTCAGCCCTGTGCCACTTTGTACTGACATACGTATTTGTGTCCATGCCACGGTTGAATTCAGTCTTCACTTACAGGAATAATTTCAATTAGGATTGATGGAAATGACGTTCATGAGCAGTATTATGCTGTTCCAAACTCAGTCTGCACCTGTATTTATTCTGTTGATTCTACGTTGTTCCTTATCTCTTCCCTCTGCCATAAGATACTGATGTAATATCAGCACTGTTTGCTTTCAGGATAGTTTGACAAAAACCATAGCAGTTAAAAAAAAACCAAACCCAAACTTTTTCAACTCCAACTTTAACAGATGTTCAAGCAGCTTGTGTATGCAAACTGGTGGACAAATAGGGAAGTCAGAATCACTTGAAAAAAATTAAAAGGATATCTTACTGATGGTATAAGGACAATATCCATTTGCTAATTTCCAGCTCTGGGTTGCGTCTACCACTGATTGTAATCACTACTCATGATTCACCAGCAAGGTCTTCCACCTCTTCCTGCACCCAAAAATCTGGATGAACCTATTTCGTCCTCAGTTTTTCCATCACTGCGACTTGCACAGAAAAGATGACAGAAATACAGATCAAATTACACCCTGCCAGTGGAAGATGTTCTTGCTGTTTCAACACCACCTTCAAACCTGCCACAGGGAAGACTTTTTTCCCAGTCCCATAAGGAATTAGGCCCTATACTTTCCAAAAGACACAGACTTTTCTGGGCTGGGAACCACTCCCAGAGAGGAAACATAATATTTAAAAATTAAAAATTACCCACAAATGAACTGACATTAATGAGGGAGAATATATATATATTGCTATTAAAGTAACTTGTTTCATGCTTACCCTAAAATAATCTACTATCCCTCAGCTTGTGCTCCTTAATCAGGTCTCATAACACAGGCTTAATTAGAGAGGAATACTATTAAGCCCTGAATAATGAAACCAAATAATTCAGTAATTGTAGAAGAGTGACAAGCTTATCTGCATTCTTTCTTTAACTTCTACCTAAAAAATATTTTCCACTTTCAAGGTGCCATATTGCATTAGTATTCTGACTTCTCATTTCATTTTCTGCAAGCCTCCTGAAAAAAGGTAATTTTCAAGGAAAGAAAAAAATAAATCCAAGTTTTAAAAACTCTCATTTCTTGCTGCTCTAATATTTAAAATCTGAACATGAGACAGAAAGCAGAAAAAGAAGAAATGGAAGGACAACAAAGAACTATTTTCAAGTGGAATAGTTTGGTCTCCTTATAAAATAAAAACGATGGATAAATAAAAAAACCTGCTAATGAAAACTTTCTCATCCTCTTGTGTGGCAACTGGTTGTCATTTTCTAATAGTGTTTCGGTGACCTAAACAGCTTTAGCTTTTATTCCCTGTTCAATGACAAACGTAATGCAGAATGCAAAGCCTGCATTTGCTGTCTTCCAAAAGCTTGATTATAAGCTATTCTATGAATTAATGGATTTTCAGGAATGTTCCTAATTACTGCATGTCTGTGTGTATCAAAAATAAGTGAGGTGGTATTCCTCAAGAGGGAAACATCTCCATACATTCAAATAAGTATATAAATTAGGACAAACAGTTAGAGGAAGTAGACTTCTAAACCTCTCTAGTTATTATTCATTTTTAAATAGGAGTCCAAGAAGAATAGTCTTCTGTGGCAGCATTGTATCATAACTGAACTATATCTGCTGTTTTCATGACTTTTATAAAAGTAACACAGCACCTGCGAAGAGGATTGTTCCTACCCTGCTTGGAGGAAAGAGCAAAGCATGGCCTGAACAATTCACCCGAGAAGAATGTTATTGAACCAGGCATTTAAAAAGAACCCTACTTTTCAAAGCACACCTGTGCTGGCCTTGGGAAACAGCCCATGAGAAAGTGCAGTTTTGCTAGCAGCCAACATGCTTTCTCCAAAGGCGTGAGTTCATAGGAATGCTGAGCTGTTTGCACCGGGGCTCCTGCTTCACTTGGGTTTGACCCTTGGGAAGCTGAAGATTCATGGGCTTGTACCTACCTCTATGTAAATCAAAACTCTCTCCTTTGAAGTCAGCAGATGTAAAAGTCTGGGTGAATACAAGAGAATCAAGGCCCAGGGCTGTCATCCCTGCCCTGCTGCTTTCATTCAGGTCAGGATTTCAAACGTATACCTGCAATATTTTTTTCCTGTCATTTGGGAATGTGGGTCGGGGGCCGACCTGTTACAGAAGGAAGAATAGGTGCAGGCACGCATTGCAGAGCTGCAGCAAGGTGCCAGGGCAGGTAGCCATAGCAGGTTTCCAGCTGTCCTGTCACTCCGAATGATTCCTCTCCAGAACTCTGTTGCTGCCTCCAACCCTCTCTCAGGCAGCAGCACTAGTGACAGTGTTGGTCACACTGTAGGAGGGTAAGACTAAAAAGAGTAGACTTCATGCTTTCCTTATACATTGTCACACTTCTAAACCAGAACTGCCTCAACGCTGATGGTGTTCAGGCCCATGTCTTTCCTATATAATCTATGGAAAATATGGGAGCCTCTCACCTTGAACTGATATCATCATATGTGTTGAGTTCCTTACTCATAGCAAGATGAATCCTACTCGAGAAAGCTAAATACTTGCTCAGTGGCTCAACATCATTCTGCACACTGGAGGTGACGTTGCAAAGGTTATGGTTGCAGTTGATGGGTTCAGAGGCACAGGACAGTGTAGAGATTGAGTAACATGGTGAAAGCTTATCTTGCTCCCAGTCTTACTAACATGGTCTGCACTTGAATCAGTGCAGATTCAACCGCACTAATTCAAGTGCAAAACCCATTCAAAAAAGAAGTCAAGGAACAGAATATTCCACACCAACAGTGGAGTTAATGCAAAAGCCTAACTCACAAGAACACACTTGGACTCAGACTGTTAAGTCCCACATGAATGACAGATCAGCCTATTCTGCCACAGAGATTTATGTACACACAGTTATATAACTTAAGCCTCCTGGTCCAAACCAAGAGTCTCACCCATACTGAAGCATCGCTAACACCTTTGATATTTAGACTCTTAATCATTTTTATATTAAAATCAACTGCTAAATCAAAAGTTAGAAAGTAAAAGCGCAATAAAAATGAACAGCTCTGCATAATTGGGAACACCCACCAGCAGCACTTGGGAGTGACTGGGGCTTTTCTCCCTGTGGAGAAGATAAAGTTTGATGTTGAAGATCAGAATGCTATGCTGAAGATGCTAAGTTCTACAGTGAAAACAAAGCTAATAACACAGGAAAAGACTGCATTTTACATTCCTAAATCTTAATACACGCTTCCATGAGTGGAAAGATCACTACATGAAAAGATGTTAGAGATGGCGTTACAAGAAAATTGGCAGTACATCACTACATAAGCAACCTGAGCATGTTTCTTTGTTGATCACTGGCTTCCCAAAGCAGCCCCATTGACAGTCTCCAGATCAGGTGTGCCCTGGACAGTTAATGAGATGGTCCAGTGTGTACTTCCTCTTTGGACCCAACACTTCTTCACTCCTAAACCAGAAATGAAGACAGTTTTTGGCAATTAAAATGAACAGCCTTGGTTTTGGTGATACAGATCAGAGCCACTAGCAGTTCTCATTTTGGCTTTGGTGCGTGGGCTTATCTGGAATTTGTGCTGTTGTAGCTGAGAGCTGAGCTACCAGGCATCTGTTTTATCAGAAAAATTAAGAAAGAGAAATACTTATACTGTGCTTGATGTCAAATAATAGTTTAATGAAATCTCCCACAGCTTCATAGAGCTATAAACACTGACCGTATCAAAATGGAATGGTTAAATAGCCGACACTTTCATTTTTGCTGTCAATGGTGTCCTGTTGTGTTTTCTAACTTGGGAAGAATATAGCCTTTGCAATTAAAATCTAGGATTAAAACCGACAATGTACACTGCTGTTTAGTGACCTACTATCACTAATATAACATGCATGTGTTTGCACTTGTGTTTCCTGATTTCCAGCTTTTCAGACAGTACCCACACCTCAGAGATTTTTTATGCTTCCTACCTTGGGACCCACTGATCTCTGGGGGTCCCTTTGCTGAGCAATTGAGGAATGGGATACCCAAAACAAGCGCGGAATAAACTCATGTCAGAAAATGCAGCAACTTCAGCTTTCTCATTGTTCTCTGGAAACTGGCAATAGGAAATACAGTGGGCTGGAGACAGTCTACTAATTATGAGCTACAGCACACTCCTGAATGACTTTTCCCCCTTTAGGTATGCATTAACACATGGGAGCCTAATCTTACCTAGTCTCATAGAGAGAAAAGTCCCCCACCATCCCACTACCTGAAGCTAGAGATGAACTCTCTCTGCCCTGCTAATGGCTTCTAAAGAGATTGTGCTACAGTTTGCTCTAACTTTGCTGAATCCCAACATCGCTCTTAAACACATCTCTGAAACAGTCATTATACCAACACAGGCTTTATCTACTACATTCCTTGCTCACGTCTCACCAGGCTAACACCTCAAAAATCTACCTTTCTTAAACATGGCATTATTCAATGCTATTCCTAGTCACAAAACTTCCAAAAATCAGGGGAAAACCCTCACCTAAGACAGCACACTACATTAAATTACCATGTTTTATCTTTACACAAGAATTACCATTCCCCCAGACTTCAACTGATTGCTATGGACCATGCAAAATGCCACAGACCACAGAAGCTACAGTTTAGAATGGATGTTTTTATTGATTAACCAGGCATTGAATCAAGTATTGTAAAATAAACAGATTTTGTTTATTTTTAAAAATGTCCAGAAGAATACCATTCATAGCAAACTTGTTTCCTCAAAGTCATACAGAATATGAAATTGTTCAAGAAACAAGCAAAAAAAGAAACACCTGACTAATTACTGTCAGTCTGTGTGTGTGTATACATGTTATGTTTGTATATACACAAATTACGCGCTCTATTTGTGCATACACCAGGGAGGGCTGTGTGTGTGTGTGTGTGTACCCATACATATGAATACATATATACACAAACATATACACACAAAGAGTACTGACTGAATGAACAGTCCACTGGAGAAAAGTGGCTTATCTCCAGATTAAGTATTTTGTGTTAAAATAATAAAAGATAGCACAAGGCCTGTAGACAACAGACCATCCTTTTGCCATTGGCCAAACCCATCACTGGCCTTTAGACTAACCGTCTAGCTTTACAATTGAAATATGTGAGATCATTTGGGACCTTTCCAAATTCATGGTATTACTTCCATCCAGCTCATTCTCTGCTACCGTTGTACAGTCAAACACTGAACAGTGTTTTCAGTTTGTCCACTACTGAAATCAGCTTCTAGATTTATTATTTCTGGCAAAAGAGGAGATACACAGCCTTGCCACAGGTACTGTGGTAATATACCCTTTCCTCCTAGGCAGAAACTCCTACATTAAAACTCCTTTCTACCTGCATCTTCTTATCACTGCTTTGCATCTGTCATCTCCTGCAAACTCATTGTAACGATTTTCATGCCACCTCAACTACCTTCCAAACACCCCAAGACAGATCAGGCAATGTACCCCTGATTGTATTAGTAGCATTGTGATCAATTATGAAATGTAATGTTTGGGGATTAATTTACTTTTTAATTTCTGAGGGTACATGTTTTATTATTAAAAAAACTATGATAAGCACCGCAGTTCACTGTATGTACACATTTTTTCCTTATTTATGCCAACCCTGGAAAGATCAGTGGCTCCTACCTCTGAACCCTGGGATTCTGTCCCAGCTGAAAGGCGTGGTATCAGCAACACGGTCAGACTTTTCTCCATTTAATTCAGCACTTAGCAGGGCATGTAAGGGAGAAATCAAAGGAATGTGGGTAGGCATTTTTTTTTCTATAAAAAAAAGAAGGAAGAAAACACCAGACTCCAAATAGGTATGTTCCTCATCTTGCTCAAAATTTTTCTACATCATCATAAGGCAAACTGTAGTACAGCTTGGTACCTGGAGAGTCAGTATTTAAAAAATCTGAAGCTGAGCTTGGGACCATTTTACTTTGGACCCATTAGTGAACAAAGTGCATTAAGGCATCCTTTTCAAAAAGACACCTAAGTCATGGTTATAAATTACTGAGCAAGTCTTTTCTTAAAGCTGGTATTCAATTTATCCTCTTTCTACACAGGCAGATTTTCACCACTTGCATAGTAACAACAAAACACGGTAGGAAAACCATTCTTTTAAAGTTGCCATATGCCTCAAGCATCTCCCAAAACGATCATTTATACATAAGTATTGTTGCAATTACAAAGGGCTTCTATTCTGTAGAAGGAAAAGAGAAAAAAATGCACCTGATTCAGCTCTGAGATAAAGTAGGTACAACCTCTGTTGATTTTACTGAAGTTCATCTCCCAACACCAGGATGAATGTCGGGCCTGCCAGTGCAGATTCCTACTGCTCCTGAAAACATGTTATTTACTCTTCATTCACAAAGAGAACTGTGCTTTCCCAAACAACCCAGGACAATGATAACTGTGAGCAAACCCCAGCTGCAGTGTTTCTCCACACAGCACATGTAAAACAGATTTCCTTGCTTTGTTATAGAGACTACACAGTGTAGACAATGAAACATTTGTATTTAATTTAAAATCAATGGTTAAAGTGGCGCATGTCTCACTTCCGAGTTGTCGGCTGGGCTTGCTATGTTGAACCTTGTAAAATCAGCAATAAGCATTCACACGTCTACCATCAGAACCGTGACATCTTCTATTACAATCAAGCCTTAAAAGACGCTGTGCTTTATCAAATTAGTCTACAGTCAGACCTTGAATCCGCTGCTTTCCTCCAGTGTTGCTGATCCTCAGAGATGGTATCAGTCTTTCACATCCTCAGAGATTCTACAATGTTTTCCAAAGACAAAGGTGAAGCAGTGGTAGATGGGAACGTCGCCGTCAATGAAATAAATCACCAGATGATTTGTCCACTTCCATTTCTAGGAGATATTCCACATTTGTTTTTTTTTTTTTCAAATGAATAGAGAGAGCACTGCCTTGTGAAGAGAAGTAAATTTAAATTTCTTCTTTTGCTGTGCTGGCTAGCTGCACTTCATCACTTTGTTTTTGCTTTTTTGGTCTGCACATTCCCATGTGTGAAGTAGAAATTAGGAGATCTCGCACTCAGTGAGACTGTTACTGAGACCGCTAATATTGGCCTGAATAAAACCTGCAGTATACCGACTTGTCCACTGCACAGTTTTCATCCTTCCCATTTCCTGCTTTTATCCACTGTAAAATGAAATGATGTAAAGGGCTGATGAAGCTTTAATTAACAGAACCATCACTGTGCAAAACAAATAAGTCATTTTCCAGGTGTCCAAACCAGGCTTTCCCTTCTTTTTTATTTTTTCTTCTTTTTTTCTTTTTTTTTTTTATAAATAATTTATAAATCTTCCTGTAAGAGACTAAATACAAAACCAAGGAACCAAAGCCAACTTCAAAAGAAAGTTCTAAGATATTATTAAAGCCACTTCTCGTCCTTCCATACAAAGTAGACAGTAAGGAGATACTCTCCCCTTTTCAGTTCTGGCCAGATTTGGCAATGACAGCTGGGAATACCGTGTGGTCTGCCAGCTCTGGGCAAGCTCCTGTGGGCAGCTGACCTGGCCGCCCTGGGAAAGACGCGTCGTCCTACCTTTTGGCTTTTAGCAGTCATGCGAGCTGCTCGGAGGAGTCTAGGTGGTCAGGGATCGGCAAGCCAGTTATAATGGTCAAACACTTGTTCCACACGGTGAATGTGGGGCACACCGGCTGCCCAAAAGAAATGTCAAAAGTGTAAAGGTGTAGGGAGTTCAAAGCGTCGTAGAAAGCAAGGGAACCGTTGTCATAGTCCAGCAAAATCCCGACCCGCCGGAGGTGAGGTGCAGGCTCAATGGGGATTTCCTTGCTGTTGTGCCGCACCACCCAGGTGTTATTGCAGCGGCAAAGCACCCAGGAGGCAGAATTCTTCCCAATCCACTCGTGCTTCGGCGCTGACTTATAAGAAATACCAATGGCATACCTGGAAAACAAAAGATAACTCAAGGAAACAAATGCTTCCTGCCATGTTTGTCTTTCGATGAAGGCAAACGTTAGCCCAGAAGACTCACTGGAATGCCTCAGCCTCTTACTTCTGCTAGTTAAGTTCTAATTAACTGACATTTCATGACAATATCTGCACAAGTTTAATTAATGTTTTTCCCTCATCTCTCTTTTGGGCCTCAGAGGTCACGGAAACTTTATTGTTCCTCACGTTGTTTGTAGTTTGGCTGCTATGGTAATTTTTTGGAGCGCTCACCTCTGGTATGCAAAAGGAAAATTGTTGAGTACTCAGCAACTCATGAGTTTAAATCAGCAGGCCTCAAATTTCCACTTACCAACACATGAATACAGAGGAATTCATTGATTTTGAAATACATTGCTATCTGTCAGCTAATCTGATCTCTCCTTGCTCCTTTAATATATGGCCCAGAAGAAGGAATGTAAGAGTAAACATCAAAGGACACATTAAAAAACCCATTTTTGCCATTCAAAAAGATGTTTTGCCAGATGTTGGTGAGGTTTTTAAATTCAAATGAGCATTTTTGAGACTGGGTTTTGGGCCAAGTGAAGCAATTGTAGGTGAAGACATTTGCTCTGCAAACCATAATTTATGGCAAGATGTGCAGGGTAAAAGGACTGTGGAAATGTTGTCATTAATGGACACTGAGGGCAAATACCTGTTTTCTCATATATAACAGAAATGTAACAGTTCCTCACGTTCTAGAGACACTGCAGTATTTGTTGGGCTTTCAACCAACAGAGATTAATGTGCCATAAATTATTCTTTTTCCATTCCTTAGCATTGGCACGGGCAAACAGCATTTTTCTTGTTTGGGACAGTGGGCATACCTGAAGACCTTACTGATTTTTCCACTCCTCTAACTTCCATCCTGATTGTTGCCTTTGAATCCCAAAGGATGCCATCTCTTCCACTGACTAAAGGGCCTCTGAAATCCACCCTTGTGTCACACAGAGGATCATTCAGGAGTGGAGGAATGCACTCCTCCATTTCCTGCCCCTTGCTTCATACCCTGGGGCATAGACCTACAGCTCTGCCGCTCTGTGCCCCCTCCCCAAAAGCAAATCTGACCTCCACCCCTGTGAAACTGGATTGCCCTCATCTTTTTTTTTCTCACTGAAGGACATTAAGATCTTTCATGTTTAGTAAGTTAACGATCACACTTACAACATTCACTCTGTTGTCTAAACTCGATGAAACTTTCTGAGCTCCCCAATTCACTAAAATTTTAGAATTTACTGTATGTGGGTTAAAAAAAACAACCATCCTAAATCATGGAGGAAAAGTCCAGTGAGGTCCTCTAAATATAGAGGTGCTTGATCTGGCAGACTTACTTCCAGAGTCTGAAAGATTCCCGCTGGAGATCGTGAAAACAGTCTGACAACTAGTGTGAAAGTAGATGTTTATTCTGCTCTTGTGCCATTCCCCATGCCTCTGCTACTGGTCTCTGACAGAGAAACTGTGCTGGGACCTGCACAGGCCTTCGGTGTGAACTGGTGATTTTTTTCATGTGTATTTTTATATACATACCACGTACTGCCGCTTATAACCACTTCCCAGTAATGCCGCCCGCTGTCAATGAAGACGTTGCCAGCTACTCCGTAGCTCCCTTGGCTTGTGAATCGCTCTGGTGTGTGACTCTTTTTGGAGGATGTTTCATCACGTTCCACTGTCAAGTTATCATGAGACACTTTCAATTTTCTATGAGCAGATTTGGGGTCCAGTTTAAATGGCTGACCTGAAGAGGCAGAGACAAAGACCACAGAAGAATGGTTTGGCTTTGATTTTGAAAAGAAGAGTGGATTAGTGAACCTCTAAAATGTCCACAAGATTACATAACCATATTAATCTCCTCCTCTGAAGCATCCTTGAGATAGACTAACCCATTCTGCTCCCTGCAATAGCTAGTTTGCATTGTCAGTTTACTGTCAATCTCATTGTGCACTAACTTCCCCATGTCGATAATCCCTGAAAAGAGCCCTGCATAATCAACACGCCCATTATCTCTGACCTAGAGGTAACCTGAATACTCTAATTCTTGTATGTAATTGAAACCAATATACATGCTAATAAAGGTCTGAGGGTTGCTTTTTTCACAGCATATTAGAATTAGAATAACTTATGTTCTATTAGTTCTCGAAGGATAAAGTTCCGTAATAACAACTTCATCTTTACTACAAAAAAGGATGGTTTTAAATACCACAAAATGAGTGTGAAGATAAGAAGATGCACTGCTCTTGCCTGTTTGTACACGCACAGCTTTATTTATAACAAGCGCAGTCAACAACTCAGGGTGGCTTTGGAAGGACGCCCATGTGGCACTGGATACTGAGCATTAAAAAGAAGGAAGTGAACTGTAACTTGGTCCAAATAATATGGTGTAAAAACATCACTGAGGCTGTTGCTCTTGGCAAGTACCTCCACCCCTAGCACAAGGTTTGTAGACAATAACAGGAAGCTTTTTTGGTAAACCAAACCCTGTACATATGTCAAGCCCACCGAAATTCTGACAGGCTTGCTCATTGTGTCAAAAAGCAGAAGGATCATTTATCTCCACCAGGAGACAACTAGGAAAGTATGACTCCACGAATGGCCCAGCAAAGCCTTTTTCTCCCCTGACTGTCTTTCATATCAAGGAGGAGAGAAAAAAAAAAACAAAAACCTAAGCAGAATATGTGATGACATGCATGGAAACCAGAGATGAGAGCTCTCCTGGGGTCTGTGTGTGAAGCACTGACACGCGTACATCAAATAAGATGCAAATTGTTCAGTTTATGGAGGAACCTTTAAGCATTTCTCACGCAGTAAACCTGAAAGCATTAACATGGGGGAGTAAAAAGAAATTAAGTTCATCTGAACAGTGTCAGTCAATATGTGTTGGTTTAGATCTCCAGGCAATCTGAAAATGCAGACATTTAAAATGGGAGATGAATGAGGCAATACTAATTCTCAATTAGCATTATTAAAGATGGGTCAGGAATTAGATAAGGAATACTTTTAGCTTTAGAGTTATCATCTCCTTTCATAATGTGTACTTAGTTAACCATTATGATCAAATAAGAAATTAAAGTTGGAGAGCATTTGGGGCACATTTTACCTGTTTTTTCTTATTTTTCAGTAGTAGTAAAATACCTACGGCCTGCCTCTCTAACTGGTTTGTGGCCTTTGTGCTGCTGAAACCATATCTGAATGGTGTCTTTCTCCATGCTGAAGTGTAGCTGGTGGCATAATTTCTCACAGTCACTTGAGAGACTGCTTTTGTGCCAGGCTGGGTCACAAAGAGACAAAAGGATAAAAGATTGCCATTTCTGAATGGGTCCTCTGGTTAGGCATTTGCTTGTAGGTTACCAGGTTTAGCAATGAGGAGAATCTTGGTAGCAGATGTGGGGTTTGTAGGAGCAGCTTTTACACAGAAACGCAAGTCAGGTTAACAGCAGGAAGGGGAAAATGCGAGACATGTACGTGCCATTCCCTGCAGCTTCCTTTTTGCAACATTCAGTATCGCCCCTCTTCAAACACCCTCCCCTACAACAAGCAGGTTTCAGAGGGTCAAAAATCCCAGTGTTCCCTTTCCAGTCCTCAGGGCTGCCTGCGATGACTACATGTGACTGAGGGATTGGCCAGGACGCAAGAGGAAAAAGGCTGAGAACCAGTCTTAAAATTGCTATACTACATCTGCTAATAATTTGTGCAACCATTTTCTTTTTTTAAAGTGGAATCTCTGAATACTCTACCACCTTGCTGAACTGCACAAGAACCCGAGAGGGATGAAGTTAAGAAAGTTTCTCAGTGTCCTAAGAAAGAGATGATTTTGGAGGACAAAATTAAACTAGGGATTATCTTATGAACATTACACAAAAGTGAAATATTTTATTGCAAACATAAGAAAAGTTTTTTTTTTTTTAGAGGAAGAATAGAGAGGACATTAAAACAAAACCACAAAAGAGTATTTGCAATCATTTCACATGTGATGGCTTTGTTCCTAAATGATATTTCCAGTGACCAAACTACAGATGTATCTCAAAAAAGCCCAGCACAAAACCAAATGGCAATTTCTGCACTACTGAAGACTGTGGCAATCTTCAGTTGGGTTAAATAAGTGGCTTTCATTGTGGGAAGCATTTTAAACAAGTTAAACTGCTCTGCACTCTTGTATTTTCTGAAGATCAAACCTAAAAAGGAAGGGAAGAAAGGAGAAAAATGCGCGTGTGCCAGATTTCACGTTACTCACTGTTTGTCTTGAGTTTGCCGGGCTCGCTGCTCCTGCTGCCCGCCTGATTAATGGCCTTAACAATGAAGATGTACTTAGTGCCACTCTGCAACCCATGCACTGTGTAGTGGTTTTGTTTGATATTGGGAACAATCATCCAGCTGTCGGCTGAGTTGCATAAACCTGCAATTTCAAACAGAGCACATTACTCATAGTGTACTAAACACTTTGTAACAAAAGAACATCTAAAGACCTCCCAAACACCCAAGGTCTGATAGGAATTTTACTTCTGTACCTTTTAAAGCATCTCAGCATCTACTGAGTCACTACTTGATTCCACTAACTCATTTATCTGTCCTCAGCCAAAGCATCTGTCCTGGTTTCATCCAAGACAGTGTTAATGTTCCTCCTGGTAGCCAGTATAGCGCTGTGGTTTGGATTTAGGATAAGAATCCTGTTGATAACACACAGATGGTTGTTTTAGTTGTTGCTGGGTAGCTGCAGAGCCTACAGTAATCCAAGGACTTTTGGGCTTCTCACACCCTGCCAGGTACACAAGGAGCTGGGAGAGCACAGCCAGGACAGCTGGCCCAAGCTGGCCAAGGGATATTCCCTGACATATAGTGTCAGGCTCCCTGTGGAATGTGGGGAGTGAGCTGGGAGGTGGGATCGCTGCTCGGAAACAGGCTTGGAATCATGTTGTTTTTGCAGGCAGAGAGAAATTGCATTTGTGCATCGCTTGTTTCATATATTATTATTATCGTTGTTGTGCCTATTGTTACTATTTTCTTTTTGTTATCCTATTAAACTCAAAACTATCTCAGCCCCTGAGGTTTTTTCCTTCTCTTCCCTGTCCCACCGGCGGGGGTGGAAGGCTGAGTGAGCGGCTGTGTGGTGCTCAGCTGCCGGCTGGGGACCTCTTAAGTTCTTGCTATGTGAAGTCAACCGTAAAAAATGGACATTGAAGAAATGACTCAGCCGAGGCACAAGTAGTCTGAGATTTTTCATCTCCCAGCACAAGGAATTCTTTATTGCTTAAGAACTAGAGGATTATGGAGATCCCATCAATCTACTGTTTGGATTAATGAACTCAGTTTAAGCCTCAGAAAACTAATATAAGCAGTAGTGCTAGGAGGGCTGGGGTGGCACCTTTGCTGACAGTCCCCAGGTATGCAGTCTTCAGGACATGAAGCAAATCATAGGAGGCAAAATAGGGTGCAGCATGGGCTCCAGAGCAAATTTTGGCTCTTACACTCCAGATTTTGCCAGGATGTAATCTAAACCAGCAGATTTAATGGATGCAAGTTTTTAATTTATGTCCTCATAGTTGGATGTCATCTGAGGAAAGGCTGGATAATTTTTCAGTTACAAACTCTTTGTCTATGTTTGATGTCTAATATGTAATAACAAAAGGAAGGAGAAATATCATCTGCAAAACAAGAAAATATTCCATCAAGATGAACTTATGCATCTGCATAATTTTTTCCTACTGTGATATAACACTGCAATGGCAGTCAATCACCCATATTACTTACTGCACACTTTAAACAGTCCCTGGTTTAATGGATCCCCAGTCTGATAGCTCTCTTAATATGAATGTTTACATAAATAATAACAACATTCATGAAGTGTATGTATAATTGCAAACTTTATATAGTTACACAGCTAAAAAAAGCTGTGCACAGGTGGAAGCACGTGCACGCGTGTGCATATGTAAGACTGGATTAGGAACCTGACAGGCATTTTGGTCTCTCCCTTGACTGGGCATAGAACATGTTATGAAAGCTGTTGTGTTATTCAAAACTGGCTTTCTGCTTTTAACTTGTGTTTAACCAGTAAGTACTAGTGAAGAGAACCTTTTAGAAGTCAGCACTCATTTCAGTTCTGCATATTAGATAACAAAAAACCTCTATGTAAAGCAAAAATTAACAGGCTACTGGGCAGAAAACTTGAAAGAAAAAGGCCTGTGATACAGACTCATAGGCAATTTATAGGCATACTGCGAGATTCCTTCCTCATTTGCAATGTGCTTTTCATAAGAAAAACTCATTAGAAAGAGAGTTCAGACCCCAAATTTCAATCTAAGAACTATGTAGCTTTCAACTCAAAATTGCCTTATAGTACAGCATCCTTGAGGCAGGCAGGTGTCCAGCCTGCTGTGCAAATGGGTAACTGAGGCACAGTTTCAGGTGGGATTCATATCACCTCTTCATCTAATGAAGAGCTGCAGTGCCTCATGTTTTTTCTGGACTCTGAAGAACGGCAGAAATCAGCAAGTAGTTTCTCTCACTTCTGGTGTGAACATCCTACCACAAGTGCCTCTCTTTTCTTAGCCACAGATGCCTAGGTGGCTAATGCAGGTGAGATCTCTAACTTCAGATATCCAAATGAAATGTGGTAAGATGAACACCCCGACACTGTGATTTGAAGTCTGGAAATCTAAATGCTCGGCAGAACTCACACATGGGTTGTGGCCTTTGGACCATGATTAACAGAATAAGAACATGTCTTTGTTGCAGTTTCCTGGTGTAAAGTGAGAAGACAGAATTTTCCATCCACTGAGCATCCTGACCACAGGTAGCCTCCCTAAATATCAGCTACAAGGGATTCAAATAGTTTGCTCTATCTGGATAGAAGCAACAAAGAAAACCAACCTTGCAGCACTGTTTTTCTCAAGACTATTGAAAAACTAGATCATATAGAGCAATCATCTGTCTACCTCTTGATAAAGAAGGATCCAGTGTCACACCCCATGAGAACCCCAGTCATGCCTGGCACCTGTAGTAAACTGCATATAGCAATGTCAGTCCACATCTTGTTTCACTGAACCATACCTACTGAACAGTATTTATTTTTTAGGCTGGGTGTGCATGGGTTTCCTAAGAGGAAAAAAGGAAATAAAAGCAGCAGTTTCCTGGCATAAAATATTTCACTGCCTGCTCAGAGGAATCCTCATCTTTTCCCAATAAAAATTTGCCACGGTTGTTAGAGCAAAGGCGTAACTGTTCTGTAGCTGAACTACCACATTGATTTTGCACTGAGACCATCACTTACCCAACTCATGGGCTCTACTGAAAAATAAGTGTTAAGTTAAAGAACCAAAATGAAGTACTGCATTTAGACGGTGCCCAGGACAACCAAGGAATCCTTAACTGTGAGATCTCTCGTGGGGAATCAAAGAATATAATAGGACAGTATGAGGAATGAAGCCAGACAGTGGTCCTGGAACTGTCTTCTCCTTCCATAACCACAATCTGAAAGCAAAGATCTATGGTATACATAGGCCATGTGTAAACAAACCCGTATTCAGGCACAGAAATACCCATATTTTTTTGCTAGATCATCTGAAAATTAGATTTGTATTAGTCCCTACAACAGTCTAAAGGGCATATTTTTACAGACTTGCTGACTGCTTCTTAACAAGGTATAAAACTTGGATCTAAATAGGTATATAAAGGACTGTAAAGGTACAGTTGCATTGCTATGAGTCTCCTCTCGGGCCTATGTTCTCCTCCCATCTCTGTGGATTTATACATAACCGACACTCACTAGTCTGTAAATACCCATACAGGGTAAATTATTACATTATGAAATAATCCACTTCAAAGTTAATTTAGATTTCTGTACAGAAGGCAGAGCCAAAATAATGTTAGGTATTCCTACATATTGGCTTCTGTTGCTGGGGTTCATGACAAAGTGCTCAGGTGCAGATGTATATTTGTCCCACCTGACCTTCAACAAAGAGCAGAGTTCCTGAGGTAGCACCATACCTAATCTAAAATATCTGCACAGTCAACAGAGAGATTTGGGAACCCTTTGTTTGACCTGACTCATGTTCTAGGGGAAGACTCAATCCTCTGATGACACAAGACACTCTAGGTTTCTTTGTTTGTCCATCCACTCTTATGCACCCCAGACCACCAGTGCACAATAAATATCAGAGATGCAGTGACTGCTCAACTTCTCTTCTTGACAAACTTTGTTGTCCTGTCAAACTCAGCTCTTGTCTCTGCACCACGGGGCTCAGTGGTATGTCCACATGCTTCCTGACAGCAAGCTTTTTGATAACAGGCTTTAAACTGAACTTTGATTCTAGAAATCTTGGAAATGAAGTTTTGATGGTGTCAATCTACAAGTCCAAAATCCTTCAGCATGAAGAACAATAAATAGTGGCAGCCAAGTTAAGCATTTAGTTATGAAAGAACATTTTCTCAGTAGTTCAAAAGAATTTGTCTCCAGTTCTGCCCTGTGAGGACAGCCTTTCTTCCCTGAATACAAAAGAAGCTGATTAGGAAAGTGCAGGGAAATGAGCAAGCAGCCTGGCAACGCGGGCACCAGGGGATAGCGTTTGCCCCCTCAGCTCCCTGCCGGTGGCAGGGGGCTAAGTGGAAAAGCACTCATCTTCTCCTCACTGGCACAGCAGCAGGAGCTAAAGGTCTTCTATTGTACCCACCCCTAATCCAGGCTACATTCAGGTTTCTTGTTTCAAAAACCCAGGGCTTTTTGCAGGGTTATGCAGGTGGTAAAACAATGTATTTTAAAACTGTAGCCTACAAAAATGTAGAGAATTTAAATTACATCCTGGAATCGTGCAGCGAGCACAGTGATGTCCGTACAGGATGTGTGAGTTTTCAGAACGTGTTTCTCAAAGTCTGGAGGTAATAGTTTGTAAAACTATTTCCCTGGCATTGGCTGTTGATGCACTTGAAAAAAACAGATGGGAAAAATCCCAAGGTGTAAATCCTCCTAAAATTTACACTGGCAGATTTTAATAAAACATATCTGCTTGAAAACTGGAAGAGGAGCCCAAAAGTCACGGGAAGGTTATTTAATCTCTTGAGTGCTTTAATTATTTTTAAATGCGTTATTTAAATAAATTATTACCAATTCAAATTGGTAGAACAAATACAGTAGGTGAAAGTAACAGATAGCTTTCCACCCCCACTCTGCATTCCCATGTGAAAGAAAATAATAATGCAGGATTTCTGCAAAAGGCATCACTTTTTTTTTTTAAGAAATATACTCTTTTTATACTCTTCAAGAGGCAGAACTTGTATCAGTTTTATCCCAAACTTCTTTTTGTGCCATTAAAACACACTAAAATCCTCAGCAGCAATCTGAAGATTGTAGGGAGTCTGGTTTTAATAAATTAATTCCTGAAACAGACAAAAGCTAGCATATTCAAAAATTAATTGGTGAATCATAAACTTACTCTTTTTCTTGTAAGGTTGGGCTTCTAATCGCCTTAGATCTTTCAACAAACTCATATCCCATCTTACAGGATGAGCAACACTGGGAAGGTTCTGACAGTACACTTTATCCTTAATACAGTGAATTTTAGTATTTAGCCAATGAAATTAACTGTCTAACCTAAATTCCAATTGCCAGGAAAGAGAGAATTATTTATGGCTTCTTGTCTTGAAGAGAGAGATGTGTTTTTCATGAAGACACCTTGCATTGCAGCTAGCAAAAAGCTGAGCATTTAAATTTTAACCTTCCTGAAGCACACTAAAGAAATTACATGTTAAAAAAAAAGAGCGTGCTTAGTAAATACTTGAAAATTTATTGAAATGGGATAATGAAATTATAATGCAGGTTAGCTAGCTAGTGACAAAGTCATTTTAAAAAACCTTTACAATATTCAGATTGCAGGTGATTAGCTGCCTCTCAGAAATGCAAATGTGTGAAGGGTATAACTAAGAACAACCGCTTTGGTAGAAGCCTGCTTGATTTAAAGTTCTGTATAGCTCTTATGCACAGAACAGGGCTGCCAAACATTTAATAGCCGAGCGGTTTGGCCACATTTGGAAATAATCTTTCCTGTATGAAATAGGATTCAAAATGAAATACTCTAGTTGGACCTTTTCCATCAAATGTTAACTCTCCAATTTTTCAGTTAATAAAAAAGAATATAGTTGATTATGTTGGATAGAAAATACACTAGATAAACACAGCACTGCTTGTTTTTGTTACCTGAATTCTTAGCAATCTCTGAATGATATATGCCTCTGGTGGGGGAAATGTACTGAGGAGTGGAAAGTGCAGTCAGTCTGGCTCTGTGGTTTTAAGAAACGGATTCCAAAATAACAGCCTCCATTAGCACGGTTGGTGGGTATGTATGCAAAGTGATTCCTGTTCTCTCAGGGGAAAAATGCCTGTTGGTTTAATGCAGTACTCCAGCAACTCCCTTGTGACTAATTCATAGCTACAAAAACACAGAACTGGAGATGATCTATGGACCTGTTTACATTATCTGCTACAGGCAACACACAACACCAATGGAAACTTCTTGGGATATGACAGAAAAATAAATAAATAAATAAAATTCTGTGCAATAGCATGCAAGTGCCAGAAATAGAAAGAAATCTGTGCAGAGCCAAAATCTATTCTATTAAAATAGGATTTTATAAAAAATCACCTAGCTTCAGGTCATCAAAACATGGAGGCTGCAGTGTAGCACTTGCTAATGCCACGCAGAGTAGAAAAAGCTCTCTGTGTTATACCACACCCCCAGGGCACACTGTGCTACTCCAGGGCCAATCAAGGAAAGTCATCTATAAAAGTTGGGATATTAGACCCTTAGGCAGGACAAAGAATATAATGCAATGAAGCAGAAAAATGTCTGAGTAGTGTTCAGAGTAAAATCAGGGTGTTACCTGGCAAATCTTTGCCAGTGGAAGTTGGAATGAACCAGGGGAGTCCCATGTGTTACAAACTTGGGCAGGTCTGTAGCAGTTAGATTTGGCAGGAACACCTCCATTGGAGGTGTTCAAGTCTATATTAAATAATGAGATTAGAATAAAACCTTTACATTTAGAAAAGCCTTCCACATATACTTATAAATGCATGTATTTAATTTGGGTTAACATTATTGCCAGGATATTTGTGGATTATAACAGCCAGGATACTTGTGTAAGAGTTGTTGCACTAAAAAAGCCCAACCAACCAACCAACCAACCAACCAACCAAAACCACAGTTGCTTCCTTTCTTTCTAATGTCATTTAAGGTCTTCAGAGCATGTTGGAAATAAAAATTCTTACAGTATTGATTTGATTTCTCTTCAAACTTTTTAATGACACCATTTCTGCCAAGTGATAAAATGGAAGTTCAGACTGCACACTGAGCACTCCATGCTATACCCAAATAGTATCATACTGCATCTCTGAGAGTAGACTAATCGATACATATTTTGCAGATCAAAGCTTTTGTCTCCGCATGGGAAACCTGTAATACAGCATTAAAATGACATAGCTTCTTATTTATTCACTAATAAACAAAGAGAAAAACCCTGCATCAGAAAGGTGTGGAAATGGCAGGCCTTTCTGCTGCCTGCTCGTCTGTAGTGCCAGTAACCAACTTACATAAAGCCTTTTATCATAAAGGCATAGATAAAAACGGGTCAGAAGGCAAGCAATGAACTGTGTTACCATTAATACCTGTCTGCTTAGTGGTGGTTAATCAGGTAAGAGTTCCATACTTATCTACCATATTTCAATTTGTTCCAAATTACTATTAGACCTTTTTGGTACCCAGTTTGCTCAGATGGAGCATCTGTTGAAGGTTAGCTTGTCTTTCCAGCAGTCTTAAATTTTACAGTGTGCTGTTTGGAATTAGGCTGTTTAGTGAAATACTGAATGAAGGTTTGAGCAAAACACTCAACAAATTTTCAACAGCCTACTGATTTTTCAGTCAATCCTGAATATCATGATGTATTCCCAGTAATCTACTTAAAAATAATTTTAAAATGCCAGCACATGATGCCTCATATATCCTTTCAGATGGCTTGGAGAACTCACACCAACAAAGGCGTCAGTGCAAGAGTTTGGCTCAGTACTGAGGCTTGGCGTAGACCACACCATTCTTCCACTGATCCAATGTATGTAAACATGTCCACAGCACTAATTTTCATCAAAACATCTCCACAAATTTTCCAAGAACAAAACCACTTCTGCATTGGGTCAGAGTTAAGCCTATCTAGCTCAGAGCATGCCGGGGTGTCTGACAAAAGCAAGAGCGTAGGAAGGCGGTAAGGAATGGGGAAAGCACACAGAGATTATTTCTCCTGGCTCCAACAGCTTACAGCTCAGGGACTTCCTGAGCCGGGAGGAAGCCTCTACACTTCATTGTTCTCAGTGGATTTTTCTTGCATGATCTGATGAGTCATGTCTTGAACTCAGACTTACAATCAACAACGCTCTGTGGCACGGAGTTCCAAATATATGTTGAGTGAACAAACTCCACCTTTTGACTGATTTAGTTCATTTCATAATCCTTTGGTTTCATAAAGCAAGTACAGATCAACTAGTGGTATTCCCCTTAAGCATACAGGGAACAGGAAGAAGTTAAATGATTTCTCCAAATTTATAGTCAAGGATTGCTATGCACTGAGCCCCGAAGTGTTGACTTCCTGGCCAAAGGTCAGACAGTATCATTTTCTCAGAGGAATAGCTATGTAACAACAAAATAATCCAAGGAATAATCAGTGAGCTAGCTCATTCAGGGAAGTCACAGATTGGAAACAGAGAGTGTATTCAATAAAATATGTGCTACAATGCAAAATAGAAAGCAATGATAATTAATGTCATTATAAGTTGAACAAAGTTACCATATTAACCGTTGTTTCACTGATTCTTGCTTTCCTAGCCTTTGGTATACTGAGACCTATACCTTTGAAGACAGTAAAAATCAGAGGGAAGGACTTAATCAGTTTTTCTGACAAAAGTCCATTTGTCAAGGGTATGTGAATGAGAACAGAGCTGCAGTTGTAAGTTCAACACAGGCTCCTAAGTGCCTGGCTAGCCCGGACAGAGATAATGAGTAGGTCTTTATCCCCATGGCTACATTTGCAACAAGAGACTTAACATGTAGAAAACAAGTCAAGAAGTGGGTGCATGTGAACCTCATGAGGGTCAGCAAGGCCAAGTGCAAGGTCCTGCACCTAGGTCAGGGCAATCCCTAATATCAATACAGGCTAGGGGATGAATGGATTGAGAACAGTCCTGTGAGAAGATTTCTAGGTTATTGGTGGATGAAGAGCTGGACATAAGTTGGCAATTTGCACTTGTGGCCCAGAAAGCCACCTGTATCCTGGGCTGCACCAGACGAAGCGTGGCCAGTGATTCTGCCCCTCTACTCTGCTTTTGTGAGACCCCCACCTGGAGTTACTGCATCCAGCCCAGGGGTCCTCAGTACAAGAAGGACATGGACTTGTTGGAGTGCATCCAGAGGAGGAACACAAAAATGATCAAAGGGCTGGAGCACCTATCATGTGAGGACAGGCTGAGTACTGAGGTTGCTCAGCCTGGAGAACACAAGGCTCTGGGGAGACCCTGTTGTGGTCTTTCAATCATAAAGGGGGCTTATAAGAAAGATGGAGAGAAACTTTTTACCAGCGCCTGTAGTGATAGGACAAGGGACAACAGCTTTAACCTGAGAGTAGTTACAGACTAGACATAAGGAAGAAAATTTTTACAATGAGGGTGATGAAAGACTGAACAGGTTGCCCAGAGAGGTGGTAGATGGTCCATCCCTGGAGACATTAGAGGTCAGGCTGGAGTTGAAGATGTGTCTCCTTATTGCAGGAAGAAGGTTGGACTAGATGACCTTTAAAGGTTCCTTTCACCTCAAACTATTGTATGATTTGGTAAATCTTGTTAACATGGACAGTGTTTGTGCCTTTGGGAATATGTGCTGGTTTTAGTCTTCAAAAGCTCTCACTACACAGCCCTCCCAGAAAACACACAAGAAATTTACTGAATGAAGCTGAATTTAAAAATAGATTTTTCTTTAATTTAAAATTTTGGCTTTACATCTTCCTATAAAATATTTTTTAGTTTTGCTTTTGACATATAATGCGTTGACATTGAAAGGCATTTGTTATACAGTGAAACCATAAGGAAACAGAATTAGAAAAGAGAAAGCTTATACTTACTAACAACATTAGCTTGTCCAGTGAAGATGGTGTACTGCAATTCATAAGAGACCACACTGAACTCATCATCCGATGTCCAGTGGACAGTAATGGTGTCATAAGAAGCTGTACAGAGCTCTTCTCGAATGGTGGGAGGGTTGGGAGCTGCAAGATACAACAGAAGGTTTACTGATGCAATCAGTAAAATATTTCCCTTCTCACCTGAGATTGGGAAGGGTTGCATCTGATGTGTAAGTCTGCAGCTATATCATCCAACAGACTTTTCAACAACTTTTCATTACTGGAGTAGTAACTTAGACTATCAATAAATTGTTGCAAAGGAATTCTTTCTATCAATATAATCACAGATTTTGAAAATAATTTCCATTGAAGTAGCTTTAGTTTCAGATGCTCTAGCACAATTGATGTGTTGGTGGTCACATTGAACTGTGATAAATGGGCACAGTTCAAGATGTTATTTTTTCTAGGTTTGTTTCTGACAATCACACCAAAATTTCAAAGTTTGATTGAAGTATATATCAAACACTCTTCACTGTTGACTTGAAACAAGTGTTTGCCTAGCCTATCTTACCAGAGATCAGCCAATTGGTATTTTAAAAATATATTTTGGAAAAGACTCCAAACACTCATGATTTCATGCACAATCATCTTCCCTACATGCCACCAGCGTGGGGAAAAAAAATAAAATTCCTTGTGCTTACTAGTGTTCCTTCCAGCTGTCACAGAGTGAGGAAGGAGGGCACTCAAGCTGAAAAAACCACAATAAGCTTGAATTAAAGGAACAGGAAGGAATTTTTTCTGTCAGCTCTCTAATTTGTTAGCCACAAATCATGGCCTCAAAAAAAAAAAAAAGCCTCTGAAGGAGGGACCTTTACTTTTGCAACAACTTATTTTTATGAAACATCTATTTAACTTTCCATTAAGAATTTTTATAGTTCATGTCCCTCGTTTACTGATGTATGTTCCCAAGGATTAAAGTGCAGATGCATTTCCAAGCAGCCTCTTTCAACCAAGGGGCATAAGGAAACGTTCAAATGTGTTTCATGATATGACTGTGATTTGTGATGCTCTAAATATTCTAGCACGGAAGCTTACCAATGCCCTTTTTTTTTCCTTTTTTTTTTTTTTCCTCAGCATAGGAACCCTTGGGACAGATGGGTATTAATAAAGAGAGAGAAAAATGAACTAAATTAAGAGCAGTCATCCAGGAAGCGAATATAAACAAAAGGAGAAGGGAAAAAAAAACCCTGCAATCTTCTGGAAAAATTAGCACGGCAGTTTAGAGGCTGTGTACTAACTGAGGCCAACTGTTGTGAAAGCTCTGCAGTACTGCATCGGCTCATCAGCTACATTTCAAAAATGTGCTCAGCAGAACAATCTACTGGAGCTATTATAGTTTTTTCTAATTGAGGCTTCATTTTCATATTTTGCCCATCCTTCAAAGGGGAAAAAAAATAACTAAAATATATAAGTGGATCAATTCTTTTGTGTGCCAGTATTCAACTAAAGTCTTCTTTAGTGATCTCCTGCACCTGAGAGAGCAAAAGCTTTTACTTGAGAAATGTACCTGTTATTACTACAGCAGAGATAATAAATATTAATTTATGGAAATCAATAATTACAGAAGGTTTAATGAACTGTAAACTGCATTTCAATAGCACCTAATGTCTTCAACTCCTTTGAAAATGACAGCCTAAGTTCTCTCTTTATGCACACACCTGGTTGGCCTTATGGCTAGGGATTTACAAGCCTTCATATAATAAAAATGACAGAAAAAAGAGATTTGACCTAAGTGGGACATTCCTCTTATGATTAAGCTATACCTACTTGAGACTACTGTGAGAGACTCAGCTCTTGACTGCACAACTCATCATTCCACAGCACACACTCCTTTGGAGAATGTAAGTCCATAATGCAATTAAAGAGATTGACCTTAATCAATTATCTTCATTGCTATATTGATAGTGTGTGATTTAGTAGTACTGCTACGGAGCTCAGGTGCCACTGGGAAAACTCCACAGACTCCAAAGCGATGTCAAAGCTGCACTAGCACCTTCCCACAAATGGCCTTGACTCGGCTGTGCTCCACCACTGCTCAGGAAAAAGGAAGCCCAGCATCCTCCCAGCACAGCGGTGGAAGATGTGAAGCCTTATATCCCCCCTTTGGTCCTGTTTCCCAATGGAGAAGCAGTGATTGCTCATGAGCTCTTCTAGTCCATTGGAGCACCAACTCACAACAGTCATGAGATCGACATTTGACAGCTGATGCTGTTGGTACCCTTGGCTATCAAGCAGCATCCTGTCTACAAATTGCTACCTAATGGCAGGCAGACCTGAAAAAAAATACAAAGCAGCTCTTGAATACCCCAAATTTACAGCCTTGAGCAGTGAGGAAACCTGGAGCCAGTGCCAGCAGACTTAACAAGGCACAGTGAAAGCTGCAGTGGTTTAAGTTATTGCGTCCTAACACCTGCAGCTCTTGTCGGTCACGGGGTGGAAATCTCCATAGAGGAGAAGGGCAAACATCTGTGGTGACTGCTCCAGATGCAGTGACTTTCATCCACCTGCATTCACAAATGAACATTCCTTGTCAAGAGTGAAAATCATCACTGAAGGTTGTTTTAGTTCATTTGCATGACTTCTACTCAAAATTGAGCAGGCACACCTGAATAGTCACGAACCACATCTGAAGTACTTGGAAGGCATTAACTAACGTTATAAAAGCAGTTTCTTAAATTTGTTCCCAGAAATAACTGACCTTGTGAGTATACCTAGTCCCTTTCAACTGAATTAGTCTAACCCACCTTCAGTTCAATGTCATCTGCATGGCTTTTGCTGTGAAGCAGACTAAAGCACTTGCATGGTCCAAACACCTGAGAGGCAGTTTAGGGAAAATGCCACCTCTCATTGGTGAAACCCAGAATCAATGCACGGGCTCATGGGTGACTATTGAGACTATTTCTATATCATTCCAGCTCAAGATCACAAGGGTTGACAAAAAGCACCACATCTTCCTTTTTCTTTTTCCACTTGGTCTCCACCTCCCTGCTGGCATGGGATGACCAACTTTGCCAGGGTTCATTAGTGGTTTTGATACTGAATGAAAAACAAAGAGCCAAGCCACTTCCTTGACTTAGTGGTGCTAGAAATGTTTATATTGCTGCTATAACACGAAAGAGTTGAGAAAGCTGCTGTGAACTTCTCTCAGCTCTTCATTACTGTCTCTACAGTGTATCGTGACAGTAGACTGAACCAGGATGCAGGAACTCAAAACCAGAGATGTGGATACACATTTGATGTGTTAGCAACAACCAACAGAATGAAAATTGGTTACTCCCAAAGGATGAGGCTGAGCCTGCTGGAGGCGGTTTTGATCTTTTTAAAACTGAAAGAGTTAAGAGGAAAGAGTTTCCAGAATGAAGTTGGGTTTGTGTGAAAAAAATGCTGGTATAGGCTAGGCAGTGCATATTTCTTAGTACAGTCATAGCTAAAGTGATGGATGAGGAAAATGTATCATTCTTTCAGATAGGATTTCTGAAGGAGGGCAAATTGCAAGGTCAAAGAATAGATGTTCCTGCAATTGATTTCAAAGTACCAAGACACAGAACAAGGTTTTTTTATTCACAATGGGTAAAAAAAAGTCCGTATGTTAGTAATATTGTTCAGAAGGTTTGCAAGTCATATGCATTGCCTGGATCTAGCTAGATATATGTTTTTATGAAAATATGAGTTCCAGATGAAGAGCTTCATCAACAAGCAAGATAAAAAAGCTTTCAAAAGACATCAAGGCTATATATACAGAGGATAGAACAGTCAGAGGAAGATTAAGGTTATTGTTTTACTATACTGAGCTTGACATCTTAATGTCTGGCTGGCAAGTTTCAGAGAGATATCAGAGATTTTCATTTGGATAGCAGAAGTGTTGGAAAGACAGCTGTGTAAAAGATAAGCATAAACTAGCTAAATTATATTTGGGAAAGAAATAGCCTAGGAAGAAGGAAAGATGCAAACTTCAATGTGACACACAGAAAACTAAGATTTGGGAGATGAAAGATGAAGACAATCTGACAAATAGTACATTGGGAAGAACCAAAGGATAAGAAAATCTCAAGAAGACAACCAAGGTCAACTGCTTCACAGACAACTGACAACTAACAGAATGAAGCTGGAGCTCAGGCTTCACTACAGACAGCACAGACAATTGCTATACTATGGGCTTCTTCCCTTGATTCACAACACAAATGTACCACTAGGATCTACAAGTGGTCTTCATTTTACTTAACTGTGGAACATGATAAAAGTAAAGGCCAATTCAATCTGTCACAGAGTTTTCAGTTTAAGATCTATGAAGATTCCATTCATCAATCTGAAAGGGGTAAAAGAAAATAAATTTTCCTCTAGAGTTTCTGAACAACAATAGAGGATAATCAAGTGTATTTGACCCCTCGGATCTATACATATACACATATATATTACATATCTACATATATTTACATAAATGTATTTTAACTGTCTGCATAGTTTGTATTTTATGCTCAGATAATTTGGACATGTGTTTTGGATTTTGGCATCACAGCCATATGCTATTTATTAATGTGAAGAAAAATAGTACAAAGACAGATCCGGCTAAAACTGTTCTTCACTGGGCATCAAGGACAATGATAAAAACAGTAGATTAGTAAAAACCGCAGCTTAACTGCTTGATATATTCATGAGTTCTCTTTGACTACATCATGAGCTGTTATTTAAGACTGCAGATAAGGGAGGAAGGAGGCAGAGAAGGAGCTGTGTAAATGGCACCACCGGAGTGCTGAACTGCAGGAAGGATCCTGGTGGCACTGCACTGTGTAGCAAGACTACCTTTCATTTTGGTACAGACACAACGTTCATTTTCTGCAGTGCTCAGCAATTAGGCTGGTAATATTGACATGGAGCATTGAAAGGGGAAAAGATGGGGGGGTGTGCAGTAACTGCTAGATGGACAACTTTACAATTTTACAACTTTAAAGATGTAAACTACAATTATCTGTATCTGAATGTGTCTCTTGAGCCTCTGCTTGGAGCCAGTTGGGAAAAATAGACACCTCCAGAACGGAGTCAACTGACTTAGATATGTGTCTTCAAATGAGTCATCTTTGACTGTAAATGAAGCTGAAGCTGATTATTTTACAAGTAGATTCCTAGGTTAGGGCAAATGAGTCTGACTTTTTCTTATTCCTTCCTTTCCTTTCATTGCCTTTTTTTTAAAAATAATTTTGGGGAAAGTATTCAAATGATGACAAAATTGTAGTGAATTTGGGGAGAGGCAGACACCATAGCATTTCACACTGGTGCTCTGGAAGAAGTTCAAGACACTCTCACCACAGTATTATTGTGTATTATTTACTTGAGCACGTGTTAAACGCTGATTGTATCCACCAGTTACACAGTGATACAGAAATTTCTCGCAGACAAAATCCCCTTCAAATATGGCAAGAACTCCACAGCTCTGCAAGGCAAGGGTGGTTCCACTGTGTGCATGCAGACAGACAGCTTTGCTCTTCCTAGTATCAATGTGCTCTCTTATCCCCCTGCAGAAGAGCCAGAAACCAGCTCTCTGAATAGAAAAGATCCAGAGGTTGGCAATGAGGAGACTTCATGCTCTCACATTCTTCTGAAATATCTCCTGTAAACCCAGCTAAGAGAACGGGTCTAGGAAGCCTTTTCAATAGCTTTTCTGACAGTGCTTTGTGACTTCCACTGCAGATTCTCACTGGTAACGGCAGATGCTTAAAGACTCTGCAAAATGAAAACCTACTCAGTGTCTCTTCTGTTTTCAATTGAACTGGAATGAATTGTTCTAATTCTGGCATTGAAATCAAAACACCCTAAATTACAGTAATTTGTTTCTCTTGGTGAGTCATTATATACTCTGAGATCGCACATTACTCAGGCCTTCAGTAAGGATCTAATCCTGTGGGCTTCTTCAAGCCAGTGCTCTCAGTTAAGCCAGCTGGGGCTCTGCAGAGAACCCATCCCACACCCTGGTGCGGGCTGCACTGGGTACTCTCTAGTCCCAGAGGCAGTGAGGGTCCTCCAGGTCTACGATGGGGGAAATACACAGTGTCACCAACACAGGAATACATCGTTCATTGCTGAGCCCTTTAAGTTGATTGCTAAAACAATTTCTGGTTTCTCAGGGGAAATCTGACAGGCTGCAATTTGCTGCAGCGAGGAGGCAGCCCCAAGGGAAAGGTTAACACGCTCCCATCCGTCCCCTGGGAAATGGGACTTAGTCCCTGCTCTCCCTCCTCTGGCCGCTCCAGGCTGAGCTCCCCCTGTTCTTTCATTTCACTCTGAAGCCTTTGTCCCTCCCACTTGCCCACACTCTAGTGAGGGAGAGTGCAAGGAGAGGAGGTAGGAAATGCATCTCAGTTGTTCTCTGTAGCATCTAATCCTTCCTGCGGAATTCTGGGGATGCTGGGGGTAATATATTCAGGATCAAGAGGTAGAGTTGCATTGGTTTTATGTAGCAAGGTTTTATTGGCAGTTGGACTGCAGGGGTGACTTCTGTGAGAAAAGACCACGACCAGACCCTGTGTTGAACACATACAGTTCTTATCCAGACCCACTGCTGCCCAAGGCTGAGCCCATCACTGATGCTGGTAGTGCTTCTGTGATAGCATATCTGAGAAGTGGAAAAAGGGCTGCACAGCAGCTGGGAAAGAGAGGAGTGAGAAAATGTGAGACAGCCCTGTAGACATCAAGGTCAGTGAAGAAGGAGTTGCTTCAGGCACTGAGGCAGATTCCCCTGCAGTCTGTCGAGAAGATCATGATGAGACAGGCTGTCCCCCTGCAGACAATGGAAGACCACACTGGAGTAGATATCTACAATTCTACCTGTGGAGAGGACCCCACACAGGACCAGGCTTTCTGGGAGAAACCACAGGGGAGCCACAAGAGAGCAGTCTGTTACTGAAGAATTGTACCCCATGGAAAGGACCCATGCTGGAGCAATTCTTGGAGAACTGCAGCCTGTGAGAAAGACCCATGTTGGAGAACCTGGTGAAGAACTGAATCCCATGGGAGGGAGCCCATGCTGGAGCCGGGGAAGAACATGAGGAGGAAGGAGTGGCAGAGATGACGTGTGATGAGCTGACTGCAACACCAATTACACATCCCCTTGTACCACTTGCCAGGAGTTGGGAGTGAAGTTTAGCCCAAGAAGAAGGACAGGGTGGAGGGAAAGTGTTTCTAGTTTTGTTTTTATTTCTCCGTATCCTATTCTTACAATTAATTTGCAATAAATTACATTAATCTTCCCCAAATTGAGTCTTTTTTTCCTGTAGCAGTAACAGTTGAGAGATCTCCCTGTCCTCATCTCAACCCATGAGTTTTCCATCTCATTTTCTCCCCATCTTGGTGAGGAGATGGAGCAAGAGACCACTTTGGTGAGCCATGACCATCAGCCAAAGTTAACAGATCACAGAGAAGAATGAAGAAAACCCATCACTACTAATTTATGAGGAACATATAATATTAGCACACTAAGAAAAAAATTACCTGTAAGATAATCAAGGCATTCCAACAACTTCTTCTCCCTGGTAAAATCAAGTGCGAAAGTATCGAAAGTATCGTTGAGATTAATTTCAGGAATTAGAACCTGGGATGATGCAGTTGCCATGGAAACTCTATAACAAAAAGAAAAAAGCCTTTTAGCAAAGAAGACACAATGACTTTCATATCAAGGAAGGACCTGATCATTGTAATTGTTATTACTTGTCAAAAACCTTGACAAAAACTTTTATATGTATTTTACTTATATGGTATGTTAGGAACTTCTGTGCCATTTTTGATTTTAGCACGTAAAATCTCCAGTAAAAATCCCTCATTACTTAGCTTTTGCCTAAATATGCAATGTCAGATAAGTTTTCAACAAAATATTGGTCAAACAACAATACACTTCAAATTGCTCTTTCTAATCACCCAGTGAAACACAGCAGTGGCAGCACCATAATTATCTATGTTTTAAGCAATCCTGACAGATGCTGCATCTCCCCTAACCCTTGTTTTCTCCAGCATTTTTTTTGCTCCAGGGATTCCTTGGCACTGCTATCCCAAGGGCTTGGTGCCGATCCCCAACCTCCTCAGCTGCTCAGCACAGCGCACTGCTGCTAACTTAAAAGCATGAGGTGGGGGGAGATAAAACAAATAGACATCAGTACAGTTTGTTTTGAAAGGCTTTTCCCTGCAAAGCATGTGTGCATGCTTACTTTTCCTCCAAAACTGAAAAGGTTCCTCACCTTCCTCATTTCGGGAGCTACATCCGCTTTCTGTCTATCCAGCCATACCAATAGAGAGAGGCCAGCTTTCACAAGAAAACTGCCATTAGGGCCTATCTTTCAGATCCTTCAGCCTGATATCTCAAAATATTTGTTACTGGAGAACTGGATACTGGGTATGTTTACAGAAAGTTTGGTCCGTTTAAGCAAAGAGATTATTAAACCTCATTTCTTAATTGAGTTTGGAGGCAAACACGCCAGATACGTCAGTTATCTGCCATTCATGACACATGTCAGATCAAAATATTTTGATTGATTCAATTAACAATTTCCCAAATTAGAGTATTTCTCTGTAGATGTGACTCGAATAGCTCCAGGCCAAATGCTTACTAAAAACTATGTTTGTGTATATTTGTGCAGCATTTTCAGAAAATGCAGTTGGGAAAGTCAAAGCCCGAGCTGTACATCTCATTGTCCTCAGCATAGTTTTCAAAAGCTGAGCTGAGGAGGTTTCTTAGTCAGTAATTCATATTATAGGGTTTTTAGCACTGTTTCTCTTGCAACTGTGGTTGTAGAACTTAGTTTAAAGTAGATCCTAGTACAGATAGTACAAATGTTTTTTTTTAGAGAGGATAATCAAAGAGCCTCTTGCCCCATGTACTTAGAGGTAAAATTCCCTGAGCTCTTTCACATGGGGTTTTTTTTTTTCCTCCCCCACTCCTTTGACCCCTGGTAGTTCATTTGCAGTCACACTACGCTGTTTTATATCCAGTAAGAGAAAATATACACTGGTTTCTTGTAGGGCCTGTGTTAGGGCAAACACCTCTACAGAATTAACAATGGCTTTGCTGAGAAATCAACTGGCAGATACCTAAGATGAAGAGCTTCTTTGAATACCTCCATAAAGCACTTATTATGAAGAAGACCGTTATCACCAGGCCCTTTGGAACTTTGTTTAGGGCTATGCAAAGGCTGCGCTGTGAGTACATGTGTGAAAGTCAGTTTTTAATGAGCTCAACAGATCAAACACCATCTCACTACAGTAGGTGCAGAGGACTGAGTTTCTTCTTGTACTTCTTCCCTACTCTATCTGACACGGTATGTGGCTGGAAAGGGTTTTTCTAGCATAAATGCATTCCACCCACGGTAAATGATGCACGACCTAAATCATTGTGGAGTGTGTAATGTCTTTGCTATACATAGTTACCTGTTGTGCTTACAACAGAGAATATTATACTGCAATTACTTTGAAATATGTGCATAAAGAAATGCAATGACCATAATTTCAGGAGACTGTTTAGCTGCTGGAGCTCAGAGCCCTGGTGAGACTGTTACATGAGCAGTCTAGAAGCAAACAAAATACTGCTTACCACAGGAGAATGAAGAGAGTTACTTGTGGGGAATAATTTATTAATCAGATTTAGTCTCTTTTTCTACTTGCAATTTTTCTGCAAACACTTGGTGTTTTTTTCCCCCTCAGATTTATTCACTGCTTGAAATGATTCTCTGATTTTCAGGGTGTTCACAGCCATCTCATTACAGAAAGCAATCTGTGATAGCCAAAAATTAGGTTTGAATGGGCACATATGTCAGCTGGTCTCATTTCTGCTCCCCAAGTGTCTCTCCTGTGACTGTATTTATGATGCAACTGTTCATGTTTAAAAGTTCAAAATACAACTCTTGAATTTTCCCTGGTAGTCAGTTCAAAAGCTTTGTGTCTCCACAGGTTTCTGCCTTACTGCTTGTTCCACTGAACACTGAATGAAAGACCAGACCCTCACTTCAGATTTTAAGTCATGATACTTGTGGTAGTTTACTATCAGCTTCAGCTGGGAAGCAGTGCTGTGATATAGGTTGGTGGCAGAATACAAACCAGGGTCTGAGTGTGACAGAACAAATTTAATCTACTGCCCTGCCTTCACTTCCTTTGCTTTGCCTTGCCTTGCCTTTCTCAATAGATATTCAATCCTCTGAACCCATAATGGGCAACTCAGTGTTGCTGGCTTATTTATAAATCGATCAAACACCTTTGGTGAAGCCTGGAGATATCTCCTTCTCTGGAGATATTCCAGACCCCTCTGGACGCCTACCTGTGCGATCTGTCCTAGAAAACCTGCTTTGGCAGAGGGGTTGGACTAGATGATCTCTTGAGGTCCCTTCTAACCCTTACAATTCTGTGATGCTCAGAGAACCTACATACAGCACTCCAGAGTAAGTCATAGCCTTAAAAAATAATCAAAAAAAAAGGAGTAGGGAATTTCATAATTTCATGCTTCAAATTAGATAAAAAATGGCTGGACAATGTGAAGATATAATGTAAACACAGAGATAAAAAAATAGCTGAATAGTTGAGCATACTTTTTATAGTTTTCTTCTTTGTTTTCTAGATACTATTTTTTTTTTGTTTGTTTGTTTGTTTTTGTTCTCTGACTGATAGCCAAACAGCTGATGATTCCAACAACTTATTTTTTTTCATCAGAAAATACTGCTGAAATTCAGTGGGAATTTTTCAGCATTCACAACATTACACTGAAAATCAGACCAAATTTTCTGACCGTGCAATTTCCAGTAAAGACATGCTGACTTTTCTTTGGGTCCTTGATATATCCAGTAATGCTAGGATCCCAGGAGCAGTAAAAGTTCCCTGTGCCCAGAGACCCAACACAAAGGCTGCCATAACTTCCAGACACCCTGGGCTGTTGAATCTCAAACCCTTTGAGTGGGCCGCCTCAGAGATGTGTATCACACCATCTTAAAGTTACACATTTTGTTACTTTCCACTTGCTGTTTTGTGAAGAATAAGAATCCATTAAGATCATTCCAAATTTCTTCTAAGGAATGTATTCACTGCATAATTTCTTTTCCAATCTCAGGATTTTTTCACGGAGTAGGAATTTCTGCTTCCAGAAACCTGTTTTGTAGTGTGTTTAGCACCAAACATCTGTTTGGCATCCATGCTACCGCCTTCAATTGTGCATGCTCTTACTGTTCTGACTCTTATTTTGCACCTTGTTTCAACTGTTTCTCTTTTCAAAGAGATGTTTTGATTTAGCATCCTTCCCACTCTGCTACAGCAAAAATTAGTGTTTTGGGGAATGCGTCAATTTAATTGACCCCGCCTTTGACCACATCTGTGGTGGGACAACACAGTGTGACAACTGTGACAACAAAGTTGCCTCAACTGGAGGTTACACTGGAGGAATGTCTTTACCTTTCAGTGATATTTTTAGCAGTTTGCAGGAAGCGAGCATGATCGTTCTCCTTCAGCGACTGTTCAGCCTGAGAGATGAGGGATGTCGAGCGCTCGATGCACTGTTTGCAGTTCGCAATCTGCTGAGCCAGTTTTCTCAACCTCACCACCTTGAGTGGAAACATAAGAAAGCAGTCACATCTCCGAGGTCACAAATCATGATTGCATTTGCACTTCCGAGGCAAAGCTGGGATGAAAGGGCGGGGGAAGTCAGGATGAATGGCTTTGCTGACAAGAGCTTTTTTCACACTGGCTTGATAGTGAGCCCCTTCTACTAGCCATGTAACATTTTTAGTAAGGGGACAGGCACAGCCTTTCTGCATCAATATTTTCCACATGGAAAACAACTGGAGAGAGCCAAAACAAGCACAGCTGGACTATTTTCCAACAGAAGAAACGTCATTTCCTGGTACTTTCTGCTTACATGATAACTGAGGGCTATTTGGATAACCATTTCCCTGAGCATGAGATCTGTGTTAAAGGCATCTCATAGACTAACTCCTTTCATTTTTTCCCTATCACTGAGGTGAATTTCATTAAAAATAATCTGAAAATAAAACTTGACAGAAAACAGCCGTTTGATTCTAATAACAAGATATATGCCCACCCTTTTCCTCATGTGCTTTTAATCAAGCAGGGCGGTTTCTTGTTGGATATTTTTAACTGGACAAAAGCACAGTAGTGCTGGAGAGCTGATTATTATTACTGCAAACATACGTGCTGGAGATAAACACAGTAGATGTGACTGTAATCATTAGCTGAAAGGTTACGGAGGGGCATCGTCAGTCCTCCATTTGAAGACAATGTTGGCTGACAAAACTTCTAGTTCCTGAAAGGTCTGGGAGTCCTTCCCATTGTTATCACATCAGCATCATAGTTGAAACAGGAGTAAGACATAGGAAGGAAATGAAATAATTCTGGAGTTTAGAAAGGCATTAAGACCCAGTTACAAGCAAAATGAGGAAACCAACAACCACGTAGACTGGCAGAAATATCCACATTTGTAACCAAGATAAAGTTCTCAATCTCTGCAATTAGGGCACAAGCTATGAAGCTGCTAAGTTAAATTTTAGGTATAATTACAACTTAAGCAGAGATAAGGGTATCTCGGTGCACCTACCTGACATCAGAAACCAGCAGGAAAATAAATCTTTTGGCAAACTTTCAAAAAGAAAATACTGGCCAAATGATTAATGTCCTGTAACATTGGTATTTCTTCTAAAGATTAAAAAAAAAAAAAAGGGAAAAATGCTGAGAGAGCATAAAGATTTCAATAATGCTAATGATCTGACCAGCTTCTAGGATGAAATAATGCCATAATGTTTTCTCTAACTGTGCATTTGCAGAGATTTCAATTTAGTCTACACCAGTTTAACCAGGGTAATGTTCCTTGCAGTATTACTTAGCTCATCTCCTTATTTATTAATTAACAAAACAATGAACTGAAATAAATGGTGAGCTCTTAGCAATTAGGAGGCATGTCATTATTTGTGAGGTCTACAAATGAACTATGCTTTTGTTTGCTTGATTCTTTTCTTCTATATCTTCTTCAAGAAAAATGTTGATTCTAAACTTTAAAAAGCACAGTCTCAACTTACTTGTCCAGCCCTCCCTCCAACAGCAGGAACAGTACCTGAACTAAAATTATTTATTTGATATTTAAGTGGGTTTTTTTCGTGCTACATGCTCTGTGGGTTTTTATAGGTTTCAAGTTATGGGTGAGATTAAGGTTGGAGCTGCAGGACACTGCCTGAATCTACAGCTTGCAGCCATAGCTAGAACTTTAAACCTAGGCATTTCCAGGTCTGTGGCTGTAACTATAGTCCTACAGACAAATCTGCTGTGCCCTGCCTTCCAGAAAGACTCTTAGGCACGGGCCCTCTCAAAGAAAGTACATTGGGCAGAATTTCCAGTGGTTTTTCACATCAGTCTCTTGAACGTCTTGAATCTTTTGACTTATGCAACATTTGAGGCCCTGGAACGCGTTCAGAGGAGGGCTACTAAGCTGGTGAGGGGTCTGGAACACAGGCCTTACGAGGAGCGGCTGAGGGAGCTGGGATTGTTCAGCCTGGAGAAGAGGAGGCTCAGAGGAGACCTTATGGCTCTCTATAGCTTCCTTAAGGGGGGTTGTAGTGAGCTAGGGGTCGGCCTCTTCTCCCGTGTAGACAGCGACAGAACTAGAGGGAATGGTATCAAGCTGCGGCAGGGGAGGTTCAGGCTGAACATTAGGAAGCACTACTTCTCTGAAAGGGTAGTCAGGCACTGGAATGCACTGCCCAGGGAGGTGGTGGAGTCACCGACCCTGGGGGTGTTCAAGGAAAGACTGGACGTTGTATTGAGGGACATGGTTTAGTGGGAGCTAGTAGTAATAGGTGAATGGTTGGACTGGATGATCTTTTAGGTCTTTTCCAACCTTGATAATTCTGTGATTTCTGTGATTTCTGTGGGGCAAAGCATTCCAGATCCTAACTGGACCTCCATTGATACCACTTTTCGTTGAACCACATAGAACAAAGAATGGGGACAGACTCAGCTAAATTCAAATAAATTTTGAGTCGATTGTATTATAAATCTTCCATGCTCTAATGGACATCTAACACATCTTAGCAAGCATTTGAGTTTTTAAAAGCAACTCATGTATAGAGCACAAATCCAAATGAATGCAATGTTTTCTACTTCATCGGAAGCACAGCTGGTCTCACTGCACAGAGAAACAGAGTCAAAACAATAATGCAGAAGGTCATCTTTTACATTTTGAAGGGAATTCTGTTTTGTTAACAGCATGAGGAAATTCAGGTTCTGTCACACAATGTGCAGGACCTGTGGTTTCAAACATGTTTAAGTCAGGTCTTGCCTACAGGCTTTTTATTTCAAGTTAATTGGAATATCTTGACAGCCACATGAACCATTTAACCTGCTCTTGACTTTATTCCTTTCCTGAGGTTTTCCCACACAAGAAGAGTTTATATTTGACTTAGCTGGTTTAGCAGTTAAAGAGTAAACACCATGTAGCTAGAAAATAAGAATGTTAATTCAACTCTAATGTCTTTCTGACTTAACAGGTTGTTAGCAAAATGGATTGAAACTTGAATATCAGAGATTTTTTCACGCTCAATATGTCTGTCATTTAGAATCATTGTACTTAAGTAATTAGAAATGCCCACTTCATTTAATTTCCTGCATGGTTTTAAGTATTATTTTTCTTAATAAGTTAAATTTCCTATTCTCAAGAATGAACATTGGTTTAAATAATTATTTTTGTGACAGTACTTTAATAAATAATTAAAATATCTAAACTAACATATTCACAATTGCTAGCCATAATACCAAGTGTTGTGACACTTTTGTGAAAGTGAAAACTGTGAGGGGAAACAGTTAGACATACAACAGAGGGAAACAATCATTAATTAGCCATCATTTTATTATCATTTATTGATGGTGACATAATTTCTGTGATTATCCTTAAAAATCATAATCAGGTGTAGTAAGATAAATACCAGACAGACTGATGAGATCTAGTTTACTAATCTTGACATATTTCATTCCTCTTTACATGAAAGTAGCAGTAACCTGGGACTATGTAAGGACTTTTACAAATTTGTACAGAACCTACGGCCAAAAAGCCCTAAGCATGAGCTAGCATTGTTGACCTACTTGGGAACTACAGAAGAAGAAAAGCTTTTACCTTTCCTTCCTTGATTTTGGTTCCAATTATTTGTCGTCTTTGCTGGATTATTTCAATTAGCTGGTCACATTCTTCCATCAGCTTGGTTTCCTGGCGGGATGCATTTACCTATGAAGCAAGCAGTTTTGATTAGGAAAATATTTTTGGACAATTTCCTTTTCCTAATTTAAAATTTGCAATTTCTAAAATGGTTGGGGTTTTTTTCTCTCCTTTCTGTGTATAACCTGTAAGTTATTTTGTTTTCCCTGTCTCGGATTTTGTGAAATACTAAACCAAGTCTGAACGTCTTGTTTGTGGGAGGTAGGACTTGCAGATAGGTACTCATCAGGTATTTCTGATTGAAGTGAGAAAAGCCTGGTGAGAGATGCCAGGTACAGCTGACATCAGTGAAAAGGGAAGGCTCCTCAGGAAGTAATTAAGACATCACAGAATCAAACTGTATATAGGACTGTAGTGAACACATATGCATGTAGGAGCACAAGAACCAGATCAGACGGTCTGTCTAGTGCAATATCCTGTCTCTCACTGCTGCTAGTGCCAGCATATGCTAGTAAAGCATCTTGGGAAGAAGTCTCTTTCAGCATGGATGACAATTCTCATGAATCTTTTTCTCATCCTCCAACCATTTGCAACTCAGTGTCTTCTTGAATCAGGCACAATTTCTACACCATTCCTAATCTTCAGAAGAGTTATCTTCTGTGAATGCATTTGGTCTCTCCTTCAAGCCCTGTAAGCCTTAAGTATCCCACCATGATACAGCAGAGAGTACCACAGCTTCACTCACAGCCAAGTGAACAGTCGCCTCTTTTAAGTGGGATTTGAACCGTTCATAATGATTCCTAACGTTTGATTTGCTGGATTTAACACTTGAAAATATTGTCTTTTATTTTAAATGTCCAAATACTGCTTCCTGAAAGATTAAAATTACAGAAGATCCAAGCGACATTACCAAGCCCTGTGTATCCACTGCTTTATTATTGTCACTTTGCCTCAGAAATGAATCAGCTAGAAAATTATAGCTGTGCTCATGTAGTCTTCCACAGTGTAAGTATACGAGCCACTGAAACACCTTTTAGCACAAAATCCCCTCAAAAACCATATTAGCTTTCAATGGAAATTGTTGAGTTCTGTAAAAAAAAACCCAACCCCTTAAAATAGAAAAAAAATGTTTCTCTTCTGAAATTGTTTTGCTTCTGGAGGAGATGGATTTTTTTTTCAATGGAAAGCGAACCTTCTGTATGTTGACAAGAAGAATGTACTTCCCCACCAGCAGTTGTATGTGTAATTTACATGGATGCAAAAAAAGTCAGAGAAAAAGGAAAAAACTCTAATCATACCTAGAATAAAGAAAAATTTAAAGGAGTGATTTCAGAGCTGTGTTTACTTATGCATTTTGCTAAGAGGGTGAAGTATCTTCAGCCCTTGCCAACTACTCCTAGAGGCACTCACTGGGCGAGTAAGAGTTTGTGGTGAAGAACAACAGGGAACAATTACAGGTGACAAGTAATGATATTTCTCCCCTTGGTTATTTTTCAGTCTAATGAATCCCTTGATCTGCCTCAACCTTCTTATTTTAATTCCAACAATGTGTTTAAACATGCATTTACCTTTAAGCACATTATGGAGCTCATTAAGATGAAGAAAATGCTTATATATCTAAATTTGGACCAGGGCCAATTTTACAAATAACCTTCTTATGTGAAATACATTACATCCTCTGGGCAACGAGTGGACTTGTTTACAAAGGCCTGCTTTCGTTAAAGTTTTGGATTATCCTTAAACATTCATAAAATAAAAAGTTTGATTGCATATTTTATAGTCTTAATTATAAATTAAGCTATCAGGATTATAAAGAGGAAATATATTTGTTTCCAGAAGGGGTGAGGTGGCACAAAAACCACTGGGGAGATCTGCCCGCAGTAGGTGAAGATGTACAAAGCACTTCCACTGTGCAGTTTTAGGTGCCTGTTTATCTTCTAGCTGTTTGTTGTGCCTGGCTTCCCACCATGGTCCATGAGGAAAGATAGAGCACACAGAAGCTCAACCAAAGCCTCTGGCAGTGCCAATGTTTCTCCACTATATGCTCAAGGAGTCTAGAAGAACCAGTCAATCAACACCTTACTTCTTATTCCTCCTTTTCTTGTCATCCCACCAGCCGGTGTGCAGGACATCCTCCTGCCATACACTGTACTTTGGCATGAAGCTCTACAGAACTGATCTCAACAAATTGTTCAGTGCAAAAGTTTTCCCAGCCCTGACACCAGTTTCACTAGTGCACTGAAATTCCATCGAAATGTGGGGAATCCCAAATGGGATTAGTCTGGGGCAATGATGACATCCCCCTCACACTTGCACAACTCCCTCTGTGTCAATACAGACATGTGCTCGTGCCAGAGCTGACTGACACTTAATTATGGTAACACTTCATAGGATTTTTGAGTAGCTTCCACTCTAAGTGTTACTTTTATCACCACTTATGTCATGAATTCATTTTGTCAAGCAGATCCAATTAATCTTTGGGGTAACTGTCATGAAACATAGTCTTACAGTTAATGTTAAGTCAACATTGCTTCATTTAATGCTCTGGTTGGATTGAATAATAAAATATTAATTAAATCTTAATTTAAAAACTCCAGACTAAGAAAAACCTTGGAAAAAAACTTTGGATTTCATACACACTGACTGCAGACTTCTTTTTTTCTTTGAAATCTGAAAAGTATACTCTTTTATAACCTTCAGTTGAAGACATTTCCAACTTTATAGCTTGCACACGCTTATTAAAAGTGAAAAGAATATTCCAAAATTATTTGATATGTCTGAGCTTTGTATGAAAAAAACCCCAATATTTAATCTGGGGGCTTTTCTCAAGTTGAAATACTCCTTAATCAAATTTTCAGCCTAGAAGTCCTCTTATTCGGTAATAACTTTGTAATTGAGCACATGCCGAACTTTAAGTGCACCACATTAGCTGTGGCCCTAAAGGGACTATTTGGGAGATTAGCATTGAATATTATTTACTTGTATGTTTCTGAGGAGTCAAATGTCAGACCAAAGAGCCACAGGCATGGAGCAGGGCTCCTCTGTACAGGTGCTGCAGAAATACCAGCGCAAGGCTCTGCCTTCTGCGTGCGGCCTTTGATGAACAGCAACCTTCACAATAACTTCCAGCTGGGGCTGGCCAAGGAATGCGAGTTCTGTCTGGTGAAAATATTTGAGGTTTTACGTTCTACATTTTTCCACTTTAAAACAAACCCTCTTTCCAAGGAGTTCATTAAGAGCCTGAGAGCTGCATTAGAGAAGTGCATTAGACTGTGTCCTTCACACTGGTTGTGGGAGGCTCTGGATTATGCAGAGAGAAGACTTAAATCTGGGCTTCCTTCACCCCAGATGAGTATCAACCCCTTAATCTGAGATATCTATTGCTTGAGAGTTTACACAGGTCTTGGGGAAACCTTTCGGTAGAAAATTTCCCATGTTTTTTGGCATCAGCAAATTCCTTAAGAAAACATGTGCAAAACTACTTTGAACCTAAACCTCTGTGTTTTGTTGGTATGATTTTTAGAAACTCTCTCACACCACAAAAGTTTTAAAATTAACTAGGAGATCTTGCTACTATTTAGCAAAAAAATGATGGCATTTTCTGCTGCGAACGAGAAAGCAAGGACTGATTCTAGTCCTTCTGCTTTTGTGGGGAAGCTATTCCTGGTTCTATAATAGCCAAAGACTTGACAGTTTACCAAAAAAAAAAAAAAAAAAATTAAAAGATCAGGATTCCTTCCAGGTTTTTCAGACAGATGGATGGGGTCTGCTGGCCTTTGCCTCAGGGAGTGGGTGTAGAAAAAAAGAAAAAAAAAGAAAAATGGGGGTTCCTCAGATGTCTGACAGGGAGCTGGAAATAACAAGCCCTCCCAACCCAAAGGGGTGAGCAAGCCAGCTGTTCTCATCTCCACAAGCTGAGAACTGCTTTGGAAAGTGTTCTACTCTCTGCAGAGGTTTCCTTGGCTTTCATCTTCAGAGACCTGAGCTAAATTGCAGGTTTGGTCATAAGAAAATGAATGTGGTGGTTTCAAAGTCCCCAGCAGATGTTTGGGAAATCACAGAACTACAACATGGCTAGAGGTTCAAGGTTACAGGAGAGCTTCTCTGGTTAATTCAAAGGCAAACAGAGTGTCAGAGGGCAAGATTCATAACCACGAAAACTTCCCCATTTGATAGGCTGGAATCAAAGGATATTTTAGTGTCTTAGCAGAATTTTCCTCTCAGGAGCAAAACTCTCCCTCTGGGATTCTTTATGGGTGAGGCAATTTTGTCCCCAAATGGAAATGCACATATCTTTTTGGCAAATAATGTCTAAATGATAAATAAATTAAGACACCCTAAATTAGAAGTGGCCTCCTTTTTTTAAGAGTGCATTGCCTTGGAAATTAAGCAAAACCAGAGAAATTTTTATTCAATAGTGTTCTTTCGGGCATGCAAAATTCAAGAAAATAGGTTGCAGAAAGAATGTAATAATTGGAAAGTAAGGTAGACATTGAGTTTCAATTTTAGTATTTAAAAATGGTCTTAATGTCCCAATAAATAATTTCTTTCCAGTTGTGGCCATATAGGTAAATAAGAGGTATCAGCTTTTCTTTATAGGTTTGAGGTAGTGGTTATAGAATTACTACATACTCACAAAGAAGCAAAACCATCAGAAAATAAAATTGCAGTGATTCAATTTAAAACCTATAACATCCTTGCCATATATTTCAGTCTAGATTTTGAGCCCGAATTCCTTCTTGCACCAAACCCATAAACTGAGAGAAAGGAAAAAAACAATCCAAAATGATGACATGTAATGGACTGTACCTTGTTACTTTAGGAAAACTTTCTTCATTGTAACGTACATGTGGAGCACATTACCTGGGATTAAAGGATTATACTCATCTAAAGAGAGAGGCATCTGTATTTTTTAATTACTCCATTTTGTACAGTGAATAACTTCTTCATAGAATCACAACACATTGATGTCGTATTTTGACATCATCCATGTTTCAGGTATTTAATGGAAATACAAAGGATAACAATTAATACACATTTGTGAAAACACATCTTCCCTTTATTCTTCTGGGTGGCTAGACTGAGTGAGAGTCATGGATGCAAACTTCTTTCATTTCACATCCCTGTCTGGTATCATGGGTTATTCAATTTAGTCTTCTGTAGAGCAAAAGCAACTCCTGGAATAAAGCTTTTTGGGACTTTGTCTAGTCTAAGTGTAGAACTGATTTTATCTATTATGACAAACTGTGCCTTTGGAAATATGTGATATTAATCAGCTTGCCATCTCAATGGATCATCTACAACTCCTCTATTTGGAATTGGCGCAAGAGAAAAAGGAATGGTCATCTCCCGTTTCAAGTGTGCCAGAGGCTCTGTTTGTGTTTGCATTCCACATCTATCTCTAACCAGGAGAGGCAGCCTCAGAGCAGGTTAAACAAAGGTCAGTGCAAAAAATACAGCAACTTACTCTGGCTACTTAGGAATTTTGTGAATGAAGGATGGATTGGGCCAGGATAGCTTAACCACTTTGGGTCAGGCTGATAAGACTATCTACCTCAATCTTGATGAAAAGTAAACCTTTTTTTAGAAGTCTGAAATACTCATGTTATTTATTAAAATACTGTTTCAAAGGTTTTTTTGTCCCACTGTGCTTTGAAGCATGTTGTTGAGAAACTAACCACCGAGATACCTTGCAGTCCTCTGGCGACATTTACAACCTAATCATAAAACAAAACAAACCCAGAAATTTCATGGAAAATAAGAAAATTGTGACTTCCATTAAAAAAATCTTAAACTCAGATGGTCTGGAAAGTTCTCATCAGGAGCTACTCCAGAGGCGCTGACAGCTGTACAGCCCATTGACTGGGCTTGCTTCAGTGAACCACGCAAAACACAAATGCAGCATCGTGTTGGAACTACAGCTGACATTTCTCAGGATAGGGAAGCACACTGGAGAAAAGACATTTACTGAGAGACAAACTGCACTGGGATCATCCTGCCAAAACTGGAAAGGTATTCCCTGTTTTCCTTCCGTCCGTAAGTGCTGGTGTGGCCACCTGGGGAAATGGCTGGGCTGAACTCACCTGGCTGACCAGGCAGTGGCACAAACATATGGGAATCAGGTAGAGAAATGTAGTGGGAAGGGCTGAAATAGAGGTGGGGGGATTTATAGCAGCAGTGAGGCTTAAAATCAGATTAAACTGTGAAACTAAGCCCTAAGAATGATGTGTTTTTGCAAGATGCAGTTAAAGGGCCAAAATAATTTATTTTCAGTCATTATTTTTGTCCTTTGTGTTAGTCCTTTCTCTGAACCTAAATAATGAAAATATATTTTGAACTGAACTATATTTACTTATTTATTGCTTTTATTTGGGTTTTTTTTCCTGCTGACATTGAGCCTTTGTTTCACACTGAGCAAAATATTCCACTTGGTGTGTTCATCTGGGGTAGAGAAACAAAAACAATTAAAAGAATCACAGAAGTTCAAAGGACTGCCTGTCCCTTGATGAAGATGAAGTCCATGCCCTTGTAACCAAGAGTTTAAAACTCTCATCCAGGGTCTCTAGCACGATGTTTAACATACTTGCTAGAGGACTAACACTGTTGGTATCCTTACTGCTCTAATTGTTGTTCAGGTATTTATGTCAGGCAGAAAAAAGAGGAACTGAGGAGTATTTTGTTCCCATAAAGGTAAGCATCTCAAAAACAGAAGGTTGCAAAAAGTAACAAGATTTTGATTGAAGTGTTATCTTCACTGATGGCAGGCACAAAGCATTACCTGCTGCATTAGTTAATCAGTGACCAATAGTGAACTAAAGAGATGGAGCGAATGGGAACTGGTCACCTTAAAAGGCAATGGCAAGCGTTGCAGTTAGTTTATGTACAATCCATGTGACCTGTTATCATAATAATGACTCCAATTTACAAAAACAGTTGTAGGTGCAATAACATATTCCAGCATGTCCTTAAACTATACATAAAATGTATGCAAAGTGCTAGTTACATATATATATATATATATATACACACACACACACAATTATACATTTAATTAGCAATTTGTGAAAGCAAGTAATTCTTTAGGCAAATAATATTTCAGTATTAGGCTAGGGCTTACTGGACATGCAACTTAAGACATCCTTGAATAAATATTCCATATCGCCATGTAGCCACCTAAATTTCCTAATGAGAACTTCTCAGCTTACTCAGGCTTTGACTGGAATGGTCCCAAATCTCTAGGACTGAGTACCGTGAAATTTAGTGAAAAGAGAGTAGTTGCTGGTTTTAACTATCACAGACAAAGCCTCTTAAATGCTTGAGTATCTTCAGGGATTCATGCTGATGGCCAAGTTTTGATTTTACTTTTCCCGAAGAAACATAAATGCTATGAAACTGATGGAGACATTTTGTCACAAAATTTGAAGAAGCTTGCTTGTAGCTTAACAGAAACTCAAATTTAGACACACAAAAAGGCATGAGCAGAATTTTCCAGGTGCTGCCCTCTTCATCTCTTCATCCCTTTTGCACTGCTGTTGGTACACTGATTTAAAATGTATCTGATATATGTGAGTGTTCAGTATCTGTGCCAGTGAAATAAAGGGTCTTTCAACATACATATTTTTTTCCAGGTGATTATATAACAGCTATAAATAACACTGCTTGACACATACAAAAACAGTTTTTGACTGGGAACTTTATGCTGAGATTTAGCCTGCAGCAGATCTTTAGAAGTGAGCTAGAGACTGAGCAGTTCCATTAAAAACAGAAAGCATGCAGCAGTTTGAGGGTTACACAGGGAGAGGAAAATGCCTTCCCTTCTTTACACAACCAAAAATGATTTTGCAGCAGTGTCCAGAATTTGCTTCCTATGATGTTTGGTGAATTGAAAACAAAACAAAACAAACAGAAAGATTGAGATACAGATGTTATAAAGCTGTCTACAAGCAAAACTTATTTCCTTTCCCCTCCCCCCCAGATAATTGCTCCAATTTTTCCTCCAGCTGAGTTCAGATTATGTTTCTGCCTAACAGATGAGAGACGCTTCATGGTATTGACTATATAACAGACGTTTAATCATATGTTTCCTAGAAGAGATGAGGAAAAAAGTCCAGAAACAAAAAACTTCCTTGGAGAAAAAGTAACAGTCAGAAGACGTTCATGGTCAAATTTGTGTCTTATGCCAATTAATGCCATGATCTAAAAGATGTTTCCAAAAGCCTCACACATTCATGGAAGCAATATGCCTTGGAAACTATGACAAAGAAGCAAATTTGCTGTGACATAGCACTTTGTCAGCCAGAGAAACCTGTGACACTAAAGCCAAGGGGAGAACGTAAGTGCTCACAGCACTAAATGCTTCACCAGTTCCCCTGAGAAGTGGCTAATTCCACGGCTGTGTACAGCTGGCAAAGCCACAGGACAGCAGAGCAGGATGCGGCCCCCATCGCCTTGCACGTGCAGGGGGTGAGGGGGTGGCAGCACTGCAGACTGTCAGGGACAGGTATGGAAGGTGTCCCAAAGGCACTCAGGGGCATGGCCATGCTGATGCTCCTCCAGCACACGGTCTGGCAGTGGCCACAGGGGTGCTGTCACTCAGCAATTAACCTGTATTGCCATATCCCAGGCCTGCCAATCCCAATTTTACAACAGTGTTTTTGGAAGATGCGTCCAAGGCTCCTACAGGAACATTCATTCACACAAGTGATTTGCACAGCATGTTTGTCTCGAGTGAATTACAGCAGCCTTGTAACTGGATCGAGCTAGAGCCTCTTCTCCCTCAGCTGAGGTAGGGGGCTTGTACCCAGACTGTTCATATATGCCAAAGCAGACATAAATACATGACTTCCTTTTCCCTCAAACATCTTCCTCATATAACAGCTCCAGAATTAGATAGCTGCTTTCCCAACATGCACACATGTTTTTAGGGACTTTTAAGAGCCACACATGCTAGAAGGCTCTCTCTTTGGGTGAATGGACACAGAATTTAAAGCTAAAATTCAGAATTTTTTTTTAAGTTTTCTAGGAAAAAAAGTACTACGAGATGTGAGCACTGTGAAGTGCATCTACAAACAAACATATTTCAGATGGAGTAGAAATGGCTAGTAATTTTCTCAGTTTATGGAGAAAACTGTATTTTATCCTGTGAATCAGTTTATCATTTGACACAGCCAAGCCTGCTGTCCCTGGGGAGGCAGCCACAGCCGCTTTCCCTAAATGGAGTGAGGAGCAGAGCTGGATCACAGGGGCCAACCCAGAAAGCCGCCCCCAGAGACAGGGAGGGGGAGAAATCAGCCTGGGTTATAGACCTGCCATTGTCTCCAAGGAAGGAAAAACAAAACTTTCCTGATTAACAGCCTTTGGGGTTTCTGCAAAACCAAGAAATGACAGATGGGATTAAGAAGAAGGGAGAGTGGAAAGATGGAAAAATGAGTGTAAAATAAAAAACATGTTAGGGATGTGTCTGAAAGAAGTAAGGCCAGTGTGCCAGGGTGCTCCTAATGAAATGGAAAGATCTGGGACAGAAAGGAGTGTTATTGTCTCAAGCATTCCCTTTTCAGGGTGTTCTTCTCTTTGACAAAATGGGGGTTTTGAAATGAAGTGCTGCTTAGCACAGACCATATTTTCATATTCAGCATGAAAACAGACTTTCTATTATTATTATTAACCACTTATTATCTCTGCTGTACTTAAAGGAGTAACGAATACAGGTTTAGCTTGATTTATTTGCAAAAGTTTTCACGCCAATATACCTGGACTCACACACAGGAATGCAAAGCTGCAAATTGATTTCTCTAGTCTCTGAAGATCAGGTACCCCAACATGATAAATTTTGCCACAAATTGACAAATTCTATCTAAAACCAGGCAAAATTTATGCCTCCGTTGCTGGGATGAGAGGCAGCCCCAGATCCCCCATCCCCAGAGGCTGGAAGGTGTCCAGCTTCCAGAGAGCAAAAATACCTGGCCGGTGCTTGCCTGCTTATGTGATGGGAAACAACTCTCTCTCAGAAGGGAATGCACATTAGTTATAAACCAGGGATATTGGGATTTGGCCTTTGCTAACAATGAAGTTGCAATTTGCCTGATGCAAAGGATGTATGGGCAGATAATTAATCTGCATCGAAGCTGGTTGCTGGGAAGCCATTAACAGCTCTGTTGATGAGAAACAGTGGCTGTGTGACAACATTTGGTTTGGCTGGCAGGGATTCATTTATTCAAAAGACACAGAGCCTGTTTGTTGTTCATTTTCAGAAACATCAGCTTCTGCACCATTTCAAAAGCCAAAATAGACATTTCTTTTTCATTTTACATATAAAGTTGAATTTTTTGGTGAAAAAGGCTTTAAAAAGTTTTGGAGTTTATTTCCACAAAAATGTTTATTAATGTAACTTTTTAGAAAGTTTTTATATTTATAAATTCATATATTTATTTATAATAAAAACTTGGTAACTTCAACACAAGGAATAGCAATTTCCTTTCCTTCCTTGTTTTTCAACTTTCAAATTATGTGTGAAAGCCAAAACTTCTTTTCTTTTTCTTGTCAAATATTTTTAAAAATCTAAATTGACATTAAAACAACATTATTAAAATTATTTAAAATTCAGTAAGGAAAATCAAGGGATGTAACAGCAGTTCTTAACAGGTACTACCTATGTTTTTACATGTTTGCAAATCGTGTCAATATATTCCACATCATTATCTGTAATATATTGTATCAAAAAATGAAGAAGGAAACATTTCCTCTAAAATGACCTGTTGGGTTTCAACCTTTGAGTGAGTTCATGTGGCAACACTAATGCAGTCATTGGAAATGTCAGCTTTTCTTTTCCTAATAGTTTGTAATTTTCAATTTGCAACATTAACTTTACAACCAACATACTTTGCATCATTCAGGTTCCTGGTTTGGGATGAATGTCTATCAGGAAGCAGTACAAAGGAAGAGAGCGTATGGACTTTAAAACAAAAAAATGGATGCCTCATCTTCTCTAACGTTGGAGACATCCACATCATATCTGAAGTTTTCACAGAGCTCTGAGAAACCGAGATAGCTTTAAAGTTTACTTCCACATCCCCACTTGCCTGATTTCCAGCACAGCCTAGGTCCAGGGTTTTGACTGAGGCTCATTTCTTAATATTTAGCTCATTTAAATGCTAATTAGACTAATTTGATGAATAAAACGTGGTAGGAATTCATTAACAACTTTGCCGCTATTGCTTTGTGTCTACAGAGAAATTTTCTGAAACAGGACTCCAGGGAGAGCAGCGCATCTGTTACCAGTTGAAGAAGTTGGACCTTTTGTAATATTAAACCTCAGAGCTGGTAATATATTGCAGAATTGCAGAGGAGATGGAGGAGCAATTTTAAATTTCCAGATCTAGCCCATCTTGGACATAGGCCACTAATGAGGAGGAGGCCTTATGTCGTCCTGGGCCCATCTGCTTCATGGGTTTTGCTCTGAGTTTTATACACAGAGGTAAAAAATGAGCCTTGTCTCTGTCTCTCATTACTCACCACAGTCGTTCCAGCTGATGCTACAGTTGTTCTGCCCAACGTTAATGCTGCCTATACAAAGAACTCAACCCTTCACCTCAAGTCTGATACTGTGGATAGACTTTCATGATTTTGTTGGGCCCCACGAAGTCAGTGAGGTTCCACAGAGGTGGAGCAGATACAAAAATGGATGAGAGAATCTCTTTGGTGGCTTAGTTTTTGGGTTGGTTTTGTTTACTTCAGGCTTTTTGGGTGGACTTTTTTCTGTTGTTCTTTGATATTTTTTTCAGTAGCACATGCCATTGCCACAGTCAGCAAAGTACTTCAGCAGGTGCCAGATTTTCAAGACGTGACTTTGAATCTGTTCACAAGAGAAATTGCTCCTGCTGAACTTTAGTCAGAGAGACTGCACAAAAGTCATCCTATGGAGCACTTCCATGGGACTTTATAAGGAAGAAAAAGAGGCTTCTCTAAGAAGAGAGTACCTTTTTGCAGAGCTGGCAGGTGGCTGTGTTACAGTAGTGCATGTCACATCAAACTTTCTCTTAAATTATACATGTTTCAGAAAGTCTGGGTTAAGGTTCCCTTCCTCACTCCAATTCCCCAGGGCTACTCCCTAGGTAGCACTAATGAAGAAACCTGGCTTTCTTTCACATAAAGAGACAACCATACTCAAAGTGGAATACCTTTTCTACACAACATTATTACTATTTAATGCTGCCTGCCTGTACAGTGCACCCTTTGCTGAGTAAACGAGGCTGCTGCAGGAACTGCAACAGAGTCAGAAGTGAAATGGTTTTATGAAGAAGCCTGTCAACAGACAGCATTGTAGTGCAAATGAAAACCCAACCATTTTTCATGGGAAAAATAAGATTTCCCTGGTAATCTGACTAGTAAATAGCTGTTCAACTGAAAAAACTTTTCTCTGTGATTGAAGTCTGAAGCTTGTTTCACTCTAAATCCGCAGTATCTATGTTGTGCCACCTCCTCATCTGATTTCTACCCATTAACTTTCCCATGCCAACTTCAACTTAGAACTTATGAAAACTAACAGTACTGCAAACTGTGGGCTTGCTGTACCTCAGTGAATCCAGTATATCTGTCAAAAAGTGTATGCACCTCACAATATTGAGCTTTCCCTAGCCTTCCAGTGCTTCTCACCCACAATTTACCTGGAGGAAGGGTTTAAATGTTTTGTGTCTGGTGTGTCACCTGAGACTCATGGCTGAGACTGACAACAAGGAAAGCACTGGTGATAAAGTTTTGATGCCCTGGAGATGTATCTGCAATGATTACTAGCAGAAAGCAGAAACTTGTGTTGTCTTTTGCAAGTTTTGCATGAGATGGACACTTCCTATTCATAGTGTTCATAGCTTCGTTGACCTGAATGTGCTGTAAGGAATTGAAAAGGTCTTACAGTATGGCAAAATGTAAAAAGAAAAGTTTTGCTAAAAAAGAATCTATTTTGGACTGATTTCCTCCTGAGTCAGCTCCCATGGCTGAAGTAGCCTGATTATTTTCATTTGCATTTAGAGCAGCAGGCCCCACTGGGCCATCTAAAAAATTTCTCCAGATTTGGGGGGAATACAGATTCAGGTCCCTCCCTGCTAAAGATATTCTGTGATACTCGAAGTGGAATATGCAACTGAGGTAACTCAAAGGCCTGTAAAAGCATCTTTCTTCCTCTGAAGATACATAGATTTCATGTATGACTGAGTCCACAAATGTATCTAGATACTTAACTCAGAGAAAAAATAACCTGTGGCCCGTAGAAACCTAAATATTGTTGTGGATCTGAGCACTAGAATTCCTTTGCTTTAGTTTTCCACCTGTAAATATTACTCTACCTCACATAGAACTCAACAAGATATATTACAATTAAATATATTACATATAGTGAGTGATGTGCTCAAGTATGTCAGTGGTGGGGACCATACAAACGTATTGTAATTAAAAGGGGATGTGCTCGAATGTAAAGGAGTTCATCTGTATCAAGAATACCATTGACCAGTGGAAAAGCTCCAAATCAATTTACTATTATTTTAATTCAGTGCTGTGCTTTTTGAACTTATTTTTTTGTTCCTGAATGTTGAAAATTAATGCAATCAAGTTTATAAGTACTTCAAATAGATGTCAGTACAAATGGATGTCAGTACTCACTTCTACGTGTTGACAGGTCTGAATAAGTTTTGCCAAAAGAGTTTCCAGCTCAGTATTCCTTTTAATAAGGTTGGTAAGGTTACTCTCCAAATTTTGCTGTGAAAAAGAAAAAGAATACATTAGCATTTTGAAGAACTCAATGTGTAGGTGAACAGTTGAAAACCAGATAGATTTTCAGGATTTTGCAATTACACAGGTATGAACACGAGACTTTCATTTTTACATGCTCCATTAGATGTTTTGTCTATGCATCAGGTATGACAAAACAAGAAAGAAGAGAAGTTCAAGATAAGAGTGAGTTCTAGAAAATAGAGTTTCTGAGGACCTATAAAACTAGATTAAGTAATTAGGGAAAGGGAGGGAAGAAGTAAGGAGAAGAGCAGGAAAGGTAAAACTTTTCACTAAAATAAATGGTTTATTTTGTCTGAGAACATTTGACTTCTCATTTCCTGCTGTCAGTCTAACATCTGAATTTAAAAGCCTGCTGATAACTGAGGTCTCCGATCACGTGCCCCTTTGGGACTGTAGTTGGGTCAGCAATTTCTTCTTGGGATTCACAGCTTCCTAGTTCAGTAGAGTTACATTTTTAAATAAAACAGTCTAAAGAAAAACACCCTTTCTACACATAGGAATGAAATATCTACTCACAGACTGCACCTTCACTAGTTGTTGTTGAGAGACAACTTGTTGTTTGCATCTGTGTTTATCAACTGATCAGGGCTGCAATAAATAAATGCAACTGTGAGAGCTCAGCGTTGCTTTCCAGCTTCCAGATCTGAGGCTGCGTCCTGGCCACTGTACAATTGCATGTGAGATTGAGGTCTAGAAGCAAAAGTTTCAGCCCCCCTTGCCCCCTTCATATCCACAGGAAGGAAATCCAAGAGCATGGGGAGGAGGAGGAAGTGATGTGTGAAGGCTCCTTGGTCTGGCTGCGTTAGGACCAGGACCCTGCAGTGAGTGCACTACGGAACCTACAAGTACCAGCTTCTTGATTTTTACTATACATCTCATGATAGCTGCTGTTTTACAAGAAATTCCATCTTCTGGAAGCACACTGGCATGAAAAAGTCCTAGTTTTGCATGAAATGCAAAGTTTCCACAGAGAGGGAAAAAACCCTGGTAAACATAACTTGAGTACATGAAAAAGAAGAAGAAAGCAGCAAGCCATTAAATGACTGTAAACAGTCATTTTTTTCAGTAGCTTCAGGGGCATATACTTCATTTCGAAATCCTGGGCACTGCTGGCAAGACAGTCTGTTTCTCACGGTTATTCACCTATGTAACGTGTGTGAGACTAGTCCCTTGCTTAGTATTTCTGACAGTCCCTGCCTTGTAATTGTACTTTGTCCTCCAAGCAGTCCCCAGCGTGTCAGAAGTACTGAATGAGAATACCAGAACTGGGCCCTCACAAGGCTGGAGTGTCTCTGCAGAACTCTCATTAATTTCATCCCTCCTCACGTTTTATTAATGGTCTTCTTCACAATACTACTTACACCCCTCACCCCCATGTATCCATTCCATCGCTCAAGTCCCTTCGGCTACCACGAACTTACCCAACTTCTCTCATCCATGTTTTTTCCATCTCCACACACACACATAATGTGTGTGTTCTCCACTGCTGTTACTCCCTGCCTATTTCATGCTGTTTCCAAACACTTTGCTCCTTGCCTGCGCAGTCTCCTTACCCCTCCTTGCACACGGCTACAAACGGACAGAGCCGGCAGTATGTCACTGCTGAACCAGACATACTTTGGCATTTACCGGAGCTGATGCTGTAAACACCAGAGGAGCAGTCAGTCCTGTTACGTTAAAGATAGGGCAGAATTCTGATAGCTTTATGTATATAACCCTTCCAAGAAGGATGATGTGTGTTTGAAGTACATAATTTTGGCATTTTCATCCCTGCAGAGCCACGCATATCGTGTATCACAAGCTCTGGCTGTAAAAATACCTTTTACACTGCATTTATTTTATAGCCCAGTATAACAAAGAGTAAAAAGAATGGGTATTTTTTACTGAACAGTTTGAGTTGTACATTACATTTCTATAAGCTGTGCTGTGAAAGATCATTAATGGCCCTTTGTAGAGCTGAGACTCAACGCACAGTAAACCCCCCCCCATGTATATAGTTACAGTATCAGATAATCTTTGTCATTAAAAACCAGTTTGTTAAGGAGGTCCAAATGTGCAAACACTCTTGAGTTGATATTTATATGCCGTCTTATTGCCCATATATTCATTCTATACATGTTGTAATATTTTATGCAAAAAAGATTTAAAATTAAAACTATATACTTGTTTGTGATTGTTGAATTTCAATTGGATGATTTGACACAACAAATACTAACAGTCAGGATCTACATTATGAAAAAAAATGCTCTCAAAGCTGTTACAGAAAACTGGAGTGATTTTCAATATCCCAAGTGTTTTGAACTAAGGCCATTCATATAAAAAGAATATATTTTTCTCTGAAACAGAAATTCATTTACCCTTAAGTTATATATAGATTATATCCAGGATATTTTCAAATCCTGGATAAAGAAAAAAAAATCTAGAATTAAGTTATCTATTCAGTGAACATAAACACAAACCCATATACATACATAAAATTGTGGTTTTACACAGGTCTCAATGTCCTCTGCATTTGCCAAGTGTGAAAATGGAAGATAGCTATTAAACAAGTTAGATGCCTTATAAAAATTAGAGCTAATGCATTCCTGTGCTCCTGCTCCTTTTACTGTGTCATTTTCAAACTGTACAGTTTGTTCCCTTGCAGTTTGATATGCAAAAAATTGGATTCTTTTTATATGAAGACTTATCAGAATTTTGTTAAACTTTTGTTGAGGAACATCAGGTTGTATTAATGCTGTACAAGATAGCAAGAACCTGGCAGCTGCTTTCTGAAATTAACGTCAGTCTTTCCAGTTTCACTAGGGCAAGCACTGAATGTCAGCTTTTAAAAGTGGCTTGACTTGAAAGTTTTAAAGGTCATAAAACTCAGTCGATTCTTGCAGTATGTTTACTCAGATTTTCTCCTGGCAGTATCCTCCTCTAGTTCTTTCCCCTATTCCATTCCTATATGGACCATAGCACCACTCTGGCTACCACATAATAGTATGTACCAGAAGCAGAGTTCAAGCCCTGCTCTCTTTCTTTACTCTGCACAGGGGCAGATGGAAAGGATCTGAGAAACATTAAAATTTCAGAAGCAGAAATTTGCTCACAGACTTTTCACAGCATCAGAATCTCATTTTGCATCCACACATTAAAACTTCCCAGGTTGTATAAAACTTGAACTCCAGATTTGGAGCTCCAACTGTCTTGAAAAATTGATGCAGTGCTATAGACCAGAATTCTGGAGGTAGTAAATTGTAGCTAGCTTTTAAGTCTGGAAAAAGCATGTTCCCACGATGAGCACAGGTGAAAATGAGCAGCTGAATAAGCTTATTCAAAGTATCTTCCTTCCTCCCTCCTATTATTCTACTGCCATTCTCTCAGAGTCAAATTATAACTGTATATTTGAAGATAAGTAGATATTTCTTAGATAAGGAATTTCTTAGATAAGTAGGCAAGTAATATTTCTTAAAAATTGCCACCTGTCTTTCCTTATATTTTTTTGTCATTATCCATTTATTAAAAACTGATCTTAGAAGTGCAGGGGTTGTTTTTCAAAAGAAGGACAATAGCTGTTGTGCATTTGCTTTGTGAAGAGGCTTCACGCCTGTTGGCTCAGCTGCTGCAAACTGCTCTCAAAACCCAAAAGCCAGGCTTACAACACAGACCTAGCCAGAGATCTTGACTTCCCATGCGTGCCTTGCGACTGTTTTTACAACATCCAGTATAAAGTGAAAAGCATGCTTACGTCCATTTAGCATGGTCTGACAACTATACAACAAAAATGTTCCCATAAGCTTAGGATAAATCCAAGTAGATGAAATCACAGACATGTAATTGAAGAGGACAGTTGAGGATGATGTTTCATTTTGACTCTGCATGCCTATAAAACATGATCCAGGGACTGGAGTCTGAAGTTGGAAAAATTAATGCTAAAAATTAAAGGAAGGCAACTCAGGACTGGATGCCTTCTTTAAGCTGCTGTCTAGCTCACATTGACATCATGGTCTTGTTGCGGTAACGATTGCGTGAGGCTTGTGCCCCAGTTGAAGTGGGAGGTCAGACTAGATGATCATAATGGTCTCTTCTGGCCTTTAAATCTATCAGTCTATGAAAACCAAATGTGAACCCATGCCCTTTGCCAAATTAACAGTCTCACGCAAAGCATCACTTGTCTAAAATAGCAAGGTAGCACAAACAGATAGTCCTAAGCTACTATATGGGTTTAAAATGATGTCAAAATAAATTAATGTAAGCTTCTTAAGAAGAAAATGATGAGTTGTGTGCTCCTGCCTTACATCACAGCAGAAAAAACAGCAATATCCCAGATATCTTCTGAGAGGCATTTTCCTGGTTCATAAAAAACATATATTTGAGGGGCCACAAAATGAAGCAATTAACTATCAACTACAAGAAGATTTTAAATACCATTTGAAGTAAAGCCACTCTCTCTTGCTCATTAAAATATTAGTTTTCCTGCCATTGTTCAACACAAGTGCGCACTTGTGTTTTCCACTGCTTACTGGAAGATTTTGAGAACTGATCCACTGAAACTTCAGCACCCATTAAGACTCACACACTGTGGGACAGTACTTTGTAACAGCCTTGATCACTATTTACGTCAAATCCATCATGATCAAAGCCCTTCAGCAGCAAACATTGACAGCAGTTTGCATTTCCTTTGCTTCTGGCACAGAACTGACCAGGGTAAGGCATATTTTGAGGCTACTGCCTCATTTAAAGAAGAAAACAGCTTTAGAGAGCCTTCTGGGCTTATCAGAACCCTGCATAGTGGAAATTAGGTTAAGTAATTGTATAGGTCTCATGGGAACCATAGCCACCTTCCCATCATCTCTTTACAAATGGTAAAACTGAAACAGAGGTTATATATTTCCAGATTTGGTCGGTTAAAGCGTGTAACCAAAAGCCACACAGCTCCACTGCAGTAACACAGACATGAGGAATAAAATGCCATAAAGCAGAAGTGCGATCATACCCCAGCTTACTCAAGTGAGCAGGGCAGAGTGGTGTTGACATGGCAGATCAGTCTTTAGTACATGCAGGCTGACTGGAGATCATAATTTTATACACTGTCACTAATAAAGCCCACGCAACCACATCTTTGCTGCAACTGTTTTTCCTCCTAACTCACCCTTGCATGTGCTCCAGTTACGCTTCCACCTCATCACGGTGACATACCCTATGAACTAGGCCTGTTGCCTCCAGGACTTGTGTCTAACCTATTAAAAAAGTTGCCAATCAATTCCAGAAGAACTGCCAGAATATCAAGCGTGGTTTTGAGCTTGGCTGTGGGTGTATGTGAGTTTAATGTTTACTTTGGTGTTCTTTATTTAAATAGACATGCCAGGTGCACATGGAAAAACTTAAGCTAATTTTTATTCTATGTACTTGTCCTGAAACAGATGACTACTCTTCCATAGGATACACATGCTTGACCCTGTACTTCTCCAGCCAGGGAATGGTAACATTTGCGGTTGATAGGAATGATTGACCTCAAGTCTCAAACACGCAGAGCTTGACGACTGTACTCCACATTTTATATAAAAGAAATAACAGTTATGATGGTGATACACTCCTGGGGACCAAGATGTTTTACCTCAAGTGATTACAGCATATCACAAGACTCAGGAGATAGTGTGCTATTAATTAATTGTCCAGGATTATTTTTATTAAATGTGCAATAAAAGTAGCTGCCTTTGAAGCCAAAATGACTTAAATGTGATTTAAATGTTTTTAACTAAGTTTGGCCTATTGCCATATTTCATAGCAATGTGACTTATTTTTTTCATTATCCTTTATTTAAAATGGAGCATCATGAAAATTAAAGGAAATACAAGCATTTCCATTTCTTGACCACATAAAATCTTTATTAACTGAGATATTCTAGAGCAAACCTACAGCTGTGCTCTCACATCTCTGTAAAGCCATGTCCTCAAATACTATCATGGGCCCTTGCCACTTGCAGCCATGGCTCTGCCCTTTGATTTAACTACTCTAATCTGCATTGTGAATTGCTTTCTTGCCATTCCTTCACTGCTTCTTCTCCCTCAAACCATAAGAGAAATTTCAAGATTACCAAGAACACAGGCCATCAGAAGTGTCACTGCTTGGATATTTGCAATATTACGAAAGAGACATACAGAAAATGTAAAGAAAACATTCTTTTAAACAGAGAAAGCGATTTGTCGCCTGAGGGCATTCAAACATATTGTAAGAAATTTGTCCCAGTTTAGACATGGACAAAACTGACTATGTAGTGCAAGCAATTTTTTTAGAGATTCCCATTTCGATGGAACTATCACAAGATATCCAAATATTTGCTTGGCTGGGATCAGGTGAGATGGTTCAGCCTTACTTCTAATGAGTCACTAATCAAAGAAGGGCCAGAATAGTAATCAGGAATCCAGGATCAATGAAGATTGAGCATTTGGCTAAATTAAAACCCAAAATCAGTCTTGAACTGATATGAGAGCTGATGAAGGTTTGCAAAACTGTTGATATATTTGAGGCCCCATGTATATTCTTTTTTTTCTTCGATGCAGTAGTCAAACTGGAAACTGAAGTGTTAAAAGAGCACAACAAATACCAGATATCCTGCATTTAAAGCATGTCATTAAAGACTTATTGTGGAGAGCTAGAGGATTGTATGCGCCTTCTTTTCCCCATGGGCTAATCCAATGCAATGAAGGGGGTTAAGGGGAACTTGAACTGTTGCACAGCTGTCCTACAGCATGCTGGCTACATCCACTTCCAGCCTCCCAGGACATGGAACGTACTTGAAACTGAGCTCAACAAGAGCTCCTGCTTATGAGATGCCTAATCTAATCTTTTTCAAGCAAGATCTGGGAAGTATTCATTCCAAAAACTGAAGTTCTGAGTTTTGCACATAACTAATGACAGACATTTATATGAAGAGAAAGCAAAAAGCTCATCTGAAGAACCACAATTTATGCAGTGTTATTGAAGTCCTGGCTTCTACAGATGTCTGCCTAAACATTTCTGAAAGTTTGTATTTTATTTAAGAGGTTGTATTATGGAAAACAATCTGTTTTTAATCAGTCAGTACATATTACTGCATTTTGTGGTTGAAAAATTCCATCTTATCTAACCAGGTATGTATGAAAAGCAATTCAGCATTATGCAAAACTGGCAGGCTAGAAAGGACGGCTACATAAGTAAGGATTAGAGAAGGTCAACATGGTGATTTGGTCTGTGTTAGGTAGGAGACCAGTGGAGCTGTCACAAACCTAATTCAGCTATTTTTGCTGGCCCATGACAAATTGGCAGTATGGCAAAGGACACTTTGAAGGACCTCTAGAGACTGCCCTCCCGAGGATGTTATTTGTCCCTCTGGAGAATGAAGCTAGAAGTCCATCTCCTGGCATGGCTGGAAGGACTGGGACACACAGGGCACACACTGGCTTCCTCTGCCTACCAGTGCAGCATCAAGCAGTTGGACTAAGCAGACCAGCACCAGGAATTTATTCAGAAAACAAGATTGATTTTCAGTGCAATTTCTCTACAGTGAGGAAACAGGTGCATCCGTGAACACCAGATGTTGCTCTGGTGGCATCTGAGGACCTGAATAGGCACCATCAGTAAGCCCGAGGGGAGCCAGAGCACAGTGCTTCTTGGAAAATGTCAAATTCCACTGCCCAGCTGCATGGTGTATGAGGCAAGTGTCAATCAGCCAGTCAATCATGAAGACCCAACTCTGACTTAGACTGAATTGTACTAAACAAAGAAGCACTTACAATTATGTTTTATGGTATTTTTGTGTATTTATAAACTCTTCTGTATTTTGCCAAGAAGTGCACCATGAGCTAATCCTTCCACTCTGGAGTGCTCTGGTTTTGCACTGCTGAAGTCATTGGTGGATCTGATTTTTCCTTCCAGAGAACAGGCTTCAGCTGCAGGAGGTTACTCTTGATATAAAATATTGGCATCCACACAGTTTAGTGCTTCTTCTGGCACATGCTCCTTACTTGCTGCCCACAGTTAGAGCTTGGTCTAAGCAGAAGTGTAAATCTCACCGTTTTCTTCTCTTCATTTGCTCTACTTCCTATTCAGTAAACAAAACCCCTCTACTATAGTGAGTAAATTCCCTGAAAGGAGTTTGGTATAGTGAGCAAGAGCTACCCACAGGTTTAGAGTTTAGACACAGGCTTAAGTAATTTTTTGAAGCTTTTGAAGGCTTAAGCATCTAAAATACTTGCCAACCTGTCCTGATAACCTAATTTCTTCTGTACAAAGCTTTTGACCAGGCATCAGATCTTGAATTTAGGCATCAGGAAAACAAATATCCTTGACTCAGATTTCAGGTACAAAGTTTTTATTATAATTAAATCTTTTACTTTACAAGTTGCTATGGATAAACCAGCTAATAATGTTAAAATAATCCTAGTAAACTTACATACTTAGGGACTTATTAAAATAATTTCATGGTTGTGAGCTGACTTTAAATAGTGAATATGAATTTCAAGGTACAGATCATGATTTGGCATCAGATTGTTTCATATTTCTGTCATACTCGGGTGAAGCTTCTGTTCTGACCTGCCAAAACCTTATTCCCAAAACTTCAGACATCAACTCCAGATTCCAAATTCACCAAGAAACAAAATAAAACCCAACAGAAACCCAAATCAAAACCCAAAAAAAAGACAAGAAAAAAAACCCAAACTAAAACAACAGAAAAAAACCTCAGGAGCTTGTGGTTCAAAAACCAGGTTCAGGTCTGAGAATACCTGGACAGGCTGGAGAAGTGGGCCCAGGTGAACCTCGTGAGGTTCAACAAAGTCAAGTGCAGGGTCCTTGAACACAGACCTGAGGAAAAGGACTTGGGAGTACTCATGGTTGAAAAGCTGGACATGAGACACCAATGTGCATCTGCAGCCCAGAAGGCCAATAGCATCCTGGGATGCATTGAAAGAAATGTGCCCAGCAGATCAAGAGAGGTGATTCTGCCCCTATATTCATCTCTGGAGAGACCTGGAGTACTGTGTCCACCTTTGGAGCCTTCAACACAAAAAGGACATGGACCTGTTGGAGCACATCTGAGGAGGGCCACAAAAGTGACCAAAGGGCTGGAGCAACTCTCCTATGAAGACAGGCTGAGGGTTGGGCTTGGTCAGCTTGGAGAAGAAAAGGCTCCAGGAGAACCTTATAGCGGCCTTCCAATACCTGAAAGGTGCCTATAAGAAAGCTGGGAAAGAGCTGTTCATGAGGACACGTAGCCATAGGACAAGGGGTAATGGTTTTAAACGCAAAAAGGGGAGATTTATGTTGGATATTAGGAAGAAGTTCTTCAATATGAGGGTGCTATATCACTGGAACAGGTTGCTGAGAGAGGTAGTGGAGGCCCCATCCCTGGAGATATGCAAGCTCAGGCTTGATGGGGCTCCGAGCAACCCGATCTAGTGAAGAACTCCCTGCTTACTGCAGGGGGTTGGACTAAATGACCTTTAAAGGTCTCTTCCAATGCAATACATTCTCTGATTCTATAATTTAAATACCAACGAACGCACTGGCAAAATAACCACAGCAAACATAGCGCTACATTCATGCCTTGTATCTGCAAGCGATAAATGAAAGCAAGCAGAGCACACTGGGGAAACAGTCAGCAGTCAGAAGTGTCATCCTCTCATTTAATGTACAACACTGAAAGCTTTCCCCCAACCCAGCAGTGGATCCCACTCTGTTCCCAGACATCCGGAGCTCCCTCGCCTATCTTACTTCCAAGTCATGCACATATTTTGCCCTTTTCTTTGGTTGTGCTGTGACCTGCCCAAATGCTGTGACCACACACTCATCACCTCCTGCTAGATTTTATAAACCTGAGTTGAACCAAGTTGCTGGCTCTTGCTTTGCCAGCAGTGAACAGTCCAAGATTTTCTGGGTGGAAGGACTGAGAGTGACTTGGATGTTCAAGAAAAAGCTCAGGGAGTGAGGGACACATGCTACAGCCAGGGGAACACCCAAAAAATAATTCCTTTCCTTCCCCTGCTACGACATTATTTTTCAGTCTCTACTGGAGGGCACATTCACACAGCTTAAAATGCAATAATCAATTCCACGTTGATCCAACTATTATTTGAAGGGCCAGTAACTCAAGGACAGCTTATTATTTAACAGCTCTTAAAAATGTATATGTAATGGTTAAAATACCAACAAGCCTGAAGCAAATGTCTCATGTGGAGGCCACAGCAGAGACTTGCAGATTTCACTTCTTTCAGCATTGCAGCTAATCACAGATGTGTTTCATTTTACTAATATGAATTAATCAATGAGTATGAACTAATGAATTGTTCATACAAATATGAACAACTGCATGAGCATACTGAAATTTACCTCAAGAAAGTATGTTTGCAAGTACTTTTGCAGTTTATTTTTACTACGTTCCCGTGATGATAAATCCCTTACAGCATGCCAAACCATAAACGCAACTCAAGCCAGTTCTACTTGTCAGTACTTGAGGTCCCATCATTATATTCCAAATGTTATTTTCCATTTTTTGTTTCAGCTTACAGCTTGAAACCATATCTGGGGTAAAACTTCTGTCGGTGAGAGTCAGTGGATTGTGACAACACGTTCCTAGTAGCACCGCAGGACTCTGGTCTCTCAAGACATTTAAAAAATGCTATTAAGAAATAAAAATTCTGCTGTAGTTTGGCAAGGTGATAGATCACATCATATGAAATCAAATTATGTTTTCAGAGAAATACAAAAGTGTAAATAGAAACCCAAATGTGTGCACCCCTAAGACTTCGAACTCGCACTGCACAAGCACAGGCTTACCTATTACTGTTCCAATTTCTAACACAGTGTTTTCTACTGCACCTTCTGAGGCAAAACCTTCTCTGTTTTCTTGACACTCCAGATTCTCAGCCAAAAGGCAGAGTGCTAAGGAAAGGCTTGTGTGTTCTCTTTATAAGATAACAAGAACAGCTAATAAGAGTGTTGTATGTTCTAATAGGAAGAGACTTACAACATTTTACTAATAAAGTAAGGACAAGATGCTTTGTCTTCAATATTAATGTTAAACATCCATACGTGAACTAGTAAAAATGGTAAATCTCACATTCAAAAAGAGAGCATTTAATGCACATAGAGAGTCAAAGCAATTTAAGTTCTATACGTCCTGTGTCTTACCACTGTCAGCTGCAGTGTTTGAGGTGAGTAGCCACAGTGCCTGCTGTGGGGGCTATGGTAGCTGCAGAGCCTGTGGGTCTCTCCCTTTTCCTTTTCCTTTTTTTCCCTTTTCTTTCCTTCTCCTTTTCCCTTCTCCCCTGCACTTCCCTGTCTACCACAGAGTAGGGCTTTCATGGACTGGACACCGATGGGACTCTCAGCCCATGCTCAGCCTATCCTGGAGCTGCCACCCCACCCCCCAGATCCTTTTATGGGGGCATGATACCATGTGGTGTGGAAAAACCCTTGGCCAGCTCAGCTCACCTGTGCTGGTTCCTTGAGAATATTTATCCCTTTCCTTGCCAGAACCAGGACAAAATAATAAGGAACAACAGAAAATAAAACATACGACCCCACAGACCCTCTTCTAAAAGACCAGCAAGCAATAGGTACAACCCAACACTTCCTTAAAACCACAGAAACTTTAAAAAATCATGATGATTTAAAAATGCCATTTTTCTGTTACCTCTTCTCCCTCCAGAATGCCAAATGCAGCAGTGACAGTCCTCTAGAGGAACTCATGTGTGAGCAATGAAGCTTTATAACTTACCTTTGAGTGATTTACAGTGGATCTTAGACTCTTTCATCTTACCCAGTTCAGCATGTCTAAATTGGGGATGCAGAACCGAGTTAGTCTTGCATGCCTGTTGACTGTCTTCACATCAGGTGGGCTAACAGTAGGAAAATGTAGAATCAGCCTGCCTGAACCATATAGCTTTGGCCACTCTCTGTAACCATTTATCATGACAGGCGTCCAGACAATGAAAAATAAACGTGCTTACATTTTGGTGAGAAGATTAGCAATTTAGAGAGATGTGCAAATCCAATTATTCCCAGAGAAAGAGAGGGAGAGATCTTAACATTTCATTCGACACATTTAGATAATGTGACCAATATATACAGACTTCCTCTAGACAAATTATTCATTTGATTTACCACATCCTTTGAAGTTTTCCCTACTATCAAGGCTGTCAAACTTTTTCCACTGAAGATACGAGCCAATGCTGATTATCTAAGTATATTTTAATGGCACTTTGGGAAGATATAAAAAACATAAAGCCCATGAAAGTATTTATTTGGAACTTTTAATTAACCAATTTTGATTTTGATCTCAAAGTTTTCTTTGGAGAAAAGACATGGACTTGATTCACCCAGTACGTTACTCTAAGTCTGTATCTTCTACATCCATTGTTTCTGAGAGTCAGGCCCAGGCCTACAGACTTTGAGAGAAACACCCCTGTAGTCCTATAAAACAGACACAAACAAGCATGCATTTACATACGTACTCCTACATCCTCTGTAACACGGAAAAAATAAGCTGTGCAATGTGCAAAAGGTGTAGAGGGATAACACAGACTCTCCTCTGGTGCTTCTGTGCATGATTAAAAATAGCCTTCTGAGATCATACAGTACTGACTGAGGGCTGAGTACGATTTTGTGCACTCAACAGTTTTTAAAACACCCCATGAAAATATAGGTCTTTAATTTTCTTTTTTCTGTTCCATGACTGAAAGAGGTAGGTTTTTAGTCCCTGGGGAAGAGAAGGCTCAGGAAGAACCTCATGACAGCATTCCAGTACTCAAAGGGCAGCTACAAAGAGGACAAAGGTGCTCTCTTCACAAAAAGCTACAGGAAGAAGACAAGGGGCAATGGTTACAAGTTGCATTGGGAGAGGTTTCATCTTGATGTAAGAAATTATTTACCGCGGGAACAGTCATTCACTGCAACAAGTTCTCCAAGGATGTGGTAGCATCTTGATCACTGGAGCTTCCCAAGATGCAGTTGGAAAGACAGTCTGGATAATCTCATCTAGGCTTCCTTTCCGATGAAAGTTTGGACCGGATCATCTTTCAAGGTGCCTCCCAACCCGTGCTGTTCTATGAGTGATGATTTATTAAATACTTTTATGAGTTAAAGAGCTGTATCTATAATTGAAGTACCCTTTTAAGTGTGGTTTTATGTGCTTGTGCATGCAGGCACGTATGAGCGTGGTTTACAAATGCCACAGTAAAATCAACTTACGGTTTATCCTGGGTTCTTATTTTAGCTCACTGGGCTCCATGCCTGTAATTTGAGCTGATTTGCCAAGTTTGAGCTGATTTCAGTTATGCAACCCTTGCACCATTTTGATCATTATAGGGCCACTAGCAATCAAAAGTGAGCTATGGATAGTAGAACAGAACTGACATCTATCGAATTCCTACTGGCCTGGTCCACTCCCGCCTCTATCTCCAGGACTTCGGAAAGCAATGCCTGGCAACACTTGTCAACCCTCAGGATGTCAGGCTCTCCCAGACTGAAGGGCTTTGACTCCTCCTTTCTGCACGCATGCCTGTTCGCCCCGTGCTTAAACATACCAATCTGTGAGATGGCCAAGAAAATAATTGTGCAAATAGCTGAGGGGGTACCAGGAGGATTATGCCACATATTGCCTGCATAACTGATGTCCAGACCAACTCTATTTTCCCAATTGCTCTGGTGTTTCTAGAAGTATATACGTTTTAGAGTTGCACTGTGACAGGAAAAGCACACTGGCATCCATCCTTTCAGTTTGTTGTAACTGTTCTTGCAGGATGTGGGATTTGCATTGAGAAACTGCATGTTCTAGGTAATATCATTGAATATTGAAATGGCAGCTTCCACTAACTTTAATTTTTTTAATTTGTTTTTGCTATAGTTCCTATTTCCTAAAACTAGCTTTGACCCTTGTTAATTAAAAAGGAACTTAGTCTATTTAATGGTTCGATATCTGAGGGATTCTTTGTTTTCATAGTAATGTATTTGTTCCCGAAGCTAACAGCAACTCACATCTTGCAATGTCTTTGTTTCCATAGAAACCACCTTGTTTCAACTGAAAGAAATAAACGAAACACCAAATACATAAGGCCTTTAAATGCCTTTAATCGTTCATTTAAGTAATTAAATAAAAATTGATAAAACCAATTTTCTTAATAGAGATAAAACAGTAATAGTGCATGCTTTGTACTTTCCCTCAATGAATTTCAATTACTTTTACAAGGGAGAAACACTATGATCCTTATTTTAGAGATTATTCAATTTCCCTATGATCAAGTGCCTTTAATTCAAAACCCTTTGAAGGCTATACTAGTTTTTCTACTGAGCCAGTGAGCTTGGAATGAGACTAATCAGAAAACAGTACTTTTAAGAAGAACATCCCTTCAGCCATAGATGCCATGTGCTGCTACCACGTGCTGCTACCATGTGCTTGTGAAGATATTAATTATTACTTTGTTGTCAGACTCAAACTGGCACCTTTTGGTATCAAATTATTGCTGAAAGAACATACATATGATTACCAATGACACCAAAAGCTATGACTCGGAGATGCCTAGGTATGACATACGATCATAGAATCATAGAATGTGCAAGACTGGAAGGGACCTTTAGAGATCATCTAGTCTAGCCTTCAGGCAGTAAGCAGGGACATCTTCACTAGATCAGGTGACTCAGAGCCCCATCAAGCCTGGCCTTGAATATCTCCAGGGATGGGGCCTCCACTACCTCTCTGGACAACCTGTTCTAGTGATATAGCACCCTCATATTGAAGAATTTTTTCTTAACACCCAACCTAAATCTTCCCTTTTCGCATTTAAAACCAGTCCAACAGGTCCATGTCCTTCCTGTGTTGAGGGCTCCAAAGCTGGACACAGCACTACAGGTGAGGTCTCACGAGAGCAGAGAGGCAAAACCGCCTCTCTCGATCTGCGGACCATACTTCTGTTGATGCAGATCAGGATGCTGTTGGCTTCTGGGCTGCAGATGCACATTGATGGCTCATGAAATAACACAGGCACTTTGCTTTTGCCACAGTTGATTGATATATAGTCAAAAGGAAAAGTTACTGGATAAAAATTCCCAATTCTGACTCCTAAAAGTAGTATCACAGAAATATTTTGTGAAAAAATATTGTCTTGCTGCTGAATGTAATTTTAAAAGTCCATGTCTGGAAAAGGAGATTTGAGCAATTCCTGCTGGATTTCTCCAGAGCATCAAAGTTGCACATTCCCATTACCAAACACACACTGTGGCATGTCTCCAGTGTATGACATCGGGTGCTGGATGCTTTTCAAAGTAAACAAATGTCTGTTTTGTTTAATTTTGCAGAGTTCTCTACAGGTGCCTTCTGAGGTGCCTTGGGTACAAATGGAATTTGTACATCAAAACCACTTTTAAGACTCGGGGCCAAACAACTAGCACTAAAACCAAATATGAATGAATAAGAAAAAGGAATCACCATAAAAGCAATGCATCTAAAAGTACAACATGGTGATTTTCTTGAAGGAAACACTGAACTTCATAAAAAAGCTTTTGATCCTGATGTGTGCACAAAAGGCCCTGTAGATTCCAATGGATATCTGGCTGACGATGTGCTCTTGTGCTCATGTGCAAAGGTGGCTGTTGTCATTTTGAAGGTGGTCAAGTGCTGGAACAGACTACCCAAAGGTGCTGTTGAGTCCCATCTCTGAAGATATTCAGTATAATCCCTAAGCAATGTCCTTCTCACTGTGCACTGGGCTGGACTAGATAACCTCCAGACATCTCTTCCAAACTACACTTCAGTGGTCTGTGGGGACAGGACAAGGGGCAATGACCTCAAGTTGGAGCACAGGAAGTTCCGCACCAACATGCAGAAGAACTTTTTCACAGTGAGGGTGACAGAGCCCTGGCACAGGCTGCCCAGGGAGGTGGTGGAGTCTCCATCTCTGGAGATATTCAAGACCCGTTTGGATGCCTACCAGTGTATTATGTCCTAGGGAACCTGCTTTGGCAGGGGGGTTGGACCCGATGATCTCATGAGGTTCCTTCCAACTCCTACAATTCTGTGAAATTTTGTAAACTATTCTGTAATTCAATAATCAAGATGCTTATCTTTATAAATCAAACATTTTAGAAAAAATGTGGAAATCTGAAGCTCTTTTCAGATAGGTAGTTGAGCCTTAAATAATTTTTATATTATGAAAGTATAATTTTTCACTAGCATAAGAAGACCAATGAGATCTATAATATACAAATATGAAGTAAGCTAATGTACTTTCTATAAAAGTAATAGGAACTCATAAATGTCTAGGAATTTAAGATTTTGTTTCAAACATTTCAGGAGACAGATTTCAGGAAAATCAGCTTTTAGGGTCTCAGTAAGCCTGTAAGCTTTATCAGATGTGCTTCATATAGCATATAGGTGTTGACTTTTTCTGCACGTTTGATTAAACTATTTAATATAGGTTGTAAACCATGAGTGAATAATATGGCTACATAGCTTGTTCTGTTAACTTCATTGAAACTATCCTTCGAATCCTCTGCAGGATATCAAGTTCCAGTGAATAACATATTTTTTGTAAGGTGTACAGCTACAAAAACATCACACCTTTTCTACCTCACCTGGAATCTGTCACAAAGAATTACAATCTCTATTGTAATTATGGGATGCTTTCAGCTCTCATGGCAATCATGAGATATTGTAAATAAAGTAGAACAGGAACTTAAAGGAATCTTCAGCCTTTCCTATTTCATATACTCTACTAAAAGGAAAATCTGATTTCTTTTCTCTCCATCCAGTTGTTGGGCACTCTAAGTATGGGTGAAAAAATTACCACCCTTCTTTCAAGACTCAGTCTGTCAGCATGTGGCACCAGACAGCTGTGATTTAGTGCTCCTGGGCTGCACTGATGGGCATGAAAGTTTCAAAGAGCTTTAATTTTAAAACCCATCAACGGAGAGAACACATTCAAGCCTGCTTTTAACTGCTTTTAACATTTGTTTGCTCGATATGAAAGCTATGGGGCAGAAGGATGAAAGAGGCTAAAATGTGTGTGGATTGCTTTGCATAGAAGTACAAATTAAATTAAGACAATTTAGTGCTATGCATTGTAAGAAAAGTGTAAGGAAAAGAGCACCATCCAAATGAATTAAAAGTCTTTATATAAAACTTGTGCCTGTTTCTCATTTTTCCCTGAATAGTCCAGTTGCCCCATTTTTCTCTGTCCCACTGAACTCTGCTTTTTTCCCCCCAGTCAAAAATGCCACTTAGCTGAAGTGAAATCCTTAATTCTTTTGAGGGTATACAGTATGGATCTCCTAATTAGGACATCCTGTGGAAACTCAATTAAGAAAAAGACTGCAGAAAGAGGAAAGAAATCCTGTATAAAACTTTTACTGAAATAATGCACCAATTAAATAAAAATGCAAGCTAGAAATGACACACTCTTCATTTTTCCCTGGAGGTCTTGCAAAAGGCTGAAAGCATTTTCAACCCACAGATTTAAAAATTCGAGTGCTATCCTGCATCGGAGCTGTAATTAGTCATTTTGATACTAACAATGGAGTTTATAATTTCACACCAGGCTGATCATCACTTAAAGCCATTTATTTCAGCTCAGTACATCCCCTGTTAATTGGAATGTTTTGCTTGTGGTGCGTCCCCATTAAGATACCGTCAAGTCATTACGGCCATTAGGCTCAACCTCTTCTCTCCAACACAGCCCAGGAAAGAGCACCCCTGTCCTGTCCCCGAATACATGCATACTGATAGCTGGATCTAGATACACTAATGGCTATCTTCTGGTTCAACTGTGAGCGTTGGGTGAAATCAAAGAATCGGTATGCAAAATGTGGCAGTCTCTTTTGCCCAGGAGACAGGATTCTGCAATGGCTGTGGTCATGTTTGGCCTTAGAAAGATGAGGATTTATAGCGCCTGCCTGCAGCAGGTTTCAAAAAGTAGATCTGCTATACACAGAGGGCTGAATTCTGTAAGAATCAGATGTTTTCCAGAGATGTAACTGAGTTCATAAATTATCCTCAACTACTTAAAATATATTTCAGACTTTTCTAAGCCTTTACTCGTATCAGTAGGGACCGTAGTTTCACCTGTGATTATGCACATTTGACATTTCACATTATTAGATCCTGATTTCACATATAGCAATGTCAAACCTTAGCTACTCCAGATTAAATTTTTAGTTACAATCTTTCCTCGGCCTGATCTTACTTAACTTTTGTTTTTATGAAAATGTCAGCCAAAACCACCAGCTAATTTTGCAGAACAGGCTAAGGGAATTATGCTGCCATCAATGATAAAAAGCCCCCCTTTGCAGCTTCAGTGCTTTGAAAGCTGGATTTCAATTTGGCAGGAGAGGTTTCTGTGCCAGGTATGTGCTTTTTTTGCCCTTTGCTGCCAGTCCTTCCAAATTCAGGTATGACCTGAAAATACTGTATGTCACAGCGTTGCACCAACGATCATCAATGCTAGCTGAGTTCCAGACCCCAATCTGACCAAACAGTACATGTACTATCACAGTAGAGCTCAGGGCTACTAAAACCAAATTACAATATCCTTCTCCCACATAAGGCAGGGTCATATATCAGATTTAAAAGCAGAGAGTTTGCCTCTCTTGTGCCCTCAGTCCTCCCGCCCATAAGAACCCGCTAGTTAATGCAGAGAATTCAATTGAAAATTTAAATGAAGCAAGCACCAGAGTTTGATTAGAGACAGAGAGGGGAGTTCAACAACGATGTGATATCTGGTGCATTAGCAATGGATAAAAATTGCTCCTGATGAGTCTAGATTGGAAGAAGGTGCTGGGAAAAAACGGATGGGTAGCTGGAAAAGCGGAGTGAGTTAAGAGTGATTTTGGAAAAGGATACTGAGACTGGGAGGTGGGTGGGCAGGAAGCCCCTCTGGAAGTACAGCCAGACAAGTGAAAGGGTAAAGTGGCAGGGGAGATGATAGAAATGACAACCCCAGGAATGAAAAAGCGGCAGAGATGGCTGAACGAAGGGGGAGGAAGAAGCAAAGCAGAAGGACCAAGGGAATGTCAGTATGAATTAGATGAGAATCTGCATATAGGGATAACTGTGGTGGAGAAACAGCGGGGATTGGGAAAATAAAGCCTTGGAGGGGAGAGACACTGGGGCAAGAGACCAGGGAGGGCAGAGCCCTGAGCAGAACCGTGGTCTGAGGAAGTGGGGGGGCTTACCGAAAATAGTTGAGCATCCATGGAGATCCAAGCAGTCTGGGAACCAAAGGAAAAGGTTCAGAATAAATACAGATGTAGAGCCAAGGAAATGGTACTCTTGGGGCACAGATGCTGAGTACACACAACTGGAAAAGGATCTCAGCAGGCAAGGAGACTGAAAGTGGGTGTCAGGAAAGGGAAAGACTGAGTCTATGGGAAGAAGATGGAAGGAATTAGGAACTAAGTCTCCCTCAAAAGGAGAGCCCTCTAGGTGAATAATTTTGCAAGCCTTTGTGTGGGCTCATATTGACATAGAAAAAAGTCAGCTCTGGACAACATTCTTATAATTCTCAAATGATTCCTATGATATCAGTCATACTTTTCCTTTTAGGAAAACATTTCCATTTGCCAGCAAAATGCAATCATATATTACAACAAAATCACATAAAGGGGACCAATAGAGGCAATGCTCTGTTTTAATTGTTTCTCCCAGTTCTTTTTTGCAACCTTGGGAATTCTGCTTATATGCAAAAAAAGAGAAGTAAAGAACATAAATGGTTCAACAGCTGTCTCTAGTTATGCTGCTCTATTGTAGATACTGAAAAACAGAAGTATCAAAGGATCCTTTAGTCTTCTAATTTACCAATCTGAGATTTCTGTTTCTAAAATTTTGCCGTTATTTTTATTTAGTCAGGGTTTCAGCCCACCTAATCTTGGAAAAGGAGACTGAAATAAAGCACTTGTTCTCCTAATCCATCTTTTGATTACTAAAAGGCTGCCATGTTAATATGATTGCTTTTCATTTTTGTTAAGGATATTTCAATGTAAACATCAGCTTTTTACTCTCCTCAAGCTAGCAGGGTGTTAGAGGACAACATTATTTCATTCTACCTGCTACCAAGTATAATGTATAATACAGTGCAACTTGTCATCAGCTATAGTTAGGTTGGGTGTTTAGTTTTCCTATAAAGTTCTCCAAATAGAAGACTGTGGAGTTTGCAGTTCTCTGTTTTTTTTTTTTTTTTTTGACATTGCCAATCAAAGCAGAAATTAAAGTGGCTTTATTTCCCAAGTTGCAATTATTTCACAAAATGTGTTTTCTCACAAAATGTGTGACAGTTTTGGCCTACAGCAATTTGTTGCTTTGGAAAGTGTCTAACATGTTGAGCATCTGTTTTTAAGGAAAAGATACTTGGTTGATGTAAATTATGACTCTGATGAAGTTATTTGTGTCAGCTGAGAATATGTCCCTGCTAACTGCACTGCTGATATTTACTTTGAAAAACAGATAAAGTGTCTTATGATATTTATCACAAAAAATTCCCAAAGTTATCATAATTTTGAGTCTGTGTTACGTAATCTGGAGATTAATAGAGGGACTGTTAACAGGGCATGCAGTGACAGGACAAGGACATGAGCTGAAGGAGGAGACATTTAGATTAGATATCAGGAATAAATTCTTCATTCTGAGGGTGGTGAGGCCCTGGCACGGGCTGCCCAGAGAAGCTGTGTCTGCTCCATCCCTGGCAGGGTTCAAGGCCAGCTTGGATGGGGCTTTGGGCAGCCTCGTCTAGTGGAGGGTGTCCCTGCCCATGGCAGGGGAAAGTGGAGCCAGGTGATCCTTAGGTGCCTTCCAACCCAAAGCAGTCTGTTATTCTATGAATCTGACATACAAGCCTAAGGTTCTACATGGGTCACTTCAAACCTTTTGTTAAAGACATGAAGAGCACTGAGTTTTCAGGCTAATATAGGACAGTCAAGTATACCTTTATAGTACAAATATAGTGACAGATCTGAAGTGTAGGATTTAGCAAAGTGGTGGCATAACTTTGTCCTAAGAATGGAAAAACACATCAGGAAACTACAAGAGGCATTTTTTAGTGTGCTATTCAGTGGATACACATCAAACAAGTTTAAGGTGGGCTGGGGTGTATCTGTCTCTTGGAGACAGCTCTCTGGTACCTGGGCTCACAGTGGGAGAGACTGCTCTGCCCCGACAACAAGCCATACAACCATCATCATTCAAAACTTGTGTATGGCCACCGGGCAACACTTTGTCTCATGCCAAAAGAGAAGTGAAAGTGTTGACTATCAAAGTGCTTCTAAAGAATGCTAAGATGTTAATTCTGAACATGTGGGTTTCATTGAGTTTCAATTCCATCTTTATTACCAGATAAACTCCAGTCAAGGATGCCACGACAACCAAGCTGTCCCTGCAACACTTCTATACCATGGCTGACACCTTCAGTGTGGACAACGCTGAACTACACTGGCTTCTGGTCTGTCTGTACTTTCAGTTCTGAAGCTCTGGTTTGGATTGCAATCAAACAATGAAGTAATTGGTGTTATAGCAGGCTCAATGTGTTGACTTATGTTTTTCAACGGTATGTTATCTGCAGTTGCAAATATGTTCTTTGTGAGGCCAAATCCGTGAAAACATTGCACAGTGGAAAAGAAAAATAGTATTCCCAGGTGCTAATACTGTGATAAGCAAACCTGTCTGTGTTCTTTACATCCAGAGACAAGTTAAGACCACACAGGAAAGCCACAGCCTGACTCTGCTAGTTGGTTTAAAGATATTTTAGTATTCATCCAACGCTTGCCATATGCCAAAGGTGAAATGTTCTTCCTTGGCGCTTTTATTCAGGACTATCCATTTCTCTTACGCTGCTAGACAGTGCTATCTGTTCAATGAATCAGACTCACTGTCTGGAAGAAAAACTGCTTCTGAAAATAAAATGAGTAAGTCTGACTTGACCCACACAGAGATATCTCAGCAAATCCCAAATCCCTTGTGAAAAAAATCCTTAGACAAAACAAGATTTACCATTTCCTTAAGAAATTTCAGAAATGGCATATAGCTCTAGTGCACATCAGCATGCCTTTAAATATAACAGGTTTACTATGTTTCTTTCTTGAGTAGTTTTCTACAAAAAAAGCATTCCTGACTGATAACATCTGGCAAAGAAAACATGAGTTATGAAACCTGCATTATTTGAGCACAGACTGGTAGGAAGCAAACTACAGAACAAGTTTTCACATACATTTCGTCATAAGTTTTATTCCCAGGAGTGATGTTTATTCTCTGCCCTTTGTCATGTCACATCACTGAGTATTTCGGTTCCTTCATCTAGAAAGGAAAGAAATATAATACCAGCCTAACTCTACCTAATGAGGCAATGCAGCACTGCCCCCAGGGCAGCACCCAGAGGTCTTCAACAGCTGCTCTCCATTACACCAAAACCTTGCCATGTAAATGCAATACACGCAGCCACTTGTTGGGTGGGAGCAGCCTGCTCCAGTCAACCCATTGGAACTGGTTAGATACATTACAAGAACACTGAGCATTAAGAGTCCTGTGGTCTTCAGTGGGATATTGTCACTTATGGGCTGTGATGGCAAGGTCAGTTTTATGGTCCTGCCAGCCCCACTACCCTGACTCTGCTAGCACCACTCTATGTGGCTGTCACGAATCTGTCCGGCTGTCACGACTCTTGGCAGCTGCAATGCAAACTAGCTGTGGGTTACAAATAAACCTCTGAAATAAAGGAGGAGGGAATAGGAATATATTTTAAACCAGTATAGGAGATGCAGTTTGCAATGCAGCTCCATAGACAGTAGTGGCAGGAAAACTGAGGAAGTGATAAGCTGTGACAGAGCAGGAAGACTGGGGTGCTAAAGGGTCAGAAGTTGCCAGGCAGTCTTCACTTCACAGCCAGTATTCTTGTGGATTCACTGAAAAGTAACCCTGACTCACTGAGTCCCCTCAAACACTGTAAAATATAATTATATAGATCACCACTTGTTACTGATGTGATATTAAAAGGGGGAGGAATTTCCCAAAGAAAAAGATAGTCAGGATCTGATACTGTATGTGATGATAAAAGAGAAAGAGAAGGAATAGAGTAACTGTGTAGCTGGTACCAGTTCTCAGAAAAGCATGAGCTGAGGTGTGTGATTGTGTCTCCTTGGTCAAACATTATTCAGTTTGCAAAACAGCCAGTCAACTCCAGCTGCAAATTAATGTTACTCATTAAACCTGATCATTTAATGATGTTCTACTTACTTCTTTTGAACCAGCATGATGATCTGCAATATGAATGTGTCTTACTTGTCTTCTAAGATCTATTTTAAATTTACGTATGTGGCCAAAAGACTTGTTCTACTTTAAAGTACAATAAACAGTGCCCTCATTTATTCCATTATGTGACACTGTGCATTTCACATGCCCACTAAAAATGTCCTTATGACTGGATGTGTTTCTGCTTGTGTTCAGGCAACTTAATGATAAATGCAGGTTTCCTTACCTGGCCTATCATGGCACTACAGAGTGACACTGCCACAGCTCCTGAATTCTCAGCAAGTTCTGGACTCCAGGGTGGGGTTAGTTCCTTGGTGAGAAAGAAATGAATTGACACAGAGAGAGTTTATGGCATCCTGGCATCTTTTATTTATGGTAGATGCAATTTTCAGGGGAGGAGTTAAATAGCAAGGTCAGTGTGTGGCATGTGACTCAGAGACTGGTTCTGACACTCCAGAAATGACTCCCTCACAACAAAACTCCACACCATTTCTCCAAATACAGGGTGGACTCTGTTTAAGCTCCTTTCCTCAAGTAGTCAGACAGGGACTCTTAGTTTTATTTGTCTTATTTATTTTTTTGGCAGCAGGTGACTTAATTTCAAAAGTTATTAAAATAGCTTAAGAAGGTGCCATTGTTGAAAGGGGCACTCCTACTCTCACCCTTTCATCAGCACTGCAGCATATGGGGACATATATTCAAGCACATCAAAATATTAATCTTGTTGAAAACAAATCCTCCCCAAAGGTCCAGGACTGTAACAGCCAGTGCCAGTGAGGAGATGGATAACAAATTATCTTGAAGCAAGTAGGAAAGCAGAACCATCCCTCCTATCAAGGTGTCTGATTAGCTGAAACTGCTCAGAAAAAACTTATATAAGTGATATTTTCCTTTGTATCTAGAGCCTATATTATTTTCTTTAAGTTTAGGACTGTTGAAAGTCTTACAGCCTCTCTGAAAATCAAGCTATTTCTGTTTAAAAGTGTGACTGATCTGTTTGTCCAGAGGTCTCAGATTTGAATGAGACATTCACCATGCACGTATTTTAAAAAACACTAGAAAAAATAGGTGCCCATGAAGATTATATTTTGGGCACTCTAGCTCCTAAATAACTTTTCCAAATCTTGCATAAGCTCAACATAGTTGATTTATATACTCCATTGTAGCATCTACCTGCTTTCCACACAAAGAAGCATCTTACTCTTTGTTCTACAAGGAAAAGTTCAGTCAGATTTCAGCTAGTCAGAAATATTTTATTTGCATGTCATTATGGTTTGGTTATCTTTCTAGATGAACAAGTCACAACTGTAAAATTGGGAGTCCCCTCAGAACAGGGATCTGTAGAAGTGGGGGGGTTACTCATAAGTATAGAAAAATCTGACAGACACTCCCTGCAAACATTTGGTCCAACTAGCTGTGTAGAGTTGTGCTGGAGAAGGAGCAAAGTGGCTCTTCAGCATTCAAAAGGGAGAGAAAATATTGAGGATAGAAATTGGTTTGTGTCCAACAGGGTGTCATTTAAATTCATCCTGCTCTCTAGCTCTGAACTGAATGTCTGTTTTTCCTCCATGCAGATGTCTACAATAGCCTACAAACTGAGACAGAAGTCTTGGATACGTTGAAGTCCTACAAAGTTCATTAAAACTGACTGCTGACAAGGGGAGTGAGGAGTCCATTAATGGCCCTGCTGAGGAGGAAGACTGTGGTTTGAACTGGACTGACCCACAGGGCCTACTGAATCATGCGCCAACCTGGGAAGCAGCCCTTTGACTTGCCTGGCCAGTTGCCTTAAGAAGGGAAGAGGTACTGAAGACACACAAGGGTTTTCAAGAAAGTATGGCAAGGAAAGAAAACTGAATTCACAGAAGAAAATGGGCTTATTTGTAGGGGTTATCAAGGCACTGGCTGCTCTACTTGTAGCTTTGTGAGTCCTTTTACCCATATAGCCTACTTTGCAGTCTCCAGCCTGGGCTGGGGCTGGGTTATACACACTAGGAAAGAAGCTAACCTCTAGTCACAGGAGAAGTAAAAGAAAATAAGAAATTCTTAGCTAAATTCTTGAGCGTCCACCACTCTCAAAGCAGAGAGTATAACATCAACCTCAGCTGGAAAGTGCTACTGTTATAATGGCCGTATCACCAGTAATAATGCAGGGTACCACTACATATCTTTATGCAGTATACTAAAATACATATGATACTATATGCTATCCATTATTACATGGTGTACTGTAGTGCAATATTGCAATACACTGCTGCAGTATCACTAGATGTACTAGGATGAGTAAGAACATAGTTCATGGCCTGGAAAGGATTATAGTCAAGTATTACAGTGAATACAGCTTTGCTTTTTAGCACATTTGTTGTTAAGAGTTTTACATTCATGTTTTCAATACTTGTGCACCTGTCAAATTTGGGAAAAGTACCTAAATTAACAAGGAAGAACTAAATTATGAAAATAATACAGTTACAGCTGTAGACTGGCACATTTTCTCTAAGCACTTTTTAAGAAGATTCCCAAGGACTGGCCAATCCTAAAGACCTGTTCTTTAGCTAATTCCTTCCAAAGAGTAACATCAAGCACTTGGTAATCCATCATATCTTTGCAGGTAGACTTTGTCATTTGCAATGACAGTGCTCCATTTCTACATCTGCTGAGCAGGAGGGGAGCCTTTTTCTTGGCTCCTGAAATGGTTCAGAGGACTTAGGCTGGAATATATTGAACTGCATAAGTCTATACTCACTCTTAAGCTCCTTTGTAATTCTGCAGATACCCAGCACTAGCAATCTACAAGACTTCTACAACATGCAAAGGCTGATGTGACCCTTCAAATTATAAAAGAATGTGCACATGAAATAAAGCAATATACAGAGAATTGGTGAATATACTAATTGTCAGGAGAGAGGAACGGACAAAACACTGAATTTTGAGCCTGCAAGAAACCCTCTTCTCCTTTAGTGCATGAGACATTTATCTGTAAATAAAATGTCACTAGTGAATAATTGCAAAATTAAAAGAAATGTGTAGTAATTAAAGGCAGAGCTGAGCACTGAAACATTCCCTCCAGGGACACTGACTCAAATGCTGCCTTGTTTAAATGTTAAGAGAATTTAGGCTAGAACTCAAATAATGATAATTATCCATAACCCACAAATGACTAATTGATTACTGATGAGTGATAGTGGGTCAAAATTAAAGCAATTTATCAACTTGTTATGTAAATATTACAGAGTATGCTTAAAACCCAATAATTTCTGATTAGAGAACTATCCCAAATATTTATAAGTTTAAAAAAACCCCATAAGCCTAAAACTCACATTTTTTCCTGGTAGTTTTTAATACTTACTATATTGTTATATAGTGGATCCAAGATTAAAAGTTAATTAGTCTTCAGTTTTGAAATACCCACAATAAAGTAATTGATAGATAAGAAATTGAAGCGACACACTGTATTCTTCTGTCTCCTGCTGCAGTCCTGTCACACATTAGAACTCTGCTCTGCTAGATACTGTATAAATGTAAGACCAAAATTTAGTCCCTGCCCAAAAGCAGTTAAACATTACAAGTAAAGATCCTAGCATAAAAAACCCAGAAAAATTAATATCACTTTTTATTAATATTATTTTAAAATTCCTTGCAATGTGACATTCTGAACAAAGAAAAATACAGATTTCACTGCTTTGGAAGTGCCATCTTAGAGCCTGAAGTGTCTTCGCCTTGAATCACTGAGCTTTGCTCTACATGAGCTTTTCTCATGTGTAGGGGACTACACATGAGAAATGGGTGTGTATTTGGAAAATGGAAGCACTGAGACAATGAGAAGAACAGGGAAGACACAGGAGGTGCACTAAAAGTACCCCTACTTAGGCTACTGAAAGGAACCATAGGAAGTTGCAATTCAGGACATCAACACATGAGCATACTCAAGTGATGGCAGCACAACATGCCTGAAGCAATAGCTGAGACATAAAATTTTGACAGCAGTACCTTGGACAATGAGGAGGAGAACAGCAAAACTGGAAGTGATGTTTGTGAGGACACAAGAGTAGGAGTCTATGTGGGGAATGCTCAGCATATGAACAAGCAAAGACAGGAGCATGTGAACAGCTGAAAAAGGAAGGCTGAAAATCTGAGAAACTTCATCGTACCCTAAGCAATTGTTTTAGACCAATACCAACATATACACAAACAGATATAAAAGTATATACCTGCTCGTGCACGTGTTTGCCAGTGGTTGAAAATGTCTTGGCAGGATTAAATAACTTCTGTGAGTGTGCGTTATTCAACCCATGCAATTAGCTGACTTTCTCCAGACCCCAGCGGTTTTTGTTTCAAGCTTTGTTTGTTTCTCCCGAGCTCCTTCCCCTTCAGAGCTTGTTCCTGACCAATCTTAACTGATCTTATTTTAGCAGTAAGCTAAAACCAAGCACTCTCATGAGAAGGACTGCCTGCCTGTAGGGGGTGCTAAGAAAGACATCAAGTCCCACAAATGTCATTAAAGATCAGAGTGTCGAAAATCTTAAAAATTGATTTCTTAGATGCATATTCTCCGAGGGAAAGTTTTAAAGGGAGCAGCAGACAGATGGGGATGAGGAAACAGTTTCACCTATTGAGAAAGGAAGCCCAGGTGGTTTAAGGAACAAAAGAAAGTGGGGGAACACAGGAAGGGAAAAGTATGAGGAAAGCCACAGCTGGCTGAATGTATTCTAGAAAAAAATTACTGAAGACTGTAGAGTGTTGTAAGAATGATGGTAGAAAGATAACTGCATTGACTGAACACACTGTTCAGAAACTTCATGGGATAAGGAAAATATAAGGTTTAACTTCTACATTTTCTTTTGGCCCCAAGATAACTCTTTCAACATAACAACACCTATAAGGAGCTCTGTTTTCTTTCCTGAATTGCACAGCAATTTTCTCATTGTGTATGATCTCACCTGTGTGAGGTCCATGCTCCTGCTGCAATGTCAATGTTTATAAATAACTACATACTGAACATATATTACATTGAACACATACTTGAACTTTGGCATCCCATATGATTGATTTGAACAAGCTGCCTTAAATGTCAATTAGCAGCCTGTGACTGGAGCACGCAGTCCCCATCACGCCTTTTCACAAAGTTGCCCCTTGCATATATGTTCACTTACAGAACCAGTTGTGAACTTCCAACACGGACTTCTCCCTAATCATTATGAAAAACAGAATGGCTATTCTGAGATGGTTTTCCTTTTCTGTTTCCCTCAAGAAATTGCTGTTTCTCTCTGCATAAATTTTATTAAAAATGGATCATTCCTGGAGAAAGTAAATAAATGTACACAAGCATTTACAAAACCAGCAATAGAAAGTGAATTTCCAAATTCAAAATTATCCCTGCTCCCAGTCCCCCCCCCACAATCCTATCACCCCAACATCTATAGTGCTCTGTAATGACAGTTCCGTAAAGACAGGTAGGGTTCACCTTTGGACTAGCTCTTTTCTTTGCAACACAGATTGGAATGCCTTAATTAAGTGAAAAAGGAAAAAAGAAACCCACAAGTGTCTCTATTTTAAAGTTTACACCAGAATAGAAATTGAAGCTTTGTGACCTAATAATGTGTGTAAGTGACAGGAGATTCAGTTACTGGTTCTGAAATAATCAAAAACTGTTGAAGTGAATTACAGCATTAAACGTGGCTCCTTGCCCAAGCATTAAACTGTATTTAATCTAAAGGGTTTTTTTCTTGCAGACTGAAGAATGGAATATAATATTAGACAGGAGATGATAGAAGATAAGTCAATTTAGTAAATATTAAGAGTAAGGAGGGGAGGAGAGTATACAATTTTATTTCATTCAGTCTTAGCTTTGTTTTACATAGATAAAAGTAATTTCAAAATGAACTCCTGTGTTAACATAAATAACAACTGTTTCCAATGCTTATCTTATATTTTCTGTGAAAATAAAAGAATGCAAAATGACTATCATTATTTTCTTGATCCTTTTGGCGCTTGATCAAAGATAAACCTGATCTTTTCTCCCTGTGCCCTGCACTGAGATCTTTTATTGGAAGTTGCACTGCAGCATTCATTATTGGTGAAGTTTCAGGTTGCACCATTTGTTCCACTAGGACATAGTGCTTTGTAAAACTTTAACGATACTTCTATCTAACATAACTAAAAACAAAATATTTGCTCAGTTTCCTTGTTTGAAATAAACATCGAAATATTTAGAATAAACTAGGTAGAAATTGAGAAATTTGTTTCCAGCTACTTGAGGCAGCATTGTTTATTAGTTAGAATATGAGCACAACACTTCAACCTGACCACCAACAGAAACAACAAAACTTAGGTCCCACCTCAAGGCTTGGCAACAACTGTGGGTAAGATAAACATGACGCTTTCTGTTCTCTCTTGAAACTGAGGGTACATTCACAGAAAGTGTGGGAGTAGATACAGCTCTGAAGTGTTTCAAGAGGAGAGAGCACAATAGAAGTGATGAAATAATGCTTGTGGTGCTCTGCAGTGCCACATTGCTTCCACTTCACACTGCCGTTTTTGTTGAAGCTCCAAGAAAGCTTTTCTCCCATCCTGTCTGCTCGAAAGTTTAGATAAAGAATCTAGATTTAAAAGTCCAGACAAAAGTCAAGAGATCGTACCTGTATCTGTAACAGTGTGCAAAATAATTTTCAGCCCCCAAGTTCTCCAAGAGTAATGCTAGACCAGCAACTAAAAGAATTGATTTCCAGCTACAATCCACTCTACAGTTCAAAACCTGCATGATCTCTACTGCAACCATTGATGGTGACTCACAGGAAGAAATAAAGTAACAGCTAGTAGTAGAAGGCTATGTCTCTGATTTTTTGGGACATGCTATGCTCCTACTTTGCAATGATGACTTGCACGATGCAACAATGCTAGCAGTACTGTTTTAAACGGATCGCAGTCCAGAAAATGTTTAAGACAATGTTTTTTTAGTTTAAACTAAGGATACCCAGAAACTTAGAGGATTTAAAAAACAGACTATACTATTATTTTCTTATTTATTTATTATTTTCAAGTGAGTTTCTCTTGCTTTATACAGCCCTACATTTAAAAGAGTATGTTCTTTTTTTTTTTCTTTTAACATGTCCATGTAACTTTCTCACATGGTGGAAAATATGCCAAAGAGGAAGGGGTGCTTTGAGTTTGTTGCATTTTGTACTGTGGTAAAAAAATGCTGGTTGGAGGCATTCCTGGAAAATACTGTCATTTACCCATTCTGCTTAGTGCAGTGAAATGGCAGCCCTGGAGTTCATCACGTAAGCCCTCATATGAGCGGCCCTTACTCTTGCATGTGGTACAACTGGAGACAGAAGCAGATCACTGCACCATATATTTCCATTACATGGGGATGATACATACTATACTGTTGTTTTAATGCTTTTCTCAAAAGTTTTGAGAGAACGTGTAGAGTCTTTTAAAGTCCCATTCCAAATGGTTCCACAAAATGCAGATAATTTGTATGTGCAGGCAAATGCATTGGACTGCTGTGACCTCTTCCAGGTAGAGGTCCCATCATGGCTATCCTACCCCACGGGACTGAAGCACACCAAAGGAGCGTATTACCCATAAGAGCACAATCAACACCTTCCCATTATCCCTACATTATTCAATGCACCTATTTAGGAAAGTTGACTTGATTTGAAAACATTTTTTGAGACTCAAAGCAGAGGTCTTCTTAAATTTGTAAAATACATGAGTGTTAAATAAGGAGGTCACTCAGTCTGCTTGCTAAGGAATAAAGTCAAGAACCCTGTGAATCTTATGAAAATCATTTGACCTCCTTATATGTCAGCCATTCTACAAGGATCACTGAGTAAAGTAGAACTGCACTAAAAATCAGATGCAACATATGCATGAAACATGCTTGAACCAAAAAAATCACATATGAGACCCCATGCTGCAGGCCCTTATACATCTGGACTTAGTAATACATAATGCTTCATGGCCTCCTGTGGCACCTTGCCTAAGAAGACCTAATCTTCAAATTACATCCTCTGTCACCTATATGCAGTAAAAGTACAGATCTTTAGAAAGTGATCTCTGCCTTTTAAAATGTAAATGAAACAGCCAAGAACAAACAGAACAAAGAGTAATCTGAAAGAGTATGGTTTGTTTTTTTTTCTTGAAACCAAACAAATTTTAGAAAAAATCTAGTATTTTAAAGGTTTCCACACACATTTTGCATGGAGAGAGATGAAAGATATGTGAGAAAAAATCTATACAATGACATTATTAGGGCTTGTAGAGGAGTAAATCAATAAATAGCAGTCGGATGCTAAATTCAAAAAGCATAGTTCATGGCACTTGGGCATTTAATTACTCGATTAAGTCCTCAAAGCACATGGCTTTTGCTGCAGTGCTTTGTAAGTGGTTTATACACAGTTTGACTTCATGGACCTCACTTGAGGCTTTACTACTAAAAATGCAGACAAAACATTCAAATTAATCCTAGTAATTTTTTTATGGGTGCAGCCATCGATTCCCTGTGGTACTTGTGCAATGGCTTTCAAAGCCATGTAGGGCTTTTTCTGCTGATGCCAACAAGCCCTGGATCAGCTGTGCCATCACAGAACGGTGTTAATACAAACTTTGAAAGCGCAGGGCCCAGAAATTGAAGCACAACCCTGAAAACAGATGATAAAAATTGGATGGTAATTTATAAGGAGTCACAATCAGAGCAGAAAGAACTAGGACAATATTAGTTCTAATTCTCTAAATACAACCCACAGAATTTACAGTAAGATTTAATTTGGTTATTCTGGATACGGCTTTTTTTGGTAAAAAAATTTTAGAAGTCTTTCATCAAGTGTCAGATCTCTATTTACTGAGTTCTTCGAGGGATTTCAAATGTAAATGTAAATGCAAATACATTTCACACCAATACCTAAAGGGTGAAGTAGGTACTGAGCTGAACCAGATGTCCCCTGCTGTACTGTGAGGCCCAGAGCAGCACAGGAAGAAGAAACTGCAGTGCTTTTAGCGAATTAACTTCAGATTTGACCTACAGAGGCAGGCTTCTATGGGGTAATGCTAAGTAATTCACTGTAGGCTCATTTAATCCTGAGGTCTCTTGCAAACAAGGCTGCCAAATTGCAAAGGTGCTTTGTGAAATCACCTATTGTACACCAGATGCCGAATTAAGACTCCAGTGTTCATCCTCTGCCAAGTCCCCAGACACTAAAAGCTCATGTTTTACCTCACTAAAGACCCTTTTTTTTGACAACTGAATGAGAGCTGCAACAGGCTGCAGGTTGCCAATAAAAATAAGAGGTTTACTAAACTTTCGACATTAAATGCTAGACTGGGGGTCTTTAGCACTTTCCATAATGTAAAAAAATATAGAAAATACACAAAACCAATTTATGTAATGACACTCCCACATCTTGCAAGCAGTCATTCTACTAAAGAGCAAGTTTCCTCTTCTGCTTAAATCAACAGCAAGATTTCAACATACAGGAAAGTGGCCTTTACACAAATTTTATTTACCTTTTCTTCTCTTACATTAGTTCTGTGCTAATTTTAATTCTTTTTTCTCTTTCTCTCTTTTAGATTTTTTAACACATTACCTGAATAAAAGTTATTTGTCTTGAAATATTTGTAATTATTGAATTACATTAAACCCAGAATTTTCACCAATTAATTTATACATCATCAAAATAAGCATCCTTTCACTTCAGTCAAATACCAAGTTACAATGTTCAGAGAGATTGATGACTACAATGAGACCATGAATGCTGATGGTCTCCAGAATAAGAAGTCAGTAAGTGATAGGCCCACCAAATATCTGCCTCAGGAATACCTTAACATGTATTAGAACCACGAATTTCAGCAATGTAGCAAGTATCCCCTTTCATACGCAGTTTGAAAGGGAAAAAACACATTAGGATACCAAAAAGATATGTAATTATGTACTTTGAAAGCAAAGTAGTTGAGTAGAGTTGTCTTAGTTCAGGAAGAATTTCCTTCTGTCTTGGAAGGAAAAAGTCTTCAAGTGTCATTGATTTTTGCTCTTTAAAGTGGACACTAAATTATTTTGTGTCTCTCATGATAATAAACCAAATAGATATAGTAACAAGTCATTACAGAAATTAAAATTCCTATTGAAACAGTGTTATGTGAATTGGAATGAATAACAGAAAGGCAGGATGTGTTTTCCCTCTGTTTTCACCATAACTTTGTTCATGGATAAAAAAAAAGAAAATTAAGAAGTATGAAACAGAGAAATAAAAATGAAGCAAACATCAAATGCACAATATCCTGGTGACATATTTCCTCACACTGCACACTCATTCTTCTAACTTCTAGATGAATATAGTGAATACATATATTTGCAGGGCATTTACATAAACTTTAAATATTCACTAGAAATATTACCCCCCCAGGGCTAGTTCTTCTAGTGAAGCATCAACACACGGTGTTAAGTGGTTCAACAAAAGTAAAATGGACCATTCTCTCTATGCAAAAGCCTCTTTGCAGTTAGAAAGCTGCTGGTGGCTTTGTTTCCATCATTTGGATCATCTAGGAAGGTGGAAGCTTGAGTTATGTAGAGGACTTTGTTACTTCTAGGCAAGATTTCCTGATTGAAAATCTGTGAACTTTCGCTGTATATGCCATAAATCCGAGGTATAAAGGGACTGCAAAGGCCATCTGTGCAGTGTGACCCTTCCCAGGGACCTACTGAAGGCAGTGAAGTGCAGTTGAAAATGAATATGAAGTACAGTGCATGTTCAGGAAGGCCGGGATATCCTGACTGTCAAAATGCCAGGTGATGATCTCTGGAAAGCCCAAAGACATTTAGGATTCCAGACAACAAGCAGCCAAATTAGAAGTGTGTGATCCATTAGAGTTACCATCTGGAAATTCTGGGCACTCTTTTACAGCCTGTAAAATGAGCACAATCCAGAAGGAGAGGATTCACCTGAGAAAACCTGCGTGTAGGGAAGCTTTTCATTAGAAACTTCCCAGGGACAACAACGTGAAAAAAATAATACTGAATGCTGCTGAACTTCAGTTAGCTGGAATGAGGGAAACAGAGTAGGTTTCCTGAGCCCATCTCTCCCATGAAGGTCCAACTTGAGCAGAATGGACAAGGCTAACAGAAAACATCCTTCTGATCTGATGTAGAGTTGACAACGAAAAGCTGAGCTGTTAATATACAAGCTGAAGTCAGCTGAAAAGCTGGGTAAAAACTAGTTCTGTAGCTTGTTCATCATTAAGAAAATCCATTTAAACTTGTAAGGTGTTACTTTCCAGAAATGTATAAATGCTTTCTGCTGCCATCAGCTGTCTGCTAGAGTATCAGTATTTTGCAAAACGTGTTAACTTCATAAAGCGGAAGTTCCCTTTGGGAACCCACTGGGAATGGACCTCTGGCTCACACACAATAACCATTGCACAAAATAACAATAATAATTTAAAAAAAAATCTTATTTTAACTTTATTCTGTTATTGAAACTTTGCAATTGTAAATTTCTAATTCAGTAAAAACTAAGCAATAGAAAGTAGTATTTTTGATGAGAGTCCTTGTAGAAATTAAACCCCAGGCTTCTCAGAAGGAGAGGTTCATTATGACAGCAGTTAGTTTTAATGAAGCAAAATCAACCAAAAATGTGAACAAATCAGAATCACAACTTATTCCATATTGCTTATTATTTGGATAATTTTAATTCCCAGGACTGCACTCCATAGGCTGTTGAACAACCCCCCAGGCTTTTAGTTGCAACTGATGTGAAGGTGCAGAAGAGAGCAGCACTCGTTTGGCATTCATCGCGTGACTATGTCCTAAAGCTATCAAAAATCAGTGCTTGGAAATCAGCCCTTTCTCAAGGCGTAACAGCACTTACTGCCATTTCCTGATTGTTTTGAAAACCTTGGCATCAGAAATCTTTCTCTCCTTCTCTGCCACATTGGGAATTCTGTGGTGTTGGGTTCCACAGGACTTGGCAGCGTTTCTCCTCGTCCTTTCTGCTGTTAAACTGCCCCAGGGTTTCCCAATCAGACGCACATCATGCCTCCCATGGAAAAGCCTTTGAGAAATTCTGCTCTTCTGCACCATGTGGTTTGCAGACTACACAAGCTCTGAGACTGAAACAGTGCTTCCAGAGCCGAGCTGCTAATAGATTTCTAACACCAGCAGGACAAAACAAGACACAGAAGTGGCATGGTTGAGTGAAGAAAACCTCACTTACATGTTTGAATGAAACACTGCTGCGTTGCTGGTGGTGTACAAAAAAAAACCCCAAACAACAGTGTAGAACCATTCCTTCTTTCTCCTCTAGTTATTATTAATTTGTAATGCAAATACATACCATTTAGTAATCAGAGTGATAACTCTTGCAAACGCTGAAAAAGCTGATAGCACGGCGCAAAGTGTTTTCCTCGAACACTGTGGGAAGCTTCTCAACCTGGGACTTAACCTTGGGATTTGCAAAGCTACAGGAAGCTGATTTAAATATCTTTGTTCACACAACTTGGCCCACTAGTGCTCTCACTAAATTATAGCTGGCCGGTTGATTAAAGATGAAGGTATCCAGAAATGACTGGATTTGAGGACCACAAAAATCCAGCTGCAACAGCTGAGCCAGAATAGTTCAGATTTTGACCACTGCTCTCTATTAATAAGTTCCTTGGATAATGATCTTTGAATGTAAGCAGCCGCCATCAGATGCAACACATGCAAAGACAAGCTGCAGACATAAGGAAGCAGAGATGGATTGTTGCAAAGGTATCACAATGATCAAAATCGGCCTGACCACATATCCCAAACCAGGCTGTAAGAACAAAGGGCATCTTAATGGGTGGAAATTATTTGTAATATATTATTCTCTTCACATAATAAGGAGGAAGTCTTTTTTTTCCCTTTTGCTGTTCTCTTATATATTGGATTGAAACACTTCCTTCTGGTCCTCTCTGCCAAGTCACAGTATCAGAGGAAATATCAGCTCACTATTGTTAGTATATAAATTAGCTGAACTTCATCTAAGACCAGTCTGTGGAACTATTGTGCCAAAAAAAAAGGAAAAAAGAAAAAAGTACTGCAAAAAGTCTCTTCATGTACTGCAACACTATTTTAAATAAATCAGCACAGAAAACAGGATTCCTTTGGAGAACGTAAAGGAACATAAAGGGATAAATAAGGCAGCACGTGGAAAGCAGCCTCTGCAGGTGTCTTAGCTCCACATAGACCAGACAGAACCACTGTCATACTGATTATTACCTTATTCTGCACTACATAAGGCTGTGACTGTAATTGATTTTCTGGGTCAGCAGCAAAACTGAAATACTGGAAGCAAAAAAGTGGCCCTGCCTCTCTCTCCGGTCCTGTCCCCACCTTGGACTGGGGAAGAACAAACTTGACCTGGAGTTCCCACTTTCCTAAGAGCGACTGAACCTCCAGGCTCTAGGACAACCGAGGAGGGCAAACATGGCCAATGGCACCTCTGCTCTTAAAGTTGTTCCAGCAGCAGCATGCATATCAATTCCATGTGATGCAGTTCTACTCAAAAGTGGAACCAGCTTCAGCATCAAAACCCTATTTGTGATGAACCTGTGGTCCCTAAAAATGTTACCCAACTCTATTGATTAAATTTCAGGATAAGGCCAGTCTGGTCCTTCCGATAAGCTCAAGAAAATGCCGTCACTTTCTCAGTGACTTTGTGGAACTTTACAGCAGGCACTTAACCTGACCAGACAGGCCAAAATCAAAGTCATCATACAGTAATGCTAAAAAAAATAAATCACAGTGGAGCTGTTTTGCAACTGCTATATCATTTTTTTTGGGGGGGTGGGGAGTATGTCAAGAATAGAGGCACTCAATTGCCTTGAGCAATGCTGAAGGTATTACGCATGAAATCCAGGATAACTGTAAAGCTCACTGTGAGCTGAAACAACATGGCAACAAATGATTTCAGCCTCTCACTAAGATTGCCAGCACTTTGTCATTTCACAAACCTCTGAGAAGGCATGAACATTTGTTTTTCTAAATCTCAGACAGCTTTGGGTTTGCAAAGCTACATAAACAAATGAATTACGTGAAATCTATGACTGACCTACAAATCCCACCCTGCCTATTTCTCTTTTCACTTCCCCTCCTGGCAGTCCAAATTCAAGAGACATCAGTCTGTTGCTAGAGTAGATTTATGCTGCTGGAACATTTACCTTGAGGCCAAATGTTAGCTCTAATAACTATTTTTTATTCCCATCCAAAAGAATGTTTTCTGGCCAATGTTAAGGAACAGAAGGATACAGCAGGCTCATTTTGTCTTCTTGTTTTAAAACTTAGGGTAGAAAGAATATCAACCTCAAAATACAGTTTTTCTCTAAGTATATATATGTAAAAGTAGGGATTCCCACCTACCACAGAACTCTCTGCTCTTAGTAATTTTTAATGTTCTTTCCACATCAAAGATGTTCTGTGAACTTTACTGCTGAACATGTCAGTCTTTAATCCCACCATTTGATCTCTCCACTTGTCTTTCTTCAGCAAATGGTTATTATGTTTTTTCATCAAAAGCCTGAAATTTTCCTTCCCCCCCCTTTCAATTACTTCTGCTGGCACTGCTGTCAGATGCTGCTTCTGCAACTTTGCCAGCAACTGCTATGCACTAAGGAATAGTAAAATAAAATATTGCTAAAAAAGAAAAGATATTGTGAAGGACTTTGTGGCTTCATCTGATTAACTGTCCCTAAGCTGAAGTGTTAGGTAACTCCTCTGGGAACACATCTTGTTAAATATTCATAGATATCCAATTCTGAAGCCATAATACTGAATATTCATAGTGGAAACACAGTCCCATGAGTTTTGCTTAGCATATAAAGGAACAGAAATATAGCTGTTAAACTAAAGCCTGGCCTAAGCTGCACAATTTATACATGCTTAATTAGAATGGCTATAGTAAGGCTTATTAAACAAACATTTAAGAACTCAGATTTGGCCCCAATGCAAGCTAAAATTGAAATTTAATATGGGGTCACTTTTAACACAAACTAGAAATAAAGCCTGCTTTCTGATGAGACAGGATGACACTGGTTCAAGTTTTACAGTTTTGTAACCAAGAAAACTATTGCAGTAGTCACTTCATCATAACTCTTGGCACTTTAATGACTGCTTGTTTGATCTTGAACAGCCCAAGCAAAGACAATGTTGGTGTGTTCAGCACACATATATCACAGAATTTTTTTCAGATGTTTGAGTTGCCTGTTGGATCTTCATGTGCCAGCCTGGCTCCTGATAGCTCCAGGAGAATTCATCAGAAGAGGTCAATCTGCCCAGAGGCCAAAGCTCATGACTACTTTCCCCTAGATGAGGCTGCCTGAGTTATGATCAAGGAGCTACACATTCACTGACAGCATGGGGGAGGATGTTTTAGCAGGGGAGCCTTTAGCAAGGGAGCAGGACGAAGGACGAGTCTGCTCATCTGCTTTGGAATTGCGAGTCTTCTTACCCTGACGGTGGCAAAGCTGCAGCTCCTGCAGGCTCCCTTTGGTCAACCCTCTTTCCTCATTGACCTTGTCACTGCAAGGTGTGGTGGAGAAATTTTCTAAGGTAACCCATCCAGGGTTTATCCTCCTGTCCTCCCCTTGTCTTCCCAATCGGCTTTCCAGCATGGCTTGGATTAGCCTTAAATTCTTGTGGTTTCTTGTTTCAGATTTTGGTCTGGTCATTTGTCATCCTGGTCCTGTTTCTCCTCTCTCTGTTCTTAGAATGACAGAACACAGGATCACCTCTCTGGATAAGATTATAAACGCTTTGCTGTTGGATTGCCAGCAACGAGTCTCTGCCAAATTTATATTCTAAAATTCCCCGAGCAGCAATTTAATTACTTTATTTTGGATACAGCACCATAGCAGCTGCATTCATTTGATGAGGATTCATTATGGTTTATGGTGAAAACAATGGCAAATTAGCTCTGATGTGTTTTGGAATTTGCTCTTTATTTAGTTTAGAATAGCCCCGTTTTAGTGAGCACGACTCCCCAGCCCATTTGGCCCTGCAGACTGTGAGAAAGTAGGAAAGCTCTGACAGGAGTTCTTAAACATCAGATATATCTACACCTGTTGCAGCTTAGTTATTGAAGTCCTGCTGCTTGTGGTTAAAAGGGAATTACCATTCCGATCCATTCCACTATATTTTAAGGAATTTTCCAGAAGTATTTCAAAAGTCATGTGTATAAATCAGAACAAGTACATAAATAACAAATCCTCAGTTTTGTCCATATTTTTCATGGATGAACTTTTCCCAAAGCAGAAAAGTTATATCCCTACTAGAAATTTAGTAAGGGTTCTCAAGGAAATCTAAACCAAATGATTTCTGTGACTGCTTCCGAGCTCAAGTTTTAAGCCAGATTTGTGAAATATTTGCTCCATTTTTTGGAACTGTCTGAAGGACTTACAGTAAGTTTGAAGCACATGTGAGGGGGTGACATGAAGCCTAATCATAGGGCAAAATTCATGGGGCGGGGGGCAAAACCTCTGAAGATCAAATTTGTTCTCTTGCAAATTCCAAACAAAAGCTGCAGCTTCATATCAGAAGCAACATTAGAAGCTTTTGCCAGAGTGCTAACATCATGTGAGGGGTGTAGCTTCTGCAGGGAATTTTTATATTGAAAAAAGTCTTTGTATAAGGATAGCTACAGCACTGTTTTTGTACCTCTGTAGTTTATTTGGCTTTGTTTATGAATACAGATGTTTGGATTGGCAAAAATACTTTTCGTACACTTAACACAAGGAAAATGAAAGCTTTCTTTTTCCAGCTTTTCTCAAATTCTGGAAGGTTGACTCAATGTCAAGAGTCAAGTCTGTAGATACATCTTAACAGTGGTTTGGGATGATAAAGAGAACAACCCTTAACAGAGCTGGACGTAGAGTATTTGCTATAACCCCTTTTCATTCACAATTAAGGGCTATGGGTTGAATTGCTCCTCCTTGCTTAGGGTAACATTTGAAGTCCATTCAGTCACTTTCCTCAGTGTCCTACTCTGTAAGACCCTCATCAACTTGCTAAATGCACAGAAAACTATTCACTTACTAAATGAAGTCTGGATTTTTAGCCCACATTGAGAGACACCATAGATCAGGGTGGGATCGGACAGGCACGGTGCAGATGCTGAGGTAAAGGTATGGATGCACCACTGCAGGAGGGGCATAATGGTGGGCCCACAGAAACCAGCCATTGGCTTTGGCTGCTGGGAAATTGTATTTTATGCTCCTGACTTGTACATCTATTATCAGCACCTAGCACAGCAGTCTTTCCTAGAGTACACCTGCGCAGCCAGTGAAGACAGCTGGCTGCCTATGGAAGGAGAAAACAGAGCAGACTCGGTGGTCCCACCTCAGGCATGCCTGCACCACATCATTGCTGCGTCTGCTCACTGCCCACAGAAAAGGCAGGGAATTACCTCACCAAAGGGCCACACAAGTGGCAGAGATGCCTCAGCGGGATGACAGTAGTGTGCAGAGAAGACAGGGAGACCGGTGTAGCAGGATGAGCCATTGTTTGGCAGCAGCAGGCTTGTTAAGTAAGTTCAGTGATCCCATAATGTACTCTCTTGGTGCTAACAGTATGAATAAGGAAAACCTCAAAGAGACAATAATAAGCACCTAATAAATAAGTAATTACTAAGTGAGAACAGAAAAAAAAATCCAATAATACTGGCTGAAGCAGTGTGGGATTCTGCTGGTGTGCCTGAGGCTAGAATTTGGTATAGGCTGTAAGCATAAAGCAAAAGTAGTAACAGGGTCAAACTTTGAAAGACTGGACAGGAGGCCTTTTGTTCACACTACCAAGCTGTTACTGCCTCATAGCTCTAGAAATCAATTACATGAATTCTGATTCCTAAGCAAGAATACTGAAATTACGTATATACTATATAAAAGAGCAAAACCCTAAAGCTTCAAACTACCTTTCTTCTACCTGGCACACCCAGTTTAAACAGCTTCCCATGACTGAATCACTTTGCCACACTCCAGATTTTCTGAAAGACTTTTCCTTGGAATTTTTCTGTAGAAATAATGACTCAGAGAGAGAGCCCTGAGACAGGCAGCTTCCAAGATCGGATATTTGCCTGACCTTGGAGACCTCCTCAGGAAGGAAATGAGTTCCTCCAAGGAAAACATCTGACAGCAGATTCAGAGCCTATTCTGTAGGCAGGAGTTATTCAATGAGGCACTCTGGTTTTGAACTTCAGGGTGAACTGGGGTTCCTAGCATGCTTAGAATACATCAGGAAAAAAGAAACAGTAAAAAATAAGCATCCTCCCCTTTACTTTTGTTTCCTTGGAGTGACAGTTTCACTGCTAACTCTAAGCACAGCCATTACAAAACAAGCTCTCCCACATCTACATTTGTAGCTTGTGACAATCATTTACCTGTAACCCAACAATTTACTTGTACCCCTATACTGCAAACACTCAGCTCTGCACACAATAGAGGCAACAATTAGACTAAAATAGCTCCCTAATTTATTCAAAATTATGTTGATACTATACGCATTAAAACCTAAATCCTTCGCTGACTTTTATAGTGCTGAAATGAAGCACTCTGAGAGCTAAGAGCAGAACACCAAATGATGTTTGTTTGTTTGATTTTTCCTAAAGAGCAGTAGTGATTTATTTGGCAGGCAAATCGTATTGCTTTCAAGTCAGAACATGCAAACAGATTTAGTCAGCGCAAGAACCCTTTTAAAACTTCTCCACATTCAGACTTGGTTTAAATGACTTTCAAGACTTCAGAAAAATGTTTTATTAGCTTATCACTCTCTTTACCCAACCTCTTTAGCAAAAGGCATTACAAGAAAGTTAATCTAAAGAGGTGTTATTACTTAGAGTAATGCACTATATGTTGAGACAAAGGCTTTCAATTTGTATAAATATGGACAAAGCTGGAAGCAATCAAGTAAATTAAAGGGGTAAAAAAAGAGGTTCCTCCGATGATATTCTTGCCCCACAAGAACTACAGTAATGCATAGCATCCCACCCACATAAGGATTTCAGTGCATTGTAATTTCAGGAGAGCTGGAGCACGTGTCTCCCAAGTTAGAAAAGAAAGCTAATTCAGCAGAGGGAAAGAACGCATAAAAACCACAGAAAAGCTTCATGGTTGCTGCTCTAATTGGTGGATCTGAATGGAAAGGTCACTTTTTCTTCAAGAGCGATCATAAGAAATGCTCAAAAGAGGGTGAAAACATTATTGTATGGCTAATATAATGCCCCTTCCCCCCAAGCTGCAGCATATTTTTTAAGGTTGTAATCAAATGCAGAGGAGGGAACAAAGCCTGCCTATACTTAAGGCAGATGAAAGAAAAGATTGCATCATCACATAAATTCACCCAAAGTTTGCATAACCTCACCAGGCATCTCAAGTGGGTCCTTCCGGTAAGTGGGCACCTATCACCCCTTGGGATGAAAAAGGGGGCTCAATGCCGGATCTCCCTCACTTGGCGGTGTTTTTAATGCACTGGTGAGTTTTAAGGCTTAGTGCTAGCCTTCCAGCAGCAAGCACTTACAGAAAAGCAAACGTGGTTCACTCTGCCCAAGCTGAAGAACACCCTGTGCCATGGGAGAGCCCCCTGTGCTGGTATGGTCATCCTGGAGTGACTCACTTGCCCCAGCAGCCCCCAGCATCTGTGTACAGAGGGAAGCAGGAACCATAAGAAAGACCATGAAGCAACCAGGAGGTCACAGGAGGTCTGCTGGAAAAATACAGGGGATTTCTCTCCCAAACATTCTCCTCTACCAATCTCTTGCATATCTGCACATCTGTTTTTTTCCCCTTTTATAGTTTATGGGATATAGTGAGGTTTGGTATATTCAGAAAAGCATTGAAAACATTGGAGTCTGGATTGAAACATTTTATTTTTAAACTGATTATGTCAGTCATATTATTTGTAATATTTTAATAGTTCTTGCAATTATTCCTTTGAAGGCATTTCTTGCATGTATATGTTTAGAGGCTTTGGGCCACAAAAAAAAAAGAAAGTCTTAAATACCTACTCAGATGAATCATCATTCATACTCTGAATAAAAATGTATTCTTCTCTTTAGTAACTTACTATTAAGATAGATATTGCTTGAGTTCAGTTTGAATAAGTTACATTCTCCATATGCTGCTGGCTTAATCTGGAAACAAAGTCTGCACGCACTGTCATTAGCTGCAGCCTAACAAAGTCTGCGTAATGCTTCCATCACCAGACGCATGTGTTGTGAACAGCTGCCTGTCTTTAATCTCTTTTAAAGTTTGACTGTATCACAGCAAACAACAGAACTTGGGTAGACAGCCTCACATTTCCAAACAGCCAGGATGTCTCCAGAGCTGAGTTTCAGTAACACGGGAGCTTAGAGCAACTGCCAGCCAGCATCAGCAGAGCACTGGGTGCCTACCAGGGGGATATCAATGCATACAGCCAACACAGCAACACAGGCTCTTCTCTGTCATGGGATGTTTCTGATTCTCTAGTAGTTAATAAAAGGGGATGTCTTTTTTTTTTTTTTCCTCCCCACCTGTAACTCATTGTACCTAGCAACTTCTCTGAGACTGAAACATGTTACAAGCTTGAACTGACATCGCTGTTCAGAGATAACCTGAAATCTCACTGTAAACTGCTTGGGGAACACAGGAAACTTTGGCAAACCTTAAGTTTTGTTTGTGGCAACTCTTAAGACTTGCTGCAAACTAAGCTTAAGGGGTATTTTGCTTGTGTGCCTGTGGATACTTTTAAGAAAAGAGAAAAAACACATTATTTTGATAGGGGAAATCCTGCTTTTTTTTTTATTTCATCTGCTTCGAATCTTGGAAAGATTTTCTGGATGTGATTAGCCAGTGTTTTCCCCAGGTCTGATACTCTGAGCGTGCTGAGAAATCTCCCATCAGAGATATTCCAGTTTATTTGTAGCTGAACAGGTTAATGTTTATCTTCTGAGGGGAAAATGGAAGTTTGATACCTTTAAAGCATGTATTTTGAAATATATGTGAATTACAGGAAACAGCACAGAAAAAAAATGCTGGGGTGGCATATGATTTTAGGTATACCCCTTATCGAGAGGTATATTAACAATCCCATCCTGTTATTAGTCTTTGGACCTAAGATCTCTGTCCACCTTTTGTTCCTGTCTCTTCACTCAGCCTATCAGATTGATGTTCCCATCTTCATCTGTCCTGGCATTAACAATGATTTCTCACTCACAACTGGTGAGCCTGCAGTATGCAACGGTGTAAGAAATGATTCATGCAGTACAACACTAGGAAGGAATCCCATCAAAAAGGCCCCTTTGTACTTTCTAGCTATTTAAGAAAAGACTGTACATTTTATTACTATTTATTGTCATTTATATGCCCTGTAGCATATGTCTATTCTTGTCGTAACAGGTTTTTGTTTTCTTTTTATTTAGAATACCCCTTGGAAAAAAAATGTTATATCAGAATTATAATTCCATTAAGAAATGGAAGCTGAAACACTTATGAGATAGAAGAAAATCTCTGTGAAGTATAGATTCTCTCTTATTTTGGAATCTCTCAGGATGTACACTGGGACCTCTTCTTCTAACTGAAATGCACAAGAATCCAAGCTTTTCAGCATAGTGACAAGGGGGAGTGAGGCTACTGTATTTCAAACCTGTATAATTATAAGAAATCAAATACTAGTGTGTCTGCTGAGTTGTGGAACTAGCCAATATTTTTTTTTCCTTATTTAATCTTCCCCATTACATGATGCCAACAGCTTGCCTGACTATTACTGTGACCATGTAAAATTTCTATGTACCTGTCATGCTTGCTTTTGTATTTTTTTCTAAGCATAGTTGAATGAATAGTCCTTGAAGCTTGGATCATATCTCATGCATTTGTACAAGATCTTATATTACAGGACTTTTTAAATTGAGCCTTAGGGAATTACAATAGTAAAACTAAGTAAAATAATTTCTATACTGTACAGATGCACTTGGCAGATGATGGTACAGAGAAATATTGTCTATTCCAAAGTAACAAATGCCATCAGAGATTTCCTTTTTTGTTTGTTTTTTTTCTTAACAAATCCTCACCTTCTGTATAGATACGAAGTTGTGAATTATATATTACTCCAGCCAAATATCTTTCCCATTTCAAACTGTCAGCATTTGTTTTCTGCAGCAAATGTTCTGTGGGCCACTAAAAGGCTACGAATGAGAGGTTTGTCACAGTTTAGAAGATAATTCTCAATATCACAACTAATTGAACAGATAAATCACAAGGGGGAAAGCTAGCCAGAGGCTCTCCTGTTACATTTCTCATCTGTGCTGAATTTGATCCCTTTCATACTGTAAAATATAATTATTGGATGATACTGCTACTTTATGCTATTATGGCCGACGGTCTCTAAGGAAGCTAAAATTGCAAAATTTCAAAAGACAAGACTGAGATTACACTTTGGAAGGAAATTTTCGTTTCTCAAAAAACGCAAGTGTTGTGATCATGGAAAAAAACCCAAACCACCAAACTCTGCTGCTTTTAAAGTCAAAATGATGCAACTTTGAACATGCATTCAGTACAAACACATAAATAGGCCAAATTTTCTGGAAGTGCAATAGTCTTGTACTTAAGATAGATGGGGAAATAAGTCTACAAAACTATACTCCTCACATGGACTCATTCCTTGTTTCTTTTCCTTCCCTTTCTACTTTTCAGTGCTCGGAATCTCACAGAGACGAAGTGTTTGCTGTCACATTATTTTTCCAAATATTTGAATGAAAATAAGATTATACCATAACAGAAGTTCAGAATATATATACCTAACATATAGACATGCAGTTTCATACTCTTCCATGCACGCGTCAGTGCCACCAAAGAGTGTGAGATCTAGCCTACTGTCCATGGTAAGTGGTTTTAGCCATACTCCCCCATCTACCCTTATCACTCCTTAGTAAAGCCCTAAAACAATTAGCTTACTCATGCTACTTATCAGTTATAAGAAAAAGTACTGTTATGCTAACACTCATAAATGCTCTGCCTTCGAAAGGTCACTTGTTTGTAACTTTTCCTGTTACCAACCCTATCTTTGTTACCCTGGTAGACAGACACTACGTTGCCTTAACCTCATCTGTCTGCTTAATTTCCATTTTTATTGCTTTATTTTTTTATTGCTTTGTTACTTATTGTTTACACACAAATCTTCATTTTGAAGAAGTATCTGTCACGCTTTATATTCCACCTCCAACTCTCAAGCATCATATCATCTAAAAATCCATAGGCAACTAAGGGCCATTCAGGAGGCCATTACCATAATGAAATTCAGAGCTAGAACATGAACTTAAAGTCCATTATCTGAACAGTTTGAACCTGATCCACAGAAAAGCATGAAAATGCATTTTACTTAATGCTTTGTCTGCCTTCACTGGAAACCAGTTATGAGAACAAAGATAATAATGCCATACTGTTTACAATTTTACTTAATTCTCTTGTTCTTCCTGTATAGATTATGCCTTCAACACCATCATTTCCACTAAAAATCGAAGGAAGTAAGTAGTACTTTATTTATAACTGTTGTAAAGTCATAGGCCATTATCCACCATCATAAAGACAAGGAACTTCAAACTAATGTTATTACTCTATTGACATTCTTCTCTATTATTCTTCTAAACTCTACCAGCTGGAGGAAACACAGGCACTGGAGACAACACCAAAGAGAGTATGGTCTAAAGTTTGCCTTAATGTTTATATATTAATGTAATAAAATATGTGCAGCTGGAAAACCTTTGTAATAAATTGTTCCTATATCAATCACCTTCATGCAAAAACTTCGTATTTTTAGATCTTTGCAAGTACTTAAGCACAGACCTTTAGTTCCATTTCTGCATCTATTTCTGGGTTAAGTAATATCAGGTAATATTGCATGCTAATATATGTGACCATTCATCATTTTAACTTCATAACACATAATACACTGAAATATATGTCAAGCAGTTTTTAATAATAGTATCAAGCTGCATCTAATCTAATAACAATCTAATAATGATGAAAACCCATGAGTTCCCATTTTGTCAGGTTGGATACAGTAGTTTAATTGTATGTTAAACCTGCATAACTGGCACTATAGAAAGTCACCTTCTACACTCTGCATCGATTAAGTACAATGTAAGGGCAAGTACCACTTATCTAAATGTTTAATAACATGTATCACTGTAACACTGACTTACTACGTCTTTCTACATATCAGTGCGTTTCTTTTTAGTGTATATAGCTTCCATCAAATAGGATGTGAAAATATTCAGATATATTCCAAATACATCAATAAGCATGTAGTTTATGTATATATATGTCAGCAAAATATTTTTACTGACCTACACATGTATATGAAACTGATACAACTACTTTAAAAAATAGGTATATATGTATTTATTCAAATTCAAGATTCTAGATGTTAATGATGTTAGACATGTATTGGGTCTGGCTGAGGAGGAGTGACTTTTCCCCACAGCAGCCAGCCCAGACTGGCCAAAGGGATATTCTGTACCATCTGATGTCTGCTCAGCAACAAAAGCTAAGGGAAAGGAAGAAGAATGGGTGGCATTAGTTATTTATAACATTTGTCTTCTGGAGCAACTGCTATGAGTACTGAGGGCCTGCTTCCCGGGAAGTGACCGGACATCGCCTGCTGATGGGAAGTAGAGAATAAATCTTTTGGTTTTCCTTTGCTTCTGTGCATGGCCTTTTGCTTTTGCTTTATTATTATTATTTGCCCTTGTCTTGACCCATAAGGAGGTTTTCTTCCATCTTATTTTCTCTCCCCAGTCCAGCTGAGGAGGGGAGAGACAGAGTAGCTTTGGTGGGCACCTGGCCTCTAGCCAAAGTCAACCCCCTACAGACCTTACTAGAACTTATGAGTATTTCTATGCTAGACAAACAAGTCTACATATGCATGCATACAAACATACGCAGTATTGTCTCAATATACTAACACAAGCACTACAAATGTGCACATTAAATGAATAACATTTATATAGCCACATATTTACATATATGTGTCTAATATATGTATAAGTTCAGAAACCAATATTCCCAGCTAGTCCACCCAAACAACTTATTTATATGAGTATAGATTTGTAAGTGCTGGGTTTTTACGGTATCACAGTATACCAATAACAATCTAGCTGCAACTACAAAATAATGCCAATTAAAAATAGCTGGACAGCTTCAGCACATATTTTGCCAGTATCTCTGCAAAGACATTTAAACACAAGAAGTTTTTAAATTCGTAAAATATGCCTGCAGGGAAGCAGACATACTTTTGTGCTCTATTTGTTGAAGCTACAGACTTGACAAACTCTTCTACCTTTACAAAGTCAAAGTAGGCTTATAAGAGTTGAATGCAATTTTCCCTATGTGGAAGCAGTTTATGGCTGCTTCCCACCAAAGAATATTTGTGAGTAATTGAATTGACACACCGTGGAAAACCGAACCCTTACATCCTGAATCAACAGCACAGGAAATACAGATGTGTATAGATTCTGTCACTAAAACTAGATGAAAACCACACAAACAAGAAGCTCCCTTTTGTTCCTGCAATTGCTGAGTGCCTTTCAGAGGGCTGCCCTGCCTTCGTAAACATGCCCAATACACGTCAGAACTAATAAGATTCTAACAAAAACATGGAGAACCACAGCTAACCTACAGCAGTTTGATTTAACAAAAGATCTTTATTGATTAAGCACACAAAAAATGTGGCCAGATTATTTTTTGACAAGAATATATGTGTCAGTGACCAGATTCCCAGTTAATACGAAGATGAGTAAAACCACCGGTTTCAAAGGAGTTATGCTGGCTTTACACCATATAAAAATATGGCTTACTATGTACCTTCTTCTTTTGTTAACACCTTCTCGTGGCGCTTCACTAACCTTAAGTGGCAATATCTTTCCATCTATACCTTCTAACTTCTCTCAAAAATATTACCTCTTGTACAAAACAAATCTTATATTTTATTTTTCCTTATAACTTCATTGAGTATAAATATATCTATATAAAATAGTAATTTTATTAAATTCATCTGAAAAAATGTAATTCTTAATTATCTTTTCCTTTCCATTGCAACAAGAAAAAAACCAAAGAATCAATATCACAAGTACTTAGTCATACATAATTTCTTTGAAGTAATATGGTGAGCTAAGTGTAAGTATTTTCACCTTCTGTTTCTAAAGCTCTCATTATTAATGTAGCTAAAAATTATTTCAAATTTATACCACTATTTGGACCACCACTTCATAAATTTAGCATATCACCACGATATTTCTTGTTCCCTGGTTTGGACATGGTTTATCATTTTTCCATTTTCAATACGCGCCTGCCTATGAGCTACTTTAAAAAAAAAAAACCAACACAACACTGCCACATCTATAAACACTAAAACAGCTCTAACTGTGAAGATATATCATTTAGTCATGCAACTGAGCAAGGATGGACCATTCCTGGAAGAATACAGGTGTCCTCGATCCTCTCCACCCTGGTGTAAGTTGAGAAAGAAAAGCACCTCTCAGGGTTGGAGCTGTAGGCGCCAAAGGAAAACACTTTCTCATTTTCAGATGTCCACAATTGCTAATACATTGACCTCTAAACTTCAGCATAGATGCCTCTGTTGGAGAAGTGTACAGAACTCCTAATTAAGGGGTTTCTTTTTTGCCACAAAAGGAGCTAGATTGTAACGGCATCTTTTGTCCTGTGCTTAACGAAGGGTGAGATATTGCTTAAATAATTAGTAACAGTGCTGGAAGAGAATGCAAGTAATTAGCATAGCTTGACACCCAGAGCAACACCAGTTGCTGTTGTTAGCATCAATAATGTGTCAATTTAAAAAGAAAAATCACTTGAAGGAGTTTTCTTTTTTAAAGATACAACTAAGCACCCATTTTTTAATGAATCTACTATACTATCAGCTACCACACACTCTTTCTTTCAGAATACTTTTTAAAGATTTGGGCAGCCTGTCTATCAAACCCCATGATACATTTTAAAACCCACAGCAGCAATATAGCAAGCAACAACCTGTATTTTCAGGTGGGGATTTTCTGACCCACTTGACCACTGAATTTGCCAATGGCATGTGCACGTTAGCTATAAATTAACAAAGACCATGTACACGCTTGTACCTAAGATTTACATTAGCAACATGACCAGTGGCTCAAGAGGTAATATCATTTCTGAAGGAGGTCTGAACGTGAAAATGGACCTGAAATTCTTGTGTGTCAGCTACCAACCACTGATGTGAACAGGTATCATTCCGTTACTTCTTAGGAATAAGTGCCAATCTGCCAAATCGAAAATCTCATTCTTGGAGATCTGATATATCAAATAGCAAAAATTTCCGAGATGGAAGAGGCACCAAGGAAAGGAAATGTATAATTTTCAGATTGCCTTCTTATGAATGGAGAACTCATGCTGGATCTGGATAGAAACCACCTAGCCTACTGTTCCTGTGCTGAGTATAAACATATCCTCATCACTGGCATAATTGGTATGACTGATGTCATTGCTAGCATTAGCAAAGTGAAATAGACTGCTTCATGACAAACAGGGTAGGAATCGGAGTTCACATAGATCAATAATTGTCTGTCGAAACTACTTTAGTTTTAGATAGTTTGGGTACAAAGAAAGTACATATGTCAAAAAATCCTCCAAGACCCAATCCCATTATAAACAATGCTAAATCTTTCCATTATAGAGAGTTATTTGACTCAGGCCTACACTAACCATTACGTTAGTACTTGAATTACTCTTTAAGTAGGCTGGTGGTAAGTACTTTACTAGGCTTCTGGGTAACAGACTGGGTAACATCTGATGTAGATGTTACTTGCCTGTTTATTACTTTCAGAGTTTGCTTAGGCATCTTTGTACAGAAAACTCATAGATCACGCAAAAATACTCTCATTTTTTCCCTACCTACCTGCAATATTCAGTAAAAGATTTCAAGAGAAGACACTTGTCTTCTTTCAAGACTTGTTGTATGTCTGTATGTCCAAACAAGGCTTTTTTTAAAAATATCCTTAGAAATATACTTATCTGGTATTTATTATTGAAAACATTTCACATTAAGTAGTGCATTTCTACTCATATAAAGTCCATAAACAATACACTGTTAGCTTTCTATATAGTAGTACCTGTTAAGGATATAAGCCTGCTGGATTACTGAAAAGCATTGTAAGCTCAGACACCTTCTATTCACGTTTGTAGTCCATGTCCCATTTTATCAATGGCCAAACTCTTACCTAATTAATAAACCAGTCCAGAAAGAAAAAAATAACAACTCGCCCTCAATAAATATAAAAGCCTTCAAGAGATGAAAGGAAGCTTTTGGGTCCAGGTAAAGGAGAATCTTTGTAGATACAATCACAGAATATGACCTGCATGCTTGCCCATGCACCGAGGCACAAGATCCATACAGCATGTGTATGCAGGTTTCACCTGCACTTACCTAAAGTTACCGTAGACATGTGCAGACACATATTTTTGTCTGAAGGTATTCAAGAAAAACCCTCTCAGTTCAACCCATTTATTCAGCTTCTTTTTCCACCTCTGAAATGCTGTGTGGGAAGCCCTGCAGATCATCTCTGCCCTCCACACCTGTGATTTCTGGATTGCAATCCACCTTCCAAAAAAATTCCCCCCCCCCCCGAGCCATGCTCAGGCACATGCAGACTGTCTGGGGGGGAGTGGGTGGAAAAAAGCATGGGGTGCTTAATTCCTGCCTTTGCTCTGCAGCAGCACCTAAATCGGCAAGGGAGGAATGTACACCCAAGCGGGTGAGAGGCCACTTGCTGTAGCCTCTCTGCTCCGTGTGAGCTGTATCTCCGCCAGCTGCCTGGAGAGCTGCCAGAGCACCCTGTGACCTGGCTGTCCACTGCCACCCGTACCAGGGGTGTCCTTCACGGGGACAGGGGGCTGCCGGAGCCATTCAGCTACCTGGTAGGAGATGTGTAGGGAGCTCACTGAACTGTGGGAATACCAGAAGAAGCTCAGAAACAATTTCTGTTTTGTTTCCAGGGCTGCGCCGTCTGTGAGCCTGGGTGGGAGGCAACACGGGAAGAGCAGTGCTGGCATTCGCTTTCCCTGGCTGGATGGGTAGCTGGCATCCCTGAAGCCGGCGTGGATAAATGCATCTCCTGTTAGCGGTGATGCAAAGGGCTTTTCACAATGAAAGCAACCAAATGAAAACTAATCAACAGCAGAGCGTACGCAAAGAATGCCTGACATTTCAGTCAGCACCTATGCGCAGTCGGCACTAAACCTTGCCGGCTGCCAGGAATAAAGATGGGGGTAGATAAAACGATTCATCTAAACAGTAGGATATGCTACATATTCCTTATGATAGCTTTAGAGAGAGCAAAGCACAACTGAGGAATCTTAAGCAAAATCTGATACCTTTGGAATAGTGATGAGCAAACGCACATATAGATCTGTACGTACATACGTGCATCTCGTCCGATTAGAATGTGCACCTACCTTACCCAACCCCTGCCCAGATGAGGGATTTAGCATGCAACCAAAGGGGACTTTGCTTCCCAACTTACACGCAGCTTGACTAGAAAGGCCAATAGGTAGCACTAACCTTTAGCTTGTCATAGCGCTCACTTAAAGCTGCCACCTGATGGTCACGGTGTCGCCCAACCAGTTTACACAAGGCACAGATTAACTGGTCGTCGGTCACGCAGTACATATTAACTTTCTCATCCTCGTGCTCCAAGCACATTAATCCCCTGATGTGAGAGTCCGGGATGGGCTCGATGAGACGGTGGCCGGTGAACGGCTTCTTGTTGGGGTGAGTGGCTTTCAGGCACTCCTCGCAGTAGGACACCTCGCAGGTAACACAGGTTTTCACCGCTTCCTGGGCAGGGTCCTGGTCACAGAACTGGCAGAGGACCTTCTCGCAGGACGACATGCTGTTGCTATCGAATGCCCGCTCCCGGCGGGTCTCGCTGGGGGAATTGGGCCCGCTGACCGAGGCTTTCTGAAACCTGTCGATGATGTTCTGCAGAGTGACGTTGCGCTTCAGCCCGTCTAGACCGCGCTGGCTGAGGGTGATGACATAGCGGCAGGTCGGGCACTGGAAGGCGGTGATTGACTCCACCGGCTCGTTGGTGGCGCAGTGGGAGACCAGGATGCGGTGCGCGCAGTTGAAGCAGAGGCTGTGAGCGCAAGGCAGCAGCAGCGGGTCTTCAAACAGCTCCAGACAGATAGGGCAGGTCAGTTCCGACTCCAGTGTTTCCATCTTCAGGCAAAGCTTTCCTGTGGCGTCAGCGAAATCCAGGGAAGCTGATCAGCTATCTGGAAACACATGTAAAATTCGATTAGGCGAGAGAAAACATGAGGGGTCAGCCATGGGGGGTTGTCAACTTTCGCCACTGCTCCTGGGGCTATCAACCCGCCACGCCGGGCAGGAGAGCAATCTAAAGTTTTGAGCCTGCACATGCACACATCAAGGTATTTAAAACTGTACTGCTTTGGGGTTTTTTTTTCTCACTTCTGTTCACTTAAAAATGCAAAATAAAAGCTCCTTCTTAATTTCTTTCTCTTTCCCTTTCTCTCTCATGAGCTGGAGGAAAACAGCAGATGTTTCTGTGCATTATTAAAACCCAAAACGATGACCTTCAAACAAACAGCCTATTAAAGCAAAATTAGATTTCTTCTGCAGATGCTGCTTTTGGCTTTATTAATCTAGTAGTAAAACTTTTTTTAAAAAAAAACCCCTCACCATTATATAGGATTAATCCAGAGTATTAACACCTTACATCTCTCATTGCTACTAAAATTAAGAGAGTTATTTTCGCAGATTGAAATTTTAACTTGCAATAGCACAACAGTTAGCATACATGTCTGTGTTTATCTGTGTAAATATCTATCTGTATATATACAGGGAATACTGTTTTTAGGAAAGCAGGTGATGTTTTTATATATATATCTATCTTGTATATGACGTATCTATTATACGCCTCCTATGTATTTCAAGAACATATGCAACTACTTGTATATCTGCGTTTTTGCACCTGTATACATATTTATAAACATATACCACATATATATTTGTAGAAAGATGAACGCATCCAGAGGATCACACAGCATTGTAACTGAAACACCTAAAGGAAAGGTGGATAAGTAAATGACAAACTGTAGTTTAGCCCGAATTTGTGATGATCCTATAGTACATGAAGAGCCTCTAGAGAGTAAGACAGTGAAATGTGTGATTTGCTTAGGAGCATGTGTGTTTGCCTACACTTTTGTGCAAGTATTCTCTCTTGCTAAAACTTACTACCTCCTGCTTGCTTTAGCGGCCTGATTAACCACCTGAAGTGGCTGAGGAATCACTGACTTTTAAAGGCGGGGAGCTGGGCATGGGATTTTCCAGAGAACGCAGCAGTACACCCCTGTCAGAGATCAACCGAAACTTCATTTTGTTTCCTTTCCTGTGCTCAGCGTTACAGAGAGTGGTTTTGAAAGAGTCGCCCTACGCAGCTCTCCCTGCGTAAGCTCCCGTCAGGGGCCCGTCTCTGCCTCAAGCAGACAGGTCAGTGAAGCAGAAGCAAAAGCTATGCTTCACACTCGCAGAGCTGTACCTCTTCACAGTACAATCCATTTAAGCTTTGTTGCTCATAACTGAGGACGGCTTTGGATGGCACAGCTGCATCGTCTTTACACTGTAAAGTCATTGTTCTGTTGTGTGAATTCTTGCCTCCTCCCCTGACCAGGGAAAAGGAGAGAAGGGCAAGAATCCCCCCACCACCCCCCGAACAAACCTTGGTTCATTAAGGGTGAGAGGAGCACAGGGCTCATTAGCAGCCTTGGGAACCAGGCGTGCTTGAACCTTCTGTACTTCATGACAATTACTGTGGAGTGTGCGATGGCAGCGACAGGAATGCTACCTATAACCTCAGTATGAACCACAGCAAAAAGGAAAGTTCAGCAAACAGAGGCAAGGTTCAGGCTGCCCATTGGTATTTAGTCCTGCTTGCTCTGTGGGAAGAGCAGGAAGGCGTCTGTTCCAGACGTATGCTTAGAAATTAGGATACTTTGCCTCTTTGCACTAATGCGTCCTTTTATTCTGCCAAGAAACGTGAGTATTTATAAAATGCACTGACCCCATCACAAAATTTGCTTTCCTTCGTCTGCTGTGATGCTGATCTTACTTGAAATAAAGTTCAGTTTGCCAAAGACTAATTCATTTATAACTATCCATCAGCTGACATAACTGCATGGTGCATCTGGTCAAAATTAAAGCTCTGGCAATTTGATATAAACAGGGAGACAACTCCCCTCCTCTCTCCTCAGCCATAGCCACACAGCACAGAAAAGATGAAAGCCTACGCAAGTGAAGAACAGTTTGTCTCTCCTCCTTTTCACCCTCTGTATTACAGAAGTCCCAGAAGATCAAAATCTCATTCACATTGTTTGAATCCCCTCCACATCACAACTATGCACCTCATCATCCACTTACCCTGCAGGCTGAATGCTGCGCTGGAAATAGGAGAAGGGGATTTGGGGGCTGGCAGGAGGCAACATATTAAAAAGGCAAACTAATCATTGCTCGCCTCTTGGAAACCCAGTGAAAACCTTTTGGGTTTGTTTCTTAGGACCACATTCGGGATAGAAGGCTTTTTTCCGTAGTATCCTTTCTGTACAAAATCTCTCCTGCTCCTTTGCATGCCAAAAAGGTTTTATTCATTCATTCATTCATTCATTTTCCTTCTTAAAGCAGCTTTTTCTTCTTTCTACCCAAAGCTTTTTTAAATTATATTTATAAACGTGAGGTACTGTTGTGGTTTTGCATGGCATTGTTCTGGTGGAGGAGAGGTGGCTTCTGCAAGAAGCAGCCAGAAGCTTTCTGCAGGCCTGACAGAGCAAACACGAGCCGGCTCAAGGCCAGAGTCTTTGCTGACCAAGGCAATTTGATATAAACCCATGGTGGAGCCGGTGTCCCCCCGCAGCCCATGGAATATGATGGGGAGCAGAGATCCCACCTACAGCCCCTGGAGAGAAGCCCACGCCGGAGCAGGTTTGCTGGGGAGACTTGTGACTCTGGAGGGGACCAGGCTGGAGTAGTCTGGGCCTGAGAGACTGAGAGAGATTCTATGATTTATGATTGTGCCCCATAGTGTGACCCACTCAGGGGCAGCTGGTGAAGAGCTGAAGCCCTGTGGGAAAGGGCTCAAGTTGGAGAAGTTCATTTCTCCTGTGGGTGGGACCTCACTCTGGCACACAGGAAGAGTGTGAGGAATGCGTGCACACACATGCACACACACCCCATCAAACTTGTAAGGAACTGACCAAAATCCCCGTTCCCAGTCTCCCCTGTGACACCTGGTGGGAGGAAGGCAGAGAAATCATAGATAAAGTCTGAGAAGAAGAAGGAAGGCCGTGAGGGGGAAGGAGGGGGGGGGAAGGTGTTTTAAGATTTGCTTGTACTTCTCATTATCACACTTTTTCTCTGTGTGTAGTGCAATAGATTAGTTTTCCTTTTTATTCTGTGTTGAGTCTGTTCTGCTCATGACACTGATTATGGATCATCTCTCCCTGTCCTTATCTCAACTCCTAGGCCTCTCAATATGTATTTTCTCCCTGGTCCAGCTGAAAAGGGGAGTAACAGAGTGGCTTTAGTGGACATCTGCTCTCCAGCCAGGGTCAAACCACTACAGGTAGAGATAAACAGATGAAACCAGCATAAAAACACTTCATTTCTTCATGGAAAGATGCTTGAATCACTGCTACAGTTCACCGTAAATACCGCTGTCTCAGTTGATGACTAATTCTGATCTGACTTGAACGAGCAGCAGCTTAGCCCTGACTAATGCTATTCAGAATGAGCAAGGGTGCCAAAATCTGAACTTAGACTGTAAATGTCTTGGAATAAAAGCATATCTTCCAAGGTAATCAAAGCTGAGTACACAGAGAAATCAAGAAGTGACACTTCCCTGTTTTCTTTTGCAATTGCAAATAAGTCAGATACACACTGCATCTGGGACTGAACAATGAATCCTTTAAGAGGCACTGAGGAGGGATTGCATTTTCTGGGCAATCAAATGATTGCTCTTTAATCAACTGCAACTCTGCTTTCACTTTTAGGTTGGTGCCCGAAGTGCACAATGTGCTGATGGTCCAGCTACAAAATCTTTGAATCTCACTGGCCCTTGCTTTAAAGTCTCATACTCAGTTTTGTTGGGGTATTTTTTTTCCCCTTGAGAGTGGTAGAGAATGCAGAACTAGAGTACACTTAAAGATCAGGCAGAAACTAAATACGCATCATTTATATATGTACACAGTTGTATTCCATATTCAACATGACCCATAAATTGAAAGCCACATAGATGCTCTCAACCACAGAAAGGAAAGAAAAAATTTGAGGGACATGATTTATATTTGCAAAAATATGGAATTATTGGCAGAAAATTATATTATTACCAAAATGTCATTGAAATGATAAATTTTTTTCTACCCACAAGAGGTGGTTTTAAGAACAGGTATCAAAGAAAAAATGATTGTCAAAAGACAAATGTTATTTAAAAATCAAAAATATACTTAAGTTACTTAGATTTGTGACATCTCCCCAGCACATAACGATTAGTTATGCATTATGTGGTAAGCAATGCAGTAAATGAAACCCTCATCTCAATGGAGTTCACGGCAAGACTTCTTCTAACCCTAGAGGCATTTGCATCTTTTTACTTCTGGTTTTAAGCACAACATGTTTTGTGGTGATATTACTGCCTTCAGAAGCTCAGAAGCACACCCAAAGCTTTTCAGAAGAAAAGATACATGAGGGAAATTAAATTTAAAACTGAACTAGATAAGTTTCAGTACATCGAGTACTGGTACAGCTGAGTAGATAAACAAAAAATGAATCTGTAAAGCTGTTTCTCATAACCAGATGAAATGCTACACTGCAAAAACACTGCATTCTACCTTCCATTGAAAAATATCAGATCAGATATACTATCAAAAACCAGAAGATTGTTGTCTGATGGTCTTAATATGATCCTAGTAGTCAAAGCCCCAAAACATATTTCCAGAGGAGGACATAAAATATGCAGTTCATCACTTTTTGAAACATTACTATTTGTAGGTAAATCTAGTGATTTGGTGTCCCTGAAATCAGCACAGGACTGACTGAAGGCTGACTCCGGATTTTTCATTGCTGGGAGTTAGCAATGAATGGATGACCCCTATGTTTCAAATACAGAGAGCAGAAAGTGCATATAGAAGCAGCAGGGTAAATACGCCAGAAAGGACTGATTGAGGGAGATTTCCATGAACCAGAATTGTAAGCACTTCCCCACAGGAAGCAACATGCTTCCACACTCTGAAGAAATCACCTGCCATTAGAAAGGTATTGCAAACCATATGTTGCTATACGGAGCAATTCTCACAGGAAATAGCTCTACACAGGGTATATATACTGTGTACTCCTGTACACAGACTAGCACTCTTTCTGCACCCAGATGGCAATTCTAAAATTGCAATTAATGTTCAAAGCAACCTCCTTGGGAAAAAGACAAACATCCGGCAGTAATATCACAGGACCTGGTGATGCTACAGTAATAAAATACTTCAAGAAGGCTAACAGCCTTCTTTAAAGTTGAATCTCTATAGGACATTTCAGCCTAACTGGTAACACTGGACAACTAGTGACCTGTCTTGATCTTTATATCAGTTTCTTACTGGTGTTAACAAGATGACCAATAATATTGATAATTATTTACATCTGTTGTATTAAGAAGATAATTAATAACATGATACTGTCGAAGAACATTCTTCACCTTAATTCAGTACATTCAAGCTAAAACATAATATTTCTGAAGTGTTAATGTAACATTTGAGGTAAATTGACTAAAATATGAAATTCCACTAAAAACCTAATGTGTCAAGTTTCCAGTATACTGAGATCACTTTTTGCCATTAAAACACTACAGAATTCTCCCCATGCAGAATAAATCACTACCTATCAGAAAAAAGTTAGCAGGCAATGTTTTAGTGTGCCACGTGTTGCCCCCTCCTTTTCTATTGCTGGTGCTCATATTTCCTTCAGCAAAGGTGAGAAAAGAGTCTGCCAGGAGCGGAAAAAGTGGTGGGTCTCCTACAAAGCTTTGATTTCCAATTCAGTAAAAATGGAGCTCATAGAATCATAGAACTGTTTCGGCTGGAAAAGACCTTCAAGATCATTGAGTCCAACCATCTATCCAGCCCTACTAGGTCCAACACTATACCATGTCACCAAGTACAATATCTACTCTTCTTTTAAACACCTCCAGGGATGACGACTCAACCACCTCCCTGGGCAGTCTGTTCCAATATCTGACAACCCTTTCAGTATAGAAATTTTTCATGATATCCAATCTAAATTTTCCCTGATGCAGCATCAGGCCATTTCCCCCTGTTTTGTCACTAGCTACCAAGGAGAGGAGACTGATCCCCACCTCACTACAACCACATTTTAGGTAGTTGTAGAGAGTGATGAGGTCTCCCTTCAGTCTCCTTTTCTACAGACTAAGCAATCCCAATTCCCTCAGCCGCTCCTCCTAAGAGTTGTCTTCTAAATCCTTCACCAGCTTTGTAGCCCTTCTCTGGACATGCTCAAGCCATAGCTTGTAGTGATGGGCACAAAACTGAACACAGTACTCCAGGTGCAGCCTCACCAGTGCTGAGTACAGGGGAAGGATCCCTTTCCTACTCTTGCTGGCCACAGTGTTCCTGATGCAGGCCAGGATGCCATCAGCCTTCTTGGCCACCTGGGCACACTGGCAATTACAATTCATAGTACAAATTAAAGCTATTTCAGTGAACTTTTGCAATTAACTTAGTGACACTGAAGGAGGAAACAGAGCTGAAGGCCATTCTGTAAAATTTAAGCATCTTAGTAACAAATGCCATTGGGAAAAGAGTAAGACTTGTGCCATGTTCCAAAATCTCTCAATGAGTTACCTGTCTGGCAAAATTGCACTTTGTTGTGTTTTGGTGAATTATGGCCAAATATGCTCAAGCAGGTTTGAACTGCATTTTTTCTAATAATATTTTCTACAAATTTTTTGTACTAAGGCTATTACCAAATGCCTACTACAGAAAGGCGCTGTCAGCCCTGATCCTCCATATACAGGAATGTTCACAGATGGACCCAAGACTGCAGGCTAAATTAAAGATCAAACACTTGTAGATCATTTGTTTTTGGAGAAAACACTTGCCAACTTTTTCAGTTAAAAAAAAAAATTGATTCAACTGCCATAATATGAGTATGAAAAAAATGCTTGTATGAAAGATATCTAAGTATGGAAGCTAATAAGATGTATTATGCATCTATAGATGCATGTGTGTGTGCATACATACATATATATATCTCCTTGATTTACAGCACAAGAAGAATTACTGCCAACTCACATTATTCCTGAATAGTTTATGGCAAGTGCTTAAGCAGGCTACTGTCATTGTATGTAGCCATAGCTTTCCAAGTGGCAGTATTTTTCTGTTAAGTGCACTATAAAAGGAAAATTTTAAGTTTATGTTCTTGTCATAAAGTCTGCTACAGGTAATAAAAAACCAAACCATTTGCAATTTCTTCTGTTTGCTGTGGAAAATTTTCTATCATGTATCAGGATGTACACACAAAATTATCTTGGGAACAACTTTCCCTTCCAACAAGCGGATGTGATTGTTTCACATCACACCCAATAAATATTTCAAATGTGATGAAACCAATGGATTGCTTAATACCACAGTTTGTCTCAGGTCCATTACAGTTTTTGCCCTTTGCAGCACAGACACCAGCAATGCCAGTAATTGCCAGCAGGACAGCCACCTAGACATTTGTGTAAGCAGTGTAAAATGAGCTAATAATCAAAACTCAAGAATTTTTTTTATTTAGAAATGTTTAATGAAATCACAGAATCACAGGGTTTGGAAGGGACCTCAAGAGATCGGGTCCAACCCCCCTGCCAAAGCAGCTCCCTAGGATATATCACACAGTGCGGAACTTCCTATGCTCCAACTTGCAGCCATTGCCCCTTGTCCTGTATCCACAGACCACAGAAAAGGGGCTGGCCATTTCCCCCTACATCCCATACTTAAGATAATTATAAACATTAATAAGGTCTCCCCCTTAGTCTTCTTTTCTCTAGGCTGAAATATTCCATGATGGCAAAGCAAGCAAGCTGCACACACCCTGAAGCAAGCAAATATTTGTTTTCCCACTGTTTTTTACCAAAGCAGTGCAAATTAATAAATATTCAAAGGGCGGTGCTGTTCAACAGCTCCTGATACGCAAAACCAAATACTCAGCAAAAAAGGCAATGAATAGTTCATCCTATTCAGACATTTTGACTGACAGAAGAATGATTAGCTGTCATGTCTAGAAGTAAGTTACATGTAGCATTTCCATCATGTTGAGATAGTTGTTTGCAACATTTAAAGGGTATTAATAAAGCAAAAGCACATCTGCTATGCTGATTGTAGTGATATAAAGTCTAGACAACATCCCTCTCTGGTTGAGGCGTGTGCTACCAGGAGGGTGTTTTTTCAAAAAGCCAAATCCTGTAGTTATTCAGTGAGACAAGAACATCTCACAGTATTAAGGGCTTTGGCATAACATCACATATTGCTTCTCATGGGAGCAAAAACAATAACTGAGCTTCAGAAGCTAACAGACAAGAAAAAATTATCATGTCCTGTAAATCCCAAAGTAATCAATAAGTATCTGATTTAATATTATTTATAGTATTAGGTACAGTATTAGCACATGTGCATAAATCGATCTTAGTATACATTTGGAATGCCTTTTGACCTTTATTTTTTTATATTCTTGCAACTATCATAACTCTATGTTCTTTAGATATAAGATTTAGTATTTCCTCAAAACACTTCAGAGGAGTGAAAGCAAATGATTGTTTCATCTTTATCACATGTGGATGAGCATAGGTCTACTGGCATCAGCAGTGACCTCTTAACAAATTTATGGCCAAAGGTCTGTTCCAAAAAATGCTTCAACCAAATTCACACTCTTCATTTGAAAAATTTGAAAAATTGGTCTTTATTCTGGGGTATATAACAACAAATATTGCAGAATTAAGTTCACATCATGGTCTAGATGCTGGCAGCACAGGAAACAATGACTGGAGCAACCCCGAAAAGTTGCCAAAGGGGACAAATTGCTATATGCCACACAGGGGTTTTTTTCTCTCATTTCAAGCTGAGGGCTTTCTAGATGACAAATGCCATTCTGCAAAAGAAAGATGAAATAATTTTGCCCCAATAGTAAATACCAAACCCCACCAGTTTTCATAGAGCTTTAGAGCTGGAAATCTGCCTCCTTATCACAGGGAACCTTTCAAACAGCAGCAAGAGATGTCCCAGGAACTACAGCAGGTGTGAAAGTGTGACCTCACCCACCACATGCAACTCTGAATTTAAACTACCTGCAAGATGCTCTTTTGACTAACATAAAGCTCCTTGCATTTATAGAGCTAACCCTATCATGTTGCAAGGCACACAATGTGAGCTTCTTGCTGTCCTGCTCATCATATGTCATCACTGAAAAAGCCTATAAAAGGGTTTTGATTTTTTTAAAAAAGAACAAACACCCATTCTCAGAGTTATATTCTGCACATTTGCAAAGACTACAAAGAGATTCTGGTGACTGCAAATACCCCACTGTCCAACATTGAGGAGCTCCTTCCTATTTATGCCTGCTGTAATCTCAGTGCTCTCAGCACACTGAACTTCATAAGATCAATGGTGTATTTAAAAATCAAGATTGTAATCAGGTAATTAGAAGGGGAAATTAGCTGTGTTCTGTGGGAGGGTGAAGGATAAGGAACAAATTATCTATGTGCTCTGAAAGTAATCTATTTTAGACAGATACCTCTGCCACTAGTGCAGGAAACACCCAGCTCCAGTCCTGTGAATAACAAAATGGGGACCAGCAGGGCTCCTTCTCAGTGTGGGGAGCAGAACCTAATGCAGACCCTTGCCAGAGCCTGTGGCCCATTTCGAGGTGTTTCCCATCTAACTGGTGTCACTGGGGCATCATGAGCACGCTTCTGCCACCCCACCTTGGGGTAGTAGGCTTCTGTTCTCCATTATGATCCAGAATGATTTAGAAGCATCTTTTGGCCCTGTGGACCACAGCAGACATCTGCCAATGCCTCACAGCAAATTGCTAGCAGAACTAGCAGTTCCTCTCACTTGCTGTACAGTAGTTTCCTAAACACATTTCATCTGAACCAGTCCCTTCAAGGTCCCTTAATAGTCAACAGAAATAGCCATCTCTAAAGGCATCTCATTTAAACTATTTAAGATTATCTTTAGGATTATGTGATTTGAGATTTCATATGTGTTTATTTCATTCCAGGCATAAAAAGAAATATAAAACTATGAAATTAAGCCTTCATGAACTAACAAATAACTATTTCCAGTGTTGTTGAGCTTAAAAAAAAAAAAGAAAATGTAGAATCTACATATTTCTTTGATATTCTTATGAGCTCAACAATCATCTATTTAGTCAAATTTGCTTCCAATCAATCTCTTGCAATGTGCTTCATTTCTCTCATCCTCTGTATTTACACAGAAAACTGAATTCAGTTGCAGGAGGATGATCCCAAAGCAGCCCATTTCCAGCTGACACTACTAGGATTTGTGTGGATTCGGATTGTTTGGATCCCTGCTGCTTGCAAAAGGGCACACAGTTACAAGGAAGGAGGCACAAGGGAGTCTGCACTAAGACTTAAGGCCAACCTGCTTGGCATGACAAACCTTGCTTCAGCTTCTGTGGCTTTTTTCATACTTTTTTTTTTATAAAATCGTATTTGGCCTTCCTATACTGCAGATCATGTACCAGGTTCAACACCCTTGTCCTTCCAGCTGTTCATTCTTGTCCTTCCTGACACCCCACTGCAGCTGTTTTAACAGGCTTTGAAGGGTTAAGCTTCTCCCACTCACAGGACGAAGTATTGTAGTAGCTACTTCACTAGTCCTCTGTTGTCATTTGGCATTACCCTAAATAACCCAAAATGGTCAGCACATGAGTAAAAATTCTGATCCCTACACCACAGGACACAAAACAAAACCAGCAAAAACAACTGAGAAGAGGAAGAAGTACAGAGTTGTATGTACTGGTTAAGGAGAGCTGGCTGTTCTGCCCCTAAGGCACTCACAGGCCCTGCATCCCAATGCAGCCTGTCCTGTGGGGGACACCCCTCATTCACAATGAGATGCAAAGTCTTTCATTCCTTGCTAACAATGGCAAATCCTAAGAAGGTGGCAGGTTTCCACTTAACCTCTCTTGAAGGCTTTCTAAGTCATGTCAGCTAGTGCTTTCTGCAAAGAATCCATAATGCTTTATTGCTTGCCAGAGGCACACCCACATGTGTTTCACCTCTTGAAAGAGTGCTGCTTAACAGAAACATACCACAATAAACCCTGGTGATCTCAAATATTTTCTTCAATGCATTTACATCCTTGAAGAATGGTATCCTTTAAAGAATTTTTAAAGACATGAGACAAAACTAATCATTAACCACAGCCACATAATCTTGCCTCACAGGTTTCTAGTAACCACAAGGTGACAAAACTTCATTGCTTCAAGCTAAAAGATTAAGAGCAGCAAAGGTCTGCTGCTGTATCAGCAATGTAATCTGCAGCTGAGAAACTGAAGTAGTAAATAGTACCAGTCTTTTTTAACTCTACTGATGACCAGAGAGATTGGGGGGGGGGGGGGGGCGGGAAGGGGGCTGAAGTTAGGAAACCAGGTAACACTAGTTTCTAATCTAGCTAGTGACAAGATAAGAAAGAACTATCCAATTTCCCTGTGCTTCACTTGACATCAACCAGAAAACCCCACAACAGCCAGAAGGTCAAGTATTAAATTTAAACTGACCCTGTCAAGTGAAAGCATTGTCTTTTTGAGCTGTTACTATATAGTGTCTTCATTGCTTAGAGTCCCAGTTCCCTCCAGCCCTGAGATGTGAGCGGTGTTTGGTGTGTACAGGTCTCCTCTGCAAGGAGATCCTGATCCTGAGAAAGGCCTAGTCTCATGAAATTAATGGAAAATGTGTTTTCACTACATGACTATGGCTGCGTCCTGCCAAACACACGCACACATTTGCATGCACACATGTGCACACGAAAATGATCCATTGGCTACAGGTAGACAGACTATGTCCAGCTTGGTTGGAATATCTACTAGTTTACTTGATATCCTCAAATTAATTGTCCTGCAGATAGTCTTCAGAACATCCCAAAAGAGAGTCGAAAAAAACCAACTAAAACCAGTAATTGCTTTTGAATAACTCTCAATGTCACTTACAAAATAGCTTAGCAGCTTTTAAGACGATAACATGGGAAGAGAAAAATAACAGCTTAATTACATCCCTTTGAGACATTTCTCATCAACAACATGCAAAGTCTCACAGTTTATCTCAAAAAATGAGAAAAAAATTGTACATTGCCTGTCAGCTTTCAAGCAGGTGACCATTACAGTAATAAAGAGAGCAGCACTCATGAAAAAATTACTGGCATGCATCTGCACAGCTTCCAGCCTCAAGGGTTTTTCTTCCAGGAGCTTGCTAAATATATACTTTTAAACTTGACTGAATGTCTGTTTATCTTGTTCTCAGACAATTGCTTAGCTTGAAATACTGTACTGGGAAAAATCGTATTAGAAATTCTCTTTCCAATGCTTCTCATCCTCCTAAATGTACAGCACATACTGTGGGCTTTTGTGGATACAGAACTTGCACAGAAAATAACTGTAGTGACCAGGCCATCACTCCAAGCATAACAGTGACAAAAAGTACATCCTTTGAAAAGATAACGCCTCTCAGCCATCATACTTAAACACGTCATAGCTTTTGGTTATGTAACTTCATCAGATTTGAAAGACTCATCGCAAGGAGCGGAGCAGAGTTCAGGGAATGGACTTTTTTTTGATTCTTCTCATGTAAACATGTTATCACAGCCTTCATCTGTTATGTTTAAAACAAAAGTATCATGTTCCAGATGTTAGCATCTTCACACAGTTAACATTTCCTTTATGTCTATTACTAGTTTTACAACAACTAAAAAGACAACAATAAGCCCTTATTTGAAAACGCAAGACAAAAACTCCTCTTTGCTTAGAAAGTTCCCTTTTCTCCTGACCGAAAAATACTGAAATACTGAAATAATGTGTCCCAGCAACAGAACAAACCTCAACTCCTCCCTTAATGACTGCTAAACGCATTATTAAGATACTTCCTAAATTACTTGCAGTGGCAAGCCTATGCATAAATATCAGCTCTGAGAAGCCACCCAGTTGCATACCCACCGCTGGATCCCGCCCTACATCTTCTGGCTGAAACATTGCTGCAGAGACAGGGACCACGATGACCCTCTTGGAAAGCACCGGCAGCCTAGCCGGGACAGGTAGTAGCAGCCACCAGCAGCCCAGTAATCCTGTGGCAGCGCTGACCACGTCTGCAACTGTGAGACTGTCACGGCTGAAGCACAACAGGAAAGTCTCCCCTACAATTGCAGGAAAACCCGCTCCACCTAACCGCCTCCGCCAGGATCCGCGCTCCCAAAGCCAGCCCTTAGCACTGCTCCCACAGCATTATACCTCCTCTCCCTCCCAAGGGCTGGCCTCAGCAGCATGAGGAGCCTGGGAGGAACAGGTCCTCTTGCAAAGCATCCCAGCAACCTGCCTGAAAGGCTGCGCTGGGATGCTGCTGCCTCGCATCCCCAGCAATGAGAGGTCAGCCATGGGGGCAGATAGCCAGTGTCGAGTGAGGACCAGCTTGCAGCACCCAGGCCCATAACAGGAGGCTGACGTGGACTGGCCAAACCTGTCACATGCAAAATGAGCATTTCAGAAATTTCTGTTCTACAGGACTCAGCAGGACAGACTCACAATAAACAAGCAGTTCACTTGTTTTTACTGTTTTCTCCAAATATTGCTGCAAAGCTTAACCACAGGAAGTCCAGCAGGAGTTTGCCAAAAGTGAGTACAGTCTGAAAGAACGTAGTACTGGAAGGAAAGACTCTTCCTACAAACACCATGGAGACCCCATCGTCTGAAATTCAGCAGGTGAAACACAAAATGACAGCTGTTGCTTCATTTATATATATATATATTTACAATAAACTTGCACATACGGAGAAAACTGCAACAGAAAACTACAAATTCTTCAGCAAAGTAGCCAGGAGGAATCCTGACTGAAGTCACACCAGACATTTGGTCTCCAACAAAGGTGTTAAAAATTCATGCAAAGTAGAAACAGCAGGAAAGAATTGCTTCCTCATGTCCTTTGTTCTTCATGTTGCAATGCCCTCTTTCATACAATGGTAACACAGCCAAGTGAAACGAAACATACCTCTGACATTTGAGCGCAAGGTTGCAACGCACACCGTCTTTGGTCTTTCTTCCATGGAGGAGTCTGCACTTCGTTCTCACTGAGGCAATAAACAACTGTTGTGATTATTTAATTTCCTATTCGTTTCATTTCCTTGAAACAACAGACCTGAGCCCTCACAAACGTGCACTCTTCATAAGGTTTTTAAAGGTTTCTGCTGGCAACATCCGTTAGCATGTGTGTGGAATGACAGCTTGTAACCGGTGAAATGAGCGTGCGGAAAGCAAGACAGATGTGCTGAGGGATTATGATTATTGGAACTCTTTTCCACGATATTAAACGTCCACGGATAATCTATAGTCAAGTCAATTTACAAGCAGCCCAGCGGGGACCACAGCACAAGTCCCAGCCAGAAGGATTTTAGACTCCTCAGTTCACAGCCTAGCCTTGATCTTTCATTAAAGAGCGTCATGCAGCTTCTTTGGACTGTCTCGCCAGCCACGGCTCACAGTCATCCAGAGGCATCTGGGATCATCCAGCCCAGAGACCAGTGTTATTAACAGGTGCTGCCCTGCTGCTCTGTCCACAATACAGTTAGGCCGAGATTTTCACGCCATTTGCTTGCCAACCACCAGCCACAGTCTGAATAAGTAAACAGGTTTTGTATTTAGATCTTCTTGCTTAACCATAGAAGTGATGCAAAACAATTCCAGTAACTTTAATTCTACTGATACATCTGCCTTGATTTTTGCATGCATGCTTCTGCAGTTGGGAGGTAACATTGCACATGTTTTAATAGACAACACTGGAAGGAGCTTTCAAAACTTATCTGAGTACGTCTATATTTTGGCACCTCTACAAAGGCTTCAGTACATTTTTCACTGCGCATACCGGAGTACACATGCACACGTGTGCAAGTAAATAATTATGGGTTCAAAGCAATAACCTCAAAAACTTCTTCTTGTGCCACTGGCTATGCTAGTTTGTTCCCATTATCATTTAAGAATCTTAGCTTAAAATAAAGAATGTACCTGGCAAATATCCACATCATTGACTTTATTAATGTCCCTTTGTCCACTTCCTTAACTCATGTGTCAAGTATAAAACAGGTGTCTTCTAGACATCCTCCTACTGAAATTCATGCAAGCCCTACCTGACAAGTCTTTGGATATGGACTTAAATGTAGCAGGAGGACTGAGATACATGACTGAATATGATCAAACTATTGCAGTTTAATAAGGTGCCAACTTCAGAGCTCAGAGCCAGCACAGCTGTGCATTTCCATACTTATGGTACCTGCTAAAAACTTTCGTGAATCTTCCTAAGGAAACACAAGATGGGTCAGCCACTGATGTCCCCTTTCAGCTGAAAGTTGCCACCTTCACCAGAGAACCAGCAGATTACATGCTGAACTACAGCTCATGAGTTTCTTTGCAAGGTACAAACTAAAAAATGATTGCGGAAGGTGTATCTGGTTGCAGTAAGTTAGAGCAGGGAAAAGAAGCTGGTGACAGAAATTTCTTAAGCCATGTCCAAAATTTTACTAGATTTCAACTAGCAATGTCCCTAGCTCAACCAGGTTGTGAAGAAATTCAGTCTAAGACTGAGCTAATCTATTACTAGACAGGTTAGAGATCACATACCTAAATTTAACATAGCTTAAGGCTCAGGTACTTAACAAATATTCATCTATTGAACCACTGAAAAATGATTATTTCATCATGTGAGAGTTCTAAATTCTGTATTTCTGATGACAAAATCTCCATAATTTATATGTTTGCTGTGCAGCCTTCTCTTCCTCCAGAATTCAGGGTCAGCTCTGCATAGAGTTTGTCCAGTGTGATCCTGTTTAAGGGTGTGCCAAACAACATGCTTTGCATTCTGCACACTGTGTAGAGCTGTGCTATCTAGTAACCCAGTATTATTCTGGTTACAGTGATCCTTGCCATCAAGAAACAGGAGCTGGAACAGATCCATGACAGGATAGGAAAAAGGAGGTTCCAAATTTGGTTACAAAAAGTGCTATTTCCACAAAACATTCAAAGTTCTAAGGAAAGATAATAGCAGGATTGACTGGGAGAAGCACCTTAGATGGGGCACAAAACAGTAGTCCAATGTCACCACTGGAACACACTGACCTACAAGCATCCAGCACAGATCTTTGCTGGGCTTACTTGTCTCGCTAGTAAGTTGGGCATAAATATCTTAGTAAAGATGGTTGAACTGGAAAAATTCATCCAGGTAGGGTTTTTTTAAAGAAAGCTACAAAGTAAGGTTTTTTTTACTTGTTGGTTTGGAAATCCTAACATACAGTTCCCAAGACGTTGTTTTTACTGCTCTGCTGTACGCCCACAGAGGAGAATTCTCTGCACCACCTGTTCCATGTGCAGAACACAAATGCAATCTCTTTTTCTTAAGTGCATTACTTTTAGAATCGTATTTTATCTTCTTTTGATGGACAGGGGACATACATTTTTAGATCGATAGGTACTGCTGTCAGGCACCAGGCAATTGATACGCCAATCAATCAACTTGCTGTCTATGGAAGGCAGATGCCATAGTGTAGTATGGTGAGGTCATAGTGGAGCTGTAATATTAACAATTAGAAGAAATATGCTAGTATGCCTGTGGTTTGGAACTGTCTGACCAGCAAGCACACTCACATAAATTGCCTATTCTATGCAGCTAACCATAGGATTTTCTGATGAAGAAAAGGAACAACAGTGGGTTGGTTAAAAATGGCCCCTCTCTGTTCTTTCTTCTCTGGCTATATTGTCAGTTAGTGCACGGGGGCTGATCCAAAAGACGTTGGCAACTCTCTTTTGCTGAACAGAGCCAAAGTCAGAGGAGCCACACTGCTGTTCTGAGCAGCATGCCAGAGATGTGGGGCTCTCCTCCTTGCAGCACATACCTTCAGTATGCTACGGATTACGTACATCCTCTGCCCACCGCAAGTAAAAGGAGTGGAGAAAGCATAGATGCTCTGGCCTTTTAGTTGGCATCTGCACCTTGTGATTCTCTTTGCACATCAAGGGCAGAATAAACTAAAATTTTCTTTGAAAAATTAGGAAATGTCATGTCAGCAAGAGCAACTCCTGCCACAGCATGAACCGCTTCTTAGTATGCAACTATTTCATGTGAATGCTGAGTACCAATTCTCCTTCAAATGGTTGTTTAATATTAATTGTCCCTTGAGCTATAAAACCCTTCTGTTGCCTCTGTGATGGAAATCTTTAAACAACGATAGGTGGCTGTAGGCAGGTATGCCATTTTCCCCTCTAACGCTCCATCTGCATTTCACAATGGTATTTAAATATCATTTGAATGTGGCCCAATAAGCCATAGGATAAATGACCCACCATTAATGCTCTCTGAAGAAAGGCAAACTGTAATTTCAACAGCAGCATGTGACCCCGAAACTCTTTGTGCCTTATTGGAGGAGCAATGTGTAGCACTTGATTCATATCAAATGAATAGATTACGAATTGCACCATCTAATATCAGATTTCCCTTATTCAGACAAAATAGTATCTTTCTAAACTTCAAAGTAAGCCACAGACAAAAAATTCCCCTTGCTTACAATGTAGAGCAGCTACTTGTAATCATGGGGGGTAGGCAAGGCAGGGAGAGGGAAGAATAAAAGCTACTCCCATCCCATTTCGCTGCTACACAGGACTTGCTTTTAACAATTCCCTCTGATCAATGAAACCATTTGCTCAGTGCCACGTTTTGGGTTTTGGATAGAGAAAGGGAAGATTAATTACTCTGTTCAAAATCGTTAGACTAATGATACAGCACTGAATTCTAATGCGTCCCCCTGAAGGACCCTGAAGGAACGAATAGGGCAGGAGTATGAAAGCAGCAATTGGACCAAATTATTAAAATAAGACTGGAAGAATATCAGGGTGCACTTGTATACTTTTTTATATTTTCCTATGCAATATATCCTAAAGTATTTCTCACTTGTTCAAACTCACCACACAAAGAAAAGATTTAAAAACTTCTTTTATTTTGCAGTACTATGCCACATTGATCTGACACTTAATAAACATGAAGCCTGACGTTTCTGAAGTCAAAGTCACTGCTACAGGATTTGGAAAAGCAATTAATCCTAAATAGCACCCAGAATAGTGACATCTCAAATCTATGAAGCCTCAAAACTTTGGCTGCTGACTATATTCAAATGCCCCAGTGTTTCCAATTTTTTTAAAGAATATTTTTTCTTAGCACAAAAGGCAGAATGATTCCTTCAGTGGAGATCCTTTACAAAGAGGATATCTGATTATCCCTTACCTCTGCATGCTCTTCTGATTCAGAAAACTGGGATGCCAATATCACATTAACAAACTTGAGAAACACTGCCTGAACCTGTTCATGTTTTCACACAGCAGCCACAAGGAACTGCATTAGAGAAGCAATTTAAATTTATATTCTTAAGGTGGAAACTTAACCCTTAGTCTCACAAGAACATTATGTGGTATTCATGAGCACCACTATAAATCTACACTTCCAGTAATTAAAAATATATTTTAGCCAGCTCTCAGTTTTGCTGAAGGCAACAGTGATGCTTCAGTGTTAAAAAGCAAAAGATGAGTTTTCTGAAAGAGAACTGCAAGTGCAGGGTCTGTGCTCAATAAGAAACAATTAGTATTTCCATGTCCACGTGTCTTAGTAAATACCAAGTTGTCCTTACTCTTTGCGTTTAAGCCAATATCCTTGCTAAAAATTATGCAAGTTTTGAGTCATATGGAAAAAAATTACAGAATTAGGTCAAGGTTTCTTAAAGAATTCCTGAAAAATTGCAGAAAAATTATCAAGACTGAGAAATATGAAACACCCTAATTAAACTTGATATTAGGACATAATATATTATCTTTAGTGACTTCACAAGCAAGTCCCATTACATTCATGTTTGCCGTACATACTTCCAACTATGCTTTATCCTACAGAAATTCACACATACACAAGAAGTAACTGGGAAGTATACAGCTCTCTCTAAACTACATGCTGTTACCAAGCTGTCAATACCAAACTTCGGACTGCACCCTGGACTCTATTATTTGTGTATTTATAAAATATGTGTATACACATGTGAATTGCAGCCGAAATCGCAGTTTCCAACTAAAGCCATAGTTCAACAGCTTTCTTTAAAGGGGATGTCTCTCCAAATAGCAGCAGTTGCTCTGCAGACACTGAGACGTGAATTTAGTGGGAATGATAAATAAAGTTAAGTACATAGCCAAATAATTAGAAGATTAGAGCCAAAGCAAGTGTACACTAGTAAAAATGATCTTTAGTCCTGAGCATGTATCTATTGTCTTCCAGGGATATTCCTATATTCACCGTACCAGTAGGTTTTTAAATGGATGAGGACCATTAGCAAATTGAAATGAATAGCACTGAAATGTGTCAGTAAAAAAAAGCTGTACCTTTTCATAAAGAAAATAAATTCATGCAAAAGAAAGCAAAGCATCAGGGAATGCAAATCCTTACTTAAGAGCATAGGGCCTGGTGGGTGACTTAAGTGTATTTTACATTTGCAAAAGGCTGAAGGATTAAGATCCCTGATAAATATGTAAAATTATATGCCCTTCTGTTATTTTCCTGAGTTTACCAAGCAAAAAGGTTTATAGAAGAGGATTATGGATATTCAGTGTTCTCAATGGAAACAAAATTGCTTAAAACATAAAAATGATACGCTTAGTCTACAGTTAGTTCAAAGACTGGTTGAAAGATGAGTCTATATAACCTCACATAAGATGAACTTAAACACAGACCTCCAGAGACTGCTAAAGAGAACATCTCCACAAAGGCTGGTCTTGCTGATTATGCTTGATTTATGTGTTGATTTGTGTTTTTCTGATTCCCCAAAGAAATACGAATCACTATTATGCATTACATAGTATTTGTCGTATGCACTACTGACCTGTTCATCTGATGTTCCTCCATCCAAAAACAAAGAAAGAATACATAAACCAACATGGATTGTGAAAAGCTTTCCCACAAAGTTCAAGTTTTAATTAATGAGGCCATTATAGCTAGGAGCACTTGTTAAACATATAGCTCTAATTAATCCCATCAATCACTCTCCCTCTTTAAGTACTCATGATTTGCAAGAAATTAAATGAACACCAATCTTGCATTACAGAGCCACCATTTTTTCCTACTTATTATTAAATCTCTAATAAACTGGCAACTTCCCTCTTTACTCTTGTCAGTGTCTTCATCATGGTGGTGCACCTGCATCTAGACAGAAAAAAACACAGCCCATTGCCAAATAACAGATGAAGGACTCATTTAAGTGTTCTCCTCCAACAGTCTGAAAGAAGAGACTGTCTCTGACGTTGAAGGCTCCCTGCAGTTCTCACATCACTATCACTGTAGCCTACATGAAAGAATTTTCCCCAAAACATAATGCTGACCAAGAAACAAGGAAAGAAACACGATACTGTTTACTTTCTGCTGCTTGTCTTCAACAGAATCTCCTGCTACTGTACCCTATCATAAATTACAATATAGATTACAACTAAAAGCATATCTCCCAGCTCAAAAATAATGGGAGATGCTGCATTTGTTCTCAGGCAACAGAAAGGAAAAAGCTTAAGCAACAACAAAGTCTAGCAGGCAGACATAAGAACAATGATTCCAGTAGTGACTCAAGGAAAAAAAACCCACAACTGGTTATTTAAGTAGTTACAATATCCTTGAGTAGGAACTGTTATAAAACTTCAATGTCTAGAGCATGAAATTTGCCAGCCTAAAATGAATGGAAAAGTCCTTTAACTAGTAAGGGTGTTTAACCTCAAGCTTCTGTCAATGAAGCAGCCATCGCACACTCAGTGATGTTTCAAAAGCTAAAGATCATTCAAGACTGATGCTAACGTGCCTCAGAGAACACCAGTCAACCAGCTGAGAATAATATATTGCAGCTATTAATTTTAAACTATTGGAACCTCACACATACAGACATATTTTTTTAATAGGAACAAGAAGATGTGTAAGTTAAGAGAAAACTGAGCAACCAACTAGTTACTCTCTGACCCTCTCGCAGGAACATCCACTCTACTTGCTGGCAACAGGCAGCTTGGAGCACCACCTGTGTGTCCGTTTCACATCAGTTTTCCTTTGAGAGCACTTTTATATTTTGGGCCTTCCCACGGCAATGAGATCCACAGCTAATTTGAAGTTTGGACCTGCAGAGCAATAGTTTCATAAAAACACAGATGAAATGCCTTTACATACAGAAGCTGCACAGCATTTTTATATTAATTGCAAATTCAGTTTTCTATTCCAGGTAATTTTTTTTGGCCATGGCTATTACTAATTTATTGTACTTAGCTCTCTTTAGGTCAAAAAGACAAAGCAGAAGTCACCTGAAAAAATAAAGTTACTGGGCTGAAAATAATGGGCTAGATTTAGTTATTCCTTAGACACATTTGTTGACTTAGCTCAGTTTTCAGTTGCCAGCAGAGACAGCTGCTATGCTCTGCAATTTTCCTCTCCACTTGTCAGTCCTGTATGTATTATCAGCTCAGGAATGCAATAACTTCTCCATTCTTTCCTTTTTCTTTCCCACCTTCTCCATCTAATTAATGCCAACCAGAATAAATGTGTCTTTGTGAACTAGTCAGCCACAGTAGTAACAGCTCCAGGTAGCTGCTCCAGGTGGCTCACGTCCATCCATATTTCACAGAGCAACCAAACAGGTTCAGCAACATCCAACATCCCAGAATGGCTTGAAAAAAGACAAGACAAAAACAACCTACCTTTGGATTATTCTGCACTAACTTCTGTGAATCTATATTAAATTCAAGATCATGATGATTTTTTTGGGGGGTAATAAACAAAAAGAATCTGCTTAAGAGCTTGAATGATGGGCACAGGGCATTTATTAAACAGCAGCTTGTCTATGGGTCTCTTCTTTTCCAGGAAGCCCATCTCCCTGGCAGATAACTCCCCACTTGACAGGACACTTGCTGTATCAGTCTTAAACCCGCAGAATCCCTCAGGTGGAGCATTTTTCTAGCACCTTTGTTTTCTGCTGGATCAACCTAATGTTGTCTTTTGTTTGTATTTGTCCTAGCTGAGAAATTCCCTATCAGAATGTGAGTACCCATCATCTCCATTCCAGCTACCAGAAATTATATTACCTGAGATGCTGGGAAAAAGAAGTAGCTACAGTAGCAGAAAGAACATTTGTGCTGCTACTGGAAAGTTAGAGTAAATCTAGTCATTATACTCTGTGAGACTGATGTTTCAAAGGTCCTGCTACTGTCTGTTTTGCAGCATCTTCTACTTCTTCTGAATTCCTCATCATCACAGAAATGCATACCCACAATAGTTGCAGAACCATCATCTGCCACAGAGTCACACCTGGAATATAAAGCCATGCTTTGATCCATTCATCCCATGATTAGATTTCTTGCAGCTTCTTTTAGATGGTTCTTTAACCATCTTCAGTTAGGAAAAGAAAACTTCAGTCCTTTCCCGTGCCACAGACAAGATGAGATGGATAACAAAGGCCTGATTATACTGTCAAGAAACAGGTCTGACAAAGGACAAACGGGACAAATGGGACAGGGTGGGAGATAAGTGTTGCTTAAATGAGGTTTCCTGTGTCGAAGGACTGCTAGTTAAGTTACTCCAGATGTGACTGAGAGCAGAACTTTAATTCTAGGCATTGAAAAGCTAGACAAGATTTTAGCTGGCTGTTCAGGTTGTTTAGATATTGGAGTGAAACAAACACACAAGGATGGGATAAACATTCCTCTGGAGATAGATGTTCAAAATAGATGTCATGAGTGTCCCCTTGTAGGTAACCACCACTTCCACCGTTAACTCAGGGAAAGCCACTGCAGCCAGGATTTTTCTGAGTTCTTGACCTTCAGACAGTTAAATCAGTCCTCTCTGGGGAAGAGGGGCCATATAATTGCAGCAAGCAGAGAGTTGATATTCTGTATCGCTCCCTTCAAAGCTTGCTCAGGTTCCTGGCTTGCCATCAGGAATGGATAACCCAGTGTTCCTTCAAGACTTTCACAAGGGCTGGACCTACAAAAGCCAAGCAGAAATGGACAGAGCTTGTTCCATTGCTTGTTTCCCTGTTCCACTTTTTTTGCAAATGCTCTTGGAAGACTTCCAGTGGTAAAGGGAGATTTCCATCTTAATGACATGAAAAATACTCACATTAGTCAGAACAATAAATTAAATCTATTTTCAGTAGTTTAGCCCACTTTTGATCAGCATCTAAAATAGTGACTAAAGCCAAGGGCAGCTCATTTCCAGCTCCTAAGAACCAAGTTTGAAAAACCCCTCATAGAAGCCTCTTCTATTTTTTAACTTGTCTGAATCAGCAGCACTGCATACATGAAAGGGCCACATGTGGACACCTTATTTGTTAAACTACAACTTTTATCATATTTACTGTAATGTTTTTCTTCCCTAAACTGGGATATCTCTAGAAATTAAGGGCTAGTTTAAATGCCTGGCAAGAAGCATGGTAGGTCTCTTGTCCAAAAAACAAGATACAAAGAAGAGGTGGTAGTAGCAGACACTGGCAGAGCTTCCGGCTTGTGATAAAAAAACAAGGTTTCTAAAGCAGGAGGACAACCAGATGCTGAAGTGTTATTCTGAGAAAGACCCTGCAAAAACCACCAAGATTTGCAGTCTTAAATGTGTAGAATACCCTGCAGCTGCTGTGCAGCCCATTTCTCAGGCACTAATACCAAATGAAAAATAAATAAGAAAAAGAAAGAAAAATAGTTGAATCTATGGGAAAACAGAACTGATATAACTGTTTTATCTTATCTGTATTCCTAAATTTACTATATACTGTATTCAGAATGATCTTTGTTGCCAACTCTGGCTTTCTACTTGACAAGATATTTTTTCTCCCTTCTTTCAAAAGAAATGAGTCTAAAGGACAGAGGAAAATAATTTATGGCATACTACTTTGGTCTATTAAAAATGTTTGGTCCTTAAGGTCTCCATGTGTTTCAGCCAATCTGAAGTAAATCTATTGGACTAAACCCATCAGCTTTTACATTACCCTCTCTGTTCAAGGACTTGACTGTACCAGCCACTCAATGAGATGCTCTCTGGAAAAGATCAGAAACCAACACATTTTCTTCCCATTAGCATGGAAGAGATGTGTAAGAAAGCCTGAGAGATGAAACATTTCAGCAGCCATGCGTGAATTCAAAAGGCAACAGCACAGCCATCCTTACTTTAAATGTTTAAGGCTGGAAGAAGATTTAATGCTATCCCCTCAGTAAATCTTCATTTGTTTTAGTTAAGCAGAAAACAAATGCATTTTATGCAATTGATTTTTTAAAAGTCATTTAGTGGTAATTGGATTTAAAACAAAAATCTACAAAATAAACAAGCAAGCAATACAGAGACGTTATCTACACATCAGAATTACCATCAGAGGAGATGGGGGAAGGTATTCTTTCTTCCATATTCACATTGAAGAGCATGTTAAACTGTCACCATTGGTAAGCTCCTTTGACACAAAGGAGCTACTTTAAAAACGGCAGACACTCTGCATCTGGAAAGACAGATTAAAAAGTCCACCAAGTGGTTCACCAGGAGCCTTGTTATCACAGCTAAGGTTATTATTTCAGCATAAACCCTGCCTCATTTACAAGCTAGCTGCTTTTTTTTTTTCCCCAGTGCTGACTTTTGATTTCACAATCTTGTTTTCTCTTTAGAGTAGCGATAGTGGGGTAGCTCTCTTGTGAGGAATTCAGAAATTACCATTATGTGACTGGCCGAATTTACTAAAGGAAGCTTTGTTCTCTCTCTTTTCTCCCTCTTGGGGCCAGCCAAGTTTTTCCCTCTCTTCCCCTTCCCCTTTGAAATTCAACTGCTCAAACATCAGCAATACATACATAAACCCTCCTCTTCTCCACCCCCTTAACTCCATCCCCACAACCCAGCACATCAACATCCAGAAGCAATTCCCTGGATGGGTGATTTTTAATCACTATCTTGACTGGCAGCACAGGGATTAAGCTGTGGTCCATTCCAGAAGTAGCTTTAACACACATTAGCCCCCTGAAGTGCTAAACTCTAAACCTTTTTCTTCTGCTGTGTCTACTTGATATCTCTCAAAAAACCTTTACTGATGGTTGCCCTGCACAGCTTTTCATCCATACTTGGTTACAGAAATGGAATTAAGTGTCAGTGTTTTTCAAAAACTACATTAGAGCTTTCTTTTCAGAATTTAATGATGCAGGATGAGAAATGTCTTCTTATAATTTTGTTGTTGTTGCCTCTATTCCTTATGACCACATTTTAAAATAAGATTATATTGGAATAAATTAATTTATTTATAATTGCAAAGCTTTACACTACTGTGCCAAGTCCACAATTGGTCAGATGTAAAGAGATGACTGAAGATGTTAACCAGATTCAGTATCTTAACGTAGCGTAGTTTCTAACTTGCTGACCACCTAACAATTTATCATCTGTCCAGTTTCTGCTACACTGATACTTTTAAATAAACCACTGCAAATCACTTTTACTACAATGCAGTTCCTCCTGAGGATTTATTTTCCAGCAACACCAAAACCATAGACCATTCTGCATTATAAATGGCAATCATCTATGAAAAATTTACGCTGTTTAAAAGAAATAAATTTGGTGGAGGTGAGTTTATTTAAAGCCATGTTTTTATTTAGCTCTTTTATTGCAATCCTGCCAGCGTGTCTCAAAGCGGGTCCGTTACTGCCGTGCTCAGCACTGGGTTAAGGGTGTGAAGGTGGTTTCATAAACAAAGAACTAAACTGAGACCACTGAGCTCTTTCAATTGTCACCTAAATCAGATTACAACCTAGGCTTTTCAAAGGTGAATAGAAGACTGTAGACTAAACATCCAGCATCACTTACATTAAATCCCACAGGAGAAAAACGTTTTGAACTCTTAGGAAGAAAAGAAAGTTAATACTTCATTTTGTTGTGCATTCATGCTGGGATTTTATCACACACACACACAGAGCACCTATAGCAGAGAAACATTGCTCCTTTCACTATTCATTTTATTGTTGATTATTTTGAAGTGCTGAAGTGCTACTGCTCAAATAAAAATGATATATATTAAGATTTACAGCTCTGCATTATATTTGTGCTTGGGATTACGAAGGTATAAGAATTAGCATTTCCTGGAAACCAAAGTACTAAAATGTGGTTGAGGGACATGATCCTTGTCTTCCTGAGTGCTTTATTATCAAGTCAAACTGAACTCTGTCAGGTGGAAGGTGGGCTGAACCCTCTGAACGCAATCAAGACGTGGATGATATGGTTTGTAATTATGAAGCACATAAACTACAAGGTATTACCAGTCTTTCTTTAGATGTTACCTCTTTCGTTTGTGTGGAAACATCAGTATATTATGTACATACAGTGAAAAAGCAGCAAAAAAATAAAACACTTGCTGCATGAGAGGTCTTTGAAATGACTCAACTATACAATGAAAAAATTGAGTTTCAAGTGTCTGACCACAATGCTTAGAATTGTTTTCACTTCCAGAAGTCAATAGAGTGAATGATATTATTCAGATTCCATACCCAGGTAACAGGGAGAAGCATCTGACAATATTACAACCAGAATTATTGATGTATATGCCACCACTAATGGTCTGAACGGTGAAAATCAGACATACGAAATCTGAGCCCTCAATCAGTGAGTGATGTCAATTTTTCAGCTGCATTTGTGTAACACTCCTCCCCAAAAACAGTCAAACAAAAAGCTCTATATCACATACCTTCATTTTGCATCAGGAACGTGGATATTGTCCCATTGTATTTCAGACGCAGAGAGAAACAGGGTTTGAAATAATATGTAAGAAAGAGTAGAATATAAACCATTCAAAGCATAGTACTTCACCATCCACTTGATATTCTCTGATAACCATCTTTCTTTACTTTGAGTCAGACCAGTACTCAAAGGGCCACAGGGGCTTAAAAAGAAGATTTGTTCTGTCTAGTCTGAAGATAAATATCACCCTATTGTACCAGATGAAGTACACCAGTCCTTGCGGTGGATTGCTTCTTTGGGAAAGATCTCTAGTACATTGAGTAGTGCTTGTTCTTAGGACTAAACATTTTAAAAATACAATTTTTTAAAGCATTCTCACATTTACATTATTATTCTGTTGCTTCATACATTGAAGAATTGGGGCCGCGGTGTTGCTTTTAACTGGCATACTTCAGAAGCAGATGTCATTAGAAAATGACGCATTAAAAAATATAGTGTAGATACAGGGGGAAAGGGGCGTCTTTTCCTTGCAGTTCCCCATCTGCCTTTCTCAGGTGCTTGGGAGCAGAAAGGCATCATGTGTTGGTACACGGTATCTGGAACAGGCTGACTTACAGGACAACTGTTTTGTGAATTGGTTTAACAGAATTCCATCATGGAAAACAGATCTGATACTGACCTCTTCCTATCACAGTCCACAACAATGCAAGCACCATAGCCAAGCAGGAGCCTCATTACCACTACCCTTATACACACACAAGTTGGAAACAGGATTTAGAAAAATTAAAAGCCAGTATTTTATTAAATTTGACATAAAATAAAAAAAAATCTTTTTAGTGTGCTTCCTGGACTTTGATTTGTTCAGGTTTCTGCACTGCCACAAGAGCTCAGTTGTTCTTCTGTATGAAAGCAGAGTCTACAAAAGCCACTCAGTGAGGGACATGAGAGTTAGCCTCACCAAGGGTAGAAGTTACCAAATCTACACCTTTAGCAGATTGAAAGCTACATATCCAGAGATCACATTCACATTAAGCCTCTCAAATCCAGAGTAGCATAGGGCTGCTTGGGGCAACTGCACACATCGATGGCCACAATGTTGTCTGAGCTGTTGTTTCCTTGGCTAAGGAAAGACGATGCTGTGGGCACAAAAGAAACCTGGAAGGAGGCAAAGGGGAGAATTCCTGCACATTGGGTCAAGCTGGTGTTTGACAACACTGTTCTTTCACCAGCCTCTTTGAAGATAGCTCTGTGTTTGTCAATCCAGACACACCACTACAGACAGAAATCTGGACACAAAGCTTATTGGTGGGTTATACCTGATGCATTTAAAGTGTAGAAGCATGTCTAACAGTTAAACCAATAGTAAGGTTTGATTCCTAATGGGGAAATGGTTTCTTCGGTAGATCTTCCTTGAAGAAACAGCTATGGATGCAGACACATATTATAGCTCTCGTATCAGAACATTTGGTTGTCTGATGCAGTGGCCCAGACATATTTTGAAATGGGTTTGATTATGATATTAGTTTATATTACAGATGGAAAAACTGAAGGCAGATTTCATTTTTTCCCTTTTCTTACTGCTGTGTATTGCATTTTCAAAAGGGCATATGTAAACATAATTTTTTTATACGTCCAGCTTGTGTCCAGTTTTTTGAGTAAGTGCTCAGTACTCTTTTAAAAACAGACCCATTTAATATGCTGCTAGTGACTCTTGAAAACCCAGGCTGTTCTGTCCATCACCTTGAGTAAGCAAAAGTTAAGTTGCAGTCACATAGCCAAAAAAGTGCTGTTTGCACCTGCCCATGTTTGCCTTGACATTTCCAGTGCTCAATATGTCACTATTTCCTTCCCGAATTAAAGCATCCCCCTTTTTATCTGCAAGATATCAAAATTTGATGGACGCAATTCTTCTAAATGATAGCCCAACACTTTGGAGCTTGATCTTCTTCCTCCTCAGACTCCTGCAGCAGGCACCATATTTCCCTGCAGCATAATTTTTTTTTAAATACTAAAATAACAAGCCCTTAACAGAGCCTAAAATGACTACATCCCTGTAGATAGCTCTTTGCTCCCAGCCGTTCCTTCCAGTCCTTGCCATGCGTGGCTCATTCTACAGGGAACAGTTCCAGCTTCCTTGTGCCCCAGTATGTACGTGCTATCCCTTCATCGATCACAACGTCAGCCTTTTTATTCCCAGATTTTAAAACACTGACCTGCTAAACACATTTTAGTGTTTCTTGGAATTACTGGCATTAAATCACTACATTCAAACAGCCAAGCAGACCAGAGCATATGTGATGGTTGTCTGAACAGAGAACACTTGTTCATCTTTCTCACAGCGTTATGAATGCAGGAAAAGCATAAGGTGTCATAAAGGCTATAAAGAAAATAGCATTCAAGCATAGCTTGTGAAAGAGTTTTAGCCATTGAAACTCAACAGCCAAGGGCAACAAAAATTTCCCATGGATTTAAAATTCATAGAATTGGCAGACCTTTTGTAGAGGCAAGGGGTAAAGTTCATGCATTTCATAGCTTCACTAACTCCAAGAAACAACGGTGCCTTTATGTAGTCCTGAGCTTTTCTATAGAAGAGATCCTTCCATGGGTAGCAGAGATAAGAAATAATGCAACACAGATACAATCCTCCCATACTTCTGAGCAGTATAGCTTCCTAAACACATTCATAAACTTGGTCAGCAGACATTCCGTAGCTTTGGTTGAATTACAATGTTTTAATGGTAAAAAGCTGTCTGCCACCTTGAAGAAACACTAGCTGCTTTTTGCCATTTGGCTCACTGTTAACTATGGAAAGAGGCAGCTCTGCTTGAAACCAATGCCTGGGAAGATGGAGCAAAGTCTGGGTAATCAGGCCCCAACGGGGGTCTGGCAACAAAGCCCAGAGAAGTTAAAAGGATTAGTGCTATAATCTCTCCTCTCTCTCAGCCTGACCCAAAACCATCTCGCTCCTACCAAGTCTGCCCTTCATCATTTTTGCTGTGCTCTGAATACCTAAGTTCACTCATGTATAACTTAACCTCTTTACTTGAGGGAGAGTGACACCACTTTGTCTTGTGAGGGGTTTGAGCATGACTTGCTCATTAACTGTATCTGCATTGTTAACATCATCCCTCAGGATGATCCTGGTTTGGAAAGCAGTATTAAGGAAACCAGTGGTTGAAATGAATATGCTAATTCAAGGATATCTACTCCTTTGCAAAGCAGAAGCTCCTGTGCTTGCTGCTGTATGCCTTCCCTTAGCACTTTAGTTCAGGTCATGAGAGCATTTTTAAGAAGTCTTTCAATCTTTTCCCTTAATCAAACTTTGGTTTGCATCGCTGAGTGGTGCTGGAGCACATGAAGTTTCATCCTCTCTGATGAAATAACACAGATGATGAACTCTAGATGAAGTACTTAATAATGACCTTCAGCCATTAATGAATACCCAGCCCTTCAGTCCCTGACTAGGAGGAGTACAGCATGGGAGTAAAACACACATAGTCTCGCTATTGAGCATTCTGCATTGATCATTTCTCTCCACAGATCTGCTGTTAACTCATCCAGCATGTTAATGTGGACACAGGTACTGACTATGCCAAAAGCTTAGCACCTTCATGAAAATCTGACTGAGGATTCAGGCATGGTCAAGTTTGGGAAGCAGGGAATGTGAAGTTTCAGAAATACAGGGTAACTAAGAATACGCTAACACAACAGTCCTTCACTAAACCTGCCTTCTCAGATAGCAGCAATGCTCAATATTGTTTCCATTATTCTGTATTGTTGTTCTGTCTAGATCAAACTGATGTTTAAAAAAAATTAACATAGAATACCAGGTTGAAAGGAACCTCAAGGATCATCTGGTCCACCCTTTCTGGGTTTAGACAAGATGGCCCAGCATCCCATCCAGCCGAATCCTAGAAGTGTCCAGTGTTGGGGAATCCACCACTACCCTGGGGACAATTATTCCAATGGCCCATTGGTCTCCTTGTGAAAACTTTTCCTCTTTTATCCAATTGTAAACTTCCCAGAAGTAACTTGCACCCATTACCCCTTATCTTCTCTATGCGACTCTGTAAATGTGAGCCTCCATCTTCTTTGCAGTCAGCCTTTGAGTACTGGAACATGGTGATGGGACCTCCCCTAAACCTTTTCTCAAGGCAGTGCAAAAACAGTTCTCTCAGCCCTTCCTCACATGGCAGGCTTCCCTATCCTTTGGCCATCCTGTGGCCATGCTCTAGGCCCTCTTCAGCCTGTCCACATCTTTTTTGTATAGCTGGGACCAAAACCAAACACAGTATTCCAGGTGTAGCCTGACAAGTGCTGAGTCAGTATCCTGGTTTCATCTGAGATAGAGTTAATTTTCCTTCTAGTAGCTGAAAAAGTGCTGTGATTTGGATTTAGGATGACAATAACGTTGACAACACAGCTTCTTACACCACCCCACCAGTGAGTAGACTGTGGTTGCACAAGGAGTTTGGAGGGGACACAGCTGGGACAGTCAACCCAAACCAACCAAAGGGACATTCCATACCATATGACATCATGCTCAGTACATAAAGTTGAGCAAATAAGGAGGAATGTGGGGGAAGCACACACAACACACACTTTTCACTCTATTGTTTTTTCCCCACCACTTCTCTGACTGAAGTTCCTGTGTCTGTTATTAAGATTTGTTGGGGCAAGTCCTGTGTTTCCTCCAGCTGCAGCTGAACCCTTCCATGATGCCTTTCAGTCAGTGTCAGCAAGGCTTTCCCAACCTTCTGGGCCCTTTGAAAGAAGTATAGACAGGTACTAGAGAACTAGGAGCGTAGAATGATTTAATCTGTGCCCTCCCTCTGAGGCAAAGATGGGATGTATGGTGGCTGACATGAAAGTAGAACCAGGCGGCTACTTCATACCTATGCCTTTGTTGTTAGCTCAGGAGAGTTGGAGGGTCACCGCCAAAACGAGATGAGTAACTCCCCAGTTGCAGCAGGAATATAATGGAGACAAGAAATTCTAATAGATCCATGCACTGATCCAGTCCAGGCTTCCCATCTCAGCACATTTGCATTTAAAAGATAAACCTGATAAATATTAGAAATACAACCATGTAGCAAAACATGATGCTTTAAACCACAGCCAGAATTTGGCATAAAATGTCTGTGAATTATTTCATCCACTGAAACGAAACACTCCAAATATTTTGAAAATGTGGACAACACATTTACATGCTCAAACTGATAATACTTCTAGAGTCTGGTCAGAAATTCTCCAGGTCAGATTTGGGGATTTAAAGTATGTTTGTGGAGCAGCCCTTCTTGGTATGAACATCCTCCACTTCCTAATATTATATAGAATTTCCTGCTAGTGTGAGGACTCTACAAATTTATCTCCTTCATTCTGAGTCATTCTAGAGGGTTTTATGCCGTTTGATCTTTCATACCATCCCTCTTAAATATTTTATGAGATACTGTGACTCATTTCATTACTTCTATAATCAGGATTTTGAGAATGGATGTTCTTTTTTTCCTTCTGAGCTACTGGGACATCAATGATGGAATTATATTTAAGCAACTATATTTGAGATTGGAATTGCTCCCTTTTTCTTACCTACGTATCACTGCTAAATTTTGCATCAGTTTCTGTTTCTGGACAATCACTGAATGACATTTGAACATAGCCTGCTGTTGAAGCCTCATGCAACCTTTAAAACCCCTTTTCTCACATTCTCAGAAAGGTATGTGCATGCCTGTCCGGATAGAGGTGTGGTAAGGCAGGAAGAATTTGAAAAATAAATGTGTTTCTTATCTTGTTATAAAAGTCTGTGACAGAACAAGATACCTGCAATTATTTTACCTTAAGGTAGCTAGCAAGACCCTCACTACAGCCTGGGGTAAGGCTATTTATTCCCCATATAATGAGGTTTTCTCTTCCAGAATAGCTAAAATAACAATCCTGTGATTACAAAATGACCAATTTCATTATTACTGGGGTTAGGACATGAGATCAGTTTAAGCACTTCAAACTACCAGAGACTTGTTTTTCAACAGCAAAACAAAAACATAATCTTTAATAAAAATCTATTAATAAAATTTAAATGTTTGATATTTTACATTTCATAAAGTCTTTTTTATATCACCTGGTGTGACGCAAAGTTTCACAACAGAATAATATTTTTTAAGTCTTGTGAATCCTCCACCTCATCTTTCACCAGATGTTTTAATTCCAATGGTCTCATTCCGTCTCATTCTCAGATCACAGGAATAGATTAAATATTTTTGATAGAACAGCTCCCTGTTGAGAAGTTCAGTTTCATCAAAACTGCACACATTTTACAGGAGTAGGTCAACTTGAGTAAGTGTTCTAAGGAATAAGTAAAAAATTATTATTTCAATCAATTTTGCCATTAAATACAACTATTTTTTGTTTACATCTAGTATGTGTAAGAACACATTTTGTGCTTTAACATGGTCAAGTTGAATAAAACAATTGTTCTGTCCAGATACATCTCAGAGAGTGATAACTTTGTTTAATTTTGGGGATCTATCATCTGAACATGAAACAGTTTTAGTATGTTGATTAGTTTGGAATGAATTTTGGGTTATTGTTTGGGTTCTTTTTAAGGAATTGGGGAGAGAAAAAAGATCAGGTACTGCTGGGGCAGAGCGTACCATTTTAAGAGAAGCATGTTCCACATTGTATACAAGGCATGGTATACATTTCAACCCTATAATAAAGGCCTGTCTCCTATGCCTTCCTAAAGCATCTGTATCACCAATTCTGACAGCTTTCTGTGAGTAAAACTGTGAACTTCAAAGCATCTTTAAAAGTCATTATTACAGACTCCATTCCTTGATAAGACCAAGGCAAGACAAAATTTTCCAAAGGCTCTCCAGTATGTCACCATTCAGCTCCCCTTCCTGACTACCAGTTCATTTTAGCTACCTGGTGTGGATCCGCTGCACTTCCATCTCTCTTAGCAGCAGTACACCAGAATAACATAGCTGCCCCAGACCACACATCAGCTAACACTCTCCTGGCACAAGAAGCACCCTTCTCCTCCAATGCTTTACAGAAACAAGCCTAGCCAACAGTGTGCATCATCAACAATAACCAAAAGCATAGTGTTTGGTCATGATTTTTACCCATGTATGATTATTAACATCCTTATAGCCTCCTCATGCAGCACCCACCTGTCAGCCTATAGGCACAAGTGGCAAGAGCCATGGGAATTTTTTTTGGTTATTCCCATTCTCCTAAAGTCTTTTTCACGCTGTCAAAGTAGTGTGGCTTGGACAGTTTGCTTCATACAAGCAAACTTTCACCAAGAACCTTCCTATATTTCCTTTTTAAACATCAGAGACTGTCAACAACACCAAATAGAAGCACACACACCCCCAAATGCTACAGTTCATCCACGTGCCATTTTGCATCCCGTTTCTGAAACGAGAGTTGACAGGCCTACATATGTGACCAATAACTGCTATTCAGAGTTAAGCTTTGCAAATGGTGATTGACGTGGAGCCAGGCATGGCACTAGCCAAGGGAGTTATCAACTACAGACCAGCCAAAATAAACTCTGAGAAATTTCCTCTGGGTGTTAATCACTCTGAGTATCATTCTTTCCCACACACTAGGTAAAGATTCTTGACCTTCTGATTTGGAGCAAAACCACCCCTACTAATTAAAATTTGTCCATTAACACCTGAAGACATACGTAACCTTTTCACCCTATTCACCCAAGAAAGGGAACAAAGTAAACAAACATCTATTGTAAATACTACTAAATCCCCAAGCTTGCTTGACTTGCTACAGTGCATACGCCATCCTAACATTGTTTAGAGTATATCTGCACTGCTAAAAGCACATTAACACTATCCTGATTTTGGCTAAGATAGGGTTAATTTTCTGTTTAGTAGCCAGTATAGTGCTGTAGTTTGGATTTAGGATGAGAATCACGTTGATAAACACACGGTGTGTTCAATTGCTGCTGGGTAGCTGTGGTGCCTACACTAAGCCGAGGACTTTTGGGCTTCTCACGTCTTGCCAGGTGCACAAGGAGCTGGGAGAGCACAGCCAGGAGAGCTGGCCCAGGCTGGCCAAGGGATATCCCTATCAGGCTCCTTATGGAACTGGGGAGCAAGCTGGGAGATGAGATTGCTGCTCAGAAACGGGCCAGGCATTGTGGGGGGAGGTTCTACATGTGATGAGCAACTGCATTGTGCATCACATGTATAATAATAATAATACAGATAATAATTTGTTAAACTGTCTTTATCTCAACCCATTAAGTTTTTTTCCATTCTTCTCATCCCACTGGGGGTGGGGAGGGATGAGCGAGCAGCTGTGTGGTACTTACCCGCCAGCTGGGGCTAAACCACGACAAAAACATTTTTTAAATCTCCAATGGAGATTCAAATTAAATAGCCCAAAGCTGGAAAAATTAATTAAGTTAGTCACCTTTCAAGTGTAATGGTTGGACTTCTGCCTGGCCTGAAATACAACATTGTACGATCTCTGTCCACATCACATAAGCTTCTAACCGGTGTCACATCCTTCACAGTACTTTTTACTGAGATGATGTACCAAAACATCAAGCATCTTTACCATAAAAAATAGCTTTTCTCACATAAATGTGATCATGAAATCATGTGGGAAAGGTTTCATTTTGGGCATTAAGATTTTTCATGCATTTGCAAAATAAAACAACACAGGTTTGCTTTTCCATCTACTAGATGCCATGTTATCGATTCTCCAGGGTAGGTCTTTGTTCACACAGTAGAAAAGCTTCAATATCATGAGGACTACGAGTCTCATAATTGCAATGAAGCATTTTTTAACAGTACTTTATGACAAAAAATTACATTACAGAATTTTTAGTATCAGTGTTGCCCCATAAGTCTGGCTTATAAATTTTTTAAGTGAAGATGCATAAAGTTTTGGTACGTTTGACTTTTTAACTGATTATTTATATCTCCAGTCCTCACATGCAAGGTTTCAGCACTCAGTAGAACACATTCACACACTATGTAATCACCTCAGGACTAAAAATGCCAAAAATCTTGGAAGTTTGGTCACAAAACTAAGCCTTGTATTTTTAGAGACATTAAAAACCCAAGGCCCAATTATCTTTTTAATTAGACAGGAAAGCTTGCTAAGAAAAAAGCCGTCCAGAGAATTTATAAAACAAAACTTCACCGATCATCCCATTATACCTTTGCACTGCAAAGGAAAGGGGCCTGTAAAGGACAGCTACCACCAGAAGTGATACTTTCAGGTTGATATAGGTCAGACAGTTTAATGGAGAAAGAATGGGAAGCTACAATGGCATTTGTCTGTTTAACCCCCTTTGAATGCCTTTGGAGGTCTTCTTTACCCTCCTTACCTTTCTGTATGCTGCCTTCCTTCACTTTGCCTCCAAACTCTCAAAGTTTACAAACAATTCCACTTTCATCTCTGCTTACTCACGGCAACTTCTGATTCTGTAGCACTAAAAGACCTATCTTCATCCCCAAGGCTTTCAAACAAGTTTCATTCTTCTGCATAAAGCTCCTTCCTCCGCTTTCCTAATGCAGTTTTAAGAGGAGGGTCTGGTAATCTTTTCCTTCTCTGCAGGCTCCTCCTGGTCTCCTCTCCCACATAGTTGTTTTCCCTCTGGGCTTCTCTCTATCCCTCTATCCTGTGCTTTATTTTCTGAGCAACTAGTCTGGTCTCAGAAATGCACCCTGGTATTTTAAAGCATACTACTGTCAAGAAAGAGAAAGAGCTGCTTTCTCTGTTGTTATATAGGAATAGCACACAAAGAGTCCTTCTTTCTCTTCCCCTTCCTTTACCTCAAGTACTTCAAAAAGGCAAACCCATTTAGTCATCCCCTGGCGTAGCACCAACCAATACCTCAAATATTGGCAAGAGATGTCTGGAAAGATTCAAAAATATTTTCAAGCTTAGGATTTTCAAGGAAAAATTCCAATTCCAGTTCAGTAAGAGAAGGAAGAGGAAAGAAGAAGAAAATAAAAATAATAATAAAAAAAAAAAAACAAAAAACCCAAAAAACTTGTGCTACCAGTTTTCTTCTTTGGTATGCTCAAATTTCCAGCTGCACATTGACTGGGTCAGGAGTTCGAGGGTGGCAAAGCCTACCTCCCTGGTTAGGTTAAAAGCAAAAGAAATCCTAGAGCAGGGACAAGGTAGGCCACAGCAAGGCTTGATTCAAAGAAGTTAAAAAAAATAATCACTGGACTAGGACAACATACTGGAATTAATCTTAAAACTCAAGGGAAGCTTAGGGAAAAAATCAGCACTATTAGCTGTTAGTCTCTCTCGGGACATACCTACCTCATCAGCTCAAGACAAAAGGGGAAATAAAGTGCATTACTCCACAAACTTGTTCTCTCCTGTAACAGTTTCCAGATTTTCTGGACCACAAAGACACAATCTGTCTTCCTAAAGATAACTCCTCCACAATATTTACAAGTATAAATTCACAGAAACAAGCAATAGAAAAAAAAAAATCACGGAAATATGCAAAGTAGACAGGATTCATGATCTAATACAGCAGGATTTCTAGTCCAGAAAGACAGATGATAGCCTTTTGTGGGCAATCATGCAATAAGATCAAGCTAAGGTTTTGGGGGGTTTTGGTGGTGTTGGGTTTTTTTGTTGTTAATTCAGCCAGGAAGCCTCTCTTGAAGCCAGTAAAGTAACTTTCTCAACACATGATCTTTAACAGAGATAAATGTTACATCCTGCACCTGGAAAGAAATAATCCCAAGCAGCAGCACAAGCTCAGGACTGATGAGCTGAGGAGCAGCTCTGCTGACCTGGGGTGGTGTCAGGCAGCAACCTGAAAAGGATTCAGTGCTATGCCTGGTCAGGGAAGGTAGCCATCAGTCACCTGGGCTGCACAGACAAGAGTACAGTCAGCATACCATGGAATATGGCTATTTCAATCAGTACTTAGGCCACACCGGGAGTACTGTGACCAGTTTTGGTCCCTTCAGCTGGAAAAGCTGGCAAGGGTCCAGCAGAGGCCACCAGGATGATTAGGGGGGGTTGGACAGCTTGATGTATGAAGAAAGGTTGGAGGAACCAGGTTTGCTCAGCCTGGAGAATAGAAGGCTCAGGGAGGATCTAATCACACTTCGTGAAGATGTAAAAGTTTAGTTATCGAGAAAACAGAACTACTGTCTTCACAAGGATAGTCACTGACAGGACAAGATGCAGTGGGCTTCAGGGGAAATTCTGCCTGGACACAAGAAAAAGAATTCTGCCTCGTGAGAACAGCTGGAGATTGAAAGAGGCTGCCCAGGGAAGGGGTGGACTCTCAAGTGCTAGAAATGCTCAAGATTGAGTAAACTGCTGTAGTGCCCCGTGATGAAAAGGTTGGGCCAGATAATCTCCAGAGTCCAACCTGAACTTTCTGTGAATCCCCATTGGTGCAGTCCTGCTCTATGCTAGCTGTATGAATAGCACTGTCAGTCCACAAACATCTTCTCCCTCAAGCATCTCTCTCCACGTTGAATTGCACGAGTTAAAAACACCATGTATTTTCTGCTGACAAATAGGGATTTGCTTTCCCCAGCCTTGCCACACAAGATACAGCACTGCTGTATTCTGTTCCATCCTTCGTTTTCTTGAGATTGTAAACTCGAAGGGGCAGCAGAGAGGTTTTCTCACCTGCTTATAAACCATCGTGGTCCTGCACGATCAGCGTACAAACACAAGACACTCATTACCTGGGCTTCTGCTGCTCTGGGGATACGGGGTATTTGTTTCCCGTCATTGCTAATCTTTCAAAAGCAATTTACACTTTGGTTCTCTGTAAAGGGAGGAGAAGCATGTGAGGCAATAACAGACTTCTCCCATGACAGTTTCTTTTGCAGCCAAGACATTCAAGAAGTGTTATATCATGGGAGGGTATTTTAACCTTCAGTAACAAGGCTTAATTAGGGATCAAGAGCAAATGTTATAGCACAGAAGAGCACCTCTGAACGCTCATTCTTATTGGGCTTTTGTTCCAATTAAGCTGGTTAACAGGGGACGTAGGGGCATTTGCATCTGAAGTATACTCAAAGACTTCAGATAGCTATTACAATTTTAAATTTTACTTGAGCTGAAAAATCTGAGTAAGCGGGACCTTTTGAAGATTAGATGTATTTGTGAAGAAATGGAGAGGAACCTGTGCAGTTCTTATGTCATTAAAATATTTCAGCACTCCAAGGAACAGGCTCATGCTGAAGCTCAAGAACAAATTTCTTATTATTCAAGAAAGTAGGAATGAAAATAAAGATTTCAAAAAAAATCCAGAAGGAAAGTCTGACTTTGTCGTCACACTATCACCTGATCTGTTCAGCATTTGTCACAAGGGTGCAAATTTACTCTCGGACTTACTCCCTGAATAACTACAATAGCACTGTATTTTGAAGGGGGAAACCACCCCATCTCCCCAGTTCCACAGGCTTCAGCAGAAGCCAAATCAAGCTTCAGAACTGCTGATTTTGGACCAAGCAAAGCTAAAGAGCAAGAGGTGCAAGTTTGCAATACCCCACATTGGTTATAAACCAGTGACAGCCATGGGATGTCCAAAGCTAAGGAAGAGACAGAGCTTTCCTTTGCTAGCACTTAACAAAATACTCTGACAGCAATAGATTATTTTTCCATTAGAGCAAGGAACAGTAGCATTTAATCCTCCAGTTATTCCCCAATGTACAACGATTTGAGTCCTGCCAAATGCAAAGTCTTGCCTTACAAGTCCAGATGGTAGAAGAGGGAAAAAAAAACAAGACAGCATAAATATAAATATGAAAGAAAGTCCTTGTGATTTTGTTGAAGAGTAAAAAAACAACCTCAGTTTTTCCAAGGAAAATACTAATGGCTTCATATGAGACCCTACATTTAACAAGGAAAGTATACAGCACGATTCCTTTAATCCACTTCATTTTACATAAGCATCCAGGTAAAGTTAAAAATGCTGTATGCTAGTGACAAAAAACTTGCATGGGAAAGGCATACATGGCTACATGACTTAATACAGTCATTCTTTATTCATGAACTTTAATGAGCTTTACATGCAAAAGGGAAAAGATACTTTTTAGAATTGGTAGCTATAATTTTGCTGTGACTAAATTCTTTCGTTTTTGTTGCATAGTGGACATACATACAAGAGAAAACCAGTTTCAGAAGGTTTTGGTTTGTATCACTTTTTCCCAGATCTCTAGAATTAGCCTGAAGGATTGTTTTAAAGACTAAAGTAAATTCATATATATATATATAAAATATTAGGACAACACTGCAATGCAAAAAGGATGTTAAATTGCTCATCCAAGGAGATGACATAACGAGTACTGACATAATTTCCAAGCAGCAAAGCAAAACTAGGTCAAATCACATTGACCTATCTAACATAATAAGCCTTTTTTTTCAGATTTTTACAATGTAGACTGTGTCTGCAGGCATTAATGTCCCCTGTTATCTATGTATAGTGTTGTCACTCTGCTTTAACGTCTTATCACCATGTTGTGTTAATTAGACCAAAACAATATAGTGCACTTTTGAACTGCTTAACTCCCAGTTTGAAATCTCTGCCTAAACTATATGTCTGAGGTTATCCAGTTAGAAATTAAGTCATTAACTCTTTACAGTCACTTGTTTCAATAGGTGATACCAAGGCTGGAGGAACAGTGTTAACTTTGCATACAGATCCAAATCTAAGCTTTGTAGGTTGCACATTATTCATCAAAAGCAAGGTTTGCATAGCTAAGAGAATCACAGCCTGGCAGGGGTTGGAATGAATCTCTGGTGACCAACTAGTCAGGACCATGTCCAGGTGGGTTTTGAATCTCTCCAGAGAAGATGACTCCACAACCTCTCTGGGCAGCCTGTGCCAGGGCTCTGCCACCATCACAATGAACAAATTTATGCTCATGTTCAGATGGAACTTCCTGTATTCCGGATTGTGTCCATTACCCCTTGACCTGTCGCTGGGCACCACTGAGAAGAGTCTGCCCCCATCCTGTAGACATCCACCCTTTAGATACTTGTAAGCACTGATGAGATCTTCACTTCTTCACACTAAACAAACCCAGCTCTCTCAGCCTTTCCTCACGCAAGAGATGTTTAAGTCAACTTCATAGCCCTAACATCTGCCACCAAGCAAAGTGCTAATGTTGATGACAGTTAACACAAGTCAGAACTCATATACACTCTTCTGTGCATCACACAGACAAATCTGCTCCATGCTTGGTCACCTCAAGTCCCTGCCCAAGAGTTTTATCAACGTGGTGCTCTGAAAATGACAGTCCTTTTGCTTACTCAGGGCAGCTTTCCCTTCCTCCACTTCTGTTGCTCCCCTGCACATCAGAATTAGAGCACAGCAGATTTTGGTAAAACTATAAAATTAATTGTGTGGGTTTCCACCTACAGCCTCTTGCGACCGCCACAGGAACAGAAACATAAAACATGAGTGATATCTGTCAGTATCCCTGCCTCCAGAGCTGAGGTGGCACCAGAGACCAGGCTGAGAGCGGGAGGCTTCAGCTGCACAGGGAGCTGCGTTTGGCTGGGCAGGAGTCAGAGGACAACCATGGTAGTCCGCAAAAGCACAAGTTGTCAATAGAGTTTACATCTTCCTGTAGAATATAGAGATTATTCAATAAGGGCATAATCTAAGGGGGAAATAACCAATATGCTCCAATGATGAAACCACCTCCAATACTTCTGCAGTTTGTTTGGTGTTACAAACAAGAGTACATTAAAATTGCAGTGTGGGCTGCTTTTATGATGGAGTTGCTGGATTTGGCAACTTCAATTAAAAAAAAAAAGTTAATATGTAGTATTTCTCTTTCTTTCAAAAAAGTATTTTTGCTTTCTTCTTTTTTACATCTCAAATTACCTCTCAGCAAGAAAAAAAAGCACAGAGGAAGCAGAACAAAAATACCCCACAAACAAAAGCCAATGAGAAACACAACAAAACAAAAGGAACATGTTTCGACTACTGAAAAAGAAGAGAATTTGAGACGATTTTGCCAGAAAATAGTGATTTCTCCGGGTTTTTTCAGGAGACAGCAGCAGCCTCAGCTAACGTTCAGGAGAAAACAGAGATGGAGATCCCAGAGACAGTCGGGGGTGGGGAGTGTGTGTGTCATCTGAGGAAGCTCTCTCATCACCTGACTCAAAGTAGTGCATCAGCTCTCTGGGATCACAAATGAGTGCGACCCACCGCTCTGGCAGGGGGGTGTCTCAGAGCTCCTGCTGCAGCTGTTCAGTAATTAAATACCTGCAGACTCAAAGAGCCAAGTTAATGCCATTAGTCACGGGGACCGCTCGGGACGTGGCTGGCAATGCTGCGGGGCGCAGGTGCTCCCCGCAGGACGAGGCAGTTGGGGCACCGCGTGATGGGGAGCTGTCGGCACCCCAAAGGCATGAGAAATATGTCGGGCTCCCTGCCCCAAAATGTGGAGTGACTGTCATGGCGTGTCACCAGCTCCTTTCTGGGGCCATGAAATATCCCTGTGTAAATATTTTCATTACAGACTATCGCACCACAGTGAAAAACCCGATCAGCCCCGTGGATCTCCTCGTTTACCGTCCCACTAAGACAGCAATAATAGCCTGGACTCTCTTTGATTTGCTTTACTACCTTAAAGTAGTTCTTGTACCCAGCTCTCCCAACAGTTAAGCAATCAAAAAAGTTTTATCATACTTCAGGGCCAAACAAACATTGCCTATTTGCCAGCTTTTTTGTCCTCCCCCTTCCCCTTGGGAAGATATAAATAATAATGATTTTTTTTAAACAGTGACATGACAGCACATAGGAAAGATTTTTAAAGAATTAAGAGCTATTTTTATTGTTTAGAAAAGAGATCAAAATCAGCTTCCTACCCTTTAGCGCCGTTCCCAGCTTTCAGGCAGGGTGGATTCTGCACTGCAAGCCAAGGATCTCAGGGATATTCAGTAATTCCTTACAGCTTGCTAAAGCATTACAAGCTCTAAGCTACACAGCTGCAATAAAAGACTGAACACGACAACAGGCTAAAGAATGGAGTACCCTAAGAACTCTGAAATTCAGTTCAAACAAACTACAGCGCTGGTCTGAAAGGCTATTCACATGGCTGTATGCGAATACAAGTCTGCTCCTCTCTCTCTCAGCCCAGTTTTCACCCACAGCCAAATCAAACTGTTTTTCCAAATGCCTTCAGCACATCCCCTTAATGTTTACCACCGCCAGCTCCTCGTTCCCAGCAGTTTGCTTTCCTCAATCCCAGGCTCGAGCCAGACCCCTTACCTCTGGTGCTACTCTGCGGAGGGACTCTGAGGTCTGAAAACTTTTTGCAGAGCTCAGAAGCTGTAGAAGCCCTCCGTGCCGCTGCCTGCCTCCCCTGTCCCTCCCCAGTGGGGCAGCCCTGGGACTGGGCAGCAGTGGGAAGGCGGCAGCCAGCGCAGCAGAGCGCGGGGCAGGCGGCTGGGAGAGAGACGGAGACAGATCTCATCAAAGGTAGGAGGCCTGGTGGGGATCGGAGAGAGGGAGATACACATCTAAATAATTCAGGCACTAATAAAAGCTTTAGGTAGGGCTCTGTTCAAGATGCGAGACGAGGCTGGATTTCGATGCATTTCAGGCAGCCATCAATGCAGAACGCAGAGTTACTTAATAGCCTGACGCTGACAAACCAACATTATTTTAAGAGTATTCCACGTAAAGTTAATGAGGAAAGTGGCTATGCCTGGGTTTGTATTTTTATAGCTTTAGGTTGAAATTCCAGTCAAGTGAAGATTTTGAGAACTTCAAGTCTGACCTCTACAGGTAGGCTGCTGAAATAGGTTCCATATCTTCTGATCTCAAATGGCACACGGGACTTTCAGGAAACTGGAGAAAGGTGATGTATCAGATGTACTACATAACATCAGGTAACCATCATATCATCCCTAAAGCCGTATTTTAAAGGCACTTCTATCTGTAGCATCATCTGTGGTAATTTGGCTCCTACAAACGCTCTCTGGCAAAACACACAGAGACAGCGCAGCAACACCAGGAAAAGCACATCCAGCATGAACGTTGCTACATTCAAAAGAATACAGGGTTCTGCTTCTGCTTTTTATTATTATCCTTCCCCCTTCCTCCCCAGTCTTCCATGTGATCTGCTCTTTCAGAGCTACAGAAACAAACGTCACTTTGAAACCGATAACATCCACTGGCGTTTTGTAAAACTGATGTTTTTAAATGCCCTGATTGGTGCCACCTTTTCCTAATCAGAACCAACCACTCTAACAAACTACCCTTTGTCCGGAGATCCCGTCCCCTCTGTTCCCACCAACCTACAGCACATGTTGCTATAGCTACCCTGCATGTCTATTTACCACACAAGTGATCAAAGGGAGCAGACAACACACATACACACTCACACACACAAAAAGACCTCCCTGGGCTTCCTACCGAGCAATGTCCAGCCACTAATTAACCGATACACTCCCAGCCTGCAGACTCTGTACACTTGTTTTCTTTACCCTGTGCAGTACACAAAAAACCCCCAACTCTCCAAGATGCTCATTCTTCCCTCACAGGCCAAACAAACAACAAAACATCCCGGGAGGAACTTTAGAATGAGAATTTCCCAAAGCAAGGTTAAGGATTGCAGCACTCCAGGATAAGAACACAGCTTATCGGCTGAAGAACAACAGTAAGAATTTTAAAAGGTATGCAAAAGAAATTAGGAAATAAGAAACACATGCTAAGAGCTTAAACAGCTGTACGGAAAGGGGATGAATCTTGTATGTCTCCTGTGCTGAAACTGTATGCAGCATTTATTCACTTGGTGAATTACATGCATGCTAAAAGCTGTGCGAGTGCAGTCATGATAAGTAATTGTAAGGGCTTTGTGCACCTCAAACACAATTTTTCATTTTTAGGTGGCTTGTCAGTTAACAGTCGTCTTGTTGAACCTCTTTACAGGACAAAGGACTGAAGTCTGCCTCAGAGTCAATGGGATTTCAGTAGGAAGAGGCCAAAACAAGCAGTTGCGTTTGTTGTCAGTGACACTCCCACAAGCTGCACTTCAGGGATTTGTTGGGGGGAAAGGGAGAGAAAATGAAGTACTAAGATTCATCAGACCTTGGATGTTCTGTGAAGTAGGCTTAGGGAACTTAAAACAGAGCCCACAGTGCCCTCTCCAGTTCTGCGACAAACTCAGGGAACCCAACCAGGCACCAGCCATGTGAAACCACCGCTCCATGACGCAAAGGCTGAGCATCTTCTCAGGAGCTCCCATCACTTGCAAGTTTCCTTACTTGGGAATTTCAAGGGACAAACTGACTGAACTGCATGCTCTGCAGGTAACACAGCTTCTGCTCTAGGTAGGATTTTTTTTTCCCTCTTGTCAGGTTAGTTAAGTACTTTGTCTTGCAACCATGTTGCAAAAAACCCCCACACTTCTGCTTCCTAACACTAGGCTTCTAGCGCCAGCACATCCAAATGGTATGTTTTCCTGTGGATGCTTAAACTTTCACAGCTACATAGCGACCAGCATGCTTTCCTAGATGTCACATCCACAGCAATAGGATAGAAGTTGTCACATTTTGGTTACTGGACCTTTTATGTGATATCATTCTGTCAGACAGCAAGGAGACACCTATTCCTAAGGTTTTCAACCATCACCTAAAAGTGACTGGTTCTTTATACAAAAATTTTTTACAAGTCTCAATGCAACACTTACACCAGCCCCTGTTACCTACCAGGGACTATTGGCCTGGCCCAGTAGCAAAGCAGGTTGAAAGTTACCAACTCAACAGGCTGCATATTTCATCTCTACAGCAATTCCTGGGCTTCTCCTGGGGAAATCACTGCATTTGTCTTCCCCTGTGCTATTGTTTAGTAACTGTAGGCTGCCTTTGGGCCCTCTGTCAGTCACCAGCACAACACGGAGTTTCACTCCAGCACCCACAATGCACTTAATGCTTAATGGTTGACTCTGCAACCCCAAATTAAACTACAGCTCCCATTAAAAGCCTCTCAAAGCAGGAGGACTCTTCTCCAGAACCTGACAGGAGGAAGGAGTGAAGTCACCTCCCCAGTGCCTTATAGCCCGCTGGTGTTAGGATGAGGATGGAGGCAGTGGGGAGTAACAGGGAAAGCAACAGTACAGGTAGGGAGGGAGAGCTGCAAGGCAGATCAATAGGTAAAGAGAGCTCTCTAAACAGGAGGGCCATGCCCAGAAGCGTTGTGGAGTCTCCTTCTCTGGAGATATTCCAGACCTGTCTGGACGCCTATCTGTGCAATATAAGCTAGGGAGCTGCTTTGGCAGGGGAGTTGGATCCAATGATTTCTTGAGGTCCCTTCCAACCCCTATGATTCTGTGATTGTGTGGTAAGAGGGACAACAGAAAAATCACCATCTGCATGTTGCCTTTCCCATACCAGTTTCAAACTGGGAGCAGGAGGAAGGGCTCCAGCTTCACCCAACACCCCGTCCCCGAAGCATCTGCTGGATTTCCTAAACTTTTTGCACAGTTAGCTCATAATAGCTCATCACAATCTCCACTTCCCACCAAAATGTGAAGTTTGGTGCCAGGGACTGATGTGCCCAGTGGCTCTGTGCATCCCCACTCCTTAACCTCCCTGGGGTTTTGTCTCTCAGGGACCCTAGCAGCTCCCACAGGCTTCCCCCACACACCCATATATCCCCCCCCACCCACCACCCCACCCCGCCAAACCCGAAAACTCTTGTGCAGGACAAACCGCCCGAGCTAGGAAGAAATGCTTCGAAATCGTTGGCTTGGCAGGGGAGAGAGAAACCGCACTCGCGGGCAGGTGTTTAAACAAACTCTGGCAGCCCTTCAGCTGGCGCTCCCCACAACCCCCACCCCCCCCCCCCACCCCCCCCCACCCCCCGGGAGGAGGTATGGCGGCGGGCGGGGCGGCGGGGGGATAAGGGGGGGCGCGGGGTCGTCCCCGCGCCCCCCCTTATCCCCCCGCCGCCCCGCCCGCTGTGCTCCCGCGGGGAGGGGGGTAGAGGAAAGGCGGCAGGCACCTAGGGAGCCGGGCCGGGCCCTGCAAGAATAAGCCCGCCTGTGCTTGTGCCTGCACCTCTTCTTAGGCTGGAATGTCTCTCTGTCTGTCTGTCTGTCTCCTTCTCTTTCGGAATGGGAGGGAGGGTTCGTGTGTGCAGTAACATATCCATCCATCCCTCTTCCATCCCTCCCTCCGCCGTGACTTCCTCGCTCTTTTAAGCCGCCAGCTACGCATCTGCATGACCCACGGAGCAACCCACCAGCATTGTTAACCACCTGCACGACCCACGGAGCCTTCTGCTTTGGGTGGAAGCGTTTCCCGAGAGGAAAGTGCGCGCATTCGCGCAGGGTTTTCCTTCTCATTTCTGCCGCCCCGTAAGGCGGCTGCTGCCGCTTCCTCGCTCCTCCCTGACAGCCCCCTGTGCCAAAGTACCCTCTCGTGGCGATAACCATTTCTGATGTGCGTCCGACTGACTGGCCTGAGCTACGCAGCATACAAAAACGCCCTTCGCAAGGGCGAGGATCCCCCTCTAGCTTCCAAGAGCTATAGAAGTAATTTGGGGTGGGGGGTGAGGGGGGAAATACCTTTACTCCTCCCAGCACGTGTGCTGTCTCCTCGCTTTTCCCCCCACCTCCCGTAACTTACAGAACACTAGGGTAAGGAAGCTGAGATATCCCACCGCGGTTTGGGAAAGCGAGCGGAAAACAAACGCTCCGTTTGCACCACAGGTGCAGTATCCTCACACACGCACTCCCCGGACGCATACTATGAAAGTCCCACTGAGAGCTGAATGAATAGCACCCACACAGAAAAGAACACAGAAAACTTCTCTCATTTCCTCGTATTTACCCATTGCCCATCTAGAAAAATGACATATTAAGTGCGAGCTTTGGGAGTGGAACGGCAAGGCTTTTTTATTTGTAACTGGGACAGATCTCTGATTCGGTCTTAAGATGCAGCCCGGCCAGTTCTCCTGGCTCCCACAAGGCTCTTCTAACCACACATTGTTGCTGTAAAACTAAAACCAGTGAGAATCAAAAACATTTTGCCACTGTGCCTTTTAACTGCAAGAATGAGAAGAAAAGCTCCTTTTGTCTCCTCAGGTGAATAGAAGTCTTGGGGGGGGGGGGGGGGGGGGTAGAGGGTGGGGGTAGGGGGGGGAGTAATTTGAATAATCTTAGAAAACCCATCTTAAAGTACTTTTGTGAAGCTATCAGACAGCTTGAAACTGCTACATTTTAAAACAATCAGAAGATTAAAGCACTGGCAGGCAAGGAACTCACGCAGAGCTGTTTAATAAATTATCCCCGGGATGAATTATTGGCATATTTAGGCTTATAACACAGCAAGTTCTTTCCTTTCGCATGTCACAAACAGGGCGGCGAGACAGCCCGCACAATGCATTTAAACCATGGCAAACTGGAATTGATTTACATCCTTCTCGCAAACTGCTCTCATGCCCCACACAAGCCGAGGCGCACAATGACCTGCGCGGCATCACTGCCTACCGGCAGGATTAACCAAAAACCCCGCAAAACCGGTTAATTTTTAAATTTAAAAATTTTTTTTTCCTTCGTCCGGGAAACTTACTCTTGACAAGGATAAGAAACGGGGAGGAGGGGGAGAAATAAGTAATTAACTAAGCCAGGCGGAGGTCCGCAAAGGTTGGTCCCTCGGTACCGGTCCGATGTGGGGCCGGCCAGGCCAGGCCAGGCCAGGCGAGTCCCGACAGCCCGGGACAGCCCCGGAAGGCAGCGGCTCCTTACCTGCCTCATGGTGAGATTCCCATCATCCATCCAGCCGGCAAAGGGCTGCTCACACCGCGCTGCTGTCGGCAGGGCAGAAATCCATCAACTTTCCCACCATAAGCAAGTTTCCCCTCCCTCCCCCCTCCCCCTTCAATTATTGATATATATTTATTTTTCCCTCCCCTTTCGCCTCCCCCCCCCCGCCTTTTTATCCTTTTACTGGGGGCTGGTGGGGGAAACTCCTCTTAAGACAACGTCAAGTTTCCCAACCTTCCTTCCCCAGCCTATTAAAAGTCGGGAGCGGGGAGGCAACTGTCCGCCTGGCTCCGATTTCAAACCGCAGCCCAGGGATGTAGTAGTTGGCTGAATTGGGCCATGAAATAGCCTCGCCAATCAGGAGGAAGGGGAGGGAGGCAGAGCGCATAAAGGCTGCCTACATGAGGATTAGGAAAGCTTTCAAGGATTTAAAAGACTGAAAGCAGCTGGAAACAGTGTCTAGGGCTACAAAGAGGGAAGTCAATTTGCGGTGTAAGAGATTATTCCCATTCTCATCTGACTGCTCCGGGTCTGCTGAAAGCTGGACGGGTTCTCAGGGCTCCAGCGAGAAAATGTAAATGCCCAGTTGTATCTACTGAAGCATCATGAGTGACGCGGAAACACTTCCCAGCCACCGGGCAATATCCCGGACTAGTCGGAGCCACATGCGCTCCACAAGCACTGATTTCTTGACGTCAGATTTAAAAGTAAATTGCATAATGACGTGAGCAGGAAGTAGTAAAATGTAGTCAGAGCAAGTGCCCGTCTGCTGGAAGGTACAGGCGTATGCCTGTGAACCCAGAGGCTTTGGAAACGTTCTGTTGCTAAGCTCTATTTGTCTCAATAGCAAATGTTTAATCAACTTTAGCATTAACATGTTATCTGCTTTGCCTTCTTCAGAGAGGGTGATTTCCTCGTTTCTGAAACTCAGTTTTCTGAGTAAGGTAACACTGGACCCCAAGTGCAACTTTGAAGAAACTAACAATAGTGGTGATTTGGGGTTTTTTTCAATTTCAAAGAGATCAGCTTTTGTCTGCTGCCCCTCAGTGGCTCTCATTAAAATAAAGACAAAAAAAAAAATCCCAAACCTGGAAGTGCCATTTGTGTTACAGCTTCCTTCAGTGAAAAATAATTAAAATGTGGAGCAGTATGAACCTGCAAATTCATACCACCCACTCTTCCCCAAACTCTTTGCTTCTAACTTAATATCAGTGCGGAAGCCTGTTAGTCTCTGTTCCACTCTAAATGGAAATCTGCCGTTTGATCTCAGGGGACAATCAGGCAAATCTGATGTCTGAAGAAAAGCACCAATATCATGGACTTGATTCTGCAAGGGCTTTATCTACCAGTATGAAAAGTAGTCACTATGCAGAGAAATTATCAGTACAAGAAATCTTATTGAATTGAGCTGCAGAGAAAAAAAAAAAAAGTTGCAATGATGTGCTGCCAGGATTTTAATTAAAGGCTTCCTAAAATATATTTCCTTTTAACTTATGATAAGCTCCTGCACTGGATACATCACAGGGAAAGAAAGAAAAGATCTGAAAAAAAAATATTCATTTGCTTTTCCATTTAAAAACAATACTAATTTTTCTAGCGAGGTGTAATCAGATCAGACTTTAGAGTAATACTGGCACTGTCCGGCTCAGAAGCAAGGTATGGACGGAGTGAAAACTTGATTTAAAGCACTCTTGCATTGTATCCAGGGCTAACTGTGCTCTTGTCTGGTCCACGTCCTCAGGTAGAAAGATCCAGGCATCTGCTTTAATGTACAGCAGAAACCAACTATCTCCAGGGATCAACACAGCACGTGGCATAAGGGTATGACCAGCTGTTTACTAGGAGACAACCTAGTGATCCTCCAGTGACAGGCTCGTCCTGCACACTTGCACAACAGCTCAACGCAGCTGCACCGCACAGAGCAGGGTGCATTAAGAGCCCCTCAGCAGGAATGCTTATCCTCCATTCCCCAAACATAGCTGGGTTGGACACGTGTCACTTGAAATGAGTATGTGGTATGCAAAGACCTTTTACTGTGGTTAAATCTAGGAGAATCCCCTCCAGGATGCATTCAAAGGAAGCATTTAGTAATGCTGAAGTAATTAGAGCCTTAGGGATAGAATTCCCTAGCAAAGGTGATTTAGCAGAAGGTGCAAAACTTAAGAAATTAGTAAGGATTATAAAGGATTCACCCCCCAAAACTCGTATTCAGTTTCAGGGCTTTAAGAAGGGGATTCTGTGGACAGAGTTTCGCTTGGAAACATGGGACAAAGTACAGTAAGAACTCCAAGAGTATAAAGATAAAACAGTTGTGGAAGTTCTCTGGAGACGTGCACCTTTCCATGCACAGCACGGGTTCTTTGCAGGATGCAATGGGAACTGCATTTTTCTGAACACTTAGCAGAATTGTGGCATCCAAAACTGACTGACCTCTACAGGACGAAAAATCATTTTTAGTGTTAAGTAAACACTAAAAAAGGTGTTTTTTAACACCTTCCTCTGAATATAGTTTTACATCTGTAACCCAAGTGTATGTGTGCACATGAGGAAGTCATAATGTCTTCCAGGAGGCGAAGGAAGATTCTGCCTCTGAAGGAAGAAATTTTTGCAGCCTGTTCAGTGGAAGCTACTGAGGTCAGGGCAGCCAGAGGAGGTAGTGGCAGGCATAAGAAGTTCAGGCATCACTGAGAGCAAAGATCTGTATAAGCAAGAGCAAAGTCACGGTTGGGAGCCCAAACAGTTTTAGAAGCTTCTGATGGGGTTCATTTAAGGACCAGTGGCTACAAGCGCACCAAACAATTTTCAGTTTTATGTTCTGTGAACTCTGACCATCAGTGGTAATGGCCAGCTCCACTTTTCCAGTCCTCAGTTTAACCTGCTCTCAGGTGTGTGTGACTCCAGCAGACAGACATATTACAGAATCACAAGTTTGGAAAAGACCTTTGAAGATCAACAAATCCAACCAATCCCATCCTATGCTAAACCATATCCCTAAGTACCTCATCTACCCTTTTTTTGAACACATCCAAGGATGGTGACTCAACCACCTCCCTGGGCAGCCTGTTCCAGGCCCTCAAAACTCTTTCAGTAAAAATTTTTTTTCTAATATCCAATCTAAACCTGCCCTGGCACAGCTTCATGCCATTTCCCCTTGTCCTGTCTCCTGTCACCTGGCTGAAGAGACCATCACCCACCTCTCTACAACCTCCCTTCGGGTAGTTGTAGGTGGTGATAAGGTCTCCCCTCAGCCTCCTCTTCTCCAAGCTAAACAGACCCAGCTCCCTTAACCGTTCCTCATATGATTTGCCCTCCAGCCCCTTCACCAGCATCATTTCCCTTCTCTGGACTCGCTCAAGGACCTCAATGTCCTTTTTATGGTGGGGAGCCCAGAACTGCACACAGTACTTGAAGTGTGGCCTCACCAATTCCGAGTACAGGGGCACAATTACTTCCCTAGACCTACTGGCCACACTGTTTTTGATACAAGCCAGGATGCCATTGGCTTTCCTGGCTGCTCGGGCACACTGCTGGCTCATACTCAGCCTGCAGTCAACCAACACCCCCAGGTCCTTCTCTTCCTGACAGCTCTCCAGACAGTCTCCCCCAGGCCTGTAGCGCTGCATGGGGTTGTTATGTCCCACGTGCAGCACTCTACACTTGGCCTTGTTAAACTTCATCCCATTGGTCTCAGCCCATAGGTCCAGTCTGTTCAGATCCCTCTGAAGAGCCTCCCTACCCTCAGGCAGATCAACACTTCCTCCCAGTTTAGTGTCATCTGCAAACTTACTGAGGGAGCATTCAATCCCTTCATTGAGGTCATTGATAAAGATGTTGAACAAGACTGAACCCAGGACTGAGCCCCGAGGGGATGCCACTCGTGACCAGCCTCCACCCTTTGGGCCCGTCCATCCAGCCAGTTTTTAACCCAGCTGAGGGTCCACCTGTCAAGGCCAGTGGCAGCCAGTTTCTCAGTCAGAATGCTGTGAGAAACCATGTCAAAGGCTTTCCTGAAGTCCAGGTAGACCACATCCACAGCCTTCCCCTTGTCCACTAAGTGGGTCACCTTGTCATAGAAGGTGATCAGGTCAGTTTGACAGGATCTGCCTTTTGTAAACCCATGTTGACTAGGCCTGATCCCCTGGCCATCACGTATGTGCTGCATGATAGCTCCCAAGATGATCCTCTCCGTGATCTTCCCCAGGACTGAGGTCAGAAGTAGCTATAATTGAAGCAGCTCTGTCATTCCTGCCCTTGTAAGCCTCTGCCACACTCCCTATCACAAACCAAACACCTCCCAGGCAAACCAGGCAGCTATGTGAGCCTTCTCTCTAGCATTGTGCCACAAGCATCATGGTGCCCCATTCACTAAACCAGAGGTACAGAAGGATAACCTCAGCTGGGCTTCCGATAGCAGCTGCATTGACTGACAAGAACTTAAACACAGAGAATTCTAGGTAGAATTCTGGAATAGAAACATAGACTAGAACTTTAGTGGTCTCTGCTGTTCTGCTCCTGACCTGGCAAAAGTAGTTAGTGGGTACCTGTGAGAGCTCAGGGTGTTGGGTGCTAACTCACAACTCCACGTTTCTTTGCTGCTTAAGATAAAGAGGTAATTTTAGTGTGTGTCCCGAGCTGGCTCAAGTAGCCAAAAAGCATCAAGAGTTCTTATAAATGTGCAGCAAAACCCACCACCATGTAATATTTGCTACCCATTGTACATCATGTACAAATCTCACATATTGATACTGCAGCACTGTAAACTTCATTTTATGTGGGTTTTTGTCAGCATGTCAACTCTCATTCTGGAAAATTCTAGCTGAGTTTAGTGGGATGACACTTTGTCCATTGCTTATAAATGCAGTGGACAAGTTCGAGCATTTGAAGTTGTGACAAGGCAACGACAACAATCTTGATACCAAAAATTGACTCTTTCCAAACCTGAAACTTCTGCTTATTCTGATTTGTTATGTCTGCCTTCCTTACTCATCTTCAGTCTTTCCAATAAACTATCAAACACAGGAACAGTTTTGAACTGGAGGACCAGATGCAAAGCATCCTAACGTGGAATTGCTTGGTCACTGGGGTTTTTCTGGCTCTGCACCGGCTACAGAGGAAGCGCAGAACAGGAAGCGGAGAAAAGGACTTTTTCTTATTAGCTGAATTCCAGCTGCCATGGAAATCCTTCTGGGCACAGAGAATTCAATATACACTAAAGACAGAAACACCACTCTGTCTCCTCACAGAGCTGTGCCAAATAGAGACAGACCAGACCCCAGGATCTGATTATATGGTAGGAGTGAAAGAGTTGCAGCAGGGAAAAATATGACCCAGCACATAGGAAGAAACAAATCAAGCTTCCAAATCAACATCTTCAGGTACCAAGTCAATTACAAATATATTGCCTCTAATTTGCCATATAGGCAACTGACAAAAATAAAGACCTGCTTTTTAAAATTAAACAAGCAGCTAAACTGTTGCACTTTGAAAGGAAAAGGTAATATTCACACTCGAACTACTGGTGTTGAAATTCATTTCTAATGGCTTTTATAGTCCCTCCCTTGGCAGTTTCAAATTGGCACCTGCAGGAAGAGCAGGGTGTCCAGAATACAAAATACTATTTAATAACCCCAGATAACACCAGAATATATAACTCAAGGCAACACTGGAATGTAAAAATAACCTCCAGGAGAACTGGCACAGAACAGGAGGTTGCAAGATGAAGGCAAATTTCTGAGAAGACAGAATGAAAAATGAAACAATTCTGAAATAGTGGTAATATGAAAACTGTTCACAAGATGTGAAAGTATCACACAACAATGTAAAAATATATAGTTAGTGTTTATGAATATAAGAAAGTGCAGAGTTGGATCTCACAAACCAGTGCTTAACTCTTTTATCAACGTTGTTGCAGTGAATGCAATGAAGATAAAGTAATTACCCTGGCAGAGCATCTGACTCATGGGTATTTAAATGCGCACATGTTTTCCAACAGAAGTTAAAAAATAAGACCAGAAATGTCAGATGTCTTTATATTTACAAATACACACTGAAAAGCCAGAGTACACAGAGATGTCCATAAGGCAGACCTTTGGGAAGTTCATTTCAAGCAAGATGATTCAGCCTTTTGGCAGGGTATCACTAAAACAGTCAGAGATGAGAAGGACCAGACCGTCCTGCAGTCCTCTTGGTGGAGTGGTCCTTAGATGACCATTTGTCCTCACCTGCTTATTTACAACATCCCTCAAACTTCTCTCTTCTCACTTAGGGCTGCACCAGCTACCAGCAAGAGGGAAGGGAAAATGTCTTCAGGACACCTTCTCCCTCTATCACTTAAGCAATCTAAATAACCCACACCTCAGACAGGATGAAAGGTGGTAAGAAAACAATCCATCTGCACTTTCCTTAATGACAACACTGACTACACTTTTTGATTAAGGCATTTTAATCAAAAGAATATAATCTGCTGGATTTCATTTTACCACATCTGCTATGAGGCAAATACTTGATCTGCTAGACTGAACAGATTGGTGCACATTCATGTGTAATAATGTGGCAGGGGGGTTGGAACTAGATGATCTTTAAGGTTCCTTCCAACCCACATCCTTCTATCATTCTATAATAAATTTGTGATGAGAAGATACTGATAGTTGTCGTGGTTTAACCCCAGCCAGCAGCTAAACACCACAGGGCCACTTGTTGACCCCAGCAGGATGAGGGAAAGAATCAGAAGAGTGAAAGTGAGCAAACCTGTGGGCTGAGATAAAGACAGTTCAGTAGGGAAAGCAAAAGCCACGCACACAAGCAAAGCAAGACAAGGAATTCATTCCCCACTGCCCACGGGCAGGCAGGAGTTCAGCCATCCCCAGGGAAGCAGGGATTTGTTACACCTAATGGTGACTTGGGAAGACCAACGCCATCAGTCCCCATGTTCCCCTTTTCCTCTTTCTCCCTGCAGCTTTATGCACTAAGCATGACATCACATGGTACGAGATATCCCTTGGGTTAGTTGGGGTCAGCTGTCCCAGCTGTGTCCCCTCCCAACAACTTGTGCACCCCCAGCCTCCTTGCTGGTGGGGTGGGGTGAGGAGCAGCAAAGGCCTTGGCTCTGTGTGAGCCCTGCTCAGCAGTGACGAAAACACCCCTCTGTTCCCAGCACTGTTTGCAGCACAAACCCAAAACAGAGCCCCGTACCAGCTACTGTGAAGAAAGTGAACTCTGTCCTAACCAATACCAGCACAACAGCCTATTCCAAAATTATTAGGAAGTATAGTGAGTTAAATATACTGACAAACAAGGATGCTGTAAGGGTTCAGAGCTTCTAAAACATCTGTTCTCTAGTATACATACATACAGAATTAAATGGAGATTATAATTAGTTTAGCACTGTTTCTCCATTTTAATAATAGTTAAATGGATACTAAAATATTTTTTGTTTCAGTTTTCTAGGGAGAAGAATTTTTCAACAATCTGCATTTTCTCATGAAACTGAATGTGACAAGAAAATGACATTTTGCAGTTGAACCCCTGCCCCCAACACACAATGTATCTCATTTCTCTCTTTTCTCCCATGCCCTGGCTACCCATGCCAGATGCCTGGCACATGGAAAAAGGACTTCTGTGAAGCAGGTCACCTCTTGGGACAGGAGATGTAGAAGTTAATGTCTGTCAGCCATAGAGCAACCTGCTCACACAGAAACTTTGTGAAGAAAGTGACTCAGGATTCTATCTTAAACACCAGTAACACAAACTGCAATCTGTAAACTGCTTGGGTGTCTGTGGGAAGGCATTCATCTCCCCCATTTTAATTCTCAAACTGTGGATAATATTATTTTCCTGAGGATAATAAAGGAGAGAAAAAAAATCTATAAGAACTAAAATATCTTTAAACATTATCGTAATCAGGGCAGTACAGGCTCTTCCATAAGCAGGAATGAAAGACACGAAAAGAATAATCTCTGTAGATATGACAACAAGTTTGTGGGCTAAGTATCAGTAGACATAGTGAGCAGGAAAGACAACATTAATGAGAAAACCCAACAGGTAAACTGCTGAAATTATTTCTAGAATGTGTAAGAGAAATATATTTCAATTCTTCAAGTAAAAATAAATATATATTCTTGAACTTCCTCTGTTAAAAAGAAAGAGGTCTTAAGGTTGCCTTCCCTAAAACTGTTTCCCTAGCCAGGGCACAAATGGACTGAGATGCTTGTGGCAAGATGAGGTCTGCGGGGGGCAGGCTGGGGAATGATAACAAAAAGCCTCAAAACAAAGTCCTTACACTCTGCCCGGGAAAACCTCTTTATACAGCTGAGAATTTGCTAACATACGCGACTCATGATTTGACTCATAAGCTTCTGGAGTTCACCGGGGTTACCATCAAGGTCAGATTACCTATGAAATATTGAATTACTATCCCTTCCCACCACTTCAGGGAGGCTCTCAGTGCTCACTATGTAATACATGTATGTGGGAACTCTTAAAAACACACACACAAATATCACATTCTTCTCATTTCAAATGAGAAAAAAAGCAGGTGAAGAATTTAGAAGAAAATCAAAAGAACCTTCTTACGAGAGGATTTTAAATTAAGTAATTCAGGGATGTGGGCAGATATCACAAAGCATTAGTCACAGCAGTAAAATAAGAGACAGTTTCAGAGACTCTTCCCTGTTGCACTAATGCTTTTTCTCACCAGGAGCACAGCTTAAAATTATTTATGTGTACACCAGCTAAGGAGGGGTTTGAAATGTTATACTTATAAACAGGCCTACTGGGAGGACTGCCCTGGGAGGACTGGTCTGGGCAGGTCTCACCCTTCTATCTGTGCCAAGTATCCCTTTTTTAACCTTTAAACTGTTTTCAGATGGTACTTTTATGAGCCACTGTACCTCGTGTCTTTTAATTACAGTCGTATATAGTGTAGGTTTACCAGTTTCCAAAAGAATTTTTACTTTATTTAGCTCACATTTCCAGATGTGTCCCGTCTTCAGGCCTCTCTCGCTGTTAAATGGCACTGGCAATAAAAGACAATGACGGCAAAGGTAACATGCTTCTCCAGGTTCCAGGCAAACCAGTTTCATATTCCAAGCCTTTGAGTCTCATTTATGAGCTATGCTTATAAAAAATACTAAAATAAAAAAAATCCAGACTGGTCCATGAAAACTTCATTGTCATAGTTGGTGTTAAACCAGTAACAGAAAACCTGATTCGGGAAAGGTTTGTGGAATGTGAAGGCCAGGCACAGAAATGTGGTGCTCACCACCACGCTTTCATTTTTGCATCTCTTACTCTTATTAGTCCTCATTCATCACTTAAATGCTGAAATTCACAGGTCTTCCCAAGTGCATGTGTTATTTAACAGAGACATCCAACCATTCTAACTCCTGCCTGCCAGGACCTAACCTCTCCCTCCTAACCTCTTTGACACGGTTATTTTGCACCAGCAGCAGGTAAAAAGGGAACAGTGAAGGTTAAGGCATACTTTTTGAGCTATTTCGTATAGATTTAGGTCCCTAGGGCCACACTTTGTCACATAGACTCATATGCTGTCGCCCTCTTGTTCCAACATCTTCCGTAGCTTGCGTTTTGCTGTAACACACTATGAAACCACAATGATATTCAAAGGTCCTAACTCCCACTTCATAAAGGTCTCATTCACACCTCTTGGAGACCAAGAAGGTCCTTTATGACAACAGCAATGGGGAGTCATGTCCTGATAATCCTGTCAGCTCTCAGTTTTCCATCTACCACTTGCAATTAAGAGTGAAAGACTTGGTACTACAGCACGCTGCAGACCAAAGTTAGACGTGAGAATGTCTCAGTGTGTACAGAGGAACTGGGTGAATTGGGCAGCTATGTTGCTCAATTATCAAATCACTTGGAAACTCTTGATTTGACCACCCTCCCTCTACATGCGCACACAGGAGAGGAAGCATGCGTACACGGTACACCGCACCTCACAATGAAGGGAGAGAAAAAGTAGAATCCTACTAAAATGAAAGACTTTAATGTTTTAAACTCAGTTTCCACAGATCTTTTATCGAAGGAACTCTGAATTCATTCACTGGGATCTTCAGATAACTGGTAACCACGGGCCTCTCTAACTAGTTTATAGCCTGGGAGAATAAAGTCCACCACAAAAAACCACCAAAACAAGAGCAAGGACAAAGCACAAAATCATTTGGGAAAAGGTTATGATGCTTCAACAGAGGAGCCCCACTGTCCCCACTCAGTGTCCTTAGCTTTAGGGCTGTGGGGCACAGAAATAACACCACAGAAAAATTCACCTGCCATACCCACATTTTAGACTTCAGAAGCATAAAGCTCTGACCAGGTGCAGCCTGGAAGCTGAAAAGGAGAGGTAGAGCACCTGAAATGCCAAGTCTACAATGGCAGAAGCTGTCAGGACAGTCAGAAAGTTCATTATTGTTACAGCTTTATGTGATTCAGAAACCTGGAAATAAAGTGAATGGCAAAACTGTCTTTAAATCCCGACTACTTCAAGGGAGGGATCTGCACCTACCTCATTATTTAGGGTATCTTCCTGCGCGTTCCCACGTTTAATCCTTTTGGGAAGCCCTTCCCTTTACATTGCCTCTGTTTGGCCGCCACAAACCACTAAAGCCTTCAGAGCACTTAACTGAGGGCGGCTGTTAGAGCCATGCCGAGGGCGAAGGGTGATGGTTGTCCACCACCCTGCTCCCTCTAGCGACCCCTTGAACCAGTTAATCTTTCGCTTTCGATAAATACAACCAACACATATAAGCAAAGTACAAGGGCGAGGAGGAAGCCGACAGTAAACAAGGGAGTCGTGAATCTCCAGTGCTTTCACACATCTATCTCCCAGCTTGGCTCTCTCCAAGAGATAACATCATCAGCGTTTTACAAATATTAGCGAGGCATTTGGAGCTCATTTCATTACCCCGTCGCAGTGTCTCCAACAGGTGATAAGGGTTGCTATGGTTACTACAATATCTTAAGCTGAATACTGAATAGGTTCACAAAACATATATTCTTACTTGTTATGTAAAATATTAGTTACCCAGCTGGTGTTTGCTTATGCACCCCTTTTATTTTCTCAAGGACTTTCCACTCCTTCATCTTTCAAACAAAGTGGATTTTGGTACTCTCCAGAGAAAAGAGAGGTCACGTAACCATTCTCCTCTGTCAGAAAAGGGGACAAGTTAGGTAGCTCATTATCTAGCCTGTTTACAATTAAATCGAAAAATGACTGCTCCACTGTACTGGAATTACGAGAGCTTTTATTTCAGAGGATTTAATGAGTCATGGAAACATGTTTACAAGGCAACAAGCCTGCACTACACAAAGAACTCAGCATTAGCATGGCAATAGACCATATAGCTTTTAATGGCCTGAACGCTTTGTCTCACATTCAGACGTGGCCCTGAGATTGTCCCATCACCAACATTTGATCCAACGTTTCTTTCAGTGGGGTTACTTTTTTTGCCAATGGACCTGAAGGTGATATTTAGGAAGTCTATTATCTGGCATGTAAATTGGGAGAAAAAATGTGTCACATCAAATCATGACAGTTTAATAAGATATTACTCATGGGCAAACGCTTCCATGCACTGCCTACTCAGAAGGGCAGGTTGAAAGGAATTACTGTAAAGGCATAAAATTTGGTGGGTTATTTTTTTTGTCTGTCCCACTCACAATACAACAAAAGGAAAATTTTAACACATTAGCTTCCTTTAATTTTATCTTATTTATTAAGATATCCAGAATGTAGCCAAATATAAAGTTCCCTAATTTTTATCATAATTGAAGCATCACTGTTAGACTTTCTTTTGAGCACTGTGACCATTATATACCCGATACCTTATTTTGAAAATTTTCACTGACATCAGCTGCAGTGACAGGGTGGAATTCTGATCTTAAGAAACTCGCTTCCAGTAGTTACAGCACAATTTTTACTGAGCTGAACACAACTAGGATTTTGTCTATATACCACTGATAACCTGATTGTGATAAGAAAATAATAATAAAAAAAGGATTCCTCCAAGCTAGGGAATTGCTTACTTGAATGTACTTGAACTTGAAGCTTACTTGAATGTATTTGAACACCTGTTACTATACTAGAGTTAGTAATCAATTCAGCTATGAGTAAGATTGAGCAAGTGCACTTGCAACTTCCAGATACACTTTCACAGCCTGTACCCAAAGAGTTTCCTGGGAAATAAATTAGTATTTTGCAATCTGAGAGAGCAAATTTTATAGCAGAACTGAGCAACAGGGTAGGAATTTGTGGAAGATAATATATTGAGCAGATCTAAGTACTGACTAGGCACCTACCTTATGTATTTTGAAGTGCAGAACACTGCACATTTCTAGAATCAAAAATGGACATAACATATTGCTCCTGCAAGGTGTTACCATGTTAACAACTAGAGCACCTCCTGTTAAAACTATTAATGTGGGGCTTTACCACTTCATAAAAGCTTGAAATCACAACACAACAACAATACACACATGTGGTACATATGAAGTCGATCTGCAAACACAATAATGAGCATTCAGCAAGAAGCATTTTTGTGCTATAGTTAGCAGAGGTGAAATTGTCGTGTTTGTTCTGCAATCACCACTTTTGTTAGCCACGAAATAACTCATCCCTACTCGCTATGTATTTGGGTTCCTTTCTGAAGTGTAAGAATGCCTTTTGTTGGCTCCTCCTTCCTGAGCACACACCAACCTGAAGCTTGAAGGTGTCAGTGAAGTCAGTGATCAGAAGACTGAGCAGTTTTAAGGAAATCTGTTCCCAAACCTACAGTTAACCCTCTGTTTACCAAGATAGGTAGCATCTATTGTAATGAACCTGTTACTGGTTTCAGTATTTAGGTACTTATGGCACTTAAAAAGTAAGTGATGATTGTAGGAACAAGCATGACAGAGGGAATGTGGTGATAAACGATGACAGAGAAGCAGGAAAAGAAAGAACTCTCTACTCTGTTATTGTGAGACCCCAGCTGGTGTACTGCATCCAGCTCTGAGGTCCCCAGTACAGGACAGACATAAAGCTGTTGGAGCAGGTCCAGAGGAGGACCACAAAGATGATCAGGGGGCTGGAGCACCTCTCCTGTGAAGACAGGCTGAGAGAGTTGGGCTTATTCAGCCTGAAGAAGAGAAGGCTCCAGGGTGAGCTAATTACGGCCTACCAGTACTTAAAGGGGTCCTACAGGAAAGCTTGGAGAGGGACTGTTCACCAGGGAGTGTAGTGAAAGAACAAGGGACAATGGTTTTAGGCTGAAAGCAGATAGGTTTAGGTTAGATATTAGGAAGAAATTCTTTACTATGAGGATACTGAGGCACTGAAACAAGTTGCCCAGAGAGGTTGTGGTGGTTCAATCCCAACCAGTGGCTGAGCACCACACACCGCTTGCTCATTCCTGGAGACATAGACAGAGCCTCCACGGGTTGGGATAAGGACAGCTTGCTGGCTGACAAAATCACTATGAACAGGGAACAACAACAGCCCAAGGCAAATTGCGCTCACACCCAGTGATAACGCAGAGTACCTTACCAACCTGACCGTAACAGGGTACTGCACAACACAAGGACTAACCCACATCCCAGTAGCACTCAGACTGTCCCAGAAGTGCCAGGAGCACCCTTCCCCACCCAGCCCTTTTTATGGGGAAGTGATGTCAGGTGGTGTGGGAACAGCCCGGGCTAACTCAGCTCACCTGGACTGGCTGATTGAGAAGGTTGACTCCTGGTCAGAACCAGGACAAAGCCCTGTCCCTGGAGGTATTTAAGGCCAGGTTGGATGGGGCTTTGGGCAACCTGGTCTAGTGGAGGGTGTCCCTGCCCATGGCAGGGGGTTGAAACTAGGTGATCTTTGGGGTCCCTTCCAGTCCAAAGCTGTCTGTGATTCTAACCACATATCCTCCGTGCAAATATGTACATCTATGTTCTAGTCAAATAGAAAACTCATGAATACCCCAAAAACTGAAAAAGCAATCAGAAAATCAGAGACACGCTGCTTGGGGGGCGGGCTTCACCCCGAAACTGTTCTCATATACAACTAAGTGGGGGAATGGACGGGACGGGACCGCTGTGGTAGCAAGGAGCTGTTTTGAGACTGCCTTATTAATGCCTATTTATTGAGGTAATCAAAGGCACTTAAAGGACGGCGAACAGAGCGAGGTGGGGCGCGGGACCCGCGGAGCCGGTCGGGTCCGTGGGCGGGAGCAGAGCAGCCCCTGCCGGTCGCCACCGCCCGGCCCGGCCCGGCCCGGGCCGCCACCCGGCTCTGCCCGCAGCCCTGCCCGCCGCCGCCCGGCCCTGCCCGCCGCCCCTCCCCATCTCCGCCGCCCGGCCCTGCCCGCTGCTCCTCGGCTCTGCCCGCCGCGCCGCCCAAGCCTTGTTGACGTCAAGCGTCTCGTCAAAGCACGGGGACGCCCGGCGTGTTCCCTTGGAGGCAGCCGAGTGCCAGCGGGCTCTCTTCTTTGCAGGGGCGGCGAAAACTTCCTGCCTGCGAGGCGAGGGTGCTGGAGCCCTGCGCTCTCGGTGGCTTCTCAGCTGAACTTTACATTAACACAAATGTCAAACCCCGTGTCACAGCAGGCGGCTCTACCGATTCGTGCTGGTGATGCCATCCCTAACATTGCAAGGTGCCTTCCTCTTGGTCCTGAGTGGTGGCACGAGCTCTGCTTCTAAGCCTTTCTAACGTGTAAAAGCTGATTTCTGCATGCAAAAAAAAGCAGGTGGGTCAGATTCCAAATGTCCACTATTTCTCCCCTGGTTTGAGTGACTGTAACGTAAGCACACCATTGGCACGCAGCAGGAGCGCACTACATTGCATTTAATGCCTTAGCATTACTACCACCATGAAGTCCCTGTGCTCTGCTTTCTCTGCAGCTATAGCCTTAAAAGCCTGCAAGAGTTTGCATACTTGAAATTTGTGCTACATTTTTTTCTCAGCATATGCCTAGCCCGCTGGGACGAAGGAAAAAATCCTCGAGGAGCAGCTTTCTGCTTGTGAAAATACGACAAAACCACTGAACTCTGACCATTAAAGCAGAGCGCATTCCACATTAGCCTATAGCAACAGGATATCCTGATAGTCAGCACAAAATGGGATAGAAACACCAGCGAGTAAACCTCAGGATAACTCGAACCATTCCACTTCAAGTATGTGGCTATCAATCTATCTTGCTCATTTTCATATTCCCTCTGTCTTTCCTGATTCAACACATACTTGTTGTTTGCCTTCAGAAGAGGTACCCAGGAAACGCAAACACTGAATTTTCGTAGCAAACAAACAGAGCTGTAATATCGCGTCCAGACAGGTGAGAAACGAGTTTGATACCAGGGCAGCTTCCTTATATATAATGACCCTGTGCAAACAATATTATTCTGTTAATTACCACATCCTCCGAGATTCTTCACAGAAAAAACACGTCTCCTCAAATCGAAATGAACTTTTATCCCTGTCCGCACTCACAGATCTCTGTTACTCATTTCTTCCTAGGTACATCAGTAGCAAATGCTAGTGGAATTTTGGCATAAATCCCGCTATTTCTCCCCCTGTGAATAACCAGTTTCATACTATTTGTGGATGTGCTCAGAAAACACGCAGACCTAGAACTAATATCCATGCCTGAACTCCTCTTGGAGACAAATTTTATTCATCAAACAAGAACCAAACCAAAGCGATACAAGCTAACCTTCAGTCTGACCTTCCCCTCTAAATTTGTCTATTCATAGTATTTCCTTCCAGGAATTCCTCTATCTTAACTCAGTGAAATCTTCCTCTTACTCATGCTTCCTTTATTTTAAAGGTCGTTAATGAAAATACATTTGCCATAATAATTCAGCAGAACATCAGCAGCTTTGTGTAAAATCTTGTGAAGGGGGTGGGACAACAAGTGCATCCTGTCGCCCCTATCTGTGTCCAAGAGCATCGGTGCTGACAAACGACTAACTGACATCGTATTGTTCTTCTTTTGAGCCTCATAAAAAAGACCTTTCAAAGGAGAACAAGTTTTATTCAGCTGAGGTTTGACTATTTCTCTGTGTTCCATCAGCCCTGGCATTAATATGATATTGTGGTGATTTAACCTCGGAGTGTGGGAATTACTGAGGGATGTGCTTATTTTTCTAACAAAAGTTCAGGCACACTATTATTAGCAATCCATGGTATGTCATCAATGTCAAAGGCCAAATAGTTTCTTGAAATGTTTGGGAATCAAGTATATTCTGAATCTGAGGAGCCTCTGTTCTCACTCTGCTGCTCGCATGCACACACGGGAGCTTGCTGCAGAAGGGCACCATCTCACCAGTACGTTCCTGGACACTCCCAGCACGTCTGCTTTGAGAGCACACTCAGGTTCTCAGCAGGACAAACAGGGAGCAGACTAACCTCATCAGTGGGCAGTCTCAAGGATGAGTCTCCGTGCAAATGCTGGACCTGGGACCTTGATCCCAAGCTCTTTCAGTGGCCAGGTTCACCACACATGATGGCTCCTTGCATGCATAAGCATATCGGCCACTTTAGCACCTCAATGCAATTCAGCCAGCTGACTTAGCCGGTCACCAAGAACACAAGGAAGGCACCTGGAGGATACCAGCACGATATCCTTTGGGCAAATGTGTCAACAGGTTATGGGTAGATCAAGGAGAAGAGGGTGTTTCTGACCACTCCCAAGACCTGTCTCTGAGAGCAGTGTAGATTTGCCACATCACTGTGGTAGCTGCCCCTCTTCACTTCTTCACTGACTTTTGCATTGAACTTGCCCTTTTACATTTTCCAAATGGAGAGGGCAACCAAATCAAAAAAACAATACCAAGAGAAGGAGCCATTCATTCATTTAAAACCAGCAAAAGATTTTTCAGCCAAAAACTTTCTTATCTTTTCATCGTTGCTCTTAATAGAAAACAATAGTGACATATGCAAGACACTTTGCAGAAATCAAGAGGTAAGTGAAAAAGTCAAGCCCAAACCCTTTCTCTCACAAGGAAAAGGTCAGGTAATAGAATTATTTCATTAGAAGAAGTGGTCATCTGTTAAGCTTTGTAGAAAGATTGGCAAACAATGTTAAAAACAGCCATTATGTACAACAGAGAAAAGGAAAAGATGTTTGTTTAGCAAACATTAATGTTTTGGAAAGATGTTTCATTACAGCCTGGAATTTATCTGCACTTGATAGAGCTCAGCCCAGGGGACAAGCATCATCAATGCACACTGTCAGTAGGCTTTAGCAAACAGTCCCATCTCCACATGAAAGAAACTGAGACTCCGTACAGCTCTTCCAACTATAATACTAGGTGCAGGATCCTCCACAAGACTTGATATATGCTTTTTTATATCTTTATCCAAGACATATTTTATAGCACCGCCCCAATCCGTTAAGAATTACTTTTTTTTCCTATGTAAGATCAAAAAAAGGTCTTTAGAAACAGAAAGACAGGAGGCCTTTCCATAGAAACATAAGGCTTTAAACTTTTACAGGAGAATCTTATAAAAGAGAAGTGAGTAATGCGATTATGCATCAGATGAAAGCTGAAACAGTTTACTAGTAAAAAAGACAATGCTAAGAAGAATGTGGCCTATGTGCAAAATGAAGTAAAGCCGCTGTTACTGGTTTGATTGGGTGCTTGCTTCTCAACAAAATAGAAATACTTAAAAAAAAGTAAAAAAAAATAGCAGAGCTTGCCCGCTGCTGCAGCTGCCAGATGTCATCATGGATACTCTGATGGGAGGAGGGGGTGATGCAAATTGTAAACCGTGACTTCCTGTGAAGTTTGTTTTGAAGTCAGCCCCACAACAGAAGAAGGAAATCCATTTCTTTCTTCAGTCCCTCCATAAGATCAGCTACCCAGCAATATATTTATTTTTTTTTAGGCTGCCTCTCACTACAGCACAAATGAAGTAGTTTTTGTTCCGGTACTTGTTTTGCCACAACACAACTTGATGAAAGTGAGAGCTTTTGCATTAGAAAAAAGCAGGGGGAAGAGTATATGCAGCCTTGTTACATGTGTGCACGTGTATATATACACAGTGCGTGTTAAATGTGTGTATGTGCACACACAACGCTCCGTTCAAATGAAATAATAGTTGTCTACTGGCCGATCCACTGCCAACACATAATGAAGAGCAGTAACTCCCCAAAATCAGAAATAGCACAGAAAGGACAGCAGGGATATAGGCATCAGGAGGAATGGTTTCCTCCGTGGACCTTGTTGCACACTCGCACATGTAAAAACACCTCTCAGAATAAAAGACTGTTTTGCATGTGGTTGGTAAAAGGGCTGAGGGCAAGATCTTCCCATTGGCTTAATTTGAAATTATGGGGATCGGACAATTTTCCAGAGAAAGGTCAAAGTTATCCCAGTAGTGATCTACCTGTTCATGGACCAGTTTGCGAAAGGCAGGAAAGGCAGGCAATACCTCTGGCATGACACAGCATGGCACCTCCTGGCTGCCAGCGTGGCCTGCACAGGCCCTGACTGTGAGAGATGGTCACTATGGAACAATATTCACCAGGCCAGGAACTGCAAAACCCTGCACACATGACTGAAGGGACCGTGTGGGCTTTATGATCACTCTCCTTGGCACACATTACTGCTTTCTGCTGGCTTCTGAATCTCCCATACGTGATTGCACACTTGTGATGTATACGTACCTGTTCCGAAATGGCTTAAAGTGGCCGTAAGATTTAGTTTCCTCACAGACTACTGGCAGTAATTAAAATTAACAGGCTTTAATATTTGAATCCATTTCAAGGGAGTGAGGATGCACTGGAGGCTGTGGGAAGGGATTTATGCTCCTCGAGTGGAAAGAGCACATGGAAATGCTTTTATCCCATTAGCACAGGCACAGACGCTGCTGTGACACAGCTGCAGCTGCTGGAGAACGGCACGCAGGCCGACATGAGCCCACACTTGGGTTCGAACAGGACAAGAATCCTGCTCTCTTTTGGAGGGTTCTTCCTCCAGGGAGATGGAGCTGTTCTCTCTGTACTCCACCTCTGCTCTTCTCAAACTTTCTATGGGCTTTAATGCTGAGCAGCTGCTCATAACCGGTTTTGACCCCATCATGCCCATGAATCATTAACTTTTGCACTGTATCCCACATCTCGTTAGCACTTTGCATGCCCCAACCATCCAATTTAACTCCACGTAACACTTGAGTGAGCAGCTCTAACAATGTTTGAGTCTGGAGCACAAGCAACAAACCCTGACATACACAGTGCGGAAGCGGTACCAGCTCCTGTCACAGGGATTGTATCCTTGGTCATCAGTCTCAGGGAGCATTCAAAGACCAAAGGGGTCCTTTTTGGTCCATTTTAATACCATAACTGAGACATTACTCTATGGGATAATGAGGAGTTGCCATTTCTTACAGTCCTGTCACAAGGCTCCAGCTATTTGATCTTTTCTGTGAAGCCTCAGCTACAGATACCAAGTCATTATGTGAGCACTGAAGATTTATTTTCTTTTTTAAAAGGGATTTAGCCGTTAGGCTGTTGCAGAGGGGGAGCTGACAGTCTGACCTGATTATAACCTCATGGTTTGAAAGCCAGAGGCTAGAGAAAAGGAACTCAGAATTGTCTTTAACGTGTTATGATTTTTAAGCTAAAATATTATGATTGTGAAACAGGTGGAGCCTGGTAGGAGGTTAATGCTTTTTGAAAGCTGGCCATCCATTGCAGGTAAGAAAAGACCCCCCATCTCATGCATACACTAGACTAGGCAGGGAGATCCTGGAGGGGAAATGTGTCCCACCACAGCTAGAAAGGTTGCAGCACCACCTCATCCTCTGCAGCGCAGATGCAGAGGAGGTTGTTTAAAACACACTGACTCACCAGTCAAATACCTGTTGTTCTAACCAGCCTTCTGATGCTGTGTCATTCATCAGACTTAGCTAAGGCTTTGCAGTCTCTTCAAGTGGAAGGGACTATAGAAATTGCAGTTCCTGAAGACAGCCCGTTTCCCACACACAATAAGGCACTAGCCAAATTGCTCATCTATATGTCACATTTTAAAAAAAACCCACACTTTATAGTTAACATTACCAGCTTTTTAATTGAGACATTCATTACCTGCCCTCCTGCCCTTCGCTGCAGACAAACACTAGCAAATGCTGCTGGTGGACAACAGGTTAACCATGAGCCAGAATGTGCCCTCGTGGCCAAGAAAGCCAGTGGCACTCTGGGGTGTATCAAGAAAAGTGTGGCTAGCAGGTCAAGGGAGGTTCTCCTCCCCCTCTACCCTGCAATGGTGAGGCCTCACCTGGCATACCGTGTTGCAGTTCTGGGCTCCCAGGCTCAAGAGGAACAGGGAGCTACTGGGGCATTTCCCATACGATTGGGATCTGTACAGCAAGTCTTCATTGCACTGTGGAGCTTGATACACATAGATTGTTATCGAAGGTACCGGGGACTTGAATTAGGTTTGCACAGTGAAGATTTACCCAGGTGATGGGAAGAAGCAACACAGGAGCTGCCTAATATTTTGGAATCAGTCACTAGCCTGTGACTGATATCACTTCTGAATTGATGCGTCCACGTGATTCGTCAGCTCAGGTGCTGTGCCGCACCACATACCCCCGAGTCTGGAGCCAGCAGAGACAGAGCCCGCTCAGATGTCTCCTAACCAGCAACACAGGTTGCCCTAAAGAAGCTGCTGGAAAACTCTGCTGTTTTGCTTTTTTTTTTCTCCAAATGACTGTGCATATCCTACTGCAGAGCTGTGCATGTGATGCCAACATGACTAGACTAAAGCCTTTGACACTATGGCAGAGGCTGAGAAGGCATTTTGGTTTTCAAGTGTAACACCCGGGTCTTGCTGGATGATCAAAAGACAGGGCCGAGGAAAAAGTAAAAGTTAGTTTTAAGATAATGGGTTAAAAGCCTATAAAACTAAAAAATTCAGTGGCATCTTTTGTGGGTATAGGAGACAAAGTAGGGACGGGGATGGGGGGGGGGAAACAACCCAATAACGTCAATAATTCTGGCCACTACTGCTTTCCTTAGTAAATCAAGCTCTGCTTTTTGAAACAGTGTGATCTTCTACTAGGCATCTTACATCTTCTCACCTTTCCTACATGCACCCTGTGCTAGTAGTATCTCATTTACTACCTTGTAAGATGCTTCGAGCCATAACAGATATAAAAGGGGCTATACAAAGCCAAATTCTATTCTCTCATATCGTAGTTAACTTTCAGATCCCAAATACTGCCGTTGGGTGCGAATGTGAAGCTTTTGCTGCAGCCATTTAGAGTTTCTACCATGTATCTGTGGGGAGAATATGGGCGTTGATGCTTTCAAACAGCTCAAATATTGGGAGGGGGGAAGTACTGTAGCCTTGGAATAATCTTTAAAAAAATGCCTGCATCATACTGTATCCATTTGAAACCCTTAAATGTTCATATCCGTAGCAGTTATGTAGCCAGAGAGGACCTGTAAAGGTCACCTGCTATGGAAAAGAAATTTCCCAGGACAAAAAGGTCTTAAAAAATTTTATTACAGAAATATACTTTTCAGGCCTTAAAACAGATTAAATATATGAGAATTCCTAGAAGTCTATATTGTTCCCCTCAGGGGTGCCAGACTTTATTTACAAAGCCTATATATTGCTATAGCAAGGAGTTTTCATGGATGAAAAGTGCTCAGGGCATAATGATGGATAGGCGGATGGCAGTGAATGGAAAAAAACCCCACATAGAAGCTCCGCCTGGCTGAATGGCATTAAGATTTCCCCATGGGAGTCATATTAGGATGCAAGATTTCTTTTTTTCCCCCCTCTACTGTTTGCTCTAACAATGACAGACACACACACATACATAAATAAATGAAATCACCCATAGCGCTCAATAATTTATTTGCTTCATCCTGGCCATGAATGTGCTGGAATAATAAACCGCTGTTATGGGTGATAGTACAGTTACTACTAGTGATTCTACACTATTGTAGCTTTGAAATAGGATAGCTTAATCTTTGGTTCCTTTGAAAGACCAAAAGCAGTGGACACATACGGCCCTGCTTTTAACTCATAGTTTTTGTTGTTCATATTTCCTGGTATTAACCAGACTGAGCCCCATTTTCAACAGCTATGATCTCGAGGGCAGAAGTAAATCTAGCAGAACAAGGACTTCTAATTCTAAAGATGCTAATGGAAATTACCCACATGTGTGTAAATAATTAATTGTTTTCTTGTTAACAAGCCCAGGTTTTTCATTCTTTGGTTAGTGAACCCAAGGGCCATTTTTTCCATGAGAAATAGAAACATTTAGGATTCTATCTTCCTAGCCCATAACTAATTTATAAGCTCTCATGGTGTCAGGTGCAAAGATTCAAGATTCAATTCGTCACCCCAGGCAATTCTCACTTTAAAAGACAGTGCAGGTATTCTGCAGAAATAAACGAAGGGAGCCATTAATGATGTAAAACCAACAGTAATATCCCTGACAGAGGTCACATCTTTCAAATTCATGGAGACACATCAAGATATAAAACGTCTTTTTGTACTGATCTGGAAAGACCATAAAGCCCTCTAATGATCTCCTACAGGAAAAAAAAAAAAAGGGAAAAAAGAGAGAATGAATACCACGTTTTTCACACTGAACAGTATTGACTACAGCTGGTTGTTTTTTCTTGGTCTGCTTTTTCTCAACTAACTGATTTTGTTGTTGGGTGGGGTTTTTTGGTTGTTTTTTTTTTTTTTTTTTGGTTTTGGTTTCATTTTTTTTACTTTCACCTTTCTCTATTTGATCTAGCATTTCTCAAACCTATATCTCTACAGAAAGATGATGCCACAGAAATAGCATAACAGGAAGAGTCAGACACCTAACTGAAGCAAAAATAAAACCAGGCTTTTTTGTGCCATTTTCCACTTTTTTTCAGCTAAATCTCCACTAACGTAAATATTTACTTTCTGTGTATGTTCAGCCTAATGGCTGCATTGTTAATGACCACAATAGCGCTCAAATAGCTGTGTCTTCTTTTCAATAAAGCTCCACCTGCTCCCCCAATATGTCTCCCTGGGACTGATTCCAGGAGAACATCTTCTCATAGACGAGAAAGGATCTTCTGTGAAAGACGTTCAGTGCTCTGATCATGACCATTAAAAAACCTTCTTGGCTCAGATATACCAGAATCCTGATCAAAACACTGAACCTCTGTCTTTGTTTTCCTTTCTGTAAAATGGAAGCACTGTCTACAGATTTCCTTATACTGAAAAACACCGTGTAAGTGCAAGTTAATTATAGTGTTATTACGTGAATACTTCTGGGAGGATGACTGATTACAGGGATACATCAACACAGTGAAATCTGTGTACAATACAAGATATCATTTTGCTCTTTGAAAGTACTTTGTAAGCACTTCAATGGAAAACTAGTACCACAGAAAAGCTGTTCGCTCATAAGACTTGCAGCCTAAGCATCTCTTTCATGAAAACACTGCTCATACCACTTCACCATATCTTAATATTTTGCTTTGCCTCTTGATTGCGTTGTTTTGAATTCAGTATTTAATCTAAGTAATGCAAAACACCTTTAGAAAAATAATGCCTGTTAACAGTCGAAAATAGGTGCTGCAATTAGATCTTTCTAGAGAAAAATGTGTTATGTATTAGTAAACAAATGTTGCTGTTAACAGTTAATTTCAAACAGCGATTCATTCTTTTAGATGTTTCTTCTGTTTGAAGACCTTTGCACTCTACTTGTGTAAGGATGGTATTTTACTTTTTTAAAATGTAGGACGGTTCTTCAGACTTTAACATTATAATGAAACCGAATTCAGGTCATTAAAGGAGAGATTTATCTCCCTTGTATTTTAAAGGCTGCAGTTATAGGTAATATCTAAGCATGTGAGCTTTTGTTTTAATGGAGAAAGAAATGAACCTCCAGAAGGCACAAATGAAAACACTTACCCATTAGAATTAGCTGTCTAGCCTTTTGATTCATGGTGGTTAGCAGAGATAAATCCCAATTTTTAACAGGTTATCCAGGGTGGATACCAGAAGGAAAGGAATGAGGAGTACTTTAAAACATACTAATAACATGGATTTACTAAAAGACAGAAAGGAGACCAAGCACAGTTCCATCCACTGAAGTTCCAGGGTAGGTAAGACTGAAGCTATAGCCTGCAGTTGGAATAGGCTCCTTCTGGATTTAGAGGGAACAGAATTTCCAGAGCTACTGTCCATAGCTAAAATCCAAGTAAAATATCCAAACTTCAAATACCAAACCCATTTCAAGAATCAACATTTAAAGGTGTAATTTATAAGCAGCTTTATGTTACGTTTTTCAGCCATTAAAAACTGAGTTTTTCTAGGTAAGGTCACGTTACTCATCCAAACAGCCATTTTCAGCTACTACTTGATATCTACAGACTGCAGTAACTTCAGTGGCAGCTGTCAGTACATGTGTAGGGTAAAAAAGATTTTCCCATCAATTTCATTGTGCTTAGGTTAATAAATACTGGTAGTATCTGCATTAATGCAATATGGCAACTGCAGATAGCTGCTGAATTTTTTTGAATGTTTGGCTCCATTAAGATTAAAATTGCTCTTTTTTAGTCTAATAATATTTAAAGTACTGTATGTCAAGGCAATTTCCAACACTCCATATTTCAAGGCATGAAATTCTTATTTTATGACGGTAAACATTCCAGCTTAACTAACCCAAAAGGTTAGCTTTTCACAAAAGGATTCAATACAAATTCTTGCCATTCATCTGAAATTTACAGTATATTCAGAAATAATAAATATGGGTTTGTAATTACATAGAGCACTACTTTCTTAGTCACCCAAGTTGAAGGGAGAAGGATAATTTGTACTACAAACAGAAGCATGAAGTGAACATTTAATACCCAAAAAAATAATCCTCTAAATAAGAGGCCTGACTGATGCTAAAGCCTACAAGGATGGATTGAGCATAATGAAGCCTTTGAGAGGATGTAAGAAATAACAAGGCATTGCTAGGCAAACAGACCAAGGAAGCTTCCTGGGTCTATTCCACTAATAAATTCTCTCTGTTTTGGCAAGAGAGATCTGTAATTTGTAGGTGGTTTTGATCTCAGGGAATCTATCCTTTATTTCTGTAACGAGGGAAGACTTCCTGTGTGGGAGGCTGCAATACCAGTCCCCTGGGTGGAAAGCCAGAGTAGCATCCCATGTTCATGCAGTGACTGGTACTGATTCCAAACACGGTTCATACCTCTCCTCAGAAACCAAGCAGAAAATCACAATGCTATGCCCAAAGATAATAGAAAATATAAGGTCATAAATCGACTCCCTGTTCTCCTCAGTGGTCATTTCCAAAAAACACAAACAGTTTTTTTCTTATTGTTGTCACCAGCAGCTCTCACACCAGCTAGCATGACAGCAAGGATTGAAATTGCACACGGTGTATGTGTTATCTACACTTCTGTAATGCCAGGGAGGTAGAGTTTCTGGTTTAATCAATACAAGAACATCTTCCCACTAAAATCAAACATTTAGTAACAGGATTTTCCTTGTAAAAATAAAAATAAATATACACTGAACTTTTCCATCTATTGTGTGTATTTTGCAGCAGTGAAAGATGTACAGCAAAGAATCAAATGAGGAAAAATTCTAAACATCTCCTAGTCTCACTGGAGCTAGTCCTCAGACAGGCTAGCTTTTGAAAACAATATTTGATAGCATTCGAGGAATTTTAAAACATATCTGTATGCAGAAAGTTGATTTTTACTTGTAAAATAAATTAGCTGCAGACCAGCAAGCCTTTAAACAAAATATCAGGAGACACATTGTTAGGAGAGATGAAGTCCTGCTCAGCAGGTTACTCAACTACAAAGGCATACTTAAATTGTGCTTATCCTGATTCCATGTGGGCTCCTGTGGAGAGATTCCTGGGGCTGGGGACATTTGGAACTAATCAATCAGATAAAACCATCCTCAGTTCTTAAAAAAACACATTCTGTGCTCAACGTGATGTTTGGCACAAATCCGTTATTTAATATCATACCTGAAATAGGTTACAAATTGGCTGAGCTCTGCCCTCTAATGAAGATGCTATGTTACCTCAGGTGTTCTGCAGAAGGCTATGTTTTTAACTAACTTCCCTCATTAGAGCAATTATTAAGGTCTTAGCTTTTACAATGCTATGGAAAACAGCTATTGAGGAACCTGTACTTCCTTGGAAAAAAAAAGTAGATCTCAGGGGTAGGAAGACAGGCACCAATGTCTCATGATGTGCTTCTGGGTAATTAAGATGTTGACTGAGCCTATGTTAATCATGGTCCATCAGACTATGTTTGATTAACATGTAAATTGGTAAACTCTCTTCTGCAAATGCTCTACCATCTGAGCTCTAATTATGGGCCTCAGAACAGACAATAACTGGACTTGTAGTTTGGATTGCTCAGTTGGGGAAATGATTTTCTGGCACACACAAAAGAATTGCGAGGTGTAGCACACATGTATTGTTTTGAACTACACATGAATACACTAGACAAACACAAACACTATAGATATGCACAGACAATGTGTAAGTTTAAAGATATCTCAGCAAAAGGACTTAACCTAAGTGGTACATAATGAAAGGAAAACATTTCCTCCCTCAGATTTTTTTCTCAGAGGCAATACTCCTCTGCCACTTGTGAAGAGAGGTAGCTGCACTTAGAAGTCAGTTTAACTCATATATGAGAGCAGTTATGCCAAATTAGATGACTAGTGTAGAATAGAATGATAGATATCTTGGAAAGAGTTGTTTAGTACAATCTCTTCTAGTCTGAACAGGTATAAACAGAACTTAGAATAACCTTAGGAAAGTATGTCATATTCAGATGACCTACTCTATAATGAGCATGCCCCGTATTTCCTAGACTAGTCCTAGATGTTACCAGCTCAGCATTTTAGCAAGGCCACCTGAATCAGTCCAAAGAGACTTTGTCTCCCCTTGGCTAGGAATTTATCCATAATTTGAATAATTCAGATAAGATCCATTGTTCTCTTTCCTGATTGCAATGCACTACAGTGCCCTAACTTCAGCATTCAAATTAGATGGCTTCAGAAGACAGAACAAAACCACTTTTCCCTTTCCTTCCTGCTTTACTTCTTCCTGCTATTACCATAATGAGCAGGAACACTTTAATTTTGGTCCATAAATAGCTCCTTTTCTTCAAGAGTAGTGATGTAATAGAAAACCCAGCAGTTATTAAAATTGTGGGTAGCTGTCTGTGGACAAGCTAGCTGTGCAAGGATCATCACTGAAGCCAGTGATGATCTAAGTCAAAATGAGCTGTCCAGCTAAGATGGCCTCTCTGTACAGGGGCCTATGCACAGGTGCCTAGCCTCACTTCAGACATCCTGGCAGAGACGCCTCTCCAGAAAGACAACATAAACACATGACCTGTGTCACCTAAGGTACCTTAACACATCCACATTGGCATTAAATGCCTGTGTGTGAGCAACTGAATTGAGCCATAGGTGTTGGCTGTCCTTTGAGCTGAATCACATGTAGACATCTGCACACACATACCCATGTTTTAGGGCCTTTCTGGAACTGAATCCCATCCCACTTGTACTGTACATGCTCCCAGCTTTCACTATATCATTCCCTCAGCATCTACTGACATTTCAAAACCATATTTCAAGACAATTTATTAACTTAGACTACAAAAAGGACTGGAGTACATAAATAGTCTTATAAAAGAGAACAGCACCCAGCACAAAGTATAATATATGGCTTGAAACTGCAAGAAGCAAAAAAGAACAAGGGATGTCTCTTTGTAGGGCACCAGGCAAGTATCAACAGGGTGCATTCTTCTCTTCCACAACCTGGAAGAAAACAGATCACAAAGGGCAATCAGCGATTGCCTAAAGCTGACCCAGTTAAACTCAATAGAAAAAAAAACCCAAGACTTAAATCTGTGATCCAAGTCTGAACACAAGCTACATCCTCATCAACACACCTACTGGGACTACTTTGGGAGACGTGCAGAGGCAGTCAAATTTAGTTGTTCCTTTGTTTGCCACCTGAGAATGCTCTGCAAGCCCTGGGAGTCCTCAAGTCTCAGCTTGCACCACTTCTACAGCTGGTTGTACTGGATAAGAAGGACCAGTGCAGGAAAAAAAAAAAAAAGCTACACACATTTTTCTAATGTAGATGAGTTTTGACTGACAGGTTGACCCTTTGCTTCCTTTACTTAGCACTGAAGTATGATACTCCAGTTCATGGAAGTAAAAATAATCCATCTTTTTCTGTCTGCACGTAATCCAGGAAACTTCAAAAGCTCTTACAGATCTACATAGACATCAGCTAACAATGTGCTGGGCTTGGACAGACCCAGGTATGGTTGGAAGCTATCAGCTCTTTCCCCTTAGGAAATCACTGGTGGTCTTTTCCAAAGCGGCAGCCAAAATACCATTAACATTTCAGTCAAAGTTTTAATTGGATAAGACCACACGTCTCAATAATTTCATTCTGCATCAGCTATGAGACCCTGACAGACAGCATCCTGCCCAGCCTGCCACACCATGTGGGCTGAATTTTAACTTACAATGGACCACAAGTCAATCTCTTAAAGCCTGGAAGTTAATTGTGGTAATGGATACTACTTTTCTAAAAGACTGAAATTTCTAAGATAAAAGTTACCTACTACATCCAAACTGAAGGGACAACATGCTTGTAAATGTTACAGCTCTTCAAAGATGAAGGGATATGAACATACATCACTGAAGCATATTCTTGGAAAATAGTGAACTTTGCAAACTTCAGGCATATATTGTTATCATGTCCCACCATTCTTGTGCTCAAATTGCCCTGCAGATGATCTCCTACTCTGTGTAATTTCTCTCTGTTTACATTGGATCTTAGACCCAAGCAAAACCCAAGCTGTGGAACACGCTGAGCTTCTAATGTGCTGGAGGATGTGCACAACAGAAAGATGTATCAGCAGTTCTTCAGACTTTCAACAGATTTTGAAAATGGCATAGATGTATTTTAAAGACTATGTATCACTTAAATATATATATGACAAAAAGTACTAAGCCTGTTCTATATTTTGTTATTTCATGAGTAAAAATGACAGAAATAGTATCTGAAGTAATTCCACAGCAATTAAAAAAAAACAACAAATGAATGATTACTCTGAAGCAACATTCAAAATCTCTTGTCTCAAGCGGGAAATATATTCTCTAATTACTATCTTATTCCACCAGACTTGACCCCCTGCTGCTTACTGTTTGTAAAATGGCAGCTTCCCATGGGACCCCAGACGTGCTTTCTTCTAGTTAAGGATAAGAAAAGTATTTCTCTTTTACACTGTGTTTAGCGTGACTTATGATGACATTCACTTCAGGTCACTGTTTCTAGGAAGATGGGTAGCCACGAGCTCTAAGCATAAGCTTTGTGAATCCTCTCTGCAGTGATGAACATAGGAAGCGGTTAGTTTCCATAGGAGATGCGCGGTGTTAGCGTGTACCTTTACGGGCCTGTTCAAGCAAAAACTCTTGCAGTGATGCAAGCAAGAGTACAATTAAAAGAATACCAACAAAATCAGCTTGAAAGTAATCTGCAGTGTGCCAACTGCATTTTAATAAATTGCCAGTCATATATATAAGTATGCATGTATGTGGTGTAGAAAACACGCTACTACTTTTTCTTTTCTTTCCTATATATGTTCAGATGTGTGACATCTGGACTTGCAAAAGCTTGCCAAAAATAAAATAAATAAAAAGAAAATATCACTCAGTTGCAGCACAGAACCAGTGTGGCAGCTCCAACCTTACAGTTTCTTTTACAGAATTATGTATGTGTATGTATTACACTTTTCATCTGCCTAAACCTTTCAGTTGTGACAAATAGCTGGTAGCTAACGACTGCTGGGATATCTTTAGATTGCTCTCATTTTATGAGTAAATGTTATTTGTGTTTATACATGTTTCACTCTACCTTTGGAATTCATTTTGTTCCACTTTAACTTCATGAAAGATATTTGTAGGAAAGATTTACTTCTTTATGCATAAATGTGATATTCATTTACAATTAGAGGCCATGTAAGAGTATATTTACTTCTGCTTTATAAAGAAATTGATAGGAAAGCCACTTTTCTGTTTCAGACAGTTTATTTTAGGGATCTCTTCCAAAACTTCAGTGTAGTTCTTTTACCATCTACATGTATAGGTATCAGCTTTGAGTTCTTTTAAGTCACATGCACATTTTTTCTTCAAAACCATGTTTTGAAATCCAGAATTCATGAAAATCAGGAAAGAAGTAGCAGTAAATAGATTTCTTTTTCTCTCTCTGTAATATGAAGGATGCTACTGAACAGTTCAGAAATGCTGAAGGAGAGTAATTTGTCCATTAGAGAAGTTAGGATCCTAAACTGGTCTATCAATAAGCAGGGAATACATCCTGCCTTGGTTTCTTGCAATGAAACCAAGGATGTAAAAGTAATAAACACCGCATGCTGGAGATACTGTACCTTTCTCTACAGAAAACCAGGAGGAGGCTAACCTGACATATTAGGTTTTTGTCATTTGCCAGAACTGACAGTTATTACTAAGGCTGGGGGGTGTGAACAGATACATGATGAAGACCACACTAAATTAACTTCTGTTCTCAACGGGGGGAGTAACTCATAGCCGTGGTGGCATTTCAAGGGTCATGGCCATGTCTAGTGGTGTAGCACGAAGGGATGAATTATGTTTCCCGCGTTTCTAAAACTGTTAATAAGCTGAAGGGAGAGAACTTTTCATCATTCTTCTTGAAATACTGCTGTCAATAGTCCACCGCATAGTTATATTAAATCAGTGAACTTGTCTATCCTTGGGCACCTCTAACAAATCTCATTAGTGGTTGTTTTAATGGAGATTTTTGTTTTTAAGCCAAAAGAGAACCATAGTAACTGTGCACTTCCTGAGCCATTTCATTCATGAATGGGAAATGAGTCTCTAAATCTTTACTCACATGAGTAACCGCATTGATATCCTTGGGCCTTCCATTATTAAGAGCTAGAACTGTGAGTATAAATTTGCAGGATTTGGATGTGGCACTTCATTACTTCATAAGAGTGAAATTTGTAGCTGAAACCAATAGTTAAGCATGTGAGGCATATAAAAGATACACATACTTTCACGGAGGTCTGATTGCAATGCATGTCTCAATTTTGTTTCAGCATCAACAAATAAGCATATTATTGTAAAAAGACATACAGACTAGAGGCAGTAATTACAAAGACACATTTTAGACAGACATTCTACTCTCAATAGGGGAGTTGGGAATAGTCCACCAGAAAGAACGAACTAAGAGTGAAAAAGGTCAACGCTTCTTGAAAAACTAACATACTAAGTCACAGACCAAGTTTCTGGTTCTCTGTCAATCAGTAGCGTAACTGTTGTCAGTCATTCCCCCTTACCTTGTTTGCGATTTTTGAATGGCCACAAAAGAAACTTTTGTTGGTAATTATGGTCTTTACAATTCTTCTGAGTCACAGGCAGGATTTTCATAGCCTGCCTGTGGGACAGACATGGTATGCCCCAAGCTGCGCTCACGTATGTCCAACCAATTCAAGCTAAAGTTTCCCACGATGATATGAAAGGAAATAAAAGACTCTGACAAACACAAGTCACCATTCTAAAAATAACAAGAAGAGGGGAAAGGGACAGGATAGCCAGGATCTTCTGGTTTCCTTCTCCCCACCCCCCACCCCCCCGAGAGAATAAATGTTACCTCGCTCTTTGGAAGGGTACGGTTAGACAGGATATGCACCTGTGCATCTTGAATCTTCTGAAAGGGTATTTGTGTTCTCTGCCTAGCCACATGCTTCCTATTACAGTGATCAGGAGCATTCTGCTAAAAATTAGTGCCAAGAACTAATGCTCCTTCGTTTATTTTTTTATTAATTACAGAGCTCCCCTAGGATTTTTTTCCTTCCCCCCAATATTTCCACCTTCCACAGATACATTTTTGTTTTGTTTTCTTTGGCTATCAGTTCAAGTGACCTATCTTGTCCCTGCTGAAAATGCAAAGATTTGCGAGGAGAGGTTCTCACACAAAACCCAGTTTTGGAGTTGATCCAGCAGAGTGACAAATCTGATAACATCAAAGGCAGAACATCTGAAACTGGGATTTCAGCAGAACAGCTTTTTCAAAAAATTGCAGCCTCCATAAATTCACCCATTTCTAAGCAGCCAAGCCCCGTGTATTTGCTTATTTTCCTAGCTCCGCCGAAGGAAAGGCTGAAACAACTTTGGAAAAATAACAGCAAAGTTGTTCCACGGAAACCAGCCCCTCTACTGTAAACAGTGCCTCTCCCCAAACTATGCAGCTGCACAAAGCACAGACAATGCAGGGGACCCTCAACATCATTAACCAACTTCCCTTCCTCGCCCAACAGCCACTTCGATAAAGCAATTACAATAGCATCGTGGAACAGTAGAACAAGGGAGAAGAAAAAAACCAAATAACCTTACCAGGTTCTCCTACAGTATATAGCTGAAAGGAAAACAAAACCCCCAGCTGCCGTATTGCATGCAATTGGTCTCCCAGAATGAATTGGCTGAAAGAACTATGAAAGGCTAAAGTCTTTTCGGCCCCTCTGTTCAGCCTCTCTTCAGCTCCCTCTCTCCGAGCCTCCTCACAAAGCCATTCTCCTACTCCCTAATCCTCGCACAGGAAAAAGCAGCACGCACCAAATGACTTCAGCAGAAGCGATTCTCCCGGGAGGGGTGGGGGAAGAGATGCTGCTGCCACTTAGCTTCCCCCCTCCCCGCTCCCTCCCCGCCCCGCAGCCATCCTCGGGGAGGGTATCCAAACAAGCTTTGCAGGGCACTTGGGCAGCACGCCCCGAACACAGACAGCGCATCAGGACAAGGCACAGAAAAGTGCACATCTCCATTCATCACCCTCTCAGCCGCTAATTTCTGCAATGAGCACACCCTTGGGTACTTGTGAGAGTTCCCCGCGTGCATCTTGGTTCTCCCTCACTGAAGTAGTCAGTGGGGTTTTTTTGTTGTTGTTCTTTTAAAATTAGCTACGTGACATTCCTACAGCTATTGTTGGGCCTCAGATGTTTCTTTTTAATGAAGAACTTGAATATGAACCTTAAATACCACAAACAGCAAAATAACAACGAAGATGTTCCCCTGGAAAATCAATAATAAAAAGTGTAAGGAAAAAAGAGCCCAACAGACAAGAAATCAATAGCACTGGGAATCACCAAATTAAAAGCTATATAAAAAAAATAATTGATGCCTCCCTGAATGCTTTTGATAGCGAAAATCAGAACAAACAATTGCATTTTTCACAACAAAAGGTGACTTCTGTCTACGTTCCCAGTTTATGTAGAAAGAGACAGCAATTTATTCATATAATTTGCCTTGAAAGCATGCCACAGATAGTGAGATAACATCCCCTGCACACTCTCTGGTTTTCCAGAAAGCATTAAATCTTTGTTAAAGTGCTGTTGTATTAGTTTTTAATGCAAGTTTTACCTCTCTGTGAGACGTGGAAACTCAGAAACAGACAGCTGCCACAAAGTAAATCAAAGACCTAGAAAAGCAGTTGGCATAATTTCACATCTTAAATGATGTCTGTGAGCCTTCCAGTAATAATTTATAAGGAGACTTCCTCCTGCTTGTTCCTCTGCTCAGCAGCATGCTGTTTCAGCCTTTCAAACAAAATAAATAGACTTCAAACCACCAGCTCCACACACACTAACACTTACCAATGCTATTTCAACCTGACACAAACTGACTTTGTTCCTCTGTGACCCTGGACAGAAAACTGAGGTGACAGTTTGATGGATGAGATCTTTTTTCACAATATGGGTTGTGACTTCATGGCTCTGTCTCCCCATTATTGCTTAGCTGAAGGAGGAGACAAGAGCAGAGGAGGATCTTTCACCATACAGAACCATTTTAACAATGAAAATGAACCAAACATGTATGATAAATACCTGGAACACCGTTTTCCTACTTCAAAATCAGCAAGTTGGGGGAATCCCTTTCCGCTTTTGTTGGGGTTAGGGTATAAGCGGGTGGGAAGAGGCTCCAAGGAGAGAAATGAGTCCCTATGGTTTACTCTAAATGGCATTTTAATTTAAGAAAATGGCACTATCAGCAGAGAACAAAGGAAGGAAGAAAGGAAAGAAAAATTCTGTTTGGTTTATGACCAAACACTCAGACTGAATTTTGTGAACTCTTAACTAGGCTGATTTAATTACTTATGTAATCAGGAATCCTGGACAGTTCTTTACAAGACAAAACCTCACTGCAATCATTTAAGGAAAACAATTACAGTCTAATATTGATTACCTAAAAATTATTAGAAAATATCAAAGAAATCATAACTATCTATATAAATTGGTCTGCAAATTCAGTATTTTGAATGCAGTTTCTCTGATAAAAGTTCTGAAGTCTTTTTACAAGATTAGCGTATTTAATGTAAAAAAGTGCAGAAGTCTCTGTGAAGAAATTGAAATGACTTGAAACTTTCCATGAAAAAATTGAAAAAAGGAAGATAGGGAATGAATGAACTCTCTGAAATGTCAGGCTCCACCTCCATGGGCTTAAGGTCATGAACAGACACACTATCATTTTAAGTCAGCCTCTTATTTCCTTAGAGAGGAACACAGGTAGCTAATATCTTTATGTCTGTATTTCCAGTTGTTCATCTAATCAGATGGGTTCATTGTGGTAATGCTGGAGTATGTCACATAGATGCCTACATGCCCAAGAGTTGGGCTACTGAGGAACATCAAAACAAACAGCAGTTGGATCAATCAGTTCACATTGAGGTGGCTCAGGTGGATCTGTACTGACAATGTAAGGGATAATTACTTACTCATATATTACTCATGGGCTCTTTGGGCCCATGACTCCTCAGATCATCAAGGAAGAGATGCAGCATATAGATAGGCTCGTGATCAAGACATGGATTTGACCATGGATACAATTGCACAGGTTATCCATCAACATAAAACATGATGCAATCAAACAAGCTGAGCAGTTAAAGACTCTCTGGTATGGAGGATGATGGCTGAAATATAATTATGGGGAGGCCCAGCTGTGGTGGGCTGACCCTCTCTAGATACCAGGTGCCCACCAAAACCACTCTATCACTCCTCTCCTCATCTGGACAGGGGAGATCATAATATGATGACAGGTTTGTGTTTTTTTTCATTCCTAAGTATGTTATCCCAGAGGCAGTACCACCATTGCTGGTGGTATTGGCCTTGGCCAGTGGTGGGTCCATCTTGGAGTAGCTGGCACTGGCTCTATAGACAGGGGGGAAGCTTCTAGCAGCTTCTCACAGAAGCCACCCCTGTAGCCCCCCTACAAGTAAAACCTTGCCATGCAAACTGAATACAATTATACAGAATAAGGGATGGATGTCGTACTGGTTTAGGTCGGGATAATTTTCTTCCTAGCAGCAGGTATAGTGCTGTGGTTTTGATTTACCATGAGACTAATGCTGATAACACACTGACATTTTGGTTGTTGCCAGGCAGTGTCTACATATGGCCAGGGGCTTCTCCGTTTCTCATACCGCCCTGCCAGTGAGGAGTCTGAGTGTGCACAAGAAGCTGGGAGGGGGCAAGGCCAGGACAGCTGACCCAAAATGGCCAAAGGGATATTCCATACCATATGACATCATGCTTGGTATATAACTTGGGGAGGCTGGCCATGGGCCACAGCTTGTGAACTAGCTGGGCATAGGGAGTCTGTGAGTGGTGAGCCATTGGGTTATGAGGCACCTGTTTTATTATTTATCTTGACCTCAACCCATGAGTTTTACCTTCCTGTCATGTGTCCACATCATGTGTTGTCATCTGCCATCCCAGTGTTGGGGCAGGGAGTGAACAAACAGCTGTGCAGTTATTTTAGCTGCCCCTAACCACAACAGCGTCTCTAATTTTGTGGGTGGATACTGAGGCCAAATGACCTGTTCCAAGGAAGCTTTGGGCAGGAAGCCAAGTCTCTGCTGTTTCACACTACTGCACTTCATCTCCAGTGATCCCCAAGCTCAGAAAGATGGTTTATTACAACTAGCCTACCCTATCAAGTTCTTAGATATTTTGTATTTGTTATCACAGAAATTATGTTATTGCTTCTAGTTTTAGAGAGAATTATGAATATTAAACCCCAAAATATATACAAAGGCTCTCCAGTATCAAAATGGTATCATAAATATATGGAAATCCTACTCATTTTTCCAGATTACTATTGTCTTTCCAAAAAATGTAATTTTGTTTTGGATGAAGGTGTTTATGCGCTTTCATATTCATGAATATTTTTCTTCCCATCGAATTTCTGTGAGGTAGTACCCAACTCATGATAATACTGAAAGGTTATCCAACAGAAGTCAGAGATTCCTGATATCCAAAGAAGCAATTTCTGACAGATTAATACAGATGAATACCTGCAGTTATGTTGTTTCATAAATCCAACTTAAATTGTTAAAGTATTTTTGATTCTGAGAACCACCTTTGAATTGCACTCTTGCTTCAGGTGACCCCACTCTGAGATTTAGATGGGGCTCTAGCATGGTAAAAGTCATGCGGTGTGAATTTCACCTCTTAAAAAGGAATTTTAAGGGATGCACTTGTGAAACACTTATATCCCAATTACAGTTGCTAAATTGCTGTCATTGCTTCTTTGCCTCTAATGGTGCCAGAGCATTCCCACTGGAAAGCAGGAAGCACATTAAATCTTTTGGAAAGGCTAAGACCTCTTCACAGACCACTTCATATAAATAACATCTAAATAACGAGAAGTTCATAGCATCTAGCATGTAGTTAACTATGATACACAGAAGAAAGAAGAGCTCTACCTGTGAAGCTTGAAAAGTGTAGCCAGCCACATACTTGGAAGCCAGTTAAAATAAGTTTGCATGTGTGTGTGGGGGGAGGTGGGGAATAATAAATAAATCTCACAATAGGACATATGACTGGGAGCAAGAGGCACTGAAGAATTGGAAGAGCTCATTTTTCTCATTCTTGTAGCCAAATGTAACTTTCAGACTAACCACAAGTACCTTAAGGAAGTCTGAGCCTTAGGAAGCACCAGCCGGTTTACACACTCTCCTACATAGTTTTTTTCCTCTTCTTGCTCACAATTATGTCCTCTTTTAGCTGTATCATCTGTCAAAACCACCATTATTGCATAGCATGCACTGTTTTCTTTATTCCTTGGATTAACAAAAAGCGTAAAGCAGAATCATCTGGACAATAGCCCTGCATTTTTAATAGCAGTTGTAAGTGCATTTTAAATAATCCGGTCTGCAAGCAGAGTGGTGCAGGCAATTGCACTGGAAAAGACTCCAGCAAAAGTAAACTTTAAAGGTTGCAAAGCTCTTTGAGAATTGCTGGTGTGACTGATTAGCGCAATCCACCGCAGCTCTTTGGCTTTGTTCCCTTACCTCCTCCTGGAAGAAACACCTCCTAGCAATTCCTAAAGGCAACGTAGAAAATGGAGGCAGGGCATCTTTACAATCAGAAGGAAATGTACATCTTAGGGGCACACAAATGATCAAATGATTAAATGTCAGAAGAAGATGCCTAAGTTCCAGAACTTATCAGTAGGTGCCCCAGAGCGAACACCTCTTAACCAACTCTTTAACACAGTCAATTAATATTAAAATTTTACCACACAAAGGTAAGGCTACTTAATGACCTACGCTCAGCCAGCCTATAACATATGTACATTGAATTTCAGGGATATTCTTTAGCGATGTCACAGGACCTGCCTTCGGAGAACATGACGTAGTAGCGATTCTGCAAGCTGGAAGAGGAGAAACCAGGTGCAAGGAGGAAGGACAACTAGTAGTAAGGAGGGAAGAACACAGTAGAAAAAGATAGTCAGATAAAAGGAAAAGAAATAAAGAAATTCAGATTATTAGGGAGAGTCACCCCAGCAAGAATGTTCGTTACTCAAGTCAGAGTTTCACTTTGACAAATAGCATTTCCTTCAGGCTCAGCCTAAACCCACTATCTCTCTGCTTTTGTGTCCGAGCTGGATGAAAGTAAGGATTCAGCAGTGCAGCTGGGTTTACATTAGGAGAGTACGTGTGAAACTGAGAATATCTGGCTTGGAACTTCAAAGCACGTCAGTCGACGCTGGTGCACCTCGCCTGTGAGCTTCGGTAAATATGTCAGTCGTCTTAAAGCTTGATAGAAGAATAAAACAAAACTGCAAATGGAAAGACCAGCCTGTGACTTGTAAAAAAAAAGTTAAATCTTCATCCTTCCTCCATCCAAAAGCTGTAGAGAATGAGAATGACGCTGCTTGCTATAAACTGGACAGAAGCATTCAAATATCTTTTCAGAGGCTTTGAGTTCCATGCCATGCTGGTCAGAAAGGAGCCAATGTTGTTGATTTGGACCGTGGGGTAACTGCTCCTGGGAAGCCATGAAAAACACCCATAATCCAACCCATTCTCTGCAGCCCTCTACACCAGCCTGGGGATGAGTGGGCAGCCTGGGATCAGAAACACCCTTTAAGTTTTTTAATTGCTCAGATACTGTCACAACTGCACTACAGACAGGATGATGGTATCACACGGACAGACACGGGCATTGAGAAGACTAAAAGGCTTTTGAAAGCCATCAAAATGTTTGTAACCCCTTCAGTATTTAAAGACAAACATCTGCATAGAAAATTCCTAGGCTTGAAGCCTCAGGCTGTAAAGTTTTTTGGAGGAGACACGTATATTTTCCCTGTGGTTCATAGGTTTGCAGCACAGTTGGAATTCCAATTTTTGGATATTGCTACAGTGAAAAAGATATGCAGACTGGTTTACATAGTGGTGGTATTGCCCATTTTTACAAATCAAAGAAAAATTAATACAGTTAACTTGGGTGTATTTGGAAAGAGGGAGGAGAAGTAAAGAATGAAGTGGCATACTGACATATGGTGTAAATAGCTTATGGGAAACCACCCTCCAAACTACTGCAAACACAGGCATCACGTCGTGTGACAGTTACTCAGACTCCATACAAGAAATCTACTTATATGAGAAAGAATTTGTAGTACTGAGCTGTAACATAAGCACTGCTGCAGATTTACCCCCTCATTAAAGATTCCTCCTAGGAGTTATCATCACATTCACATGACAAGAAAAAATAACATATAGCTTTATCTGGATATTATCCAATAATGTATGCAAGGAAAGCAGTGGAATATTAGGTGTGAGAAATGCCTGAGTTAATACCATGCACTGCTCTTGCTGTGAGGAAAATGTGGCATTTTTTCTACTTGTTCAGGATACTGTAAGATAAAACTGTGCCTATCCAGGACAGATTTCAGCATATACAGAGTGGGTAGAGGATTCAGAAAGCAATAATATGGCCTCAAACTGGAATAACAAGGGGAGGAACTTGGAAAAACAGCTTTGCAAGGCTAGAGAAACACATAAGTAAGTGAAGACCCCATTTTCCTGGTTGAGTCTACACTAAGCTCTCAGTCCAGGCACACCAAGCACCATGTGCCTTGGCAACAGTCACCATCTCTCATTCACTCCAGCTCCAGTGCTCCAGCTGAGGCTTGTAAGATGAGACAGAGGAGAGCAAGCCTGATGGTTGAAGCATCAGAGAAACCTCCGCTCACCATGGAGGGGAGACCCAAGAGGAATCAGCAAGTACAAATAACCCAGGAAATAATTTCTGACCACGTTAAAACTTTAAGGGTAGCTTCTTTTAGATCTCATTCATATGGATTTAAAAAAAAATGAAATTACCTAAAATTTAGTTTGGGCATTAATAATCAGTCATTTTAAGTCATTCTTTTGTTCAAGCTTCTCTAATCAGATTATTCTCCATTTTTCCCTTTCTAATTTCCATGCCACATTAATTTTGTGGGTTTAAATTCAACAGAAGAATTTATATCTCTCTCATATCAGTTTATTGATCCGATTCAGTGACTTCAATGAAGTCAGAAATGCACTTAAATATACACACACACAGAGGTTTCCTTCCACTTAATTCCATTAAAACAAAATTTTTATTATGAACTACATAAACTTTGTCCTAAAGCCAAACCTAACCTGACTGTAATAAAGGGATAACCACCGAAGTATTTGCTTTTCCAATAGCAATTGTCCATAACATAGAGGTGCTACGGAAAAGGCTGGAGTACAACCTCTGCAGCATCAGCAAAACAAGCACTCTTTCCCTGTGGCAGCTGTAGTGATGCCGGCAGGTATTTTTGCAACCCAGCTTTTTCCTAACAATGACTGAATCCCATACATGTGTTAAGTGTGATCCCGCTCTTACAATCCCTTGGGAGCAGGGCTTGATAGTTTCTGCATAGCTGCTTCTGGAACTGGCAGTCCTGACTCCCAAGTAAATGTACCTGCTTGTGAAATTGCAGTGAATCAGACTTGGGGAAAAGGGGGGGAGAAGAAGTAAAAAAATAATATAATATGGATTTGCACTTTGAAATGTGACCCTGGTAGGAAAATAACTCCAAAGGCCCATGGCTGCATTTTCCCGTGTAACTTCGAAAGAGGAGAGGCTCCCTCCTATGGTTAAACGGTGTAAAACTGGGAGCACCATCATGAGTTTGGATGCTTCAGATAGTCACTCAGGAGGTATACTTGCCAGCCTATCTCCTTAGGAAAGAAAACTATATAAAAAAACCCAAAACAACCCGCTATTACACGTGCAAGACATCTAGAAGATGGGTCAGACCCCCCCACCCCCCAGTATTATAATACTGTCTAACAATGGCAATATAATGTAATAAGCTTTCATTTGAAAGCTTAGTACCAGCCACAGATGTTCATACCTCCCCCCAAGACATTCTTTGAAAAATGCTTTGTTAGGATTTTGTAATATTTTAACAGGTGAAATGTCATGCCAGGCAGAGAAGGGCCACCTTCCTGGAATAAATATTAGGTAGACACAAAAATGAAGATGTGCTGCATAAAATAACCAAATGCATTTAACATTGCATCAAAATCAAGAGGCGCGTGAAGTTTACTAAATGAAGTGTAACACCAGAAACAAACAGATCATATGATTTGATCCCTACTTATTACTTTTTTCCGAGCTTTTATGTTTTATTTTCTTGCACTGTAAAGCAAGACTCTGAAACTAAAAACCTTGAGTTAATGGACTGAAGGATTCAGAAACAACACAATTTATCTAGAGGAATTAGCATTTGTATCCTGGGTCCCATAATGCCACTTGCCTAAAGAGCACAGGCATGCAAGGAATGGGGAAAAATGATTAAGTCAATATTCAGTTGTTCATTTTTGACTTGAAACAGATTGTGGTTTTTAAATTTCCTTTATTACAATTACAGCAAGTAAGCTCTTTCACCAACTCTCTCTGGGCTGCTCAGTTTACATTCAAGCCTACCAGACCTAAAATGAGTTGTCAAGTATTCTTGGTTTCCATTGTGTAGGTCCCTTCCAACTCGGTATATTCTATGTTTCTATTACATTAAAAAAAAAAAAAAAAAAGAAAAGAAAAATAAAAGTATCATGAAGAGTCTGCTTGGAGAAATAATATTGTTTCCTCAAAACTAGTCGTGCATTGTTTTGCAACCAGAAAAAGGCACAGTGGCTAAAAAATGTTTTCCTTTAGCTAATTTCCCATTTTAAAAGGTTCTAATCTTGTTTTTTTCATTTGTTCTGTTTCAGTCTCAATACCTGGGAGTCCAACAGAATATGTGACCAAGTACAATAAACAACCTCTTTACTGCTCAAATTTTATTACGGTACACTCAACACCTGCACCGGCATCCTTTTCATTAATGGGCTACAATAAATGTTTATATAACTGCCGAGAGAGTTTATTAATGGGAACAAAAATTCTAGGAGATAGATCATCCTTTGCAGCAATTAAGCTCTACAATAAAATGTAGCCCAACACGTACACTGTGTAATCTGAGGCATCTTAGATTAGTGAAACGGGGGATATAAAATCAACCCTCATCACGTGGTAAGCAATCCTGTTTGTCCTACATACCAGCTTCTCATGGAGAATTTAAACAATTGCTGCTTTTATGAATAAAGAAAAGGACAGCTTTAGTTTTCTTATAAATATTCAATTCATCTGCAACTGAACTTCAAATTTGATTTGAATTTTGACACGCCAACAATCATAGGGCTTTCTGAGGGCATTAAGGGTCCATTCCAACTCCACCTGAACCCAGAAGGATGATACGGACTGACTTCCATGTCAGCTGTGTTGAACTGAGAAGACCAGACTTTAAGCCACAGAGTCAGTCTTCCCTGGGTCACCACCAAATTTTCTCAAGTGTCCAGTTGGCACTGGGGCCTGTTCCTAGGCTGGCATGAGTAATTCTAGCAAAAACAACTGGGGTGCACAGTGTCAGCTAGTTTTTTAATCAGTTGTCAGTATCTCAAGCTCATCTCAAAAGTGACTTACTGGAGTGAGTCCAGTGGAGCACCACAAAGATGATTAAAGGACTGGAGCATCTCTCCTGTGAGGAAAGGTTGGGAGAGCTGGGTTTGTTCAGCCTGGAGATTAATAGGTTCAGGGGGATCTTATTAATAGATACAAATACCTGAAGGGAGGGTGTAAAGAGGATGGAGCCAGAAGTGCCCAGTGACAGACTACCAGAGGCAACGGGCACAACCTGAAACACAGGAGGTTCCCTCTGAACAAAAGGAAACACTTTTTCACTGTGAGGGTGATCAGGCACTGGTGCAGGTTACCCAGTGAGGTTGTGGAGTCTCCATCTTTGGAGATATGAAAAGCTGTTTGGACACAGTCCTGGAAAACTAGCTCTAGGTTGCCCTGCTTGAGCAGGTCAGGTTGGACCAGAGGAGCTCCAGAGGCATCTTCCAACCTCAACCACCCTGTGATTCCATGAGTAAGAAACAAAACAACACAATAGAAACTGAAACACATAAGCAGCCCTCGCTATTTCAGATTTTTATATACATTTATTTACACATAAATGAATGTTATATGAGAATAGTCACAATGAGATTGCAGCCTTGAAGAATATAAAAAATAAATCACAAAATCCTTGAGAGGATTGGGCTTGAAAAAGTAATTGCCAGCAGTAGCCAGGCACTTCATATTTCACATGTAGCATGTAAAACAATTTTGCAAGCCATCTCCATCTCCATCCGTTTACTCTGCCATTGCACTGTTAAATTATTTAAAACCACATTCTTCTTCAAGGCCAGGTATAAGCTGATATTTTATTAAAATACAGAATAGGATAGATACATAAATCTAGCCAATTGCATTAGCCTCTGTTAGGAAAATTTTCACTCAACAACATCTTGACTATTTCTCTAACTCTTTTTTAAGCTGCTACATCTTTTTCTTTTTTTTTCACCTTGCTGAACAGATTCTCCCAAGTCTCTGTGTGAGAGAAGATGTTGAAGAGATGTGAAAAGTTACAGAGAGCTGTTCTGGGTCACAATAACTCCAAGAAATAACCTGTTGGATAGAAGCTTTCAGATCCAGAAGTACATGGCACTAGATTTCAATGCCTTTCAGTCCTTCCATGCCCTCTCTTACTCAAGGACGTGGAAGAGAAACTAATCTTCAGACTGTGAATCTCCTCTGAGTCAAATGCAGTCTGAACTGTTGTACAATGCATACTGTGTCAGGAAGAAGTAACAACGTTTTAAGTATTGGACACTGGAAATATCCAATTTTCTGTAATGCAAGTAATTGACTTGCTTCCCATATGATGAGGTAATGGAAACAATATATACATAAAACATGCAATATGTGTTGGTTTTCAGTTCTGTGTCATTTCAACCCACGCAGCAACCACTTGGTAGGACTAACTCAAGGACAGGACAGGATGCCACATCTCTCACTCATACAAGTAATTCCACTGAATTCAACAAAATTAGTCGAGTTAATCTAGATTTATCACACAATAATGTTTCTAATTCCACAAATTTACCTTTATCAATAATTTAGCCTTTTTTTTTTCTAATGATGAACTACACCAACATTTTTTTCTCTGCCTATATGGATTTATTATGCACATACATATATATATATATGTGCATACACATCACTGAAACTACATACTCTGAATCACAGCAGAGTAAGTGTCCCTTTATTTTTCTTTTAATTGCCAGAGAAGCCTGACTGCATGCTTCTATTTTTCTCTCTTCTGGGATCTCACAGAGCTTTTAAAACAAGTGAAGTCTTGAATATGCACCCTATTTAAATAAGAATGGAGCTGAATATTCCCTTTGGCGGCAGCGGTGCCTCCAAAGACAAATGTTTTTCTCCCATTACCATCTCTGTTGCCGACAGCCGCGCTCTGAGCCCTGCACTCCGGCTGGGAGTCCGCTGAGCCCATTTCAGCTGGGCTGGCAGGGGTCACGCTCCCCGAGGGAGGAGGTCAGCCCCGTGGCCTGGGAGCAGGGGGCAGGGGAGCCGGAGGGTGACCCCACACACCACGCATTGTGCTGGGAGGTTGGAAGTCAGCCCCGCTTATGCTGGATCACGCAGCGAACAAGCCCGACGCGTCTGACAGCCGGAGGTCCCTTTCCATCACGGGGATCCTTTCACAGGGGCAAGCCTTTTCTCTGCGTGTTTCTGTCATTCCAATAGTGGCTGTGACAACGAGAGTGGCTCACAGGCAGTATTTTTGGGGTACTGATGAACACGTTTTTTTAAAGAGCATGGGAAGAAGAGAAATAATCACAGGTAGCTTGCCATTAACACAAAACACAATCTCACAATATGTGATGACGCTCCTTACAAATAAGCAGCGTGTGACAGCAGAAAGGATATTGTGCAGAGAGAGACTAGACATTAATACACCACACTGAAGTTTGCACTCCACCTATATTGCTATTGTGTGCTTCCACTGTGACCTTGGGTAATCCTGAGCTCACTGTTCTTTCCTTACCTGTCCTTATAATGGAGATACTGTTCCCTCAAAAGATAAGCATTGTTAGGAAAGGGCCATTAAACTTTGTAAGATACCCAGTTATGCTGTGGAGGAGTATCATAAAAAAGCCTTTGAGTCTATAAATAAAAGATATATACAAGAGATTACACTACAAGGTCTATAGCTCACAGATACACCTTAGTATTTTTATTTTCTTGTTTTTGGATTATTTGAAGGAAATAATCATGAAGGTACTAGCCATATTATTGGTATTATAATAAATACATTGGTGGGTCTCAATGTTTCCAGTCTTCAGAATTATTTAGCACTTTTATTGTCCCACCAGAGAAGTTAATAGTATCTTTCAGAAATTATTTATATACTACTAGTCAAGGAAAGTATCAAAAAAGCTGTTTGTTGGTGTGTTCCTTTTACTGCTGATCTCTTCACAGAATGAATAGAAATAACCATAAATCAGAAGAGAGATTTATAGCATCTAGAAATTATCTAGTCGTTTTGCCTATGCAGAATTTCATTTTTAAAGGATTCACTTACGATTTAATAAGACATTCCAATCACATTCAACAAATCATACTGTCTCCAGTAACAGAGAAAGGCGACGTGTCAAACAGCCTGATAGACGGAGCCAGCGTTCGCCAAACCTTTGCAATACACCAGATGTGCTCGTCAGTTTCTCCATACAGACGGGCCCAGTACTGCCAGCTTCCAGACAAACATCACCTCAAAGCACTGCAAAGAAAAGTCTGGGAGGGGTGAGCAGACACGCACACGCTAAGAACACGCCTGAGAGCCAACTGATAAAATCTCAGCTATGGGAAAACCGGCTGGAAGCCTTATTGTTGCAGCCCATGGGGAGAGGATGACATTCTGTGCCAAAGTGGGCACGCATTCCTGCACGCATGGACATCCTGAAGCAGCATTAGCTACTTGGCTGCAGCAGTCTCCTTGTGTTCAATCAGTTGTTGATCTACACCGCGAAAGTCTGCAGGGCTCATGGTTACCTGGTGTGTGAGTACAGCGCTATTTCTACACCAAGTAGCTCTAGGCCGCCTTAGCCTACAACCCCTGTTGTATCCCCAACTTTGGTGAGGGAAACCAAAACCAAGACTAATCTTTTCCTTTCTTCCCCTTTGCCATTCTCCTTCAAGAGCCAACACCTCCATGGCCACAGAGCGTGCATTAGGTCAAAGTTTCCAGTGAGTAGACCTTTTAAGTTGTAGAGCAGGGATTTGGGTTAAATACAGTAAGGCTGTAAAATCCTTAGATCCTTGGTTTTAAGCTGTGAAAGACTGTCATCTGCCATGCTGGTTCAGTGCCTGAACTAATGCACTTTTCAAGTACAACATAATATAAAGATAACAGTGTATAATGTAGTATAATAGTATGCATAATAAAATGAAACACTAAAATTAGAGCCAAAACTGACATTTGAGTGGGTAACAGAAAGAGGTAGATATTGGGTGTACATTCTCCCCTTTTGCAAAAAAGCACCGTGGGAAGAGACGTGTACCTATTATTCCTATTAGATTTGTGTCACTGACAGTGACTACAAAGGGAAAAGGGCCAGTAAATTCAATCCGTGCTCTCAACAGATATATCAAATTATATTATATGAAGCATGGATGATGTGGGGTGGTGAGAGGGAAATCAGTGTGCAATGTCTGCTTTTCCCAAACCCTTGGCAGTTGCTCAAATGGAAAAAAATTACCCTTTACGACTAGAACAGATCATCTGTGAGCAAATAGTAGCTCTGCTGCATAGAAATAGTTAGGAATTTGGGACACTGAATGTTTTTCATAAGTTAATTATTCTTCCAAAATTTTGATTCAAAAAGAGAAACATTCCATGAAAATCTCCAGCTTGGAGTTTGGAATCTGAATCTCCTCAACTGAAATGACCATCATATGGACAAGCTATTTGGGGGTTGAAATCTTGGGGTTTTTTTTTCCCCTTCTGGGGAACAGCCTTAAAAAACTTTTTTTTTTTTTTTTTTAAACCCTGAAAACTTTAATGGGATGGGAAAATTGTTTCCTGCCCAGCTCTCATGGCGAGTAGCTGGCAAATGACAGCGAGACACAGAATGCAAACAGCTGGATTCAATCACTGCACTTAGTAGATCCACGAAATGCGGTTGTGGATGCACCAGAGACTTTAAGCACCAGTAAAGAGAGTTCTTCCAGACTGCAGGACAGACATCTGGCACTAACACAGTTATGAGACTATGAGGGAAGATGGCACATCACACACCCAATTAACAGGCAGATGAATTAATCAGACTGTAATTAACATAGATGAGTAATGATTTGTGCTTTGCTGTCTTTAGAGATAAAGACAGGCAGATCCCTGAACTGTCCTACCAAGACACTGGTACTTGCCCAAAAAACCCCAACCAAAACAACAGAAAACAAAGGCACCTTTCTAAAAACATGTATTTCTACAGTAAAGCACTATCTAACACATTTCCCTATCAGCACAATTCAGCAGAAAAAGACTACATGTAAAAGAAAACACATCCTCGAGAGAAAGACATACAGATTCAGCCTCAAAAGAAATGTATTTCTATCCTCCGGTCATCTTGCCTTCTAAAATCTATTACTTTAATTTATATATGTCTCACCACATTACTGGAGTTAATGGTTAGGGTAAGTGTTTTCACATCCTCATATAATAGAACAATATTTTCCAAGCCATATTTTATTTTTTCCCCGATGGTGTTATTAGACACAGAAGATTCCGATTTGAGCAAAAGATGAAGTGGATGAAACTTAAAAAATAAACATATAACAAATCTCTGCAATTGTCAGCTCTGCTAAGTCACACACACACATAAATTGAATTTTTATAGACATGGGAAAGTTATGTTAGCTGAAGGGTTTTTGTAAACTTACTTAAATAAGGTGCTTTATGACACCAGTTAGGATCCAACAAAAATATGCGCTTTAAAATTATAAAAAAAAAGCCCCAACTTAAAGAACTGCTTTTTCATGTAGGTTCATAGCTTATAAATAAGTGAGGGGTAGGTATAGGTTACCTTCAAAATTTCCTTCCAACCTGAACTACTCTGTGATCCTATAAGCTGTCTTCCCTAAGTTTAAAGCCTCTTGGAAAAAAAAAAACCAAACCAAACCAAAACAAAAAAGGAACTAGCAATTTGTCTACTTGGGGTTTAAGCAATTTAACTGAGATAACCCAGCAAATCACTGAAGCAGCAGGAGCTTGCTGTGCCAACAGTGAGCTCTACAGCAAGTATCACCACAGCTTCTTCACAGCCACCCCTTCTGCCACTGCCAAAGGCCACAGAATTGATCCCATTTTTTTCAGAAACTGGTGTAATCAGAGTAGGAGCAGAGACCCATTTGTAAGCTGGTGAGTGTGTGATCAGGGAAGATTACTGCATGTCTGGAGGACCTAAAGTGACTTGCCGAACAGATTACTTAATGTAAGCAGGATTTTATGTGAGTAGAATAGAGAGGTCTGTTTTCACTTAAAGGTGGAAAATTAATGTCTAAGAATAGGAATTAATAAACTAATATAACAACCACCAAAAAACCTTTCCATTGAATAGGAAAAGGCTTTATAATTATGAAATAATAGCGTTTCCTATTTGAATAACCCAAATCTATATAAAGGAGCTTAAGTAAGTCTGAAAGTAAGATACAATAGCTTTATGTCTGCAAGTGTTATACTAGAAAGCTTTCTGAAGAGGCTGTCCTGTATGTGGCACTGACAAAGCAGGATGGTGATGTTTCAATCCCAGAGGCTTCTTCCAGCTTCTTTATGTGAGTTTATTTCCTCAGACTTTCTCTCCCATACTCAGTTAAAATAAAAGGTATGATGAAAACTAAAGAATTAAAAAATGCTGGATGGGGTTTTGGGCAACCTGGTCTAGTGGAGGGTGTCCCAGCCGACGGCAAGGGGGTTGGGACCATATGGACTTTAAGGTCCCTCCTAACCCACTCCATGATTCTGTAGTAACAGAATTTTATCAGCCCTCGTGTGTGCGTGTAATAAAACAACATGATGCTATAATTACAGCAGGTTTTGTTAAAATAAACAACAGTTAAATAAAACGTAAACAGCACAAGCAGGCACAGAGACTCGTCTGAACTGCTGTCCTGCACAGTTTACATTCTTCTCTAATCCCAACCTGGTTCCTACAGTTTGCATCTATACCTTATCTGAAACATGTTTTGCTTTTCTAGTCTTTTGTCCCTGTTTTTGCTGGATAAATAGAATGAGAAAAACAAGCAAAGCAGTGAGTTAGGAGAACGTATCAGGGATATGCTAGAGATTCAGGGATGCAGAATGATCTCTCTCACAAATTTGCTCTAACAGAAGAAAGGTGCAGTTCAAATGAAATATGGAGGTCATTTCCTCACAAGCATATTTGCTGTGTTTTCCACATCTCACATGAATCTACCATGTATTATTTAAGGGGAATTATTTTTATCACATTTATTTGTGCATGGTAGCAAATAACATCTGGTGCTTTGCATTCAGTTCCTGACTTTAAACAGCATTTTCTTGTGACTTCGGAGGACACACATTCATCATGGAAAATAATTAACCAATTCACCGCTCTCCAGAGAATGAGACGCTAAAAATACACATGTGCTACGCTGCCCTGGGTATGAGGTCTGCAGGCCCTCCTCCTCTCTTAATTACTGTAGAGTACCCATCTAAAGCAGTAAATACACTACAGAAAGAGCTCTGATTATATACTCAATACTAATGACTTAAAAATATGCTGAACTCATGCCTAAAAGTCCCAGTCAGAACAGAAGCTCTATTTTCCTGAATCTTAAGAAACATATACAGGGAGGAGAGTTCCTGCCCCACGCTGTAGCATCACTCATACATTACAGCTACAATATTATAAGCATGATAGGAAAATTTTTTTCTAAACAGATTAAGGGATTAAGATGTCTTTATTAGCACAAGGTGTCGGTTACTTCCCTCTTCTCCCAACACACCAGCCAACTTTCTTTTATCCTTTGGGAGCTGGGAAAACAGCTATCCTGTACTTCATTTTTATAGCACACAATTTCAAATATGCTGCTTAGTGGCTGCATTACAAGTGTTAAGTGTCTCTATCTCCACCCCGTTCACAGATGCAGGTACGTAAAGGTGTTCATGTATGAAAGACTGCAGTCCTTTAAAGTACACATTTTAAGGCAAGCTCCTGGCCTATAAATGTCAGTGACCCAAGAGAAATGAAAGGAAAAATATGTTTTATGAAATAGCAGCTCAGAAAATCAGGACCACATCTCCAAATAAAGAAATTCAAAGTAGATACTTGGCAGTCTTGACTTGGGACCCTACCTGTAATATTGCCTAGGTTGCTGACGCTGTTCACACTGCTGCACTTGTCAGCATTCAGTAGGTGCTGAGAGGAGAGAACACTGCAGAACAGCAAAGCACCATTATTATTGCTCCAATGTTATAGAAAATTCCAGGTATTTATGGAGGATGGCACTCTGAAACCAGAATACTCAAGACCTGAAAACAGTGCTAAAACACAAAACTAAAACTTAAACCTCTTCTGAGTACTTCAGTTTTTAACTGCCAAGGAGGATTATCCACTTCTTTAAGTTCCTAATCACCCTTCCATGGATGAACTGCATACAGAAAGCAGACTCTGAAAAAGCATCTGAAGATTTTCACGGTATTTATGTATTAAAAATATTTCACATACTTTAGGACTTCAAGAATTTAAACAGAAAAACACCTGCTACTACCTAGAAACATGAGAATACTGAAGCATTGTCCTCCTAGTATTTCACTGAAAGGTGGAAGACCTTTAAAGAGATAACTATAACAGCCCAGAAGCAGTTCCCCTAAAATACCCCAAAGAACCAATAATTCAATTAAAAATTAAAGCCTACTTGACCTAATGAGCTCTTTTTCACAGCTTTCATTGCCACATGAGCAATGGCTCATTAAAAATCTAGATGGCAGCTGGTATCGGACAGACCTCTTGTCATACTCAAATAACTCCACACCTTTTAAAACGGCACATGACTCTCAAAACAAAACAGCAATCATAGGACCTGGCACATCCTGCAAAGATAATGGTGAAATATAACTATAGTCATTGCTGAAAGTAAAAACAACAGAAGAAAAGTTAAAATATTTAATATTCAAAGACTGTTCACCTGAGACATCCCAAATAACCGTATTACACCTCATGAACCAACCCAAATATCTGCAGCTTCTTAAAAATCAAATAAAAATAAGAGGCAACATGATAATCAATGATACAAGCCAGGGCAAAATTGGATTTTCTAAGAAGGAAAAAGTTTGTGGTCAAGGCCTGTAATTTGCAGCCAGGAAATGTGACTTTTATTCCCAGAACTGCCACAGACTCCTTGCCTCTCTCAGAAATGCCTTTCCAAAGCTGTAAGTGCAGAAAGAAATTAGAACAAAAAGAAAAAATTGTGATGGGAACAAAAAAAAAATGGGTGTGTATGTATGAGTGTATGGTAATCTGAATACCCTTGCAGAGGCTCAGTTAAATTAGTTCCCTGGCAGTCCCAGCTTTCTGCGTCACTGTCGCCTAACACATGACATCTGAGCTTGCTGTATTTGTGCCACAAGCCCCTGTACATTGAGCAGGTACCCCAAAAGCACACACATAAGGAGTGTGTAAATATGCAGACAAATACATGGAGAAAAAGCTGGCAGTGGCAACAGGCCCTTGAAAATCTAAGGAAATCTGTTCACTTCTCGTCATCACTAAGGCTGGAGGCAATTTGATTTTACACATCTGTGCAGCAAATCAGGCACAGCAATGACTCCAGATGATCAGCCACAACCCAGGTGTGAGACGAACTACTGTGGGAAAGACTGCTCTCCCATTCTGACCAGGAATCCGTTTCAAACTTGTTTTTTTCCAAATTAAAACTTTTCTTAAACTAGTATGTTCTAGCAAGTTATAGTTTCAGCAAGAGCCATTTGTCACTGAAAATCCTTCTCTTCAAAAAAGTCCCAGCTGCCAACAGGTATGAGGTGAGAGCTGAGCTCCTGGAGAGTCAAGGCCATCAAGAAATGAAATTTGTTTTAAATTTTTAAGTGCTAAATGCTTGTGTGAATCTGCATCGTGTGGAGAGCCAAATGTGATGTGAGGCCCCCAGTGTGGAAGTAAATCTCCTAAAGCTTTCACTCATCTGCTAGGTGACTTCTTATTCACTTAACCTTCAAAATCTTTCTAATTTTCAAAGCTGGAAGTTATTAACTTTCATTTCTTGGGCCTTTCAAAGCTAAACTTCAATAAAGTTCTAATGGAATCATTTTCAGTTACGGTAAGTAGTTTCTTCCTTTATTCTACTGAATTTCCTTTTGGTTGGGTTTTTTTGGCTGAGAGTGTTGTTTCAAAGATGTATTCTTTTCAGTGTTTCCACCATGCACCAATAGTAGTTGCCAAAGAGAGAAACACAAAGAGAATGCTGCTCCTCTCCAGCTCCCCAGCTGTCACGACAATAAGTTTAGGATTACAGGGGTAAATTCTGTATGTTATTCAAGAACCAAAAGTCACTTTTGTAACCATTTCAGGGGAGGAAAAAAAAAAAAAAGCCCCTGCACAGGAATGAATTCAACAGTATTTATGAGCTTAGGTTTCAGAGAAATGAATTAAGAAATATTCTCCATTTTAGAGATCAAACAATCTCAGCAAAAAAAAAAAAAAGTCAGTGCTGCCTATGCTAAAATGAATTATGCAGAAGTAATCCTGGATTTTCAGGACTGTATTTCAATGAGCTGTTTGACTTTGCTGTAAGGCCAGTGCACAGATATGAGCGAAACATCACTTGTCCGAAGATAAACAGGAAGGGTCCGTGACAGTACTGTTTATTGGACTTTGAAAATTAGGCAGAATAAACATCTCTTGCATTGGGTTAAAGAGATGTCAGATGGGCAAAATTCCTTGGGCCAAGAGAAAACAATCAAAAGTCAAAATTATGGAAAAGTGTTACTCTTCCTTCAAAAAAAAAAAAAAAAGGTGGTTGTTGTTGTTGGTAAATATCTGCAGATATTGCACTGTGCTTATGGAGGAAAAAAAAGCTGTGATGCCAAAATTTCCAGTGTTCTGTCACATGGGCTGTCCTTATTCAGAGTGTGCACTGCTCTGAAATGATCTAATTAAAGCAAGAATGATAGCAATCCCATAAAACTCTTAAGGGTTATGAGAAAAGAAAGGAAAATATTTTATTCTATGTAAAAGTCTTGAAGAATTACAAAATTTCAGAGAATTGCCACTGAAACTGCCATGAGTATCACACTGGTTGAAGTCTGTTTTTCTTATCCTTCGAAGAGCCAAGCTTACTGAAAACTTAGTGAGTTCCTCATCAGATCACCACTTCACTTCAAACTAAGTGAGGGGGAATATTTACCCGGCACAAGTGATCCTGATTTATGCGCACTGTGGTACCTGTGTGGATTTTGTCTGAAAACTAGAAGCCAAGCAAACCTCCTGCACTGAACAAGGGATTCCTCAATTTCTACTTTTCATTCAAACATACTGAGGAAAAACAATGAAATGATGCAGGTGTAAACATTTCCCAGACATACTCATTACACCATTTCTGCCCGTCTCTTCTGATTATTAGCAGTAAGTTGATAACCAGTACTAATGAATTCCAATTACATTCTTGTAATATTGTGACCAACAACTCTGCTCTTGGCTGTTGTTCAGGCAGTATATGGGATGCCTACAGGTCTGAAATCCTTTTCCAGCCTCACTATTTCCATTTCAGAACAAAACCAACTGCAGCTCCCAGAGCTAGGAAGAAATTTATGGCCACTTAATGCTCACAATTTCAAAGGTTTAAATACAATTTAAGGAGGAGCTTTTCCTCTCTACTCCCTAGATCATTCTCCAGAAATGTTTTCTTTTTACTGCCAGTTAATAAACAGTTCTTAAGAACATTTGGAGAAAATACTCACAGCAAGACGTGCATAAAGAATAGAAGCAGTTTCAGTCTAGCAACTTGTCTGAGATCGTCAAGGTTGACTGCAGAAAACCCAGTCTCAGCTCTTTCAAATCCCTGGGAGGCAGACAGGGCTGAGCAGCTTGTAGCAGGCAGCGGTCTGGCCAGTCATGCAAGGTGGTCTTACATTTTACCACCTGGTCACTATAGCAGCATTTGCCTGAAAGTAGTTTTTTGGGTTTTGGGGTCTTGTTTTGTGGTTTTATTTGTTTGGGTTTTTTTGGTTTTTTGGGGGGTTGTGGTTTGGTTTTGTTTGGTTGGTGGGTTGTGGGTTTTTTTCTTTCTCTATACACTTTTTACTATCTTCTAAAAAAACCCCAAAATATATATTTTTAATGGTTTGAGGTGCCTGATGCCTTCAATGTACGAACTGTGCCAAACAGAAACATCACAGTCTCCAGCCACTGCTCCAAAGTACCTGGATGGACAATTTTGGGGTTTAGTAATGCAGATGCACAGAAAAATTGTTATGTTCAATTTTATCCTAAGTTCTTGCATGACAAGAACTGTTGCCCATATATTCCTGGTAGAATTTCAGATGGCAACTTCATAGCTGGGCCCAGCTGTCTCCCAGCATCAGGAACAAGAGTTTTGTCATCCATTTTCCTGGAATCAAAAATAAGACCAAGGATTGCGCAAAACCAGACAGGGTTGGAAGACATCTTATCTCTCAAGTTTTGATGTCTGGATTCCAGGCTTCAGCTTAGCTGAAATCCTAGTGAGTTGAGGGACATGCGTGTCAACTAAATGTTTCTCATTCAGCGTTGCTTTGTATTCCAAAGCACACAGCAAGCTGTCACTGATGTTAAAAAAATCTAAAATTTAATGCTCCTTGTGCCCATATGAATTCCTTCTTGTGGAAGATCCTAGACACATTATTTAATATTTTTTGTTTTCCTCTGTAGGAAATACGGACATAAAATGGAAATAAGTTTGGGGTTTTTTTTACATCTGTGCCTGTCCTGAGCCTTTGCATGTTATTTACCAATTTCCTGAACCAACAGATTTGTTTCCTCATTCTAATTTAAACTCCAGTAGATATTCAGTCAAAGAATTATCTCTTGTAATTATTGTGTCCTTACTTTTTTTTTTCCTCTACCATTGTTTAAAATCTGTATGTCTACCTGCTTCAGCTAAACTGGAATGCTACTCCTAATGGACAGGATACAATTTTAGTCCTGAAGACTGCTCCAGGTCATAATGAAGTAAAAAGAAATCTTAACAGAACCTTCAGTGGCAGCTGGATGGAGCCTGTGATACACACACTAATAGTTTTATTTAAGTAGTGCCAAGGACAATTAATCATGTTTCAGATTTGGTTACTTTTAGACTACTCATAACATTGCATTATTTTGAAAGCATATACACAATAAGATAGAGTAAGAAACCAGGCAAATTATAGTTCAATAGTAGAAGCACATGTTTCAGATCAGTTCCTCCCTCTACCACAGACTGTCAGTGTGGCATTAGGCAACTTGCTTCAGTCCAGTGTCACAGTCTATATACCTGTGCAAATGCAAGGTGGGATGGGGGCATCATGTCAATGGAGATACAGCAGTGAAAATACCCAAAGATCCATCCAACTCATGCCCCAGGTACTATTACTGTAGTCATGTGTTCTTCTGAGCTTTACAAGAGCAAAACCCTCAAGATGAACAAGTCTGCAGAAAGGAAGATACATGGTTTAATTTTCAAAACTTCACCATGCTGTAGTAACCTCCCAGCATCCATTGGAATGATGGAAATTAGCAACATGAATAATTCAAGAATAGCTTTAAATTTGATTAATATTGACATATTACTGTATACTTAACAGTTAGAATTTACTACTGTCAGCTATATAAGTTGCTAGCAAGAAATAAAACCAGAAACTGAAGGGAAACATGAGACAAACGTACTGAAGGAGAGAGAGGTGTAGTACAGCAGTTACCCTCATCAGCACCACCTCTGAAATGCCAGCCTTTTAGCAGTGTGGGAAGAGTAAGAGCATAAGGAGCAGCAAAAGAATAATCAGTTTGGTTGAATACTGCATTATTGCATTCCACTAAAAAAGTACAGACTTTCAAGGGAGGACCTTTGCCATTAGGCAAAGCTAGACCTCCTCTCCTAGGAGGAAAGCAAGAAGGGCGGGAATGAGAAAACCTGTGAGCAGTTATGCACAAGTGCAGCTGATCTTCCATAAAAGTATGTGAAAACGGTGCTGAGAAGTCCTTGGCCCACCAGCACTTTCACAATCTCCCAGAAAGCAAAGAGGCTGAACTGCAAAAGCTGGTCAATACTCAGATGTAAGGAGAAAGAAGAGAAAGCAGAATGTCTTTCTGTAATCCCGTAGTCAATAAGCAGTATAAGCAATTTTCTTTGAGACTTAAGAGGAATTTACGGTAGCATAAGTCTTCCCTTGTGAGCCCAGCCCTTCTAGCCACTAAAACATCATTGCAGTTTAGCCCTCTTGGCATTTTCAGTTGAGGAGCCAACCGCTGAAGTACTTTACTGAGCTGAGGTTTTTCCTCAAAGGAAGGAATTTAACACTGGAGGATGTTTCCAGCTTGGAGAAAGATGAGAAGCACTTAATTTGTCTACTCAGAGTACTTTTGGAACTGCACAAACAGGGCTTCCCCAGAGGACCAGCCTGTAAATACTTAGATGTCCCAAGGACGTCTGCAGCCTTTGCCCCTCTCAGAGCAGCACAGGTAATACCAAACCTATGCCTATCCTTCCTGTTACCATTTGTGAAAGTCAGATTTATGAGATTTGGAGCTGGTCTGAGTCTTCATACGTATTTCTATAGCCCCGTTACATTATCCTACATTACATCATTTTGTCCCTGGGGAGGTGATTGTTAAAACAGGAAGGTTTTCATATTTTAGATGTGTGGAAGAAGCTGAACTCCTATCCTGCTTTGCGATACTTTTTTAACAAGGTAGAGACCAGAGCTCACAATGCTTATAAACTGCTTAAGATGACTCCATGCGGACTATAGTTTTTCAACTAGAAACACATACATATATCTGTTAAATATGTATTTTCATATATACGGAGGGGGTTTTTTACATATTTACAAGCCTTATGACCTCTCTTTCTCCACCTGTGGCCAGTTTTCAAACCATCTGCAAACTTCTCCTTTCAATGACTTGTCAGTGCCTGCCCACTTGCTCAAAAATTAGCAGAACAGGCTGCTGGGTCAACAGATAACAATGGCAACTTCTGTTTTCTACAACTGCTGACCCTATCTTGCATTCCTAAATACAATGGGGATTTTAGATACTCAAATCTTCTTACTTGCATGAAGAAGAATTAAAAAAGCAACATGCTGTCAAGCATGCTTTTCTCTCTGTTTGAACCTGGAGATCCAATCAGGAAATTCCCCAAAGTGATGAGCTTAAAAATGAGGGCTTGGTGCTCTTGTTTCTCCCTCACAGATCGCTTCAATGGAGCAGAAATGTTATTTGCATTCATACACTAGTTTTCAGGTCAGGAGTAGGCTCTTCTTTTCTCAGAAGAGCATTGTGTTTTGTCACCAATTAAAGGGATGGCTACGGAAGATGAGGTGTTTTGGCCCCTCTGTGATTCTCTGCACAGGCAGGCATGTATGTCAAACCCAGCCCTACTGTATTTCCCCACTGCTGCCCCTGGCAGGGAAGGGATCCCTGTGCTGGAGCCCCCTCAGAGTGGCAGGACTGGCCAGGAGCGGGCAGCAGCCTCTCGGCCCTTTGCCTGGGCAGAGGCGCTGGTCCCTCTCTTCTCCCCAGCACATTCTCCTCGTAAACCAGATAGAAATTAATCCCCTCGGCCTGCTGCACCTCTCCCCCAAGGCTGGCTGGAGCAGGATGCCAAGTTTCAAAGCTATCGCAAGGAAAATGGCAAAGAGCACGACAAGGCACTCAGTGCTTAATGAGGAAGCCAGGCTAAAACATCTCCTCATCCTCACAAGGGTAAGAGGAGAGGGACAGAAAAACGATAAGACGGCCAAGCCCTCGCCCTTGCTTTGGCAAGCACAAAGCCCAGAGTCCTCATTTTCAGGAGTAACTGGTGAAGGATGAGGAACGCAGCATGGGTCAAATGAGTTAGGAGCAAATCCCAACAAAGGTGATGGGGCTCTGGTACTTCACAGCCTGCTTGGGAACTGCATCCTTCTCCCGTTGTCCAGATAATGACAAAAATATAAACAGTTTTCCCAACTGAAATGAGAAAAGCATAAAAAGTTCTCCCAGCTGAAATGAGAACACTGACACTGTAACAGAGCAAATAGGTACCGCATGTCATCGCATTTCGGTTCCCAAGCATCTCTCTGTTTTGGTGCTAAATGGGATGCATTCAGTCAGAATCTTTCTGCTTTGAAAATGTCACTATGACTGATGGCAAAGCTGGAGAAGATAAACATCGCAAAACGCTGTCAGGGGAGATGTAGGAGATACATATTAACTTTGATGTAAGCCTTTTATGGCATACATAAAAATAAATGATCTTAAAAGTTAATACCAATCACTGAGCACATATATGTGAAATCACAAGAGCCATCAGTGAGTTATAGATCACCATCTGAGTAACAGGACCCTTGTGCTACAGCTTCGGATAAATCACATTTACATAATCCAGCTGCGCTTCTCCACACATATCTCTGCAAAGCATCATTTCATTATCAAGACTGTTTCTCCCTATGAAATGTAAATCTTACAGTAGGGGCCTGCTGAGATGTAGGGCTGGGTGTAATGCCACTCCACCACGCTAATTAACAAACAGGCAGGCTCTATCTCAAAGTAAATGTCGATCCTTGCGATTAGAGAAATTGCTGCACTGGCATTTTCTTTACTACCTAAGGAAAGCAGCTTCAGAGCCATTCTTTTCTTTAAGTGCCAAACTACAGGACACTCTCTGGGCCTAGACTACCATTCAGGATTGTCCCCCTTCTTATGTGATCTATCATTACACCCTGATCTCCTTATTTTCTCCTTCCTGAAAGTAAAATATTATAGGGTAACATTACAGAGGGTGTATACCTATATAGGTACAATAGGTATCTAACATTATCAAGATGTATAATTTAATCCAGCTTTTCTTGAAAATAATAAAATTAAGCACAAGACAAAGGAAGACATCAAAATGTAAGGACATAGAAAGCGATCATATTGCAACAAAACCAGGCTTCAATGGGGAAGGAGAATAGAATAGGATAAGCTAGAGCTCTCTCTAGCTCATGTCAGGAAAAAGATATGGCCTAGCATGTAACAAGGTAATCCACCATTATTATCCATCCCATGAGTGGTTCAGAAGGATATTTTTTCTTGTAGGTCAAAGAATGGAAGCACATAGTTTTAAAACCATCAGTTTGTCTTCTCTTCCCCTTTCCTGCCTCCCTGCCCCTGCTTTACTGTCCAAAACCATTTTCTGGAAAATTTTTGCTACCAAACCTTTCAAACAAAGCAGCTGCAACTGGAGATGCTTGCTCTTTCCCTTCCCAGGTCAGAGAAACAAGGTCATCACAGGATCTAGGTATGTTGGCACTTACTGCCTCCAGTTGCCATCCCAGGTGCTTTCCACACCAATCTCATCACTGCATTTGTGGCAGAATCTCCTTTTCCATCAAGTTCCCTCAGACACAGTGGGTCAGGCACAGGATCCCATCGCTTTGCATTGGTGCTAATTACTTCTGACAAACAGAAAAACAGCATTTCTTTTTGCCTGTAGCTCTTAAGATTAAAAGAACTTGTTCTCCTCCACACACACCTGGAGATATGCAGCATATAGCAAGCATGGGACATGGGCATGGAGGGAGGGGTTATGTGCTCCCTTGGCCTGCATGACTGGGGACTGTCAGACCATAAAGTACAGCCTTGGGATCTCATCACGGCAGTGACAGAAAGGGGGTACAGTCATGCAGAACTTTGCATGGTTTGTCTGATCAGGGTGGATGAGCATCTTACGAGATGTGCTTTTGATTCAGTGTCTTGTATGAGGACACTTTAAGAGTCGCTCGTCTAGATATATTCCAATATCTATACTAGTACAGCAAGTCATGAGGCTGTTCCCCTGGATGACTCACATTTTAAAGCCAAAATATTCTTCATGTATAGTTTGAAAGTTTGATACCAAAAATCAAAATGCAAAGTAGGATAGGACCATTTTTACTGGTTAGATACTGGATCTTCAGGCTTCAGACCAGTCTAGCATTTACATGCTTCCTTAGTTGGTGAATTGAGGTAGAAAAAAATGTCTGTACAAGCTTCTCTTAAATAGTCCTGTGCCTTATTTCCTCTTCAACGCTGACATTTGCTTCTGCTTAAACCACAGATAATCCCACGTCTCTTATTTTTCTTTACTGTTTATGAATGTCAGTATCCCTCAGCCACGAAATATTTATTCACTCAAACCACACTTCACCTGACGGATTTTTCTGGGGTGGTCTTGGAATGTCTCTCTTAAAAGGCTCACATTCGGGCTACATTGCGTTCACCGGGTAGGGATCTGTATCTTCTCAACCCTTATGCCTCTCAGGAACAGAATGAGCTCAGCAGACAAGCTCTTATTTCATATTCAATGATAAAAATGTATACACAACGATAAAATTATACACACTATTTCCACAGAAAAGCAACATCGGTCATAACAAGCTAGGTACAGTAAAAGCAGCTCTACTTAGGGGAGTGATGATTCACTCAAAATCTACCTGACAAATAGCTACAAGAAAGAGAAACTTTCTAAACGTGGTGATGTGCATCACAGCGTCAGGATAGTTTCCATCTCAGTTCTTGCTTGGTTTCAGCCAGTAATAAGTTTGTTCATAAAGTAAACATACTTCCTTTCCCTCTACTCCCAAAATATTAAGATGATATCCAGTTCACAGGCAAAAGAAATAAGCACTTTCCCTCCATTCCAATTAACTGGTATTGCCATGTCTTGAAGACTCCTCTTGTCAAAACATGTGTAACTTGTAGCAATTTGCTATTAGTAATGATATTAACAGTGACCTGTCAAATTAACTAAAAACAAGTGAATTAGGATTGCTTGTGATACAGACAGAAAGCCTGATGGGGATGTCAAAACTAACAGAATAGTTTCAACTCTGGTGGTCTTCTAGGATTGTATATGACATACTTTGAAAGGTCAGAAACAGCTAATCAGCTTAACAGAGAAGAGTTGACCCAAACTGTCACTTCAGAAAGATTTCTAAACAATATACATGCCTTGGTTTTTCTGTTTGGGTTTTGGTTGCAAGTTTTTCCTTTAAGAAAAAAAAAAGGTGCAGAGGAGGAAGGCTGTATTAAGAGCTAATTATGAAAAATGTCTTTGGTGCATTCTGACATTTTTTATTATATATTCCGCACTAAAGATTTGTCTGGACATAAAAATTGGAACCCTGACTCATTACACCATAGAAATTCTATCATGTTCCTTAATTGAATTAACAAATTTTTATTTAAAAAACCCTAATGTTTTTTGATCCCAGGGTTTTATTTAGGAATGAAAAGGTTTTCCCAGTACACATTGCCACTGAAAGGCAAATAAAATCTCCAATAAGTGAAACATCCAGTGGCAGTTTCAGGAACACACAAAGATCTGAATTTCAATTTCTAATTGGTGTGAAAGCATAGCCCCTAATCTGCCTGGAAGGAATGTTCCTCTTTGTCCACCCTTGTTTCAAATACAGATGTGTAACACAAAACCCTCAAGAAGTATATCCACTAAAATCCTCATCAGTGAAAGGGGTTACACATTTTGTACATAAGTATAATACTGCCAAATCTGCAGATTTTAATTATGTGTTTTCTTAAAGCCAAATTTCATATTTAAATATATCAGCATGTCATTACCAACAATACTGTAAGTCGGCAGGATTCTAACAATACATTTCTTATCAAGAAACACAAATTTATCTGAATTTTCAGTACATGGGATAGATTTAGGACATATCCTTGCACTATATATGGTCTTCATATAAGTATCCCAATACATTCCAGTTTTCATTGTCTTGGAAATAGAAGAGTAGGCTGAGGTTTATGCCTAAGACCTGCCTCTAGGTCACAAAAGGAGAATTCAAGAGAGAGAGAGTTAGTTGCTAAGAGACCACAGCTATTGAGCACATGCTGTTATCTAATGGCATGCAACGAAGGCTTTCCAGTGTGAGAATGTGTAATGTATCTCTATGTACCAATAACGCCTGTCATTTACCGAGGGTAAAATACCATAATAATAGCAGAGGAGGCCCCTCATTGTAAGTTGAAGTGTACGAACGCCTAAACAGAAAAATCAAAGTCCTGAGGATTAAAATCCCTTCCATTTGCTAAGTCTCCACGTGCTTTTAAATTAGGTAAGCCAACTCTTCAACTGATAAGTCACATCTTAAGTTACTAATTTGCTGGTATTAAACCTTAATTTATGATCAAAGATATAAAATTCCACAATAGTGAGGCATGTGGAAGAAAGCTGTCAGTACCAGCTTGTTAATTCTGGAACTAAAATGGTTCTATGCGGTGTCTGGGTGGGATGATACAGTCCTGCTCTTATCTAAAACAGCAGGGTTGTTGTTAGAAAAAGCCAGCTCTGGGCTTCAGCCTGAATACAAGGCAACACTTGATGTTGGAACCGTCCAAAAGGCAAAGTATTTCAACATTTACCAGATTCGGATTACAAAATCCGAGAAACTAAAACTTGCAAAGATTTCCACTTAGAATTCTATTTTCCATATTTATTTTACTCGTCGCATTTAAATTTCACCAGTTTGCTGCAGGTATCTCTGGAATATTATAAGGAGAATGGATGAGAGCTGCTCTTGCAGCTCTTTGCATGGAGATGTTTCAGATATATTTTTCCTTAAGGAAAGCATTCCTCCTCTCTCCCTTCCTCTCCTTCCCCAAAATTTTAACCTGCAGAAGAGTAGGCAGTCCAGGAACTATGAGCAAAAACCCTACCACCCATCCTGAACTAATGTTCCTGCTCAAACATCAGTGTCCATAACTACATTCAGCATCTTCTGAAGACATTTCCCTGTCCCCTGGCTGTAAGAGGCCTCTACACAACTAGCTGAAGCCAGACACCAAAGTTGTACACGGCTACAATTTGTTAAAATTAATTGCACTCGTACTGCTGTAACCTTGATTTGAATTGGGTAACACAAGGGTTTACCCAGATCCAGTACACAGAAGTGCACCCTTCTACTCAAATTTATAAATTTAGGAAATTTATGCAACTTACTTTAGCACAGAAGGGAAGTTTACTTAATAAAAAATAAATTATGCTACTTCCACTGTTTTCCCTTGCAACATCACACTGAAAAGGTAACTTTAAAGTTGCCTTCCCCACCGCCTTTGCAGAGAGTCTTGTCCCAACACTGTTCCACCCTGTGCTGGTGGCTTCCAGAATAGAGCGGCCAGAAGGAGAGTGAAGTTCTTGTTCCTGGATGTTAGCTGATGTGAATAATGATGCTCCCTTGAAGCTGTGAATCTGGTGTATGTTACTTGTCCAGAGAGCTACAACAGATATTTGCTTCTTAGCAAAATTATTGAACAAATAAAGTGTAATTGTTCCTTCAGAGCTGTTGTGGTCAGTCACATATCCAGCTGTCATGAATGTGCACTCTATTCTCCTGCCAAAATTACCATTTAAATTTTCAAAGAAACAAAACATTGTGACATTCTCCTCTTAATACATGTGTTTAATTGCTGATAAAAACAATAGGAGTTATAATTTGAACAGAAGAAAAATTCTGTGTATTCACCAAAATTAAATGAGACTTTCTGCCTGATGAATTCCAGAAGGAATTAATTTAATTGTAAGATTTCCTTTGAATCTTCAGAAATAGAAAAAGCCATATTTTCAACATGTTCAATTTTAATATCTTCTTTGCTCGGCCAAAAAGGCTAACTAAATCTTCAGAAAACAACCTTTATTATAAAACATATGCCTGTAATTCAGATTGGTGTCCACAATCAAGATAGGAAAAGGGGTGCAAAAAAGCATACACCTTCTCCAGCCTAACACCAAACTCGTGATGAAAAAGGCACTGAACCATGCATTTCATTTCCAAGAATATTCAATCAGAATATTAAACTACATTATGATTATAGGCTGCTGCTAAAAATCCACATCTGCCTTATATCCTTAGAGCCCCTAACTGATTTAATAAGTCAATAGGATTCCCATATTAAACCTACAAATACTTATATGTAATCAACAAAATCAGCAGATGCACGTGTGTTTATGTGTTTGTGCATTTTAAACAGAACTGTTTCATCCCTGAATTCATTATGAATGGTAGTCCTCCAAAAATGATCTTTGTAAGAGCGATAATTGTAGCTCTGATTCTGCTCTAGTCATTACAAAAACTCCATTTGCTTTTAAAAGGTCCATCTCCCTCTTTCCAAGAAAGCTAGCAGAAATGCACTTATAAGTGTATGTACAATCTCAATTATATTGAGATAAATAAAAGAATAAGCCCTGTGTAAATAAATGTACTGAAATAAGACCCTATGCCTAGACCTTCCATTTCCACCATGAAACAGTTATCACTTCTTGAAAGGGCAGATCATCGCATGCACCAAACAAACTCTAGAAAGTTATACTGCACTATTGTTAGGAACTACCCCCGGATTATCCATGTGTATAGATACGCTATAGAAAGCATCTGTTGCTTCACTTTTCCGTAATCATTTGAATTGTGAGAAAACTCCATACTTCTTGCAACAGAAGCAAATGCTTGACCTGAGGCTTGGGGTTTGTTTGAGTATCTTTGGGTGGAGGAGAATAGAAGAATTTTCTGAATTTTACCATAAATGTTGAGATTATAAAGGAAAAAGGACTGTGTAAGTAATACAGACCAAGCAGAGCACACCTTCCAGAATTTGGCACATTACATACGACCACATTACATGCATTCTTTGTAATAAAGATCTATATTCCAAATAAGCAGTTAAAACCTTTCCTGAGCAGGTTACAAATCCCTAAAAATGTTGCACAAACTGAATCTACTTTGAACTTTGAGTAATGGATTATACATGGAAGGCTTTCTTCCGAAGGATTTGATTTGTATTCCTGTGCCATAGAATGAAAATATTTTGCTGTCTTTCCATGAATTTATAGAATATCTGTTCCTAACAAAGGGAAAAGATGTATTTACACTGTATTACTCATGGAAGTTTGTGTCCTAGAATTCTTACATCAGTTGCTAAATAGCTTAAAAACTGAAACAAATAGAATCTGGACCGGGACCAGGTCAGCATGTTCTGCACAGAGCATCACTCCAGCAGCAGATGACCTTCATGCACAGCAGAACTGATGAGCAGTATACACCCAGTAGCTCAGGGTGGCACAGGCCACTGGTTTTACTTGTGACTCATTATTTGAGCAAAATAAAGTTTAAAAAATCTAACCAGTACCGCAAATCTAGCAAATAAATGTTAATATGTCAAAATATATCTTCTTTCAGAAATATACGAGATACACCTGAGAGCAAGCATCAGACAGGACAGGGAACAAAGAAATGATTTCCAGTTCTTGCTGAAGCCCATTTATTTCAGTTGAGAGCAAAATCTTGCTCTCACATTTGGGATCCGAATCTCAAAATTCAATATTGAAACTGAAAGTAATGTCAATTCAGGGAGGCATTCCAAGGATTATGCAACAATACATTCTAAGAGGAACTAATAACTGGAACAGAGTGCAAATGTTTTAAGTATGAACATGAGAAAGGGAAACAGTAAGATACTGAAAGCAGCAGCCATTGACCAATCTCAGTGAGAGAAAGCAGTAATCTGTAATGAACAAATAGCAGGGAAAAAAAGGCACAGGAACACAATGGTCATAACAATTACATTTGGGGTTTCTCTGTCACAAAGACCAAAGATGAACAGAACAGATTTATTGGTATGCTCTTGCAGAGGCTAATCACTAATTCTAGCTGAGAGTCTGAAATGTTTTGGATGGTTGATTTTGTCCTATTACCAGGCATGAAGTCATCAACCACTACAGACAATACAAACACTCAGTGGCAGAAATGATATTCCAGAACAATGACCAGGCAGGAAGAGGACCTAGCTCAGCTGCCCATAATTTCAGCTATTCACTGGCAGATGGGACTTTGAGCGTATTATGACTTCAGCTAATCATCATTCTTACATGCAATGCATCAAAAAGTTTGTTAAAAAAAATATCCAAAATAACTAAAAAGGTTCAAGAAAGCTCACAGTAAAAAAGTTTGACAAATACACTCCTATTCTGTGTGACAGGTAGAATCTAATTTCATGCAGAACAGAAACTGATGGAGAGACCAAACAGGGGCCTAAACATAAGTCATTTCAAATTGATGCAGTGAATGCAGAGCTGTTGTATCAGTTGTCCATTCCCTTAGATGACTGTGAGATTAACAGATGTTCAACCTTAAAAAAAAAGCCCCTAAGTTTTATTCTAATTTGTTCTAAAAATCAGTTTGGCAGCCCACCTAGAAGCACTCAGACAAAAGGCAAGGGGCCTAGCACAGTGAAATTAATTTTTCTTTCAAGCTGCCTAGGCTCACGAGCAGCAGCAGCAGCACAGGCCCCAAAACACCTTGCAACCAAGACCTTGCCCAAGACCCAGGTGAGGACCGGTGCCCAGTCTAATTGCCTTTTCATTTCCACAATAGCCTTGGCTTTCTCAAGAGCTTGCCAGAGGCAGTAACAGCAGCGCAAACTGTTCATAACTACATATGGCACGAGCCAAACAAGAATCACTTTATTACTGTTGTCAATCTACTTTGATAGGAAGTGGAAAGGCTGCAATGAAAGGCTTTGTTCCGTGACTTCATATGAGGCACCTGGTTGTCAGGGTTATTTTTTCCTCTCAGTATCTTACAGTTCAGTGTTGAACACAGTCAAGTTCCCAGACTCGGTAAGCCCGCGTGCCCATCATCCCACACCTCCAATATGCGTAAGTGATCGGTTAGTTTCAGATTACTGTCGATTCACACATGAATAGAAGAAGAGGTCCAGAAAGGAGACCTCACTGCACCAAGGTAGGACACATTTTGTTCTATTTAAAATGCCCACAGATATACTTAAATTGAGATGAAGAAAGCTGTGAGGTTTAGATTTAAAGAGAAGGAATCAATCATCTTGCAGCTCAAGGGAAAGAAGGATTTAAGGAAATTCAAGTGGCACAGCTAAAGACATCATCTTTCACTGGAGCCAGAACAGGATTATAGGCAGAGAAAAACAGTTGGAGGAAAGGATTGAAGTAAGGAACAAGAAAGTATTTTGACCACTGGAATAGAAAAATTAAATTACTTATTACTACAGACCATAAACCGACAGAAAATATTTTTTAAAAAAGGTTTTTTGTTTGTCTGCAACAGATACTGTTTTCACTTAACAAAATTTGTAATTTAGAAAATTGTTTCTAAATTAATTTGAGCTTAGGCATGGAAAACCTCTTTTACACACACTCTTGATTTAGTACCACAAGGTCTTTATTTTGCTTAATTTGACCTCAAGCCCTAGAGCCAATTTATATTTTGCAGTAAAAATAGATCCTCTACTTTTTGGGCTGGGCTACATATATTGATACCCTTTTTTCTCTTTTCATCAGAGACATCTAAAAAAAAAAAAGGCAGGCAGATATTAGTTAAACTCTATTGTTGAATTTTGCATATAATTTAGAGACATTTCAGGTTTTGTTTCTGCAAGCTTTAGGAATACTATAAAAGTTTCAAGCATGCAATATGTCTGACCGTAACAGAAAAGGAGTCAACTGCTTAAAACCCATACACAGCTAATTAACTTACATGACACACAAATGATTACAGATGTTTCAAAAATGTGACCTTTTTCCCAGCTCAGGTTTTGAATTGACACTGACAAAATTCTCACTTCAAACACCATCAGCTTTGGAAAAGCCTCCCCAAATGGTGAGCACAGACACAGCATGCACATGTTTACATTATTTAATTAAGCAACGCGGTGTGGCTGAAATCGTGAGAATAATTAAATCACCAGTGTCTCAGGAGTAACGTGTGACATGCTGGGAATGCTTCCCACCACAGGCTTCGCCCAGAAGTGCTATGTTTTCATTCCCCAGGAAAGCCATCCTGCCTCATCATACTAATATTTAACAGCTGCAAATTATGTATCTTTATTTTTCATGTATCTTGATCTTGCTCCATGGTTTTGATGGGTTTCTTCTCTTCCCATCCCAACAGCCACTGCAGAATTGCAGACTAGAGATGGATTTAGGCTGGAAGGTCATCCGGGCTGACCTCCACCTTGAAGCAGGGATATTCAAACCCTTTCCAGGATTCCCATGTCAGAGAACATATGTTGCAGAATATGGAATGTGTGTCACTGGGGGACACAGAAGACAGTCCACTTCTCTGCAAACAGTATCTCAGTGACTGATGTGTTTTGCCCATCCTTTGAAAACAACTGCAGGGTGGGATAAAGGCATGTTAATGGCAAGTCCCACATCTGATGTGGGGGTGTGGCAGGGCGGATGGAGCAGAAACAAAGCAGAACCCCGTTCTGTTTCATCCCAATCCAGTCAGAAGAGAGGAGGAAGGCAGCAGCCACATGAAGGAGCAAGAGGGAACATGGACACCAAAAGCCTGCGCAAGGAAACTCATTCCAGCTCCCTGAATCCCATGTCATCCAGAGTGCAAACATCCTTCCACAAAGCACTGCTCAGCCCCCCACCCCCCTTCTCTGCTGCATCTCAAAGCTGCTGTGCTATGCTTCCAGTGAGTGGACATCACGCATCCCCACAGATATCCCACAGGGGTACAGGCTCTGCAGAAGCATAACTCCCCACACTTGGCACGGGGTACATGTCCACTGAGAAACAAACTGCTAATGGTAAGATGACTGTTGGGTAATACCAACACACTGACCACACGTACATCTCCTCCTGCTCACTGCTTTGTCCTCTTGAGTGGGTTTCACAGAGAATAGCAATATTTGGCCTAATAGCCTGTAACTATTACTCATAGTCCTTACAAAGGCAGAAAATGTATTTTCCACATTTATCATGCTGATATTGATGCCAGACATTTTTATTTTTATTTACAAAACTAAGCATTGTCTGGTGTAATAGATATAAGGCTCATAATACTACTCATAATGAACAGTATGAGCTGGAAAAAGCCTCCCACGTCACTTCAGTTAAATAAATTATCTGCCAGAGTAATTTTCTCTCCTCATACCACAACACTACCATTTAGGAGAAATCATTGAAAGAGAGTATTTTTGTAAAATCAGCTCCTCCTGCTTTGTAAAACAGATGTCTGAGCTTTGCTAGTGACATTTGACTTTTTTTGTGTGAACGTTTCAGTATTTCTACTGATTACACAAGCAGTGACCAGTTATTTTATACAAAAGCTGTACTGATCTTGCACTGCCTTTTCCATGTCATGCATAACCTTCAACAAAAGGTTCTTGAAAGTTTCTTGTTTTTTCTTGTTTAAAAAAAAATTAAAAATAAAAATCACCAATTTGTGCATTTGATCATGATACCTTCCCAATTGCTGACTTCCTAAAGATGCAGTCAGCTTTCTCTCCCTCTCATTCTGCAGGCAATCTGAACTATAAATGATTTCCATTATCAGTTGTCAAGTCTTCATACAGGAAAAAATTCATAATAAAAAAAAAAAGAGAGACAGAGAGAAAACACTGGAAAGAAACCCTGTGAGTGAGAAAGGCCATGATTTATTTTTGATAATAGGATGATTTTGACTCTAATATGCAGCTGCCATCAGTCCCTATGCTTGTCTCAAGGGTGCTATTTGGGTTCTCAATTAAGCTAGTTTAATAAAGAAAAGCAGAGAAATATCCTTGCAATAATAAAAAGGAAATGACAGACCAAGCCAGGATAAGTCTAGTCACCCTTTTAAAGTAATATTTTCAGACCTGTCAAAGCAAGTGTTTTATGATAAATAGATGTTGCTTTGAGATAATTTAAATAAAAAAATATTCAGAGCACTCTTGAATATCCTTCCATGGTTACTTCAGTGTTTACTTGACTGTAAACAGTGTGATTTAAATTACTTCAGGACAAACTTACTATTTTCTGTTTATACACCATAAGACTGCAAAACCTAGCCCGCACTTCTTTTTACCTGCAGAGAGGTGTGCAACTATGTCACTCCTAATTTAGTTAGTGCTGTCAGGGTTACATATGAATCCATTCAAAGAAGATTATGTTCTGCAAATATTACGTCTTTGGCCGCCTTTGTCACTTTATCAGGAGAGCTATTAGACCTGGCTAGCAGGAAGAGCACAGCATCTTGGAGCTATCACCTACTAGAGCTTTCTCATCCAATGCTTTATGTCACCTGTCCTGGGCCACCTTGTCTTGCCATCTATTTATAAATGATTCTCCTTGGACCTACTCTGGATGACCTTGCAGAACTTCTCCCTTCTTATTCTTCTTGCAGGCATGACTTCCATATATTCTTTTTGCTTGTCGCTCCTTTCTCCATCACACTTATCACCTTACATGCTCTTTGTGGTTCCCCATTTCACTTGACTTCTGCTGGTTTAGTTCAGCAGGCCCACAGTGTGGTCAATTCATGGACCAAAAAAAAAAAAAAAACAACCCCAAAATAATCAGATTCCTTCTGAACTCATTAGTAACCTTCCACAGACTCTAGAAATGAAGTTTTGGGCTTTTTTTTTGAATTTAAGGATTTACCTTTCAGTCATGTTTTTCCTTTTCTCTCTTGGTTTAAAAAGGACAGGGATCTCCTGGAGAGAGTCCAAAGAAGGGCCATGAAGATGATTAGGGGCCTGGAACATCTCCCCTATGAGGACAGGCTGAGTAAGTTGGGACTCTTCAGCCTTGAGAAGAGAAGACTAAGGGGGGACCTAATTAAAGTTTATAATTATCTGAACCAGGGGATGCAGGGGGAATCAGCCAGCCCCTTTTCAGTGGTCTGTGTGGATAGGACAAGGGGCAATGGCTGCAAGTTGGAGCACAAGAAATTCCGCACCAACATGTGGAAGAACTTTTTCACAGTGAGGGTGACAGAGCCCTGGCACAGGCTGCCCAGGGAGGTGGTGGAGTCTCCATCTCTGGAGATATTCAAGACCCATCTGGACGCCTATCTGAGTGATATGTCCTAGGGAGCTGCTTTGGCAGGGGGGTTGGACCCGATGATCTCTTGAGGTCCCTTCCAACCCCTACAATTCTATGACTCTGTGATTTCTTATGCAAATCTTCAAGTTTACCTTTTCTTCTGTGACTCATCTTTCCACTTTTTAACCAAATGTTTCTACAGGTTTCAGCAGACACTGGCATCTGCCTGTGTATTTGAATTGTGCAATGTATTTCAGACTCAACTTGGATGGGAAGAGGTATAGAAAGTAAAGGATATAGGGAACACTTGTGCTGAGCTTTTCCCCTAACACAGCTCAAGAAAAAAGGGAGGAAAATCCAGACAAAAGTTCATTAAATTGTGCCAGACTACTTCTTAGTCTGTCTTGCATTGTATGGACATAACCTTCTTTTCTTTCACTGCTTCGTTATATTCTCTAATTATGGTTTTCTGCTGCGAGCAGGAGTTCCAATTCCACATGAGGAACACTTAGAGTGATAATGAGGGCAGCAAGTCTACGTTAAATTAACTTGAGAAAACTGTGATGTTGTTCTACAAATACTGTGTTTTCCAATTACGTGTAATTGAGCACGTAACCGCTATCTTATAGATGAGGTCTGGCATCAGAATCCCTCACATGTCGTTTTTCCATGAGCAGAGAAACATCAAATGGAAAAATAAAGAATACAGAATGCATTTTTACTGCTGTTACGGAACCACTGCTCTCAAAAGACTCTGTTTCCTATTCTTTGTAAAGTTAGTTCAATGAATTTAATTTAAGACAGGGTAGATGAGGAATGTAAGATCAGGTTCCAAACACAGAAGTGCGAGAAAGATCATTTTAATTAGACCAGCTGCATCGCATCCAGGCCCATAATAGACCACATAGTTTTATTACCAGGAGCTACAGGAGACTAGACCAATTCTCTGGCTGATCTACCTTTCTACCAAAGCAAGCCAGTAGAAGAAGTCATTACAATTTAAATATTTGCAAACATATTAAGGCATCACACTAGGGAAAACAAAAGTAGACACACTATTTTGTAGCTTCACAATAAAAAAAGGGTTTTTAGTGTTGCAAGTAATGAACTAGTATTTCCAAGCTACTGAGGAGCTTACTGCCACCCACCCATCTCTTATGCTCTGGGTACCGTTCGAGGTTCTCACGCATGTGTGATGTCTGACAGCCACTACAAGTAGCAAAAGCGCACAGCCACGCTTGAATTCTAGTGAAAGTTACAGAAAAATGCCTTTTTTAATGGAAAAAAACCAACACAAATTTGAATTTTCAGGCTATTTAAAGGGTATCAGAGTCATTGTTCTACAAACAATTTTACTGGATGGAAGTTTCTCACTGTAAATCTGCTTTGAAAGTTGAAGTCTTATCTGCACATAGCTTACTTGCTAACCTATAGCCTGAAGTTATTTAATAAGATCTTGAAAAATTGCTTGTAATGAAAATGTAAATTGAGCCTTAACTCAAGTTTTGAAAATTCAGTAGAAATTAAACAATAAGAAGTCTGTATTTTTATTGGGTTTTTTCTTTCAACCTATAATTTACCACACCTGCTTGAATTCCTTTCTAATCCTTTATAAAAGCTGAGCTGTTAACAGTTTATTGTTGTGTAAAGTGCATTATTAAAATATTTTTTTCTTTCTCTGAAGTCTGTTTTATAGATTCCAACTTTATTCATTATTTGTATATTGCTTTGTATGGTAGGTTACAGAAATATATACTAATGTATTATGTATTTGTATAGGTGATTTGATGGGCTAGAGCAACTCTCCTATGAAGACAGGCTGAGAGATTTGGGATTGTTCAGCCTGGAGAAGAGAAGGCTTCAGAGAAGACCTTATAGCAGCCTTCTAGTATATGAAGAGACCTACAGGAAAGCTGGGGAGGGGCATTTTAGAAGGGCACATAGTGACAGGGCAAGGGGGAATGGTTTTAAATTGGAAGGGGTAGATTTAAATTAGATATTAGGAAAAAATTCTTCACTATGAGGGTGGTGAGGCCGTGGCACAGGTTTCCTGGAGAAAGAAGTGGTGGCTGCCCCCTCCTTGGCAGTGTTCAAGGCCAGGTTGGATGGGGCCTTGAGCAGCCTGGTCTAGTTAGAAGTGTCCCTGCCCATAATAGGCAGGTTGGAACAAGATGATCCCTTCCAACCCTAACAATTCTAACATGGATACTGTTTTAAGGATCAGAAGCATACTCTGTCAGCCAAAACACAATCCGAGTGCAAAATAATGTTTTAGATTGTTTCTGTCTACCAGGTAACTTGGAGTAAGAAGCTGCTCTAGTTACAAGAAACTTACAGGATATTAGAACAGACAGAAAAAGGATGGGGAAAAGTACCATTATCATCTATCCTGTTTTATAGATTCAAACCTGAAAAAAATTACATCCTCCAGTGTACAGGAGGCCACCATTTTAGGGATTGAATTACAACATGTAAAGAAGTGTTTCCAGCTAGCAGGAAAACTCATCGTGCACTTCTGAAAACTGAAGATAAAGTAGTTGGCCCGAAGTCCCCTGAGACCCCATAATGAAGCCAGGTAGCGATCCATGTTCCCTTCACCCCAGCCCAGCCCACAGGTCTTCTCATGTAAGTACAGCATGGACCCCCAGTGCTGCTTGCTGTTATTTTTCTTGACTGTGCTAGCTTCTGTAGCCTCTTATGAACACCAGCACTGGAGGTGCAGCCAAGAGCAGTGGTACTTTCCGAAACCCATCCAGTAAAACACCCAGCAGGTACACCGCTGGTATTCACTGCCTTGCTAGGGCTGAAAAACACAGAAAGGATAAATTCCTCTGTTTGCTTAAAGCTTTGTTGGGACATACTCCCTACAATTATATGAGTCAATTAAATGAGCCTGGGAATGTTCTCCAGCACCAAGGCTGGCAGGCATGGAATAACTCACATTCACACTGTTAAATTCTCCTGCCCTCCAAAACAGGCTGGCCACAAGCATAACCCCTTATGAAGGTTACCCCTGGCTCATCTTAGCACCTGAGCCATGCCTAGGAACAAGGAAAACAGTGCTAGTTTTCTAGGCAAAACAAATCAGCCCAGGACCTTCCCATTTATGCCCCAGCACCCAGGGAGCCTCCCCATTAACAGGGAGCTGACCTGGCCTCCTGCTGGTCCCTTGTTCAAAGGTGAATTTCTGTCCAAGCTGAAGAAAGAGGGTTCCCTTGATCTCTCTTTTAATGGCAGTCAGATCAAATAGCAGCTGCGTCCATGTAATAGCTTGGTTCCTGCTCGGTCACAAAGAAGCCAGGTATTTGTCCACACCTCTTTCATAGGTCTGGGAGCCACAGCCAGCTCTATAATTTTGCGTGCTCCCATATTTAAGGAAAGAAATGTTGTTTGGGTTTTTTGTTTTTTTTTCATGTAATACGGCGTTATTCATGGGAAAACTTTATCCTGATGTTTGGTTTCTCAAATCACAGTGATCCAAATTAAATCACCTATATAAAAGTAAAACTCCTTTTGATTTCAGAGTGGGAAGAAGGAGGTGCATACACTTTTCATTCTCACCTGCACCCTCCATGAAATTTCAATTGCTCTGCATTTCCAGTGCTGCTTCTCAAACAAGGGGAAGGGGGGGTAGAAGAGAGAGAAGGACAGTTTTCCCCAGTCTGTTAAGAACAAAGAACTAACACCCACGTGGAGAGACTGCTTTTTATAACAAACACACCTCCTAAAAGTTAATTACTTTCAATTTAACACAGCAGGAGTGACTGAAGGCACCACTGAAACGAGTAGTGCCATCTAATGGGGGAACCACCTTGTGTAATTTCAGCATCCCAATAGCTATATCTATTTCAAGCCACAAGCACACCAGGAATTTTTCAACAAATAGAGGATGATTCCTGCCAAGAAGAGCGTATCCTCTAAGTTTAGGCATTTTGAAAATAATCAGGCTGCATGGGTTACTGCAACAGAACCAAGAGGCAGAGGCTGCATGCTCCTCCTCGAGGGTGTGTGATGCTCAGTACCAACTGAAAGCACACACCACCCAAAATGACATGTGCCACGGTCTACAGCAGAGTAGAGAAAGAAAGGAAGGAAGGAAGAGTGCCTACATTTTTAATAGATTAAATTAAATACAAATTAAAATTGTATTTGTATTCAAAAATCTTTAGGACTTAGAAAAATATCTTGAGAAGGCAATACAAATCTAAGTTAATTATGCAAATTGTAATAATGCTAAACTCTTGTATGAAAGACACACAAAAAAGCATGAGCCATAAACTTTTCTCAATGGAAGGTTCATTAAAAATTCTTCTATAATTTAATTAAAATCACGACAGGAAACTAATTTTGAGACAAATTTCATCTTAGCTTTAATTCTCTAATTGTTTTAGTGTTTGAGGACATAAAGTACATCTGCATGGGGAAAAATAATTTGGCCTTTTGGAAAGCAAAATAATTAATGCTTGAATTTCAAAGTAAATAATATCCTCATGGCAGTTAGCAAAGTATTTTTCAAATTCATATGGCAAGATATATATAGTTATATTGGCATGTATAGCTAATTTGTAATCCACATCTACACTGGCTCATCCTTCTGGAAATTTTAGAGAAATTCCTTTTTATATCAAAGAGAACCTTGGTGTGCAGTGGTAGTATATTTATGCCCTACATTTTATCCTAGGGCTAATTCATATTTACATTCAAAAGCTAACTCAAAGCAACTACCAATATATATAAAGCATTCTTACTTGTGTGGTTTCACATCTCTTGTTTATAACACACTGAAAGTACCAACCTAAATGTTTACCCCTGTCTCACTCTTCCTTTTATATAATATGGGAAAATTGATTAGTTGTCACGGGGTTCTTCGCTAGCAGGATTTAGCAGAGAGAGTTTGAAGTCCTTTTTATGTTAAAAATTTTTATATGTTTCATAAAAATATACTAGATAAGCATCACTGAATCATTTTGTTCGTTAAAAATAGAAAAGGGAGAGTTCTATAAATTTTCTAAATATTTAAGGCCTAAAAATGGCAAGGCAGTTGGAGATCAACTAAAACCAAATGGCAAGGCAGTTTGAGATAAACTAAAACCAAATGTACAAATACATGTTCAGTGTAGCTGTGAATTTAACAGCAAACTATATTATGCTTGACTGAAATAGAACTCTGTCTTTTTCACATTAATAAAGGCATATGTTCAAACATGGTGGAGAACTGTATGTTCCCATGTGTCTTTTTGCATGCCTGTTTGCATTACAGATAAGGTGATGTTTAAATAATTTAGCCAGTCCATGAAGCTTCAGCTTCTGTTTAGCCTGAGACTCATCCACATGTCATCCTTCCCACTTGGTCAACACAGGGGATCTCTGGGAACCTTGCTGCACCTACAAAGGATTTTATTCCCACTGAGACATAGGATGAAATCACTGGGAAGAATTGCTTCATTGTGAGTATCAACAGTTAATTTCTTCTCTTTTAAATCCTTGCCAGTATTGAAAAGTCTTCCCTCGACGTAATTCAGAGTAGGCAGTATCTTCCTGGGATTTTGCAAGGAGATCATCCGTGGAGGTATGAGAAATAAAAAGAACTGACCTCAAGCTTCCCAGCATTAGCCTCCTTGTCTCACCTCCGCTTCCTTTCTCCTATGGGTAGTGGTGCCATCTTCTAGTCCCTCTGGGCTGATAGCCTGGACTTCTATTGTGAAAGCTTACTCCTCTAAGATACGTATGAAATAGGATGTAACACACAACATCTCCATCAGACGTCTCCCCAGCACAGCCCAGCCATCGAGAAGACTTGTACAGGGTGGGAAGAAGGTGCTGGAAGGTGCCCATGCATCAGTGTTACTTTGCACTGGCAGCCCCACCGGCTGCCTCAAAGGCCCAACTGCTCCTCTGCCTTGCACCACCCCGGGGGGCAGGGGGGCAGATGGAGAGCACTCGCTGATACTGGTCTTCCTCATATGACACGGGTGTGCTCTTGGCATGCCATGGCAGCTCACAAACTCCTTGCTTCTAGGGTTGCTTCACTTCAGTTAGCAGTAGCTAGTTTTAACATGGTAATATATTTACCAAGGGGATGGTTGGCTTGGATGGGAGATCTAGAGGTCAGTGAAGACATGTTTCCATTTACTGGTTTAATGACTAAGTTGGCCAAAAGGATCAAGTGGTTTCCCCATGGCTATTCAGTAAACCAGGGCTGCACTTCTGATTAACACCCAAAGTGTTTCCTTCCACCACTTTCAGCCCTGAACAGTAAAGCTGTCTTTCCAGAACAGAAAACTTAAGAAGCTAAGAAACCAATTATAAGCTGCTTCAAATTTCAGTGAGAGAACAAAGTGTGGAGAGTGTGAAAGTCCAGAATACTAAGACAAGTCTTGGAAGAACAAAGGGCGAGAGTTGTTAAAAAACAAACAAAGAGATAAATTCATACTGTTATCTATTTCAGGAAGGGACATACAAGACTTGGCAAAGATTAGAGATGAAAAAGCTACATTGATCCACATTTATCCCCAATTACTACTGGGAGATGAGGGTTCAGCTTCCTGTTTCATCTGCAGAATTCTTTTATGAAAAGCCAATTAAATTTTCTTTTAGTAGAGGCAGTGTGTCTCTTTGTAAAATCTCTGTCCCTTGCTCCTCTATTTCTCAGATCCTGCTCTGTAAAATGAAGATAATGATTGTTTCCTTTCCTCTTACCCTTTGTTTGAAATGGCTTTTCAAGCTCCCAGGAGCCATCTCCGTACATGAGAAAGCTGCATTCTCAGCAATGCCTCTAAACACCACTAGGGAGTTAAGCATACAAAAGTTTGCATATATATACTTCAATAAATCAGAGGTTAACAAGAAAGTCCATAAATTTCTATCCATAAGTTCAAATGTTCTTTCAATATTACTCTAGTGGTAAATAAAACATCCTTTGGCATTAAAGTTCCCATCATTGAAGGCCTTCTCTCTTGATGTTTGCAGTGTGTTTATTAAACTAAAAACTGTTCACAAATGAATCACAGGCTCCAACTATCAATTCAATACTTTTCCCAGTAAACACAACATCAAGAAGCCAAACTGTTTTAAACATACAGGACTATAAAGTTCTCTTTTCATTCATTACCTCTTCTGCAACTGCTCTAAATACTTCTTAGACTAATTGATGGTCTCTAAACAATCAGTGTTTATATTCACTTTGGAGCTGCTTCAGCAGGAAGATAATAGTTACTGTTTGTTTTCCTTCTGTGTCCTGGCTGTCACTCCAAGCCATGCTGAATGGAAACTGATTTCCATTGCAGGGGCTGGCAGGAGACTCCTGCACTACCACAGCCATTTGTTGCCAGACTCTGGTTAATGCTTCACACATTAACCATACTTCACCTACATTTCGTGTTCAAGCACTAGCATTTATAATTGCATTCCAGTAAACCAAACCACTTTCAGGCAACAAGACAGTGCAGGGCAGTAAACCTTGGCCTCGGGTCCTCAGGTCACCTACTCCTGCAGCCAGGTCTCTGGGACTATCACCTGGGGTCTCAATCCTCTGAACTCTCCCACAAGATGGGCCACAGGGTCCATCCACTCCCACACCTCAGAGATCCTGGGGGTGAATAACCCAGGAGCACTGTATTAAGTGAGACCTGGACTTGAACTCTGTTTTCCCACTCTTGGCATCATGCAGTCTCTGGGGAGCCACATCATCTTGTCCTCCATGGCCCAGGCTCCCTGGGTGGGCCATGAGGAACAGAAAACATAACCCCAAGCTTTGAATGTACCGTATGCTTCGACTCTGAATCCACAGAGTGCTCACCAGGATAAGAAAAATTAATGCTGTGTAGGTGGATGACTCACTTCCACAAAAAAAGACAGCAAGAGAGGCCCTGTATGGTGTTTTGATAGACTGAATTTCCATAGGAGTTTAATTGTTCACTTTTCAGTGGCAATCAAGTTTAAACAAGGCAAAACAAAGCAAAAAAGGTGATCTTTTTATCCAGTATGTGACAAAATATGACAGTCTCTAAAACAGCACTAACACTGCCCGACTTAAAATGCTACTGTTACCAATCAGCATTCATCATACTTACAAACACTTGTTACCCCAGTGGTCGTGTTCAGCTGAATTAATACTGCACAGAAAGCTGGGGAAGGCTGACACCTTGAAAAATTTCTGTCAGCTCAGAAAAGGTGCTAAGCAGACGGGCTTCAACAGCCTCAGTGCTTGCACCATTCAGACTTTGGCTTTATACACCTAAAGAGGGGATGGGTACAGTTCAGTCCCAGAGCCGAGGAGCTGTGTCATGGTGGCACTGTCAGCAGAGGAATGGTCTCTTGGAGTCCACTGTCAGGAAGCTTCCCCATCACAGCATTGCTGCAGCTCTCCTCTTCCATTTCTCTGCTGCTTTTAGGGAACCTCCTTAAGGCCAGACCTCACTTCCTGAGCCAGTGAAGCTGGATCAGGTTTTTCCATGTCATGTTCTAGAGTTATCCAAGGAAATTCAGTGATACCTACTAATATGCTGCAGTCAACACTGGTATCCTCTCTTAGGGGTAGAAACACTTCTCACTGACCAAGAGCAATGGGTGTGCAGAATTCTTCAAGAGTTAGATTAATTATCTATCAACTCTACCCATCCTGAGTTAGGGGGTAAATGACAGACATCATCAATAGAGCATTGCCCCTCATTACAAACTGACAGGTTTTAGAAAGCATGCAGATAAAGGCATTGATACTGCCAAAAAATGCCTTCCTAAGAAATTCTTTCTAATGAATGCAAAGAGAAAACAAAAAGCTTCGTTCTAGGAACTGTGTTTTAATATTCCTCTTGTGACCTGAGTGAAAACATGAGGAAATAGTGATTTCAGCTGTGAGGTTTTTGTATTTTAGATAAACATTCTTGCCAGTAGGGAATTGATACTTGACAAATTCCACCTCTTAATTTATCACATTTCACAGAAAAATGCATCTAATGGCAAATTGTTATTTTTGCGTTTACGCTACTCACGCAGCCCACCACGGGTACAGCACCTGTGAAACTCGGTGCCTGGGGGGAAAACTACTGTACTGCCATCTCCTTTCTATTAACAGAGTAATTAAATACATTTACCTTCCTGTGCACTGTCATTTTATACAGCCAAAGCTACGTACTTCCTGCTGAAATGCCACAAGAAATGTTCTTACATTTTGCTTGTTTAACATGGTGGTCAATTCTCAGGGATAAAAAAAAAAGTAATTTTAAACAGAAAAGATATACTGATTTTACCTTTTGTCAGAAATTCATTTTTACTGTTTTTGTTTCTCTTTTTATTATTTAAATTTAACCTGACACTTCCTACAGTCGAGGAAGGTGGGGCTAGGAGTATGTATTACTTTAATAATAAACTTCCCAATCAAATTCCTCAAGTTGATTAATAAAGCATTTTCATATTGATTCAGTCACATTTTATGGTTTTACAGTCATCTTCACAGTCTCTGGAAACTTAAAGTACCTCCTGTAATGATTATTGTACTGAACTTGGAAAAGACAAAAGAACACCCTAGAAATTAGTTTCCTTCATTGAGCAGCATCTCCAGGAATCAAATGCTGTTTTGCAAAGCATATGCACAGCTTCTCTTTATAGGCAGCAGAACTGAGGGCCAAGTCACACCCTTGTTTCATTATTCTAAGATCTTATTCAATCATAATTCAAAACATATTTTTTTCTAAACCTCTATAAACCATGAAAATAATCATCAAGTTTTCTTTTCAGGCTTTACAAGACACCATTGACTTCACGGTGCTCGGAAAGTGTGCTCACAAAACAACTGATATGGCAATCCTACAGAAAATGCTTTCAGATGCTCTTTGTTGTCTGTCTTCTGGATCTACTGCAAAAAGGGCTAAAACCAAATGTACCTACCTGGGAACAAATACCCCTTCTGCATCTACTTATCTAGTTCTCATCTGTAAAACTGGTTACATTTAGCCCTCTTCAACTGATCGATCTCATTTTAAAAATATAGCTGTAACTAAGATATATCTAACTTCCAAAGTAATAGGTAACAATTAGAAACAGACTAAGAAAAGATATAGAAATATATTAAAAATTGCCCACTTGTGATTCTGAAGGGTGAGAGCCAGTTTTGGACTTTAGGGAGTCCAAATAAATTTTCACTCTAAAATAAGCCTCTACAGGTGTCTTTCTTTTTTGTAGGAGGCAGTCATCAAAATGCTTATGAGTAAGAAACCCCAACATGCTAATACTAAAAAAAACTATTCACTTGGGCTCTCATCAGCTGTTGGCTTCCTTCCCTTTCACTGATTCACACACAAACCTATATATTCACAAGTGCACACATTTATTTTTTTTAAAGAGGGCAAATCAGGGAATATTTGGATGCACTGAGACAATGATGTTTCCAGAATATTCTGAGGATGCTCACTCCTGCAAAATATGGTTGACCCCAATGGATGGAAGAGCAACACACAGGCACCTGTTCACTTCCCTCTCACTACCCTCAATGGGACACGGTAAGAACAAAGGAAGAAAGAAACAAGAAAACTTGAGGCTCAAGATAAGACAAACAAAACTAAGTAATTGTTTACTAAGCGAATGATAAGCAGAAGAAGAGGAATGAAAAGTAAGGCAAAAGCAATCACTCACCACCTCTCATGGGTAGACCAATGCCCAGCCAGTTACCAAGATGGCTAATTCCCTAAAGCTAATTCCCTATTTTTCCTTTTATTGCTGAGCGTGATATGGAATATCCCCTTGGTTAGTTCAGGTCATCTGCCTACTTGTGTCCCTCCCACCCCCTATCTATTCACTGGGGTGGAAGAGGGAGAAACAGGTAAGACCTTGATGTTGTATAAATACTGTTCAGCAAAAAAATAGCACATTAGTGTCTCAAATGTTCTATTTCAATCAAAAATCTAAGTACTATATCAGCTGCCATGAAAAAAAAAATGTATCCTAGCCAGGCGCAGTACAAAGATGTAATTATTGTGATCAAACCCAGGTTACAGTCAGCAGGAAAGGACCAAAGAACATCTTCTGAGGCATAAGGGCTGTCAAGTGCTCGGGCTGTTACATTTCCTAGTTTGCTTAGCTTTCTCTATGAATTCAGAGGGACCAAAGCACCTAGTCACCTCTGCAAAGGTTCAGCTTGCTATACTGTTCCCCCAAGGTTTTAAAGGCAAGCAGAGCTTATGTGTCATTATAGAGCTACTATACACATGACAAGGAACTCAGGGCTTAGTCAGAGAAAACTTTTTTTAGCTGTGAGAAAACTTGATGAAACATATGCCTGCACATTTGGGATGTAATTTTGTGACTTTAACTGCCACAGCCCATTCACAGCACTAGCAGGCAGTGTACTTGTAACACTAGCAGCACCAAAGACTCCAACTTTTTCCCTGTCAGCCTCAGGACAAAAATCTGCATGTGTTCACACCGCTGACTTTTAAGGCAAGTTTGGGATTAAAAGTTGTCTTGAGTTTAAACGTGACAAACTTTTTAGCCATAGTTACTCATATTCATTGCTGACACAGAGAGAACATTCACTCAGGTCTCTGCTAGAGCATCACCAGGATTGCTGTCTAGCAAAGAGGACTAAAGAGGGTAAATGAAACTGCTGCTTCATGGAGAAGCAGCTGTATTTTTTTGGACTCTTGCTGATTTCCCATCTAAGGTTTACAAAGGCATGTTGAGAGGAGCTACTCTGGAACTGTGCTTCCTTGCTAACTAATCAGGGGAAAGGTGTCTGTCACTCACGTTTCTCTTTTCATTAGACCCTTCCCTATGAAATTCCCCAAGGGGGGATCTGCCCATTTACCTTGGAGTAAAAGCAGACATACCCACCCCTCTTTTACCCATCCTACCCATCTTTTCCCCTCTGATGAAGTATCTTCTAGCTGAACCCAACAGATGAGATAGATAAAACATTTCCTCTACTACCACAACAGCTACGATGAGGAACAGACACTTAATAGAAGGAGTTAGTGGTAATGTCATCAGATAAAAGTGACAGAGAATAATAAAGATCCAGATTTTAATCCCTGGATTAAGAATACAGGGCAGAAATGTGAAGAAGAAAAGTAATGCAACTAATAAAGCCTTACAGGTGTTGCTACCCACGGCAGAACAATTCTGGGGGAAGTTTGATTGACATGATTTGCAGCATATCGAGGAACAAATTTCTTCTGTGAATGGTATGGATTTGGTAAATTAAGGCAATTAAAGAGGGGAAAAAAAATCTTGTGATATAGTTGTGTTTTGTAAGTCATAAAATATTTACTCCCTGACTTTACAGATATGTTGATCCAGAAGCTTCAAGTGCCCTTATCTATCTTGCCTAGATGTAAATTACAAATTCTCAGTGCCAGAGGAAAGAAAGCTTACCTTTAAATTTGTTACTTCGTTGGCACTCAATTCCTGTCTCCACAAATATATTCCTAGGCAGCAATGGGGGAGTCTTAACAGACTCCTATGAGGCAGTGAGCCAACTTGTAGTTATTTTAAAGAATGCATCAGTTGTCTAAAATTTTGCACCCTAGTACAGATCCTGTTTGTCTGAAAAGGATCCAAACTATGTAAAAAAGGTCTGCTGGACAGAGTCCAGAATTTTACAGACTCAAAGTATATAACTTTACAACATTCCACTTCAAATCTTGCATGAAAATGCTGGTTAACAAACTGTGATTGGTAAAGGGAGGGGAACAGCTTTTAACACTGTCAGAATATTTTGGGGCCAGTCTCTGAAGAACTGTAGGAAGAGCAAAAGGTAGCATCTGTAAAATATTTCATACCCCACTCTTTCTGCACCCTTGCCTTGAGATTTCACTCACTACTGCACTTACAGGGGGGCATTACTAATATTTTCCGTTTACAAGGTATAGGCTCTACCATCTGTTCAAAATTAAGATTAAAAAACCCCATCAGCTACCACTATGGTCTATTAAGCCATTCTACGAAACCCTTCAGTGGCTTTATGATGTATTGAGAATTAAGTATGAGGCTTCAGGCCTAAGAATACTTTCTTACATGTTTAGTTTTATTGCCAAGAGCAGACCTACTAGCTTACATGGGACTGTTGTACTATGTAGTGAAGTTAAGCAAGTGTGTAAGTGTTAGCAGGTTCAGGACCTTAGGTCCCTGTTCTGGTCCATGTGACCTAGAGTAGCAAGTAATATCTACAATAAATTTGATTCTTTCTACTTCCATTTCCCCTCTTTTCCCATGGGGATGATGCTTCAGTGCTTTTTCAAGCCACACGCAGATCTGCTACGCTTTCATCAACACTTTAACTGTTTAAACATTGAAACTTTGAGATGTGCAATTTCTTTGCACCACTTAATTCAAAGGTAGAGTAAGCCCTTTAGCACTGTAGCACTGGCCAGTGAGACAAATTCATCACAGGCACACTTACTGTAGGCTACAGCACTTGGTTACAACGGGAGTAGCACACTAGTTTTCTCAGAGTGGTCATACACGCACACAGTTGAAAAACAAAAGGGTAAAGGTGCCAGATTCAAGGATCCTTACTCCTAACAGGCTGCATGCCTTGCTTAGCCACAGCCCAAGCTAACCAAATGAAAGGGTTTTCAGCAAAGAGCAATCAAGTTCCTGGGAAGGGGGGTTCAAAGCCTGAGTAAAGAGAATATCTGCAATGTTAGGGACAAATGCTCAGGGCTCCAAACAAGGAGACAGGCCGATGAAGCTGTGGATGAATCAGGATAGACTTCCTCCTCAAAAGAGAGGCCTCATGGGAAGCCTTAGTGCCCTGTTGCTCACCCAGTCACATTTGACCGGTGTGCTGTAAGAGTAAAGCTGGTAGCTCACATGGTTAAGTGCTCCCAGACTGAAAGCCATTTGAACTTGTTCCAGGTACATGCGGCAGGCACTGTATAAGAAGCTGCCAGCTGCATCAGTCTGACATAAAACAAAGTCCTTTCAACTTCCCTTACAGAGTAGCTGTTGCAGAAGAAGAACCATTTTCCTTATAGGACCATGTTTGCCTGCTTTATCATGCAGTAATTCCAACAAACTGTTGTGGGTTTAGGTTGTAGTTTTTAAAAGTTACTACAAAGAAAGGCACAAGAAAAAAATACTATGGAGATAAATTACTTTATATGGCCGAAGTTAGAACTAGGCAAAAACCAGTTTTCCTTTCAGAAAGCACTTAATTCTACACCTAAGTAAATTTATGGTGGTCTAAAACAGAAGAGACAACAGAAAGACTCACTATTTCAGATTCTCCTAAAATGGTTGTGACCCTCACCTGAGGTACATGCTCTGAGCCCTTCTGAAAAAAAAGAAAATTGGTAAAATCATTCTTGTACAAAATGGAGCATCAGGAGCTATTTGGAGCAGCCCAAAGCAGCCAGGATCTGGTCACCCAAGTCAAGACGTGATAGATTCAGGGGTTAAAATCCTAACTTGACACTCCTCTGCGAGTGCCTGTATCCTTTTGTCAGAGAAATGAAAACAAATCCATCCACACTTTTGAAGCTAGCTTCTAAGTTTCTCCTCCACATTCCCATTTTACTGGCAACTCTTAAAAGTCTTTTTACAATGAAATTGTGGTAAAAATAAATTAGTCCTGCAAAAAAAGTGTTTTGACCAACTGATGTTTTCTATCAAAAACAATTGATGAAAAAAAGTAAAACATGAACCAGAAAGACTTCATTTTCCTTTGATACTTACACAGAATCAAGCTAGTCAGAATAAAACATTGAGTGTCATGCTTACAAGTTTTAGCCAAAATGTGTCTGTACCACATGCAAAGCTAGGCTGCACATCTTACAGAAACTTCAGTAAGTGTGAAATGTGGCTGTTTGGATTTCTGAATAAGCTGCTGAGATGTTCTTCATGTGTGAGCTATGAAGCCCACAGCAGCTTCTAATGCCACCCCATGAAATTGAGAAAAAAAGGTGATAGAGTTGGATTGCTCTCTCTCATAACCCAGACTGGTGATCTAACTGGTGGGACATTTGCCATTTCAGAGTTTGTTGCTTCTTGTGCTTTGTACAGTGGCTCCATCCTTATTTAAACTGGTTCAAACGCCCCTCCAGTCTCCAATGCATACATATTTCCAGATAAAGAACTGCTCAATCAGAAAATTCTCTAACAGGGGCAGAGGAAAGAGTTCTTACACTCTGAATGCTGTAAATTTGGCACATCCTGATGCTTCCGAGACAGCACTTTCTGGCTTGCACAACTGTCAAAATGCAAGTCAGAAATGAGACATGGGAACTCCACAATGTCATCACATCCACACTACGGCTCTTCTCAGATCTGCCTTCCGAAAAGCCTTCAAACACTTTGCACAGTTCATTTGCCAATAGTTTAGTACACAGGGCTTCACCACTTCCCTTCAATGACTATTCCACATAAATGTTACTCAAACCAGAAAGGAATTTATAATTGGATACAGATATCTTCCAAAAATTGTTCCACACGATATATTAATTTCTGAATGTTGATCAGTGCAGTTTGAGTGCTTCTGTAATACTCACTCAATGTCCTTTGTTATGCATGCTGGGATGAAACTGTAAACAACTTCTCCTCTTCATGCCTTTGAAATCCTTTCAGACAGTTCTATTCGTTATAGCCACCATTTTCAATGTGAAGCAGATAAACTGTCTTGGAAAAGTTACACCATACTGAAAAATGAAGTCTTGATTGTATTGTTTCAGTTTATTTGCTTGCAACTCAATTTCAGAGCAACCTATATGGTGAAGAGTATCTCTTGAAGAAGAAAGATGCTTTATCTTTTTTTGTGGGAAGGCAGAACAAATGTGCCTGTGTTCCGCAAAATGCATGAACAGTGTGGTGCAGCATGGCAGGATCTATCACCTGAAGAGTCACAAGGAAAGCATATTTATTATCACAATTGTTTATTAGATCAGAACTATTCCTAACTTATGCGGGGAGGAAACAATTTAGTAAAAGCAATAGTCTTAACATTAAATCCCATTATATGTCTCCTGTGCCTGGGATCATAGGAAGCAACAGAAAAACTGCCCTCAGCTCTTAAATATATTTGATACAGGAGGGAACTGGTTTTCATTCACAGATACAGCACCTCATGGCCAAAGCACCGCCTTTCTGGAGCAATTTTCTGAGCAAGCTAGTGATATAAAAAGGTTGACCAAACCAACAGCATCTCTAGTTATGTATGCTTAAAAACCTATGAGCTTTCCTCAGCTCTTGAGAGAATAGTTATTAGCATCAACCCTTGGAAGAAAGTCCCAAGCAGACAAAACTACCCACCAGCACTAAAGACATGTCCTCTGAATTCCAGAGCAGAACAGCCTATCATCCCCAATAGGGCAATGTTGGAGGTCTTGTTCTGAGGTAGTGATTATGAAAAGGCACACCAGATGAAGGTTAATGTTGCATTTCATACACCTAGAAGTTGAACAAAATGTAATGCATAACACACATCTTTCTCCACCTAGTGTTTAATGACTTCAGTGAGGAAAAACACTGAGGCCCAGCTCTGTACAAAGTACAGATTGCTTTTAGTTGAATATTCACACTCTTGCCCTGCTGCACCGTGGGATCCCACCCATGGGAAATAGCCCTCCACAAACTTCTCCAACATGAGTACTTTCCCACGGGGCTTCAGCTCTTCACCAGCTGCCCCAGCTTCAGTCTGTTATATGGGCTGCAGTCATAAAATCACAGTATGTCTCTCAGGCCCAGACTGCTCAAGCCTGGTCCCCCATGGAGTCACAATCACCCCCAGCAAACCAGCTCCACCAGCGTGGGCCTCTCTCTCTCCACAGGCTGTAGGTCCTGACAGGAGCTACTTCACATGTAGTTCCACCCACTCTAGTGTGGGGTCTCTCTAGGGGCTGAAGGTGGGATCTCTGCTCCCCATTATATTCTATGTCTGTGGGTGGACACCCACTGCACCATGGCCTTCTCCATGGGCTGCAGAAGAATCTCTCTCTGCCACCTGGAGCTCCTCCCCCCGTTTCCTTGGCCTTGGTGCCTGTACAGCTCCTTATCTTCTCACTCTCATCTCTGGTGGTAAAAAAGAAGCTGCTTGTGGGGTTTTTTTTTCTCCTAAATGTGATTCCCAGAGGCACTGTTAAGGGCTCAGCCTTGGTCAGCAACAACTCCAGCCTTGAGCCGGCTGGTGTTTGCTCTGTTGGGCCTGCAGAGAGCTTCTGGCTGCTTCTTGCAGAAGCCACCTCTCCTTCACCAGAACCTTGCCATGCAAAACCACAACACGTTTCATTAGATCTTTACTTTGACATCTATTTTCACAATATAAAACAATAAAAAAACCTCACTGATGCTGTCCTGATCTAGAAGAATTATTGAACCTTGCTCAAGAGAATGTAATCTTTCAAACAACTTTTACCTTTAGATTTAGCTTGTCCAAGCATTTTAAAGAGGATCGCCTTATAAGCAAACTGTTAAAAACTGGTTTTGTATAGACATATGGTTATATCATTGCCTATAATTACTCAATATTTTAGTAGCATGGTTCAATTTAATTTTTGAAAAATATTTTTAGATGCAGAACCTCTAAAACTCAGAAATGAGAGTAAGACAGTGGTGTTGCCTATGAATATAAAATGCAATATGCTTCTGTCACAAAACACAGTAAATGAAAGTCATGGTAATGATTGTCATCACAAATCAAGGATTTTCAACAATTACACATTAGTTGCCCAAGACCACATTCCCTTTCAGTGTTGTCAGATTGAGGATTGGGTTAAGGCAGAGACCACCGTGAAAAACAGTAACTTCCCAACAGGAATGAGCAAAATGTGTTATGGCATCCCTTCTGCAAGATGGAGTCCCCAGTCATCAACCACATGGTCTTACCCAGAAATCAGTGAAGTTCACTGTGGCCGTCTCACCACTTAGGCTAAATACTGATCCGAAAAATAGTTCTGAAGAACAGCCCCCTGACCACAGTAAGGAGGGGAGCATGTTCAGCTTCTACTGCTGAGAAATTACTTTGAACAGTGTGGGCCTGCTAAAAAATGTCACTGCTGCAACCCCTTTGCACCCTTCCCATTAGGGAAAAACACCCAACAAGTGAATAGATGTGATAGTAAATGGTTTTCTGCTAATAAAGATATTCCTCCATCTTTTAAAACTGATAATATTAACTAATTTTAGGAAGGTCAGCAGTTCAGTGTTTGCTATTATATGATCTGAACACTAACAATTAAGTCAATCATCTATTTGGAATTCAGTTTACACATCTGACCTCATAAATACTGACTCATCAGAATGAGGTTATTGGAAGTATCGAGTAGCGGAAATTAATCTCGCTTCCATTTCCCTGTTGTTCTTTTTCTATTTTTATTTTCTCTTTCTCTTGGATCATTGGCTTTAATTTGGGACCTAGCTAATCGAATGGTCTGCCTTGTATTCTCATAGTGAGCTTAATGGATCTAGCACTATGGTGTACATCATTGATCAACAGTAATCGATGACTCAGCACTGCTACATAAACATGAGAGATGTGCTATGGGCAAGGAATTAGTACATCAATAACACATTTTACACAACAAACCAAAAACTACAGTTGGCTCTCCAAAAGGAGCCTTGTCATGTCATTCTGCAGCCTACCTTCTACTTACACACAGTGCTTGGAAAGAACAGTTTCCTTTCCTGCACTAAGACAAGGGAAGTTTTATCTTCCCTACATTTACTACACAGTAGTTAAATTCTTCCTTACTTTACATCAACAGAGATGGTGCTGTTCCATTTTGGTTGTTTTGGGGTTTTTTTGCATATTAAAAAACCCCCCAAACCCAACCAATCTATATAGTAAGAGGAAAAAGTATGTATTTCGTAGAGTAAATAGCAATAGCTTAACATGTGTAACTACTCCCACTTATTTTAGCCATGATTTTATTAGCTATTGCACTCATTCATGTAATTTCTCTATTTGTTGCTATTAAATGCCAATGTTACAACGGGAACTTTGGCAGTAACTCTTACAACTAATAACCGGGTAGAAACTAAAGGGAAAGTAGCCATTCAAAGTTCTCAAATTTGAAAGCAATGAGTGTATGTTTGAATAAGTGAAGAGAGCAGTAGTGGCCATCCACTGTCTTGTACACTCTAGACAAAATACCAGCTTGAGGCTGAGCTTGTTCTTCCCTACAGCTAAGGACCCTATGTGAGGTACCAGAGAGTCTGACCATGATGACCTACTAACACCTGGATACAGCATGAAAACTGGGGGCATGAGGTAGAGGTAAAGGGCAGAAGCAGGTCCAGCTCAGGCACTATTACAGCCTTGGGACACAGCCATGAGACATATTGGGGTCTGAAATTGGAAAATTTCCTGATAACTTGCTAGGGACACAGCCAAAGTCATAGGAAGCCATCATGGAAACATAGGTCTGAGAAGGTCTGTGTCGGGTCTTTTACTTACTACGCTACAGATCATCCACATTATGTATTTGCCCATTCTATAGAAAAACCTCCAAAGGCATCTCTGACAGCTTCTTTGGGAAACCAGTTCCAGTGCCTAAATACTACTGCAGTTGTAGACTTCTTCCTAAAATCTCATGAAATCCACCATTGCTGCAAACACCTTTTATTCCATCCTCAGCAGAGATGAGGAACAATTAGTTGCTGTCATTTTATAACCATTTTCGTGTGTTGCAGCACAGTTTATTCTCTTTCCCAGACAGTAATTCACCAAGCTGAGTTTGTGCAAGAAGCACATTGATAGCTAAACTAGTGAGTTGCCGCCTTCTAGTAGCTATCCCCAGCTCCGGCACATTCACCTTTTCTCTCATGTGAGAGCTCAGGTCATTCTTGGACCTCTGAGTGAAGGCAATATTAGTTCATTAGAGTCCTTGTACAGGACACACTGAGAATTCAGGTTTTCAATAAAACATGCTCAGTTCCTTCAATTTATGTTATGTTTTATTGCTACATGGTTTTTTTGTTTGCTTTCCATTAAGGAATATGCAAAGAAACTGGAAAAAGATTGAAGTATCACAGTGTTACTGTTCAGCCCAAGCTGAGCGTTCAGCACTGCCCACCTGTTCCCCCTCCATCCCCTGTTGGGACCAGGAGGATAAACGTGCAAAAGCCCCCCCAGGGTGGGCTCAGGGCACTTTGCTGGGACAGCACAGGGAGAGGGGAACTGCAGCAATAGCACTGGGGACAGAACACACACATGGTGATAACACACAGCATTTATGGACCTTAAAGCAACTGGACGCTCCGCCCCAGACCCCTTTTATGGGGGCATGACATCATGTCGTGTGGAAACCCCTGTGGCTAGCTCCGTCTGTGCTGGGTCCTTGGGAGCATTAACCCTGTCCTCACCAGAACCAGGACACACACAAAACTGGATGAAAAATCCAGGCTGGAGGCTTATCACAGTGGAACAGGGCAAAATAATTTTCTCCTATCCTCCTGTAAACAATACCTTCAGTAATGACTCCCAGAATTTCACATTTTAAGTCACATCAGTGGATTGCATTCATTTTCTAGTTTGCCATAAATCATATATACTCCTGCTGACTGAATTATTCCCCATTTTCAATAAATTGTTTTCTTCTGACTGTAGCAAGCCATGCTTCTTTTGGTTCCTTTATATCTTCCCGATTTCAGACCAGCTTGCCAGCTAGTCAAACTACTTTCAAGTTTAGTTCTAGCACCCTCAGCCTGGGTGATGTACTGGAAACTTGGCAGATGACACAGACTCCATCAATTAAAATTTTCAGTTTTGTAAGCCCTTTCTAGAGAGAGCTTTCTATTTTAATTTTTATTATATTACAGCAATTCTGTAAAACTTCAAATCATCTGTGGGTGAATGAAGACCTGTTCAGTTGACGGTTCTGCTCAACTATAATCTTCCATTTTCTCCTTATGTTTTGTTTCTTTTGTTCTTATGTGATAGAAAAAATGTTTAAGCTGAACTCTTAATGGAACAGAAATATAAGAACTAAAACCTTTAAGGCATGGTAGGTTAACCTCTAAAATTAAAATGCAAAGCTAACAACTGTAAGTCATTTTGCTGGGTTCAATTTCATTAATCTAAACCAAAACAATCCTGTTGTGCATTCAAGCAATGGGAAATAGTATACATTAGAACCACGATGTTAGACCTCCAAGACACCAGTGCACCTACGGGGTATTGCTGAAAAGTTGCTGAGGTCAACAGCTAAACTAATTTCAAAATCCAGGTAACTTTTCTATTCAAGAGGGCACTGTAGGCTATATAGAGTGATATTAAAAGATACCTAATTTTTCTTAGATGCGTTTGTTCCCTTTCATGACATGAATATGGTGACATTCTAGAATTAAGGATATACAGATTTCCATCTTTTTTTTCCCCCTCCTAACATCAAGGGCATTTCCATATTCCCAAAATTGTTTTCTCATATGGATACATTCCAGTTTCACTGCAATCTTTTCTTCTGTACATGACTACCCTCAAACCATTTGAAAAAAAAAAAAAAACCCAAACAAAAAAGCAACCCACAAAGCAAACAAACTAACAGTAAAATAAGAAATATTGGCGAGTCCAGACATGAACTTGTCAGTTTTCTCTTCTGTATGTCAACCCGTAGGACATCCATTTTACTAAAACAATTTAAGGTTTATTTGTCAAACGAATCATCCATGCTGGTTGAGTCCAGTGATTTACATCATGTAAAAGCCGAACATCTTAGGCAACACATGTGCAATAAAAGCAAACAGATGTTTGCAGTCTAAGGACTGCGCTAATGGCGGTGGTATGGCAACGTATCAAAGGCGAAATGCGGCACAGCCAGAATTGCCCACTGGAGTGTTAAGCGCAGCTGCAGAACTTTGAACCCACAACCCAGAGGATATCCCAAACCACCCTGGGGTACGTTGCCATACTTAAGGTAATAGTTCATAATTAACTGCCAATACCCAAACTCCTCGGCTACCATGGGGTGGAATTTCTTGTGAAGGAGACAAAGATATGAAAGGTAGTAAAACGACTGCTTGTTTTACAGAATTAACATAGCAGGAACACTACCGTTGTTGTTTCATATGTAGTGAAATTAAATGTGCCCAAAAAGAAATCCACCTCAGGAGGCCTGATCTGAGGTTTTATATGGAGTTTTTTAGGCTAGACAGCTACAAAGCAAGTGTTAGAAACTCAGCAGCAGGAGCACCGGCATCACGGGAGGAGCAAGGCAGACAAGTCATGACACTTCCAAGCTGATACCCTGAGTAATCCAATGCATTAGCAACAAGAGTGCTCTCAGCCTGTTGGAATGACTGGAAGGAGGTGTAAAAAAAACGGAATTTCATTCATACTACTGAATGTGAACGTCACCAAATCCTAAATAAAGGAGAAAATATTATATCTAACAAAATCAACTGGGTTTTTTTGGTTTTATGCCATCTCTCTAAATCTGACATCCAGAGGACTGATATCAAAACCACCGAGTAAAACTAGACAGGAAAAAAAAAAAAAAGGGGCAACTTAACATCCACCCCTCAAAGGAGTTTTACTAAAACCTGTAAGAGGAAGCCATTGATTTGTTCAAGGAAAGTACTTTGAGTGTTAAGTGATTTACCTAAAAGCAAATACCAGTTGTTCCAGCCCCTGCACACACAACCACATGAGAATAGTAACTTTTTACTAAGAGAGTTCAGCAGAGAATTTAGGCGCATGTGAAATGGAACATGTGTTACAGGCCCAGATAGATATATATATCTCTCTACATTGGGAAACATGCATCTGCTAATGTACAGACTTTCAGCCTCAAGTATGTTCTTAAATATCTTGCTGAACATATACTACATTTAACATGAAAAAATTTAAAATCTGGAACCACACAAGATTTGCCAAGAAGTGTTTATGCATTCCCTTAATTACTTGCTACACCATCAAAAACTAGATTTAATATTAATATTTTTAGTGAAAGAAAAGAAACCCACAAAACCAGCAGGGAAATATATTCTAAGCAGCTGGTAAACTCAGACCCCAACACATGTTGCATATTTTCAATACCTTCTTGTATGAGTCTCAAAGTAGTGCGTGTATTCCAAAACTAACTCTGATCAACATTTTAAAAATATAACTTGGAATTAACAGAGAAGCAAATACCTTTGTAGGATGAGCTTCCATAAATAAGGCTACTTGAAAGATAAGAAAGAGCTAGAGAATTTTGGAGCATGAATTTATAGCCCAGTAGTTTTCTGCATTTTTCAGACTGAATAGACACACAAGGCATGATGAAACTGCAGTGTCACATTGAAGATGTGATCAGACTTTCAGGCTTTAGGTTACTCAACCCCTTTTTAATTAAAATACTGGCCTTTCTCCTGTCCTAAACAATTACGTTACACATTTGTGAGCAAGCATACAGATGTTATAGACTTTATTTCTAATCCAGGGCACAGTTTAAGTCCTCTGATCTGAGAAAGGCCCTTCCTAAACTATTCCTCAGGTTTTCAGCATCCACCTTTTTTCTCCTTCTTAAGCACATACGCTCACAGGAGCTGTAACACAATGCTAGGCTAGAGGCTTCTAGCAGGGAACAGTGTCTCAATTTTTGGTTGTGGTTGCAGACAGCAATCATCCTGAAGCCCAGTGGTGCAGCAGAGCCAAGCGAGGCACTGTGGAATGAAGACGGCAGCTGGACTAGAAAGCACAGCTCAGATTTGGAATGGTATTTTTAAACTTTAAGCTCCAGATACATTCACTCAAGGGATGCATGAGAGGAACACACAAGTTAAAAGAATAAAAATACCTCAACCAACACATGCTTTTTGTGGATCACTTGATTTCTGGATAGCAGCATTAGGCAGATGAAATGGGCAGACTGATTAAGATGGCTTTCCTATATTTCCTTGTCACATGTCCTCAAAGCAAAGACTTAACCTCATGCAATGCAGTGAATGCTAGGGAAGAAATGCTCTCCGCTCTGGACACCCATCTCCCTCTTACGTTATTCTTAAAGTCCTTACTAAGAGCTCTGCAACTGCAGATGGCAATTTTCAATTAGGCATGTGCTTCAGGGGAAATAAGGAATTTACCAAGGTCACTTAAGGGCAATGAAATCACACATGCCATATAAAATGCTTACACTACAAAATGATAGCATAATGGAATGGTAAGGCCTTTGACAAAACCCTAAAGGGAGCGTGCAACTAGTACAGCATGTTCTTTTATTATTTCAAGCTCTCCAGTTACACCTTTGAAAGCCTAGTCTTTTTATTTTTATTGAATAAGTGAAAAGATACCAGAAGAAAAAAAAAAACAACCCCATGATGTGCCCAACTGCTTCTTGCCAATGTGTAAAAACATCATCGGCTTCAAATTATATGCAAATCAGAAACTGAAAGTGAGTATGAGATGTTGGTTGTAAGTCAAGCAAACATACAAAAAAACCCCTTTGAACAAGGAACAGGTAACTAAATAAGAAAACATGGAAGACATGTTTCTTTCATTTCTAAACAAAAATTGTGTGATACGCTAAATGCATCAAGCACTTTCTTATTTAAGAGTGGCAAATGAGCAACAGTTCTCATGAATTAACCCATCAGTAATACAACGGGGAGGCAAAAGATAAGTCTTGATTACTTGATCCAAAGTTTTATCATGCCTATAAATAATTTGATACTTCTCACCTCCTGTGTACAACCAAAAACTCCAATTGAAGCATGTGTTAAACTTCAGACTGTGAAATTCCAGTATTTCTGTTTCACTTCAGCCTTGTCTCTGTTACACAGCTAAAGCTGGTACCCCGGCCTAATGCACAGCCTGGCTGCATTCAGTGCCTTTGCCTTGGGTTCAGCACATTCGTTTCCAAAATACACAATCCAAGACAATACCATTACTGCACCCTGAACACAGCTCTCACTAAAACTGATATAAAAAAAGTCCTTGAGTGAATTTAAAAAAAATTATCATCTTTAAACAGGCTCTGTGACTGAAACACATCACCTGTTGACGTGGACAGAAGACCAGTGCCCTGAGTAGGAGGCTGGTTTGCAGGAGCTCAGACAGGAGAAGGGTCATTGTACAGCCCAGACATAGCTACTGGATTTTCTTGTGATTTGAGGTAATACATAAGGTTTTTCTGGTACTTTAAATTCCTTCATCTACTTTGCAATGCATGGTAAACAAGGATAAAGTTAGCCTGGGATATATATCCCGGAGCATATATATATATATATATAATCAGGAGCATATATCCTGGTCTGAAAAGAATTTTCTCTTTGGGCATCCAGGCCAATGGAGATTCACAGACCACCACAGACAGAGCATCAGGTAGAGGTAGAAAACCCATGGCAGTCTCTAGTTTTAGGCAGGTCCCACTGTGACGCTGCAGGGTCTGTAGCCACACCATCACACGTGCTGTGAGAGGCAGAGGTGGGCACAAGGTGCATACTGTGGTTGAAAGGGATGAGACGTCCCCCCACAGCCCCTTGTCTCCCTGGAAAGTCACAACCACAAAGCTCTCCTAGGGGCGGGCTGCAGCCAGGACCAACCCTGCACTAGCATGGCCAGACAGAGGGCTGCTCAGATCCTGGGTCAGAGTAAGCTCATCTCAGCCCATAATATACTGTGCAGACTTTGAACCAGGTTTCTAGTTCACTTTGTGGTGGGAAATAAAAAGCCCATCAATGATTGCAGCAGAGCTAGATGCTAAACTGATGGGGGCAATGCAGTTCGCTGAAGAGACTTGAGAAAAGGCAATTTAAAAGTGTGTTTGCCTGGAGTCTTCTGTCCTTTAAATTCACACTTTGATGACTAACATCCCTGCTAAAAGTCTGTCCTTAGTGCTCCCACCCCATTCTCAGTAACTCAGGTTATCTGCAAAGTCACCAGGATGAGAAGAGAGACAAGCAAAATTTATGGTTCTGGTCCACCAGCCCTACTTTCCCTCTTGTGGTGATTTCCCACAACACCAAATATGTTTCATTACAATGAACCCACTACCTTCTGCACTGAAGCAGTGTTTAGAAACTTGCTATCTACTTTGCAACATTGATGCTCCTATTGAAACTGATATGGCTGTTCTGTGTCATCCCCATTAATGCCTCACTAAACAGTCAGGAGTATGGAAAAGTCATATATATATATACACATATATAAATGAATGAGAGCCTGTATCAACCCATGGAAATTTTAGTTCTGACAGTTCCTCAATAAATTAAATTAATAATTTAACATAGGCATTCATTCATAAAAATTAGAAATATTTATAAGGAAGAGCATTTTTAAAAATAATAATTATAATTGCTAGCTTCTAAACCCTTAGGCATGGGAATGTATTTTAATTTCCCACTTTCACTCCTAGGAAAGATGTAGCTGCATCTTTCATAACTACTGCATTCACGCACACATGCACACACATAAACACAAATAACCATGAAAATAAGTGAAAAGCCATCATATATCTAGTGGTTGCTAAGACCAGAAAAGCAAACTCATTCGGAAAGCAAACCCCACCTGTTTCTGACTAGTTTTCTACACTTTTGTCTTCACAGGTACTCTGGGAAATCAGCTGGAAGTATTCTTCCATTCTTATATTTAAACCATAATTGCATAAAGCTTAAATAAACTGTCCTGAAGGACTGCATAGCAGTATTCTTCCAACTCGAAAGCAGTCTGAAATAAGTTTTCAGCTTTATTTTTCATTACGTCCTGACCAAATTCTTCAAGGAACAAGCTCTCTGCAGCTCTGTGAGGAGCTCCTGTTGTAAAGCTTATCAGAACATGAAAATACTTCCTACGAAGCACACATCCTTGTTTTGAACTGGGGTGAGCCCTATTGTAGAAGAACAAGTTTTGCTTACACTTCCTAGAACAGTACCTGCAGTTTATTTTTTAACTCACTGGAAAATCCTGGTTACTGCAGGAGCTCCCTGTATTCTGGCAAACACATTCGAGCCACGCTGATGAGCTGCATTCACACACCTCAAAATAAAGTACACCGGAACCCTGGGAATGCTCAATGGGTGCACCTTTTACACAATGGGCACGTTAAGGTGGTAAATAAATAAATAAACGGAAATCAATTGCTTATTCACCCATACGCGCTAAGATCCTAGCACTGTGCTTTTGCAGAGCTTCAGCCAGCTAACCAAAGCATCTCAGTCTCGCCTCGCATCTGTGTTCCATCAGAGATAAGAAAGTTTGCAATCCCTCTGGCAAAAAGAAGGTGCACCCGAGTTGGGAGCACACGGAACGCCGGAGAAGTCGAAAGCGATGGTTCGCACAGATTGATGCTGCTGCCCACAAGAAGCGAGCTTGCGCTCCGCAGCCCTTATAAAACACGCAAGCCATTTTAGGAGGGAACAACAGTTTGTAAGAACGAGTCTCCCCGCTCCGAGTCCCCCCGCACTCACTCCAAACCAACACTGCCACCCTCCAGCTGCGAGGAGCCGCCTGACATACCTGCTTCTCCATTTTTCCTCCTCTGACAGCTTTTCTTCTTAATGACTTTGGGGTTTTTTTTCCTCTCCTCCCTCCTGAAGTTGAAGAAGAGGTGGGGAGGGGGACGGGGGACACGGGCACGCACAGCGCCGCACACACCGAGTGGCTGCCGGAGCCCGGGGGGCTGCGCTCTGCCCAGGCTCCGCGCACGGCAGCCCGCCCTGCCGGCCGGGGGAGTGGGTGTGGGCTCGCTCCGCGCCCCCTCGCAGGCAGCTCGCAGCCCTACCGAGCTCGGTCGGACCGAACAGGTTTCCTTATATAGGTAAACACAAACGGCATTCCTGGTGAAAGCGGCTAACTGGCGGTAAGCTTAACTTAGTTTAACTCCACCGGTACCGAACGGGTCCGAGTGCCTGAAGTTTGCTAGGTCTCCAGAGCAGAGAGCGCTTCCCCTGCAGCACTTGAGCACCTATGAAACTCTGCTGTTACTTAAAGCTGTAATAATACCGGGTACTGCGTTAGCGTTACGTTGAACACCTGACTCTTTGACGTTATCCTGTGTCCAGGAAAAGTGTGCAAGAGGTTGTATGAAGGTACGTGTGTCCACATCTGACACTGCTAAAATGATTCTGACCCGATCGGACTGCCGCATCTCAGGTGATATTGGGGAAAGCCGAGGCAATGAGGGGTGCGATGCTGGTACCAGTGGAAAGAAACACTAAAAGAAAAGCTTGTTTTAGGATTTTTCAGTTCCTTTTCTACCCAGGGTAATAGTTAAGCTCCTGGTGATAGATCTGCCTTTCTGAAAGAGGTGTGATTGCGATACATTAACAGGCACGCCCCTATCTAAGCAGAGAAATGCAGAGACAGAGGGAGTACCCAGAAGAAGCATATATTGTACTCTGCAGACCAGTGACGCGTGTATTTCGCATACTTTTTTAAATCCCCTTGCCTGCTCACTACTCACTAAACCCCTTCTGCAAGTCAAACATATCTTGAAGGGCTTCAGAAACAATGCACTAATTACAGGGAAAAAAAATCACGTGATATATTTCCCTTTGTTCAGATAAGATTCACCTGTTCCTTGTGGCCCTTTGACAAGCTAAGAGACTGTCATGGTGCAGGGTGGGATAGACAGAAAAAAAAAGAAAAAACAGCATGAGGAAAGGAAACAAACAAAAAAAGAAGGGATAAAATAAATGATGGAGGAAACCACAGTAAAAAAAAATTAGTGAAAATAAGAAAAGTTAAAAGTATTTGTCAGATAATGAGAAGCTGTCGTGGGCTTTTCTAATTAAAAAACCGTACATGGAACTCTAAAGCATGTTGGGGTTTTTTTTCATCTCTTTCCCCCAGATGTCTTGCCTGTAAGTCAAAACGAAGGAGAGGCACAAATTTGGCTTCCTGGTGACCTGTGGAAGGTTAGAAACAACAGAGTACCACCCAAAAGCTGGGAATTATCGTTATCCAGTGGACTAGAGCTTTTCTTATCCCCATGTAATATATGACTTAAAGATCATCAAATAATATACTGCGCAGAAAAGCTGTTCCTAATGACCATTCCTAATGGTTTCAATACTTCTTTAGTTATAATTTTCCTCTTCCCCTGAGGCATAAACATTCAACCTCATGATACTGCAGAAGCTTGGCTTAGAAGTTGAGAAAAATGAAAAACAATACCAATAAAAGTTGTAAGACACTCAATAAATATATCTAAAATAGTCTCTCTGTACAATATATAGAGAATCAGGAATATGTGGCCAGGGGCTTGGTGTAATGGTCTTCATAGGATTCTTTTAGGACACATAACTCACTTTGCCTTCGCTGCATAAGAGCAGTATGTTGGCTTTGCCAAGTTCATGCCCCTGTGACAAACCATTTGTGCTGGACTACACAGCCATGTTTTCCCTTATCACCTGTGAGCTTGTGACCAATTCTTGAACGAGTATTGTTCCTTCACATGAAGCAAGCCGATTAAAGTCCACGAGATTCCCAAAACTGCAACAGTAAAGGATGTTTAAAAGAACTGTTAGGCTAAAAAGTTGTTGCCTTAAGTATGACTGACTTTCTCTCCTTAGGCTAGCACCTTTTCCGTTAGCCAACACAGGTCCCACAATGAACACGACAGTCATTTATCCAAAACCACTCCCTTCTTAAGGTTTTTCTTACCACTTCTTCAGGGATTGCACATGTGGTTTATTTCCCCTAGTGCCGAATGCCAAAAGCTCAGTTAGCTGTCATATTCTGCACCTGACAACCCCCCTTTGCCTCTATCCCTTGATCCAATCATTCTACTGTGAATAAATCATGGGATTTAGGATTGTATAGCCAGGCATAAACCAGTATGTTTTCGTTGCTGCCCCCCAACCTGATTTCACTGGATTGCTGGCACAGGCATGAAAAGCTTCCCGAAGTCCTGCATTTGCTACCTATGTAAGAGGGAATCCCTTTACTTAAAAAAGTCTTGCAGTTGAAATAGTAATTTTTTTCCTCAAACATAACTCAAAAAGAAGTTTATCTATGCTTTCCCTGCATGCCTCTGCTAATGTGTTAACAGCAATTAATTACAGTAATTGACATCAGCTCTTTTGTATTCCCATGAAGTTCTTCATTTTTTATTTTACGTATATAATCCTGAAGCAATCCAGTCAATTCTTGATCCTGACAGTAACCTAGACTCCCTTTCATTTACTTCACTGTCACACACGCACTATCGGCAAGTAATGCCAAGATAACATTAATTACCCTGTACCCATTCACTCCTGTTCTCCAGGAAGAGGTCTAATAGGTTTGAGCCTGCATTCAGAGTTGGGCTATACAGGAAAAGCTCTGAGCAGACCTCTCAGAGATGTTACTTTTAATGTTAGGAATTAAAAGACTCATTAGAAGTGAATGTGGGTAATGACAGCGTGTTATTTCCTTTGTCACAGTGCTCCAAGCTGTTTCCAGCACAAGCTCAGCAGTAACTAGACACCCTCATTCAGAGTGTCATTAGTTTGTTTCCTGTGCACGAATCATACAAATGGTTTATGGAGGTTTGTTCAGTTCCTGCCATTTCGATAGTAACTATTTGTAAGTCCAATGACCTTTGTCCAGCAGAGCCAAGCACCTCTGCCTGTCCCAGGCAGAACCTCGGTAACTGATCAGCGCACTAGTGTTTCTTTTTACTTCCAGTTCTGTGTCTCACTGGCCATATTTTCTTCATCTCAAAGATGGATTATAAGAAGTATTTTCTCTTATTAAAAGACTGATGGATTTTCCTTCTCCCATTTCTACCCATTTTTTAAATACACAGTCCTGTCACTGTTTATGTTGCTGTACCAGAAATGGAAACCTAGTGTAAATTTCTATGGTGAATTTTGATTGAATGGAATAGATAAGTGCAGCATACCAAGAAATATATTTCCTATATATACATTTTCATAATACATTCTTGTTACATATTAAACAAATAATGCTAGTCCCTAATCCTGCCATGTGTGTCTAGATATCTGCCTTGAATATTTTTTTGCTCTATTAAAAGCCCAGGGTGTTTTACTCCAAAACTTACTTGATAATAAGGTTTTCTTCTGAAGTTCTTTGTATGCTGAAATTGTCCACACTTGAGCGAGTCAATAAACTGGCTAAATTTAGCCAAGTAAGTTTAAAGCAACAGAGATCTCTCAAGTTTCATTGCACAGCACTGTTGCCCCACAGTTTCCAGAATTAAGCTGTTAATGCATTCTTGAAGTTCTAATTTTTTCCATGCAGTGGCAACACTTCCTTTCACTTTGATTTGGACAAGATTTCATACCTCATCTTGGTATCTGCATCTTTATATCTTCAGTTTCCCTCAGAGCTGTGCATCACTGAGCATCCCACAATGCATGCTCTGTCCTTGTGGGGTGCAACAAGATCATTCATTCAATAGTTCATTGTTTGTTCTTAGCTACATTAGCCAGTCCTCAAATCAAGTAACGAGCTCGGCTAGAATGACAGCAGTGAGTACCTTACAAATAAGGTAGATTCAGTTCTAACAGCCTTTGTTTAACATACTAGTTTCCTCAAAGATGTGCAATGGCTTATTGCCTCTCTCTTTCCATGTCAAAAGATATGTTGGCTTGAAAAGCCTAAAACCCTGAATATGAATTACTATTTCCAAGGCCACAAGTGTTATTTCTGCAGTGCCATTAAAATCACTTACACTCACAGAAGGCTAACTTTGCATTCTAAGACATGGTTGCAGTCTTCACAGATACACATTAACGCTAAAACTTTGGTTTAACACTTTAAAAAGCTACAGAGAAAAATGCTGTGGTGCAGAGCACAGTTTCCTCTGAGCAAGCTGACCGCTGCAGAAACCCACTGGCTAGGTCTGGCTGGGATAGAGTTGTCTTTCTTCACAGCAGCCAGTGTGGTGCTCTGTTTTGGCTGTGGGGCTAAAACAGTCTTCATAACATACTAAAGTTTGGCTATTACTGAATAGTGCTTGCACCACCTCAGTGTGCAAGGTTGCCCTTTTTTCCTACTCTGTCCCTCTCTGATGAGCAGGCTGGGAGCGAGCAAGAAACTGGGAGGGGACACAGCCAGGACAGCTGACCACATTGGCCAAAAGGGATGTTCCAGACCACAGAAAGTTGTGCTCTGTAACAAAACCCAAGATAGAGTAAGAAGAAGGGGGTTGGCTTCCAAGGTTACCATTTTTTGGAAACTGGTTGGGTGTTGACCTGTCTTGGAGGGTGACCTGTTGCCTTACTGTGCCTTCCCCCACTTTCACCTATTATAGAATCACAGAATAATGTGGGTTGAAAAAGACCTTTGAGATCATCAAGTCCAACTGTTAACCCAGCACTGTCAAGTCCACTACTAAACCACGTCCCTAAGTGCCACATCTATGTGTCTTTTCAATACCTTCAGGGGTGCTGCCTCAGCCATTTCCCTGGGCAGCCTGTTCCAATGATTGACAACCCTTTTGGTGAAGAAATTTTTCCTAATATCCAATTTAAACCTCCTCTGGCAGAACTTGAGGCCATTTCCTCCTGTCCCATAGCTTGTTACTTGGAAGAAGAGACCAAAATCCACCTGGCTACAAAATCCTTCCAGGTAGTTATAGAGAGCAATAAAGTCTCCCCTCAGCCTTCTTTTCTTCTAGTTAAACAATCTCAGTTCCCTCAGCTGCTCTTCGTGAGACATGTGCTCTAGACCCTTCACCAACTTTATTGACCTTCTTTGGACATACTCTAGCACCTCAATGTTGCTCTTGTAGTGAGGAGTCCAAAGCTGAACACAGTACTTGAGGTGTGGCCTCAACAGTGCTGAGTGCAGGTGGACGATCACTTCCCTAGTCCTGCTGGCCATGCTATTCCTGATACAAACTGTACCTTCACCCATGAGTTTTCTCACTTTTGTTCTTCCTCTTTTCTTCCCTTGTCTCACCAGCAAGGGGGAGACAAAGTGAGCAAGCAGCTATGTGGATACTTAGCTGCTGGCTGGTGTCAACCCACCATACAGGCAGTCAAACATGCTAGAACTGATCCTTTCATTCCTGACATAGAGACACATGCCAAACGACGTAACTGTCCAGTCCAGATACTCGTGGCAGAGAAGTAGTAGTTTTGGAAATGACTCAGAAATGAATCAGCTATCAGCTTCTGCCTTCCAGAAGATACCTCATAGTTGCCTGTGTAAATGCTCCCATCTCACTTCATGGAAAAATGAAAAACTGTGATGCTAAATTAAATTCTGCAGTGGCCCGCTGAAGCCATTTGCCTTCACCTTGAAATGCACTAGAAATACCTAAATGGCAATTACACATTTGAGAAACAGCTGAAGGTATAGCCTCTTGGCTGTCAGTTCCCTGACATATATATATATACATACATATATATATATAGAGTTCCCTGACATATATATATATATATATATATATATACACAAGCATGCCAGGCAAAACCACGAAATATCCGTTAGCAGGCACACTGGCAACAAACCTGGATCAAGGGCAACTTAGACACAGCATGTATCTATGCTCAGCAAAAGGAAGGCACTAGGTTTTGATTTGCTATCCTTTTCTTCCAAAGTAAAATTCATGTAAGAACCTACCCTCATTCAATGTTCAGGCTGTAAATGAAAATATTCATGATACGAGAAACTAAAAGGTTAAGGTGTTCAGAAGCAGTAACTCTCAGTTGCACAGACTGTAGGCAGCTGAGCATGTACCTTATCTGGGGAGCACTAGCTGTACGGATCAGTTAACTTTATGATACAACCTTTACTTTTTATTATTTCCTGATCTGGTGTTCAATTTTACAACCTTAATGCAAGTTACTTCGTTAATAAAGCATTACTTATAAAATTTGACCATCTTACTTAACCTTTACACAGGAACAAAGATGTCAAAACAAGTTAAAGGCTAATGTCTAAGGGTATTATTTTTACCCTTGGGAAATAAATTGAGCTTTCTTCCTCATCAGGGTTTCAAAATGCATCATTAAAAGCTATGTAACACAACAAGTTACTATATTTACCCTTGCACCATGTGTTCTTCAGGTTTCAGTAACATGCTTACACTAAACAAGAGCTTTATGTTTTCATTAAATACATTCAAAACTCAGGGTTTTAGTATTAGATGAAGCAATTAGCACAAGATCCAGCAAAAAGCTATTTGCTCCCGAAGAGTTTAAATACTTTATTTGGAAAAGTTAATGAAGTAATTATAATGTTGTTATTAATGAAGATTAGAGATGGATTAAAATGGCATTCGGAAAATAAACCAGACAATTAAGTAGGCTTTCAGAACTGTGAAAACTCCTTAGGGTCCAGGTGAAAATCACTCACAATACCTATACCAAGAAGGACATTTGGAAAACACTTAGCTCTTAGTGCCGTAGGACTCCAGATAGCAGAAACTGTCTTCATGTCAACACCAACATTGGGATTGTAAAGCACTGTGATGCTTAATGCTGACCAGCTGGCTTGAAGCCTTGCTTTAAAGTCCTTTCAAGATGTCTTTAACTGCAGCACCTTCCATATTAAGCAGACTATCTAATGGTGGGGCTATTAGAAATGTCCATTTGTATTTGAACTGACATGGCTATCAGATTAGTTAAATCTGTAACGCAATCGTGAGCTACAGGGAGGAGAAGGATGATGCTGTAAATGAAGCAGCTATTCTTAGCTGAATTTTTATATTGCAGCCCATGTAACACTGCAGAAGATGGAAGAAAGTGTTTGAACTGGAAAATCTTAAATGGGTCTAGCCAGAGAGGTGTTCTGGAGCAGGTGTGGGTAGGACAGGTAGTGCACGTGTTCCCTTGTTTGACACGAGGGCACCATAAAACTCATGGCTTGTTGACACACTTTCCCCAGCACTTCTAGAGGACTCACAACTTGGCAACGACACATCTCCCCAGTAAATTCACTTCACCTGATTACAAAGGTGGTGAAGTTCTGGAAATCAGAGCCCAGTTATGGTGAACTCTTCAGCAGTTTCAGACCCTTGGTTACCTGAGGGAAGTGTACCTTGTAACTGGGCATAGAGGGGGTCTGCACACCTGGCTTAGACTCTTCAGCTACGTCTCTTAAATTAGGAGATATGATGGCTGGCCACAGAGCTTGTGAAAGTAAGTTACATGACTAAGTGAATATTGATTAAAATGGCTAGTAACCAGACTGGAACAGAACTATGTGTTGGTAGAACACATGGACTAGTTTAATCCGTAGTTTTACACAGTCCATATTCGGACAAAACACGCATTGACCCTAACTGTGTGCATAAAGACATCAAAACTTAGGGAAAGACGGAAAAGGCCAGGCAAAATTTTAAATTCTGGGAGTTCTGAGTATTTAAAGGAAAATGTGGGAGTTCTTCTTTACAGGTCCTTGTTATGCAGAAAAGCTGAAGAACTGGTCAACAGCAACTTTTGTCACAGAGTCCCCGAATCAGGGAGGGGAAGGAAATTGTTCTACAGCACATGAAGAGAAATGTGTATATATTGCAAAGCCAAATGTTTTTAATAAAAAGTGATCTGTCCCAGTCACTGTTTACAGTGAATTATTTGTGTTCCAAAACTTACAGAAAAGAATTAGTTAAAATGCATTTTTAGACTTTTTGTCTATACAAATGAAAATCAGAAATACTACTGGCATATAAAGAACACATACTCAAAGAACTGTACTTAAAAGTAGGGAGGTAATAAATCACAAATACACATGACAGCTGAGGCCTCACTTAGGATTTCCTTTGACCTTCACACTGTGAGGATGAGAAAGCAGCAAAGATGAAGAACATTAAGAAAGCTGCAAGATATAAGGAACAAGATGGAAAGGACATCTAGTTTAAACAAAATATGGAACTTTTAAGGAGTTTTTGAGATAAACAAGATGAAAGAGAGAGACTTGATTGTAGTTGACTATGGAGAATGTTCACCTAAAATGTAACAAATTTAGATTAGATGTGAGGACAAACCTCCAAATAAGAGTTATTCATCAGTGGAGCAGTCTGCCAAGAGAACCCCCTGAGATATCAGAAGAGGAAATACTTAAAGGGAGATTAGATAATATACTCAAAATAGTGCAGCAGATAAATCTGTGAAATATGTAAGAGGCTGGAGCGGATAACTTCTTTCAGCCTATACTTCTGAGTCTTTGTTTAGGACTTTACATAAAAAAATCCCCTTACAATACTTAGCTTGCAATAGTGGGAAGGATCCAGTCCTGCAAAGTCTTGGTCATTTTAAGATTCCGTAACTATACAAATAGCCTCTCTGAATTCAGTTTATTTTAACCTACTTCATATCATACAGATATGTGGTTCTGCTCCCAAACTGTATGAAAATTATTTTTAACAGTATGTAAAGCAGACCAGCAGATGGGAGATAACGACGGCAAATTTTTGTCTGCTCTAAAGGCAACATGTGTCCCCCATCCTTCCATTGTCCCGTTACCCAAGGCTTGCTACTGAATGGTGTTTGAACCTCCTGAAGTCAAAGCCTTCTTGCCAAGGATTTTGTTACATGTACCCATAAACACTCTTTTGGTGTAACTATTAAATACTATTAAACGGCAGCTTCAGGAGATCCACAGGGAAGAAAGAAACTCCACCATTATTCTGCTGTCTCTTGCTCCAGCTGCTGCTAGTGTCGGTCCCACATGGCATCTGCACAGCCAGTTGCAACCCAAAGGCACTGGAACAGGCTCCCCAGGGAAGTGGTCACAGCACAGACTGAATTCCAAAAGCATCTGGACAATCCCTTCAGTCCCGTGCTCTGACTTGGCTGGCCCTGTGTGGAGCCAGGAGTTGGGCTCAATGATCCTTATGGGTCCCTTCCCACTCAGGATATTCTGTGGTTCTATGATAAAACCATTGCCCTGCCAAGCTCCTTCTTCACAGGCCACATGTAATGCCTGCTGCAATATGCTGGGATGGGAAGGAATAGCAGCATCTTCTGTAAATCAGACCCCTCAGATAAGAAATATCTTACCAGACCCTAGATATCCACGATACGGCTGCCTCCACTTCTGAGCTAAGCACTGTAGGCTGCTGATGGATTCTATGGAGACAAATCAGCACTTCCAGGGCTCAGTTTAGCTGAACTATTTTAGGCATCTTCTTTAGGAATTATGCCCTGTAAGTGCCTATTTTTCTCCAGGGACTGTAAAGTGAATATTGATTGCTGGCTCCGACACTTTCTCAGCTGATTCCCACGTTCAGATACTTATTTTTCTGTAAAATTTAGCATCATCTCAGCAACTACAGCAAGTAGCCAGACAGTAGGAGAGTAGAACATCTGCCACTGGATAAATAAGACCAAAAAATGAAATAACCTGTAACCAGTGCTCTCCATCAACAGGATTCATGGAGCCAATAGGAGACGCCATTATGAGCAAAGAAAAAAGTTTGGCTATTTGATTACTTTGGCTCAGGATACTCAAATTTGTAGATATTTGTTAGACAGAGGCTGGCTGGTCATCTTACTTTTAAGCTTCTTTCTTTTTAAACTTTACAGGAGTGCTACGAGCCTTCTAACTCATTTGAGCAAAGAAAATCAAAAAGCTGGAAGTTTTCTTTTTCTTCTTTCTCTTTTTCTTTGTCCCTCCTGAACCACACAACATTCTTCTCTAAGAAGCGGAAAACCAAGAGATCTGTGATTGCAATTCAGCTCCACACTTTGATTAATTCTAAAAGGAATTAGAACCACTTGAATGATTTTAAAACTTCTCAGTTAAAAAGTCTACAGAATACTTCTCAAATATGTTGGCATAATCCACGTTAATCACAGAAACGGAAATAAACACTCAATTTATGGCAGATACAGAAAAAGAAGTTTAATTAAATCTAACCATTAAGAAAACTCTTAGCCTGTAAGCTGATCTATAGGTAGGAAAATGTGGTCACTGTCCTTGGGGTTCCATTATTCTGGCAACAACATCTACTTTTATTTCTTGCCTTTTTCCTCTATTGCTTAAACACCTTTCATTGCTCTCTCTCCCAGTAATACTGAGGGTGTAATTGAAGGAAGAAGTGGACTAAATTGTTCAGCCCCTTATGGAAAATGCTGCAGCACATATTTTTTCTGACTTTGGAAATACTACCAGCTGTCCCTAAAACCTGAAGGTAGTGACATTTTCTTTTCAACAAGGGAGTTTTGAGTTTAAAACTGTGTTGGAATGACAGCATTTACAGAAGAAAAAAATGATGTTGTTTACTTTGGGAGCTCATAGGTTGGGGAAAGGGAAAGAGTTTTAAAGGAGTATTTTTTTTTATATTCTGAAGGTGCCAGAATAACTTAAAATGCTTAGAAATGCATGTGAGCAAGGCCAAGATGTAAAGGCAACTTTCATTCCTTGAAAGGAAAAAAAAAATCTCTATTTCTTTCAGCTTTTTGTGGCAGAATATAAGCTCTCTGCATGCTTTGGCATCAAAATTTATTTAAAGAAAGCTAAGAGGATATTTTATTACTCGAAATATGTACTCCAAACTTAAACATCAGAATTTACATAAAAACTTTTAAATACTGATTTAATTTTGCATAAAATAATTAACTCTGCCATTGAAGTAGGCAGATACACTTCAGCTCACACATCACAAAATGAAAATGAGTAAAACCTGCCCTTCTTTAATACTGAGACATGAAAATAAAAGAAGCCATGTTTCAAAGGCCTGTCTCCTCCCATTCAGAAAGCTGGTGTTTGAAGATGACTTGCAATTTAAAAAGAAAAGAAGAAAAGATGCCTTCATTCCTCTTTTATGCTGTGCTGAAACCCTGAAATAGGAAAGATCTCAACAGAGGATGCTATCACCTCTTCGTCTGTCACTGGCTAAACAGAAGCATGCTGGATCAGCCCCGGTAATGGCAGATCCTTATATTAAACACTACCATTTGAGATCATTCAGTAATGAAGTAATGATGTGCTTTGCTAGTGCATCAACAACCCAAGTGCAATGTCTCATGACACTGTGTTACTGGAAACACGGTATTTTCAAGCAGACAGGGAGGCAAAGCTTTAGCTGTTTCCGTTTATTGAGCACTACTACTTATAATTATTTCATAAGGTTTGCAATATTAACAGTTCTCTCAAGTGAAGTTTCAGTTCAGACAAACCCACGCCATGCATGACATTTTCCTTATATCTTTAATCATCCCAACCACCCTCCGCTTCTCCATTTGAGCAACTATCTGTAATGCCTCTGTCCAACAACGTCCACAGCGCATTTCTCAATGGTAAAAATCATCAGCAGGGTCACTCAGGAGCATTTGAAAATGTGATCTTGTAACAGGATTATTCAAGAAATAATTCTTTAGTCTGCATCCTGACCACAAGAAAATTTTTCACCAGACTTCACTGTGCTTGCAGACCCATAACATCTCCCACATTTCTCAGAAGGAATTCCCAAAGCCCTTCTCCTCTTTAATCCTTTTTGCAGTATACTTTCCCCCACAGCTGCCAGTTTTGTAAGAGATGTGCAGTATCTAGCTGACCCAACACACCGCTTTCTCCTGAGCAGCCTCAGTACAGCAGCCTAAATGGTTTCAGTCACTACATGATCCTGTCCTACATCATCAGCTGGAGCTGCTATTCATCCATGTTGGTGGGTGGGTGTATGTGTATAGGCTTCAGCTGCTTATTGATACAAGACAAAAGACAGCTCCTTACCCTTCCGTAACCCATTTCTGTTTTCTCAGCAACAGAACAATCTACCACCCATTAACTCTGAGCTGGTAGCTGGGGTGACCCCGCTGTTTGTTGGCAGGTTACTGAACTGTTTGTAAAAGAGGTGATATCACTGATAGTATCTTCACCTCTGCGGGGTTCACACATATGCTATACTTTATGACTTCCTATACAGCCTGAAAACAACCCACTCTATGAGTGAAAAAATTATGGGAGGGGCACTTTTTTTGCTGTCTACCACATATAAGTAAAAGCAGCAATTGGGAAAGTCTGCACTAGAGCAATCTACAATGACTGTACAATGGCCTCTTTTTAAAGTTATTTGGAATAACCTGAAAACTCTTTCCAACATTCATCTTATTTACAGAGGGTTATGCATTTGTTAAATGGTTGCTTGGCTGAACCCTTCTTGTCACATTTACTCCCAGAGCATGGAAGTAACAGGCTGTTTGGCTCACGGACGGTTTAGGGTGAAGGCTTATCCCTGGGCAATGCCCTCAGGAATGCTGGGAGAAGGTAGACCTTTCTCTGCTTTCAAAGAATGGTGGTGCTAATATGCAGGGAAAAGAAGCATGTTGCATACTGTTCTGTAGTTACTCATGTAATGATGACAGCTATTGAGATGTACTTCCCCTGCTAAAACCCAGAAGAGACCGTTCAGGTGGTAAACTGTGACCTCTATAATCATCCACAGTGCACGATTCCCTGAAGACCACGTGTTCCTGCAGTAGGCTGAACATATATTTACAAACTCTGCTTCAGATTTTTTTCCTTCTCGAGCCCCTGAAGATATGACAGGCCACTTCATTAGTATGACAGTAAGGTGCCCCAGTGTGTACAATGCTAAGGTTTTAAGACATGGGTGACAGTAAGATGCTAGTAAATAGATAATGAAGGTACTAATGTTCTGTTCCCCTTTGGTTTGGCCAGTGAAGGCTTTGTAGCTAGTTAAGGATTCTTCTTTTTTTTTTTCTTTTTTTTTTTTTTTTCTTTTTTTCTTCTTTATGGTTTGTGTGGTATGAAGTATGCATCCCTTGGGATTCGTCTTCAGAAACATGTCAGCTTGAGGTTTCTTTTTATTTCCAGCAAACAAGAAGATAATTGAAACCCTTCCTGAGTTACAGCTATGTTTCCTGCTGGAGAGACTGTCAGAGTCAGCAAAGAACAGAGGACACTGAAAATGCAGAGGACCATTTTACTGAGTTTACCCTATTATTCTCTCATACTTTAAAACATAAAGCATTTCCCTGGACCAGACTACAGGTCCTAAAAGGCAAATAGCAAGAGATACTCGAAAACCGGACAGCCCCAGAAACTGTTTTATTTTTCTGTAATCAGTGAAAGTGCCAAATTCATCAGTCTACAGCACAGCATGACAGCCTGGCCTCTGAGGGGCAGGGGGGTGCAGACCCCATGGCCATTCACCACCTGGTTTCTCTGCCCATAGTCGTTACAGCCGCCTGCCAGTTGTAGAGGGGAGGAGGGCCTTTTTTGTGCTAGGAACACCTGCCCAGGATGAGCAGGGCAGATATCCCTGCTGTGGGGATTGACTGCCTTTCCAGCTGCTTCTCTAAGAAACTGGGGTCTTCTCTGGTTAGTCCCTTGGTGGTGGGACATTAATTTCCTAGTGTATCTGCAATAAACCTTACCCCATGGACCAGGTGGATATAATGTAAAGCCCATCTGTGAGACATGGCTACTACGGAAATCTGATATGGTTGTAGGGTATAATGGGTTTTTGTCTGAAATGATGGGATTGTAAGGGATGCTCAGGCTCAGTGCTAGTAGCAGCTAGAGCTAGTTGGGGGATTTCTGTCTTTTTTTTTTTCTGCTTTTTTTTGGCTTTTTTTCCTTTGGAAATGGAAATGTGTGTTATTATTCCAAACTAAAAAAATTCCACTGAAATAAAATTTTTATTGGGAAGTGTTTACCAGATTCTGGACAGACTCCTCTGACAAATTAAAAAGCCAGCCACAGGGTAGGGAATACAGATCTGTCAAGTCTGTATTCATGTTATGCCCATCTCACACGCCTCTGAAGAGGGATCTGTTGGCAAGCAGCAGCACAAATTTGCCACCCGTTGGGGTGTCCAGCATCGAGCAGGGCAGCCAGAGCAACAGCGCTGTGCTGGATGGGCCAGGGGACTCTGTGGGAGCTGGAAAAGCTCAGCAAGAAGCTTCTATAGCGCAGCCTTGCATCTGATTATGCATCTCTTACATGACCGGACCCAAACATTTCTCTCAGGGTTTGATCTCTGAACCTCAGACTCAGACTTGGGTTTTGTCAGATTTTAGAAGCTTACAGAAAAAAAAAACAGTGCTGTGATGGATGAGGTGTAAATTATGGAAAGTCTAGATTTGAGAACTTTACCAAATTCATAACCAAGCTATCCTAACCAGAGGTAAAAGATTTTTCAAAGATTACAACAGGCAAAATATCATTCCCTGTATTTTTACATGACGGTAAAAATTCACTGAAGTGCTGTTTCCCATTTTAATGTTGAAAATGAAAGGTCACCTGAGCATCAGATTATTTGAAGCTGTATTCAAATATGCATGCACAAATATAGCATAATTACTCAATTCTTTAAGCTGCATTGAGTTCCTTTTAAAAAGACTCCATGCTTTGTAATGCCTCTTTTAAGTGTATCATACAGAAATTTGCACAAACTAAAATCAAGGAAAAAGGATATTGTGAAATTACTTAGATGTTTTTACAACAACAAAGATTGCATGCTACTGTGGATCAGGAAGAGGAGAGATGCAGCTTGCACTGTCTCTAACTAACACTTTATAAACAGAAGTCTTCTGGCTTCTGTTTATAAAGGCTAATTGACTGGCAGAGAAAGATAGAAAGAACAGATTTCATAATTTAACAACCTTAGACCAGTGAAAAACAGCTACAGTCTTTTGTTTACAAATATAAACTTGCATTTTCTAAAGGTATGTTCTTTTTAGCATAAATCATGTTATTAATTGTACAGCCTGAAGTGTAAGGGTGTCAGTGGATAACTCACTAAGAGCAACACTGAAAGCATAAAAGGTAAAAGAGGGAGATAGGCCTACACACAATTCGTATCCTTGAAAAACTATTCCACATTCTTTTATGCATAAAACAGAAGGGGAAAGAGAAGGGCAAATTTTCTTTACACTTTATTCCAAATATAACATTTGCAGCAGTTATGTAACAGTAATGAAGCAACTTATCAGGTGGTGGAAGAAGAGAAGGGAAGCATCAGCTGCTTGTAACAAACCTTTAGCTCTCAGAAAGTGTGTAAACCCTTATGAAGCTGTTTCCTGACAGGATACATTCAGTCAGAAATTACGCTGTGGAATCACTCCATCACTAACATGCACGTGAAACCTGCCCAAAGCAGAAACAGGACAAACTGTTTTGAGTGACGTGCCGATCCAGAAGTGTAATTTCTGTATTTTAGAATTACAGACCAATAGTCACAGCTCTCACTACAGCAGGCCAAGGGCTGAACTAGGCCTTGCCACCAGCTGCTGCAATCTTGGGACTCAGATTTCATTCTCAGGGCTCATGTTTGAGACAGTCCAGTTTTAGTCCTATGGGACCACACATCAGGCAACCATGAAGCAGATGTACTCTCTTGTGGATGTTTACCTTTAACCTCTGGTGTGCAAGGTGCACATCAAGGAGCAGCAAGCTGGGCTGCCCAGTTATCAGGCTTTTTGGTGGGTTCTGCATTCCATGTTGAGCTTGATAATGTCATAATGCCCTTCTCTCTGCACCAATGCTAGCTAGTTGTTCTTGCTGAGAGAGCTCACATCGATAAGCTGCCATCATTTTGACTTCAATACATACTGTTGCCAGCCTATCCTTTGAAACATCACCTTTTTATTGCCCTAGTACTTCACATGTCATAGCTTCAAACATATATCAGGTGTATAATGCATCATCCTGCATGTCCCCTCCAAAAGGCAACATTTCCATAGAGTGAGACTGCAGAATCCTGCTTTCTCACTAGTGCAATAACCTGGATGCAATATTAGAGGTTAATTTAGTTTACATATGGAAGATTTAATAGAGTTAAAAATGTACTATACATATCTCTGTGCTGTGGTTTTTAATGAGAGACTGAAAGGCTAGATGATAAAAAATATAACACAATTCCTGAGCAGTTCACTGTACACTAAATGTTGGAAAAATCTCTTTGCCTAAGCAAGACCACCAACAGTGCTTGCAGAGTGGCAAGAGGGACATGAAAGTCATATACAAGCAATAGTGAAAGCTACCTATCTGAATGCACAAGAGGAGAAACACTGCATTTTGTCATGGAATACAAGAACCATTTCAGCATGCTGTACACTAAGCACATAGTAGTAGACCATTGTCTTCCAGATGCCACCAAAAGTATTTGTTTCCATCACTAGAGCATTCATCCACCTCCTCCACTGCAGCTCCTTGTCACCTGCCCTGCCACCTTCAAGTCCAGTAATGAAAACTGATAAAATAGACCAGACACCATCTCAGACCACAGTGCATACAACAGTCTCACACGACTTGTGAACATGGTCACTGGTGCCTGCAGGATACATGTACAGAACCAGTTAGATGGCCGGAGAAACAAAGAACAACTTGGTCAAAGCCACTGAAGCACTAATAAGAAAGCTAAGACAATCCATGTCACCAACCTAAGTGCCAGCCACTGTAGCTCCCTTCAGTCTATGTTTGATGAGCAGTCTGTGTTCGAGGAGCCAGAGCTGTGGGTGGGGAAGGTCCCCAGTGTGCCAAGACCTAAATCCTGCCACCAGCTCAGCCAGCGCCCCAGCAACTCCCCCAGTTGCCTGTCAGGTAGTGCTAGTTACATGTCTTTAAACTTGTTAATAGTAGTACTTCCTAACTGTCCAGTTGTGAGTACTTTAATTTCTGTCCAAAATTACTTTACAGGCTACACATCTGTTACTGTAATTTACACCTCAGTAGAAAGTACGTAGGGGAGGCTGGGAGAAGCTACATATATATGCTTGCTTCCCACTGCAACTGACCTGCTCTTTCCTCATTTTCTCAGCCTTCTCCTCTTTTCCTAGCTTCACTTTCCACTTAATACCCTGAAGGAGAAATGCTACAATCAGATTTTTAGATTTAAATTTGCCCTGTTCCATTTGAAGTTCCAAGTGACTGAAGTGACTGGGGCTCAGCTGTGTTTATTTTCCAGCGCCTGCAGCAGCAGTAAGGATGTCCCTCAGATCTGTTTATTTCCCACCCCTCTGGCTGCCCAGGAGCGGTGGTGTGGCCTGTAAAGCTGTGACCATGTCAATCACAGCTGGTCCGATGCTCAGCATCTCGGGGAGGATGTCAGCGCTGTTGAAGGTGGTCAGGCAGCAGAAGATAAACGGGCCCCCAAAGGTTGTGGGTGAGGACCCAGGTAGCAACTCAGTGAAGGACTGGACAATATAAAATCCTGCTCTTCCCCTTTTCAGTTCTCACAGTGGGGGCTGTCACTTCTTCCACGCTACCCCCAAGCACTAAAAATGACTCTGTGCCTGATATTTGTCTCCCTCATGTCTCCATGGGGCAATTACTCTTTTTTTTTTTAAACAACTAGAGTTTATTCCAAAGAGAAAAAAGAGCAATGAAACAGTTTGGTGAGCAAATCAATTATATAAAAAGTTTTGTTTCATTGTCCAGAAGTCATCGCTCTCTTTATGTACTTCTAATGAGTCTTAGATATGATGACAGGAATGTCCCTGGCCTTGCAACAACATCTATCTCCCAGCATACCAGGTGCCTCTTTTCACCTGGAATGTGTGGTTCCTAGTAGCGTTTTCAGAACCTCATTGCTTCACTCGGACTACATTTGCTTTGGGGAGTCAAACCATCCATTTTTCACTCTTGTCCTTTTGACTGAGTGATTTGTAAGATGTGACAAGAAGACCCCAAAAATTTATGACTAGCCTGAAAGAAAAACAGATGACCCATTTCTGATTTAATGTTTCTTTCTGTTACGCTGGAATATTTCAACCATGGCACAGAACAGATGAAGAAACCACTTAATTTTTATCCACGAAACATTTATGCTGTCCTTAATAACCTCTGGAACATCTCTGGTCTCTTTGGAAGCTACCATCCACTGGGGAATAAAATTACCAACCTCAAGATGAGCAGGTATACAAAAAGAATCTGGTGAGCAAGTAACCAGCGGGTTGGGAAATCCCTCATGTACGGAAGGAGAAGAGCAGTGACTCTTGGCAATGGCAAGGAGAATTGCAGAACTAAATTCAAGTATCTAGGAACGTTTTTCAAGGCCCTGACCCAACACAAGTCTGCAGAGGCAGTGCTTCCCTTGAGCTTACCTGACATCAAAACTAGAGGCCAAATGGCCCCGTAATGAGACGAGTCAGGAAAGCAATTGAGCTGAAAGATATCTCTTCTGGTTGGATTGGTTTGGGAAAAACACTCCCTGCCCTGCCTTCACCGTGGAGCAGTACATATGGTGATGCCAACATGAAAGATGCTGTAGCAACAAGACATGCTGTCCCTCCTTCCAGTGGCTGTATGGACTTACCCTTAAAGTAGACGACTGCTCAAGCCAGTAATTGGCCTGAAGTGTCTCATATTCCTTCTGTTCTTTGTAAAATTTGCTACCAGTTGTATGACAGAGAGAACACGCATAGCCATACACATATAATTATGTATATACACATAGATGTTTCTATCAGGGCTGTTATAGACAGCGGAAACCCCAAATAATTTCATTTTATAATACTACATCCTTAGTTCACACCACTCTTTCAAAGCATAATATCAACCTTCAGCTCAAAGTTCCTTTTTCTCCTGCTTAGTCTGTGCTATTGTAACCTCTCTAGACTTAGCCTCTCACAATCAATTTTACATCATATGAACCCTTATGTTCTCATTTTTCTTGAGGGTTAGTGCTGGTAAATAAATGACAACTAACAGTAAATACCTAATTTAAGACACAAAAATTTGAATTTCATACTCTGTCAGTAGAAATGGTTCTGAAACCAACAGCTGACCTTCTTCACCTTGCCTGTGGCACCAGTTCTGTTGGTCTCTAACAACACTCATGGGAGAGCTGTGTAACTAGGGAGACCCAACATAGTACGTAGCACTGGTCAGGGAGGGGCACTGACTCAGATCCCAGAAGCAGTGTCAGAGAGTCATTCTGCTCAGACAATAAGGATACCAAGGAGCAGTGCTGCAACTCTGTCCTGTCCAGCCTGTCATGCAAGACTCTACCAGCCAGAACTCTGACATCTGAAGGCAGCTTTTGCTTGTATCCTTCCAGTTTAAGAAATCTAGATTGCCTAGTTTGGCTTCTCTGTTCTCAATATTTTGGCACACATTATGTAATTCGTAAATTTTATTCACACTGTTTTTATATTTACTTTTCCAGTAATTTATAAAACAGTATTTAATAGTGCTGACCTGTAAATTATGTCTGCAAAATCCCATTTGAAATACTTCTATTCAATGATAAATCTTGCGTGACACTGCTTTGATATATACCAGCTACCAAGTGCCTAAATCCATTTATTTTGCACTTAATCAATATCAGATAGCGTTGACTTCTAATCACTGCAGTTCAGTGTTCTACAAAAGGCAGTTGCTGTGGTATGTAAACAATTGCTTTAATGAACCAAACTTATCTCAGCAGAGGAATGAAACCAGACCAAGATGCCATAAAAGTTGGCTGACTCATTTCCATCTTTTAAATTTTAAATAATTACATACCATATCAGCATTCTGATTTTCACCCTCATGGCTAGGTCTGACATCAGCCTGGCTGGTCTAATACCTTCAGTTATTGCACCTGCCATTTCCAGCTACTTGTATGGTCTTAGCACCCAGCTTCCTTTCTGCCAGAAAAATAACTTGAGTTTTCTGCCTGAATCACATGATATTAGTTGATTAATCCCATTATACTGAAAAGAACAACTTCTTCACAACATCCTTTCTGAGAATTTTTAGCTGTGTCATTACTTCAAGTAGCATCATGGAAGGCTGAAAATGCTGTAACTTTAGCACATGCAGAGGTCCCAGTGTAGCATGACTGTTCAAAATCCTAGGCACAGACAGCTTTTATTGAAGACTCAGAAGAGCCCAATATTTGCCATTTTATAAGGTATATTTGGAAAATTCTCCTTCTACAACATCAACACTGACACGCCAGACTTCTGATTTTGTAAACGTGTGAGATCTTGTTTGAATGCTCTTCAGGTTTCTTACCCAAAAAAGTGTTTTGTTGCTTTCTTGTCATAATCTCTGACTCCCCCTTTAAAACATTGGTTGGCATCTATGAAGGCATTGCTTAAGGGTTGTGCTACTGGACTGATGGTCAGATAGACAGAGGAATTATTTTGAAGAAATAAAATGAAACATGAAGAGTGAAGACATCCCTACTGCCAAGTTCCCTACAACAGATCACAAAACCAGTACTGCCATCCCATCAATCACTTTCAGAAGAAAGAAACAGTCCCAAAGAGAAGGGCATATGAAAAGATCCATAAATAACATCTAGATGCAGAAAAAGATTGATTTCCATAACAAAAATACTATGTTTCCTGCTATTTTGTAGGGGTAGAGGGAAATATCATACCTGAATTACAGAGTTGCCACATCCAACAACTGGATGCAACTTAAACTGTGGCTTAAGATACATGAGAATTTTTTTTTCCCTCCTTAGTGCTGACCTGAAGGTTTCTCTCTTTCTATAACCAGTTGTTCTGACAACAACACTGAGCAATGGGGGTTACACCTGGAAAAATGTGTAAGGCGTATTCATACCTGGTTTTCCTCACTCAACTTCAAAATGAGTGGAATAGAAATTCTGCAAAGTGTGTGACATACAAGCAATGACAATATAACTAAATCTTTTTATAAGTTGTTTTTGCCATAACCACAAAAGTTCCATTGAGCAAAAAGTCTAAATTCCAGCTTAACATGCTGGAGGGCACAAGCAGAAGAATCTCTTATAGAGACAGACAGAGAATTAATTTGTCCCATCTGTAGGTATACAACTCCACAACAATGACATAAAACAATCCAGGATGTTAGCACTTCATTTTCAGCTGTCATTTAAAAACAACTAGTCCATTTACTCTACCTGACCTACAGTTATGTCAGATGCATTCAGCTTGCTTGGAAAGATCCGATGAACATTATTCTTTAAGGGCACTGGAAGCTGGAGAAGAAAAAGTTCAAAACATCTGATAAACTATTCCATCATTTGATATTCACAGAGGAGCGATGCAATGGTTAAAATTTAGCAACATAATGTTTAGCCACGTATACAATCTGGCCATAGCATTTTGAATTAACTGCAACCTATTCAAAATCTGGTATTTTCAATTAACTGGAGCTTATTCACATCTGGCAAGCTAGCAAACAGAGCAGGAGGGTGTTACCGCAGCTTAGCAGAAGCCTGCCATGAATACACATTTGGACAGCCTGGGAGAGCATCAGTGTCACTCTGGGAATGTTCCTGGCATGGTAAAAGAAAAACATCAAAGACATTACTGATTTAAAACTGCCTCCAAGAGTGCAATCTGTAGTGACAGGAAATGGAAAAATTATCCTCAAAGGGACTGCGAGGAAAGAACTAGTCCAGCAAGATAGTGGGTTCCACACATAAAGTTTATGTTTTGTCGAAAAAACTGACTAAAGCAAAATATTGTGCAGGTTTTGGCCCAAATTCAGAAACAAGTCTTTAGGGCAGCTCAGAAACTGCGGGAACAGAATTGAGTTTAGAAGGGACAGCTCAGAAAGGAAGTTTTGTCATCTGCGTGGTACATCTAATATTTTGAAAGGCTACTGTAACCTAGATACCAGCATTTAAAAAACAACAAAAGACTAATAAGGTCTGAACATGGAACCCCGAAGGGCTAGGAGGAGAAAAAAAATCAACCAGAATAACTACCAGGGAGCTCTGTCTGAGTCTACTCCAAACATGCCAAAATAATACTCATGGTAACCCAGCAGTGCCTCTTCAAAGTTGACATTGCCTCGGTGTGATTGATGGAATCAAAAGCTGCCAATAAACACAGGGGAAGAAAAGGACACCACTTTGATCCCAGGGTAGGCTGAGGACTATTGTAGCCCATGAAATTACTATGTGCAACTGCCATGAATAATGCACAAATGCAAATTCTCATGTAGTGTATGTTAGTGAGGCTTAATTGGAAGAATTAATTGACATAGGCTTTTGCGGTAAAAAAAGTCTATTTATAGGATGTGTTTTTGTAAAGCATGGAAACAGCCCCTTAAGCTCCTTTACCGATGTTTATAGCCGAACATCCTAGCTGCTAAGATGTATTTTAAGGAAACTGAGTATGCAGATATGATATGCAGAGTAAATTTATTGTCACAATCTGGATCCTGTTCCTCCACAGAGCCCCATAAGAGCATTTCGGTACAATACATCATATTGATTTCTCTTTAGTATCTGAACTCTCCTCCACAAAAATGAATTTCATATAAAGAGGGTCAGACACTGGGTACACTCCATCTCGACTTGGCCTTACATGTTTTGGGGCATTCCCCTTTTCCCTAGGCCAACCAGAGATTAAGTCCCTGACAAATTTGGAGGAGACTCACCACACTAAATTACATTTGCTTCAATGAACTCTTCCAACCTCTGGAAATCCTGAGAGTGGTGCAAAAATGCTGTAGCAAGGCTGATTTTTTGTTCTACCACTCCTTGCTGAGTCATGCCATCTATTCCTATAGAAACTAACTGAGATTTATACACAATCAATCCTTGTAGTCATGTTATGCTTTGGAGGCATCAAAATGGACAACAAGAACCAGGAGTCTAGGGAAGAAAAGTTTAGAGCTCATGAGACAAAGGACAGATCTGGGGCATTTGCGAAGATGCCTTTGGCTGGTTTGCCAAATTTAAAACCAGTCCTTAACGCTATTGTGTCCAATAGATTGATCTAAACGCGTGCAGTATTTGGCACAAGGAACCCTTAGGGGAGTGACCACATCAAGAAACCGTAAGGAGGAAAAAAGGCATATGAGGCAAGATGGTGGTAGTGGAAGAGGGATTATGCATTTGGGATACAGACAAGCTGGAAGAGCTGGCGGGATCATTCTTACTTCTGGCAGAGAGAAGGAGAAAAAAAGCTGCACTGCTGTGTCACGGGGCACATTTGTATGTATTTCCAACCTGGAAAATCCCAGGCAGGCAAGTAGGGTACATAAATTAGAAAAACTACAGGCATGGGTGGAGACTGAGGGGAGACCTTATCATGGTCTATGGTTTCCTGATGAGGGGTAGCAAAGGGGCAGATGCCAACCTCCTCCTTGGTGACCAGTGATAGAACCCGAGGGAACAGTATGAAGCTGCGACAGGGGAGGTTTAGCCTGGATATCAGGAAGAGGTTCTCTACTGAGAGGCACTGGTGGTCTGGCACTGGAACAGGCTCCTCAGGGAAGTGGTCACAGAACCAAGCTTGACTGAGTTCCATATGTGTCTGGATGATGCCCTCATTCCCATGCTCTGACTTGTCTGGCCCTGTGTGGAGTCAGGAGTTGGATTTGATGATCCTTATGGGTCTCTTCCAACCCAGGACATTCTGTGATTCTATGATGCTATGACTACTGAACAGCATAGGTAGCCAGCTCACATGTTTAAAAAAATAAGTCTGGACAAATCTGTGCACATGTGCTGAGCAGCCAATATGCAAATTTCTGCAATACTAAAAAAAGACAAAAGCCCCTGATTGCCACCAGTAAATCCGCTTCTGTGATCACAACATCTTTTCATGATATCCTGAAGCAAAAGAAGGAAATCAGAAGCTACTGAGAGTGAATGGTACAATAGATACACTTTTCAACAGCATTGCTCTTGCAGTTTCCAGCAGGGAGATGTGGTACTTGGGATTAAAAAGACCCTTTTTCTCTTAGTACAAATAACACAGAACTCTGGGCCACTGTGTAAAGAAAGCCAAGTATATTCTGCTCTGACTCATATTAAGTTTTTTCTAGTAAACTAATTAAAATCAAAGTCCTAGTTAACACTTATGTTCAGGTGGTCTGTTCACATATCATCAGCCATCATTTTGCCTGGTATCCACATAAACCATGTGTAGATCTGAACTCCCTGACATTTTTAAGGAAGTCTGCATATGAGTAAAATTTTCTTCCTCCACAGTGGGAAGTTTTGGAGGTGTCTTTTTCAGTGTTTTGGGCATTTTAACATGGCATTACATATAAAGTATTGCCCAAACATGGCATTGTACTAGATGTTCAGACAATAAAAATATTACGAAAACATTATAGGCATTGTTCCCACCAGAAAATATTTTCCATGGTAAATGTTGCTGTTTTTCTACTCCAAAGCCAAACCACTCTTCTTTAACAAAAAATAAAAAATAAATATAAATGCCTTGCTTAAACAGGTGATGAAAAAGAATGAAGTACAGCTGTATCACACATATAAGACTCTAAAGGAAAAAGCTACCAAAATACTTACATTTTCTTAGTGTTCCCAACACTGTACTTAGAAAAATATTTCACCACCACAAAATTAATTTATCTGGGAGAACTTTTGAGATCACCAGGGTTAGAGATACTATAAGTAAAGATACATAAGCTGATATATAAATGCCACATGAATATTAGGGTATTACCAATTTTATATCAGTACAATCAATTTCAGATAATCTTAATCAGTGTAAATGAAGTAGATTTTAATAAGGTGCAATAAAATGTAAAACGAACTACCCCTAGGCTATCTCCTCTGTCTCATCCCTCCCATACTCTGAATTCACTTACATTCCTGTATGCATCAGCAGGCTGGATGTAGGATTAAGAGATTCAGACCAAATTGAAACACAGCAGGCCCTTTTACTTTAGGTTACGCTCTGACATGTATCTTGCAGAACTGCATTTCAAGAGTGTGTGTACTCATTCACCTTTAAGCCTTTAAGCCTGTCTTCAGCCAGAGGAGAGGAGTACAGTCCTTTTGGCCCCTTCACAGGTAAGCTCCACAGATACAGCCAAGAAACCTGCCATCCTCTAGTTCAGCACATTATTTCACTTGCTGACTCTGAAGAAAGCATTTGAAAAGAAATGAAATATGCAAGCACTAAAAAAGCACAAACAGTGGTAACAACAAGACCTCTTCTGAAATATTGCTGCTTCTACATGTCCTGGGGACCCTCAAATCCTGGTGATTGCTGCTGTTCCTCAGAACATTCAAAGATGGGTGTAGAATTTATAACGTTAATGGAAGTAATTGATATCTTTTGTAGACATCCTGTTAATTTTACATATGTTGCGTTCATTTTTTCAACATAGATAGATAAACAGACAGATATTATCATCCTACAGTTTCATACTTTTCTTTCTTTACCCACATATGGAAGAGAAACCATGAGAAAACTTACTAAACACAGCAGGGAATGTGATTCAGGCATGAGACAGAGAAGTTGCCAACAGTTACCAATGTTCAAGTTTTTTAGCCTATTTCCACCATAGGGAATGCATCAGAGGTTGAGGACAAAGTGGCTGAATTCATTTGCTTAATGTCAGCAGACATACAGACTCCAAGTAGAGGGAGGCTGAGCGACAGACATGGCATGTCAGGAAAAGAGCAGTTTTCTCATGTGTCTCAAACACACAGACAAACTGCACATTGGCAAGAATTTGAGATATTTGTATTGCTTTGAAAATGAAGAACACAAAGGGAGTAACTGTCGCCAGTGTTGTCAAGTAAAGGTACCAGGAGATGTGGGTAAAAATAAACAACTCCTTTCCCAACTCCACTATTTTATCCTGGATTTCCTCAAGCCTTTCTCTGCACAGCTCATGAAGATGAACGCAGACAACATGGAATAAGACAAAACCCCAGTGGTGGCAGAATAGTAGAGGTGTGCACATTTAGAAGGACAGAAGAAGGACACCGATTGCATTACTATCATCTATATGCCAACGTTGCCAACAGTGTATAGTAGTCTTGTGGCACTTTCCATAACACTTGCATGCTAAAAGTGAGCAATTCTATAAGGACTAAAGCTTGTGCAGACAACGATCTATTAGTCATATTATAAAAATTTTAAGTGCCCTCCTAAGCAGTTAGAGATAGGAGCCACGAATAAACAAAGACCTGGGAATGTGGTGAATACTCAAGAGCTAATAGAGAAGGGCTTTTCCCTTACTCAACATTGTTAAATACCATGGGTCATGTTATAATAGTACCATAATGCAGTTTTATAATGAGGCTTTTTTACTTGTTATTTCTACGGTGAGGGGACTGCTAATTCCTGTCACTCATATTGGGCCTTACTGCTTTTGTAGATTGAACTGGGTAAGAATTTACTTAAATTAATATTTAATTTTAACTCTCTTCTCTTGCTATTTTGGGTTAGCAAACAGGTGTCATTTTATTATCTTCCACATGGTGCTTTTGGTTTTCTTATGCTTCAATAAAATGTCTAGGTACAGCTCAGGGTGTTCCTCAGTTGCAATGAATCAAGTGATTAAACACAGAATTTAAGTGAATCGACAAAGGGAACAGCAGAAAAGTTCATGGTCGTGCAGTCAAACTCCCTGACTGCTAATAAAAATGCTCCTTTAACATTTTTTTGTCCAAGTTGGAAAATCAGCGTGCAAGTTACAATGCAGCTTTAAAGAGCTAACTAAAATCCAACCCCCAAACTAAGCTTTTAAACAGGCTACCTCAACAACAACAGAATTTGCCACCTGGGTTTTCCCTCTTTTTTTTTTTCCTTATTTTTCTGTTTCTTCTTGTACATGTGGCAAGCCAAAGCAAAAGGACAGCCTTCCTCAGAATGACATGCCTCCCTGAGCTGTCCTAACACATCCATGACTCGACTGGTCAGCAAGTTACAGTAACAGAACGGAGAAGTGGTGTGGTAGAATTCATCATGAGACAGTTGGAAAGGGACTTCTATTGCAAGAGCCAATGAAAGTGTGCCTGAAACTTCCCAAAACTAGATTTCATCCTGCACAAGCTAACATACTCATTGCCTGCTCCTGCATGCAACATTGGCAAGTTAGAAGTCGGATCAGAGCTGGGAGCTGGCACTTACAACTGATAAGTGCTGCAACCTGTTAACACTATCCTCAAAAAGCAGCAGTTCCTAGACTGCTTCTTTTCCAAAAATTTCCTGAGCTTTTATTATCTGCAAGTTCTGTGTGCCATGGTGTTCCCATGCCTGCAGCCATTCCTCGATCTCAGGGTTTCCCAGAAGCACTGCTGGTAGGTGTCTGTTCTGTTGTGCTTCTGCTGGAGATTTTGTTCTATTCCTTCTGTCCCGTGCGTGGTAGCTATATCCTCAGACTTCACTGTCAATAACCAGTTGTTCAGTACTTGTTTTACTTTGTTTTGTGCAAGAAACTGAAGCCTCTCTACCTGTTCCTTCCTGACAAGGCCAGAGTTTGCAACCTTTATCATTTTGGTATGCCAGTCTTTCACACGCAACCATAACTGCACAGTTCAACTCTGCATCAAAAAATGTGCAGGAAGCTTAATCACATGATAAAGAGAAGTCATCATCCCCATATATCTCACTTTTTTTTTTTTTTAAAGCACAAGTCCTTTTATGTGGCTAATGCAAAATGCATATCAGACCCTCTTTTACCAGCTGGTGTTCCATAACATCTGTCAAGATGGATAACGCATCAATGAAGGTGTCAGAGTGGAAAAAGAGAGTGACAGTCACCACTAGTGATGTGACTGGGGGACTGTTAGACCTTGTCAACCATGACATGTCTGTAAATGGAATGATCAGCAAGGAGATTAGCAAAAACGTAGGTGGACCAGTAAAGTTTTCTCTATCAACTAACATGACAGACTCAACAGTAAGAAGGATTTCTCCAAAGGAGCCAGACAGCTGCTGATAAGCTGCTAAAGTAAGTGTCACTTGACTAACCAACAGGTAGTCCCTTCCCTCCTGTCTCTTTCCTCCCTCCTTGACTGCAGTGACGGGAAAGAAAGGACCAAACCAAAATGATGTCAAATATCTCCTTTAGAAGATTCTCTACAGAAAGCATTTGAAGAGAACCTGAATGAACAGAAGACAAATTTAAACAAAAAAGCAAACAAGCAAGAGGTCCTTTTTCTGCCCAAAGTAATATATAATTAGCACACCTGAAAAGAGCCTTGTTTTTAATTTTAATGCTGGTAGATATCGGTCCATTCATAATGGTCATATAGTTCACAAGTAGACAAAGTCACTGTTCTAATTTTATAGGTACATTCCTAAATTATATCTCACAGAATAGATATTTCAACAGCTTTTATGCAGTGAGTATAAAAGTCGCGGCATCGGCTGCTTCTTTGGGCTCATTTGAGGCCTTCCTCTCCTGTCTAGGGTGTCGGGTTCAGTGACTGGAGTAATGGCCATCAGTTCATCAAAATGTGCATGTTGGACTGTGAAGTGGTGCTGCTTCTGCATGCCTGTTTTGTGTACTTTGTTTTTCTCTGCACCCACCTGCTCTGACCCACAAGTTTACAATGTTTCTTCCAGATACTCACCTCAGGCCTTCCCTCTTGCTTACCTGTATACCTGGAGCTGAAAAACCATCTGGGCCGGTGGTTGCCCAGGCACGGCAGCATTCACCAGTAGCCTACAATGCAACAAAGGGTTAAATGGCTAACAGAGCCTGTCACTGCCAGAAGTGAGAGAAAATACAGAAAAGGGGCAAAACCCCCACAAAACCAGGGATTTACAGGTTGGGCCACTGGAAGACTGACTCACTCCCATGCGATTTTAGTGTACAGTGAGCTGACTGGTAAATGAGTGCTATGTTTTCTAAGGCAGAGAACGGTTCTTTGAGTCAAGCTACAGCCACCACCCTGTAGAGGTGAATCTGGAGAAGCACAGTGTGAATGCTAGAGTGGTACAGACAGGGATGCAGGCTCCTATATACCTTCCAAAGTACCTCCTTAAGAGAAATACCAGCAGTTATACTGTATGTAAGCTTTAAGTTTTGAAGAGTGATTTAGAAATCAGCAGATGGCCAGACCTGTTGCAGTCATTCTCCATATGCCCTTGGCAAGTTCCTTGCAAATTCAAGTGCTGATATCGCCTCACCTAGCAGAAAAGTTCCCAGCAGCTTCAGTGAAGTTAGGACTTCAGAAACACTACTGTCATTCACCTCCAACACAGTTGAGCACTTTTCAAGAGTGACAAAGTGGCTGTAAATTGAAAATGCTATCCTTTTATTCTCTTGGTGCTTCAGTTGCCCAAAGTTTAAATAGAAGTGGCATTTAAGCCTTATGTGGTTTGCAAATTTTTCTAGTTAAAACAGCATCATGTTAGTCATAAAGATAAAAAGGTAGCTTTGTGGCTGGAGCAGATCTTTAATTCAGCCTCTTTCTCAGTGCTCCAACAGATGTGCCAGAACAGTGGAGGTGAGAAGAAGGATCTGGAGCTACTGGCAAATTAAATCACATTGACCAGTGCAGCAACCGAAGTTTGTAAGTCTGTCACCATCACAGTTGGGTTCAGCCAAAGCCCTTTGTTACCTCTTGAAGTCTATTGTAGCTGCATCTGTGGTATCGATGAAGGTTTGTTGAACTCTTAGCATTTTCCACAGCAAATGTCAGACATAGTTGAAAATACATGTCACAACTAACAATATAGTAGAGAGCTAGTTTAAGGAACTTATAATACATGCAGGAAATTGTGCACATGCAGTGAGTTCAAGATATGTGGAGTCAGTGCGAGGACTAAATTTTTTGCCTTGCACATCTCAATTTATGCAATACATCACATTGCTTTCAGTATTTGTTGAGCTGCAAATAAACCCACTTGCTGCAAAATGCATAGCAGAAATATTAGAACTTGGGAGTTATAATACTGCACTGAGTATTTCTAAATCCCCAATAACTGCAGATTCCCTATAATTTATATAACACATTCGGTATACTTTTTTATAAATCCTCTAGAATTTAACTGTAGCTTTAGGACAGCTGAATATAATTTCTAAATATTCAACATAAACTGCCTAGTATAGTTTGATTAGCATCCCTCTGCATGTTGAATGTCCAGCAGAGTGGTTGTCTGTGCAGTTACCCTCAGCTGTGTGACCGCTCAGTTTGTTGCCATTTGAAGGTGCAGGGTGTGATTCATCTCAGAAGTCAGAAGGCGAGTAGGCACCACAAAGTGGGAAGATTCAGTCATACTCTGTGGAAACTCTATCCGATCAATCTTGTCCCAGCTTTAGGAATGCCACTTCTTGGGCTCAGTAAACCAACAGTTTGAAAGTAGCCTTTCATATCTGAAGAGTTACAAAGCGTAACACTCAGATATGTACCTGATCAATAACATGGAACTGCCAAATGCAAAAAGCGCTCTGCTGAAATTCATGGAAAAAGTTAATTAAAAGACTACACACCTGTTAAAAGCTCATATTTGATGCTTTTCTAGATCTCCTACCTGGTGTCAATAAACCAAAGCTTGGTTACACTACATTTCTTTCTGGATGCCAGCTGTCATTAACTGGAATGTGAAAAAAGTTTCTAAAGGATAAAGTGACCAAGCAAACTCGCTCAACTTTTGCCATGCTTGTGATAATTATACAAATGTAGGTCACAATATCGCTAAAAGAAATTCTCTGATAGAGTACTGTTGGGAAAATGGACATTTGGAGAAACCAGGTGAAAAAATTTTGCTAGAAATAATTAGATGTATAAAAGACAACTTCTAGAAATCTTACTAGATATAAATCTATTAAAGCACTTCTGTGGCTTTTTTACCACGAATACTTTGATACAGTTATCCATAACATTATAATAGAATACCAATCTCTAAATTAAATGTATGCTGAGGACTCCGCAGCTGACATTCTCAGTAGGGCCACGCTGTTATTAGCAAATGCTTTAAACACGTTGTAAAAGTGCAGTAGAAATCAAGCCTTGCTAAGACAGAAAAGTAAGATATGTCCTTGAACATGTCAACAGTAATTATTCCAAGTTTGTGGTTCACCAGCTTCTGCAAACTTTGCAGAGTAAGTACTCTATTAACTTTTGGTGGAGAGTGTGTATGCTCTATCCTCTAGCTCAGCAGGATTCCTAAATCAGTAATTTTCTTTCTTAAAAAAGGGAACATCTAAATATAGCACTTGACCACATTGTTTGGCAATGTAAATGACACAAGATTTCTGAAGAGATAAAGCTGTAATTTTTACTGACAAACATAGTTTGCTTTTTAATGCAGTTAAAAGTTGGGATTTCTTTTTTTTTTTAACAGTTGGGTAGGGTTTTTTAACACTTGATGCTGTTATAAATATTCCTCATCACCTTTAAAAGTCTGCTATTTATTGCACAGGCTCTTTCCAGAGCCTGTCTCACCTTTTACAACTACCATAGCAAAGCCACCCCATTCCCCTATGGCAGCTGTGGAATGATACAAAACAACTGAAGTGCTGCAAGCATCCCTTCGCAAACAGCTTGACAGCTCTATACACTGGTTGAAAGTTACTGGAGTGCAGTGTATTTTTAGGATGGCTTCAGTCTTCCTCATTGGAATTCCACTTACTATAGTCAAAAGAATACAATTCTGATCGCTGCAACTAATTAGCAGCTTACAGTAAACAGAAAAAGAAAGGCTGAAAGACAGCACTTATTAACTTTATTTGCATGACTAGGGGAGGAAAGAATTATCTAATGCTCTATCCATTTTTCCATTAAGGCCTAATTTAAGACATTGAGTCATGAATACATTTTAGGAGAACAATTGACAAGTAGAAATGGGTCTTCAAATGATTTGAAAATAAGTCAGTTGAAACAACAAATGACTAACTACCCAAAGGATGTGCAATTCCCTTGTTTGTCTCCACCTGACATTGCAATTCATGCACTTGCAAGGGATATATATTTATACATGACATGTGATACTGCATATATGATTAGTTTTTTCTTTGTTTACAAACTTATTTTCCTCCATATAAGAATAAATTAAACAAAAGACAATCTCACAGATGTGTGAAGGACACAAGAGGGAAATTTCAGAAGAATATAGACACTATGTTCACCTAAATAAAACCACCAAACTCCAGTCCTAATTCTGGAGGTTTATTGAGAATAGGTCTCATCCACTCAGCTTCCTTTGATGCCTCAGCTTTTCTCATTAATGTATCAAAGGGTGGCCAAAACATTGTACTTTGTTGGTTGTTTTTAAGCTTGAACAGAAATATGAATAAAAATGCAGAGGTTTTACACACTGAAATATCTTGAAGATGCTCCTTCATACACTCTGCTAGAATGCACAAATCCAGGTAAATTGTGGATTAAAGACTCTCACCTCAATTTAGCCTCTGACTTGAGTATCCAATCAGAACTCAGCAGGCATCTGAACAAGCACATCAAGGAAAATTAACCTCTAATTTTCTATAGGGGACCAAGTGTGAGTACAAACTGTTTTGTCTTTGCAAGCAGAGGTGTCCACTGTCATTGTTTAGCTTGGAAAAAAAACCCAATCCATAAACTGGCATAAACCCAGACACTTGGCAACCTGAAATCAGGGTAGGTGACTGTGACTGGAAAAGTCTGAATTCCATTGTGCTGCCACTTTACGTGAGGGGAATAACAAAACATCATCTCTAGAACAGAAGGCAGGACAATAATCTTCAATCAGAAGGCAAAACATTACATATAAACTTATGAAATCTTAATATCTAAACAGACTTGCACATTGTTTTTTGCAGTAACAAGGAAAACTGTGTATCTTCCATAAGTCAAACAGCAAAATTTTAACCATTGCTCAGGCATCTGTATTTTTTTCTTAGATAGTAGATGGGTTAAACAACTCCTTCTCATAGATTCTAAATTCATTTAAACATCTGCTAATTAAAACATCTTAATTTGAACAAATGTTATGATCCTCAACCTCCTTCTAAGGTTATGAGAACAAAAAAACCCCAAGTATGTAGAACACTGCTAAATAATCAGGAACCTAACCCTACCTCTCTTAAGTCGTAACTTTAAATTACTTATATTTAAAACTCCATAGATGGGTTATTTTAAATGCCTGAAAAGTTAGAAAGTGCATACACCTTCTACCTGCCTAGCCAAAAGGAATGTTGTTAATAATCTTGTATTTAATGTTGCACCTCTTTACTGAAACACTTCCATCATACTTTACAAACTATATTGAAAATGTACCAAGTGACACTCCAGAGACTCAGCAGAAACGGCTTACATAATGGAGGTTCCTTTCTCATAAAGCTGGAGAGGACCTGAACTCTGCTGTACACCTGGAGACACTTCAGAATATTCTCCCTACAGCAGGAGGAAGCCTGTAAGGCTGTATATAATTCAATATACATAGGCGGATACACACACATCTATATCTATCTATATATCTATATCTATATATACCTATATCTATATCTATCTATATAGTTATGTCTAGATATAGATAGATATACACATTTAGTCTGCATATGTAGCACGGTATATATTAATAGACATACACCTCATGGGTTTGTATAAATATCACATGCATTCTCGCAGATGGTGTTCTAATACCACCCCTTGTGCCTCAGCACAGTGCATGACTTCCTTAACCAATTGATTTGTTCTTTTATAAGTATGGGGGAAAAAAGTGAAGTATTTTAACATCAAAATGGTGTGGTGGAAAGGCAATCTTCTATTTGAAAATAAATAGTGTAGAAGATACTTGTTTCTTCACAGTCTTCCTACCCCAAAGAACCAGTCATACCACAACTGTGCCGCTTCTCTCAAGTTTCTTTCTTGTTTTCTTGATGGTCTCAAAAGCAGATATCTGTTTCAAAGTGAAGTTGTGCTACAGCAGCATTTTCACTGCTGAGCAAGTACTACTGACCAGCCTACTTTCTAAAATTCCTTGCTCCAACAGAAACAATACTATCTTGGTTCGTGTCTACCACCACTCCTACAAGTTTGTGTGTTTTTTTTACTGTCCCACCTGCCACCACCTCTTGCCTTCCCATCTCCTGCTGCTACTACTCTGCTACTACTGAATCCTCAACTGTGCAAGTAATCTTCAAAAATTAAGGGAAACTGCATTGGTGATGTATGTGGAAGAGTGCTACCTTTCCAGTAATGAAACTGAAAAGGGACAAAGAACATATGTGATCTCCAGACATGAGAAACAATGGACTTGCTTTTGTCCTCCCTGCATACTATTGACAAAGTCCAGGTGCCCACCTTAAGGTCTCACTGCATTGCATTCCGTTAGAACTGTTAGGTTTGCCTTTTAACTGAAGTGCTATTCTTATGACTTTGTAACTAATTAAAATGGTTTAATGAAATATTTCTGGCAAATACACACATGTGTCCCATGATACCACTGCATGCCCAAGCTGGCAAAGCTTAGGAGTGTGTGGGGAAAGGCAGGAGGAGGCAGGTCTGATGCAAAATCCATTGATGGCTACTCTCATTTGTTCTAATGGACTTATGTTCAAGATTATTTGGCTCATTAGAACAAGCGAGAATCTGCCACAGTATCCCTAATCTTAGTTAGCAGATGTCTGCCTTTGGACCATATGTTGGGTATAATCACTTTCAGTTGCCATTTCTACTGCATGGTGAGCAATTTGGCAACCACCTCCTCTTGTCTGAGAGGCATCTGGCACAGACAAAAGCAAGCCCTGTGGATTTTTCTAGCAAAGAGAAAGACATTGAAAAAAAAAATGAATATCAAAGACTGTATCTGGAATGTGCTGATAGTGCTTCCACATCTATTTGCATATTCGTCTTCAATGATTTAGTTTCCTGTATGCACAATTATTATAGGAAATTCATAATATACAAAAACATGGAGATGTGTGACTGCACAGGAAGTGAACAGCAATTTTATCATAACATGATTTTTGCCAAAGCAATGTTACATGCGTTGTTCTGAGGTTCAAGACTCCTCTCTCCTGTTGCTCTATAGTCTCATACTTCATGTCAAGAACTTGCACTTCACTGTCACCAGAATTTTTTGGTCTTTCTGTATCTTTTGGTCATGAGCACCAAAGAAGTAATAGAAATAGCACCAGGGGAAATTTAGTGGAAAATTAGTCATAAAATCTTACAACATTCTTAAGTCAACTCTTTGAAGCATTAAATGTTTGTGATTAAATACATCAGGGTTGTGAAGCTGCTCACAAATTTGATTCCCAACCTCTTTTGCCACTTTTCAAATAATTCTCAGAATTTAGAGTTAATTTTTTTTCAATTTTCACCAACTTGATAGATGAATATAAATCAAAACCAGTGTTATTCACACTACTTCTTTCTACTTGGTCCTCATGTTCCATCTTGGGTGTCATCCCTGCTATTGCACTATAAAAGCCCTGATATGCCATCTGTATCATCCAGAAATGATTAGCAGAATTGTGTTCTCTAAGGTTTCTTTTTGTTTTAAAGTGCTTTATTGCTATAAAACTTTTTTTCAGACACAACATACAAATGCTTTTTGACAGACTGTAAGGCGAGGGTCCAATATACATAAAACTTTCCCTTCTCTCACACAACAGAACAACTACATATAGCTCTGTGGCATAGCTATGAGTACATTAGGGACTTCTGCCACCCCATCTATGCCAGCAACACAACTTACTTCTTCACATCTTTGACCAACATGATTATTATTCCAAAGGAGCTGTGGTCTGTGGGAACAACTTCTGGTTAAGAGTTTCATTTCCTGATTTTCTGAGCATGGTGATACAAATCCAGCATAACATCAAACACCAGGGTAATTCAAAATCCTGTGGCTACAGGGGAAAGTCACTCAGTAGATTGCACACAACCAAGAACAAGAGCAGAATTAACTGCTGATGAGAGAGCATCACAAAGACTGACTTCTTCAAAAACACACACAAATTGCACGCAGACTCCACTCAGCACGGGTAAAGGTGGCAGACTTGCAACAACATTTGAAACAAACACTATCACAGATGTTTTAATCAAATCGTCGTTCAAATTTAATTGAAATAAGCTTAAGAACTTCACTAATTGTTTGGTTCTGTATGTAGAGCATGGATGGAAGGAAAGAGACACAAGCTGATGAGGGGCGTATTACTGAAAGCTTGTTTCCTTAGCAATTTACAAAGCAAATGAAGGTAATCTGAAACTTCAAAAGTTACAGTATCTGCTTTATTAGACTTTAGTTTCTTGTTACTCCTTTCTCATTAGAAAACTCTTTTAAACACTAAAACCTCTATTTAGCTCCTTCACCTCTCTCCAATCCCCTTCTCTAAACTCTTAGGTATATATTAGACTTCAAGCTCGGTACATGAATTAGTTCCTTGTGATACTGTCCCACAGCGGGTATTTTACTGATCTAATAAAACCACAATGAAATTACTGTACACAACTTAATATCGAAGCCCAATTATTGATTTTTAGGGTTTTATTTCCAATCCAAAAGTGGCAGCGTGTTTGAAATCCATGCAACTAGATCCGTCTTTGGCAAAGACCCAGCCAGCCATAGCGACATACTGTTTGAACATTACATTTTCCTCTGCTGTTCCAAGAGCCAGGAAATGATGTGTGCGTGTGGGTACATGTAATATAGATGTCACTCAATCATCCTCCACCTCTCTAATTATTTTTATTGAACCATTGCTTTTCAAACACAGAGATGCCAGGACTTTAAGAAGGATGATGGCATCTCTTCATCAGTGGGGACATGACAATAAAGTAGTTTAGTACTGTAATTTGATGTCAGTACCAAAGTGTCATTTCTCCATATTGAAGGGCTTTGGAAGAAGCTGAAGTCTCCGATGCAGCTAATAACACAACCCTAGTGGCTTTGTCCGTGCTACAGTATTAATTTCTGTGTTAATCTTACTGCAATGTGTTTGAGACTTGGCCTGTGAATATTTGTTCATGAGGGAGTTCACACTGCAGTCACTACATCCAGGACTGATCCAAAGAAATTCCCTTAATTTCAATGAGCTTGTAATGAAAGTGCAACAGTTCATTCATACAACTAATTGGTGGAAAAAATCGTAATATCCTAATAGAGGAAGATTTCAGTGCTCACATAAAATGTAAAACATACAGAAAACACAACATAAAAACAATGCATAGGGAAAAAGCTATCCAATAGCTCAGCTCCCATCCTGAAATGTAATCCCAAAGGAATAGCTTAAATGTTATATGAAAATGAAGTACTTATTTCCCTTTTCTTTTAACCTTCTGAAAACAATGGAATATGAGAAGAGAAAGAACAACAGTGCATAGTAGGAAATTAAATAGAAGGAAGAAAATAAAGTTAAAAAAACAAGACAGCTCTTGAACCTTTTTGGAACTCAGAACTCTAACTTAATTTTCTTAATTTAGTTTTTGTTTTCATTTAAATCCTCTTATTTCCAGGAAACCTTTGCAAATGATTTGACACCTTTTCAACCAGTGTTTTACTCATTACAACATAACAATCTCTCTGAAGAGGCCTATTTTCTGTGTGAAAACAATTTTTGAACCTGAACAATTACCTGTTTATATCAAACAAAGTCTGTACCACCTACATGCTACCTCGACACAGATTATTCACCATTATTTGTCAGCCTCATGAAACAAGCAGCTGAACTACCTGTGCAGGACTTAAGACAGTGAAGAAATAAAGTGTATAAAATGAGTACGCAAAGAGTGTTACCAAACCAGTCATGGGAATAGAAAGAAAATACTAGCAGGAGGGCATGTTTCACAAAAGGCTTTAGAAGCCATTAGCAAGAGAAACTGTTCTGTAGCTGGGGTGTGCAGCCTAGAAGACGTACGTTCAGCATTTTTATCCAATTGCTATGATGGCTCAGAACAGATAGGAAGTTGGGAACGTTACACGGTCTCTTCTGTTTATATAAGAACTTATTCCCCACAAAAAGAAGGTTAAAACACAAGAATATATCTTGTGCAGAAAGACGGGAGCTGTGATGATTCACTGTGAGAAGTAAGTAGTAAGCAGTAAGGTGTGCTAACTGTTATCTTCTATCAAATGAGTCTTAATGTATGTTCAGTGCATCCATTTGACTTAAGTCTCTGCTTTTTTGCCTTCTGAACACAAGAGCAGTCTGGAAACCTTTGAAAGCAATTTCCATAATGGGTCCATCACACAGCATTGTATACTATTAAATATTTTCCCCTCCTACCATTCTATAGTCTGTGCTGCTGTTTTAGTCAGATGATTACATTTCCATACGTGAAGAAAAGATTAAAGAAAACTGAAGTCACATCTCAGACGCCTGTTCTCTTGCTCTCATTCATAACTCTATGTACAAATCATAGATAGCAAAGTGGATTCTGAGTCTGGAAACTCCTGTATGTAATTCTTTGATGAAGACTGAGTCTCGGACATTCTGAAATTGTCTCAGCTCAAAGCCCCCTTTATTCTGTAAGGCTTACAACATTTCTTCATTACTTATAAGGAAATTGTCTGAAGAATAGATATCTAAAATTGGAAAGGGTAATTTGCTTTTGATGGAAAAACAGAGACCAGTAGGCTGTCTTCCATATGCAACAGTAATCCCAGTCCATCCATTCTGAGGATTTACAACAGCAAGAGCGAATTAACAGTATTCTAACTGCAGAAATTGCCTCTCAAGTTCACGTAATCAGAGTCTGAATTCAATACACAGTTCTGTGTTGAGTAAGCAAAAATAAGCTAACAAATATGCAGCCTGTCAGTTCCAATGAACCCAAACTGCAGAGAGTTGACAGCATATAGTCTCTCATACAGCTAGGAAAATTACAGATTGTAGCATGAAAGATTATGCATTGTTAAGCAGTGTCAAACCACATTGGCAGTTTTCACATGTCAAATGTGTAATTACATAAGGATTATTGCTAGAAAAGCTCGAGATCTGGGTGATGTGAGTTGAGTGCCAGCTCAGCCATTCATCTGAAAACATTTAGTGTATATACGCATTTTGGATTAAGAAGAAACTGTGTTTCAGTGAAGTTGATTTTCCGTTGGCTGGATCGGGTTTTGTTGTGGTTGCAGCTCTGGTGCTATCACTGATGGTACTTCGCAGTCTCTAAAGGGATATCCTCCCAACCTGAAAGCATCACCTTCACACAGAAGCTGACTGTTTCTGGCATGTCACACCAGCACCTCTACGCTGGCAAGGAACAAGGTAGCCCCTGCTTCTTTCAAATTTCCTTGCCTTCGTCAGTGTAAGGTAGAGTTGCAATTCTGTTTTAAATAAGAGGCTTATATCATTTCTTTCCTCCAGTGGTGCTATGGAAGAAATCATCGAATCATAGAATGGTCTGTGTTGGAAGAGACCCCAAGGATCATAGGGTTCCAGCCCCCCATGCCACAGGCAGAGCCACCAACCTCCAGGCCTGGATCTACACAAGGTTGCCCAGGGCCCCATCCAACCTGCCCTTGAACACCTCCAGAGATGAGGCATCCACCACCTCTCTGGGCAGCCTGTCCCAGCATCTCACCACTCTCTGTGTAAAACACTTCCCCCTAATATCTAATTTAAACCTTCCTTCCTTTAGCTTTAATCCATTCCCCCTTGTCCTACCATTGTCTACCCTTTTAAAAAGTTGGTTCCCCTCCTGTTCATATGCTGCATGTTTGTACCCATCTGTGTTCAGCTACCGCAGGGTGGAGAAATGAAAAAGAAAGGTGCAGACGAAGCACTTGGGGATCAAGAAAAGAGCTGAAGCCTGTCACAAGGCTTGGTTTCATAAAGGTCACTGAGCTGGCTGACAGACCTCGCCACCATCGGCACCACCATCTCCTTGCAAAATCCCAGGAAAAAACAGACACATTCCTAGTGCTGTGACTAGCTGTGACTTTACAGGCACCTGTGAACTAACAGCTGACCCCTAGCAGAATTTTAAAAGTCACCTGCTATAAACACTCACTATTAACTTTGTATACAATTTTAAAATTGGGGAAAATTAACCCAAACAATTTATTGTAAGTACATAAATTATAGATGCTGCTTTTAAGGCAAATAAGGGGTTATTTCTTCACAGAAAGAACAACACAATGTCAATCAGAAGCTAACACAAACCAAGCAGAACTCAAATCTTCACTGGTATTATCAAAAGAGAGAAAATATGCATTCAGATACAATGGCTAGAAACACATAAGCAGAAAGAAAAGGATTTGGTCTAGAAACCTCTTATTTTAAAATTAACAACATCTGGCAGAACTTTTTATTTTTAATGAAGGAAATCTACACTTCTGCAAAATATTTCTAACCATTTTTCTGCTAGTCTATTGTTAGCTTTTGTTAATCTTAACTCAGATAATAAACAGTCCTGTGCATTCCAGCATGAAGCAAAGCAGAGACTATGCCATGGGAACCTACAAAGAGAGACAGGAAAAAACATCGAAAAAATAAAGTCATGCTGTTGACTATGCCCCAGTGCTTCCAGTTATATAGTGCAGGCAGGATGTTTTTTCTCCTGTTCCTTCAGTAGCTCTGACCTACCTGACAGCCACTGCATACGGTGGAAATACTGGGATATTTCAAACAGCATTTGCCAGCTAACTCAAAACAAGGAAAGAGAGAGATGGAATTGGTCCATGACTGAGTGTTTGGTTTGTTGAGGTTTTTTAAGAAGAAAAACCCAAACCAAAACAAAGCAATCCTATTACTTTAACATACCTCTAATTTGCCTCATCTTATACAGCAGGAAACCCTTTTACAGCTTGTTGCCTTCAGTAGAGAGTCCAAGACCAACAATTTCTTTAAAAGTAATGCTCATCCGAGAGCTCACTTTAGTAATGCTTTCTGTTTCATGTGGTTTCTGGAACATCAAGGAGTATATTACCAAAACAAGCAGTCATATATTCTTAAACATAAATTCATTTTTGCTTTCCTCAGCAGAATTCAACTTCTGGAACCATGTGTTAGGATGTAAGAGGCAGCAATTGTACAGCAGTGAAGAATCTCACATGTAGTTCAAATTAGAGCATCTTCAGAAAACATATGCTTAATAGATAACAATCATGCTTACATACATGGAGTCAATCCTGCTAATCAGTTCCACTTTTACTACGTTTCACTTAGTTCACTTTTATATTAGAATGGTCATTTATACTTATTCTAGATAGTATCTGAATGATTTGCCATCATTTAGTAAATTCTTCATTAAGAAGTGAAATGCAGCTTTAAATCATGAATAGGAGTTAGACTAGATATTAAGGCTTTGGCTGATAATCTGTTGTGGCTTGCCAAAAGTTCTTATTAGAGGAAAATGAAATAGTCTGATGGAGTTATATAAGAAGAAAGAACAGTGAAAACAAACAGTAAACTGTCTGTGGTTTATCTGAATGCTAGGAAAGGGTTAAATTGGTGTGAAGTTTATCCTGGTTTCACCTGAGATAGAGTTAATTTTCTTCCTAGTAGTGGGTAAAGCGCTGTGGTTTGGATTTAGGATGGGAATCACATTGATAACACAGGGATGTGTTCAGTTCTGTTGGGTAGCTGCAGTGCCTACACTAAGCCAAGGACTTTTGTGCTTCTCACGCCCTGCCAGGTGCACAAGGAGCTGGGAGAGCACAGCCAGGAGAGCTGGCCCACACTGGCCAAGGGAATATTCCCTGATGTATAGTGTCAGGTTCCCTATGGAACAGGGGGAGCAAGCTGTTGCTCAGAAATACACTGGGCATTGTGTTTTTCACGTGGTAAGCAATTGCATTTGTGTTTCACTTGTTTTATGTATGCCACTGTTGTTATTGTTATTATTTTCCTTGGTTATCTTATGAAATTGTCTTTATCTTGACCACAAAGGCTTTTTTCCCATTGTCCTCTTCATGCCCTTGGATGGAGAGGGCTGAGACAAAGGCTATGTGGCGTTCAGCTGCATTCTGGGGCTAAATCATGACAAAATTGGTATCTCCTGCTGTAAGTAACACTCTCAGAAAGATTTCTCTTGCATCCTGCAAGGTTTTCCTTTATGGAGGCTTCCTGGAGGGTAAAATACTCAGGCTGTTCAAATGTCAATGGCAGAAAAAAATGTTTAAAACCTTATAATTATTATGTGGAGTCACATAGGCAGTGCTGCACCTTCCAGCCAAGTCTTTTTCCCTGCCTCAAAGTGGTTACACGCACCTTCACAGCATACACACCGTGGCCATAAGGCTGGGGCTCAGGCAGGGGGAACAAGCCCTCAACTGTACAAAATCATGCACTCAGTGGACATGAACTCCATAGTTCCTTACTGGTTTAAAATTAATATTTGTTTTAGGTCTCAATTATGTTCATCTCAATTATGTTCAGCATCTTCAAACTGTTCCATAGAATAGTCATCCATCTGTTGCTTTTCCAAAGCTTATGGTCCTTCCCACAGGCTTCTACCTTCTTTTCTTAGCTCTTTTGAGTATTGCTGGTGCTACACCCAAATGGTGGCATTTTGCTAACATCTAGGTGCTTCTAAAATTATGTAACATGTAGCTTTTGTACTGGGCAAGGGACTGATGACATCATGATTTACCTAGCCAAAGTCATGCTTAGTGACAAGGATTTGTTTCCATTCCCTGTTGAGAGAGGAGACAAGAAACCATATCCATTCACCAAACCCCTGAAGAGTCTGAGTTGAGCACAACAGTCAGAACTAGATGTTTTGATATCTGAAGAAAGCAGTCATTTAGTAAAATGGGAAGAAAACCCCGAAGGCAACCTAGGACAGTGATTCTTCTGAAAGGAGACACGCTGGAAGACTTAGGCAATTTGTTACACTTCTTTCAGACAGACGTTTTAAGCTTTTTGGGTTTGGTCTTTTTTTTTTTTCAGAGAAAATTAGATCTTTGTAGTCTGGTAAAGTAATTTGTATGTCTCAAGACTAGCCCAAAGGAACTGGGACAGAGCATGATTTTAGAAAATTAAATTGAAGATTACCTAGAGACAGAGCTAATCACAAAACAGTTTCCTGCTTGAAAATAATATTAATAATAATATTGTTTCCATCTGAATCAACCCCAAAAGAAAGCAAAACAACAACAAAAAATCAGATTTATTGTGAGTCAGAGTTTTATACAAATTTTCACATCAGGAACAGTGAAACATGACATTTCGGAAGCAATCTAGACTTTAATATTCTGCACAGCTGCTCTTGAAACTGCATTTCTTGTTAAATCTGAAAATGCCTGAATTGTCTAACTTCCCTCAGCAGCCTCTGAAGATGCCAGAATTTGCAGCTTCCTGGCAGTGAAACAGCACCAGTGGGACTATTCCAGCTTCCCCAAACCAATTCCAGCATGTGCAGGTTCCCAGTCTCAAGTCTATAATGGGAGGGGGGGCTTAAAAACTCTCATCTGTCTCCAACCAGGATTTTCAAAGCTTTTAGGTAGGGCTGGAAGCTGAATCCAAGTTAACAACAGGACTTTCAGGTTTCTCCCTTGGAGACTGGTATCTTGGAAGCATGAGCCAGGGAGCTGCCACTGTCTGCCTTCTCCAGCTTTTGGCTTCACTACAGGATGTCTCACCAGGCACACTGACCATGCACCAGACAAACCAGAGGGAGCAGTCTCCATCTTTAAGACATGCTCACTGTATGAGCATGCTAAAACTGGTCACTTCTTTTCTTTTTGATATCTACCTGGCAACAATTCTCACTGCCAAGTAATAGAAAAAGCTGCAATTCTCCGAAGCCAGGTTGCTGGGAAGGCAGGTTACAGTTGCCCCTGAAATCCTGTGATGTTTTGAATTCATTGTTTTGTATTGTATTAGCAAACCATCTCCAACAAAGCACACTTACTAACCAGCAATCTGAATTAAGATTGACAAGAGCTTGTCTCACCTACTCCTAAAGTATCGAGTGCCATCTATGATGGGATATATACTCTAGGGTATTCCAGCTTTCATAGGCTATCCCAAAATGCAAGGATCTCCCATGCTCCCATATATCCTGTATACTACCTGTTAATTGCCCAGGGATGTGCATACATTAGGGTGCCCCACAGGATACTCTAATGTGTAGAAAAATTAATTTTGTCCAAATTGATCACTTTTATCCAGCATTATCATGCTACCTCAGCAAATCATCTTGTTTTCCACAAATCATGGAAACAGAATTAGCCCTTTAATGATTTGTCATTAAGAAAGCTCATGTAGTGATAAATACAACTCATCTCCTTGAATTTTGTTGTTATTAACAAGGTCTTACCTGTATTGACAGGGCAGCCATAAGCAGCCTTTTCTCAGACAGTTCTTCTTACAATGAGTATTTCCTAGCAGCCAACATTTGGTGTTTTCAATCCCATATGGGGGGTTTCAGTCCCATTTTGGGTTTTCAGTCCAGTCCAGACAGTGTTCGAACACTCCTGAACAAAGCAGGTCCAGCCTGAACAGCTTGCTCAAGGCTTTGTTCAGTCAATGAACATACCCAAGAATGGATATTTCACAGACTCTCTGGGCAGCCCCATGACCAGCCACTCTCAGAATAAGTCATAATAAAGATTTCCCATGTTCCAGCTTGTGTCAGATGCATCTCCCTTCACTGAAACTACTGGCAGAAGTTCTTTCATGTAACAGTAAAATGAAATTATCCTAAAGAAAGTCACGTTTAGATATCCATACTCCCAGGAAACCAGTAGTTTTAGCTCTGTTGTTAACTAATACATAAAATATAATGAGTACCACTAGATTCCTATTTTACCATATTATTGATGAGTTCTGCAAATGTTTGTTATTTCATATCAGTTACCTCATTTTTAGGTGTGCGCTAGAGATGCTCAGAAGCCTTTACATAGGAGATTTTTATGTTTATATGGTTATTTGACAATATGAAGTACAATTTTTCCACACATTACATGAAATCATCTTTGAGGTAATAAAAGTCTTTTTCAGCACTTCAGGTTTGGTCTAAATTCACAGTAGGAAAGCATGAGATGCTTCAGAGAGAATTTAGCTGTAAGCTAATAGAGAACCATATAATAAGACTTAACAGAAATGATCTGGTATCCCACAACCATTTTTCCAAGATGGTGATGTTTAATTCAGCTCAGGCAGAATGGCAACACTCCTAGGAAGAGATACTTGTGCTTCCTTTTTCTTGTCATCAAACATTTCTTCGTCTAATACTATTTACTGTAATACTATGGAGTGTAAGTAGCTAAAAAAGAATATTTCACTCATATAATCATAGAATCGCCTGGGTTGGAAGAGACCCAGGCGAGAAGGTGACAATCTATACCTTGGGTGCACAGGGAGAGGTGTAGTCCTGAAAAGCAGTGGCGGCACAAAACTCGTTTTCCCTTAAATGGTTCAGATACACAGAGAAATGGGAGTTCAGACCGCTGGCTCTGCACACTCCCCAGGGTTAGCGAATGCTCGGATGGAGGAATACAGGGTAGGGTTTGACAAGGGTGTTGAGTACAATCAGAGCCTAACCCTGCCTAATCCACCTCTAGATCCTGTCCTTAAGGACTTCATCTACATGCCTTTTAAATGCCCCCAGGGATGGTGACTCCATAGGGCAGCCTATTCCAATGCCTGACAACCCTTTCAGTAAAGAAATTCTTCCTGATATCTAACCTAAATCTCCCCTGGTGCAATTTTAAGCCACTTCCTTTCATCCTATTTCTTGTCATCCAAGAGAAGAGACCAACCCCTATATCTCTGCAAATCAAAGGCTTCTTTGGAATTCACGTACTGGATAATATTGCTCTTCAACTAAAACTGGCAATTGGTATGAAGCAAAGTGTTAATTTATGTTTGGTTCTTTTGAGATACCAACAGCTATATCCCATTCCACAGAAAAGGTGCTGGTTGGTCACACTGTTGGTGAAGCAGAAACAAGACTGGTCTCTTTCAGCAAATTCTACAGAGAACTTTTGGTGAAGATGTCTCACAGTAAAAGCTTTTTTTTTTTTTTTTTGGAGTGGTTTTGCTTCCATGGAGAAGCCATAACCAGTCAGCACAGCTGCTGCACAGAAGCTGAGGGAGGAAGCACCAGCCTCCCAATGGAGCGGAAGAGCAGCATGTATTCTCCTGTGTATTCTCCTCATGCTGCTCCTTGTCTCACTCACACCTTTTTGCCTTTCTCTCTGGCTAATCCCTCGTCAGAGAGCATCAAACCACAGCAACCACATGGACCCAGCACACTACCTCAGTGCCACCATCTCACTGGGCAACAGGCATACATGGAGCATGACTTCATTCCAACAAGAGCACAGCAGTCCTACTGCCAGTCAGGAATATCTCTCTAGCACATCCCAAAATTCATGAATCCTCACCTAAAGAATTTCTGCCAGATTACCCGGCACTTTTACACCCTTGGTTAGAAATTGTAAAGATGTTATAAAAACCAGAATTTGATATGATTCTGTGTGAGGGCCATTTCCAACAGCCTTGCAAATGATAAATGGCCTCAGGATCACAGTTTTGTGATTACTACCTGAATATTAAAATCCTTAGGTGAATACAGATAACAAAATTAAGTTCATGTGAAATTTGTCAAACTACTGTTGTGTTCAATTTGCTCATGAGTCACATTCCTCTCTTTTTCTCTGCTACTCTTGATTATGAACAACTTTTTAGCAGGTATTTCCTTACTCAGTATTTATATGCCATACAAAAGCACTATTGTTCCTTTACACATGATAAAAATGTTTTAAGATTGGCAATTACATGCAATTTAATGGGTATCTTCAACCCACCGGGATTTGATAGAGAAAATAATTGTCCCACATTTCTAGTCCAAGCTTGTCTGACTTTTGAAAAGATTAGCTCTCATTTGTTGATTCCACAAGCTTCTATAAGATCTTGATGACACTTCCTTTTTTAAAATACAAACCCTTTCCAAACTGAACACTTATTCTGAAAGCTTTTGACTTGTCTGACTTCAAGAAGTCATGAATAAATATAACAAACATAGCAAGATGCCAGTTGCAGGCAGTAATAAAAAATTATGGGATTACAACAACTACTGACTCCCCTAAGATTATTTCAAGTCTTCACATAATTATGTATTCTTCACATATTCTTAACATATATTCAATTTAGCTATAAACACAATGGCCAGTTAATAGTTTCTTTATCACCATTTGTTTTCCAAATTTTAAGCATAGAGTTCTGCCAACAATGTGGATTAGTAATTAAATACATAATAATTATTTTAAACAAGAATACAACAAACTAAAGCGTTTTAAAAATGAACTGCTTACTTCATTGTTTCTATATTTGCCACAGTATCTGGGGATAAGTTTTCAGCTTGACCTTCCCAGTTTATAAACCCAGGAATTTTTGTGAGTGTCCAGATGTCTCAGGGCATCAGATTTATAAGACCTTAAAGGGAAACAATATCCATATAAAGCTGCTTTGTTCTGTTGGAAAAATAAAAGAGCCTCTAATGTGTGTCTTATGTGCAACACTGAACACTTAATATTTGCAAACTTGGACTGTTGCGAGGTCATTTAATACAAAGTTCATTTTGATATCTGCTTATTGGTTCAGTCACCACTTTCACATTCTTTATTATTTTTCTTTTGTGTGCTTTGTATAGTAGTGTAGTAAGTCACTTAGTGTTAATGAGTAACAAATACATGTGTGTGCTGCAGGGGTATGGTACCCTCATGGAAACAAGAACTCTCCTATCCACCAGAGAGACAGAAGAACTTGCGAACAGTAATTCATATCACATCTATTGAACATGCAAGTTCAAGACAGGAAGTGTCACCCTTTGGAAATGCTTCTTTTTTTTCTGGTTACCTACAAAGTCTACTTAAATGAGTAGTTCAGACTGTTTTCATTGACTGTTTTCATTTCAAAAGTGTAAACGATAGTGTTTTCCAGATAATCTGTCTTCCTGACCCTTTTGGACCCTCGAATATTTACTGTTTTTTACAGCAAATCTGTTAGCAACACCTCCGCAAACAATATTTTTCTCAGCTTTTCCAGTCTGCTTAGAATACAGACTTCTTCATGTTTTGTTCTAAATCTGCTCAAGTATACTTCCTTTGGTATTCCCAGTAAAAACACATGAAACTTGAAATTATGTCTCTATGAAACCAACATTAATTTGATAAATGAAGCATTTTCTCATTAGCAAAAAGTACTCGTGCATATGATAATATTCCCAACAGGGTTAGCAGCTGCTTATTAATGGATGTTTCCTTGTTGATACAGTCATTTATGTTTAAACATGAGCCAATACATTACTGCAATGTGTGTATCTACTCCTGTGTTTTCCTTTTAATCCATGCATATCAGATCATATTCCTGTTTCTTTTGCCATTTCACCATTGCAAGCTGGGAGCTGCTCCTATTAAACTTAAGCAACCACAGCAGCATAATACTAGATAAAAATGAAAAAAGAGACAAAGCCCACATTTTTCATGCACATACATTTGCAATGCATTACTGGTGCTTTATGTTTTCCTGTTCATTTTCTAGGTGTATTTTCTGAGATCTGATATACTAAAGTGTTCAAAATGATATTGATGAATTATTCAACAACTCTCTTAACTGTGATTTATCTGAAAGCAGAAAGAATTCATCACCAGCAGAGCTAAAATAAACACGCTCTTATGACTCTAAGATTAAATTACTGACACAAACAAAATCTGAAATTCCTTCATACGGTGCTCTACACGAACATCAGCAGAGAAAGAAGTGGAATATTTTCGCGTAGGGGCTGTCCAAGTGCAGAGATGGTTTCTCAGCTAAGATCATACCTCTTCTTTCACAAGGATAATGGAAGAACTATGTATTAAAAATGTCTCTCCAGTTGTATATTTTGACAATAAATGGTGATGTAAATTGGAATGTACAGGTATTGCTAAATGTTTTATATAAAGCAGGTAATAAAAAGGGTGCTTTACTGAGGTTCTCTTGGTGGTGGTTTCCAGAAATGAGTAAAATCCACAGCGTTCAGGAGTTATACAATTTTTTAATTTAACTATACCTGGTGCACATTTAATTGGTCTCTGAGGAACAAGTTACCAAGCAGCGAATCCAGTCATCCCCCGGGTCCTGTAACCAGGGGTACACAGTTTGGCTTTAGTTCTATGCTTCGTAATTAAGCATCCATGATGAATACACACACAAGATTAAAACACAGGATTCCATTGTGCTTTCAGTTATTTGCAAACATGAAAAGTTTATTTTTAAGCTCAGCATTGTATAGAGGGGCTTTTCTTTCCTTCCCACCACATGAAATGCCAGAGAGCGATGATTATTCTAGAAGTCCTTTTTTGTTACATGTGGACAGCTTGGAAATTAAGACCCAGACCACACATTTTAGGATTTACAACATGAAAAAAGACAAAATCAAAAAACAGACAGAATTATTCTACTGCAGTAGGAGTCTCTAGTAAACTACTGTCATTCTATTGGCTTGCTTCATGCTTATGACAGCATAAGGAAGTACAGGACCTAGTGGGTTTGTTATACACTTCTAGCCCAGTGCAGTCCATTATATATTCTTAAATATTTTCATGAATGTTTCAAGGAAAAAATTCTCCCAGTTGCATCTATGTCTGTGAGATCTAGATCTGGCTTTCTGGTATTTGAACTGTTTAGATCTAAAGCCTGAACTAAGTCAAACATCTAGTCAGTAGTGAAGTCATTATTATGAAATTATTATTTATAAAAATTCAATTTTTTTCAGTTATCTTTTTCAAAGTTTTCATAATCTTTGTCAAAGCTTGATCTATCAAAACACAGCTACTGTTGGAAAACCCAAAAATGTATTTAATGTAATAATTTTAAAAAATTGGAGCTCTTCAAGCAACTCTTTAATACCTAATTTTTGTTTTTTTCTCACACAATAACTTCTAAAATGCATTTCTAGTTTAAAAACTTTTACGTGGAACTACTTTTTCTCTTCTATATTCCTCAGCTACTTCCCACAAGACTTCACTTTTCATCTTGTCTCAAGTCTTCCCAGACCTCCCTCACACTATAAATTTGAATGGCCTGCAACAATGGTACTTTGAGCTGGGATATTCCTTTAGCTACAACTGAGATATTCACCGTAATGGCACTAAGTAATGTAAGCCCTTCAAGATCTTCTGCAAAATCCTGCTCTTTCTGTTTCAAAGGAATCAAGATATTGTTACTCCATTACTTCTTTCACAACCTTCCTCTCCAGCACTCAGCCTTGGGACACATATTAAATACCTAGTCACTTGAAGGTTAGATTGGCGCATATCCTGGAACAAAAAGTTAACTACTTCAATTTCTGAAATAAGAAAAAAAAATCTAGCAACCTACACATTTTAGACATTACAAAGTAAGGGATTTTAAATGATCTTTCTCCTCTTCTGGATCACATGCTGATGCACACATCCTCCTTCCTGCCAATGCAGATTATTATACAACAGAGGGCTTCAGAAGCACTGGAAAACAATTTCTTATGATATTAACTGCTACAATAGCATGCCTTCCATGCAAATATTTTTCCTTCAAAGTTATTACTGCAAAATATTAAATGCGTGTTTAACTTTATACTCATCAGTAGTCCCATTGTATTCATGCATGCAGTCTTTGTAAGATTATAGCCTACATCTCTTTTCTATGGTTTTCGTAGACAGATGTTTCTCCTTAGTGATACACCTATAGAAGGAGACACTAGGAGAAAAATGAAATTTCTTTCTAAAGGGATATGTTAAAATGTAATGCCTGAATTGTCAGAACTGTCTGTGCTTTAGAATTAAAAAAAATAAATGGAAGGCACTGAGAAATTATACTTCTGAGAAGATAATTTCAGTAAAATATATGTCCAAGCTTATATACTTGGTGAGTATAAATCTGGAGGATTATTTTTTTTCCTATAAAATTGCTAGGATATTTCTGGTTGAATATATATAAATATAAATTCTAGTAGATGTAACAAAGTTAGACCTTCATTATTGCACATCAATATTTTCAAGTACCTTTTTATGCATACATATATAATTTTAATCCTTACAAACTATCAGAAAAATAATTTCAAAAGGGACAAAGGAAATGTGACATTGAACGGAAGACATGTTTTCTAAATGTTTTGCTGACTTTAAGATTTTTAGCATTATTCCAAAATATTAAAAATAGACAAGAAATAAAGGAAAGGAAGAAAGAATTTAAATCAAGAATTTTCCAAAGATGTCTCTAAGGTAATTTCTTAAGTTATTACCTGTGGCAACAAACAAACAAAAAAACCACCACCACCACCACCAAGAGGGTCAGGACAACAAACCAGTGTCTCTAATAGAGACAGAATATGCAATACAAGTTAAACATAAGACATTTTCTCATTCATATTTTCTTGAAACAAAATCATGATACCTTTTCCTAAATTCATTTAGTTAACTTATTTTAGAGTAAATTAGCAATCCTTGCAGCTTGTGGCTTGCACTTTTTCTTCCTTAAGCACACAGTAAGGTAACTTTAAGACACCATCTTCCCATACCCCATTTGAGTTGAGTTTTGTTGCTTGTAAGTGCAACCAGAATTTAGAACACCAAAGTACTGTATTTCATGGTGAAAAACTTGGAAGTCTTTCTTTTAGGACCCTCCGAACAAGGATTCAATTTGAATATGAAGTTGTCACGGATTTTATACTGTTGGATGAAATGATCTTCTCTGGAGTCACTGTTCAACAGCTGTGATAAGGATGCACAGGGTCAAAACTGTTATTTAAGGAAAAGTGAGTTTCACTGTATGTCATGCATTAGAATGGAAAGCATGAAACATCCATTTATGAAAAGCTGGTTTTACTGTAACAGAAATAAATCTCAACTCAAGAGTATATGTAACAGCTGTGATGCATTTAATGCATGGTTCTATCCTGTTTAAACTTGTTTTGAAATAATGTGTAAGAGTAGGCTATTTGCGTTACTGGTTATTTGCCTCAAGATAGTATAAAGTGGTTTTGACTGCAAAACATTTCCCTCACAGAACTGGTATCAAGCAAACTATGAGAGCTACCATCTTCTTGTGCTAAACCATGCCACTTTGAAGGCTTATTTCTTTATTTCTTTATTTCTTTATTATTATATTGTTGTTGTTGATATTGTTATTATTTTATTATTGTTATTATTATTGTCATTATTATGCTGGTTATTATTATTCCTAGGTGTTATTCCTAGTAGTATTTAGTGAAAGAGAACTAAATTTTCAACATGAGTACAATTTTGGAAGTTTGATGGTCTTTGATAACAAGAGCTAAATGAAAGCACTCCACAAAAGAATGCAGAGGAACGGGGGATTCTTCCTCCATTCAGTTCAAGTCACTGCTGATTTGGAAGAGAGCTTGCTTTCTTTCTTGCATTGTTTAGCTAGGATTTGTGAAAGCAAATATGAGTGAGAGAGGAACGTCATTACTGCAGCTTTGGATGAGAGCTGAAAGAAGCCAAAAGCACTACAAAAGAAAGCAATGCAGATCAGGTTTCTGAAAGAATCATTTTTCTAACCACAGCTGGAGAATTAACGTTGAAAGCAAATGTTAAAAGCTTCGAAGGGTTGTGTATCTTTACCTGGATTACATTATACCATTGTAACAGGAAAATTAGTCAAACAAATTAATCCTGTGTACCCAACCATCACTTGAAACAGAAATAGAAGGAACCAAGATGCACTATTTTTAAAATTAAATATTTACATTTAACATATTGTTGGCAGTGTTTTTAAGTGAGTTCTGTTGGAACTTTGTCCAGACTGGTTTGGAGATGTGATATTTCCCCACCCTGTTGTACACTTCTGTCACTGGAAATTATAGTATTAGTTTACTTGGGGCTGCTCTTATACCCTGGGCTGCTGTGAACAGAGTGAGCCCAAAGAGGCTGGCTCCACCATAACTAGCATCTCTGAGGACAAGACAGGGTGGCTTTAAAAGAGAACATAAGCCAGTAAACTGGCTTCCACAGTCACCGGTTGTTAGGTGCTATGGATTCCTAGCCTTTCAGGGACTTCAGTGAGGAATCAAAAGCACAAAGTCCAGGCTGCCCTGGCCTTAAAGGCTCCCTGGTACCCAAGGATACTTGGGTGCTTCAGAGGCTGAGGCAAAAAAAGAGCCATTTTGAATAAAGATCCACCCATACATAACCAAGCAAATGTGTGAGTGTTTCTGTAGCACCAGTCTTATCCAGGACATGATGCTTTGTCCTTATAGCCTGTACATTGCCATGCATAGTGACCAAATTTTTTTTAATAATGGAGGCCAGATATCAAAGGAGGGGTGCACCATTGCCCTGTCATGATAGCCTCTCCTCCCTCTTCTGCCCTCAAGGAAACAGTCCTAAGCAGGGACTGACTGTTCTGCCTCCAAAAATGTCACCCTGCCCATTCAGCTACAGAGGCAGTGCTGGTTTTCCCTGCCTGCCCCGTGACTTTCCATGTAATCTCACAATAGGGTTATCCTGGAGACAGGATCTGCAGATGGGATACCCTACCAGCAAAGGCAGGACTCTGGAGCACAGGCACCTCATTTTTCAGATGTATTGTCTAACCAACACCTGAAATAAGCATTCCCTACCTTGCTGGCCAAATGTTCAAAAGGTGGCTACAACTGCATTTTCTGTGTGATGCTCCACCCATGAGAGATTCTTCCAAAACACCTGCAGGCTCTCAGATGCCATGCAGCTTAGTTTCTGTATATTAAGCAGGATTAGGTATGAAAGGCTTAATTGAGTTGCTCAGGGGGAGATAGGAAGAGAAAAGATGTATCACATATTTAGGTATAATCTAGGTTAGGCAGATACTAGATGGAGATTCTTTGTGGAATATCATTTTCCATTGTCCACCAAGATTCAGCTCAAGCTCTTCTTGGCAAGTGAGAACAAGAGACACCTGAATTATTGGTTTAATTAAAGGACTTGAACTGCTTTGCTACAGCAGATCGTTAGGAACTAGGATTTGCCATACAGATCTGTATATGCTGGCTGGCAGATATTGAGGAGCAAGAAAAGTAGAGTTTTTCAAGTATTATATCCAGATCACAGTGATAGTGTAAGATGAAGACTTCAAAGCGTAAATTTATAGTTGTAAATTAGTCAAGAGAATATATGGAGGGTATGGTGGGATGACACCTTTGTTATAATTTGTCCCCTTGGGTCTGCAGGCACAGATGAACTGTTTGCAGTCCTCTATGGCTACTTTAGACTTAGCAGAATTATGTTTCCCTTGTTGCCTTTTCAAGTTCTACATCCTGTAAACAAGATTAATGCTACATGCTATTCTAATTTTTTTAATTCCAAATGACTAATAACTTTGACAAAATTCTTTTATTAGAAATAAATTCTACCATGAATAAAATTCACTGAGGTTAAATAGAGAACTTCCACTTGCTTCCATCCAGCTAGCATTTTACTACTGAGAAACCCAACAGTAAAAATTAATGGTAATTTCCATGGAAATATCAAAATAATGTTTTGTAACATAAACCCACCTTTGTTACACTCCTGTAGGAAATGGAAAAGGATCTGAGGGTGTTGGTTGACATTCACCTGAACATGAGCCAGCAGTGGGCCCAGGTGGCCAAGAAGGCCAATGGCATCCTGGCTTGTATCAGGAATAGTGTAGCCAGCAGGGCCAGGGAGGTGACCATCCCCCTGTACTCAGCTCTGGTGAGGCCGCGCCTCGAGTACTGTGTTCAGTTTCGGGCCCCTCAATACAGGAAGGACATTGAGGCCCTGGAGTGTGTCCAGAGAAGGGCAATGAAGCTGGTGAAGGGTCTGGAACACAAGTCTTATGAGGAGCGGCTGAGGGAAGGGGGTGTTCAGCCTCGAGAAGAGGAGACACAGAGGAGACCTTATTGCTCTCTACAGCTACCTGAAAGGAGGTTGTGGTGAGCTGGGGTCAGCCTCTTCTCACAGATAAGTAGTGATAGGGCAGGAAGGAACTGTTGCAAGTTGCATCAGGGGAGGTTCAGGTTAGAAATGAGGAGACATTTCTTCTCAGAAAGAGTGGTTGGGCATTGGAATGGGTTGCTCAGGGAGGTGCTGGGGTCACCATCCCTCGGGGTGTTCAAGGAAAGGTTGGATGAGGTACTCTAGGAACATGGTTTAGTTAGTGATATAGGTGGTAGGGGGACTGTTGGACTCGATGATCTTGGAGGTCTTTTCCAACCTTAATGGTTCTGTGATACGTGTGGCAGAATAATTAAGTGTTCATTCTATATTCATGCTAGAGTCTGTTCCAAATCATCTAGCTTTAATGGGAGTTTACTCATTTGAGTTGCAGAGTTGAGGGCCACATGTGACATTTGACATGAGATTTCTCTGTAAACCATACTGCTTGTAAACCATAATGTATAGTAGGCCACAAAAAAAAAACTAACACAGCTTTGTCACCCAGGTCTAAGAGGCTCACAAAGTTCAGGTGACCTTCTGATCCCCAGCAAGGGAGGACATGCAGCAGAGCTATTAGTGCTGCCAAGACCCATGCTCTTCTATAATGCCTGCAATAACAGTAAGGATACTATCTTCTACTCAAGCAGGAGATTCTGGCCTCTTGGATGACTTTACAAGAAAATTTGATCTACTGTCTCCATTCAGCCTATTGACATAGTAAGTTTTTAATAAAATTACCAAAATTTTAAAAGAAAGCATGCATGATTTAGACACTCCACATGATCTAGAAGCTAGGAAAGCAGCTTTAATTTAATTTCAGGCAAGTAACCTAGTATCTGAAAAAAAATAATTAGTTGCTTAAAAATGAAAAACATCAGAGAATTTTGAATAATTTAAAGGAACCACTATCTCAGGATTCCTAACAATGCAAAAACAGACAGAAATGCCAGGCAGTATAATCTGCTGCTGCTCATTAATGGCCTCATGTCGAAGAGATGTATATATATGGGATAAATGCTTGCTCTCATAGGCTATATCTGATCAGGGAACTTGAGAACGTTTCCCTGCTTTGCATTTGGCTCCATGCCCATGCCAATTCCATACCAGGACAAAACCTGAACGCACAACATCATTCCCCACTTTCCGCAGACAGGAAACCCAAATACTCAAGTCAGGCAAGATCAGTAATGATGCATGGACCAGAACCCCAGGGTGTGCGTGATATGCCCCAGTGGAAATTTCTAGATGCAGCTTTGAAAGATTAGCATGAGACTGCGTGGAGAAAACTCCTTCAGTTTGTAGCGTCTGAAGCACCTTCCAGAAGTGAGTTTCCCCAGTATCAGCTTGTCAGGAAAGTCAGCCACTCAGAATGGGGTTCCTCAGTAAGAAGTCTCAGACAAGTAAAAATTTGGCCATCTATATTTGAAAAGTTCTCCAAAGTCAACTTTACAGTTGATGAAAAAGAAAGGTAGAAGACCTGGAGCACTGGCATCATGGTAGGTACATCCCTAAATTCAGTGGGCTAAGCTAATTTAATTTTAGCCCTGCTTTAATGTACCAAGTGAAGGAATCTCTTAATCAGTGAAATATAATATTAAAGAAAAATAGAAGCTCTCATAATAAGCCAGTATAGCGTTCAAGACAACTTCACAAACCACAACTCTGAGTCCCCAGGATTTCCGTATTCAAAACCACATGAGTTTCAACTTTCAAATCATAGTATTATTCCATTATGCTGAAATATTTAGGATGTTGCTACAATTCTTTTTTCAATCTTGGAAACAGCATAGAAGCAAAAAAAGAGAAATTACCAACAAGGCATTGAGCAGACAGTATTATAGTCCTGTGCAACAAATAACATCGCCATTTCAAACCAGCTATGTTGCAAGCACGTCAAATGCAACCTCTGCAAATTTAGAATTTAACGCTCCTGCTGGCAGTTTTGTTCCATTTTTCCTCCTTATTTCTAGCTACATCCTGTGTTATTGTAACCATTGTCATTACATCTCAAGTTGTAGGGTTGCTATCGACTTCACCTGAACACGTTAAGGAGAAAAAGGCTCTTTTCTTTCCTGACAAGCCCCTAAAAGTGTTTTTAACACCTCCCCTCTTCATATGCATTATTCATAAATATATATTATTCAGCAACTAATTTGGACCAAAAGAATTTTCATGGATCATCTTAATAGCTGTTTAGAGAAAGTGCTTTGTCAGAGCCACCACCACCACCATCACTGAAAGTTATTTTTTGCTGAGCAGTGGTCAAAAAACCTCAAAGACATCTGCTCAAAATACCATAGTGCATATTCAATGCACCAGGATAAAACTAACAGAAATCTAGCAATAGTTTCCTTAGAAATATAAGGCAAATTTATTGACTTTTAGTCAAATCAACATCATTGCCAGCACAAATATTCTGGATACATTAATTCAGCAATTTGTTTCACTGCACAGTACTATTAGAAGATTGCTAGCAACAGGCTGCCCCACTTCTTCGCTGGAAGAAGTGCAAGAGCAGAAACTTTTTCCCTGCTAAATCAAAATGGGAGAAGAATGGTCTTTCCATACAGAAGAACATTCAGCACGTACTACTGAAAGATGGGTCCCTTTGTAGTTTGATTTAATTTTTGCTTAATTTGGTAAGGCTGGTATGAAATTTGAATAAAGCCATGAAAGGCTTCCAGGAAAATCTGTAGTGCTTCAGCAGGTGACACTGTCAAGTCTGTAAGTGACAATTTTAAACTTATTTCTCTTTTTTTGCCTTTGTTAGCACACTGTTTTCTAAAACCACAAGGGAATGTAACCATCTCCTAAACCCCCTAAGGAATGCTAGCCATTTGCTCAGTACTCACAGCAGTACAGAGTTTGCATTTGTCCCGTGCCATGCATGGTGAACTCCCTTCACTTACAAACAGCAGTACAGCTCTACATACATTTAGTTCCCGCTATAAAGGTCCTTGATAACATCAACAAGATGCACAGGACGTGATGAGACAGATACCCAATATACCACGTAACTCAGTGACCCTTAGTAACCAACCAACCAACCTTTCCTCCATTAAGCAGCTCTCCTATCAGCTAAATCAGTTCCCTCCTGATGCTTTAGCTCATTTTCCACCTGGGATTTTCAGTGAATTTTAGCTTGGACCCACAGAGCTCGGCCTTTAACCTAAGCTCTGCTATTTCAGTCTCAGTGCAGGCTCAGCAGGATGACTAGGCACAGTGTTTTGGAAGGGTCATTACGTAAAGGATGTGTCTGCACACTGCAGTGGATCATGGTGCATGGTCCCTACTCCAGCCTCAGCAGAGCTTGTTCCAAAATTGGAAATGGTATGCTCAGCTCACTGCAGTAAATTCAGCCGCTTCGCTCCTGAAACAGTGGCTGGACTGTTTCCATGGCATCCTATGATCCTGGGGAGACCTACTACTCCCTGTCAGCTGTGGGGACCCACCAGTTCCCCTACAGACATTGACTCTGAGTGTCATGTCATCAGACAACGTGCTTGACTCTGTGAAACCACTTTGATGGAGCTATTTTCTCTCTCAGACCTTGCTAGGCAAGACAGCTAAACACAGGGGTGTGGAAAAAGTATTGTCCATAGCATCATAATCTGGACTCAACATCACCACCTCTTGCAGGACCCCTGATTTTTACATGATTTTCTGTCACAGGGTATCTACATTTTCACACAGGGGCAGCAGCTGGGAGGATACACCATCATATCAAACCCTAGGCATAACTAGCCTCTGTATTGACATCTCCTGTCCATGGGGAGATGTCAATAGTTCATTCAGTTCTAAATCATTGCTTCTGTCTCCAGTTTTTAGGTAGTAGAGCTATTCTTGCTTTTTTTTTTTGTTTTGTTTTTTTGGTTTTTTTTTTTTGTTTGTTTACAAAAGAAAAGCTAGCCAACAACAGCCCATACTTTCCAGGTAATATTTGGTAGTGTAACTGCAATTTCACAGTAGTTTCCCTAAGTATTTAATTTTGCCTTTATTTTCTGCCAACTTGTTAGAGAGGTCTAGAGGAAAACTTACATGTTTTCCTATGAAACAAGAAGGAATGACCATACTTACTAGCCTTTTTTGGGGGGATTAGGGAGAACTTAATTTTTAAAGTAGACCAATTAACATAGCAGCTTGTCTTTTTCGCTATTTATTGCACAGTAAAGGAAGAGTTCACCTTTCTGTAGCAATCTTCCTCAAATACTTCACTCAGAATTTTGGGACTTGGTTCTCCTTAGTTCCTCTTTTCTCTGTGAAAAGGTGAAAGCCCTGGATTTACACACTTACTCTTGTCTGTCTTTGCTTTAGCTGGGAACAGGGGAGGGAAGCAAAATGGGCTGGGCTGGACTGGAGCTGTTTGGTGTCAGCTTCTGCACTTGAGCTGAAGGTGTCTAGCATCTTGTGCAATGTTCTCCAGAACTCAGATTGGTAATAGGCAGATAGCACTGCTTTCCAAGAGAAGGATCGTTGCATGCCACCTTGCAAAATGATAGCATTTGTTGGAGTCTTCGCTTCTTTTCCCAAATGCTGGGCATCATCTTGGCTTGCGATGTCTTGGCTCATGCAGCTACCTGCCCTGTTTTTGTGTCGACCTTGGGACTAGCACCCCACATACCTTGCCTCCTCTACCTCACTGAGATTTTCTGTGGACCCAACACAGTCCTGCCCATGAACTGTATACAGGGACCTATTTTGCTTGACCAGTACTGATCTTTGCATCTCACCACAGCCCCAGCATGTTTTCTGTTCTGAACCAGCACCCTAACAGAGCATTTCTGCAGCAAGTCTCCCAATGTCTCTACTTCCCACATTTTACTGGGGTAAGGGGGTGTACACACTGAACTCCTTGAGGATGAAATGAAACCGGCATTGCCCTTAACGTGCTAATGGATGTTCAGCCCAAAGGCCCAGAGTAGGGCTAGATCAAAGGAAAACTTCCAAAGAGTGTACAGTCTGGGCATCGCACCTCAGCCTGAGTGGCTGAGCTCCTGTTACACCACCTTTCTGGATAACACGGACACAGCCTTCTGTTACTAGTCCTGATTCCATCAGCAATTGGTTTCTTACCTAGGATTCATTTTAGCTCTTGCAGATGCAGTAGCCTGGCTCTTCATTTTATATCATTTATAAACTGTACTCAGGAGCTTAGGTCTTTAGTTTAAAACATATCACTTATGTTTAATTTTTTGTGCTGTTTCACATTTTCATGATATTGTTTCTTTAGCCTGAACTTCATGAAAAATCACTGTATGTTAAGAACTTTACCTGTAATTTTAAAAATAAGGTTTCCTTCTACTGGATTCCCATCTTGATTTATACAGCATTTCTGCCTGGGCTTCAGTCTACCTCCAAGTTTCAGTGAGGCTAGACTCAGAAGTGTCCCCATTTCCACAGTTCACACCAGATGACACTCAGCAGTTACTTAGCGGTCATGAGACAGACACCCTCTAACTTCCCAGGCTGCTGGGTGGGAGTAGGTCAGCATCACTCCTGGGGCTCTGTGAATTCCAGCATCCTTCTTGCCAGATGCCCCCACCGAATGGGCAGCAAACCAGCAGTTACGGGTTTAAGTGAGTGATGAAAAGGGAACCACCACTGCCTTCCTGATAAGGTTGCTCTCTGATGATGAGGCATTGAAGTTGGCTTGAGCCTTAAAGCAGGAAAGAAACCAAACATACCAGATCTTGGGAGAGAGGGAAGGTGCTTACAACTGTCACTAACCCCAAATAAAGGATCATAGAATCATAGAATCACAGAATCATAGGGGTTGAAAGGGACCTTGAGAGATCATCAGGTCCAACCCCCCTGCCAAAGCAGCTCCCCAGCTCATATTGCACATATAGCCGTCCAGACAGGTCTCGAATATCTCCAGAGATGGAGACTCCACCATCTCCCTGGATAGCCTTTTCCAGTGCTCTGTCACCCTCACTGTGAAAATCTGGTTCTTAAACTTTACCAAACTGAAGTGAGGTGTTAGTGATGCCTCAGTTGAGAGGGTGAGAACTCCTGTGATGGGAGCCACAACTCACCACACCTCACATGGGAGCCACAAGACCCAAAATGCTGCCAGCCACCCCGACAACCCACCTCAGTCTCTGGAAAAGGCTGATGACCAGCACCGGGCGCCAACCTCCGTTAGCCGGGGTGGCACTGTGTGTAAAGCCACAAACTACCAATGGATCTTCTGCACTCACATGAGGTAAAATGCAGATTAACAGCTTCAGCTTCTTCAGTCTGGATCTCAGCTGGGCTAGTGCTCAAAGGCAGAAATATGACAGCCTAAAAATAGCTGTCAAAGGCACAAGCTGGAAGCCAGAGCTGTGTCTGGGATTATTCAGATTTGTGAATGGTGCTATGAGAATCTAGGGAATTATTAGCTGTCTTAAGGCATTCCTCTTAAGGTAAAACAGTAAAAGTCCTGAGCTAGGAATTAAAACATCAAATTGGAAGCTAATCATCTCAGCTCTTTGAGAGAAGAGTTAAAAAACTTGACTTTCATTTGATAATTTGCACTTGATTAAAAGGAAGATGAATTACACATCTGTGTGACAAGAATTGATTCAGACAATATAGGAAAGAAAGAACCAGTCAGTTTTGTACATTTTTTAATCCAAATATTTCCTTTCCTTACATACAGCGACCTAACGGTTGCAATACAAAAGGAAGAGCTGACAAACTTCGATTTAGTAGCCTAATGACAAAGTTTCCTCAGATCACATGTCAACTTATCTAGAGCAATGTGCTTTTCAGTAGAGATTGCAGCACCTGAGTTAATATGGCTGGCTGAAATGACCCCCACCACCCACCATACCAACCTCTGTACTACACACTAGGAGAATTAAGAAATTTAAGCTCCTTGCCTGTTCCTATTAGTGAGGATGTCCAAAGTAAACCACAGGTTGCCAGCAGCTCTCCTTTATGGCTCCACTCATCCAATGTCCCCAGTATTTGCCCACCTTTTGCTTTATTAACCCAACAAAGCTGCATATAACACACTTGTTCACAAGCTTGAATGAGCCAGCAATGTGCTAACAACTCATCCTGTAGCCAAACACAGCAATAGCTCTTCTCCATTCTGCAGCAGGCCAAGCCACCTCCTGCGCAGCCCTGGCTGCAGCCTTCATGGTCCTCTCCAGGAGCACAAGTCCCCCACGCCTGACCCTATGGGCACCATTCCAGAAGGAACTCGATGTGTATTGCCCCAAAAGAGTCTCTTGACTTCAGCCTTTCCTATATTCAATGAGCATCACCAAACCTTGCGGTGGAACGCCAGGGTGAAGCCGATGTTTCTGTTTCACTTCAGAGAATTTTAGGAGCAACTGGTGAAGCTGTGGAAACAAACAAGGACCATTTAAAAGACTCTGACTTGCCATATTGCTGTTAAATACAGACTGACACGCATTAAACTGCAGAAAAATTAGTACTAATCTCTTGCAATAAGAAAATAGGTGTGGAGGAAATAGCAGCTTTGCAAAAATTGGAACCCATGTTTAATTTTCTACCAGGGAGAGTTTATGAACCTGATTCCTATAATTAATGCCTACACACACAGTTCCCTGTCCTGAGTTACATCCAATAAAAACATTGCTTTTTCAACGGGGCAGAAACCTGTTATATCTACCACATCAAGAAGGCCAAGCCCAGGGCAGGGGTGCACGCTACCCAGATGTACCTCACTTTCTCCCCAGAATATTAAATACTTTTTGTAGGTAGGCTTTAATCTAGGTCAAGAATGACCAAACAGTGGTGTATGGGCCAGATAACAGCCTGCAAATTCATTTCTTATAGGCTCTGACATGTTTTTTTTCTGACTTGGAAAGACAATACAGCTCTCAGCCAAATAAATAAATAGATAAACCAATTGGTCTGGCTGATTTAAGTTTGTCCGTTCCTGCCCAACAGAGGGTCTCTCCCATTCTTTCTTGTGCTGCTGCTCTCATTCCTGCATCTTTCCCCTGTGCTGTCACTACTCCTTCCCATCACATTTTTCCTCTCAGTATTTTCATTCTAAGCTCAATGCAAACCCTAAAACATTTATTCTCAATTTATTAAAAATGTTTATGCAAAGTAAATTCTCCCGGCATGAAATCAACTTGCCACTTAGAACACTAAACACCAAATATATCAGTCTAGCTTTAAAAAGTTCTAAAACCAGCAGGTTTTTCTTACAAAATTCAGCTGTCATTGACATTATCCTTGCTACAAAAAGCAAAGTAGCTATAAATAAACTAGTCGATATCTTAAAAGTGAACACTATTAGAGCTAGCTATGGAGCGCTTGGTTTTTTACTCCTGAGGCTATGCAGCAGTAAGCCCCTTATTAAAGTTGCGTTTTCTGAGATTTCAGTGAACTGCATGAAACTCCAAAGATCTATTCCACAGTGTCCATTTTTAATAGTGCATGGGCTTGTTTGCACATACTCAAAAAAGGCCCTTTCAGCTGTTGCTATCTGGCTATCAGAGTCAAGGTTTGGCCAATATTCTCCTATATAGAGATATATTTTTAACATCAGTTGATCAGCAACTGGGTCTAGGTGCAAGGGATCAAACAATGAATCTAAGAGTCTGAGTTCTGCCAATAGTTTGTTACATTATGACTTTGGGTGAGTGATTTCACTCTTCTTTATATACCCATACAGAGTCATCTGTGACTGCCTGTGACCTGAATTTAACTAATACCACATTAAACATTTAAATAATGTTTTGTATAACGAACTTCATTCTAATGGGAGGTCCCAGCCTGAGATTTGAAATGCTACTTTAATGCAAACAGATGAGAGTCAAACTGAAAATATGTATTTCCTTTTCAGCTGCGGGAAAAAAAGAAAAATGTTTCTATTGTATCCAGAAAAATACCCCATCACTTTGTGAAGACTGGGTCCTTAACATTATGATTTATTTAGAAAGGAAGCAAATGTTCTGGGTAAGCAACCCACTCTCCATAAATATTCACGGTATTAACTATCAGGCAAGATAAATCCATGGTGCTGTAAGTGAACCTTACTTTAAGGTCAAAGTCATCCCTCTGGCTATTGCATGTAAAATGTACACGACAGAGAAGTTGTACATTTGTGAGTTTTTTTCTTACTCTATTTCTCTTGCTGTCTTTTTTAAATGAATTAACTACCCTAGGCTCAAAACATTTACTAGCAGATGAGTTGACTTTCCAGGTGGTTTCTCCCAGACGTTCTAATAGGAGGAATTCTCTCTTTGAAGCATAAACAAACCATCATTTAAGTCTAAAGAAAAACATTGGCGAAGCGATGTCAGTTTTATGATGCTGTTTATTACTGGCTCTATTATCGCAGTTTGAGGCAAGGATTACTCGGCACTTACAGGTAATCCACTCAGATCTCTGCTACGCCAAATGAGGACAGTGCAAGGTTGTGCTCATTTAACTGGTTTAGTTCCAATACACATTGTGCAGAGGGAAGCTGCAGAGTGAGCCTAACATATGACTTGAACGAATGGGTTTCTTTACCTCTTCCCTTGGGATCCATGAGGTGAAAGGTAGGGAACCCGAATTTCCATGCTTGCTTAGAAGTACATGGCAACTGGGAGCGCCAAGAATCTCCTGAGTTTCTCCAAACTCTGCAGAATCAGGGTCGCTTCACACATCAGCTCTCGACACCTGGGTTCAGTGAGACTAAAGCTGAGCATTAATGAAAACATAAAAATAATGTCATACATTGAAGTGGTAACGTAGCTTTTTTCAATGTTGCTGAACTTAAGATCTGAGTCTTCACGTAACCTAAGAAGTAACTGACCCAAGATGTTAGGACACAAATATCCTGAGCCCCTTTTGCTAGTTTCCAGGCACATATTTTTCCAAACAGGTCACGCACCACCCCTGTGGCTCCCCGGGTAGTGTCACTGAGCACATCACAGCATGTGTGTCATGAACATCTGCCTAGTTCATGATCTCAATCACAGAAAAGAGCTAAAGCTCTAGCAAGCTAGCTTTACAAACATCCCTGCAAAAGCTGTAATATGCAGCTCACCAGAAGGTTGAACTTTACCTGTAGGTGACAAACAGCAACCTGGCAAGTGCAGAATGCAACATGCTGACAAAAATAAAAAGCAATCTCCAAATGGGAGTGGAGAGACTGACATGAAGCACTAATAAAATCCCTCTCCTACCAATCATCATAAAAGAAATGCAACACTTACCAAGTTATCCCTATCTGTACTTTTTTCTTTTTTTACAAAAAGCCTAATTCCTTTAATAACTGGGATGAATGCAGTGCTCTGCATGCTCTCCTAGCACTAACTGCAGTGTGCAAGTCGACATCTCACCCTGAATAGTTACAAGGAACTTATCTGGAAGAAGGGGCAGGGAGGGATAAAGAAAACTAATAACTCCAGCGGCCCCCTTCAATCATCTCCTAAAAAGGGTCAAAGTGCGCCTGCCCTGAAAAATCCAGACTAGGTCTAGCCTGAATTCCTCACATTTGCAGAATACCAGACACAATTAGGAGACCAGCAATGACAGAGAAAAGCGCAGACAGTGTGCAATAAAACCCAGCAATTATCAAAACCTTCATATCCCATGGATGCATGCATTCTTAAGTGAAACAGGACTGATAAGCCAACCCATGCCAGCTAGGGAAAGCAAGGCAAGGCAAAGCAGTTCTTGGGTGAGGAGCATTATCTCCCCTGGCTGCCATGGGGTGCAGGAGATTCCACAAGGCTGAAGTCATCTGAGTGAAGAGAAGGTCATCAGCATGGGAATGGCACCTTTATTATCACCAGTCTCCAGCCTGAGAGGAAACAACCCTGTCAGTTAAGGAGTTATCTGTCCCTTCTCCTTAGCTTTTCTCCTCTTCTCTCACTCCTTCTTTAAGGTGTGTTATCAAAGAAAACACAAACAAAAATTAATTTAGACCAAAAGAATCTTCTTTTCCTTTTTTTTTTTTTTAAATAACCAGCAGAATTTCAAACACCTTATAACTACTGATGAGAATATGAAGAGAACATTTCACAGTATGTGGGGAACAGAAATTTTTAATTTGAAGCATGTAGCAGTTTCATGAAAAAATATTTCTGGCATAGACTAAAATGGTTACAGAATCCTGCAAAACCAGCACCAGCCATATACGCACTGATGTGACAGGAGGCAAGCTGTCACCAGCTGGAAGTTTCACTTGAAACTGACTGGATTCATATTCTTAAATGTCGGATTCATATTCTTAAATGAATGTATATGAAGATTAATCATCATATGCATTCAGTTTTTATGTGTTATGCCAAAGAAATTATTTTCTTATTTGACATAACTACCAGGAGATACACAGTGACATATTAAGATGTCGGCTAGAGTCCACATTTTGCATCTTTAAAACACTATGGAAAGAACTGTGAAAGGTACAAAATGAAAATGTTTGAGGTATAGAAAATATCTGCAAGAGGCAGATGTGAAGACTGAGCTCACTGAGGAGAAGACTGACAGGTTACATGGCTGTAGCACAGATACATCGTGGGGGAAAACAGCAGGCTCATTAATCGAAGAGCATAATCCTCGGTGGCCAGAAGCTGACGCCAGATAAAGTTAAATTAAAAGTAATCGTTTGTTTGGACTTTGTCAATCATCAAAAAAAAGCTATCAAAGCAAACATTGCTTGATTCCAGATCAAAACCGGATGCCTTTTTGGAAGGCATGTTTAACTTAAACAGGAAGCATCGAGTTCAACATGGATAACGGGATGAAATGTAGCAGCTTGTGAAATACAGAGAGCAGACCACATTATCACCTTCCAGCTTTAGGCTTTACGAATCCCAGCGGGGTTTTTTTGCTGGACTTTAGTCACACACTGCCGTCAGGAGTTCTTACGCATACCACGAGGCTGTCTGGACCTCCACTTAGGTGCCACGCTGCACTGTGCATTCTTTGCGTCAACCTTTCCTCAGCCCGTGTCAGAGGCAACTTGTCAGTTCACTAAAAATCCATTTGAAGGAGTCTAACAAAAAATAAAGACAAATAAATCAGCTGCGAACCCTGTGGCTCAGAAACTAATTTTCAAAATATGCCTAAGTTGGTGACATGAAAATCAATTTCCTCTGGAATGTGCTTTTCCTCAGCAAGGGCTATTTCACTGCCCATGTGCTCTCTCACATCCTTGGGTTTGGCTGTGATACTATTAAATGGAAGTGGCAATGGTTTCTTTTTTTCCCCTCCCACAATGGATAAAACCCTTCATTTTCTGAAGTCACTGAGTAGGGCTTAAGGGGTAGGGGGAGTTTAATAGAATTAATATGTGTATTTTGGAAGAAACAAGGCCTGGAATTTTCAATGTAAAAAACAGAGACTATTAGATTGCAGCAACTGAGAAAAGCAGTTGGGAGAAGATGCAGTCAGAGGCTTGAAAACTGGACTGCACTACAGCTAAAGCTTTAAGTGCAATTCTGAGCAGCAATGAACCAACCAACCAACCAAAATAACCGAGAGAAACAACTATCAGTGGACTTGCAAGGAACAGGGTGGAAGGAAAGAAAACCTCATCCCTGCTGTGGGCTCCCTGTCCCCTGAGGAAGGGGTGAACACAACATAAAGCACCTTTTCCAGCAGGCAGAGGGGGAACACAGGCAAGCCCCCAGCAAGGTGGTGAACCCCTGGGGACTTACCAACAGCTGCTCCCTTGCAGCAACCCAGGACCTCCCATTCATGCCAACAGTGTATTTTCTGGTGGGGCTGATGGTTGTGTGTAGTGCCTCTAACATATACAGGACATGCTCTTAACCAAATGTTTGAAGTGACACTCTTCAGACTTGGTCACGATAGGGCAGAGTGGAAAAAATGCAAGAAAATATAAAAGAAGAAACAAAGAAAGAAGAGGGAAATGGGAGGGAAAGGAATATTTGATGAGAAATCTTTCCTGTTCTCCCTGAGCCCACAAATCCTCAGGACCACCCTGGATATAAGTGAAAACATGCCAAAAAGAGGAAATGCTTTTCACAGAGCGGTTACATTTCACCTCCCAGCTTTAGAAATGCCAGGCTGCCATTTTCAGAACTTACATAAGAACAGAGCTTTCCACCCTCAATTTCTATTAGTTACAAATCATTTCCTATTAGCAATCCATTATAAAAAAATTGTGACAAAAATAAGCTCCTGGGAAACAGCATCAGTCATATCCATTCCCAGAGGCAAAGTTGTTTTATCCCATTCTAAATTCTGGTTAGTAAACAAATCCATAAATCCATTTTGACAATGTCATCACATCAAGTCCTGGCTTGGGGCTGGGGGAGAGGGAGGAAGCGGGGGCGGGGGTTGATCAGGTTATGATAGAAGATTAATTTAAAAAAAAAGTAATAATTGAGAGAAAATATGAACCATTCAGTGAAAATAATTACAAGAATCCTACACCAACCTCACTTTTCTATATCTAGCAGCATTTGAATTGGACCTGTTTCCACTAGGTATGAAGGTTCTTCTATATTACACAGGGGGGAAAATACTCCCTTCCTAATTATACCGCTCTGATAGATTTATTTTTTTTTAATGCTAAATCCAATACAGAAAATCAATCATCTTCCTTCACGTACCTGTGGGGAAAAATCCTAAGTATCATAGTTGCCTTTGGTTGATGACAAGGAGGGAGCCTGGGCTACACAGCAGTGGGATCACAGCACCTGTGATCCATATGCATATGCTTCATGAGGCACTCTTAAGGGATCCAAACACACACATGTCCTACATCTTTTTATATGGCAAGGGGCTACATGACATTTTCAGTTCTAAAAGATAGCTTCCTGTTTAAAAGAAATAGAAATCTTACCAAAAAGAAAGTCCTAGATTAGAGAAATTGCCGTACTGATGACACAAAGTTTAGGTAAAGTAGAAATTTTCATAAGTTTCTATTTTTCTTCATATGTTTTTCTAAGGAAACTCCAAGTCAAGGACAATAAATGAAACAGGAACATTTGGACTAAGCCTGTACCAGTAAGTGACACAAGGAGATGCTCCTAGGCACTATAATTTTGCTGGGTGTATCATTCACTTCTGTTACAGGTTTGACTTTAGTTACAGACAATGCTCTCAAACTATTTCCAGGCACAATTTGGAAGTTAACTTAGGTCCATTGCTAATAGGTGGTCTGCAGGACTATTCTGGAGGGTTAGAGTTTAATAGCACAGCTATGAGCTGCTCCACGTATATTGGCCTCAGGGCCAGGTAATGATGTGGCCCTTTTGAGTTTACTAGTCTAGACTAAGTGCCAGACCGATGCTATTGCTAAAGCAAAACACACTCTGCTAGAGCTGCTCTTTCTTTAATCAAGAGACTCCCCATGACGAGTTATGTTAAGCTCTTCCATCAGTGCCCCTCGTGCGTCTCAGTCTCTCCCACATCTCCTTGTAAGAGGAAGGAGGAGAGAACTCACTTCTCTGGTCCCCATGTCCACGGACCCCACACGTAGCCCAAACCACCCCCTGGGCAGCCAGTTGGCCAACGTCACTGTTCCTCTTACTCCAAACGGTAGAAAGGACAACAGGAGTAACTCACTCACAGCTTAAATAACTACAGTTACCTATGTTAGGGGGGTGATTGTAGTTGGACAAAATACATTTTCATTTTACTTCTTCTACTGATGTTGGAAATTATGCACCAACCTTCTTTATGAAATGTATGGTATTTTAGTTGACAAAGCAAATGCCTGTGAACGTTATGAAATGCCACGCTGAGATTTCTGTGCAAACATTATATATCTATATCTCTGATGTAAGTTTCCTCCTAAACCAGTTTTTCTTTCCCTTGCAATTCCTCACTGCCAAATAAATGTATTTCCAACTGTATCTGTGGGAAACAAATAGTGTCATGCAATGATCAGCTAGGAAATGCACACCTGTCATAAACTAAAGAGCATCTCATGGGATATATTGTATTCCATTCCCAACTTACCAAGAAAGGATACAATGGAAAAAAATGGATTGGTGTCAACTACCAGATGTTTCCAAGCCTTTCTAATTAGGTAAAAATTAAACAACTGCTATGTTCTATATTATAGATATTTTGCAGATGTGTAATTCACATAAACATACAGAGCCTGATTTTCATTTACTTTGAGGCCTCTTTACACTGTTTTGGCATCACAACATCATTTAATATTGGTGTAAGCTATTGCCATTTGCATAATAAGTTCCTTTTATAATGTGAGAGTCTAATAATCAATTGCATATAGATGTATCAGGATCAGGCCCACTGTATGTTGGGAAAGATTTTACCAAGGAATCTTGAGGGACAGCAGGAAGAAAAAGGAGTCTTATTCTCCTTCAGTATTTACATTTCATGTAAAACAAGTCCACTATGAACAAGTTAGGTTCAATTCATCTGTACTGTACAGCTTTGCAAATGTCATTGCATATTTAATTTTAACTGTGATTAATTTGCTCACGAGGAACACAAAATGTTAAGCTATGTTTTCTTTACCCTCTCAGCCCTTTTCCTCAGGCTCTGCACAAACCCCCAAGCTGAAAAGTAATAAGGAAAAAATAATCAAGTCAATCTGGCTTGTACCAAAACAACAGGAGTTTTTCATCTTCCCGATTACAATGACAGGGAAATTATCATTGGACAAGGTAAAAGGGAAAAAGTTGGATTGAAATAATCTAAGACCGAACCAAGTGAACTGCTTCATTTGGTTCCTAGTAAAAAAAGGGGGGAAAACAAGGTTCCTATGTTCTTTCATAAGAAGAAGGCTGGTTTAGCTACCTCTTGGCCAAGATCCTGGAGTAACACACAGATGAAGAGCCGTAAGATGAAGGTAGAGATAATTCTGCTTAGAGAAACTGAATGTACTTTATATGTATCCTCACCCCAAGTAATAAGTACCAGAACTCTCTGCAGTTAAATACACATTTCTAACCTGAGTAATTCAGCGTTTTTTAAAAAGAAAGAATATCCATTATACAAAGAAGTAAAGACAGGAACATGATTGACAATGCTTATCAGCATCTGTCTCCAGCTATTTCAAACAAGCTTTTCTCATACTCTTCAGTCTTGGAAGCCTGTATTAGTTGTGTGACAGCCACGCAGTCCCTCCACCGGGGACTCTGGTGCTGGAAAGAAAAGCCTGATATACCATATGCTTAAGAGAAAGAATGCTTGGACTGAAAATTGCTATTACTACAAAAGATTAGACAAACATACATTCACAGTGTATCATTTTGCACTTGGAGAAGACTGAAGCATGGTTATTAATGTATTTGATTTCTCTCTCAGCATTCCTGAATCATTATTTGTCTTTTAGCCATCTGGTCTGACAATTCTTCTTAGAGATGGGCAGGCAGACTACATGCTTATGGTAACCATCCCTTTTTGTAAGGATTCTTTTATTGCTACAAGCAGTATCTGTCTAAATGATACCGAACGACTGGAAAGCAGTTGTCCAAAAAGCTAACAAGAGAGAGCATGACAGTTCTGACCAAAAGATGCCTTTCTCGGTATGTTACAAATTGCTTGGAAAAAGGAAATAGGAGAGTGAATGTCAGTCTGACCTGTATGTTCAGCTGTATTTGAGAGTTTTGTGAAATACAGAGAAGCCTGGTCTGGGTTCCTTGTTTCATTTCATGGTCACTTTGTGAATACCTTCAAAATTACAAGGAGTGAATAGCTTTTAACCCACGTCAGTCTACGCAGAGCATGAGAAAAAAGGCTGTTCATGGACAGCATATGCAGAAGTAACCTCAAACATGGGCTGACAGACCAATGAAAGCCCAGGAGACTTCAACAGTTGGGTTACAAACATCATTCCAATAATGCAAAATATTGCAAAATGTGCATATTACCCTAGAAATAACTCATATGTCCTACTTCACTTCATCCTGTGCTGCAGGATGTCTACAGAACATCTTTCCTCCTTTTCTGCATTTCAGCCTCCATGTTATTCTATGCCCTCAATACTTTATTTTCATAACATTCCTGAATCTTTGCTTACAAATTATGTCTCCATTTCTCTACCCTCATGCAAAATCTTCTTTAAGATTTTGTTCTACCATTTATTAACCCTCTTTTTTCTTCAAAACACCTTTCTTCCTTGTGGAAGAACAAGGACGTTTTCGCGGCATGATGCAGTGTTACCCAGATGCATTTGGACAGGCTCTGGACTGGACAGCATTAGCATGCAGTACCAGACGTGGGTCTCTGCTAGCTAGAGAACTGTTAGCGTTGCTCTGCTGCTGGTAGCACTCAAGTCACGATGCTTCATGCCAGTGCAAACATTGCTGCATCTTACTGCGTTAGCACACGCAGAACACACCTGCCTCAAGTGCTTGGCACAAGGATCTACCATGTGTTTTCTTGAAACAATAAACCTTAACAGTTCACTCAGGCATGAAAAAAGCTGCAAAAGTGTAATGCAGGTCACAGCTAAAAAAAACAAAAAACAAAATACTCAGGTATCCTTCCTTCTACTTCCTGCTCTCTATACCACCAGTACCAGCCAGTTCAATGCTGATAACAAATAGGCTGCATCCATTGCACCAAAATTTTGCTTAATGGAAGCATTGAAGAGGGCAAAGGACTGACAGCTTCCCATTTCCTCACCTTTCAGTAGAGCCTGGCAGATAGCTAGGATGTGTTAGTGAGATTTTGACCTAGGAGATGTGATCAAAGGGATCACAGGGGAAATGGGACGAGGCTGCTGCACCCCCCTCCACAGCAGGAAGCACACTGACCAACTCTACCTCCCAGACTCTGGAAGGATGCTTCCAGTGTGGCCCTACTCCTGCCCAGCTGCATCTCCTAAGGCCTTTCTGAAGACAGCAAGCAGCTGTAAGACGAGTCCCACAGTATGGGGACTAAGCTGAGATACACAGCTCCTTCACATGGAGCAGGAACATTTTCCTTCATTTTCCACTTGTCCAGAGAAGGTACATGCATACGAACCTGGCAGACAGAGGAACAAGTAGTCTGGAGCTGCTGGAAACTCCTCCAAAGCATCTGCATCACTAAATGGCTTTGGAAAATGTCAGTAGAGCTGTATGGGATGGGTATTTAGGAAGGAGAAAGAAAGTTTACCAGCACTGGTGAGCAGTGGGGACAGACACTTCCATGTCTCCTTTCTGTCAGCCAACCCATCCATTCAATGAAATATTCCTCTTTACTACAACACATGGGACAGCCCTCACCTTCCCCTCTGTCCAGAAAGACATTTGTGCTGTAATTAGACTGTCTTGTCCTTACTTCCACGCACACTAGACATCCCTATTTCCTCCCTCTCTTCATCCTCAGTGTCCTGCCCATCTTCACCAAAGAAAGAATTTCCTTCCTCCAATAACATTCCCCTTCCTTCCCTTGGTCACCCCTCATGCTACCACTTCCTACACCCCTGTATTTCCAGTGGCACTGACACAACTGGGGAACAGGCTGGCTGAAAAGTCCTCTTTGTACCATGGGGAGAAAGCAGCCAGCACCATGGGGGTCCCATAGGCAGGATCTGTAGATCCTGCTACCCTACTAAAGAGGGGCAGCAGTGCAACCCCTGCGGCAGTGCCTGATCCCATTGGGTCTTGTCTCTGCAGCAGCACCAGCATCACGAGGCACTCACTCAGTGAGCAGACACTCCTCAAATAGCTGTTCTTCAGCAAGACCTCTACAGGCAGCCAAAGTTCCTTCATTCCCCTTTGTCTCTATATCCGTTTGCCTTAGGCAATCACATAATTTAGGGAACCCTACGGTTTCACTTCCAGCTACTCCTTTTTCCATCATCTGACCATGCCCCTGACCACCCAGACAGCTCTCCCCTGAGCCTCCCCAGCAGGGTGAAAACTGCTGCTTGGGGGCCCCAGGAGGGACCCAGCTTTTGAGACACAGCAGCAGCAACAACAACAACAACAAAACCATTTGCAAAGGGGTTTAAGTACATCTGGTCCTTTAATGAGTTTGTAGCATGGCCCCTCCAATACAACTGAGGGGATAGAAGTGAGCAGGAATCAAAGGATCCCTTTGTCCCATACAAGCACCAAACACAATATATCACCAAACCTCAGCTGTTTTAATAGCTTCCCTTCCCAAACACACCCCGAGCCTTGTAAAACAAAAAAGAGTCGTTAGACTGTGGGCCTCACCTTAAGGAAGTTTACTGTTGATCTGTAATCTCTTGTTTTTTATCTCTGAGGAAAAAGCGGTGGCACATCTGAAGGAACCTCTGTCTAAGACAATCCCTACAGCCCTGTTTGCTTACCCCCACCATGTGCCTCCTCAAGAGTTAAACTGTAAACAAGCCAGCTCCCACTTTCAGTAAAATTCAAATCAAGTCTTTGTCAAGCTGCACTGAGAATCTGAGGAATCAGAACAAAACCCACTGGCTCCAGTCCTTAGAACTGGGAATTAAATGGGACCTCTTTTTTTTTTTTTTTAAAGAACAGTCCAGTTCTGACTACAGCAATACTTTTATTCTGAATATTATCATTCTTACAACAAAGAAGGAATAGATAGAATTTCTGCTCATGATTGCAAAGCAATTCAACACACTCATATTGAGCAGGTCAACATTGAATTCCTGAGCCTGAAATCTGTCAGTGAGTTAGGGCTCCTCAGAAATCCTCTCCTCAAAACCAAGGTATTTCACGATATGTGTAACTCTGAATGTCTGAAATGAAGCATTCAAGTGCAAAGAAGAGAGGGATTTTGGAATTTGGGCCATGGTTATGAACACCTTTCTATTAGATTGGTCAATTATTACACATCACTTCCCAAGCAAAACGGATTGCTAATCTTTCTGCATAAGCATATAACTTTAGCAGTACTAAGCTTAATAAGAAAAAAAATATCAGAGACCTGTACTACTAAGTCATACTGAGGAAACAAAATACAAAGATTTAACAAAGATTGTTTTACCCAAGCTTGTTCAAATTGAGCAAACAGGTGGATGTGTGAGAGGTATTAACATAACCAGTGTTTGAAATTTCTAATCAACCTACAAGACCCAAGTATCATCTTTGTACAAGGCTGATAAAACATCAAAAAAATATGTTTAGCAAGTTCATCATGCATGGAACCAAAAGTAAGGGGTTTTAAACTGAAGCAAATGAGGGTTAGGTTAGAAGGTAGGAGGTATGAAGCACTTGTGACAGATTGCCTAAAGGAAGCTCAGAGATGTCCATCACTATAATTCCTGACAAGACTTTAGATAAAATTGGCAAGACATATAAAATACATACATAATACATACATCCAGCCTTCCTTGGCTCAGGCAGGAGCAAATATTTTGTTCGGTGCAGCTCATTGTTCTGTGTTATCACAGCTGTGGCATTGAATTTTAATCATACAATATTTACTACCAAGCACTTAAGAAACACATATTGTCTGCTTGCATTTATGCAACTTCCTTTCCTTATTTGACAGATAAGATAAGAGAAGAACAGAAAAATTGTCTCACTGTAGTCTTTAACAAAGCTACAGAGAGGCCAAAGATTCTGGGTTTTCAGCTCCTTTCAGTCACGTTCACTAATGGGGTGTAATAGTTCTTCATGATGGGCTAAGCAGAGCTAGACTGGGTTCTAGAGGCACTAACCCAGAATTGCCTTTCTATGGTTGGCTTTTTTCAAATAAAATATAATTTAATGCAAGCTTGATTTGTATTACCTATAGCACCTGAACTTGCATAGATATTCCCTCTGCCATCATATTGACATCACAAAGGAAGTCTCAAGAGCTTTATGAGCTGACTGTGATGATGCTGCACGTCACATACAATGGAATAGGGGAACGGAGAATTCAGCTTTTACAAGAAAACCTGGATGGGAAAAAATAAAATTCTATTTCAGGGATTTTTTGCTGCATTAACATAACTGATTCAACATACATTTTTCAGGTCTTACCTAATATCGAGTCAATTAAGAAGAAAAATATTTTCTGTCTTTTTAGGTCTTATGCTTCCACTTACTTTTTCTTAAAAAAACAACACAGTAATATGTGGAAGGCTTTGATTTGCACACAGAATTGTACTAGAGGTCAACTCAGATTCATTTGTTTTTTAAAAAACAGAACCAAGAGATGCACTTGCAATACATGATGTTCTTAGGAATGATTTAGTATTCCAAGAATCATATTTGATACATGAAATGTGATAAAGTGTACTAGAAGCAAAACACAGAAAGCTAATGATGACTCATGCTCAGGTAATGAACTTGGAGACAGAAAGCTTTGAAAGCAGAAATGAAAATGGTGAGACTTGAACAGCTATTAATGGGACATATGGAAAGCTCTGCGATAAAATGAATCTGAAATACTTATAAGTGTGCACTTAAAGGCATGGAAACAACCTCTGCTCTGCCTCACCACCAACATCAGTTTAGAGTCTTTCCTGGCTGTGTGCATCCTAGGAATATTTTCCTGAAAAGTAGTTTATTGAATTGAATGTTAGGAGGATGGAAAAACTGGTTATTTATTATATTATTAGAAACCTGAACTTCTTGGATCTGTCTCTTTGGTTACATTTTCCAAGAAGCAAAATGCACTGGAAGAATAATTTGAAAATTAAGGAACATTTAACTGACAATGACATCATTTTCCATGTTAGTTATAAATGTTTTAAGGTGTTTCTAGGTTTGCTGATACTGCTTTTTATTTTAGTTCCATGATTGTATCCTATCACCTAATGTACATTAGCGTGCACAATATACTTGTTTGTATAAACTGCAGTACATATTTCCAGACCTATCTTCAGTAGTTTTCTCTGGGTAGCGAGTTAATCATAACTGAACCCAAGACTGTATATTTGAGCTTTGTTTAAAAAAACCCATTTGCCTCTACTTTAAGTTGTACATAATCTAACTGCTTCATAAAATGCCTCTCATTTAGGGAGACAGTAAAGGATGTTCCTAGGAGAACAAGAATGGTCTGTGTGGAAGCTGAGGTCCGTATCTGTACAAGGGCCACCTAAGGTCATACCATATCAGCAATTTTGGCTCCTGAGCTACACCTGACAAAGGTGAGTTAGGTAATTAGGGCCTCAAGGAAGGAGGAAGAAATTGATACTCAGAAGCAATATGCACACAGCCAACATGCCGTGGAGGTTGACCTTTCTGAAGTCTCATGCATACATAGGACCACAGCCTGAAATTCTAGTAAGAACTGAGCTGCCCCAGAACACATCCTTGGGCATAGGAGCATTGACTTACCCCTTATTGTAACAGAGTCAGCAGTAATGCTGTCTACCTCTTTGCAAGACATGGTTAGAGCATTTCTCTGTTTGAGCTTTTTCTAGCCACAACTCATATTATGCCAGACAGTCACAACCGGACATTCCTCAGCTGGGGAGAGACAGACTGAACGCTTTCCACCCTTCACATGGACCAGGATAAAAGGCCTGTACCATGCAAGGGGAGACCCATCAAAAGAGCCCACCATGATTCTTCAGCCCAGCAAGAGGGAGATTGACCCTTGATGGGAAGGAGTTTTGGATCACAATCCCACTTCCACAAGGAGTTTACATATTTTAACCTAATATTTTGTTAATTTCAAACACACAAGCAGTCACAAAGTACAGAGAAAACCAATTAAGTGAGATGAATAGCAGGGACCAGAGCCCGTGAACTACAGACCTCATCTTTAACTCTTCCTTTGGACAGTTTATTCCAGAGTGTTTGCATACACAGATGAGCTGACAGAATATAGGTGCTGGCTTGAGTGAGGAGGAGTGAGATGATCAGTAAGGCTTAACATAGCAGAAATACATGGGGCCACTTTTCAGGAAATGATCCTGAAAAGGATCTTTGTGATGAGTCACTGAGACAGTAAGCTACGAATAGCTTACAGACGAAAACAAAACCCGAAACCTCAAAATCAAATGAGAACAGGCAAGAACAGAACAAGAACATCCTGGCAAGACATTTCCTCTTCACTTTTTTTTTTTTCCTTCTTTCCAGTGCTGTCACTAGCACATCAATATGCTGGGTGTTTAGCCGTCATATATTTCAGCAAAGGTTGCTTATTTTAACAAAAAAGCTCATAATAATGATATAGCATATTTAAATGAAGTTCAGATATTCTCACCAACAACAAAAAAAAAGTCAGAAAGATTTATTTCTTAGTATACCTTCAAAAACAGAGTCTGGTAACAAAAAGCTACATTATAGTTCATGCTAGTTTAGTCATAAGACTATGACAATTTAATGGAAATAGGTGGGTACAAGGAAATAAATTCATTGTTGGGCAGACAGGTGGAAGAAGAAAAACTAACAAAGTGCATTTCTCCTCATTTTTTACTGTTACAAACTTAAGCCCGTGGCAGTCTTCTCCTTTACCACCATCAGTGGCAGTCAGCAAGGTCACCAGGAGTAGGAACCGGAGTGCTCTACACCACCCATGGGAGCAGCAGCTCGTGAAGAGGTAAGTGACCAGCTGAGGGCCAGAACAAAGGACACGATAATTCTGAAGCACGCCAGAGTGAAAACACATCAGTCTGTAACATAAAGCATTTCCTTTAGGTCTGCTGGGAAAGGGAGGATGAGAAACTAGCATATCAGTATGTCAGTACAACACTTTGTAAGGCTGACTGCATCTGATCTATAGCCGTATTTTGACCTAGTACCATACTTTCTATCAGGAAGTCTCAATGGAGCACGGAAGAACCACCAAGTCCAGATATTGAAACAAGAAGTCCAAGTTGAAAGAAGACAAGCCCACAACAACAAGCAGAAAACATTTTGAATTAATACACTGAAGGGATTAAGCCAGGTATTCTCTTCTGTTTAGCTGTTGCAAGGGCAGAGAGGGGATTTATTGCTGTCTAATCTTGAGCCAGTCTAACCTGTCATGCAGTAAAGGATTATTTCTGTGGCTGGATTCATCCCTTACTTCCTCCCCTCCCCATCTTACTTATGAAATTGAAGAGACACCCTCTTTCATAAATGAAGGTGGAAGAACCTACTAGGAAGTGAAGCAGAAGCGAAGAGCTGTTCTGGGAACAGCAACGGGAGACAGGCACTGATTTGCTGTATTTAGGAAGGAAAACAGAATTAAGACTCACTAACACACATCCTATGAAATACCTGTTGATGATGGTGGTCAAACATGGAAGTGTAATACCTTGAGTCTAGTGTCACAGGCCCCAGACCTACTGCTACAGAAAATGATGTCTAACGTGGTAACTGTGACTATGTGTCAACACCTCATTTTTCAGTCTGTATAACTGAGATAGTTAGATCAAGCTAATCTGTAAAATATTTTGAGATCCAGTGAAGTGTATGCTATGGAGACACTCATACTAATTTGCACTAATGCTTAATGGGAGATGGATCTAGGTCACACGGTAATTCATTTCGGTTGGGTGGTTTGGAGGTGCCCAGTACCAAAAGGAACCACAGACCAGGGCTGTTTGTGACCCCACCTGGTAGGAAGCAACCTCATGCCCTAAGGACAGATTTTGCATGACGCAATGAAGCCAGGCTCAGTGTGTGCGTGTGTATGGTTGCCCAGCCCAGGCAAGAAAAGCAGGTTACATCAGACTTTCTGAGCTCACAGGGATTAACTGCACAGAAGGTATCTCACTCAGCACACCACAGAGGTGCAAGCAGGGGTCGACTGTGGCTTCACAACCCTTCAGACCAGGACTGCTAAGTTTTGTTTCCCACAACTGTCCCAGCAGCCGCACTTCACCGTTTCCCTTCAGGCTGTCGCTGACTGCGGTCCAACATAGCCAAGGGAAGGGATAATAAGGAAACGTCGATGGAGGGAACGTATGTTGTTACATAAATGCTTCCATAGGCCTGACTACTGTTTCCTGAGAAAGGAAACTCCATTCATCAAGTCTGTAATAAACTGACATCTCATCAGCAGGGGAAACAAGAGGAAGGCACTTGTGAAGGGAGAAATCTCTCCCTCTACGTACAAGAACTGTTTTCCTTTGCATGCCTAATCTGTGAGGTGACTAAAGTTTTACCCGCTAGTGCTATAATACTCACATGGGAAACATTAAGTTAAATATTACAAAATTAAAGTGTAAGAGTTATTGGAAACTAGAGCTGAGCAAAATATTAGAATTTTCATCCTGGGGGAAATTCTAATATTTCAACATTTGTTTTCTTCCAAAATTAGGATGGAAATGTTGAAATACCTCTTTTTTCATAGAATGAACGTGTTCTCCGCCACTTTGACATTAAACTGAGTTTGACAAAGGTGTTACAACTTCTCCTGGGAACTGTTGTTAAGGTACCTTGTACTTAGAACGTGTTAACAAGGTATATTTTAGTTGGGTTATTGAACCAAAACTGTAAAAAAATACTTGGGGTCAGGCAGAACATTCATTTCATCCTTTCCTTCTTTCAGGATATTTAACCCTTTTATTTCCTTTAGTAAAACAAGGCGGGGAGGAGGGGGAGCAAAGAAAAATAGGAATAAAATGTGGTTGTTCTATTCTAAAGGGGAAACAGGTTTTGCAATGGAGAAGTCATACCATTCAGCAGTGTTCTTGATTTTGTGTCTGATCCTCAAAACTGAGGATGCTGGTTCTTTTTTTTTGGTTAAATTTCAAAAAGAAAAAAATAATTTTGATTCTCACGTTGTTACCAAAATTTATTATTAATATGGTCTAATAAATGGTTTCAATTGTTCCACAACTAAATTTATATATAAAAGAAAAAAGATCAATCAAAAGATTGATATCTCATTTAATTATCTTTGTTCTTTGCAGGCTTCTTGGTTTGAATGCATACCCCCACAGCTGATCTTCAGTCTAGAAAGCTGAAATGCTACCCTGGCACAGTTCAACACTCTGAAATCCTATACAAGTAGCATCTTCAAAATTTACTCTTTTTGCCTCTTCAAGAGGAGTATTTCTATTGTCCTGATAGTTCGTTGCTGGGCGCTGCTTCCTGGATAGATCCTTTTTGTTCTAAGAGTAGTGCTGGTATGTTGGATAAAGTCTGTTCACCTACTGAGCAGAGGAAGTAAGAACAGAATGGAAAAATCTCAGAAAAACGCTTCTGTGGAGGTGAAAAGCTATCTTGCTGCAATTAAAAACACACTAAGGCACTCAAGAAGCAAAAAGAGGAGACTCCACTGTTCAGATTCTTTTTGCAGATATAATTAGCCTAGACATTTTCCACTTACAGAACACTCATCTATCTTCTGATGTTAGTTGAGTTAGCTGGTATTTTCTAGACGTCTGAGGTCTCAGGCCCTATTTATTTAATAGAAAAATAGAGCTTGGGACCTCAGATGTCTATATACACACACATTTTTTAACAACCCTCTTCTTTTTTTTTTTTTGTTGCCGTTCTCATACAAAGGCTAAAGGTTACATTTTTAGTTTAAACATAATATTTTCATGGTTCGTAAGAAAATCTGTATTAGTTTACATTTTTTGCAACTTTCATTATACCCTAGTGATTCCCCAAAGTCCTTGTACTTTCCTGCTGGTGAGAGATACTTTCCATAAAATAACACATAGCAGTTATTAACTCACTGTGATGCATTTTGGTAAGGTGCAGAGAGCATATTCAAAGGACTCCATTTATTCAGTGTCTGGTTTTGTGGCCATATTTTCCAGTTTAAAATTATTTCATTGCAAAAAGTAGTTTCTAACCAGTATTAGAAGTTTGACTAATGAGAAAGACAGGAGTTAGCCCTAGTTAGTTATAACAGCCTCTTGTCCCTCATGCTTGACAGGCAGCTACAGTTCAGCTGACTAAGGATTTTAAAGGGTCTGTGCACTGCAGAAGGGTTATGATTTCAAAAAACCTCTAAAAATTAGTTCAGAAATTCCAGCTCTATTCTCTGGCATGTTCTCAAGGTTGATACCTGCAAAAAAGTATTTTGGAAGGCTAATGAAAATGTATCTTCAGCATACTGATGCAAAAAAACCCCTTCTCATGTATTTTCTTCCAAAGGATCCCAAAACTGTCAGAAATGCGTAGATTCAGCAAATTCTAAATAATGCACATAGAAAGCCAGGATTGTATGCCACACACATTCATAGTGCCGCTCAACCAAGTACCATTCTGAGACGGGTGGGAATATGATCTAGAAGACATTTTACATATATATAAAATACTCAGTGAGTTTCCTGACACCACCAAGATGTGTGGTGTGGTCAAAACACAGGAGGGAAGGGATGTTATCCAGAGGTGGGCCTGTGCAAGCTGCATAAAGTTCAACAAGGTCAAGTGCAAGGTTACTATCCCAGGCTGCATTAAAAACAGCATGGTCAGCAGGTCAAGGGAGACAACTCTGCCCCATTATGCTCATGGGACCCTCCTGGTGTATTGCATCCAGCTCTGGGGCCCCAGAACAAGAAAGACATTGAGCTGTTGGAAAGAGTCCAAAGGAGGGCCATGAAGGTATCAGAGAGCTGGAGCACCTCTCCTATGAAGACAGGCTGAGAGAATTGGGCTTGTTCAGCCTGGAGAAGAGAAGGCTCCGGGAAGATCTTATTGCAGCCTTCCAGGGACTGTTTACAAGGGCATGGAGTGACAGGACAAGGGGTAATGGGTTAAAACTAAAAACGAGTGGAATTATATTAGATATTAGGAATAAATTCTTCCTTGTGAGGGCGGTGAGGCCCTGGCACAGGCTGCCCAGAGAAGCTGTGGCTGCCCCCTCCCTGGCAGTGCCCAAGGCCAGGTTGGATGGGGCTTTGGGCAACCTGGTCTAGTGGAGGGTGTCCCTACCCATGGCAGGGGGTTGAAACTTGATGATCTTTAAGGTCCATTCCAGCTCAAACCAGTCTGTTATTCCTTGATTCTATGAGAAGATTAGCCCCTGATAACAGTGAAGTTAAACTGATCAACCTTCACCCAGACTGCCTGAGTTTAACATTCTGGCATTTTGGATGAAGGGCAATCCAAATTATGGGCATTTTTCCTCAGAGCTATATTTTAAGTTCTGCATCCCTTGACTGACTGTAGGTGCAGATACAGATGTGTGACATTTGTTCACAATAGGTACTCCATTTTATGTCTCTGACTCATACTGTTCAGGATCTGCTGCCACAAGCCTTCCTGGGTAAGGAAGCCTACTGTATTGACTAGGCTAAGGCTTGTGCCTTTGCAAATGATCCTTCTGTCTTCCTGCATTTAAGATGGTGTTTGTGCAGGACCACAAATGCTCAGGTTTTTGGTGAATGTGTGGGAAGAGTACATGTGTAGTAGTGTTGCAAGTGCTTTTGCAGTGGCTATTTAACATCAAAAGGGCAAAGTGCTGGGTATTGTACCGGGTCACAGCAACCCCATGGATTAGAGAAGAATGAGCACAACTCTTATGAAGAGCAGCTGAGGGAACTGGGGTTGTTTAGCCTGAGGAGATTGAAGGGAGACCTTATTGCTTTCTACAACTACCTGAAAGGAGGTTGTAGTGAGGTGGGTGTTGGTCTTTTCTTACAAGTAAAAAGTGATACGTCAAGAAGAAAAGGCCTCAAGTTGCAACAAGGAAGGTTTAGATTGGATATTAGGAAGAATTTCTTCACCAAAATGGTTGCCAGTCACTGAACAGGCTTCCCAGGAAAGTGGCTGAATCACTGCTCCTGGAGGTATTTAAAAGACATGTAGATGTGGTGCTGAGGGACATGGTTTAGTGGTGTACTTGGCAGTACTGGGTTAACAATTGGACTTGTTATCAATTCATATAACAACTGGACTTGTTATGATCTCAAAGGCCTTTTCCAACAAAGGCATTTTCCAAAGGCCTTTTCCAACAAAGGCCTTTTCCATTCTATGATTCTATTGATAAATGTATCTTTGTCTTTTGTAAAATTCATGAAACAATTTCTTTTATGCTTTTACAGTCTCTCAGGAATTATTTTCTCCACCAAGTTCCTTTTGAATATCCATATTAAATGTATATGTCCTAAATTTGGAATATATTAATACTTTTCATAATGCATTTTAAACTGAGAATTATTACAGTTTTATATACCCATATTTACAAAACCTTTATTGACTAGCAGAAGCCAACAGGCACTTACAGAACAAAAAAACCATAACAGGAATCAATAGTTCTAATAGTATGACAGCACTATGCTTTATCATGTATTTTATATCTCACCGAAAAAAAAAAGAAAAAAAAAGTTGAATGTTGATCAGTTTTCTGTACATATTTAGCTAATTGTTTCTTAAATTCCTTGATAAAAATATCTACCAAAAATTGCATCCAGAGTAACTTCATGTAGCTTGGCAGCTCATGTGACTTGTTACTTTGAAGTAGAAAGTGGGGACACGAGCAAGAATACAGACCAAAAGACAATACTAGTGGTCTGTCCTATACAATTTCACCCAGAGTTCCAATGCAAGTAGATTTAAGCAAGCAATTTCGGAGAGCGACAAATGCATAAGAAGGAAGAAGGAATATCAGTCCAAATTCTTAGCCTTTTTATTTCCTTACCCTGGCTTTCAGCTGGATTGTGTGCTTCAGTTTGTAGCTGTGGGATCTACAGAACAGCATAGAGAAAAGTCAAATATTAAAACACTGAACTGTGCAAAACAGTGATGATTTTTAATGGAAGCGCTACATTAAACTGTGGAAGGGAACACTGCTGGTGATCAGCTTTAGATTAATTTTGATTATTAGCTACATAACACAATGAGAAGCTAAGGAAAGGTTGTGAATTAATGCTGTGCATTTAATGAGGGCTCTAGATGGCTGTACCTGTCTTCATATTTTGAACAATGAGTAAAATGACAAAATCAAAATCCACGCTTAGCAGATGATCTGCTACCTTCCTATCAGCAGAACTTTACATGCTTCCCTAGTAAGAGTAATGCCACGTGTTCATCACAGCCTATGCAATTCTCACAAGTAAAAGCCCAAAGTCAGTAGCTTCAACACACTGAAAAGGCAAAAATAACTACTGATAGGCTGGATGTCTGTACTAGAAGTTGTATGCTTATAGCTTATGAAAACGGAGACCTTGCCGCAGATTTTGAGAAGCAAAAGCAGTCCTGAACTGTTTTAGTTGAAACAATAAAAAGAACAAATATCAAACTATCAATTATATTAATGTATTCTATTTCACTTCTCATATTCCAGGTTCTTGTCCCTTTAACTAAAATATTTCCACTGCTCTGTTTTTTTCTTCTTCTTTCTTTTATAAATCCTTTGTCTGGACATGCTGAACAAGTTATTCTTATCTATTGACTTCAGTCTATTAGGCAAATTCTGAACATGCCAAAACGACTCATACAGATTCAGTTTGATAATATGTCTGGTATCACATTTTGCAGAACACTTAAATTACATTTGTAATCACACACACACTGTGATTTAATTTTTGAAATATATTCACTTTAATATGGTTTCCAAATAAAATATCCCCCCCAAAACAAATAAAAAGCATATGCTGTTTGAGTACGAAATCAGTATTTGTATGTATTTTATGTAATATCAGAACCAACTGGCTTGAACATTTCTCTAGGGAGAAATGACAAGGAAAAAAAAAATCCCTTGAAATAATATAATTCTAAGAATCTTGGATGATTCTTAATGAAGAATCTTTCATAATGGTCTCATAACCTAGGTTATGTCATTTCTGAAATGATAAGCCTATACACTCAGCTTTGCAAGCCGTAAAAATCTAAGCCAAAGGTAGTGAATCATCAGCTCCAAAAGCTGAACTCCTGAGTGAACCACTGCAATGAAACTGCACTTGCAGGAATGAGGGAAGACTGTAGGATGTGTTTCATCTTTTATACCTAGAGTTGAAAGAAGAATTACTCTTTTCATACCTCAGCTTGTAATTCAAAAGTTAAAATATTCTCAGGGCAAGCAGTAGGTGATCGAATGTACCAACAAGTAGTCATTGCTATGCACTTAACACAGCAGCTCAGATGGGAGAATGTTCTTCTTTTTTCTTCTTTTTTGGCCTGGGGAAAAGTCCCATCTATGATTCTTTTTACACATAGAATTTTAATGTCATTAAACATGAAAGATTTTTTGTCCCCCTTTAATTCTGTAAAACCTTTTAATCTTAGAACATTTGGAATAACAAAACCACCGATACTGTGTGTTGTCTAGATGATTGTGTTCCAGCCAAGGCAAAGCAACCTCAGGAAGCAAAAGCAGCTTTGGCAGCACTCAAATTATATCCACAGACACGGAAAGCAACTGTGGCTCTCCAAACACAAATTCAGCTCAGGAAAGGCAATAATCCAAAGCATCAATGAAAAGGATGTAAGTATCTTGCCTCTGCAAGCCCCTTTGTAATTTCTAGATGTTATAGCTATTGTGAAAAAAGATCCTGTCTAATCCCCAAACTGCCAATTTTTCCTCATTACTGAACAGGAATACAATCTGACCTCCCCCAAAATCCAGTTCCTTCACTTTTTACTACAAATGTGTCTTCCATTTTGAAATTCAGATCCTTCCTACTATTTGCAGTCTTTCAGAGTTCTTTGTGGGTATTGCTTACACTTAGTTCCCCCTTACTCCTAAACCTTTTCCCACCCCCCCTCCTATTATTTTTTATATACCTACAGGCAAGACTGGAAAGCCCCTGAGCTGCTGCTGTGATTTTCAGTCTGGAATATTTCTGCAAGGCTACAGCTTCCAGCAAGGCATTTGTGCAGCTTGATAGCGTGCCCCTAACAATAGCAGTTATTAGGAGCTATATTGCAAGTGCTCATTTTCAGTGAAAGGTCTGTCTAAGCTCCTGTAAAACTGTTAAGTTATAAATCACTTCACTCTGTTATTATAAAAAAGCGGTAGCACACAATTAGCAATATAATTATAGAATTATTGCGCTCCGCAAATTATACTGCCAGGCCCCCAACACATAGCTGCAGGGCCCCAGTGCAGCCAGGAGATTTTTTTTTCCTTCTAAAGCAACACATGTGTCAAGATGGATTAGAGAGCTTTTTCCAGATGCATGATCTTAGGGCTTTTCTCCTTCTTTTTCTTTCTTTTTTTTCTTTCCCTTTTGCTGCTAAATCTGTTTTATCTTTCAAAATGTCTTCTCTAAGAAAACATACAAATCAAGTTATGATTAAGAGGCAGCTGAAGGTGGTGAAGTTCAGGGTAAGACTCCAAAATTTAGCCAGGCTAGCTTGCATCTTCAAGTGAGGATGCTTGTGTGATACTCAGCTAAAAGCCAAGATGCACATGCTAGAAAACACTCCCAGCCCACCTTTATAGAGGGAAGCCGGAGGGCAACTCGCTTCTTTTCTCAGAAGAAATCTCTGGGATCACAGAGTATATGCAACCTGCTCTGAAGAAGAGCGGAGTGCTGCAGCTAAAGACCCCCCCTTCCTTTTCTCCAGAGCAGGGCCCACCAAGCATGCCTGGCACACACCACAAGACAATAAAATACAGCGCGTTTCCCAAAAGTTTAGGTAAGCTGTGTTAACCGAGAGGGGGTCTTGAGACAAAGCTATTTTCTATGCATATGTAGTTCAAATGAGCGGTTCAAATGTAGGTAGGAAGACAAATCAACCCACAGCCCTGCAAGGAAAGTCAGGATCTCCTGCGTTATCAGTTCACATAAAACAGTTTAACACACAATCATGGCCCTAATCACAATTTTAACATAGCAGCAAATATTTCTGGAACAGGGCAGGGGGGGGTTGGGGTTGGGTGGGTAATCCTTTCTTTTTTTGCCCTCACATGGTGTGGCAGCTGCTGAAACCTGCACTCTGACAGTAAAAGACTGGGAGTCACCAGGACTGGTTTGCATTCTCCAAGAGCAAAACCCAAAAGCAGCAGCTGATGCATCCGAACCACTTTGGGCAACTTCCTGTTGGAGGCATGATGATATTTTTGGGGAACTTGATAGCAAGGGAGAAGCTGTACAAAGTAATCATCATTGCAAACATTTCTAGGGAGACAAGAAGTTAAAACGCAGAAGGATTCCCAGGCTGCTGTGGGCTGTGGACCTACTTCAGTCAGAAGGCATCCCGTCTCACTCTCTGGGTTCAGGTTGCCACATAGCTGCATGCTATAATTAGTCTTATAGCTGTGCACTTATTTTAATGAGTAGCAAAGCAACTGCTGGAGTTGCCTGTAGCTGGTCTGGTGTGTCAGCCTATAAATTACAGTTCTATTACCTACACTTTGGAGTTATACATCCTAAAGACCTTTCTCTGCAATTTGCTAATTATTGCAATTTTGATAATTTTATATGACCACCTTCTTACCAAACAAAAAAAAAAATATATATTGAGAATTTTTACTAGTTTAAACTGGCTCAGCAATTCAAAATAAAAGCATTTAGTACTCCCACAGCGTGCGAGTGCTGAGTGAACAAGCGGGTATTCAAACTGCTCGTTTAGCAGAGTGCTCTGCAGAGGAACGGCAGTCGCACAGAAATGGGTACTACAGATGAAGAGGTATTTTTATTAAAAGGAAGCAAATTCTCAGACTGCTCCTCTTCCATACGTTTGCTATTTTTTGACATCCCTTTTGGCAAGGCTTGAGGAAAAGTGGCTTCTCCTGGTGGCTCTCCCTGGCAGTCCCTGAGGGATGGTGGCACAGCTCTACTTCTGCAGGGAGTCCCTGAACAAGGAGCTCAGGAATCTGCTCATCTCCATCAAACCCTCCGTGACCTTCACCTGCCCTCACTTTCTGCAGTTCAAGTTCTCATCATGTTGGCACCCCCTGTATATATTTGGTTCCTGGCTGGAAGAAGGATCCCATGTCATGAGTATGACTGGGCCCCAAAGGGAGATGCCAGAGAGGTTCCCATTGTGTTTCAGCTCTGGACATCTATTTAAAAGAGCCAACCCTAATGTGCCCCAGACACTTGTAGCGTTACTTCCTATTTAAACCTTATCAGCTTCACCAGGATTCAAAATAGAAGGCAGCCTTACTAACACGGGTGCCTTAGCACTCTGTGGTGTTGAGCTGTGACTCCATCGCTGCCAAGGGGTCAGAAAGCAAGACCATGTTTTCCAGTGAGCAAATCTAGATGGACTGCCTGCACCACTACCACAGATACCCTGGCATCTGCTTTCTTCCTCTGGCTTTCCAGGGCTCAAATATTTATCAAATTAAATGTCAGTAGCACAATGCTCTGTGTCTAGAACAAAGGAAGAAAAGCTCATCATTGAACATGTAGATCCAGAGCTAAAGAGAGCTAATTCCCTCTTAATTAACACCTCAACACTCTCTCCCCTCATCAAAAAAACATCAAGGAACTGACGTCTTGCTCTTGCCAATTCTTATTAAATTATCTGGAAGCTGTTACCAGATTATCACAGTGGCTCCATCTGGTGATATAAGTCTCTCTTTCCAAGTCCTCGCCCTCTGGATAACTTGTCTGTTCCTACCATGAGAAGAGAGGCAGCCCAACTCTCATGACTATGGTACAGTGCCTGGTGGAATGGCTTCCAGCATCAGTGTACCCGCAAATGCAACCCAAATAAACACCAGTAGTCCCAACCTCTGGCACCTGTCACTGGGTACCAAGGTGAGCAGTCACTGCCAAACACAAGCAGAGCCTGATGTGCCTTTTTTCCAGAACTTAAAGTCAGGAGCATCAGGGAGTCTCTTTGAGGAAACAGCTAGTCCTAATCGTTATTACTTTCCTTTTAAAAAATTCTAGTATAAACCTGTGGATAGTAGTTATAAAGTAATAGTTATAAAGGGAAAAACCCCCAAATGAAACCACCAAACCCATGGGTGGATGCTCCGTATCAGTAGGAGGAATACTACTTTTGTGCTTAGGCAGGAGGACTGCCCTCAAGGTGACAGGAAAAAAGGCCTGATCGAAACCCAGGTACTTTCTCTGAGCCTGGACTGCAAACTGATACACGAGCCATGACCTCTTCCAACTAAGAGGGAGTGACAGTGGCAGGGAAGGTTTTTGCTGTACACCTTTCTAGTTCTCACTAGACTAGATTTTCCAGTCTTTCCTTGTAGAGCGGGGATTGAAAGATATATCCCAAATTATTCCATAGCTCTATGAAGAAAGCCCAACAGCTCCTGGTGCCCTCTGTAAGCACTTTAACTCCAGTAACAGTAAAAAAAAAACCAAAAAAAACCATAAACCTTTAGAATTGCAGAGTGGTGTTTGCTTTTCACACTGCACCTCAGTAAAGATTATTCAATGGCAAGATTAATACCAAGCAAACCAGACTATTTAGTTGTAAATTAGTAAAATTGGTCATAATCTGCAAGGGGCTTTGTAACTTCTTCTCATTTGTCCTTTCTCACACACAGCCTGAGCTGCTACGTGCCCACCTCTGTGAGCCTGGGGATAGTCAGCAAAATCCCCACGGCTGGCTGCTGCACAGGCACAGGAATGCAGGGGAACTCTACATCCTGATGAGTTAGTTAAACAAAATAAACCTAAGTGACCTGTGATTTCAGTTTTTGCCATGCATTATATTATTCTTGGCTAAAACATTTTTTTTCACTGATTGAAACAAAATTTGTTACTTTGAGATTTTATTTCAAAATACTGAAGCTGAGAAATATTAGTCTTTCTAATTCACTAAATGCAGTAGAAATCCTATTTATATTTTGAAATTTGGCCAATAAATTAAATATTAGAAGCTGCCAGAGTGATGCTTAACTTTTAAAAATAATTATTTGATCATACATGGTAGCTTAAATCCTCTCTTCATAGGTTGTATCTTCTGTCTGCAACACCAGGTACAAAGAAAATAACAAATCAACTCCTCTGCCCTCTGTCCCTTCCTATATGTCTTTTTTATTTATTACAACGGAACACAAGCAAAACCAGACTGAACACTCTTGCACTTAGATTGTATTGAAGGGATCTGGATGATAAAATGGACTCAAAACATTAAAGACAAGTCTACACAGGAATCTCTCCAGCACAAATACAGAAACACATGATTTTTTTTTTCATAAATTTTTGAAGAACTGGATTAAAGTTACATTTCATGGTGTCTCATTCCCATATTTGCTGGATATGAGCCCAAGCCAAGACCATGAGTTCAGTAAGTCCTCACCTGTTGTAATAGCTACTCCAAATTCCCACACTGGGCCTTGCTCTTAGATCCTTAGGAAAGCTCCACGACATGACCGTTTACGCCTAAGCCTCTGTTTTGACCTCACAGTTTGCATCATTAATCTACCAGATTAGCATCAGTCCATGCAAGAGGATAGTTTGCAAGAGTTTTTCAATCATGCTGGGTAGCTCACAGTTGGACATAAATGCCTATAAAAATGGGATTAAAAAATGCTGATGGTTATAGTTAATATCAAATAATCAGCCATTTTGCCTCATTAAATCTCTTCTCTCCAAAACCAGACAGGAAGAACAGTTAAGGAGGTCTTGAAAGCATAAATATAGGCTAATTTCGAGTAAGAGGGGAAAATACAAATGAAAATGCATAATTACACAGAGGAAAATGTTTTTTAAATTGTCAGTGATTTCTGAAGATCTTGACAATTCCTCCTCATATCCAGTAATCTAGAAATCTCAGAAAGACATTTTAGAGATTTGTAGAAAGCTCACTTTTCAACTCAAGTCTGGAGGGAGATGGGTTTTCATTTAATATTTTTGTGACTTCTTTCATTCTTTCTTTCTGGGAAAAAAATGCCAAATATTCCCTTCCTGTACTAGTTACTGGCATTTGAAGTCCATCTGTGAATTGGTGTCTAGCAATGTATGAAGAGAGAAATTTACCCTGAAGAAGTTCAACTGAAGCGTACAAAACCAGGGATTAATTTAAAGCTGAGATGAGTATTCCTGAAGCTATACGCCTTGACATGAAAGCAAGACTCTAATGCCACAAAATATGATAAATTTATTTGCTTGCTCTGTCATGGCCCTTCCAATTTTTCAAAGCTAATTTGTAAAACCATTTTGTGTGTGGCCAAAATAATTTATTCCAATTGCATTTTGAACAGCGCAAGAGCGAGAGCTGCGCTGACATAATGCAGTCCTTTAAAGTGACAAATAAAACTGCCTGGCTGAACCTCACAGCTCTCAGGGAGTAACAAGGAAAAAAGAGGAAATCATATGGAGGCAATGATACCTGCAGCAGCACTTAGCAAGGATGAACAAGTTTCAGTGGGAAAATAAAGGCACGCTTCCTTTTCTAAAGAGAAACTAAATCAGAGTAAATTGCTTTGATGTTGATGGGAAATTACTGTATGCTTTGCCAAACTGGGACCTAATGGACTGCAATGGAATCTAAGTGGTCTGAACGAGAGGAGAGAGGTGTATACTGAGAAGAGGGGAGGAGTGGAAGAGTTCATACATGACAGGATGCAGACAGGGTTACCCCCAATGACGTAAAAAGGGAATGGACAGCTGAGGTTCAAGCCAGTTACCCCCTGGATTTCATGGCTATTGTTTATAACACTTTGTAAAGGTTATTTATTTAGTGTTAATTAAAAAATTCGGCTCTGAGAGGAAAAGAAGGAAAGAAGAAGCGGATGTAAACCTAATGTCTCTACAGAGATTGAAGTAGCACATTTGGAATTTCAAAGGCAGGAAATTCATGAAAACTATCATACAGTGGAACTGTCAAGCATTCAGTAGTATCAGCTACTTAAGGAAAATGCTCGGTATCTCAGAGGCAGAACCTGCCACCAACTGCTAGTCACATTTAATGGTGACTTACTCAATTCAACAATTACTGTCCACGCACACAATTGGGTGTCACAGTGTGTGAGGTGCTATTATTGAAAACATTCCATATTACTAAGCGCCATAACAAAGTACATGCTGTAGTATGGAGGGTACACTACACACTCAAAAAGCAAAACTCTTGCCAAGCTTAATATCTATGTGGGGCTTTTTAATTTAGAAAAGATCAGCAAACAATCATAGAATCATAGAATTGTAGGGGTTGGAAGGGACCTCAAGAGATCATCGGGTCCAACCCCCTGCCAAAGCAGCTCCCTAGGACATATCACTCAGACAGGCGTCCGGACGGGTCTTGAATATCTCCAGAGAAGGAGACTCCACCACCTCCCTGGGCAGCCTGTGCCAGGGCTCTGTCACCCTCACTGTGAAAAAGTTCTTCCGCATGTTGGTGTGGAACTTCCCTTCACTAGACCAGGCTGCCCAAAGCCCTATCCAGTCTGGCCTTGAACACTTCTAAGGAGGAGGCAGACACAGCTTCTCTAGACACGTTCAGTGCCTCACTACCTTCATCATAAATAAATGATTCCTTGTATCTAATCAAAATCTACCTTTGTTCAGGTAAAGTAGAGGGGAAAAATCACCTCTCTGAACTTGCTGGCCATACTTCCTTTGATCCAGCCCAGGATATGGTTGGGTTTCTGGGCCACAAGCACACACTGCTGGGTGGTGTTGAGTTTTTCATGCACCAACTTCTGTGTTTAATGTCTCCCTCCTACGCTCTTTATTCAGCCCTCCTGGCTGATTGCCTCCACCCATTCCAGATTACTCCTTTGGCCCACTAGAGATTACTAAAACACTCATATTAAATGTCATACAATGCATACATTTTGTCAAGCTTGTGATCTGGGTCCCTTGCCAACTTTCTGTGGAGACCACACAATGCTTTCAAATATGTGGAAAACACTAAGAAGTTAAGAAGTCCAGCTCTACAGGACCACACTGAAGATACAGCTAATTCAGAAGCTGATTTCAAAGTAGTGGATATTTTGGAACAGAGTAAAAGAAGGGCAAGCAGAAAGAGATATTTCCCTTGCATATTCTACCAGTTTTTGGCAGAGCACAATCTAGGACTTTCTGAGCCAATGGTTGCATCAGCATCTTAATGTTTAATAGGCCTGGGTGGAGTTTTCTTCCATGAACCCATCTCATTGCCGTGCCTGGAAATGCTAGAAAGGCAATCTCTCCTCCAGTCATTTGCTTTTACTGGGATTCCCATGATACAGAAGGCAGTGAAACCTATAAGATGTTTCAGCACTTCAGAAGATAAGTACCTGGAAGACAGACAGCTGGCTCAGCTTCAGCCTGGATGAGTGCTTGGTGGTGCTGCTAGATGGAAGAAAGCCTTTCAAGGGTAAGCCACAAGCCTGGAATTAGATGTTAAGCTAATGCATCTGCCAGCTTGTGTTTACAAACCACTGCATATTCGAGGCAGCTGTCTCAGCTGCCAGACACTCAAGCAATGGTACCCAAAAACTTTAACAAATGAGCAAATGCACAATTTCAGAGCAGGAACAGAAGTATCCAGCCTCAGCCATCCTTTCCTTACACTAGAGCTGAGCTCAGCAGAGGGATCAGTCATTAGTCAGCCAGCCTAACATGTAAGGTTAAGGATGTTGGGTTAAATGGTTTGATGATAATGGGGGTATAATCTACATGATTAATTACCAATTGCAGAGTTGTTTCAAGAAGTGAGTGGCATACACTTACAGTTCCAGCTGATCCCGCTGTTGAAGACAGTCCTGACTGACCCTAACCTGGCACTCTGCAGACCCCAAGGCTGGCTGTGGATGCCTCCATCCATAAGAAGGAGTCAGAGTCTCTGAATCTATACAACAAGATTCAGGTTTGCAAACAGACACCCAGCACAGGCCATATGCAATACAGCCCTGAAGGCAAGAGAGTATACAAAAGCCCCTGAAGAAGAGAAGTCTATGTGGGACACCATTCCAGGAAAGAGAATGTATCTTTACACCTGTGTAGCTACAAAAACATTTGTGTCCATACAACAAGTCTGTAGATGGACTTAGCGGGTCATGAAAAATCACTAAAAACATATATGCCTACATTTCTGATGAAAACTCTTCTCCTAGGACATAGAGCTTTTGGGAACCATGGTGGCACCTAGACACCTACAGATACATTTCTTAAGTCACCATGTGGGCACAAAGCCAGGGTCCCTGAAGCGGTCAGATTCTAACAAGACAGATTCTAACAAAATCGTAGAAGAAGAAAATCAATCCTGCTTCTCCTGATTCCAGACTAGTTCACAACGTACGCAGTCCCAGGCTCTGCACAAAATTCAAGCCATATGAAAGACTGGAGACTAATGAAGATAAACCATGGACACGTAATTCATTCAGCTCTGGGGCTCCCAACATATGGAGCTGTTAGAGCATGTCCCGAGAAGGGCCACAAAGATGATCAGAGGGCTGGAGCACCTCTCTGGTGAAGACAGGGTTAGAGCTGGGCTTGTTGATCTGGGAGAAAGCTCCAGGGAGACCTTATAGTACCTAAACGGTACTACAGGAAAGCTGGAGAGCAACTGGTTTACAAGAGCATATGGTTATAGGATAAGGGATCGTGGCCTTAAGGTGAATGAATGTAGATTGAGATTAGATATGAGGAATAATTTTTTTATTATGAGGATGGTGAGGCACTGGCATGGGCTGCCCAGAGAAGCTGTGGCTGCCCTCTGCCTGGCAGTGTTCAAGGCTGGGTTGGATGGGGCTTTTGTCAGACTGGGCTAGTGGAGAGTGTCCCTGCCCATGGCAGGGGGTTGGAACTTGGTGGTCTTTAAGGTCCATCCAAACCTAACCACTCTATCATGCTGTGACAATACTGGAAAGAGGAAAGACAAGTGGATGTGTATGGCATAAACTGAACACAGCCAAGAAAATCAGTGAGAATCATTTCTATTAGGACAAAAAGATTAAATTGATACATATTTGCACAACTCTTTCCAAGAACAACTTCTTGAGTGCATGCTGTAATGCAAACTAAAAGCAAAGGGAAATTGTTACACAAAAGCCTGTAGGGAAAAAAATATAAACATATATACATATATATTTAAAGGAACACTCTGCAGGTATCTCCTAGAAATTACTTTTTAACTCTTCTTCCCAGTCTAAGCTTCTTTGTTCTGAAGTCAAGACCTCAGAATAAAGCTGTGCTGTGAAAAGCAAACAAAGAACTCACCTGTAATATTTGATTTCATGGGTAGTTGTAATTTTATATTCTGTCCTTTCACACTCCTGATAGATGGGTGCATTGTCCTCCTAGCATTTATTCAACATCAAAACAGCCTAAAATATGGTTTAGCTGCATACCAGAAATTGGGTGGAGTGCTCACATCTTTCAGCTTTGATTTCAAGTATTTGCAGAAGGAAACACTCACTTGCATATATGGAAACTAAAATCCTACTGTATACTTGGTGACAGTACAATATGCCTCGCCATAAAGAAGCGGTGTCCAAGCAATTGCAGGAGCAATATCACTTTTCAGAGCACTCAGAGAGAACAGTTCTAAACAGCATGGATTGCTGCTGTTTGCACCTGAGCCTTCAAAGATCACCATCTTTTGCAAGATCTTCTGTTGGTACTGCTGGAGGAGGGAGGAAGACCAAGGGACCAGATCAACACTTCATTCTAGTGGTTTATCTTCAAGGTAATGCTATTGGCTCCTCAGGTATGCACCATTACAAAATAGAGCAGACCTAAAATAAATCCGTTCAGGATTCTGTTTGGAACACCAAATCTCCATCCTAAAGAATAAAATTGCTGATGAAGATGGTCACAAAAGGGCTGACCTTGCATTTCCCCAAGCTCTCCTTCATATCTGTTGTTGGTTAAACTGGCAGGCAGCTAAACCAACCACACAGGTGTGTGCTGTGTACACATATACACACACGTACACAGAGGGATGGAGGAGAGAATCAAAAAGGAAAAAAAAAGGTAAAACTCATGGGCTGAGATGAAGACAGTGTAATAGGACAGGAAAATATTATTATAATAGTGCTAATACTAATAGCATACACAAAACAAGCGATGCACAGCACAATTGCTCACCACCCAAGGCCAATGCTCAGCTAATTCCCGAGTCAGGCTGTTCAGTTATATATGGAGCATGACATCATATGGTATGGATTATCACATTGGCCAGTTTGGGTCAGTTTCTTGGGCACCTCTCACCTTCTCATTGGCAGGCCAGTATGAGAAGCAGAAAAGTCCCTGAATGTTTGGTAACAATTGCAATAATATTAGTCTGTTATCAGCATTACACTCATCCTAAATCAAAAACTCAGCACTATGCCAGCTGTTAGGAAGAACATTAATTTTATCCCAGCCAGAATCAGGACAATATCAAAGGGCTTTGGAGGGTGGCAATGCAAGAACGGATCTCAAGAGAATGTGTTTATTTTCCAGTGATGGAAATGTTAAACCCAATCAAAAAAAAAAAAAGCACAGAGACATTGATTTGAAACAAATTCCTGTACTGCATCAGCCTCTTATGCCCTCATGGATATTTTTAATTCTTTTGTTACATAAAAACATATACATTCAGGAAAAATGGGAGGGAGAGCCTCATTTTAGAGAAAGCATGCTGATTCCCAAAAGACTGGAAATGCACTTCAAGAGTGTCATGGCTATTTTTGATGCAGTGGCTGAGTTCATAACTTACAGAATGAAATAGAAACATTTGTCAAGAGCTGCAAACCAATTGTTGAAAGGCATGCATTTGTCATGGGATGTTAAATATAAATTTACACAAGTGCAGAAGGTTTTGCTATGATGAGCCCTTTACAGAAACAGTTAATTAATGTTCAATTCAAGCTTCATTCATGGCAATTAGCAAAGCCCGTCTTAGTAAATTGTCTTTAGCAGCCAATATTTGTCATCTGGAGAATGGAACAAATCACATAAAACCAGCTATGAATATGGGAGTGATTTAGAGTTTATTAATAATACAAAGAACAAACCTGTTTTCTGTCTGTCCAAGGAATCATTGCAATCTGCAGATTGCGATGCAAAATGAGATGGAGCACAATGATTAATCTGTGAGCTACAGAATAACTCCTATACATATAACAGATGTCTGCTGTGACAAGGGGCACATTACCTCCATGTTTATATTAAGAAAGAAGAGAGATTCAACTGTTTTATATGGGAGAGTTGTGGGAAAGATCTCAGAAAGGCCCCTATGAGAAGGTGGGGAATTATAAATATTTGCAAGTGTTTATTCAGGTGCCAAGTACAGTACACTGGTGAAACATGGCCTGAATGCTAAGGGTAGTGAGGGGGAAAACATCTGATCTAAATGTGACTGGATTCATTTCACTGGTATGGCTATTGACTCAGTTCATCTCACTTGGCAGACACCACCTCTGAGCCAAAATTTGCATGTTCATTAGCAGCAGCTTACATATGACAGGTTTCTTTTTTCAAGATAAAATCTTGCTGGAGAAAGAATACTACTACAGGCAGTTACTTCTGGATAATTAGAAACACAGGAAACAGCTTATCTTCATAAATGTGGGTGGATGTGAGGCTCTTTGGAGAGATGGCATCAACCATCCTTCTGCTTCTCTTTTGCTAAGCTCTGGTTTTGGCAGCATCTAATGTCTTTGCTCTTCTCCCACAACCACCACCAGTTTGCACCACTAGCCCAGGATTTTTGAGGAACATGAGAAGTCCATACTGTCCACCTTTGACCAGAAGGCAAGAGGAAGGTGGGCAGTAGCACTGCCTTTGAATGCTTTGCTGCAAAGATTTGGTGCCAGCCCCTGCTGAGGTCCTATTTAACTTCTGATGGGAGAGCAAAAGTACCGCTGCTCTAAATGGAAAAAACAGAACCACACAACCAAAAAAAAACCCCCCAAAAATACCAGCAAAGCAGACAATAATCAGAAAGAATAGGATTCAGCTAAACTTACCTATGTATGACTATATGTAGGTGACCCCATGTGAGCTACGTGCTTCAGGTCCCACCATGCTCAAATCTCCTCATCTAAATGTGTGGAGCTATATGAGATCTCCTGAACAGCTCTCCCGTCTCTGCTGACCACACTTTGCCCACATGGACACACCTGCAGGTAGACATCTGAATGTAGGTGTCCTAATTTACAAACTGAATACACCTAAATTCTGTCTTTATGACAGAAAGATTATGAAAACTAAGACACAGGGCTGCTGTTCATTGAGATGGACCTTCCCTTCTCACCTCAGAGCATTCATAGAGACTGAAGTTCTGGGGGTCCTGCCAAGGCTTACATCCAATGATTACAGTGTAGGGCACTCACATCCATTCTCCTCTCTGCAAACTGATCCCATCATATAAAAAATGGGGAAGTCACAGCTGGCTGTTTCTCTCCCCTGTTTAACCACTTTGAGCAGGCCAAATAGCACACACCTCATTCCAAAAACCTTGCTACCTAATAGGAAATAGCTCCAGTGCCCATCAAATCACCTAACTTTCCTTCCAACCATTGCCTGCGGGGAGGGGTGCTGGGAAGGGAATGATTTCAGAGCACAAACAGCTCTATTAGCCCCCAGGGACACCGTCAGGAACCGATCACAATTAATTCAGCCTTAGGAATACTATCATCTGTACCAACATGGGAAAATAATGGGATGACACAGGAAAATAATGAGACCACCGTCAGCTGACAGTTCCTTTGCTCACTGCAGTAGGTGGATGGTAAAATTATTTTGCTAAATGATGATAAACAAGGTTGGGGGGGAGAAGGTAAGCTCCAGTCTGATACACCCTGAGGCGTCCCAAAATCTGGCAAGGAAGCAGGATAGCAGCTGAGTAGCTGGGTCTGCAGAGTGTTGATTAGCTCTGCTTTTCTTACCATTGATAGTGTCAACTTCCATTTTCATTTTAAACCACATTCAGAAGAACTCAGAAGAAAAAAAAAATCAATGTATGTCACAGTTTCAGAGACAACTGGAATAAATAATGTCCAACTTGGAAATAAAAAAAAAAATATTAATCAAATCTGCACCTTAGCTGAGCAGAGAGTAACTCATTGACTGATGAGCTAAGCATGCTGTGTATTTGGGCACAAAGGATGTGTTTGTGAAATCCCAGCTGACTTAAAAAGTAACAGAATCAGGTCTTTCAGAAAACGACCTATCAAATATACACTCACTAAAACCCACAGGCATAAGCATAACTGTATTTATTTCACAGTGGTTATTGGTATAAAACTGCAGTATTGCCAGGCAGCAAAGCAATGTTTGGCTCACTTTCCATTGAAGAAAGCTGAGAAATGCTGTACATGTAAGATTTGTAGCATCTAATGCCTGCCAGTTCTCTCCATGCTTCTAAAATATCATTTTCAACTGAGACCTGGCAATCTTACGTATATGTAAACAGTCCCAAATTATATGCAGTGTAAAATGTGCCAGGATTGGAAAGCAAAGTATTAATGAGAAAGGCTTTTTCCTACAAAATGGAAGTTATTTTTTAAGAGTTTTCCTTAAACAGAATCTGGAAGTGTAGCTATAAACTCTGTATACAGTTCTGTCTCTAATAAGAAGCCATTAGTCCTTCAATGCCACAATTAAAACTTCCTTTATTAGAGATTATCTTCACAAGAGGCAGGAAAAGGGATGGATAACGGGCAGCTCTTCTGTTTGACCTCATGCATCAGAAGTCAGGATATGAAGCAAAGTGAGAAAAAAAAGGTCTCACACAGGAGATGCAAAATAATGTAAGGGTGGATTCCTTTGGGGAGGAAACAGGCACCTCAGGCCAACCCACTTGAGCAGGCAGATGAAGGGAAAATGAGCCCCGGTACTGACAAACACATGGGAGTTCTGACAGATGAGCTGAGTGCCCAGGGAACGTACACCATTTCAGGTCTGCCTAGGTTCGCCTTCTACACCAACTCTCATAGGGTAGCAGTAACAGAATGACTTGCAGCAAAACCTAGAAGGTATTTCCTAAAGGAACCACTCAGCCTAAGTAACGGACTAGTCAGAGAAATACAATCCTTCCTATTCCCTGTTTCATCTGCTCTGCCTGAGAGTGTGGAGAAGTGGTCATCTACAAACCAAAGCTATGGAGTGACCTTTCAAAAATGTAGTGGAACTAGAACTGAAGTCTGTAAAGGCACATTTCACTGATGTAGATGATATGGCTGTCTAGGGTAGCGATGAGTTGGACTAGGTGATTCAGGAGGTCTTTTTCAGTCCATATCTGTTTACCTCCACATATTGAACACAATGAAAGTCAGCAACTGTGGCACAAAAGCCACAGATCACTACCTCCCAGATTCTTCTGCTGAGGCAACCTGCTCACTTGCATCTAAGTAAATAGAGTAGATCCATAAGTATGTAAGGTAAGGAAATTCTTGCAAACCACCAGCAAGATATTGGTAAGGAGCTGAAAGACCAAAATTTTGATCAAAAATAGCTACATGGTTAGCAAAGTGTAATTTTCATCTCTGAGGCTACTTTGCCAGAACACCAAAATTCATTCATCCCCAGTCAAAATTTCTTTTCGAAGGTGCTTACTGAGCCACACATGCATTCCCAATAGCAGTGGGTTCTGAGTACCCAGCACTATAATATTAAGCCAGAAGCCTGAGTCTGGATTTTGGTGTTCAGCTTGGTCCTTGGCACTGCGTGAGAGGCACTCCAACTCTAATGCTTGTACCAGTCCAACCAGCTCTATGTCCTTCCCACAGGCACATTCCTCCCTCTGACAAATTGGGTGTGGGGGTGGTAATATTTGGATTAAACTGATCCATCTGGAATTGATCCAGTTCTAATCAACACTATAAAAAGAAAAGCCCTCTTTCCCATCCACTGCCAAAAGTAAGCCTTAGTCTTCCAGATCATCCAGCACTAATGAACTCAGATCCATTTTATGTAGTTATTCACGTATGGTCAGACAAAGTGAAAAAACCAACTGCTGTCTTCCAACACATTAAAAAGATTCAAACCAGTTCAATCCCAATCATCACATTTGAAAATATGTTCAGCACACTTGCAAAAAAATTTAGGACCACCTTTTATTTAATTATTTCCAGGAAATAATGGAAGATTTCTATTAAAAGTTAAATCCCAGGACCACTGTTAGCCATACGCACAGTGTATGAGATCCTGGTTTAATGCAGCTTTCAGGAGTTAGATTTTTGCTGTGCTTCAAGATGTAGTTTGAAACAAATGTCTGGTTATTAGTTGAACCCATTACTGTAAAAGCGAGCAATACTGCAGCGGCAGAACATGTGAACAGCTGAAAGAAATACAGAATCGTGGATCCTAAGCAAATAAAAACCTTTCATAAAGGAAACATTCCAAAATATATTTCCAAACAATGGTTGACTGCAACCAAGTAATTCACACCCCATTGTGAAACAAACATTAGTAATTTCTAGCAGACACTAGGGCTCAGAAGCAAACAATGATCCCCTCTCCTTTCCCCCTCCTCTTCCAGGCTGGTTTACCAAAAAAATGTGATTAAAAGTAGCATATATTAAGTCAAAGAACTGAACTCACTCCCAGCTCTGAGGGGAGAGTAGCTTAGTAAAGGTATTTTTTCCTCAACTGCTATTTCTAGCAGAACACTCTTAAAAGAAAAAAAAAAAAATCAATCCACAAGCTTCAAAGCTAGCTTAACACTTCAAAAAATCGCTTTCTATCAAAAGTATTTTTGGCAGGAGCTTTGGCTATTGTTTTCAGCACTCCTTCTTCCACAGGCTGGCATGCTGTAACAGCGTGGCTACAAGGGCAGATCTCACGTAGGTGACAGTGGCCATACGCATTAATTTTGCAGTTACTTGGGCTTGCAGGGAGCTCAGGGAGCTAAGTGGGGATAACATCCACATGTGCTATGTGTTAAAGCAGCCACCACCTTTCCTTAAAATGACTTTGCATTTCAATATAATTAATATTTTCCTACCGAAACTGCAGAGCAAATTTTATCCCTAGCCAGGCAAGGAACGCTCACAGCTGTTTAAGGCACTGTAATAATGCTAATAAAACTTGAAATGTTAAAAAAGTCAAGGGGTTTTGGGGGTTTTTGTTTTTGCTAAAACCGGTGAGTGACAATTTCCGGTACTCTCTTAGACAGGTAGGTATGAGAAACAGCAATTAAACGTAAAGAACCTCAGGGCACAGGTCTGCAGCGGCCCCGCAGGCTTCCTCCTGGCTCCTCTGGTTGGTGCAGGTGGGTCACCCTTCTCCCCAGGACCTGGCCATCGTTAGGTGGATCACCACGTGGCTGTTCTCCCGCTGCTGGCGGCGTGCCCAGCCGGTGTCAAAGGGAGGCAGCTCGCTCGGGACCAAGGAGGAAGTTTTTTAGGTCTGGTTAATCCCTGAAAAGTTTGGTCAATTTAGAAATCTCTATCCCCCTATCTGGAATAAAGACCAGCCTGCTTATGGGGCTTAAAAACCTCAACAAACACAGACTGGCCAGAGGTTTTGACAGTTCTTAATACAAGAGAATTAAAGTGATTTTAAAATTTATTTATTCTTAAAAAATATTTAATCATTAACAGTTCCTGGTTGATATTTTACCTTGCTATAAACCTTGAGGTTGTTTTCATTTTACCTAACTCGCTCACCTGTGGCTGAGGTACGAACTTCAGCACTTCAGAGGTTAGACTGCCATGCAAGGATTGCATAGATTAGTGATACCGCTCACACTGTCATCAGTGCACACGTGCTACCGGGGAAAAAAACCCACCCCTGTTCTGAAGAGTTTAGCCAATGCTGAATTTCTCTGTTCAAAGAACCAGTTTGTTGAGGCCTGACAAGACTGAACCAATTTTACAGAAATCTCGAGAATCCGTCACTGCCCAGCAATAAAAGCCTAACAGAAAGCCAGTAATAAAAGCACTTTAGCAACAAAGTTACACCTAAATCATATTGTAGTGTGGGCTGTTCTAAAATGTCATGCTAAAGCCTTTCCTTCTAAAACTTAATCTCAAAGTTTTTTGCCCAAATTAAAACTTATAGGGATCAGAGTTTTTAAAGGCAGAAAAATTGAACATTTTTACTGTTGGAAATGTTCTGTATTGTGTCAGGATTCAGCTGGATTATTTAAGGTTTCTGTATGACTATGTCTTCATCCTCTTGCACTCTATAAATATAATTATGTTTTAATGCAGACTTCCTTCCTTCCTTCCTTCCTTCCTTCCTTCCTTCCTTCCTTCCTTCCTTCCTTCCTTCCTTCCTTCCTTCCTTCCTTCCTTCCTTCCTTCCTTCCTTCCTTCCTTCCTTCCTTCCTTCCTTCCTTCCTTCCTTCCTTCCTTCCTTCCTTCCTTCCTTCCTTCCTTCCTTCCTTCCTTCCTTCCTTCCTTCCTTCCTTCCTTCCTTCCTTCCTTCCTTCCTTCCTTCCTTCCTTCCTTCCTTCCTTCCTTCCCTCTCCTCTCCTCTCCTCTCCTCTCCTCTCCTCTCCTCTCCTCTCCTCTCCTCTCCTCTCCTCTCCTCTCCTCTCCTCTCCTCTCCTCTCCTCTCCTCTCCTCTCCTCTCCTCTCCTCTCCTCTCCTCTCCTCTCCTCTCCTCTCCTCTCCTCTCCTCTCCTCTCCTCTCCTCTCCTCTCCTCTCCTCTCCTCTCCTCTCCTCTCCTCTCCTCTCCTCTCCTCTCCTCTCCTCTCCTCTCCTCTCCTCTCCTCTCCTCTCCTCTCCTCTCCTCTCCTCTCCTCTCCTCTCCTCTCCTCTCCTCTCCTCTCCTCATACAGCAGGGATGCTATAGAAAGTGAGACATGACTGATGCATTTACTTCTGTTGCATCATTCTGAGCATTACTTACATTCTGAGGTTGAGATTGTTGTAGAAAACTGGCAATTCTCTGAAAGAATTGGCCCCAGGAGTTTATTTTGGTTTCACTTAGGAAGCTGGCAATACAACTGCCAGGATACTAAAAAAGAGGTCTCTTGCTTTTTTTGTATGGCTTGGAGAGAGGAAATGCCTGCCTGTTAGTGGTTCTGATTAGTAGAACAGGGCTTCTCTGCTGTGAGGGATAATAGTGCCCCTCAAGACAGAGGGAACAGTCACTCAAGGACTGCATTAATATCTTCCCTGTAGATTTGTAGGATTTGTACCATTAGGGCAACACATCTCTGGCTGTTGTACAAGCTGCCCGAAAGCTGCTACCACAGGCCTTCCCTCTCCTCACCACTTCCAGCAGGCAAACTGGAAACAATAAAAAGACTTTAGAAAAAGCCACTCCACGTGTCATTCCCAGACGTGCCACGTGTGTTCGGCAGGAACAAAGCAGCAGCAGCAGCTCATGTCTGCGAAGGCTCCAAAGAGCACCTTGCCCTGCATGCTTGGAGCTCTCCCGCTGACTTCTCCCAGGATGGGTAACTGGACGATCCCCAAAGGCAAGGTTATTAAGAAAATGGCTACAGGAACCCGAACCAACACTGCACCCAGAGCTCTGCGTGACTTAGGCCGTACAGAAGTGTTTGGATCAACCTGAAATGTAACTTTCTGCTTTTGTTGCTGAGCACACCTAACCATGCCAAGACCCGGCCCACTGTTCAGGTGTGTTGGAACAACCAAACAGACCTTTATACTCCACGTGGACCCTACTTGAGGAAATAAAGATAAAAGGCTAAGAAACACAAAGACGTAGGAGGAAACAAATGGCATTACATACAAAACTTACACACCATAGGGGAAAAAAAAAACAAACAAAGGAAAAGCTTTAGCTACACACCCTCTTGAAGACTCACTGGGTCTTTGTCCAGCCACTTCTCTCCTCAAACCCCCAGCATGGAAATCAGACTTGCCCAGACCACTTCCAACCCGATTCCATGCCATCATGCCAGTTCAACTGGATTGAATGTTCAAGAACATGTTTCTGGGGGGCAGGAATTAGCACAATCACAACTTGTGAATGGTCTATGGAATAAAGAGAGAGAAACTAAATGGATCTTAGGACCACATTTAGTGCATAAAATGACGAAGTTCCTTCACATGTAGATGCCAAAGGTAGGTTTGGCTTCTTCAGCTCTCTGTGTGTGTATAGAAATATAAAACCACACAGGGTTACATAGCAGAAGCTATGCTATGTTTGCTCAACAAATGAAATGTAGATACTTAAATTAAAATTAAACAGTCAAGTCTTTGTTATTGTAGCAGAGCCAAACTAGTGTAAAAATCCATAGAATAAATAATCTCTATAATCCTCAGGATGAAGTAATTCAATAGAATAAGTCATATCAACTCCAAGAATTTGCCTATGCCTGTCTGCATGACTAGATCTCCATCTTTAATTTAAACTGCAAATAGAATACGCAGTTATCTTCTGCAGGGCTCTGCAATTGCTTTTCTCTAAATTGGTTGTAGGATTCAGCTGGCCCTTAATCTGGAGGGGACGAGATATGTCACACTGTTCACAATTTTGTTTCGGGTTTTCATAATCAATTTCTTAACAGGATTATGTTTGGGGTTCATTCAACTATCTATCTCAGCACAGAGCCTGAAGTTGTCCTCAGCACTGTGCTTTACAGCAACACCCCTGTTCTTGCTGTGACAAGGAGTAATGTTGTTTGCTCCTTAGGCATTTGTTGTTACTGGCCCACAGCCCAAATGACATAATGCTGTGAGCAACCTCAAAAAAAAGTATGAAAAAGGTAGAAATCTTTTCCAAGTCAAGTGTATGGCATGAAGGAGATACTGTGACTGCTTAGCAAATATTTAATTCAAAACTCTCAGAAGCACGAAGCATTAGCAGTCAAAGAAAGGGGAAAAGCAGGAATAAGTAGGATCAGGGTTCTCTGAAATCTGAAATTTCATTGCTGATTTCCATAAGAGCCAGGGGCACCTCTTTGAGAAGCCTGATGAACACTGATTGTAACTGCTCCCTCAGCCTGCAACAAGCTCCTGAGGGCTGCTACAGAAAGTCCTTAGGCAGAAACAAAGTCATGGTTTTGTTTTTTTCTTTTTCTTCCTTTTTTTTTTTTTTTAACAGGTTCTGTCCAAGTATTTTAACCCCAAAATTGTAACATTTAGAAAACAGTAATACTGTGGGTCAAGTTCTTTAGTAGTTTCACCAGGTGCTAAGGTATTAACTGCAAAGCTTGTGCACACCATGTAAGCCAGCACAGGATTTTTTGTCCTATTCCCACATCTTGACCAAAATCCATGAGGTTTTTAGGGAGAGGGAGTTGGTTGAATGCTAGATACACAGACGTGCATGACAGCAACACCGTGCCTTCTCTGTAGAGTTCAACAGTTTGCCTCCGCATCACCGTGGTGGGGTAATCACAGCATCATGGTGACAAGTACAGGACACAGGGCACCAGAGGAAGAGCCTCATCGATTTTTATGGAAACCCACACAAAAGGTCAGCCCCTCTCCATCACCTGCCACACAGTATCATAGAATCACAGAATATCCTGAGTTGGAAGGGACCCATAAGGATCATTGAGCCCAATTCCTGGCTCCACACAGGGCCAGACAAGGCAGAGCATGGGACTGAGAGCATCGTCCAGACACATACGGAACTCAGTCAAGCCTGGTGCTGTGACCCCTTCCCTTGGGAGCCTGTTCCAGTGCTTGACCACCCTCTCAGTAGAGAACCTCTTCCTGATATCCAGCCTAAACCTCCTCAGTCGCAGCTTCGTATCATTCCCTGGGGTTCTACCACTGGTCACCAAGGAGGTGATCAGCACCTGCCCCTTCACTCACCCTCATCAGGAAGCCGCAGACTGTGCTGAGATCTCCCTCAACCTCCTTTTTTCCAGGCTGAACAAACCAAAGGACTTCAGTGTCTCCTCGTAGGACTTCCCCTCCAGACCCTGGACACTCTCCATTATTTTTGTGTCCCTCTTGTACTGTGGCACCCAAAACTGCACCCAGTACTCGAGGTGAGGCTGCACCAGCACAGTGTAGAGCGGGACAATCCCCTCCCTGGACCAGCTCGCAATGCCGTGCTTGGTGCACCCCAGGATACAGTTGGCTCTCCTGGCTGCCTGGGCACGTTGCTGGCTCATGGTTAACCTGCTTTCGACCAACACCCCCCAAAATTCCTCTCAGCCTGGCTACGTCTCCTCCGCTACTTCCTCCCAGATGAGCTCACAGCTCCGTCCGCCTTCCCCCCCTCACTCCTCCCCCGGGCCCCCCCGGCCCCGCGGCGCGGTGCCGGGCGGAGCCCTGAGCGCCGGCTGCCGCCTGCTGTCCGCCGGCCGGAGCCGGGTGCGGGGAGCGGGAGCCGGGTAAGGGAAGCGACGCTCATGGCGGGGAGGGGGAATAACTAAAAAAGCCTAAACATACGCCTGAAAACTCCCTCTCCCATCGAATAGTGCAGCAGTGAGGTAAGGCACGGAGCGCCTGGGAGCTCTAACCCAGCAGGTCTCGTTACACCTTTGAGGAGCAGGGGCTGGGAACTGTTCCCACGGCTGAGTGGGGCTATTTAATTGCATTCTTTCTTTTTTTTTCTTGAAATTCATTCTTGGAGCGAGGATTTCTCTATAGGAAGAAACCTGGAACTGACACACCTTCTTTGAAAGTTTTGTTAAAACATGGTTATTAGTTGTTGTTGTACATAGCAACAAACCCCTTCTTGTTAGGTTTAAAACCCAAAGTTCATGTGATTCTTTATGTCAGTTTAAAAGACAGTTTACACCTGGTCTTGTATAAGTGGAGAAACCAGACAGTACCTCACTAGATCGGTTCAGAGATATACAGTAGTTCGTGTTCTGATGCAGACACCTTCCATTTCAGCAAAGCACCTTGGTAGGTATAGCTTGCTTGTTTTTTTCTTTTTTTCTTTTTTCTTTTTATTTCCCATTTCCTTCTCCTGGCATTATAAGCCTCCATAGCACCAGTCTTCAGACAATGAAGCTTTACACGGTGGTCAAGCACACCTCAGGACGCACGTCTTTTCTCTGAGCACACTGGAAGATAGGCTGGGCTCTACCCAAAGACCTGATTTTTCTTATGCAAGTATGAAAAGTCTTAGATGTGGGGAATAAAATAAGAAAGACGCAAGGCAGTGTTACCAAACAGTAGAGTCCTGGTCCCACCATGCTGAGCAGTACACAGGAATAGCTCTGCACTGCCCTAAACCACCCCTGAGCATCAGCCCTCTTCTGCATCCTCTTCAGACAACACATAAAGAACTGAAAACCCATCACCTCCTAGCAGGCTAAGGCAAGGACTGCACATAGCTCCTTTAAACACGGGCTTATCAAATGGTGTTCTGACCCCATGGGGTCACAAACCAACTGCCAACAGCTGTGGGGTACAGCAAACCCTGGGGGGGCTCTGTTTCACTGCCCAAGGAGATGGGCGGAGAGCGGTGAGAGGATTGGGGCTGCAAGGAGGGATCCTCTGGGGTTTGGGCTGGAGAGGGAGCCTGTGGCGGAAGGATGGGGGAGAGGAATAGGTGGGTTTTGTGCACATCTGTAAAGGTAATAGTAACCCAGAGTTAGTGTGGGTATCGCAGAGGTTAACTCCAGGGAACTGTGCTAAGCACTTTCTGTGCAAAATTCTGCTCGTTCTGCCAAACCTCTGCTGACAGGAGAGAAGGAGGGTAAATAAATAGATCCTTCTCTAACTGTATGTATTCCCAAAGTTCAAAGTGTTTTCCTACTTCACTGAACAAATCCTCATTTGCTAGGACATTTCTAGTCACTTAAGTTTAGAAATCCAGTCAATTACCAAAGAGAGGGAAATTGGATTATTCCTGTATTTCTCTTCTAGTAAAGCAAAGTCTTGCAGACTGTACTTAGTGACCTAAGAGGAAGAAAAAGCCTGCAGAATTTTAGGTCCTTGTGGGAGAAAGGACCTAATCTGGACTGCAACAGTATTCTGAACAGTATTATAGAAAAAATTATATCTCTTTAAATTCATTCCATAAATTATGTGTTATCCTGATTTATTCACAGAAATCATCAATGAATCATTAAAAAAGTGTGGGAAATGTAGTGTAAAGTATACATTAGTCAGTTAAGGCTCATGTGTCTCATAAGCCAAAGCCAGAGTGTTCAATCTAACAAGCTGTACCATCAGCATGAGCTGAGTGAAAAAAAGAGGGAAAAAAGTATTTCCCAAGCTAGAGGCCATCAGTGAAAAATGCTCAGAGGAGGATGATTAAACCTCCTGGCTCACAGATGCTGTCCTCTGCTGCCCTGAGCAGGCACAGGGTCCCTGGGCAGACAGGGGAATAGGCTCTGTAGCCAGCTCCACTCCTGTCATTCAGCTAAAAAGCTGAAATTGGTTATTCCAGGGGCAAAGCAGCAGGTTGGGTTCATTTCCGATGGGTGAGAGTGTGTGCCTGTGTGCAGACAGGTTTCACAAAAGCATCCTTAAAGCTTTGCTCTTCCGGTGAGAAGGAGGTTGAACAGAGGGTGCACTACGCTACACAGAGGTAAGGGTGGAGCAGATGCTCAGGTTGGTTACCAAGGCAAAACTCCTGGTCAGAAAAGATACATTCTGGGATTTTTAACATCCAGTTGGTGCAGATAGGGAGTGAGGGTTGTCATTTAAACTGAACTTTTGTCAGAGGATGCTTAATAGAGCTTCCAGAAATGCACACGCACCAGCCTCCAAGGGCTGTCAAATCAGGACAGTAATAGTATAAAACACTGAAACACCTGTAGAATAAGATAAAACCTCCTCGAGTTGAAGAATTGGCACTTTAGCAATTTTCCCCCTTCCTACCCTGGACCTGCCTAGACACCTACATGCAGATATACTGTAGACCACAATTTCATTGATTACATTTGGAACCCATTCTCTCCCGAATGCCGGTTGTTTGCCTGATCTTGGACCAGATTTTTTTCTCTGTTGAAGTCGCATTACCAAAGCACCTATTTTAAAGGACCACTAACGATTTTAATATGACCCCCCCTAGACATGCAGGTGACCTCAGCTCACAGTTACGAACACAGAGTATGCCATATCTAAGGGGAGGCAAGTTCACAGCAAGGACCAGACACGCTGAGGGTCTTGCATGCATTCAGTGAGTATGAATTTCTGCTGCTTGCTAGGGCCAGGTTTTACTGTTACAATAGGAAGACAGGTTAAAGACACACACAGAAGAAAGTCTTGGTTTTCAGTACAAATGTACATGGCCAACTTGGTGAATAAAAGCCTAGTGTTTCCTGTTGCCTTGTTTCAAAAATCCTAGAGGGACCTCAGTCGTTCCCACTCCAAAGCAGCAAAACATTTCCTTGCCCTCTGAGAGTTCCTAACTTATTATGTATAAACCTTCAGACATCAAAATGAGTGCAAGAAGCCAAGCATGCAAAGTAAACGATGTATATTTTGACTCGTTGTCTGCAGCAAGTGACCATGAGAACAAGCAAGGGAAATGTAAGTCCTTCCTTTGCCTATGGTCATGCTTTTCTGCTTTCTTGAATACTTTCAGATTAGTTAGCAAGGAACCAATTCAAAATTTGCTGGAATAGATGACTATGCCTGTAGGAACAAGCGTTGCTTCAGCATGGTCTAAACTCTGAGGTGAGGGGGGGAAAAGGAGAAAGAAGATATTTTTTCTTTACTTGTAAGAATTTATTTCTCATGCAAGGAATAAAGAGCAACTCTGTCCTCCTGAAGATACTTCGGAAGCCCTGGCAGGGCAACTTGAAGATCTGTGCTATTGCTTTTGTCTGTCTTGCATCTGATTGAGTGCTTCACTCTTAGGCAGCATCAGTATTGTGTGCCCTGGAACGAATATTTTTGGTTCAAGAGCTGGCCTATATAAATAAAGAGCAGATCACAGAAAATTTTGTTTTTGTTTTCTTGGAAATAATCCCACATTTCATTCCAAATCAAGCAAACACTTGGCAGGACCTAAACTAAACATTTCAGTCAGAACCGGTGCTCCCTCAAACACACCCTCCTTCAGCTGAATGCCGAGGACATTTACCCAAGGCATGGAAAATTTAGGTTCTACCCCATTCTCTATGTAAAGTTGTTTAATTTTTATCATCTGCCTTCTACAAGCCTTGCTCTTCAAGCGATAAGGATCGGCAGGGCCCCATCCCCTCACTCCCTTGTTCACACTGCAGAGCTTTCACTGGGCTGCTGCCTTGAGGCGGAATGGGATTGCTTCTCCCACTCCCAGCATGTCTCACCTCTCAGTGCATGTCCTGTCGAGTCCTTTTTCCCAAGGAATATCTGCTTGTTAATTAGGGGTGGCATAGGACTATCAAGTCAATCCCTGAGGAAGATCTTCCTGTAAATACCCTTTAGCCTTGTAGTTCATACCCTGTCCTTAGGGAACCTGGTAGGGAGGAAGGAAGGAGTTGAACACCGAAGAGAAAGTTTTCAAAACTGGGTATTCCACATTCCTGCCAGACTGGCTATTGAGTAAGCTAGGGAGATGCCTGACTCCCTCCTATTCATCTAGCATAAAACAGCAGAATGCACAGCAAGTTCAGACAAATAGCTGTAGGATGCCAAATCTGCATTTTTCCTTGAAGAAAATAATCCCTCTTCCCATCCCCGCTTCCAAAGGGATTAAAAAGAATCTGCCAGCCCATCCCTCCAGGCTTGCCTATACAAAAGCAGCACTCCGTAAGAGCATTTATCTCTTGAGTCAGAATAGTTTTCCATCTAGTAAATAAAATATTTCTTGGTCCTAATAAAGAACAACAATTCATAGTTAATATCTTTAACAAGAACTTTTGACACAGTTCCAGAAAATAAACCTGCAACTAATATCCTGGGACTGAGAGCGTTACTGATCTTGCCAAGTCAGTCTAGTGCATGGCTTTGGAGAGTAAGGAAGATAATATGGACCCTCTGGGTAGGATTTCTTAAAATGTGCTCAGGGAGTAGCAGCTCTAGAGACAGAAGAATGGGGGCTAAACTACCCTTTCTCCTCTCTGGCATTGCCTCTCAGTCCCTGCCTGGTCCCTGACTGTAACGGACATTAATATTCCATCCCTGTCCCTCACAGCAGTGCCACATACATGCTCTGGAGCTCCTGTCTCAGATAAATCCCCTACCCACCACCTCACCACCCCTATTTCACTCTGCTGAGCACAGAATGGCTGCAAAGGACAACTGCTCTGAGCAGCCTGAAAAATTGTGGGGAGTTCATGGCCAAGAAATGCAGAGGTGTGGAAAGCATGAAGTGTACAACGGGAGGGAGCAGGAAAATAAAGGAAGACATATGGAACATGTAGGACAGGGAAAACAAGGTATTATTCAGCAAGGGTTTTGTGAGAATAACAGATGGATGGAAACAAAGGCTGCAGAAACTCTCCTTGGTACAATGTGATGGGGTTGGAGGGAGACTGTTGACTGTCACTCTGGTCCCAGGATGAGGTGTTACATACATCTCCTTGATGGGCACAATAGGATGAGAGCAAAGGACTTGAACCCCTTGCCCAGCAGCTTTCCATGCACCCAGGTACTGAAATGAGTGGTCTCCTGGACAGACTGAACTTCGGCAGCCAAGCATTTGTATGTCATCCTATGCCTGGCTACATCAGTGAAGTGTGCTGGGACAACCTGTCACGGGGACACGTGTCACCATCAGTCAGGGCAGTGAGAGGTGACTGGATTATTATTTAACCATGCCAGACGAAGCCAGAAAACAAAATACAGAAGGCCCTCAGTTTCTGCATGGTGTTAAGCCCTGATACCCAGTATCTGGGGTGGGGGGGGGGAGAGAAACTTTGTGGAGATAAAAAGTTTGTGGGATGGAACAGGGCAAGCAACGATTCATTTGATGGGGGTGGGCTCTGCAAGAAAATAAAACAGCCATTTGTTGGGTAGGTTAAGCATAGGTGGCACAGAAGGGAGGTCAATGCAAAAATCTCCAAACTACTGCAGTTGGCTGTTGAGCTAGCAGCAGTGTAGCTACCCCATCACAGTACTGTATGAGCACAGTGGATCCTAATCGAGTGATTGAAAAGGCAAAGCTTCATACATTGCTCCTGTCAGAACTGTTACCAGAACTGATAGGCTGAAGGAACTGGGGCAGTTCAGCCTTGAGGGAAGAAGACTGAGAGGGGATCTTATTAATGTTTATAAATATCTCAAGTGTGGGACACAGGGGCAATCAGCCAGCCCCTTTTCAGTGGTCTTTGGGGACAGGACAAGGGGCAATGGCCTCAAGTTGGAGCACAGGAACTTCCGCACCAATGTGAGGAAGAACTTTTTCACAGTGAGGGTGACTGTTCTGTGAGTGTGCTCTGCTCACTCCCCTGTCCTCACCAAGCACAGCTGATCCTGAGTGGAACAGGACAGCTTGCCCAGCTACACACTAGCCTCATACAGCTTGCAATATTTTAGCTCTTAAGTCCCAGTCAGTCTGTGAGAGACAAAGCTTAGTTTGCTGAACCTCAAACATCATCCATGAAATGACCAATGCCCCACTGTACCCTCACAAATCCGCTTCAGGTCAAGGACCTGAAGCTTTGTCTTGTGCTTCAGGCACAGTGATTTGTAAACCCAGGCACTCAAGGTAACTCTCTAGCCTCATTTCTTCCCAGCAGTCCCTCAAGGTCACTCTGTATTCCTTGCCCATCCAACCCTCCCTTTTAATCACAGCAACACCAGCAAGGTCTGACCGCATCCATCATGTAACTATCACAGCCCCGTAGCAGCTGTGTGTGGACAGACTACAACCACTCTGGATGGACACTTCCACACGTGCACAGCAACCAATTGCATGCAAGTAGGAGAAGTCCTCGAACTCCTGCTTGCACGACTGCTTTCACCCATGGCACAGCAGAGGCTGTGCCTTGCTTAGCCAGACCTCAGGTCTCAGGAACCGTTTAGATCTGTTCAACCTGTTTAGATCTGTTCATCCCTCAGTATACTCAGAAGACTTAACACTGCCTAGCAGCCTCCCTTGAAAATGCCAGGATTTGAGCCACTTACTGGCAATCCCTTTCTTGTCCTTTATCCCTGCTGAAACTGAGCTGTGATGAATGTTGCCATATTCTGCTGGATTCTCTCAAAGCAGTACTATCAGAGCACTTGAAAGCCTTCAAAGCTTCATTCTGTTTGATGTGGTTTTGCTGGCCAATACAAAACCTGGATGAAATTACAGCTTGACTGAAAGCCGTAGCACATCATCCTCTTTAAAATCCTAGAGCTTCCTGTAGTAGTAGTAGTAATGGGATGCTTTGGAATATTCATCTTAATGTTTTACATTAAAAACCAGACAGAGTAACATCCTACTTGGGTAGGACAGAAGGTGATGGAATCACTTTGTGCAAGGTTGCAGCTGAACCTCCTGGTCTACCATGTCTCCCACAACAGTGGAGGTCTCAGGAACCACTTATGAAGAACAACAACCAAGTCTGCCTGTGCAGCCAAAGCCTTCCCAAAGGAGAGATCTCGGGAGCTGTGTAGATGCTTCCCTCATCCCAGTGCTCCAGACACGATGGCATCCCCAGACCATGAGAGAACAAGTTGCTGGTGTGTGACTGAGCTACGCTGCGTGGTGCCCAGCACATCACAGTGCACTTAGGGATTGCAGCACAACTGGGGTGATACTAGAGCTGGGGATTTTGCTTATAAAAAAAGTTTGTATTGTGAAGAAAAACTAGGTAAACCCCAAGTATTTTGAGAATCTGGTGCATTGATGTCAGTTAATAACTCTGAAAGGGGATTTGCTGTGGTTTCTTTTCATGCAGCCACAAACTCCACGGTGTAAGATGCCCTTTTGAAACTCCTTCATCATACCACAGGGACTTCATCTGAGCTTACCTCACTCACCCCTTTGAGCATCTATTGCCCCATGCTGAGAAGTGTTTTACACTTGCACCTGAGAATGGGCATTAGCAGGGGACCAACCTTGTTCTTGGGTTGAGAGCAGTGGTGAAAGGAGGGCTCCATTGCTGCTGTTCCCCAGCCGCTCTCTCACAGCACAGGGAGAGCAACCCAGCCACACCTGGGACTGTGCATGGCTTTTCCCTGTGATAATACATGCCATAGCCCTACATGCACCCTAAAATCTACAGAAACCGATGCTTAAATTAATTCCAAAGGGCATGGCTTATATTAGATGTGAGCCATGATGGGACTACCTGGGACATTGTACTTCCTTATAAAGCAAACAAGTGCTTCAGACACCGCCTGAAGAGCACACAAAGGTTTTGGTACTGTTCCTCTCACAGCACACACACTTGCTTCACATATTTCCTTCCAACAGATACAATCTCAGTTCTCCAAATGACAGTTTCTTACATTCAATTGCATGAAATGGCCAATATTCCATGAGTCTGACCTGGCTTGCAAGGCCACCCTGTTAACATGAATCTTTAAATGGGCTGACTTTGGCAGCCCAATTGTTCTGTATTCACTTCAGAGTGGCACTGGTGTTAGACATGTGACAAAGGCAAGCAGAAAAAACTGAAACAGAACTTAACACACTTAGAAAAGGTCCTACAAACAAAGCTGGTTTTATGTCTGGCCTGCTGTATCTACAAGAGTAGAACATTCATGAAACATGAAAGGCAGCTTAGCACCCAGGCCCACAGAGAGACCTGGGCAATATGACTCTGGTTAATCCCTTCGTGGGAATGAAGCACAAGACTCTCATACTTTAAAGAAAAGCCCACAAGCTCCAAAATGCAGCAGGTACTTGAGTTTGCAGCTGGCCTAGCTACATGACCTGTGTAGAATAAAAAGATACACACCTGGACCAAAAAGCTGAAGGCCCATGTGGATGTACTTCAGAAAAGCCTTTTTTTCCCCTGTTTCCCACATAATAGAACATTGATTTCACATGGGCAAAGGATAGCAGGGTTTGGTCTCTGACCGTGAGGAACTCAGCCCAGCAGCCTCTTTGCTGGGCTGAAGAATTGAGGCATTCAGCACAGCTCTTGATAATCCAGTTATAATGGATTTACATTAGCGCAGTTGTGCAGTGAGAAGAAACCTTCTAAGTGGAAAGGTCTGCTTCAGTTGTCCTGCTAGCGTGTTTGCATATGCCTGCCAAATAAACAACATCTCCTGCTGGGTGATTGGAAACAAGTGTACAAAGTTCTGGGTATAGGATGCTAATCCTAACATGATAATCTTGGTTTTGTGCTGCAGAGACTTACCCTATCACTGCATCAGACATGGTTGCACAGCAAATTCCATGGGTTGCAAATGAGAGCTGGGCGTGCAGCCACCCCAAGACCTTGCTTGGAGCTGAGCTGAGGATGGAAAACTCCTGGGGCTTGTGCCTTGCCCACCCACCTCCTGGTGAGTGCAAAAACCCTCATACAGATTCCTGTCCTGCACAGAACTTGCAGGTGGTGAGGGATGTGCCGTGGAGAGAGGGAGACCTGGGGTGCAGGGATAGTTCCAGGGTCCTGTGGGGCTCAGCACTGCTCCTGCAGGCTGCCATGTGCGAGGCTGACTTGGACAGCTGACATCAGGGCGAAAGTTAGATGTGCTCCTCACAGTAGCACTTATGGTTGAGAGGTGCTTGTTGCCAGGGAGGGCAACTATAGCAGATCCACCAAGCTGCCTACTAAGATGTGAAGCGGACATTTGTCAAGTTGCAAAAGCTTTGTGCTTTGAGTGTTTCCTCTCTCTCTCTCTCCTGCCAGCCAAAGGAACCTCTTAAGGTTTGTGCAGAGGTGAGTGTAAACCACATTTATGAGTCAGCACAAGTCAGCTTTTGGCATTGAACACTTGTCCAAGCCTAGCCCAACACTGGACATGCACTAGACTTTACTACCCTTTTCAAATATGCAGCATTGTAGAGATATGTCCTCCTTGCTGTCCCTGGAGGAGTTTATAGTAACCATAGTTAGGTAGGTAGGGGAAGGCAGGAAGGCAGGAAGGAAGGAAGGCAGGAAGAAAGAAAGGCAGGAAGAAAGGAAGGCAGGAAGGCAAGAAGGCAGGAAGGCAGGAAGGCAGGAAGGAAGGCAGGAAGGAAGGCAGGAAGGCAGGAAGGAAGGCAGGAAGGAAGGAAGGAAGGAAGGAAGGAAGGAAGGAAGGAAGGAAGGAAGGAAGGCAGGCAGGAAGGAAGGAAGGAAGGAAGGAAGGAAGGAAGGAAGGAAGGAAGGAAGGAAGGAAGGAAGGAAGGAAGGAAGGAAGGAAGGAAGGAAGGAAGGAAGGAAGGAAGGAAGGAAGGAAGGAAGGAAGGAGATTGAACCCATGAACCCATCATTAGGTTGTAAATACAAATCATGTCCTGAAAACTCTCATCTTGCCCAGCTGCTACCTTTTACAATTACGAAATACCTTCTGCTGCAGCAGGAAAGCCCTGACTGCCAAGCTGTGCCAACTTAACAACGCAGCTTTATTGTCTTCAGGGCCCAGATTTATTTCCTTGCCTTGTTCTACACCCAGTTCTGCCCCATTCCACTGGCTGGGGGATGATCAGACTGGACACTGGGTATCAAGTGTCAGAAAAATACTTCTTCACTTGTGTGAAGGACGAATGGGAGTAGAAGATTTTATTTTAAAAAATTCTTTTCTCTCTTCCCAGTCTCCTCTGGCTACTTTTGTTCTTCTGTTGCCATCTATATCCCTGACATTCCTTATCTGTCTGCTTTCACTAATCCCTTCTTATCAGAGGAAAGGACAACTACATGTTCTTCCTGCCCACTCCCTGAAACACCGAGTAGAAAATTGCCTGGGGTTTGTATGAATATGAAAGCAAAAAGCTTCTGAAGACCTCTCCTCACAGGGGCCTGCAGACTTCTGCCCCCTCTTTGCTACACAAGGCAGATCCAATGCTCCACCTGCATATGAAGATCAGTGGGGCCCAGGGGCAGAGCGGAGAAAGACTAAATGAAACCAAGGTCCCCCCGACACACACAGAGAGGTCAGGCACCTCAGGCAGAGCCCAGGTCACAGGGAGCTGAACTCTGCCCTTCCCCATCCCAGCACGGTGTGGGAGTACTGCTGCTGCTCCGGGCTTACCGCAGTGACAATCCGATGTCTCCTCATGGGCAGTGGCAGGAGAGAGGAATTTCCCTTACAAACACAGGTGTTTCTCTGGAAACCTTCCTTTCTTTTCAGCCCCTTTGTCTCCATGGCAGTTTCCCATTGTTCCTGCAATAGGAGTGAACAGAAACCTGCCGCCAGCTAGCAGGGGCTCCTTGGCCAGGGGTAACACTGCTGCCTTCCCAAGGCTTTTCCATCTCTCAGAGGAGCCCCTTGTTTGGTGTCTGAGAGGTGACCAACAGGCATCCCCAAAGCCTGAGGCTTCTTATTTACTCTCAGCACAAACTGTGCTGTTGGCACAGTCTGCCTTGAAGTTTCCCAAGCTCCCTGTGCCTTAAACAACCATGGGACATACCCACACCTCCTAATGCTCAGAGCTTTGGCATTTCAGTGCTACAGAAGCCAACACAGCTCAAGCAACCTCATCTCCAAGGGTCCAAGGGCAGGGAGGCTTAGAGTAGATGCTGAGTATGAGGGAGCATCTGAAGATCCCTCTCCTTGGGAAGAGGCACCAGCCTCTTTGCTAACCTCAGCCGTCCAGACTTGCAGGGGAGATGTGCACACTCCCCCTACCCTCCCCTCGGAAATCAGCCCAGAATCCAGGCTCCAGAAAGTATGGGACTTCTGCTGCCCTCACCTTCACACCCCACTAAGGTGCAAGCAAACACCAACCTCAAGTTTATCCCTTAGACCAGCCACTACAGCTGGAGCAAAACCACCATGAGCATCACAGACTTGCAGCCTCAGAGACACTCCCTGCTCTCTAATTCCCTGGGCAGATACCTTCTGCTAGCATAGGCCTCACATGCTGCACAGTCCAGCCTGAGCAGCCCCTTCCTAGGTGGATGGATAAAAGAAGATGTGAGAGGGCTGAGGAAGCCAGGACCTGAAAGTTGCGTGTGGTCCATTGGCAAGTGATGTGCAGCTGCTGTATTGCCCTTGGCCACCTTCACTAAGCAGGGGAATAAGAGAACTAGATGATAGAAACTCTGAGCTTAAATATGCCTGGTATATCCCAGGGCTATTGTTCAAATCACCAGATGACAGGAAAATATTGTGAAGAAGGAGGAACATATTCAAGACCACTTCTTGAGTGTAAGCTGGTCTACAAGGAAGAATGAAGAAGCCGTAAGGCCAGAAGAAAATCAAAACAAAAGGCTGCATGGATTTGTCCCATCACTTGTGTAGCAATGTCATGGCAGCAAAGCTCCAAGCTCACAGACAGTGTCATACCCACCTTTTCACCAGCACCAGGGCTGAGTCAAAATTACATGCTTCAGCACAGAGGACAAGACATTTCAACTGGCAGGACCTCACCACACCTCTTGGGTTCCTTCTGGTGCTCCCACTCCCAGACCTCCTCTACTCCACTATGCCAATCCTGGATGCATATCTTGACTCTTCATGGATGGGAAAGCCTGGAGGTTCAGAAACTGGTCAGTGGCAGACATGGGAAAACAACACACTTTCCCCATTGCAAACTTCCTCTCTCCCCTTTTCTTAATTATTTTTTTTTTAAATTAGAGGCACTTTTCCTTTTGCAGAAGAGCCTTCCATCTCCCTGGGCCCTGCCACTAATTTACCACTGTCAGCTCACAGAACTAGCAGCAATAGGTTCTTCTAAAATAATGTTCACCCACCGAAAGCCCCAGCGGGATGGGGCTGCTACTTCAGTTTTTGCTGTGAACCTCACTGCTCATTTCACAGACTGCAAAATTGCTGGGGCCTTTTTGGGTTTTCAGGAAGATTTCAGAGGAGCATCCTTACAGCTCTGAGCTCTTTCAGGGGTCCAGCTCTCCCTGCTATCAGAATGAAACCACAGCTACATGATGAGCAAGAGCATAGCTGGTAACTTTTAACCGGCTATCGGGAGATACAGAAATAGCCTGTGGGTGTAAAAAAGAGTTTATTCAGCACCTCACCCTTTTAAACCTTTTTTTAGGAGAAAAGCCAGATGCCGCTTCCATATTCAACACTCAATCTCCCCAAAGTGAACATGTGATTCTTGTCCTTAAGTGAACGGTGTGTTTTCACTTCATTAACCCTGCTTGGCAGGCCAGCATGTGCATTTGGTTTTTTCTGCATGAGAAAGTGCTATTCAGCCCAGACTTCACCTTTTCATTTTCCTTTTCCCCTTCTCTTCTTCCTTCCTTCCTTCCTGCCTTCCTGCCTTCCTTCCTGCCTTCTCTTTCTCCTCTCCCTCCCTCCCTCCCTCCCTCCCTCCCTTCCCTTCCTTCCCTTCCTTCCTTTCCTTCACTTCCTTCCCTCCCTCCCTCCCTCCCTCCCTTCCCTTCCTTCCCTTCCTTCCCTTCCTTCTCTCCCTTCCTGCAGGGAGCAGTCTGTCGCTGATGACTGCCTGGTAGTTGCGGTTTCAGAGCCTATAAAGCTGCCTGGTGCAGGCAGAGATGGTTTGGCTTTGCAGGATCCCACCTGCCTAGAGCAGGGGGCATGTCCCCATGTCCTGACGGCAAGGGGAGCTTCACCTGCCAGGTGGAGGGAGCTGGGGCTGGTCTCAACACCTGTGCAGCTGTACACACATCACCCATGCACACCCTCCTCCTGCTGCTGAGCATGAAGCCCCACAGCTCAACACCCAGCTGCCATCTGGCCTCGGTCCCTCCTGGCGAGCAGCATTCAGCCCCCCCTCAGCACACGTGTGCAGGGATGAGGAAGGGGCTGCTTGTGGTTTGGTAGGACGGGGCCAGATCTTTTCTGATCTTTTTTTTCTGGCTTCTTTTTTCCACCCCAGATTTTGAAGCACACACTTTTATTTCCCCAGCCCTTTTAAAATTCTTTTATTTTAAATTAATTAAAGCTCGTAGCTATGCTTGGAAGGGGACATAGAGAAAAGGTGATCTGAGGCAAGCCCTTACGGCCCCTTTGTTTAACAAAGACATTGTTAAATTTTATTTTCTGTTTTATTTAAAAGTTTAAATAATCATTAGAAGAGGGTCCAGGGTCTGGGGCTCAAGTCCTCACCCAGTGAGTGCAGCAACCACCCAGCTGGAGACTGTGCTCTCACCTGCTCTGACATGCTCTCTCACCACCTCCCAAGAGCAATTCTGGATAGAAGTGGATAAAGACAATCTTCTCTCCCTCCCTCTGCGGCCCTAAAACTCCAGTGGCAAAGGCATTTGTTTGCTCAGTGGTAGAGGAAGGGCGATTAACCCCATCTTTCTTGAGGAAGATTTTATCTATCAGTCTCTGCTTTGCCAGCACCTCTTGGGATTCAGCCTGAGGTCCCTCCTCATTATGCTTCTAAAATGCCCAAATCAGGTTGCTTTCATAAATCCCATTAATTTTTTTTAATTGGCTGAACAAATTAATTAAATCCTGGTCCTGCTCATGAGTACTTTCAGATCAGCTGGAAGCAGTTTCTCTGTGAATAAATAAATCCCATTAAAAAAAAGAAGAAGAAAAGAAAACAACAACAGAAATGTGCAATCCCAGCCCAGTCAGTGTCTCTTCCTGACTATCCAAGAAGCCTGGATTTCTTTCAGCACCCAGCAGAGCTGAGCATGCTGTCACCGCCTTGCCGGGCCCCCCACCCCTGGAGCAGTTCTGTCCCTGCCAGCCCCACCAGCCCAAGGTTCACCCTGAAGCCCAGGGAATAGCACAACATCACCAAGGCCCCTGGATAAGTTTTGCTTTTCCTAGGAGCCAGAAAGCATCCTGCTTTTCTTTCCCTGGGCTGTAATAATTGGTTGGCATTAGGCAATGGTGTTATGAAATGCTCCTTGTCACTGTTGCTGGGATCACCATCCATTGTCTGTTTTACCATACCCTTAGGGTGGGATTCATTCAGCCAAACTTGGAGGGCTATCATAGAGAGGTCTCTGTTTGGGCAACTTAATTTAGGCTTCCTTTGCACAGGCAGTGTGAAGAAACAGGCTTGTCTAGCAAGCAGTCCTTCAAAGGGGACCACGCTTCAAAGAAAGGCTCAAGCAGCCTGTATGGAGGGTGGCACAGAAATACCTGTCTTTCTCCACTAAATAAAAAGGGAGCTTGTGAGGGACTTTTCCAGATGTAGCTACCACCTTTAGAGACGCTTTAAACTTCAGCAAAGTTAGATGAATGCTATTCTCAGAGACAGTGCATCTTATGACCCAGCACTCTGGGTGTCTACATGCCTTGAATAGCTCTGCGGTCTCTGCAGCACTCTCTGGAAGCTGAGATGCCTTCCCCTAAAGCGACTGTAGCACAGCAGTAGTTTGCTATTCTCAGGGATGTTGTAAAGGGCCTTACTGATGTCAAGATACTCTTTAATATGACTGAGAACTGTTTCCACTGCTTTGCAGTTCTGTGAGGTTATGGCATCGCACAATGAAGCTCTTTTTTTTTTTTTGAAATAAATACAAAAAGAATGAAAGTAGACAGAGAGAGGGAGCAAGATGAGGCTTGGATGTCCCTGTGTTTCCCAGAGGAGACAGAAATCTCTGACCCCCTGCCAGACCAGTGCCCCAAAACAAGATGGTGAGGGGTTTGACTTGATCAGTGACTGTGAAACAACAAAACCAGTAACAAAAACAGAAACAAGCCCCTCCCCAGACCATAAAACCACAAATCCCAGGCCACTGAACCACATCATTTCAACAGCAGAGACCTTCTGTGTGTCGTTAAGCTGTACCATGGCAGCAGCCTGGGCTCCCAATGTAGACAGCAGAGCGCCCGAGCCAGAGGCTGGACTAGCTTAGGTTTGTAACATTGAGTCACTCTCAAGTGCTTGGCCAGGCTCTTGTCTACACGTGGAAGGAGCAAGCCCCACAGTTGCATGAGTAGCTTTAAGAGGGCCAACTGGAGGCTGCTGCCAGAAAGGGTGGCTAGTCCCTCTCCCCCAACTTGGACCCTGTGCCTACCACTTGTGACAGCCACTGAGCTACCTGAATTGTATGTGTTCCTTGTACAGGGCATGTTTCAGCCAGAACAAGTAGCCCTGGGATTCCTCCCACTGGTGTAAGGAACTGGATAGGAGGCTGGGAAAGAGGGAGAAGCTGCAATTTACCCCTTAGAAGCAGAGCATTGCCTTGGAATGGGCCAGTCAACAGTGCAATCACATCTTGTTTTAAAAGGGGTTTTTGAGTCCCAGCTATGAACAAGCATGGTGTGATAGGATATGATGGGAAGGAGCTAAACTGTAGGAATTTGCCTTGAAGCCTTGGGACCTCCAGAGACCATCTGTATAAGGGTCTTGACTGATGCAGAGGCCCATCGCCCTTTTGCTACAGCGGGAATCCTGCTCCTAAGGAAAACAGAGAAAAGCATTGGATAGGTCTTTCCCTGTCAGAGGAATAGTATGGTTGTACAAGAGCAGGCATCACAGGAAGAAAAATGTTGCAGAGATATAAACTGGAATCACACAATCAGCTAATAAAGCTAGAAACAACCCTTTGTGGCTACATTTCTCATGAAATATATTTAAAAAACAAACAGAACAAAAGAAATCGTCTCTGATTTTAGCCTGGAAAGACACCTCAGCAGAGTGCCCATGGAGTCAGTAATGCCACATCACCACAAGCAACCATCCATGCTCTCATTTTACCCAGTTGTTCATTGTGTTGCCCTCCCATCACCTTGTTTCTCTCTCTGTACCTTCAGACACCTTTCGGTGATGCAGACACACAGGCTGTGAAGGGGCAGGCAGCCTGCACTGGGGCTGTGGCAGGCAAGCCCGGGCGGGATCTGAGCTGGGGGGACAGCAGCTCCTCGGGCGAACAGGCACCTGCCCTCGGCCGCAGCACTGCTGAACATCGGCCCCGCCTCCAGGGGCTGGGAGAGGCGAGGAGGAGCCCGTCAATAACAGCTTCTGGCTACAGGCAGTGGGGCAGGCATGGAGGCACACAGGGATGCCCAACTTCACTTACACCAAGTTTATGGCTGGATAGGATAAGTACCTCCAGATTTTATGATAAATCATTTGATCTCTGACTTTGGCCTTGCATTCATCCTAAAACGGGTCAGTAAAATAGAGCTTTTCCAGTTTAACTGATTTGCTTTTATCAAATTAAAGGAAAAAAGGAAAAAAAATGGCATTTACTAAGGCTAGATATATTGTAAACAAGTTAGAACCTCTTTCATCTTCAGGATGTTGGTATGTGTTTACACATCACAGCAGCCTTTTGCCAGAAACTAGTGAGGTCCTCACCAGTATCTCTTTGTCTCCCTTTCCTACACTACAGCTTGGCTACAAAATTCTTACATCAGACCCAAACACTCCACCAGCCTCCAGATTGTCTTGGGGAACACAGGCCTTATACACCACCCCTCCCACATAAGGTCCAGATTTTGCTCTCTACTTAGGACTGCTATGTCACACATCTTTTCCTCCTGCAGTAGGAGTAATTTTACATCACCTAAATAATCCTGCAGAATAACCTCGCTGTGAGAACAGGGAAGTGTTGTAACATAACAGTGTACCTAACAGGTGCAACAAAGAATTACTACATCCTTAACCTACCCATGATAATTCTGCTCCTTCCTGCTCAAAAGGAAGCAGCAGGCAGAAATTATGTCATCATGGCAAGTGTTATTTTTAATAAATCATTGGAATTTATTCTGTTTTCTTTCAAGCAATTGTATATTAAAATATGTGCAGACAAGGTTGTCCTCCAGCAGTGGTCTCTGGTTTTGTTCTCTGTTTTTGCATAAACTTCATATAGATGGTAATACACACATGCATACACACATATACAGAGAGAGGTGCTGGCGAGAGGCAGGCTCTTCAGGAGGCTGAGCAATCATTAGCCATTTTTCACTAAAAATGTTGAAAATGCGCGTGTGCTTCTACATTTAGGAAGGAATTTATAAAGAAGAGATGGGTGTCTAGTGAACAGAGTATCTTCTGCAACAGGATTTACAATATGCCTGCTTTTGAGGACTAGTGGGGAGCTTTATTTCCCTGCAGCAAATCTGGGATATTATTGACATGGTATCAAATAGCAAAGACTGCTTGAGAGAGAACTTTTTCATCCTTCCTTACAGTATCATAGAATGTGTTAGGTTGGAAGGGACCTTTAGAGGTCAGGTAGTCCAACCCCCTGCAGTAAACAGGGACACCTTCACTAGATCAGGTTGATCAGAGCCTGACCTTGAACGTCTCCAGGGATGGGGCCTCCACTCCCTCTCTGGGCAGCCTGTTCCAGTGATCTACCACCCTCATATTGAAGAACTTTATTCTAATATACAACATAAATATCCCCTTTTCTAGTTTAAAACCATTACCCCTTGTCCTATTGCTACATGTCCTTGTGAGTGGTTCTTCCTCAGCTTTCTTACAGGCACCTTTCAGGTGCTGAAAGGCCACTAATAAGGTCCTCCTGGAACCTTTTCTTCCCCAAGCTGAAAACTCACTCAGCCTTATATTTCACTATTTTTTAAATTTGAGTTGGGGTTTTGGTAATAAGTTGACACAGAACTGCTGCAACAAGTTCACGGAGGAATCTTTTCCTTACCGAGGGTGGTATCAAGATTGTACTTGGAAAATCCCTACAACCACCAGAGCTGAGGTTTATTCTGAATGCAGCATTCATAAAAAGAGATGTTCAGCCTGACGGTGCTACATCAGGCAAAGGCCAAGTTCTGCCCCCTTCTACTTGTGTTGGTGCTTTGATCTTACAGCTCCACTTATGGAATACGGAGATAGACTGGGCAGGATCTTTATGCAATGGATTTCAAGCCTGAAACTTGAGTAAAACCTTGGATCTTGTGTACTTATGTGAAAGTGGTTGATAAGCTCCTAAGCCTTTTAGATGCTTTTGACAGAGATGCTCCAGAATGTAATAAACCCACCCATTTTTACATAAACTTCACTTCAGGAAAAAAAAGAGGAGTAAATATTATGCTCATTATTTTGCTTAGCTTTTTATTCCATCATTATGGCACAAGATAGAACTTAAAAAGACAACATCACCGAGTAAGTCTTCAACTTCATTAAAATTAAGACTAATACGCTTTATAAAATCCTTTGGATATGATACACTTTCCCTTATCAAGTGATAAAAAGAATTTTCTCTAGAATACTGAAGTACATCGCCACCCGCTGGCCACAAACAATTCTGCAATTTAAAACCACCAGAACGCATATAAAAAAAGAGACATTTTCACAATGCAACACACAGTTATTGAAGTACTATTGACCCCGGGGCTTTGGCACAATATTTATAGAAACGCAGCTGTGAACTTCTCCAAGCGCCACGTTCATTCCTGAAACTGTGTGACTCCCTTTCCTACATCTGTCTGCATCCCCCCCACCCTCCCTCACATTCTTAATGCTGAAGCTGTGTTACTTCAAAAGGAAAAGCCATATTCTTTCTCCGTTGTTATGCACCTCAATTTATTGGGTTTGGTTTTCTAAAATTTGGATTCCAGTTTATTGTTTTAGAGCAATACATAAAATCACACACTTATAAATATATATATTATATCCTGTATACATAACCGGTTTTCCTCTGGAATGGGAGGGCAGACCTTCGCGCTACCTCCTTACGTTGGTTTAGGCACGGCCTTGCTCTTAGTTGATTCTCTTGAGCTGCTTCCTACCAGAACCTAAAAAAATACTTTTACAATCTTGTATCAAATTTTACTTTTGTTTGCAAATATATTTATAAGAAAAAAAATAATCTGGTATTTCCCCCCCCTAAGCTCACTACTACCCTTATAAAATATATGGCTTTTCATGTTCCGCTCTATTTTAGTGTTTTTCAATAGGCAGTGAAAAGGAGGACAACTTCTCCCTTTAACAGGGTGGGTTTTTTGGTGGGTTTTTATTCATATAAGCACAGAAACCAGCTTGTGCACGTTCTATAGAATCCCAATGCGCATCACGGTAATGTAAGTGCAGTGATTTCTTTTCTTTTTATAAAAAGCAGTCCCGACCGATTGACATCTGTATATGAAAACATAAGATAGGATTATCATACAATACCCATTACAGAATATACAATCATCAAAACTGCAGATATATAAATACATTTTTTAGCAACATCAAAGCAACGGGTTTTATCTTATACACAGCGTACGCATAGCGAGTTACGAGACTAAAATTTTCATCTTGGGGTTTTTTTTTCTGACAAGGTCGCTGAAAACCAGGAACATACTGTATCTGTAAATGGCCTGCTTGACAGTGCTGGTAAGAAATTAAAGTGAACAAAGTTTGAAGAAAACCAAAAAAGTATACGCGATTCAGTCGGTATAAAAGAAACGAGCCCTCCCCATTTGCCAATGTCACCGCTGTTTTCCAACAAGAGGAAGGCAAAAGGTATGTCTCAGTGGCAATTCTGCAGAGTCCAGATCATACGAGGGTTTCCGGGAGGGCATCGGGGTTATCGGCTGATAAGAGCTCCCAAATTTGCCACCTATCCCTTTGCCAATCATGCCAGTCTGCCTCTGAAACGTTTTTACTGTTCTGACTGTGAGGCGCCGTGGAACAGACGTGACCAGCTTGGGTGTGCGGGGATGGCCGCTCCGGCCTGGAGCCGGCCTGCTCGGGGGCTTTGGCTGCTGGTCCTCCAGCTGCTCTGGTCCCTGAGCCTTTTTCTTGGCGTGGAAGTCTCCACAGAGAGTGCGACGATGAAGAAAGGCCTGATCGCTGTGCCGACGCAGAGCTTGTTTTCGCTGGGCCGGGGTAGGGGGGCGGCGGCCTCTCTTTTCTGTAGGAGGTCTTGGCTGTGCTTTGCAAACAACTCACATTCAACTCCGGCTCACTGAGGTCCTCCGAACTGCTTATAGTCAAGTGCTGCTCCAACTTTGAGTGCGACAGGTCTCCACTCCTACCGCCGACTTCCATCTGTGGGTTACTGCACACCCGGGACACGGCGGGACGGAGCTGGCACTCAGGGATGGCAGCAGTCGTCTGGCTCCTTCGCATGACCTGCCTGCCAGTGTCCGAGTCGGAGGAGCTGCTCTGCCACCAAGGAGAATACATGGCGAGGTTCCCGTGGGAAAGAGAGCACTGTCCAGGTCGCAGCAAGCTGCTTTCGTGAATGTTCCCGTAAGAACCTGGGGGACAGAGTCAGAAAGGCAACATCAGACTGCGCAATTGCTTACGTGGCATATAAGAAGTTACCATTTTTCCCCTGCATCACGCTGGAGGGGGCAGATGGGGGCTTTTCCCATCAGGCTATAAGACTGAAGGTGCATTAGCCTCACCACCACTTCAACCTGGGACACAGAGCAGCAGCCCAGTGTCTACCTCAACAATCTCTATTATATTATTACCCAGTGATTCCAATACTTCGCTCTGACTTGCACTTAGCATCTTTCGAATACACAAAAAACAGGGGAGGTGTTTTAGTCTCACAGTTCCTCTGTGAGGTGGGTGCAGATGGGAGAAAAACAAAAGCTGGATGGGCCAGGGACTGGTGACCACGCTGGCCAGGGACAGGGCCAGGAGCCAGGGCTGACAACCTCACAGTCACCACGGCAGCAGCTCCCAAATCCCCACCAGGCATTTACCTTCCAATTGCTTTTAGAAGAATAAAAAAAAGAATTTGTGGAAGAAATTTTCAAACAACTTTTTAAATTATCTTGTGGCAGTTTGAAATGTTGCCACATTTGTATAACTGTTGTGTTTTCTGGGACAGCCAGCTTTTCAAAGTCCAGCTCTGGACAATGGGGATTTCTCCTGTTTTCACTGCCATTTCACAAAACTAAGACATTGTTTATGTCTTTGCTAGATTTGGACTCAAAACTTGAAAAATAACTGACCTGTGATTACTGGATCTTTGCAGCCACTTTTCAGTGTTGAATGCCAGGTGCCCCAGATATCAAAGAGATCTTCGGAAACATCTAAAGAGCAGTAAGAGTAGGAAGAAGATGACAAATTGATCGTCTTCATTATTAAGAAACATACAAATCCAATGGTAAAATCTTATGTAAGGTATCAGAGTTGCTAGCATACACTAGCATCTGACTTACCGTGCACTAAACACCAACACACCTCTCATGTATTTGTTCAATTAATTGTTTTTTTCAGGGTCAGATCCTGTGATGAATTCAGTAAGCTTTTTACATGCAGGACCCCCGAGTTTGTTGAGAGTGGAATTTCACAGAATCACAGAATTGTAGGGGTTGGAAGGGACCTCAAGAGATCATCAGGTGCAACCCCCCTGCCAAAGCATAGGACAGGTCGCACAGCTAAGTGTCCAGACAGGTGTTGAAAATCTCCAGAGAAGGAAACTCCACCACCTCCCTGGGCAGCCTGTCCCAGGGCTCTGTCACCCTCGCTGTGAAAAAGTTCTTCCGCATGTTGGTGCGGAACTTCCTGTGCTCCAACTTGAGGCCATTGCCCCTTGTCCTGTCCCCACAGACCACTGAAAAGGGGCTGGCCATTTCCCCCTACATCCCACACTTCAGATATTTATAAACATTAATCAGATCCCCTCTCAGTCTTCTCTTCTCAAGGCTGAACAGTCCCAGCTCACTCAGCCTTTCCTCATAGGGGAGATGCTCCAGGCCCTTAATCATCTTTGTAGCCCTCCGCCGGACTCTTTCCAGGAGATCCCTGTCTTTTTTATACCAGGGAGCCCAGAACTGAACACAATACTCCAGGTGGGGCCTGACCAGGGCAGAGTAGAGGGGGAAAAGGACAGAGTAGAGGGGGAAAATTTCCCTTAGGTCCTCTGCCTTACTGAAGTCAGTGAGAGAATTTGCACAAGAACAGGAGGGTTTGGCCAACAGAAGGTAGCTCATGTGATTTTTATGGGGAGAAGGCTTGCAAAGCTCCTTCAGGCAGCCCAAGCCCCAGGGGTCAGTGTGAAGCATAGGCTCTCTCAACCTACAGCATCACTTAGTTCTTACAAGGAAGCGCCGCCGCTGTCACAGAACAGAGATGTAACAAAGTAGGCACAGCAGGGGTTGTGCTGGACTGTAACTGTTCCGTGCCTTATGCTGATTCTATCTGGCAAGTACAGGAATTTCCCAATTCGTCATGGTCCAGTATCGTTGTGATGCATATTAAAGTTTAAAAGATGGGTAATATGATAAAACATGGTGTAATTTCCTGTTTATAACTTACTAGAAATCTGACTAAATTTTGAAAACTATTTAGAGATTTAGATGCTGAATATTGAAGATAAATGCCCACTGGCATTTATAAAGCATGTAATTGAGATAATAGTCTAAATCCCATTAATTCCAAAGAGAATCAAGTGCCTAACCAGTACCTCTGGAATAAAATGGTTTTAAAAATACCACTGGTTATCTGCACCCTTAAGCACTGAAAGTCCTTAAAGTTTGGCTCACTAAATATGCATTTCATTAATCTATTAATATTTTTAAAATATTTTTAAATGAAAACCATCTTGAAATGCTAGTGAGCTATCAGTTTAAACCATAGTCCTTTACAGAAGAAATCATTCAGGTGTGCACTCCCTAGAGAGATAGGGAAATTACACACCTCTGCACTAGTATTGCTAGGTGTGTAATTGGCAGCAGATGCAGAGCTGTGCAGCTCAGCCGTGTTCTCCAGTGAGATGGCTTTCAGGTCATTCTTTTCAATTGGAGAAAATCTGTAACTCAACATCTTAAAAGTCTCAGATTTTTTCCAAAGTCTGGACCATCACCTTGCAGGTATTACAGTCTTACAGAGCTGGACTAGAAATCAAAGTCTTTGCCATGCTGTCACAGAGAGGCCCAAAAGCAGGACGTACACAGTTCTATTTTTCTAAATAATAGGTCCAAGTTTTAAGAAATGCCATTCCAAGAGGACCCCTGGCAGATGGCTGAGCTAACAACAAGGACTGAACAGAGACGCTTCAGGCTCAGCACAACAAAAAGGATGCTGGTCAGTAATTTCTTGTAAGGTTATATACATGATTGTTCCTCAAGTCCTGGAAGATGGTAAAAGGGAGCAGAAACTTTTTGTTTATTTCAGAAACCCTCATCAGGAAGAACACGAGCAGGATGTACCCTACCTTTTCCAGCCTGTGATGCAGAAGAATTCTCCTTTGTCTTAGGCTGCAAATGTCCAACCAGCGTGTACTGTTCAGGTACCTTGTAGAGCTTATCTGGGCTGCGGGCGACTTCTTCTTGCATTGCCACCAGAGAGCGCTCAGACAGTACCGGGGAGTTGTTGTCGTAAGGGGAGACGTCTCCACTTGAAGCTTTGTTGGAGTCCGTGGAAGAATGTCTTCCTCCTGTGGAGTAGGAACCTTCTGACCGCAGCATCTCCGGACTCCTGAGAAATTGTGACAAACAGACTGCTGTTAATGGAAATGTGCTATATCCACAGCTACGGGTGACATCACACAAATAAAATCAAATACAGAAGTATGATCACAGCCGCTGAAATGAGACCTCCTCAGAAGCAGCACGGAGGTGAATTTTCCATGAGTAAAACTTTTGCCATGAAGTGGCCAGCAGAGGCCACTAAAAATCAAAAGATGTTGCTGTCGAGAAAGAAACCAACAAAACACACAGGACTGTACAGTTCGCCACAGGAAATTAAACAGTGAATCAATTCCTTATGTTACCTTGACAACTTAACTTGTTGCAACAGTGTATCGGAGGGCATGAGAGGGAAGGTTAGTTTGATGGTACACTAAAATCACTTCTGCCGTTCTCAAGTACTATGCAGCCAGAAATCAAAACCTCAGCTCACCTCTCAAGCTGAGAGACATCCAAAGGTAACTACTCTACAGAGGACAAGCAGATGTATCTCCCGTACTTCTGACAGGGCCCACAAACAACCACATGGCCTGCGCTTAATTTTGACAAAGAAAGGCACACAAACCCCCCTCTGAGCAGAGGCTCAGAGAGAAGAATCTTATTTTTAAATGTGTCAGGAAGACACATTGTGTGAGGGAGATTTCTTGAACTGTTCCAGTTTACCATGCAGACAGGACGCAGTCCGTGAATTGCTGAACCTCCCAAAGTCTAGGTAGAAATACTCTGTAGACAAACATAACCTTTTTCTATCAGTCCTCCTTAATTTATTATTTCAGTCACTCTGCTTTTCATTTCTCTGCACCTTGATCTTTGTTTCTTAGATGCTTATCTTCTGCCTCTCTGGAGCCAAACGCTTCTCTCCATGACCTCACATTAGCATCTGCTCTAATTGCATGTGATACGACAGAGGCTCGTTCTTGTAAATGTGTACTGAAAATAGTCAGCCCTTCTCAGAATCAAATCCAAAGAGAGCTTGAACTGAGCAAGCAGCCAAAGCACATTACTTGTTATGGAACATAATCCTCTTTCCAGACAAATGAAATTAAATTGAAGAAGGAAAATAAAGCAAGCATACAGCAGTGAGACAGGCTAGCCACAGCACACTAAATACTAATACAGAACTAATGACAGAATTTAACACCACTTTCAAGCTGTGGTGGTGTGGTGTTTTTTTCTGGCTAATTTGCATAATGCATGTCCCCAAACAAAGTATGTGCATTCAGCATCACAATTATTGTGTAATTCAATTGCCCTGGTTTTTTTTCTTCCCCCCCCACCAGTATAAAAGCAACCTTCAAGTGTTGGGAATTAATCAACTAAGTTTACTCCTCTGTAGCTCACAGTCCATTGCTGAGCTGATCCTGAACCTTAGCTGAGGGCCAGCTCACAAAACCAGAGCTGCCATTTGGCAAGAGAGCCCTGTCCCAGGCTTCAGTTTGGTTGGCATGATAATACTGGGGAGTTCTTTAAAAAAAAAAAAAAGTAAACCATGCCTCAATTACATCTCTTCCCATCTCAACTTCTCATCTGAAGATGGATCCAAGGTACATGAATCTATAAACACAGCCACACATGGTAAAAATAGTATCTTTTAGGTATGTATAAGTCAGTCACATTTTTTTTCCCACTTTTTTTGTCCGTAACGCCTCTCCTACCCTTCTAAGTTCTAAAAAAGCCTGTGCAGTGAGTCAAGGTGAGATTTAAGCAACATCGTCGCAATTTTAGAAGAACCAGACAGACCTGAGAGCAAAGGAGGGAAATGTTGGTATCTGTAGATTTCCTATGACCAAGTGTCTCTCCAGCTTTCTAGATGGAACATCATCTAAACCTCACCCCGCTATCCTACAGACATACTTAGCACCAATGGTGACACCAGTAAGGCTTACGGATCAAAACCTAACTACGTTGCACAGGGCAACGAAAGAGGTATACCACCAGTTAGCCACAGCAAGGTAACACAAGGAATGAAGGGAAAGATGGAAATGGAAATGAAAGAATGTGGGGACACGAAGCTTGAGCTTTGTGAAACACTGATTTCATGTCTTACCTTGAATGATCTGATATAGTCTATCTCTTCTCAAGACAGAGCTCCTGATAAAAAGTGTACTTAAATGGAAACTGTCAAGTCTTTGGAAAGATCCAAATGTTCAAGTTTCTAAACTTACTTAACACTTTATACCAGTAAGCCCATGCAATTTCCTATATGTGTGTTTCAAAATTATTTGAAAATAATTTTCAAATTTATTTAGAAAATCAAAGAAAATGCCTATGGACTGTGCCATTGAAATCAATTGAATACTTGAAAGTTGGAAATTGATTCCATACATATGCAACTTTAGGATATTCCTCACAAACAAAATAAAAGACTTTGGCTTGCATCTTTCCAAATAAAGAATGAATTCTCACATATTCCTTAACACAAAACTTTGGCATCTGTTTGCTTTATGGTTGCAGTTCAGTGGCAAATTCAAAATTCAACCTCCCCTGGATAGCTGGGAGATTCTCTACCTGCACACTGAGGAAAAGCTAAATTGGGAGGCAAATGTAAATACCCACTTGCAGTCTATATGCAGCCTATGAGTAAGGGCAGATTATGGTGTCTACAAAGAGTAATAGAAGGTTACGTACTATCAAACATGAGAAATGAGAAGGTAAATACAGTGTTTTTCTAGTAGTTATGAATTATGTTAAGGAAAGGATTTAAAAAGTGGTTCATACAGACCAAAAGATTTGAAAGCTGTGGAAGGAACCTATGCCACGTGTTGCAAAGTACTAGTTCAGATCCAAAAATCACCTATGCTGTGAAGGGCTCTTGGGCTTTCCACTTTAACCGGCATCCTTCTGAACTGATGTTATCCATTAGAGTCTGTTTGCATGAGTGAACTGGAAAAATGTTCTTCTACTGAGGATGTTACTAACAATTACTTCTACTGAGGATATTCCTACTTTTCTACCGGCATCAAGGTTATAAAAATAGGGAATTCATTCCTGGTTTTGGCAGAAAGCCTTTTCTGTTGCACCTTAAAGCTTCTAAGTCAGAAAACAATTATGCCTTACAAGAGGCAAATCATACAGAGTGGCTGATGGCTTGGCAGCACACAAAAGTAATTTCCATTCAGACTTGAGTAATTTAGCTGCCACCAACAAAACAGATTATTACAGGATTATGATGTTGTTGCTACTGTAACAGGGTAGAGGACACAATGATTCCAGGAGCCTCTGCAGCTTTGAAAATTGCATTTACACATACTATATGGCCTATTGTATGGCTTCCTCCTTGTGCCACTGGTTAGGATGGATTAAAACCCATCATCACCATCCAGAACCATCTGAAAATTCTGTAACTTTGAAACTCATTTACTCTAAAAGGACTACCAACCATGATAATAAATAATCATAAGAAACAGGTTTTATTTTTTGTGTTAAGTTCAAAGATGCTTCATCTTACAGCTGGAAACCCAAAATTCCATTATCATCAAGCCAACATACAAAAAGTTGGGAATGTCGTCCACAAAAGCAGACTTCATAATTTCCAACAGTAATCAGTGCTTTACCATGAACGACTTCCATGAACTCCCTGATGATACACCATTCGCAATGCTCAGCTCTTAAGAGAACTGAAAGATGAGGAACATCTCATTTGTCCTCCACTGGGGAAGAAAAGAGATTGCGTTCTCCCTGTTACATCAGAGCCAAGAAAGCATTTTTAATGACATAAAAGCAGAGATGTGAGGACAAGTGCAGAAGCAGGACCCTCAGAGCAATCAATATGATATTAAAGTCTTGGAGTTGATTCCACACTCTGTTATGCAGCCACCTAGCTTTTCGATTGTCTCAAAATTACATAAAGCTTTGTGTTCCATGGATCCCAATTAGAATCTTGAGTATATGACCAGTATATGACCAGTCTCCATGTATTTTGGAGACTTGTTTTTATCAAATTGAGAAAAACATCTCCTTGTCTGCTGCCTCACATTTCTTACAGGAAAAATAACCTACATATATGTAGCCTCAAAATTGAGATTATGTTCTGAAACAGATGAATCTCTTAAGAGCATCACACTTTGGCAATAACACTAAGCAACATTCCCTCTAATTGCCTGGAATATCTTAACCAAGAAGTTGCAATCACAGTGAAAACATATCCCATTAACATTGAGAATAAATCACTTACATGATAGCAGAGTAGAAGAAAAATGACAGATAGTTAAGTTGTTCCTATCTTAGTAGTGATACTTCATCTGCCCATTACTGAAAATACAATAGATTGGTACTAGTGTAGCTGTATGTTCCTACTGGGTTTCGTAATCTTTTCTTACAAAACCCCTTTTGTCAGTTGTGACCAGGTTTTGCACAAAAGATCCATTTTCTCCTGCAGGTGTGTGTGCTGGCTGAAAAGTTAGGAAGCTCAAGCAAAGGGCAATTAATTTAAAGGAAACGGGATCTAACAATAATCTGTTACCTCCACTACGATTTGTGACAAATTTATGTTCAACTCCGGTACGTAGCCACACGTGAGAGAATACTTTATGACTTTATATTATTTAGGAAGTAAAATCCACCATGAAGGATTTTATTAGCTTGAGTTAGAAATAATATGATCATTCCAGGCTGAGGGGTTAAAGAAAGAAGTCTCTTCTGACTTTACCAGCTGTCATGTGATTTGCAGTGGTTCTCCTAATTGTGGTCTGGGCTCACAGAAAATGTGAAACAAGTGGAAGAGGCACCTGATGTACCTCTAATTATCCAGCATTTATTGTGTGATCTAAATATCTATCTGGTTACTTGTCATTCAGTCATAAACTAACTGAAATTATTCTGTGCCTGTGGTATACTAAGAAAGCACACAGAGACACTTACTGCAAATCAGATGATCTGCGATAATTTGCTACTGCATGTTCCGTGTTCATGTGGTTACTCAATACACTAATAAGATCCTTACCACACACAATATAGATTCTGCATGTATGTCTGGGGCTTTTTTAGTGTTTATAATCAAAGAAAGCTTTTTCCTCCATGTATTAATTATACCATTTCTTTTGTACCTCTTCCTTTAAAGCCAGGCACACTATTACTTGACCTCTAACTATACAATGTTCAGGGGGAGAGAAAAAAAAATATCATAGCCGACTGACTGCACAAATTCAATTGTAATTATATTCTGACTGCACTAGGCACTTTCCACGCACATAGGAAGACAAAGTCCAAGCTCTGTCCCAGAGAGTTTAGAGTCTAGGAAACCTCCTAAAAATTACTTAAAGCAAGCTTGTCAAATTTTGTGACTTTTCAGTCTAACATATTGAGATTCAGTAGAATAAAGGCAATGACGACGTGTCCCATGAGAAAGCTGGGAATCCTGTTAATCCGAATAACAAACGCGTAGCATTAAGGCACACAGGTGCAGGCAAACATCCACCATACACAAAGTTGGATTATGTTACGTATCACAACTGCAATAGTGACTGGTGTGATTTATTTTTTTTCTCTTCAGATCTTTCACAAAGCACACGGTTAAATAACATCCACAGAGTCTCCATAAACCTGCTGCTGTGGCAGCTGACTTGTTTACAATGTCCTGCATGTATACAATAGGAAAAGACCAAGCGACTGGTCAAACGGCAAGCCGTGACTGTGTTAAGGCACTCTAAGGTGTGGTTCAAGGATAGTGTGATACATGCCTCCTGTTACTGAAGACTACAACGAACCCAAGACACGAACCAGCAGATCACTAGGATACATCCCGTCAGATAACAGTGCACCAAATATTTTTATGTACATGTCATCCTGTTCTCCACAGCAGAACACAATCTTTCCTCTGAATCGGGAAACAAGAGCTGTCTTTAGAAAACACTGTACAAGAGTCAAAATTTCTTTGGCAGAGTCTGTGTAATGGGGAGGATATTTCTACTCCACTGTAGACAGTGCAGAAGAGCTGTGGAAAACTAGAACCTTTTGAACACTTCCAGTGGGAGATAGAAATTCCCAGCAGAAACAGGGATGATGAAAAAACAGATTACTCACGATGACTGGGAAGCTTTCCTCCTCAACAAATAGTCCACAACATCTGGGTCAGTCTCTAATAGGCTAATAAGCACTTCATTCTGCAAGTCGGGGGAAACCTATGAAGAAACAAAACATACTCAGTTGGACACGAATGTTCATTTCAAATACGTTAATTTTGGTCCTGTGTTTAATCTAAAAGACCAAGTGCATTTACAGAGAGTATATAAAACAATACTCAGAAGCTTCCACTCAAAACATAAATCTCATGTAACAACAGGTGATGTAGGAGTAAAAACCGCTTTTTCCAATGTCAAATACTGGTTACTGTTGAATATCCCACTGGTGTCCAGTTGGGTATTACACCTGGTAACAACTATAGGATCACTCATGTATTGCAGTATCAAAAGCTCCTGTTCGGGGTCTTCACCTCACATCCCCATTCAAAGATCTGGAGACATTACAAATTTTCCATTCCAAGTGACCACACTTCTCTTCTTTTAGAAACAATGTGAAATGTAATCAAGACAGGAAGGAGAATGTTTCTTCATATATTCTGTGACATTTGACTTATTTATGTCCCTCTCTTAGGGAAATTTCATAGTGACTCTTCTATCTATGAAGTTCCTCAATCACTTCTTTTTCGTGAGAGCTGCTGAAGGGGAACATTTTTCTAAATGATGCCTTTTAAGTGTTCAACGTTCAGGTATGTGTATGACCAAATCCTGGCATCCAGAAGCATTTCAATTCGCGTTTATGCCCAATCAGAATTTGAGTAATTCCAGAATAATCTGTCCACAGCTTAGTTTTATCACTGGCTACACTGTTGGATCTCCAGCCACTTTGGACTTCAAGTAAGTAGCAACATGCTCAACTAGAATTTGTGGCACCTCCTTTGGAGTTTGGCCTTATGATTCACTAACTCTCTCTAGTGCACTTTATATGGAGGTAAACCTTCAAAACACTTGACAGCTTCAGCTGCTGCAAGATACAGCAACATCTCCTGGGCGGGTAGCAGGAATGGTAATCCAAAATCTGCCCAGGTAAACTTTGCACTTCCAGCTGCCTTTTACATAAATCTTATCATCCTGAAGTTAGTTTGTCCACATCACAGTGGAACATTCAACTCAACCTTCGCAGCAATGAAACAGATGAAACCATCTGAGCAACTTGAACTAACAGCCCAGGTTCACTCATAATGGATGGAGCTGGAGGCAAGACAATCTCAGCAAGGGGTCATCAGCTGTGCAATATGCTTCTGGATGCAATTTGTCAGAGCCCGAATCTCTTGACCTGCAGGTCACATTGCATGGGCCATTTGTTTTCCATGACATTTCCTGGGAAATGGGAATAGAATTACTAATAGATTCCTCAGGGCAATACCTCAGTTTGGGAGGTATTATTTAAAAAAAAATAAATTAGCCTTTATATTGAAAAAATATTTTACTGATGGGCATTCATATGCTAGTATTTAAATAAATATCCCCTCTTTATAGGAATACTTTTTTAGAAACTTGGTATGCTACAGCTTCTCTGTTTAGACAGCTTTTCTATGCAGTAGAATTAACTTCAAACAAAATTTGAGGGTAAAGCAGAACTCATGTCTTTCTGTACGTAACTTACTGTCCAGCTTTGTATCAAGTTGATAAACTTGTAAGAATGTATTGAGAGGACTCTGTCAGAAAATTATTTTTACCATTATTAAAAAAAATACATTGGCCTTTCATTCCATGAAAACGACTCTGAAAAAGTTCCAGTGGGAAGTTCAGTTCCAACTGAAAGCATCTGTGAAACCAAAGCTAGATATTCTACCAAGTTATAGGACTTTCATCTGAGTGAATGAAGGCATATTAATCTATGAACCTTCAACTGGATTTGTACTGATGATCTCCTTGCTAGCTATCTGCTGGGTTTTGGTTTTCCTCCTGTGCAGCCCTGTATTTCAGTTTACTTACTAACTTGCAAGTTTAGAGAAGATATTGATTTAATGATAAACTTACACTTCCAGAAAAGTACTATATTGGTACCTCAGGAAGGTGTTACAGAGCTGCAATGACTAATATTGAATTAATTGTCCAACAGGCAGTTGTGGATGACTAGACAGGTGAGAACCTGAAATTCAGGACAGAAGAGAATCCAAGGCACTGCTGAAATAACAGCCATTGCAGGTGTTGAGAACATAGTGGGAAAAAGACCACAGGGTTCTGGGGTTGTCAGGCCACCAGTAGAGTGGGAGATATTCTGTTATTTTGGGGCTGTGTGCTAGATAACAGTCACAGCTATTAAGACACAGAAGGGTGGAGAGACCCTTGAAGTATCTCCTTTGTGCTGTCCCTTCAGACTGCGTCCACAGGGGGGAGGTCACAGTAGCCTCTAACAACAAAAACAAGAACTTTCTGGCACTGTGTGGTGCTTCTGTGCAGCAGGGCTGGGTTTGGGTGCTAGGAGGTGAAAATTCATGACCAAGCTGCTCTTTTCCATCCTCCATGCCAAATCAAAGCCAGTGAGACAAGGTGTGGTTGAGTTGTGCCTCCCCACATGCAGCTCCCAGGCATAGTTCAGAGACCGGCAAAGAACAGTCCTCTGAGAATTCCCATAAAATGTTTTAATGCATCCCTAAGACTCACTGAAATGGGTAAGAATTGGACATGACAGACCTTTGCATCAATGAAACAAGGTTGGAATCCATCTTCCATATGAAATCTACATTTCCATGCTATAATGTTAATGATAATTGCATAATAAAACCAGTTCCGCAGTATCCTGGGCTGTTCTGACAGACAGAACCTTCCTGACCCCCCAATATGTCAGAATCATTCTGATATTGTAGTCTGGGCACCACGACACATCCTGGTTGCCTAGGTCTCATCTCACAAATCTTGTTCTAGTTTCAATGCTGAAGCCAACCAGAGTTTTATGACCTCACCCTATACAGAAGTAACAAGAAAAAAAGAAACCAAACGCAGAAACACCTTAGCAGCAACACACCCTATGTCACAGCTGCAGCTGAATGCTCAAGTCCAGATGTTTTTCTTTTTTTAAGTAGCATAAATGCTGAGTCTAAACAGCAGTTCTGGTTTGGCCCCACTCCTATGGGTTTGAAAAACAAATCGCTGCTGCCTGATTCCAAATTATCAGGATTTTATTACAATCACACATACAAGTCTTTTCCTTTCAATGCTTCTGTTACCAAACAATGCACTAGGCTAATTATCGTCAGACTGCAAAGAGCCTCTCTATGTGCTGCTGCTGCTGGAAACATGAAAAAGCTGAAAGTAACCCCTGGTAGAAGCTTTCATAAAACACTAAATACTAGCAATTTGACACTGACTTACAGATCAAGTAACGTGTGAGTCTAGAGGTTACTCCAGAAAGTAGGCAAAACTTGCCATGTTGTTTGTTAAATTATGGCAATAGGATGAGTGAGAGTGCTCAGAAATGCTCAACTGTTAGATGTTTCTATAAATTTCACATCCATGTATTTAAGCTTTCAGGAGAGCATCTGAGGTAGGTTTGTCTTTCTCTCACAAGCAGCTAGCCTCCCATTTTGAAATCTGACTCTAGTCACCCTCCACAATCTGGAAAGCTACTCTAGAAAACAAAAGAAAGCCCCTCCTTTTTCCACACTGCCTTTAACCTTCAGCTGAAAATGCAAATGTTGAAGAGAAAGGAATAAATCCATCACAATCCTCTCTGCACTGAAAGTCTGAACGCGTGCCTGAAATATTATGTGCTGAGATGTGGCTGGGCTGTAAAATGTTCTTAAAGAGAAAGCACACTAAGAATATTTGAATTTTTGCAAGTATTCTTATTCAAGTATGAATTTAAACTTGCTAGTACCATCCCTGCTCTGGGCCAGCAGACCTTCGAGCAAGAAGTTTCATCACTTTCTCCTCCTGCTGTGGAAGGAAAAATAGTACCTAAAGTTTCCCAAGTCTGTGAAAAAGCATTAAGAAAAAAAAACCCCAAACCCACAAACTGCTCAGAGTCTCACTTAAACAATAATAAAAATAAAGGATGTAATGAAAAGCAATGACAGTGTGAAGGAAGAGAGAACAAAACCACAAAGAAGTTCATCTTGGGGTAAGATTGATAGGCAAGGCTCGTGACATCTTTCTCATGGTCTTCTTCCTGTTGAAAGCTGGTAGACACTTTCCCCCTTACAGTACTATGTGGTTATCTGTCCCGCTTCCCCACAGTTTAGACTTGGCCATCTTCTCCCACCAATGTTGTATCTAGCATCCAGCTGGAGGTTTCCAGAGTGTTCTTCCTCTTGCATCTCAGTGTCAAGACACAACAACCAAAGCTATTTTAATCTGTTCAAGATTACTGGATTTGTTAAAGACATGTGCACCTACTAAAATGAAGACAGGACAGTGCCCACCACTAGGTCTGACTGGCCTCTGCTACTGCAAAGCAGGGCTCTTCCAGGCAGAAGTCATGCTGAGCTGGCTTATAATTTTGTAGATAAAAAGAGAAAAATGAAAATCCACAGAATGACCTGTCCAAGTAACTGCTAGGCTCAAGGAATGTGATTTAACTAAGCTGCATTTTAAGTAAGCTACATGTCCAAGTCCAAGGTCATCATTCCTTATATGAAGAACTTCCTCGCTTCAGCAAGAGAACAGAAAGGTACTCAGGAACTACATAGATTTTTGCTTTACTCCTCTTATTGAACTGACAAATGAGAAGGCTTTGTCTTTTCACCCAACCAACAAGAAAGGATTTTTTCTCCCTTCAGAAAAACTGGCTCCAAAACTGAGAGGTGAGAGGTCATTTTCAGTCTTGTCTTCAAAACTAATGCTGGTGCATTTTTTAGTACGCTGAGTAGCCAACCCCAGCATTTCCACAGACAGACATCTTCTACAGAAGATACTCTTATCTATACAGCAACTATTCTAGGCAAGATAGAAGTGCACATTTTCAATATTATTTCTTACTGTAAAGAATTCTTGACAGAAATCCACTTTTTTCTTACCAACAGCAATTGACCCCAATTTTACATAGTCTCCAAAGTCTATTTAACCTTAGTCTATTTTAAAATCAACCAGGTATTTCTTCACTTAACTTAAAAATGCAAAGGATGAACATGAAGAAACATCCACCTACCATGAAAAGGGCTTCGTAGTTTTCAATCATCTTTTGTACAACAGTTATGATAGCATTACTCTCTTCAGCTCGAGCCGAGCTCTGAACCGAGAATTCTTTGTCTGTAGATTTCTGCTTGTGCAACAAGTTAGGGCCAAAGATGGTGGCCAGGTTAAGCGATGTCATTTTGTTCCCAGTAATCTAGAAAACAATATAAAAGAGGTGAGGACTCCCAGGGTCTAATATATATAGATATGTATACATGGGCACACATCTACACACAAGCATGCACACACATTGCACCCCTCCCACCCTCGCCTTCCACGCCCCCGCCCCCAATTCACCAAACCCAAGTGCTAGTCAAATAAAAAAATGAACAATTTTTAGAAATGTTGAAACACTTTGGCCATCTCTGTGGCACACACTGGAATATATTTCCAAATGGACTGGAGGAGTAGAAGCTGGAAATGCTGCCTGCCCTTACCTCCCTGGAAGCTCAGCAGTAGCATACTTCTAAACTCAGGGAAACCTCCTCCTACTTCCCCACCTCAGCACCACCACTGTCTCTTAGGACCAAATACTGAAAACTGTTAGCTTTCTCAAGTGGCACTCATGATTTGAAACAGATACAGTGAGGAAAAACACACTTTTCCATGTTTAAACAGTTTAGATAATTAAGAAGTGTGCTCATTACTTTTATTAGTATTTTCCTGTCTTTTTGCTTGTTTCCTACAACATGCCAAATGCTTACTTGGTCGGTGATTTTTTTTTTTTTTTGTTTTGCTGTGTTTCTTGCTTTTTTTCCTACTTTTACAATTCTGTACTCAAAGAAGCAATAGCAATCTGGTTTTGGAGGAAAGTAAAAGGCTAGGGATTCATACTAGACAAGAGAAAAGTTATCTGAAAAATATGTGATATAGGATAATAAAGCAAAATCTTCACTGTCATATTTGCCATTAGACTACTTCTTTCCCCTTCTATTCTTTTAAGGGAGCAAAAAGCAGGGGTCACGTGCTTCCTCGCTGTGTCTCCACTTAGTTACTATTCTGGGAATGCAAAAGAAGATGCCAGCAGTTTGACTAAATAAGACTGTAAACGAATTTCAGCTGTTGATCCAGTATTTCTTGAAGGGCTTTTTTTAAAGAACAACAACAACAACAAAAAAGTATCATGAGAGTTAATGTTCATTCGTTTCCATTACATTTGTATTAATTAATTTTAAAAAGGGACAGGAAGAGGCACCAAAGAGAGGCAGTAAAAACAGTATTTAGAGAAATGAGTGGTACAAACTGAATCTTTTCAAAGTAGTATTGTAATTTTACTTTTTTTCTTCTGTAACTAGTCATTTAGCAGATACTATAATCAAACCTACTTCACACCAACTGCACATGGTTTATTTTTTGGAGCTCAACTAGCATAGAGATGAGAATTAAAAAGAGTTTCTGCCTTTTTTCGGTGGGGCCACCGTGTAATCTTGGAAAGACATCTGCACTAAGTAGGTGCATGGGCAGTCCTAACAAACATGTTGGCTCTTTGTTTGGAGACTCATCCCAGCATGACTGTGAGTACAGCACACTCCCTTATTTGCGCACCACCACGCAACCGGCTGCTTTTCGGGTGACCTGCTTTCTAAATACTGTCAGGGAGGACTGAGCCACCAAGGATGCAGAGGCATGTGGTGTCTTGAGTGTGCCAGGGGCAGCCTCTGGCTAGGCCTGGATCTGCATGTGCGGGCTGTTTGTACAGTGAGTCTTTTCTTAAGGGCAGCCTCAGGGCATCCCTTAAAAAATGTTGTAAATATATCCACTGAAATTAATGGAATGAGTAATTTTAATAAAGTTAGTCATCTGTCTTCATCTCCGTGAGAGAAGGGCTTTTGAAAGAAATCATGAAGAGGGCCTGTGTGCCAAAGCTTGGCTGTTTTCCTACTTTTCCTTCCTCCTTCTCTTGCCCTGTACACTTTTATTCACTTCATTATTAACAAATAGCTTAAATAATTCTGAGCAGAATACTGTATTATCTATCAAAGGTATCCAATTGCACAGAATATCCCTGATGCTTACAATACTGCTAAGACAGCTTACATAAATTTACCTTGCCAAAATACCTGTAGCAGAGCTGATGTGCTGCTAAGGGGAATGAAAACGCCTTTATTACAACTGCTGTGCCAAACAAACTCTCTCAAGCAGCATCATGCTCTAGCCCTGCAATAAGATCCTCTTGGGTATGTTCCTGAACCAACAGAGAACTCTTTGCAGGACCAGTGGGATCATGACCTTAGCTGGCTTATACATGCAATGTTTTTTAAGCACAGTAAAACTGTTACAACCTACTCTTTTTAAATGCTTTCCACCACAGTGGAGTAGGTTTTTTTACCAGCTCCTTGCTGAGGACAAAAATAATGACATTTAAGGTCACATACAGCACATTGGAAGTATGGACTTGAGGCAGAAATTTGGAAAAATTCAGTCTCACAGTGCCAATTGTTAAAACCAGCCAACTGCACAATTTCACAGAAGACAGCAGGGTTTTCTACCTGGAAGACAAAATCCTCTAGGACTTTCAGTAGGGTCTCAGAAGTAAGCTCAGAATCAGTCTCTGCTGCAGTTCCGAGAACAAGAGAAGTGCCTTCCACTGATGGAGTGGCACAGTTTGTCACACACTGACTGACTCTATCCAACTCATCCAATAACACAGTTGCCACCTTTTGCAGAGCAGCCCACTAGTACAAACACCTTCCTGGCAGAAAACACAAGGCCTGGATTTTCAGATCTTCTCTAGTGCAATCGGCTCAGATGCACACGTGGACATGCTCACAGGTACAGCTCAGCCCCACAGCTGGTGTTCTGGTCTCTGTGGGATGGGTGTGCTCCAACTTTCCCACTGAATTTGGTCCAGAATGCAACAGTAAGGCAGCTGGAAGGAAAGCAGGCAAAGATGGGCCTGGACTCCAACTAGTGATTGCACGTGTGATCGGACTCCAACAGCTGCAAGGGTGCAGGTGTAATTCCTGTCCTTTACTGCTAAGGCAACCAAGAAGTGAACTGCTATGTCAAAAGGTCATATAAGAAAGTAATGGCAGAGGATGAAAAGGAAATGGAAAAGCATATTCCTGAACGTCTGTCACTTTCTTATGCAAGTGATTTTTCCATAGAATATAATAGAATAAACCAAAGGGTGGGAAAGGATGGATAACATCAGACATTCTTAACAAGACCGATGATGCTGTGAATCTCCCAAAGGAAGTGGTAGATTCTTTACTGGTTAAGTCATATAAAAATTAAGCTCTCACAGCCCTAAGAACGCAGTAAACAGCTAGATGGCAAATGCGCAGGCAAGAATATGAAATCTCCCCCACCTTTCAGGGGGATGCCAACATCCTGTATGTTTCACAGGTCCAAAGATCTCTTTTCAGACCATGAATTAAGCAAAGTTAAAAGATGCAAGTGACCAGGACTTACCTCTTGGCCATCTTTGTCTGTGCTGTCTTCTGCATGGCCAGCCACTATGGAGAGGAACTGCAGCAGCCGGTGTAGGGTATCGCAGTTACAGGGAGGTAGAAGATAAATGAGAAGCTGTAAGGTGCTTAGCTGTTCATCTGGCTCTAATACTAAGAGGGGGAAAAAATACATTCTAAGAAAATCACTCCGACTAACCTAAAAGCAGAACAAATATACCACTCCCTGCCCAAAGACAGGCATAAGAATAGCTTTGTTTAAGAATAATTTTCCTTATAATGTCAGAAGAAAAAAAGAAAGCTCTATGGAAATACCAAAAGTGTAACCAATACTGTTATGGGATTTTTTGCCTTAGTTGGTCAACTTTTTGCTCACAGGTTCATGGGATCTTTTCTCAGCTTATAGGAGAACAAAATCCATGTTGCACATTCCATCACTGTCACTAGACACAAAAATTCTGTTTAATTTTCTGTTTATCTCATTCACTTAGGTCTAGCGACTGGTATATACAAGACACCATTAGAAAGCATTCCAGTCAATGATTTAGACATTTTAAATGGGTTTTCTTACACTTTCATATCTTGCAGAGGTACTGGGAGACTGGAAAAACAACTAGAGATATAAAGCACCATCCCTTCAACCATCGAATCTGAAATGGTAGCCAGTGACAAAGGTGGGACAGAGGTAGGGTCCCAGATGTGAGGGCTAGAAGGAATCTGAAGAACACATACCAGGCAGCAGCTTAAGCTTGAAGGGTCCAACTTTACTTTTTCCCAAATCTGTGAGAGTCTGCACTCAGGTCTTAGGCAACATATTTGGGAGTACTTAATATGATGGCTTTGAGGACCATTAACTATGATGAAATTTGCTCTTTTGAAGCTAAGTTTTTGAAGTCAGACCAGTATTTTGGTCAGTGAACAGCTCTAAAAATGGAAAGCATTAATGGTGCTAAGAAGCCAGGATTCAAATGGGACTCTGTCATCTGCTACTGCTGAACCAAAGACAGGGTCAGGATTTAATAGATAACATGAATCACATCCTATATACAAATACAAAAATGGGAGCAATAAGTGCAAGCTTTCTTGTTATAGTTTTCTGTGCTATACTTACACAGCATAAAAACCAAGGAAATACCTCAGAAAATTAATACTATATAAACATTTGGTGCCAATTAAGGCTAGAGTATTACATGAACAGAAAAATAACAATTAGTAGAAAATAAAGAATTCACACAGGTAAATTTTGAAAACCAGTAAATCAAGATGCTGCAGAGCTCACAGAGAGTGTTGATGAAAGGTGTATAAAGTTCTCTGGTCAGAAGTGGGTCAGGCATGTCACGCAGAAATTCCTTTAATAAAGCAGCAACATCATGAATGCTGTGCTCTTCGTCTAACACAACATCTATGCCCCGGTCAAACTCTTCACGTAACTGAAAAAGATCATGACATAAAACCACAGTCACTTGTTGTCCCAGTCAGTACATCCCGACACAGAAAAATCTTTGAAGATGTAGGTTTTCATTTTCACTTTCCAGATTGGACATAACTGGGTTTTTTTGGGATGGTCAAAGATATAATTCATGTCTAATTGCTGCTTAGTCCAAAATACATAACTTAAGGTTTGTACTGGACTGTAATAAAATACAGGGTTTTTTTTCTTTCCAGCCAATAGATTGCACTCTTTCATGGAAAAACGTGCCCAAGGAAATGAAATATTTGCAGACATGTAAGATAAACATCAAAAGGAGAAACCAGGGAGAATAAAGGAAACTGCAAGAAAGGCTTTTCTATACCACACTACTTTATTATCCATCTATCCATAGATAGACCCATCCCAGAAAGACTAAAATTGCATTTCATAACTTTTATGTGTTTTTTTCTACCAAAACTTTAATTTTAATAAGACAATGTTAAAATTCACCAAACTCACATTTCTTTTGTGATTAAACAGTAAGCAGCCAGGTTTACCAAGACTCACGGTGTTTGTCCACACGCACAATACCGTTATGTAGTATCACTATTTTTTTCCAGTTACAGTCCTCAGACAAATTCTGTGTAATTCAATGGTATCACCCTTCCCAAAGGCAGATAAAGTCTCTCTCCCACATCCAATTTGCCTTACAAAAAGATAAAAGGCTCTTCCTAAAGAGCTTTCCCAGCACGGAGAGCAGAATACTTACTTCAGGCTGAGTGTTCCACCTTTTACTCTCTCGTTTTGAAAACAGTCAAGATGTTTTAAAACTATTTCCTAAGAACATTTCCTATCTTTGCTAGTATTATGAGGCACATGATCTCACATACATTTTCTCAGATAGCAATTAAACCTTACTAAATGAGAGGAAATTTGAGGTATCAGCTTTCTTTACCAGAATATTAGTCATATAAAAAAACCCAACAACTCAGATGGTAAGTCAAAAGCGAACTACTGCCTGTGATAATCTATGACAGATCTTCATCACAGGAAAATCTCTCGAGTGTGTACAGTGTGGAAGAATGTAAAAGATGCTGTATTTTCAGCTGAAATTGTGCTTTCACAACAGGAGTGAAAGGTGTTCTTTAAAAACTACATCCTTCTTTCTAATTTATTGAGACTACATTTAATATTATTAACACAAGTCTTTATTAAAAAGTAATAAATGTGCTATGAAGACCAGAATTTGTTCATTATCAAGTATTATGCTTCCTCCTGCTGATTCCTGGTCATAGATTTTACAGTGCCAACTAGGGGATTTCATTCTCAGCTCAGTCTTACTTCTCAGACTGGTGGCAAATGGGGAACATCCCTGTTGAGCACCATAAATTACCTCCATCCAGAAGACTGACTTACTACCCAAAAGCAACTGAGGAAACAGATTAGCACTGTATCAGGAATTCAGACTTCCCAAATAGCCGTCTAAATCATAAATTGCTGTTACAGCCTTAATATGGCATATCTGATCTGATATCCCGTAAGGCCTACAGAGATGTCCTAATTAGCACCGTATCAGAAACTCACTGGTAAAACATGGCCACATTTCAAGCCCAGGAATCATGGCTGCTAAAAATGACATATTTGTAAGTTTAAGCTTTTGGTCTTGCAGATTTCATTCACAAGGCAAAAATGCAGATTTTTGGGAAATAGAGCTGGTCAACTCCAGCATCCACCAAAGCTTAAGACGTGAGCACTGAGGACATCCCTGCTGGTAGAGGGGGTGGGAGAGCAGAGCTCCAGCCATGCTGTTCAACCTCAGGATCTGGCAGCTGTTACTGTCAGGTCACCAGGCCCGGCACACAGGGCTGCCCACCCTAAGTTCAGCAACGATGCTCTTCTCAAGGATCTGTATCCTTTCTGGGCACAAGCTGGTACCTGGCATGCTGATGTACCAGACCTACCACCTTGAGACAACACTAGCTCAGGAATCTTTGTCCTATGCCCCACTGAACGTGAAACAGCTGGTTTCTAATAGATGTGCTCATTCTAGATTTTCTCTTTCTGCTCACCAAGCAAAAGCCCCGCTGGTACAGGCATTTACTCACTTATCTATGAGCTGTAACAAGCTACAGTTGGAGTAGGCTGTTTTTTAGCTGGGGGAGGAAGGGAAACAAACTATGCCTACTTTCTACACAAGAAAAACTAATGAACAGCTGCAAAAGCACACCAAAATCTGAGTACTGGGTTTGGCTTTCCATGGTTCAGAAAATGAGTGGAATTTTAATTGAATCCAGACTTTCCCGTGTGTTCATGTTGACAGCATTTATTATTGTAACTGCAACGGCCAAGCTGATGCTTCCATGTTGCTTAATGAAATATATTAGTTCACCTAATTAAATAAATTAGCCCATGTAATAGAATACATAAATACCCAAATCTCTTGATTTCCTCAGCTTTTGAAAACAGTAAGAGAAAAACTGGTGAAAGTCACTGATGTTAGAAGTAAAGCTTAGTTTGCAAGTGAATGATACGAGCTGTCTGCTTTTTCCCCAGAGGTATGATGCAATTGTACTCACCCCTGAATGGTAATATAAGTTTTGACATTGAATCTTGTAATGCAAATAACAGGCAACTTGGTTTTCAGTATTTTCTGTGCTTCAGCGTTGATCTAAAAACTGTCTCTGAGGACCATGAATGCCTTCAGCATTCATTCACCAGCCACTCAGAAACAGAAACTGCTGGAGAGTAAGCTATAAATCAGCAGGCTATGCTGTCCTACCAGCCAGGATCAAGTCAGTTTAGCTATTCAAGGTAACTCTTCAGAGCACCAAGCATTATATTGTGTAGTTTCTGCAACAAAGAACTCTTATTTCTGGGATCAGATGCAGTTGAGCTTTGTTTTGCTTTTTTCTATTTGATCTTTTTGGTCTTGTACTTCCTGGCAGGGGTATTTTCCTGTAACTTTTTATCCCCTCCCTAAACATGCAACCTCTGAAGTGCTCTTCTCTACTGCTCTAATTCAAAATGTATTGCCAACTTTCTGGGAATAACAACGCAGTGTCTAGGGCTGAGGAAACATCCACTTCTGACTTTGTCTCTGGAACCTAACTGTACACTATCTTTGTTTTTTCAACATTTGGCTGAAACTAGAAATTAAATGTGTCTCCTCTGACCTTCAAGTTTAACAGGGGTAAAAGAAAGGTGATATTTGGGAGCAGCAATTTGAGGGTCAAAGAGATTGTTCTGTACGTTCATATTTTCTTTTACTGTAAGCATTCCAAAAAAATATTTACAGTTTGGGTTTACCTTTTGAGCTTCAGCTGTTTCTGAGCAGCCAGGATTTTTTTTCCCCTACAGTGTAACCTTTGGAAAATTTCATTACTGTAGCCTATTTGGATCTCCAACCCTGTGCTACTTCTGTAGAGCAAAACATACAGACACTGTTAACCTGCTGAGAATCTAACAAAGATCTCACCAAATGTAAAAGATGACTGGAAATGGCCTGTTATGAGCCATCAAAAATCCAATAAACTCACTGACCCAGAAAGCCCAAATTTCGCCAGGAGATGGATGGGGAGGAAATCACTTAACAGAAAGGCATCAGGGGTTTTTTATATCATAGCTGATGAAGGAAAAGCATATCCATATCCACTCACCTGTCTTACTCTCTTTTTTGAGCTTCCAACTCTGAATATTCCTACTGTCTGGAGACCTGTAAGTGTAGCACATCAGACAACTGTTTTATTGTTTAATTTTCTGCTGAAATTGGTGTTGAACCAAAGCAATCTGAGGTATGCATGTATTTAAAAGTTTAAAAAGCCCAAACCCAATGCATCCTCTTACAAAATTGTACTTACCACGCTGAGGCAAAATTCAGCTGTATTGGATTAAGAAGCCATTCAGTGTAGTTCTTAAGGACCTCAACATCACTTAACCCACAAAATAGCATCTTCATGATGTTTCCTGAGATGCCATTTTGGTAGTGCCACCACTACTTTGTGAGGGACCAAGGGACGTGGAGAGTGAGGCACTGCTCAGTATTTGAGGGTGGCACTTGCAGGACTGACACCAAAGGAAACAGGAAATAAAATAACTAAATATGTGGGCTCTGAGTTGTGTCTTTGGATACAGAAAGCAGTTGGTGTTTAGGGTTAACCTCTTGCTCTATAACACAAAGCTTAGCTTTGTCTTGAGCACTCAGGCAGGTTACGTGAGGGAAGAACTTTATCTGGGACTTCTGTGCAGTTTATAGGGTAGGAAGAGCTGTTATACAGAGGGAAAGCTATAAAGCACTGTTGTACTTCAGGCAAAAATGCAGAAGGGTCTGTCACTTAAAGTGATCTGGGAATGGGTATTGACTGCTACTCCATAAGAAACCAGTTCAAGCCTTCTAGCCCTGTAGATACTGCCAGAATATCAAGCACAGTAATGCGTTTGTTGAGTGGACGTACTTTGCTGAGTAGCAGAAATTGAAAAATTTTAACAGCAACTGTCACCTTAGAGGTGATGTGGTCTTTAGCAATGGGAATGGGAGTCAAAAGCTTAAGAGACTTCAGGAGCTGTGTACATAGTATCATTTTACAGACAATTTTGCAAAAAAGGATGACATTATCTATAAACTTTGAAAAGTTTACGGTCTAACACAGGCTACTCTGCAAAATTCATCTTCCCTACTGACATACAGGAGATGCAAAATAACCCTGCAAAACAGGGTTGGGACAGCCATGAGGCTACACTTGGTTGCTATGGATGTGTAGCTTTGCTGTGGTGTCTGGAGTTACAGAGCTTCATCAGAGAAATTCAGATAAAATTCTGCCCTCCAGTTTTCAGTCTCAACACGACGCCTCTCCTCAAATACTCTTCTATCTTTGGCTGTCAGAAAATTAAATTGATGGAGTAACATTCAGTAAACCCAGAAACACTGGCGGGGAATCATCTGAGTTAGAGATGCTCATATTGGGCAAAAACTGGAGGCTGGTTGCCAGTTCCTGCACAAACATATAGCATTCGTTTTACATTGTGGGCCTGCAAGAAGCCAAGCCTTTACAACTCTGGGACATGATCCCAGGGAAAAGAGGGAAGGTGAACAAGCCCAAGGCCTTTTATGGCAAAAAAACATAATGATTTTTTCACCTAATGGTCAAAACGATAATTTAAAGCATTCATGAAAAAACCCTAGGTGATTTGCTGCTGAAAAATTGGCCTAAGGCTTATGCATACCGGCAAACATTTTCAGAATCAGAGACTTGATCAATCATGTAGCCTGGAATGATGTTGCTAGTAGCTAGAACTGAAAGTCCTCTATTACCTCCAAAGCCAGCGAGCAAACAGTAGCATCCATCTTCTGCAATCCTTGCATTTCTCAAAGTCAACAAATCTCTATGACTGTTTTGTGGATGGCAGATTGAATTCAAAATTGAAGAACATCAAATTTGCCCCAAATTATCTCAGATTACTGTGTTGTGGGGCTCTTCAGTAAACTCTCAGCAAATGTACATAAAACATCATGATTTTTCTTTACAAGGCAACTAATGTAAAGCAACTATTTTAGTAAAGAATTTTGTACAGAAAAGAATCTTTGTTAAGACAGTGGGTTAAAAAAATTATCACAGAGTTTCGTGTGACATAATATCACAGTATCCAAAGGATATTCAACTGGGTGGCTTTCTTGGCTGACTCAGACCCAGCTATCCTTGCTTAGAGGGTCGGAAGTCATTAATCTCAAACTTAATCATCCCCACACTTATTTGTCAGTCATGGTATCTAATCTCTGTAAATGGCTAACAGTGACCTTCTCACACAGTTTTCCTTTATACATTTATAAGCAACTTGGCTTTCAATTATGCATTGTAAAAGCTTAGTGTTGTTTAAATTGCAGTCCCTCAAAAACCTTTCATTCAGCCAGTAAATGATTTCTTTCTGGTCAAATTAGGCATCAAATGCATAATTCGGGGTTGCAGTCACCATTACTTAATGCTTTGTTTATGATCTGGCCATGTGATAACTCTGTCTTGCTGTGGTCAAATTATTTCAATTCTCATTAAAAACCTTTACAAGACAAAGATACATTGGAGATGCATCTTCAATGGAGAAGTTGAACAGACACTTTGATTAACTATTGTTTCAGCATTACATAAAGCTGGTGGGAGGTTTGTGCCTGGACGATCACGAAAATGTGAGAAGAACATTGGCGGGAGTTTGTAATTCCCTTCGGAGAGAGCAGGCCTGGGCCTGAGGCTGGTCAGGACTCGAGCCAGGGACAAAATGAGTAGGCAGCCTGTAAGCCTTGTAACGAACAGGAAGAAGTTTCCTGCAGCTTCATATAATTTAGCACGGGAATTTTTTCTTTCCCTAAGCCGCTGTCTTCAAATGCCATTTCTAGTTAAGTCTTGCAGAAACAGTTAACTTTGCTCTTACACCTTAAGATCTGCTGGTTGCAAAGAATGACTCCAAGCTGACCAGCACATTTCAGTCTCAAGGTATGGGTAAAGCCATGGTGCATGGAGAGACATTCCTGCACTGAGCACTCCAGTACAAGACAAATAACCTCCATGAAATGTCTCTTTCCCCTCATCGTATGAGCCAGTTTGCAAGCTTGTAGTATAAATCCTGTGTTTGGGAAGATACTTTTTAAGTAAGTATTTGTGAGACAGTATCTTTAGCAAGAGGCAAAACAGGAGGGAAAGTGTCTGACTTTCATGTCCTTGCAAGTGGAAGTATATGCTCGCTTCTCAAAATACACATTTATTTATATTACAGTAAAAATACATCTGCCACTCCTGGGAAAACAAAATATTCTTACCGTGCTTTTCCAAGTGCTGGCAGCAACTATCTACAAGCCGGGGAACCTGCCTGTAAATGGGGTTCAAGCTCAGTTTCTTATCTCTTGCCTTTTCTTTCTTGCTCTGGGCTTCTGCTGGCAAAGAGAGCTGAAGAGCCTCTAACAATCGTGACTGATTGTCATCAAGATCTGTAATAGAGTCCACAGACATCGCGCCCTGTAAAATACACACAAACCAACAATCAGTGTGGCTGGGGAAATCCAAACCCCACAGGACTTTACACCTAGCAAAGACTTTTGCCTATCTGTGTTTTAAACAAACTAATATGGCAATACAATTTGCTACATTTTTTTGTTAAATTAATGAGTAATTTATTATACCAGTGTAAAGGATGGGAAAATCACAATGGTACCAATAATGCCATTATTAACATACTGCAAGGAATGTAAATTAGATGTTGAAAAAAACCTAAGTGCTTTCCATTCAGTTGGCACACCTTTTTTTTGTGAGCCTGCACACACTTCAGGACAAGGATGAATCATGGTCTGTGTGTGCCTCAGCAGTACAATATTTATGCACATAGAGATCCATACACATTTTTAAACTCAACTCTCTCCTTCTTCAACAGCTTGGCCCGTTGTAACAGCAAAAATTATCCAAATACATTTACAACCATACAGCACATACAGTTAACTAACACCACAAATACATACATCTGCAGAGAGTGAAATAATCCTGTGTTATCACAGAATAAAGACACACCAGAGAAGTAGAAGGATATTTTTTAGATAACTCTACTTTGTATATCTTAATACTTAAATATCATTAAAATACCCATGAAAGCTTTGAAAACTAGGTTTGGATTATAGGAAGGCACAGAAGTTCAGGCAGTCTGTAAAGAACAAAGCAGCACAAGCAGCAGGAGGTTTATGGCATGTTTCAATGTTCACACTTGAAAATTAAGTTTTTATTTTCAAACCACAAGATTACTGTCACTTCAAAACTCTCAGTTCTCTAAATTGTTATTAAACTTAACAGGCAAAACTATTTTAGGGGACAACTAGGCTTATAAATAATAATAAAAAAATACAACCTTAATTTTAAGTTCTCGTTTAAAATATATATTATACATTGTTTTCTTTCCTTCTGAAACAAAGGATACATTTTAACATAACCTAAAATCAGCTGTACACCATGTCATTCTAAGAAATAAAGAAGAAAATGTTAATTCCCATTCAGAACTTTGCTGACAACCCTAATTTCTCAAAAGCAAGCTGTTCTGCTGACAGGCATTTCATAGACTTGTGGCAAGATCTCTAAATCTATTAAATGAGAAGTGTACAACTGCTAGGGAATTGCAAGCTCTAGAAGTATTTTCTTCCCTCAGCTTAGACAACTGAACTTTATAAAGATTTCTGGCTCATGGGCCATAATAAACTCATACAAAGTCCCCTAACATTTTAATTGATTTTTAAAATTTTAGTTCATAACATCTGAAAAAAAACCACCCCAAGCATGTAACTTATCAAGCATATCTATGTTTCTTATAACTCATGCAAGACTTATGAATTAAACACAGTGAAGTTTTTAGATTTTTATTTTTGACCCACATCTCTAGATAATCATCAGACCCTCCAGAATACAACTTTGACCTTGATTTCTGATGCTTCTAAGCAGCACATTTGCTTGATTCCCTTCACAATTTCCTGTCAAAAGGAAATAAAAAAACCCAAGCAAGATTCCCTGGCTATGACCCGTGTGTGTAAATTGCTGAACTGAGCACTTTTTTCCTAAAGAGTCTGGGGCTTCAGGCATAATAATTAACTTAGTGACACTGAAAATCCTAACACCATCCGCATCACTGCAGCTCCCAGGCAGCGCCTGTACGACAGGTGCCCTCCTTTATACCCTGCTTTTACTGGTCCTTCCCTGTCTGCAAAGCATCCTCACCTCATGAATCATTATTATCACAGAGTCACCTAAGTCGGATTCAGATCCCTAAAATAGATGTAAATACAGTCACTTCACCATTATCCTTGGGCATTTTATCAAAGTTGTGGATTAACCAGTACACTGAGCTGGCTTTAGAAAGAGTGACCTTGAGTTCAGTGCCTGAAGCACAGCACTGCTTGGCAATGCCATGTCCAGGCCAGCTCTGATTTTTAAAAATCAAAGCGTGCAGGAACTTCTACCAACGTTTTCCATGGAATCAGCTCAAACTCAGCCAGGCCTCTTAGCTCTGGCTCAGACAGATCTGTAAAAATTGCTGAGGAATGATGCAGGAGGTCATGCACATTGCTGCCTGGTACTCCAGCTCTATTAACAGACACAAAGCCACGCTGCAGAACCCAGCAATCAAAGAAGAAAATCAAGTTCTGTCTACTAGGCATTATATTTGCATATAGTGGATAGCTGGCCCTCCTCCAAATCTAAACTGGCTGAGCCTTAAGCTAAGCACACAGAAACACGAGGGCAAGTGAAGATTAAAGAGGAGGTGGAAAAGGCAAAAAGAAAATGAAGGCCAGAGGGACAGGTGTGGAATGAAGGTCAGATGAAGCTTTTCTTTATTATTCCTAAGGGCTATGGAAGGCTTTTCTCTTTTGAAAAGGTGAGTGATATTACAATGTATGCATGGGATCAAGTACTACTAGTGGCAGATCCATTTTCACTCTATGTATTACACTGTTGGAGTAGTAAAGAAGCATGACTGAGCTCCTGATAAATTTTGGCTGCTTAACATATATATAAATAATATATTAACAGAGAGTCAGAATATTCTCTATAATAAGCAAATAGAAAGTGATGGGTGGTCTTGATGGATGACCAGGGTCTCAACTTCCAACTGCTGGGCAAAAAACATACACAGAACATGCACCAGCAGTGCTTTCTGCCTAGGTCTTGGAGAAGAGATAACCACAGCACAGTGAGCTCTGCAGCCAGTGTTACCTTCTTCCCCCTACTGAAAGCCTCAGTGGAGTGCTTAAAGACTCACTGGAATGCACAGAAGGGAATGACAGATACAGAAAAGTGACTGGTACACCGATCAACAACCCCTCTGATTTAAGCTCGAGAGGACTGCACTCCAGGTGCCTCTGCAGCATCAGTGTGAGAAACTGGGTGTACCAACTGCAAGTACTAAAGAACCCTTTTTTGTTTTAACGTGTTTCCCTTAATATAGTTGAAAATAAGCAGAGCAATGCTGCCCAAGAAATAGAAGATAAGTGCAGGCTTTGCTCCCATCCCCTATAAAATGTCAAGGGTGTAGAGTAAGTACACTGATCAGCAGGAGTATAAAGCCAAAGACAAGCAAGATACAGGACACGAGTTGATACTAACGTTAAGTAACTGGCAATTCATGAAGTATATTACTGAGTAACTGAGCTTCAGTCCTCATAGAAAACGCCGGCTCCAGCTCCGTGTCACACTGCCTACTGGAGCATACTCCCGCTTCTCTGTAGGTGAACCATGTGCTACTGCATCCTTGTGACTACAGTCTAAAGGCTCAAATTCAACACCCTTGAAAGCTGCAATGCTGGTATTGACAAAAAACCACCCTACAAATCAACCCTCAAAAAAACCCAAACAACCCAAACCAAACAAGCAAACTGCCCCCCCCCCACCCCCAGTCTTCTAGGAGCTTGGTCCTGACAGAACCCTATCCCTTGGATATAACAAAGGACCCAGGTTCCTTCTGCTTGCTGGCTGGTCAAATGCATGTCAGAGATCTTATCGCACTTGTTGAAAAGAACAGATGACCCATACCTGGACACAGGAAGTATCTTTCCCTTGTATGAAAACTGGTTGTGAAGCCAAGGGGCGTATACAGCAAATTGCTATTTTTGGAAAGAAGTTGGCAGGTTTCCCTTCACGCTTATACCCAAGTGTACTTTGCACTTTTGTGTGAACACAACTGCCTGTTCATATGGTCTGGACCCGCCAAGAGAATGCAAACACCTTCAAATATCATGTCCTCAGCTATTTACAGAGAGAATGTAGACATGTCAACCTTCACCTGGCAGCTAGTGGGAAAGAAGGCAGGCCATGGGGCTCTTTAATCTTCTCTTAATTTGCAATTTACTGCAGTTCTACCTCTCTTAACATTATGGCCTGAAGAGCCCTACACAGTATTTCCTTGAAGCAGATTTCAACCTAGCAATGAAAGATGAGGATCCTAAGAAAATATTTTATTTTCCAAGGTCTCTTCTTGTACCCCAAGTTCTTTCTTAGATTATTTAACAGAGGTTTTTATTGAAAGTATTTTATTATGCATTTTTTCTCCTTCTACTGCAAACACAATTAAAAAGCCATACTTTTTGAACCTCTGTCCTGTGGTAACAAGAAGATATTCTAATACTGTCAGTAGCTGAAGTACTAGAAAACTGGAAAGCTCAAAGCATAGAACTTACTTACATGGAACAGAACCCTGCAAATAAGTGGTCTAACAGGTGCCTGCCTGACATGCAGGATTAACATGCAGCTCAAACCACCACACAGTGTTCTGCTGCCAAAGGCATCTTCACAGCCTACATGCAGAAATGTCCTTCAAAGAGGCCAGTGCAAATTTACTCTGACAACTTTTTTGTTACTACTGAGGACATGATCAGAGTTTTTGTTAATATTAGGATGGGGATTAGCAGTTCAGTTGATTTCCAAGTTTGCAGAGCTAGATTAACATAAATCATATGCATAAATATCAATCACAGAGGTTTACTCTCCCTCAGATGAAAAAATGAGGTTGAAGATGGATGGAATTTCTTAAACCTAAAAGACCTAATCAGAAGCAAGTAGATAAAAGGAGCAAACAGGAAAACTTCTAAATAATTTCTCTGTCACTTCGGGATCTGCAACAGACATCCATAGTCCACGTAATCTTTTCCCACCAATACCAGAAGATTTCCACTGTAGTTACATCCATAGACACAACTGGGCTTTTTCCTGCTCTAGCTAGACCCTCTGGACCTACTGGTATGCACCACGTTGGTACTGGTCTACTTACACGCCTCCTTGCTCGTGGCGCTGGCTCGGGTGTGTTAGGAGAAGTGGACTCGTTCGGTGTTTCTGAGGTTGAGCTAAGAGATGAGTTACTGCTTGAAAGTTCTTTGTTCTGTCTTTTAGTTCCAAATGGCAAGAGAAAGGCCACAAAATCTGAAACATCTTTTTGCTCTTCTCTTTGAGAGTCTTGCTTGAGCTTGTAGGCCCGGTCATTAGCAATCACTTGGGACAAGGGCATTCCAAAAGCCTGGGGAATAAATTCTGCAAGAATAACCAAAAAATGAATATTTACTGAGCATCTGACATTTATTTAGTGCAAAGAGAATCAAGTATTAAGCTGTTACACAGAAAAACAATCTGAAGTCCTTTTAAATATATAATAATGCCAATGAGGTACTGGACTGCATAATAATAACAACAACACTCAAACAATGAAATAATAGTGGAGATGTGCCAGGTAATTGTCCTCCATGGTATCTGAGTCCTGTTTCCAGTTGGATCGTGCAAGATATGCCACACAGCATCTTGGAAACTCAGTCTGGAACAGATCTAATTAAGATCTCAACTTCCACTGAAAGCAACTGCAAGTAAGACACCTTTGGCTACATCTAGATGTTGCAGAGGGCCATCACAGGCTCTGGTAACCTAATTCTGGGACTGGGGAGCCTGGCTGGACCGGTGCCACAGACCTCTCATGTTTCAGACCCCTTCACCAGGTTTCTTTCTCACAAATGCTGCAGAGTCAAAGGGTGTGGGAACCTGCATGGGTCTCATTACAGATCAGGAGGGTATGAACCTACATGCACAGGGAGCTTTTAAGTGCATCCACTACCCAAGACTGAGCCTTCAAGGATATGGTGTTAATTACATACAGGAACTATACTGCTTTAACATATTGTTAAGATTAAATTAGTTTAACAGTTGTATATCAATATAAAGGTCCTTTTTAACAGTACAAAAATATATATGGACATACAGAAATGCCAAGAGAGTACAGGTTTCTCTCAATTAACAAAAAGAATATAATTCCATCCCACATCAATGTAACTGTGATGTACAAAACCAGCATATACTCCAGGTCTCACGGTAAAAGGCTCAAATGTTTAACAGAACAGAAAAATGCTCTACAGTGAATCTGCCAACAGCAGCTAACACTGACATTCTCATCACTAAGTTTCACATCTAGACCTTTCTGAGATTAGTAGAACCAAAGCCATCGGGCCAGACTGCCAACCAGATCTGTTTTATGCTCAAATGGAGTGAAACCAACCAGCTATTGACTGATGAAAATGGGTGCAGCTTCTACTAGGTTACAGCTTCATACCTGCCTGTATCAGGAATAAAAAAAAGCACCAGAGATTAAAAGCAACATATTTTAAGTATGAAAAAAGCAAAAAAAAAATCCTTACATATTTATCCTTTCTTTTGCTATAATCATCTAAATGATTAAAGGCCAAAGTTCCTCCTGGGGCTTAAAGTCTGTCTGTATCTTTGATGATACTTTGGAATTTTATCTAGGCTTACCTTATCATTATGATTAAAGTAAAGTATTGAAGAGCTTATTTTATAAATCCTGAATGAGGATACTACAAGCCAATCATACTAAAGAGACAAGGGCCCATTGTTCAGTTTGCTGAGAAACATTACTGCTCTTTAGAAGTGTGAAATGTTAAGACGTGAACTTTACTTTAGTGGTCAGACAAAACTAAATCAGGAAGCAGAGGCTCACGTATCAGCCTCACAGATCAAGCAAGTCTGGAGGTGAACCTGGGAGTATAATGACATCTGAAAAAATCTGCATTTAATATAGGACAAGAAAGAACATCATCACATGTGTATCAAGCAATGTGGGGATTGACAGCTCCAGGAGCCCAGAGTTAGACCCTCTCCTGTACCCAGCAGAGCGTGCCTATAAAAATTATAAGAACATCAGTTTTGGGGGTTTTATTTTTACTCTTCTAAATTGTCTTCCCAGTGAACATTTAAGGCCACAAACCTGAAATGCACCATATGCAAGGTCTCCCCTTCTGCCTGTCTAACAGCATACTTGGCTATACCTCCAGCTTCCCTATTTATATGTCCTTCCACAACACCTCCTTAGAAAAGCCACTGAGCCAAGTGATATTCTGAACATGAAATATTTCTCTGGTTTTGGCTCACAGCCCCTTGTGTTTCAGGCTGTGATGGGACAGCAGTATGTAGCCCAGTGATACACAACAGCACGCTGAGGCCACTGATCCTACAGCACTAGCATCAACTGGGACAAGATCAGCATGAGATGAGATCTCAGCATTGCTTCAATAAAGGAAATTTATTAAAATGACCCCATCCCTAACTTCATTATGTACAGCCTGGGATTTTGAGGTAGGTGTTGCTCCTCCTTGAAAATTCTCAGGTGTGGTATACTAGGTTTTTAACTGCTCTTGCCTACCATGCCTGTGGAGCAGTGAAAGGACACTGAGCTCCAAGCTGCTTTGCTGTAGGCCTCCTTCTCAGAGGACATGAACCACTTCCCTGATTTCTCAATGTCTGGCAGAGATGGGGGACTGGATGAAAACCAACTGGCTGACTTTCACACTAAATACAGATGGAAGTGATGCTGGCTGGCAGTGGTAATTACGTTAAAGAATTGGCAAAACCAGTAGGTTTTTGCTCATTTGTTGAAATTAAGAGAATCAGTTGCACCCTCCACAGTCTGGCTACAGCCTCAAGCTCCTACCAAAATGTGTGTCTGTGTATGTGCAGCATGTGTTTGGGAGGGGAGGTGAGGGGTGGTGAGCATGTTTTGCCCACCACTCTTCAGAATTACTGGATCCCAACAATTTCCTTGTTGGACAGGTAACCTCATGTCCATTAGAAGGAATGCCAGCCCTTTTGGCATTACAGATACATTAAAGAGGAGCTGTCATTGTGTAAAGTATTTAATGATCGATTGATGGGGGAGAAAGGGCACTGGCTCAGATGTGTAAGTTAGAGGCTGTGGTCTCACAGTGAAGTACCAACTACCTATTTACTGCTGTAGGGTGGGGATCCCTACATTTGGAGGTGTTTCCTTGTATGAAGAGCCAGGGCTCCAACTTTGCTCTGTTGTGTGTACACTAAATTTAGAGTGCCAAAACTGCTAAGTTAGTTACTCTCTGTAAAACCAACAAAACTTTGATCACTTACTCAATCCTCAGAGTGGGTTGCTTAAAAAAAGCATTTTGCAGAAAGCACCACGTAAAAATGTGAAACAACCTGGCAGACTCAGCAACCAGTGTGGAAATGCAGATTCATATCCTCAGCCTGAAGAGCAGCATAGAAGGACTTTGGATCCACTCTGGGCCGTAGCATTTACCGGCACAGAGAACAATTTGCTCTTTCAGAGAAGTGAACAATTTCTTTTAGCAGAAAGTCTATATTGGAGTTGAGGAAAGTTTCATAAGAAAAATGTGATCGGAATCAGTATGTTCTGAAGAAAACGGAAAATAAGCTTTTTCTAATAAAAAGTAGCATGTCACAGAAAAACTCCCAGCCAGATCAAGTAAGATTTTCAGTGACCAGAAATCCTTTTCTTTGCTAATCAAATGATGATGTCCAGGATGCTGACCATACAGTAAGCTTACTTGGCCTCATGCAACCTTGTCCAAGTAGAGATTTGAAGACTTCTCTAGCGTTTCAGCTAGTGAAAGTTGTTGTTTCCATCCCACAAACTATAGCAGTCTATTAAGAACCAATGAGGTCTATATTCTAGACCCTAATGAGGCTTTCAATGCTAATAAAGTGAGCAGCATTCATATAGCAACCTTGCATAGTCTCCTTAACACTCTGAGATTTTTTTCTTAAGTACTGGTTTCAAGCTGCTAAAACCTTGCGATCAACATCTACTCAAGTTCTTGTACTACCTCTATTTAAATGATGGGAATAGAGTGGGAGACAGCTCCAAGAATAATATGCTTTAAAAGGGATATTTAAATGGTGAGGGGTCTTCAAGTCAATCTCCCCAGAATAGTCAGCCTGGGTAACTCTGTTTTGCTAACAAATTAACAACTTTGAATCTCTAGAGAGTGACAGAGGAAAGAAAACATGGAACATAGAAACCTTGATCCCTAATGGGAACAGTGAAACTCCTTCCATCTGAAGGTTTGTTAAAATCCTGTTTATACAAATCTAACATCACTATTTATTTAGATGGACCAGTTGTTTGACCTGTCTTTCCATTGGGAGAGTTTCAACAATCAGCTCTACTTTTGAAGGCCAACAAAGATGCTAAAGCAGAAACTGAATGCACTTTAAATGAGATTCATACCGTAATTCTGCAATAAGACAGTATTCTCACAGCATCAGCTCAGTGGCCAAAACTACCTTCTCCAGCTAGTCAGAGCTCACTGATCTTCAAGAACTGAGGTAAGGCCTTCCCAATTACTTGGGCTTTTTCTGTGGGCAGGTATTTGGGGGGATTTTTTGCATCTTTTTTAATTATGAGATTCTTCAGTCCTTTAGTTGACTTCAGTACAAAATATGAAACCGTTTTACTTTAAAAAAAAGCCCTCTAGATGCCTAGAGACCATGAGAAACATTTCTGAAGTTTTTTAAAAAGCACAGGGAGGTGCTGGAAAGGCTTGAAAAACCCCTCAGATTTCAGATAAACTATAATAAAAAAAAGAAGCTTCATCTATTCAGCTCTTTCCTCTGGCTGTACAAAGGCACACTGACATCACGCTACGCTGAGTTACTGAAGAACAAACGCAAACATTAAAGAATGCCTCTAAATTTACTGAGCATGGCCAGAAAGTAAACATGGGAGACATTTTTGAGAACTGTGAAGTAAAGAAAAAAATCGAACAACCAGTGCTGGATCTGCATACGCCATAGAGTCACCAGCAAGGCCTTTTCTCAGGAACTCCAGCACAGAGAGCAGTTCCGCTAAGGCCCCGTGGATGAACCTGTCAAGCATTTACATTCCATGCAGAAACACCAGCAAAAGGGATGATCCTCAGTTACTCGACAAATCATGGAACAACTGATTATTATTTCTGAGCAGGTCTCTTGGATCACCTGCAGGGTTTACTGGAACCAAGACAAAAATGGAGCCGGTTTGCCAATAAAATCTTCTAGGAGAAATCCTTTCTGGGAGGTATCTCTCTCTGGAATGCTTATGTGTACTTTCCAAGTAAGTATGCTTATGCTGACCCCCGTACCGCTAGCAGGAGACGGACGAAAGGCTCTACTTCTGCTGCTGTCAAAATTAGCACTGAATTTCTACGGGAACAGTCCCCAGCTGCCAGCACGCAGAGCATCCTGAGAATGTCTTATTCCAAGCAGCACTTACATTTTACTGCTCCTCCAGCCCGAGTACTGTTTGTCAGCTGTTAAAACAAATGTTTGGAGACATATGTAGACTGCATGATTGAGAGTCATGATGGCCATTAATAACAAAGAGGCAGGGTAGAGAAAAGCAAAGACACTGAGTGATGGAAGCTGAAAAATCTTGCTTAAATATCCGGGTGGAATGCTGCTCTCCTGTTTCGTCTGTTTACATCCGGCAAGTTTTGCTATATCCTGCTCTGGTGAGTCTCTCAGAGATGTAAAAACAATTGAAAAAACACTTGTTTTAAAATTTTTGCCCTTTTAATGAGATGATGAAAGATGTGCCTGTCAAAAAGGACAAAATTAAGGTATGAATGTCATTTAAAGTGCATTCAGTTCTGCTTTAGAATCTTCATTGGCCTTCAAAAGTAGAGCTGATCATCGAAACTCTCCCAATGGAAAGACAGGTCCATCTAGGGTTGGACCCGATGATCTCTCAAGGTCCCTTCCAACCTATGATTCTATGATTCCTATGATTCTGTGACTGGTCCACCTAAATAAATAGTGATGTTAGATGTGTATAAACTCCACAGATTGGATTGCGTCCTAAAATACAAGTGATTAAATCTCTAAATGGTCCTAGAAGAAGTACCATATCCTTTTTGTTATGTTTGTAGTCTTGGATGCAAATAAGAGAGAAGTTGTACCTCCCCAGACAGAACAGCTCCCAAAGCCTACACCCTAGGGTGGTTCAGGACACATCAGTGTGCACAGAGAAGGACTGTTAGGCAAGACTAAGGACACAAGTCCTCCCTGCTAGTTCTTGGGAACTGAGCACACCCAAAAACATAACGCTGACCACAGGCACTACAAAGTGTGCAATGCTCACACCTCATGTGCCCTGCAGCAGGGTCTCCATCATGCGTCCCTGGTAAATCAGCACCATGGCCTTTATCCCACCTCTGTGTCTTCCTGTGCCAGGCACATCTCTGTGTCTTCCTGTGCCAGGCACATCTCTGTGATCTTTGGCTGCAACCCACACACAAGATCACACAGTGCTGCATGATCATCAGGATTTACCTTCAGAAGCCTATCCATTCAAAAGAAGATCCTTTTATTTCAGGTGGCACGTATTCCAGGCGAGATCTAACAACATGGTATCCTCCGCTGTTACTTGTCCTGGTAATGTGGTGTCTCCCAGGTTTGGGATCAAAATTACGTATTCTTCAAACTGAAACTCTGCTTATAAATGTGAAGCTGAAGGGGCGGAGATGCTGTTTGTATTAAGACATAATGCAACTAGCTGTATAAAGTGCTCTGGAAATCAATTTTCCCTGCTTCCCCTCACACCTCCTGCAGCCTGGTCTCACCATTTCCTTCTCACAGTGGTGCAGTTCAACTATAATCACCAAAAAAAATAATCCCATGAAACCCCCAAAAGAAACAGAAGGAAGGGATACCTTATAAGCGTAAGGACTAGGGTCCTGCTTGAGTGGAGGAGTGCTCCCAGCCTTTTGTGTGAGCACACCCACGTCCACAGTGCAGTGTTTATTTTGGACCGGTTGCCCAGGAATGGAAGATATTCTCTTTATAAAATAAATGACAGAAATGCTTGCTTAAAAACCACCATGGAATGGACCAGGATAATGCTCCCAGCTCACTGTGCCACAAGTGCCCAGTGAGGTTAACTCTGACTTTGGGTGACATGGAGACCACTGTGCAAGGAAGCTGATGGGGCCTGTCTGCAATACGAGCATGGTGGTCTCATCCTTGCAGAGACCAGCAGCATGAGGACAACATAAGGCATTACATTTTTTTCCAGAGTCATGTCACCTGAAAGCTCACTGACACTGTCCCTCCTAACTCCTGAGGCTGGCACAGACACGTGTCCCAGCAGAAGCAGAGAAGCAGGTGATGCTGGTGCTGCCACTTCCTACAGAAAACAGTTGCTTTTCATCAACTGTTTCGGTCCATCAGGCTGCACGGCATAATCCAGCAGGTTGAGGGAGATTACCTTTCCCCCATTATTTGCCCTGGTGAGGCCACATCTGTAGGACTGTGCCCAGTTCTGGGCTCCCCAGTTCAAGAAGGACAGGGAATTCATCTTGAAGATTCAAGCAGAGGGTTACAAGAATGATAAGGGGTCTGGAGTATCTCTCTTGTGAGGAAAGGTTGGGTCTGTTTAGACTGGAGAGGAGAAGTCTGAGAGTGGATCTCATCAACACTTACAAATACTTAAAGTGTGGCTGTCAAGTGAATAGAAGCAGACTCTTCTCAGTGGTGTGCACTGCAGAACAAGGGGCAACAGGCACAAACTGGAACATAGGAAGATCCATACCAATACAAGGAAAAACAGTGACAGAGCACTGGGACAGACTGCCCGGAGAGGTTGTGGAGTCTCCTCTGATGAGATTCAAAACCTGCCTGGATGTGATCCTATGCAACCTACTCTAGGTGATCCTGCTTTATCAGGGGGCTAGATGGTCTCCGGAGGTCCCTTCCAACCCCTACTGGTCTGTGAATCTGTGATTAAGAGTTCAGCAAATATTTGTGGGGCAGATGATCTTTAATAACACAGTGGGGCAGTGAAGAGCACAGCCAGAAACAGCCACAGAGAGAAATCCTGAGAAGTGGAGTGCCATATGCTGCGGTTTGGGCTATTTTTTGCCTAAAGCTGGCAACAAATAAGAGTCAACATGGCGCTCTCTTCACTCTGCTGACACAAGCTGGTTGGTAACCTGACTCCTCCTAATTTCCTGGCCCTCTGTACTCTTACTGACCAACCCAACGCCCCTGTCAACATAGATGTTGCAAGGGAAGATTCTGTTGTTTGAGTAGTGCTGGGCTATTCTCCCCTCAGGGGGTGCTCCTATAATTTTTTATACATGGAGAGTGCATGTAAGACATCTCCATAAATCAGCATAAGGCAATGGCAGATGGATAGAAAGAGGATAAAAGCAGAGGGGTACATATTTGAAATGCCTTAAGTTAAAAGAAAAGTGTGTGTGGGGAATTAAGAGAATCAGCATAATGATTTTTAAAAATGCTTGGGTATACTTAACCAGAAAATATGAGCAATGCTGAAAAACAGGAAGTAGATAAATATATACAAGGATGAGTAAGTACAAAGTGCTGACCTTCACTGTGGGCAACTACTGAGCACTAAACAGCAAAGTGCACTCAGAAAATCCATCCAAATGAAACCAGAAAGCATACCCCCAAAACTACTAACAGAATGGAGTAGAAATGCTATCATGCATGGTAGAAGCACACGCACACACACACACAAATAATCCCCAAACAGAAATATCAGAGCAGAAAATAATATTCTCTGTAAGTGCTCAACTAGTACAGTTGTGTAATTATCAAAGGTCAGCTGAAATAAAACAAGGCTACAATAAAATCGCAAAAGACTACAAACCAATTCAAGAAAAAATATTGTTTGAAAGATCTTTGGCAGCAGAGAATTCAGAGGAATAAAGAGCAATTCTGGGATAAGCATTTATACACATCCCCAAAGGAAGCGATCACTTCTCAAGGCACAGCACCAAAGAGGCACTGGAGGAGTTGTGAAAGTGCAGCTGCACAGATTGACCAGGTTTGGGTGACACAACAAGATGATGTTTTTGGTAAATTATCAAATCAATTTATTGTTGCTAAAACCTGCTACTGCGATGAAAAATCTGAGAATGAAATGATAAAATGTATTTAAACTTTCCAAAGAGCTTCTACACAGAAACATTCAAAGGAGACTACAGGAAGTCATACTGTCCATATGGGGGGAAAGATAAAAGCTCTCAGTGGATCAAAAATTTGTGAGAGACAGATCATTGAAAGAGAAAAGAAAAAGGAGGCAGTAAGTGGTTAGCCACTTCTGATGTAGAAGAGCACCACACAGTCTGCTACATAGATCAATATCTAGCAAATGCACTGAAAACTGGGGAAGGTTTTGCACAGAAATATGTTGCTTTGCATTTTTAACTGCATGAACTATGGGAAAAAAACAAGGCAACTAAGCAGCATATTGACTGATTAATTACACTGCAGCCAAATGTAATGCATTGACAGGAGTCGTACAGGATCTTTCCCCTAAGGTGGCTATAAAATCACTGAACGTCTTCCTCAAAGACTCATTCTGCATGTAAGCTCATTCCTACAGCAAGTGATTCTCGTAACAAACGGAAGATTTGTTACTCACAACCCAACAGGGGTGGCAACTGCATTTAGCTAAATAAATGTGTCAGAGGACTTTCAGTTTTAGAAAGCTTAATGCAAATATATTCCACAGCCGTTTATAAAGCAAGAAAAAAATAATTGCATATATGAAGTCACCAAACGGACAGACTAAGAAGGGAAAGCATTTTCTTCCTGAAAAATATTTGAAGTAACTTTGAAATGAGAATGTTCTTTTTTTTCAGTAGAATTTCAAGGTTCTATCAAACTAGATCTGGAACAATCACGTCAGAGTAATCAAACCACTTGTTACGGTTTGTGTGTTTGAGAAACTGGGGTGTTAATAACACTAAGTTTTACTACTACTCTTTCAGAACTTCTTTTCCAGAAAGGCACACAAAATTGGATGCACAATTACCTTCATGCAGAAAAATGCAATTTCTGAGACACTTTGCAGGTCTCAATGTCCAGGCTTAGCTCAAATGGCTGCAAATCACAGGTCAAGTTCAGTGGATTAGGACCCAGCCTATAAAGCCGATTAGTGTCCAAATAAAAGAGTCCAACCTTATCTGTAAATCCATGTCACATGGAGTCTATTAAAACCCTACTGATCAGAAGCACTAAGTATTTATATATTTTAAACAATGGTTATTTTCCTAAGGTTAATAAAAGAAAAGCAAACCAACTGACTACTTCGGGCAGGGCAGGCAAACTTTGCAAACTGAATGAGGAGAGTGCAAAAGCAGGTAAACAACTGGATCATGTTATCCAGACCACACTCTGCACTGGATGGTGAAAATGGGGAGAAAGAATCTTCAATAAAAGATGCAGTCCTCTTTTCTCCCAGGAAATAGGCTTTCGGTTGAAGAGATCTGGGTTATACAAGTGACAAACAGACAAGGATAAGACATATTTTTCAAACTAGAAATAAATACCTGGGCAGTACATCACCTCTGTACCATTCTTTCACTCCAGAAGTATACATTTAAGACTGAATAAACTTCATATGCAAAACTAAGACCCCATCAATAAATAAGTACTCATTTTATTTTACCTTTGTCTCTGTTCTTCTCCTTTCCTAATGAGTCCAGTTTCTTTCTTAACGATTTCTTCCTCTTTTGCCCATCTGTGAGAGGAAAAAAGAACAGAAAAAAAGGAAGTGAAGAGAAAGAATGCTGAACACACCACTGCACAGGCTGGAGGCACATGGAGTAAGATGGCCACGGGACTTGGAGTCAGGAAGGGTGTGGGGTGTGTTTCATAAAGGTTAGGGACTGTCCCAGTCCTGCAGCCCTAAGGAGTGCTGCTTTGCTCACACAAAGTCCAAGGTTGTACTGGATGATCAAAAAAACACCATCTGCTGTTGGGCACATCTACACGTACGTGGTCACACGGCCCAGGTGACAGAATGGAAAGGTAACTGAAAGACGTAACAACTGAGATTTGTTCCTGGGTGCTTTAGATAGCAAGGTACCACAACCCTGAAGGTACTGGTTAGCTCCCACCGATGGTCACAAGACTGTGATTCAGCTGCCGAGCTGAAGGTTGTCTTTGGAGAGGGAGGATTGCTAACCTCCAAGATAAATTCTGCACACCAGTCACACCAGCTGGGTTACAGCTGACCACCTTCACATGACCCATCTGATCTGAACTCACACAGGGAGCTGCAATTTGGTACAGCACGTCCAGATTGGTTCAGATGGATTACAGTCTCAGAGAAATTATTGTTCTGACACCCTACATATCATCCAAGTTTTCACTAGGGTATTAGGGACCAAAGGTTTTAAGCAACAGCATAGGCAGGTTCATTCTTGAAACAATTATATCAAAAGCTTGGCTATCATTATTTCCTTCAGCAGCATCTTTTATAGTGAAAAGTCAATAAAAATACATTCTATTTATTAGGTTTCAACAAATACCAGGGATTAAGACACGGGCCTGCTTTAACTTGCATCTTTTGACTTAAATTCCAAAGCAATATAAAGGGTCTGACATATGGCCTATTACTAACACTAACGTAGGCACCACTTTAGCTAAAGGTTACTGAACATGTACCTCTGCCTTCCTGCTTTTGTAATATGGCAAAAACTCAAAAAGGAACACACTGCATCTGTTTTTCGTTCTTGGGGTAAAAAGGTCACCAAGTAATTTGCCTTAACGTGTTTTTCTAGTTATGTAAGCCAGTGTCTTAAGTGGTCTTTTACAGTAGGGAACATACCGCAGAGGAGCAAAGTGGATCTTCTATTAACTCTCATCTTTGCAACTAGAGGTCACAAGAGAACACAAACTGTTTCCCCATAGTTTTCCATTAACTCCTATTGAAAGCCATATCCAGAACATTATTCAACAGACAGCTGAACAAACTTTGACTTTTTCATAGCCAGGTAGTCCCTTTTTACTTCAAAATGAACATTCTTTTTACCTTATCTAACTGTGGCTTGATCGACTCCACTTGCACAATGGAGATCTGTGACAAGTGGTGTCCCTCAGGGGCCTATAGTGGGACAGGTTCTATTTAATATTTTCACCAGTGACATTGACAGTGAAGTTGAGTGCACCCTCAGCAAGTTTGCAGATGATACAAAGCTGAGTGGTGCAGTTGATATGCCAGAAGGACAGGATGTCATCCAGAGGGACTTGGACAAGCTAGAGAAGCGGCCTATGTGAACCTCATGAGATCCAACAAGGACAAGTGCAAAGTTTTGCACCTGGGTCAGGACAATCCTCATCGTCAATACAGGCTGAGAGATGATGTGATAGAGAGCAGCCCTGCAGAGAAAGACTTGGGGGTGCTGGTGGATGAGGAGCTCAACATGAGCCAACAATGTGTGCTCGCAGCCCAGAAGGCCAATCCTATCCGGGGCTGCATCAAAAGGAGTGTGGCCAGCAGGTCAAGGGAGGTGATTCTGCCTCTCTACTCCACTCTTGTGAGACCCCACCTGGAGTACTGTGTCCAGTTCTGCAGTCTCCAACATAAGAAGGACAGGGAACTGTTGTAACGGGTCCAGAGGAGGGTCACGAAGATGACTGGAGGGCCAGAGTACCTCTCCTATGAAGACAGGCTGAGAGAGATGAGCTTGTTCAGCCTGGAGAAGAGAAGACTCTGGGGAGATCTTATAGCAGCCTTCCAGTACATGAAGGGGCCTACAGGAAAGTTGGGAAGGGACTTTTTAGAAGGGCATGTAGTGAGAGGACAAGGAGGAATGGTTTTAAATTGGAAGGGGGTAGATTTAGATTGGATATCAGGAAGAAATTCTTCACTGCAAGGGTGGTGAGGCGCTGGCACAGGTTCCTGAGGGAAGTGGTGGATGCCTCTCACCTGGCCGTGTTCAGGGCCAGGTTGGATGGGGCCTTGAGCAGCCTGGTCTAGTTTGAGGTGTCCCTGCCCATGTCAGGGGGGTTGGAACTTGATGATCTTTAAGGTCCCTTCCAGCCCTAACCATTCTATGATTCTATGATTGCTCCCAGCTCTCACTTAACTGTGATACTCAGTTCCTCTCTCTTGAGGCAGATTGTCATTTGCTGGTTATGTTAATTCCCCTTTTTCCACACCTGCTCCAGTGAAGATTCATCTCTCTGAAATAAGGCTGACCAGAATGGATAAGGTATTCTGTATAAGAGTTCAGCAATATAATGGTGGTAATTAATTGCCTGATACAGCCTATGATTAGATTTTCCTTTTTTGTAGCCACATGACAAGTTCGTAACTCAAAGTCATACTTTGATTGATTAATATGCCCAGACTGTTCACACCTTCTGACATTTCTAGTTGATAAGCCTGAGGTTACAACAGAAATTCTTCCTTCATCTCTTGACAATATGAATAGTTGGCAGCCTACTTACATACACCTAACAGTACTGCTTGTTTCTATAGGGCTCCCTACTACCACTGTGCTCTGGTTTTATAGATACAAAATTGTTTTCCAAGTATTCTTCAGGAGAAAGACAAATTACTGCTTTACAGTAGCTTTTTGATAAATGACTTCTGTTTCTTTGGAGTCTTAGAGCCTTATTCTCCAAAGACCCATTTATTGTTATTCTGACACTCTACAGAAGGCTACCGAGATGCAAGAATGAGAACAAAAGTCGAAACTGAATGTATAGTGCTTTGCTATTATAATTCCACATCTGTAACCTCTGGAGTGTTTAAGCACTGCATAGTCAAATGCAACAGAAATAAAGGAAAAAAAACATATGTTACTCAATACTGAATGCAGGTACAAATGGCACTCTCATCCACATGGAAAACAGGTTAACAACTTCTACGGCCAAACTATCAGCGCTTTCTCATGAACCTTGTTCTTAACGGGTGATTCTTTCAACTCCAACAGTGAAGTGATTCCTCATAAATGACAGGCTGAGCCAACATCCGTGCCTTTGTCTCTGCTAACCTTGGATTTTGGTTACATGTGATGCTCAGGCCCAGAGGAATGTGAGAAGCAGGAAGCAGTTGTGGAGATGGACAAACCAGAAAATACAGAGAAGAGTCTGCTCTGTGCACTCCAGAGAAAAGAAGGAGCGATAATAGACACTTACCTTGGGTAAATGGGTGCAGCTCGACTGAAGGCAGTGGGGCTGCGACCATTTGCATTCACAGTTTACCCCATGGCAGGAGAAAGAGTAGCATATGAAAATAAAAGCAAGGAATCTCAGTGAAAAGCTAAAGTGAAGGAGAGCTGCCAAAAGGTCAGTTCCAGTTCTCCTCCTCACCCAGCAAAAGATATGAGTAATTACAATCTATGCTCTGAGAAAAGAAGTATGTTTTGAAATGATTGTTGATTTAGGCTACATCAGGCATGAGCACTGCTAAAATATTACAGAATCACAAGGTTGGAAAAGACCTTTGAAAATCATCAAGTCCAACCATTCCCATCCTAAGCTAAACCATATCCTTAAGTACCTCATCTACCCTTTTTTTAAACACATCCAGGGAAGGCGACTCAACCACTCAACTAACAACCTTAGTGTGCTTAAGGATGCATGCAAGTCTAGCAGTTTTACATCTTAAATCAACCCAATTCATCGTAATAGTGCTTACTGCTTATTAACTGCAGTGTGTTTTGAGAATACAATTAATATCCAAACCATTCTAGGGAATGGGGCCAAGCGTCATTACCTGTGCTTAATGCCTACTGCACATTTTAAAATCAATTAGTAAATATTTACCCAAAATAGTATTAACCAGCCCAAAGTGCTATTCCCTATGACCTGCTATTCTCATTCGTGGATTGGAACCGTTTAAGCTACAAAACGATATATGCTGTTGGGCTCTATCCAGCCTCGTGTGAACATAATTATCACTTAATGTCTTCTTTCTATAGACTACACCACTCCTCCAACTGATTCGATCCAAGAATATCAGCAAGACAAGAGTAAGTCCTCAGAAGACAACAACTGTCAAAGTGAAGGAAGCTGCATTGTTTTTCCTTCGTTAACCCATTCTGTTTTCCCTGGAGAACGCTCGCACGGGCAGCTGCACAGATCAGTTGTTTCAGAAATGAACCTGGGTTGTTTGATACTTACTAATTCATTTGTTCGCTGCATTTTACACTGCAATGCATACATCACTCTCTGGGCATCTTTATATTAAGGCTAGCACAATGAATATTTAAGAGACTGAGAGTCTAGAATCAAAGTCCTGAGTGCATATTAAATTGCTACTTGACCTGTTTTTCCGAAGCACTGAGCCCTTCCAGCACTTCAGCTACTGCCAAAAAGACTTTTCTATTTGAAAAATTAGGTCATCAGTTCAGGATGCTGTAAGTGAACAACTGCAGAATGCAAGAGTGTTTTGCACTGATCCACTGACTTTGGACAAGAATTGAGGAGTTTGACTTCTGAGATGACTATTTTTGAAATTTTGGCTTAAGGCTGAAAGTCATCCACAGTGTCACAACCAACACCGTGTAATTAGCAGCTACACTCTCAAACCCTTGATTTTTTAATAGCCCACTTCAGAGCCCAAATTTCACTGTAAGTGAGACCATAGTTCTATAAATGAGATAACAAGAAGTAATTTTCATGCTGAGGATATAGCTAAAGGAAGGAAGGTTTAAAGTGGATATTAGGTGGAAGTTTTTTACAGAGAGAGTGGTGAGGTGCTAGAACAGGCTGCCCAGAGAGGTGGTGGATGCCCCATCCCTGGAGGTATTCAAGGCCAGGTTGGATGGGGCCCTGGGCAACCTTGTGTAGATCCAGGCCTGGAGGTTGGTGGCCCTGCCCATGGCAGGGGATTGGAACTCTATGATCCTTGGGGTCCCTCCAAACCCATACCATTCTATGATTCTATGACATATAACTTCCATCTCTAAACGTTAAAGGAAGGAAAGAAAGAGAACTTTTTTTTTTTAATGACAGATTGCCCTGTTGCTTTGCACAAGACCTACCAAGACCCCACATGACTCAGAGAGTGTGCAGGCTGAATCCAGTTACTATTTACTTCCTGCTTTATTCATTTTAAAGTTATGGAAATCAGCGAGTTTATTCGGTAGATACAGATATTGCTCAGCATAAGCAAAGGCATCACAAGCAAGGTATAGGGGATTTTTTCAAGATAATACAATTAGTGGCACACCAGGAGCAGACATTCAGGAACTCGTGGCCACCAGTTTCATATTATGTCACTTAACAGTCACTGTACTGTGTAGCCCTAATAATATTTTTTCCCCCATAATTAATATAATATGCAGTAAAATGTACAACAGCACCTGAGCTTTCTAAGGAATTTTTATGACAGAATTACCATCTTAGCCTCCAGATCATGGAAAGTACCTTGCCAAAAAGCTTGAAGTGAAACTGAAACAACAGTATGACTCTTCAGCACTTCTTTTCCTTACCCGTGGTCTCGTGTATTATCTGTAAGAATGGACGTTCTCAGACACAAGAACACTCTTTTTTGTAAATCAAACCCATAAATTAATACAGGGACTTCAAACTCATTTTACTCGGGGTGGGTGGGGGGGGAGGCACAGGAATTGACCAAAGAGACCTTCCTCTGTGTAACAGGATAACTGAATAAAGAGAAGTCATCTCTCCAGCTATTGGCAACTTACTTTGCTTATGAGAACTGGGAAGAAAATTTGTCACGTTTCACAATTAAAGGTTATTTTCACACAGTATAAAGAGAGGAGTTATGTGAGAGATGAGTATCATACACATAGCTCATTTATCAAAACAGAAACTGATTTAAACGTTGATATTGTGAGATGTCAAAAATACTACTTCATCACAGTTACATTCATGGCCTTTTTCCCTTACTAGGCATCTGTAACTGGATCTAACAGCCTTTGAAGCCTTTAAAGAAAAAAAAAATAATTAGAATGAATTTTTTTAAAAGCATAATCTATTCTGCCTTGAAAACTAGTACCACAATACAGCCAGTTTGACCTCTCTTGACAACTCACAGTTCAGTTCACTCATCAAGATCGATTTGTTTCCGAAGTGCCAGCCTCCCGCCTACAGCCTGCGAGCCACACGTCAGGCTATGCTCTCCCTTGCCTGCACAATACTGCAAGTACAGAGGCTCTGCAATCAGAAAGCACTGCTAAACTCTGTTGACAGAGCACCATTAAGACAAGATTGTGCTTCCCTCATTGACAGTTGTGTTTGTGGTTGCAGTTGCTTCTTTGGGTCACCATACAAAGGCAATCTGCTTCTGAATTGGTGCTGAATTGCTTCAGGACCCCCTTCATACTGCTGAAGAAGGTGGTGCTGGTTTTAGTTAGCTATTTCTATGACTTTATGTGTCCATCTTGAAATATTTATTTAGATTAACTTGTTGAAATGCCCCAACCCCATGGGGTAACTCCCAAAGCATCACCAGCTGCAGGACAGATGGAAGCTCAACAGTTTCAGTGAGAGAACCAAGAGATACAGATTTTGGCACATAAGCCAATATGAACAGGGAAGGCTGAGCCCACAGGTATTTATCTCCCATGGCTCGCTCTCTCTCTTTAACCCATCCTCAGCTGTATACATGCATGGAGATCTCTCTCAGCAATGCAGACTATTATACTGCTTCAGATTCATAGAATACGCCGAGTTGGAAGGGACCCACAAGGATCATCAAGTCCAGCTCCAGAAGGCTTGGACTATCTCCCTGTTTCTCACAATGCTTCTCCTTATGGCTTACACCGCTCTCTTTATTTCACTTTGACTGAAAGTCAGCATTCCCTTGTGTCAGCCTACAGCTGATGGAAGAAAAGATCTATTTGCTCAAGTGCACGCCGCAGCTGTGACCTTCCAGGTGACAGCCGTCTGACACATGCTCACCTCAGCCCACAGAGCCAGGTCTGGGCTGCCCGCCACAGGTACCACAAACACGTCCGGAGGCAGCTTCCCTCTGACATGCTGCTTTCTCTGGTGCAGCAAACAAGCTGCATCAGCATCTCCCTCTCCAGGAAGTTCCTGCTGAGTGCCTTTATGGCAGAAGAAACAGATGGGAAAGGGCAGAGTTGAAGTCAAAAGCCTGTTCTTCAGGAGAGGGCTGCAGCTCCCCGTGGGATGCACACAGGCGGGACCAGAGCTGGAGAGTTGCAGCCTTCTGCAGAAGTGCTGCCTGACCCAAACCCTTCCCAGGGAAATGGTGAGGAACTGGGTGAGGCGTGGGGAAAGCTGACTCTGCAGGAAATTATGTTCTCAGCAATACAGTGTTTATTCAATACCAACACTTGAGAAAAAACATCAGACAAAAGTGTGCTTTTTATTCTCTTTCTCCTCAACCCCTCAGATGCTCTGGTAGCCTGTGGTTAGCACATCTTCTTCAGATACAGGCTCCAATCCCTCTGGGCTAAGGCGTTTAACTCACTGTTAAAACGAAGCACAGAGGAATTATAAAGTCCAAATGTTCAAGTTTAAGTGATGCAGCTGCTGGAAGTTGAAGTCCTGTGTTATAAATGATCTCTTTAATGTAGAACAGTATGAATTTGGTCATACTGGTACACAAATAGAATTATCTGCCTAGGGAGTATTCCTAAGTTGCCATGGAACCTGCCTAGAAGGCAAAACCGCTGGAAACCTCACCTGCTTCAAAAGAAAGCTGCATCCCAGCGGGGACCTGAGTTTTAGTAACCAAGTTTACGCTAACTTTTCATGATTTTGAGACAAATTTAAAAGAAACTCCACAAAAATGCCACTCCACAATTTGCTTGACAGATATTACAGTTTTTTGGTACTCCTGGAGGTATTCTGAAGGCAAAAGCTATGATTTACAACAGCTGAGCGTATTATCAGTAGACTGTCCTGTCTTTTAGGAAAACACATCTAAAAAGTGCAGCTCCAAGCTAGAATTAAATTTCTTAAAGTGAAAAATGCACCATTTCTATTGAATGTTATTCTCAAGGTCTATTTATATGAGAAATAGTCAAGGCCCAACTTGCTGAACAAAAACTGTTACATGTAGGAAAACTGCAGCATACAGATATAGACTTCAACAACATAGGTAAGAACACTTCTTCACAGAAAACAAAAAAAAGCACACACAAAAAATAGCCCAAACTTATTTTGGGTAATTGTCTAATTCGGATAGCAAATACTATTCAATTCCCATGGAAAGCAGAATCGTAAGAAAACACATTTCAGCTCCACTTGCCTACACCTTCTCCAGCATACATAAGATTTTAAATAGTCTCCAAGTATGTATGTTGGAAGACAACAGCCACCATGTGGTATGTTCTTCCATGATTCTCTGTTGTGATGGACTTGTGCTAACCGGTGGGCAGGTGCAGGTGCAACGTACTCAAAGGGTGAGTACCAAACTTTAGTAGATGGGGCTATGGGGCTCTGGCTTCGGAGTCAGGCCAGGGTTGCAGAAACCACATCTGGAAGGAGGGGGCTGTCAGCACAAGCCACCCCTGTGGGGAGAAAAACACAGAGGGTCTGCTTTCCAGTCCTGCCCCAGGTCACCACCCTCCTGGCTCTGCAGGGAGCTGCAGGCCCAAAAGCTGAGTGTGAGCAGAGCTTCACCAAAAGCAACCCCTAAGAGAATACCAAGAGGGTGCCTGTCTTCAGTTTCTGCATGCTCTGTATAAATACCCTTCTAAGATCAGAATTTTTAATTGTTTCAGAATTTTTCAAACCACCAACACCAAACCCAAGAATAAAGTTCCCTATCTTCACTTTACATTTGATGGGTTTTTTTCATGTATTCTTGAATCTTTTTGCATTTAGACTCTTGACTATAGGGAACTGCATTTGAAAAGCCAAAAGAAAAATCTTTTCAGCTATTTGGGCACTGCTGTAGAGGAAAAAAATGTTTTACATCATTTAAATACATTTCTACATAGCAATACTTTTAAAATGGCTGTAGTACATGAACTCTGAGAAGACAGACATTCAGTGAGTTCTACAGAGGAAACGAAAAATCAGAACAGTACACTATAATTGTTTTGGAGCTTATTGGTATTTGCTTTAGCTGGATCTAAAGAAACCAACTCATTTTCACATGAAAATAAACAGTTGCTCAAACCTTTTTTTAAGCTAGGATGAGGGAAACTGCTGCTGCCATATATAGAAGGGATGATGGAAATAACTTACTCGAACAAGCATGCAAAGCTACCTGGCAGCCTTTAGAGGATTACAAAGGAAGGGCCAAATGCCCTTGTACATGCCCTTCTATGGCTGTCACCACAGAGTGGCAAAAAGTAGGTGAATCCCTGTAAAGGGCGAACAGACAAAAGTTGTAGGACGTCAGACCTGACTTCTTCAAACACAGTGAGAGTCAGATTCTTAAATAATACAAAGCTCTGCTTGCTTCAGTGACTACATTAGTGAAGGATTTCCTGTCATAAAGTAGTCCCAAGTCATAGTACTCTAATAAAATAAAATTTAAAACCAAACCAAACAAACAAATAAGAGAGAGGGTGGGCCAAAGGGTAACTTACTACACATTTTTCTTCAGGAAAAAGGACTTCTGATGGAGTCTTGTGTCAATATTTGAAGTACAAAATATCTCCAGGTATACCAAAATTAGCGGAACTCCTCCTTCTGTACTTCAGGACAGTATTTGCTACACTGAGACCACAGACAGGATTCATAAAATAATAATGTGAAACAGCAGGTGCCAGACAAAATACAGACAACTTTATTATTGTAGCAATATCTGCAGTGCATCATGAATTTCCTTAAACTCAAAAGGTACGTAAGTTCCTGACTTAAACGGGTCATGATACATCAGGGACTTGGCGACTGCCCTTCTCTCTCCATGGAAGGCACTCAGGAACCACTGTGATGGGAAGAGGTTTAAAAGCTTTGAGAAAGACAGAACACCATTCCCTGCCTGGTGTGCTTTCATAACTGATGGTAAAATAGGTCAAAATCTGCCTACTGCGTCAAAACAACTACCATAAAAGAAAATATTTTAGCTGTATTGAAGAAAAATCCAAACATCAAACCCCAAACAAACAACAAACAGGAACCTTGATGCCGTAGTTTGAGATAGGAAAAATACAAGTAACAGCTCCAAAACTGCCTTCAGTCCACCGGGGTCAAGGGAAAATGGACTTTCTCCCCTCATCAGTTACCGAAATAAAATGTAATTTTATAATATGGTGGGAGGAGTGTAGTTTGATGCCATTCCTAGCCACAGTGACTCTTGATTTGATAAAAAAGGGGAATTACCTTTAATCCCCACAGTACAGGGTGGGCGAGTGGCAGACCAGACATTAAATTGCTAGTATTTATCTGGCACTGTCCTTTTTGGGTACCAATGAGTGGGTTTGCAGGCATGTCTGCGCTGGCGGGTGAAGCAGCAACCGAGTTTCCTTACATCTCCCTCAGGTCGCTCTCGGAGTGAGCACAGGTTGAGCTCTTCAAATGACAAGGAAATTCTGTCAGCTCTCTGGAATTTAGGAGGCCAACTGCTGATCACAGAGGTAGTTTGAGGCATCCAGGTCCTCACTGTCTTCTGACCACTGCTTTACTGTTATGAGCCCTTCACACAAGTCTTTCCTTGGACTTTCACCTTAAAGGAGCTGTGCAAGAAAATTAACCAGCCTTCGTAACTTGCTCCTTGCGGGGCTAATTAAACTAATCCACAATACTCCTGCTCAGAGCCTTGATGAAGAAATGAAATGAGAGAGGAGCCTTTAGTGCAAGGAAGTGAAATCAAGGTGCAGGTGGTGTCTCACTGGACGGGTTGGTGGCCCCAGTAATTGAGATGCTATCCATTTGAAAAAATGACCCACAGATCTCCTTTCTAATAATGTTTAATTGTAATAATTATATATCCTCTGTATCATCAATCATCTAGATTACTTACCTTTTTATTAATAAAAAGGAACAGGTGTTGAAAATGTAAACCACAGAGATAAAAAGGCAGGAGGACTTCTGCAGAGAACACTTGGGTCGACTCCCTGCACAGAAATAGAGTCACACAGACATTTATCTAATCTATTCTTAAAAACCTTCAACAGGAGATTAGGGCTCCATTAAATCTCAAGGTAGCCTTTTCAGTGTAAAAGCCTGATACAAAGATATACATAGTACCACAGCTCTGATAAAATAAATCAGTAGTCATCTTATTCTTCCTAGACAGTATTTAGAGACATAGACTTCTGGTGCCGAGCAGGTAACTCCACTGAAGCCAGGCCTTGGAAGAGACTTTAGAAACTAACTCTTCAACCTAAGGCAAGAAGAAATCATAGAATCACATGTTCCTCATCAGAAACACCTCCCTAATTCACTCTTGAAAGGAGAAATATAAGTAACAGAAATAAACCTGATTTTTAACCGAATTTTTGAAAAGATGTACAGCAGAAGAGTACACATGGCAGAGCTCACAGAAACTATATGCTGTACTGGCAGTATTCTTGATGAAGCTTCAAAAGCTTCTCACATGGAATACAGTTGTTGGTATTTATTCTTTGGCTTTGAATTGTGGCAAAGTACAAAATCTTAAGTCACTACAGAATCACCACACACTTCTGTGGATTATTTGCAAAGCACAGGACAGCCTAATTGAGTCTTCAGAAACAAAGGGCTGGTACTACATCAAGTGCTAAAGACAGATTTGGCAGAACACAATCAAGAATACCTCTGTTACACTACTGTTCTCACAAAGATTTAGAAAGCAGACAATCCATTACATCTAATTTTGCAAAACAGTGTTTTAGAGTCTCTGTACATGCATTTCTCTTCCGAACACTGGTTCACTCATGCTGTTTATCTGAACCTCTCCATATGGCCAATGGTCACAAGTAACATTTTAAAACAGAAATGAGATTTCCACACAGGACACCAATGCAGAGAAAATACTGAAATTATTTATACGTACTTACAGCCAACAGCTATTTCAGGCGTACTATTAAGGAAATTCCCTTAGGAATTTTTCATGTGTGCATGCAGCATTTTCTGGACCTGGATTTCTAAGGGTAGCACCCCAAACCCACAACAGTCAGCATCTAAATAAGCAACTATCCTAATAATGAAGGTCTCCGGTCATGATTCCATATCCAGTAACTACGTCTTACGACATTTCTACATGGAAATGTGGATCGCAACGTTTCCCTATTCACTTTTGGAGATTCAGCCAAATCTCTTCCTGTCATTGTGATACCCCCTGAAAAACTCCTGCCTGTCAGCACCCCTGCCCAGTGAGCTCCCCAGCAGAAGAGAGAGGGGAGCTTCCATCTAAAAATCAGCAAGGTACACAGTCTGCATCCCTGGCCAAGCCTGATACAGCGTATCCAGGATTTATTCATGTAGCCCACAGGAGCAGAATTTAGCTCATGGTCTTGCTTGTCTTTAATATAAACTTCATGAAAACTACTATATTGAAAGAAAATCCATGGTTTCTCAGGATTACGTTAGAGACAGTATTTATATGAGAACTAGCAGATGTTGGCATTAAGGAGGGTGGTAATAAGCCTCTTCACTTAAAAGGCACTCAAAAGCATCCAGTCCATAATCCCATAGCTCCACAAAGCATAGCCTATAGTTTATTTAGATGCTTTCCACTGTTACAACAGCCTATAAAGTTTAGAACGTGGTCAGTGATTAAAAACAATGAGCAGCTTGGAGCCCTCACAAAAATGCAAGTCCAGATAAAAATCACAGTCACTCTCAGTGTTAAGGATGAAGGATAATGAAATTCAATGACGAGTAACATAAGCAAAAAACAAATCCAAACAGCTACTCCCTGCCAAAATAAACAAGAAGCAGAGAACACATTACCACTGAATTCCCATTTTTATTCAGATCTAAACTGGAACATATTAGGGGCAAAGTGCACCCATGAAGAATAAAATTCAGAAAGCCCAGCTGTGTATATATGTTCCCTTCCATTTCGGAGGTGGGACTGTCTCAGTGCCCAGTCTTGAATGCACACACCCACCCAGCCCCACTCCCTCAAATTCACCTTGCAAGTTGTAAAGGACACTAAAGCCCACTTCATGAGAGGAGATGCTCAGTGTCACACACCCAGGGGAACTGGCTACAAAACCTGTATACAAAACATGTACTAGGGCACCCGTGCTAGCATCGTAAGCAGCATCTTCCCTTAAATGACTGGGACTGCATTTAGGTCTCCAAACCCAGCATTAGATTATATTAATTAAAACTAAGAGATTTGGCAGTAAAATTAAGGATTACCTTCTCTCTCCCGAAACGTTCCGGTAAGTCAAATAAATTCCTCCGGAGAGTGCCACACTTGCTGCAACTGCTGGAACTACTGTGCATGACCTAGTTGCTGCTAACAGTAACTAGTTATGTGGACATACGTTCTTGTCATAGGTGGCACCAAAACAGTAAATACTCATTTTAGTAAAGGCAGTTAATCTCTTTTATTACTTTTGGTACACCTGCTAAAACATCTGGGTAACGTGTTTATTGTCAGAGTTGGTAAATGAAGACAAATTCTGTGGCTCACCTTCAGATTTTCACTCCAAAATAGTTGAGAAAGAGGTACAAAGTAAACATATGCAACACTTGCACCAAGGTGTAAATGTACTTTGGTATGTGGCACGTGTTAAAACCCAAACACTACATCAACATAATGTTAAGCTTGTGACCCAAGCCAACAAAAACAAGATAATTCATCAGAGATGGATGTCCTGGACTCAACCCAACCTACTGCATGCACCGCAATCTGCTGCATCTGATTTGTTAACAGTCCTGGTCTACCACTTAACCTCAGCATTCAGTCCTCAATACATCAATCTCATACCTTGAAGTGGAATAAAGATATTTCACCAAGGCAATTTCAAGTTACAGGCCTGAATTCTTGTGCTAATAGTCTTCCTACAAAAAAAAAATGAAGTTTGATAACATCCCAGTAATATTCTACTGAAGTGTGGCTTAATACTGGGATTCATTATGATTAATTACAAGAAAATCATAACTCATGAAAAATAACATAAATTCTAAGGTTCCAGCCTAGTAGAACATCTAAACTAAGCAAGTACAAGGCTCTGAAATCAGGTATAGTGCACACACAAATAAAAGCTCCTATATCACCTTTCTCACAGCTGAAATTCTGGCCTGAAATAATTTAGGATGTTAGAACCAAAAATATTTCATAAGGAAAACAATGATATTCTGTGAAGGTCTGTGCAGAACCTAGATAATATATTCCCCTTGCTGACTCAAATTCTACTCCGTACAGCTTAAATTATTATTTCCAAACTTTAATAGGAGTATTCAGCATAAATTTTCATTCCTTTCCCCTTTTTGGGAGAATAAAGGAGAACACCCTTTTCTAAGTATCCTTCCTCTACCTCAGTGTCTCATAAATGACTAGCCCCACAACTTTCTTTATCATAAGAACCATCTGTGATTCCTGATCCTAAGTCCTTTCAGTATCTTCACCTTCCCCATCTTCAAGAGTAACCACGAATGTGTCATTCTCTAAGGATGAACATGAGTGTATCAAGAGGCCTCATCAATTCTGTAAGATTAATAGATCTGCTAAACTAAAATTGAACACAGCTATAAAATGATCCACTCTTTGAGCCCATATTCTTATTACAGGATGCAGGGGACATTTCCATCCAGAAATCACTGGGACAGCTCTTTCCTAAAAGCAGAAGGTCTTTTGATTTGGTGAACTTTTCTGGGACTGAGGGACAATGATTGTGTATCAACTGTGCTTCAACCTGATGGTCACCACTTCCTCTGCATCGCAAAGATACTCGGGGGTTGACCCCTCCACTTACTGAAGGCACACGTCTCCGATCCTGCTCATCGCTCCCTTGTCCTAACTCACCCAGAGCCTCTTGTCTTCTGGTCTGCATCAAAACAGAGCCTCGGTTCATCACTGGAGCTCTAACACGAGAATCCACAGGTCCAACTGCAGTGGCCACATTTCAGCTGAAAGATAAACACGCCTCCCCCTTTTCTTATTATCAGCCCATGAAAGGCACTTCTTCCCAGCAGGTGATTTCAAATATACCGCTGCAATATTCAGCTGCAGCAGTAAAACAACAATCTCCAGGGTGATCTATATGAAAAAGCGTCACAACTTTTGTTTAATAAGTAATCACATGCTACCCTGAGCTTGTCAAGACCAATCAATAAAGCAAGGAGACTGGCAGATACGGCTCTGCATGCCTGTTCTCTCTCTTCGGTGCCTGAAGTCGGCTCTGAGCCCGAGTGGGACTGGGTGGGCAGCAGTGATGCCCACGCCGTGACAGCACCTCGCTAATTCAGCCTGGCAGCTCTCAGAAGCAGCCCTGCAGCCTGACAATTAACAGGGCGGGGAGGGAGAAGGGAGCAGTTTGGGCTGCGTGTGCTCTCGGTTACTGCGCTTGAACAATTGCACCATCCCAGCGTGGGGAAAACTGCTACCTAGCGATGCAATTACCTGCCTACTGGGCTTTTTAATTCCTACAGTAGTGGGAACTGCGAGGCAGGCAGCCTTTGCCCCCAACGTGGGAGGCAGAGTATGAATCAATGTATTATCATCTACCCACAAAGAGCAAAATAAGTAACTGCGACTGGCAACACACATCACGCTTTTGTAATACAGATGCAAAGCCTCTGAAGAGGGTAAAACAATCCTGTGTGAAAGAAGAAAATCTTATCTACTTCTTCCCCCTCATCTATTAAGATCCCATTCTTCCTCACCGGACCGATGTCTTCACCCCCTACTCTCAAGGGGTGTCTACCAACACCTGTCCCACCCTAGCAGCGAGGTTTGGGCAGGAATACATGGAATGGTTTCTTCTAAAAGCTAATGATGGCAGCAAGTGCCACTGGCAACACCTCTGCTTTATAGAAGTAAAAGCAGCATTAAACAGACAAGAGTAGCAATGCAGCTGTTTTCTGGTGCTTGTCCAGAAATGCCCTCAGATTTTTCTACTTTTCAAAGAAATGCAATGGAAGAATATATACTTTTGGGTAGTCAACAGCATTTACAAAATTGCTTCCCCAGACCAAACTCCAAGCATCAGTGTTTCTCCTTTATCAAGAAGTCCATCTGTACTTGGCTGTGGTAGAGGCAAGAGGATGGAGGATAGAAGCTCCCTGGGGGAAATTCCTAACCCACAAGACTTCTACGTGCTTACTACTCTGAAATCCTCTGTGAGCCACAGCCCTTTCCCAGAGTTTCGGAAATTGCACTTGATGTGATAACAGCCCATGAGTTTTCTATTTTGCCTCACAGACACACCTGCAAGTTGTTGCTTTTGCATCCCAGGACAATGCAGGCAGCTAGACTGTTACTGCAGTAATAATCCCATCTACCTACTTACACCAAGATGCTTACTGTGCAGCAACGTTGCCTGTGTGGCTACAGCACAGGACAGTATTACTAGTGAGAAAATGAACCAACCAACTTTTGGAACTGTAGGAGTTCCATTCATGTGAAAACATCAACCTTTTTCCATCATTCTTTGTTGACACGATGAAGAAAACGTGTCCCACTTGTGTGGTTGGAAGGGACAAAACAACGACAAATAAGAAAACCTGTAAAACACAAAACCTGGTTGAGACATGGTGACTTGGATGTGGCCATTTCTATACAAAATGGTAGATCAGAAGTCAAAACCTTGCCATCAAGAAGACCAGAAGCAAAGGTGCTATTTCCATCTGAGATCTTGGCCAAATTTCTGCCTGTCATTGTACAGGTAAACAATTGTATGAGAAAACATTTATTGCTCCTATGCTCCTGCACTACCGAGACCAGGAAAAGTGCCTCAGGGGTGCAGCAGCTATCATCAACATCAATGTCAGGAGAGGACAAATCTCAGATTAAGTCAGGACTTCACCCAGCCTAACAGGAATAACAAGGTATAGCTGGACTCTGCAGAAAGTGATTGTCACACCATTTCAATGACAGCAGAGAGGCCTCTCTCACAGAGGTGAGGAGGGCCTGGCTCTGTGGCACATGGCAGCCCCAAGACACAGCACTGTAGAGAACTGTTATTTGGTTCCTCTCCAACAACTCTCCAGCCTGCCCATAGCAGCACAGCCTTATGGTGTGTTGGCCATTCCTCTCAGCTTTGTATCATCAGCAAACATGCTGAGGGTACCCTGTCTCTTCATCCAGGTCACTGATGAGTATGTTGAATAAGACTGGACCAAGCACAGATCCCTGGGGCACACCACTGTCTACAGGCCTCCGACTAGACTGTTCCACTTACCACAACCCTCAGGGCCCTGCCATTCAGCCAGTTCTCAGCCCATCTCACTGTCCACTCATCCAACCCACACTTCCTCAGCTTGCTAATGAGGATGTTATGGGAGACATTGTCAAGTCAGTCTCTTCTTGCATAAAGAGAGGTGACAAGTGCCAGTGTGATCCCCAGTTCCCAAGTCCTATTCAATTCCCTATATTGTAGCTTAAAAGCCAGCGAGATGCTTGAAGAGTTGAATTAGGGCTGGTGTCCCAATTCCCTGTTTTGCTCTAACTGACAAAGCCCTGCCATGCCTAACAGTGCTCCCAAACACCAGCTCAGTGAAGTGGGACAGGACCCTGAAAGAGAGGAGAGTTACAACCATGAGGCATTAAGGAACCTGCTCCAAACAAGCTCCATTCAATACCTCTTCTGCTAAAGAGCTACATGGAGCCTACGATCAAAGGAGGGAAAAAGGAGCTCCCCTCTTGCTTTGATCCCTGTTTAACATTGAAAAAGCCTCCCAACTTTTTTTTTTTTTTCCATGAAGACATGGTGTAGAAGGTTCCTTTTTTTCTCACTCCCTGCATACAAAGACACACACAACTGGGAAGTCACCAAGACACGTGCACATCTACAGTGAATTTCATCATGGGGCTGCTTAATTCCTCCCATTACAAAGAGAAGATTGACCTCCTTGAAAATAAGAAAAACACAGTATGTTCTAAACAGCAGCTGTAAAGAAATTTCACCAGAATCATCACTGTTGTACCATTCAGAACATCAGGCAACGAATTTAAAGTCTTTCACAGAGTAATGGCATTGGTAGAGAGACTGTGTAACGCTCTGTTCAGAAACCATCACCTCTTGCAACTTAAGGCATTAATCCAGAGGCAGTATAAATGATTCTTGCCTTAGAGGCTGCTGGTGGCAGGTGAGAGAATGACAGGGGAGCTGAGAAAGGCATTGATTACAGAATCTGGAAGACAGATATGTGGCAGAAAGACAAGAGAGCAAGAAGCAAACCTGGAGCATCTCTGTCATGCATGTAACAGCTCTTGATCAATCTGACTTCATGTAACTGCCCACTGCACTGCAACCGTAGCGTATTTTAAATGACAGGCTGGCTACATAAATTCCTGTGGGAGGTGGTCCCCCCTCTGTGACCACAGGATATGTAACCAAGGGGCGTCAGTAGTGTGCTTCGTTAAGGGTAATGGCTGCAGTACAGCAGAGGAGAGGCGTTACATGAGGCACTACATTCTCCACATTCCTGCACAAGTGTGCAAATAGCCAGATGTGCCCTCAAAGCACTAACTAGCTGCCCTGGCTGTGACAGAGGAGGCTTCTGAGCATGGGGCAATGCAAACATTATCAAGAACCACCAGCGGCATGACTCTGATCGTAAAGACGCGGCTGATGCTTCTGTCTTCACTTCCAGGCAACCATGCTTGGCACAAACACTTGCCACCCAAGAACAGTGAATTTTTACTTTCTGAAGTACCTGTGCCAGTAAATAATTATTCAAGTGCCTGCAGGAAGCAAGTGCCCAGCAGGCATAAGCATGTTCTAATGTCAGTCATCCAAAAATTCTGAAGAACACTCAAAAAGACACAAAGAATCACAACTTTAAAACCACTTTCTGTATTTTCTAATACATAGATTATCACACCAACCTCTGCTCCTGAGCATTTTCATGCAGCATTGTCTTTTGAAGTAGAAGCTGTAGAGCACATCTTTCCATACCTGGACCTCTCCAGACCTAGACAACTCCCCCAGCTCTACACATCATGTTTGGCTTTTTTGGGTTGTGGTTTTGGGTTTTTTCTAAAGTTTAACAGCCTTCAGTCTGTTTTTAACTTGAGGCACAAATGGTTGCGTTGAAGTTTTATGGTACTTGCATTCCTGCATAACCAGTGTGCCTGAGCCCATTCCACACCGCTAAAACTTGAAATTCTCCCATTCCTGGGATGTTAGCAAATCAACTGGATGGCTACCTGCACCCATTTACCACATGCTTTCATTCCACGCCGTTCAAGAGAGATTGGAACTCTACGTGGACTTCAGAAGAGCCTCTGCAAAGGGCCTAGACTGTACTAATTTAAGAATACAGAAGATTCTTATTGTCCTACCAAAGCGCTGGCACAGATGCAGCGTGATGGAGTTACAGAATGATTATTATTTACACATACTGCAGTACACCAAAGTTAGTGTCAGATTTAAAAACAGGGTGGACAGTTAAATACAAGATGCACCTTAATTCTAGATACTACCTTCACTTCCTTCAACAGATGGTACTACAACAATTACCTTAGGACCAGAAAAGTTCTTGAGTCATTCAGAGCAAGTATACAGATAGGAAATAATATGCCTCTTATAAACAATCTCATTGGTAAATATAATCTGGATGACAGAACCAAATTGCTAATTTCTCATCTGAAATGAGAAGCTTCTCAATTGAAGCAAAAGATACATGACATGATGAGGCCAGCCACAGATGAAATTGGAACCCATGTTTCTGAGTTTGCAAAGTGACTTTCTTATGTTAAGATGCTGGACCACAGATTGTGTTATTCTGATTCAGTTTTTAAGCATGAAATTATACTTTTCAGACTCAACATATCTAAAATTAATTACACATAATATATTTACCCACGTATATATACGCTGTGAAAATAAACACTTCTCTTGTGTGTGATGTGAACCTGAAAGATTCAACAATTCCTAGTCTGCAAGCGCTGGCAGCACTGTACCAAGTTGCCTGTGGCTCCAAAGCATCTTGCAGAGGGAGGGTGGGTTGACTGGGAAGAGACCCTGGATTTCCCAGATGGCTAGGCCCTTCATGGCAGGAAACAGCAAGGGGAAGCCAAAAATAGTATATACTCTCTGAAGCTTAGTTTCTGAATATGAATATGTATACTCTATTGTCTTGCATGGTATTACCTCCACATATGTATATGCATCTCCCACTGGAACAGCCAGTAGCAGTTCAGACTGCCAGAAAATATTGCAGTGCCCTTTGTGATCTAGCTGCTCATATGAATGTCCTGTAAAATTGTTTTCATATTGATGGGAGCATTTTTGAACAGAAGAACTTAAAAGAAGGTGACCATATCCATCTCACTACAAAGTGTTGTAACTGGTAAGTTGGATTTAGTTTGCTTGGGCAGGAGTTTTCTGCAGATCTTAAAAAGCTGATGAATACTAAGCTGATGTCTTTCACAAGGGTTCTTCTCCACACCATTGTTTTCATTGATCTGACAACTTTTTTTCTGGTTAATTTTAATTCATTCAAAACCTGGTCTGGTGTGTGTGGTGCCACAGAGTACCTCTGCTCACAGCCAGAGTAAGAATTAAGTGGTTCCTTGTTATTTGTTATGTTATAAGCATACAACAACTGGAACGAAACAACAGAAAAGCCAGATTTGCAGATGCTTCAATCATAGCACAACAGTCTTTGCTAGACTTGATTGCCAGCCTACAGGAAACAATGGAAACTCTTGCATTAGTCTTAGTGAGATTTAGATCTCTTCCACTGTAACCTAAGTACAGGTCTACTACATGCTGCATCAGGATTCTGACTGCTGAGCTTTACCCTTTCAATTAATCTCTGGTTCCTTAGGAGTTTAATGGTTAACACCAAAAATTAACTTGTTTCCTAGGAAATAATCACCACTGTCTTTAGTAAAATTTGGTTAGGATTAATCTTTTTTGATGCAAATGAATTTACCATCTGTCTGATGAGTGATGGTTGGCTTCCTCCAGAGCCAATACAATGCAGAGAAAAAAAACCACTTCCATGGTATAAACTATGTGACCTACATGGATGTATAACTTTTCCATGTCGGGAAATGTAAGAAAAGCCTTTTTCTCTCAGCTATGAAGAGATCCTAGCATGAACAGGTCTGATTTAGATTACCTACCCTGTTGACATCTGTCTTTGATCAGACACTCCCACTTCAGGTGGCCTGAGCTGGCCAGAGCAGACAAACATTACTAGTCACTTTTCCATAGCCACTATGTTTAAACAGACATTAAACGGAAGACAGCATCTGTGGAATAAACAATCTAGTCTTTTCTCCCCGTTATTGTTGTGATATGAAGTCAGTGGCTCAGCAATCTGAACAGAGACACTTTATCAAGCCCTTACCTTTGGGGATAGTAATCTGACATCCCAGGTCACAGTCCTGCTGTAACTGATAAAAAGCTACTTCCTGCAGCCGAGCGCGCTCCAGCTCCGAGAGGCTTTGAACGGGAACTGACTTCAGCCGAACGCTGCGCCCTGACATGCTGTTCCAAGTGAAATCACCCTACAGGAAATCAAATGGAAAAATATGAAGCATCATATGGTATGCACAGTTTAATAAACAGAACCATCACTTTTACTGCAAGAGAAAACAACACAGGTCCTCTTTGCTAAAAGGCCATTTTCTTGGACATCTCTAACCTTTCAAATATCTTTGTTTTCTTAAGAGCAGCATTCCTTAAAAGGAGTACAGACATGCAAACCAAAAAGTCAGCTCTCTCTGAAACCATTTAATCAAGCATTGTTGCAAAAACATTAGGATTCCAGTAACCATAAAGCACAAAGGGGGAAAGGCGGGGGGAGGGAAGCACCCTTGTCTGCTTTTCCTAGTTTTCTTTCTTTGTACAGCGCTGTCATCACTTTGTTCCTTTCCCCAAAGTGTCAGTCACATGTGCAGACCTCCACAGGTCCGTGGACAACACACACCTTATCTCCTTCAACCCGCTAACCCCACTCCATCAGGCTGCTAAGAGAGTACACAGGCAGAGCCCCTTCTCTCTTCTGACACATCCACTCCCCGCCTTCTGACGACACGATGTTTAGACTATGATCAGCTAAAGAAAAAGCCGTTTCACATTTTTGAAAAGCCATAACAACAACATTATGCGTTAAAATTCATACAGGAAAACAACATGAGATATGCTACATCTCTGTAAGGTACCAATTATGCTTGGAAAGCAAATCAAAAGCTTTAGCTGTTCTATCTCCCACCTGTGATAACATACACAAAAAGCTATTCTCTGAGCTAGTATTTAGCTGGGGTGAGAGAAGCAATCATCAGTCAAAGAAGTGGAAGCACAGAGACAAGCTTTAAAGCTGACAATTAACTTCAAGCAAGAACTCCAGAATTCATCAAAGCATCATCAAAGTGCATTTTAGCACTACAGAGAAAGACAGAAGAATTTGTTTTTCATTCTAAACATGTTAAAAAATAAACATCCAACTCGTCAGTAGGCACAACTTGATGCAGCTGTAGATAATGGAAAAAAAACCCTCTGATGTACATCAGCTGAGCCATAAAGTGAAATCCACCAGCCTGCCCTTAATCACTACATGGCAGGCTTAAAATTAATGAACTTCCCTCTTGTTTTAAATGCTCACCTTCAGTTTTGAATCTCAACACCTGCACTTTCCATGCACATTCATTTCTTTGCCATTCACTCACACCTCATCTGTTCTGCACACACCTCTGCAGTCAAAGGGTGTCCACTGGCTTTAAGACATTGGCTGAAGCTCCTTATTATGAACATGAGCCGATTTTTACTTTACTTAGCAGCTATGCATCCTGTTGTATGTAAACACCTTTGTGCATATTTTGCCTATACACATGTACATCTATGTGCACACCTGCACGTGCATTTGTGTATACACACACATGCACCTATATATGTGTGCCCATGATGGCACACGGGTATTCACATACACAAGACAAAAAGCGTTCACAAATATGCAGCACCATTTAGCAATACAGATCAAAGGCTTTACATACTAAGCACCATTCCTTATGATGTACAAGGTATGTTTGAGTTCATCACAGCAAGTTTTTTCATGGCATTTTTCTGTACATCATTAGGCAACCATCACAGATAAACCTGTTACCTCACTGTGAACAACTGCAGAGCTGCATACTCAATGCATGTGCTGTGCTAAATATCTTTATGGCATTTATATATACATGGGACATATATGCAAACTCCTGTGCTAGCTCAGTATTTGACTATAGGAATTTTCTCCTTCAATTTTTGCATCTTCATCTATTCTTTTTCTAGTGCAAGCTAGGTTTAGTAATCTCAAACTAAAGGTCTGCACGGTGACAGGAGTCAAGACGATTAGCTTAATTAAGGCAAAACCAAAGCAGCAGGAGTCACATAAACCTTATTTGCAAAACTGCAAGTAAACATTTACATTTTTGTAAAAGCTGTTGTCATTTATAGATAAAAGTGATCAAGAACAGAATCCTCCACCAGACAATGTATACTAAGAAACTAATTCCTTTCCATCCCCAATAATGCAAAAGAAACTTTACAAGTACAGAAGTATGCAATTCAATCCTCATGAACATGTAACACATAAAATGTTCCACAGTCAGAACAGTACACAGAGAAATATAGGTCTCTATGATAGAGTTTGGATGCTTTTTATCTTCTCTGTTTCTACAACAATAATATCACTGGTATGTCTACCATAAAAAAAAATCAGAGATAAGTTAATTTTGAAACAGGAATAGGAAGTAAAAAGGATCCCATTGGACAGTGCTGAGGTAACATAATACTGAACACTGCAAACTGTCTAGGACATGTCCCCTTCCCCTAGAGCACAAAAATGAAGATGGAGGTATGTGGGGCTTTTTGGAGCTATCACAAGTAAAATAAATATTCCTTACCTGAACTTTACATGGACACACAAATCATTGCTTTTTTAAATAAAAAACATGAAGGGCAAATCTAACTCTGGAGGTAACTGTGCCTTATCTCTGAGGTAGCTCCATAACGACAAGGTAGGCAGTGAGCTGTACCACTGCAATATTGCAGCTCAACTATTACCACAGAATCACAGACTAGTTTTGGTTGGAAAGGACCTCAGAGACCACCTAGTCTCAAACCCCCTGCCATGGCCAGGGACACCCTCCACTAGCCCAAGTTGCCCAAAGCCTCATCCAATCTGGCCTTGGACATTTTGAGGAAGGAACCAGCCACAGCTTCTTTGGGCAGACTGTTAGCCCAGCCAAACCAGCTGAACCACCAGCTGTGGTCCAGCCCTGACTTAGTATTCTGCCAGTTAAAGGCTCTCTGCACAGAGCAGTGCTGCTTTATATGAGCAGAGAACCAGCACTGGCTCAGGAATCCTACCCGGGATAATTTTATCTTAATATGGGAACACCCCACCTTGGTTTCTTTTAATAGGTCAAGGGTTTAAAACCAAGCAAAAGAAGAAAGCCCCAACCTCCCTCCCCCCCCTCCAAGATTATAAGGGCTGTTGCTTCCAACCACGTTTTCCAGTCTGGCAGACAGCAAGCTCCCAGCACGTCCCTGTTGCTCACTGGGTTGACCCTGCCTGGCTAAAAACAGTGCAATGCAAGCTCTGTACCTTCCAACGCCATGACAGGTCACTGCGCGGCGATAAAGAATGTGGAATCACTCTGTCCAGCTTTTGTGCACTGAAGAAGACATTCCTCTTATACACTTGATGGGTTTGATAAAATCTCTGCTGGGTCACATTAACATAGGGTTTTAATATGCTAATAGAACACATGAGTAATTAACTAAAATAGTTTTGGAAGATCATGTGCTATGGCCAGTGGAATCTCCTAATCTGCTACAGAAGTGAGAGGCTAAAAAGAAAGAAAAAGAAGCTTCCTTGAAAAAGTCTGTTTTGTTTGGCAAATAAATATCACTGCTTCCTATGAGCCAAGGCACAGTACTTGATAATTTAATATAGTCAAAGACTCCTAGGCTTTGCATGACACAAGGTACATTAAAACCCTCATCTTCCTTTTACGGCACTGCACAACTTTACATACAGCCTGTAAATTACTGCAAAGTCAACCAGGCTTGGGAGGCATCCAGAAAAGTCAAGCTCCCTTGGAGAATGGGTGCTGGAGCAATTCCATCAGTCATATCTGCCAAAAGCTATTCTCCACTCTGTGGGGCAACCAAAGGAGGGAAAGGGCAGGACAGACACAGAGAATATTTTCTGTTTCTCTCTCTACATGACGAGGAATATTTCACCAGCCTACTTCAACATCAACCTGACAGAGCTCCTTGCAGAAGCTTACAAGTAGCAGAAGATAGGTTTTGAAATTCATATCCTGCATATGTGTTCAGACATACATACACAGCTTTTTCTCTATTATTTAGATTGTAGGTCTAGAATATGACCTGCAAATGGCTCTTTTGTCTCCAAGAAGAAAAAGATAAAAAAACCCAAAACAAAACAAAAAAGACAACATACACCAGAGAGGAGTGGAAACAAACTGGGATACAAACTGCTAACTGGAAGGGTGCTTCCATAACTGACTTCCACAAACCAGACTAAAAGTCTTCTCTGGTGACTTCTACCAACCAGTCACTTCTTTTCTCTCACAATTCTTCAGCTTCAGCTGCATCCCACTAGCATCTTTTCAAGTTCTTGAGTCAGTAACTACAATACCAGCACAGATGACTCAGCAGAGGAGATGACTGCCTAACTGCATCTTGTACCTTTGAATAACCTGTTTTTTCTTGTCCACAGTGATAAGGATATTTTAAATAAGATGCAGGCTACAGTTCTAGTAATATACTTTCTAGCACTTTTTTAACGGGTTGCTTGTTAAATACCTCCAAAATAAAGTGGTACATCCTGACTTAAGTAACAGTATGTGCTTAAATTACTCTTAAGCATGTGCAGACTATTCTTGTGTACCTGACCTCTTTCTCCTGAGCTTCCACCACACAGTCTCTCAGAAGTCTTTTAGTGAAGCCTTGTTCTCCTGTCCTCTGTACAATGCAGAGATCAGTTGACAACTACTGTAAGGAATCCTGACTGCAGTTGCCAGTCTATGGGCAATGACCAACGATCTCTACAGAGATTCAATCTTTAGTGAGCAATGTGGATGATGCACAGGGTGGGAAGTAAGAGCACACACACACAGAGGGCAGTTTTAGATAACAGAAATTTTAATGCAAGATGGAGAAAACAATTTTTATCTTTCCTGCATTGTTATCGTTAATGACTCTAGTCTGAACTAATTTAGGTAAATGCCATTATCAGATTAGCTGTCTACTTTTCATCAGTCTTTTGCTCAAATCCATTTGAAACCGCTAAGATCAAAAACAATCATGTCTAGTTGTTTTTCTTCTACCCTAGCAGCACTTAGCTCTGTGCTTGTATTTAAATGAGTCTGCACTGTAAAGAAATTCAGCATTTTTGCATACAAAAAGACTACATTGCAAATAACATGGCAAATATAGCATTACATCATCTTAATTCTGTTTGCTTAATTGCTTCTTTAAACTTTACAAAACTGCACACCACTGCCACTTTATGAACCTTTCGCTTACCTTTCATCATTTATTTCTGCTCTCTCTAAAATTATTTTCAGACTTGTCAGGCATACACTCTCCCAGTGTCACTGTGGGTACAGGTAATCCCTCTCTTCCTCACTTCCCTGGTGTTCCCGTTAGTAGGAACCAAAAGTAGCTCTGAAGCGGAAGCCTGTCGCTCGGGTGCAGCTGGATACTCTATCACACGAAACTAGTGTACATTACCCTGCTCTTGACAGGAGGAGAATTAACAAGGGGGAAATGAACTGTGTTAAATATCCATTTTAGCTCTATGTGCAGTTAAGGACAGACTGCCTACTCCCAAATACGAAGGAGCACAAGACTTGCTGCATGATATCAAAGTGTTCAGAGGAAGATCGCTGAACATGGGTGAAGAAAGCACGGGCCCTGACAATTAATCTTCATTAAGAAAGGCTGACTTCATTAAGGTTGTTATCTAGGGTGACATCCTGTTCCCCTTGACGTCAGCAGCAAAATTATTAATATGGGAAGAGAGTAAAATCCTGCACTGGAGTTTGGAGCCTTGCACTAAAGTTGCCTTACCTCCTGCTATACTGTACCTATGGCTATTAAGTAATGGGTGTACAGATCACACTTTACAAAGCAGTGATTTGGATATCAAAACTATTTAATGGCAATTAATATAGCCATGGTGTTGCCAAAGACAGACGCTTCCTCACTCCCAGCTAGCATCCTGTCTCACTCCCAAGACTGGAAACCCATGTACTTGTGGTCGGTACTGCAAGACAACCCCTGGGGTACTCTAGAAAGCTGGTATGCCCCACAGGGGAGGCACAGATCACACCCACAGCAGAAATGCTTCATCCTGCAAGAGTAACACCCGGGTAAAGACAACACATTTCAGAATATTACAATGGTGATTTCCATTTATCAGGAGGGGAAAAAAAAATAGTCCCTCTAACTTTAGTCTAAGGATAAACAGGGAGCAGAAGAATGATCATGCTTTCACAGCAGTATTAAAATTGCTAAAATAAAGGGGAAAATATTTCCTGTTCTTCTGCAATCAACCTCTCCAAGTTTTCCAAATGCCTTGGGATACAGTTTCATGTTTAGAATATTTAAAAAGCATTCTCTTGAAAAAACTGATGTGTAGCGGAGATTTATTTCATTCCTTTTCTGACATTAATAAACATGAATGATGTACAAAGGTATTGCCTAGCAAAATATTCATCCCAAACACACCCACTCTGTACTGAACTTTTTACACATCCCAAAAAGCCAATCTCCAGAGGACAGAAAGCTCCATCAAAATGGATCAAAATACATGTACAAATTTTCTGAATTTCTTACTTCAGCAGATATCAATATTTTCAGAGGAATTTCTCCAGGAGCACCACAATTAGAACCAGAAGGGGCCAAGTGCTTTTTTGGAGGTGCCAAAACAGAGACAGAACACCTTAGAAAGCCTAGATGCAACTATAAAAACACAGTTTAAATTTTCTCAGTCTTCATGTAAACAGATTTTTGTGCATTTTTGTTAGTAAAGCTGAAATGCAGTAATTAAACCATGGCAGACCACAGGAATGGGCTATGCTATTAAAGCCAGAGGTTTTATCGATCTCAACAGAAGGGATCTGGGACAGCCTGTGTGGATTAAGAGAAGAATTCTTATCCTGAAAGGGATAAAAGTTCATACACTGTATATTTGGAGAGGTTGGTGCTATGTTTTTATCATGTGTTAAAAGAGTTTCCTGCTTCAAGGAGGAATAACGTGAACCCTGCAAGCTAAAGGCAGCTGACCCAAAATCAAATACAATAGCTGCACGAGTATTATTTTTAGTGGCAAAGCTGCCTTAAATAGACCCCGCTCCAGCTTCTGCGACCAACACTAACATGCTCCTAAGAGCCCTCAGCGTTCAACTGCTCGTGAAGCCAAACAAGAAACCACAAGCCGTGACAGACCAAAGAATGGCATGTCCTCTCGTGTCCTCCCTGAGTTTTCCAAGTCAAGGAAAGGGTGGGCTCCATCCCAAGGACAACCTTTGCTCGATACTGCAGGCTGCGTTATCCATTCATGCCATCTATTCACCTTGCGCTCTTGCTGGAGGCAAAGATTTCCAATGAGATTCTGGAGACGAAATAGTGCTCTTTCTCCTGAGCCTAACGAGATTAATGTTAAGCATAGGAAAACAGAAGGCCACAGCTACACACTAAATGCATTTAAACAATTTAAACAACTACAGCCACACGTGCTAATTGTAGCTTTTCTGGTCCTGAAGTAGTACACGATTCCCCTGTGAAACAGTACAGGTCTGTGCTAGCACAGCACAGCAAGGAACCATTTCTGTCTCCAGTTAAGTATTAATGTGAGTGCAGCCAGTGCTTTGAACAGTCCAGAGTGGCATCTATTTCTGTTATGTTCAGCATTAAAAAAAACCCTGCCATGTTTTAGAGAGAAGTATCTCCTGTTTGAAGGACAGAATGCATGTGAAAGAGCAAAGACTGTAATTGCCAAGCACGCAAAAAACCTATCAGTCTGAGTATTGTATAAAAGGCAAAAAATGTAAGTTTGAGTACTTTACCTCATGAATTTTAAGCTTCTAAGATACATCTAGATTACATTATCTGGCTTGAACACGCAGCCAAAATCTCATCATGAAGGAAAATAAAATTATTAATTTAATGACTCCAAGAACTGGGATTTGACTAATACTTAACTCAATACAAACCCCTATTCTTAATGTTCCAAGCAGTTCAAAACAGTGCTTTCTATAAGCTGATGGTACTTACAGAAAGGGGTTTTGGTATACGGAAAACCAAATCTGTTGTGCATGTGGAAAGTAGCCACTCTAGCTACCTACACCCCTGGTCTGCTTGGAACACAATTCTGGTTTTGGGCCCCTCACTTACACAGGCATCAAGGCCCTGGAACGTGTCCAGAGAAGGGCAGCCAGGCTGGTGAAGGGGCTGGAGAGCAAACCTTGAGGAGCGGCTGAGGGAGCTGGGGTTTGTTTAGCCTGGGTAAGAGGAGGCTCGGGGGGGACCTTATCACTGTACAACCTCCTTTCAGGTAACTGTAGAGAAGGGTGGGTGTTGGTCTCTTTGCCAAAGTGACAGGTGACAGGACGAGGGGGAATGGCCTCAAGCTGCACCGGGGCAGGTTAGATTAGACATTAGGAAAAAGTTCTTCACCAAAAGGTTTGTCAGGCATTGGAACAGGCTGCCCAGGGAAGCAGTTGAGTCACCATCCCTGGATGTGTTTAAAAGTCTGGTAGATGACGTGCTTAAGTTTAAAGAAGACAGGTATGGTTGGACTTGATCTCAAAAGCCTTTTCCAACCTAGTGATTCTGTGTGATTCTAGGGTTTATTTCTTCTCTTGGGGGGAGAGTAGGGGTGAGTGTGATTTAGTTGATAGGAACAAAATGCCAGAAATCTCCAAATATTTACATTTGGAAGCAGAGTGAGCGCTCAATTATTTGGCCAAGACACTGGACTCAGGAAAAGGTCTGTGCTACCTGGCTTAGAGCAAGTGCTTGAAACAGGCTTTATCCTTATCCCAAGCAAATGCCCTAAATCAGGAGGATACTGACTACTCTAACATCCACCCCTACTACTGTGTTGAATCTTGGTGGATACTGCTTGTGCCACAAACTCATACAAATGGCTGCCTCTCACAGCCAACCTGGACACCTCCAACAGCAACTGCCCCCTCACTCCCTACCGTGACCGTGTCTGCTCCCACATACACATTCTCTCTTTCACAACCTGGGCTGAAATAAAGGTGCTGTAGGAGCCGTTTTCCTATTTCAGGATGTTTTCTTTGAGCCATGAGTTTGTATCGCCAGCCAGTAGTGCTGAGGTGTTAGCGATGATGTAGGGTACGCATGCTTCCAGGAGGCAGGGGCAGGCACATTTCAAACACGTGGGAAATGAAGAATTAGCTTTTAGGGATTAGGAGCTTTCACTTCACTTGCTGCACAAGTACTCCACACTCTCAGTTTTGGTTTTATCGCTCCCACACTATGTTCATACAAGCGCCACCCTGTCCTACATGGATGGATGTCAGCCAGCTGAGGAGCAGTCTGGACCACTGAGTGAGTTGCAGCGCTAAACCAATCTACTCTGGTTTACTGGGATTGTTTTTTGCTTTGTTTTGTTTTGCACACACACACCCTTTTTTTTTTTTTTTTTAAATATCTGGCATATCAAATTCTACCCACCGTGACAGGCAGCTGTTTAGATGACTCTGACCCCTACCCATTCCGTGATTCAGTGACTCTGTCACTCTCCTGAAGACCCTGCAAAGACAATTCTCAATGGAAAACCTTAGAGAGGGAGGGAAAATACAAGAAGTCTGACAACTAGGGAAAATATTGTGAGTGCAAAGATGTGGCTCTGCCATTACTCCTCATCTATGTAACTATCGAAACAGCGCACGCTCTCTTCTTGCAATGCACAGCAAAGGACAGCACTTCAGCTTACTGAGATGCGCTACTTCAGCGTTTCTTATTAAAAATATCCTGTTTGCACAGAAGAATCTGCTGACTTGCCACTAAGTTAAATGCCAAACAAGAGTTTAAATATATTTTAAGAAGCCACCTCAGCTTCACTGGAATTACACAACCTACTCTGAATACATATATATATATATATATATATATATGGCTACAGGTCAGATTGATGGATCAGTGCACATACCTGGAAAGACCACTGAAGAGTACCTAGACACTCAGCACTGTCTATTAACACGGGGGTTTGTTAAAAAATGTGGCATTCTAGAGCAAGAAACGTAAAATGGCTCCAAGCAAATATAAATACAGTGCTGAAACATCAATTTTCAGGAGAAAGGTACATTTTGTAAACTGCCCCTCCAACTTGAGGCATTCCGAGTTCAAACTCTGTGCCTGCCAGACAGTCCGCGACTTCTTTCTTTGTTTTTAAGCAGCACATTTACTTTGGACAGAGAAAGGGAAAAATAGCCCATAAAGTTCCCACTGTTATGAAAAACAGAAACAATTGCTAGAGTTACAAGCTCCTCGTGGACGGAGCCAGAAGATGAACAGCTCTTGGTCTCTACTTTCTCCAACGCAGCTAACCCGAATTTAAAAATGCAACAGTAACACAGTCACGGCCATAAAACCTGATGCTTACAGAAACTGTTGCTTGCCAAACTGAACCTATGCAGCCCCAGCTGTCCTGCCATCAGCTTTCAAGGCGCCACTGCCCTCAGAGTATTTTGCCCACAACTGCCCAGGTTATGGAGCCTTCATGCACAGATCATAGAGAAAAGGATAAAAGTGTCACCACTGACTTCAAAGCCAGCCACTTGGTGATGCCACTCACATACAGATCAGCTTAATTATGCAGTTCAGTTTAAAAATGTGACGCCACTTCTCATTCCTTAGTTTCATTCCTCTCGGTCCAACTATGAAAACAGGCAAGGTCATCAAACTGGTCTGAAAACAAACATTATTTGAGGGCTCTCACTTTGTCGATAGATCTCCAGAGCATGGTAAGTGGTCAGCAGTACCAATTTTCTCCCCCACTGCGTCAAAGCTGTTCTGTTTCCTTCAAACATAGCTAAAGCATGTTAAACCCGATGTCACCGCAAACAAACACCACATTCAGCATACGATCTCCATCACCTTACCTCTATCACACTACGTATGAGATAAATAGCAGGTAAGGAACACGAATAAAGTTCCCTTGCTTCTTCAGTGTCCTTTAATATTTGATCAACGCAGATTTGAATTAAGCACTCAAATCCAGTGCTTCGCAAAATAAGAGTAAGGTAAGAATAATGTCCTCGCCCTGAAGCTCTGTTCTGAGCCTCTGAGAGAGAGCCCAGCTGGAGCAGCTGACTCCCAGGACACCGCTGCCAGACATCATGAATCTTAGGGGAGAAATTTTGATCTCTTAAATTTCCTCTGCTTCGAAGCAAGCCAAGAGCCCAGCCCAGGGGAAAGCCCACTCACACTGACAAGTCGTGACCGGGTTCCCTGCTTCTTATTCTGGAGATGTCTTGAGACAGTGCAAGGAGTGATGAGGAAGGGGCAGGTGTCCCCTCAAAAATACTTCTCCCCCGTGGCTGTGCAAGCTCAAAACTGACTGGAGCTGCCCAAGCTCTCCCTGTTAGGAACAGCTGAAAGAGTGTTGGATGCAGCTGCCATGGCTCCTTGGAGCACAGCGAGGAGCACTCGGTGGTTTCTGCCTGACCTCCTCGCACTGTTAGTTTGCAGCTTTTTTAAACACCTTTGAGAACTTTCTACCCAGACAGGCCAGCTATATTTATAACATGATTTTGACAACCACAACACAGAGACTGAGCATTTTACACGGTTTGCTAGGGAGAAAAAATCCTTGATAAAGGTGCTGCTTCATAAATAATGTCTGTCATGTTCACAGTCCCCATACACAATGCTGTCATCTATAGTGCGTGGGCAGGGAGCGGAGGAAATCTGTGAAAAACAAACAGTGAATCACCAATGATTTTGATGGCAGCTCTGCCCTCTGTGGCATTTCACCAAGTCATCATTCAGAGCAACAACTTTGTTTCTCAGCTGGCACGACTTCACGCTTTATCGGATTGCTCACAGAACAGGAGAGACCACAGGCTAAGAGTTCATGGCAATAGCAAGGGAGACTATGTAATTATCCTCCCCCTAGTACATTCACCCAGATGCTCTGTGCACCTCTACATCCAGGTAGGCCAACTGCCATGCCACCTGCCGAGGTATGAGAACCTGCGCTCAGGGCACACAGCCCTCCCCGGCTCAGCATCTCGTCCAAGAGTCCTGGTCCCACAGCAGCAAGCACAGACATCAGATGTCCCTCATTTCAAAGCCTTATCCAAAGCCCAGGGAAATCAATGCATAGGTCCCAGTATCAGATCAGATTAGGCATCAAATACTTAAACTGTGAGCTTCTCATTTCCCTTTCCAGTCTCTTTTCACACACCACTACCCAGGGATGAACGGTGCCAAGGACAGCCGGCACGCTGCACACGAAGCATGCCACGCAAGATCTGAGGTAAAAAGCCATCTCTGCTGCAAAGATAGATGAATAACCTTCACAGAAAAGTACTGTCACTGACTGTGCTTACATCTTAACACAAACCCAGAGCACTGAAGTTAAGATTTTGCTCTCCCTGCCAAAATGCTGTAGCTGGAGATCAGCGTCCTGCTAGTCATCCTGTAATTACGCCGCACATTTGTAGCTCCTGCTGCAATCTCTCCTCAGAAATAAGCTTCCCCAGTCCATGTATCCCTTGTGCCATTTTTCTTTGAGTTTCCTCTAACAAGCAAAACTCTGTTATTTATATAACTGGAAATGGGGACATGCTCCTTCATGAACCCGCTCACTTCAATAAAGGAACTGCCATTTCCAGGCTCTGCATAGCAGCCATCCTGAAAGCAAAGAACCTAAAAATCACCAACCTTTTTTGTGGCCTGCAGAAAGATAATAGAGCAGCCATGGAGAATCCAAATAGTCTGTCACCTTTGTATTTATAAGCTCCAGACAAGGATCCATTACCTTGGATAAAAAAATATGGAACCAGATTGGAACTATAGGCTCCAGTTCCTATATATTTGAACTACAGGTTGACAGCCAAGGGTTTCCATCTCAGAAACAGAGGAGTCCAGCAACACTTGTTGAGTTCTGCTTTGAACCAGGGTACTCTTTGCAAAAAAAAATAAATTGGGGTCCTTTGGGGTACACTGTCTATACCTAGATAATCTAATTTTTATATCATTCCTGTTAGCTACCAGTACATCTGGGGAATTTGTTTTCTCCATTTCAAACTACCGTTTTCAGTAATGCACAGCTTTGTATTTAAAAATGTGCTTTTCAGGGTGGAATCTTATAATACCAAATGTTCACAGTTTATGAAGAGGTTATAGCAAATACACTCTATCATCAACCAAATGGAAGAAAACAAATCACTACTGTTGTCTACTTTAGATAATTCCTTCCCAAATCACTCAAAAATACTCAAAATTTAAACTGAGCTTGGCCTAAAATCTCATTAAGAAACTAGTTAAGTGATCCTGATATTGTAACTTGATCATTTACAGATAAGGAATATGGGACTTATAATTTGTTTCTTAATTATGCAAAATTCCAAGAACTTCACTCACATGCAGGATTAGCAGAACCAAATTAGCAGGCAGATGATATTTCCTCTGACTGCTCTTTTGTTACATCAATGACCAGTGTTGACCACAAAAGCCTCACAGGACTTTCAAAAGTAGCTTCAGAAACAGAACTGACCTAAAAATCTCATTTTTTTTCAGTGGAAAAATATCAGGCTTTTGTCTTAAATAACAGTCATGAAAGGTGCCTTCTGTGGAAGGAAAAAAAAACCAAAAATCGTTGCTTGGTCAAAAAGCTCCAAAAAATTTGCAGCTAAGAAAGAAGAGGTTTTTGGTCCAAGCCACTCTGGGGTGTACCTCGTGGGAGCTGCAATTCAAGTGCCTTGCGTGCTTGGCTACCTTTCCCCCTGTGAGCTGGGACTCCTCTGACAGACCCTTCCTTCACCTCCAGTGATGGCACTGCACCATTAAAGTCTCTTATGGCTCATTAAAAAGAAACTGGGGTATTAAAAAAAAAAAACCCACAACAAAACACCAAAACTAAAAATCCCCAAAGAACAGCTTCTGGGGGACATGCAGAGCTATTTTGAATAAAAACACATTTCATTTCTGTATTTCCATGAAAAGTAATTGAAAAATGATGACTACTTCAACCTTTCCTGGACTCCTTTTGAACTATACTGGGAAGCCCCGGAGATAAACAGCTTATACACATAAAGCTCTGGTGACAAGTTGACACAAAAATAAAAATAAATAAATAGGAGAAGCTCAACCACCACGATTAGATTTACACTTGTTGTGATCCCAAGACCTGTGAAAATATAGACTCGGTAGCAAGCTGCATATGCAAAAAAGACACTTTAATTATATCTGAGCTGTCTGGCCCAGTAACCACAAAACACCCTGTCTACCCCCGAGACTGTCTGCTGGTGCCTCAGAAACTCTAAGATGCAGAAAGCTAATAAAAACAATTAAACATATTTAACTCAGCTTTTTTATCTTGTGATTTCAAGTGTTACCTATTAGCAGAAACTGATGACTCCAAAAAAGATGACGTACACTCTGTCAAGTTATATTAGGCTCTAATGAAAGCCCATACCGTAAGAGAGATTAAGAGAGAACGTGCAGCATCATCCCTATTTCTAGAAAAGGAAAACTTTTGAAGGAGTTGCAGAGACTTCAGTAAACTAATGGAGAGTTGAAAGGGAAGCGCTCGCAGTCCTGGAGGAACTAAAGCTGGGTTTGCTTAGACATGCTAATCTCTGAATAACAGAAGAGGACGCTCTCAATTCTTTCTCAGAGACTGTTGAAAGCAGTCAACATATTCCCAGTCACTGTAGTATCCTGAAAACCACACTTTACAGCTTTGCTTTTATACAACCTGCACAGCAGATTTTCCCTTTATTGAAGTCCTAAAATCCAAGCAATGAGCAGCATTAGGTGCGGCCCATACGTTACCAGTGTTTGAATCACAAGGGCAAACTCCCATCTTTGGGCATGTTTATATTTCCCAGGCAAGAAGCAGCCCGTACAAAGAACTGTGGATTCAAATGATGTTTTGGAAAATGATGAACTAGATCTCCAAAGAGTATTCAGTGAGAAGAGGGTGCAGCAAGGACCTCGTCCAGCTCTCGGAGGGAGCAGTGCAGCCCGGGAGAAGCTGGAAGCAGCTCCCTGCACACACAACCAGGCACACATCTGCAAGGCTGCAACTCCTGTTCCTGAAACTTAAAGCTTAAAGAGCGCAGGGCCTGCTCCCAAAGCATTTGAAAGGACAGTCTCCAAATGAAGGATATAAACATAAACAAACTCAGAGGCAGATGAGAACCTATTTTTAGATGAATGAACGGCATGAAAGCTTTCCAATATCCTTTCCTTACCCTTCGCTTCTATTTCTTCTCTCCTCTCATATGCTTTTGTTGCCACATGCTCTCCGCTCCTATTTAAAATTTTTAATGGCAATTTAGCAGACATCCCCAATCCAATTATTTTAATCTGTCTGTGTTAAGTGGCCACAGCAGCTGTTCACTTCCTCCTATCAATATTATTAATACTGTAATTAAAATACACATCATTTAGCTGAAAGATTCACCACACAGACCTCTTCGAATCAGACTTTCCATTACCAATTGAGGAAACTGCCTGGTGAAAAAAGAAGGAACCAAGAGTAGGGGTTTTATGAGCTGGTATGAAGCTCTTGCTAAAAAAGTCCCGCAGACACAGGAACTTTGATTGCTTTCGCTGCAGCGGCCTTGTAAATTCAAGAACCTAAGCCAGGTTCAGTTCACTGCTGGGTCTCACACTGTCACTGTAAGAAGAGCTCCCAATCACAGACACGTAGCAGCAACAGCATATTGCTTCTGAGCCTCTAGCAAACTCTACTAACGCTTAAGTATCACAGCATTCCACCTTGCTGACAAAGACTCCTGGTAACACAGAGGTCTAAAGAGCAACTTCATTTTGAGGTTTACGGGATCTAAGGAGTTCTTATCTGCATTATGCCCCTTAATGACCTAAAGATTATTTGATACAGCTCATTAATAATCACAAAGTTATTCAAGGGAAACGCAAGCCATAAGCCTGTATTTTAAAATAAGAGGGATTATACACTTATCGTTGCAGCGTTCTTCTAACCAGCTGGGGATGAATTTTAATTGATCACCTTAGATGTACTCTTTGTTCTCTGGATCCCCAGGGATCTCCTACAAAGTCTAACATGTACCAGTCTCTTTTGGAAAAGAGAATTACACGTGCGCTCTCAGGGTAGGTCCAGCTCTTCAGAAGAGTCATCCCAGCAAAGCAGCAGGGCTTTACAGGCTTAGCTGCAGTACAGCAGTTCCCATTAACTGACGTTGTGGCTGTTTGTCCAGAACCAGCAGAGGACAGAAAAAAAAAACCAACCCTGATATAAATAAAGCCCTTTAAGAGCCTTTACTCAGGTCTCAAGAATTCAACAGCTGCATCCCATTCAAAAAATGGAACAGAATAAATATCCTCAGCTACAAGAATGACTTTCCAGGGGCCAAGTTGAAAACTGGGTACATTTCTAAAAGAAGACATTTAATTTAAAGGCATTTGTAACAGTCTCACATTTCATGGTATTTGTACAGGTTAACTTTGTGGCATTGGTATTTGCTTTAAAGCTCTATTTCCAGGAGGTATGCAAAAGCATAGGCACATCTCTGTGTGTGTTCATGTAAGGAGTACATAAGGAAAGGCAGGTATCTAGGTATCATCCTGACTGCCCTCACCCCTGTATGAACTTCTGTGTTTGAGTCCCTAATTACCCATGCAATGCAAATAGGAATCTGGCTTATTAATATTTCCTCCCAACACAGCACTGGGTCACAGAGGACTATACAGCATCTTACAGGACTGAGACAATGAATTACATAACCCTGGATAAATAAATTATATACGCTGCATATACACTGTTTTGGTAAAGATGGATAAAAATACCCAATAATGCTTGCAGATGGAAACTAAAGGAGGGAATAATAAAAGAATGAAGCATCTGTTAAATGTATAACTTTATGTTTATTATTCTCTAGAAGGCTGCTTCCCTTATACTTCTCCATTCAAACCCTCCACTGAATAAACATTAAACATGCTTTTCCTCTATGACTTCTCACACAGCATGGAATAATGAAAGGATATGTTACCGGTGTTATTACTTTTAATATTATTACCCATACATCATTCATTACAGAATGAATTAGCTTATTCTTAAGGAACCCTTTAAACTTTGCAAAGTTTTACCCCTTCCATTTGACTAATTAAAGCCAGCAGTGGCAAAGGTGCAGAGTAATTATGGATGTTTGAAATGCTGAGAGACTGCTATAGGGTAGACCAGACTTCGAGTGGGACTGCTTTCAAAATACAGGCACTTCTAACTAGACCCCCCCCAAGCATCACTTCCAACCTGTGGTTATATACAGAAACCTTTGGGGAAGCAATTAATTTCTTTTGGTTTACAGAGATAAGAATGAAACTCATCTTTTTCCCTGCACTTCCTCCCATGCAAGGAAGGAGCATACAGGGGCCAGCTCAGAGGCCTATGTCTACACTGTGGCTAAATTACAGACCTGTAGTAAGATGAGCTGAATTCCTCCCTTAAACACCATCATCCCTGCTGAGCACCAGTACGCTTCATCCGAGCTCTGATATTTGCTAGCAAGACATCAGGAACACGATGAACAAGCTCATGAATGGCTATCTCCACGTCTGTTCATAAAACACGGGGGGTTGTGGCAAACTTGCCCACAAATTTCCCTGAGGCCCAGCATTCATCCAGCCACAGCCTCTTCCCACAGCTCACTAAAACGAGTGTCTCTGTCAGAGTTCAGTCAGCCCACCACCACCACCCTCACTGCATAGGCACATCCTCGCAGAGTCTGGATGTCCCAAGTGAAGCAGAGGCCCTTGCAACCTCCAGAAAAAAAGCTTAAGGTCATTCTTCATTTTATTAATTTCATGCCCAGCAGTGAAAATGTCAGCTGTGGAGGAACCTGCCTTTGCTTAGTTCATTGCCCACTGTAACTCCCTGAAGTCGAATTGCCATTTCCAGCAATGGGGTTGGGTGGAGTGTCCCTGGGAAGGAGGAGATCACAGGCTGCATTCTTCAGCTGCTGCAAGGGTCTTTTCCCCTAGGAACTAGGCACATGCTGTGCCACTATGAAACAAACAACAATCAGTCGCAATTTTTAATTACACTACTACTGGTTTTCAACTAATTCAGTGCCAATCTCTACAAGAACACTTTCTAGCACTACAAAGGATGTGAACTCCCACAAAAAATGAGTGGCAGATTTACAGTAACTTCACTGAAAGCAGGATCATGCTTTTTTCCCTTCCCCCTGCAGCACAAAGCACAAAATTCCAGGTGAAGTAATAATATACTCATCAGAAGCACTCATGTGTTGAGTTCTGATGTGCAGTGGTGTTATGTAACTAACAGTGAGTATTAGAAACCAATATAGATTAATAATGCCTTAAACTTCCCTGCCTTTTACTGTTTTCTCTCAATAAAACCCCAAACAACTGTAACTCAAACCAGAAAAAGAGCCAGAGCTCTCAAGTCCATTAGAGACTATATAGGCTAGCCTGTCCTATACAGAATGCATTCAAGCTACACAGGCAAGCACACAAGAGGGATATGCAAAGAGCATCCATAGATTGCAATTACATGGTTAATGCTGTCCTCCACCCCCATCTTTTCCAAAAGGCTAAAACTGCCTTCTATCTGAAAGCAAACCAGAAGACAATAGTACAAACACCATCCACAGTTCACACTTCCAAGAGTACTGTTTAAAAGCAAATAATCTCCTAAATAGCTCTTTCCAAAGTAAGCTGATTTTTTTTTCTACTAGTTAATAATTACAGAAGAATTTTCTCAAGTTTATTGATGGTGGGAAAGAGAGCATTATTTTCTTGTAGAGAACTGAAATAACGCTTTTTCCAGATTTCCACAGAGATGTTCAGTGGAAAAATGCCCAGTATCCTGAAACACTTCTCTCTGGAAATAAATTTTACTCTTTCCTTTCCACATAGTCTTGTATGGATTTGCAGAAAAGCTCTCAACAAAAGAACATGCAGTCTTTAAAAGAGCATCGAAACTTTCACTTCTGATATCTGAAATGTCCCTGTGAGGACCCAGTTTATTGTTCAGTATTCCAAGCCAATAAAGATTTTCAATCAACCTAGACAGTCTTTGTTGGAGTTTTTTAAAATACTGTTTCCTAGCATTGCTCCTGATGAGAACCAACATGTTCTACTTGTATTTGTAGTTTTATACAAATAGTTACATAACAAAGAGAGGAATAAACTCCTGTACCTGAGCCTTAAGCACTCAGGTCAAAGACTAAGATGCCAACTATTAGAGTGTGACCGCATGTCTCAAGTTCTCATTTATTTTCAATTCTTCTGGTAGTTACAGAAGTAATCCTAAGAGCCATCCATCATGTCTCCTGTTAAAGATGTCTTTTCAAAATGTGCCTACTTGTTTTTTCACCGTACCACGGGTGAGAGGATAAGAAGCATTTCAGACCCTGCAAGATCAACAGATTTTAAAACTGTAGATTAGTCAGATAAAAACTTTCTCAGAAACCTAGGGGAGAGAGAGGGCAGGAGGGGGCACAGAGAGGGGAAAGGAGAGGGAAGAGGCACGACCCAGCCCATTTATCTCGCTGCAGAAGAGAGCAGGGATACGCTCCAGAGTAGCTAAGAGTTTCAGCCGATCGCCACACACAATCCATTTAAAGTTTTTCCTGCAGTTTGCAATAGGAACTGATACGTGATAAATGTTACTCGGCAATGAGTTAACCATGCATGCCACCACACTGCCACCATCCCTGCAGAGGAAGGCTGTCCCTGCACAGGCCAAACAGCTCCCCTCCAGAGGAAGAGTTGACCGAGGTGGGCCCACAGCCATAGCTTTTGACTCAAAGGTGCCCATCTCCATCCTTAGGGCTTGGGACTGAGCTGAGGGAAAGTGGTGAAGGCACACAGTCAACTTCAGTTGTCACCAGTTTTAGGTTTTTAACAGTGTTTGCCCATTTTTCTTCCATGTTTTTTCTCTCCTCCTGTTGCTTTATGGCTACTACTCCCCCTTATGCCCTTCAGCAGGCCAAAAGGAAATCAGCTGCTGTACAAAGGTAAATGAGAAACACCTATTAACATCACAAAATAATATATATAAAAAATTATTGGAGGAAAAAGGACTGTCATTCATCTTCTGCTTAATCTCATCTGTATCATAGAACATACGGTATTTCAAATGAAGTATCATTTTAAAGATGATCACCCCTTGTAAACTGCGTGTTCCCTTTTAACCCGTGAGTCCCATAAGCTGTGAGGAGCGACTCGTGGCTGCTGCAGAAAACATCTGTCCAAGCTGCATCCCACTGCCCAGGCTGTATCCCGAGGGACCGCTCTGCCCTGCTCCCAAACACTTCTGTCATCAAATACCACAGCCCCAGAGCAGACAACTGTTCTCCTGTGTAACGTAGCCCGGGGCTGGCCACACAGACCTGGCCTAGACAACACCCATCTCCCTTTGCAACCCCTGTTCTTTTCTTGGCCCTCACTAACACAAGATGCTTGAAAAGCTTTTGATACTTTACCGATCTGTGTACCTACACAGCTGCTTAGGTTTACTTGCTTGTCATAACAGCAGCACAATTATGCTTGAAATAAAGACAGGAAAAATTTTTTATAACAAAATCCTTGAAAGGTCAGCTTGTAGTACACAGCTGTTGAAGGCAACACATTATTAATCAGGATGTTACCACATGTTTTTATTTGAGCATTTTGTTTCATAATTTAGGACCCAGATTTTGAATGTAAAAAGATTACACTGAGTGTTTGTTTCCTACTGACCTTACCACCAGATTTGCTCATTCCAGTTTGAATTAATAAGGCTATTAAATCACTTGGCATTTGTCATCATGTAAACACAGTCGGAATCTCCTCCTTCGCTCTCAGCAACACTACAAACCTCCTCACAGACTTTTTTTTTTTGGATAGAAGATATCTTCTGTAAGAGATATGCATCTTCTGCATCTTCTGTAGAGATGTGTATCTTCCGCATAGAAGATCAACTCCAGAGAGCAGACATTTACCTGGCCAGCAGCACTGTGTTACTACCTAAAGCCAAGGATGGAGAATTTACTGGCTCTGCTGACAGCCACCATAGATTTTCAAACCCTGCAAGCCAAGAAACATTCGTCTAGGCCATCTTGTGGGTTTTGTGCTGTGTTGGATCTAGACCTGTTTTCTAAATCTTGGACTCTGCCTCCCCACTAAAACAACCCAAGGGAAACCAGTGCAGCATGCAGATACAGCTGGGGCTCTGCAGAAGCTGTAAGGATTTTTTGCCAGCAGGGACATCAACATAGAATTTGGAAGCAGATGTGCATGTGTTAGCATGCATATTCATATCTGTAACTCAATGATGGTTTAAGAGGAAAAATACCGTACATTTAGAACAGTGGATTATCAAAATAGTACTAACAGAATGAGAATATTCAGCTGTTACAGCATGAAAAGCAGGGGAAAAAAAGACTATTGTAAGGATGAGGACCTTGTAACTTCCTCCAGTGCCCCCACACTGAGTTATGGTATGTCCCCAGTTGGGCTTGGGCAGCCTACAAAATTCCCACTGTACTCTGTTAGTGCATTAGCAAAGGAAGCTAAAGCAAACCACTCTAAACCTACTGAAACTCGTAACACAGTGGAACAAGTTTTATCACCTGATTTATTTTGTTATATATTTAACAGGTTTCCATAGAAAGGTGGAAACCAGGTTAAGCACAAAAAGCCATGTAGGATACAGCACTGCTCTCTGAAGATTTTAGGAAGCTGTGTAAGTGCTGGTGGAGCTATCCCCCACTGTCCCCAAAGGACATGTCAGTCCTGACTGAAAAGCGAGCACAGCTCCATGTACATCAACAACAGCTACATGTATTTTGCAAACACTGCACTCATATTTTATGTAAGGCTTCCCCTACACTTAAGGGGCACCCATCTGCTCCAGACAGTGCTGACAGTGAAGCTGCAGGGTCTTCCCATGGCTCCCATCTGACCAACTTGCCCAGGTTTCTTTGCAGGAGGGGGCTGGTGTGGAGCCAGGACCCATGCACGGCCTGGCACCTGGGAGGAGAGTCATGACCTCAATCCTGTGGTATGGCAGCAGCTCCGCATGGGAAGGGTGAGGACGTACATTTCTGGGGTCAAGGAGCAATCAAGCGGATGTAGCTGAACAAGTTACGATACATCAACAGCAGCACAATTATTATTTGTGCTGGCCCTGTAAACTTGCAGTTAAGGGAAGACCCTGTGTGCTAGCTTATCAACGTGATGAGAGTTTAAATTAATTTATTTCCAATGCATTTCACCAGGCAAAGAGCTTGTGTATGGTTAGTTACCTTAGCTGCCCTGTGACGTTCCTGATATGGCTTATCACTGCGGGTAAGGAGAGTTGACCAAGACCATACGTATTCTTTCGCAGGGCTCAGGCTAAAAGCTGATTTCAGTTCAGGATGGAGAAAACCACAAGCCCAGAACCAGGGGCTGACCAGGGGCAAACTACATGTGCCAAGGCTCATGCCCTGGCAGCAACCCAGCTGGCAAGGAGCGGCCTTACTCCACAGTATTCAACTACCTCCCTCTCCAAAGTGACCACATCCAAATGGTCTTATATGAATAATCCCCGACTTGTGCTAACTCTTTACTCAGGAACTGGTTTGGAGAGTTGGTCTGGACCTCAGCTACATCAGAGACATCAGTGATAACCTGACAGTGCAGATGATGGAGCCCCAGCACCAGAGGCTGCTCCCTGACATGGCTCAGTCTCTCCCTGAAGGCATGGCCAAAGAGAGCAGAGCAGGCATCATAAGGGCAGACTCACCTACAGTCACGGCATTTATACATCTCAAAGAAAGTGACTCACACACCACAGTTAACTCCTACATAAGAGAAGACATGAAGCTCTATCTACCCTCAAGACTAAAGCAAGCAGACAGAGAGAAGCATCTCTATTGTTTTCCTTCTGCTTCCGCAGTTGTGATAAACCTCTGCTTCCTGATGCCTGACCTTGCGAATGCAAATGAAAAAGAGATTTTTGCCCGTGTCTGACCAGGCCAATGCTTCAAACTTGTACAAAAAAGGTAATATTACATTTTCGTTTTTATTTTTCCTGCCCAAGCTATGTGAAGTATTTCAGTAAGACTGAACTTGTGTGCATAACATGTAGTAGCAAAGTCTTAAGTAATGACAAGCAAACAGTTAACATCAACAGCCACGCTATACCTCTAATTAACATTTACCTATGTTAGCCAAGTGTTTCCAATATACTCTCACCTCCTACTGCCTGGGTCCTGCTACTCTTAAAACTGGCATCGAGCTTCACCTGAGCTTCATCTAGATGAAGAAGCCAAACAACAGAAGGCTCAACGTATCCCAGGTCAGGTCAGCCTGTTTCTACAGCGCTGATTTATACATCTATCATCATTTGATGCTGTTTTCTTATAAAGCAGACAGTGGGGTTACCTCTCTAAAATTCCCTGGAAAGTTACACACGCCAGTTAACAAAGACAGATGAAGCTACTAGTATTATTTAGACAGTGATAAGCACTTCTTTCACCTGCTCGCCAACCCACACTGCAGGCAGTGGGCCTCCACGTCCAAGCAGTTACGCACAAGATGACATGTGCTGTATGATGACAGCCAAATCAGTAAATCTTTCAATATATGAAGGATATCTTTCCTTTGGCCACCCTATTGTATGTGACTTGCAACAAATCTGACAGCTGGCAGTCCTTACCTCTGCAAAAGAGCAGTATAGCAGTGCTCTCCTCATGGCACGTTTTAAACCAGATTTTTCAGTTCAGTATATTATTTTTTTTTCTATTTTCATGCCCTGCAGAATTCTTTTGACACCAGGAAAGGGAAAAAAAAAAAAAAGGCCACGGGGCTCCAGATGGCTACAGTCTCCCAGTTTCTATGGGGAGATCCCACTGTCTCTGAGCTCTTCTCTCCCGGAACAAGAGAACAATTTGACATTTTCCTTAACCCAGATCTCTGTTAGTTTTTCTAGCCCTAAACAGGACTTGAAAAATATTCATTCAGGAGCCCAAGCCACGTGAACACACTGGCCTGAACACCACATGGGTATTCAGAGTTCTCAAAAGCTGTTGGAACCAGCCTTAAGGGAAAAGGGGAGCAGGAAGAATTTCCCCCCTCTGCCTTCCCCATAGATTAGGTACAGTTTTTAAACAATGCTAAGAGATGTTGTCCAAGATACAGGCAGGACAGAAACGCTACACACAAACACCAGCTCAGGCTCATGACCACTGATGTTACCACATGGTCGGTATCACATGGCACAACAAGCTCTGTTCGATGAAAACAAGCTCCACATCAGGACAACAGAATTGCCACGTCTGGCTGGCAAAATGTATACCTAGGTACTTCAGAAGCCAAGAGCTTTATACATAAAAATTGAAATTTTAGTTATAAAATTTTGTTTTCTGAAATTATTTCTGAATATTATCAAAGCCCATAGAGAACTTAAGCTTGTTTCCATGACCTGACATAGTACTATTAACAGAGGATATGGCCTAAATTGGCTTACTGTAAGAAAAGCAAAATACCTTACTTTTTTTTAACTCCCAACTGTGATGATATGAATGATGGAAGACCTCAGGGCCATGAAGTCATTAAGTGCTGGGAAGCTAAAGGCTTTTTGGAATGTGATTCAAAGGCAGGAATTCACCCATCCACTCCTCCTCTTCACTGAGGCAAGCAAAGATGTTCCCTTTATGGAGATCTGGGTGCTCATCCACTGGGTAAGCCAGATTGCTTGAAACTGCATGCAAATAGATACTAATCCCTCCTCCTCCAATACTCAATTTTGAGTCTGAGAGCCCCTTTCACTGAAAACCTATTATTTCTTAATGCAATGAGAACAGGATGGGCTCCTGCAATGGAAATGTTAACTCCCCCCCAATTTCTTAGCTGTGTTCATGGCAGCACTTTGAAAGCATGGCCTCCTTAACTTTGATGCACAATTCTGCAGAGAGGTTGCTTCAGATAGTACTTTTAGCAAGACAAATGCACCGCACCATTAGAATAATAGATGATATGTGAATTATCCATTTGGCACAACATATTATATTCTGTGAATCAAAATTACATTAAGATAACTAAAACAGCCAGGAAAAGCAGAAAATTATAAGCCTAACACGGGAGTGGTCTTCAAAGCAGCTCTTAAGTAAATATTTTTATCAATTTTTTTCTTTAAAGTCTCCTGTAAGGTTTCTCAAATAAAACCCCCAAAAGCCAACTCTCAAGATTCATGAGAGCAAAAAACTCAACACAGCAAGAAGAGATCCTGCTCAGCTCAAATATTTTTGCAGATTCTCCAGTTGCTAAAACCTATTGTTGTTTTTTTAAGGCTATGACTGCTCCCACATTCCTTTCTCAGACTCTACTAAAGCTGTGCTGTTGGCAAGTACTGCTACATTACTTTTAAATGACATTTAGTCCTTTTGCTCATGGTACTCATGAACTGGGCTTCAAAATTAAAGGGAACTGCCCCCAGAGATTGCAGAAACAATGGAGACCAAAACCAAAAAAAGTTCAAACATTTGCATTCTCTCTCAAGATAAATTCCAAAATCTGAAGGAATTTTATCACCAATTTGCTGTTCCCACCAAATACTTAATAATAAATGATCCAACTTTCCAAATAGACTTAAGAAGATTTGCCCTTGATATCTACAGATTGTTTTTCATTCAGATCCAGATGGTATTATATGACCATTGGGTTTTGTTGGGGTTTTTTTTCTGATATGATAGGCAAAGCAGTGTTTTTTCCTCTTGTTACAGATGCTATAACTTGAGAAAGACAGGGGGGCTGGATCTTGACCACTTGTCTCCTAGATATAACAGTTGCTATACCACTGAGCATTAGCAAAGAGTTGCCCTCAGAGTTAACGCACAGCATTTGACAGCTCTGCGCTGTCATGGCTTTCTGAAGATTATATCCTGCTCTCATGAGCAGCAAAGGAAAAAGATTAGCATTTTAGAAGAAAACTTGCCCTCTAGAGACCTGGAATAGTATTTGGTGTGCCACGGTGTGATGTGATGGAGTTGGCAGCCACTCTGGGCCAAAGGGCAGGATTACTTTTCCAAACTCCTCCAATCTTATTAATCTTTCCATAGGAATGAAGCAGAGATAGCAACACTGTTTTGACTGCTAATGCTTCATGTAAAAATAAGCTCCTAACGACTTCAGACAGAAGGCGAATCTGCCAGTCAGCAAAACATTTAAGTACATACTTAGTTTAAGAAGTTCAGCTATCTATTGAGTGCAACTATTCTCTTGAACCCCAGATACAGGCTGGGTTTTGTACAGCCAAATTTGAGCTATTTAGCAGCTCACCCCACCCATCCCAGCATCCTAGAAGGGAATGCTTTGACCTAAAGAGGTGCTCGCTCTTTCTCACAAGCACAGCGAGGTATGAGACAACTGCCTTATATGTTTAACTGGTAGATGAGAAAGCTCATGCTTGAAAAATCCTACCCATAATGGCTCACCAGTAACTCAGGGAGACAAATCTGTCACAGTTATATTCCTTACACGAGCTCAGTGACTGTCAGCAAGACCCAGGCCAAGCCCTATGTTACTACAGAGTCATTTTACTTTGTAACAAGTAGGGTATGCAAAATACCTCTTACAGTTTCCTTTTCTAGCTACACCCCCCCTTCAACACATCCTGGTTTTATCAACTTCAGCGAGCAGGTAAAACATTTTCACCTTTCCAACACAATCATTCCTTTTACACACCTGGTAGCAGGACAAAAGTGATTAATTATTGAGCTTCATCAGTTTTAACCAGCTCCCAACGATGTAAAACCAAGTGCACTGCAAAGTGGACCTGACCCACCGGGTATTTAGACAGAGAAGGTCCGTTTCAAAGCAAGTTCAGAAGATGAAGCTGCATCGACTACATGGAACACCTTCAAGTATCAGTCTTGGTTTATCAGTCCAGAAAGTTGTTTTGAACATTCATGCAGTAAATTTAATTCGGGTTTTGCTGTATTGTATGACAGAAGAATTTGCCTAAAAATGGGAGATGTTCCTGTATTTGCGTTCAGGCAACTCTACAGCCATAAAAGCCCACAACATCCTTTAAATGAAGGGGAAAAACCAGAAAGCAAAACAAAATCTTGTCCAGTTTTAGAGAGCACTTTCTGCCTGCACCAACTCAGAAAGTTCAGAAGTGTTGAATATTTGGAAATGGTTATCTGCGTAACAGAAAACTTGATCCTTACACAAGGAAAAAAGAATCACAGATTTTGGAAACTATTATATCGGCTTTTTTCCTGCTTTAAGTGTTTTTCTAGTACAAAAATATTTCCCATTCCTCTAAGACCAGATGGCTTTAAGTTTTAACCTTGTGGACTGCAGCAGCAAAGTTGGAACTGAACTGGAAACACAGAGGTTTTCACTCTCATGAAATGGTAATGGTTTTAAAATTTATTTTCAGCTCAGCTCAGGTCCACAGCAAAACATTCAAAACATGTTACAACAGGAGGCTCTGGGCTGGGGAAGAAGACAGAAAAATAGATTTAACAAAATGCCTCCATCTGCTTTAGTTTCACTCGTTGAATACAGAATTTCTCAATATGTGACTTTGGGCCAGCGTCTCAAGGTAGGCAACTCTAGATCAGAAACTTCAGGGCTTCTGGACTCTTGGCTCACCTGGAAGGCATCCTAGCAAACCCCACGGTTTTAAGGTTTTCATCTTTGATTTGCCATAAATTATCAAACTTTTTATGTTTTGGCATATGAAATTTGACCTTTTTTTAAAGGAATTGTTTTTCCCAAATCGTTCTGTCTTCTCGTACTGCTGCATGGTATTCAGCATGCAAAGGATACCGAAAACCTTCTCTAGAAAATGATGCCGTCATAGGCATTGCAACTGACTCAGAGTGTAACACCACAACCAACACAATGCTTGGCTTCCCCATCTGTTCTTAGGCAAGGAAATATGCTAAACTAAACTGACATACCTATGCATTATCATCTCCTCCTTTTCTTCCTTGGAGGAGGGAATATATTCTTTGGAAGGTACTAATACCTTTGGAAGAGCTTGATGAGACTCCAAGTATTGCATTTTGATTTTCCCTTTCTCTCTGTGTACACAAACCTCGAAATCTCCACCACTGAAAGGCTGGTGTAGATATTGACCACCTACAAGTATGTATATGCGGGCATATTACTCCTGAGCTAGCGCTCAGATGTGTTACAAGAACACTCAAGTGCCAAGCATTTAGAACTGCTGCATCAAGGCGCCTGGAAAGCAAAGCATGCAAGTACCCTCCATGGGGACATTAGTCAGGAGGAAGCAAGAGAAACTCTTCCTTGCATGCACAAGCAGATGGAATTCAAACACAAAGGAAGACAATACATGAGACAAAGCTCTGTGTGGGCAGGTATGGAGCTGTACTGTGGTGACATGGTCTAGTGTTGGACCTAGTAGGTCTGGATAGAGGGACTCAATGATCTTGAAGGTTTTTTCCCAACTGTAATCATTCTATGATTCTAGAGACACCATACCCTTAAACACTGCATGCATTTGACACATTTATTCCATTATGCTTTCATTAAATTATCGTCCCACTTGGTGAAGGGGGTATATAATAAAACAATATGCTCCCTGCTTTGGATAATATAATAGTGTTGTTTTGTGACTTGAAAAGATGCAGATCATCAAATGACAGGGAGGACAAACTTTGGTCCAGGAGCTTTTATTGTATGGTCTGGACAGTATAACAGGGGCCATCCCTGAGAGCCTCTATCTGCCACCACAGTATACATGTTAAATAACAGTGGGAGCACAATGAAGCAGGTGCTTTTCTCCACCTGTGCATCCATCCTATGACTGTGATTCGATAGGAGCTGGCTACATCATCAATCAACATTACCAGTTGAAGTCCAGCAACATCCACAAACGCAGAGCATACTCACCTCTCCAGCACATACTTGATCACATGCCAGCACCAGCTAATACAAATCCCCAGCGTGGACCCAGTTTCACCTGCAGCTCAGCACCAACCAAGCCTGCCAACACCAGTTCAAAGAGTATAACTTCAGGCAGGTGAACAACCAAGCCTGCCCCAGCAGTCTGGGTACCCTATAAATCCCAGCCACCCAATGCGGCCCCAGCAGCTGGGGACCCCCATCTGACCAGGCGCCCCATGAACCCTCTGCTCTGTCTGTTCCTGGACATGCCACTGGAGCCACAGCAGTACACCAGCAAGAAAAAGCAAGAGAAGGTAACAAGAAAGCTTGCTTTTTCCCTTTTTTAATTTCTTCTTTTCCTCTTCCATTACAGCCAAAGAGTATGTTAGTTACACCAATGTATCTCTCTGTGCAATCAAGTTGGAATTGGTTTATGTCAGTTTAGCTTCTGTCAGACTGAAGAAAAAGAGAAAAATTTTAAACAAATTTGCAATTAAACCAGGCAGATGACTCTCAGATCAGATCCCTTACTGCAGATCTCTCGTATCAATACAGCCTGAAGCCTGTCCTGACAAAGCTTCACAAAGTTACGTGGAATTTGAGAGGATGAAATCTGCATTAATGAACTGTGCAATGCTGTACAAAGGGAAGACTACACTTTGCAGGACCTTGTATCCTACAGGAAAACATAAACATACTAACATCATGGCCTTTCCAACAGATAGAATTAATAACATGCCCTTTTATGTTCAAAAGACACCAAGCATGCGACGTAGCATGTGCTCACTATGTGATTCAGAAAGCAGGGAGGTTTTAACAGCAGCTTCTACCAGTGCAACAAGCTTCTACAATTTTTAACTCAGTGCTGTACTTCCTGTGCTGTGCCTAAAGCTGCAAATCTCATTCTTTCTGTCTTAGAATTCATTCCTTATCACTAGTGGAAAAGAGACAAAACACAAACCCCATCACCACTGCATGAGAGCTCTTTGTAAGGCTGGTTTTAATTTCATTGTTTTCCTTCTCTTTCACGATTAAAGAGACCAGGAAATCAGAAAAAAAGCTGAAGTATTTTAGGCATTTTCACTTGCTCTCAAAAATCAATCCATCTCCTGCAGGCAGCAGTGCATGCCTCCATTAACCCTCCCTCTCCGACAGCACTCTAACTGGAGAAACAAAACTCTCTGACTAGCAGAGAATAAAAAAAACCCCTAAACCCAAACCAATATGGTTTTGTTAAGCTTAGAATTGTGAAGATGAACTTTTTACTTTGGTTCAAAATAGCCAGGCGATGGAGCCAACTAAATATGCTCTCCGAAAAATGGTTACAATGTGGTTTGACAAGCCCTGATACACCAAACTATAAAGACCATCTTGTAACTTTAATCTGCAAAATGTAGACACCTACTTAATATACCATGAACTAGCACCATGACTGAATTTGACTTTAGACAGGCAGAACACGACCCTGTCACACAGCAGCCTGTGCTTCTAGTAAACCTGGAGAGAGTTACATCTCCATGGACTGTCTCTAGTTTTGTTTTTACAAATTCTCTGAGAACACAAAGCTGTACCTTACTCTTTCCCTTTCTAATAAGGTAAGAAAGAATACAGTTGTGGTGCTTTTCTCTGAAAGAGCTGAGAACTTAACAAAAAAATATTAAAATCACTGACTTCACTCACTCCATGTCTAAAACATTTGTATTCCTGCAAAAAGGCACACTCACAGAGGGAGTTATTAACTACAATATCCTCAAATTGAATTTGACAGGCTTCTGTAAAACTTACCTCTGTTAAAGACATAGTGCCAGATCACAGGCTGTACTAGCATCCTCAACAGAGGTACCTGCTGGAAAGGTAGAAAAGAGGTATTCGCTGCCGATGCAGCGAGGATGGTCACTGATCTGGCATGCTGGGGGAGGTTTTATGCCAGACTTGTCAGAATTCACTTTGCCAAAGAGTCAGTGAAACAAAGACAGAGGCTTTGATTCTTTCAGTAAAAATCCCCTCCAAGGACTGACTCTGTATGGGAAGCCAGCACTGTGATGCCCACCAGGCCCCAAAAGCACTGCAGGAGCCCTCAATGAAAGGCAGCAGAGCTGGGCAAGGCAAAGCAGAGATCCAGTCACCAGCAGTGAGCACAGCCCCCAAAACGGGTCCCAGCAGCAAGCACAGGCTGAGCCTGTGCTAGGTACTCCCCGGGCACAATATTTTGTATTTTTAGAATACATGGCCAAAAAACCCCTCATTTTACCCTTTTATCCTGTTTTAAAAAATGAAAAAATGTAAGAATAACATTAATCACCTAGAAAGACAAGGAGAGGGAACAAAAAGCTTTACTTGACTCCAAACCAACCAAGTGTTTGCTTTACTAATTAAAGCGAACCCTAACGTTATGCTGTCCACACACTGAGATTTTTCTTCTGCATACTGGCAGTGCCCTTTCAGCACGGATGCCTGCACTAGAGAAGAGTAAATGGCATTAACACTTCAAAATAACTGTATGGCAAATGCTGTTATTTAAAAAGAAAGGATCTGATCCATTACACTGGACATTTTGCAGAGCCCGTTTACTAGGTAACAACTCAGTTTCTACTCCAGCCCCAGGAAACACTTCACAGCTTACCTCGTAGTCCCACAGAGAAGAAATGTGGAGAACCAGAAAGGAGCTATTGGAGTGGGGATCATGCTCTTCAATCCACTTGTAACTTCACTGTGCAGGACTGCCCCATGACGCAACATGACACAAACAGGAGAATTTAAACCTCTACTCTCCTTCCTTCAACTGAATCTGTATCCACCCCTGGATCTTAAAGAACAGCTTTATACACAAAACACAGGAGACACAGCTCACACTTCAAATTAAATTCATCTGCCTACATGGCCCAGCACAACGCCCTGATGAGCTGCCAGCTCAAGCCCTACAAGAACAGCAGTGATTCCAGATCAACGCTTGGTCTCTGGAGCCGAGCAGTCCTGGAGCAGCACAGTGCAGCCTTCCCTCCACCAGGACAGCGACTGGGGAAAGCTGACTTCATGGAAACTGAATTCAGTTCCGTGAAGCACAGGAAACTTGGCAAAGAGGTGTGGAAAAAAAAAAGGGGGAAAAAAATAAAGGAAAAGATAGAGGAAGAGAAATAAAAAAGGAAGGGAAAAGTATGCTGAAAAACAGAAAGCAAGAGCAATAAGCAGTACTGGACAGACAAAACTCTGAATACTGACCTTTAAGCACAAGTAGAAGGAAGCAAGAACACTGAATTCAAGTGCAAGTTATGTAGCTTAATTTGTTCTTGAAGGTAATTTGCAAACTAAGATTAATTTACCTGCCCTCATTTGCTTTGGAGAACCAAAGCCAGACATTTAGAGAAATGAGAATCTGGAACTGGCATCAGAAAAAGGAAGGTATAAATCCAGTTCATTTGAATGAAACTAGAAAAAAGACTGAGGCAACAGCCCTGTGCATGCAGGCCAGTGGACCAGAAGGGCAACCAAGTGAACACTTTGAGGGATTTCTACAACTTCTTACTGTTTGAAGCAGCAGTAGAACATTTCCATGGCTGCAAATGGCAATTGTGGCAACGTCTGCAAGAGCCAGCTGAGCAGTATGTTGGCACATTAACCATTTGCAAACGAAGAAATCTCTGGATCCAGGCTTTCAAAAGCCTCTTCCCTAAGATGGGGACTTTATAAGAGCAAATCAGTTACCAGTTAGATGCCTGTATGTTACCACCTTGCAATGATTTATAGCTGCTACCTATGGTCTCAGAAACGTCCATTTATAATCACCCTGACAAAAGGCACGAAGCAACAACTTAAGAGAATGATGACAGCAAGCAATCTTTTTCTTCAACACATAGTCCACATCCATAGAAATGCAGCCCGCTATTCTAATGCCTCTTGTTGCAGAAGTCCTCCCCCATGTATCAACCATTTTTAAACTTTGCAAGCTGCATTTCCCAGTTTGCTAGCTCCCACCTGATAGAGAATTATTCCCTCACTTCCTAACATATAACCAAGGAAAAACAGAAGATGAGCTCAACTTATCAAGCAACACATCCATTCCTTTCTCAGACAGAAAAATTGCACATCTGGATTTGCGTCCTGTTCTCTCACCTCTACCCCTGCTATACACTGCCTTTCTGAGAAGCCATGAGCATACAGGCATAACATATCTGCATGAACAGACAACCTGAGGTAGTCAAGAAAGTCACCTGCATCTTTGCTGAGCTCCTTCTTCTTCCTACAGCTACTGACTTACTGCTGGAGAGAAAGGTAACCTCTATAAATACACAACGTATTTGGCATAGGGTGCTGCTGGAAATCAAGGCAGAGATAAGCAATGCCTGAAAAGACCTTATCTTCTTCAGCCACAGCCAACTGGCTTACACAGGAGACTGTTAACTGGAAAAGAATCCTGTAAGAGACTGAAAGGGACAGAATAGGAAAGGAAACAGAGGGGAGAGAATGACAAGAAAAAGAATTAGGGGAAGCCTCCAGCAGTTTGCAGGGAGCATCACGTTAGCAACCTGCAACCTGAAAGGAGATGGAGGATTTTCTGAAGATACATAAACAGTGCAGGCTAAGATGGTGGGAAGTACTGAATATCCTACTAGAGACAAGAGAAAAAGGTACATCAAACTTTGGGGAAAGAAAATTGTAAGCTTTGGTGCAGAGCAAAGAATAAAACAGAGAAGGAAAGCTCACAAAAATATTTAAATCAATGTGAGAGCGTATGAAATTAACCAAAATTCATCTAGAAAGCAAGGCAGTTATGATTTCCCCTAAGGGATTAATATCTCTGTTTCTCTTGATACAAGTTCACATGAAAAGACTATTTATTATTGCTGCCTAAAAATTCCAGCAAAGTACAAGTATTCTCAAGTCTAAAGCATCCATGGGAAATTTCTCTTCCTGACAGCTAAAATCAACCAACCCGCTATGTTTCAAATATCATAACATGATGAAAAAGAAGAGCATGAAGTGGCTCAGGTATTTTTTTCCATCACTTTTATTCTATCATCAAAGCCATGTAAAACGACTGAAAAACATTATCTAAAAAACAACCAAGTTAAGAATTGGGGCCCACAGGGATTCCCAGCATCCCAGAACTGTTTGTGGAATGCAGCCACCCGGGGAGGCTTCATCTCTTCACTGAGCAGGAGCAAAGGGATCCCAGCAGATACTAACTGTCCATAGATAACTGTACCTACAATAAGATCAATCAGAAAATGATCCCCCAAGCAAAGTATCATACCATTAACTTGAGTGAATCTGCATATTATCATAAGTCAAAGAGTGGAAAGTTTCCACAGAACTTAAAAACCTAGGGCTTAAAGTTCACTTAGATGCTTGTAAACTGATTAAGTCCTTGATTAATTAAGAGAGAGGAATGATTTTGAACAAATCACTCCCTTGAAGCCGAAGAATCGAACAGCCCAGAGTTCTCGCAAACACCAAGCACCCAACTGGTAGGTACTGCTATGAAAGAGGCAAATAATACACCCTGACTGCAAGGTCAGCCATCCCCCTGGTTCCTCCCATGGTACAGGCTCCCCTCCAAGCCTTCCTTCATGGTGCAGACAGCCCAGAAGTCACTGATGGTCCACATAAGTGCAATATCTCTTTGAACAGAACTATCAATGTGGTCAAGGCCATGAAGATTTCCAGTCACGGACGGTTATTTCACATGACATAGTTCTTTAATTTCACATCTGCACAGAGTATTATCTTAGGACCAAGTGAGCTTCTCCATAAGCGAGCAGAGATGTACATACCGTGCTGACAAAGCATACCTGCTTTATTATCAAATCACATTTTCTCTCACATCTAACTGTGCAAAAGCATGAACTCAGACCAAGTTAAGCATGGCACATGGGAAAAACAATTTTCATGGTAAAGGCTAAATAGAGTGTGCAGAAGAGTTCAGAAACATGAAGAGCAAAGATGAGGAAGGAACAGGAATTTCTCCAGCCTTGGTGAACACTGAGGGGTGTGAATCAAACTCCTCTTGATCACGTTTTGCATAGACAGATAAGGTACTTGTTCCTTTCCTGAGCAGCCCAGGCTCTTCCACGTGTCTTCCTTTATCATCTTCCAAGGATACTCAGACTAGGTAAAACCAATGGCACTCAGTCACTCACACAAAAAGAAATGAGAGAGGAGTCTTCCATAGAAGAAACAGGGAAGGGGAAAGAAAACTAGCTGCCATGACAAGACAGGCAAATTCATATCTTCATTCCTCCTCAGTGCAGGGCAAGATGTGTCTAATAAGACTCCCACATGGTTATCAAATTTTCCCTCTTCTGAACTATAATGGATGCGTTCTGTGCCTCACTGAGGTCTCTTAATAAACACACACCTCCCTCACCAGAATAGGGATAAATTACCTCAGTAATGTTTCTGGCTTGGTGTAATGCACTAATCTATAATGATAACAGAAATGTATGTAGCGCTGTCATCTTCAAAGCACTGCACAAATACTAATTAACTGATCGATGAACAGCGCACCAGGGAGTGCTAACACAGGATTAATATGCTCATAGCGTACGTAGGCGGCTAATGTTTATGGTCAGCACTTAATTTATGTGCTTGATTTCACCTTCCAAGAAAGGTTGCTCCCTTAAGGCAGGTCATCCGTCTGCCTGCAAGGGAAGGGTGAGAACCAGGAAGCAGCGGCTGACTCGGCGCCAGACCCCTCCTGACAGTGGAAAAAGCCGCTTCAGAAAAGCCTGGAATGATCCCAAAACCTCCCCGCGCTGCCTCCTGAGCCAAGCGAAGGGAGAGAAAAAACACTTTACAACTTAGGCAGGATAAGGCCGGAGGTGGCTGACATTTCAAGAAAGAGTGTGCTAAATTGGAAAAGTAAACCTTGGGACACAGAGCAGGGCTGAGGCAACTCTGTGATGGTGGTGCTTAAAATTGATTTTGCACTAGAGCACCTTGTAAACACCCAGATAAAGCGTGGTTACTGGCAGGAGCGTACCCAAGCGTTCCCCTTCTGAGCCATCCACCATCCTGCGTGTTCAGGCTGTTGGACCCGAGGACATCCATTCCCCATGCCGACGTGTTAGATTTGTTATCATTCTGCAAACCTGATAATCTGTCTGACAGATCCTGAGAGATAACAGATACAGGCACTGCAGCAGCGTATCTCTATGTGTAAACTGCTCCTGTTATTACACCCCTGTGAGCACATCTACAGCATGAGGGGAGTGATTCACCAGTGACCGAAGTCTTAATCCTTGCTGAGACGATGTTAATAAGCTTCTAGATTGACAACATGCATAGCAAATAAAAATTTTCTTCATAACCCCATTAATTGGCAGCTTTTCAGCTTAGCTTTCTCCAACATGCGACAACCATCTTCTATTTCCAACCACAACCTGCTGACCCATGAGATCCAGTCTGAACAGACAGGATCCACTTCATCATCACGCAGCTCTTCTGTAACAAGATAATTGTATGGGATTATTATTTAATTGTAAAATCGTCCATCAGTGAAAGGCTCCACTGACTTGACGACCACTAAAAAGCTCCAGCTTCTGTTCTAAATTGATCACCTATATTGTATACCCATTAGCAGAGTTTAGCCATCAATAAACGGTACAGTTTAATCTGGTCCAAAGATAATCAGTTGTTAGGTGGGATGGCCATCACCATGAAAGACAGGCTCCTATCCTTTGGAAGAAAACCAACCACAACTACACAGACCCAGGTGTCTTGGTACAACGACATCCCTCAAACTGTTTTCATGTCCAGAAGGAGGTGCTCTGTGTTCCGTGTGGTGGGAAGAGATGACAAGTCTTTGATCAGTCTATCTCCCAGCTTTCCTTCCTCCAGCGCAGAACAACTGCTCTCTAAGGAAACATAACATTCTCAACACCACAGCTGTCCTGCTTCAGAAAGGGGAACACCTTGAATAGGCTTTGAAACACACCTCTGAAAAGAGGAATCTCACTGCGAAGGCTTTTCCATGGCTTCCCTTGCTTCTGCTGAAAAAGCAATGCACCAGCACCACAGAAGCCCTCAAAAGCTGAGAACCACTACACTGTTACAGCCTGGCTTGATTTTCACCTCTGAAGAAACCACCACCCAACATCAATCATGTGAACTGACAACAGCACAATGAAGTAACAATAATTATTTTTGAAAAAAGAAGTATTTAGACAACGCCTCATTTGGCCTTGCTTATGCAGATGCTCAATGGCAAGCACATCTAGGAAAGGGTGGAAAAACAACTGCTGGTTTTCTGTAACTTGTGGTAGGAGGTTCATACTTTCAAGTTTAGGGAGCCGAAGTTGGGTTTGTTCATCAGTGAGTTTTAAAAGAACAATTGTTGATGTTCCTCTCATTATCTTGGTCTACCTGGTTTAGCTAATATAAGTCCCAGCTCATGAATGTACACACCAGCTTCTCCTAAAAGAGACGTTCTATATTCATAAATGGATGGACAGACAGGTAACTACCCAGGCAACACACGCAGCAGTGAGAGTTACGGAAATTCTTTCACGAACAGCCCAGCCATCTCAGCACTGGTGCAGCGAGAAACCCGCTGCTTCACTGGGACACCCCAGGGAACAACAGAAAGGCAAAACAGGATGAGAGACTTGTCAGACCCATGAATGTAAATAAGCACTGCTGTAAAGAAGGAACAGCCCCTTACACAAGCGCCACTGTTACATTAAACGCTAAATACACCTCCTTGTAAAACTGCATGTAACTATGAATATTCCTGGCAACTCAGATCATATAAATGCTTGGAAACAAAGGCCAGGCCTCACTGAAAAGTCTCCAAATGTCTTTGGGCTGAGAAATATTGCAGCCCTTTGTGCTGCAAGGTTGGACTCGCGCTCAACAATCGCAGATATCATATATCAAAGAGAGCTTGTTCCTTTAAAGAGCTGAGTGCCTTCCTTAGAAAGCTACCAGCACTTCTTTCCATTTTTTTTGGTGGTCTCACATCACCGAAAGTTATCATATGCAGACACTAGGCAACATGGATAATACTCCATAACTCTCCATATACTGGACTGGGTCCTGGATAACAAGACCTGCTGTAAGTGGTCCAAACAGGGCAGGAGGTGTCAAAAGTTTCTCTCTCAGCTGATTTCAGACTACAGCTGATTCAACAAATTCAAAACCAACTCCTGTTAGCAGAGCATCAATTATTCGATAACAAAAGTCAACATATCTCAGTCACCCCTTATCTGCAGCTAACACTTTAACTACACTCTTACGTAAGGCTGCAGCTTACTCATTGACTCGCCAGGTTACACACGCTACATAAGAACTTCTTCCAGAGGCTCTGGCGATACAACTCTGTGCTCTGGCATCCCACACCGCATTCCCACATACCAGGCACTCCCCGGCGTCTCCTTTGGGAGCTCCCATGCAGGAGGGTGGCCATGGCACGACCCCGACGCTGTCAAGAGGCTGTTTCTTCATGGACTGTGATCAAGGGACGCTCAAGGGATCCTCGGGGAAGGCATAACCTCCTCACTGCAGCTTTACAACAGGACCTCTCTTCTAGCCACGAGATAAGGAGCCCACTGCATGAAACCTCATGCCTTAGGTAAGGGTGCCGGTTAGGAAAGTGTCGTACTCACCAGTGGCCGCTTAGGAGAAGCCATCCCTCTCTCCTTCCACTTCTCTCTGAGCCTTCCCAGCCTTTGCACTGACACCTTGAGCATTGCCTCGCTGACCGCTTGCTCAGCTCCCACCCTCTCCTGCCTGCCGAGGGTTTAACATCTCTCTTTGATGTTAGGCTCAGCCCTGGACAAGGCAGCCTGCACGGAGCCAGCCAGGAGACGTCTCTCCCAGTTGATACTGTTACCTTCACATCTATAGAGCTGGGTCCCACAGTCTGTGTGTACTCTCACTGCTTTCGCTTTTTGTGGTGGGTTTTTTTTGTTTGGTTTAATGACCTTTTTAACCTTCAATTAAAATCTCTGCGTTTCAGGATGCATTAGCACTGACCTCAGTCATTACTACAGTTTTAAACATCTCTCCAGAGGAATCACATGAACGTGCTGAGTGAAATCAGTACAAATTAAATTGAATTTTCTTCTACCTTAAAAAACGCAGTAGTGCCTGAGGCGACCACGTGCACCTACCTTACAGAAAGACAAGTGCTAATATATACTTCAAAACAATGGAGAAAAACAATCAAACAAGCAACTATCCTATTGCAGTTATGAGGAGAGACCCAGCCAGGCCAACCTCCCTTTCAGAGGCAGAATTTTGCCCACTAAATTTCATATTCATGGACAATTTTGCACATCAAGTCTCCCATCTTACTGAGCACTCGCTCTCATTGAAGAGCCACAGAGAACCTTTCTCAAGAAAACACAAGCCATAACCTATTTGGTCTCATTTCCCAAACTCCTAAACAGTTTCCTACCCTCAACAGATTTGAAGGCAGGAGTGTTGCTTTTTGACATCATTGTCAATATTACCATCAGTTGCACAGACTGAGCTTCAGTTCAACCCCTTTGATCAGTAATTCCATCGATATGAAGGCAGAAAAATCTTTAGTTTAGCACTACTTTGAAAATACTTTGGTAGCAATTTCTAGACATCTAGTAGGAATTGACTTTGAAGACAACTGCGAGTAACTTCTTGTCTGACCTTGGCAGGGCATAAATAAAAAAGAAAGAAAAAGTGGCAATAGTGTTTCTTCTTTCTGTAAACATGTAATAGCCATGCCCAAAAGGTTTTTAACTAGCACTAGCTTAAGTCACTAAAGTAACCTGGATAAAACCTGAGTACCCTCACACACTTTTGTCTCAAGCTTCCATTTTTAATGAGGTCAGTGATGACCAATCAGTCTACCAAAGTGCAAGCAACTTCTTTTTGCTTTCAAATTATACCAACATTTTTTAGGTGAGAAACTGCAGCTTATCTAAAGAAAAGCCTGAAGTGGTTATCTAAACAAGACACCATAATAGTTTATATTGGTGTTCAATAGAAACATAAAAGTTTAGCTATTAAGACCATTTATAAACGTGTGCTGCACATCTACAGCTGCCAGCATTGGCATGCTCTGGCCCAGTGCCCAAGAGACATATCAAAAAGCAGCAGCATACTCCGTTTTGGGATAAAAAATAAAAAATCAATACCTGCATGCTCTTTGGCACCAGAGCATATCTAAAGTTGGAGGCTTATCTGAAACACAAATACAGCTGAAGGGATATAGCGTTACCTTCAAAGGTATAGGAGGTTCACACACTCTGTAATCACTGCCTGACCACCACATTATCTCAACAAATGTTTGCCTATTTCAAAACAATACAAGCACAAAAATGTTAGTGTTTCCTCTTACGTATCGTTCTTTATGTCCCAGATGCCTAACCTGTTTCCTAGGAAATGAAGCATCTTCCTTCAACCCAGGTGCTACCCATTCAGCGGCACCGAAAGATTGCCACTCGGTGAAAGGGCAAAATCGATCCGCATCGACCAAGTGCAAGAAGTTCCACTGGCATCCCTCTACCAACACAGCACTATCTGGCAGTCATGGGATGCTGGCCGAGGGCAGTCAGATGCAGTGGGAGAGGCAAGGGCCAGCCTGGAAGAAGTCTGGACAGAACTGAGGAAAAATAATTTCCAGAAGCTGCATCAACTTATTTGACATGAAAACAAGAGAGATGGGCACCAGCACAGAGAATCAAGAGCGCATCACACTTCTTCAGATGACAGTAGGTTTGTATCACTAAGGCAAAGGTGGTGAGATGTAAAGGAGAATCTTGTAGCAGGGTGACCCTTGAGGGTGTGAGAGTAAAAGAGACTTAGAGATGGGGTTGTGTCATAGGGGCCAGCAAATGAGTTAAGAGAAAGACAGACAAGTGTCTCAACATCTGGGAAGGATGCAGGAGGAGAGGGCTGCAGAAGGAAGGGAAGAACAGACAGGACACTGCAGGGAGGAATACATTCATATCACAAAATGTCAAAAATTGCAAATTTCTCTTGGAACAAATACTGATCACTACCAAGAATATCTAAAGAGAGCTTTTGGTCAGTCTTCCCTTTACTTCAAATACTTCAGTTATCTCTCTTATCTCACACAAATCCACAAAATGGTTTACTGAATGGCAAGAAGCTAGTTACTAGTCCTCTGCCAAGTTTAAAAATGCATAAAATTGGTAGCAAATGTTTATTACTTCCTCATCCATGCAAAAAATGTGCATGCTTCATGCACTGCTTCTCAGCAACTCCAGAGCAGTGAACTTATTCCAGTTAAATACCTCAGTGTCATTCACTCGAAAATCTGCTCTTAGTTCAGTCCTATTTTTTAGCAAGTGCACAGTGTAAAAATTATGATAAAGGTAGCTTTTATTTAAAAAAAAAAAAACAAAACCAAAAAACAAACAACCAAACCAACCCACTGAACTGCAGAATGAAACCTATAAAGCGGGGAGTTCTGGTTATGAGTTGTTAATGCTCCGATACTAGCAAGGACATCTGTAACATAAATCTTACTTCTGCAGAGCTAGGGAAACATGTTTGGCTGGTTCATGAAAACAGGGCTTTAAAACTGATGCAAAAATTGTGTAGCCTTAAATATTTAAGATTCCCTAATTGTTCATTTTTATATTTCATTTTATAAAGACGCTCAATGATTTAATACCAAGTCTTTAGTTAAAATCATCAACCTTAAACTCACAATTAATTCATTCTGATGTACACAGAGAACCCAAGGGGGAGGCAAAGGGCTATTTAAGCAATGCTTTGCAGCCTAAGTTTTAAAGCAAGATTTCAGAAAACACCTAAACGTCCTCCTCTGAAACTCAACTGTAAAATGCCCCCAAATTTCACTAGTAAAACTGAAACTAATGTTAAATTTAAATATGGAACCTTAAACTGGTAAAATAAAGCTCAGGTTAAGACACCTTTCTGTATCATAAAGTGAGCATCAATATACTATGCGATATGATGTGTGGTTTCTGCTCTGGTATAGTTCTTCTCAGATGTTAGCAGCCAGACGGGTCCTAAAAACAGTTATGAGGATTAAACTCTTTCCCTTGACAGCAGTTATTGGAGCATGTCTATGCTAGGGCTGGTTCTGCAACACTGCTGTGGGAAGGGCCAGCAAAATTCCCCTCCTGGCACAAGTTTGCATCATCTTTCATTTGCTCTCTAACATATTATCGTTCCTACATTAAAAATAATTCCACGGTAACCAAAGAGCTCGAAAAACTTTGCAGAAAAAAAAATCACAGTGGAGGGAAGGGAGAGGATGAGAAGAAAGGAAGCCAGAGATAAAGAAGGCTCAGCCCAGTGACATCCACATCTAACAAAACTTCTTCAGGCATAACAAGGAATGCATTTTTTCCCCTCACAAAGTATACTTCTCAGAGATGCCTGAATCCTCACTTTCCGGTGTGTAAATACTTTCTTCTTTGCTGTCTCCATAAAGATCTTGCAGTCTTGAGAATGCAGCTGAGCTGGGCAAATGAAGAGCCATTTCTCAGCCCAACTCATAAATTACTTATTGTTTTAATACACTGGAAAATTGGCAGGAAGCAGGGGAAGTTATGTCAGTTACACAAGACTTTATACCATCACTTATCCCTGCCTTCCATTAAAAAAATGTTAGTTGCTGTAGCAACTGTCAAACCACACTCTGGTTCCTCTTCCTCCAAGATACAGAACTTCTACAAAACACTAGCACACAACATAGTCCTCTTGCATCTGGCACTCTCGTGTTGTTTAAAAAGAAAGAGGCTCTCCAAGTAGTTGACAAAACCTTCTCTAGGCTTTTGCTTCAAGGTACTCTTCTGTAGAGACAATTACCTGAAATCCTTAAACTATTTTTTCCCCACCTTCCTCTACCTCTTTTTTTTTTTCCTCTTCCTTTTTTTCCCCTTTCTTTCTCTGCATTAGAGAGAATGTTACTCCATACATCTTATTTCATCACTACAGCTTCCAGTATTAAGCAAAATGCCTCCATATCTTTCAGACGTCACTTCCTCTCTCATCCTTTCTCTCACAGGAAAGGCATGTGCAGCAGGGACAGCATCACATAAAGCCCACATTGCACCATCTCTAAGTCAGGAAAGGCAAAGTCAAAGACATTGCCTCCTACTCAGCACCTAAAGAGACAACCCCTCTCCACAACCACTGCTCCTCAGTCATTCCCAGGAGATCCCTGCTCTGTCACCAAGGAGAACAAAGCTCTCAACTGGCTGTAATCCTCCACTGGACACAAATGAATAGGCTACAAACAAAACAAAAAAAAACAACCAAACAAACTAAAAACAAATTTACAAAAAAAAAAAAAAAAGGAAAAAAAGAGAGACTGGAAACCATTGGCAGCAAGAAAGCCCTTGAGAAAGCTCTCAGAAACAGGACAAATCACACACAGCTGAAGAAAATCTCATGAGAAAGTGAAAATATATTCCTCCCCTTTGTGCAGCATGCCAATATTAATGATAAGCAAAGACCCCCTGGGAAACTCTTACATATTCAAGGACACTACCCAGGGCAGGCTGTTCATACAGCGAAAGAGAGATCCTTCCCACCTTCTTGCCTCCTTCAATCCCCAGCAGCTCCATTCCACTTCTGACCTAAATCTGATGCTTAAAATATTCACATGCCTAAACAGTTGTGGCTTCAGAGACTATTAACGCAAACAAATCTGTTCCCATACCTAATGGGATGATTATTTTTAATTGTCTAGAAAACAGGACATCACAGTATTGCACAGACTGTATTCAGGAATATATTCAAATTCTACTCTTCCAAATATCAGACTTAAATATACTTACCTTTACTGGTCATAAGAGTTTTATCTCAATTTTCCTGTGAAGTGTCTTATAAAGTGGGAGATTAACAGACCCACAGAAGATTATTTTTGGTTCTTCTAGCAGGGTCCAAGGTACCTGGCCACTTCACCTTCCAGTTTGCTTCTTCAGTGCCTTAAGTGTCACTTCTGTTCCTTTCTACCAACCCACTTGTTTCTCTAGCAAGGCAAAAATGAACTGAGAATGTACAACGTAGAGGTTCTGCTTACACCAGCAGAAAGCACTTCAGCAGCCGCGGGAGGAGGGGTTAGCGTGTGTGTCCATGCAAAATTAATTGCCAAGTAACATGCACATGCATACCCTGAAACCAGCTTTCTATGAGTGTTTACAGTGGAAACACTTGCATACTGGCCCAGTTACATCGGATAAACAAGGTCACTTGACTCTAGGAGCAGTGACACACAACCACCCCTCTGAACTGCAAGCACTGCACTGCTCTGTTCCCCGAGTTAACAGCAGCACCAACCTGCAGTTAGGTGAGGTGTGCTGAAGAACATCCTTACTCCATCCCAGCTCTGCCCACCAAGAGCAATAGGTGAAAGTGGGCACTGGTGGTTGATTTTCCTGCCAGAAATCCCAAGGCAGCTGACAGTCCTTTGCTGCTCATAAGGGACTGTCTGACTGTTCCCATACGCTAGTTCTTCTTCTGCCCTCTCTCTCTCTCTCTTGCATATTGTGTTTGAACAGACACTCTAAGCAGTTTTGTTTTCCTGTGCCCAATCTTCCTTTCATACTTCTACCAATACTGCCTCTCTTTCTGTGGTAACCCATAATTTATCCAGGCTCACACACTTGCATGACAAGGACACGGGATGCTATGCTAATGAACCTCCTGAATGAAGCGCAAGGTAACTGTTTACTACCACTTAGCGTCTGCACATCTTCTGCACAGAACGATTAAACCTGTGGCAGCCAGCAGCTCATGGCCACCCTGCCACATTCTGGATGTTAGAATTAGGGCTGAAACAAAGGACCCCAGAGCTATAAACAAGGGCTGCTGCAATGTGCACTAAGATTCTCAAAACCAAACCCATGAGATTTATGTCCAAAGAAGATGCAACAGAGTAGGGCCTCATTAACTACAGCGGGCTTCTTGACCATAAAGCAAAACAAGCAATTCCATCCCATAAATTCAGCTAATATCAGTCAAGAATCTCATCAGGGATCTTTACCCTAAACATGAAAAACATGGATGCTGTTACAGAGCCATCCACAGGCATGCTTTCACAAGTGTGGGTGGACTAGATTGAGAAGTTACTGACCCTAGAAATCCATGACTGCCTTACAGCTAGCTGTGGTTTAACATCTACGCTCCGTTCTTCAGCTGATTCATGTTATCTCATTGACCTACATGAAAGGAGAAGAGGGAAGCATTCACACTGTACATTATGGTGCGCTGCCTGTTACAGCCATAAAGCATAGGTCACACATCCGTAGGCAGATGCTAAACTGCACCTTCTGTGCTAGAATGATATACAGGCTGCTATCACCTGGATCCCTTCTCCCTTTGTGTTCACTTTCTATCTTAATTTGCCTGTGACTCATCTTGCATGTGTTTGGGAGAAAGGAGTCAGCGCGCTGCTTGCTACGTGCACACATATTCAAGTTTCACCTCTGGGAGAAGCTTACGTGAACCCCTGGCTCACAGGAGGCATTAACCACGAATTGCAAATTACACGTGCTGTAGAGACAGAGACAGCTCATCACCAAGGATTACAGAAGACGTGTTCTCCTTGCCACAGCCACACAAAGCAGGAAAGGTCTTTGCTTGTCAGTGGGCAGTACCTGCTGATTATTAAAGCTCCACCTCAAGAGTGGGATAGTGTACACAATGTGAGCATTTGAGCATTACTTGAACTGCCCTGAGCGACATTTTTTGCAGTCCTTTATACCTCAAGTTCATGCCCAGACAGCAATGATGCTGACAAAGACAGCTGGGACTCTAGCACATTTCACAAAAAAAAAAAAAAAAAAGAAAGAAAAAAAAGCTGCCTGACCTATAGCTAGAATTACAGCCATTTTAACTTTATTACTAATATCCCTACAGAAAAATGTCCAGATTACACAAACCTCTTCAAACACAGCATTTTAAATATGATAGCCAGCTGACAGAACCAGCCATTGAACAAAAAGGTTCTTAATACTCCCTTAAATACTTCCTCTATCATCTACAGCTTTATATTTCATGTTACACTATGAGTTTCATCACCCGTTTATGCTGCCCCAATAGTGTTTTCTGTTGCAAGTTTATCTCACTTTCAGTATCACTCCTATTTAGGCAGAATTCTTTTCTTTTAGAATAATGACAACGTTCAACTAGCTCTGTGTCATCAAACACTACAGCATTCTACCAGAAACTATTGTAAAGAGACACATGGTCAAGTCAAGGTTTATCCACAAATAAAACCCAGAAATTATAAAACTACATAACTTGGCTACAAAGATAGACTTGAAAATGGTTCTCTCCAACATCTTTTATAACTTCAGATTTTTAATTTGTGAGACATTATCTCAGTCTGCCTGTAAAAAATAAAGGGAACCTGTCCTTTAGAACAAGCATACTCTACAACATTTTCTGAGTTCCACATCTGCTACAAACCAAAAGGACCTCTTATCTCACACAGCCCACTCCTGGAGAGGATTGTTAGAACCTCCGCGCCCTTGCATGAAAAAAATCCAGGGACTAGAGGAGAAAGGAAGAAGTTCAGACCCACTTCCTGAGAGAGGAAGCTTGAGTGTGTACGGCCTGATAGCAGGAGGGGGAAAAACCCCCCAAACCTCAAATGTCTGTCTTAGCTTAGCAGCTTGGTTACTTCTGACTACACACGAGGATACAAGTTCCTCCTCCCCAAAAAAGCACGATGAGTCATACAGTACAACACAAGGCCTTAGGTTATTCTCTTTTGTACTTCTTTTTTAAACTTTTGAATAAAAAGTTTTACGGCATCAGAGAGGAGCAAACAGCTTCAGGAACATGCAAGAAAACCTCAGAAAGCTTCAACTAGGAGGGATTTTCCCATATGACCACCTGTGATGGTACCAAAAAAGCAAGAGAGTCAATTTCTAGAGAAAAGAGGATTTTTTTTTCTCTGTCATTCTTTTTATACTAAAGAATATAATTTTGACGCAAAGAAAGCATCTCTGTAGTAGTAAGCAGGGTAGCATGCATATGAAGTCTAACAGACATCTTCTTTCAAGTATCAAATACCATCAGAATACAGAAGCATTTATCAGGAGCTTCCAGAAATTTTAAATAAATAAATAAATAGATCCAACAAGGGCAGTATAACCATGTTTTAATAATAAAGTTAACATCATGATGGAGGAAACCACTATGAGACTGCAAGACCTTGAATATTTATTGAAGAACTAAAGGACAGTAATGATGAAAGAAGTAAATGCTTTCTCTTTAAAGGAAGCAGTCCAGCTCTGACCTATGGTTTGGATGTAACTATAGTATCAGTTCCAAAAATACCTTCTGTAATTGACAAAGGTTTTCCCCAGTCAAATTTAATTTGCTACTGTGAGAAGATAGAAGGCTGACCATAGTGCACCTCTGCTCAAGTGGGAGCAGAGGTGCACCCTCTGCATGGGAGCACCTGTGATTCACTGGGTCACAAAGTAGCATGAAAGCATGCATCCCACCCTACAGTTAGGTATGCTCCCATCCCATCATCAAGATGATGGTGTATGGTGTCCCCTGCCAAATTACTAGGTATTTGACCATGGAGAAATGCCAACACATCACTACTGTGATGGAAACACTGCTGGTCATGCAACAGAAAACTCTCTAACAAGCCTTGGGAAAGACAGGAGATAGGGCAGATCTGAGTTATAAAGCCTGAATCCAGTGATAAATAGCTTGACAGGAGGAGAAAAGGTAGAGAGAGGAAAGTAGGTTTGGAAGGAGAAGAAATGGTCTTAGAGACATTTCTGAACTAGCTTTGACTTGCAGTGCAGTTCATTAAAAGGAAAATAAAGCTTTTTAAAAAAATACAATTTTTAAAATTGTATTATCAGGCTACAATATCAGTTGCAATGTCAAGATACGGACTCTCTTGTGTTTGCACTCAAAAATGTAACATATTCTGAGCTATACTAGAAGAGGGCGGATTTACATTAGCTATTAGGAAAAAAAAAATTACTGTGAGGGTGGTGAGGCCCTCCAGAGAAGCTGTGGCTGCCCCCTCCCTGGCAGTGTTCAGGGCCAGGTTGGATGGGGCTTTGGGCAACCTGGTCTGCTGGGTGTCCCTGCCCACGGCAGGGGGTTGGAACTAGATGGTCTAGTGGTCCCTTTCAAGACAAACCAGTCTGTGATTCTGTGAAATTGCCCACACATGTATATGCATACATACCTTATATATAGATATAGCATGCTCCACAAAATACATCTGTGAACATTTGAAGAGCTAATATTTCTCCAGCCATTCCCTGTTCCCCTTTGGACTCTCAGCTGCACTTGGCATACAACTGCTCTGTCATGTTTCTATTGCTATTAGAGTTACCATTTGGATTACAGTCATGGATCAGGTCATTACAAGTGGTTTTTCTGAATGCATAACAATAATAGTAGCACTAATAATAAAAAATAATAACAATCTCTGCTACAAGGAATAAAATTTTAGAGCATTCTTCACATCTGGATGGAGATATGCCCTGAGTTTCCATGTGCAGCACATTAACCTCTGAAACCATGGAGCAGGCAGGTTCAGAGTCACACTAGCCTAGCATTACAGGATCATAGACTGTGCAAGGTTGGAAGGAACTTTCAGAGGTCATCTACTCCAACCCCTGCAGTAAGCAGGGACATCTTCACTAGATCAGGTTGCTCCAAGCTCCATCAAGCCTGACCTAATATCTCCAGGGATGTGGCCTCCACTATGCCTCTGGGCAACCTGTTTCAGTGAGCCACCACCATCAGATTGAAGAATTTTTTCCTAATATCCAACCTAAATCTCCCTCTTTCTAGTTTAAAGCTATTACCCCTTGTCCTACTGCTACATGTCCTCATGAGCAGGTCTTTCCCAGCTTCCTTATAGATATCTTTCAGGTATTGAAAGGCTGCTATAAGGTCCTCCCCAGAGCCTTCTCTTCTCCACGCTGAACAAGCCCAACTCTCTCAGCCTGTCTTCATAGGAGGCCCTCCTCTGGACACACTCCAACAGGTTCATGTCTTTCTTGTGTCGAGGGCTCCAAAGCCGGACACAGTATTCCAAGTGAGGTCTCACCAAAGCAGAGTAGAGTGGCAGAATCACCTCTCTCAATCTTGTTTTGATGCAGCCCAGGATGCTGTTGGCCTTCTGGGCTGCACATGCACATTGGTGGCTCGTGTCCAGCTTTTCATCGATGAGTGCTCCCAAGTCCTTTTCCTCAGGGTTGCTTTCCAGCACATCATCTCCTAACCTGTATGGATAATGGGGATTGCCCTGACCCAGGTGCAGGACCCTGCACTTGGCTTTGTTGAACCTCATGAGGTTCACCTGGGCCCACTTCTCCAGCCTGTCCAGATCCCTCTGGATGGCATCCCATCCCTCTGGCACGTTCATCTCACCACCCAACTTGGTGTCATTAGAAAACTTGCCGAGGGTGCACTCAATCCCATTGTCAATATCATTAATGAAAGACATTAAACAGCACTGGTCCCAGTATGGACCCTTGAGGAACACTGCTTGTCACTGTCTTCCATCTGAACATTGAGCCATTTATACTTGAGCTAAATGTTCTAAGTACAATCTATTCTGTCAGGCCATGAGATCCACAGAGACAGTGGAACAGAGCTTGGTCTCTCCATAAACACCCACAAGAGTAGGAAGAAAAGCAGCAGCAGCTGGACACAGCTGAGCAGATGAGAGTGCAGAGGAAGAATAAGGCTGTACCAGTCAGCATGACAGGCAAAGCTTATGGGGAAGAGAAAGTGGTTTGCTTCAGTTCCCAGCCAATACCATCTACCATCCTTCCAGCCATGTTACAGAGCCAGGGGACAGACAGACTGATGCCTGCTGAGTTACTCATCCGTCCCAACATCTGCCTCCAGCATGAAGGGTCTCACCTAAAGGGTCAGGAAGACAACAGAGAAAACAAGCGGTGCCCATAGGAGAAATAGTCATCAGAATAATCAATAATAACTCTGACAATCAATTATCAGAAATGTGATCTTCAAATGACTCTGCTGCATGATTACATTCTTTTCTTTGTGTTGATGTATAAACATTTTAAAGCTAAGTTGGGGAGAGGGTGAAGAAAGGGGGATTTTACCTTAATACAAAATATCATATGAAAATTCACTTGGTAGTTGGCCTTCTGGACTGATAAACTACATGCAAGTCAGTTGTATAAATACATAGCTCTTGAAGAGATGTGCTCTTACAAAAGAGATCTATACACGCTTTGTAAATCATTTATGTGGGCTCAGCATGTGAGCAAATTCACTAATAGACTTGCTAACTCCCTTCTTCCTGATGACCAATAACCAGAAGAGGAAAAAGAAATTGTTTTTAGAAGAATAGTCTAGACAGTTCAAAAATAGACTTTGTGTGCTCGCCAGGTGCAAGGGAAACTGGAAAAGCAGAACAGTGGTGCTTACTAAGAGCAGGCTGTTGTTTTGGTTGTATTTTTCATCCACCCCTATTCTTCTGGATTTCAACAAGGATGTTCATTCCCATGCAGTTCCCAAAGAAGGCCACCTCATCCCAAGGCTTAACTGACAAGTACCACTGACAGATTTCCAGATGCCCTTCATACAGTGCAAACTGCTGAACATTAAGAGTATTTGTGAGGCAAAGTGGCAAGAGGTTTCAAAAGCTGAGAAGTCTTCGGGGCTTTAGCTCATTCTTTGCCCCACTTTGTTCCAATAACAAAATAAAATTAAAAAAATGTTTGCTTATGACACATGCTCAGCCTGAGGAAGGAGTTAAGGGGAGTGCCAAGGAGATCATGTTCTCTCTTCCTTGTCTTCACTTTTCAGAGAAAATGGCAAAGGTTGAGTTGTTTGTTCTTTCAAGTGAATGTGCGTGTTCTTGTGCTCAGGATGACATTCCCTCAGTGGATACATGTAGAGTTAGATAACATCAATTTATGTTAAATAATCTTAAAATAGAAAGGCATACAGTGCTGGTTTTAGACATACTAGATAATGCTTTCACATGGTCTGGTTTTGGAATTTTGGCAGTTTGTTTTTGGTTTTTTTTCAGTGTGTGGGAGATATATTATCTCATGTTTTAATGGATGTGGTCATTTCTCTCTGTGGCCAAGTTTACAGATTCTTGCAGGTTCTGTTCCCACATCTGGGGACTCTACATTTCCCTCAAGATCCTGGGTCAGCAGGAATCTGCAGAACTCCACTCTGCCAGTGAGCCTTCACAAACCTGAAGTGACTTAAACTAGAGAGCACGCAGGGACAGCAAGGGCCACCACAGGAAGATTCATCATGCAATGATCTGGGATGTTAAAGACTAGTTATCTAAGCAGAGCAGTAATGCTACATACACACACTCTATCATACAATAAAGTAGGGCTGTAGCCATCAGAGCATATCATAGGCTAGACCAATTTGAATTTATAATATTGAATTATAAATTATTACGTAGTTAATGCCATCAAACTTCTTCAAGTCTGTAAAAACCAGCTCTGCTCTGCTCTTACTAGCAGCTGTAAACATGCCATTAGAAAGTTAGCACTCTGGAGAGACAACACAATGAATTGCATTTTATCTTCCCAAAGTTTCAAGTTATGATACTGTAGATACAGAGACAGATCTGCAAGTCAAAACTGCTGCACAGTTACCAAGCCGCTGAAGGCCAAACTGCCATAACCTGGATCTTCTTAAAGTTTCTCCTGTCACAGCCAGTGTGCTGCTTAACTGATCCTCTCCCAGTCTTCCAGCACGTGTTAAATCTGGCAAGTAGCTAAATATTGAAAAAAAAAAAAGACACTATATAGAAGACAGAAAGAAATTATGCTTGAAAACACCAGTGCAGCTAGAAATAGAGAAAATGAGTCTAAGTTTAACCAGGTAGGGTTTTGATTTAGTTTGTGACTTCCCCCTGCCACCTCCCTCCCTCCTTTAAGTTGATAGTATAAATCAGCTCTGGTTTCTTCCCCAAGGCACACCACCACAGTCTCTGTCAATCTCCAGCCTTAATTTCCCTCAAGCACGCATTCAAATCTTTAAATTCAAAATACCCATGCTGGATGGCATCCAGATCTGATGATACAAACTACAATTAAATGCTTTGGCAATTTAACAAATGACAGCAATTACCTAAACACATGAAGAAATACCTAACTTATACAAACCTGGTGAATTAAAATGCTGGACCCAAAGGTGATTTCCCCATACCTTAGAAGAAGCTGTGCATATACTGATGAACTCTTGATGTGTTTTGCAATGCTGCTGGGAAGGAAAGAACAGAACACTCAGGGAGCCTTCCCCTCTATATTACACCCATTTTAAGGCAGTAAGGAAATAAGAGGGCCTTCAGATATATTTGCTTAATTGAAAGAAGCTAGTGTTTTACTCCTGGTGATGGAATTCAAGGAAGAACCACAAGGAAAGGGAACAATAGAAAATTATTGACCTGTAAAAAGTATTCCTGTTCCTCAGAAGAATACCTAACTTTACTTAAGAATTACAGATGCCCGAGTTGTGCTTCAACAAGCGGAAAAAGTTATCTCAATGCAAGATCTCTACTTAAAATTAAAAAAAAAAGAGAAGAAAGCAAACGTGGCTTATTGGCCTAGTACCTCTAATCTGCTTGGCCTAGTGAGTGGAAATAACTGACTATAGACACAACTGACAAACTATGCGTGGAACTTCATTTTTAAATTGCAAATCACCTCATTGAATTCTAACTCTGATCGAAGGCATCACACCGCTGTATATGTTTAAATTGTATGTCATGTAAGGAAACTCAAGCCAACAGCATTTTTGCAAAGCAGGTTTATAGAAATAACCCAAGGTAATAAAATAGGGTTATGATGAAGGGACTAAAGAAAATGTTTCCAAGTCAATAAAATTTTACACCAGACTTGCAACGTATCCCACAAGCACCAGACTGCCTTGAAAAGCTGGTATTCGTTGTCCAAATCTTAGGCTGCAGAGAAACCGTCTCTGTAAAACTAAACATTCTGGTATCACACTGACAAAGAAAACAGACAAGAGAAAGAAATGTTTTGACCCATCAATATTCCCCATGATCCTGACCAGTGACTTACTCAGCCAAGCACATAGTCTGAGCATCCCCAATACTACTGCTGTGTTTTTATTGCTAATTACCTGAGAAACTGCAGTTTGGCACCTAGTACATAGGTCCAGAATAGATGAAATTTTCTGCTTTGAAGATCAAAATTCCATGATGAGTATGACTGCTCAAAGACATCGTGATTTTGCAACCATGCTCAACTTAATCATTTTTCCCCCCAGGTGTGAAACTGCAGAAAGTCAACCCCAAAGACATCCTTCAGACAGACCTGAAGCTTGCAGCAAGACAAAGCAGACCCCTCCCATGATACAGTGCTCAGAATGGCACTTCAAAGCCAAAAAGAAGCTTCTGGATATTTGGCGTTTACATTCAGAATCAGATGTGTCTGGCAACTCAACATCAAAACCCAAAAGCAGAGGAGGTACCAAAGTTCCTGTAATAGGAATGAAGATTAATACTGATCCTACGTATAGTTTCTTGCATTTCTAGATACTCATGTCAGTACTTCACTAAAGGTTTTGTACTTTTTTCAGTCAGATCTGAGAGTTCACGTAGCACTGCTCGCTTCTAAAATGCATGAATTGGCTTCCATGGAAATAGCACTCAGCTGGAAAAGAACAAGAGTCGTAAAAGTAGAAACTGCACCAGGGAACATGAGAAAGAAATCCTTTGCGTTTACATTTTGAATTTATGAAGCACTTTGTTATTGTCAAGATTAACGTAGCAGAAGAAAGCCTTGGTGGGCACACTGAAAAGCCGCCAATTTTGACAGCCTGGCTTTCCCTTTATGCTTTCATTTTACCATCTTCCCTACCTCTTGGTCATTCATCATCATCATCATCATCAATACTTTTAATCTATACTCCACATTTCCATATCACCTCACAGAATCACAAGCACTCTGGTCACCCTGACACTGCATTATCCTGTAGATATGAAGCAGTTCAGTATTACACACAACCAGCCTGGAGCGGTGCAAGATGTGTTATCCAAAAGCCTGGACATTTCCAGAAAAAGATGTTGCTTCGAATGATGACAGCCAGTCATCACTCCATGAAAAGGATGTGCTAATGAGAACATGAGTACATTTCTGACACTTCTTTAAAACATCATGTCAAGAGCTCCTTCAGTTTTCACGAGGAATGAAATCTCCTCCTGCTTTTTCCAACAAGAGCTTTACATCTACTGTTGCCTCCAGGTAAGGTTTTCTAAAAGCCAAGGGCATAATGTTTCCTCATTCTCATTGGCACCCTAATTATGAGCATAGCATTTGCCCTGAAAATATAGTAGGAACTCACAGACTGTATTATCCAAATAAGAACCCTTCTCCCTCACACACCTATTTGGAGACTATACCAATTAAGGCCTAACACACAGTTCATGCTCACTCAGGACCAAATTAACAACAGTGTGCACATAAGTAAAAGCATCACAATTCTATACTGACATAGCTTTTGGTTGATGAACACTTTGCCATTTTGCAGGGAACTGCAGGGAAGCTCCTGTTTTTAAGCCATGATTAATTACATAGAAATCTCAATTTCATATTTTATTTTGCCTCTTAAAGCAGAGTTTGGGCCCTCAGAATTACACAGAGAAGTTTGGAAATATGTGAATGTTTAGAAAACAAAAATCAAAAGAACCAACAAGTACATGTTTTTGAAATCTGTCTCCATAGTCTTCAATCTTCCTCATGATTTCTGGATGCTCCAGATTGGACAGTCTGGCTGCAGAAGGTATTTACAGAAATGTAAAACAAAGGTATGGCAAACTGTGAGAAGGATGTAAATACAGAGATAGCTTCCTCTCTGTCAGACTTTTTGATTTAAAAGGAAGCTGGAGAGTAAAACTTTTCTAGGAATGATTAGTTGAGGAAGTACTTAACTGTTGGTTTGGTCATTTGCAAATCCTGAGGATGGGCTCCCAAGTACTGAGGGAGGAAGCAACCAAAGGACTGCTGTTATTTAGTGTTCGAATGGGACATTCTAGTGTACTACACCTCTAAACGGATATTCACACTATGTAAAACCCTAAGAAAGGACAGATTGTGTAACTTTTAACATAGAAGCAGAAATCCATGTCACTGCAGTAGTGATATTTGGGGGACAAAAACAAACATCACCACAAACTGAAAGAGTCACAAGAAATCACACATTTCATTATCAGACTGTGGTTCTACACACATTTATGTCCAAACATATCCTTATTCATGTCATACTAAATAAAATGTATCAATTTAGGACAAGGCATTACAAGCAGCTGCAATACTGGAATTTATAGTCTACTTGACAAGAGTTCAGATTACTGTTACCAAAGTGACAATATAGGCAACTGAGATTCTCTCAGTGCTTTACAGACTGTTACAAAAAGAAACAAGGAGCAAAGGGAGAAGAGTTAAAGAGTTAAATGGTAAGCACAAATCCTGTATCTCTGTTTCTGCACCCCTTTATATCTAGCACTGCTGACTGCAGAACTTGCAGCCTAGGATGTCCCACTGCTTAAGTGGCATCCTGTGAACTGCAACCTGGCATAGCTACGGGTGAATAAAATACATCCTTAACTCTTGCTGTCAAAAGCCCACCCAACCTAACAATGTGTTCACACATACATTAGTACACATTAGTACACATACTAGCATTGGACCTAGTAGGGCTAGATAAATGATTGGACTCTATGATCTTGAAGGTCTTTTCCAACTGTAACCATCCCATGATTCTATTAAATCAACAACCACACAATACTCTCTGAATAAGCTATCATTTCAATGCTAAGCACAGTAGTCCATAGTAAGTTTCACTTCAAATTCAGTTTAGCAGACACATTCCAGTGTTATGATCTGTTCTACCTTTTTGAGATGGGGGGTGAATTCTCTTTGAATAATACGTCGTGCACAAGAGTAGTTCTCAACTTCTTTGAAGTCCATGGTCAGGTTAACTCTTGTCACAAAGCACCTAAAAGTAAAGTCATTGTGGATAACAAGTTGTACTAAACACAGGTGTAATGCGAAGAATGTCACCACATAACAAATACATTTTAATAAACATATACTTCAAAGGGATGGTGTGCCAGGTTCTTCTGACCTACTCTCTATTCCATAGGATTCTATATCATCCTCTAAGAAATATAAGCAGCAAAGCAGCCTGGAAAAAATCTCTAGTTACCTGCAAAGTAGATTTACTGAGGAGTTACTTTGGATTGCCGCTAGCATCACATTTCCTTCTGACATACTATTGTCTACTGTATTAATCACAATCAATACTTATATTGCATAACTTTTGTAAAGATCAGATAGCATGTCACAGCTCTGACATTATACTCAGTGTAGACTGTTTCCATTGCTTAAGAGAACAATTCAATCATTGAATGCAATATTAAGCAAGATTTTAAGTCAGCAGATGGCATCACTTAGTTATTTTTAACTGTTGTACACTGACCATTTACCACGCAGCATAAACCATTTTTGAAGATCAGCAAAGAGAGGGCTACCAACAGCGCAGAAAAGTGACATTTCAAAAAAGAAGATTTCATCATTTTGCCTATCTGGTTGCCTTGGTCTGTATCAAGTTCCACACAGGCATCTTAAGAGAGCCCACATTTTCCCATAGGCTGCCCTTCTTTGATTCACCAGCCTCCTACCAGCCACCAGTGGATGGCATTCATGTCTTCACCGAAAGCCAGAGTAATGGGCTGGCTTTCAGGAATCTGGCAGATGTGATTACAGCTTAGTGGTGATTTATAGACTCTTTTCTCTGTCTGTTCCCACTGGGATCACTATTAGAGCTACATCACGCCATCAAGTCACAAAACTCTTCAGATCCACTATTAGAGAGGCAGCCCATGCAACACATGAAAGTTAACGAAAACAGTGAATGCTAGGAAGGCTCTTCATGCCCATTCAGCATCACATGGGAAATAACAGCCAGGATGAAAACAGACCCGGCTCTACACTTTCACGAGTGGCTGCAAAACAAGACCTGCTATTCAAGCTTCTTTCTGCAATTTCTTTCTCCTTATGTAACACAGAGGATGATATGAAAAGGAGGCAGAAAGAGACAGTTCTTGCCTGCATTCAGATGAGTTTGAAAAGGTAAACTGTAAAAACAAAGGTATCTGTACAGAGGCTCAAACTGCTGTACAGAAAATGGGAATTCAAAGAAGGCAATGTACCAAGTCATTTTTCAGAAGAAAAACAAAAACATTCTGTTCTACTCCGGGTATTTAGAAAGTGGCTGTCACAGTAGCTTGTAGGTGTTACAGTAAGAGTGCATGAGCAAAAAGGGCTTGTTTTCCCAGGTGCTGTTCAGTTAGAACGTCTGCAGGATTGCGTTGTGGGGATCTCGAGCTTAAGATGCTCTTGAGGAGCAGTCAGGGGAAATCCTTCCGTGGTCTGGGTGGCAAGATTGGTAAATACCGACATGGTAGCCCATGGTGCCCACCTAGTCCAGAGGTGGCCCTGTGCTGGCTGATCCCTGGTAAGCACCATTGCTAACTGACCCCTCCTGACCCATACAGACCCACGGAGAGCAACGGGAAGGGTCACCTCAAACCTTGAGCGACAAGAGATGAGTGGGCAAATGGGGAAAAGGACATACAGAGAAGGGAAGAAGTAAGCCAGAGCACAGGAGAAACACTCTCCTCCTGCCCACACATACACAGTTCTGCTTTTCTTTACCCAGTCCCAACCTTTTCTCTGGTCTTGCCTTTTGTTTTAAAAAAGCTGTTTGAAGAGCCACGCTGTATGCACCGTATGAACTCAGAGATGGCAGCCTTACAGAGTATTTAGCAATTCTTTGCGGGGTTGCTAACAGTTTATCCGTGCTTGATGGATAAGTGCAAATACCCAGCAGCGTGCATGCTTAAGTATTTAGTGAGCATTTAATAGCAGCCAGGAGCTTGATCTGAACATCTTCTGTCTGTAATAGAAGAGTTTTTCAATGAAAAATGAATTCGGAAAACTAAAAGGGCAAAGCAATTTATGAAGGAGCTATAGATTTCTTCTAGAAAAAAATATACTACAGAGAATACTGAAAACAAACATTAGAAATAATGAAGAGGTTATAAAATCTCTTTATATCTTTGTAAAGACCTGTTTTCTCCTCAGTGTTCAGATCAGCACATTAGCGGTGTGCTAACCAAAGCATTTATCCTCTTTCGGCTCTCAGCCTGGGGAGGAAATAAGCTTTTTCAGCCGCTCAGTGAATGTCATTATACTTCTGAAAAGCAAACATTGCTCCAAGAGGTGTGAGGAACAGAGTAGGGAAGAAGGGAAGGAAGGATTCAATCTCTGATGCAGTAAATTACAGAACCATTCTGAAATCCTTTTTCTTTTTATGGAAGTCACCTTCTAAAATGTTGGCACTGTGTGATTTAGACAATACCCCCTTTTTTGTCCCCCAAGGGTTGGTTTGGGTTTTTTCCCCAATCTCCCAGCAATACAAATTGGGTTTTTTTCTCCGTAATGCAATCAATTAGAAACACAAATCCAACAACAGCATGAACCCAAACCAGCAGCACCATTACTAACATCATGATAATTGGCATTTATACTCACTCTAGCCATATGCTTTCTGCTGAGTAGTTTTGAAATACATACAGCTCCAAGAGGTATTAGACTGAAGATACAAGACTAAATTCCTAGAGGTCACCAAATAGTCAGTAACAAATATCACTACAAGACAAGAATTCTATGACTTAGTTGCCTAAGGTAGCAGAGGGTAGCCTCAAGTGATCCTGCCCTGTCCACTCTTAACAAAACAGACGACACAGACACATCTGCAAGGCGTTAACGCAGGAGGTCTGTACTCAAGTGTCACAAGCAATGTGGGGGCACACTTCAAATTTTAGGTGAAGCATATGTATTTAAATATCAGACCATATATGAACATTACTTAGAAGTCTAGAATTACACACGTAGGTCTAGCGGGGCTTTCTAAAGCAGAAGCAAGTCAGTTGCCTAAGCCCTATTGCTATTAACTCAGCAGCCCTGTTTAAACACTGTAAAATGCTGCTGAGGACCTCTCCTGCATTTATGTGCCTAGGCAAGTGTCTGGCCCCTGGGGACACATGAACTGGAGCCCTTCTTCAACTTCCTCAATGCTGAAACCACTCTGCCCTGAATGAATTTTGCAGAAACAACCTCACAACCGAACTATCATTGCAGACACACACATACCTAAACTGAGGGGAAAAAATTAAAAGTCAGAGGGAAAGTTCTGTAGATGTGCCTGCATTATTTCACATCCAGCTACAGCAATCTTTTGAGTTAGCCTGTGTACATGAAGCATTATATCATCCCCAGATTACTCCTGGCAGTGACAAACAGGTCTCCAGAGCTCCACCAGTTCTATGACGAGCCCGCACAAGATTCACTTCATGATTTGCCTTCCTGCATCTTCAGAATTATTTCCTTCCCAAATCCTCCTTCCCCATCCTTCGGACTAGTCTTCCCAGCTAAATTCTGAATTTAAATAAACAGCAGGAATGGATAGTTTCTCAAGCAAGTAGCAATCTACTTACAGTTTTATCCCAAGCTTGGCTGCCCTAGCCGGTTTGCAGATACCTGGGCAGAAAATGCCAACGAACTGGCTACCTCCTCACTTCCTTTAATAGGGCGCAAGTCTGAAAACCTCAAGAATTACCTCCCCCTTTCTGTCTTTTGCAGTGCTTTTAAAACTGGTGGTGGGAGGAGCAGAAAGTCTCCCTATCTCATGGTGTGAGAAAAAGCTAAAATTCCCACCAGAAGTGACTCATCGACATTAATCATATATACACCAGATTGAAAGGCACTCAGAACGTGAAGCTTGAATCCCAACCTCTGTTAAGCAAAAGAGAAGCAAATTGCTCTGCACTATCGTATTATTTTAACTGCCATATCAGTGCAGTTCTGCACAATGGAGCTGATGAATGTAAGTTTATTGTTTCTAGCACTGAACTCTGGTAGAAAAGTGCTGCTGAATCTTTTGGAAGAACAGACAGCTGAGTAAAGTGCAGGTCCCTTTATTCTGAAATGAATAAGTATCAAAGTAAAGGTTTTGGTATACAAGGCACCTCACTTACCACCTGGTTTATGCTTTAGGACAAATATACTTACTGCTTAACCAAGCAGATGCACATCAGAATCTTCAGTAACCAAACAACACTGCTGCTCAAAACACTGCAGTTTGTTTGCTTCTCACTGGGAATACTGTGAACTCTTCAGTTTTCATTCAGTAATACAAAACCCAAGCATAAAAATCCAGAGGGTACAGTTTACATTCAAGACTTCCTACAACTAAATGTTGGTGGTTAGTGAGCGTGAATTAAAAGAGAAAAATATAATTTTTTTAAAAAAACCTTCCTATCTCTGAAATGTAGCTTGAAAATGAGAAGATTTATTTTCTTACTAAAAAAATAGACAACAAAAAGTCAAATTTGGAAACATATGCATCGTATTGAATCCTCAAAGCAGGGAGTTTTCCCATTTACACTATCTGTGCTATGTTCTTCATAGGCAAAAAGCCTGCTGTGTTTTTAGCTTTGATGTGTTTTTAGCCTGATGTACTTTTAGCTTTGCCTAATATTAACTACCCAGCTCCCAAAGGCTTATACTCAGAACTTCATGGAAAGCATATTCTCTTAGTCACAACAACAGTATAATTATAAAAAGTGAACTACACTCCTGTTTTTCAGGGAAATATTCTAATACCCAGGAACTAGATTATGATCTGTCATGGTCCAGTAAATTCAGCATAAATCAAGTGTTGCCATAACGTTACCTTGGTATAGAGGAAATTACGGTCTCATTGCAAAGCAGTGCTTGAGCTACAGCCGAGTTAACAATTTCTATTGGCATTTAATTACAGCATGCTTCCTGAAGCTATGGCACAGCTTTAGCATGAGTGGGACTACTCCAAGCAAGAAATTTGCTCCGTTCAACAGTTTTAATATGTAGCAACACGCAACAATGGCCAGGGATGTAAATTTAGCTCCTCAATGAATTTTAAAGAATACGCAATCCAGAAATTACTAAGTATTTTTATTATGTATCGTGCTAGTTAAGTACATCCTACTTATGTTTTACAAACATAAAAGCAAAATAATAAAACTTCCTTCCAGGTACAAGGAATCCCAGACATTTATACAGACTGGGAGAAGAGCTCCTTGAGAGTAGCCCTGCTGAGAAGGGTCTGGGGGATGAGAAAGTTAACATGAGCCAGCAGTGTGCTCTTACAGCTCACAAGGCCGATGGTATCCTGGGCTCCATCAGAAGAGGGGTGGCCAGCAGGGACAGGGAGGTGACTGTCCCTCTCTACTCTGCCCTTGTGAGGCCCCATCTGGAGTTCTGTGTCCAGATCTGGGAGCCCCAATACAAGAAAAATGTAGAATTGTTGGAGAGGGTTCACAGGAGGGTCACAAAGATGATTAGAGGGCTGGAACACCTCCCCTACGAAGAGAGGCTGAGGGAGCTGGGCTTGTTCAGCCTAGAGAAGAGAAGGCTGTGGGGGGACCTCACTGCAACCTTCCAGTACCTGAAGGGAGCTTATAAACAGGAGGGGAATCAGCTTTTTAAAAGCGTAGACAATGGCAGGACAAGGGGGAATGGATTGAAGCTGAATGAGGGAAGGTTTGGATTAGATATTAGGGGGGAGTTTTTAATAAAGTGGTAAGGTGCTAGAATGGTCTCCCCAGAGAGGTGATGGATGCACCATCCCTGGAGGTGTTCAAGGACAGGTTGGATGGGGCCCTGGGCAACCTTGTGTTGATCCAGGCCTGGAGGTTGTGGTGGCACTACCTGTGGCAGGGGGGGTTGAGGTCCCTTCCAACCCAGACTATTCTATGATAAGACTCCCAGCAAAGAATAGGGATCTGCTATACTTCACACATTTCTACATCTCCAGAGGAAATGTTTGCATGACTTCAAAACTTTGGCCTATTCTAGTTCCTCATACAACAAAAGAGCTTGCTGCTTTGGAGAGACTGGATGTGCTGTTTCTGGTGTTCCCCCACCCAAATCTTAAGTGAGCCTTCAGGAATGAGCAAAGTGATAATCTTACTCTCTGTAACATGGAATATAGCTTTTTGCATAAACATGCTGCCTCAGAGTTAAGTTACAGCCATCAACTTTGTGAAGGTCTTCAGGTGGATTGCAGATGGGACTCATCCTTTGGAAAAAAACCAAAAAACACTAAACACATGGCTTGAGTTGGTCATCCAAAAACTGCAGCACCCTAAACCACCTAATACTCACTGCTGAGAAACTTGGCTCTGCTTGTGCATCAATTAGGAAAACAAAAATCCATACAGCAGAATCCCAAACTGACCACTATGCCACATTTAAAGGGTCTTTGGTAATGTCAAGTAAATTAAGTTAGATAGTGAGAAGAGTCAAATGGAAGCTGCCCAGCAGGGTGGAGCTGTGACAGCACCCTGGTATACACCCCATGCCTTCTCCCAGCCGTATATGCACAGGGAGACAACCTTGCCCTAAAGGAAGCTCACCTCAATCCTTCAACAAATGTCCGTAGGAGTAGGACCACATTCATTTGTTCTACTTTCATGCTTCATTTATCAAAACGTTTTTCTACTACCAGCTTAACTGGCAAAATAGGCTTGATGGAAGGAAAGCCTTTCCACCAAGGCTAAACAGAGCCCAACTCAGGTTCACAACTTCTCTGGTATGGTCCCTGAAGGTATTTAATTTTCAGATCTAGTCAGTGAAGCAACAAAGAACAAGCAGAGTTCCAATTTCTGGGGATCAGGTTTTTCACCGTACTTTCAACAGTCTTTTGACCAGCACTTCATGAAAAGCATTAGAGAAACTTTATAAGTTGCCATTGTCCCTGAAGACTAAGTCCATGTCCTCTGGGTAAAGGTTTTACAAAGCAAATAACAAGGAAGGCTGGTGGTAAAGTGGTAATTGCTGTCAATGGTCCCAATGCTGTGTTGTTATAGTTTAGTTTATAAAAGAGTGCAAGACCTTGAAAAGTCACTTTAATAACATAGAAAAGTTAAATCAAAGGAATATCAGTCTGGCTGTTAAAGAAGCTCCTATAGGATGAAAATCAGACTGTAAGCCATTTCTTTTACTAGACTTTGAGAGTGTAAAGTACTATGCTTGATTTAATTTTAAAAATCAACATCTCTGCTCTCTTCTGTGCTATTAGAAACCAAACAGGAATAATGCCTCACATCATTTGAGACTCGTGGCAAGTAGGAAAAAAAAAATCAACTGTTAGCTGTAAACTAAGCTCATAGCAACTTACACAGCACATTGAATCAACAGAGCAGCAGAGGGGACCAACCCACACTTACGCAGATCTAGCTCTCTGTAATCGTTCCAGTTGTCATGTAGGAAGATGAAGGCAAAAGGTTTGGGTTAGATGCCTACCAGGGACTGTACACAGGTATTTAAATTTAGGTCACAGAAACACGCAGCCCTTTTGGCACGATCAACGCAATGTCAGTCAAGGCAATCCTTCATACCTCAGCTCTGCCACACCATGGCAGGGGTTCAAAAGGGGGACAGTTCAGATGGTGGTCTCCCAGAGGTACATCTAAAAGGCCGTGTGATTGCAGGACAGAAGGACGACCACAGCTTTCATTCAAAAACATGTAAACAGGCTCTTCCTTTACAGAAGAGTCTCATGGCCACTGCACTAAGGAGATGTGGGTATATATTTCTGGAAACAAACAAAACCAACCACCAGCACAAAAACCTCATAAACAAAAAAAACCCAATAAAACCCCACAAAAACAACCCCACCACCTACTAGTGCAGGTATAAAGCAGACGAGGAGGTGCCCCAGTCTCAGGGTATTCTCTAACCTAGTGGATTATAGATTTTCCAAGAAGTGGGAGTTTTAACCTCCTTCCGGGCCACGCTGCAGAACAGTGGCTTGGGGTTCTGCGCAGCTCATACTGGCACCCTGGCAGGTCTGCGTTATAGCACATGCCTCCCTTCTTGTTGCATAATGTGGTGAGGCACATAACTCAAGGCTGTATTTTCCCTTCCAAAAAAAGCCAAGCATATCAAAAGTCTGTGTTTGGACTTTGCAGTTTGACACTTCCCTCCCTATTTTAATTTAGCACCAAGGAAATTGTTTACAGTCAGAGAGGAGTCACTTGTAGAAGGAGGAACAGAAGCCCACCAAACTCAAACATAGACTGACCCCTGCTACTCACTGCACAAGCATGAGCACATTGTTCAAGACCCAAGGCTTAAATCCTTTCTCCTCCCCAGATGTTTTGCAGTATCTCAACTCTTGTGAGACAGACTGGAAAGGAATATAAAACTTTCCATGCTAAATTTCAAGAAGTAAATCTCTCTACTCTTGTGACTCTGATTCCTCTTTCCTGTCTGTTCAGAAACATACAGAGGCTAACATAACACTGTAAGTAAAACAAGTGTCTTCAAAGAAGGTCTCAGATGTTCAGAAAGTCCTGTCCAGTTTGTGCTTAAATCTGTTTCTTCTTGAATTTAATATGAGATGTTGGGTTTTTAAGAGCTGTGTGTGGTTATTTCAGCTAAGTTCAACAAGACTCACTAAGTCCAATTTCCCTCCTATGGGAGTTTTTTCTTTCCTGTTATCTGGAGTTTTTCATTGATCAGAGAAAAAGTCCTAGACTGATAAGGTGTTTACATGGCAAAAATAGAAAGGTGATGATCTGAATAAGAAGAAATCCTATCTAAAATGGAAATTATCTGCAGTGCTTTTTTTGGGAGTCTTGATTGGAGTAATTATTTCTCCAACCACAGGAGCATCAAAGAGAAGGCAGGCGATGAGCATTAGCAGCCACATGATGCACAGCAGCGGTACCTGCACACGACCATACCAAGTTATGCACATAGTCATTTGACACAGCTCCATTTCTTCCTCCTAGCTCTCTGGAGCTTTGCCCCTGCTCACTTAGGGAAAGCACGCAGAGCATGTTGTTACTTGGAAGCTACAGAGAAAAAGTCATTTCCACTCCTTTCACTCAGGCTGGCTTTCAACCACATATGTTAAAAAAATAAATAAATAAAAATGAAGGTACACTGGGCATGAGAGCATTAACTTATTTCATAGTACTCCTTTTACTAAAAGTACTTCAACACGTAGTTTATTCATTTCAGAGTCTTAAGTCTTTTTCCTCAAATTCAGTGGTGACATTTGTGCAACATATGACTTCCCAACCTGAGCAGGCATCCATTATCTCCTTTTTTATTTTGATATTCACTTTAATATTTTAACTTTAGCACTTACCATTAGTCCCTTCAGTAATTCTTAATGTTTAATAAAGAAAGAAAACAAGGGGCATAATCTCTTTTAGAGAATCTGATAGCAGATATAAATGCAATTTCAGAACAGATGTTGTTACAGATTAGGCATAATTAATATTATATTGAAAATGGACAAAATTGAATTAAATTGGTATTATACATCTAGGGAACTTTGATAAATTAAACACCCCTGCTCATAGCTCCTTGAGAAGGTTTTCTATATGCTGCAGCAGCGCACAAAATGCACCAGAGCAAGCAGAGTAATTGCTGCACTCTAAAAAGGCTATGTCTCAGAGAGACATGCATCGACTTCTCTGCTCTTGGTCACTAAAAGGCAAGGACAGATTTTACAGAGCAAAGCTGGCTTTCAATCCATAGTAAAAATTCTCACAGTACCTGCAATTTTGCTCAAAGGCAAGCAAACTTCAATTTTTCCACTGGGGAAGGCAGCAGTGAGAAAATTAATCTTGTGCATTACTCTTAGCATTCCTCACAAGTGACTCAGACCTGCAGAAGAAAACATTCCCACTATCTGGTTAGAAAACGTCATGTTTCCCACAAGGAAGGGAGGAGGAGCCCAAGAGCGGTGATGGCTTCACTACTTTCACCCTGATGAATCTGTTTGCAGACCCTTCAGAGTCTCACACTGCTAAGGAAAACAGTTTATATTTACCACACACCCCCCAAAAAAAAGAGCCCTAAAACACCACCACCAAACTAGCCCTCACATGTAAGCTCAAGTCAGAGCACTCCTTAACTATTATTTACTTATAATTTATTATGATAGTTTATTAATTAGTTCTTGGTAAAAGCATCTGAGAATGACAAGCAGCAGCAAAGTACAAGAGAAGCTAGTAACTCTGTAGTAGTATGTGTTTATACACTTAGGAGCTATAAATACATAGTGTACGTGGTGAGAAGCATAGAAGCGCCTACTGAAGAACGAAGAGTAGGAAATACCCCTGGGTGAGCTGGAGGAGAAAGGTACTTTGATACCTTTTTTGCCTAGATGGAAGATCATTAAATCCTCTGGTGCAGAGGAAGAAAAAAACCTTTTCAAACACTCCTGTGCTGTACAGATAACCACTCTTAAATCCTGCAAGGAACAATTCATTGTGCTTTCAAAGTCGGTCTGAAAAAAATGTGATAAATAAAGCCCTATATTAAGCAATTTAAGAAAAAGAAAGTACCGAATAGTCATTTAATGTACAAAATATGTTGAACATAGCAAGGTCTATGTGGTAGAAGAATTTATACACAGTTGTAATATGCTTATGCAGGAGAGCAGATTTAATGTTACCCTTTCCTGGCTTGCTCTCTATGGGGCATGACTTAGAACTTTAATAAAACTTAACACATTTTTCAGGTCTGTAATATGGTGTAAAAAAATGGCCCTTAAGATTCTATTTCCTCAAATTTAATACAATGCTTGGCATTACATTAAACATGGATTTTAAATGTATAGCATAAACTAAAGTGTGTGAACTCACATGAGATGAATTTAAAAATATATTAAAAAGATATTACAAGTTACTTAGTTACATATTTTTAAAGCATTATTAAGTTTCTGCCTCAAGTCTCCTTTAATTAGATATCCAAAGGAAGTTAATGTAGATGAATACATTTTATCAATGCTTATAAATACTTGAGGGGTGGGTGTCAGGAGAATTGGGTCAGTCTTTTTTCAGTGGTGCCCAGTGACAGGACAAGAGGCAATGGGCATAGATGTTCCACCTAAACATGAAGAGGAACTTCTTCACTGTGAGGGTGACAAAGCCCTGGCACAGGCTGCCCAGGGAGGTTGTGGAGTCTCCCCTGGAGACATTCAAAACCTGCCTGGATGCAGCCTGCTATAGGTGATGCAGGTTTAGCAGAGGGGTTGGACTAGATGATCTCCAGCAGTGCCCCCCAACCCCTGCCCTCATGAGGCCCCATCTGGAGCACTGTGTCCAGGTTTGGAGCCCCCAATACAAGAAATACGTAGAACTGTTGGAGAGGGCTCAGAGGACAGCCACAAAGATGATGAGAGGGCTGGAGCTCCAACCCCCCTGCCACGGGCAGGGACACCAACCTCCAGGCCTGGATCTACACAAGGCTGCCCAGGGCCCCATCCAACCTGGCCTTGAACACTTCCAGGGATGGGGCACCCACCACCTCTCTGGGCAGCCTGTTCCAGCCCCTCACCACTCTCTCTGTAAAGAACTTCCCCCCAATATCTAATCTAAACCTTCCTTCCTTTAGTTTTAATCCATTCCCCCTTGTCTTGCCCAAAAGTTGAATCCCCTCCTGTTTATATGCTCCCTTCAGGTACCGGAAGGCTGCAATGAGGTCCCCCCGCAGCCTTCTCTTCTCCAGGCTGAACAAGCCCAGCTCCCTCAGCCCAGCTGGGGAAAAGAATGTATTTCATGTGTCTGGTTTGCAAGGACGATCAGTCCTGATGTTTCACTCTTAAACTCTCACTGCTTGCAACAGAAGCAAGAGCGTCCTGCTGGGAAGTACAAGTAGTAAGGGGAGTTACAACCAGGCACTTTCATAGCCACTGATGTGGCTGAGTAAGCAGCTGCACTAAACAGCAGATGTGGGCATCCTAACTTACTTCAGAATGCTGAATAACCAAACTCCTCATCCAGTAGAGCCCTGTATTATCACTGGATCACAGTCCAGCAGGGGTTGAAGGAGACCTCTGGAGATCACCTCATCCAACCTCACTGATAAAACTCACTCTCAACCTCCCCAGAGCTCTCCACTCACTCACCCTCCTTGGGACAGTACAAATGTGGGAACTGTTACTCCAAGCAGGAGGCCAGTTATGTCAAGTTGGGTGCTCAGGGTGCTTTCCTGGACAGCAAGGTGTCCCTCAGCATCACCACCTCACACTTGCATCCGCAGGTCTCACAGGTACCTCCAGGTAGATTTGAAGATAGGAGTGGCAGGACAAGCAACCATCTTCATAGAACATGTATTGCCAAAGACCCAAAAATGCCTCCTATACAGAGTCACTAGGCTGGAAACGACCTTTGAGATCACTGAGTCCAACCATACCTGTCCTTTACTAAACCATACCACTGAGCACATCGTCTACCTCTCTTTTAAATACATCCAGGGTCAGTGAATCAACCACCTCCCTGGGCAGCCTGTTCCAATGCCCAACAACCCTTTCAGTGAAGAACTTTTTCCTAATGTCTAATCTGAACCTGCCCTGGCACAGCTTGAGGCCATTCCCCCTCATTCTATTACCTGTTGCTTGGGTGAAGAGCCCAAGATTCCTCTCTCTACAACCTCCTTTCAGGTAACTGTAGGTGGTGATAAGGTCTCCTCTCAGCCTCCTCTTCTCCAGGCTAAACAGCCCCAGTTCCTTCAGCTGCTCCTCGTAAGGTTTGCTCTCCAGCCCCTTTCACCAGCCTGGTTGCCCTTCTCTAGACACGCTCGAGCACCTCAATGTCCGTCTTATGGTGAGGAGCCCAGAACTGAACACAGTACTCACCAATGCCGAGTACAGGGGCACAATTACCTCCCTAGACCTACTGGCCATGCTATTTTTGATACAAGCCAGGATGCCATTGGCCTTCTTGGCTACCTGAACACACTGCTGGCTCTTGTTCAGCCTGCAGGCAACCAACACCCCCAGGTCTTTTTTATAGAAAAAGGTAAAAAAAACCCCAACCCCCCACTTGCAAAACAAGAAGGAATTGATATGAAACAATTAACTATACAAAACACTTCAGTAAGTGACAGATTGCAGTTTGTTCACCTTAAAAGTATTTCCAAACACAGTACTCAGCTGAGCTTCTGGTTGGGCTTTTTTTTTTTTTTTTAAATGACATGAAAGTTAAATTCAGGATGATTTTTCTCTATTTTCATGTATACACATGGGAACCATTTACAATTCAAACGTTATTTTTTTACTGTACCCTTGACTGAAAATTACCACTTTGATCTCAATAGTTTTCTCTACTAGCTTAGGTCTTCAGTAATTGCTTTTTCACAACATAATGCTTTAAGAAAGGACTGAAGATTATTTCAAAATAACTGTGCTGGCAAGGAAAGCAAATCATAAAGAGCAAATATTTTAAGTTTTTAAAGCTACATCCTTCTATTATGAATTGCACTTCCAACTTTCTTCCACTTACCTTTATTAAATGTTTTACTATATTTTACTGGAACAGAAATGTTACACAAGGACATAAAATACTCTCTAAATGTTTTCCTTCCCTCTCCATATCTCACATGTTGGGTCATTTGCCCCACTTCACAACTCAGCTAAAAAGTTGTCACAAAAAACGTAGCGGCAAAAGCCACCATACAACAAGCAATTCTTTGCTGTTTCAAAGAAACTCAAGGAGGTTTTCTGCTTATCACATGACCTTAAAAAAAAAATTTATGTTATTAACAGATTTTCCCACCTATCTTCAGTATCTCACTGTGGTTTACAAAATCATTAATCATGTTTGGGTTTTTTAGAGGTTTCAGGGATTTTTTTTCATTGCTGCAAAGCTTGGAAGAGACAAGGTTGAAGTGTCTCCAAGGCACGACCTAACAGAAGCTTTTATATGAAAAAATAATGTAAGGGCTTGTTAATAGCTAAGTGTTTATTTCAGTCTGTCAACAGGTTATGAAGAAAACAAGAAGATGAAAGTAAGACAGCATAAAGAAAAATAATTATAACAACATTAGATGAATGTCTTTCCAAGGTGATTTAAAAAATTAATACTTTCAGAAAATGTGTATATTAAATATATGCAAATGAAAGACTGTAAGAATTTATTTCAAGAGAGAATACAACACAGGAAGGTTTTTCTTACGTCTTTCTAATGAAATTATGAATACAGGTAACTTCCCCTTCTGTCACCAGGTGCTCAGTAATTCCACCACCAAAAAGGATTATAGAAAACTTTATGAAGAAATGTGCTCATTTCATCACCATGTCTGACAGTTTCACTAAGATTTCACTGGAAAGATAAAATCCAGCTATAGGAATTGTAACCAGAACCCAGCAGGGCAGAAATGGCAGCATCACACAATATTAGAGATTGGAAGGGACCTTGAAAGATCACCTAAATCCAACCCCCCTGCCAGAGCAGGATCGCCTAGATTAGGTCACACAAGAACATGTCCAGGTAGGTATTGATTGTCTCCAGAGAAGGAGACACCACCACCTCTCTGGACAGCCTGTGAAAAAGTTTTTCCTTGTGTTTACATGGAACCTCCTATGGTCTAGCTTGCACCCACTGCTCCTTGTCCCATCCTTGGACATCACTGAGAAAAGCCTGACTCCATCCTCCCGAGAATCACCCTTTATGTATTTATAGATATTAATGGGGTCACACCTCACTCTCTTCCAGGTTAAAGAGACCCAGCTACCTCAGCCTGGATTCTTTCAAGTAGTTCCCTGTCCTTGAACTGAGAGGTCCAGAACTAGACCCAGTATTCCAGACATAGTCTCACCAGGGCAGAGTAGAAGGGGACCTACTAACTCGACATACTAACCATACCCCTTCTAATATAGCCCAGGATGCCACTGGCCTCCTTGGCCACGAGGGCACATTAATGACTCATGGTCATCCTGCTGTCCACCAGGGCCCTCAGGTTCCTTTCCCCTATGCTGCTCTGCAACAGATCTGTCCTCAAGCTATACTGGTACATGGGGTTGTTCTTACTCAGACGCAAGACTCTACACTTGCCCTTGTATTTTACTTAATTTCTCCCCACCCAACACTCCAGCTTGTTTAGTTTGGAGTGACTGCTTTTCTAATACTTTAGAGCATATTAGAAAGGCATTTCTCAAAGTCACTCACATGCATCGTCTAGAAAAGCAGCAATAAAGCAAGCTGTTGATATTTAATAATTGAAAAAAATAAGGATAATGCCAGACTCTCTGACTCAACAGAAAAATAGGGAAACTCAAACCACTGAGAAGTGAAGTAACATGACACAAAACATCCGTAAAAGAGAAGAAATAATACACAGTTCTCCTGATATGTTACATTGACTCTAGGAGGGGAGATTCCATCTCAGCTTAAAAATGTCAAACAGACTGCAAGTTAGGACAACAATAAGTTAAGATTTGTCCTAATGCCATTATTCTTGACAGAAAATTAAAAACTGGGGTGTCTTTGATCCCTATTTTAAGTTACAAACTAGAATGCTTAAATATGTAAATGTTAAATAAACAGTTCTTATATAGCTCCAAATCCTAAAATGCAAACTTTTGAAGAGAGACCTTCAGGCATACTTCATGTTGTCAGTTTAGTCAGTAAGATACTAAAAACTTAACAGTAGAAATATTCCACTTAAATCAGTGGGACTACACACACTGAATTCAGTCACACAGGATTTAATCTTCAATGCTGATACTCCAAAACTGCCCACATAACTTCTTTCATGGTAGAGGTAAATATGAACAGTATAACTCACATCCATAGCTAACTTCTTTCATTCAATAAAGCCTGATTTCTTGATTTACAAAATCTCCTGGTCACCTATCAAACCATGACCCATTTGCTCCAACTGCTTATTCACTAATCTTTCTCAGGAGTCATTTGACCTGCTCCCCATTGTTCTTGTCCCTGCCCCTGAATCTGCCTGGATGGGCTCTAGGTTCTCCTTCCCCCACTTCCTTCCCTAAGGTCTCCTGACTCTCTTCAATGTGTCTTCATCCTCACTTCCTCTGTGCCCATTCTAGATCCTAGCAACATACTAACAAAACAGGATGATTACTCTGAAAACACACTCGTAAACTAACCCTGCTATTACTCTGCTTCCCCTGCTTCTACTCATCGCAGTCAAATCACATTTACTGGTAGCTGTCTGAAGTCTTCCTTGCTTGAAACACGGGTCAGACCAGGCCGCTGCTGCAGCACTGCCACTGGGTAGTGCCTGTGGTATGGCCACCGCCGAGAAGCCATTGATCACACCACAACCTCATAACGAATATGAAATAGGTCACCCTTTAGTGACAAAAAACCAAAACACTTCACGTGTTGTAGAGTAAAAGCATTTGTAATGGCTATTAATAGCCAACATGCAAACTAGTATTGGAGATTGTTTTGATACAGCTTACATTTTCAAATGTAACCTCTTCAGGAAAGACGTTTTCTCTCTCAACGTCACTTATACCACAGATCTTCATAGCAGCATTTTCTACCTCTATTAGCTGCTTAACAGTCTTAGAGAAGTGTAAAGGACTGTCAGTGCAAGTGACAGCTAAGCCTTTTACATTACATACAATGGAAAAAGCAGCAGAATATATGCATATGATAAAATAATCTTCCATCTGAGACAGAGCCCATCAAACCTCTACACAAGCCTTATTTCTCCTATTTATTTTAACCTTGTGCTACCTTTCTTCATTTTTTTTTGAAGGACACTCAAAATTAAATATTTTTACCTCATAAATAATGCAAAAGAACCACATTGTATATAGGTTTTTTCCATATGTGCTAACTAGCTCCTGTCTCCCTCAAGGAGGTTATTAGGCAACTTGGCAACTAGATGCAAGTGAAACAAAATAAAAACTGAAACAAAATACAAAAAGGTCTCCAACCTTTCAACCCTGCAAAGGTCCAAGCACCTGAAAGGCAAGAAGTTCCTTGAATGCTTAATGCTTAACAAGATCTTTCCTTGTCTCTCAAGACCTAAAAAAGCTTTATATTTCTTGGTGCAGACTTGGTTATGTGTATTCTGGGAAATGACAACAGTGTCCTGTCTTTGAATAAATCTTTACCTTTGCAATCCCCACAGTTTTCAGTATCTTTTCAGCCATACATGCCTACTTTGTGTGAATTAATGTGACTTTCCCGTAAAAGCTGGCTTGAACACTCTTAATAATCCACAAGCTTTAAACAAACTCCTTGGAAAGCAAAGTTCAGGATGAGATGGAGACTCCCTCCTGCCAGCCCACCTAGCAGCAAGAAGGCAGGGGCCACCACAGCCGCTAGTCCCCACCACCCCAGCGCTACGTTAGACATTCCAAGGCTGCAGCTCATGTAAATATTTTGCATGTCACATTAACGAGGAACATAACTGGGCAGTTGGGTGCACAACCCTTATGGAAGCTACTCTGAGAAGATCCAGGTTTGATCAGAGTGAATGCTTTCCGCTTCCCTGCTCGTGAAAACTCCAGGGCTAACACGTAGTCAGGTTTTCAACAGTTTTTTCTCTCATTTTTCAAGCTACAGAACAAGATGCATCTAAAACCTCTTAAAAAAAGGCAGAAAACAAACAATTTACAAGCACATAGGACAGCACTGGCCTAGATAAGCTTGTGGTGGCGCCTCAGCTTCCCTCAAACAGGACCAAAAGAGGTCACCTGTGTTTCTCTCGAGCAGGCAGCACAGCATCAGACCACATCCTTCTACCCTCCTCTCTCTTCTCTTGTCTTACTTCACATTGGCCCACACGTACCCCAGTCTGCCATTTTCTTGGCCTGCTAGCTCCCTTTAAATCCCATACCAGCCCTCTCACCTCTGCCCATGTGTGGTGCCATCTTGTTGTACCTATTTGGAAACCTACACAGCCATCTCTCTCATCTCTTGCCAATCACGGAGCCTTCATGCATCCTGGCTCCCTAAACCCTCGCACGCAGGCAACCCCAGCCAGGACAGGAGGAGATTGGGAGGCCTGAAGGGAACAGGATCATCAAGAACTGCTTCAAAAGATGATTAAGCAACACACATTGCCAGCATAGCTTCCCTGTGCGTGCATTCACCAGGTCCAGGGAGATAATGCAGCTGAGAGACACATTCTCTTCTGGCTGAGGAGGCTGTCTGGAGGAGGAATTACAGAGCGAGGACAGGGCTCTCCCTCAGCACTGGGCCCCTGCCAAGGCGAGGCAACAGGATGAAAGGACCTGACCTCTGGAACTTGCCTGAGGATTAAATGAGCTTCTTCACATTGTGTACGAATGTAACTGTTTTGATTGTGGTTTGCTGTCCTACTAAACTGTAATAAGAGTTTTTCTCTCAGCATAAACCAATTGCATCAACAGCCAAACACGTCGTGGGACTGCATGCACACTTCTCTGTGAGAGTCTCCCCAGCATGACGCGCAGTTGTTACACCGACCCCTTCTCTGACCAGGGAAGAACAACCCTCTCTGCTCACGTGTAGATTATCGCTGGACACGATGTTCCAATCAGGTCAATATAAAAAGATACATTCTTATTACACGTAAACATTCAGTATGAAAAGGCTTTTTCAGATTATTTTTTTAATTATCAAAATGTCCTCTTCCCTAACTTGATGGTCATTGGTGATGGCTTCTCAAAGTTAAATGTGAAGAGGACAACACCCTGGGCTCCAACAGCATTACAACAGAACATACAGATGTGTGAGGAGAGCTACATTGCTTCTATTTTAAGTAACTGAAAGTCAAAAGCAGACATGACAATACCACCTGACAGAAAACATCACACTGCCCTAAGAACAGTGGTTATCTTAGCTGACTACAGACAGGGACAATCTCTTCACCCAAAGTGACAAGTCACAAGCAGAAAGCCCTCTGCCTTTCAACACCCCACCTCAACCCTCCTGTTTGCTATGCTAACAAAATTCATATTTATATAGTACTCACACTCTCAGAAGGGGCTGCTGCTGTGCTAGATTCCTACCTCAAAAGAAATCTCTCATCACGAAGTTACCCCTCCCACTCTTGGTGCAGCAGGTAACGTAAGAGTACAGCAGCACACGCACGGCCATTTGCCATACTTGAAGCATGTGCCGACTGCTACCCCCCAAAAGGCCCCACATCTTACTTCTTGGTGCTACCAGTGATGAAGCAGTTCCTAAAGCGTAATCAAAACAAAAGGATGGTTTAACTGATCTATGCCTGTATAAACCTTTCTTTCATGTAATGATACGTTGCGATGGGTCCTGCAAGTTATAAATACTTCCAACGTAAGAGTAATCATGGACACTGCCAGAGTAAAGAGGATTTTGTGTACGTGGCAATCAGCCTTGTTCACCTTGACTGAGACAATGAGGGAACAGCTGGGGGGAAAAAGGATCAGTATGAGGCCTTTCGTAAAGATACAGTAGAAGACACTTTATTAATTTAATTCTACTGATGAAAATCTCTGAGGGACTTGGGAACATAGCCATGGACTCCGGGGAGCAGTCCCACATGGGACAGACAAGGAAGCTTTCTCATATTTAAATTTCAACAGGACAGCAGTACTGCACCCAAATCAGCCCCTGTGAGCTTCCAAATATCCAGTGGGATATGGGTATTTGGCAAAAACATTAATGACCCCGCAAACATTAACAATGTGACATTGCTAGCTGCTGACAGTCAAAAAGAAGCTCCTTCTTTCCCAGCTGGAAATAGTACCATTCAGTCCCAGCTCCTAAGCATTAGAATGGTCAAGTTAATGTGTTGAGGACCATACACGCAGAGTTGTCCATCTCATGAGCAGAAGACAACTTCCTGAAAGATTTCTGCAAGTTCAGGGAACAAGGAGAAGCAGAAGTGAGCTTAAGCGAATACTTAAGCACTACCACTTTAGTTATGAAGAACATCTCTGTACTTTAGCAAGGGTTTTTTCTTGCACCCAGAGCTGGCAAGAGCTGTAAAGAGCTCCAGTGGAGCTAAGGTACCAGGAGACTGTAGAAGAGAAGCAGAGAATGAGGTATCCACAGGTGTAATATTTTCACAGTAAGGAAAAAATTGAAGCTTTCTAATCAGAAACAACTGTCCTTCACACATGGGACAGCAAAGGAGAAAACCTTGCAACAGGAGCAGGGAACCTTTAAAGCGAACAGCAGTAAGGCTCTTCCCCACCAACATGTCTTTATCACTTTTCATACAGTTATATTTTTATGACCAGGCTTCACACACAGCGACTGAGCTCTATCCAGTTCTTAGGGACTCCTCCGTGGAGTACACACAAGTACTAGCAGTTCATTTGAACAACTTTGTGAACAGTGCGTAAGGTGAAGTAGAAACAGCCATCGTTAGAAAAAGACTCCCCTAAATCATTAAGCATTTCTGCATCAGTGTGTATAGCCCTGGTACATGCCTTGCTCCTGTGCACCACCACGAGTGTACACTCAAAGCCCAGAACATGGCTCTGAAAAGATTACAAAGCATGTCAGCCTACAGAACAGAAATATTTTGGCAACTGATCCTGAGGACAGTTCAAGCTGAGAGAAAAGACTCCGTTCTCTTTCTGCTAAAAAGCTCAGCACTCTGCTCCTTTCCTCTCAATTTCCTTTCACTGAGTGGAACCGGTTGGTCAAACAGTTCTTATCTCAGCTCCTTTGGGACTTCAGAACTGGTTCATTCTCTTGCAAGGTCTCTGCTCTTCTTCACTGCAGGTACACATGGCTCAACACAAGAGTCTGTGACTATAAAACACTACCAGTCTTCCATGGGATCTTCCTGCCAACGTGAATACTTTTGACCTAACTCTTTTGGAAAACAAGAGTTATTGAATATTTGTAATTGTTAATGTATAGACTCATGCTTTTTTTTGCCCTCTATTCCTTATCGAGTTGCTATAGTTTAAGACTGTGGATCAACAGCTAAAGGGAAGTTTAATTCTTCATTTTTTTGGTGAACATTTACAGCAAAAAAAGTAACTATGTAGGAGTTTTCATTCACCTAGCTCACAACGACATGCATTTCTCCTGACTACAATACTACTGTGACCCTAAAAGTGACTAAACGTTTTAAATACCATACATCCCCAAGAAATACGTATCCGCTGACAGCGAATCAGGGGAAAAAGGAAGTTTTACTTAGGACTTTTGTATTCATTTAATTACTTTGGTTCCAAATATAATGGCAATATTAGCTGTTTTCATCACTGATACAAGGTCACACACACAAAACAAAAAAAGAAAAAAAATGCATTGTTCTTTTGACATCTTCCCCTTCAAGGCTGGGATTCAAGGCTTCGGTACTTTTGAGTGTTCAGCTATTACAGTGATTCTTTCATGTATTGGCATTATAAATAAGGAAAACTTTTATTATCCATAGAGGTGGGAAAGTGTTGAGAGGAAAACCAGGCTTATCATTTTGACAGTCTTCTTGCATTTAGAAAGGTAGAGCTGCATCTGTGCATCTGACAGGAAGAAATATTTAATGCCTTTTTAAAAGCATTGTGATGTAAAGTTGCAGAGAAAATGTTAGAGAGCATCTTTGATTTCCTTGCTTTTTCTCTCAGAACATTAGTGCCACTTGATAAGGATTTCACAAGATGTCTTTTATGTCCACATGCAGGATATCTTGGCCCTGAAACAGGCATGAAGCCTTCCAGCTTCCTTTATTTCATGTACACAAAAACCCCAAACTGCCCAGCTGCAATCTAACACAACGTAAATAGGAAGCTAACAGTACTTACAGGTACTGCATCTGCTCCTGAATCTTACTATTTTTTTTTTGTTTACAAGCAAGTTTGTGATTTTGTTTTTTTTTTCCTTAATATGAGTGAAAGATCCACATTTAAAGAAGGAAATATATGCATCTATAAATCATTCAGGAAAATTAGTTATATAGAAACAACAGATTTACGCTGGATTCTAAGAACAAGACCATTTCTCCTTGTGTTATAACCATTTGGATACTAGCTGACTTCTTGGTGTAAGGGAAGACACAGAGGTACCCATGATAGAGAAAGCTTAGTGCAGAACCAAGCTTGTGCATTCCTCTCTCCACTGTGTGGACAAGCTGAGCATACAGTTTTGATTCCAACCTTAGAACCACACGTCCCAGCAGATCACTGCAGTTCTGTCAAACAGCCATCATGAGGCCCATAAGCCAGCAGCAGGCATCACACGCTGCCAGAGTTAATGGATACGTAAACTGCCTATGCTGCCTGTACAACAGCGTGGGCATGCTGCTGCACAAAGGTACACAAGCTTCACAACAACATTCCATGTCAGGGCAACACATGGAAGACCTGCTAGATCTCTAGGGATACTTGGGTAAAACTACCGCACTAGTGAAATATAGCAGGGACACCAGCTGGAAAACAGCTTTGTAGGAAAGGTCCTGGTGGACAACAAGCCAAATGTGAGCCAGTGATGTGCCCTTACAGCAAAGGCAGCTGACAGATTCCTAAGCTGCATAAGCTGCATTAGTCCAGGAGTCATCAGCAGGTCAAAGGAGAGGATCCTTCCCCTGTCATCAGTCTGGGTGCGGCATTATCTGGAACGTGGGGTCCAGTTCTAGGTTCCCCAGTACAAGACAGACTTGAACGTACTGCAACAAGTCCTCCATCAACCGGTCAAAAAGATTAAGGGACAGAAGTATCATGCAGACAAGGGGACGCTGAGAGAGCTGGAGAGGAGAAGCCTTAGGGGGGTTTCACAGGTGTGTAGAAATGGGGGGAAGAAGCACAGACTTTTCTCTCTGGTGTCCTGTGACAGGACAAGAGACTGGGCAGACTGAAATCCCACTTAAACATAAGAGAAAAACTTTTTGCTGTGAGCGTGGTCAGGCACTGAAACAGGTTGCCCAAACAGGTTGCAGTGTCTGTTTCTCTAGAAAAACCCACGTGGACACAGCCCTGAGCAATTTGCTGCAGCTGACCAGAAGTGCTCTTCCAATCTTAACTATTCTCTGATTCTGTGACAAAATAAAGAGAGAGAAAAAAGGTAACATCTATTTTTTTCCCGTAGTACAAGTCATACTAGACAGGACTTGTAAAACTGGCAGGAATGAACATGGAGAAATACAGCTCTTAAGCTGACAGTGCCATTCATTGCAGCGTTCAGTAGGCTCGAGCGAGTTACTGCTTCCATTCACCACCCTTCCCAGAAGAAGGAAAAACTATTTTAAACCCATAAAACTTCTTCTGTCAGATAAACAGAAACTTTTATCTACAGTGGTTTACCAACCAGCTGAGAAAATAAATGGCAAAGTATCGTTTAGAAAAACAAATTAGTACATCATGTTATTCGCCCCAAACCTTCACTGTCAGCCTTGGATTTTTAGAGATTATTAGCATGCTAATTAGCACACTGTTGAAATAAAATGTACCTATTGTGACAAATAAGTACACCCCACAGAATATTATGGAAACAAATTTCTTCATAATTCAAAATGATAGCACGCGCCTTTTCATTACACAACGTAAGAAAGTGTGCTGGCTGCTCACTAACCCTCCATCTCAGTGTGGCCAATAAAACCTGCTGCCAAAAACAAGAACTCTTCTTCAGGGGACAAACAAAAAAAATTAAGTAAGAAAGGCTGTAATAAAAACATCTGCTTGAGTAACTCGTTACCAAACTACCCAAGAAATTAATAAGCTAATAAACCTTTTTGTTTAAAAGAAATTTTTATTTGACTATTTCATGCCAGTGATGGGGCTGACTCAAAGGATTTAGATTGAAATCTGAACGTGAAGCTGCCCAAAACTGTGGTGAGGGAAGAAATCCAAGGAAACAGTCTGGTCTTTTACAGCAAATCAACAAAAGCAATTCTCAAAATAAAAGCTGACATTTTCTGAAGTCACAAAACAATGACGATAAGCAAGGCCATTCCTTTCTAAGAGGAGCTTACATTCATCTTACTGCCTTGAAATTCCTCTACAGCGGAATTCTATCTTCCCTTTGGACTCAAGGTCCAAATGAGGCAGCTCGATTCAAAATTCACAAGTACTGGCATGTATCTGATCCTGAGACTCAACTGGGACCAGCGCTGCCCTAGTCATGATCCTTGCCTTGCCCTCTGGCCAGGATGCTTTTCTCTGGGATGCCCTGGCCAGCATCTGGCCAGGATGCTTGGCTCTGCCCCCAACTCAAGAGTCTCCTCATCATGTTTTCCAACAGAGAGGGATTCAACCGTGCAGAACTAGTGAACTGTGTGATCCATGACAAACAGGACACACGATTTTCATTGATGTCAAAACAGCACCAGCTATTGAAGTTTACCCAATGTTAAAGAGAGGATAACACACAAAGATGGCATGAGTCTTGATGACTTCATCCATCCTAGTGTTCCTTACTGAAGGAGATGAACTTGTCACATTTGGCAAGCAATTATCCACAACTGGATTTAGCTGCCTCCTTTACTGTCTGCATAGTGCTGTGGCATGTTAATAATTATTATTAATAAAATACTGGGGAGTCCTATAAAGTAGCAGATGCTGTTCTGCCTTCCACATCACGATGATTACAAATGAAGTCAATTAACAGTTAGAGAGACACTCTTCAAAGTCTGGTAACAGAGACATTTCCAGAGATAGAGACAGACAAACACCCGAGAATGCTTAAGCAGCGCTAGAGCATCTGAAGTAACAGCAATATTTGGGGGGTGGGGGAGAGGCTGGAAAAGACCACAGACTTTTTCAACTGACTCCAGTGAGAGGAGAAACAGCTCTCATGTACGTTAAAGGGATTAGGATCAGAGTCCTGCAGAGAGAGGTACACTGCAAGCCACATTGAAATCAAATTTGTTTTAAAAAGTTCCACATATAAATAACGGAGTAACGCCAACATTTTTTTGTCAGGACAGACTTTACTGTATTACATTTATTCATAACCAGATCACAGCTCAGAGCCTGTCACCAATGCTAGAGAGCAGCCCTGGCTAAGCCAAGGCCATTCCAGAGGAGTTTCACAGATGAGAAGATGCATTAAGGGATTTGACGTACAGGAATGATTTTAATGTTTTGCTAATCTAAGTGATACCGCATTAAACCCATGCTAATGCCTAAATTAATAAAGTTTAGAATAGGAAAAAGAAAACAAGATTGCTCTATCAGCTTGCAAGCACCTCACGCCCATCAACCCAGCACACATTCCATAATAAAGCCTGACATTAAAGAGGAATGGCACTAAATCCAGCCACGGCTAGCGAAGCACGGTGCCTGGTGGGAGGAAAGTTAGGTGTAGCATGCAACCTAATCACAAGAGCTCAAAATTGGAAGAGCCAGAAGTATAACGCACACAGGAAAAAATGAAGTTGTCCTAAAGCAGCGATCCCATTTTTCACTTTGCTCCAAGGCTCATAGGATTTGTCTGCTGCAAAATAACTGTAAGCTAAGGAAGGAGTCTGAAAAAATGGCAGGCAAGTGAGCACTGCGTGGCTCGGCTCACCATGAGCAAGGAACACAGACTGAAATCCAAAAAGCCTCCACCACTGCGCTCTTCAGCAGTCCGTGGAACCCAATGACCGAGTGTTTGTAAAATGCTCCTCAGCTCCTTCTTTGAGTCCCTAGCTCAGCTGTGCTTATACAATAGGAATATACCATACGCTCCCCAACCATCCAAACCAGTTTTAAGGCAAAGAAGGCGTGAAATGAATCAAATCTCCAGCTAATTTCTAAGGAGCTTCGCATTTCTTCCACCATTTCTGGTTCCCATTTCACTCCAGACCTTCTCGTATTATTTAATTCACTTCTTCAATGATTTATATAGCACCTATATTCTTAGCTATCAGCCATCCTTCTCATATAGCCTTAAAAGGACTTGTTTAGGTTCGCAGGGTGAGGGGGAGGAGAGGGGTTCCTTACCAGTGCACTATGTCAAGGTTGTTAGAAGCCAGCAGATCCTGGCCTCCCAACCCATTTTTAAATGGCAAATTATGAAAACACTCCACACACTGCTTCTCACTAAACTCAGTTTTATGATGCTATCCGTAGCAAGAGATAGAATCTGCATTTTGGTAAGAAACAGTATGTGAAGCATTCTATAATTTTCACTTTAAAAGGATGCGAGAATTGCTGGCTCCTTACAAACTTGACATATTCAGCACACACACACAAAAATTTAAACAAGTCCTTTTAAGGCTGCATAGCTTCTGTCTTTAAAAAAAAAAGTAAAAAAAATTGCTCACATATTTACTGGACTGGGTTGCTAGCGCTTCCCAGGGCTCTTCTCTATCCCTTGACTAGAATCAAACCATGCACTGTCCCCACACAAATGGGGACAAATACGCCACCTCATTCCTCGCCAGCAGGGAGGGAGGGGATGGCTGAATGATATTTCTTCCACTCAGAAGAAACCTTAAAATAAATGCATATTAAAATAGATAAAGTTCCCTACAATGGTAAAAAAATAAATAAAATAAAAGCGGGAAAACAGGAGTTGGATTAAATCACTGTACTAGAACGACAAGCCATTTTTCTGCCCCTTTGACACTAAAGCTCAATCTTCATCTTCCTAATGTACTTGACTACCAGTCTTTGTTTGCTTAAGTTTCGCATTTACTGACATCATGATATTAATGTATTTTAAAGCCCAGAAGACTGCTTAGTACACAGGATTTTATGTCTTATAAAGCGATCTCCCTCCATTACAAATACATTCCATTCAATAAAAAAGTCTGGAGATGAAAATATCTTATAACATTTTAAGTTTTTATGTCCTCCAGCACATTTTGTCTCCATGGATATTCAAGGCTCTATTTTTCATTTATTCAGAGAGAAATACAAGCCTCTGAACAGATAAACACAGTGTCCTCGCATACAGAAACCACCACAAATTCCTTTTTTATCTAAAGCAGTTCTGAGAAAACTGGTATTTCTTATGGACCCCACAAGTCCCAGTCAGAACAGGTATCTCCTATTGCAGATAACACTTTTGATGAGAAAACACAAGAAGATGAAAGTGAGCATCATCTGACTGAGAGGTCGTTCGAGAAACACACAGCTTCCATAGCAGAAGCCTCCTAATTGCTAACCTGAGTTTATTTATGCCCAGCTTCTGATTGCCTTGTTGTGATCGCTGTGCTTTAACACTGTTTATCCCCTTGATACACAGTCATTGAGAACAATCACACACTTCTCATCTTCCCTTTCACTAAGCTAAGCAAAATTATTCTCCAGTCCTCAAGATGGAGGTCCATATTCCCTTAAAACGTTTTCTTACAATTCCTCCAGACATTAATTTATCTTTCTTGAACATGGTGCACTGGAAACGTACTTCAGATTCCTGGAGAAACTCTACCTGTGCTCTTTGCACTGGTATAAACACTTCCCTTTCTCTACCAAAAATCTAACACCTACTAGTGTTGTGTTTAGAAAGAAAAAAAAAACAAACCAAAACCCAAACCAACCAACCACTCACTTTCCAGAAATGTAACAGCTATCAAAGAGAACCATGAAATTCTTCTGGCTCAATGTGGCTATGATGAAATTACGCTTCGTTTTCCCCTCATTTTCCATTCAACATTATGCCTTGTTCTTTAATGACTTCCTTGTTCTAAAGCCTTTCACACCACTGATGTCAGAATAATCAATCTATAGATGCCTGAGTCACATATTTGCTTTTTCTCGAGAGCAAGGAACATATTTGTTATTCTTCAGTCATATGTGAGCAGCTGTGAAATGACTGATCTATCAAAAATGCTTGAGATCAGATTTGAAGTTTTATGTGTCAGTCCCTTACGGTATTTTCAGATGTCTAATGAAACACTGAACACAAGACTTGCAGAGAGAATTTAACAATTTAACCTATTTAACAAGAGCAATCAATTTAAATTAGGAGGAATAAAACATACGTATGACTTTTAACCTTGTGGTATTCTTACAGTCATTTGGGGATGGCTGCCATACAGTTGTCAGGAGTCAGGGAGATCACACACTTAGGTTTTACTCATAAATCAGAGGTTCTCTTTTTCGGGCCTTCACACAGATTATCTTGGTTTTAACACAGCACTGCCAATGTAATCGTTGTTACCAAGAGCTGAGGTAGAAAACCTATCTGGATTTGAGATTGTATCTAGATTACTTTTAAGGTCTACTACACCTTCAACATACCGTGACTTCATTTCAGTCCTCATTCTTATGTCCAAATAACCTCTTTTATTTGCATAATTTTCTTTTTATCCTTTACATTGGAAAAGACATAATCTCACTGACTTGAGGGGTTGGAAGGGACCTCTGGAGATCATCTAAGTCCAACTCCCCAATAAGGCAGGATCAGATCACACCCAGGCAAGTTTTTAATCTCTCCAGAGAAGACGACTCCACAGCCTCTCTGGGCAGCCTGTGCCAGGGTTCTAAAACCCTTTCCATGAAGATGCTTTTTCTAATATCCAGTGTAGATCTCCCCTGATGCAACTTGAGGCCATTTTCTCTTCTCCTATCACTTGTTACTTGGGAGTAGAGACCAAAACCCACGTAGCTACACCTTTCTTGCAGGTAGGTTTCCTCTATAAATAGCTCATCTTGACTTTTGGCAATTTTCACAAAAGCCTCTAACCTCCAAGCCACAGCTTGTGTTGCAGGATCTCTGCTTGCTCTTTATTCTGAAGCAGCTAATCCACTTGCATCTCAAATAAAACATTTTATATGTCATTCAGACAATTTAGGGACTTTGCTTTAGAAAAAATAATATGTTGTTTCCCCTGGCCCCTTTAGTTTAGCTCATAAATTACTTCCCCTTGATTTCTGATTGTATTTTGTTCACCTTTCTATTTGAAATTATTTCAGTGTAAGCATTTGTTCAAGGAGATTTTCTTTGTCAGCTCTTCCAGAGGGTCATTCCAGCATACCAAAGCTATGCCTGAAACAGAGTGATCTTTTCATTCAATAACTATTAGGAGAAGAAATATGTTGACTACTACATCCAGAAATATCTTTCTTACCACTATTAATAGTATCTTCCCAAAGAAATAAAAGTTTCCCATAGACATGTATCTCCCAGAAGCTGGTTTTTTTTACCTTTAGTAACATTAAGAGCTTCTAAAGCAAAGCTGACACTTGGCATCTACAGGTGACTCCTAACACCATCCCACTGCACCTCACACCTTAAGCCTGCCCAGGAATCGTAAAGCAGGACAAGGGGGAGCACATGGGGTCTCTGCTCCACCCCATCGACCAGGAGACCTTCCAGGCCACCAATAACTGCAATAACCTTCTCACCATCCCCCACGCCAGAACGGCACTGCGTGAACAGGCTGGGAATGACAACTAACAGAATTATTTACTTGATTGGGAACTCCTCACAGTCCATTTTTAAAGTACTCCTAGTGCTTCACCAAGCTTTTTAAGACTACTTAAGTCTGCGTCAGACAATTAGCCAATCTGACCTAACAGAAGATTATCTACGTTAGAGAGATGTTTACCGACGGACAAGTTTGAAGACAATTTAATCTTGATTTGGCATTTCAGAAGCACCTCTCACCTTTGCTGTGTAACAAAGGCAGCATTAAGCAATTAAAGTGCAGCTTTATTTGTCAACACTTTGCATGAGTCACTACTGCAAAATGCCTTATGGTGTCCTTAAAACCATATTGGCATGTGTTTCCTTTGAACATTTTGCTAAGTGCTACTAAAACTTTACAGCCCTGAGGAAAAAGATGTAGGAGAGAGCTGGCACACTTAAGACTTTAAACAATGACGCATACATAGATCTCTTCCTCTTCTTCCCCATTCGGATTCATGACATGCAAGAAAACCCTTTACTTAAGGCAAATACAAGTTACATTCCCTCCAGAAAATGCAACATATGTCCTGGTGAGCATGCAGAGCACAAAGGGCCACTGCTCAGCACAAAGATAATGATTTTAAATCTAAAGTGCAGCCACGTAAGAGAGGAATATATTCCATTCATGTTGGCTTTATATGTAATTTTTAAATTAACTCGGTTTGCAAGAGATCTTTTTTTTAGTATGTATTGTCCTGGGTCCTTTTATTTGTATATTTTCTGTTTTCTCATGTTTGGCACAACTGAAAGAGTAGCGCCGCTGAGGCAAGTGAATTAGGGCGAGGAATGGGACTGAAGAAGTTCACATTATTTCTTCTAAGTTGCAGTCATCTTTGTGAAATATGTGTATTATGTTCTGGGCAAAAGTGCAGTTTTCCCAATGACAACGTATCCGTAACTACCACTAGGCAAACATGAAAGTTGAAGGGTTCCTTCCATACAAAAACTAGTTACTGTCCCAGCTGTAGTGCTGCAAGTGAAAGAAATCTGCCTGCATGAGCAAGAGCTTCTCCTGCTTGCGCACGCCCTGCTTCACTTCCAATGGTTTACATGGCAGGAAGGCACATGACAGCTGCTTCCACAGGTGCTGCTCCAGACACCAGGAGGTTTTATACCACTGGGCCACGCTAGGGGTGCTGCTGCAAGGGTGGGGTCTGCAGGCTGGCTTCCAAACACAACAGCAGTGGGGTCTCATCAGCTATACCCATCTCTCTCATATCAATATTTTGCCCTTTTCCTTCCTTTTTCATCTTTTATAGCTCCAGCTTGCTATCTCCCAACTCCAACTCCAACTCTCCCTCCTCCATCCCCCAAACAAAAGCACATTTCAAGAGAGATTCCAGTTAGGTATGTGCTTCCCTCCCCTCTCCTCTGCCCGCAGAGGCAGCAGATCCCAGGCTCTGTTGGGATGCTGCTTCAGGGGGGGCTGCAGGATAAAACTGGCCAGGGTATCTTTTTAAAAAATAGGAAATAAATAAAGAGAACATGAGCTTAAAAGGTCACCAAGGGCAGTATTCATTTAAATGAAGAACGCTGCAACGTTGATGTCAACTGCTAAGCTTGGGCTTGATTTATAGTTGGGGTGAGGGACGGAGCGGGACAGAGGATATTTTCTTTTTGACTTTAGGCCACGACACGAGCTCCTGCCACTCTGGCCTCCCAGGCAGCCATTTGTTTCCACTGTGCAGGAAGCCCACACCTGGAGACAGCAACAAGCTCAAAGGAGAGTTTCCAAGTAGAGACACAGAATAAAGATGCTCATCACAGCAAAGAGTCAGCTCCCCTTTCTCAGCCAAAACAAAACACATGGGGGAAAACACCTAGATGGATACCAGGGTGGCAAAAGCGCAGTTTAAGCTACAAGCTCATGTTGCTCCAGGAATAAATTTAGGTAAATATGAAAAAAACTACAGAGCTCTGAAAGAGGCCTTCAGCTGAAGGAGTGAACTGAAGAGAAACTAGGGAGACATAGAGCCTGATGTGTTTGTGTAAGGGATTACGCATGGCTGTGCACAACAGAAAGGGGCGAGGATCCACGGCCCAGGAGGTCCCCTGTGTCTTACATTCCCAGATATTGGCCAACTGGAATTTTACTAGAATTTACAAATATTTTCCTTCCAAAGAAAGAGCTTTCAAGAAAGTATGAAGAATTCCAGGCTCAAAGGCTGATTTTCTTACAAAAAAAGTTACTTCAAAATAAACCAAATATGCTTCTTTGAAACCTTTGGGAAAAGGATCGGTCCCCTAATTTGCCAAACACGTGAGTAATAATTTCAATAGCTTGTTTCCAAAGTGCTTTTTCTGTTTGCCATTGCCATTCTTTCTGAAGAAGAAACAGATTCTCAGGGGAACAATAATTAATAGACTCAGTCAAGAGATCATTTCCTCTGGTCCCTCTGCAGTGCTAAATCGCATCAGTCTCCGGGAAATAGAGTAAAGTGCGAGTGCTAAAAACAATCTAAGCCTACTGCAAATGGGAGGAAGATGCATACCAAAGCAGTGGGGGGCATGCTGGTGTTTAAAGAAGCTCAAGAGAAGCTATTCTTTCTTTTATTTCCATTGTACAATTTTCCTAGGTCCCCAAGTTACACCGACGTAGATTTGCTCAGACTAGAAGTATGTGTTTCAGAGCTCATTTAGGAAGTAATTTAAATACACTGAAGAGAGTATAAGCCTATGGGAAATGTAAGTGAACCAGGACACTACCAAACATTCCTGACAAACATAAAACCAGAAACTAAGTACGATCTCCACAGACTCCTCAGCACAAGGTCAAACGGCAGACACAGTTTTGATCCTGAAGTAGGGAAGATGTACATAAGCATCAAAAGAAAGCAACCAAAAGCAGGCTGTCAAAACTATTATATGACCTGAAGAAATGGATAGAGTCTTTTCAAGTATCAGATCCAGCCTATGTGCTACAGGAGAGGCATCCTTCTACAAGCACAGCTGTGAGTAGGAGTCAAGTACATCAATTACTCTACGTTCACCTATGCTGTACTTATACATCTATCTCTGCCCTTAAATTTTTTCTCCAAATTGGCCTATTTTTCATTCCCAGAACTACTGCAGTTACCTCTGTTGCTGTCAAAATTCAACTTTCTCTTTTTTTCCTTCCTTCTTTTCAAGCAAGATTATTTTCTACTGAAAAAAAAAAAAGCTACCACTGAAAAGAAATGGGGGTTTAAGGAAAAGGATTTCAGAGAAATAATTGTCTAAAATTCACGGGTGAGGTCTCTGTAACACCAGCACTGAAAACGCAGCAGCGGTCCACAGTCACTATTAGGTCTTACACCAGCAGGTCAAACCCTGCATCAGAACATGGCACACTGCTCTCTTTTTTACAGAGTACCAGAAAAGCCCACACTCATAAAGAAAACACTGCAGGATGGATAACTGAACTTGGTCTTGGCAAGGGAAGTTAACCACCTTTTAGTGAGAGCAAAAGTGGTTTCTGTCACAGACTCAAGAGGCCAACCAGCAAACCTTGCTTGCTCTCACCCACAGTGGCAATACTTATGATGTTTGTTAAAGATCAACCGTAGTGTGGTGATTGGGTAGTCTTGTGGACAGCCTCAACTGAAACAATTCCAGCAGAGGAGAAATGACAGTGTATACAAACATAGCATTAAAAAGCACAAAAATACATATTTAACACATTATAACACACATACACAAGAGAGGGAACCAAAGCAGCCTGGCTTGTGATTACAAGCATCTCTTTTCCTGAAGAAACATCTTCCTTTGAGCATCACTCCTTGCTGACAGACCACAAAACATTAGTGCATGCTGGCCAAAGAGATGGTGGTCTTGCTGTGACTGGCTACTACAGGCAGGACAGAGCTCAGGAAGACACCCCACAAAGACACCGGTAAGACCATTATCTAGGGTGCCCAAAACCCAAACCACCACCTTACTTTCCTCTTTTGAAACAAATGAGAACATCTTGTAGCTAGTGGTTGCTTGGAGCAGGCCAGGGCAGAAGGGCAGGAACAGTCCTGACTTTTGGCCTTCTTGAGATTTGCTTGTTTGTAACCAACCACCACTGAGGCCCAACAAACCACTCGCAGGGCTGGGACCATCTGAACTGCACGCAGCACGACACAGACAAAATGGACAATCCCAAAAGCAAAGAAACCTCGTCACAGGACATAAGTACATGATCACAAGGTAATGGAGAATACAAGCCCATTCGCTTCTACCTGCTGCCATTTGTTTTCCCACTTCTGCTTCAAGCAGAGAAGCCCTGAGGAGATTCAAAGCAAGCTCATGTAAAAAGCAACATTGGTTGCCTGATCGATGCAATCAAAAAGGCCTGTTTCTCTATCTGCTGCTTTGGAGCCAGATGGAGAAACTGCACTTAGGAGTTAAATATCTGCCTAAATACCTAAATATGCACACTGCGATGAGTCAGAGTATTTATTGTTGCCTTGCTCCAGTCACCCCGTTTAAGTTGCATTCTAGCTTGCTTTAAAATGGATCCACAAAGATAGCTTGAGGCCAGTTCAAGCAGAATTAAACAATATGAATAGCAAGACACATTAATTCCTCACGGTAACTCCATTAACTGCAGATACTTATCCCAGAATAAATGCGACCTCCTCTTTTCCCCCTTGCTTTTGCATCCTCAATAGATAAATATCAATTCTACTATGTTAACAGAAAACTGAATAGTATTACCACTACTTGGGGGAAAAAAAAAAAAAAAGAGAAGTTTCATACCAGAAAACAGCAAGATGAATCACCACAAACATAACAAGCCTATTTGTGAAAACCAAGGACGTACATTTGTACCCACTCCCAACACTATTACCTCGGAATGCACCAAAATGCATAAAACCCTTCACAGAGCAAGCTGCGTACAAGCTCTGCTCCTAACAGCTTATAGATTTAGTTTCATTAAAAACATGCTCAAAAGAGAGAAGGGGCAACATGAAGGTCATCCTAAGGATCTGTCAAACAAGGGTACACACTCTGTTTCCGATCTGTAGTTAATCGTGTCTAAGATGACATAATATGTTTCAGATCAACAGTTTGCTTTCAAATGTTCAATTCCACCTCAGTGCTGATTGCCAGGGAGAAAATAAATTTAATTTGCCTTTTAAAGCAAGAAACACATATCTATAATGCTAGTCTCTCTAGCAGAGAAAACACTAGTGTGTCAGTTCATACAGAAAGAACTCCAAAATTTTGCAGTACACATTGTCAAGGAAATTAAATTTAAAGGAAATTTATAGGACAGGCTGCTTTAATGAAATCAAGAAATTTGAATCCAATTCTGTTCTTCTGATCACAGGACAACTGAATTCCTGAGAACTGAAGGCCTCAGCTCTGACAAACCTATCCTGGAGAATGCATGTTAATTTGCTAACATGCATTCTCCACACACAACTTGGGAGTAGTTGAAATCCCTGCTATTTGCATGGCTTTTAGGGAAAGGGGTGTTTCCAATTTTCAAAGCCTCACACATTAAACAAAATAATTATCAATGTCCAATTGCATTGTATTTATTTTAACAGCAAAGATGTAGTGACAGCTAGAAAACTGATTACGAAGTGTAAATGTCTCACCAGAAACAGTACAGAATCAGGTGGGCTAATGATACACTCTGCATAGAGCTTTTATGAGATTGCTGTGGATGACCTACCAAGCATCTGTATTTCACAGTGGTTCACTTTCTCACTGTCTTGCACGAGACAGAATTTAAGAGACATTTAAAAAAAAAAAAAAAGCAAGAAGCAAAAGACCATCATCAGGACCATGTTACTGAAGGAAAGGAATTCAGTGATTGTTCTTGACTTGGAATTCCATTTTCAGGCATGAATTCTACATAAAGGGTGAGTGATTTAAACAACTGGTACAACATAAAGCAAAAGTAAGAGATAAGTAAACTCTGCTTAATGCTACATGCAAGTTCAGGTAAATGGCATCATATTTAGTCAGATAATAACTTTAAGGGCTTTCTGGTAGTAATATTTCATGACAAACATTTTGGGGCTATGCTCAAGAAACAGGAGAAAAAGAAAAAAGCAAAAAAGAAAAACAAATAAAAAATCCCACCACCCCACAGGTCCTTGCTACTCATCAGTTGTATTCTGTGTGCATTTCAATTACCCTCTATTTACTCTAGAGACAGAAATACTGCCCTTCACCTTTTTCAGCCCTTCAGAGAGAAAATGCAACAGCATTAAAAGAACATTTCTGCACATTAACAATTATTGGGTCTTTTCTATTGGCAACACCACATGGAAAAAAAAAAATTCCCATTTTGCACACCACAAAATGTACAGGACTGGCTCCTCCCAAAAGCATCTTTTCAAATTCAGATGTCTGTACCTAAAAGTCACTGCAAGACAGTAAATTTGAGAATCCTGAGTCACTTCCTTCTACCATGGCTTCACAGAAGAAGTCTGAAAGCCACTGTGACACATTTACACCATGACACCTTCCAATACCTGAAAGGTGCCTGTAAGAAAGCTGGGGAAGAACTGCACATGAGGGCATGTAGCAGCAGGACAAGGGGTAATGGTTTTAAACTAGAAAAGGGAAGATTTGAGTTGGATATTAGGAAAAAGTTCTTCAGTATGAGGGTGGTAGATCACTGGAACAGGCTGCCCAGAGAGGTAGTAGAGATAGGCAAGGCCAGGCTTGATGGTGCTCTGAGCAACCTGCTCTAGTGAAGATGTCCCTGCTGACCGCAGGTGGTTGGACTAGATGACCTTTAAAGGTCCTTTCCAACCTAACACATTCTAGGATTATGTGAAAATGGTGTGACACACAGCATGGGAAAACCCACATTCATGCCACTGCGGGAAGGGCCACAATCTTGTCTCCAGATCAATCTCACTTGCAGTCTAGTAGGCACACTGCGGCAAATGTAATTTATAGCCAGAAATGCTTTTATAGCACTGAAGGATTTAAATACTTGCCAGCCATTACATACCCTCTCCAGAACGAAACTATATGATTCTGTTCAGCATCGCTGACAACAAATTCTCCAAATTCATGCAGAAAGACTCAATAAAATAAAGACTCACAGATTTGTCATACCAAGGAGCGCTTTCAAGGACTACAGCACTACCAGATGATTAAAGATTTGTGAGGAACCACTTCAGATTCCACAAGTTATCTGTAGTGGGACAATTATTCTCCATAGAGAACTCACAACAGGGATAATTTCTCCCCAAAAAATAATTAGCCAGAAGGTAAATCATTAGCTGACCAGCAATCAGAAAGTACAAGACTATTTCTTCTGTAAATAACCATAACCTACTCACACTCTAGTAACAAAACCATTTGACAATAATCTACAATTCGAGAGGGACTGCAGAGGTTGGTTTCTTGTACCCCTTTTCTCCTCTGTGATTCTGACTGGCATTAACCCTGCCCTGCTGCCACGTTTTTATTATCTTAAATTCCCATGAATACAGAATTTGACATTGCTCCACGTGAGCTGTGCAGTCGTGCATGGAAAACCCCAGCTAAAATGCAGATGCGTTCTGGAAGAAGACAGGTAAGGGGCAACGAAGTTCTCAATTCTGCATTTAATTAATCTGTTTTCCTGTGGCCTTAGGCTGAATTTCATTTTTACATCAATCTAAAGCAGACCTCTGGAATACACTGCAGGGCAAGGACTCACCCACACAAAAAAATAAAATTAAAAATTCATAAATATTTATAGAGGAATTCATATTGATGCTCCTCATTAACTCTAGAAACAAAGCCTATCACTAGCAACTTCATTTCTTCCAGCTGGAACATTCAACTGTGAAAACAGCCACGTGAAAACAAACCAGCCCAGAACCCAGTACCTGCCAGAATGATGCACCTGTAAAACCCCTGCCTCCAACAAAAAGCTATGTGCCCTGAAGCTCAACAAACTGAGGAGAAGGAACCTTCCTAACATCTAATCTGAACCTGCCCTGGCACAGCTTTGTGCCATTTCCCCTTGTCCTATCTCCTGTCACCTGGCTGAAAAGACCATCGCCCACCTCTCTACAACCTCCCTTCAGGTAGTTGTAGGTGGTGATAAGGTCTCCCCTCAGCCTCCTCAAGGCTAAACATCCCCAGCTGCCTCAGCTGTTCCTCATATGATTTGCCCTCCAGCCCCTTCACCAGCCTGTCTGCCCTTCTCTGGACTCACTTGAGGACCTCAATGTCCTTCTTATGATGAGAAGCCACCACTACCCTTTGGGCCTGGCCATCCAGCCAGTTTTTAACCCAGCTGAGTGTCCACCTGTCCAGGCCAGTGCAGACAGTTTCTCAATCAGAATGCTGTGAGAAACAGAGTCAAAGGCTTTACTGAAGCCCAGGTAGACCACATCCACAGCCTTCCCCTCGTCCCTTAAGCTGGTCACTTTGTTGTAGGCAGTCATCAGGTTAGTTTGACAGGATCCACCTTTTGTAAACCCATTTTTTTTGTAAACCCTCTTTCTGCTGAAAAGAGGGCCTTGATTGACTCATGGCCCCTCATGGCATCACCCGGGAGCAGGTGAAATCTGTTCCTGGGTGATTTAGGCTCCTGTACATCACACACAAGCGAGGGGTGTGATGCTCAGCTGTGACATGGTGCTACCCCTCTGCTCGCAGCAGTCTCCCGTGCTCCTCCAACAAGTCACTGCAGGCATGCAAGCACCACCACAATTCGGCTCTGAGGCAATGAGGACATGGGTCAGCAGCTCCACGCTAGAAAGGGTCATTCCTGAGCTGAACAGAAACATTAAGATGCACTGCCTGTCACCCAAAGGATGTGGAGAACTACCCAGGGGTTTGTCAGACATCTCTCTAAGTGAAAATACGTCATCAGGCTACGTATGTATGCTCAAGACCTGAACATCTCGCATCCCTTACGAGAGCTCCTGAGGTTCGTGTTTACTTCTCATGGGTTGAAACAAAACCCTATCCGCTCACCCACAGCCATTGCTCCTACCCCTGCCTTGGCAAGACACTGTAGAAGACACGGGAGATTCAGCAGCTGCAACCCGGGATGTCTGAAAGACATCCACCCTTCAGACATCCACCCGCCGGTAAAAAGCCAAGTCACGCTCCTTCCCTCCTACCACCTGTTTCTACCATTTGTCCAGATGTGTTCAGATGCTGGAATGGGCTACAAACCCAGATATGAAAGCACTTGTGAGGAAAGACCAGAGAAAGGGAGTGGAAGCAATAAGCTAATCAGGGGGTTCCCCAATTACTCAGAGATCTCTGCTTGCAAAACAAGAAAATCTCCACTGTTGTGCCACAAGTTCCTCAGTACCATACTCCACACTAAAATAAATCAGTAAGTCACTTTCATTTAAGATAACCACCATAGAAATAGGGACCTTTCTCAATATTCAGCATGTCCAGCTTCAACAGCTGCCATTAAAGAGGTACACAATCACAGCATGCAAATATTAATGACAGCCAGCAATGATATAGGACACGAACGATTTACCACAAAGGAAAAAAGGAAACATTTAAGGCCACAGTACCAATTAAAGGATGTTTTGCCCAGAGGGTCGCTGGAATGCAAGACAATTTGCCAAGGGAAACAGCGGGTGAGGCCTCTGCACAAAGCTGGACTCAACATCTGTTTCAAGAGCTGGGACATATTTCAGCAAGAACAGGACCAGGCTGCTAGTACCTCAGGTTTTCTTCCTACACTGTTTATGGGTTTGGGTTCTGGATTGGTTTGGCTTTCACACAGGCAGCACTATATACTGTGGTCGTTCAAGATCCCACCTGGAAAGTGCATTTCCATGTTTTTGAGCAAGCTTAAAATCCAGCTATCAAATTATCATCTTCAGATTCTTTTCCACAGCTTGTGTTTAAACAACAAAGTGCTTTGCAAGCCCCGGGATATTTATTAATAGGACCAGACTGGAAAAAATACAGTAATCCACTCAAACGAGAATTTCAGCCTGCAAGGATACCGAATCCCAACGCCAAGTCACGTATAGATGAGCATAACAGGAGCTTTTACAAACTAGGGGGCAGAAGGAGAAAATAATCAACATTCAACACTACTTAATTTAGGTCTCAATCAAATCTGATAACCCAGACAATGCAATCAGTTTTCTAAATATGTAAAACTTTGCAAATATTATACCCTTATCAACCCCAAATGAAAATAACCACAAGTTGCAGGAGATACAGACACTCAGACCAAAGTATGGGTGCTGCACACCAAGTACCTGCAGACACACTTAGGCATTCAAGATTTTTGATTTCAAAAAAAAAACCCCAAACTTGATGGTGTACAGTAAACAAAACCAGTGAAGACTGGCTGTAACCTTGTGGAACTGCAAGGCATAGTAGCAGTCAAGGCATAGTAGCATCTACCTTCATGGCTGCGCAGCAAAGGTCATGGATAATCAGATTCAGAGAAGATTCAGTCAATTCAAAAGTATAGAGCATCCAAGTACGAAGCAACAGCAAACTATCTTACAGGTAGTAATGATCAGGACCTACTCTTCTTCCTGCATACCTGAGGGCACTGAACAAATCCAAACTTTACACAGATTGCCTTTAGCAAGTGAATGCCACTGCTATCTATTTAAGTACTTCTGCAATACTCAGTTCCCCATTAGCAATTCCTAACACTTTTTGATTTAGTGGGGGACATATTCAGGAAATCCTTTTAACTGTGCACTGTCGATAACACTTAGATAGCAATCAATAGGAAGAAAAACATGACTTATTTTTCTTTCTGAGTCAGCTGTGCCCGATAAGACCCAGACATCTCTCCAGGGAGCACCAAGATCTGACACCCCTTTAGAGAAACTGAATGCAAACCACATGGATTCGTCAGCCAAGGCTTGCTACAGAAAGGCTGTCAGATTCCTTTCGTAAGCAGTACAATGCATGCACACCTCCTTTATTCCCTAGACAAGAAAAAGCCATTTCACTGCCCAGAGTGAAACAGCTTTCTATATTCTCAAATACAGAGAGGCGGGAGTAGTGTGAAATTCGAACTCTGCACACATCTTTTCTAAGCCACGGAGAGTTCAGCTGCATTTTCTCCACAGGTACAGGTATCCCATCAGAACAAGAGCAGCAAAGAGCCTTTGCACGGGTATACTACCTGGTGACTGACAGACACACTTAGACAAATGAAAGAAGTTCAAAAGACTCCGTATGCCATGGAAGAGACTGTTTCCCAGGTTTACTACTCTAAATAAATTAAGCTTTGAGAGCTGCGACCAGCAAGAAAGCTATTTTTAATGTCAACAGAAACAAGCATCACAAGCAAGTAACCTCTTTCTTCACAGCACCATGCAAACACACTCAGGTATAAAAGGTAATTGATTAGCAACTTCGGAGAAACAAGAGTAGAACCAACTATCTAAATATACCTGCGACCTCAATCATCTTCCATTTACACAGCTTCACGCTTCAGGCTGAAAGAAACATGGAAGTCTGCCTCCAAAGTTCAAAGAGGTTCTGGGAAACAGAACTGCAACACACCCCATCAGCCCGCAAGAGGAGTCCCAACCTTGTGGAGACCAACATTTTTACCTAACGGTAGCTCCACATCACACCACCTCCACACCTGAGCCCTTCCTAAAGGTCAGCATGTGCTTCCACATGACAGTTCTATTAGGAAGAGAAGCATTTCTGTAGAAAAAAAAAAAAAAAAAAAGAGGAAAAAGGACCCAACAAGCACCCTGCTCAAAATCATGAAAAAAAAAAAACCCAACAAAACCCTCAGTTCTCACCTTGCAGTTCACCTGCATGGCTCACCTCCCTGATGGGCACAGGCTGCCGATTCGGACCACACACAACCTTGCTGCTCAAGCAGACATCCTCAGCACTGTGAGCACAAAACTTCGTCCATCCAGCAACTTTACCAAGGACTACTGCTGGTTGATTAAACCCTCTCTTGGAGAAGGGCAATCGACACAAATTGCAGGGCAGCACACTGCCGCATCAGAGATGAACAATCACATGCCTCTCTGAATAAAGACCCCAACGCTCTGCTCACGTGGCGTTTGTGAGCTCTTTGTGAGCACTATTACTGTAAGAGCGCTACGAGATCAATTATACTGTGTGAAAACAGAGGCAGAGTAATCGAACGAAAGGGAAGCTTTCCATCCTGCTACCCATACGCTGGGTGGCTGCTTTCTCCATCCTTTTGAGCACGTCTATTCCTGGCCGGTATCTGCAGGCAGACTAATGGGACCGCATCAGCGTGGCTCTGCACCTGACCTAGCAAGCCTTGCCAAACTCGTCCCACATCTGCCCCCACCTTTTCTCCTGCACAAGAGAAAAAGGATGTTAGTACCCGTGTGTGTGAATGAAGAGTTCAAGCATTGTAAAAAACATGACCTGATCTCAATTGAAATCTACTTCCTGCAACTTTTTAAAAGGCTGTGACACACACAAGAGCTCTACGCTTCCTCTCTTCCCCTCATCCTGGCTCTTCAGCATTAACTCATGGCCACTTTGCTCAGCAGATAAAAGCCGTCTGGACTCACTTCAGATTCCATCAATCCCAATCAAAGCTTGGCCTTGGCGTTCGCTATTGAGCGACAAACAGTGCCCATTTCCTATATTTATATATGCTCTTTAGAGATTAGCAATAAAAGCACTTTCAAACGCTGCAGAAATGTAAGTGTGAATCACCACCAGCACTGGGAATTTCACCCAAGTGAATGAAGGATTGGGCTCAGCAGTGATTGGAAATCATATTCCTTCAGCAAAACGTCCAGCATGCATGAGGTCAGCATAAGTCTCTGATGAACAAAATCTGAGAGTCGGATGCCAGAAACTTGGCATTTAACCATTCCTCTGCTGCTAACCACCTCTTCTCTAACTTGCTTATATTTGATCAGGTTGGAAGTGTTCTTCACAATTTCCTAATTAGAAAACACCTACACTGTGTGATGGTGGATGCCCCATCCCTGGAGGTGTTCAAGGCCAGGTCGGATGGGGCCCAGGGCAATGTTGTATAGATTCAGGCCTGGAGGTTGGTGTCCCTGCCTGTGGCAGGGGGGTTGGAACTCTGTGATCCTTGGGGTCCCTTCCAACACAGACCATTCTGTCATTCTAGAATTTATTTTTTTTTCAACTAGCCAATGTTGCTTTTCAGTACCTGGAATATAAGAAAATATGCAGCGGTCTCCTGTGGAGTGGAGACGACTCAATCACAGAGCCTGGTGGGCAAGAACTTATGTCCATGTCAAACACTGGCCAGATCCCACCACCTGTCCTCCACTTCACCAAACGTGACTGCAAACATACATTACAGTTGATCTGGACATGCCCCGGTCTGGTCTGGCCTGCTCCTGTGCTGCTTCTTGCCAGCAAGCAAGAGAGAGAAACCAGACAAATGACCTAGGTGAAGGCAGCATATTTAATAGCCATTAAGAAAAATTACTTGTAGGATTTACTACAATCACTGTAATAAGTGTGGTCTGCTTGCAGCACGTAATTTTGTTGCTAAAAAAAATAATAATAATCTGAGAGAGGCTGCAGACTCAAATCATCAGGCAACGTGCCTTGAAATGGGAAAGGCGAGAAACTCTCTTCAAAAGTGGATTCTTGTGAAACACAAGCAAGCCCACAGGAGGATGTCAGTGCTTGGGTCCTCCTCACAAAGAGATTTTTACAGTCCTCGCTTTAAGTTTTAAAGTTGACATCACCACCAATCTCACTATTCCACTTTGAATTATTCTGTAATCTGATTTTGTTCCAAGTAACAACGAGCATTACTACAACTAGCACACTGGAGGAAAGTGTCTATTTACCTCTTTTAACTCCCTCCGTGCTCCAGAAGGTGTTCCTGCGGTTCTCTGGTGCCACAGTTCCCCTTGCAAAGTTTCTTTTGTCTCCTCCATCCTTCCAGGCAGACTGGCAGATTTACGATGTTAAGAGAAGCAGCAAGTCCGCCCATCGCACCGTCAGCTGGGCACAGGCTGAGCCAACACACAAGACCAGACGATGCCCCAAATACTGCTGGAGGCAGGGAAAAACCCTTCTTTTCCCAAACTATTCTCTGACATCTGAATTGGAGGTGACTTCAGTATCAGTGATAGACTCAGAGGCTTAAAGCAACCCACAGTTACATCCTCCAGGGACTCTTATATCCCCTCTGCTCTGGCTGCTGGAACTCCCACTTTTTGGCTCTAAGGAGGAGCCTCCCATCTCCTCTTCAGACAAATCCCCCTCAGAGTTTCCTCATCATGGCAAACATCCTCTCCCTTCAGGGAAATCTCTTCTGGTAAATGTTTCAAGACAAAACAAGATTAAAGATGCTACACTAAGATTAAAACAGCCATATCCAAGTCAGATCATACTTCAGGCTTCCCACTTTGGACCACCGAGGGGACAGTTGGTTGTGCAACACCCAAGGCTGTTTTGAGTCATTTCTTCACATATGTGAAAAACTGTATTTCAAGTTACCAATGGATTTCTTAAAGCATAATGTTGCTTTCTGATGTTTTAGCCAAGATACATGGAGCAGCTTTTAATTTCCCCTGTAACTGCTGCTAAGAGGATTTTAATTTTTTTATATATATATATATGTATATAAAAATGTAGGAACTTACAGGAAGAAATCCCAAGTCAGGAAGGTGACTGTCCCTCTCACTGAAATAATTTGAAAAAATGTTCTTTGAACATTTGGAGATCTCAGTCATAACAGCTTGTAAATCAGAGTGAATTCAGCCTAATTATTAGTGGGCAGGTAAAACCTACATCTAAAAATTATAGGATGCAGCTTGGCCAGGCAACATACAGTAAGGATAATATTCAACTAACACTAAGCAAGTATCAGAAAGGGAGGGCTTTGGGCTAATGAAAAGATATTAAGAGCAGGGGGGAGGAAATCATTTCTGTGGCTCAATGCAAGTATAATCCTTTTTTTTTTTCCCCTTTCCCTCTTTTTTTTTGTTTTTTTTTTACCTAGTCTCCTTGAGTAATTTCTTTTTTCATTTTCAGCTCACGTCTTTCTTTTAACTTACTTCTCACTAGGGGGGAAAAAAGAAGTTTCAGATGGTTAAAATTACCTCATTGCCAACTGGAGCTTTCTGATGAGTCAGCACCAACGTTGAGCTCAGTGTATCTGTGACATAATTATCAGTCATCCCACTCTCACTTAAGACACGCTGGATCAAATGTGCTACAGGTTATGTGATCATTCCCACAGCAGCTACAGTCTTACATTGAAGTCTTCCTTTGTATAAGCCATGCTTGCAAACGTGCTAGGAAGCTCCAGAAGCACAACAGGCATCCCCATGGATTTATGGCTACATTGTCATGTTACCCTGGCAGGAGCACGTTGCAGACGCCAAGGAGCTGCTCCGGAAGACCTGATGTCCAAATCAGATCAATTTCATGCTACACTCAAGCTTACTCTAGCTTTCTCCTCAGGTGCAAATACTCTCCAGGCCCAGGACAGCACCACGAGCACATCCCCCAGTTCAGCATCATCTCAGAGAATAACAGTTCCCGTGCTCCATGACAGCCCCAAACCAGGGCACACGAGTGGGGAAGGCCAGGAGATTCCCTTCAGAGGCACTCTGCTGATCCGCACTAAGACGCTAACGCAGATGCTGCATCACACTCTTCTAGGAAAATCATGAAACTTTAATTATCAGTCCTGAAAAGCAGAAGAGCCCACCGCAGAAACCACTATAATTTCTTCTGCCAATAAATTAATTGCTATTAAATACTGTAAGAGCATATAATTTTTATTTCACGGCTATCAAAACAATCTAAGAACTTGATTTGTATTTACACCGCGCAATTATTCAAAGTTAACGAGAATGGCAGGAACCTACATTTAAGCAGCAATTACTAAGGCCTGGATCCAACAAAGCTCTAAAGTCTTAGCTTATCTGCAGGTCAACAAGCATTTGTCTTCAATTAGGCTATTCATAGGCTTCACGTTAACGCGGACGCGTGGATAATGCGCAGCAGCCTCCAGACCCATATTCTCTGAACAAACCAGGAACAGCACCTGCAGAAAAGTCACTCACGCTCCTATGCGTATCTAGGGGAGGCGTTACTGTATTACTGAAATAGATATTAAATATATATAAACACATATTTATATATATATATATTTAAAGCGTTATTGTCAGGTGCACGACTTCCCCAGCAATGAAGCAGCAGGGGTTTGGTTTTGCAGCCAGGCTAATGGTCGCGCGTGGCGGCTGGCCATCCTGCCTTTTCCTTTGCATGCCTGCTGACCCGAACTTAATGCGCTATCTGCCGGGGGCTGCGGGCAAGAAAACGGACTGACACCCAACTGACAGAAACAACAATGCGTCTGCAGCTAGCAGTTAATGGCAGACTGACAGGCACAATCGCGGGAAGTAATAAAAGTTTTACGGGGCTAGCGTGTGACATGACGGGTCTCCCGTGTGTCTGGAGATGAGCTGGGCAATTACCCTGTTAAAAGAGGGATCCCGACCCATGCGGAATGCATAGCAATTAGTTTTCCCGAAGAAATCGCTATTGCTACTGATACATGTAACAAGAGTTACCGACATGAAACAAGAGTTACCGCTACTGTATCACTGTTTTAGACAACGTGCCATCACCTCTGGAAGCTATCAGTAGTGTTATGGTAGTAGCTGAACCTACTGAGCAATGCCTGCAGGTGAGGAGATGTGTAAGGGTTTACAAAGACATTACCTCCCACCTAAAAAAAAACCCCACCCCAACTTCTTCTACTCCAAACTGTTCGCATGAGATTTTAAAAGGCACAAAAAGGTACTTAATTAATGACGAATAGTGAAGGAATCAAAGTGAGCCGAGCGAGGAACGCACACCGCAGCGCGCTCCAGAGGCGGTACGCCTATTACCCCCACCTTGCAGCGCGGGCAGCTCTACTCACCGGGACCAGAAAAGCAAGCCTGCTCCGATCGACAATTCCCAGGTAACTTCATCAACGGCAATAAAACTACTCATTATTTACAGAAGCGTAAGTGAGAGGCGTGTTAGCCCTCTCATGCTGCTCCCCGCGCTAGCATTTTATTTATGGCTCCAGGAGAGGCGGCAGCTGGTTGTTTTCTGCGGCTCTTTTTATTTTTTTTAATTTCTCTTTTTTTCTCGAGCAGCCGAGAAAATGCTCCTAATAAGGCTGAGGGAAAGGATGTGGCCTCTCACCAGCTCAAGCTTGTGTGAAGGAAATAATTAAATATGGTGTTATCACCTCAAATGCTGCGAGATCCTTGCCGGAACCCGTCCGCGAGAGCGCTTCTGCTGCTGGGGCGCTCACCCCCCCAAACCTCCTTCGGGCTGCAAGACACAAACGCGCCCCTAGACCGGGCTCTCGGGACCCTTCGAGGCGCCTCCTTAGGCACGGGCGGCTCTGCTCCCCCCGCTGCCTCCCGGGGAGCAGCCGCACCGCCGCGGTCCGGGCCGGGCAGCAGCCCAGCTTCCCCGCCGCCCGGACCTCTCCGCGATCTTTTTTATTTACCTTCTTTTAAAATTGCTTTTAAAAATATTAATATTGTTGTCATTATTCTACTATAATTATTATTATTACTTCATGGCATCTCTAGCAAAGCGCGAAACTCCGCGCCCCGCCTGCGCGCCGAGGCTGCGCACCCAGCCCCGCCGCGATGGGCAGGATTGCCCCCAGCCTTCCGCTGCTCGCCGCGGGACGGCTTCCGCGCCCGTACGCGCGGTCAGGGGGACAGACGCGGCTCCCGGCGGCACACGTGGGCGCTGCGTCCCCCACGACCCCTCCGCCCGAACCCCCCGTCCCACGCAGCCCGCCGCCCCTCCCCGCCACTCACCGCGTAGCGCAGCCCCGGCTTCTCGCTGAACACCGAGTCCCCCATGGGCGCGGGCGGGTGCAGGGGCTGGTTCCTCCACACGGCACAGCAGCAGAAGCGGCGCTGGGCGCTGCTCTGCCCTCAGACGGTGGCGGCGGCAGCAGCAGCAACAGCGCGGGGCTCCGGCCCCCTCTCTCCCGGCGCTCCTCCCGGCAACTTCTGCCTCCACTCCGCCCCCGGCAATCCCCACCCCGCCGCAGGAGCCGGCAGCCCCACGGCGGAGCCGGGCGGCACTAAGGAGGAAGAGGCGCCGGCGCTTCCCCCGTGCCGCTGGAGGGGCGGCGGTTTCAGTCCTCCCGCCCAGCGCCGGTGACTCCCCCCGCTGCGGGGCCGGTCTCCCGCCCGCCTCCCCCCGCGGCGCTCAGCCCGGCCGCACCTGCGGGACGGCGGCGGAGGAGGCGGCGCTCCTGCGGGTTACGGGGGTGGGGAGAGGCACCGCCGCGGGACGGGGCTCCCGGAGCGCTGAGGGGAAGGGGAGGAGAGGGCGACGCTGGGGCGGGGGACTCCGTGCCCGGGAGGTCCCCGACGCCAGCTCACGGCCCGCGGGGACGAGGTGCCCCGTGGAGGCGCGGAGCCGTCGTCCCGACCGCCCCGGAGCGGCGGCTCCAGCGGTCCCGTCCCTCATCCCCGGGGCAAAGCCGCGCCGGCCCCTCGCAGCACCTGGAGCTCGGCGGGGCGGACCCGGTCCCACAAGGGAGGACCGAGAGGCTCGGGAGCAAGGGAACGAATAAAGCCACCTTTGGAATCCGTGTTCTCACGGTGCGGGGTCTGGGGGCGCTGGGTCACGATCCCTGAACGTGCTTTTGAAATATGGAACGCTCTTTCCCGGCCCGGTCGTTCCTTTACACAAACGTGTATCTACACCGACTGGAGATGATTAAACAAACCAAATTCTGAAGGAAAACTGTGTTCTGCCATGTTACCGTTAGCAGTGACTTCTGTGTGACTTTGTCTGGGAAGACTGCGACATCCCCATGAGGGGAAGTGTTTTAGAACACATAAACCTCCCTCAGTTAGGCATGACCTCAGCAGAAGGAGGTGGGGGACAGACAAGGTGATTTTCTGAGCCCACTTCCATTTTTTTAATAATTTTTCAGTGCTTTTCACAAATCCTTGTTGGCACGGTAACTCCCCCGGTTACTCTCAGCTTTCTCTGAGGAAGTGGCCTTATTCTAGTGCTGCACAATGTACATGAAATTAATGAGTTGTACTGCTTCCGACCTGCAATCCAGGCAAACGTGTTGCCAGTGCATTGCACTATCTATAAACAAAGGTGACATAGTTCTTCTGAGGAAAAAGAAAAGGGGTTTTGGGAAATAATTTGTTAAGTAACTCAAAATGTGTGCTGGAAGGACAGATGAGTTGAGGCAAAGTTTTTACGTGCTCTGCTGATGATGTACTGTGTCCAAAAAGCTTCCAGTTATGGATCTTAACTCCTATTGCAGAGAAAATCATCTTTAAGAGTTCTCATAGATGGGAAAGTATCAAACATTGCAAATCATCGGGATCTCCAAGTAGGCAGAAGGGGAAAAAAAAAAAAGGTGCTAAGAAAAAAGGAATCTGAGTGCCTCATTTTCCCTTCTGAAGTTCTGGGTTGTATTTATTTCAAGGAGATGGTTTCAACCTGAGAACTCTGCATACATAAAATGCTCCGACTCCAAACGTCATTGTTCCTCTGCTCTGCAGGTATGGCATTTCACCACAGAAAACAGCAGAAAGCAGGCAAGAAAGAATAAGGAGAGGTATTTCTACCCTCGAGCTCTATAGCATCACCACCACCTTTTTAGCCATACCTTCTGACAACAAGCAATGCAAAAGGCAATGCTGAACATCAGGATTAAAATGGGGATGGGGGAGAGAGGAGGGAGAGGGAGCATGTTTCAATAAGCACCCCAAAACGAAAAGAATAGTATGGGGGAGCCCAGAAACCCCCAATTAGAATGTACAGGAGAAAAAGCCTAGGGGGGAGAGATGCGAAACTTGTAGGAAACAGAGTAGTTTAGGAAAAGGGAGAAAACCATAAAGCCAGGAAGGCAAGGAATGCCCCAGAGGGACAAGCCGGAGAGGGGAAGGACTAAAGGGGAGGCTTGGCAGGTTGAACTCGTCTGACCTAGTAATTCATTGCCACCAGAAAGGGGAGACCAGCCCTGCTTCATCCCCCACTCCTAGCTGCCCACTGCCACCGCCTCCCTTCCCTCTGCCTCCACGCTTGTCACAAACCCATACAGCAAAAGGAGCACCTAGTTTTCTTCTTCCCATTTAGCAGGCTGAATCAGCTCTCCGAAGGAGGAGATGAGTGCCAGGGCTGGCACAAAAGAACGCAGGAGGTTGTCTAGTTGGGAGCAAGGTACTGGGGGCAGAAGCTTTCACTGGTGCAGCTAAGATTGAAAATAAAGAACATGCAAACAGAGAAAGTAATAGAACTTTTTACAGTGACAAGGAAAGAGTTATGGGCAAGAATTTAACAGTTTGGGTAGGAAAATGCAAGCTTACTAGATGCAGATTATTTTTTTTTTCTGCCCATGGGAAAAACATGGAGAAAAGATTTTTTTAAAAGTATTTTCATGTGTAAAATCTCAAATGACCTGGTAAGTTGCAGCTATCAAAAATGTAATGGTACAGATTTTTGTGCACCTACCTAGTAACAAAATTTAAAACTAATTGCTAAGTACAGAAGGTGTTTTCAAAGGCCAGATCTTAAAAAGAAAGCTTTCTGGATTTTAAAAGCAAGTTACTGTGCCTGCGAGCTGAAAGCTCACTTACACTGTGGTTATGGTGGCCAAGGAGTCATATCTAACTTCAGATTGCGTGGGATTTGGAGCACACCCCTGGCCTGCAAGGAACAGTAACAGACTGAGCAGCATTGCTCATCTTTCTCTCTTTTGAGCTGCTCTTCGCGACTAGGATTAATGTATGGATGTTTCCCAGCAGTTCTGGCTACCTTTTTCCCCTTTCACATTCCTTCCTTATGGTGTTTTCATTCCTCCATGGTGTTCCTTCCAAATTCCCTTCCTTCTTTATTTACCTGATAATGGGTACCCAAGGAATGTGCACAGCTCACTTTGGGAAGTGTAAACGTTCCAGGTCAGCTTCTCTTACTAGGTGATGCAAAGCACAGCAGTCAATTTCCTGCACATCTACTCCAAGGCTACTCAATCCAGGGAAAAAAAACTCCAAAACCACTAACAATTTTAAGTAATTCATCTTAATTCATTTCTAGTGTATGAGGTACTGCTTCCTTGCCTGTTTTTTGAAAGCTTTCCATGATTGCCATTGTGGTTGCTCCTTACACTGCAGTTAAGAGGCCCTAACGTACGCTCTACACCTGCAAATGGAGATTAAAGGAAAACCCTCACTCCTCTCCACTTTATCATCTGTTGTTGACAACAGCAAAGAATGAATAACATTTCAGCTGAAATTCAGTTGCTTCCAACACAGCAGCTGGGAAATTAGTAGGTAATTGAATTTTACTGCGCTGATCATTAATGAAGCCAGGTTTTGTTTTGCCAGTTACTCTATGAACTGAGTGCTTTCTCAACAGTAATTGCTCTTAAACAAAGGAAACCAGCTACACGCCTGCAGACAGCAGAAAATTACCAAGTTGGAGAGAAGTGACTTTCTCTGTTTCTCTGCCACGACTTCTGGAACCGGTGACTCGAGCCATCTGATGTCACATCAGAAGAGGTAGGGAAAAATTTCCCAATCCACCCTGTTATGGGAGGGAGGGAGAGAAGCCGGCTTGGTCCTTCTGGCAGTAATGGGTTTGTCTCACCTAAATGTAAACATGTACAATCTCCACCTTGGCTTATCACCCTAGGCTCCCCTAGTCCACGGGAAGAAACAGATGCACCTGGTGAACAATTTGTGTCATTCCCAGTCGACAGCTAAAATAGATGACATAAATTGAAGTGCCTGCTTCACTCCAGTGGGAGTCCGTGGCAATTAGTTCAGCTGGCTGCCCTTCAGGCATCTGCAGTGAAGTGAGGGGAAGCCCACCTGGGAGATGAGCTATGGATCAGCCTTTAAATCTCACTTTGACTTTCAGAAAAGTCCTTACCAGTCTCAGTGTCTCTATTCTTTTCATTCTGGAAAGCAGGGGCTCCCTTAGTTATCAGGTGAAAAAAAGCAATTGACATCTTCAGGTGAAAAAGCTTCAAGCAAGCATGAAGGTCTTGTTTTGTTTGACCTTTCAAATAGCACATGAATGCAGTGTCCACAGAGAGCTAACTCCAAATCTGGAAAAGACTTGCCTCTGCGGTTGCTGAGCCAGAGCCAAGGGTGATACTGGCAGCACACTTCTTCCTTGGGGAATTAGCACTTTTCTTATTCTGGCCAAATAAACTTTCATTTGGTCATTACAAGTTACAGTTTGCGTCTGTTTCCCAAAAAGAAGACAGAAAAGATGACAGACAAGTAAATCAAATGCATGAAGCTCCACAAACAAAAGCTAGGAACTAAGGAATCAGAATTTAGGGCTAATACACTGCAAAAATACTTTGTTCAGAATTTTTTTTTTTAAGTATTTACTTGCTACCTATCAAAATATGTTGATAGTTTCTCACCAGCTTGTAACGGAACTAAGGGGAATAGTACTTCATGCCCATGAAGAATGAAGTGCCATCTCACTTGTGGAGATGCTTTTCCACGACAGAGACATAAATCTTCTTAGACAAAAGAAATCCTATTTAAAAATAACTCAATTGCCTTAATTTCCTAGATGTCTGAAACCCCCTTTACACGAGATCTGATGTGCTACAAGAGCGTGACGCTGTTTCTGCTCTCAAGGAGCAGTTGCCCAAGTGTTGCTCGTGCCAGCGGAGAGGAAGCTAGTGCTTTATTCCTCAGGAGCAGGTACAAAGCAGCCTGTGTTCCCCAAACACAAACACCCATCTTATGCTTGCACCAGTTGGTGCAAGCTGAGAGGAACTGCACCCCCACGTAACTGCACCCCCACACTGTCCAACTCTGTGATGCTCAAGAGAGGAAGTAGGACTCCAGATTACTAGCTCAGACTTGCACTCTGTGCTGCGCAGGGGGGCAGGAGGAGCAGTCAATTCTTAGGCAGACCCTCCCCTCTGGCCTTCTTCATCCTTTCCTCATGCCATGGTCAGCTGGAACTGCTGCTGCCTAACCTGACACTGCTTGGGACCCAGCAGCAGCAATGCAAGACAGCCCCAAGGGAAGGTGAGACTCAAAACAGCGTGCCCAGAGGGCAAAACCAGCAGCTCCTCTGGTAAGCACTCAGTGTAAGAATTGAACAACTCCTGGAGCAATCACAAGTGAAACCTTTTCACTAATGAAGGCATGTTAGCAGGCATCCAGGAGCATGCTAGCACTGGTGTGACACCAGAATTGCACTCAGGTATGTAATGGTAGTCGCCACATTACTCATTTCTTCACCCAATAAATCACTACACTGTTTATAGCCCACTGTGCCATGTTCTGTGCCATGTTACTGCACCGTCGCTTATCAGGAGCTTGGCAAAGGAATTTAACCTCAAAGACATGTATTTTAGAAGAAGGTTAAATTACTTCACATTCTTGATGTTTGCTCATTGGTCTCTACTGCCAGCATCACTGACAATTCACTAGGATATTTTAAAGCTAAAATTCCAAGCTACTAACTTGGAAATCAAAGCTATGACCCTATCACATAGCACAAAATTTTTTTTTCAATAAAAATTAGCATTTACCCTGTAGGTCACTAGAATTCACTCGTGCTTTCAAGCTGCAGAAGAAAGTAAGTTACCTTGCCATCTCTTTCTCTCCTCAAAAGCTGCAATTTAAATAAATGGGACCACTCACTGCTTCCTGTGAAGATAAATGTCAGAGTTTCAGGCTTAATTTTATGAGGTTTTTTTTTAATGTTTGGTTTTTTTTCTCACTGATGGAACAAGCTAAAAAGGCATACAGGAATAAGGTGGAAAAAAAAAATAAAGGGAAGAAAAAAGATGAACAGAAAAATGGAAGCAAACATAACTCCCAGGTTCAGACTTTCAAAACACCTTAAGGGGCTTAAGCATACAAACCAAAAATCTCCATGGAGTCTCATCTCTGTAAATGATACACATCTGGGAAAACACCAATTCACCGGAGGATTTTTCTAGTTCCTGAAAGTGGGTAGACCTCCAAGTATTCCCTTCCTTGTTTATCTCCTTGCAACTCACGTTCACTGTAAACTGCATTACTGGGCTGAGCTCTCACTAGCAATTATCCTCCTCCCTAAAATGTCTTCCGAGAACTGGAGAGGGAGAAAAGCACAATTTTCTTTCATTACATGTGACTTTTACAGAAATTGCAGCTATGTAAGAAAAATAATAATAAAAAAGCCCCCACTAACTTGAAACAAATCAGCTACAGATAACGCGATTTGCTCGCCCTGACTAGGAAGAGGAATGCTTATCAGCAACGGCTAGAAGCATAGGCATAGGCTTCCATCTAAATTTACCATCTGGATAGTTGACTTCAGGAGATGGAAGGGTTCTTTCACGGACCTAAAGTTTACTCAGAATTGTTTCATGGATGGTATGGGACTATTAAAATCCATTTAGTTTGCAGAGTAATAGCTACACAATAAAACCTCCCAAGAAGTAATGTGACTACTGTACATTTTGATTTAATGTTGTAATTCATAAGCCAGTTTTGCAGTGTAAAAGTAATTATTTCAAGACTAGAACAAGACTAAGCCTCTTGTGACCAACAATAATAATATTCATAATGTTAACAAACCTCTTCAAATGAAGTCATTGTTTAATAGGTTTCGGGCTGTATGTGAAGTGGTTACAAACATCATGTTTTTGTAGTAGTCAATAACTTCGGGATCATGTAAGCAGATGGACCTGGCATTCTCCTGTTCCGGATTTCAACTGTAAATTAAGAGTTAGGGTACTATTATTCATAGTATTCACCAGAGCTGGTTGAAAAGCCAGTGTTCCAGTGGAGAGGGAACTTTGCTTTTCAAAATTCGCCTTTCGTTCGCTTGAGCTTAAAGCCAACATTTTGAAACTTCTTGTGAACCATAAATTCTTGTGTTGCTTTTGAGCCAGAAAAAGACGAGTCATGAAGTAAGTAGCCTGCCTGGGTACTACCACTGCTGCTGTGTTAGCAATGAGCCTGACAAAAATCCCCCTTTTCTCTGAGCCCTGGGGAAGTGCTGCTCATGCAAACTGCCCTCGGAGTGACGGTCCCTGGGAAGCATCCCAGTACGTCTCAGCTCCCGGGCAGAAAGCCTGGGAAGCCAGAAAGCCAGCCTGGGAATTACTATGGAATTAGGATTTGCCACAGTCCTGTGAAGCCCTGAGGTCTTGGCACTGGCACACTGCACAGCCGTGCCATCTTGGGTGGTGCCAAGCCCCATCAGGCAACGTGCCCTGCAGGCTGGCAGCAATGCCAGGCAGCCTGCATTAGAAATGGGAACCTGGCGTTCTCAGGGTCGCTGGGTCTTGGTCTTAATCACTGGAAGGACTTAGCCAAAGATACACACTCTGACCCAGTCCCAGGGCTGCGGTACAGCCCAGAAGGTTTTTCTCACAGTTGTAAACCCAGAGACTCCGCGCAGCCAGCTTGTAACCCAGGGATAGTTTTCTTGGAAGGATTAGAAGTGGACTCAAGGAGTTGCAAATGAAATATTCAGAGGCCAGCAAATTGGCTTTTTTCCACTGCAGCAAATTTCTACCCGGTACTGTGATTAGTGGCTTCTGAAACACCTCTTCTTTTGTATCTGTAAGATGGAATCATATGCAACAACCTCACGCTAGGAGTTCCTCAGGAGGTATGTATGGCCGTCCAGTGAGTTAGCAAGGAGTGCTTTCACGGTGTGCTCTAGAAGTTTTACATTCACGGTCCATTTTTGCTCTGATGAGCAAGTATGGTTACAATTTCAGCGTGTGGCTACAATTTCACTGTTCGGAGTTCTGAGGACTTTGAGCAGTAATGATTTTTATTTAAGCATTGTTTTCCCTGGCTGTAAGTCCATTGTTGTTTTCACCTCAAGGCTGCAGAAGCATCACCGTAGATTTGCTTTCTAGTAAGAAACATCAATCACATAATGATTCGGGCATAAAAGTTCCCCTGACCTGTCCTGGCAAGTGAGAGAGAATGTGAGGGAACTGACTTCAGCACTCAAAGGAGAGACAGGGAAATAGAGACTCTTCAACACTACAAATGGCTACAAATGGCTCTTACCCTAAGCCTGAACACATTGTAAAGTAGGTAGCAATAAAAAACAAAGAAAGAACAAAAGAGAAATACAACTACCATGTCCAAGTGTTCCAGGTGGGATTCACCTGCAGAATTAGGTAGCTGCATGTCAGTGCCTGTGCACAAGTTAGGGGGTTTGGTCCCCACTGCAGTCACTGAAGACCCGCTCTATGCAGACAAGAGAGTCAGAAGAGTGTGGGACATGGCAGACAAAAGCAGACAGCACATCTGACCTGCTGAATATGTTTCCAGACCCAACTGAGTATGTGGACCCTGTGTGCCCACCTGCAGAAGCTGACGTTGCAGGCACATCCATGTAGAGAGCCCCACAGCAAGCTGTGCTACCCAGAGTTAAGAATGACTGTGTTAAATACCTTTTGTCCAGGTTGCTGGACAGCCTGTTTCAAACACCACACGTTCCCAAAATATAACCCGAAGTCCACACAGGTCAGAGTTTAGGGAAGGGATTTGCAAGCAGGCCTGTCTTAGAAGTCCAGGCAAAACGGATGAGTGCATTCCCTGAGAGGATTGATGGGCTGACTTAGTACTCAGCAGTGCGCACTGCTGAAAGCACAGCCCAGGAAGCAAGCGTACAGCAAAAGGCGTATTTACTGCACTTTTGTCCTCTCCTGCAGCAGTCGTGACAGCAGCTGCGGCAGTCGTGACTGCCGTGCCGTGAAGGTGGCACCTTGCTCTTAGGCCAGAGGAGCTGTATTGAACTGAAGGGTTATCATGTCAGCGCTCACAACTGCTTCCCAGCTGCACTCGGGGAAAGGCCGCATCGCCCGGCGCGCGGGCGCCTGGTGCTCCCTCCCTGTTACCTGGAAACTGGAGCCCTGAGTACACGCGCTGTTGAGAAACTGATTTTTACAAAGCAAAATCAACATGAAGAGCACGATTCATGTGAGATGTGCACCACTGCCCAAGGACAGTTGATCTGCTCGGAGAGCCATATCGTTTTAAATTGATAGGCCCTTCGCTGGTGTAAGTGTGCTGAATGCCTCGGAGCTTTGATGCAGTTATTTTGGTGTATCCCAAACTGGGGCTATTCCCTTTGCAGGGGTGGGAGGCACAGCCCACAGCCTTCTGGATCTAGCGGTGGTATAGCGTTAGCCCTGAGCAATGTCACTTCTGCTAATCTGTGAGGAGAAGATGCCCCTGGGCAAAATAGCTTGGGAAAGGCCCAGTTGTATGAAAATGCTGTCCTCTCTCTCTTGTTTTGGAAAAGGTAAGCTATGAATTGAAAGCACTACAGATATTCATGAAGAATCCCTCATGAGCCCGCTCTCCTTCTGCAATAAGGACAAACAGTTCTTTTGTAGTTAAATTCTTCTGAAGTGACTTGTGTCGCTTTAAGTGTCCTGGCTAAGACTCACAAAAATGTACGTACAGAAAAGGCTTTGGAAAGCTTCACCACTGTTTTACTCTAGCTTGATAATGCTGGTGATTTTGATGAAGCCAGCATAGGGGAAAGCAGGAATGATGCAGCAGTGAAGCAGAGCTATGATCCTTTTCCCCCCTTTACATCTTTCTTCCTCAACTGAAAAGTTGAGGGGAAATCTTGGAAGTGGTCCTGTATGCGTTGTGCTCCCAAGCAGAGACAGAACGCTGCGAGCCAAGCGCTGGGCTGAATCTCCAAACTTTTACTGTTTATATGGAAGCTTATACTCACTGGCTGCAGAAGTTTGAGACCACTTCTCCCCACACAACAGCTGGGAGGCATCAAAGCCCTTGTGAGCTAGCCACCCATTCACCTCCAATTAGACCATGCACACACAAGGTGCTGAGAACACCAGAGGCTGTTAAGGCAAAGGAATTCATCCATACATGGGATGAAGGATTTAAGCCGTGTACAACTTTCTGCTCTCTAATGTTCATTACCGCTCCCCACCAATAAAATCTGCCTCCATCTGTGGTACCTCGTCGCGACAGAGTTAATGAAAACCCAAGCTGCATTCCAAGGATGGCAGTACAGAATGAGAGCGACCTCAGCATTGTTTTGTTAAGATCTCAAATTGCCAATACGGCAAAATGAAGTAATGCACTCTGTCAACATGTAGTATGCTCTATAAATGGGAGCGCTTGTTCATCTGTTAGTGAAACATGCAGAAAAGCACTATTTGATCGGCCTTAGAGCAGCTGACTGCTTGCTTTAACTTCTTCCTAAAGATTTATTTGAAGCATGAAACTGCTGAAAGTCTCCAGTCAGTAGAAAGACAAAGAGATATCAAAAAAAGTAATTAAACATATTCACAAATAGACCTCACTTTATGTGTCCAGCCTCGAGTTAGCATTTCTCAATCAGTAGGATTAATCAGTTAGTTAAGCCCTGAATCCTGAAAATTTATTTCCATGGACTTAATTTATGAAGATTTCATTTTTAAAACTCTTGTATCTTTTTACAAACAAAAGATGACTTTATTAGTTAACTTAGAAACCTCAGACAGGTTTTATAAATTTATAGACAGCTTCCAGATTGAATTTTGCTGATCCAGGCTTCCTAGGCGGAGTTTATGGAGCCAGACTTGTCATATGAGCTATTTCTATAAGCCTCAGGTAAATATACACAGGGTTCGTGTTGTTTAGAGAAAGGAGTTTTTTTTTCTCTTCTAAAAATTTAAGTTAATCTTAAGCAAAAACAAAAGTTCATTCAGTACATTTTGTATTTGTTATTTTTGATCCATTTCGGGAAGTATTTTCCTTCCACAGATCTACACTGCCCTTGCTTCTCTCAGACTCACTTTAACTCTTTCATTTCTTTTACCACTCTGCTTCACAGTCTGCTGCTCTGGTCTCTGAGCTGGAAAGAGCTAGGTGGCACAGCTGGAGGAAAGGAAACAGGGGGTTCAGGTATTTCCTTCTCCCTCTTCACGACCAGCAGCCCTCATGCCTTCCCCTTCCTATATGTCTTCTTGAACAAAAATCTCATAGAAAGTTGGACCTGTCTTGCAAAATCAGCTTGGAAGCATTTTCACTTGCCTAACAGAAGTCCTGATGTGGATGCAGTTACAGGGATGAAACGGATATGTTTTGTTTCCTTTTCCATTTGAAACTGCTATCTATAACAGCTTTATACAGATACAGCTCTATCTGTAGTAACAGCATTCCACAGTTTTCAGTGTACTTAAGGCTATAATTTGTAAAATTGATAGCCCAAGCAATGTCTCCTACTTCAGATCTCAATTTAATTATGATTTTTCAATGAAAGGTCATGTAAAAGTTTATTTAGACTGAAGTACTCAACGACAAACATCCAAGTCAGGAATGAAGGGATCTGTAGCTTGCCTTTTAGGTATATGTGTGCCTATCAGCAAGGTGGGAAAACAGTCCTCCTCCTTTCACCTATAACATCTCTCCATCCACAATTGGTATCTAAGCTGTAATTCACAAAGCATTTCAGGTTTTTCCACTAAATTATGAAACGGTGTACTCACTACATGTAAAAGTTTGTTACTAAATTTGCTATACTTTAAAACAAAGTAAAGGTGTTGTCCCATAAATGGGTGGAAAAAAATCTTTCTATGACAGGGAATGTGAGAAAAGATAGCATTGGCAAATAAAGAATAGACAAATGTATATGGCAATACAACAGGGATGACCAGACTTCTTGATCATTAGCTGGAAATGGCCAACTCTGTGTGAGCAAGCGCAGTGCATGAAACCCAAGGGGACATGCATGCCTGTTGGAACAGCTCACAGAGGTGAAGAGTGCCAGGAGCTCCCACCACTCCTCTCTGGGACAGCCCTGTTTTACATATGAACACTCTGAAAATGGCCAGGAAACAACAATGCCATAGCTGAAAACTCCCTCCCCTTGACAGGCTCCCAGCTGTACCAGCACAAAAGGTTCTCTTGTGATCCCGACTGAATCATCACTGTCCTAACAGAAATTACTGGTCCCAGGGGCCCACAGAGAGAAAAAATTTTATACTGCTCCTTACTTCATTTTATGCACAAACATCTTGGCTAGTCTCAATGGTTTACACCAATAGCTGGAGAAGATTTCACCGATTTCTTGCTCAAACCATAAGCAGCCAGCTCTCACGCATCCCAGTCTGTGAGTACCTCTGAGACCTACCAGCACCGTGATGAACAGATGGTCGCGGTGACCTGCTCCTTCAGCCTAGAGGGACCCAGAAGACGGTGCCTGCATCTGTCTGGCTACCATCTGGATTGTTCCAATAAATGGGATGATGTTTAGACTGCTGCAGTTACCCTGCAGAATTGTGAATGAATGCTCTCAGTATTGCGTTACTTTAATTCAATGCCATTGCGAAACGTCCGAAGTGCAATACAAATCCCTCTCTTGCTCTTTATTTAATCACAGACTGCTGACAATGGCTGTGATTCAAGGTAGCAGCTAACCACTTGCATAGCTCTAATTTTATTGCAGTTCAAAGACTGTTCATATTTCTAAAGCTCTGTGCGTGTTTAAATATTAGTCTAAATCTATCTTTCTCCCTACGATTCTTCACAAAGCCTTAGGGCAGCGTGATGAATCTCGCTGTGACCCCTGGAAATTATACCTATGGGTTTCTTCCAGCTCTCTTGTGGTAAAAAGCCCATGTGCTGCTGGGTCCTCAAAGCTCGCTATGTTGCCTCCAGGATAACCTCAGGTCCAGCTAAGACTCTCAGATGGAGAAGCCATCTCTCAAGCATATTATTTCAACTAGGTAGAAAAGCCACGGCAGAACTTCACACAGGAAAACCTTCCATATTGCCCTCTCTCTCCCACTGCTGTGACCTTTTATCAGGATTCACCTCTGAAACACCATCCAAGAAGCAGAGAGCGCTTCGCTTGGCACTGTGAAACGCACAGTCCCTCCACAGGTGCAGCGTGACACAGGAGGTACCCACAGGAGGGACCAGAGCACAAGCCGTGGCTCCTGCTTGATGTAGACTCAGGAGAACGAGGCAGTTCTGCTCCTCAAGGGCTGTCATGACACACAGACCTAAACTCTACCGTTTTTGGTGGGAATCCAACCAAAACAAGTGTGGGGAACTCTCAGCAGAAGGGAAGAGAGCTCGCTGTGTCTGCAGCGAACCAACAACTGGAGCCGCCGATGTCCCTCAGCCTCTGCTGCAGCTGGAGCATAGCAGGTGCAGAGCGAGCTGGTGCGATACTCGGAGCCTTTTAGTTTCTTAACAAAGCTTTGTGGACTTTTTAAGTGGGGGAAAGGAGACTCAGGTGTTCCCTTCCCTCAGCTTGAAAACATTGGACAAAATTTTGTAAATAGATATACATAAAAAAAATTCTATTAGAACCTGTCAATCCTTTAAGATTTGAGCTTCAAGGGGTTTTTTATCTGACTCTGGATCTTCTCACGTTTTAACTGTCACATTTATTTTCAATTCAATCTTATTAAATGAGCATTCCCATTATGGTAAAATTGGTATTGCTGTAATTACATAAAATGAGATCTGTACAAAGGAAAGGAAATTCGGTGAATCAGCGTTCTTTTGATTTAAATTCAGAAGTTAAATCCAAATGCCTAAGTGAACTTGACAGTGTCTGTTGTTTCTTCTGCAAGTAAATTCTTACCTCTTTCTTACAGCCCTGGAACATAAAGGCGCTGCCAATATGCAGATAAGCCCTGTGCATTATACAGAACAGCAGTACATTAATGTCTCATGTTGTAATGGAAAAATCTTGATTTAAGGTCTGAAGAGCAACAATAAGAGAGGAGGAAAGCTTGTAGCTACCATCTGTAGCATAGCTGGTGGGATTTTTTTCCAAGTGAGGTCAGGGAACCAGAGTGGAGAACTACATTTACAAGGCTGCTTTTACTCCAGCATGATACGAGCAAGCCCATCGCTCTCCTTGCAGTTATTAAACTATGTTCTGCTTAAACTTAGCAGTCTGTTGTCCCCACGTGACTTAGTAGATTACCAAAATATAAACCCTCAAAACAAAACAGGTTTCTCACTTAACAAGAAAGCCCTGAAAAGCTATGGTATCCGTACAGTGAGTTAGACAGGGGGGGTGTGTCATACACTGTCCGGCTGCTCTACGCTTCTCAAACACTCCTGCTGCTCGGACCCTGCACAGGCTCATGACGGGCCTAACCCATCCAGGGGTGGGCCAGCACCAGAGCAGTCCTACATCCCTTTGCTTGCCTCACCTCCGTCTGCATGCCACTTGTTTAGTGGCTGTGAGTAGGTAAGGCTGCTGCTCGGAAGGAGAAACGAGTAGCCTTCTGGTGAGGTAATTTTCTGTTAGACCAACTCCCCCTGAGGTCACTGGTACAGGGGAGGTGGGAGGAATAGATGATTATTTGGCCTGCAATTAAACTGGAATAACTAAACAGTTTGTGCAACTACACATTCACTCTCCCAAATCCCTGCATATTCAGGGCTTATTAGCCTGCTAGAAGTTACATTGCCTGTTGTTTTCTTTTTTATACAGAAGGACAGGCCCTGTCAGCATTAGGAAGTATTTTCTGGAAAATAGTGAAGTCTGTTGTGGAATTCACTGTCACCGATGTGAGAGCCAGGGGTGAAAACAGGTTCCAAAACCAAATGGACAAGTTCCCAGCCATAAGTGGCTATTAAACAAAATCAGATTATTTTCTAGTTCAAGAAGATCCTAAATCACTAACCATGAGGAATGGGAAAATATTGCTCACATCTACTTAACTTCTTAATTCTATTGTTTCTTTAATCATCATTCCTACCTAACACAGAAAACCATCTCACCCAGATAGAAGTTTTTATATCAGCTACATACATCTGACAGGAGTTCAAATCCTTATCTTGTAATCAATAAGTCCCTAAGAGGAAAACACCATGCTATCATTAGCATTATCTTGTCACCAGTGAGGGTCTGATTTTGAACTCCTCTATAAACAGTTACTCACAAAATAAAAAAGGGAGGAAAAAAATAGAAGATCCATGAAGCTAACTGTCTTCAAAAGAAATATAGACCAGAAAAACACAATGGATGCTAAGACAGTTGCTTTTCGATCAAAGAGGAAAAATTAAATCACTAAAGATGAACTTTTTTACCCAAACAATAAATAGGAATAAATATTGAAAAGAAATATTAATTCTTAAATGAATACATTTCATATTTCAGATTTGAGTTAAACTTCACCTGATGTATTAGCTTAAGCTTTTCCACAAAGATTCAAATTTAGATGGATCAGGTTTCTCTGCAGAAGAGGCCTTTAGGTTTCACTAAGCTGGAAGAATGTAGTCACAGGTTTTGGTACTGCTGTTCAACCAAGCCCCCATTCCACAGGACATCAACCTGCCTTTCACTCTAGAAACCAGGATGCCATAAAAAGCAGATCCTCAGGTTAAAGCAGGTGCTGAAGAATCCGCTGTTAAGAAAACAAGACCTTGTGCAGGACAGCTCTTCCGAATTTCATCTGAATTCATTGGTGACAATTACAGAGAAGTAAAGTGGGGTTTGTTTGACAGACACTCTCACCCATCAGGAACATTGCCGCTGTCTGAGAATCCCACCTGAGCCCCATGACGGAGCCAGGCACCCTCCTGTCTCCCCAAGACATGGCTGCAGGGCAGGCCCTGCACCTTCCCTGGAGCAAGCTCCATGCCAGGGAAAAAATAGGAGCAGCAAAGCTTTTACAAGTGCATGACAGAGCTAGTCACAGACAACACAAGTGGGGCAGGAGGAAAAGAAAGGATACAGTCTGCAGCCAGCTCTGGCAACCACAGCCCATGGAGCGCACTTACCAACCAGGAAGGAGAAAGGCAGTCGTGTATTTAGCAGAAAAGGCAGACAGGCTCTCTTGAGAAAAGCTCACTGCTTTGAAAGGTTAACGCAAAGCAACAGCCTCATCCGTGCCCTTCCGTGGAGGCCGCCACGGTCCCCGCATTCCCCCGCTGTCAGCACCTTCTCAGCTCCCTCGCCTGCCAAGTCTTGAGGCTTGTCGCAGAAGTCTCTGTTTGCCCTCCCAGAGAGCCCTGCTCATTTACTCCTGCTCCACCATGCAACACCCATGCGTGTCTTGGCCACTGCCACTTATGAGCATGGGCTAGGAAGGAAACCTAATTGTTTGGTAATTTTATAATTGACCACCACATTTAGATTATTCAGGCTCATTCTCCAGAAGTGAAAGGGCACTTCCTTAACCCCTCACACTGCTGGGTGTACAAGTCAGATAATCGAGCAGTCTGCTGATGACACAGGCCTAAACCCAAGCCTGCTTGTTTCTCTTTAAAGCTATTTTTGTTCAGCCTAAATGAAACGCCATACAACACGCACCACAGCTTGGCCACCTCCTTATTTTCCCCTAACAAATTTTCCTCTACCTTTCCCAGATGCCCACAGCAGTGAGAAGAAGGGAAGGCCGAAAACTACAGGAGTTCCCCTTTTCTGCAGGGGAAACCATTTCAAAGAGCTGTAGGGGATGGAGGCTGCTCTCCCTCTGCACATGACAGAGCAGCAAGGACGAAAGGTGTTTTCCAGAAGAGAACGGAGCCACCCCGCAGGGACGACGGCTCCTGGTTGCTTGTTGGGGAGGTTTTAACATCACTGTTTGGCATTGGGCGTCCCCACAGCAGGGGATGATGGAAGCTCAGAGAGTGAGGCATTCTGCCTCCTTGGGTGCCTGGTTTTCTGGCAGGAGTGTGATCACCACCTCACCAAGGCTAAGCACCATGCCACAGACAAGATGTTGTTCACCCAAGCAAAGCAGGACATGAAGCTGGATGGAACAACTTTTACTGCCAGACAGATTTCTGCTTCTGTTCCTGCCCTTGATGCAAGTTAGCAGTAGAAAATTTCACCATGTAGTATTTTCTTTCCATTTAAGGGAATCTCCTGACAAAAACTTAGCTTTTGAGAAGGGCAAGCACTTTTTGAGACAATACTGTGTTTCAATAAAACCAAGTTTTTCCATACAAAATAAAGTTTCCTTAGATGCACTCAGAGTGCAAAGCTTGTTTGGAGTGCATCAAACTCCATGGGTGATGCAAATCCTCCTTCTTTCTGACTGGTTTTACATATTTTCCCTAATTCAGAGTTCGATTCACGCTTTTGCTGTTGGCTTATCTCTTGGTCACCTGCAGTAATTCTTTTCTTTCTGTTACTACTTTTAAAAACACTAACATTATGTTTTAAAATAACTTTGATGGTTTCCTAAGCCTCCTCTTATACCATGTTACTTCCAACTCTACCTACCTTGTTATGAAAGCTGGTCTTATGCCTACAATCATTTTCCCAACCTTTTGGACTATTCTTGTCCTTTGTTCGCTGAAGAGGCTTTTAATTTGTTCTCTGTTCTTCCACTGAGTTTTCCTGGGTTTGATTGTGTTGTTCAGAGAGAATTGATCACTCAGAGGACTTAAAAGGAAGACAAAGCATAAATCTAACACAGTGACCTGTAATAATCCAAATATACGTCCAGGGCACGCATGTATATGCAGACCCCTCTGAATACAACTTGAAGCAAAACCAAGCCATTGCTTTAACACCCATTATCGATGAACTGTGTTTCGTGATTCTGCAAACTGTAAAAGACTGAAGAGAATATAAAACCAACCCCCTGTAGGGAAAAACTCGAGGTAATCCTGGATCAGATATAGCAGAAACATTAGGAACTTTGCCCAGAACAGTCTTTGCCTTTTTGCAAATTACACAGTGGTGTGTTTAATTTGTTATCTATCAATGTCCAGATCCTCTTGCCCACTGTTGCTATATCAACTTTTATTTTTTCTTTTTTTTCCTCTGGGTTTTGATTGATAAAAGTTTGGCTTGGGATATTTTTCCATCCCATTGACATAACTCCATGACATTGAATTTCCTTTTGGAAGTTGCAGGAACTCTCCACAGCCTTTGGCAGTTGCAGTGCTTCAAAACCATAACCTTCCTCAAATGGCAATAATGATCCAATTTAAAATTCCAGATAATTCATGAAAGCAAAATACAAATAAAATTAAATACAGATTTAGTCTTGACACAAAGGTATTTGCATATATGTCTTAATTAATTCCTAAACTCAGTTTCATGATACCAGCCCTGAATTTTCACCTCAACTTATGCTTCCTCAGCTTATGATTCCTTAAAAAATAGACAAGCTTTGCAAAGTTCGCTCTTTTCTCTAAGTTCCTGTTCCCCACAGAATATCAACCTGCTACCACCTGACCGTTTACAGAATAATCTCTTTATTTGCTTTTCACTATGCTAGATATTGAAGTGAGACAAACTGCCTGGCAGCTCCCTGGCTTGTTTACTTAACCATTTACAAAGAGGAGATCTCAGCAGAAATGCATGGGGTATTGCCCCTTATCATACCATCTGAATGGCTCCCTGCAGGATGCTCCTGTCCCAGTTTCCAGATCCAGCTTATTCTGATGTGTTTTGCTTATCTGGAGACTGAGTTTGTTAATATGAGTAATGAGCGATACACGGCTTTTTCTTTTAGAGCCCTGGGCAAACATTGGCTCGGTGTGAGCTCTGGGAGCAGGGAATGGTTCCAGCTGGGTGTCTCTCAGCACCAGCACTGGCTTCATGCTTCTCCCACCAAGCCCAGCTCATTTCCCGGGGAGCGCCCTGCACCCATTAGCCTTTTCTGAGTGACCTGACAATGGGAGGAGGATTCTGTGCCGAACAAAAAGCTGTTTTCAAGTCACGTTTGGCCACTTAGTAATTATTCTGCTATGCTTATCTCATTGTAAGATGCGTTCAGCGACTCATAAGCCTAGTGGGCCAGCAGCAATGCCAGGGTTAAAGACTTCTTGACACCCAAGAGCTGGCTGCCAGCTGTATCAAAGGCAATCCCCCCTTTGACACCAGTTTATGCCTCCCTAAGCACGGTGCCAGGGGTGGGAACTCATCCATCCAGCGCTGCTGCCAAACCACTCGCGCTGTGGAACCACAGTCCAAAGCACACAGCGTTTCATCCCAGAACTTGCTTAGGCAGCTGCTGAAAAGGAGGGACAAGTTGCTTACACACGCATAGTCCTGAATGACCTATCTTGTGCGGACTTCAAGATGCTTCATAAATATCATCTAAACCCAAATATTATTGAAACCATCAAAAAAGAAAACACATGTCTGGGAGCCAGAGCTCCAGTTCAGGCGATGCAGTGGGTACTGGCACCCGCCATCCGTTTGCTGCTCAGGCGCAGGATGCGGCCTCTGCAGCACGGAAAGCTGAACAGCATCCTCAGCAGCTTCAGGACCCTGGCAGTTTCTCTCCCGTACGTCAAAGCAAATTGAAATTGCAGCACCGTAGGCTCTCAGGAAGGGTGTTACAGGAGCTCATTCCTGTTTCAGCCCACCAAATGCTGGTAAAAACATGACTACATCGTGTTAAGGGGCTTTCTGAATGCACATTCATTTAAGGACAGCAGTGTTGCAGCCTCAAGAGGTAACGCAGCTTTGAATCTGAGAGAGTAAGACATCTCTTCTCATTGCCTGGAAGCCCCTACCCTGAATCACAGCTCTCCTGTGGCCGACGCAGTACAGCCAACAGCTCACTCCCTTGCTTGCGCACGTTTCTCTTTCTGTGCTTATCGCTGAGCTATTGCTGCTTTTCCCTTGTGTTTTAACAAAAATCATTACCTTTTTTAGCATTTTTTCTACTGTATTCTTCTAGCTACTATGATGTTTTTGAATTTCCATTTGACTTTTTCTCTTTTTTCTTCTGCAAAATATTGTTCTAGCCTGGAGAGAGAGAGAGAGTCTGATGTCAAGATGGGCGCAGCTCTGAACCCAGGGCAAAGAAACTTTTGATATACTTCCAGGCCATTTAATTCTCTAGTCAGGTCTCTCGAGTAGCTGAAGAAAACAACTTTCCCAGGCCCCGCATGCCTGTGAGCTGTAGGAGAGTAAAGCACCCAGTCTTTCTGAGAGGTAAGGTGCTGATTACACAACTTTCAGCACATCCTGAAAGCTGATTCCAAAAACTAATATTTCTTTTGGCGTCACGCAGAGTTCTTCACATAGCCTTTTGAGGAGAAAGCAAGCACAGGAAAGTGAGGGTTTTTTTAATATAACTTGCAAAGAAGAGAAGTATGGAGTTGAGAAATGAGACCAAACAACCCAAGATCCAGCTCAGATTTAGTCAAACCTCGTCCCCATCATTCACGACATTCAGTTTCTACCCTCTCCATTCATGGTGGTCATGCATCAAAGCTCGCTCTGCAAAACCATATAACACTGAAATGTTTACACTCCCTCCTCTAGCTAGGACCCATGGAGAAGGATGGATGTGCTGCAGAACTGCTGTATCAACTGCTGTACTTGAAAACAAGAAATTACTCAGATGCAAAAAAGTTCAGAGGTGTCAAAGCTGTTCCTCAGACAAAAATTCTTCTTGCCAGACCATTGCCATGAATGGTTCTAGGCTCATACAGGGGGTAGGAAGACAGCCAGTCTTTCTGCAGTATGAATAACCAAGCCTGTAAATTGTATAGACTGAAAACTTCAGTGCATGTCTTAGAACGATTCTGCTGTTAAAATAAAAGTTGTTGGTTAGACACCAACATGTGCCAAAAAACCAAAACCTGAAGGGAGCTTATAAGCAGGAGGGGATTCAACTTTTTAAAAGAGCAGATAATGGCAGGACAAGGGGGAATGGACTAAAGCTAAAGGAGGGAAGGTTTAGATTAGATGTTAGCGGGAAGTTCTTTACAGAAAGAGTGGTGAGGTGCTGGAACAGGCTGCCCGGAGAAGTAGTAGATTCCCCATCCCTGGAGGTGTTCAAGGCCAGGTTGGATGGGGCCCTGGGCACCCTTGTGTAGATCCAGGCCTGGAGGTTGGTGTCCCTGCCTGTGGCAGGGGGGTTGGAGCTCTATGATCCTTGGGGTCCCTTCCAACCCAGACCTTTCTATGATTCTATGATTTTATAACAAAAGCAAATAGTTTCCATATATATATATATGTATATATATGTATATATGTCTGGAAAGGGAGACAGGGTAATGCAAACTTCCCCCTCTAAGCAAAATATCTGATTGGCAATACTTTCCCTGCTGTACTACCTTTGGAAATCACTCTGGCTTTTCTTAAAACATAACATAACATAACACTTTCCATATTCAAGGTAGCAAACAATTCACCAAGCAGCCTGACACAGCTGTATACCAAGACACAGCCACCTGCACACTGTTTTTATGTAATGTAAAGGGGACCTGGATCTCAGGCTAGGTGGGAGATGCCAGTGTGGCTGCTGATTCCCCCCCATCCTCCCAAATCCTGCTCCAAACTCTCCCCAGTCTTCATGGGGGAGCTCACCCCTCTCAGCACCCCCTCCTCCTCTCTTGCGATGGAGAATCACTGTATGAGGATCGCTCCACCAACGCTGACCAGAAGTCTGAGAGAGACTTGAAATCACATGGCCCCACCAGCCTCCTGGAGCTCCTTGAACCAGTGACAGTCCCTGAGCAGTGCAACTCCTTCAGCACTGCTGTGACACCACCGAGTCCTGGGCGTGAGCAGGGACCTCCCTCTGCCAGGTGCTGAACAAACAGCACAGATTCATAGCTTACTGAAACAGCAACCAGAACCTGACATGGACACTCCCTTCCTCCAGAGCAGGGGAAGGGAAAATAAATAAGTGAGATAGATAAATAGAAGTCAGCAGAGGAATTAGTGTCTAGCCTAGAAAGTATTTCATAAAAAGGGTGAGCCTCCAAAAATGATAGCTTGAGAGAGAAGCACAGCTGGCAGGAATCGGAGACTGTATTCCCACCAGGTTTAAGATGTTTTAACAAATGCAATTCATTTCTTCTGTCCTAAAAGAACATTTAAGCATTGTTTTAAACAGTGGGACTTTTTCTCAACCTTCAACTCATGCCTGTTTTCAACCCTTGGCTTTGGAGAAACGGGCTCTACCCTTGGAGGAAAAAACCCAGACTCATTAAAAAAAAAAAAAAAAAGCAAAACCAAAAAAACCCCACTGGTTTCATTTCCAAGACAAAAGAGGATTTGTGATTACCAGCAGGTCCTCTGGTACAGCACTAAACCTTTGCAGCTACAGACCACATAGTATTTTCCCCAGTGAAGTATCTGGTGGAATACAGAGGTAGACAGTGTCAAAGGCAGCCCACTGGTGACACACTGCTAGGAACACTTAATAACCCTGCTGTTTTCCTGCATGTTCACCTCTACTGGATACTTAGAATAATGTGCAGAGACCAAAGACCATATTCTTATGCTAAGCCCATGAGTGGGACAATAGCCACAGGTGAGGCCAGACAGAAGGCTGGCTCTTGCCCAGGAAGATTCACCAGATGGTTTCTCAAGCTTGCCTTTCTTAAACAGCTAAACACCCAGGAAAGTAAGGAACACCATGGACTTCTCTTTTGATATCTGTTAAAACTTTTAAGATGAAGAATGAAAGATGATGTTGGAAAACGAATTTTCAAAAATGGAACAGAGTAAATCCAAAGAGAAGAACAAAATTGTGGTACTTAGTGAGGAGCTATTGATCAGCAGCAGAAAGAGATTACAAAGTTTATCTAACTTGATTTTCATAGAATCACAGTCTGCTTTGGGTTTGAAGGGACCTGAAAGACCATCTAGTCCCAACCCCCTGCCATGGGCAGGGATACCCTCCACTAGACCAGGTTGCTCAAAGCCCGATCCAGCCTGGCCTTGGACACTGCCAGGGAGGGGGCAGCCACAGCTTCTCTGGGCAGCCTGTGCCAGGGCCTCACCACCCTCACAGGGAAGAATGTCTTCCTAATATCTAACCTAAATCTACCCTCTTTCAGTTTAAACCCGTTCCCCCATTCCCCCTTGTCCCATCTCCACATGCCCTTGTAAAGAGTCTCTCTCCATCTTTCCAGCCCCTTCAGGTACTGGAAGGCTGCATGCCCCATAGCAAGAACAAGCACTGCTGACTTCTGACACTTAGATTTTTCCAGAAATCTCTCCCAAAACAAACCCTTTTCTTTCCTTGTGTAAAACAGTGCTTGGTGCTAACAAATCCAACATAAAACAATGTGTTTGATTAGTTTGATGTTTTCCTGTTCCCAAAGCAATGTCAGACAGACTACCTGTTGTTTGTTTTTTTTTCCCAAACAAAAACAAGTTCCAGAAAAGTTAGACAGTACAAACTTAAGAAAACCATCACATTATCATACAACTGATCACAGTTTCTTATCACATTAGGTATTCAAGTTGTTCCAAACTGACTCTCACAGAAACACCTGTAAACCACAATAATAATAATTTTAGAATGCATGTATCTATGGATAGCAACCAATTGATTACCCGAGAGTTCAGTAAGCTAAGAAAAGCCAAATTCTTTTCCCAAGAGATAAATAGCTGATGTCTAAAATGTGTCATTTAAATACACATCCAAACATTAAAAAATAGGTTTAATAAAAAGTACCTTCCCAAGCCAGTAACTCATAGGACCTAAAGCATGTATTTTCAAAAAGATGGATTTGCTAATATAAGCATTTTTATTGTAGATGTGTTTTTATTTTTCTCCACTGGTGCCATAGTTTGCAGGAGAATCCATAAATCGAGCATGATGTGCTTCTTATATCCCAAAAACTGAGTATTGTACTCTCAAGGCTCAGCTTGGTAAGCACATCCATGACGTGCTCAGCAGCACAGAGCACGTTTTTTTAAACTGCTGCCTATTTGTTGATGCTGTTTATCTCCTGTGGCCATAATGCAGTGCCACTGAAACCCTCCAGAGGCTTTACACCTGCACAATGACATGGGCGTCCAGACCACACCAAAACACAGGCAAAAAAAAAAAGAGGTTCGTAGGGATGCAAGCTAGCTTCTCACTTGCCTCATGTGCACAGACTGTTTATGTATCAGCCTCTCAACAGCCTTCAGGTCACCTTCAGCATTAACTGGACGCCACCTGATGAGGTCACCAATTAATTCTGCCCCATGTTTTGAAACTCTTCTTACTTACGCGTCAGTATCAGCAAGAGAAGCAATAATGAAGGTGGAGAGAAGGTGGCCTTGCAGTGCTGTTTTAGATTTGGGGCATCTCCTAGCACTTAAGGAGTGTTCCTAGCTGAGATTTCTGGGAAGGATGTCAGTCTGAAGCAAACAGGCAGTTGCTACAGGAGGTAGTGCTGGTACCAGCTCCTGCTTTTTCTCCTCACTGCCACAGCCTGGGAAAAACGAGGGAAATGACTCGTCTCCCTCCAAACATGTAATGGCATTTCCACTGTCCCTGCAAGATCAAGATCACGGTTTTGTGACATGTGACACTTCAGATCACTGCTCAGGGAACTTCTGCCATCATGACACAAAGTCTTTCAACTCCTGGGACATTTCTACAATGAATATCATTAGCCCCATTTTAAAGATGGCAGCTGAAGCAGGGGACAACTTGCAAAGGACAACACACATGGGTGGGTCTTCTGTGGTGGATCCACTCAATGCCAGGCAAGTGCTTAAAGCACAAGGCTTGAGAATTTAAAACTGAAATTCCACCATTCCCTATATTGGATGTCATGCTAAAGAGTACTGTTAAGATTAAATTCAGCCCGAAGTCTTAAGGTTAAAATAAATCTTAAATGTATCCTCTAAAAAAAAATACATGAGCAAATAACAAGATCTGCAGTAATGCGGAGAAAATTAATTACCTAGGCAGATTCTTTTTCAAGTTCATGACTCATGCCAGCATATAAATGTCTGTGTGAAGCCAGCTCTTAATGCTAATTTTGTTGCTGTAAGAAAATTGTAACCTTCTCTGTAAAAAAAAAAAAGAGCACGTACCTTGCTATTGATTTTTTGAGATCCTGACTGGCAGAGAGCTGCACTGTAACTGCAGATTTCTGCTAACACTCTGAAATGTTTTGCTCAAATTTTGTTATTTCACTGCAGATAGGAGACAGGCGCCCCTGGCCGTGCTGCAGTTGGCCTCAGCTGCAGAGAAGTTGTGGTCGCATCCACCTAACTTACTCCTTTTTTACTGAATATGGGCATGGCAAGTGTATCACTTAACAGGTCAAACATTCCATCCCATATAATGGCAGTACTGTGGTACAAAGAGTACAAAGAGTAGGAGTAAGAAAAAGGAAAAAAAAAAAGATGCATTTTTTGTTAAAACCAGTCCATGGTTCAAACTGTACCCTGCCCCTGCTGCTCCCCTGCCAGGAGCTGATGAGTTTATCAGCCGGTGCTGGCACTGGGTCGCAGCGCTGGGGTGCTGATGGGTTTCTAAAGGAGCCAGCCTTATCTGCCCCCCCGAGAGCCCTCTTGGGACAATATCCTCTTACCACAGTGTTAATTTAGATTCGTGAGCTACTGACTTTAGGTATCTGCTCTTTATATAAGAATTACCAATGTACTGCTTGGGCTTGGGGGTGTTGAGATATTCAAGACCCGTCTGAACTGTGCCTACCTGTGCGACCTGTCGTAGAGAACCTGCTTCGGCAGGGGGTTGGACTTGCTGATCGCTGGAAGTCCCTTCTAACCCCTACAATTCTGTGAATTCTGTGAATCTGTGGGGTTTTATCCCAGTGGAGCACAGCAAGAGAAAGCAGATGTGTCTGACACTCCATGTGCACAGCCGTACTCACCCACGCAGTGCCAAAAGCTACACGTGCCACCACAAAGTGTGCCCATTGCCACAGCAGCATCTCCTTTACGGGTCACGAGCTCATGAAACTGGAGAAACAGAAACACACGTATGCCGACACGGGTGTTTCTCTTCACTGGAGGCAGGCAGAGCCCAGTCGACACAGGGAGGATGGAGCGGCTGTGGCGGGTGCAGCAGCACTGTTGGGCTGCACCACGCCAAAGGCTGTTGCTACTCTTCATCTCCCTCGGTAAATTCCTGGCAGCAGGTGGGATGTCGGCATCACGCTGACACCAGAGGTGTTGTTCTGGTGGGCCCTCTCCAAGCATGTAGCCACAGAATGTCCCTGCCTCAAGGGGCCTGAAGCACCATGTCTGATAAGGAACTAAGCTGAGCAGAGGTTTTTGACTGGCAGGCTGAGAGCCTGTCAAGTGTCCTGGCAGGCCATGGCATGCCACGGGCTGTCTTCGTATCACACAAAGCAAAAACAGCACAAGAAAAAGGGCAAGATGGGAAAAAAAGCCTCCTCCCTACTGATGCTTTCCCCTCTCTCACCAGACCCAAACTATGGCAGCGTGCTTGTGGAGCGAGGCTCCACATGGAGAAAGCTCGGGGTAGAGGGGAAATACATCCTGTCACCTGCTGCACCCAGCCTCACCCCAAACACCAGGCAAACCAGAACTGGACAAACATTCACAGGACCCATGGCTCAGGGAAGGGGCAGAAGATGGAGGCACCTGCTCCTACTCCACTCAGCAAGGTGGGCAGGCTGGCCCCAAGCACAGCCCTCAGGGAAGGACAGATGGATGGAGGGTAAGACAGAGAGTGTGTACACTTTACTGTTTACCACACAAAGCTGCACAACGCAGCATTCTCACCCAAACCAGCACAGATCTACGCAGGTATATTTATAAGAGGCAGTGGCAGATGGTGTGGAAGTCCTAGCTTGCACCTCCAAAGCAGCCCAGTCTTATCCCAAAGTGCCAAGCCCAAGCAGCATCTGGAGGCAACATGGGCAGCAGCACCTCTGCATCCCATTTCCTAGACAATGTGGACACAGCACTTTCTTCCTTATTTAGGTGGCTGTGATGTAAAGAAGAGAAGGGGAGAATTCTGTGAAAAGGGCAAAATAATGACAGCATGTATTCTATTACTTTTTTTCCCAGTAAAAATTATAAGTGTGGCTTTTTTTCTTTTTAGCTAATTTGAAAAGGTAAAGCTTTGGTTAGTAAACTGATTATTTCCTTGCATGTACTCTCAGAAATGAAACAGAACATGTCCAGTGTTGTCCTAGATGGATTTTATGACTTTGCTATTAATTTTTATTCATACCACAGGCTTAACTCAGGCACGCATGGAATAATCAGTCAACTGGGCAAATATCAGCATTTTCAACAAAAGTGGAACAAACCCATTTGCTGGATGTTCCAATGTTTCTGCAGGAGATCAATAATGGATATTTAAATTGTTGTTTAGACTTCAAAGCTAAGATGAATGAGGACGTTGTCCTTTCTTTCCTGCTGCTGTGCTTTCAGGCTGTGCCTTTTAAATAAGACCTGGCATGTGCAATTCACATTGCACAGAATAATTTATACTTAAAAGCTACAGATCTTATTTTCAGAGCAACATGCCAGCCATCTCCATACAATATGTTACATTGATTTGGTCTGTTCATCTTAATTGCAGCAATTGGAAAGCATCCACAGCAGTCCCTTATGTGGTTTGAATACCTCCTTCATCATTGGATCCAGACAACACAGCACTTGTTTGCACTAACCACATGGCACAGCATGCCAGGGGAGATCTATGGTCCTGCAGGCTCCCCTCAGGGACCTGTCCCACGCTAGACACCTTCCAGAAACCGGGTAATTCTGGGGCTTGCAATCAAACTCACAAGCATTCACGGTCATTTTCTTGATATCCATCAATTTTTGTGAGCATCATTTCCCAAGTACAAAGAATTTTGGTCTTTAGCTCAAGTCCATTGACATTTTATGGATTTATTTATTCAAGTAATAGGCTCTTTGCTGGATATATTATTGGATATGGGATTTATTTGTTTGCTGCTCTGTTCAAGCTGTAATTCTTGAAAGACTTCATTCTGCACAATTAGAAGGATGAGGGAATTATTTCTTTTTTTTTACTTAAAATAGGGATGTGGGTTTTTAAGTACCTAAGAAAATATTTGCATTTGTAAAAAAGGACAAATATGAGAGCATAAATCAACAACAATACTGCAAGTACATTGTCAAGGATAAAGACCTTAATAAGGCCTTTTACCTTGTGTAACCTAGGCCACACTTGGAGATTTATAACTGCAGAGAAAGGCTATATCATTTCCCTCTTAAGCAATACAAAAGAGTAAGTTATTGATTTGTGTTTCTGAAATTACAAAGAAAACAAGATGCTCACAGGTCCCACAAGCATTCCATCACAACCCCTCTTTGCTGTTTGCACCACACTGACTCCAACTGTATGCCAACACCTGCTCTCCTCTGGGCCCACCTGAAATAAAGCATTGGGATCCTCTCTTTAATAGGGAGCAGGACCACGGGACTCTGCGGCCAAGAGATTCATAGCTCCAGTGAAGCAGCAGCCGATCCTTTGGAGGGACCGGCAGCTCTGGCCTTTGCCTTGCAGGTATTATCCAGCAGCATCCAGAGGTGCACAGCTCAGCTGGCATCTGCAAATTTATTTTAAATGTGAGTGCTAAGCTGGCTTATTATGAAAAGAACACAGGAATTAGTCGTGCCTGAGTGTTGCTCCAGATCTCTTGCGAAAGGTGACTTACCCTGACTGAAATGGGGAAATGAGCTAGGGAGATGGAGAGATGAGTGGGCCAAAAATCCCCTTCCATAACTGATGGCTGTTTTCGATGGATGATGAATCTGAGCTTGTGATTCATGACATTAAATTACATTTCCAAAGTGTCCCAGCAGAGTAGAGAAGTGCAAAACTATAACTCAGAAGCTAAAAGCTCTAGTTTTTAGCAGCAGGTGGATGCTGTAAGGCACCAGGAGAGGAAACAGCCATGACTTCAGCCAACCTACACTTTGTTTAGCTAACAGTATATCCCCTACCACATGTTTTGGATTTATGATTTTTAAATAAAAAGATGTGGAAAAAAAACATTCAGAATTGTAGAGGAAGCAGATTCTTAAATACAGATTCTTTGGCTCTTCACTTCTATAAGGTATCCATCCATATATGCTCAGCTGGATTCTGTCATATAGGTATAAAGAGCATGCCCCAAAAAATCAAGACAGAAATAGAAACACTCTGATAATGTCAGGCAATAACAAAAGGAGGAATTAAAAAAGCATATCTAGGCAATAAATATATGTTCTCATCTTTCAGCTGCTTAGTGGATTTGGAGGTTTGTTGTGCTTTCTCATAAGGCAGAGGAAGAGTAAATCAATACTCAGTTTGCAAGCAAGCAAAGTCAGTTGGCATCACAAATTCTGCTCAAAAACTCTACTTGGCCTCCGCGACAAAAGTTTTACTGTCATGACCTATTACTGAAACATAGAGTTACTTCTTACCTCAATGCAGTGGCAAAAATCAAGTCTGCTCCCAGATTTTCTGTGGGACAGACAGAGCATTCTTAATTCTTTTCTGTAGTGTCTTCCAATGGAAAATGTACAGCTTAAACCTTTAATTTCCGGACTGGCTAAGCAATTTTTACTATCTTAAGCAATCTTTAGTATCTTTTTTGTTGTATTTTCTATTACAGTTGTGACAGGATGAACTTGGAATGAGCAGGCAGAAATGACCAAACCTCTGTTTCCAACTGCTTCACACACAGAAAGGAAATCCAGATAACCACGTCCAGAAGAAGGTCCAGATGACATTTCCTTTCCCTCACCATGTATTTTCACAGTGGACTGCAATAGCAAGGAGCTTTAAACCCAAGTTTAGTTGCAACCATGTCAGCCTGTCCCTGTCCCTACATATACAGTTACACTAATACTATGCCCTTTCAGTAAATGCTTCCATTGCAACTTAAACCAATTTCCTTCAAATGTGAGGACATTAGTCTTCTTTATTGTATCTGTGTATTCAAATTACTTTGTTTTCCTAACTGCTCTTCACAGATGCCCTTATTTTTTGCTACTGTATAAAGGAAACTAATGCATCTCAATCTCCTGCAGTTAAGACTGTAGTCACGCTCAATTTTTATTCTTGCTCTGAGCATTATCAGTCAGCTTGCTTACATATAGCCCATGATTTATCTGCAAAAATAGTCTCAAGAATTTAGCAGTAAAGCAGGCTACATAGACATGCGTGAATAGAGGTGACATCAGCCTTGAAATCCCTCTCTTCCTGTAATCCCTTTGTTTTGATCCTCCACGTGGTTACTATACTAAAGCAACACATGAACAGCTCAAGACAGACTTTTGGTGTGCACATACTCAGGGGCATTCCCTTTTGCAAAACTGCAGTAGTCCAAGTGAGTGATGTAGACTGAGGCAATACAGACATGCTCCTGCCAGATCCTCATTTTACTATGAGGTTGGTGGAACAGAATCATAAATATTCATTTTGTAAAAGCGCTCCTTTGGTAAGGAAAAAAACTTTCTTAATGAAAGAAGGGCAACATGTTAACAAAGTAAATCACTGCTTCATTCAGAAAAGAGGGTCAAACCCATGCTAGCTTTTTTGTGTATGGAGGTATGTGTGGCTAAGAGACTACAACAAGCCTTCCACATCTTCAGTATCTCACACTGTAATGTCCCAAAGCCTTTCACTAGCAAAGGTTTGACACACATTAAATATGGGCAGTCACGAATGCTTTCATTATAGACTTCTGCGTAAGGGGGTTATTAAATGGGGTTCTTGGCCACAAAGCCATTTGTAGCGTAGTTGGAAAGAAACCCCCCCAGTCATATTTGGTTTACCAGTCTATCCACTCTACAGTCCACATGCTTCCCTTGAGGCCATTACATTTCAGTCCCTAAATTATTATTTCTCATTCTGTGTTCCTGATATTATCTTAATGTTCTTGGCATATGTTAATAACCCCCACAGGGCAGATAAACTGTTCTGATGGTCTCAAACTAATAAAAGAAAGGGTCTTACCAGGCATAGAGGAGATTCCTTGGAAACCCATTAACAGTTACAGTAATTCACTCAATTTTCCACGGATTTGTATTTGCTACAGCAGCAGCCTCACTCATTGCATATTAACAAATGTCACATCTGTTAAATCCCCAGTAAATGGTAATTTTCCCTTGATTATCGTCCAGTTTGACATGCATTACTTCAAACATACGTATTGTGGGATGCAGCGCAGCAATGTTGGGTTCCAGGGATGAGTCCAGTTCTGAGGCAACCTCCACCCTCCATATTTTTAGCACATGGGCAAAACACTGACCTAAAAATGTCCTTGTATTTAAAGTTCCACTGTTCCCCTCACCAAACCAATCCTTCTTAGTATGGTCTCGCCTCCTCCCACCACAGACTGTCTAGTCCCAGAGAAACCCACCATCATCCTCAACTGCTCCTTTTCACTCCTTGCTCCCACATCTACCTCTGCCACAGAAGCAGTGGAAACTGGAAACCTCCCCAACCTGGCTGGCTCTGCTGCTCACAGCTGTGATTCACCCCTGGCTTCTCAGCAGCCACGAGCTAGCAGCATTTCTGAGATGCAATCTGAATCCACGATTACAAACAGTTGAATGCTACAGCTTACACAGTTGCTAAACCTTTGTAGCTGCTATCATCTCCAAGCACCCTCCAAGTCAAAAGGCTGCATTTATACAGGCAAATATACATCTGTGTGTATATATATACATAAGTATTGAAACAATGACACAAACATTCTTCAAGGAGTTTAACTGCACAACCCAAACCTTCAGCTAACAAAGGCAATGGATATGAAGCTTGTGTGTGTACGTACAGAAATGACAGTTTTTACATATTCATAGGACTTTCTCACAGCATAATTCACACCTCACTGTGCCATATTAGTGACTTTCCACAGTATCAACAGTCTTGAGGACACTGGGAAAGCAGAAATCATTGTTAAAGTATAACAAGACTGTACTGGGTAAAGTGTAGATTTATTTACCGATGCAGACATATGCCAAACATCTAGGTTCTAAGGCAGGTCAGTAGGTAGCAAATGAGCAGAGAAGCCTCTGAGCTGTCAGGATGCTTTAGGACAAAGATACAACAAAACTGATGTTGTTTAGGTTTCCTACCAGCACTGATGCTTTGAAGATGGAGGCTCCGGAGTCAGAGGTCCCTGGAAAGGAGAAACAAAACAACCCCAGCAACTAGTCAGCCAGAAATGGCTCCTAAAGCCACAGCCCCGATGGCTGACAGAAAAACCAAAGAAAAACTCTGGAGAACTAGACAAGAGGGCCCTTGGAATCACAAACAAGATACATTTTTTATTTCCTGCACCTGCCAATTTTTGAGGAAACAAATGAAAAAGAAGCTGCCCTAGGATCTTGGTTCTGGATGCCAGTATTTTACACATTTTATCACTTTTTGCCCTGACTTAGCACACAAAATTGCAGTTTGTGGAAACAGATTTAGCACCGTCTGAGAATAAAAGGAATGTAATTTGTGTATGTGTATATATATTGTTACTGAAAAACATGGATTTTGAAGGCAGGAACCCCACTGTCAACACGAGTTAATGACTGTTTAAGTAGAAATATGTATTTTAATTGACCCAAATTATAAGGAAAAAAATTAAGCAATTTTAAGCAATCAAGCCAGAGCTGTTTAACAGCGACTGGCCACAGCTGTGAGCTACCTCACCTCAGCTGGAAACCAGCACCCCATCAGCTGGTGAATTTAAGCAAACTGATTTTATCACAGCACAGCCTCAATGCTCACATCTTCAATTACTCAGCTGAGAAATCAGCAACTTTCTGGGAGCAGGGCAGTAACTTCATTACAGCTCCACGTGGATCTGGAAAGGGCATGTCTGACTGTGCCCAGCAGTTTGAGCTGTTCTTTCTCCAAAGGTGGCTGTCAGAGTTTCTAGTTCATATTGCTACTAATATTCCTCTCAGGGCTGCCAAGATAGCATGCATTCAAAATGCTGTTCCTCTCTGAAAAATGATTTTAATTAAAATGGTCTTCAGGGGTCCCATATTCTTTGCTTCTCACTAATTATCATAACACATTTGTTTAGTTTCCAAGCTAAAGGATGGATGCTTTTGCTAACTGCTAGCTGCCAAATGAAACATTTGATCTGAAACACCGGCCCTTTTTCTTCTCAAGTCATATTTCATTGCCACTCAGTCTTTTGGGACTGTGTAGCCTCTGCAAGGACACCATCCTCCAGCATCTCTTCGCATAGAACCCAGAAATGAGCCCTGCTGAGCGCTGTCTGACAGAGCACAGCACACATCCTGACAGCAGTGTTAGGTCTGTGGACACTATGGCAGCAAGGATGCAGTTTAGAGCTTACAGTAAGAAGGGAGCACAAAACACAGGAAGAGCTGCTAAGTGTAATTTGGACGCAGCCACCTTCCCAAAGCAAGATGTGCTTAAAGATGCAGGGAAAACCCACTTCCAGAGCAGCGGGTTTTGTCCAGCATTCATCATGTGGCTTTCTTGTTCCATCAGCTCCCCGGGAAGGGTTTCCAAATTCACACTGATCACACAAACATGCTAACGTAACAAAAGTAAGATTTCTAACATGGGGCAGTCTTAGAACCCTGAATACATCCTGGGTCTCTCATGCAAAGTTTTTGCTCTACGTACACTTGTTGCTTCAGGAGGAGATTTGTGTTAGTTACAACATACACGTACCATATTGACCGCTTCAGAAATGCAGGCTAGAATGTGAAATTTTACCAGCCAAGCCTACCAGCCAGTGCACAGAGAACTTTCCATGGAAACTCTTATTCAAAAGTTGAAGGAGGTTCAATTTAGCCCACTAGGAACAGCCAGTGGGCACACAGGTTTCCAAAAAGGTACCTTGAGGTGTACTTAGCCAATGACCTACACAGAGAGAAAAAGATTATTTCAGACCTTGCAAATAATGCTGGTATTCTCCCTGTTCTACGAATTAGAGAAGCAAGTACACAGAGCATAAGCTGGGGAGAGACTGGGCCTTGATGACGTCCATGTCCACTTCTCCCCTGCATGGAAATGGAAGGCATTGCGCAAAATGAAAGGATGTACAACAGGTACCTCAAAAGACCAGAGTGTAACCATAGTTATAAAAGACACTGTGCAAGTTTAGGGTTGATAACTTTATTGCTATGTATTGCTTTTCAAAAAAAAATAAAAAAAAAACCCATGGTATATACAGCAAGCTGGCTCCTAGTCCAGGAGAAGCCTCAGGAACTTATTCCCCCATGGGAAGGTCAAATAAGGTTCCTGCCAAACTTCTGTGGGTTTGCAGGGGATCTGGTCCCCAAAGGAGAACTGCTTCTCATAGGATCCAGTGGATGAAGGGATTGGAGCTTGCAGGGATAGGGGACATAAAGACAGGAGAGGACAGAATAGGGATGCCAAGGAAGAGAGGGTTACAGGAATCAGCGCTTGCGTGTTCACAGAAGATGCTACTCTCTTAGAGAAAAGTGATGGCTTTATCACTACCTAATTAAATACTTCTTTGCTTTCTAAATGTTTCAGTTAATGTATCAGTCTGACATTTCCATAGTGATAGCACAGTCATAATTGCCTCAAAACCACCGTGCACGCAATCCTTAGAAAAAAAAAAAACCTTACTGAAGACACTGGTAGCACAGTCACACAAGGACTTCAGGTTGTAATTGGAGAGATACTGCCTGAGGCCTGACCTGTGCACCCAGTTTCTGGATAGATGTGACTATTTCTAGAAGTTAGAGGCTAATACTTTCACTGCAGGTGTATCAAAGCACCCTTTCTAAATCAGTATAGATAAGAGCAGGGACCAGGCATAAGGCAGTGGGTGGGTTTCAGAAGGACTTTGTGAATTGGGCTGCTCAGGAGGAAGGGATCGCCCCTCCCCAGCAATCCTTCGCAGCCCCTCTTCAGGAGGCGGCAGCCCCTTCAGGATTGTGGCCTCACTTGCTTAGCCAAGGGCTTCCAAACCCATGCCTGGATGATTCAAGCTAATTTAATCCCTGTCTCGACAAGCAAATCTGAGGAAACACATGGGCAGGTGGATGTGTGTAAAGGAACTATTTTCTTTGGGTTTTGTTGTGGTTTTGTTTGTTTTGTTGTGGTTTGTGGCTTTTTTAAAAATTAAGAATATCTCTGTTCCTCCTAGAGAAACTGTCTGCTCTTGGCTTGGACAGGTATACCCTTTGCTGGGTAAAAAACTGGCTGGATGGTTGGGCCGAGAGGGTGATGGTGAATGGAGTTAAATCCAGTTAGTTGCCAGTCACCAGTGGTGTTCCTCAGGGCTCTGTGCTGGGACCAGTTCTCTATTAATACCTTTATTAAAGACCTGGATGAGGGGATCAAGTGCACCTTCTGTAAGTTTGCAGACAACACGAAGTTCGGTGGGAGTGTTGATCTGCCTGAGGGTAGGAAGGCCCGACGGAGGGTCAGGCTGGATCGATGGGCCAAGGCCAATGGCATGAGGTTCAACAAAACCAAGTGCTGGGTCTTTGCACTTGGGTCATAACCCCAAGCAGCGTTAGAGCCTTAGGAAAGAGTGGCTGGAAAACTGCCTGGAAAAGGACGTGGGGGTGTTGGTTGACAGCTGACTGAATATGAGCCAACAGTGTGCCCAGGTGGCCAAGACGGCCAACGGCATCCTGGCCTGTTTTGAGAATGGTGTGGTAAGACGAGGGAAGTGATTGTCCCCCTATACTCAGCACTGGTGAGGCCCCACCTTGAGTACTGTGTTCAATTTTGGGCTCCTTGATACAGAAAATACGTTGAGGTGATGGAGCATGTCCAGAGAAGGGTGACAAAGCTGGTGAGGGGACTGGAGAATAAATGTTACGAGAAGCAGCTGAAGGAACTGGGGTTGTTTAGTCTGGAGAAGAGGAGGTTGAGGGGGGATCTAATTGCTCTCTGCAACAACCTGAAGGGAGGTGGTAGAGAGGTGGGGGGTCACCTACCACAACCAGTCAGACTACAGTTTTTGACCTATTAACATAGCAAAAATATACAAGCTAATCTTAAAAAAAAATAAGCAGAATTTGATTCCCTAATTCCATTGTTAGTAAGAGACATTACAAACAGTCCAGAAATGTTTGTGATGCTGTTGGTTGAGCAAGAAACCCTCATGACAAATGCTGTTGAGTTTCAGGTGTCATGGTAGGAGAGGGTACAAAGACATTGGTGCCCCTAATTTGGCATAATGGCTTCATTTCCTCTTCTGTAAAACAAGGTAAAAAACGTCTGCACCTCATTAAGGTACTATAAGGCATAATATTTTAAAGACTATTTAATTAGTATTACTAGGTCTATTAAAATTAGGCATACATAATTACAAACAGGCAGCAGTGAAGCCCCTGAACTTCTGCTGTTTAAGTGGCTTTTATGATGATCCTGGCTATCCTTCTTTCAGCCTAACATAAGATAGTGCCCTTCACACCATGAGGGTGGGTTGCTGAGTGGAAGATAGGAAGACCAGAGTTGGAGAGGAAACACCCTCACAAGGAGACAAAAGACAATGAGTATAGCAACAGTGTTACCAATTGAGGTGGGGTAGTACTGAAAGTCCAAAACTCACTATCCCTATCAGCTCCTACAAGGTACAAATGTCACATCCAAAACCAGAGAATAGTCACAACCATTAAGGTCCCCAAGAGAGGTGATGAAGATTCGCCTGCATCCCTTAATGCTTGCAGTCCTGACTGGATCACTTGGACTTGGTGATCGAATGCCAGGCAAACCACTTGGAGACAGGGTTTTGGTGGTTTTGTGTAGATGGGTACAAGAGAGTGGGTGAAAGTGTGTCAAATTTGTTTTGGTTTAAAATAAAACTACCTTCCCCTCCCACAGTGCTCTGCTATGTTAGCTAGGGTTTTGTTTCTGAAGGCTTTCATCATTTGCTATGCTATGACCTTGATTTTGTTAAGCATAATCCAGGTGCTGTTGAACAAAGTAAATGTGTGGCTGCTTTATAAGAAAGAGGAAAGGGCTTTTTAGTCTTTCCAGTCTTGTGTATTATGAATAAGGCCTCCAGATGTCATGTTGTATACCAAGGGACCCTAAGCCGCCTTTGCATTTTGTGCCATGTTTCACACGTCGCAACAGCAGCTGGAGAAATGCAACATCAGTGCACCGCTGCCCATGCTGCCAGAGGTAAAGCCAGGCTTGTGTGTTCTGAGCAGCACTGGCTGTGTACCCTCATAAACACAACAGCAACTTCCACAGGTGTGACAGCAACAAAACCATGGCAGCAAATGCAGAAAACAGGACACCACTGAAGTTGCATTTGCAGGTTGGAAATGAGCGCTGATCACTCAGAAAGGTGAACAATGAGGAACCTAAGGTGAAATGCATAGTCAAAACCTGGGTTTAACCACCCTAAGGGTTGTACACCACCATGCTGACACAAACACAGCATCAAGAGTTGGCATCCTTCATACCAACTGTCTGCACCAGCACAGCAAAAGGCTTGTGCTGTCCCACTCTCAGTCATAGTACACCTTGACTATATCACTGCTTTGCAGTAACACAGCCACACAGAGTGACAGCATCCCTCAGTGATGGATGCCTTGCTGCTGACAGGCTGGTATTTTGATGCACAGAGCTGTAATAGGTATGTTAAGACCTCTACAGATGGGAAATGGAAGGGAATGTCTGGCACAGGAACAGCAGGGGAAGGGTTGTGAGAACGGCAGGTGGTGGTGGCATCTTGGCTAGTCCATCACCACGGTCTGTGCACATCTTCAGGACATTCACTTCTCAGACAGGGCTCCTACATCAGGAGACAAAGTACAGTGAATAGATCCTGGCAGCTCAGGAGAGATTAATCAGAGGTTAATCCATGTCAGAAAACAGCACATGCTTGCCAATCTATGAAGAGCCCAGGAGACAATCCATCTGTCATAGCAAGGAAACCTGACCAGGCACCTGTATGCATACATCTGCATGCCTGAACACTAGGCAGACTACTCAGATACACTCACATTGGCGCTCATGAGTATGAGAGGGAGAATAAGTGAAAATGGATTAATTTTAAAATAATCTTTGCTACATTGCTAGAACAGCGCTGCAGCACTATTTCCTACAGAGATGCTTTGGGGCAAAGAATTGTGTAGGACTGTGGTGTCTGTGACTGCTAGCGGTATATGTACACATTAGCTAGATCCTGCAGTCCACTTCCATGCCAAGCCACTGAGGCAAACAACAAAATAAGAAAAAGGACTGGACATGCAATACATGTCCACTGGTAGTGTACAGAATAGTTAAAAGAATTCAAAGCAGTATTAGATCTAATGCTCCAAGGTTCAACCAAATACATCTCTGACCATAGTGATCCCCACATAGTGATTCAAGGCAGTATTAGATCTAATGCTCCAAGGTTCAACCAAATACATCTCTGACCATAGTGATCCCCACATAGTGATTCAAGGCAGTATTAGATCTAATGCTCCAAGGTTCAACCAAATACATCTCTGACCATAGTGATCCCCACAGTACAAATCACTAACCCACACCTGCCTGCTGTCCAACACCACCATGGTGGGCTCTCAGGGCTGGCTGCTGTTTAAAGTGCCTCTCAAATACTGAATAAAACAGACCCACTATTTGGTCTAATCCTGTGTTTCTTCTCAGTAAACCAATTACAGAACCCCAAACCCTCTGTCATCCTTCTTTAAGTTTCCCCTTCCTTCAAGGAGAAACTTCATATTTATCTTGAACCTACAGCTGTCAGAGCAGAAATGAAGAGTGACAACTACAATGACATTTCAGGCACCCATCTATCTGCAGGCAGAATAAACTTCACAGTTTTTGTTGCTTTGTAAAACTGCAACAACAACTTCATGGCTCTCTCTTATGCATGCTCTTTGCTAGTCTCTTATTCAGCATTAATTAATCACTCTTATACCAGCAGCACTGAGTGATGCAGAGCAGGACCGGGGTCATGATGTAGTGGGTCCTATACAGTTCTGTTGCAACACAGTATCTCCACCTCTCCCACAGCAAACAAGCAGCTTTCCACAGCCAAATCACTCTAGGTATTCCAAGAGAGTCACCACCAATTGTGAGTTATCAGGAGGGCTTAAAAGCTGCAGAGGACAATCAGAGAAATTCAGAGCAACTTAATAAAGCTGCTAGCTATAAAATGGTTGTTCAGGTTCCACAGCAAAGCTCAGTCTGCCTCATCAGGTCCTTTCTTCAGGGATGCATTTCTGACAATGCTCAAGGGAGCATTTGGAGCACAAGCCTTCCTTGCTAATAGCCTACTAATCACCAGGATTGCTACATACTACGTGCACATACACACACACCCCCCACAGCAGCAGTGATGTCAGCGATGACTTTGAAAACGCTGAAGCTGAAGTCTTCTAAGCTATGGTGTCCCTGCTGTATACACTTTGCAGCTGTTTCATTTACCTCACATCTCAGAGGGGGGGATGAGTAAGACCATGACTCCTCTATAGCCCAGAGAAAGAAGTGATAGTAAAGGTGACTATGCAGCTGGAAGCGGACGTGAAGGCTGACTGGTGACTGCTTTTGTTACAGACCCTGTACGTCATTTGGTTCTACCTTGATAACGTAACTTGTCCAGTAACCACCAGGTGGTGAAGCGTCTCAGGAAGTTTAATAATTTCCAATAACATCTCACTGTAAACCAGGGTCTTACCCCAAAAGGAGTCCACCTGTACCAAGAAACAACTGAAGAATGTTACTGTGCAGACTTGCTGGGGATAAGTGTATAGTCCCTGTACAGAGCAGATGCAATAAATTTGGGATTTCCTGAAAGCATCACACTTACTGGGTCTATGTGGGCCTGCCCAGCAAGTTTTGGAGAGGTAAATTTGAAGAAGAGTAAAGTCACCAGTATGTGAAGTCATCCTTAAACAAAGAAACAGATATGCAGAGTTTACCTGCACTTACCCACAAGTATGGCACTGAGACCAAGGCTCACAGGAAAAAATGGATTTAACTGAATCTGGTGCCACACAGTTACATGGCAGTTCAGTTCTGGCTGTGGAACACTCCAGAGTTGTAGAAAAATCCACAGCTTTTACCCTACCCCAGGCAGGAAACAGTACATACATCTAGAAAAAACCAGAAGCAGTATGATCTTAAGCACAAGTAACAAAGCCAGAGTTGAGCCATGCCTAGAACTGCAAGAAACCAGAAATATGTGAACTGAACTGTCAGAGTCATCAGTCAGTCAGCTTAAGCAAAAAATTATCGTTTTTTATAAACACCACCCCCCCTCAAAATAATCCTAAATACAGGTTTTAAAAATTGCAAATTACTCAATGCACTCACCTTTTCATTCCGTACATATTTTTAATTTGGAAACATAATTTACAGATGGTTCATTAATTCAGAGTCCCAGATCAATTGTAGAAAAGATAAATAACTTCCCATTTACCAAACCCACTTGAACAGTACTTCATTCCATTTGTGGTTGCTTAAGGTGCATTACTGTATACAGCTTCAACATCATCATTCAGGCGAATATAGATAGGGAGCTCCATACCTAACTTAAGTGTTAAGAATGTTTCAATTTCTTCAGTCAATAAAATCTGTTCTAATACACTGCTTTAATTTTTGGCTTAGAGTTCTTACAAAAATCTGAAGAATTAGAGGTGTGCAGGAATTATAAGCATCCATCTTATGAAAAAAAGTTACATCTGTATTTCTTTTTTCCAATTTAAAATGGAGCAAAAGACTGGAAGTGTGACATATTCCCCTGAATAGACATTGCTGAGAAATAACAGGCTGTCATTCCACCTCCCTGGATAGCTGTCACTCAGGGTACCAAGCAGCCTGCCTTGTTCATAGCCTACCTACTGCACTGGATGGGTAGGAGGAAAAAGCAGGCTTCACCTCCAGCAAGCATTGTGGCAGAATTGACTACATCTCCAAGGATGTTTTGATCCCAACATACAAGATTTCTCTGAGCAAGAGGTCTCAAACATGGTCAGTGCACACGTACACATGTGCAGGCACAGAGATACCACTCGGAACACGGTGAGTGCACGGCTGTTGGACCAAGCAACATCTCTTTGAAATTATCTGTGATGTGTGGGGAAATGACAACAAAAATGTAAAGCCATGGGAATCATCTTTAGGACAAGAACATTATCAGAACATATTTTCTATTCAAAAGACTGAAAAAACCTTGGGGAAAACCCCACAGATCACCCTTGTAGACTTTTTTCCCTATACTACAGGCAGGTATACTACAGGTATAGAATGGAGGCCAGGTGAGGGCTGCATAGGAAACAGTGGTTCTCCAGAGTTCACAGAGATGGCTCCAGCCACAGCTAAAGGGCTCGGGTTTATGAATGTCAGCAAATGACAAAAATCAATTCAGGAACAAAACTGAGACTAATAGAATTTGTTTCGAATAAACAAAACTCTTGTTAGCCCTCTTGGAGCCCATCATGCCTAGAGGTAGACAGAGGAACTTGTGGCTTCTCTGGTGAGCAGTCCTGGAAACTGCAGAGAGGAAACATGCTGTTTGCCTGATCTAAATGCTCTCTGACCTAATCCACATGCTATTTTAACCTGCTGTTCTCTACTGTCATGGCAATCGGCAGTACCTCGCCACATCCAAGGCCTTTGACGGAAGTTCACAAACCTTTGATGTTCTTCTACCCTACAGGAAGAGGGGTCAGCACATCTCGAGTGGGGCGGTGCCAGCAGCCTCCTGCTGAGCCCAGGTGGCCAAGCAGGCTTAGTTCCCAATATTCAGACACCCGGTGCATTTTCCTGCAATGGGAATCTGTTATCTCACAAGTACAAAATTATTGATAGACACTTTGGTCAATCCCTAGCCCTCTGATGTGCAAAGAGCACTCTCTGAGCTCTGACTCACCACCACATATGGGTGGCACAGTGCTGGCTCTGCTGACAACCTGCAACAACCATGGAGAGAAGTGTGACCTTTCCCAGTTCAGAGCAACAGGCTGTTAAGTTTGAAAGCCAGTGATAAACGAACGTCAGCTTTGTTAGCAACCTAATGAAATTACCAGAAGTCAGAGGGAAGATCGCACTCTGAAGTAAGCAGCTTGAGTAGCTTACTAACAGAATTTACAATAACGTCAGTGGGATGTTTTTTTTTTTTCCAGATATTCCCAGCCAGGAAAAAAAATAATATTAAATTCTGCATGCCAAATCCAGTATCCTGCTGTCACAAACAGCTACATCACAGAAAACTTTCTGTAAATTACTGAAGCACAGAGGCAGAACTAGATAAGAATCTCCAGTTGTCTCGTTGGGAAACTGTTGCATCATCTTGCTCCTCTTGATGGTTAGAAATTTGTTCTAATTTCTCTTCTAAATATGTCCTCCTTCAGATCAGCTGTTTATACACTAAGACAAACCGTGAAATGAAAGAGTGCTAAATGTTCCCTCATTTTTATCCTCCAGACAGGTAGCAACCAAATCCTCTCAGGCTTTGTTCTTCCACCAAATAGCCAAACTGTTAATCTCACCTCCTTAGGCACTCTATTCCTCCAGTCACACCATTTCCATTTGTCTGATGTGCAAGATAATCCCACTCTTTCTTTCCCCTTAACAAAGGGGTATCTTAATCCTTTCTGTTGATTACAACTCAAAGCTTTGAGTCATCAGCGTATTTCATTCCTAGGTTCTTTTATTCCAAAGGTCTATTATACTAAATTGGTCCCAAGACCAACAGGAATTTCTCTAGTAACTTCCCTCCAGCCAACATTTCCGCTTTCAGCACTAATTGCTGTCATATCCCCATTAGCCAACTCCTTACTCATCTCAGATTTTTTCCCCCATTAATCTGACTCATTGTATATAACAGTTCTCCATGTAATAAAAACATAAAGTTCAATTAAAGAACTGTACATCCAAAAAACCCCAACACCTTAAAAGAAAAGCTCAGACAAATACTTAAGTCATCTTCTAGAACAATCAGAGCTGTAACCGAGTAAAAATATCTGCTAACCAGCCTGTGCTCTAATGAGGACTACTTGGTCCCTTTTTCCCTTTCCCTCATGTTATTCCCCTCCCAGTTTGAGCACAGGAAGTGAGTGTGAGCACAGCTTTAACCTCAGTGAGGGTTATTTCCATTGCAGGAGCACTTGTGACAAAGCTGATATGGAAGGATGGTGGCTGGTCAGCTAAAACTGCTGCTGAAGGTAGCTTTACGCCAACATTTGATGGTTTCCACTCAATTGACAGGGCTTTTCTGCTCCTGCTGCTGTGAGGGCAGCCATCTCAAGTTGAATTAAAGCCAGCCAAGGATGCCAATCCATGTTACAGGTAACGATGAAGTACCACCAAGAGCTGCAGCATGCCCCTGTTCAGCCCAATACTGCTAGCACCAGCTCCTGCCTGAGCTTAGTGAGATACTAGGAATTCACACACAAAAAAACCCCCATAACTTATTTTTTTTCTCAGAAGGTTGTTTCTTTTTCTCAACCAGTTTGCCAGGCGTGCCAGTGAAGCAGTTTTAAGCTTTACTAAAATAAGCATACCCATCAGGCAGTTGGATTGCCTGCAAAAACATTTTTAAGACTGACTTAAATAGAAGACATGCAACTTTTTTTTTGGTGTAGATGGAGCCTATGGGCCAAGATCATGGTTGGACACTCATCTTCCTAGCTGTCTAACTTGTCCTCTTGCCGTACACTATTTTTCTAGTAACAAAACGGTGTGTGTCTGTGCCCAGATCTCCTGTCAGGAGACAGGGCTGGCTAAGCAGCAGCATCCTACATCTGGAGTTGTACCAGCATAAGGCAGCAGGGATGGGGTGCAGGATCTGGGTCAGAATGATTAAAGATGTGGCTACCAGGTCCTTGGAAGAATGACTGGAAAGCTAGCCTGGCACTACATGAATCATATCTCCATTTAACTCACTTCTAAAGAAGCTATGTTAAAAGCTAATTTTCTTTTTTCTTTTTGCAAAGGAATGTATTTTATATGTGTAGCAATAAGGAAAACATGAGTCCTTACTAAGTAAATATCTTTAGGTACTTGCATGTATCTTGGAAAACTGGGTTGCAAATCCTGGGGAATAAGCTTGCTGCAAAGATAACACTGGTTTTATTATTGTCTTTCTGTAGAGGTTGAAATAATAACAAAATTATTGTACTTAAGAAAAAAAGCATTAGTTCCTTGAATTTATTCTTATTAAACACATTGTTTGAAGGGTTGCATTGCTTTCACGTAAAAAGGTGGGGGTGGAGAAAGTCGTGTTTGTGTTTATGTACTTAGTGTACATTCTTCACACAATCAGGAAACTCCTCTTAAAAGTATTTCTAAACCCATCTCCAAATAATACTGTAAATCCCTCTCCCATGTAATCCTGGTCATCATCCAAGATGAATCACGCTCCTCAGAAATAAGAGGAAGTCACCTGGATTGTCTTGCTGAGCAGCTGCAGAACACTGCAAATTCAGGTAAGAACCATGCATGAAAATGGAAATTAGAAATTATAAACAGCTAGAGCCAATTGCCACACATAGAACATGGTGGACCCAGCAGAGTCCTCCAGCAGTACCTCTACAAGCTTTACACTCTTAGAAGCCCCTATATGCCCTCATGCCACAGATATTCTTGGGTTTATGCTATAAAAACATACTCTGGATGGCTGTGAACAAAATCATCTCTTTTTCATACACTTTGCTGGTTTAATTTGTGGGTTTTTTTCTTCTTAAGTTCCATGTCCAAAGGCAAGAGGAGATGCAAGGTCAAGTGCTATGTGGTGCCGTGGACCCAGGCAGCCTGTGGCGACCAGCCTCAGGGCACAACTTGCTTTATTTCACCTCTGAGCTAAATACAGGCCTGGGCTGGAGGGCATATATACTGCAAATAGTGCAACCACCCTGATGCTTACGAAGGTCAGTCTCACAACGTCAGTCAGACGATTGTACCATGTCACATATCCTGTATTTGGCCAAACAACAATTAGGTCCTGTGCTGAGCACTAAATCTATACCTGAAGTCTTGAGATAAAGCAGCGTAGAAGGGTGTCAAAAGAAGACTTGCTCCTATGGCCAGACTGACCCTACAGGCCTGTGCAGCCACACCTCTACAAGATAAAATCTTGCAGCAGCAACACCAGCATAAGAAATTTTAGTCCCCAGCTCCCTACTGCCTCATTCCCTTCTCCGCTCGAGGCTGAGCACCATCACCCAACATGGTGCCGAAGCACCTGCCTGTGGGACTGCAGATTGAAACAGGACATTCTGCAGCCCTGCCTCGTGCCCACCCAGGCCACAGGCAGTTTCTTGGCATAGCAGAGAGGACAGCAGCTTGGAGCACAGGGGTCAGGAAGAGGAGACCAGTGCTAGGACAGCCTGAGTTTTGATATTTAATCAGAAAGATCTGTGCCAGCACAGTTTACAGGGCTGATCTGTTCTCAGATCCCACTGGTCAGAACACATAGAAACTTGGAGGGAAAAATCCAGTGTAGGAAGTGAAGATTCTGTTTCACTCTCCCACATTCAGAAGCTCTCAGAAATACCACCTTTATCCTGCTTTCCACTAAACTCCATTCCAGAACATAAAACCCAGAAATATTTCCTGAGAAGCTAAGGTGCTGGTCCCTAAATCTCATTTTTCTGTCATTATTTTTTCCTCTATTTTTTAATTTGTACTATCATTTAAATAGCTTACATTTTGTATAAAATTATAAATTTTAAGTAAATATTATAAATACTAAGCTTATGTAAATACTTGTGATACAAATATTATAATTTACAAGGGGAAATGATTTCTAAGTAAAAGCTGATTCCAATCACGTTTCTCACATTAGTGCTGAAGACAAATGAAAAAGATGATGCTGTATAGAATCACATTTGTTTTATACAGCATACCATCTTTCCTGCTCTGGACCATCCAGCCTTGCCAAGAGTGACTTCAGCTGGAAAATATCCTGGTAGGGAGACGTAACTTTAGATACCATGAAGCACAAGTCTGAAACTTCAAATTTCAGCACTCTGTCCATAACAACAAGGGGCAAAAGAACTCCACTTCGGCTGAAAGATAAACTTAAATACAGCTAAATAAAAATATTATTGTATAGTAGTCCAGCTAACAAGCAGTAAGAAACCAATTAAATCAAGTTAAAGCAAGTTTAACTCATTTACAAAATTTAACGAGAACAAGACTGATGAGGGGATCAAATAAATGTAATAAACTTTCCTTTTTGTGTAAAGTTTGCTCCTCTGGATCTACGTGCCTCAGTAATGATTTGGTTTAACAAAATACCACAAGGCAAACTGATTTTCTGACAGCTTACTTTTAAAGAGCTTAAAAGGGCTATAAAGTCCCATGCAATGGCATAGATTTTCATTCCTAGTTTTTCATTACAAAACCCCAACAACCCACAAACAACCAAGAAAAAAAATAAACATCTCAATTTCTGGGTATGTCTGGAGTTTCAGACATTCAGAGCTTGGTTCTCACCAGCCTAAACCTCTAGATGTATTTGTTTCCAAATGTACAAGACCAAAGCCACCTGCAGATGAGAGGAAGGGATTGACTGGTGCACAGCAAGGAATGCTTACTGCTTACTACCACAGTACCTCGACTCCTGAAGAGACATTAAAACACCACCACCCAAAACTACTAAGAGATGCGCTGCCATTGTTGGGTCACACATTCTGTGTTATGGAGCTCTAACCCTCTACTGTAATTTCTCCATCTTAGCAAGTTTAGCAAAAAGAGGGGAATCCTTTTGTTTCATAAAATCATAATGCTATGAAACTGAATTCCATGAGTTACCATGTAACTGGGCTTCCCAGCAATGAAAAAAATATTACCTCTTTAACAACAGAAGTCATAAGGCAAGATGCCCAGCTACACAATTTCTATTCAACTAATGGCTACATGTTCTTATCCAAGAGCTTAGCAGCAATTAGCACTGAAGTTCCCTATGCCAAATGTACTCCTGGGAAGTCTTCTCTTTAAAGACAAGCAACAAATTCTTGTGGTTTCTTTCTTTGTTTGGGATTTTTTCATTAAACACAGTGGTGGGCAGAACATGAGGTCTGGAAAATGGACCAGAAGTTATGACAGTGAGTGAGCACCACTGTCAACTAGTCTAACACAGAAGCACATTGTTTTTGTGGAGAAGAGTAGGAGCAATGGAAAGAGCCCTTACATGGTTGAAGGGACCACACAGCTGCAATGTATGAGAATACACCATGACAGACAATACTCAGAGGTAAGGGGGCTCACATCATCTTATCCTTCTTCATAGTGAATCCTCAGCTGGCAGACATCTGAGTTCTGTCATTGTTGCCAAGACCGCCAGCAGATTTAGCCCTGAGAAATCATTAAGAGGACACAGGAACAAACCTGGCACTAGAAATCAGGTTTATTCTCCACAGTGAGTACTTGCTGTTTTGTTGAGGGGAACCTAACCCTGCTTTTTCCCCTCCTCTTGAGTATTAACACTCAGTGACCGCTGTTCACTTGAGCGAGTGTTGTCCTTGAAGGTGAGCCTCAACCTCCCGACTGCAGAGACACATCAGTTTGAAAGTATCTGGCTGAGAAGAGATCGACCAAACTCCTGACACAGTTCAGCACAATTAATTATGCACTTGCTAATGCAATTGCATTTGTACAACAGCCCGTTTGTAACAAGAATGTTACAAAACCCCTGAAACAGAAATCTAGAATGCTTCCTGAAAAGAAACACAGTTCAGGACAGATAAGTATCATAACCTGAGGAAGTAACATATCACAATATCAGAGAGAAAAATTTTAAAAGCTGATGATTCAAGAAGGAAATAAAAATGGTTTTGGTAGACATTATAAAGTTCATAGCTCATATGAAATTAAATACATGAAATCATGAACGTACAACACCAGTGACTGTTCTGTGGCAGAAAGGGTAAGCAGACAGACTTCTGTTTACTTTTATCCACTGTTTTACAGGGTTTAAACAGGGTTGAATACAAATAACTATATTGCAACCACTCCCCAAAGTAACCTCCTGGTAACTACGTTCTACTCCTTTAGGGGTGGCTCCTAAGCACATTCAAATAACAAGAAATTTCTCCACAACTGTCAGCACCTTTGGAATCCTGCCACTGGTTAATGCTGGCCTGCATGCTGGATATAGACTCTCAAGCATGATAGATATTCATGTTTAACCTCCATCTACTACCTCACAGATAAGCAACACAGTGCAGTGCTGACTGTGGGACATGCCACCATCTCAGCCTTGTGCATCATGGTTGAAGGAGACAAGCTTTTCTTTGTCAGGCAGCTCCTCACAGTGCAGAGGCCACACTGCTCCACTGCAGTAGGGATGCCTTTGGCTAGCAAAGCCCTGTGAGAAGTCCTCACCAGAATACAGCTGCATATCCCCTTCCCTCCTCTGCTATATGACCTCCAACACCATTACTTGGCCACCGTCACCTTACAGGTGTGCTCCTACCCAACTGTGAGCACCCAGGAATCCCTCTCATCTCTCATGCCAAAGCATGTATCTGAAATAGAGATATCACAGAAAACTCAGCCATCTGCAGAATGGAAAACAGGACTAGCACTAACCACAGGGCTCAGTCATTCTTCAGTACAAGAACACGATGGTCATGATAATCATGCTGTTTGCAGCACTGTGATTTACTCCAACTTAGACACTTCACTGTTCTTTCCTTGTTGTTAAAAAGGCTCTTTGGTTCATTCCCTTGCCAGCACTGGTGCTAAGGGGCACACCAGAGAAATACTCCTCTTTTGGCAGCCTAAAACATGAGCCTTGATGCTTCATTAACCCTTTGCATAACTGTCCTGCCAACTGAAATGCTGCTGGCAGTCCATCAGCAAGTCATGCAACAGAAATCACATACCAGGCGTGCACTGCTAGAAAAGCAGTCACTAGAAATGTATCACTGAGTGCTCTTATGGCTCCATTCCTCCACCTCTCCAGCTGCATGCTTGAAGGCAGTAATTCTCAGTTATCTTCCTTTCCCAGAGTAGTACAAGATGGGTGTACAAAATGCAGTCTTTTCACAAGGTATTTTTCACACAGGCTTGTCTGCCTGGCTATGGGAAAGAATATCTCTGTGCACAGCTTGCCTGTTTCCCACTGACAGCCACATCTATGGCAGCTATAAATGAAGATGTTTTCCTGATTTAACCCAATTTTAGTGTAACTGCTTCCTAAAGTGATGGTTACATCTTCCAATCACTTATATATTCACGTGTCCCCTCCTCATCACAATGCTAAAAATTGTGTGACTGTGTGACAAAGGAAGTGACTTGATGAAAATTCACCCAGTGACAAAAAAAGGAGCAAAATATAAGTTCTCAGCTGGATCAGTTTTCTGGTCTAACAACTGGGCACTGACACAGAGGAAGCAAAAGGAACAGACTGCCTTAAAAATAAATCACGAAATGGCAACCTAACCAGACCTATTTTTCAAGTACTGTAACTGGCTAGAACTGTTACTTTAGGTGGGTTCCCAGAGCTGAGTGCCAGCCTAGTGAAGAGTGATGCTACACCATAATGGTAGTCTGATGGGGGCAGTGCAAACTTGGCCCCCAGGCTCGCTTCAGAGTTAAGGGTGGCCATATCATGTTATATGAACAGTGTTGTACAAAAGAAAAGCACAAAAAGATGATCAGCGGGCTGGAGCAGCTCCCCTCTGAAGAAAGTCTGAGAGCTGAGCTTATTCAGCCTGGAGAGAGAAGGCTCCAGAACCTACAGGAAAGATGGAGAGCAACTGCTTACAGAGCATGAAGTGATATCACAAGGAATAATGGTTTTAAACTAAAAGAGGTTGATTATAGATTCGATTCTGGTGGTCATGCACCTGCACAGGCCACCCAGAGAAGCTGTGGCTGCGCCCTCCCTGGCAGTGTTCAAAGCCAGGTTGGATGGGGTTTTGGGCAACCTGGTCTAGTAGAGAGTGTCCCTACCCGTGGCAGGGGGTTGTAACCAGATGGTCTTTCAGTTCCCTTCCAACCCAAACCAGCCTGTGATTATGAATAGGCAGTTATTGTTATCTGAAAGTCATGATACAAACATCCCTTCACAAACAGCAAGGTCAATGGTCTGAAAAGCAAGGAAGCCAGACCTCTTTTGCAGATGTTTTGCTTTTGTGCAGCATTAATAACTCCAATATCAATACACTTTCATTTCAGGGTATGGTTGGCTCTGATATTTTTGCAACTTTCTTCTGTGTTTCTATTACAGATTCAGAAACTGTTTTCTGTGAGGTTTGCCATTGCCTTATTAAATACCTAATCCTGTTGGGCATGGCAGACAGTTATTAACATTAAGTTTGACGTTAAATTTAGCCACACAATTCTGATCTTCAATTTTATCTAATTTAGCCCACTTGAATGACACAAAACCAGCAGTAAAATTGCAAACATCCTAAAACTAAGCACATATCAAAAGGCATAAAGCCTACAAGTAAAACAGTTCAGAAACACTGAGACATCCCTGTGCCTAACCTTGTGCCAAGGACAAGGAGGCCCTGTCTCTGAAAGGAATCAAATGTGACCTGTTTGGTTTGTTTTTTCTCAGCAGGAAGGCTGTACCATGTGGGGGGACACCATCAGCCCCTCAGGGCTTGTCCTACTCTACCCACAGCCCAAGACCCCATCTCAGCACCCCAGGGTCATCAGCCCCAGGCCCAACAATGCTACAACCAGGCCAGTCTCTATCCCCGTCCCAGTCCTGCCTGGCGATGGGCCCCCAAGCCAGGCCCACCCATGGGCCCGTGACCCAACCCAGCTTCAGCCCATCCCAGTCCCCAGTGAGGTGCCTGATGCTCAGGGCTGGGGCTGCACCAGTGTCCCCAGCTGCCCTGCACCTGGAGGGAGTGGGACAGGCCCTGGCATTCAGGCTCTGCCATCAGCCACTATGAAACCCACCATGGTCCCAGCCTGGGGGAGTCCCAAACATCCACAGGACCCTGACATTCAGGTTTAAGAACTAGGCCAGGAGTACAAACTTGCCAGCAACAGCTCTGTTTTAACCCTCCCTTGCTCCTGGGCATTTGCTGCAATAAACCTGCTGGAGATTGGCAGGTGATACCATTTATGAACACAGATCCATCCAACATCCTCTACAGCAAAATGAAATGGAAGCAAGAGCTTAAGTTTAAAACCATTTGTTCTCCACCCCAGAAACACCTTCTGGCAAGTCAGTTTACACTTCTGAAGATCCTGTGGTAAAGTGACATCAGTAGAAGGCACCAACATGACTTGACATTGGGGCACTTACACAATAATCACCTGCACCAGCAGACCACTGAGTTAACAGCACTTCCTTGAACACTAAGTGGTATCCAGAATGTGACCCAAATAATTAGGGCTACAACAGCTCAAGTTAGGAGGGACTCTGGAAAATTCAGACTTAGAAAATTAGATAGTAACAAAACCTATTAAAAAGGTGTGAACACAGCTCCTCACTGATTTTAATTATAACAGTCCCTACATACATCACCTCCTGTTTTGCCCAGTCTCATTTTAGAGCACTGCAATAATAAGGATGACGTTAAACAGGCTAGAAGGAGGGCGGCTGACAGTAGCATTATCTTTAGGCTGGATAACCCGGTGACACAGAACTGGGAGCCCTCCTTGGGATTAGGAGCAATCTCTCTCCCTCCACCCTTATCAGACCATAAAATTGAGGCGTGCAGCTTTTTTTGCCTTTCCTATTGTCTTGTACCTCTGCACTACACTGGAATGTCAAAAGCAAACAGTGTTGTGTTACCAAATGAGGGTTCATCGGCTGAGACCTGTGCCACCAAAACCAATGAGCCCCCCACGAGAGGGGCCAACTGCTTCCAAGCCAGACAGTTTGTCAGGAGCCAGATGGGGGCTCTAAGCACACCTCCACCAGCCTCCCAACCCCCTCCACATGCATCCTCTGGGGTCCAACTCACTCTTGGGGGTCCAATCTGAGGCAGGGCTCACCGAGCTTGTATTTGACTAATACACTATTCCTAGCCTACTCTGTGCCAAAACACCTTCTCTCTAGTGACTGCCTTTCTGTTGCTTGGGCATTTTTAAGGCCAAGAAGTCTGTACTTACTGTAATTGGCTATAACACTGGTCATAGTTTTACCCCCCAGACATCCTTGTATATGCCTTGTTTCTGTGCTCTCACCAGTTGTTTTATGACTGGTCTCCTCCGTTGTGAAGTACTTGATAAGGAGCCTGTGAGCCATCTTGAAGGCTTGCTGCCAGACAGCCAGGGGCATTTTGACTCCCTCCCTCTCTCCCTTGGACTAGGCAATGCTGGGCCTGCACTCATCTTCACTCTTCCTGCATGCGTGACAGTTGCTCATTGGGCTCTTCAGTGATCCATAGCTCAACAGGACAGCAGAAAGCAATCCTACTTTTTTGATGGATCCATTTAATTTCTAAAACTGGAGGAGAAGGCATGTGATAAGACATGGAGGGATTTCTGACCCCAGCTTTGATGCTGAGCTTGATTTCTGGTTACACAGACCACGACAAGCTACTCTGGAGGGCAGACCAGCTCCCTCCTGCATCCATGAGCTCATCTGAATCATTCCATTGCCCTACTGATGCCAAGGAAGCGACACTTAAGTCCTGCAGAGGGAAAGCCCCAAGAAAGCCTTTCCTCAGAACTCCCAGGTCAGCTAGTGAAGAGCAATAACATGCTAACCTAGATGTAAAATGTTAGCCTGGTTTTGCACTGGCTCTGTTTTAACCAGGAAGGTAGCTCAGGGTGAGCCCGCTCATCATGTGGCCTCCTGACACGGCACAAAGCAGACAATCTGTCAACTGGGGGGGTAAAAGCAGAGACATGGAGTCAGAGCCACTGCAGCACACTGCAGTCCCTCCTATATGGCAACACGTCCACCTGGACTGTTGTCATGAAGCTCTTGGGCTTCGTGGTTAGTCAAATAGACAGCGTGTTCCCTTGCCACAAGGAAAGATGAGCAATCCGCAAATTCCACTGGCAGAGATTCAGCTTAGCTCTTCACTTTCCCCATGGGCTTAGCCTTGATGACTAATACTACCAGATTCTCGACAAAACAAAGCTTATATGAGACTGCTGCACATTAGAGCCTCAAGGGCGTATCAAGGCTGAACTTCCTCCCTCTCTGTGATAGATTAGGTTTGGTTCCAGTAATTTAGATACTTAAAAGGGTTCCCATGCCTTATAGTTAATCTGCTCATCACTGAAAATTTTCAAGCTCTGGAAGGGCAGTAAGAGGCCATAGATTTTGAAGCCCCCAAGGAGTAACTTGGTGCTTTCCAGACCATTCTGAATGAAAAGTGACTAAAAATGGTATCTAAGGGGTCAGTAGCAGTTAATAACCTGATACCAAAGCTAACTATTATTCACTTAGGTTTAATAGCGGTGTGCCCTACATTTCAAAGCCTGCCTGAAGTTAGCAATGCGAGTTAATTTCTTTTAATTTTAATGAATTATCAGTGACACAGACCAATCTATATGGGGCATTATTCTGGAACAGCTCTACATAAGCTAACTCAGACACTCATGCAGAAAACTATTCAGGGATAGCTATTTAATTCATCTCCTAATCTTTTTTGTCTGGCAGAACTAGCTTGAGTGCTGCAACTTTGCAATGGGATCCAAGACAATTTAATTTCCTCACTGGTAAAATGAGGAGTTTCCAGTCAATTCTTTCTGCCACCTTCTGCTCCCTAAAATGCTGGAAGAATAATCCAATTTTTGAGTTATTTTTGGCTGTATTTGAGATGAACTTGTTCACCATAAAGAAATACCAAGACCTGAAGGTAGGGGGAAAATGATGCAATTGTGTCAGGAAAGAAAGATCAAGTGAGGGAAGAGTGAGATTGTCCCTTATGGTAGAGGTGTGATCTCAGCCTGACCCACTCATAAGGTGACTTCAGAGCACTGTGAGCCAAGGTTGGCCCTTAGTGAAGGAGTTTTGCAGTCCCACAAATGCTCACATTTAAGTTGCAGTTTTTCCTGAGCCTTACCTTGTGCCAAGCTTCAAAGGTGATTCACCGTTACATCATGGCAAGTGCATTTCTGTACAAATTTGACAAGCAGAGTAATAACTCTCCTTTCCTTGTACAATTCTAATCTCTGGCAAGAAACTGGAAAAAGTATTTCCAGAAAACAACTATGATAAGTGCATACAATTCATTTTCATAGTGATGTGCTTTCAGCTATCATTAAGGCTGTATGAGAAAAACAACCTCAAGGCTACTGAAGGACACCAAAGCTCAGCTGGAGGTTTTAGTGTATCTGACATTTTCCATGCATATTAAAAAAACCCCAAACATAACCCCAACCTTTTTACAATGCAGAACTGCCATATTCAGAAAAGTTAGCCAACATAATTCAAGAAATGTGCATATGCTGATTTGTACACACTGAGCTAGCTTAATTGATCTCACTGTGACTATGCATATGCATTAAATTTAGGGGTACATAAAAGTTTGAAGGACTTGGACCTAAACTAGCATTTTGCAACTTCTGTGGAAGTACTTGGGACTAAGGAGGTGCAAGAGGATAAAAAGAATATTGCAAACTCCTCATTTCTACACAAAGCCTTAAGGAGAATGACAACAGTTAAACCAGACAGCTATACTATACAGTCTTTGGACAGTGATGTGTGTTCAGTCTCAAATGGGTGAGACCATCAGTTTTAAAGGCCTCCTTCCCAGCAATACAGATGTTAATCTTTATGAGTACGTAAGAGGAATCAGTCTAGGCATTCTAGTCCTGCAGAGAAGACTGCTACTCTAAACGTGTCCCTCACAGCTTGCTACTGGAGTGGTTCCCTTTGGAAAGATCACATCAGTGCCAACTTCTTCAGTCGCACACTTTTTTTATTGAACTCCACTAGGAAGCTTTTAGCACCACTCTTCCACACAAGAAGTTTATGGAATGATGAAACATGGAAGAACATCCAGTGCTTGGGCAGCAAGAGATAATGACATCAGGCTGTCCTGATGCCTAATGAAAAAACCAAGTGCTTTCCAAAAGGGTACAACTGCCCATGTTAACTCACTATTTCCCCTCTCTCATGCCTCTTACTGCTTAAGGAGATACAACTATGACTATAGGTAGTTCTCCCTGGCCAAAATAACAACACCTATAAAACAAGGTACTGATAATAGTACTGATTTTGAAATAACACAGATACTTCCTGAGTTAATTTCATTTTCTCATTCAAAATATTTTCAACCAGTACTTAAGATCTTTACTGAAATGCAAAGGGCATTGTCATTTTATTGGCATCCCAGTATTTATCAGCCACCACTATTTTGTTCTTATGGTAGTCTCCAAAAATAGGTTATTCCCTGTATTTTAATAAGGTTTATTATTTTATGCATGGCTGTAAACCTCATGAGAAAATTGTGACTATGGACGATTTCAGCTTAGTCAGAATTCCCTCAGTGACCCACTGGGAACCAGTGAAGCTGCAGCCGGACTGATTTCCACCTGTACCTTTAATGTCTGTGAGGTCTCTGCTTCCCCAGCTGGGGGAAGCAAGATACATCAGGCTTCTCATCCTAAACCTGGAGATGATAGACAATATGTTGTGAATTAAGCTGGAGAGAGCTCTCAGAAGGAAGACTTGACTTGCCTTTCATTCATCTGCCACTTCCACTGAACAGGGAACTGTGCAGAGCCATCAACAGCTGGGCAACGCGAGACGCAAGAAATGACCCCAGATTGGGAAGTCAGGGATTACATGCTGGTGTGGGAAGACAGAAACAGGAGATGAAATAGAAGCTGTGTGAGGAAAGATGCAGTGGGGTAAGGAACTGAGGATGACAACCAGTAGACAGCCATTTCGAGTCAATATTTTGGGTGCATCCAATGCATTTCAGGAAGCATTTCCTAAAGTGTATGAGCAGACAGATGAAACACTCTTTTTCCAGGATGAATCAGAAAACAAGCAAGACAAAAATACAGTTGAAATTAGAAAAAATACTCCAGTTATATAAAACTAACATTATTTTAGTCATTATTTTAAACCAACACATTTATAGTTTGGTTTGTCTCATACCTTCCAAATCCACAGGCAAAATATTTATTTTTCAGTACATGATTAATACATGGTATTTCTCTGCCATGCATTTGATTTTAGTACTACAGATAATTTCTGGATTTAAAAATCTGTTTTCCAAAGTTCATTTGGTTTTGAACTCACAGTGGCCTCTGCCATCATCCTTCACCTCACAGAAGAATTTTGTATAAGCGTTCCCCAAATACTAAACCTAGAGCACTTTAACCAGTATTCTGCAACAGACTATTCTGTGGCTTAAGTTTTCAATCCAATTCTTTCAAAGTGTGAAAAAGCACTCAGAGCATTTTTAGCATTCCCTGCCCTCACAACCCACACTTTACAGTATTTTTGTTGGAGGAAAGAAGAAGGAAACATACAGAATAACCACATTGGAAAGAGCCCTGGTTTAACACTATAAAATGCTAATTTTGCTTCATCTGCCACAGCATATAAACTCTACTGTATCCATCCAGTCCAGTGGCACACAGCATTAAGTGTTGGCATTTTTATAGTGCTTTCTATCTTAAGATTGCTGTCCTAAATTAGATGCCAAAAGTTGGTAGTACCATTAGAGAAGCTGGAAGGATTTTAAACGTGATTTATCGCTTTTCTGGAAAGCATGCAGCAATCCATGTCTCTTTAAAGGTGCTTCAAGCAGGGCAAACAATCACCTATGACTCTTCTTTAATGCCTTCAGGTGTTGAAAACAAATTTGATTTTTTTTTCATTGAGAAATTGAGTGCTGCAGCCCTATCACACCACAGAAGAGTATCAAGAGGGGGGCAAGGCTGTCGGAGTAAGCCACTGGGAAAACTATTACACACTCCCAAGTGCACTGTTAGAACTTACTCGTGAACATAAGGGGAACCTGCCAAGTCAGATTTCCAGCCTTCTCTACCCTGAGGCTCCCGAGTGTTTTGCTCACAGGAGAATGGATCTGTTAAACCCACCTCTGCCTGGGACACCCTCAAACCAGCAGCACAGCCCGTGAGAGAAGCAAGCAGCAGGTTACACGCAGCTTTGCCAGAGGCTCTACCTGTGCACAGGGTGTTCCTGCCACAAAAAGCCACAGGTATGACAGCTCACACAGCTTCCCTCCCCAGCTGTGACCCAGCTGCTTTGGCAGAGGTCTGGAGCACAGAATTGGCCTCAGCCTTGGCTTGTAACCACAGAGCTAACCTCTCCATCAACAGGATGAATCAGCTCATTTAATGCCTCTTGATAGATGGACTTTCATGCAATTTCACCTGGTTTTCTTTCACCCAGAAAGAAAACTATAAATATTTAGGTTTTTAAAAAAATAAAGAGGGCCAACTTCCTGAATGTCATCCATGTGTAGCTCTTTTACTGCTACACGGAAGTGGAGAGCAAAGCTATTTCAGTGCCATCTGGACAAACAAATTCCATCCACATAAACATGTCTCAGCGAGTGCAAGTCCCATGGGCAGGATATTTGCCACCAACTTTCAGATTCACATGACCCTTCTCACAAACACTTCAAGGCCTTTAGATTAGGCATCTCTGTTCCCGGCACAGCCTTTTGGCACATAATCCCTCATGGCTGTGGAAGAAGTGGCTTACACACACATCTGACTTCGGTCCTACCAGCTCCATGAGACCCCAGCTACAGAACTGCTGCCAAGAATGTGTGACACTTGATTTGTACATTTGTCAGCCCTTTAACACACCCCTCCCCTTTCCCAAACAGCAATGTATTTTAAAAGCTGTACTGAAGTTTGGTTTTAACTAGTACATGCTGCTTCTTGCTAGGTCAGGACATGACAGTGCCTGAAGGAACAGGGCACCCCAGACCTACTAGAAAGACCTGGCACATTCTGAGGCTGACCCTTGGCTACAGGTTATGAAACACAACATGCCAGTCAGTGCTCTGTTCAGATACAGTCCCATGAGCTGCGCAGAAGGAGAATGGATACATCCAGCTGCATCACTTGTCTCCTCTGTCCACACTGGCATCACTGATGTCCACACTGGAATATTATACCGGAAAATGATCAAGACGAGTGAGCTGGGGGAGGCTGAGGAGGCCTTTCCATCCACACTACTCCTCTGGGATCACCTTCCTTTCTCCTGCTCCCTCTCCCGTACAGTATTCTGGAACATCATACCTATCCTTAAAACAGTCTTGTCATCACCAGACTCCCCTTTCTGTCCTTAGAGCAGCTCCTCTCCCTCAAAATGGTGTCAGGCCTCTTCTTGCTGTGGGGAACAGGAAAGAAGAGAAGCCTCAGAACAGCAGTCCCCCTTCTCCAGCATCACTCTGCTGTATGCCTCCTGTGTTAGGGAAGAGGTGGGGGAATGCAAGGTAATCTGTAGGTGTTCTAAACAGCTACAATGGTAATTGCATTATTAAAATCCTCTAATGTAAGACTGCCTAGAGAGAGGAAGGAGAACAGTGAAGCTGCCTACTCAATACTTCTTTGTACAAACAAGGCCATGGAAATGTACGCAGTGTACCATGGAGACTGGCTTATGAGAGCCTCCTTACAATCTCTGACGCTCTCTAGAGCTCCATTTGCTCTGCTGTTCACTCTCCTCTTTTGTTTCTTTGTTCAGTGTTACCTAATCATCCAAAAACAGTAGTTCACAGTCAAAATAATGTGCTGCCTTTCTGTCAAAACCATTAATTTCCCATATCAGTGTTTTTCAAAAATCAATGTCAAGAATTGGGAAACTAAGAAAAAAAAAAACTTTAAGGAAAACTACAGGAACACTTTATTGCTGCTTAAATGAAAAGAAAAAAAAGAGGAAGAGAAAGCCCAACACAACTCTCATGTGTTGATTTTGTATCATTTTTACCAGTGCCAGAGAGCCATACACACCTTTTTTCTTCTAACTGATGGTAGCCAGTCTAAACATCTTTCTTAGGTAAGCGCTTCCTTCTGTGGGCCCACCAAAGCATGCTGACTACAGAATTATTGTAAAGGATTGTTACTCTATTTTAGAGCTCAGAGCTTCACTAACCACCTACCTGGGAACCCCCAAGTTCTGTCCCCAAGTTCTGTCCCCAACTCCACCACACACTCAACTGCTCTTGCTCCCTGTACAGTTGCCATTCACAGTCAAGACAGTCCTGCAGCTGAAGGTACTGCTACAGAGCATGCCATGATGATGTTTCAGCATCTGAACTCAAAGTCAAAAGATTCTGAAATCTTTTCAGGCTGCTTAAAGTTAGAGGTATATGCTGTTTGTGGCCAGCAGCTTTTCTGGATACCTGTTCATGCTGTTGTGTGGCAGAGAAAAAAGTATGCCCGAAGTCAAAGAGTCTTGAACTATAGCTACACACCCTGTGGTACAGGGACTGGAAGGCACTTCTGAGCCAAGAGTCCCGGGTACAGGCAGCTATGGCAGTAACTGGTCAGGCCAGGGTCACAAGCGTTCTGAGCAGACAAGTCTCTTCATAAACCTGTTGCCTTTACTCCCATAACTTTCCTTTTGAAGTGTTTCAGACCTTCACAGTTTTGATGGCTAGAAACCATCCTCTAATTTCCGTCCTAAGGTTTTTCAGAGCCACATTGCAGCCCTTTAAATCTTCAGCTTAAATAGCTGTGCTCGTCTGTTTCATCCCTTGCATTTGGTCCCTACTAAGAAAGGATAATCCTACCGCCTTCTCAATGTCCTTCTTTTGTGAGGCTAAGCAATCTAAAACCTTTTGATCTTCCCCACCCCTGATTTTAGCAGCACTTACTTGGATCTACTCCAGCCCTAGGTCATTGTACTCCAATATGGATGACCAAAACTGTATGTGAAATCTTAGTCATGGTTTGTACAATGGAGTAATGCTTTTTCAAATAAAGCTATATATACACACATGCAGATTAATAGTTTTCCAAAGATAAGTTATTTCCAAAATTAAGTCTACGTTGTAGCATTATGAGGAGATGTTTATTAACAAAGGCACCCTAGAGCTTCTATTGCAAGTCACCAACAGAACTGGTTCTTACTCTTTCATTTACTGAAGTCTCTTCCTCTCTAACTCAATGCCTGGGTAAAAAATTCCCTTAATCAAACTCAGGTATTGTTGTAAGCATACCTGATACTGCAGTATACAAGTATTTGATTTCTAGGTGAAGATCTTCCCATTAAATAACATTCAAACTACAGCTGCTATTGGTGATTAGCATATGTGAATCAGGTTTATTTAGTCAAATTTTTCTCCAAAAATTTAAGTTATTGTTCACTCCATAACAAGTAAACATCTTCTCTGTACCATTCTGTTATACCCTTGTTCTATCACTTATATTTCCTTGCAAAAAGCCATAACCATTCCATGTAAAAAACAAAGGTAATAATTACCTACATAAGCAATTCATTCCTATTCTTTGTTCAATTTCCTGAAAAGGAAAATGTTGCTTTCATAATATTCTATGCCCAACTGTCTAGAAGAAATTATACCTCATTAAAAGAAACAGCTTAATGGCATTTGAATAGGTCTTAGCGCACATTCCCTAAAATCCAAAGAACAAAGATAATTGGGGTAATGCTCATTTGTAGAGTAATTCTTTTCAACACCTGAGACCAACATACATATCTCTGTGTGTTTCTAAGATATCAATATCATATTGATGCCTAACCTGCTCATAAGGGTGGAGGTATGAAATAGCAGTACTGGTAAGACACATATGTTGATAAGGGAAATACTTTGGACAAGTATTTGTGCACCTACTGTGAAATTTAGAAGTAGTTTCTGGTTTTAGCCCATTTTCTAAATTCCCCTACAGTAAAGCAACTCATTTTTCAGTTCATCCCTCAAATCTTTACAATTCTTTCTAGGCTAAAAGTGTTTTGGAGCAGCTATGGCACTAAGAAATCTACACAAATCCAACAATACCTGAAAAATCTAAAGATACCTTTAGGAGGACCCACAACATTAAAAAAAACCTGCTTTGCTATCTTATGATGTGTCAGAGAAAATGTTGGCTCAACCTCAGCCAGCTGCTCTGGCACAGTACTACATGTTTAACAAGACCATATAAAGCAGTAGGCAAGAATGAAGTTACCCTTACACTGGCTTTTCCCCTCAGTTCCAGCAATACAAAGTTTGAGAAGTGCCACAAGCTGTATTCAAAACACTGTTTTTTATCTAGTCCATTTTTAAACTCATTTATACACTGGCCTCTCCTAATATCCCAAGGGAATTGAATCATGTACTCAAAAGAAAGTGTCTTTCATTCATAGTAAAATCTGCTGCCCAATATTCCTGCACATCCCACCCAGCATCAGAACAGTAACTTTTACCCAACAGCTACAACCTAAGAAAGACATTCTCCCAGAAATTACTGTGAACAAACAGGTTTCATGACGAGATTCACTCAAAAATTTCCACAAATACATGTGCATACATAACAGTATTTCTAGTGGATGTTGCTACTGCTGTGATGTGGTTCGCAACAACAGAACAGAGGTACCAAGCCAGGACTTGGGCAGAGCGTGTCCTACAGGGCCCTTAACTCAGCAGAGTGTTCACTGGGACTGCACAGCAATAAAGAATGATGCAGACCAGGAGTGACAGCAGCACTGGAGGATGACAAAGACAGTATTTCTACAAGTCACTCTGAGGCTCATGCTAATGCTCTGTGGTAGAAGTCTAACCTGGGAGCACCTCTCAGCACAAGAAGCATGTTGTGAGCCCCAGCTGGAATGGATCTATCCCTCCAGCCACCAGCAATCCATGTGGTGTTGGTAAGTTAATTATAACTACTGTTGTCAGCTACATTTGACTGGCTGCAAGGCAGTAACTGGTATATCTTGCTAAGAACCTGGGCAGAAGGTTACAGTCCTTCTCATAACTTGAGGCCTAATTTACACTGAGCATCCCTGGTTTATGGAGCCTCCTGCTCAAAGCTTGGCCTACAAAAACATGACGCAATGCAGAGAAGTAATACAGCCATGTGCTTATTGGAATCACAGAATCGTAGAGGTTGGAAGGGACCTCAAGAGATAATCGGGTCCAACCCCCAAATATGGAAGATGGAAGACCATCACCCACACTCCCTAACTTTCTGTTTCTAAGAAGGGAACTGTCTGTAGCAGTTTGTCCAACATCTAATCAGTGAAGTCCTGGAAAACGTGTAAGAGCAGGACATAAGAGGCTTTTGGAAATTCTGGGCAGCTGTAGAGGCCAACTCAAGGAGAAAAAGTGCAGTTTGTCAAGGAAACAGGTCAAAGATAAATTAATGTTGCCATTTCAATGGCAAGGGCAGTTGTGGCTAGGAAGCACTTTGCTAGACAGGAAACAGACTTCTGCATGGAGAAAGAAGAGAAAAATGGAAAAGAAGTCAGGTGTAAAGAATGGAGGAAGCTGGCATATTGTCATTTGCAGACTGACCAGAACAATATAAATTTTTTTTGACATGTAACTAAAAATGCGCTTCTTTGGTTTCAGAAAACACAAGCATTTGTTCCACAAAACCTGGAAAATTTTAAACTTGGGAAGAGAAGCAATTCATAGCAGGGAAGACTATCTCCTGTGGGACTGAGTATGGTGGAAACAATCCGCAAGCTGGCTGATTGAAATGGATATTCCAGTGTGGAGTGTTTACTCAGTTTTGCAGCCAGTGGAGCACAGTGCTTGATCGCATAGCAAGAGGTGCAACCCAGCAGCTGTGCTCTTCTGTAGGTTTTCATCCTATCACTATACAAAGCCACATGTTATCATTTGCTCCACTGAAACTGCTCCAAGAAGCTCATCCTCCACAAGTCTGATTTCACATCTCTCAGTTGGGATGAACCAAATGTTTCCTGAAACTATCTGGAGCTATTTAGGGAGAGCTGAGAGAGTTATTGGATCATTTAGTACTCTTGTCCAACACAACACTTTCTTTGCCTTAACTCCCAGCAACCAAGCTGAAGTGCCAAACTGACATATTTCTGTATGATTACCACACATTAACAGTGTGTTAAGTACATAAGGATTTTGAACCCCCTGAAGCCTTGCTCAAAGCCTCTGAATCATGACCTCTGAAGTTTCATGAAAGAGGAATGCATGGACAAGATAGTCCGGGACAAGATAGTTCCTTCTCTGCCATAGAGGCCACTTGGGGAAAAACTCACAGTAGGGAGCTAAAAGCCACACATGACTAGAGAGGTGCTTGCCTCTACCCAACAGAGTGCTATGCCATCTGTAGCTGGGAAAAGTAGCTGAAATACCCCTACTGAATTACATTGCAGGGAGAGATCACACTACTGGAGAGACTCACAAAACAGGGCTTTCAAAGGACTGTCCACTCAGGGGTCAACTGTAACACCACTCATGGACAATGTTTCTCTCTGGATTGCTTAGCAAATGGCTGCCACACTCTCTGCAGGGCTCTTCATTTCTCTTCCAGTGTGTGGTAGCATTTCCTCTTACAAAATAGGTTCCATTTCTTAAAGGGAAAGAAGATATTGGATAAATTGCCCAAAGTCTTGCTTTAGGTGCATCTACCCCAGAGACTTTTTATACACTCAAAGAGTTACAAGCCCTGGCAGTGTCCAGCAGCCACCTCCCCTGTGGGACATGCAAACAGGGTCACTGGTTCCAGTCCGGACTTCATGTCGCAGGGCTCAAGACTGTGCTTCTTGCTACTGCAAGTGGAAGGCCCATCCTGGCTGCCTCAACCTGTAGAGAAGAGTCAAGCAACTCATGGGCAAGCAGCTACCCAGCATCTAGATTGAGTTCATGAGATGCCTGTGAGGGCTGCCAACGAGCACAGCTGCAAAGAACCTGCCTGTGCAAGCCTTAAAACAAAATAACCCCCAAACTTTTTTTTTCTTTTTTCCTCAGAGGGGTGTTGAGAAACCAGTTCAGCGTGGAAAAACAGTTTGAGAACTTCTGAAGAAAGTGTTTCCCTTCAACAGGACAAACCCGAGAAACTGCGGCCAGCAACAGCCGCTCGCAGCCAGACACGCAGAGCACACACCCCCTCGTGTGGCCTGGGAAACGAAGTTCTTCCCCAAAAGCGCCATCGAATACCAAGCTAAGCAAAACTCAGTCGGTTTTAGTCAAATGGATGCATCGAACAAGGAGCGTGGGAAAAGAAGGACAGCAAAAAAAGCCAAAACTAAGCCCTTGTAGAGGGACTAGCCCATCAAAAACCTTTACTGCAACAGATCCCCATCCCCAGCACAGCAGGTGCCCAGCTTTTTTCCTCCCCAGAGATGGCTTCAATGTTGTTACATTTTCCTTCCAAAAGAGTATTTTAAATTGTTATGGGAAAGCTCTGAGGTGTTCAAATAGAAACATCTGTTTATATCTGTAAGTGGGAGAAAAAAGAAATTCGAGTTTGGAACTTTCTTCATATTAGTGTTAGCTTTTATCTTCCCACCCCCCAAAAAAACCCCACTAGCAATCTTTGCTGTAGCTGCGTGTCAGAAAGCAGCACTGCTGCAAGCTTAATCCTTTTAGACAGAACACTTGAAAATTGCTATTTCATTTTTTTATCTGCAGAAATAAGAGAATCTTAAGAGAAACTTGATTTACAATCAAATACATCTCAAATTATTACAGCCTTCATGAATCTTTCCTTAAAGTCTGGTAAAAGTTAAGGGTTTTTTTTTTTTCAGATTAATGGGAAAGTAAATCAGAAGGGAAAAAGTGAGTCATCACATACGTCCTCATGTTCTGTATCAGTGAATCACTGAACACTCATTGCATCACAGATGTCCCATGCAGTACCCGGAGTAACTACAAGAGTAAGAGACCCATAAACTCGTGTACACTTGTACATAAACAAACAAGGATGACGTTTCCTCTCATTTTACGTAGCCAGATGCACGCGTTCCTCTAATCTGGGGCCAGCAAGGTTAATACACGTATCATCGGCTCTCGCGAAAGCTCCAGCTTTAATACCAAAGAAACAAACCATTTCTGAACTGGTGTTCCCTACGTTAGCAGCAAGCACGCTGCAAGAGGCACTTCCTGACACGCAGACCCCGGCTTTTCAGTCAGCTGACACAAATACGTCCCCATCTGTACATGTTCTGATCGTGTCTCGCTGTTCCCTGCAGTCACAGCAAAATATCGTGTGCAAGCCCACAGGAAATATGGAAAAATCACCCAGCAGTGCTCTTTTTAATGAATCATTTTTGAGAAATTAGTCATTATTCTACCACAAAGAACACTCAGCACCAACACTCAGAGGAGAGCAGTGTATTTTTCCTAATTCCAAATCGTTACTTCCCTCCCTATTTCCATATGTAAAAAACCCCCATATAACAATTTGTAGCTTTTTTGGTTTAAAAAGCCCTCCCATACACCTGTTAACTTTGGAGAAACAGCTTTAAAAGCACAGGTGGTGGCTACAACATGACTCTGAGGTCACAGTCAATATGAATTTTTTTAAAAAAGCAACAGAACCAAAGGAACTCAAAATCAAAAAACTGAAAAACTTCTTGAGTAGAGGACCTAAAAGAATCAGGCCTCAGGTTTGGCCAGGAACAGGTTTGCTAACTGAAACCACTCCTGAGCTCCCCCTTCGCCCATGCCAGCAGGGACCACAGACTTGCAGTGGGGCTGCAGACACCAAACCCAGCACATGAGAAACCAGCCATGGAGAAATCCCAAGAGGAGGGCTGACAAAACACTCAATGCACTATGAAGTGGTATTTCACGAGCCTGCATCTACAAACAAGCCAAATACATGCAGCCATAGGGTTGAGCAGCCTCTCAGCATCAGTTGGCTGGGTTGGTGAAGGCTGCAGTTTCCCCAGGAGGATTCAGCTTTCCAAAATCTGGGCAGCATCAATCCAGGCCAGCGTATGAGTAACAGTGGGGCTGTGAGCCATGACGGATGTGGTCTCCCTCACAACACAACAGAAACAGTTAAGATTGCCAAGAAACATTAAGGGAAAGTAATTTGATCTCTTTTCACCTGCCAAGCAATCAATTACTTGAAAAATTAGCTCGCTTCACAGCAGCTCATGAGCAGATCTGAACAAAGTCTCACCATGAGACCAGACAGTGGAAACAGGCAGCACTTCGGGATGGGACAATAACAAGGGGACAATAGCAGCATCAGGAGCTGGGCTGCTCTACTCGGGTTCAGCCAGGGCTCACAACTTGAGTAACTCCGGTAGTAAACCAGAGAAGCACCACTGAACTGAAATCCCACCCTTTCAGACAAAGGCAAGGGTGAAAGATGAACCAAAGTCACTGAACCTAGCTGCCACCTGCAGCACACCCATGCTCCTTCTGCGGGGCCTTTGCTGCCTTCAGCAGCCAGTGTGAAGCAAGCCCCCTGCCACCGCAGGAGCCTCGCAGGCTGCCTTACACCAGGAATACCACATACTACTTAGTAGGAGTTAGTAAGCAGGCAGGCAACATGCCGAGTGCTTTACACCTCCCTGAGCTGCAATTTGCCAAGCTTCTTCCTTTATTAATGTCATTAACCCTGGGTTTCTCGAGAATTTCAGGACTGATGGCATGTTATGTGGCTGTGCCTAAAGAAACATAGCTGAGATTGCAAGTTCCTAAATATACATGGTCATTTTAGAACAAACTCAAGATGTCAAAAAACCCCAATATTTATGAATCACAAGGAAAAATAAATAATCTCTCAAATTCTTCTAGTTTTCCACTAAAAAAGCAAACATTTTCTTGAGTTTAGGTACGTAGGAACCAAGGATTATATCCTGAGAAAAATACACTATTAATAGTTAAATTAAATTAAAACTTTTCAGGAGGTTTCCAGTTCTCTTTTGTATATAAGAAGTCATGAAGTATATAAAATAATTTCAACATACAACAAAATGTTGATTGCTCTTAACATTTTTTAAACTATTTTCTTTATAGAAGTTTGAAATAGCTTAACTTTTATTCTAATTCAAGAGAAAAGCAAATTTTTCAAATAATGTAATTGCATACACTAGATGTACTCCATTTTCAGCACAACTTTTGTGTCATTTTAAACAGGTTTTAGTCTAATAATAAAATGACTAGTGAAAAAGCAGATCAAAATTTGAGGTTTCTGTGCAGAAAGTTCGAAAAAAATAGGAAGACAATTACTGAATATAGAAAAGGGACAAAAAAAATCTTAACTCCCTCTCAAAATGAGTGGTTTTACATCTTTACTAGTAAGAAATTCTTATTTGCTTTCTCTGTCAAAAGCTGACCATTTTCCTCTTCTCCACCGGGTGGCATTACTACCTAGAGATGGAGTATTTGGTGACATGAAATTGTTTCAAGGAAGTAAACGTCTGTCATATCTTATTGATCTGAATCCATAGAATTAAACCAGTTTCCTGAGACAGACATCGAAACTAGCCTGCTGATGTGCAGATCTGCCCCCTCTTAGCCAGATAACATTCTTGTCTCAGTTTCAGAATGAAGATTGCTGTAAAATAACAGGATCTTGCAGCTTAATTTAGTTTGTACTATTGGGTTTGACAGTGTTGAATCACATACTTCTCTCTGCAAAGAAGAAATTCTTAATATAGTAAAAACCCATGGGCACTAGATATAAAATTAGACATAAAAGGCACGTATAAAATAACTCACAGCTTCAAAGAGCATCTGAGTTCTAGCAAAAAATCATTCAAGCACCTACACAGTCCCAATAAAGCAAGGCACATGCTTACTACCTCAGTGAAACGTGCTGCAGGTGCCAGGAGGAAAGCAAAACAGTGCATGTTTTGCTGTCTGCTGCATGTGAACAAGACACCAGGGTCCTGCAAAGCATCCCACAAATACAACTCCCAAATTGCCCCTTCTTTCCCATCCACGTACCACAGCCATGCTGCCTGTTTCCTTCCAGTAAAACCAAAGTGAAGGAAGAGGCTACAAACCTAAGTAACATTTCAATTAGCATGAAGGGTGTAAGTGGTGTGCACACTCAGATGCTGGGTTGGGAAATACTTTGGGTCATGGTTTAGACAGCAATGCAGCACTACTAGGAAACACACGAGAAACAGGAATAGCGCTCAATAATCTCTCCTTTCCCCCCCCTTTTACAATGCTAAAATGTAGGTCAGAAATAAAAATATGAATCCAGATGTTACTCAAGAACCCACAGAAATAAATATTAACAGCTAGAGGATCTGTTAGTTTGTTATCCTGTAACCAAGATTTTCTGATGTTGTTAAGGGTTTCATTTTAATCTGGTTTGACCATAAATCCTAAACCACAATCCCCGAGTCCTTTTTGGTTATCCTGTACTTCTCAACCCACTTTCTCCACCCCTTTCACTAAGAAACTCCGTTGCTCATCTCAAACAGTTTGCCTTCCTGTGCACATACCAGAGCTAACACACATCAGGCTTTCATCCCTGAGGGACTCGCACACACTTAGGTGAGGATAGCAAACCTTTTGCTTTTGGCATATCACAGCTATCTTACTGCAAAGTTCTGTTCTCTTGTTACTACCGCTTTTTGTCCCAGGTCTTACCCTGGGCTAGCACATCTTCAAGGCTGGGAATATGAGCACAGAAGAAACTGCCCTGATTGAACCTTTTAAGAAGACAAAAACCAAACAAAATCCAGAACTTCCAGTTTTTAACCCCACTTTCCCCAGCTAAAATAACCCATGGGGTAGAAACTGTCTTACATCTTCAGTCATGCCGTGTCCGGGTAATGAGAATAAAACCTCCACCCAAGTTTCCTCAGGCAAGGGCCTCTTACATTGCATAGCACCTTGGTTCTCGTGCTTTCATTCCAGCAAAACCCATTTGATCTGATTTATAGTCCAGACAGAGGCCAGAGTGTGCCCGAGCTGACTCCCACACAGCGATGGGCAGCAGCACATTCCCCTCCAGCCTCCCCCCTCGCATGCACAACGTGCACGGCTGCCCACGCTTATCCCCACACATGCGCAAGGGGAAGCTGGAGGCACAATGCACAGTGGATTCTCCATCCCTCTAATTAATGTAAACATTTAGAAAAAGAGAATTGCCTCTGTAGAAGGAGCCTGCGGTACAAAGCTGTCTACCCACTACTTCCTCTGCTCTGCTGTTCTCTCTATGAGCACATAGTTCGGGTAAGAACTTGATTGAAGAGCCAAATTTGTCTTTACCCAAGAGATTTGTATTTAAAACCTCCCCACAGAAAGAAGGGTGGAATCTTTTCTTCTTCTTTTGTTTTCTTTCAGCAGCCACATTTAACCTACTTTTATCACTTTGAAAGACTTAAAGTTTTTTTTTACTATTCATCTGTGGACTGTCTTCTATAAATTGTGGTCTTTGTCCTCTAAATAGAGGCTGGAACAGGAAGAATGAAGTTTTTTCAGTAATGATTGTTCCTTTCATAACAGCAAGTTACAGATTTTCTTTATGTCACCAAGGATGAAGTTATTTTCATAGCGTGACTAATGGCTATTCCAAAGTGACCATAAGAACACAGGAATTACTCTATTACTGCCAAATCCAGTTTCTCCACTTATTATTTCCAATAGTTCATACACTCTCTCCCACATAAAGGTATCATCCTCTCATTTCTTCTAATTTAACTGTTCGTGGAGCCCTATCCTAACTCAACTTTACAAAGTAATCCAAATTATGAAAAGGGAGAAGGAAGGGGGGGGGGGGGAGGGGGAAGTAAAGCAAATTGTTCTACACACACACACATTTGTTGCAGCTGATTTAAAAACATGCTTATTCCACAGATTTGGAGAAAAAGAACAAGAGGAAAAGTGAAAATGACAACCATATCAGCCAAATCTGTCACCAACAGAATGTCCTTTACACAAATGGGTTCTGGATGAGGCCGTATGAAAGTACTCCCTGTAAATTCATCTCCACTTGTGTATTTCAGCATTGATTTGGCCAACGCAAGCACCTTCCTGCTTCTCACCGTATCAACCACATCAAAGAAGCAATGCCAACTCAAGAACTTGTCTGTATGCATACATTAAGTGCAGAGAAGATTTCTCCTCCTCGTTTCTCACTCGCAACAGTGTGGGCTGGAGCCCTGGCACAGTGGGCTGGTGCCCATACTGTCTGGTGCATACCACAGGTGCCATAGCTGCATTTCTGGTCTCACTGATGCAAATGATGCTGCCCACCATGCTTGAAAAGGTGTTGCTCGTTATTTTAATGAGTATACAGAATGAGCAACTTTCAGCTCCATGTGCCACATCACGTACAAATTAACAAGCAGGAAAAAAAATGCCTTGCAACAACAGCTAAGCTCACTAATTCACGGGCAAAGAATTCATGTGCAAAGCTGTGCTGCTTTAGCCAAGAAACATACTTGTCACCTCTGAGAAGGGCTGGGGTTAAGTTGCACTCAGGCCAGTAGTTCCAAGTTGCCTTTTTCCTCACATGAGGGATTTACAGACCTCAAGGTCTCTGGATACATTGGTTGTGTACACACCAGAGAAGCGGCACTGCTATTAATTGCGGTATTTTCTATGTAAAGCAGACTGGCAACAGAGGACTTCATACAGGCTTTGATTCTTTCTCTTGCCAGTTTATGGCAAATTCCATCATGCATTTTTACATAAGTTTAAAAGATACAGGAGATACATCACACTTTACAGTAGAATTCATCACCCACAAACTCTCTAGCCATTGTCCATTTAGATGTTCTTCCTCCTTCTAGAAAGGAAAACACATTTTCACTTTCTCTACTTGTTTCTTACTGATGCATAAACCTATATGCTCACTTATAACAAATTCAAGAGTAACCAAAGGCACAGTTAGAAAATCCTGACAGCCAGGATCAGCTACAGCTGAGTTCCAGGACATGGCTCCCTAGCAAAGCTGTGAAATCACTCTCCTTGGAAGTTAAGTACAGGTTAGGCAATCTATTTCACTGCTTCAGCATCCTTATCAGAGAAATACTGATACTTAACACATCCTTTCACTCTGTTTTGGGGGATCTTATTTGCTGTGGACACAGAATTATATTGCCTCTTTGCCCGTGGTTATATTTCAGAAATTTGGAGTGTCTCTTTCACATCTTCTCTTCTGTACATAAAACAACCCCAGATCTTTCAGACTTTTTTAATATATAGCAGCCCATAAACTTCTGGTAGATCACAGTTACCTTAAGATCACTGTTCTTGATGAAGGGTGCCCAAAAATGGACACAGAACTTTCTTGCTAAAGCCTCAGCAGGGCTAAGTAGAGTAGGCAAATTATTTTGCAAGCCCTGCAGACAGCAGTCCTGTTCATACACGCCGGTACGGTCTGTGCATCCCTTACGACACATGCCACTCGTAACCATGGATTGAATGCAAGGCAGCAATAATCACTGCATCTTCCTCTGCCGAGCAGCTGCCTAACAAACAACTCACCCTCTACCACAGGGACATGCCACTGGTTGCTGATCAAAAACATGCTCTTTTACACTCGTCGCACACCTCATTTCAGACCCAACTGACCAAAACAAGTTAATTTTAATCCTGCCCTTCAGTGTCTGCAGAGCAACTGCTCTCAGTTTGACACTGGCTGCATAGTGAATAAACTTTGTCTCCTTTTCACTTTCCCAGTCATTAATAAAAAAAAAATGTTAATTTGTTTTGGACTATGACAGATGTCCGGCTCAGTATATAGCCTTGACCTCTTGCTCAGTATGTAATTCCCATTAATGCCTGCACAGACAGAAAGGCAGGCACTGTGGTTATGGAGATACAGCACACCAATCTCCCATACTTCCTAGGAATTTCAAGATAATATTGAAATAAAGATCAGATCTATCACATTTTCCTCTCCTGGAAATGAGCTCTTGAAAAGAAAAGGGTTAGGCTATTTTCCATGGTTTTAATTAGTCTTTCCTTCAATATATGTTCAAAGCCCTCAGGTCATACAGAAACTTGGTTAGTGAATCTGTATTTCCTTCACCACATTTTTCTAACTAACTTCCAAATTTTCCCACATTGGACTACTGTATTTCCTGTCCTGCATTCCTTTAGGGGCACTCACCAACTTGACTGACTTGATATTCATCAAAAATCCTTTTTGCTATCTACAGTTCCATTTCTTACAAGAAACTGGTAATAATCAGAGAAACACCCTCCACAGTACTCAGCTGAATTCCCTGCTCTTGGTTGTGCTATTTTCCAATTCCAAGCCTTATCTCCATTAGTCCTCTTTCCATCAGTGGACATCACTGAAAGCCGAAGCATACTTTTCATTCCATCATTTTGGTTCTCTGCTCTGCCATCTCTGCAGAGCCAATGCAATCCCTTATTTTATCAACAGCTACAGAAAATTTATTTATTGGCACACTTCTTCTATGGTAACTGAGCAGGACTATGGGTCTGTGTTTCTGACTTTTAAGCATTTCTTTATTGATGCTTCTGGTCTTTCTTTTTTTTTTTTCCTTATTTTTCATGGGAAAACTCATTACTTGGCTTCTGACCACCTGAAAAATTTCTTTGTTTGACTAGACTGAGTAGGCTGTTCTGCAAGCATTTCTCCCCAGTTTGAAATACCACTTCCAGTTCCCCTGCAATGTTATCACTACTCACCAAACCACACATAAAACACCTTTAACAGGTTGATTAGTTATTTGGCAAGAGTCTTTTACACCCAGGAATATCTAAACATTACTGTTAAATGTGTCTAAACATCACCTGTACCCCTGTATCTGCTGGGAGGGCAAGTGTGAGCAGACCAGTAATGCCAAACAAAGAACACCGGCCAGAGGGATTTTCTGGCACAAGGACTGGAAGAGTGAAGAATCTCCCCACGCTCACCTCCATGAAGCTGTACAAGCCCAAGTGTCCTTCTTGCCATGGCACTTACCGGCTTTTCTGCCTTAGCCTGCAGACAACACACTGATGCTTTTCCTTCAAGATCCAGGTAAGCAGCTTTCTGCCTACTGCCCTGTTAAAATGCAGCCCAGAAAGCAACACAGCACCCCACTACAGAAGTGCCAAATCCAAAGGAGAAATTGGTGTTGATATCAGTTCTTTTGCTGTCAGAATGCCTTTTTCTCCCCAAGAGCAGCATCTGAGTACATCTGCAAAAAGGTACAAAGTAGAAATGCGTATTTCAGGATGACAGCTGACTGCTCTAACCTTTCTGGCTAATGTTGTCCTCATTTTTTAAGTAGGAAAAATTGACCTGTGACCTCACCTTTATATCAATCCCTTCATCTGCAGTCAGCAGGAAACTGCCCCACTGCCAGCACCCACACCAGTCCGTACTCAGGAGAGGGAACAGCAACATGAGTCTGTTCACAAATTCACCAGGTGGAAGGAAAGATGCTTGATGACAATGGTCACATCAGTTTGCTCTTCTGAGCGTGTCCTCTCCAAAGAGTGTGCCCTACCAGACACACACCAAGTTCAGGACTCCACCCAATGGGATCCCCAGAGGAGGGGAGCTTTGATGGACAGCTCTATTAACAACAAATTGCATCAAACACACTCTAAAGGGACTCCCTCCAGCAGCTGCCACAGGAAACAAATGTTTGTGGGACAAAAAGAGAAACATGAAGTCATATTAAATGCTAAGGAAAATTGCACAAAGAACATCATAAACTGCAGATTATGGATTTACAAGCACTAACCAAGAGGATGACAACAGTAAGAACACTTAGCCTGACCCTCAGCAGCAGTATCCTTTGTCAATAATACACATTTCAGGATACTCTTATTTAAAAGCAAAAGTACCTTTTTCAAGGATTCAAGCACTATAAGGAATGAGTTGCAATTGATTTTTCTTTTTTTTAAGAATCAGCTTTCCTTCCTCAGGCTCTTTTGTTGAACTGATGCAGCATCTCAGTAGCTTGTAACAACACATTTAGAAATTGTCCACCAGTGATGATTTTCAGGAAATAAAGGACTATACATAAAAAGCCTTGCCTTGATAACAAATTCTTCATCTTGTCATTTTATGAAACAGGTATCAAAACACAGTAAAATACCCCAGAGATCTGTGACTCTTCAGTATGAAATGACCCTTTTGTAAAGCTTTTATCTCATAAAGTATCTGCTTCAAGAAAAATGTTCATTTCCTAGTCAGAGGCCAGCTCCTGTCACCATTTTATAAAAATAGGTTTTGCAGCTCTTCCAAAACAAGGTTTTCTTCTTTGCACTTTTCTAAACGAAGCTAACACCACCAGGTGTTACCCGTGGGATAGATACAGTAAGCTCCCTTATCATAACTTTTGACCTAAAACTTTTCTCTTACATGCCTAATATTTACTGTATTCCACAGAGCACATATTCACATCTTGCTGTATTCATGTTCTACTATGCAGTTGACCTTGGAAGTTGCAAATAACTAAAGACTTTTAGGCAGCTCAGACAGAACAAATAAAGCATCTCAATGATGAACACCAGCAACTCAAGTCTGAAAAAGCACAGGCTTGTGGATGAGAGGTATTGTATGTTCCCACCTGCCTCCACTGAGTAGACAACACAGTGCTACACCTTCTTCTCTGGGACAGCACGGGAAGATGGGAACCACAGCAACACCACTCAGGACAGAACACACACAGAGCACTTACAGACCTGACCCCAACCAGACACTCCACCCACACTCAGGCACTCCCCACCCAGCCCCTTTCATTGGGGCGTGACATCACATTGTGTGAAAACACCCTTGGCTGGCTCAGCTCACCTGTGCTGGCTCCTTGGGAACACTAACCCTACCCTCACCAGATCCAGGATGTGTGACCACCCCCTCCCTGAGTGGGAGGAACACACTGAGTGTCAGGGATGCTGCTTTACCAGGGAGTTTCCTTGTTGCAGACCGTGCTGAAGGGTGCGCTCCTTTCAACTCCTCCTACCCACGTGCTAACCCCACAGGTATTCTGAAAACAGCACAAAAAAGGCCAGCTTGTGGTGAGGCTAAAGGGAAGATGAGATGCTTGCAGACACAACACGTTCCCCCAAAGCATGGTGTTTGATTCGCACAACAATGGTTGCAAAAGTAAGAGCTGTTGTAGTCACTATCTGAAGAGGGGTTTCTTCCCAACCCAACAGCCACTTGCAAGCCAAGCCGTGCAGGCACAGCCAGTCACCAAAGTAACACACCAGAACCCTCACACCAGGAAGAAACGAGTATCACCGCAACAGCAGAAGGTGCTTTGGTACACATCCCATATTCAAAAGTGATCTATTGGGGCAATAAACTCTTAAGCAATACATCCTTTGATGTTTGGCTCCCAATTCCCACTGGAATCATACGCACTATGGGAACTATGATAGATAATCTGATTAAAAAGCGCACTGGTTTCTTACACAACGTTTCCAGCACGGAACCAAGCTTCAGCCTAAGAGATGGGTTGTTCTAGGATGGGATCATTCTGTGGATAATTCTTTTTCCCAAATGAACTCAAATGCTTTTATGCTTTCCATGAGCAAATCGGTGTTTACATTCAAGCCTCCTCTCTCTCTTTTCTTGATGGTAGCCCATTTTGTTTAAAGCTGTAAGATTTTAAGATGTGATAAATACCATACAAGAAAACATTTTCATCCATTTCAGAAACTCAGGGGCTGTCAGGATAGGTCACCCACAAAGGTGAGGGGTAACCCAAAAGTTGCTACACAGAGTACAGTTTTAGCACCAGCTTGTTTTTCAGAGTAAAAATTTGTATCGGTTTCTTCAAAGTTCTGGAAGATAGCATGGAAAAGGGAGGATAGCAAGAGGTCTTGAATTATTTTCCACTGTAATTATACAATAAATGTGTGCTTTCAAGTCTCGTGAATTACCTCTGCAAAAAGAAGAGGATGAGTCTAAGCCTGGAAGGTTTCCAAGCATGTCCCTCTCATATCCTTCCAGCGTCTCAATTTAACAAAAACACCCACACGTACACACAGAAGATCTACTTCCATCCTAATGAGTAAAAGTACTTACCAGCTATCTAAATGAGACTTCCACCATGGATCAAGGAGATTTAATCACATTTAGCCCATGAATTTAATGCTTGGTAATTTTCTTGCCAGCATCCTGCCATCATTAACAGCAATATCTGTTTAATGACACGCAAGTTCTTCTCGTAAGTGACTGAACTAAAACATGCCATGACAACAGGGCTGCTCTTAAGCCAGTCAATTTTTTGCATTCTAAAAATACAGGGACGGGATCTGATACCCCTTTTTCTCTCACTTCTGAGAAATAGCACAGCCCAACACCACACAATCCAAAGGCTCATCTTTCTCTTGAAGGAGCAAAAGAGGCTATTGCTTTGCCTCACATCCTAGTTCTGGCCAGAAGTTAACCTCGCCAAGCAGCCAGCCCAGGTGAGCTGAGTTAGCCCACACTGTTCCCACACCACCCGACATCACTCCCCCATAAAAGGGGATGGTTGGGGAGGGGTGCCTGATGCCTCTGGGGGAGTTTGAGTGCTGCTGGGTGTTAGATCAGTTGTGGTGTTGGTTACTGTTCTGTGTTACCTTTGTGTCAGATTGGTAAAGTGTTTTGTGTCTGCCTATCTGTCCATTCCACTCTTGTGATGCTGTGACTCTATCTGTACTTACCCCAACCTGTGGGAGTTTGGCTGTTTGTCCTCCCTGGGGAGGGATAAGGGAGCACCATGGGGTGCTCAGCCACTGTCTTGGGGCTGAACCACAACACCCTGGCCCCAGCTTCTGATGGGGCCCAGCCTGGGAGAATGGCTCTCAGAGCAGGACCCCTAAAAAGACACAAAAGCAAAGTTGTAGCACAACAGTTGTCTGAGGAAAGACCAAGCAGTGTCTCCAGCATACCCTGGGGAAGATTCAAAGTACCAGGCTGAAACCCAGGGACCAGAGCACAACCTGACCCTGCCAGAGATGAAGTGGGCTCTTAGTATTAATCCTGGGCAGACTATGGACTGGCTTTGTTTTCTTGAAGAAAAGTGATTGTTCCATGCATATTCCAAAAGCAAGGGACACGCTGTTTGTTTTTGCTGCTCTCCAGGAAAATTTTGTTTTATTATCCCAAAGCCAGGACACAAGCTTAAAGATTCTAAATCAGGGAGAGAGGTTTATGCAGTACCAAAGATCAAGGCGGGTGGGGAAACAAACCCACCCTGGTCTGCAGTGATCACTTTCCAGTACATTAACTTCTCCTGTGTCCTGAAGCTTGCAGGGACATAACTCCAGAAAAAAACAGCAGCTATAGGATGATAGCACTTATTATTATTGGAATATGCATCTGGATGAAAAAGCTGAAACCAAATGATACATTTGGATTAATTACTATTTTTAGGAAGCCCTTGTCAGGGGACTGATGTGGGTAAAATTCAACCTAGGAAATCTAAGCTGGTCATATAGGTGCTTTTTATAGGCAGAGACAGCACTTCCAGGGTGCTACTCATCCCTTAACAGGCATATAAAGCGTGCCTCCTTTGGACTGGCTGTGAAGACAGGGGTGGATAATTTTGCTGCAGACATCTGTATCACAAACCTCTGCAGTTAGACTAGGCAAATATCTACTTGCCTGAGTTGAGGCGAAGGGAAAAAAGATGGGTTTGGGATGAGAAAGGCAGCAAGAGATCATGCTCCAGAGCAAACCCTGGAGATGAGCTGTTTTCGGGAGGACAGATTTGTGTGGCTGTTCCCACAATGAAGCCAATATATCCTGCTGGAACCAGAGTGGCAGGCACACCACCACAGTAGCTGCCTCCAGCCCCTGACATGACAGCAGCACTGAGTAATAAAACGTAACATCAGCATCTCCCTGGGAGGATCAGTGTTTTTGCCTCATGTTCTTGCTAATTTCTAATTTCAGGCTATGTGGATTTTGCATAACATTTAGAATGGTCACTGTTAATAACTCACTGAATGATGAATTCAGTTCAATCAAATGATTGGTTACTGTCATTGACTAAAATCTTGATAGCATAAAAGAAACCAAAATAATACCTTGGTGATATTTTAGGAATTTCTAACACTAAGGATTTGAAAAGGGAAGGGAGCAGAGATAGGAGAGAGAATTTAAGAGCATGTCATCTAATGAAATTAAAATTAAGGCATGAAATGGAGTTGAACCCCCAGATACAAAATGCAAGTGACAATTATTTTACACCTATGATGCTAAATTTCAGAAAGCAGATAAACTTTTCGCCACTCTCTTCCCTTAAGTTATCCCTGGGGAGGTATTTCAAGCCATCACACAAGAAGTCTTCCTTGCTGAGACTGGCAAAGAGTAGGTACATGAATAAATACTGACCCAAACCAGCTCTGCCATCTGTGCCATGCACCCAGGCAGACCCTTCCGGCAGGGCACTGCTGGAGAAATCATGAGCATGTTACACACTTTGAGCCCTTCCAAGCAGCCCTCTCACTGCTGCCCTTCTTTTCACCTTCCTTGTGGAAGTGCAGGCAAGAGTAAGGAGAGACTGACTCCAGCATCCATGCATTCGTCGCTTCTGACATAGGCATGCAGCTTCGCCTTTGGCTCTGCCTGGCTTCAGCTGTACAGTCAAACACCAGATATTGGTCCCTTTTTTTTTTTTACTGGGGAGGTAGATTTACATTTAGGATTAACCAGGTCTTAAAAAAAAAATTTAAAATCACTAGTCACTTCTGAGACAGTATGATACTTAACTGGGAACAAAACCCAAGGCTGGGACTGGAAAGAGCTGCTCACAGCTGCTGGGTGAAATCCTGAGGGTGCAAGGCACAAACCAGGCTGTTGGTGACAGCAGTTTTCAGTGTATCCTCTGTGGAATCAGTTAAAAATGTTTAAATCACAGAGTTAATTCTGCTACAAAGTGTGACGTGGTTTTTTTCTGCAGACATTTCCATGATCCACTTCCCTGTTCTCCATCTTGCTCTCCATCTCCACAGCAAAAGGGGTGGTGGCTCTGAGTATCACTGAGTAATTGCAACTAACCTTTGCTTTCTAGCTCCCCTCTCCCTGAAATTTTGTCACAAGTATGTGACTGCCTGGCTTCAGACTGATTGAAAAGCCCTGTATTTAAATACATTCAGGACTCCTAAGAGAGCCTACGAATTTCTGTATCTGGGTGATGAAACCTACAAGCTTTTTATGCATGTCTTTAGCCAGGGAAGCTTTATCTTGCTGCTCCATTTTTTCCCCTCTCGCCCATCACTGATTTCTGCTGCTATCTTCCTGCAAATTAAGGAAGATTAGAAGCATTTTAACAGCATGGGAAGATTTCCATTCTTCTTCTCTAATACAAAAGAGTCATTAAAAGAGATAATTGCAATCCGCAGAGAGATGTAAATCTAGGAGTGCTCAGCATCCTAATGAAATGGAATCCCAAAGGCATATGTTACGTGCTTCTAAGCAGGCACCCGCTGATTTTTGGAGAAAAGCCACAACATAAACCAATACCACACCAATCATAGCTTTACAGTCGCTACAGAACTAAACCAAAGGGCCACTGCAGTTGCAAGCAGCCGGAACAAAAGCATTCTGCAATACATGACAGCAGAAATCAGGCTCATCCTCCTTTCCTCCTGGTATTAAAATGCAAATGTGCAGGAGAAATACTTTACTGTCTGCTTCAGAAAGTTGATAATAGTCAATTTGAAATTTATAAGCACTATTAAGCTAAGAAATCGAGTCTATCCTTCGTTCACTGTTGGCATCACTTAGATCAAAAAATGGGACATAAAATAGTCATAGAATCTCCTGTGTTGGAAAGACTCATAAGGATCATCAAGTCCAACTCCTGGCTCCACACAGGGCCAGCCAAGTCAGAGTATGTGACTGAGGGCATCGTCCAGATGCTTCTTGAACTCAGCCAAGCTGGATGCTGTGACCACTTCCCTGGGGAGTCTGTTCCAGTGCCCAACCACCCTCTCAGCAAAGAACCTCTTCCTGATACCCAGCCTAAACTTTCCTTGTCGCAGCTTTATACCATTCCCTCGAGTTCTATCACTGGTGACCAAAGAGAGGAGATCGGCGCCTGCACCATTGCTCCCCCTTGTTAGGAAGCCATAGACTACAATGAGGTCTCCCCTCAGCCTCCTCTTCTCCAGGCTGAACAAACCAAGGGACTTCAGCCTCTCCTCATAAAACTTCCCCTCCAGACCCTAAAATCCAGTGACTCTCCTTGGGTCCCAGGACCTTGTGAGGAGGAAAATGGAAAAATGCCATTGATAGACAAGGTCTGAGTCTTTTCCGTAACTTCTGATATTTAATGTATGAGAACACTGCAAAGTAAGATCTATTGTGTTTAATTTTAATTTCCTGTGCAGAAGATACTGCTGTAGCTACAAATGAAAGAAAGTCCACAGGGCATAAGAAGGTAGGGTACAGTTTTAGTAAGAATTGGCCCACGAATGGGATGTAATACATAAACAAGCCACTTAACTTTGGTGTTATTATGGCCAGTTGTTCCAGCTAGCCTGCATTTGCAACAGTGCCAGCAAGAGCATATTTTGTCACTTTTAATGAACATTGTTGCAGCATGCAAGGTGGGTTCAAACCCTTAACTCATTAAATAACTGCAAATGTATTTACTAACAGTATAATATGTATTAGATACACATATCTCACAACCTACAGAGCTACTTCAGATACTGATCAAGGTGAGGTAACCTGCCTAAAATCCTCTATGCTTCTCTTGCCTGAGCCGAAGAAAACATTTCCTCATTATTTTGCTGCAGTGAGTTCTGAGATCCTACAGGAGTGACCTGAGACTGCATCCTTGTGGGATTATTGCAGGGAAGTCAGACTGCCTGTTGAAGGTCCCCCAGAAGCACCTCAATCCTGCCTCTATAGGAAACTTGGGCTTTTTACTCAAGACAAAATTCACCCACTTTTCATGGACTCCACTTCCCATGGACTGTATTTCAACTTCTTTTAGCAGTCTCTGCAGTGCTGTGAATTGTCCCCTCAGCACTCTCCAGAGAGCCTGCCCTGGCTTTTCTTCTGCCGGTTACTGAATAATGTAACTCTTCTCATCTGAGGAAAAATCAAAACTCCATCACAACATGAAGAAGGGAGCTGCTAACTCTAGAGACTTCGGTTCTCTAAGTCTTCAGGCGAATATGTAAGACTTGGGAGGATTAGTTTCATTTAAGACTCCAGTATTTAAATGCCACTACCACATGTAAGACTGATACTAACAACGTAGCTGCCCAAGGTCTCCAGGCCTTTCAATTCTGCTCTGCTTGGCAAGGCACCTGATGGTCTAAGAGGTGCTGGTGGCCAGGCTCCTGACAACTCTACAAACCAGGTAGTTGCTGCCCATGAGTTTGTACCTCTGCCCTCTTTGATGGATGGGAAGCTGCTTCTGGAAAATCTCTTATGCATGGACAGCCAGATCCAGGGAGTGCGAAGGACAATGGGGATGAAATTAAGAAAGAGTTGTACTGCAATTAAGATCAACGTTTCTTAGGAGGGCAGATTTTACTGCTCGATGCCTGTTAGCATCTACACCCAGCTACACCAGTGTCTCTGCTTGCTTGAGTAGCAACATGTACACCTCTGAGCCAAGAACCTGAAGAGGTGCACCACATCATGCTGACCTTCCTGAACGGCTCTGCTATTAAAAACTTCAAATGAGAAACTTTGCATAATTTTAGGTTTTAATTCTTAGTATAAAAATGACATTTTAAGCAGTAAGGAGTCTCGGGGAATCCTCAGTAAAGGCTTTGGCTGTCATTTGCTTTTAGTGTAGCCGATCCTTCACTCCAATCCTACAGGCAGGCAAGCAAGCATTTGTTTGCCATCCCAATTTTTCCCTTCAAAAATAACGAGACTGCTCTTGTGCACACGTGTCTATTTGAAGTTCATGGTATGTATATTCCAAGATGAGACAGCTGGTTTCAGTCCAGTGAGGATTTCAATAATTAAATTACAATCTTGTATAATGGCCACTTTAAAACAGTGATCTTCAGTCCTATATCTTTAAGACCACAAACACTTAAAGTTAAGTATTATAAGAGTTGGCAAAATACAACAGCTAGCTTAAATACACGTGCCCATGCATGTGTATGCATACTGATGTGCACTGACATACACAGAGCAAAATATAAATAGTGTTGGACCTAGCAGGGCTGGATAGATGGTTGGACTCGATGATCTTGAAGGTCTTTTCCAACCAAAACCACTCTATCTTGATTCTATAAAGGTCTGAAGTTTACTGGTTATAGCACAGGCAGCACAACCCAAGTGGACTAGTGATAGCAACAGTGAGCTGAAGGATGGGTGGTGGTGGTGACATTTGCTGCCAGATGGATGTGACTGGGGAGGGTGGCTCTGGGCACTCATGAGGAGACACGCTGCCAGCAGCCTGGCTCCGCCCTGAGGAGACCCAGCTGAGCTAGGCTAGTAAGAAACTCCCTTATGAAAACGAAATCCAAAAACTTCAACCCTGCAGACATTTTGCAGAAGCACTGTCTGATGAAAAATATGTTGCAAGTAGTTTGCCTTGCTCTGCTCCATGTCCCTCTAACAAAATACAGTACCTCTTGACAACACCTTTTTTTTTTTTACAGTCTTGTTATTTTTCTGGTAGGAAGGACGCTGTAAGAATAAGTTAGTATGAGAAAGGTTTCTTACAAGTCCTGAGCTTGGGAGTCATTTGCTTTATTTATTCCTCACCCTTGCACTCTTCTCCCCCACCCTCCAACAGATAACCTATCAGTGCTTAAACAGGAAAGCGAGGAGGAGCAGGAATGTCTTTGTAATTGTGGTCTTTTGTAAGTAGGTTTATTTTTTTCACAGCACGTTTATTTTTAACTGCTTTAAACACTCAGCAAAATCACGTAATTGTTCCCAGCCCTGTCCTTGCGGTGGAGGCACCTCGCAGGGCTGCACAGCTACTGCAGGACTCAGTGTTCAGGGGGCTTGCTCAGCACAGGATGGCGTCTCCTGCACCCATCACTGCCAGCAGTGAGAGCTGTGTCCACATCTGGGACAGCAGCAGACACAGTGTCCACTGTGCAGAAATACCTGAAGAGGGAAGCCTTGGCCGCACCAAGATGCATTTGGTGGTGGGTATCATCTCTACCTGGAGGGCTGGTGCTGAGGGCAGAAGGCCACCACAGCTGATGTGTCTTTGGGCAAAGGTGTTGTCTGTGCTTTTGCTTTTTGGGTCTCAAACATACATTGGGGGATTCTCCCACCCTTGCCATGGTCTGGTGTTCCTCCCCTTCCCTCACACAAGCTTTTTGCCATCTCCAAAGTTGAAACATCTTTGATAACACATGAGCTGTTAGTGTTGGGCTTTCACGGTGGCATTTACAGAAGTCAGAGCACAAAAATAGGCAACTTAGAAACAAAAAGGGGAGAGAGGCCTTTTTTCAAGAGCACGTTGAGTGTCAGATTGTCAGCCCATTGCAGTGGTCTATCCAGGTTAGAGCCGAGCTGCGCCTCTGTTTTCCATCCCACTTAGACTTGTCACTGCCTTGCTTTGTAGCTTTCTAGGATCACACTGGATATGGTTGCTGATGCACTCTAAGGGATTTTTTGCAGGCATCCTGCTATTAATAGAGCAATTTGCTTCCCCTACAGAATGCATCTACTGGAATGCCCCTCACTGGAGGCAGCTTAGGGCAGAGCACGCAGCATCTCGGTGCTCAGCAACCCTGCCAGAAATGACCTTCCCTAAACTGGACAGGTCAGAGCTCTTCTCAGCTGTCACTGCTGCACCAGTCTGCAGAGAGAGAGATTAAAAAACAAAAGATGAACTCTTGCAGCTAGGAGTGCTGGGAAGCTAGAAACTGGCATCTCTACTGGAACTAGCTTGCAGTCTCCAGAACACCAGTTGCATTCACACCACATGACAAAAAAAAGCCAAAAAAAAAAAAAAAGCCAAAATAAAACCTAAAGACAAATTGCATTTTGTTTGCCCAAGAGCATTGGGTTTGTAAATAGAAAAGCTCAGAAAAATCTTGGTTTTCTTGCAAAATGCCTCTGTTTTCTCAATAACTTCTCCTGGTGTCCTGCTGCATTCAGCAGAAGGCTCTCAATAACAGTGAGGGGTCCTGACGCCACGCTCCCCTCTCAGGGAACACCTCAGTGGCTGGAGATGGTGACCTTTTCCCTCCCACCACATGAAACATACTTCTAGATCTACAACATGCAGTGAGAGACACTGTCACTTTTTTCCTCCAAATTAAAGGTAGTTCAGATACCACGTGGGAAAAAGGTGACGTTTCTGAACTGAACGAGCCTTTAAAAGATGTACTTCAAATTTTTTTCCAAAAATGTTTTAGTTTTACAAACATTTGAAGATTTTCTCTTCCCAGGCTGTGACCGACCACCCCTGACCAAACTGTGTGGGGCTTCACCTTCCCCACAGGATGGGGAACCGAAGAAGAAAGCGTGTGGGTGGCTTTCTCCAAGAGCTCTTTTTAAAGTCCTCTGCTATTCAGGAAGCCACACTTCATGTTGATGACAGGTATGGGTGCAGGTTACTACAGATCGCCTCATGCTACAAACAGCCCCTGATTTATTGGGATGTTCTTTTTGTTAAAAAAAAAACCCCAGTATTTTCTATGGTGGCTTGTAATCTCTGAGTCTACAAAATGTAAAATACAGCCAGTATCTCTTCTCAGTCTGTTCCATGTTCATTAGGAAGGAGGATAAAATACACAGCCTATAAATTCAAGTCAGCATTAGTATGCACTTTGCTACTGTTCTCGTGATCTTTCACTGGACAGTGTTAGTCCTGAATTAAATACTATTTTTAAAAGGAACCTGTTGTTCTCTTTAAAATGTCATGCATTCTTTTAATGCCATATACCAACACTGAACAATGAAAACCATTTTATCCTTCTGGAACTCATACTTTGAAAACTTAGTTCTACAAAAATAAATTATTCAGAAAAAAAACATTTCTTCAGAGGTTTTGAATCCTAATAGGTTCATGACGTTCAGCTACCCTACTTCTGGGCTACAAGTACTATGGGAGCATGTTTCTTGCTGGAAAGCCCACTTATTAGAAAGAGGTTATCTGATAAATAAAAGTGTACCACAATTCTGCTGTCATTAGGTAAATACTTAAAATTATTATTACTATTTGCATCAAAGTGGTTTAATCTTAGCAAATTATAACATCAGTAAAAACACATTTTCTCTTGGAATTTTTAATTTTTAACTTTTCATACTGGTTAGAACTGCTACAGAGAGCACATGCCAAATTTCTGGCAGATGGAAAGCCAACCCTGCTTTGAACACACCAAGTTACACATCATCTCCTTCCACAGGATGTTAAAACATGGACATCGTCACTGAAAACCTGTTCCCCATCTCGCATAAAGTTTTCCAGCTTCTAGTAAACGACTTCATTACACCTTTTTTCAGATAAGGTAAAAGTCAGGGTCTGTCAGAGGTATTTTCACCAACCACATGCAAAGAAGCAATCACGGCAGTGGATTCAGCCTCTTGCCAGCCAGACTAACCACGTAAACAAGGAGATGCCATGGAGAAGAGGTGTTAAGTGGACACAGAGCAGAGTGTCCACATTGCCATCAACATTTCTGCTCTATCCCTCTAACTCTCCAGAATTTACTTTCATATTTAAGTTTCAAAAGCCTGTTGCAATACCAGCTTTGCTACACAGTGTACCCATCCCGCTTCGCAGCTTAGGTGGCCTACCCATCGAAATCAAACAGCAAGTGCTGTCACACAAGAATGGCACGATCACTGCACATTTCGGATGAAGGAGATGACCTCATCTAGCTCAAACCTGGACCCACCTGGGGTTTTCTGGCAGCAAAATGGGTCTGAATTTTGATAATGTTAGTACCTGCTGGCTTGTTATTTATTTTAGCGATTCAAAAGGAGGAAAATAAAATTTAGGCTGATTTAAAAAAAAAAAAAGCAAACCCCAAAACCTTGAACTTTTCTCACTTAGGTTAAAATGGAAAGCAACCCATAGTTTTACTGCAAGTCAAAGAAAATATTTCAATTTGCACTGAAGTGGCTATTCCCTGGGCACATTTTCTAACAACACAGCAAAGGCAGGGCAGCAGCTGTGGTGGTGGCAAGGTGCTAAGCTGTTATAAGTACATAAGTAACTACCTCAGTCAGGTCTGGATCCAGGGAAAATGTCCTGACCACCAGTGCGTTGGGACTCTCACCCTTTATTCTTCAAGCTCACCAAATATGTAAGTCTTTCATTTTCATGTTTACAAGGAACAGGATCAAAAGGAGAGATAAGGAGTAATATACCCCCAAATAGTGTTTATTTTGCAGATCACATTACTCTCTTAAGAGATGACTGATGTGGCTTCAAGTCCCTTTAGCCTTGAGCCCATTCTTCATTATCATCTCCTTGATATAAGCAATTGGTAAAAAGCAGAACTTTCACTTTAGCCTGAAACCTTTTTCCACCCAAATCTATTCAGCCAATCATCCTAAATCTCAAAATAATTTCAGGATGACAGAAATAGCTTTGTAAAAGACAAAAAGAGTTCAACTCTGTTGTTACGAAAAGCTGCAAGGGTTGGCTTCAATACCCTCTACAAACTGAAAAGTACATTTTTAATTGTTTATGTGGATCTACCATAAAGAATGTTAAAGTCCATAAAACCCCTTTACAGGCTAAATGTAAGGTACTCTGCTCCTTGCTGAGATGACACAAAATAACCAAGGGATTTAACATAGCTAAAGTTTTGGTTTTGGTTTTTTTTTAGGGATCCCCTTCATAGGCAGAATTAAGGGCTCAAGCTCATTGTTCATTACAAGAGTTAACAAGTTACTGTATGTGTCAGCTGATGTGTGGCCACCTCTTTGTATATGCTTAGACCTAGATAAATGCACAGCAGCATAACATAAATTACCATGCTTTTACTGTGATCTAAACTAAATTGAATTACTTAGTATTTGCTGTGGGTGAGGAATGTACATAGATTATTACAAACAGCTTCTCTACTAAAATATAGTACACTACTAAGCAGCAGTAATATGATTATATCACTGACAGCCAACCCATCCGTTGCAACACTCCCAAATTCATCGTTTCGTTAAGTTTCAATTGCTTTTCTGGGCTGTAAACAAGGTAGTTTAAAGCTATAACACTCCTGTAATTTATTTCTCTTCTCTGACACCATTCATGACAGACACTACAGAATTTCACTGCAGTTTAACGAAATTTGTCCTTTGCTTTTAAGGAAGAGCGTTTAATGTTGCAAAGCATACAGAAGGATTTTCAGTTAGCAAGCTGACTGTAAATTACACAGAGCCATTTGAAATTTATACCAACCAGATCATGACACAAACAATGCTAATTTGATTCATACCCTAGTTTTGGGGAGAATGCTAGTGTTGCTGAAGATACCAGTTAACTCCAGTCTCGCAAACGCCTGTATGTGGGAATAAAGCCCCACATTAAGGAGGGCAGGAATTTTGCTTCTAAGCTGGTAACGGTATAGGAAAAGATGGAATGAAAGAAGAAAGGGAACATGATGAAATGATTAAAGCAAAATGGTCATAGGGAATTGCCAGGAAAACAAACAGTATAAATTCAAAGATGTTTTTTAAAGACTGGATTCTCTAGCCCATTACAAAATTCAGTGTTTCCTTTTATGATGGATGAGGAACGCCTACAAGACACAGCCCTGCAGCATGGCACTCGAAAGCAGAACAGGTCTTGAGAACAGAGTAAGCCTTCTCCTTTGAAGGGTCTCAACAAGGACTGGATAAAGCACACGTGGATGTTACTTTCTTTGCTCATTTGTGAACAGCCAGCCACAAACATAAATACTTCACAAAGTTTGCCAGTTCTAATGACTCCTGGAGCTCCCTGAGCTTCCCAGACTGTAGAGCAAAGTTGTCCTCTGGCAGGCATTGCAGATTTCTTATTTCACATTCTAAATGTAACATCAGCAGCAGAGTCACCACTCACAGGAAGTCTTCCTGCAAAGGCAATCATTCTGACAGCATTCATAATTTCATCACTACTCAGGCAATAGTTGGTGGTTTAGTCTTAATTTGGTTTAGTCTTAAATTCAGGGGCAATGTGAATGTTCAATTGTGGGAAAAGTTCTATGTCAGCTACTTCAGAGAAAATATGAAAAAAAATGCCATTGGTTCCATATCAAAAGTAAAACAAATGCTTTCCTTTGTTGCTTTTAGACTTCACTTCTAAAACTCTAACACACAACTGCAAAGTACATGGGGCTGCTAAGAACATTGGCCCAAGCACTTGCATGCTTTGAGCCAGGAGCTTATCATTGGATACAGACATTACCCGTGTAGGAGACACAGCTTTGGCTCCACCAGAAGGAAATGGTCATGCTCAGATGGGTCACACTGTGCTTCCTTCCCCGAAAGCCCTACATGCTGACAGGGCTGTGTATGGGTCCACAGAGGGGATCGCTTGGCAGGCAGCAACCACTCACACATGGTCTGATTCAGGATGCATTAACGCTCCATAGAGTTAAATCTCAGAGCTGGGGTCTATAAAATAAACTTGAATGCAATATGTTAACAAAAAGTTAGGTTTTTACATTAACAGGATACGCATAATGCATTTGCTATGAAAATAAATCTCTCTGAGTGAACCAAAAATGCCCCTATTTCTAATAATAGGAGAGAAAATTACAGTTGGCAAACTTGAGAGACAATTAAGCCAGAGTTTCAGAGAACTCCAGATCACTGCCAAAACAAATATTCAGATAAAAGAACACAGCTTCCACTCCCTGCTTCCTTATTAATTGTGTTTTCTTCTCTAGCCATTACAAATAGGTCTGTAAAATAAACTCCAAAAGTATATGGGTGTCTGTTTTTTTGATTTGCACTTGATTGTTGTTTCTGAGGATGCTACCAACTGCAGTAAAAGAAAGGATTGCACTAATATTCACTCCATAAATAATGGAATTAATTTTTTTTAAAAAAGAAGAGCCACTGCACAGCAAGGTTAAATGAGGACAATGTGGGAAATTCACAATATAAGGGACTGTGAGGCCTCTCACTTGGCTTTCCAAGTGCGGGGTATTCATTGCATTTTATTAGCTGATTAATGAGGTATTCATTATTAACTGATTAATAATATTCATCTGGAATTACTAAGGTCCTTTAATCCATCCTTCTTGCAAGCACTCCCCCTACCAGACAAAAAAATTCACTGAGGCTAAAATCTCTCCCCCATCAGAATGATGCTGCTGGGGACCAGGCTGGAGACCAGCAGCACTGCACCCCCATGCCAGGGGGAGAGGTCCAACTGTCTCATCCACACCACAGGACTGACCACTCGCCCTCCCAGGACAGCCTAAGGGGCTGCCCCCATCAGCCAAGCCTGGTTCAGGGACATGGCTCCTGCCAAAGCACACCTAAGCTGGCAGCGTGCTTTCTGCATGCCAGCCCACTGTTCTGTGAGGCTCTTAGGAGTCTCACCACTCCATGAATTGATGAGATGGGCAATTGTTGCATGGGTGTTCCCAAACATACGTGCTTGCTTTGGGGGAGCCCTCAGCCTGAAAAAAACCCTCTCTGCCCTTGCACACACAGGTCTCAATAGCTTCAACAAAAGCTATTCAAAGCTGCTTTTTTTTTTTTGTTTTCCCAGAAAAAGAATGGCCTCAGACCTACATGTGATTTGTACTGTTCAAGCCTAAAGACCTTGAACTCTAAAACTCTTCAGTTTGCTCTTGGGAGCTGAAAAAACCCTCTCCAGCCAGTGTCGTAAAGGAGATGTGCAGAGCTTCCTGGACCAGCCATCTGTTGTGACTGACAGCAGAGACAGGAGGAGACTGGATCCTATGGGAGTCCAAGGGTCCCTTTGATCTATAGGCTACAAAGGCCAAGGTCAGACTTTGTACAGTAGGGTAAGGTACACCATCCTGGCTATGTTCTGTGGAGAGTGGGCATCTTGGTGTTTATTTTGCAGCTTTAGAGTGACACTAAATAGTACAATCTGAAGCAGCCACAAAAGCAGAGAATGTCACAAAAGAGGCAATTTTTCTAAAGTGTTTTCTCTCCTGCCATCCTCAATTTAGACCAAAACACTAGCAACCATCCTTATCTAGCAGCTTTGGAAGCCAGCTCCAAGGAACAGGGAACAGATGATGATGGGGGTGAGCAGGGCAAGACAGACACAGGAAAAACGGTTTGATAAGCAGTAGGAAAGAACAACTTTCATTTTGATGAAGAGTACAGTGTCTCTGGAGAGCAACAGGGATCTCTGTGTGTACCAAAACAGCATGATAGTTCCACAAAGGTCTCGGAGAAAGGATGGGGCAGTCTCTACGCCAGCTTAGCATCAGAACAATTCCTGCTGATCTTTTCAGTCAAATATCACCCAAAAATGAAATGTTTTCCTGTCCAGTGAGTGTGCTTCTGCTTTTGTAATCAAGAACCTAAATTTTCTAGACTAATCCTGTCTTACTTTAATCATCTTCTTCCCTAGTAACCGGGTGATCTCAGAGGAATCAGATGAACAGACACACACAGCTCATCTGTGAGTATGCATAAGTTTTGAGAGGGATCTAGAAGCCTAAACATAACTGTCTAGTGCCACTTCTAACGCACTTTAGGAAAGCTGAGACTTCCTGAGGAGCTAGCAGAGTGACACAGACAGGTGGGACAGCTAAGGTCACCTCTACTGGCACCAAACACCTATAAACCTCTCAGTGCCAGGGTCACCTAAGAAATCAATTTGAATTCCCAGGAGATGAATATGCATTTTTTTCTCTGACAAACTGGAAAGGGCATCTTAAGAACAAAAATCTACCTATGGCAGGTCTAAACCTGTACCTTTTGGCAAACAGCAGCTGGTGAAGAAATACCTTGAGTTAAAGTTTACCTATAAGTATCATTACAAAGCTGTTCAGTAAGATGGAGGCAAAAAGGGACTCCAGTGGCATCCTGAAGCACAGGGCTCTTCCAAGGAGCAAGGACTGCCGCTGCTCCTGGCTCATCTGGAAAGTGACACTCACCACAGCTTGCTCTGCCAGTGAGCTCTTAAGCCCATTAACTGGAAGCTGATGCTGTTGTTAACAATTAAACTCAAAGCAAAGGTTTATGGACACCAAGATTTAATGGAGTTCCCCACTCCCAATGCCACTGTGTATGGCACTGAGCAGCCTGTTACCGTTGCTGCATGAATCATTTTAGGGACAAGCTGTGCACAGATCTCAAGGACGTGCAGTTCAATGGTGACTTTATGTGAGGACGTCAAATGAGCAGAGTAAAACAATAAAAGCACCGCAGTGCTAAAGATTTATGTAGAATAATGAGCAGAAAGCAAATGTGTTAATAGTTTCCTAAGAAGTGCACCTTACACTGTGCTTTCTAATAGTATGTAAGAGGTGATGAAGTGGAGCCGACAGGAAACAGCGCTAACAGCCATTTCCAAACAGAAATTTCATTTACCCAGCCCTGGCCTGTGTCAGATTAAATTCTTTTCTTAAATAACAGCCAAAATGACCTTCTCCAGAGTGATTAAGGCAGCAAAGGAAGCAATCTGAAGAATGGGGGGGGAATCAAGTAAGTGAAGTGGGCAGATCAGGATGAAATGGAACAGTTCCTGCACGCTGACGTTTCCAGACTGTGGCAGTGATCCTCCATGCTGATGCTGGCTTTCTCTGATTTTATGTCTTCCCGGGGTGGTGCAGGGCAGGGAGAGGCACATTGTACCTCTGAGGGAATGCTGATGCTTCTCTCTTTTTCATCTTGTGGAGTATTTCCCACAATTCCCACCATCATATCCTTGAGACACAATGTGACGTTTCCCTTAGGAAATCTCCTTTGCATCAAACACATGCATCCTCTACTGAAGTCACTTAATTCCCTTGACAAGACACAGAGCAGCATGAGGCAACACATAATTAATTTATTTTCAAGAAGGCAAAATTTATCTCTAATTCTGGACTGGATTTATTTGGGAAGACCTGTGATGCTCATCAAAGTCACAAGGAGCAGAAACCTTCCTCTCCATGGCATGATGTTCTTGTGGAAGGCTCAGAGGCACATCTTCAGAACCAAGTTAATGCTTGACCACCTTGGTCTTCAGTGACCACTGATCTCTCTAAATTTGAGAGGTATGGGTTGCATTCACAGAGTTTCAGTCAAGGTTTTGGCATCCAAGACAAGACCAGTGACAAGTGGTGGTCCTCAGGGGCAATACTGGGACTGGTGCTGTTTAACATCTTTGTTGGAGATGCGGACAGCGAGATCAAGTGCACCCTCACCAAGTGTTCTGACAACACCAAGCTGTGTGGTGCAATCAAAACACTAGAGGAAAGGGATGTCATCCAGAGGGACCCTGACAGGCTGGAGAGGTGGGCCTGTGTGAACTGCATTAAGTTCATCAAGGCCAAGTGCAAGGTCCTGGACATGGGTCAGCACAATCCCAAGCAAACTACAGGCTGGGTGGAGAATGGATTAAGAGCAGCTCTGAAGAGAAGGACTTGGGGGTGTTGGTGGATGAGAAGCTGAAAATGACCCAGCAATGTGTGCTTGCAGCCCAGAAAGCCAACTGTGTCCTGGGCTGCATCAAATGAAGCATGACCAGCAGGTTAAGGGAGGTGATTTTGCCCCTCTACACCACTCTGGTGAGAGTCCGCTTGGAGTTACAGCATCCAGCTCTGGGGTCTCCAGTACAGGAAAGACATGGACCTGTTGGAGTGAGTCCAGAGAGAGCCACGAAGATGATCAGCGGGCTAGAGCATGTCCCCTGTGAAGACAGGCTGAGACAGTTATTCTTTGTTCCCCAAAGGAATTTGCTATGAGTTTCTGGACATGCTGACAAACCAGTAACATCCCAGGCTCCCATTCAACACCACCACTTCCCATTGCTGCCTGTGTGAGAGAGAGATGCTAGGATGTCAAAACCAGCATGACTACACTTCCAAGCATTCCCAACAGCACTTACAAAAAAAGCACATCCAGAAACAATTGCAGCTACTAAATATATTCAGCAAAGCTTGCAAAGCATGTAGAAGCCAGCCTGGCAAAGGCAAATGTCTGCTTAGTAACTGGATCCACTCTGAGACTGTCCTGGATGTCACCTGGCTTACAGGAAAGTGACATCCTGTCAGTGGTGGGATGAACAGGGAGGTGGGAGAAAACGTTTTCTCGTTCTATAATTATCACTTAATTTTGGGGCGAAATTGAGTGCTTCACAGTCCAAAAGCAAGATCCCAGATGAGATGTGGCCAGAGGCAACTGTTGCATTTTGTCTCCCATGAGCTCCCAGCTGTCTGGTGGGAACCCAGGCACGAAGCGAAGAGATCCATCAGGGATGGCAGGTCCACTGACAGCTGCCTGATGACATGCAGCAGGAGCAGAGGGAGACCTTCCTGCCCCTCCCCTCTACCTGAGGTTGATTTCTACAACACTGGTGGGATGTGTCACACTCTGCCAAGTCTGGCAGCTTTGCATGCAATCAGAAATTATTCATGGGGGACAGCATAATTGGATGAGACTCGCTCCCACAGAAAAACAAGCTAAAAATAAATACCTTCGGGCACTTTTGATTTATCCTTAGCTTTCCAGATATTTTTTGCAAGGCATAAACCACTATTTTGTTCATTCTGCATGACGGCTGCAGTCCTCATAGGCATACATACCCCGGTGAGCATAAGCTTAAGACAAGCAAGAAACAGTCTCCATAGCTTTATGACAGGTGGCAATGGGGGTGGATGAGAGAGGACAGCATCACACCATGGAAAGACCTTTTCCAGCTGCAGAGGTCTCAGTGCAGAGCAAACACACAGGTGAGGCCATGGGAGCAGCGTTGGAAGCACCACCAGCACCCAGGGCCCGTGTCACCTTCACAAGTCCCCTTGCCAGGCTGTGGTGCCAGCCCACCACTGACACGAGGCTGACACTGCTAGCCCAAGTGACACTCACACTGCAAAGTTTTGGATCTGACTGTATAGGAACGGCTGGGGTGTATGAACCTCTTCATTGGAAAAAAAAAACCCCAGCAGGGGAGCACCTACGAAGAATTAAGGAGGCATCAGCTCCAAAAAGGGGAGGGAAAAAATATGAAGAAATAGTTGAAAAGGCAAGAGGAAAAGAAAAATAAAATCAAAGCTGAGTCCAACATATTGCAAGATGAATGTATTGGCAGTCAAAGCCAGATTCTCCACTCCTCAGTGAAAATCAGGAGAGTTTACAGTACTTTCAGGAGATTCAGTCCACCAGCCTTTGCTAAAGGGCACCCAGCCCAAAGTTTTGCAATACTTTATCTGCTGTTTGTAAATGAGTTGTGATTTATTCCTCCAGCGTGGAGAAGACAGGCCAATCTAAAAATATGTTTTGTGAACAAACCCACAGAATTACACACGGATCTTTGGCACTTGACAATTTTCAGGCTGCAGTTCCAAACCAGCTCTTTCTCCTTCAGCGCAAAGAAGCGGCAAAATATTTTGCTGATCTGAGGTCACGTAATACATATGTTTGATAGATGTACATAAATACATCCATTTGTCCCTACCACAGGGTGTGTTTAAAACACCACGTTCAGAATAACATTGGGAGGTCTCATTTTCAAGCAACAAAATCCTAAATGACTAACAAAGCAGAAACACACTGCTTGCGACCCAAAGCTTTCTCTTCCACCTCTCCCTCCTCCCTAAATCAAGCAAATATGGTTACTTTTGGTTTCCTTCAGTGGTTGTGCCAAGGATCAAGAAGTAATAGGAACAGAAATCATTCTCTGCAGCTTTCCATCAAAACAGGATACTTTCAAGCACAGAGGTGTGCTATTGTTTTCAAAGGTTTCAAAAAAGAAAGCATGGGGGTTATTCTATAATAAAACTTCCCTCAAAACCTGGGTCTTTGTTCAGCAGCGACATGGACTGTGTTAGTTAATGCATCCTGCTAGGTCTTTCCTCCTAAAAGAAACCCCGTTTAACTTGCTGGGATGGTTATTTTAAACGTTATCATCGGACAAAATCACAAAAATTTCTGAACTCCCATGACTAATTACAAGTTTGCCTTTAAAATCACCATACAGAAAGCCAACCTTGCCTCCTGTTCATGCACACACACACACCCCATCATCATTGCTGCACTGTTGACATGATGTGACAAGCCCCAAATGCTTCTACACTTTCCACATGCTTCCTCTGAAGCATTTACAGCATGCTCCACACAACACTGGGAAAAGGAGGGTCAGTAAAGATCTGACCACCTAAATCCTCTCTCCCTCTTCAATGGGTTCACCTCACCGCATTCTGGGGCATTTAATTGCGGCTGCACCCCAGACAGGGGGTGATGGCTGGCAGGAGCCCCCAGTGTATTTCCCCATCGATGGGAAGGCAGCATCTCCCTGGAGGGTTTACAAATGAGTCCCTACTCTTGCAGAAGCCAAATATTTTATTTTAGGCATTTTTATCTGTGGAAACCAAAGCAGTAACAAAGAGAGCAAAGACCTTTGAAATATTTATGAAGAGACTGAGGTCCTAAAGCTTTCTTTCTACTGTACAGCAACCAGGAGTGACTTCTCACAGAAGACGCCAAGGCATGTAGAGCAACTGATTTTATCTGAGTTCAGAAGAGTAAGTCTGCATACAGAAAGAGAGCAACAATGAGGTATATGCAGATTTATAGTTAGCTGCTATATAACATGAAAGCAATACGCAATAAATTAATGTGGCAGAGTGCAAAGACTAAGACAATATGAAAGCTTTACCAGACAAACCTAGAAACTATAAATATAGGCTGAGGTACTGACTGAATACTGTCTGATGGATATATTATGGCCTCAACCACTCATGACTGCAGTCAAAAGTTGTGTATAAATACATAATAGCACATTCTTGTTCAATGTGGATGAAAATTATTCTCCTTTTTTTCCAGTTACAAAGGTGCTATTTTTCTCATAAACAGCATGTATGGTGAAACTGGAATGTGAAAATAAACAGCTTTGTTTTGTGGCTTTGGTGCACTTAGTGTAATGAAAATGAAGCATTCGACTTAGTGTGAAGGTCACTGTTCAGTGTGCACAGCGGCAGAAAAATGAAGAGAGTGCTGGGATACACCAACAGAAACGGGGACTTGAAATGGGTTGGAAAAATAACCCCGTGCAGTAGGATCACAGTAACACCCACATACTGTGGAGGTAAGGATGGTGTCACCTCTCTGAAACTGTCACCATTCAAAGACAGGAAATGAGGAAGGGGCAGGTGGAGACAATGCCATGGATCAGTAATGTCAATCAACTGGTTCAGTAGCTTTGCCCTGAATCAAGCTGTGCTTTCCCAACTACCCTCCTTTACAGTAGTTTTTAAAACTTGCAAACCAAGCTCAGATAATGAAAAAGCAACAGAATAAACACACCAGAAAATAAGCTGCCCATCTCCATACACTACAGCCACAGGGGAAGGTGCTGCTGGCACATGTGTTTGTGAACCCATGTTATTATCCATGTTATCCTGGTGCACAGAATCATAGAATCATAGAAAGGTCTGGGTTGGAAGGGACCCCAAGGATCATAGAGTTCTAAGCCCCTGCCACAGGCAGGGCCACCAACCTCCAGGCCTGGATCTACACAAGGTTGCCCAGGGCCCCATCCAACCTGGCCTTGAAGACCTCCAAGGACGGGGCATCCAACAGCTCTCTGGGCAGCCCATTCCAGGACATTACCACTCTCTCTGTAAAGAACTTCCCCCTAATATCTAATCTAAACCTTCCCTCCTTTAGCTTTAATCCATTCACCCTTGCCCTGCCATTGTCTACCCTTTTAAAAAATTGATACCCTCCCTCTATAGGCTCCCTAAATGGTATGCAGGTGACATCAAGTCTGTTTCCAAATTCACAAGGATATTGCAGGCACTCTGCACAGTCCACAGGCGTAACTTAGTCCTAAACTAAGTCCTAAACTCTTTCACTTAGTAGGAAAGAAACAAAAATGTTACAGTCTTTGAACACTGTCTCAGAGAAATGGGGAAAAGATGAATAGTGCAATAAAGCAATGGTACCTTCTATTCTTAGCTATTTTTTTCTCCCACATTTTGCTAACCCACATGTAAGAAGAAAAACCCCAAGCTCAATCCCCATCACCACCACTGCTAAAAACTGTTTGGGTGCGCTCTTCTAACATGACAATGCTTTAACCATGAAGCATTTCACCAGAGACTGACAAACCCATTCCCTTTTGGAAGAAATCTGCCTATTTTCCCAAGCCACTCTTAACTCCTTGACAGCTCCTAGGCTGGCAGGCCACCTGTGCACATGGGAGACCAAGATCCAGGCTCCCAGATCTCATGACAGCCTAAGGAGCCCCACTGATTTCTATTTAAAACTTGCTATATGCCACTGCTGTAATTATTTCAAATTCACTCTGTGGGAGCACTGCCTCCAAAATTTAAAATGTCCTTCAGAAAGGATTTTCCTGCATCCTTATTCCAGACTAAATTATTGCCATTTAAAGGTCATTACAACACAGCACATCTGGAGACTGAGCATCACAAAGCGAGGGCGTCTGTATTCAACTACAGCCCCTAATTTCAAGGCAGTTGGTTCTTATAGATCGATACTAATCTGGGCTGGTAGTACTACATCACTCTTCACCACATAGGACTGCCTAGCAAACCACAAGGACACGTGCAACACGTGTGTGTCTGTGCAAGGAAGCCATCCCACGTGCAGTGAAGCCATCCAGAGACAGCCCCAAATCTTGCAGAGATTTAGCAGAGAAGCATCAGTTTTATGACATGCCACTGGCTTCAGGAGAACTATTTGGTTCCAGGTGATAGTCAGCATGCAAGACCAGTCACTCACACTTTTCTACCTGGGAAGCTAAGTGGATTTTGGAAGCCCCTAGGCTTGCGTTGCTGCCCTGATGGTGGCAGATCCTGACCCTGCCTGTGCTGGATCTTCTAGGAAGCAGAACTGAGAGAGGCACACAAAGAGGAGCAAGTGTCCCCCGAGCTGCGCTCTGCCAGGGGACTAGACAGTTCTGTTTAGGTCAAGAAAAGATCACCTCCTCAGATGGCAATGCATATAATTTATACACCGTTGCAGCTTGTAGGACTAGCTCCCATGGCCTCTAACTGCACGATTTACAGTCTATGTGAAGAGCAACTTCATATGTTTACATACTTTACTGCAAAAGGTGCAAGAGTAAAGATATTTTCAGTTTTTTGCTCTAAAAATAGGTCACAATAATCCCATTGGGAAAGGAAGACCTTGGATGCCAGCAAAGGACCTGCTGGTGCCAAGAGCAGGCTGGAGAGATGGGGATCATGTTTTACTTTCAGATGGGGAGCCTGCCACCTGCATTAACATCTCCCAGCCATGGCTGCCCATACCCATGCATTAACTCCTGTTACAGCCCATTACAGCCCTACAAACAGCACAGTGAGAACTGAACCCATGTGCCGTTAGTGGCTGTGCCAGGTGCCTGCAGAGGTGGCAAGGGCTGCTCCACTGGCTGGGGTAATGCCATGGGGCAGTGGCACTTTGCAGTGCCACTTCTGCTGTCACCCTCTCCCTGGTTCTTTCTCTTCTGTCACCCACCCTGCCAGGCCAGATGGACGAGGCTGCTGGGAGCTCTCCGCATTTTCTCTCTGGGTGGTTTACTTACTCATGTCCTTATTACTCACTGAAATTCATTTCCATCCTGGAGACGGTGGTCGTGGAAACAGATGAGACAGAAAGGAAGTTGGTTTTGTACAGAGAAGGAAAGAGCACAGCCTCTGTAAACAGAGCATGATATTAACAGGCTGATACTTGACACTATGCAAAAATAGCGTTATCTCCCAGAAACAATTCATTTGCTGTATAGATTGCCAGATATGCAAAGTTATCTTTGCTCTTCACAATTATTTATCTGTGAAGCCTCCCGAGCTACTCAGCCAACGCATTTCCTTTTGTGACAGCGATGGGAACTTTTATTTGAAAAGGGATAATCATGGGTCAAGCATGTTTTAAAGGCAAGAACATGCATTAAGAAAAGAAGCAGGCACAAAAATAGAACATTATCAGTGGCAAGGTAGAAAATTAACATGTGAATTAATAAAAGCAGGAGTTTAGTAATATGGAAGCAATGAATGCCAAGCAGACTATGGAATGGTGCCTTTTTGTCAGCAGGTCAGCTCCTCAACAGAAACACAACTGGCCGGTTTGTTTCCGAAGTAGCTTCCCATGTATGGATGGAAGAAGTGATCTCAATGACTGTATACCATCCCATCAACAGGAAAGCAAATGCAACGAAGCTGAGCACTGTCAAAGTAATTAAGTAAACTGATTTTAGAAAAATCTTGCTTCAAATGCTACAAAGCTCGGTGTCCAAATGCAGCTGTAAGGAGCCTGCAATACACACCTAGTCTGCACCCTGGCCAGGGGGAAGGGGAGTAAGGGGGGCTTGCAGCCCCTCTGTACACACCTAAATGCCCTCCACCTACTGTCATCATTGCCAGGGGCAGAAATCACTCAAACCCTGCCTTGCCCAAAGCACTGCAGAATGTTTCACGGAAGGGTATTAGCTCCCCCAGAAGAGGTCAGGCAAGTGTAGCTGGCAGCATGCACTGGTTCCCAGGAAATATGAAGGAGAACCACCGGAGTGAAGATTCACCTTTAAACACATCAGGAAGACACACACCCGCCTCAGACCTGGAGTGAGACAAACCAGATGGGAGCTCAGTATATTGACGCGCAGAATAAACCAACCAACTGAGCATCATAACTCTGCTTCTTCCAACCAATAAATAGCTGCACTGCCCCGGACACAGGCGGGCACGAGGCCTGGGCGCAGAGGTACGGAGCCTGGGGGCAGGCAGCCCTGGGGCTGGGTTCCAAGTAGCGGTGGCAAACTGCATCACCCAGAGCTGTGCAAAAAGTAAACCCCCAGCTGAGACACAGCTGTGTTGCTGTGCCCCAAGGTTTCTGTTGTGAACTTCCCCATTCAGGGAGCAGCACAGCTTCTGCCATACAGTTCAGTTCCTTTCTCTGTAGGGCTGCCGCTGGATTTTTAGAGGGGGAGCAATTAGTCATGCTTCAAAGTGGACAATCTGAAGATAAATCTTCCCTCTCACAAATCGAGTTTGACTGCTCTATCTCTGATAATCCGTAGCAAGTATGAGACAAGGATAAAGGTGAAGAAACTGGTTTTTTGTACTGCATATGATTTGCTGTTTTTAAAACACTGACTGCACTTTTAATACAGAATAACTTTTAATAATAACCTGTAGCCCGAAAAGGTTCATTTCTTCATAGCTTGCCAGAAATGCTGAAGCATTAAAATGAATACAGTACAGAAGGGCTGAATCTTATAATTTGGATTTAACTTAAGTCTTAACACGTGGATTAAAGATTTTGTTTCAAAAGTTGCTTTTATTTCTCCTTAAAACCAAAACCAAAACAAAACATAAGAAGGGAAATTTAAGGTTGCAAAATAAAGCACTCCACGATGTGGAAATGGTAAAGTGAAAACGAATCACTTACTTACACACTCCTAACTATTCCCTTTCTTGCTTGCGGTAGTAATATCTAGCCTAGCTCAGTAGTCAGAAGCCTTAACTTCAGTAGTATTTCCAGTATTTTGTAAGTTTGAGTATGTACATATATAGAGATTGAGGGGTGGGGGGGCATATGTGTATACAGGATACTGATTTGCTACAGTAAGGTTAGGGACGTATTTTCTCGCCCTTAAAAAGAAAAATCATACTCATGGTACATGTCAAAGTTAAAAGAAAATTAATCTGGGAGCATTTTGAATGCAATGATATTTAAAACAGAAACTGCTCTTTGTTATCTGATTTTTTCCCCTTCTAAAGTGTGAATCGGACGATCTAGTCCTTTATCCATACGCGAATGGTTTGTTTTCTTTCTCCAGCAGAAGCTATGAATACACTCTCTTTCTATTTCTGTTCTGTGTAAACACATTTCTCCCAGCACTTCCATATTTCAGTGCATGGATCGTATCCTGCAAATAGCACGACCATGCAGCTGTACTGATGGCAATAAACCATTTATATGCAGATCACTGAAGTATGAAACCATATGCTTTTCATTTTACCTGTACAGTAAAACCGCTACACCCTGAGTAGATTTAAACACGTCCTCAAACCCCAAAACATTCACAGCTGGCTTATGTATTTGTGCTACAATTCACATCTAAAATGAGATGATTAGAAGCCATAATAAAATGCTATTAAACTACAAAGATGCCAAATTGAAATACCTCTTCACATCGATGTATTTATCCAGCTTTCAACACATTTGTTTCCATAACGATCTCAGTATCTGCTGCAACATTATATTTAAACTTTCACCAGTGTTTATCGAGTCGGACGACCTCACAAGACCTCAGAAAACACAGGCAGGGACAGCAATGTAATTACACACAATGCGTAGGGGAATGTGTAAAAAAAGCCCTGGGTGATCCATTCCTGTCATGCATCGCAGTGTACCCACCAGATGTAGACGTGCCTGCACGGAAAGGCAGGCCAGCCTCTGAGGGACCACGTCCTGCACCTTAGCTTACGGAAGAAACAGAAGTTGTCTTACTCTGACCAATAAAAAGGTGTAAGTATTCAGCATGTTAAACAGTTTCTGTGCACTGTTTATTATACATATATACTTCAAGTAATAAGAGCAGTATGATTCCGATACCCTAGGGCATTGAGAAGCAAAGTATTAGTTACACCATGCCATAAACTGACCTTCCCGAATCAGCGTGAAAGCTGAAAAGTTGCAGAAAATACAATTTTCTTGTACAGAAACTGTTTTGGTTTTCTTCCTGACAGGACTTCCCAGCAGCAGTACTGCTATTAATTAAAACCAAAAACTAATCAACTCATACTTCCCCATTCCTTTGGTTAGGAGGAGAAGGGCTACTTTTCACTCTTTTCAAAATGAAAGCATATTTATATTTAGAGTCAAGTGGGTTTTGTGTTGTGAAATGAATATGGAGACACTTTATTTCTAAGATGCCAAATGCTTTGACTTTTCAATAACGTGTCTCCTTGTTTTTCCAGCTGGAATTATTCACCGAAGGTGTACCTCATTATTATTTCATGTTCAATTGAGTTCTCTAACACAAATGAACTACTTCTAAGTGAATTGGTTATTTTATTTAATATGATGAATCATGCAAAAATACTCATTGTGGGTTCACTGGAGAATGGGAAAAGGGAAACAAGCATTCAGATCTCTTCCATGGCCTATATCTAGATTTATTAGCTCACATATGGGTCTCATCATCTTCAAGCTGAGTTTAGGAAGAGTGTAAATAAATTAACATCATCTTTGAAAGCTAAGGGGGAGCAATAATAAAACATTAAATACTGGAAAAGAGCAATGCCCAACTAGAAACTCTAAAGACATGGAAACAATTGTGTGATAATTTGTTTCTTAATTATATGATACAAGACTGCTCTAGAAACTCTTCCAGGAATGGCACAGAGTTGCATTGACAGGGAGTCTGAGATTTTTAGGACCCCTGACAAAACATGCTTTGCCTCCTTAGTACGTTTCCCTAGTGATAGTGACATTCTTCAGGGGAAACAATATTGCTCCGCTTTCGAAAAATAAAAACCAAGCATACAGGAATAAGATCTACCAGCTTTTCATGCCAAATATAATCATACTTATCATACCAATCTATTTAGAAAATATACTATTGCTAAACCAGTTGTTATGGTTGATTAATCCAAGCCCTTCTTGTTAAAAACAGATGGCACATGCAAGAATAACCAAACACATTCTGGAGGGTATCTAATGAGCAACTCCATCATATTTCACTAGTTTCTTATTTATACAGACCAATAACAGCTGGACCACAAATAATTACAAAGTATAAACAAAATGGGAGGCTGGAGGCAGAGAGCAGTTCATTACGTGTATAGACAAGCATTTTTATGGGGCTTGATCAGATTTCAGCTGAGGATCCTCCTGGTCCTCATACTAAAAAAAATAAAATAAATATTGTAACAAAAACCCCTTTTTGAAACATCATCTGGAAATATATCTATGAAGAGGGGCAGCATTTTCCTGAGTTCCTGTAGTGTCCCTGTGTGATTGTACTGGGCCACTGCCCATTCATCAAGCCTTTTGTGATGACCTTACTGACTCATTACATACCCTTTATTTGTCTAATTTAGAAAGTCTTTTAAATGAGAGCTTGGAAAATGTTCTAATAATAGTAAGGCTGACCTCAATCTCCTATAAGATAAAGTTCCTGAAACGAAAGAAAAGCCACAGGAGAAGGGAAGTTACTCTGCTGCCTGGCCTGAAACCTGCACCTTCTATGATGATGAAGAGAGCAGCTGGGCTGTGTGAGGGAGGAAACAGCAAAACATACCACCACCGTTCAAAAAATGCAATTATGCATCTGAAAAGCAGAAAGTCAGAGATGAAGCCTACCAGGGCACCCTTTAGCAGCTGTGGCTGACTTTTACATACAAGCAACGGGAAGGAGGAAGCACCAGAGACAGGCCGCAAAGACTATACGTCAATTGCTCCATGATACTCATCCATGACCATGCAGTCTGCTCTTCTGCGAGCTACCAGAGTGGTGACCAACAGCATCACATACATCCTGGCAGCACATACATCCTGGCAGAATGAGGCAACAGTTTCCCCAAAGCACCTGGGAGCCACATTCCAGCACAGAAACCCGGCACTGTCCCAACACCTCTCAGCCAGACATTTGCTGGTGAGACATTGCAACAGGCTGCCAGGGAGATGGTGGAGGCCCCATCCCTGGAGGCATTCAAGGCCAGGCTTGATGAAGATCCAAGCAATCTGATCTAGTTAAAGGTGTCCCTGCTTACTCCAGGGGGGTTGGACTAGATGACCTTTAAAGGTTCCTTCCAACCTAACACGTTCTATGATTATATTATTATATAAATCCCATTGTTCCTCACATTCCTGATATAAATCCACAGCATCTATAGGCATTCTGCCAATATTTTCATCTGCACTGGTAATGACCAGGGAATATACATCCACTAGACAGGCAGGAATCATGGCTGGAAGGAAGGCCAGATGGAAACTACGGTATCCACCATGTAGAGAGACAGGGCTTGCCATACTGAGCAAAATCAGGGCACTGCTCCAAGCCCCCTTCTCACTCAGGAAGTGCAGAGGACATTGGAAACTAAACTTCATCCCACTTCAGTCTGGAACAAGATGTACAGGCTGTCAACTGCTGTGGGAGCTCTTATACTTTCTACACAGTACTTCCAACACTTCCAACTAGGACCTAATAAAATAACTAGACCAATTTCTTGGGAAGCCCCAAAATCACCATGTGATTTCTTAGTGAAGAAATCTACATTTCCTCTTCATAATAAACATTCAAGACCTCACAAGGAGGAAGAAAAACATCTTGAGACCTCTCTGGGATCATGTCTCCGGTCGCAACATCAATATCCTTCAGCTTCCCAAAGGGGGAGAGTTTACCATGTAGCCCTCCTTCTATAAACTCCCCTCAGCCTCCTTCCTATTGCCTTTTCTTCTGAGATACCTATTATAAAACTTTGTGAGTTTCCTGATGTTACCCAAGGCAGGCATCTCCCCCTGCCTCCATCCTGCCTGCAGCCCTGCCTCCTAATTTGGTTAGGTCCCAGGAAGACCAGGGGACAACCCCACTCATTTCCTTCTCAGATGCGTAAGGAAAGGAAACTTAGTGTGAAATGGGATACTTGGCCCAAATCAGATGTACCCAATACCCTACCACTGCATGAGGATGGGTTGAACATTTTGCTTTCTCCATATCCTGCAGCCTGCCAGAGTCCAGAGCTTCCCCAGGTTCCCAGAAATACGTTTCCATAGCCAACGCTACCACAACAGGATTTAGGCTACAAGGAGTCAGTCTGCAGCAGCCTGGCCCATGTGAAAAGGCCAAGAGGAATTTTTGGGAAAATAAACATCGTCGAACAAAACAAGACAAGTGTGTGCAAGGCTTATGCAAGGAGCTGCAACCACGGGAGCCACACGCGAGGGCAGGAGACAGCATGCAATCCCTTTCTGTCAGCTAGAGGTCTGCTTTACATCCCGTCTTACCGGGATCGGCAGCTTTGCCCTGATCGTCTGCGGTCTCACTACAACAGCATTATTTGGAAAAGCCACAAATTTGCATTTACAAGACATCTGGAAGAATTACCTTCTACAGTCAGTCTTGATAGGAAATCCGGGCATGAAAGGTTTTCATATTTTTACTGCTATATGAAACAAATCTGTGAACTTCCTCCTCAGCCGGCTCAGCATTAATGTGCTACACCAAGGCACCCCTATACCTCTCCCCTTCACAACAGCCCCTAATTTCTCACATACCCTGTTCCATAGTAGATCAACAATAGTTTAATAACAACTATCAGCTGTTGCAGACCAAATCCTCCTTCATTCCCTTCCAAAAGCAGGATAGGCTACTAGGGACAAGAACATGGTGCACAAATAAAAGTTCTGGAGCAAAACACATGAAGGAAAAAAAAAATAAATCACTGCATGCACACATTTGGACACAGACTCACTCTCTCCCCATTGGGCTTTTGCATTACCTCATAGCACTCCAATTACCTTTTTATTTAAAAAAAATAAACAAACCAACCCTCTCTTTTTCTCCTCTCTTCTGTTTTGCGGTTATCCTGAGGAGCTTGGGAACACCTTAACATTCCTTACCTGTTTTGCCTGCCTGCCCTACCTCAGATTTCCCTTTACAGATGAACTTCAATCATTGTCTCATGTGTTACAGCTTCTCCCTAGGGCTGCTACCAGGGCATAGCCTTCAAAAACACTGCATCCCCACCACTGAGCAGTGTTCCTTCACATCAGTTTTGCAAAGAATTAAAGAAATAGCAAAACCATTAAAACACAGGCTAATACACCCTAAAATCAGATTCAAGGTGCGAGAAACTAGCTGGGATGCTGGAGCCCTTTTTGCTGGGCCATTTCCACTCCCACTGTGCTTACATCTGGGTTAAACCCTGCTGCACTTTGCTGCCTGACATGGTGCCTCAGTTGCACATGATACAAAACTGACAAAAGCCTGCCTTATTCTCAATACTGAGGACTTCAGGTATTTTCTTCCTAGTGCTTTGGTACAAAAAAAAAAAATAATCAATTACTTGTTTCCTTGCTCTGTTATGATGTCAAAACAGCTTACCAAAATCCACTCCATCAGCTGCATGTTGCAAAAATGAGACTTTAAATGCTCTGCATCTCTAAGCATTAGCATTGCCTGCAGATCCAGCTGGAGCCACCTTGAGAGAACGGTGCACCTCAGGCTGCCCACGGTAGAGCTGGGGGAGCATCCTCAGCTCCACAAGAACAGGCAACACCTCAACATCCATCAGGAGCCGCAACAGGAACAGGGTGATGTTTCCTAATTAGGTCTGGGGCTAAAGACCAGCAGCAGAGCTCAAATAGTAACCACCCATGTGGTTAGATGCGGTCCTGGGAAGGCTCTCTATGACGCAGGGAATGACAGCAGTACCTTTTGCTAATTCCTGAAGTAAATGCCCAAAGGCAATTCAAACATAAAATGAATGACTCTGACTCTCATTGTTTCAGCAGCAATTACTGAACACGGGGAGCCAAACAACCTGGAAGTGCCATCAGGAGCCGCGCCAACCTCTTCGGCTTTCCCAGCTCTTGTATTTGTAAGCGAGTGGCCCAGCTTGCTCACAGACTTCTCAGCAAGCTGTAGAGCCCACCCAGCTCTCTTTAGCTAGCACCACTGTGCGACTCTTGCCAGATCCACCTTCCCTTACGGCAGGATCCAGCCACTGTCCAAAGAAAAGCCAGGGCTGAGCAGGGCAGGAATGGAGCTGGCTTGGCACGGCCCCTCGGGCAGCCAGAGCAGTTGGGGGGTCATTGCCAAAGCCCCAGCTGCTGAACCACACGCTGCTGGTGGGAGGGTTTCTTTTAAAAACAAATGTAAAGCGTAGCATTTCAGCATAAAGAATTCCAGTAAACTTGTTGGCAAACCTCCCACAGATTGCAGCAGGATGCCAGGATTTTACCCAGAGTATTTTAAGAAAAAAACCCAAATAATCCACATAAATTAATTAAAGAAATAAATAACCCCACAGCCACCAAACTATAAAATTAGATGCCCCTTGGGATCTTCACGCAGGGGCTACCAGACACCCACATACCATTGCAACGTCTTCATTAGGACCAACTGCTGCCTCTCGCTTTTCTTCTTCAGCCATGTAAATGCTATAGGGACATCTCCAGAGGTAGGAAACCATCTTTTTTCCCTGTGGATTTTGTGGGCATTTGATTAAAAGTGGAGATGTTTTCCTGGGAGTCTTCACACAGAGGTAGGAGATGCTGCGGAACGGGCTGAGCAGACAGTATCAGCCAGCCTTAGCTAGAGACAGTGACAGAAAACCTGGAGGTTTTTTCTGACTACAAGTCTAGACAGGAAGCTTGAAAGAAAGAGAGTTGCTTCATGAATGTTGGGGATGTTTTATTTCCTTTTCAATTAGAAGGATATTCCTTTTATATGATATCATGTATTCTACATACAATAGAATGGACATTCTATAGAGTGACTCAGGCACATTAATACTGGTTGCTTTCTTTTTCTTTTCCCATGACATAATAAAAGCTATTAATATTTTTGAATTGCCTAAATCCAAACTATTTCTGGAATATGAGACTGTAGATTTTCTAGCTAAATGCTAAGTTAAACTAGCATTAAGATTACGTTAAAATGCAAATTAAAATAAACATTATCGTTAAGTTACAAATAAAAACACAAGTGGCACATTTTAATTTCCTCTCAAACAAGTACTATTACCCATTAAAAAAATCAAATTCAGGTACCTCCAGACTTACCACGTGTAGCTTGCCTGGAGCAAAGACAACTGGGGTGGTGTGGTTGGACTCCCACAGCATACACCAGCTCAAATGAGGGTTATGATGATGGCAAAGACAAAAACCTACACCACATAATTGGCAGTAGAACCTCTGTTCCCACAAGCTGGCTTTTACATGGGGATCTGAGCCCCATGTCTCTTTATGCTGTGATTGTCTGTCTTTCCCCTTAGCCAAGAGATCTCTGGGAACATTTCCAGGCCTGATAAAATGTTACTTCTTAAAAAAAAAAAGACAAAAAAAATTAGAATCATGAGAAATGGTGGCTATATAAAGTGTATTGCAGCTTCTACTGCTTTTATCATGGAGCTGGAACTGTCATTTTCTTGGATTGGATTGGATTTCAAAAAGGAAATTTTTCAGTACTAAACTGTTAAGGGAGGTCAGTGACCACAATTGCTGTTTCCACTATTTTGGTCATTAATAAGCAGGAAAGAAGCTAAAAATGGTATTTGAAAAAAACCTGTTTAGCAGTGTTTTGGGGAGTAGGGAGAGTGTTTAGATAATGGTTTGAAGAACAGAAGGAATAGGCAAAATTCAGTTTCTGGGATTCCCCAGCTGCAACCAAAGTGCAGGTAGCAAAGTTGAACTGGAGAACGAAAGCCAAGTATCAGAAACCAACGGGTGAAAGGACACCACAGTGACACTACCAGTGCCTTCAAAGGTCTTCACAGGTCTGGATGACTTAAAAATGTACCAACTTCCTTATGGACTTAAGCACATTAGTTGTGTAGTCCCCATATATTTGATTCAACTTTGAGCAACATCTTCTACAGTGCATCCTTGATGTCCCTGCCCATGGCATTTGGGGTTTAGACTTGATAATCTTTCAAGGTCCCTTCCAACCCAAACCATTCCATAATTTTATGATCCTATGATCCTCTCCTTCCCAGTTGATTAACTTGCCTTACAGAAATGCCACTGTGGTTAGCAGTAGGCATCCCAGCAACCTGCGAGGCCAGCCCAGCAAGGTGGACAACAAGGTGCTCTCCCAAGTGGAGAGCAAGGGTAGCTCCACGCTGGGCACAGGTGGCTGAGAAGGCTTTACCACAGTGGTAGCCCACAAAGCACTTGCTGTTACTTTAAAACCCACTCTAGTTCTACTTGTAAAATAGATGAAAGCTGAAGTTCTGAGACAAGTCCAAGAAGTACTGGTGTTTTTTTGAGGCACAGCTATTATGTAGATAAGAAATGGAAAAAAATACGTTGTTTACTATAGTCTCTACTTCAAGGACACTGTTTTTAGTCATGTCTTACTATCTAATTAATAATCACATTGAAGTTGCTGTGATGAATCAAGGGCAAGTTACAAGGCAAGCAGCTGTAACACACGGCACTGAAACTGGAAGCCAAGACTATATTTTTTATGTCTCAGAAGCAATGTTTTTATATCCAGAATGGCAGCAAGAGTTTGTATCCAGTAGTACTAGAAAATGCAAGATCAACACTGGAATGACCAGATAAAGAAAAAAAAAAAGTCTTACATTAGACAATCTGGTTCACTATTTGTGCAGGGTATTTTAAAATAGCCAGCAAAATAGGGTTCTATGACCTTAAATAAATGTTCCACTTGAGCATGCACAGATACAAAACCTCCAGAATCAGCGTTCAGCACTGTGCAGTAAGAAGAATGCTACTGAAAACTGTCTGTTTAGGAAAGTTACAAAAGTAAAATAGTTCTCCATTGTAAATTTTCTCCAGTTAATTAGTCATTTATAGGCATACCGTAATAAATTTTACACAGTTTGACTTACATAGAGGTGGAAGTTGCATAAAGGAACATTACTAACAGACATGTGAAAAACAATTCCATTAGAAGAACTCATCTGAACGTAACAAAAGGAATGTTCCTGGAAGAAAGTCATTGCAGTGCAGACAGTCCACCTGCTCATAAAAACGTAGGATGAGCTAAGGCAGAATTAGAATAACACTGCTTGCTTCCATCCTTTAAAATAGGGACTTTCAAGGACATTACTAAAAGAGGATGAAGTAGATCAACACCATTCTGGTAAAATGAACTCTTTGATGAGCTTACAATGCAGGAACTCTCTGTCCAAGGAAAAGGGTGTTTTTTAAGATAGATGCTAATAAGATGGAGGCTAATTTACAAGTAGATGAGGCAGGCTATCTGGTATACTAACTGGAATTTCAAGCCAAGACAAGCATCAGTCAACCATCACACTGGTCTCATTCTGGTGAATGTCACAGAATCACAGCATTGTAGGGGTTGGAAGGGACCTCAACAGATTGTCGAGTCCAACCCCTGCCAAAGCAGGTTCCTGCAAGTGGTGCCAGCATCTTCACTGACATGCCACATCCCATGTAGTAGAGCCATCTGTGCACCTTGCAGCTCCCACCTTTGGGCAAAGGACTCCCTCCCCATCCCAGCTTTATTCACAAGCTTTATTCAGCAAAGGGGTTTGTGCAAGGCACCAGGACAAACATCAATCACAAGGACCTTGGTACTGCAGAGTCTGCAAGTATAGTTAAGGCCACTTCCTGACGGAGGTGCTGGGTTCTGCTCCACAAGGGTGCCTGTGCTTGTTCCTAGACAAGACAAGCACTGATCCTCCGTGGAATAAGAGGGCAAGGACAGAGCAGGCACTGTGACTCTGCTGGTGAGAAATTTTCCTCTCTGATGTTTGTCATTCCCCTATTTTTATCTTCCTGTTGCTAAGGCTACTTATCAATACATACAATTTCCTTATTGAATATTTTGCCATGTGCTTTCATCAAAACAGATTCTATCAGCAAGAGCTACTCAGTTTAGCTTTACCTCAGCACTTAAGGAGGTCCACTGATGTGCGACATACATATTGCAATATATATATAATATATACACAGCTAAATGGGAGAAAGAATAAAACCCCCAAGAAAATTAGTAAGAAAAGCTGACCTCATGAGACAGGTGAGAGGATTCACTTTGGTCTCATTGTTCCTGCTGCTCTTAGTAGTCTTTCTGGCTGTTCCCCCTACCAACTGGGTGCTCAGTGTGAGTGAGCCACTCAGCACTTCTCCCTCTGCAGAAGTTTAAGCAAGGCTCTGCTGGGGGATGCAGTCCTGTTCCCCATTCCCACTTTCGTGGCCCAACAGCTTCCACCACAGCAGGTGGCTCATGCTGCAGAAGCTTTCACAAGGACCCGAGGGTTTGAGGGCTTGAGAGTCTCGCCAGCCATTCCAGATTTGCTGGGGTAACTCCAGCTACGTTGAGAGATGAGACTTTGATCCTCTGTCCTTAAAAGAGATTAGTTTTATGAAGCAGTTATGCAATTCAGAAAAATGAAAGCTATGGATTCACATTCTTCATCTCCTGTTTGACTGTATTTAGCCAGCCTGTCATAATGCCGTCGCCTGTGATAAACAACTGAAACGCTCTGGTCCACCAAGGGCGTTCTGTAGTGGGCGTGCACGGGCAATTGCTACTTCCATATATGATGCAGTAATTTCAAACACTGCGACCCCGGTGCAAAAAGTCAACTTGCATACAGAATTTAAATGAAGTAATCGAAATGTTCCGTAGCACAAAAAATTCCATCAAGCTCCAAACGTAAGGCCGCCTTCACAGCTGTTTCTGCTCGATGAATTCCCATCATATCTTAAATGATTTTTTCCACATATTTTTGCAGGATGGAGTCGGGGCATTAAGATTCTATCCTAATAATACCGAGATTTTTCTTCAGTTTTTTCAACAGTAGATGACGTATGTGTGCTGCATATCACTACCATCATCCAGAGATTTAAAGAAGTATGCTACAAAATCCTAGAATTATCTTCTTGCAAATGTATTTGTGCTTCACCAATCTCTGCTAAAAAAATAAAGAGCATGAAACTCTACTAGAGCTCACCTCTGACTGGTTTTTTCCCTCAAGGAGGATTTTCCCCCTTTGCTTACAAGAGGTGACTCTCCCTCCACCTGAAAATGGCTGGGAATCTCTGTGAATCTCATGTCATTGCAGGAGGGCAAAAGAGAGCCACATCACCATCCTGCAATTTAATGTCTTCATGCCTGCTTTCACCACGCAGAAGGGGTCAGTACTTAAGAAAATACCCACAGAGGAGACCTAGAGGCCCCATGGAGAGGGGATAGTGCTGAAAACAGGTAGGTGGCTGGTGCCATTGGCTATGTAGGAAATGGCATCAAGGCAGGACAGGAGATTGGCGTGTCCCTCCTCCCCTTCTCTCAGCTCCCCTGCTCCCCATCATGGCCCTGACCTCCCTGTTGTCATCCATGAGGACTTCTCTGCAGGAGGAGCAGTCTGTCCTTCTCCATGAATCCAGCACACAAAACCCACGGACACGCACGCTTATGGCTCCTTGCTGAAGTTCTGCCATGAGTGACGTGACCACAGTGAAGCAAGGACTTGAAACAAAATGGAAATGGAACAATGAAGTTTTATGCCCTGGAACAAGTTATTAACTGTAGCCAGCTGATGTTGTAAGCATAGTAACTGAAGACAAGATAGACATTATTACTAACCATCTGATCCAATGCTGTGCCCTGAATCTGAGCCTAATCATGAAAATATTTCTCTCACGCCCACTCACTACAACAACAAATGTAGCCAAGTATAATAAATTTTCCTTTTTTTGTTGATCTCCTTATGTCCAGAGTTTTCTGCCTTTCAGCTAAAATCATTCCAACAAGAACAGCGTAAATCCTTCTCTAGCTGCCACATTATCAGTGACTGCACGGCTTGAGAGTTATTTGCCTGGGTTTACCACCCAGGAAGCTATTATTAGATAAATAGAAACAGTGGAAAGAAGAAAAAAAGATCAATGAGTTAAAAATTGAGCACAGCCAGGTCTTTTCAATAAACATATGTACTTCAGCCTCCCTCTGGCAATAAACAATTTCTGGAAAGGTTACACACTGCACTTGAAAGTCTTAAAGTCTTAATGGAGGTGCCAATGTGGCTCCTCTGCTCCGCTGTTCTCCTGAGCCCTGGCTAGGACACCAAGCCAACAGTGTAGCTGTGTCCAATCTTTGGCCTCTGCCTCCTCATCTAGACTGTTCTGGTCACAGCATGTTTCATCCATGGGCATCAACACATGCTTAGGCCCAAGGCAGTGCTCTCAGTCAGTATCACAAGGCTGATGTCCATGAAACTTGCCATGCTTTTACTCAGTAGCACTCTCAAGTTCTTCTCCACAATGGTCCAACCACTTAATAGCTCAAAATCAGTCCTCAGCTATTTTCATAGCCACCTCCTCTTGAGAGGATAGGTTTGTGGCTGTAACAATCCAATAACCTCACTAAAGGCCTTCAAAACAATTATTCAGAGCTCCTCACAGCCTGGACAGTTGTTCTTCGACCATTTGCCTTTCCAAAGCTTTTCCCCATTAATTTAATGCTTAAAGTAATCTGTCCACCTGTTTGGGATGACACAGGTGTTCAAGTGACAAAAAAGGGATTAGCATGGTAATATACTACAGTGAGAAACTGTAGGGGGTATGAAATGCATGACTGAAGTTAATCATCTACAAGCTAACACAAGCAGGTCTTTTATGGCATTAAACTGCCTTTACTAACATAAACTGCAGTGCTGGAATGTCGCAAATGCACCAAAGCACCACAAAAGAACAATTTCATATCCATAAATATGTATTTTCCATCCCTAACGAAACTATTCCTTCCCTCAATGAAACAGATGTTATGGCAAAGCTGCCTTCTCTTCTAGGACTGACTCTTTTTGCCAGACTACATGTTTCAAGCCGAGATACTGCGGCTTGATTTTGATCAGTCACTGCTTTACCATGGAAGAGGAAATGGAAGGAAAAATGAAATCTTTGTAAGTTGATGAATCTTACAGCAGGGAAAAGGGATGTTTTGTACTATTTCTGTAGAAGCAGTGACAAAATTATGAAGGAAGTAAAAAAAAAAAGTAAACCAACAGCTCAATTACACAGCACCACTGAAAGCAAAAAATGTTATGGTTTAAAATAGAACACTGCTCAGTACTTTGGACTGAAGTGATACAGCAAGACAAATATTTAAAAACTCCTGGTGCTCTCATTTTATTGTATTTTCCCTCTGAAATTCCTAAACAAAACCATTCATGATTAAGTAGTAAGACAGTGGTCAGGAAGTATGCCTGAGGTGTTATGAATACAATATTACTTTTCCATTTCTCACTTGCAATAAAGTGAGATGATACACTAAGATGGTCAGTATTTTCTCTTAAATTCTGTTTGCACTAGCTGAAAATATCTGTCAAGCACAGAAGTGCAGCACATAGTCAACTCAGGTGGCACAAAGTGTCAACTCTTTCTAGGCAAAGCAGAAGCAAAGACAGAGGCCTTCATTGCTGAAATCCCTGAGGAGCAGAGCTGCCTGCCTGAGCCTGCATACTGAGTACTCAGAGAAGTGAGAACGCCCTGGATTTTAACAGATAGACTCTGGAATTTCCTAGCAATGATCTCTATTGCATCATGGACACTTTCATTTATAATCCATTTATAAAAAGTCTATCAAAATACACCCAGGAAGAGCTTTTGGCCACGGCTCCATGCTCCCAGATACCCATCCTGCACACTGTGGGATAAGCTAGCAATAGAAATTTGATGCAGATCAGGAACAGACACACATAAAAACTTGAATAAGCTATTATGCTTTTATGCAGCCTGCAGAAGGCCAGAACAATACCTGACTCAGAAAATCCTTGTTGGCACAAGGTTAACCCCCAAATTTTGAAAGAGCAGAAGTCAACATTGGATGAGTGTTTTGCTCCAACTGGCCACAGCATTTCTGATCTAATAACCAGCACCAAGAAGTTAGATGGATTTTTGATGGACCTTGGTCTAGTATAAGGAAAACAAACCTTGCAACAGTGACTTGTTTAGAAAGAGAAAAAATTGTTAGCCAAGGAGCAGTCTTGCTTTTGGAAAAGTCACGAAGGTGTTCAATATACCGTCTGTGTTTCCTGGAACTAGTCTAGACTGTGTGTGATAAATACTTTATGAGATTAGAAATCTTCAGTCAGAAACCAGACAGAAAATCAAATTTCAGAAACACGCAGAATTAAGTAAAGGAAGATTTGATCAACAGGTGGGAGGAATGGGGAGGACCTGCCATAGCCATTTCCCCCCTTGTGAGTTCATTCAGGTCTGGGGGAGGCAAAACAAGTTTCCTCTGCTTTTGCTATAAAGCAAATTGTTCCAGCCTGATCTCTCTTTTCAACAGAAGTCAGGGTGGGGCACAACGGTCTTTAACACACCACTAGTAACCTGTTACAAAGCCTCCAAACAACATATTTTCAAGGTCGTTTCAGGTAGGAATTACCATTCACTGCAGCAGCTGAAGATCATTGCTAATGTGCAGTTCTCATTAGCCATCCTTCATATGCTAGCACTAGCAGAGCTAAAAATAGCAACGTAATTTTGGAGAAGGATATTCTCCAATGTAAACAGTTTATAAATTAAGGGTTTTTTTACATCGACTATGTATCTTCAGGACAGCCAGTTAAGTACAGCACAAAGCAAATTGTCCATGGAAATAAGGGGGAATCTGCCATATTTTCTCAACCTGCTAGAAAGGGAGAAAAAGGACTGAAATTGTTTTATTTCACGCATGTGTTTCAAGTGTCATTGGAATGAACCCTGGATAATGTCCAGGAATGTAAAGTCCCCTCTTTGACTAAATGTGTATTTTCTAAGATGGAGCTTAAATTAGACTACAGCTACCACGTTTCAGATGCCCTGCCTTTAAGTTATGAGCAATGTTTTACAAATCACTCAAAAATTACTCCTCCTCTGCTAAAAAAAAAAAAAAACCAAACCAAACAACCACCCACGAAAAAACAGCCTGAGGTAATGATAATTGAAAATCACAGAACAGAACCATAGATTTTTATTTGTGGTACGGTCAGTCCAAACTACAAATCCACAGCCTGTCTTCTGTTAAGCACCCCGCTTTGCCGCAACCTCACTCAGGGCACACGTGTATTACTTACCACAGGCAGTCAGAGCAGCGTGCGGCGGAACAGAATGAGCATTAGGGCTTGTGGTTCTTGCCTATGCCCTTATTTGACAGTTGTGGATTTAATAAAAGCCCGTTGGCTTAGGTTAAATTACTGGTGCAAAACCGATCAGACATACTTGGGCGCGTGCACACGCCCGCGCGGGCAGCGATCCCGACGCATGTGTGTGCCGGAGGCGCCTGCTCGTGGTACATGCGTGCGCTCTCCTCTACCACTGCTGCAGAAGGAAAGATCCAAGGTGAGAGATGGCGGTCGCCGAACCAGAGGGAGAAACGAGGCTGGGCAAAGGCAAAGATAATGAAGAAAAAAGGAGGGAAATTGGAACACGGAATAAAGAGAGGAAATGAAAAACTGACGGGATGCATAGCAGAAGGATAAATCTGTGGCTAATGTACAGGACACAGAGTCCTTGCCAAGCACCATGTGTAACCGCAGTCACATCTTCCCTATTATTTCAGTGAATGTATCTGCCAAGCAAGGGAAGTACTGAGTTGAGCACAGGTAGGAGGGACTGCACGAAGTCCTGGGAGTAACGTTGCTGACTTGCTGTTAGCACTAAATAAACTAATAGCATCCCAAACGTTTTGGTCTGAAAGCCAAATAAAACCTGTTATTTTGAAGAGGTTGGAGCTCTAACAAGCACCTGCTGACAAGAATTCTGTCTGATTTCACTCTACACTCCAAAGACATCCATGAGGGTCCTGCCTTCCCCTTACTTCTATCTCCCAGCCCCCAGGAGTGCGGCCATGAGGAGGCAGGGGATCACTGCTGCTTGGGATGGACCTTGGGTGACAGGGGCCAGTGGGACAAGGGAAAACAGCCCCATCCTGTCCATGTCCAGCAGGAGCCAGGACCAGCAGCTGTCCCTAGATGCTCACTCTCCGCTTCTCCTTTCCTTCTCCCGCCACAAGTGACTCGTGGTGCCAAGGGTACCAAGCCACTGCCAAAGGCTTTCTTAGGCAAGAACAGCTCCACTCAGCTCTTTTGGCCACTTCCATAAGGCAGCATGAGTGTGAGGAGGCCAAAACCCCTTCTCCTTGCCTTCCACCTGGTGCAGCAGGTGAGCAACCGAGCCAGGCAGGGCTAGGGGCTGCCAGACCCCTGCTCACACTGCAGCCTGGGCTGCAAGCCTGGCACCAGCCACAGTTCAAGTGCCAACATGCTGCTTTGTGCTCCCCCATAAAGCCCTCTCCCAATGTGGTTCAGGGACCATGTTTTCAGACACAATGAAATGCAGTTTTTTCCTCCTAAACAAAGCTGTTCCAAGGCGCCAAAAGCAACAACCATCCTGCCTTCAGTAAAGGAAGCCTGAGCCAACCCAAAAACATTTGCTTGCTTTCCCTGCATCTCCAAAAATATCTGTTGCTCCAGAAACTACTTCTTCAGAGCAGCTGGTGGATCTGAAAGCTGTCTTTTACATTTCCACGGTATCTCTGCTTGACCTAGCCAGCAAACCCGTCTCCTAATTTGGTAGCAATCCTCTGACTTCTCCTGCTGTGGGGTGCATGCTTGCTTACAGCTTCAGGAAACTGCTGTCAGGAAAGGATCTGTCTCCGCGCAGCAAGGGGCAGCAGAGGAATATTCCTAGGAGGTTGAAAATTGCACCCCAGATGTCCTGAACCCCAGCATGATAAACAGTAAGCAGGCATGGAAAGAGAATGACTGGTTAGGTATGGGCCAGACCGTAAACAAGAGCCTTTAAAAGGGGAAATGCAGCAGTGACACGTAGTTTTACACTGCAGCATGACAAAGCACTGTTCTTTCTAACATTCCGGGGACAGGAACCTCCTCTTGTGTTTCCCAAATCCACCCCTTGGCTCAGGAAAGCCCTGCATTCAGCTATAGCTCCTTGTCTCTCAGGCACACATGCTAGCCAGTGCTACAGGGCTAACATCTCAGCTGGCCCAGTAAAAGGCTGTAATGGGCAATACCCCAAAACTGCAGCCAGATTCTTGCAGCACTAAATTGCATAAAGCAAGAACTTGAACTGAGTTCCCTCATACCCAGGTGAAGGGGAGCGAGAGGTTCATTACTAGTAATTCATGGGCAGCTTGTTGCTTTCAAGTCTGTATTTGATAGCAGGAATCCTACCTTAGACCTAAGAAAGTTCCTTGCTGAATCTTCATTTTAAAAAATACACAATACAAAAAGTTTTGCTTTGATAAATTAGAATTTCCTGATGCAAAGTATATTTTTTAAAAATTTGTAACCACTTCTACAATAGCTTCTCCTTTTATCCTCACTGTCCCAGCATATACTCATCCAAAAGAAAAGGCTGAAAGGAATTTTCACTATATTTCAGTGAAATGATCCTCTACATGAGTACTGAGAAGTAACTGCAAAGAGTCCCGTTTCCCCCATGGGCTGGAAACATATAAATTCCAAATAATTCAAGGTGAGCCAAAGAGAAAAGGCATCCAGACAGGGTAAATTATTCCAGCTGCATGCTGACCGCAATAGAAATCAAGACAACTGTTCAAAGAGCTGTGCCAGGCATCCAGATGCTGCTGCTGGCATCAGAAGATGATCTTCCACAGTCTGATAGCAGCTGGTCCCAGGGAGAGCAGCCAAAGCCAGAACAAAAAGGAGAGAAGTAAAGAGAGAGAAGAAGGGACAGAGATATAAGTTACAGCTGACCTCCCAACCGGCATCCTTCCTTCTCTCAGGTATATTTATGTCACTTACTAATAATTGGCAATCATCTGGAAATTGAACAATTTTCTATAAATATCCAAGTTGGAGACAGCAGTGTGTCAGGCACCTGCAAAAACCTCCCTGCTCACGTAGGCAGAGCCAGTGCAGGCAATTCATTAGTACACCTGGATGAGAAAGACTGTCTGAGTAAGAAGCAAGGAGCCCAAGTCCTCACTGAAGTCTGTCTTTATTTCCTCTGTGTCCCATGCTAAAACGTTCACTTATTTGATTACTGGAGCAATCAGGGCTACCCAAATACTCCGTGTGGCTGTACCTTCACATCCAAGTGCTTCCCACCTGCTGCTGCTACTGCTGCCACCCTCCTTCAGCCTCATGGCACATGGTTTGGGCACTGCACTGAAAATGTGCCTTGAACTGAATGGTTGTTACGCATCAAGAAAAAGAAATCCTCCCATTATTAACTGTCCCCCAGGAATGCTCTCCAGGCACTCCACTTTTTAATGATGAGAATGGTGATGCAGTGGCACAGGCTGCCCAGAGAAGCTGTGGCTGCCCTCCCCCTGGAAACATTCAAGGCCAGGTTGGATGGGACTTTGGGCAACCTGGTCTAGTGATGTCGCAGCCCACAGCATGAGGAGGTTGGACTAGATGATCCTCAAAGGTCCCTGCCAACCCAAACTAGTCTGTGATTCTGTAATCCTAAATTGTACATGCAGTCAGCAGAGAGAGATAGGGGCTGCCAGACAGCGTCTGAGGAGGTGCCTGGAGGATCTGAGTTAGGTGTCTGCTCTTGGACAGATTTCAAGTTGCTGTTGTGACATGTGGTAGGAAAAACTGTTGTGGTTTACAAGCAGATGGTGGCGATTAGCTATGGCACTATATTCGTTATGCTGTACAGAATGAACTAAGACGGAGCATCATCAGCAGGCAGAAAACACCCTCTGAGATGAAAAGGTTATGGAGGGAAAATTTCAAGGACAGATCATGCTGGAGCATGGCTTGTCTGGGGGGTCCTAATCCCCAGCCTTCACTAACAGCACCAATAAAGCCAGTTCTTGTGAGAGAGGTAAGCTTGTTCTTAATATGGGATGTGGGCTGTATTAGCAATAAGATAGAGGTTCATCCTTCTTAAATTCAGAGGAGGATGAAACAAATATGCTGTTCCTGGTAAGGTCCTTAGTGCTGAAATGACCAAAGTTGAAAAAGCACGTGGCTGTCGTTTTCTTTCAGTAACTCTATTTCAGTATCATCTCTCTTAATGTCCCCATGAAAATGAAGATCCTTATATCCTTCACAGAGCCATATGAGACCAAATCTCTATCCTGGTCCAGTGTTAGGTCTCCAGTACCTGAGACACCTAGAGAGGAGCACAAGCATGTAGCAGGCACAGCTCTATGGCACACTCCTTTGCGCCACTGGCCCAGAGCAAGAACTTCCCTGTCTGCTTCCACATCAGCAAGTACTGCACCACCACAGGGGTGGGTGTGCAGAGCAGAGGGCCTGACTCTATATACCTGTTCTGAGGGTGACATTTTGGAACAGATCAGACCAAATGCCCATTTACACACTGTGTTTCTGAACACTCTTTTGGATGAGTTTCACCTAAATCCTGCTTGTGAGCCCTGAGACTGCTCCTGGACAAACCAAAGCAGAGGACGCAAGAATGATTAGTGCAACTGCTTCAAAAGCTCTGTTCTTGTTTTGTTCTTTATTTCTTTGCTGCAGTTCCCAAAAATCTGTTTGCGTATTTGACAGTTACTGAACCATGTTTGTACAAAATTATTTGCTATAAACCCTCGATCTTATTCCGAAGGTGCAACAGATTACCTAAACCTACTGTCAGCAGTGAAAAAGTAGACATTAGAAATCCTAATTCTAGAAATTAGAACTGTGCCCAACTGTTTCTTCTTTTCTTTTAAGGATAAGGTCACAATTATGGTCAAATATCTCCCATTCACCAAACCACAATTAATATCTCCATGAGGTTTTCTCTCATCGTTCCAGATCACCAACTGGCTTCAAATGAGCTGCTTATTTTAAACAAGTGCCTCAAAGGAAGATTTGATTTTCCTCCACAGAGTAAGGATTTTATGGTTGGAAGCACTGGACAAACCAGACTCAGCGAGGTGAAAAATAAGAAGAGTAACTGCTCTCCTACTAAGAAGTTTATCACCAAATTAAGTCTGACTGCTGGCATCCCTGCATCTGTTATGCCACCAGAAAAGTTTTTCCAAGTTCACCAAGAAGTGTTTTCAAGATTATACTGCATCAAACTAAATAATCTAGTCCTGGAAGGAGCAGGTCTTCAAGGCAGAGGCAACGTGTATGGCTGTTGAGAGCTCCCAGGGGACCCTGAAGCAAAAGGTTGAGGTATGCCAATGATCCAGGCTGAATGATGTGAAAGAGGCCCTATGAGAGCTGACAAAAATTGTGTGCTGGTTCACCAGCGCTTTGTGTGTCTTGCCTGAGTGCTTCAAGTGCATTTATTTTCTTTCTTGACCAAATCAGACTCTCATAAAAAGCATTAGAAATCAACCCTTTGATCAAATTCCTCTTGTGTCTGCTCAGCAAAATAAACACTGCTGGTATAGATTCAGTGGCCTAATCGGGTAGCACTAAGGGTGCTAGGACAAAGGTGGGGAATGAGAAGACAGGTAAGAAATGGGCTTGAAACCCCTGATGTCAGGGTCATCCTAGTTACAGCACCTCCTACCTCAGGCCTAAGGACTCTGGAGTTGATGGCTTCACAGCAAACAAACTGTACTGGAGATGGAGATGTGGTCCTCAAAGGGGTCAGCCAGCAATCCCATCTAGCCAAGCATCTCCCAGAGCCTGCATTACTTTTGGAAGACTTCATAATAACTAAACTGCTCTAAAAACTGCCAACTCATTAAATCAATTTGATTGTTCTAATAAACTACTATTTATACTTTTAATTCATTCTAGTCATAACAAGAATTTAAAATTCTTTAAAGTATTCCTCTGCCCATATACAGTGATTTATGTGTGATAAATGTCTTACAATAACTTCCCCTTCATTTACCATGTCCTGAATAACTCAGTTGTTATTGAAGCTATCGTGATGCTATTGCTGATAAAGCTTCTCTTTATACCACCCCGGATTTTCTTCTCCATTCGACATTATCTGCTTGGGAAAGAAACATGGACAGATACATTAAAATATACTAAATTAAGGATTTACAAGGAATCAGGAAATAGGTTTTCTGCAGCTTTAAATAATGCAGGAAAAAAATGTGGTCACATCAGAGCAAAGCCCAGACCAGGAAGACAGTCAGTTTGGCATGACATTAAACCAATATTGCCATGAAGGAGTTCTATGAGAAGGAGTTCTATGAGTTCTATGAGCCTGGAACAGGCTGCCCAGGGAGGTGGTTGAGTCACCATCCCTGGATGTGTTCAAAAAAAGGGTTGATGAGGTACTTAGGGATATGGTTTAGCATAGGATGGGAATGGTTGGACTTGATGATCTTCAAAGGTCTCTTCCAACCTTCTGAGTCTGTGATTCACATTTCAACTAAGGATTCAAGTTCAAAGGAGCGGCAAGATGACAGGGCAGAGCCCATAAAACTTCCTGCACCCATAGAGGGCAGGAACTGGTTGTAAATGGAGGGAATAAAAAGCCTTTAGCAATATCCTACTGAAAGAATTGACTTGGTAGCAGCGTGCCGAAGCAGAGCAAAAATGATTCGGCACTGCAACAGTGTCTGTTGACACAGGTATTATTAACATAATACCTCTACCTCTGACCTGAAGGCTGCACTATTTCCTGATGTGTAGTTGGCTTTTGCTGTCCCACTTTTGAGTTGGGATCCAAAAGGACGGAAAGACTAAAGATGGGAAAATATCAATCTGCTCCATTTCCCTTTTCAGTAAGCCCGCCCTGGAGAATTAACTGCAGCCCTGTTTCAATAGAGATATCAAAGGACTGTGCAGAAAGGACTGGGGGAGCAACTGGGAAAAAAATAATAAAATAATTGGATTCAAACACTGGACCCAGCTTACAGACCTGATGCCCAACACACACACACTAGAGGACTAAACAAGGGCAGTAAGTAGAGCCAATGTCATACATCACTTGACTGTTCCAGACACAGACCTAGTAATTTGTGAGCATACATTGTTTTGACTGGATGCATAACTACTTTGTAAAAATGACAATGATAATGTCAATGAGAACTAAGCGCACCATACCATAAATGCCAAACAAAGGTACAATATTCTACATATATTTTCCTATTATTTTGTTAGGGCTATTTATTTTAAAATTGAATCAGCCAGAACAAACAGCTGCCCTGAAACTCTTCCAGTGCATGAGCAATCTTTTAATATTTACCAGATTGTGGGTCTGCCTTTAGAGAAAATAACAGTAAATAAATCCTATTTTCTGATACAAGAAGTCACATGCAAAATGCTAAGTGTCACCTTTTGCTGCATCATCCCCTGTGCTACACAGGTAAATTTGTCTCCCAGTGGAAACATCTGCATCCCATTCAGAGGCAGAGACCAGCCTCACGTTGATGGCACTCATCCCAGGGCAAGCAGGTGATTTTTTTTCAGTCTGCAGAATTTCATGATGGCACCATTCCCTTACCAGTATGGATGTGCCAGCTGCAAGCGTCTGAACAAAAAGAAATGAGAATTAAGATATTACCTGATCCTGTATATTTTTAGAATTAGGTCAATAGTTATTTTATTTTAGGAGCCAAAGCAGTTTGAGCAAGATGAACTTGGCCAATCAGTACAAAATGTATTCATTCTTTTTTCATGTCTGTTGGCTTAGATGCCTAGCCCTGCTTTAGCATTTTAGTACTGAAATGTAATGCATTATGCTGAAGCTGATAACCTTCTTAGATTTTGACCTTCACTGCTAACTCTGTCTTGTTCATTTGCTGTATAGGAAATGTCAACTCACATGCATGCTCACGGGTGCACATACAGTGCATATAAGCACTTATGCACTTCTCACCCATAAAGCCAAAATTCTGCTTTAGTGGGTTACTTGTGTCAGAAAAAGAGAAGAGAATGGAGTCAAGCATTTGTCTGATAAAGCCAAACTCCGTTACAGAAAGCATGTTGCATCCTTTTCCCTCACACACAATGCAATCAAAGAGCAGATAGTTTCTCTGGTAAGAGCTTCCAGCCCTATCCTGCCAGTACATAGCCCGAACAACCCCTTGGCTGCAATTTTTTCTCTACCAATCTTGTTCCTAGTACTCATTGTGATTTTGTTGTAGGTTTCCTAATGTTTTTCCCTTAACCACTTGTGTTTTCAACATATACTCTTCCCATCCTGGGAATGGCTATCAAAAGACAGGGGACACTTCTGCCTAAACGTTAAACATCTTCACTAGCCAAAGGACAGGATTTTGGGGAGCAGAGCCTCTCAGGCTTTGAGCTGGTTTTCTAACAACCTTCATACTTTTACTATTAATAAATCAAGCATTTAGTAAGGTTTCATCAGGTCTACAAAACCATTTTTTTCTTTAATATAAAAATATTTATCCCCATCTCTGGAGGTATTCAAGGCCAGGTTGGATGGGGCCCTGGGCAACCTTGTGTAGATCCAGGCCTGGAGGTTGGTGGCCCTGCCTGTGGCAGGGGGGTTGGAACTCTATGCTCCTTGGACTCCCTTCCAACCCAGATCTTTCTATGATTCTATGGAATCTGGCATCTGGAACCAACGTATCTAACAAAAATTGGTGTAAGTGTTCATTTGCTTGTAATGCATTTTATTTTATACTTAAAAAAAATAATCTCAAGTTGCTTTATTTCAGCTACAAGATGCTGGGGTAGATATAGGAACAGTTGGCCTCACCAGTGGTCATCCCTGGATCGTCATGTGCTGTTCTTGCCCTAAGGGCTAATACATTATTCTAGAATAGAGCAGAAATGAAACTGAAGAACACATAGGGAAAGCTTCTTTCTGTATCTGCATTTGAAAGATAGAAAAATGCTAAAGCAGAAATATATACCGTCGACTACTGCCAATCTATTGCAGAACACACATTTTAGTCTTCAAAAGTCTCACTGCAGAAAAGTCCCGGATAGGATGGGAACTGGCGTGAGTCTCCTAATTTGTAAAGGCAGATCATTTAACATTTAAGGATCTGATGTCTCCTCTGTGATTTTTCTATGTTATGTTCACACGCATTATTGCCCTTTTATAAAAATAACTGTATTTATTTTTAAAATATAAACTTTGCATGATGAACAAAAATAACAGTGCCTCAGCTGGATTTCCTGCCACCCCAAGTCCCACGTTGAAGGAAGTGGAGGAGCAAAAACTGTAACGATTGGATTTGTGTTCACATTCAGCAAACAAGGCTAGAGGAGGGTGGCAGTGGAGATTGCATTTCATCAAATTGACTGCTCTCATCTAACATAAACATAAAAAGATTTTCCCTTGCATCCATCATGCTGTAATCAGCACAGGTCTTCTCCACCACGAATTCAACTAACCAAAGAAATCTCAAATCCAGTTAAATCCACTCTTAATTTTAGTAAGTCAAAAGTGTTTTCTAGGTAATACAGTTAGGGAGCTTGTATTCCAGTGAGGACATGCCTGGCACTTGGATAGACCTTTCTCTTCATGATTTGTGAACAATAGCAGTGGAGTAGGAAAAGGGACCTCTTCTGTTTCTTTATGCATACAACAAAATGGCAGTAAGGAGTAGCCATCCAGGAGTTTTTAGAAAACAAGAACAGAGACTGAACACTGTGAAAATTAAGGCAAACTACAAAGACTTCAGTTCACCATTTTGTTATCCATAAAATACATTAAACTCCCTATTTTGTATCAGCTGATTCTCTAGTGCTGGCACAAAGAAAAGAAACAACCAAGGGCAGCACAAATTTCCTTCAGTTGCAGAGGTCAGCAGATGCACCAGGAATAATGTAAGATGTTACCATCATTTTCAGAACTACTTTATACAAATCCATCATCACAAGCATATGAGAAGCACAATTAAAGAGGGAAAATAACCTGCAAGCATCACATTTACAGATTTTTTAATTCAATTATTTACTATAAACTGATGAAAACTGGACTATGGGATTATTTATCTGAAGCACTATGAAATAGCCTTTGGCATCTTCTACTCCAAATGAAACTACTGCACCTCAGGAAAAAAAAAAAGAAGGCAAAAAAGCAGAGACAGACATACTTCTGGAATAACATGCTGTTGGGAAGCTAGTAAAATTCAAAGCCTTGTCACACTGCAGTGGCATCCTGGTTTCAGCTGCGAGAGAGTTCATTTTCTTCCCAGTAGCTGGTATAGTGCTGTGCTTGGTATTTAAGATGAGAATCATATTGATAAGACACTGACGGGTTAGTTGTTGCTAAGTAGTGCTTACACTAAGTCAAATACTTTTCAACTTCTCATGAATGTCCTGCCAGCAAGAAGGCAAGAGATGCTCAAGAAGCTGGGAGAGGACAGTCAGGACAGCTGACCCAAGTGGCCAAAGGGATATTCCATACCATATGACATCATGCTTGTCATATAACAGGAAAATTGGCGAGGGGAGGTGGGGGAGTGGGGAATCACTCCTCAAGGACAGTACAGGCATCAGTCAGCAGGTGGTGAGCAACTGCATTGTGTATCACCTGTTCAGTATGTTGTTATTGTTGTTATTTTCTCTTCCTTTCCTGTCCTATTAAACTGTCTTTATCACAACCCACAGGTTTTACCTTTTTTTCTTCTATTGTCTCCTCCATCCCATGGAGGGGGGAGGAGAGTGAACAAATGACTGCTGTGTGGTGTTTAGCTGCCTGCTGGGTTAAACCACAACAGTCCTTCTGGCACCTAGATGAGTATCCTGTAAGAACTTGGTTTATCTGGGGTTGCTTTAGAAGACTGTTTGAGTAAGAAGTTAAGACAATGAATTTTACAAAATGCCTTCTGTAGACATTCAACCTGGGGGTGGGGGAGTTATCTCCTAAAGCTGGTAACATGCTCCATAGGCTATCAATTTTCACAGACTCAAAGCTGCTTCCAACTATTACGAATAGCAATATGTTTAAACAGAATATCAGCAGAGATCCAGGAATCATTTTCTTGATTCCCTTAGTGGCTATTTGGTAGGAGAGCCAGAAAACAGAACTACTGCTGGGTCATAAGAAAAAACTATTTCTTAACATCAGCTGTAAATGTCTGAGTTTATTTAATACTCAGAAATCTGATGAATCCCCAGTAGGTAAATTAATTACTGTGGGAGGTTAGATGAACTGCACAAGTTGTCTTTCAGTGGTGTCACTTCTGTCCATCATTTGATATCCACCGAGGTCAACGTTTTGTGGTGGGCAGGGCAAAATAAATCCCAATACCTCCTGATCTGGAAGGATGTGAAGGGGCACACTGAGCAGGCCCTGAAAGCTGCCAGCTCCCCTGTCTCACTCTTGCAAGTATTAAGAAATACTAGCCTATAGCACCTGACACCACATTCAGAACTCCACATATATCTGTATGCATGTACATATATGTATGTATATTAGATAGCAGGAGCAACACACTTTTGAGATGAAAAATATTTACGTTACAGGTTTCATATTTCACTTCCTCTACCAAAATATCTACATTATATAGAAACCAGGACCATTTACCCACAAAAAAAAAACCCTCCCAGCTGTTGTACATGGAAAGCCATCTCTAAAACCCCATTAAGTGTGAGCACGATTTTATAGAGGACATTTTTCACCTCTCCTAATGTTTAGCTTTAAAAGTTTTCATAGGAGAAGTTGAGGGGTTTTTTTAAGTAATAACTAATGTACTCTTTAAAACTGCTTATTTATTTATAAAACATATCTGTGTATGTTAAGTAGTGATGTTTGTCAGCTGCTGGTGCAGCTTTGTTTTGATCCCATTCCTGGTAACACTGTGAGGTGCTTATCATCCATCCAGGCTAGAGCCACCAATGCTGAGAGGCACAGTAGGACTTCATGTGCAGTAACTTTCTGCAAAGCCCTGGAAACTGGATATTTTAATACTAGATCAGATTTCACAGAAAGAGTTAACTGAAGTGCTTCACTCCAAGTGTAACAACGTAGGAAGTGCAGCAAAAGACAGGTCAGATAAGGACTATTTGCCAGGCTAAACCAAATATTCTAGGCAGTACTTTCACAGGCAGTCAGGAGATGAACATTTGTTTTACTTCCACTATTTCTGGCACACTATAAGGATGGTTTCTAAAAAAGAAAAGGGAGGAGAGGAACGCTCTGGAAGAGTTACTGCCTTTAAGACACCTGTTAGAGTTCTGACAGACACAAAACAACATAACTTACACAACACGCGCGCTGCCATTATGGCCTAAAGGCTTTAAACAGAATAGTCCAACATTGTGTCATTACTCATGGGTTGCAAAACCACAAAGGAATGATGTTGTTTATCTTAAGTGAATGTCAATAGAAGCCTTCCACAAAACTGGTCTGTCAAGTGTTTTCTGTAAGCCATACTGTTTGGGGAAGATTTGCATTAATCTCTGCAGTCAGATCTCCAGCAATGAGAAAATCCAGCTTGCAGTGGGTACCAGCAGGTTGAAGGTCCACACATAACCTCTGCAGCCCCAAGGGCAGGTCCAAGCTCTCAGCACGGTGCTCCTCCAACTGGGAATCCTACAAAGCACACACGAGGGATGACCGGGTTGGTCTTGCAGGAGCCACCTCAGGTTGAGACCCAACAGCATCGTCCATAATGTCCATGTACTGACAACGTGCTGGCTCCTCACTGCTGTGGTGAAGGTAAGGGGGCAATTCGTTGGGCTGCCTTTTCTGTCCATTTGCCTACAAAGCTATGCTTTTTCATTCATGAAATGTAGCTTTAATGTAGAGAGTAGACAGCTGTAAATCTAAATTACATCTCTGCAGTATTTACCCTTTTGTTTTTCTCTTCAGTATCTACTTCTTTAATATTTCTTCTGCTGTCCATAATACGACAATGGTGTGAAAATACTGCTCTCAAGATACATCAGGTCTAAAAACACATTGTGTAATTCCTTTGGGAAAGGGGAAATTCCCATTTTCTAGTATTACGAGGCTTTCTGTTATAGTCCTATTAATTCACATGTTACCAGGCTTTAAATTTGCCATTATTCCAATACTGTATATCGGCAGTTCTGCCCTTCAAGCTATTGCATCCTTTCCAAGCTTGCAAAAGAATAAAACTCCACATTTGGAAGAAGAAAACATTTCGATGGACAGAGGGAAAGAAGGATGTTTCAGCATGCAAACAGAACACTTTAAAAAAAAAAAGTCATCTGACAAAGATGTATTTTACCTTTAACTGCAAACCCCACAACATTCTTGCTAAACACTGCTGTATACTTGGCTAAGAAGCTCAGAAACAAGGGGAATAATAATTTAAGAACATTTGTAAAATTGTCTTCATGAACTGATGTTGTTTCTGGTTTGAAAGGATGCTTTTTTTTCACATGTTTGAAGATCCCTTATATCTGACTTTCCCAGGAAAGGGTTTTGTTTACATCTCACTGTAGCAAAAAGTAAATTAAATTTAAATAGACACAATATACAGGAGGCTTTCAAACTTTGATAGATTCAAAACTTTATTCAAATAAATATTTAAGAAAAATGTCAAAGTACTGAAAAGAGACTTATTAAAGACCACAATTATCATCACTTTTACTTAACATAGTAACTCCAAAATTTATCAGCTCCCGTCCTCATTGTGGGAAAAGCCAAGACTGGAAAAGATGTTGCAAAAGAGCAGTTAACTTGGAAGAACATTGTTTCCTGCAATCCTTTACAGTTCCAAACATATGTTTTTGTTGTGATACTATGCTTCCTTAAGCCTTTTTTAACCCTAAATTACTACAGTTATGTAGCAGTATAAATAGTGGAAGAGAAAAAAAAAAACACCAAAAAAATGCAGAAGCAAGTTCTATACTCCTCTCCCATGAAGCCTGGGGCTGCCTAGCTGGAATGGCCTTAGAGGACTTTATGACAGCATAGAAAGTTAAAGCTATTTAATCCAGTTTCATGTAAGGATAAGGTGGCTGGAAATCATGCAGTCATGACTTAGCTCCAAGCAAAACCTCTTCCCATGAGGGTGATAACACTGCATCAGCCCCTAAAGAACTGGTATCACACAAACTGTTCCCCTTTAGGAGAGACAGGCGGCCTCAAGAGCAGACACCGAAGACACTGAGTTGAGAAAGAACAGATCTAAGCCGTGAGCTGGGAGTTTTTTCTGTAGCACTCTGCCAAATATGACATCATGCTTGAACTACAAACAAAAGCTAATAATAGTTGCTGATCTTAATTTACAAAACAGAATTTTTACACATTTTTGGAGTCTTACCAGATTTGAAAGAACCATGGAGCCTCATCATTGCCCAGGAGAACATTCATCTTCTCCAGCCACCACCAGAACTGATTAAACAAGTACCACTGCTAGAAACAACTAATTGTTCTACAGTTGTGAAGCATCCCACAGACATTAAAAGGTTGTAACTATTGATTACCAACTGCTCAAGCCCATTTATCAATAGGGGAAAAAATAATCAATATTTGTCCTCTTAAAAAGGCTACGTTTCTGCTTCTTCAATTCAATACAGTGTTTGTATGGTAAAAAATATATCCTTACAGGGTTTTCAAAAAACGATATTAACACAGAAAGAAGTCACTGGGAAACCTCCTTGAATTTGAAAAGAAAAAAACTGAACAGGCCTGACAGCCCCACCAAGGACATCAGAACTTTCAGCTCAAGCTCACCTGGGGTTCACATAAGACAGTTCCTAAAGATAAAGAAGTAAATTGATGCGAACAAGCCAGCCAAGCAAGCACTGAAGCTGTGAGACCAATCCACCTTTCCCTAACAGCGATTATTCTGCCATTGATACAGTGCTCCCAGCCTACACCTATGGTAAGAGCCAGCAGGTGGAACAAGCTACTTGGACTATTTTACTTCCATGGAGCAGGACCGTGCACATCGGTAGCTACTGCCACTCAAACGACCTTCAGTTTTTACAATCACGGGCTCACACATTTCAGCTGCAGAAAGTATTTAGGTGGGTCAGAGCTGAGGACTACAGTCAATGTTAGTGCAGCACATGGCTGGTATTTCAAATGCCTGTGAGCACTCCCATCATCGTGTAATGAAAACCATTCTGATTTCAAGACTGGCTCACTGTTTCAGGCTAAATGTTGGTATTTGAAATGCACACGTTTTAATGGCTCACAACTCAGGACAATCTTATGAAGCATGAACCCGTATGCTTTTCTGGTGATATTATCCCCACGATTCTGGTCCAGAGCTGTTTCATCCTGCAGGATAACCGACCAGTGCACTGAACTGGAAAGGTCACCTTGAATCAACTAATTTCACTCCATTTTAGTTGGAAGACCTTTCTAATTTCCCCCTAAATGCAAGAAGAATCATGTTTTTTAATATCTGAAGGTCAGTCTACCTTTTATCCTTCCCTTCAGTTTGAGTCACAGATTCAGCCTAGGGGTTTCTACTTTAATTTGAACCAAGTGTTGAGAACTTCAAGTTCTAAAAACAGATCCCAAACTTAGAATTTCTAATAAGCTTACTTCCTTTTCTTTGAGCTTTCCCTCGTCAATATTTTCATTCCATAAGAGACCACTTCCAGTGCAGTGAAATGAAACAAACTCAGTAAGAAACCAGACTCTGGCAGGGTCCTAGGAGATGTCACCTTTAATCTATTAGATAGTAGAAGATCACAGTGCCTAGGCACTCTGTTCCTCTTTCTTTGTGATTACAGATCTGGGGCATCTTCTCTACAAAGCACATAGTGAGTTCAGTCCACATGGGGAAAAAGAAAGTCCATTATTCTTATTTCTTGTGAAATAACACTTTTAAGTCACTGTTAAAAGTACCAAATGACTTGATGATAGTAGTTTAAGGCCTGCTTAATGCAGCATGTAGAAATGCTCATCGAGGCATGGTGGTCTGAGTGGCTGCGGCCTGGCACCACTATGTGCTGCCCCACGGCCCATCACAGGGAACAAGGCAAGGGACACAGGAGGAGAGAGGCAGGAGCTCATTCCCTCCCGAACCAACAGCAGAGGGGATAACCCAAAGCAGCATTCCCTGGGAACCACCCAGTCAGTGCTCTATATGTCATAGCTTAATTCCTCTGCAAAGTGGGGTGCAAAGAAAGCTAATCAGCCTCACAAGCTACCTAAAATGCTGAAGTGGGCAAGAAGAATTGGCTTTACGTGTAGCCTTAGTAACATGTTTTTGTGATCTCAACTTTTTTAGTGACTTCATTCCATTCCTGTAAATCTGTGTTTTGAGTAAACATGCTTTTATCATTAAATCTTCTCAGTGATAAAGCTGATTCAGAGTAATTTGACACACACCAAGACCTCCTTTCCAGGGTACCAAGTCATCTTTCCAGGACAAACCCTGTCGCTCTCTTTGTTTCCCACTGAATAACTCAAAGCCTCCCTGAAAACCTCCCAGCAATCTGCCACAGGGGCACAAGGTTTTGGCTACAGTTTTTCAAAAGCTATCTGCCTATGCAGCCCAGCCTCTGTGAACAGCATGAAGACAGTGGGAGAAGATCTCAGAACTCCAGCATCAAAAGAATTCATATTTACATACTACTTTCCAGGGAAAAAGGTAAACAGCCTCATAAAAAAATATTCAGCAGTGTCCTTATGGAAACAAGCATGTTGCACACCTGAAGTGTGTGCCCCTTTGCCAATGTACAAGTGGTTTGGTGCCTGTCCTGTCGGTGTGAAGAGAAACATAAAGGGAACATCTCGACTGAAACATACAACCTGAGCACAGAGCCTCCTTGTTTGGGTGGCTGATTACGGGCTGAAGATCACAGGCACAAGGACCCAGCCAGGACCAGATGAAGAAGCTCAAGGACTCTGGTGACATTGCTCATGCCAAGGGAGCCCCATTCACTGTCCCCTGGTCATCAGAGGAGGGGGGTTAGCCCAGTGGTGGTAGTACTCCCAAGAGGATTGGCCCCAGAGCCTCCCTCAGCTAGGGGTATGGCCTATGAGGCACAGGGAAAAAAAACAAAGTCCTGTTGAAAGGCATCAAACAGTTCTTTTTGAAGACAGCATCACCAGATAGCAGCCTTAATCATAAAATTCTTTTTGCAGCTCTGCGTGATATCACTGGATCCAGCTGAAGAATCCTAATGACTACAGGAGGCTTTAAATGTCTTTACCCAGCAGTCTGCAACATGAAAACACGCTGGCTTACTTTGTACTGCTAAAAAGCTTACAGTGCTTTGTTTTAGCATCTCAGAAAGCGATCAAAGAACTACCTTTCGTTCGACGTTGGATTCTTGTGGTTTCACCACCTTGATGGTGTAAATCTGACTGTCGTTAAAGTGTAGCATAGATAAAAGAAGGAATTGGCCTAATTCCAGTTTTAACAAAAATTTACATAGGTAACCAGGAAAAGTTCAGAAGTCCATTCTTATCAAGAAAACACTACAAATACACATTTGGGAAAGCTGTTTCCTGCTCTCTGAGAAACCACTGCAGCTGTGGAGTACAATGAGTATATTATCAGCAAGAAAACACAGGGACAATTTATTCACTGTCTCAAAAGGATTGGAGAAGTCTAGGAAAAATCAAAATGAGGATCGAGTCTCCAGTCCTTTGATCCTGAGAGTGAACTGTATTTAGAAGCCAGAGGTTCTCTGTTAAGTACTAGGATAAATATAGAATGCCCCAAAATAGAAAAAACCGACCTCTCCTCTGCTAGGTTCAGCTTGGAAAAGTAGTAAGCCTTTGTGCTTTGGTTCTCAGTGTTTACTATGGGTGAGATAAGCTATTTTACAGGAGCTGGAGGCAGCTGCAAAAATGGAAGGTTTTAAGATTGTTATAATTTCTTGTGGGCATGGGGTTCTTTGGTGTAGGTCCAGCTCCTGAGAAAGGGCTTGACGCAAAATTCACTAAAGTCTCTCTCTGACTACAGATAGCTTTACGTCAGGTCTAGAGAACTGTGAAACATGACTTTCACCTATAGAGCAGGAACTCCAGGACCAGGTGAGATACAGAGCACTCTTTCCATCACAAGCAAGATCCTGAAGGCAGCTGAGGATATCGCAAAGAAGAGACACAAGACCAGGGTTTTCACATTCCTGTTGCTGTATTCAACACCAGCTGCAAGTTGCTTCAGGGTCCGTGAATTAAAACTCTAAGGTGAGAGATACAGACTGGATCAGGACATCAGAATTATCACAGATTACTAGAAGTAGCTCTTTTACTAATGCACGCTATAGAGCACTGTAAACAGGAACAGACATTTCCCATTTAGGGCTGTAGATACTTGGGTATTACGAAACGAAGTCTAAGCCATACCTTAAAAATGTAAACTGAGGAAACAGTCAGCAAAAGAACTGAGACTACCAGAGTTCCCGTGGATGAAGAAATACACCTATGATCCAGGCTTACCACCTGCTGTCTTGTATTTGTGGTTTCTGCTTAACACTCAAGAAACAAAACCTGCACCAAGACTTCCTATTCTTCCTAAGGTCCTCCAGAGCAAAGGGACAGTCTCAGATGGCCACAGGTCTCCCTTGGGGAGGTGGAATGGAGGGTGAACAAGGAAAGAAGAGGTTAGTTTAAGTTTGCATCCTACATTTTAACTCTGTCTATGTGAATACAAACAGATTTTCTATTTAACTTCATTTTGAGTCAAGGAACAATTTAATTTGCACTAAAGAAACACATACATAATGTAAAGCAGTTACGCTGTCTTTTAACAATACCTCCAGTACACAAGATTTAAAGAAAAACAAAAAGCATGTTTTCTTCAAAACTAACAGTGTACTTTCATGCCAAGGTTGGTTCCCAGTATGAATTCGCTGTAGTCTAGCTCAGGAGGTTAAAATACAACAGTAAGTTTTTCACCATTTACGGCTTGTGTTTTCTTGTTTACATTGTGCTCTGGCTTCAGAGGGACAAGGCCAGTCAATCACAGCTTCCACCCTTCAACATCAGAGCTATGTCAGTGCGCCTGGGTTTCCAACACCAACAGAGGCACTTGTATCCAAAATAAAACTGGTAAATGAAATTAGGAAAAAGAGTTCACGTTCACAGCAGCATTGTGGCTATTTACAGATGCTTAAACGCTCTGTCTCCTGGTTTGAAAAGCGAATTTGGAACACAAGCCACCTAACCCTGTCTCTTTAAGAAAATTCAGATTTGCCATGCTAAACGGCACAAATAAGCATTACATATAAATCACATCTGTTGCGCTTGTCTCGTTATTTTTAATCCTAAAAATGCAAATTTAAATTGTATGAAGGCAAAGTCCCCTTGCTGACTGTCAAGAAACCAGCTGCATACAAGTTTCATTGGGCTGTATGAGCAGTGGCGTGGGATGGAGGCACACTGGGGATGCACAAGGACATCTAGGTCACTCCACAGGATGCTCTCATGCGCCCCATCCCAGCAAAACATTGAGCACTACTGTTGTAGTGTGTTCTGGGTGCACTTTAATCAGAAGCTCAACAGCGAGAGAGGAAAAAACCCACATCCACTTCCTAGAAAAGCTATGAAGAAAACCCCAAATTCTATGTTACTCCCATGGAAAAGGAGTGGGAAGTAATCGAGAAGTCCCCAAACGTGCCTCATGTCTTTATAAAACAGGAAATCTAGCTAGATACAAATGCTGACGCCCTTCTGTGCTCTATCCAAGATGTTTCAGGTCATGAAACAGACATGTCTCAGTTAAACACTACACTCATTTTCACAGGACAAACCGCAGCAATACTTTCAAACCACAGCTAATCCCATCCCAATGGGAATGTAATCTGTTTGGATAAATAAGATGTAAAAAGAAGAGGGAAGCCAAAGAATAATGAGCGTTTCTCAGGGCTGTGTGTCATGGCTAGCTGAGTATCTGAAATCGTGGCTTCATCATTTATACTGTATACTCTGAGAAAGCCAAACTGTGCAAACTAAGGCAACATGGACAAATATATTGGGACAAAATACTCCATGGGCTAAACCTTGATTTTTTGTATACTGGAGAGAGCTCTTTGAAGTTACTGTGCATTAATTTCCTCTGTAATTGTATTCACAAAGGCTGCACTTCCATTATGAATTTTTCATCTTCCACAGCACTGATGTCCTGGTTTGGGCTGGGATAGAGTTCATTTTCTTCCTAGGAGCCGGTATAGTGCTGTGTTTGGGACTCAGGACGAGAATACTGCTGATAACACACTGATGCTTTGGTTGTTGCCAGGCAATGTTCAGGCCAAGTCAGGGAATTTTCTGCTTCTCACCCCACCCCACCAGCGAGGAGGCTGGGGGTGCACAAGGAGTTGGGAGGGGACACAGCCAGGATAGCTGACCCCAGCTGACCCAAGGGATATCCCGTACCGTGTGATGTCATGATCAGCGTATAAAACTTTGGGACGCTAGCCAAGGGCAGCCAGGAACTAGCTGGGCATGAGTGGTCTGCAGATGGTGAGTAACTGTTTTGCACCACTTGTTTTGTATAGTCTTATGTCATTGTTAGTATTATCTTTATCATCTTTTCTGTCCTATTTTCATCTCAACCCACAAGTTTTACTTTTTTTTTTTCTGATTCTCTCCCCCATCCCATCATATGTGTATTGGGGGAAGAGTGAAGGAACAGCCATGTGGTTGTTTTAGCTGCTTGACCTGTTAAACCACAGCAGCTGCGCATAAGCCAGAGCCAGAACAACTGACACCACAGCACACGGTCCAAGTGGCACAGAGCTTCTTCAGCAGCAAGTGTTAAAACTCCTAACACCGCATTTCTTAATAATTTTTGCCTTAGCCATTCAAAATGTTTCAAATGGCAGCAGTGGATCCTACAATCATATTGCAACTATTTCTATGGAGCAGAACTGAAGACTGCAGAGTGATTTTTATATCCCACACAGAATTTATGGATATTGCAAAAGTCAACAGCAATAATACCAGTTTCATCTCTAGCACAAAAACTTCTCACTGCCTAACTTAAATACAATGTATTTGGTACACATAATGAGAAATAAAAGCACAGTGGGTATTAAATGCCTTCCTGATCCTGAGGTATTTGGCTGTGTGTCGCTCTTGAATGCCAGCTGTGCTGACTGTGAAGGTTATTGCCCTTCGCCTGGCCCGGCTGCCTGTCATCTCCCTGTCACTGGGGATTAACGCCTGCCCTGGACTGCTGGTGTGGCTGCTCCCAGGAATATCCCAGCACCTTTTGGGCAGAAATAGCTGTGTTAGGAGAGGACAGTACTGGAAGCTAACCTGGATCTGCCTGGATCAGTGCCACACTGTGGCGAGCAGCTGGGATGGGAATTTCCCCATCCCAGCAAGCCAGAGAGACAATGTGATCACAAGTGAGCCATAAAACTCTATTTCTTTTTCTGACATCCCAAAGCAGCTCTGCTTTACTCCCACAGACCCTGCACCTCACAGACCTACAGACGCGCATCAAGCCTTGTCTGAGCACCCACCTCTTGAAAGCCCTGAGAGACTGCAGTGCCAAACACTGCAAGATCTGGCAGATTCCTTCCATGTGTGTATAGTCTTTACTGGAACAACCTCTTGATGTGTATAAAAGGTAGAACAACAATTCCCAATGCATCCTACTTCAAATCCCCTTGGAGACATCCAAAATCCACCTCCCCACCTCCTGCTAGATGGTCCCACCTTCTTCAGGGGTCTCTTCAGGGGCTGGGATTGGTATGAAGCTATCCTAGCACTGTGGCTCCAGTCCCCTACACTAGCTTTTTATTGTTTCCATTTCTCCTTCCTCTTGAATATTCATGGAGTAGCTTTCATAACCATTCATGTCATCCCAGAAGAAATTTAAGTGGAAACACATGTGATTTTTACCATTTTCCTTTCTGTCACAAGGATTGAAATCGCCACAGGGAAACCGCCCGCAGCATTATCAGAATCACTTGTCTGCTGTTTGGCAAAGTGCAGGCGCTGGCAAGTCCTGGAGCTGTCTAACAGCAGAATCTGGAAAACAGTTTTTTAGCCCAGTGCGTTCGGGTGGGAGCTCCTCCAGAAATCAAAAGAGCTACAGGCATTTTTATCTGAACTGAAACTCTCCCAGAGCTGGTAATGCACGTATCTTACTCCCTCAGCTATAAAATGTAGCCTCGCTTCTTTCTCAAATGCTGACCTCATGTAACTTCACTCGGTATCTCCCCAAATAACAAGATCAAAAATCCATTAGAATAACTCATTAATTATCCCACTCTGTGAACAGAATAGAGCCTCCCTTTTTGCTCAGCGGCAATAAAGATACTCAGAGATAATATAAGGACGTCAGTGCCGCTGCGATCCGTATAGGGTTCCAAATATGCCTGTAACAAAAACCACTCTAAAGTACAGCCTGGGTTAAACAAACAAAGACTGATCACGACTGCTGTAAGCGGCAGTGCTCAGCTGAGTCCGGTCGCTGCGTATCCAAAGGTCTCGCTGGGTGAATATTCAAACAATGCATTCAAACTCACGACCTTGGACTCTGCTAAAGAAAATTCCAGGAGACCTCCGAGGTCTGATCCTCCCTGGGAAGGGAATGTAGAGATTAATGACCTGAAAGCGTAATGCAACGATCTGGAAGGAAATATAAAACCGCGCTGAACGAGAGTTGTGAAAAAGGTAAATAACGGCAAACAGCACTACAGCAACTTCGACAGATATCAAAACCACAGTAGGGGCAGGGGAGGGGGGGGGGAAGGGAAGAATATAAAGTCATGGTGTCAAATGACAGCATGCAATATGCCAAAAAAAAAGCCCAACTTTCTCAAAAATGGATATAAAACTCCACGCACCTACCGTGAAATTGTGCTGCTGTAGCCAAACTGGGGACCAAACTACACGAGAAAATTGGCCTGGAGTTGACAGTACTCCCTACTCAGAAGGGCTGTGGCACTTTACACGGTGTTCAGGTGCGTTCATTACCTACAAGAATGAAATTCTAAAAGGAGTACTCTTTCCTTAGCAGCCAAAAGCACGGATTGGGCAAAGATACCACTTAAAACAAAGAAAATTCTTCTTTTATCTTTTAGTATCACTGCTTACCCCAGCCCTAGACATTCCTAAAGCAACAAGGGAAATTTTCCCTTGATTTTCAGTTGTTGCATATACACTCAACAGGGACCTCTTGCTAGGTGAGTACAAGAACAACGAGCTCACTGACTTGCATCTTCCTTAAGCACATGGGCTGTGGTCTTATGGGATACCTAGACAAAAACCATCTCGATACTACCTGCCTGGCCAGCTCCAGCCTGGGGCTCAGAGTCTGCTACACACAGTACTAAGTCATGAACCCAAAATGAACCCCCCCACTTCTCCCTGCAGTCCCCGCTAGCCCACAGGGCCAGTTTCAGAAATGCACTAAGGGCAGAGCAGTGAGCCAGCCACGGTTCCAGGAACAACGCTTCTTACTTCCCCGCACCTAGACACATGGTTCCTTCATTTTATTTTTGAGGGACAGGACAGAGTGATGCCCTCCCCAGTCCAATGCTGGGTGTCTGAGAAGGATTTAGGTGACAAAGACAACTCTGAGCATCCAGGACACCTCTACACACACAGCTGACCCCTGGGACACAGCACAGCATGGGTTTTCATCCCACCCAAGTCCTTGCTATGCTCACGGACCACAGAAGCACCTCACTTGCTCCATGATCACACCTTAAGCCTAGGGTGCTCCTAGTCATCTGCTGAAAGAGGAGCTCATGGTTACAATACACCTTGGAGTAAAGGAAAACAAAACAGGTAGAAGAAGGAAGGGCACAAGGGTAAGGAAAATACACAAAAGCTGCCTGAACTCTTTGCATGTTTTACATTCCGTCTTTATATTGAAGGACGTTAGCAAAATAACCCTCATACTTACTCTTTCCCAAAATATACTGTTGATAGCGGAAGGAGAGAAAGAGCGGAAATAATGAAGGCCAGGTATAGTTTGCATCCAGGGGTTCTGAACAATGTAAGTGACTGACAAGGCAGATAACTATGGCTTTTATTTATTTATTTCTCAATAGATTTATTTAGACAAGCAGACAAGTGGTCATAACTCAGCCACAGACATCATATGGCATGCTTAGCACCTGAAAAATTTCCCCAGAAGAAAAAAAAAACAAACTTTCAGAATGTGAAAACCTTTTTTACTGTAATCTTAGGTTTACTCCTTGCATTAAAAGAGTTTATATTAAACTCAAACAGTACACATCCGCTAATGAAGTTTACAAGAAAGTTAAACCACTTAGCTGGGGAGCAAACTGCTTAAGGACCCATAGGATGCATCGAAGTGATAAAACAAAAGGGGTTTGCTCAATCACAAACTGTTTTGCTGTTAATGAAGAGCATTTTCTTCAGCTTGACCCAGTTCAAGAACTAGTTCATTTAAAGGTTGAGGAACTGACTGGAAGAAAGAATTCCCCCCCAGTCCTCCAAATCTATAAAAACTTGGCGGAAGAGGCTGATATCTCATAGCTGCACAGTCTGAAAGAAATGGAAACAGAGAACAGTCCACCCAGATACCTACACAAGTCAGCCCTGCCGACAGATGCTGTCCAGGATTTCTAACAAGTTAATCATTCCCTCGGCTGCTGAAGCAAAGCACAGCTTGCTTTTCCCAGCGCCCAGAGTATCTGATGTAGGCTGAACATGCACTAGTGCATTCTGCCATCTAATTCCATGTTAAAAGCAATTCTGCTGACACACTCCAAGGCTGCTCCAGGATGTGAGCCCCAAGCTCAGCAAGTGTGGATGATCAGCAGAGTTGTTCCAAAATGGAATCACAGACTAATAGAATCACAGAATGGTCTGGGTTGGAAGGGACCCCAAGGATCATACAGTTCCAACCCCCCTGCCACAGGCAGGGCCACCAACCTCCAGGCCTGGATCTACACAAGGTTGCCCAGGACCCCATCCAACCTGGCCTTGAACACCTCCGGGGATGGGGCATCCACCACCTCTCTGGGCAGCCTGTTCAGCACCTCATCACTCTCTCTGTAAAAACTTCCCCCTAATATCTAATATAAACCTTCCTTCCTTTAGCTTTAATCCTCTCCCCCTTGTCCTGCCATTGTCTACCCGTTTAAGAAGCTGATTCCCCTCCTGTTTATATATTGCAATGAGGTCCACCCGCAGCCTTTTCTTCTCTAGGCTAAACAAGCCCATCTCCCTCAACAAGCCCAGCTACCTCATGCACACTCCTGATCCAAATTAACATGCTAATTTCAATGCACACCCAACATTAACGGATTGTCTGATCATCCCCTTAGTTTCAGCAGCAAAACATGGCTTTAGACACTTTTCGGTGCTGCTCATACATGTAACTCAGCATTACTTAAAGAGTTTTATAACACTGAATTTCTGCCAGTTCCAAGAAGACATCATGAGTAAAATATGACCACATGCTACATACATCATTCATCATTTATAACAAGAGTATGTATGCAGTTTGTCAGTCTGAAGAGCAAAAGAGGTACCAAATTAAGTAAAAAATTACATTGCCATTGACACTCAACACATGAATCAGCTATCCATCAATCCAAATCAGTCTTACAAGAAAAGTAACTATGAAATACAATCCAAAAAGTTTTAAATCAGATCGCTCTCTTATAATTGAGTACACAATTAAAATCAGTGATTAAAATCACTTCAGCTAACCAGCCTGAAGTGCAAATCCAAGTGTGATTTAAAGGACTACTAATAAAAGTACAAGTGAAGACTCAGACTAGAAGCAGACATGTGGTTATAACTCAGCTAGAGACAGCATATCACATCCTTAGCACCTGGAAATTTCTACCAAAAGATTAAATAACAAACTCTGAGAATGCCAGAAGCATCTGAGGACAAGAGAACTGAATTAATATTTTTTTATGGTTTACTGTAATTTACTCTTAATGAAGTTACAGATATGATTCACTCCTTTGACTACATTTTCCAGATAAATTTTACAATTTTGGTGATATTCTCAGTAACCTCTTTTCTTCTCTTTTTCTTGGCTAAAGGGACTTTTACTTGTCTCAACACCCACAGCACATGTCTGCATCTACATTTATTTTAGCAATGTGATGAGGTGAAGTTTGGATCTTCAACTACTCACAATGGACAAGAAAACTTTGTGAAAGCTGCTGTGAGAGCCCCTAAATCATTTCACCTTAGCTACATTTTCTCTGGGAATCTTTTCCTTACTCCTGAAGGCTGTCTGCAGCCCAGAGTTATATTATCCAGAAGAAACTGAACCCCTTTTAAAGAGTTATGGGTGAATGCATTTCAACAAAAATAGCTGAGTCCTGATTGAACTGAGGCTCTGAAAGGCAACCGGGGAACTCAGGGAAACTGAGTCAGCAGTGTGCCCCAGTGGCCAAGAAGGCCAACGGCATTCTGGCTTGTATCAGAAACAGTGTGGCCAGTACTTCTGGGGAGGTGACTGTGCCCCTGTATTCGGCATTGGTGAGGCCACACCTCGAGTACTGTGTGCAGTTCTGGGCTCCCCACCATAAGAAGGACACTGAGGTCCTTGAGCGAGTCCAGAGAAGGGCAACCAGGCTGGTAAAGGGGCTGGAGGGCAAATCATATGAGGAGCAGCTGAGGGAGCTGGGGATGTTTAGTCTGGAGAAGAGGAGGCTGAGGGGAGACCTTATCACTGCCTACAACTACCTGAAGGGAGGTTGTAGAGAGGTGGGCGATGGTCTCTTCAGCCAGGTGACAGGAGACAGGACAAGGGGAAATGGAACACATCTGCGCCAGGGCAGGTTCAGATTAGATATTAGGAAAAAATTCTTCACTGGAAGAGTTGTCAGGGCCTAGAGCAGGCTGCCCAGGGAGGGGGTTGAGTCACCATCCCTGGATGTGTTTAAAAAAAGGGTAGATGAGGAGCTCATGGGTATGGTTTAGCATAGGACAGGAATGTTTGGGCTTGATGATCCTAAAGTCTTTTCCAACCTTGTGATTCTGTGATTCTGTGAGGACAGGGCATAGGAGAGGACACCTCACCTACTGCTATCATTAGGCAGGGAAGCATGAAGGACATGGTTTAGTGGTGGGCTTGGCAGTGCTGGGTTAACGGTTGGACTTGATGATCCTGAGGATCTTTTCCAACCAATGCTTCTAAGCATTTTCAATCATCTTAATAGAGCAGACCAAATAATCCAAAGCAGAGTGGAAACAAGATATTGAAGACATAGAATCATAGAATGGTCTGGTTCAGAAGGCACCCCAAGGATCCAAGCCCCCTGCCACAGGCCGTACCACCGACCTCCAGACGTGGATCTACACAAGGTTGCCCAGGGCCCTGAACACCTCCAGAGAGGGGGCACTGAACAGACCTTGAAATTTTTTTTCAGTTTAAAACTAAAAGAGCCCCATCTTTCTGATCTGTTTATACAGATTGTACTGAAGTGGGTGGAACTGTAATCTTTTCATTTGCAGCTCGCCATTGACCAAGCCAAATAAATCCACACCACAAAGAAAAGCAACCACAACAACTCCACATTTCCACACTTGTATAGAAATGTAAAAAGGTAACTGTTATTGTTTGAGCATCCCCTGAATTCTGACCTGAATGGACAGGCTTAAACAACCAAAAATTACCACCATCCTTCTCTTTCTTAGCATTCTGGCATTTAAGTGCCCAAGAGGCCACCTAACAAGAACACAAAACTTGGGAATGTAAGCATTCAAAGCTGGAAACTTCTGATGATGAAGGTCCTTGTATAACTGACTCTAAAATCACGTGGAAAGTAGTCATAAATTATACAGCCAGCCAGAATTTCTCTAGCACGATACTCTATATTTCATTTTTTTCTGTAACTCTGGACATACTGACGTTGTTGCTGGAACAAGCAGTAGATACACAATGACATACAAAAATGAAAAGCACCATAAAACCACTTATATGGTACTTTCTTCCCAATAAACAGAAAAGCACTGAGGGTTTAAGAAAGAGAGAGAGAGAGAGAGAGAGAATCTAAACCTCCAACTAAATCAGCTCCATGGAGTACTTCAGCGACTGTTTGAGGAGCTCTTCCGAGGCCTTGGGTTCAGCTGGTTCTCATCCCTACCCATGGGCAGGACCTGGCTTTGCACCAGACCTGCTCTTGCCACTCCCTTACCTCTTCCCTTCTGCATGAAGGGAAAAGAGTTACGCGCAAAGAAACCAAGATTCAACCTATTTAAATGGCTTCTTTATCTTAGCAGCTGGGGATCAGCTCCACAGCACCTACAAAAAGGTCCAAAAGCAGCTCTTACATCAAGACACGCCACACGTGTGCCTCAGTTTGCTGGTCAGCACTTGGCAAGCCAAAGGTTCTCTTCCTATGCTCGAACAGCACTGGACAGGAAGATCTGAAGCTAATTTACTAAATGCAAGCTTAAAAAGGGCTTTGGAGGAAAATATTTTGCTCTCGAGCTTCCTCAGATGTGAGGCCAATAATGAATCTTTATTTTTGTCCAGTTTTCACACATACCATTCAGCCTGCCAAAGCCAAATGTGGGAAACATTTTGTCCTTTATTTCGAACGTACACAAATTATTCATGCACAAAAGTATACAGGAACATGTGCACACGCAAGAAATATAATTGCAGTGTTATATGTGGGTAGTTCTTTTAAATCGTATCTTTTGAGCTGTATATTTGTTTCTGATGTCAGCATATATATTAAATTATATTTATATGGAAACATCAAAATGAGTGATGTCCTTCAATTCAAGAAAGACCCAATACTACACATCCACACAAATAGGATTATATAGCATCAATATAAATGCCCAGCATTTAGAGATAAAGTCTGCTCATTAATTTTTCTTGCCCTACAGATCCTCAGTTCACTGACTCATTCTGTCATTCTGTATATGCATAGAACATAAACTTTTAATATCAATTTTATCTGTTTTTTTATCCTTCTTCTGAGAGCCTGGGACGACAAAATATAATATTGCTTGCACACATGAAGACAAAAGAATTCCTATCCTGTTGAATGCTACTTCTAACATGAATGACAGCTCAACTGTCTGCTTACAAAATGCAGTAAAGCGTTTAAGTGAAGGAATTCCTTACCCCATGTAGAAGTGACTAAAAATACATGTATACTAAAATAACATGTATTCACATGTTAATTCACCAGTTGCAAGCAACATTACAGATGTGGCAACAGCCATGCACATTGGGCATTTCTTTCCCATTCATTATATCTGATGGTGCCATAGGAGCAACACACTTTTCTAAGCGGATGTTGCTCAGTCCTCTCGCCATATGAGCGAGTCTGTCTGTGAGGATCTGTCTAAGCCATGAAGTACTGAGCCATCTGAAAAACAAAGAAGAACAATGCAATGAAAGAAGTCTCAAAATCAAATAAGCCTGTGGATGTAGGAAGTCTGGAAGGGGGCAGATCGAGTCTTACACAAAAGATTATCAGGAGACTCGTGCAGGGACACACCGGAGTCAGACACGGCACTGCCTATGGAAGTAAAACACAGTGGTGATTGATGGGACAGCTTAAACAAATATTCACACCAAATCCAAATTTCCAGAATGTTTTTTAAATAAATATGGTAAATATGAAACAGTGTCAAGTGAAAACAAATTGGGTCCTTATCTCACTGCCACAGTTGACACTGTATTACAGCTTCCCAGCAGGTGTTCATGTTAGATTAGGCATGCGAGGATCTAATAAATACAGTCCTCTCTACTACAGGAAGGCAAATTAACTGAAAAAACAAACCCAAATCACAGGCAGAAATACTGTCAAGCAGAGACCACAACAGAGTCCTGACTGACAGCATCACGCTAGAAGCTTTTCTGATTGAATATCAGTTTTCATTTTATTAAAATAAACACATGAATTAAAAATGGGACCATGAGTTGCGATTCCCTGGCCAAAAAATTGTATTGCTTCAGTCCCAAAATAGGAACCCGGATACCTTCTATTTTTTCAGTATAAAAGACCATATTTCCTCCGTGAGCATTACATGACCAACCCAAATTTTAAAGCTGACTTATTTGCGACCTTTTCCAGTTAGGAAGAGCATGGTGTTTACACATCTGTTGAAACACCATCCCATTCGCAAAGTAAGTTTTAATTGATTCCATAAGATGTTAGGACCTGTTTTAAGAAAGGCCACCACTGATAAAGAAACCATGCCAGTTAAAATCAGCATGCTGCTTGATAAAGCTTCATGCTCAGCGGCCGTACCAACTGCTCTAGTTTTTGTTTTAAAAAAATAAAATTAAACAGCAGAACTTGCTACAAAAGCATCCTGATTTTTCTGGCTAGAAGTATTTCCCCTGCAGACTACTGCCTCACATTTTTGCAAAACAATCAAAGCACAGCATTTTAGAAACCTAGCACATTCTAGCCAGATAAAGGTGCCCTAAGTATTAATTAATCCTTCAGGCGAGCAATTCTCTCCTACTAAGTCTATGAGCAGACTTGGAGCCCAGGATCAGAAACCAATAGAGAGTTGATATATATGCTTTTAAGGAGATCCAATTGTATTCCTTTACAATTGAAAATCTTATTTTTTTCAAGCAGTGTAAAAAGATTCATTGATTAAAATGAAATACATATTTTAGTTAATTCTAAGATTCACCTTGGTAACTTAAATTTAAGATTAAAAGAAAATAATTAAAATCTTATACATTAAATATTCACTGAAGAGTATCATTTTTCTTGTTGTATTTATGGGACTGCATGGTGATTTGTGGGATTAAAAGAATGAGAGTGAAAAGTGTGTTTACATGTCTTCATGCTTAGATCATATTCCCGTTCCCCTAATTTTAAACCTACCATTTTCTTGGGTGTGAGGAACTCCATCACTTCCACTCTTCCAGCGAAATAAGCTATTTTAGAAGCACAGCTCAGCCGCCTCCTCACACCTATGAGATGTTTGTTCAGGTAAAGGTAAATCATTAGATCCCTCTTGGCAATGGCTAACTGTGAAAGCCACCCGTGTTATAACAAGGCTGAAATACTGAACCCTGGCTTAGAAGTTGCCTCTTCCACTCTCAACTTCTCACACAAAGATCTAATCAAGAGACAAGAGGTATTAAGTAATTTGTTTTCTCAAGCGACCAGGTCACCAATAATTAAATTCATGTTCCTGAACTTGCATTTCTGGGTAAGATATGTGGCTTCTTAAACAGAGAACGGGTCTTCTGCTTCTGGTGTTCTTGTTGTGCTTTTTTCTCTCTTCTTTTCACAGTGGCTGCTGCAAAACCAATTTTTACTCAAGTAAGATTGCCTCCCATCAAAGTTCTCATAGACATAATCCCTGCTTTGGAGAAGACAATACAGTTCCTGAGGGCACCAGGATCAGGACCAGGAACTGTACCATGCAACCTTCACTATAATATCCAGCAGCAACCTCATGAAATGCTATTAACTGCTACACGAGGTGGAAGTTTGAATGTCTGTCCATAAAAAGGCATTGAACGGAGAACATGAAGAAACCCATCCAAATGAAATACAGTGTCATGCTTCAGGGTGCACCTCTCCTTGTCAGGGGACTGAAGTGCTGAAGAAGACAAAAGATGTGCCCTAGTCTGTGTCCCACAGGCTGTCATGGCCCAACACTGGGTATGGGCAGGGATGGGGCTCCAGGCACTTAAGAGGCTCCAAGGTACTGCATATGGTTAAAGGCTGGTTTGCCCTCCTCAAAGAGAAATAATAAAGAAGGTATTTAGAGAAAAGGCTTATGATTACCGCAGCTCACGGAGTAACAGTTCAGTAGTTGTTAAGTGGTCATAGCAAACAGGTAAGAAACTCAGCTGTGCACACCAAATAACACCAGAGGAGGCTCAGCACAGCTGCCACGTATAAACAACCAGCAGCCACTTTCTCCTACCTCATCTGCACCTCTATCAAAGCACTGTCTTGAAAACTTGGTGTTTGCAGATAGTATTACACAGCTAAATTTCAAGGCAAACATATGTAAACACCTGTTAGGTAAGTGTTAATAATTCACAGCAAGCTGCCGGCTCTTCATTAAATCATTTAATGTGCAAAGAAAACATTGCAAAAGGTCCTTGGAATAACCTAAATAGCTTTCGAGCAAAATGGATTCCTTAGCCTACCAGTACTGTTCTTCAACACTTTCATTTTGCTGCTTTTTTGAAAAGAATGATGTTTCTGCCTAGAGTTTAAATTTATGCACTTAAAACCATCCACATAACCTCCTCGCCTTCTGACGACGATGCCTCTGCCTTTGCTGGATGAAAGGGCAGCATCTCCCTCTTGTCCAGCCACCAGGATTCAGTAACCCTACCACAGAGGGTGGTACATTCACAGCAACCACAGCTGTTGGGTAACTGGTTCATAAGGTGCACCATCCCCATGTGGTCATCAGACCGATTTGGTGACACCACCACTGCTCATGGGGATTGAGAAAGACGATTGTAAGACACCTCTTGGGAAGGGCAGTAACACTGTCCCAGGCAAGGAGATGCCAGAGAGCCAGCCAGGTTCCAGCTGGGACAGGAGACAAGCAGGGTGGTATCAGTACCACCAAGTAGTGGTGGTAAGCAAGAGTTGAACTTAGTTTTAAGCTTCATGTATGGGTTGTCTCACTTGTAAAGGGTGTTAAACTCCTTTCACAATAAAAGCATGATCCAATACCCCAGTAACATTTAGCATGTGCTAGTGAAAAGAACTTAGATAGGGTAGAGATAGCAATAGACTGACACTCAAATTCATTTACATATTACTGTGGTTTCTCTGTACCTGGCACCCTCTCCTCAGGAGATTATTAGGTTTAATTAGATTTCTTATCTTAGTCGCTGCAAGAGCATGGCTGCACTACTTTGGGACCTGAGCAGACCCAGTGCAGCAGTCCTGCATCACACTGACTGTACTGCTTAGACAGAGACCTTTACACCACGTTTCATTGTGCATCCCGACATACTCTCCAGGGCACCAACTGGTCCTGTCCTCTCCATCATCCTCAGCTACTGCTGACATTCATTCCTCTGCATCAGGTCTCCATTACCCAGTTTTGCACATGGGAACTTCACTCCTTCTCCCCTCCTTCTTGAAGAAATTTCCCCTAAACATCTGTATCACTACCTCTTAGTCCCATGGCTTAAGATTCTCCAGAATCTACCATGGGTAAAAAAATTATTTGCTGAGGTCACTAAATCTCATAAAACTGTCTCCATACAATTCCTGGTGCAACTGTGTCTCTCTGTTGTCTTGTCTCTCTGTTGTCCGTTCTGTAAAATTTCCAGGAGGAAAAATAAAGGTCTCTTGTACACACAACATCTTGTACACTGATGTCCTAACCCACAAACAGGGTACCAAGACATCATTGTAATGTAAAAATCACCTCTGCAACTCAAGGCCACCAGCAGTGCAGGGATGCCCACAGGAACCTTCCAGATTCTGTGCGGATTTTCATGCTGATGAATGCCCATTTCTGTCCCTCAACCCCTGACAGTCAGTGAAGAAACAGAAGATACTCTTATCACTCAGCTTTACTGTCTCGTCCCTAATTTGGGCATAATCCCAGTTTAAACCAGTTATCTAACAGCTAAATATAATTTCTGTAGGCTGTCTAGTTTCCAGAAATAACTAATGCTGCATCCTCTTCCACCCATCAGGGAAACACCCAGGAGCACTTGCCAAATCCCACCCCACTGCCCTACTCAGTAGGGCCATGTGGCACAGAGACCTACCTCTCTCAGCAGACACTTTCCATGCTCCTGCGTGGATTAACCATTCAAATCCATAACTCTTCCTCCTCCCTTCCCAGTGCTTCAGTGAGTTACCCCCAGGCAGCTCCTAAGGACCAAGCAATAGCCTGCCCACTGCTTCTGTCCCACCCTTTGGGAGGAAGTGAGAAAACACTCTAAGAGGTTATGCATAATGTAAATAAAACATATTCTTACAGAGTGGATGTAGTCCCAGTCCATAGTGAGAAGAAAGGAAGAAAGCAAGGGGAAAAGCTTTGTTAGTCCCCGCACTAAAATCTGCAGCTGATCATTTCCCAAGCTGGGCAAATTAAATTCTCCCTCAATGGTCTTAAGCACTGCCTCAATTCTTTTGGTTCACATATTTCCTAGAAAGCTGGGAAGAACAAAAGCAAAAGCAGAACCACAGCATTTCCAGAGTTTTCCTAATACAAAGCATTTTAAAAAAGTTAAAATCTTCATTTCTTCCAAATTCAGTATGTTAGATCCTTTCCTACACCTTGATGTTGTGCCAGCTGAGCATAAATCACCAGTCTCTCACCCTGAAGCAAAGGCAGAAGCCCTCCAGTTCTCTCTGGTGGCAAGTGACTTCCAGCTATTTGATCCCACAACTGCTCACATGCCTCCTTGCTCTGGAAACTCCTCAGTAAAAGGCATCTGGAGGAGTTTGGTAGGGACACCTAACGCCATCTGAATCGAGTGTGGAAGTCCCTGTTGTGGTGGTATACATGAGTATGGGTTGCTGTGCTGGAATGCAAAGCTGTATTCCACTGAGTCACCACACCAAGCATTTAAACATCTGTTTGAGAAGCCTCAGCTCTACCCACTGCAAACTTCACCCACCCTGCTTTGCCATGTCTCATCTCCAGGAAACCACATCTCATAGCTGGGAGACTTTTCCTGACAGAACAAAGACAATAAACCCTTGACTTACTATTGAGGGATGTACAGTACTAAGAAACGGGATGTTTGGAGTTATTTTTCTTTTCCTGGGCATTGTACATTGAAATTTTGTACAAGTAACATACAGATTTTTAGTAATCTGGATTCTGGATGTGTCTAGATTTTTGTGAAATGGTTAAACTAACAGTTTTCCATCTTCCATGGAAAAGAAAGATGGAGAATCAAAGAACATTTTCCATACACTAAATAACATTATTTGCAAGTTTATAAGGAACCAATACATGTATTATACATATTATTTTTTTGCAGGCAAAACATCTTTTCACAAAAATTAAATAATTCCCTTGCAGTTTGCAACACCAACCATCCCAGCAGACCCCTGGTTTCCTTTTCTCTTCATGTGCTCCTAAACAATTCCCCTTCTTCCCATCAAGTACTTACAGACCCGCTCACATGGGTAGCTACCCCTCTCAAGAAGGCGTGGTAGTGTGGAGATGCAATTCACAATTTCCCTCCTCGGGGCTCAGCCCCAGGCTTCTTTAAGTCTTGCAAAGCAAACTAAAAGCGCTTCACCACGGCACAAAATAATCTTTGCTAGTAAGACAAGCCCCAGAAACTCCACCACTTATCCCAAAACATATATGATACTTCACGTGCATCAACACAATGACTACCTGGGTTCCATCTCCATGACACTCCATGGCCACCATATCTCTGTTGAGCTATCCTAGTCCTTTACCCCCGAATCTTTCTTGTCCTCCCCACCAGGCTCCTCAGTCTATCTGCTTGCAAAGGCCGGGTTACAAAGTAACCAAAATCACTGAAAACCTAACCTTTGGACTTGACAGGAGGTGCCCTTACCCTTCCCGCATGCTGCTCGTTCTGTGCCCTCAACAGCGCGGCAGCTGCTTCTGCTGAGCCACCATCCCCCAGCCTCGAGCCTGGAAGGAGACCACTTCCCTCGCTCCCTCCAGCCCGTTGTCGCTGGCTCCAAGGAACATGCCAAGCAAACTCCCCCTTTGCTTGGCCGCTCCCAGCCTCCCCTAGCCTTGGGTTTTCTTTCAAGAGGGGTCAGCAAGCAAGAAGCCCCTCCGTAGCTCCTCCTGCTATCTAGCTTCTACAGGAACCTTCCACATTCTCCTGGGAACATCCCAACCAATTGTTCCCTTCCAGCTTTGCTTTGATTTGCCCCAGATGTTGCCAGCCCTATTTCTCCATTCCCCTTGGCTTCCACACCCATCTGAGTTAGATCCAGCACAAGAAGAGCTCCTGCTTTCCTACAGATGCTTTGGTCCTATTTTAATTAGAACAGTAATATGCTTATTAAATGCCTTCATCTGAAGGACTGTATTTCAAAAACTTGTAAGGAAGCCAGAAATAAATAATTCCCTTCAGGAATCTTATTATTTTCAACTGTAATTCAAGTGACATCTTCAGCACCAAAAAACATATATGGCTAATCTCAAGTTGAATGCTAAGTCCAGGTAGCTGGACTTGGTCCAGAAGAAGGGCCTCCATGAGCTCAAAGCACTTAGGAGAGGCGTTCTGTCACCTGAGACCATGAGACTGTGCAGTTACCACAGCTGTAGTATAGCCATGTCACATCGCTGCTCCCATGTCCCTATATCCAGGGTTCGACAGCTCTTCAACCTGCCAACCAATGAGTCCTCACTCTGTTCCCTACACCAGACATCTGGATTCAGAAGACACAATGTAAAAGCTGGAGTTTGTGGAGCACAGGCAATATGGACCATGCAGTAGCTCTGCCTACTCCTCCTGCAGTGGCACCTCGCTGGCTCTACTGGGGCTGCAGCCTTCCTCAGCCTGAGGGATACAGGAAGGATTTCCCCCACAGAAAGCACAACAATATCCAGCTTCCAGCCAGTTTGTCAGAGAGGTTCCCAGATAACCAAGCTCTTGAATCGAGTATCTAAACATCAGTGAGTTTTGTTTTCAAATGACTCCCAGAGAGTAAGCTCTGTTTGAAAAATACAGCTCTGCATCATAGCTCCTTGAGTGTCTCCTCCAAGCCAGCTATCAAAAGGATAAAAGGAGCTGCCAAAAAACGGCAGATCGTATCTTTTTAATTCTGGCACAGATGCCAGATCCCACACTCTACAGCGATCACAATTTCCATTCACCATCTGAGTGTATAAACTGGATGCTACTGGATTAAAGAAATAAGTGCATACACTTGGAATTTAATAATTCACTGGTACAGCCTCAAGGCACGTTTCTAAAAAACAAGGAGATACACTGTCACAAGCTGAAAATGACAAACGATAGCAGAAGGCAACTGTAATACAGGAAGTTGTGCTAAAGCACATAGTAATTGCCATAAAGCAAGCACAAACAAGCCATGAACAATATTTATAGAGACAACTTGAAAGCGCTACTGAAATGAGAACCAGCTCAAGAAAATGTACAGATAAGACATAAGACCCCATTAGTGCTAAAAAATGGTCTTCAGTTGTGTGGAAGACCCCACCCTTACAGGCAACTTCCTCTAGGAAGAAAGAAGAAAGGAAGGAGGCTCTAATTACTGTAACCAAAAGTAAGGATATAAAAGAACTAGAGTAAGATTTCAAAAATTATCTAAATGATCCAGGAGCTCAAGATTTGTCTTTAAAAGTGAGTCATGAGCTTCAAACACCTCATCACTAGACATGATGATGAAAACTATTCACAAAGCACAACGCACCATCACAGCCAGTAAGAACCATGCACAGCTGGTCAAACACTGACCTTTCATCTTACCACACCACACCAGAGGCGGGAGCTTCTCTGAAGACAGGCAGTGCAGGCAGTGCAGGTCAAAGCGTGGAGCCGCCCCAGGATGGCACACAGGCACAGCGCTCCCAGGACGTGACCAGGATGTGAGATGGAGCAGGGACACCCAAGAAGCAGTCAAAGCTCTCCTCTTCCAAGCGGTGGTGGCACTTCAGCAGCAATCCTGTTTTCCAGCCCTAAAAATGTTTACTTAGCTCCCCATTTCCTGTGCTGTTTTGATCTTCTCCCTTTCTTTATCTCCTTGTATTTGAATGACACATCTGTAATCCACAGTGACTTTTTTCTCTCTTTTTATTTTCTTGTCCATTCAAGGAAAAAAAGCACTTATCAAGACTGCAAAAGGTTATGACTCCAAGCCATCAAGACTTTGCTTTATTGTGGGCAAGATCCTTCCATCAGCCCAATTTCTTACTCAGTGCTGGAGGCTGCACCTGCTTGACAAAACCTCTGCCAGCTAAGCACAGACTTGCCAAAATCATTTTTCAAGAACAAGGAGGAGACACAGGAGATCAGATGTTGACCAACATGCTCCAAAAACAAACAAACAAAAAAGCCCACCACTGCACTGAAACGAGCAGCAAATGATGCCCTGTGCACCTTTTAAATAGCAGCGTGGAAGCATTTAGTTACCAAGCCAATTTGGTACTGGCTTTTTCTGGGCCCTCTGGCCCCATCTGCCTATTACAGTTTAGTTTAGCTTTGGCTGATCCCGGTTACATAACCGTACCCGTAAGCTCATAAGTTGTAAGGTCAATATCGGGTTAAACTGTTGCTGTGTGAAACAACATAAGCAAAGCCTGAAATGTGCTACTGCCACACCTATTTTCCTGTGCATCTGATGCAGTTCCTGGCTCAGAGCTCGGCATAAGCCTTCCTTTCCTTCTCCCATACCTCTTCAATTTTTTTCTTTCTTCTTTTCATCTGCTGTTTGTCACACAGACTTTTTTTTTTACCCTTGTAATACACTGCAGCCGAAAAGTGAATAAAACTTAAAAAGCTGGAGGTGTTCAAGGCCAGGTTGGATGGGGCCCTGGGCAACCTTGTGTAGATCCAGGCCTGGAGGCTGATGGTCCTGCCTGTGGCAGGTGGGTTGGAGCTCTATGATCCTCGGGGTCCCTTCCAACCCAGACCTTTCTATGATTCTATGATTCTACGCTAAACTGACGGGAATGCTTCCCTACCACCGTTTTCCTTCAGGCACTGAACCGAAGCGTTTCAAGCAGCACATCCTATGGCCTGGCACGAGCACACTGAACTACCATGAAACAGGGCTGGAAAAGATAACAGCCTTTTGCCAAATGTTCAGTGTTTTTAAACTTAAGGTGAAATAACCCACAAAAGAAGACAAAGCTCAACTTCAGAGCAAGCCTGTCCCAACAGTACATTGTCCTGAAGGCCGATACCTTGTGAGCCCAGGACTCCCTAATGCTGGACATCATGCTGGACATCACAAGTAGGCTCTGTTAAATGAGCTGGCACGAAATCTACCTGGCACATAGGTAGTGCAACTTCCCTGCCAAGTCACTGCTGAACTTCTGCTATAGCACTGTCAAGCTGTCTCTTCAAAACTTTTATCTGAGAAGGGTTTGGCTGGGGCTTTTTAAAAATTTTACTGACAAGTTTAAAAAAAATCACCTTGGCTTGCTTTGCATTTGCGAGGCGCCCACAGTGCAGCAGCAGGGTAGCTGCAGTGTAACTCACAGAGTATTCATGCAGACACAGCTTTGGAGAATGATGCAGTGAAAGGAATCACTCTTCTTGTAAGCCTGCTTCAGCCTTGACACTGGAAAGCATCATACTTTCTGCAATAACCCGTCAACTTTAGTCGAAGGTATGTTGTAGCAAAGGGAAGATGTGGGAGTTTTCATTCTACTGTGGAAAGAAATGATACTCAAGAGCCACAGAATTGTAGAAAAAAATAGGTCAGAAGGGACCTCTGGAAGTCATCTGGTCCAATCTCCTCCTCAAAGCAGGTCCAGCTTCAAAACTTGACTTGCTTCCTTGGGGCCCTGCATTGTCAAGGGTTGAAAATTTCCAAGGACAGAGGTTCCAGAGCTTCTCTGCACAACCCATTTCAATACTTAGCCACTTCTGCTGTGAACGGTCTTAGATCTACTCAGAAGTCCCCTTGATGCAACTTGCAACTGTCATTGTGCAACTCTGACAACACCCAGCTCCATCTTCCCCTTAGCCCCCATGTAGGTAAAGTTGAATTACATCTCCCCCTTCCTCAATACTCTCCAGGCTGAAACAAACCCTAGCCTTCCCATGTGCATTGAGCACTACCATCCCCCAACTGCCTCAATGGACCTTCACTCCACTAGCTCCAGTATCTCGGCATCTCCTGTGTACAGAGGAACCCAGACATGGACTCACAGGGGCAAAGTCACTTCCCTTGGCCTGATGGTTACCTTTTTGCTTATACAACCCAGTGTGAAGGTATTTTGTTCTCCAACATTACACGCCATCTATTGCTCACTAACATATCTACGACATTTCCCTTTGATCCCTGTGAGCTGGTACAATTTAGCTGCATTTGGGCTAAAACACAGGCAGGTGAGTCTGTCACATAGTTCACTCCAAGAAAGAAAAGTATGCTCATCGGTCACCTTCACCCTGCCCCTGTTGAGGAGAGGTTTATGAAACAGAGAAGCTCCATCTGAGCCTTGGTGGACTGTGGAAATGGTACATACTCGGATCTCAAGCAGAGAAAAGGATCAGGAAGCATTTTGGACTGTGTATCAGAGATTTTTCAAATATGCAAATTTACTGATGTAAATCTTACTATTTATTCTGCTGAAAACTTGCTTTTAAAAGCTCCATACAGGTTGACTGCAAATTGTATCACGTTCCCTTACCAAATAGAGACTTAAGGCGCATTATTCCTCCTCCCCCCATCCCCCCAAAACCAAAACTTCTAATTGTGTTTATCTACATAATTTAGTCACCTAATTCTCCCAGCTGGCCACAGTTTGGGACCCACTTTCTGTCACAGTCCACTCGGTGTATTTTTGTGAATATGCTGTCCCCTTCTAAAGATGCACGAGACGTGTCCCCACGGCACGCTGCTACAGGACCTGTCACTGGATGCAGAGAGACACGAACACGTGCTTGAGAAACAGTAGTGAAGCAACGAGCAAAAGGCACACCATTATTTTGTCAGCGGGAATGTTACGAAATAGCCACAAGAAAACACAACCATATTGTTCTAATTTAGGATAAAGTAGATACAGTCTTATTTCGGAGCATGAAAATGTAATCTATCCCAGTCTCGCTTTCCACGATGTCCCTTTCAAATAACAGCCTGCCCTGTCATCCACATTAACTAACAGCTAAGCATAGCTGACATCCAACCAAGATGTTACAAGGATGTACCCTTCCAATACACACATATGCTTACAAAAGGAACTGTGGTAATGAGATGGAGATCAAAATACTGTGGCCCAGAACCCTTTTAAAATCGAGGGCAGGGAAAAAAGAAGAGGGGTTTCTTTATGACTGAAGAAGAATCAATAGGATACCAACAATCAAAGCAACAGAATTTGAGACACTGTACAGATGTGTTAACCCACGTTCTTTAGCTTCAGAAACTCCCATTTCACCTAAGTGTCAGCCTGTCCCAGACCTTGACAGCACAGTACAGCGAAACAACTCTGCATCTTCTATAAACAGAAGATGGTGAGATCTCTTGGACAGTTTGCCCAAAGACTTGGTTGTGCCTGAAGTCTCATGGGAATAAAATTCTGAAAGGTTTATTCAATAAATTAAAAGAAATACCTCCTACGGGAAGCAAAAGACATGTCAGAATGAAAAACATTTCCTGTAGGAGGAATATTTTTAGACTTTTAGAGAGAGAGGCAAATGAAAACTGAACGGAGCGCTGCCAACTGGTTTCTCACCACATTACTCTCAGTAGGGTGCAACTCAACTGAAATTACCCTTTAGAGAAAAAAGAAAAAGTGCTCAAAACACATCTTGCTGTATTACAACAGTGGCAGAAAACAAAGGGATAAGGCAAATAAAACCTGAAAATAGCAATGGAAAAATTTTATTAGTCTTCCTCTTACCAAATCAGCCATTGATGTTCAGTGGAGTCCCATCACTGAAAATCAAAACCAGGGAGCTTGTCCTTCAGAGAAGCACGACTCTGAGGCAGTGAAAAGCAATCTTAATCATACTATTAAAAAAGTAGCATTTTGTTAGTAAAATCTCTATCATACTTTCTACTATGCTGAAAACCATTCTGTCCATTTATGGGACAAACCATTTATGAGAGCAGGACTCTTTAACATTTGATTGGGCCAGTCCAAACAATAGGCTACAGCTACAGTAAAGCAGCTTCTTTTTTTTTTTTTTCAGTATGATCTTCAGGTGATGAAAGCAAAAAAAAGACACCTTATCTTCCTATTTAATGTTTAGCATGGAGGGTAACTGAAGATACACATAAAAAGGACAACTAGAAATGGATGAAAGAGAAGCCCAACTTGAAAAGGTCCGAGTGCATGGAACAAGAATTCATAAATGAGCAGGAGAGAAAAGAGAAAAGCAAGATGTCCCAGAAGGCCCTCAGCATCCACAGTGAGAGTTTCTACATGGGACTGAGTGCTCTTCTGCATTCTCATTATGTGCAGTGCTCAAGAATCTCTTTTTGAGTGTAAGTCAAACAGTCGTCATGGAGAAATGCTGTAAATCAGAAGGACTTCTTTTTACAGGATACAGACAGAGCAAATAGGAAGATCCACTTCTGGTTTCACAGCTTGAGAGACTGATGCAGGCTCTTTCCACAGCCAGGATTGTGAGAATGATGACCCAGGGATAAGAGTTTTAGGGTGGGAAGCTGTGTGATTGTATTTACATGCCAGAGACGCAGTACCTAACCTACTTAGCCCCAAAAAAATGAACATGTGGTACCCAACATCAGGTTCCAGTACGATGATGTGGTGAGCCTCAAGTACTGGAAGCTCATCCAATCCTTCAAAAACACTTTTAAGTCTCCTGGGGATTTAACAACTCTTTGCTGACAATCAGAATGGAACAGACATGTAACTTGAAATAACCAGTCTGTACACATCTAGGAAAAGCTGAAAGTCAACCAAAAAGCCTGTGCATACATTTCCATTGACATGTATCACTGCTGCAGGATACGAATAGATAAAAAACAATAGACATTATTTTGAACAAACACAGCTTTAAAATCTGCACAAAACAACAGACACAAAAGCTTTAAAGAGAGGTGAAATAAGTAAAATTCCTCTTACTGAATGACAACTAAAGGCTTCGCTTCCTACCTGATAATCTGTTTTGATGAGTGGTACTCGCTCATCAAAAGTAAACCACATGCTTGAGTATTCTGTCAGATTGAAGTCTGAGAGCTCAGGGCCTTGTAAAAGTGGACACAATGTCAAATTCCAATGAAGTCTGAATCTTGCCTTTACCTCCATAATGCCCCCCTTCCAGTCTCCATAAGCTGAATTGAGTACTTGGCCTCTTCTCCCACCATCCAGACACCTGGTTCAGTTACAAAGCAGTATAACCCAGGATGTACAAAAGCTGTTTTAATACACTGGCTTAATTCCAGTGACCCTTACGTTCTCAAATACTATGCCACATAGCCAGGAAATCACATATGAGCAGCATTGTATCATGTTTGATTGAGACTAAGATAGTATTGTCATTGAAACATTAATTTCCCTTACTGTTTTATGTTAAGATTTCAGCTCTGCAACTCCGACGCTGGTACGACCTAGTTACTATTATACCAGCACGAGTGTTGAGCCCTACTTGCTCAGCACTCCCTGCTGGTTTTCATTATAATATTTATATCTGTAAGGAAAAAAAACCCTCAAAACTCAATCATGCTTAATACCTTTACACCTGCAACACCCCAACGCCACAAAAGGGCAAAGAAAGACTCCTGAAAGGCTCTCCACCTGCAAATCGTCACAGCTGCAGGTCTTGTCATACAAGAGATGCTACAAAGCTCAACATGGGGCTGTTGATATTTTAGAGGCTGCTCAAAATTGCTTTCCAGCCTCATTTCTATTATTTTCACAAGTTCCTTTCCCATTACTTAAGCAATGCACACTTGGGGAAAATTCTGTCTGTCCTAGCTGTCAACTCCCATATTTTTACCAAATGTCTTCAGACATAACTTAGCTGGGAACAGGAAGACAGCATTTGCCACATTCAGAAATGTTGAATATATTTAGTTACTTTTAATGGCATTCCTCTTCACACAAGATCCACAACATCTCTACCCACCAACTGGGATGGACTTGGGTTGAAAAGAATCTTTGTGTCTAGCGTTTTATATAGAAGAAAACAGAGCAGGACAGTTCAGTGGTAAACACAGTACACAAAGTTTTTTACTTTAAAAACAAAAACAGACATAGGTTTCACATGTCTCCTTAAAAAGCCCTCTCAAAGGTAAAAATGCAAGTTGGTAATTTTAGGGATGGGGGTGGGGGCAGAGTGTCCAGAGTTTTATAAATGTTTGGAAGACAACCAAAAAACCACGGTGACAAAAAGCCACCTAAACATGCTAGATCTCCATCTTATTCTCTGGACAATTAATCAGGGCTCATCTAAACCTGTCTTCCATCCACACAGAAAAATGTCTGGATTAGCTATCAAGGTGCTTAAGGATAACAGACACTGAACAATATATCACTCTTCAGAGATTATTATGGCAAAAAGATCAGCTACCACTGCTGGAAATTTAATACATTCCTTGCAATTCCTTCCCAAAGACAGACACATTTTCCAACCAATGGGGAGACAATTTTAGAGCATCTCATCCCAACAAGCCACACAGGCAAATGTAGGATATAGCAGTAAATTAGCTTACTGGGGAGTACCGACCTTTAGACGATGTGAGCTCCAGCAGCCTTCAGGTGGTAGAGCCTTATCCCCAGTTCAGAGCGCATACGTTTTGCTTTTATGCCAGGAAGGTTTCAGCTTAACCCCTGGTTTGACAAACGAGCTGTCACATCAGCGCTGCTCAAAGTGCCATGCCTAAGGAAGACTGGGGAAAGGGCACCTTCACTGATGTAGCTCACCCTAAATCCTGTGAGAGTGATGCAGCACATACACATTTGTTTCACTTCATGCACCCTAATGAATAGGAGAAAACTGCCTTCTATCTGTCTTTTCCATAGGTAACCTACAACTTTCAGAATACGCACCAATCGCAGCCCATGAGTTGAACAGGGGAAGGAAAAATAAAGAAAAGCTCTCCCTCCTCTAAATTTACAATGAACAAGTTCTGCTTCTGCAAACTTGATCATGCTGTCAGTCCTTTCTTTCTCCAGAACAACTCATACCATTAACCCCAAACAAAGAACAACATTCACTTGAAGGACCTGAAGATACATTACCATACAGGAATGGGACCTCTAGGTTTGCCCAGTTTTTAAGGATTTTGCTTTACCTGTTTTCTCTGAAAGTGTTTTTCATGCACGTCCTCCCATCAGCCCAGCTTTGAAGCAATCACTGGTTATAAATAAGCAGAAAGACTCTTCCTAACCACTCACAGTGCCTTGGAGAAATGGCATTAAAAATAATCTGCAAACAACAGTCATGCTCAGGTAGAAACTTTGGCAAGCAAGAAGATAAAGAGGGAATCTGAAGCCATCTCACTGATGGATTTAAACTCTTAAAGTAGCAAGCAAATGAACTTATAGACACTGAGCTCCCAAGGTACCTATCAGGTGGAACTGATTTTGTGAGCATTCGCTACGTCTGATGGCCATGCCCTGAATCATCACTCCATACAACTCAAAGAGATTGTTACAAATTAATTTAGCATGCCCTGAATCATCACTCCATACAACTCAAAGAGATTGTTACAAATTAATTTAGCATGCCCTGAATCATCACTCCATACAACTCAAAGAGATTGTTACAAATTAATTTAGCTAAACTAACAGTGTTCTTACAGCGCAAATGGGCAACTCTGATATGCCAGCAGCTAGCCACAGCTTGGCTGGCAAGCAGCTCAGGGGACACCAGCACAACTCCTGGCTTCTCCCCCAAAATGTGGTGAGGAACCAGGGTCACCTTCTCTCCTGCACTGCGGGAAACCCCTCGCCCCATTGTGCTTGACAGAAAGCTTCCCTGGGTGAGTGAGCAGGTCGACTGCAGGCTGCACAAGGAGGAGGAGGAAGTGAAGAAGGGCTGAGCCAACCACCCACAGCAATCTGACGGCACTGAGCAGCAAGTTGCAAACTCATGACAGTGCCTCTTGCTTCCCAACAAGTAGGGACGCAAACAGGAAGGCTGCAGATGTTATGCTATCATTACCTTAAAAACAGCTCTCCCCCCAAAAAAGCATTATCAGCTGGAGATGTTAACATTCAATTATTCAGTAACACGTGGCATTTAGCATGTGGAGACAGCAAAATAATCAGGCCCTACAAGTTGAAGTGTGTAGATTTGGTTTATCCTAACAAAGGGATTACTCAGATGCTTTCACATGATTTGCCACATCAGTTACACTCATGCTGTGGCTTTCCATTGCCATCTTTAGGACAGAAAAATAAGCAGGATTAACACAACATGAGACTTCACGCGGACCTGTTCCTTTTGAGCCATTCTGGAGTCCTCATCTGGCAAACATGCTCCAGTCAGCCACTGTAAAACACTTGTGTCCTTCACTTGTAGGGACTGCTCATGGACTCATGACTAATCATGCAGATCTGTTCATTTTGAGCTATTCTGGACTTCTCACCTGGCAAACATGCTCCGGTCATCCACTGTAAAACACTTGTGTCCTTTACTTGTAGGGACTGCTCATGGACTTAGGCATTAACATATAACTAAACGTGGGCAGAATCAAGGCATTAAGGTGTCTCTCTATATTTTTACCACCTTTTTTCCATGGTATTTAGTTTACTTGGAGAATGACTCTTACGAAACATTTAATGAAAGCATAATAGCAACAACAGACTTTATTTTGTAAGTGAAAGTGAGTTTTCTTTAAGGAAAATGGCTTAAAGGGCAGCTGAAAACTGATGGGAATCGAGGATGAATGCTTTTTTCCCTTGTTAAAAATCCCCCTCAGTTTTGCCCCGCTGAAGTCACTGGAAATGTCACTGATTTCCACAGACCCGCAAACAGGTTATTTATTTTAGCAGCTTATGCATGAGCAGATAGGAAAAGGAAAGAATGCTGGTCAGCGAAGTGAAACTCTACAAAAATCTTTGCAACTGTAAAATACTCTTATGAATAAAATTACATGTTGATAAAGAAGAGCCAGGTCACCTGGGAGTGAGAGACATCTCTGTCACATGATGCTTCACATCCTAAAACCTGTGGATCCAAGAATATACAAATAATATTTCTTGGTCTAAAGCCTTTAAATGCAACCTGCTGCTGAAACTGGAAATCCCCTGTGCGCTCTGGCCTTCCATTAAAAATTATTTATGAATGGCCGCATGAACTGAGCAGCAACCTTTCCTTTCCATCCCCAGGCCTGTGGTACAAAGTGCTGAAGCCAAAGAAAAAAAAAAAAAGATAAGTAAAGGCAAAACAAGCAATCCATCCTTGTCCTGGACTTATATCAAGGCTGTTAACAGAGATTTTTGCCTTACATACAGAAACCTGAATACAGCTGGCCCAGGCGCTCCTACACTTGCAGCGCTGGGCTGACCAAGGGCGGGGTTCACACAGCCCACACGCCCGCCCGTGCTGTGAAGCCCATCTTCACCCCATCCCTCCAGGCACCACAGCACAGAGCCAGTTTGGGACAGTGGAAGAGGGTCCTGCCCCAAAGTTATTCTTCTGAGAGGTTCTTCTGAGAAAGTCTCCATTGAGTTTTTATTTGTTTTTACAGCTTTAAAGATTCAAGTATGGGGAAGAAAATAATTCCCACCTGTATTTCCTAAAGTATTATTTTTAGTGCATAACCCTGTTGCTTGCACAGTGGCTTTAGACAAATATCTTCCAAAAAGTGCAAGATAGTGAAGATGCTGAAGTGAAGGTAAAGAAAATAGGTTTTGTAATGAATATCTCTTTTATTCCCCAGCTGACAGGATGGGAATTTTTAGATACTCAGACCAAAACCTTCCCAGCTCATTTTCAGCTGGCAGTCATCTAATTCAGTTGTCTTTTACAGCCGAGTATAATCATTGTCACGAGGTACTTCATTTTTCAAGTTGGAAAAAACTGAATGACAGATTTCCTGTAGAGAATGCAGCCTAATTTCCATAATGGGACCTTTAAAAGTTACACTATTACAAAGATTTATCTCCTTTTCACATGGTAAAATGTGGGTTTTTTTCACATCCTCAAGCACACCTGCTTCCCCGCAGCTAGGGGGAAGTCACAGAGACAGAATACTTCACCTCCCAAAAACCAAGTCCTTTTCCAATAAAGACTCAAGAGGAAGCAGACAACCAAATCCTTTATAAACAATGCTATTTCATCATAAACCCAAATTGAATGACCATTAGGATGCATGCCCGCAATAAGAGGAGGAAACGACATACATGTAGTATCAAGTCATTGCTGATAGTTCTAAGTTAGTATTTGTGTAACACCTTGAAAAAAGAAACTCCAAAACCAGCAGGTATCAGGCTGTATGTCAACCCACACATGCAACGCCACAAACCTACAGTGATGACCCACTGAGACAGTCTGGCTTCAGGTGCAGCACAACCAGCTCCTACATCACAGCCCTGATGATTCTGTGTCCAACTGAGGGCTCGTGGAGGGGGGTGACCCAGCCACCTGCCCAGCTTGGACACAGGAACCACAGCACAGAGATGTAGTTACTCACTTATCCTGACAGCACTGGGCTCAGACCTTCCCAAAACTGTTCTCTTACAACAGAATCACATATTGCAGGGGTTTTTTTTCCCCAATATAAGTTAGTTGTAAACACCCATTTCTTAAAATGTCTGACAGGTTGGATGGTACTTTGGGCAACTTGGTCTAGTTGAGGTGTCCCTCCCCATGGCAGGGGGATTGGGACTAGATGATCTTTGAGGTCCCTTCCAACCCAAATCAGTCGGTGATTCTGTCTGTGATTCTGTGAAATATAACTACCCAGTTGCCAATGGGAAGTAAACAATTTGTCACAGGACAGCTCTGTAGTATCACACAAAACTGCACTGAATCAATTTTAACTATAAATTACATCAGTACCCTGCAATCGTGCTATTAGTAATACAACATCCCCCCACCAAAAAAAAAAGAAAGTTTGTCTACTTTAAAATGTCAGTTACACACCATATTAGAAAAAAACATCTTTTGGAGCTGACAATCTGAAGATGTGTTGTGCTCCACAGTTTGATGACACACAGATCTGAAAAAAAATGCCCCGAGTGTCCAACACCTTTGTGTGGATTCACTGAAAACAGAGACACCTGCTTCCATCAGAGGCCGTGCTCTGACTCTCAGACTGAGTCTGGAAACTGCACAGGAAGACTTCCTTCCTATCTACCTTACATTTCTGGATGCTCTCCATCAAAGCTTAGGTGCATAAGCAGCCAACTGACTCTTTATTAGCATGAGCATCCACTGTCTCACCGGAGGTTTTCTTTTTACTGACACTGCAGCTCCCACAAGTTTCCTTTGAAATCATGAAAATTTAGCTGTCTTAAAACCTGAGCACCAAAAGCCCAAATACTGCAGCAGGTCACCTCTGATCACAGGGCTTAACCACAGTCCGTGTCTGAAAACAGCTGAAAATCTTCATCGCCTCGTTCAACACCAGCCAACATCATGCCTGAAGCGGGCACATCATCGTTCAACATCATGCCTGAATGTCACCCAAGCGCAGTCACGGCATTCCAACTGGCAGATGCTGACACCTTTCATCCTTCCAAGCAAGCAGGATGATGCAGGGGGCTCGTTTGGGGTGAGAGGCAGCCTTTGCCCTTAAAAACTGCCTTTGGTTTGTCTTGTGCAGTGATGGTGCTTGGTTTGGCTTTGGATCCCAGGTCACTTGGTGTTAAGGCAGTGATTTTTCAAGGGCTTCTGCATCCCACAGAATCAAGAGGGGCTGTTTTGTTGATAGATCTAGTTAGCGGTGGCTATTTACAATAAAGACATCCGACATGGCAATGGCAGTAAAAGGAAAAGGCTGCCTTCTGACCCCAACCCAAAAGCCCCACTACTAAACAGTTAAGCGTGAAACCTCCTCGCCACAAGCGAGGATGGAGAACTTTCCTCCACCAGAAGATTTCTTCTCCTGCTTGCCAAGGGCTGCGCGTAACCCAACGCGCAGAGCAGTCGCTATCAGGAAACAATGCCACATTCCTTGAATACACTCGCCCCGGTGGTATGATATCTGCAGCCCAACACCGACGGCATCCAAGCTAAATGAATAAATATTTGCATTGCGAAGTTGGATTTGCCTTGGAATACGCTCGCTCCTCATGTGGTTTTGACACATGTGAGCTGTCAAATAAATCACAGCTCGCTGGGTGCGCACACTGAAAACAATTTGTCTATCTTGTTAGGAGCCATCGCATGCCTCAGTTTACGAGGTGTGAAACTGGGAGGGGAAGGTTTTTACATGACCGGGACAACTATATATGGAGCCCGTCGAGGGAACATCAAACGCCAACACCCGCCCCACCAACGCCGCGCATCCCTGCGCTCAACTCCCGTGCCCGCTTCCCACCGCCGCCTCGACGGCACCGCAGCCGCAGCCCGTGGCCACACGCACCAATCACCGGGGGAAGGAGCGGGGCGAGGAGACGCTGCCGGCGCCCCCGTGGGGCCGCCACGTCCCGGGGACCGGCGGTTGCGGGGCACCGAGGGGACGCCCAACCGGGGCGGCGGCACAGGCCGGGGGCGAGGGCGGCGCGGCGGGTGCCCGTCCCCGGGGGGGGGCGGGCGGGCGGACCTACCTCGGATTTCCACACGACGTAGGCGGCGGGGCGAGGCCCGGGCGGCGAGGGCTGCCCTTTCCTCTGCTGCAGCCAGCGCCGGGGCGAGGAGAAGATGCTGTTGGCGGGGCCGGCGGGGCCGCTCAGCGCCGAGGCCGAGGGGGCGCGCGTCAGGAAGGGCAGCTCCCAGCCGGGGCTCCGCTTCCCGCGGGGGTTCTCCTCGTCGAAGAGCGCGCTGCCCGGCGGCGACCGCTCCAGCGGGGTGCTGGGGGTGGAAAAGGAGGCGCCGGGGGGCGGCAGGGCGCCCCGGGGACCGTAACGCACCCCCGGGGGGCTGCCGGCCGCCCGCGACCGCGGAGACCGCCCCACGGCATCGCCGTCCTCCCGGCCGCCGCCGATGATGGCGGGGTCGAGGCTGCGCGTCTGGCGGAGCCTCCGCTTGGAGAGGCTTTTGGCGGCGACGGGGGCGGCGGCGGCCGGGGAGGAGCAGGAGAAGACGCTGCTCAGCAGGCTCTGCGCCGACATCGCGGCGGCCGCTGCCCCGGGCACGGCGGGGGTGGCCGGGGGTCCCGGGGTCTCGCTGTCTCTGCCTGCGGACCCCGCCGTGGCGGCGCGGAGCGCCGTGGCTTCCGCGGCAGCTTCCCCCAACCCCACACACACCCCCGGGCTCAGCCCCCGGCGGCGCGGACCGACGGCGGCACCGGGGGGCTCATGGCGGCGTCTGGCTCCGGGGCTGCTCCGGGGCTGCCGCCGCCGCGGTCACTTTGCTGGGAGGGAGAGGGAGGGAAAGGGAAAAAAAAAAAAAAAGTTACGAGAGAAAAGGGGAGGGAAGGAGGCAGCAGCGGAGCTTTTATCTCGGCTCGCCACAGCCTGCCAGAGTCACTCCCCCCTCGGCTGCGAAGCGCACGGGAGCCGCTCGCCGCCCCCCCCCCCACCTCCCACCCCGTCGGGTCCCGGGTGGCAGGTCCCGCCTGCCTCTCCCCCCACCCCTGGCCCCCGAGACGGGGAGAGCCGGTGCCGGTGTGTTCCGCAGCCCGGCGCTGCCGCGGGGTACCCACGTCGGGGTGGCGGCGGCCGGCAGCCCCGCCGGACTGCGCGGGCACTGGGGCTGCGCTCCTGAGCACTGCCCCGGGCGGCCCCGACGGGGCGCTGCGGCAGCCCCGGCGTTGCGCGGTTGAGTTTTGGGGAGGGATCGAGTAGCGAGGCTCAGTCGTTCTTCGGAGCGATTGTTCCGGAGGTGAAGCCGGGCAAAGCCCCGGCCTGACCCCACCGAGCCCAGCGCCGCATCCCCGTCCCGCCGGCGTCCCTGTCCCGAGCGGCGGGGGCGCGCTGGGATGCGGGTCGTGGGACCCCCGCATCCTCCGCTTGTCGGAGAGTGCTGGTGCCTTCAGGGGAAACTTGCGAGGAAGAGCCATGGTGCTTGCAGCAACCAACACACGTCTGTTGTGCTACCAGGACCGGGTCTCCAATGGATCTTGGCTCCCAACTGTGCTCTGACTCAAGTCGCTCCATCCCATTTCCCAATCTACAAAGACTGTCTTATGTACGGAACCACAACAATCACCCTTTTCAAGGGCACACTCTGCCACTCCTCTCTGATAGCCTGTGCAGAACAACTGCACGCAGAAGCACGTGGGTGTGAGTCCCACAGGCAGCATGGGTCACCCAAGACGTGTGGTACATCATGGCAGCAGAAAAAAGGAGTGGGATCAACGAAGCTAAGCCTCCTCAGAACAAACAACTAAACTTGCTTGATCCTCTGTAGAGACTCTCTGCTCTCTCTCCAAGCATAGGCAAGGAAACCTTCCAAACTTGGGAAAGCCAAAACCGTAAAGAAACGCAGGAACAGAGGAAGAATACCGCAGAGCCCCACGAAGGCAGGCAGGCAGGCAGCCAGCTCCTTCCCCACCTGGAGAGGAGGAAGCAGTCCCTCAGCTGTGGGATCTGACTCCTGCCCCCCTCTCCCAGCCGGGAACACTGAGTCCTTTCCCCCACTGGAAAGAATTCAACGGTGATGCTTGTCAGGTTCTTTCCAGAGGCCCTACGCCATCATTCACTTACTACTTCAACTTTATTAAGCTGCAGCTAACTGCTAGCTTCATGGATGAGGACAGATCCGTCGCTTCTTTTCTCAGTGAGTACTACAGCCAGTAGATTTTTCAATGTGGAAAGCAAAACACACAAACCCAAATCCTGGTTTGCTTTCAGACCTACACTTTTATTTGTGGAGGGCATAGAAGACACCTAGGGAGAGACTAGCCCAGAGCTCCAGTGCAAGTTTTGAATCTCTCTTGTCTCAGATGAAATCACTGTTAGACTACTGGTTTAATGGTTCCTTGGGGGCTAGGTATCCTTTTGACGTGTGAGAAACCACCATCTTCCCAGTCTCACCAAAAGTATCACAAACAGCTCCTGAAATTCCTTAGAAAAAGACTGACTGTTTTGGAAAACAAAACCAAAAACACACAAAACAAACCTTCAAGCACAACCCAAGGGTTATTTCCCCCTCGTGCTGCATTTCCTCCTCAAATTCTATACTGCATGGTTGGGTTGTCCTCCCAGGTGTCCTGGAGCTTCTGCAGGTAACTGCCTGCTCCATGGCAGTATTTTCTAGTTTCATCAATAGAGGGAGTAGACAAGTTCATTCCTTTGTGGCAACTATTTAAGGTTCATAAAGAGAAACATCAGGCTCACCCAGCCACTTCCAAAAGGAGGTGTTCTGGTTTTATGTAATGTTTCCAAATGGGATGTTTTTCTCTTTTTGTTTGAAAAGGAGCTTTCCCCCCCAACTCCCAATATTTTAATAAACTGTTCTATTGCCTAATTCCAAACCCTCCTAGTTCCTCCATAGCTAAGTCTGCAGCTGTTTCTGTTTAAAGCTTCATTTTGCTTCATTAATGCCTTCAATAAGGTCTCATGCCTGAGACTAGAAAGAAGGTCTGAAGCATAAAACAATGATCTGAGCTTTTTCCTGCAGTTCTGTGCCCATGCTAATAATTTGGTTGAGAGAGATGTGTCTGCAACATGGCTTTACAGTCGTGTGGCTCCAAGTGTTCAGCTTTGATCCTCTCCAGACGTACCATAGGAACACGAAGGGACAGGAAGACAGGAGGAAAAAAAGGCAAAAGGGAAATACAGAGCTGTAACCTCATGTGGAGCAGAGAGGACAGTTGCATCTGCCTCCAAAATCCACTGGAAGTGGTTCCTGCCGTTCTCAGTAGGGTGAATTGCCCGCTTTGAAGAGATGATGCTCTTGGGTACTGCCAGCAGGCAAACCTCCATGTGCACACTTACACACCATGCACACAGGCTGTGAAAGGAGATGGAAACGACCAGGTAAATGCAACCTCAAGAGCTTACAAGTCAGTTTACAAGTACCTACAAATGAAACGGGAGCAAAGCATTCTTATTTCCACCTACTTCTGTCTGGGTATCACTATTGCCCAGCTGGTTTTCTTCATGAGTGCCTTCATGAAAAACTGGAGGATAGAATTTGTTACACAGAGACCTGGAGAATCATCAGAGCTGTAGCTGAGGGAGCAAAGACAGCACATGCATAAAGATGCTTCTTGTGTAGGCAGCTCTCTGCTGCTGTCCGTATCTTTCAGAGACAACTGCAATATAAGCACCTAGTGATTATTTTCTAAGTTGCTGTTTATTACCACTGCTAACTGCATTGTTGTGACACTTGCCGACAGCACCCATGCATGCAGCTGGGCTCCAGGGCTCTGGTGGGCACTGTACCAGCACAGAACAGAACGCCCTGGTCCCCAGGCTTTAGAACTAACCTCCAGCTGAGAGGTATCAACTGTGTGGCCATGTAAGAGGAGGAATAGTGAGACAATACTAGTTGACCTGATAGTGGCCAGCAGCCCTTCTCTTCTGAAGCAAAGCTGTTTGTGTAACTGCTGCCTGTAAGGCTGCAATGGCAGTCAAGGAACTGGACAGTCCTTCCTGGAGCTGGGAGTAGCGGTACAGACAGAGGTGTGCTGGCTGCTGGAGTTGGAAGGGCTTCCCTAACAGTTTGCGCTGTCGTGGGTTTTTACACAGTGAAAGCTTAAATCCAGTGAGAATGTTTACTCTTTGTTTCGTCTCTCTGCCCACCACTGACTTACACAGCTGTCAGCTGATGTGCTGCAACATGAAAGATCTCAACTTTTCAAGTCTGTATCCCTGAAAGTCAGCAGGAGTGATAGGGATAAATAATGGAATAAAGATTCAGAAGTATTCTGAGGGGTGAATGCATCTGGAAATTATGACTTTCCATTCATCGGTTTTATTCTAAAATATCTTCCAAGCTCAGTCTTTTGTGTTTGTGTGGCAAGGTTTCAGTAGCCAGGGGGTGGGGGGCGGCTGTCAATAGGCAGGGACAAGGCTGAGGTACTCAATGTCACCTTTGCCTTGATCTTCACTGACAGAGTCTGCCAGCCCTTTATGCCTCAAGAAGAGACTCTGTTAGTCATGAAAAAGCACCGAGTCAGGAATCTTCTCTTGAGGAATCCCAACCCATGCAAGTACCTGACAAGTGCTAGAGAGAGCTGGCCAATGTCACTGGAAGGCCACTGTTTATCTTTGAAAGGTCATGGGAATTTGGAGAGGTACCTAATGGCTGAAAAAGGCTAAATGTTGCACCTTGTCTTCCAAGAGAGCAAAGACAAGCCAAGAAGCCACAGGCTGATGAGCTTCACTTTTGTAAAGTCACAAAAGCAACTTCTCTTGGAAGCCATTTCTGGGCATACAGAGGAGGAAAAGGTGACTGGTGACTAAGGGTAAATCATGCCTGACCAACCTGATCATCTGCCTTGATCCATGGATGATGGGAGAGCAGTGTATAAAAGGGTCCTGGCCTTTTCCCTTTTCCAGTCAGTGGGAACTTCACCAGATTGCCACAACTTCTCAAATGTGATGAAGAGTGGTTTATCAGCTTCATCTGTGAGTTCCCTCAGGACCAGTGGACGCATCTCATCAGGTCCCATGGATTTGTGCACCTTCAGATTCTTTAGACAGACTCAAACTCTTGATCTTCTCCTACAGCGGGTGGTTCTTCCCAGTCCCTGCCTTTGCATTGTGTGACATGGGTGGTGTGCCTAGAGGACTTGCTGGCGAAGACTGAGGCAAAAAAGTCATTGAGCACCTCAGCCTTCTCCACATCCCAGGTAACCAGGTCTCCCATATCATTCTGGAGGGGGGTCACATTTTCCCTCATCTCCCTTTTATCACCAGTGTATCTATAGAAGCTTTTACTTGTTCATCTTAACGTCCCTGGCCAGATTTAATTCTATCAGGGCTTTAGCATTCCTAACCTGATCCCCGACCTCTCAGACAATTTTTCTGTATTCCTCCCTCACCCACTGTAGGCTCCCCTTTTGCATTTGAGTTTGTCCAGGAGCTCCTTATTAATCCACGGCATTTTTGCCTGACTTCCTCTTTATTGGGATGGATTGCTCCTGAACATAGAGAAAGTGATCCTTGGATACTAACCAGTTGTCTTGGAGCCTTCTTCCCTCCAGGGCTTTGTCCCACAGTAGTCTACCAAGCAGATCCCTGAAGAGTTCAAACTTTGCACTCCTGAAGTTCAGGGTGGTGAGCTTGCTGTGCGCTCTTTGCTGCAAGTTCACTGGATCTTGAACTCCACCATTTCATGGTCACTGCAGCCAAGACTGCCCTTGAGCTTCACATTCCTCACCAGCCCCTCCTTGTTGGTGAGAAGAAGGTCCAGCATGGCATGTCTCCTGTAGCATTTGGAGAAGTATCATCAATGTCTTCCAAGAACCTCCTGGATTGCTTATGCACTGCTGTTTTGCTCTTCCAACAGAGATCAGGGTGGCTGAAGTCCCTCATGAGGACCAGGGTTTGTGAACATGAGGCTGCTCCTATCTGCCTATAGAGGGCCTCATCCACCCATTCTCCCTGTTTGGGTGGCCTGTAGTAGAACCCCTCTAATTTCCCCTGTTCCTGCCCTCCCTCAATCCTGACCCATAAACTCTCGATTAGCTTCTCATCCATCCCCAGATGGAGCTCCAGCTGGTCAGTGACATAGAGGGTGACACTTCCTCATCTCCCCTGCCTGTCTTGCCTGAAGAGCCTATGTCCTTCCATTCCAACACTCCAGTCATAGGAGCCATCCCACCACATCTCCACGATGCCAATGAGACCATACCCCTGCAGGAATCAGCACGCCTCTAATACCTCTTGCTTATTCCCCATATAACATGTGTTTGCATAGAGGCATTTAAATTGCCCCCCAATGAAGGTGACTTACTGGATGGGGTGGCTGGAATTCCTTTGTGCTGCACTTCAGGTGCTCTCCTGCTGGGAAACCTTGTCCTTGTTTTGGGCTTCTATTGCTGGCACTGGCATCAAAGTGGTAGGATGGATTGAGGTTCCCATCCCCTGGCAACTTTAGTTTAAAGCCCTCTTCACCAGGATGGCAAGTTCTTCCCCTCTCTGACAGGCAGATCCCATCAGCCCATACCAATAGCCTGGAAGAGGACACAGGGTGCACTCCCATTCAGCTTGTGAACAACATCAAATTAAGATGGACAGTCAACACACTGCAGGACAGGGCTGCCATTCAGAGTGGGACAAATGGGAAAACAGCAGTCTTATGAAAGAAGACAAATGTAGCTGGTTTGGACTAACCCCCTGCATTTCTGTGGCAGGCACAGACAGGCTGGTGAGAAGCTCTAGCAGGAAGAACCTGGACACCCTGGTGACCAATATGCCAAGCAGGGTCAGCACGGAGCCCTGGCAGGGAGGAAGGCTAACAGCATCCTGGGCTGCATCAGCAGAAGCATAGTCAATAGACCAAGGGAAGCAAGTTTGCCTTTTACACAGCTTTCATTAGACCTCATCAAGAATACTGTGTCTGGTTTGTGTGTTCCTCCCCCTCCATTAAGGAGGACCTTGATAAATTTCAGCAAGTCCCTTGGAGGGCCACCAAGTCAGATGCTGGAGCACCTACCTACCTGTGAGGAGATGACAGGAAAGCTGGAATTGGTCAGTTCGGGGAAGGGAAAACTAACAGCAGCCTTCCAGACCTTGTGAGGGAGGTCTCTTCCAACTCTGAGGATTCCACAATTCTGATAGAATATGAATTTTGGATTAAAGTAAAAAACCCCTTCAGAAAAATTTCAGAGATTTTATGTAAATGTCTATCACCTGTCCTACTAACAAACTTGCTGCATGGGCATATTTCAGAGAAATTATGATGTTACTATACTTTTAGCAATCTCTGGTGCTACTAATGCCCCATTAATCTGGAACTGAAATGAGATACTGGGCAGAATTTAAAGTAAAATTGTTTACAACCTCAGGACAGTTGCACTTGTTTTCATAGCATTTAAAAATAATCAAAATATGAGTGCATTCATGTAAAGAATTAAGCAAAGTCTATTTTGCTCAGATTTCTGAACAAATTTCTGTAAATAAGGGTGAATTAGAAAATTGGACCATTTTGGTACTAATAGTGTTTATTCTGAATTTATTAAGCATAAGAAAAGTAAAGCCTCTCTTTTTACCTTACTTTTTTCTTACAGAAGAATTCCTAACTTTGTAATTCCTGGGATTTGATTTGCTGAACAAAATGACTTGTATCTAAATTCTTCCTTTTTTTTTTTTTCTTTTCCTGTGATAGTGGAAGAGCCATTACCTTTTTTTATAGAACTTTGGCCTGTGGTACAGCAGGAGCGTTCAGAGCTGCTCCTCCAAAGGAGAAGGTGCCGCAGACGCATTTGTGGAGGCAGCTGGGGAGTGGGTGTGTAACTCGAGTCTAGATGAGGAGCCAGCACCCAGTTCTGGCTCCCATGGTGTTTGACCTTCAGCTAGGTGGTGGCCAAGTACTGCGATGGCCAGGTCCTGTTTCTACAGAGGCCACCTCCTTGTTTAGCAGTGACCTCAGTAAGACGTCTGCAGCTGTGCCGTGCTAACACAGAAAGTGTTTTGATGGGACTGGGAAGGAAGTCGTCCATAGGGCTGCATCTCCCAGAAGGTCACACGTTCCCCTATTTCTTACCGGGTGTGGGATTCTGCGTGTCAGTTGCTGAGATGCTCTGAGGCAAGTGTTTGCCCAGGCTGGCTGCTCAGTTCTTAGGTAGGACAGCTGAATCTGTGTCAGAGCACCCTTCAAAAAAAAAAAAACACCCCACCCACCACCATAAAACTACCAACAAACAACAAAACAAACCCAAAACACCGTTTTCTATAGAGAAAAGATGCTTGTTTATACTGAAGGGGAAATGTGATGGAATGTCATTACAGAATCACAGAATCACAAGGTTGGAAAAGACCTTTAAGATCATTGAGTCCAACTGTTCCCGTCCTATGCTAAACCATATCCCTAAGTACCTGACCTACCCTTTTTTTAAACACATCCAGGGATGGTGACTCAACCACCTCCCTGGGCAGCCTGTTCCAGGCTCCAACAACTCTTCCAGTGACGAATGTTTTCCTAACATCTAATCTGACCCTGCCCTGGTGCAGCTTTGTGCCATTTCCCCTTGTCCTGTCTCCTGTCACCTGGCTGAAGAGACCATTGCCCACCTCTCTATAACTCCTCCAAACTGCTGCTGTACCAGGGCAGTAATAATCACAAGTGACTGCTAGTGTACACCTGCTGTGGTCATGGACATAGATAGATATGTGCAGTGTGTATATGTATGCACAGTACATATATATAACTGTAGATATCGCCTCATACATGTGGTGTATATGTAGTGTATATAGAAACACACTACACGGGTGTATATATATATATACACACGTGTGTACTTAGAGAGGGTATGTGAGTTGTACGCCCCGAGCCCAGTACGCAAGCACCAAGCTCCGCAGCATCCCAGGGACTGCCCGCCCGGGCACGCCAGCGGCCTCCCGCCCGGCCCACGCCACTCGGGGCCGGGGCCAGGGCCGCAGCGCCGCGGTGGGCGGGGAGGCAGGCCTGGCCCCGCCCCGCCCGGCCGTAGCCCCCGCCCCTCGCCGTGCGCCCGGCCCGCAGCCGCCGCGCCGATGCCACGTGGGAGGCGGCGGAGCCGCCGTCGGCGCCGGGCCGGAACCGCGGCCCCCCTAACGTTGGGGACGGCCCTCGCCGGGCGCCGGGAGGAGGGGAGGTCGCGGAGCCCCCGGGACCGCTGCGGGATCGCCGAGACCCGATGGGTGCTCGGCGCGGTGGCGCCCGGCTCGCGGCTCGGCCTCCCGGGCCTAGAGGCGCTGGCGGCGGCGGCCGGGCCTAGGGGCGGCTCCCCGCCCTGGGCGGCGCCCTCGCTGCTCCAGGTGCCGGCGGCGGCCCAGCCGGCCCCGCGGCGGGAAGGCAGCGACCTGCCCGCCGGCGCGCCGGCCGCCGTGGCCGTGCTGCGCCTCCAGCCCGGCGCCGAGGGTTCGGCGCGGGCGGCTGCGGCGGCGGGGGCCGCGCCGCGCCTGCGGACCGTCTACGTGAACCCGCGCTGGCTGGAGCGGCAGGCCGCGCTGGGGGCGGCGGCGGCGGCCGCCAGCCCCTGCGCCGAGGCGGCGGCGGCTGCGGCGGCGAGCGGCGCGGCCGGGGGCCCGGCGGCGACGGCGGCGGCGGCGGGGCAGGGCGAGGCGGCGGCGGAGGCAGCGGCAACCCCTTATGTGGGGCTGCGGCGGCCGCTGGGCTACCAGCTGGCCAAGGCCACCAAGGAGCGGATCTGGCGGGGGGAGTTCATTGACCTCTTTTCCTTGCTCCACACAGAGCTGGCCCCCGAGCACGGCCCACGCCCGGGGGACACGCTGGACCAGTGGGTCTCGGCCTTCCTGGTGTACGCCAGCGTGCTGTGTGAGAAGCACCCGGCGCGCTGCGGAGCCATGTTCAAGTACCTGGACACCATCCGCAAGCTGCACGCCACGTACGGGGGCACTTCGTGGATGAGCTACGACGAGGACTTTCGGCGGCGGGCTGCCAAGGACCCCACCCTGCCCTGGGGTGATGTCGACCTGGACCTCTGGATGAAGTGGATGGCACCCCTCAAGTCGCTTGTCAGCAGGCAGCCGCGTGCTGAGGGCGAGACGCAGGCCACGCCGGCCCCGCTGCCGCCGCCGCCACCACCACCACCACCACCACCGTCCCAGAGCCCCAAGCAGGAGGAGAAAACCCAGGTGTGATGGACTGGCGGCTGTGGCGGCGCGCTTCCCCACGAACCTGGCCGGGCACGGTGCCCCCTTGGAGGGGAAGGGGAGAAGGGTGCAGTTGGGGCGCCTTGGAGTCAGTCAGCAGCTCCCGTGTCATGGCGCTCACTCTTACGCATGCTAACAGTAGGGCTGTGGCATTAGCTGGTGAGGCATGGAGCCATGTGGGAGTCCAGCTGACAACTGTAGGAGGTGTGGGCATTGCTGGAGAGAAAAGCATACTCCCAGCGAATAATTGTTTGTGTCATTTATTGCTTTGGACACCAGAAATGAGGACCCTCCCCCCAAATTCCCTCCTGTGGTATATAATTGCATTTTCCTTAAGACATTAGAAGAAAGGTGTGTCTGTTTCTTTTTTCCTCTGACTTTTTAAGAAAATGGTAACTTTCTCAGCAGCATGGTTATCCATAAGTAAGACAGAGTACAGGCTCCTGTTACTATGGGGGCATGTGGTAGTGGCAGGCTATGTGGGAGGCCAGAAAAATGGATGTGAATAAAGATAAACTTCAACATGAATGGCCACTGCTTGCAAATTCACTGTGATTTGGAGATTTAACCTGATTAGTGACTTGGGTAGATTTAGTCCACAGGTACCAGCCTGTTTTGTGGGTGTGATTATACGAAGTAGGGAAGATTCTGTACATTAAGGTTTTGGTTTCAGTTTAGGCACAGAGGGTGACTGAATTGGTATAATCCCTGATTTACAGGGGCAGATCTGCCCTCTGCACTGCGCAAGCTGTGACAGCGAGCTCCGTGGCTGCAAAGGGCTGCCTGCTTGTATTAGGGGCTGTGCTGCTTCTCACACCAGTGGCCGTAGTCTGTCAGATCCCCAGCACAGAAAGGGCTGAACACTAAACATTTGAGTTTCACACCAGCTGAATGACAGTAGGGAGATTCTATTACATTGGCTCTATTTATTTCTAACCAATTTTTAAGGACCTTAGGAAAAACCTCTGTGTTCTTGAAGGGCTTTTGCTCGTTTGTCAGATGCTGTGCTTCCAGGGGATTGCCAGCACGGAGGAATCGCTAAATAGTTTGACACTGTTAGCCTGCCCTGGACAGGGAGGACCATTTTTCAAGGCATTTACAAGTGCTTGGTGTGTCACACATAAGTCCTGACTTTGGTGTCTGTCTGTTGATCTGTCTTCTTTGGGCCAGCGTGTGGCAAAGAAAGGGAGCAACCACTGCACGGGCATGCAGACGCGCAGTTCCCAGTGCAGGCTTTGTGCCCTTTGAGCCTTTCTGTGGTTCATGCTTTAGATTTACACAACTTTTTGTGACATCTCTGTTTAGATTTCTCCGTTCTCAAGCGCGACGACTCAGTTCTTGTTTTGCTACGGATCTTATGTCAGCACCAGATGAGCAGTGGGTCATAGATTTCATCTCATGCAAGGCTGGATCTTCAGTTTGTCACATTAACCATGTAACTTCTTCCACAGCAGCTGGTGTGTCAGTGCAGAGCTTTGCACCGTTCTCTGCTGAGGCACCAGAGGTCTCGATCCCCTTTGGTTTCGTGGACATATCCCAGTTGATTTTTAGCAGTGGCATTGATGTTTTGTGTTGGGGTTTTCTTTTGCTTAGAAATTGTGTGGAGAAAAACACGTTTATCTTATCTAAGTAACTTCAAAAAATAGCAGAAGTGGAATGTTTGTAAAAACAGCAGTGCTTGAGCAGCACAGTGAAAGCAAAAGTAAAAGTGCAGTTGTCTAGTGTGGGTTCAACCACCTTTCTATTATTAGAGCAGTTTCTAATTGGTAGCATGTAACCTCTTAGAGCTGTTTAAAAGAGAAAAATGTCCTTAATTGAAATAATGGTTAGATGTAGATGAAGCCTAGGGTACACCATGAGTTTATTACTGGCCAGGCAGCAGAAAGGAAACGTTACTCTCTCGAAGATGAGCTGTGGGTTTCCTGCATGCATCACCCCCACCCTCCCCCAGCTCCTTGCAAGCTCTAATTATGTTGTGTAAAACTACTTCAGAGAAAGAAGATGTGACTTTACGTTTGGGCAAAAGAATTAGAGAAGTGAAGTAGAAGAGAACATGTTCTTACAGACTTGGGAGCTTTGGCCAGAACCTAAGCTTTTCCACATTCGTGCTGTCAAGGGGAAGAGGAGGTGTTTTACAAAGACCTTTTCTTCCAGATAGTTTGTTTGAACTGATTTTGTTTTCATGATTTCAAGGGATAGCACTAGGCAGCCTGACTGGATTTAATTTCCTGCTTCAGTTGGAGGCTCCTTAAATTACAGCTAATTTAGTGAGGGCATCCCTGGTTCTGCAGTTCCACAGAAGTTTAACCAGGAAAAACAAAGTCAGGGAGAACAAAGTGTTGTGTTTGAGGCTAGCTGTCCTTTTTAAAGCACTGATGAAGAGCAGTAGCTTTGCTTTACGCAGAAAGGACCAAGTGAGACACCCTGGTTTTCGTTTGAGTGCGGTAATTGGCATCCACGTAGGGTAGCTGAGATCGATTCGTGCAGGTTTATGTTTGCATTAACTTCAGGCAATTCTCCATTCTTTTTTTTCCAGACTCCATGAAAACAGAAGGTCGGTTGGGATGGCAATCAGACTTAGTGGGTGAGTTTATATATAAAACTGACTAACTTTGGATTTCGAATACTTGCAGATTTGTTAAATACAGAATTTCTTATTGGTGCCAACAGCCTGACTCCGTTGGTGTTTAAGTGGAGCTCTGGTATTCTAGTGCATTCTTTTACCTCTGCTTCTGTTGCGTTGCAAGCTGTGCTAGAGAAGACGTAGGAAATTCATTTTACCCAATCAGCAATTGTAACAATGGACTACAAACCTGCAGAGCAAGCCAGTTTGCTGGAAAACAGGAATTCCTGCAGCGCAGCACTTGTCACAGACTATCCAAAGAGGGCAAAGATTCAGGAAGGTGAATAAATTGAACATTGGTTGAATGAGGTCAGGAACAGTCTCCTGGAGGAGAGCCCTGCCCTAAAATACTACTTTCAAAGTATAAGCCAATTTGATGTGCAGATTAACCCTTCTCATTTGGGCAAACTTGTGTGCAATCCTGGATCTTTGCAGATCACAACTGGACACTTCAAAAACCTATGTACTATATTTGTTTAAAAAGAAAATAAATCATAACTTGTCTTGTTACAGCTGTTACTTTTACCATTTCATTGAAAGTATCTGCAACATAAATGTGTGTTTGACTTGAAACAGTATCATACAGTTGGTATATAACTCAGGTTGTCAGCAGAATTATTCTGTGAGGCTGAATCTCACCTCTCTGTTCTTCTCAAAAGTGCATTCTCCATTGCTGTCATCAGAAGTCAGTCACAGCCTGATTGTGCATTACCAAGTTCTTGATCAAATACAGTAATTGACCTAAATTATTACTCGTTTTTTAATGCTCATAGAATACTTAAGATCCTGAGCATCCTGAGCTAGACTTGAGTAGTCTAGTGTTCATGAAAATCACAATCACTGGTTCATAGTCTGATCATTCTACATCTCAGTATTCTGTTTTCTTTTCCTTTTCCCTTGCATACTAGGGAGTATGATCAAGGTAATACTATGATCCAGTAACACGCATGATGGTAAGGGTATGTTTCAGGAAAAAAAGCTGCAGTTACCTGCTCTCCTTTACCTTTCTTGGTAGTTTCAATAATATGCATAACATCAAGTGTTTGTAAATTGATACTAAACTGTTTGTGACTTCACCTAAATAAATTTTTTATATATAAATGCTGTTATTAACCTTAGCCTTTTTTTTCCCCCTTCCTTTAATCTTACATTGCCATTTCCCTTTGGTAATCACTTTTCCCATCACCTGGCCTTTTACAGAATTTCTGGTTTTCAGTTATGAAAGCACAACTGAATCTTAACTGTTAGCAAAAAACTAATTGGCCTTTGAAATTGGCTTTCAGTATTTTGTGTATAGGCTGGATAATGTTGTAACTTTAATTGTTGTACCTTAATTTTTGTACCTTATTCATCTTTGCCAGTTTTTGAGACAATGATAGGTGTCTGTCAGACAGGCCTTCATCTGTCTGAAAATGAAAGAGCAGCTGCACAGGAATACCAGTATTTTACTGGTCTCCAAAAGGGTAGGATCCAGTGAGTGCTGATATGAATTCAATACAGTAGAATATAGATCACTTTTCCAGATGGAAATGCAAGTTACAGAAATACCTTTCACTTTGGAGACGGTACTTAAGCTCAATTACTGGATCATTTATGCTATTTTCCCTTGTCCTGTTTTCTTAAGAAATCAGGACTCGGTTACTTGCTGCGTCTCTTCACCATCGTTCCTCCACACAAACCACTGCAGGCATCTCCTGAGGAAGTGCTGTTAGAGTGGCAAGGTTTGGGGAGAGGCGTGGGAAAGGGGGTATGTGGAGCAAGGAAGGATGAGCAGATGGTGGTCTCCGTTCCACTGATGAATTGCTCAAGTGTGGGTCTTAACCTCCTGACTCAGAGCAGCAGCAGCTTTGTTTTTATTGTCCTCTTTGGGAGCAACATACACAGCTGGAGTCTGAAACACTTCCTAATGTTCTTCACTGAGCCTTCCTGCCAAGAATTTGTTGGGTGGGTTTGTTACTCTCTCCAGTCTTCCTTCAGTCTGGTGCCCTTCCTGGTACTGTCACCTCCCAGTTTCCTGGTTGGTGCTGGGTTGGACCACCCTGTCTTCTGTGTCTGCTGTAGACAATGGTCAGGGCAGAGCCCTGCTTTCTAGTGTCAGTGGCTGCTTTAAAAACGCTGCCTGCTTTCATAAAGAAACTTGCTTTACACATTGTTACCAGTGGTTTTCAGACGTGGGATTTCCCCCTTAGGCTTTTTTTTCTCTTCACAGACGGTCTTACTTCTGTCTTTGAGCCAGTCAGTAACTTCACTGCGGAACTCGTGCATCCGTGCTTTGGTGTGGTCCTGCTTTGGGCTGGGATAGAGTTACTTTTCTTCTTAGGAGCTGGTACAGTGCTGTGTTCTGGATTTGGGGTGAGAATAATGTTGATGAAATGCTGGTGTTTTGGTTTTTGCCAGGCAGTGTTTACACCTAGGGATATTCCATACCATATGGTGTCATGCTCAGCACATATAAATTGGGGGTATCTGACCATGGTGGCTGTGGTTTAGGAACTATTTGGGCATCAGTCAAGGGGGCAAGCAGTTGTGCTGTGCGTCCCTTGTTTAGCTTGTTGTGGTTTTCTTTTTTGTCCTATTAAACTGTCTTACCTCAGCCCATGAGTTTTACCTTCCCCCCCCACCCCCCATCCCCAGTGTATCCTCTGTCCTGCTGAGTAGCAGGGGAAGTCAGTGAATGGCCTTGTGGTTGGTATTGCTGCTTGCCAGGTTAAACCACGGCAGTCCTTCTTGGGTGCCAAAAGGGACTCTTGTGGTTTAACCCCAGATGGCAAACAAGTGCTGCACAGCCACTCGGTCACTCCTACCTGTTGGGGTGGGGGAAGAGAATCAGAAAAGTAAAAGCAGGAAGACTCCTGGGCTGAGATGAAGATAGTTTCATAGAGAAAGCAAAAGCCACATGCATGAGCAAAGCAAGACAAGGAATTCATTCCCCACTGCCCACGGGCAGGTGGGAGTTCAGCCGTCCCCAGGAGGGCAGGGCTCCAGCACTCACAACAGGTAGTTGGGAGGACAAACACTATTTATTGCTCCAAACATTGCCCCCTCCCTTCTTCTTCCCCCAGTTTTATATGCTGATCATATGGTACAGGATATCCCTTGGGTCAGCTGGGGTCAGCTGTCCCAGCTGTGTCCCCTCCCAACTCCTTGTGCACCCCCAGCCTCCTCACCTGGTGGGGTGGGTGAGGAGCAGCAAAGGCCTTGGCTCTGTGTGAGCCCTGCTCAGCAGTGATGGAAACACCCCTCTGTCCCCAGCACTGTTTGCAGCACAAACCCAAACCAGAGCCCCGTACCAGCTAATGTGGAGAAAACGAACTCTGTCCCAGCCAACACCGGCACAGGCATTTATCATTGCATGTGTGTTTCCCCTGTAAGCTTCTGCACGACATTTCCTTGTGTATTTCTTGTTAAAACTCTCAAACTGAATGGGATTCAACTTCCAACAGTCGGTAACTCTGTGGGTTTGTCTGTGTCATTGACACCAGGTGAATCTTAACAGCTTCTGAAGTTGTCTTGTCTTTGCTGAGTCAGTGTGCTGGCTGTGTTGGAAGGTTGGTGCCGAACTGCATATCCTCTCTACATCTCTGATTTTTGAGTAGATTCCTTTTGGGGATTATAAGCTAAAACTGCTGCCACTTACATGGTATGGCAGGTGGCATGGAGATGCTGAAGATGCCCGCTGTCTGAAAGCAGACTGAGGATAACCTGTGAACCCAGCGATGCCTGGAGATGGACTGCGGAGTCAGCAAAAGGCTCAGTGTGGAAATGAACCAGGATCTGTTACGGGTTCAGTTCCTGTGATCTGCAGCACAAATCAGTGACACACAGGGTTTGGTTTTCACTATTTCTGGAAGCCCTGTTGCTTAGCAGGGGGGCATGCCTGGTTTTCAGCATCACTGACGTTTCTCATGGTTGTCTGAAAAAAATCTTGAGCGTTTGTACGTAGTTGCAGCAAAACTTTCTGCCAAGACTGATGGAATTTCCAGTTGAGAATACTTTTGTAAAATGTGTGGGAATTGATTTCTCTGGGAGGACTGGCATCTTTTGGAAAAACAGTTTTCTGTCAATTGACTAGAACTAAGTAGCACAGATTTTGGGGAATAATTTCAAATAAGCTTCTTATTAGGAATTTCTAGGAAGACAGAGGATTTCTTTCCACAGATGTGCTTTTTCATGTCCTGGATTGATAAATGTTATTACAAAAAGCAAGTTAAAAGGAAAGTGGTGTGACTCTTAACAGCATAAAATGTGTTGCAACTTGGAAATGGATTAAGCTAAATTAGGTATCTCTTTGAGGAAGCTGACATGGCTTGGGAGTTCAGAGTTGAGCTTCAGCAAAGAGAGAATCAAGTCATTGGTGCATCCAGCATCCACCTCCATGCAACAGTTGGGTTCAAGAGAACTGGAGCATCTGAAAAACTGAGACTGTTAAAACTCATTGGCCTTACGAGTAGGATGGTGTGCCTAAGGTGGCAGCAGAACATTTGGCACGTGGGGTAGCCTGTCCCATCCTTCATCGAGTAAAATTACTACTACTGAGCTCTGAGGAGATCCTGTCGGTTACTCAATGTGAATTCCCAAGTTAAGCTTAAACCACTGCTTTTCCATCTTCCTCTTTCTCCCATGACCTCACTGACTTGTTTTCTTCTTCGTAAAAATCTGGTGAACGTGGCAAGCGTCTCCTGAGCCATGGGATCAGGCAGGATGTGACCAGGCTGTCTGCATGTACAGAGCCTCTCACCCCTGCACAGGTAGTTCTGCCCAGCTGGCACCATTGGCTTGAAGAAGTTCAGTGGGAGACTCCCTGGCTGCCTGCAAGGCCTGTGTGGTTTTGAAAAGCATGTGGCCTTGGCAGTCAGTAGGTCTTTCTGTCCCCTCCTGTGATAAAATCAAAGCCCCAAAGGCTGTTGTAGCCATTGAGGGAGGAGAGATGTGAGTCAGTGTTAACAGCCTAGGTGTTTGTGGAAGTGTTGCCTAGTGAAGTTATCGCGTGGTTCTTAAGGTTGTATGCTTAACAGGGACTGCAACAATTGACAGTGGCTATTGGGGTGCTTTAGGTGGTTCTTTCTACAAAGAGATTATGTCCCTGAAAATTCAGCTGGGGAACTTACAAAGCTAGATCTTACTTTACCCCTCTTGTTATGGCATTCATGTTGGCTTACTGCCCTATTGTGAAGTTCAGTGTGCACTCATCCAGTCCCATAGAGCACATAAATTATTACACATATAATATATATTTTTTTTTTAAATTTGGGGTTGGAGTTTGGGGGAGGGAGGGGTGCTGAGGAGGATTTTTTGTTTATTTTTTTCTTCTGGGAATCCTCCTAAAATCCGGTTGGCATCTTTGCAGTTTGGCTGTTTACTGGGCAATCATCTAAATGGCAGCTTGGATTTAAAAAGCAGAACACATTTACAGTATCTTGCGTATTTCTAAATTTGAAATATTTCAAGAAGTACTTTTACCTTTTTTGGTGGTGGTTGCTCTTTCTTTACTTTAAAGAAAGCTTTCTTCTTCCCAATGTCTCAGCGCAGTGTTGCTGTATTAGTATTTCCAGGGCAGCAGGGAAATGTTTACATCCAAACAAAATCTGTTTTCTTTGAATTTTTTAATTGCAAACATTTGTATTCATAAAATCTTTTCCACATAAATCAGCCTCAGTTTAGCTTCATTTGTTGGGTTTTGTTTTCTGATTCTGTGCAAAGTGTAAAACTCAGATCCCATTCAGTTTCTGGCTTTTATGTTCTGAACCACGTGATGTGAACATTGCCTCTGCACCTACAGCAGCGGACGCAGAAAATGCCACTTGCCACTTCAAATCGCAGTCCTAATGATGTGAAATCAGGAATGGCTGTTTACAAACAGAAATTTGGCTTACACTGGTTTCACACATTATTGCTGATGTTCAAAGTGTCCATAAATGCCCTACATCACCCCAAAATCATAGAATCATAGAATTGTAGGGGTTGGAAGGGACCTCAAGAGATCATCGGGTCCAACCCCCTTGCCAAAGCAGGTTTCTTAGGACAGGTCGCACAGATAGGCGTCCAGACGGGTGTTGAGTATCTCCAGGGAAGGAGACTCCACAACCCCCCTGGGCAGCCTGTGCCAGGGCTCTGTCACCCTCACTGTGAAAAAGTCCTTCTGCATGTTGGTGCAGAACTTCCTGTGCTCCAACTTGCAGCCATTGCCCCTTGTCCTGTCCCCACAGACCACTGAAAAGGGGCTGGCTGATTCCCCCTGCATCCCCTGCTTCAGATAATTATGAACTTTAATTAGGTCCCCCCTTAGTCTTCTCAAGGCTGACCAGTCCCAACTTACTCAGCCTTTCCTCATAGGGGAGATGCTCCAGGCCCTTAATCATCTTCGTAATCCTTCTGTGGACTCTCTCAAGGAGATCCCTGTCCTTTTCATACCAGGGATCCCAGAATTGGACACAATACTCCAGGTGGGGCCTGACCAGGGCAGATTAGAGGGGGAGGATCACCTCCTTCGACCTGCTGGCTATACTCCTCCGGATGCACCCCAGGATCCCATTGGCTCTCTTAGCCACCAGGGCACACTGCTATGAGGTTACATGAAGTTACGAGGCTGTGATGTCCCAGCCTGTGACTGTGCGTGGCTTGTTCAGCAGAGGCAGTCGTAGGCAGTTAAAGGGCTGGGTGTGTGGGTGTTGGTAAGTTAGCTGGTGGGGCCGCTTGGTTGATGAGCTGCACAGCAGCATGGTGGCTGAGGACATGGGCTGTGCATTCCCTGGCATAAACAGAGACAAGACTGCTCCTTGAAATGCATGGCACAGGACCAAGAGCTCCTCTGCCTGAACTTTCTACCCTGCACTTGGGGGTTCTTGCACTTATCTTTCACTATACCTCCCTTGTCTCTTCTGGACTTGTGGGGTTTTTCACCCTGTAACAATCAAAAATCATTCATGCTGGTGTTGGGAAGGAAGAAATGCCATCAGTGCACGCAGATGGTCCCCTGCTATACACATCTCCTAAGAAAGATCCTTGCAGTGCTAAGCGAAAAGATCTTTTTTCCCCTTAAAGCTGAGGGGTGAAGTTTATACAAGTACTGAACTGAGGTGCTGGGACTCCAAATGTTAGCTGCTCCAGAATCTTGAGAGTAAAATAAAGATCAGTTCAGAGGGGGGGTGCCTTTGTTCAGGGGATGCAGGTGTGTGTCTTGCTGCACATGGTGTGACTGCAGGTAACAAGGGACTTGAAGCAGTAGCCTTCTCAGTGCTGTGGGTTGGGAGAAGCTTTTCCTTTGCTTTCTTTCCATGTCATTTTCCTTCTCCTTTCTCCTTCACCAACAGTCCTAAGCCAGATATGTGATGTTATCAAATACTGGTGGATAACAGGGGAAATCTCAAAGCCATTAGGTGCGATTGTTGGGGGTTTACATCCTCAGAACCATGGAGGTTTTCCAGGGGCAGCACAGGAAATCTGGTGGTATCGATGGGCAAAAAATGTGACTTCAAGGTATCCAACCTGTCCTTTGCTTTTCTATTTAGGAAAACAACATTCAGCTACCCAGCTTAATGTGGTATTGGCCAGCAGCAGATCTATGGGCAGAGCATCTCCAGGAGTTTTGGTACAAGAAAATAACCGTTCACATTGTTACTCTGTGTGGGCTTTTAAGGCCAAGGTATGAGCAGGAAAAGGAGCCCTCGCCAGGACAGGACACAGGTGATGCTGACCCACCAAGCATGAGGGCACTTCATGGCTCCGGTTACAGAACCATGCAGCTCAAGGAGGGAGCTTAAAAGATCACTCTTCTTCTGCCTTAGTTTTTGCAAATAAAAAAAAAAATACCCAAAAAGTACTTTCATTGTATAACTGGAATGTGCAACAAATAATGACACATAAGCTGCAGTTGCAAATGCTTGAGGAGAGTGGGTGGTAGCTGGTATTTCCTAAAACATGCATTTTCTCTTTTAAACATTCTGATGCATGCAAATGAAAACAAATAGCATTGAATCTTTCAGTACAAATAAGGTAGAGAACAATGTGATTTGCCACTTCGTTAAGATGTTTTGTGGTTTTGTCAGCAAGCATTTAAAGACATGGCAGTTGTTTTGGTAAGTCCTCAAGCCATTGAAAGCAAACTTTTAGCTTGTTGCAGCACCGTTGTGAGCAGCACAAGTTGCTTGTGGCCATGTATTGCACAGAAGTGTAAGTAATCTCAGTTGCTCCCCATCATAAGGGAGAGGAATGGATAAACATATCCTTTGCCTGCCTCTTGTATGAGGCAGCTGTTAACATGGAGAGCTTCCCAAAGCTGAGAACAAGAAGTGGAGAAGCTGAGAACAAGACCTTGGGTCACCTGGTTCCCTGCTGGGTCACAACTGAACTGCTGGGCTCTGAGATGCTCAGTATCTTTTCGCTTCTCTTGATGTCTCCAGCCGCAGTCTCTGCGTGAGTGCTTTCCACAGAGCATGGAAATGAAGAAACTCTTCTTTTTTGTGCTTTCCTGATGTTCCTGCAGCTTCAGCCTCAACACCTTGTTCTGTGAGGCTGCTGCGAGACAGAATCGCTGGACCAAGAAACAAGTGAAGGGGCTGGTAGAGATGTTTCCTCACACATGGAAGGAAAGTGTAATGAATGCTACTAGGCTTTCCTAAGTCTGGGAAATGATGGTTATAGCTTTGGCACATATCTCACAGTGGTGGAGGACCAGAGAAGATAAACCTGCTTATTGCTATAGTTTGTGTTGCCTGAGCATATCACAGCAAACCCTGCGTGTCGAGTGGCATGGACATGGGATGAATGGGCTGTGGTAGGAGAAAATTACTGACAAGACATCTCCTGGTAAGATGTCTGACTCTGGCTTAACATGGCAAGCCACAAGAAAGTCAAATGTATTTTACTTCTCTTTCAAAATGCAGAAGTGACATTCCTGAGATGGACGTGTTGCCTTCAGCACATTTGCCTGTTTGATGTTGTGAGCATTTTAAAAATAGTTTTGCAAATGCTGGGGCTGGTCAAGCAAGAACCTGAAGGCATTGAAATGTTAGATCTAAAGGGCTTTTCAAAACTGACAAGTTTACTGTATTGCTGTTTTAATGCCTGTAAGTTCCACCACAAATTTCCTGTGGCAGTATTGATTACTTAATTCATGAACAACGAGCAAAGGACCTATTCTGCTGACTTGTTTCCCCACCACTGCCACCACGTACCCATCTGTGGGAGAAATGCCATCATGAAAAGGAGATCAATTTCAGATACTGTGGTGAAGGCTGGATTTAAGAAGCTGTAGAGAGTGCCCAGCTCCCCCCTCTCTGTTGCTGCATCCTTTGAAAACAGAGAAGACCAACAAGTCAGTCAGCAGTACCCTGGTGGGCCACTGTGCTGGTTTTGGCTGGGACAGAGTTAATTTTCTCCATAGCAGCTGGTCCGGGGCTCTGGTTTGGGTTTGTGCTGCAAACAGTGCTGGGGACAGAGGGGTGATTTCGTCCCTGCTGAGCAGGGCTCACACAGAGCCAAGGCCTTTGCTGCTCCTCACCCCACCCCACCAGCGAGGAGGCTGGGGGTGCACAAGGAGTTGGGAGGGGACACAGCTGGGACAGCTGACCCCAGCTGACCCAAGGGATATCCTGTATCATGTGATGTCATGATCAGCATATAAAGCGGTAGAAAGAAAGAGGAAAAGGGGAACATGGGGACTGATGGCGTTGGTCTTCCCAAGTCACCGTTAGGCGTGACAGAGCCCTGCTTCCCTGGGGATGAGTGAACTCCTGCCTGCCCGTGGGCAGTGGGGAATGAATTCCCTGTCTTGCTTTGCTTCTGTGCGCGGCTTTTGCTTTACCTGTGAAACCATCATCATCTCAGCTGATGAGTTTTTTCACTTTCGCTCTTCTGGTGCTCTCCTCCATCCCACCAGGAAGGAGCACGTAGCCATGTGGGGCTAAGATGCTGGCTTGGGCTAATCCATGGCCAGTGGAGAGGAGTGTGTCCTTTAAGACAGTTAAGGATGGGACAGTCATCTTAGTATTTAGTTAATGACCTTCACCTTTTAAGGATTTGAGGGAAGTAGGAAACGCACCCACACCACACACTAGTACTTATACAGGACCCCCGAAAAGGGATGAAGTTTGAGGCTGGCTATGGATTCCATGCCTTTCCTCTTCCCCTCTCTGCCATGGCTGCCACCGAGGCTTTGGCAGGAGGAAAGGGTCAGTTCACCACCCCCATTCCCTGTGATGCCTGGGCAGCGGGCTTCAGAGTGCTGCTGGGAGGGAGGCGGGGGGATCCACGGCTGGGGGCTGGTGAAGAAGTGAAGAAAACAAAGTGGTGCTGTGCCAGGGCTGCACCATGGCTGCCTGAGCTCGTCCTGCTCAGGGAGCTGAGAGCAAAAGCAAGAATCTAGTTGATGTCTAGAAAAGCTGAGTGGTAGAAATTTGTGTGTAAGCATCAGAAATTGCGACTATGGAGCTACAGGAGGCTGGAGTAAACACGGTCAATAGTAAACTATGGGAAGTAACTCTTTACTTGGGAGCCCTTTTCAAGCAGTAAGGAAATAGCAAAGTCTGTCACACTTCACTGCACGTCATGCTAAAGATGGTCAATCCTGAGACACGTGTTAGAAGTCACAGAGACATCAAGTCAAATAGTTGAGTGTGGCATACGAATATTTCTTCACTGGGCTATTTCTCACTGCGGTTTCTACTCCAGTATTTGTCCTGGAGTTACTTTTTTTATTAGTTTTATTTTTTTGACCAGGACTTTCCATGGGGCAGTCACTGGCCATGCCCTGAGTACAAACTGTTTAGAGCCCTCTGAGATCTTCCCCGTATGCTACTCTGCTGTTAGGTATGCTGGGTTTTACCTATCATTCTTGACTCTGTGCTAGGACCCTTTGCAATTTCTCAGCATTTCCTTTAAACATGGACTGTTCAGCTCACATAGCTCTCAAATACTCAGCTCCCCTCCTAACTCCTTCTGGATGCAGGTTCTTTCAACATCTCTGCATACCTCTGCTAGGCAAGAGAAGCTCAACTTCTGTGTCCCTGTGTTTTATTTTGTTACTGCCAGGTCTCTTGTCCTCTGAGACACCCTGGTGTTCTTTACAGCAGAGGCTTCTACTTCCCACGTTTCTAAAACAAAGCTGAGCTGTCTGACCTTGGGTTCAGCAATGCACCAGAAAAATAAAGCAGCAGATCTCAAACCCCATTTTGCTGCTCCTACTGCAACTGTATAGGAATTCCTCCAGTTGTTTTCCTCAACAGATGGGCCCCTTATGTTCAGCATCACACCTGTGTACATTTATTTATTGTCACCTTCACTTAGAGAAGTATTCCAATAGACCGTTTCCATTGTTGAAGATGCTACTTTAACAAGTTGTAGTATCAGAAACATTGTTTGGTTTGGGTTTGTCTAGTTTATTCCTGGAAACCAGCAATTTCTGTAAAAGAGGAAGGCACTGAAAACCTGTCTTAATAATTTTAAGGTATTTTTGCTCCTTTTTACTTCATGAAAGGAAGATGGATTAGTCTAGGATTTTTCAAAGAAATTTCTTTTCACTGCAAATCCTGGGAAGTACATTAAAATTATTTTGCCATGCAACTTGTTAAGCCACAAAGCTGTGTGTGCTAGCAAAAAAAAATCCCAAACCCAAACAAGTCTTGCCTTTTCAATTAATGGAGATGGTCTACTATACAAATGAGATGGTCTGCTATATTTTTCAAAGCATTATTAAATCAGAAACTTTAAATTATTCCTTTTCTTTTCCCTTTTTTTTTTTTTTTTTACTTAGAGGATAATCAAAGTGATTGTTCTGAGACTATATTTATAGCACTATCTTTAGTTTCTATTTTGGTGGTTGGCTTGGAGCCAGGCCTTTTTTGTTGTTGTTCTTAACTTGGAGTTTTTCGCACCCAATGTAAAACTGGCTCTGTGTTATTTTTCCTAAAATTTTTGCAAAATGTCCCTTCAGAGTAGACTTTTCTGAATTAACCAATACCTGTGCAGTTATTTTCTACTTCTTACAAAACCACAGCTGAAAGGAACAGTTAAAAGAACTCGATTACTGCTTTAAACTTGGAATTTCACCTGTATTTAACAGGAAGAAACTCTCTTTTCAAGATTGTTTGCAGCCATTTCCCCTGTTGATGTTAATTGCATTTTTGGGCGTGTGGGGTGTTCAGCACTTAGGAAATTTAGGAGTGATAGGCTCTCATGCAAGTGATTCAAGAAGTGGAGTTTTTCCTTCAGACACTGCCCTGGCTCTTCCCAAGGCATAACTGGTACCAACCATCCCATGACCACAACGCGCTGCCTCTCGGGAGGCATTTGGTGTAGCTAGGCTGGGTGGTGCCCCTGTAATGCTGCTCCAAATTTCTCTCACCCAGGCTTCTGAACAGCATAATTAATAGTAAGCCTTCCCAGTACTGATACACAGAGAAACACCTGGAAAAATCCCCTGAGCTGCAGACGAGGAGCCAAGGACAGAAAGCTCAACCCGGGATGTGCCACGGCAGGATCCCTGCGCGGCTGCTCGGTCAGGACCGAGGAAGGGAGGTGCTCCATACAGAGGCAGCTGAGCAGATCCTGGCGTTAGGTGCCACAGAGCTGTAGCAGCATCCCGGTGATGTAGGTCTGGTGAGTCCAAGCCCCTGTGGGGTGCTGCGTTTTCAAGTCTTCACTGAATGTCAGTGGTCTAAGCATAAATCAATGGCTCTGTGTGTCTCTGATTCAGAGCCACGTTTGCAATTCAGAAATGTCTCATGGAGCTGTCAAACTTTTCCCAGCTCTCTTTTCCAGAAAGGAAGTCTTCTGCCAGGGAGTTGGCCACCTCAGGTGCTGCACTGCTGTGGATGTGGTGCATCCACTAACTGCAAGAGCAGCCCCTGTCCGAAATTCGGGGGGCGGGCAGCTGCTTACCTCAGCAGTGCACCACAGAGCTTGTCACGTAACTTCAAGGCACTTCTTGTTGGACCGACCTTGGTGAGCGAGGACTGAAAACCAGATGATAAACAGTTGGTGAGACACAGTGTCTTTTGACTGCTCTCTTGGTGCACATCATTCTTCTAGCCCAGGAAAATTTCCCACCCTCAGAAAAATACTTGTCATGTTTTAAAACGGGATTCATCTTCACATGCACAGGATGGGTATCCGCTGAGCGTCAATATAAACTTTTCTTTCCTGGGCAATAAAAGTTTTCATTATCCTCCCAAGGCACTGTCAGTCTCTACAGTTATTGCTTTTAGATCTCCCAGTAGATGACAGAACAAGTAACAAATGAGCACTTTGATTTTGACCAGCTTTTAGTAGATGGTATGTTTTCTTAAGACAGAACTTACTGCACAGATTGTCTTTCTGGCAAGATAAACGAGTTCTAACACATTGTGGAGCTTTAAGGGCGAGAATTCATTTTGAGGACAACCATGTGTCCTGGGAAAAAGATGGAAGGAGATAAAATAAATAAACATTTGGAATGGAAATGGTGAGTTAGTAGCTGCCCAAAGTGGAAAGCAGAATTCAAGTATATTTCTTCACATGCATGTGCATTAGTTTGATATCTTAAATCAAGAGAAAGAGCACAGAGAGTCCATCCATCTTTCCCATGAGCTGCCTGCATGCTCACATCCAGCTGATGTTTGTGTTTTCAGTATAAACAGGAATACTGGCCCTGGCTGACCAACAAACCCTATATTGAAACAGTTAATTTGATACATTATTAACTTGATATATTGTTAAGTATAAACTTTTCTTCTTCCCATTACATTTAGATACTAATTTTGCAGTCAAGTTGAAAACTTACAGGGCCCTGCCCTTTGATTTTAACCCTACACACCCATCCTGCAGCTCCCCAGTAACTGCTGAGTCTCAGCTTCACATCTGAAAACTGGGCTGAGGAGTTCTGGGTTAGAGCACTAGGGATGGATCCATCCTCCTTTGCCTTGTCCGCAGATCAGCTGAGATCAGCTGAGAGTTTCACCATCATGGGAGGAAGTAGGGCTAACATGAGTCAGCCTTTACAGTGCTCGCCTGGCCTCCTGCCAGCGTCAGAGACCTGCCTGATGTAAGCAAGAGGTCGTGGTTAGTGCACCACTGAAACATGTTTCTTGTTGAGGTAAGGGTCCCTGCTGCAAAGCAGTGTAATTCAGAGCGGTGCTCAGGCCCAGGGGCACAGAGCTGCTCTGTCATTCTCTTTGGGATGTGCTGAGTGAACCCTTAGCTGAGCAGTGCAAACTGGACACATTTCCAAGCGATGCCCGTGCAGTACGGTGCAGCACTGGAAACGGTGCCGCCGGTCTGCTCCGGGTCTGCCCTGCGCAGAGAGGTGGGGGTGAGCCTGCCTTGGGTGACCTTCAGCAGCTTGCACAGTACCTGCACCTGCTCTGGCTGAGCTCAGGCTGCTTTGTCAGCTCCTTAAATACAACAAAAGATTAAAAGGAAAAACACACTCAGTCTGAGTCGGTCTTTTGTTCTCCTGATTAACCAAAACATTTTTAGAGAAATTTGGAGGCGGTTACTAGACCTAGGCTTATTTTTTACTGGTAAGGAAAAGACATCTTTTGGGAAGGCACCTTTCAAGGGCACCATTTGCTCTTTGTCAAGGCAAGCCTACTATGCAGGAAGTATCTGAAGTATCTGAAGTATCTCTGTTCTAGAGCTTCTTCTGGACTTTCTACACTTTACATATAGTCCCTACACTGTTTGTTTCTTTCCTCCTCTGTTGCTTATCCTTCCTTTAATGTCTAAAACTTCCTTTTACTGTCAGATTAAAATCACGCCTGCATGGTGGCCAGGGCCTTCACCGTGCACCCAGTTTTCTACACTTGTCTCCTCATGTTGTGTGCCAGAGCCTCTCTCTGACTGTCTTCCTAACCAGCATCATCCCCTTCTCTCCCTTTGCCCAAGGCTCTGCCTGTCCTCCCACCTGCTCTTTCCTCACCACACCTCTGAGCACCATGAGTGTGCCTCTTGTTCTCTCTCTGTCCTCACACTTGCCCGTGCTGCCGTCCCTTCCCAGGTGCTCATCCCAGTCCCCCCCACCAGCATTGATGCCACCTGCCTCCGCTCTGCTCCGGAGCCCCTGTCTGGACTTGGCCCTCAGACTGAGTGACTTCCCTGCTTCTGCTGCTCTTTCATTTTCCTTCTCACCCACTGACACTCCTAACTCTGCAGCCTGGGATAGACATGGTTAAAAACAGATCACTGGTGTTGCAATAAATAAATAAACAAGCAAACCTGTAAGGCACTCCATGGCTTTAATCAGCAAAGAAAAGGTGGAAATACTCTCAGTCTCATAGAAATCTCGAAGGGAAAGTGAAACACTGTGGCAGTAAAGGGGACAGATGAGGCAAATGATACTGAATTCTGCAGAAATTTTTCTGTTACTCAGTACTGCCGTTGGTCAGTGATCTCCTTTTTCAGTGTGCCCCATATGCCTGTAAGACTACCTAAACTGCCTTCATTTTCCCCTTCCACTTTCCAGCCCTCAGCTCTCTGGTTCCCCATCCCCTGCACTCAAGAAATGAAACTAGAAACTCTGCTGAACCCCTTGCTTTTGCTCAACCATTGTGACTTCTGTTAGGCACGCTGTAATTCCCCTTCCCCAAGAGCACCACTTTTGGTTTCACATGCCTGAAAGTCAATGAGCTGCAGGCTCTCTCCCCAGGAGAAATACACGAGGTTGCTACTGCTCTCAAGTCTGCTCCTAAATGCTGCCGGTCCCTGCAAAACTGCATATTCAGCATGCACAGTGCAATAAAAGCACAGCTTAGGACTGGCTCAAGCAAATGCTGAACTCACAGTAGTGTCGTGCTGTTGCAGCACAGCTGCTGCAGAAAGAAAAGAATTACTTCCAGTTAGCTTGGCTGACTTAACTGGTCACCCTGTCAATCCCAGAGCGATGACAGTACCTGCTTCGTTGCTGCTGTAGGCTCTGGCATGCAGGATTCCTGGTACGCACTGTGGCCTCATTTTGGGACCAGATAGAGGGCAGAAAAAACAACAGCTAAAACAGTAACTCCTCTGCAATCTCACTTAAAATCTACTGACGCGATGGGCTGGTGCTGCATCGATTCCCAGAGGGGCAGAGACTGCTGGACCCATGCGAAATGCCACAGACAGCTGCCAACTGGTTTTCCCAATGTCAACCATTCCCACAGCAACCTACAGCCTTTTTTTGTGCCTTCGGCAGACCTTGTGCTGTGAGTCTGCAGCCAGCAGCGCAAGCACAAGCAGCTGTAGGATTATCTGGAAAGATGAGGTAACGTGGTTTCACCGGCGATGTGAAACCTCCTGGCCTCCATGGCCATCTCGATAAGGCCAACCCCGCTCAGCCTGGCAGGCGCACACCCTTTGACAGAGAACATAGAGAAACACACCTCAGGAATCAAACTTCAGGTGAGAAGAGGTCTGAGACACGGCTCTTGAGCAGGTTTTGGTTTCTTCCTTCAGTCACAAGCCTTAGCATGGGATCATTGTCAAGAGAATTAGGAGTGCATCCAGATTTGCTGCTAGGAAAAAGAAACCAGACTGTGCTAACAGTGTTGTAATTAAGCCAGGCGAAAACTAAACCCAGACTGAAAAACTCCCATACTTGGAAGCCTTCGTAATCCCAAACTACATGCAATTTTTGTAGCTTAAGCAGACACCACTGTTAGATGCCGTAACTATGGACACATAGAGGCACCTTACCCTACCTCAGGCTGAGGTCATCTTTGAGCCAGGGGCTGATCTCATGACAGGTATCATCACATCATATCACATGTTCCTTCCCTGTTCTCCTTGGGGTTAATAGTTTATGAGCAAAAAGTTATAGATATATAACTACACCAATAGATACATCAATTTAAAAATTAGTGAAGATGTGGTGCTGTTATATATAAAATGCTTTTTCTTAAAAGTTAACATACTGCTATTTATTTGTGGGACAATCACTTCTACAACATTTTATTAATGAGATTAAGTCAAAGCCATTCTTTTAAGAAATGAAGCATTCTTTTAAAACCACTTAAGTTATCCATGTCAGCCCGGGGGGAGCAAAATAAATGACAGACTGATGTGATCCAAAGCCCCCCCCGCTTCAGAGCTTGGCTGGTTTCTGGATTAAATTCTTCTGTAAAAAGGGACATAATCATGGCAAGGGATACAGAAGCTGTTCTACTGGGTAACCTGGCAGCACAAGTTTGATGACATCAGACCTGAACACTGCTACAGTACACTGAGTTAAAGTGCAAAATATGCTCTATACATCTGTTTTATGCCAGCTGCAGGAGGACAAGTGCCTCAGCCCAAAAGTGTTACAATACCTTACATACTACCTTATGTAATAACAATTCAGACAGACTGTGCAAGTCTCTAGGACAAGACATACCTCCTACCTACATTCTTTGAACCAGTATGAACCAGCAGAGTGAGTCTGTCTAGCACATTGTGATTTATGGCTGTTAGATACAGGACGAGACACCCTAAATCACCTTGTCAAACCACAGCCTAAGCACGTAATAAACCAAGCTATTTCATACAAAACTTCAGTCTCACAAGCATGGTCTCACAGGATAAGTCTCCTCTGAAAACACACGTGTGGCCAGGGGAAAACCCTTCGAGGGCTCAGAATTAAGTAATTAGTTGAGAGGTTACACAAAAAGGGCATTGATCCTTGATTTCCACATTTTCACTTCAGCCATAAACCTGGCAATGTTTGACTACTCCCCCAGAAATCATACCAGGCTGGAAGGATAACTTTCCACCTTCAGCTGGAAATAACAACATGAAGTTTCCTGTGTGGTGGGATCCAAAAGCTGTTGCTCTGACAGGTTTGCAGCAGGGTTTCTCAAGAGGTTCATCTACCAAGAGGCCCAGAAATTCTTCAGCAGAAGCAGAGGTTCACCTGAGAATATGAAAAGGGCGCATCCTAGAAGAGCGTTTTCCTGTCATTGGAACAGAAAAGGCTGCTCATTCCCTTACTTGGCTCTTCAACAGAAGCAGCAAAATGTCAGGAAGAATGTTTACAAATGCCTCTGCAAAAATCAAGGCGGCCTTTGCAAATTACTTGCACCAGAAATCGTCTATTTGCAAAACGTGGTGCTATTTATAATGCCGTTACCTGCAAAGGGAAAAGGAGTTCCTGGGAATATTACTGCGTGCTTAAATGACACCTGAAGCAACACAGAAGTCTTGGGCTGAGGCCAAATATTTCAGAACTTGTATTTTTGGCTGTGTTCAGCCCCGTTAATTAAGAAAGAGGGCTAATCAATATATTACAGGAAGTTTTATTATCTTCTCAAACTCATTTGAGGTCACTACAGAAGCAAATATATGGCAGTGGTATCGCCACAGCAAGTCTCACAAAAAAAATCAGGTATTTAAGCTTTCTGAAAAGAGATCACAAGGAAGAGAAGAGATTTGTTTTCATAACAGGGCAGAAGAGCTAATCATCTGCCTCCAGAGAGGTCTTAAGCTGTTGGCAGTAAATATTTAACCATTAAAATGTAAGCTGGCAATCAATTCAGTGCTGCACCTTCACCTCAAAATCACTGTGTGAACCCAGCTTAGGGTAGAACATCACTTAACTCACAGCACCCAAGCTATGGCAAGGCAACCCCGAGCCGGAGTGAAGATGGAACAAGCCTTCCCATAAGGACGAAAACTAACCGCTGCACAAGAAAAAAACCCAACAAAACAGCACTGCAGAGAAGGCCCAGGAAAGTTGGGTGAAAGCTCTGGTTACCCATCAGGTCCTGTCTCCCTGCACAAGGAGGAGCTCGGTGGTGACCACATGCCAAGAAGGCTGGGTAGGGACGTGATGCTCACGGCCAGCTGCAACATCCCCAGTGGGCTGCCGAGACTGAAGTATCCTCACCTTGCCTGTGAGGAGATAAATGGGCTTCAGCACCTGGAGGTAAACTACAACAAATCACAGTCTTTTTTAAATTGGCTGTATATTCTTTTTTTGTTGTTGTTTTCCTTGCCCACACGTAGATCTCCCATCACTGTATTGTTAAAATGTGGGAGATGACCATAAAACAATCAGATGAAGCGTTTTCCTTACCTCCAACTGTGCTTAGCATTGGAATGACATGTTGTCTTACTGTGGAGTAAGGATTGCATTTGTTTATTCACTGAAATATAGTCAGAGCCTAATAGTATCTGGGCTCATTTCTCAGCCTTTAAACAACCATGCCTTTTCCCACTTCAGTTTTTCTGGAACTTGATCAGGAAAATGTCTTTCAGTCTTCATTTTTAAGTTTATGCTCTCTATATAGACCATATGTTTTTTATATATTGTGCTCTGAGTATATGGTGCTGTATAGGTTTAAGTCGGTGTTCTTGTATCTCCTTTTCAAAAGGTACTCTGAAAACTCCTCAGGAACTTTTTTCTAGTCCTTGGTATTCTCAGATATGTACAAGATATAAATCTATGCCACTTCCAGTAGCCAAGGCTATTCTGCTTAACAGCTTAGTATACATGATCCCAAGAAGTTTGGACATTGCATGAGTAGTCTGACATAAACAATTGTCTTCAATAAATAAATTAAGTAGAAATATAAAAACAACAGTGTCATGTAAAATGATTTAGTTTACACAGCATCGTGGTTTAGCCTCAGCTGGCAGCTAAGCACCAGGCAGCCCCTCGCTCACTCCTCCCCTCTGGTGGGATGGGGAGGAGAATCAGAAAAAAAAAAAGGTAAAAATTGTGGGGTTGAGATAAGGACGGTTTACTGGGACAGCAAAGGGAGAGGAAAATCACAACAATGCCTAGAAAACAAAACACAAAGCAGCTGACACACAATGCTGTTTGCTCACCACCCCGGGCCTGATGCTCAACTTGCCCTCCTCGACCAGTTCTCCCTTTATATACTGAGTGTGACATCACAGTATTGAATATCCCTTTGGCTAGTCTGGGTCGCCTGTCCTCACTGAGTCCTCTCCCAGCTTCTTGTGAAAATTAACTCTGTCCCAGCTGAAAACCAGGACAACGTTCACTCCTTATCCTATGCCATCTATGCCATGCACAGATCCTACACTGCCCCATTAATCACTGCCACTTTTCCTGTTTTTGAGATACACACACACATGCACGCAGATATCATTCCCTCAATCTATGGGCCATCCCTCTAAAACATCTGTTGAGATCATTTAGGCCATGACTTTGGGCTCTGTCTGTCATAACAGTGTCTCAGGGCAGGAGAGTTGATGGGTGCTGTTGGGTTGCTGCCTGCCGTGCCCGGAGCTCGCAGCTGGTGTATCTGGCGTGGCCCATGCCCATGGTATGCAGCTTGAAGATGTCGATTTCAAGGAAGTTGCTGGGTGCTGGTTGCTGAGGCCAGTTCTGGTTCCCCCATCATGGAACTTTGCTAGGTTTCATTACAGTTTATCCTTCATTAATTTGGGTGATTCTTAGTGTAATACCATTGATACAGTACACAGCAATTGTAGTAGTGGTGACAGGTAATGGCAGTGTTATTTAGCAATTAACTTCATACAATATAATTCATTGGCTATTCTCACCTAAAATCAGATCCCCCTGAGGTACACATCAGACTGCCCCATCCTTTCACATCACCCACCAAGTGCATCCACTACAGGGTCCCACCACCCACTGCTGTCAGCAGTCGTTGGCAGCCCATCACGTGGTTCATACGGTCTGTGATACACCCACTCAATGCCGTGCTCTTTGGCCCAGATGTCTATGAGGGTATTTCAGAAATTGGTCCCGTTGTCTGATTCAGTTCTTTCTGGGGTGCCACAGGACTTGCTTTACAAGGCCCAGGACGGTGTTCTGGGTGGTGGCATGGCACACAGGATGTTTCCAGCCATCTGGTGGTTCCTTCCACCATTGTAAGCACACTCACTTGCCTTGTCAGGTTTGTGGGAGTGTTATGTGGAGGCCTGTATGATCTGATAGGCCTCCCCATACGTATGTTTCAGCCATTGTCCTCCATACCAGAGAGGTTTTACTCTCTTGGTTTGTTGTGCATGTTTCAGAGTCACGGATGACCTGTGTGATAGTGTCCATTGTCAAGTCCACCCCTCGACCACGAGCCCATCTCTATCATGCATCTCTTCCTTGATGGCCTGAAGTGTCATGGGCCCAACATGCTACAAATAATTCACCCTTATGTTGCCAGTCCAGATCCACTTGATCCACCTCAATTTGAGCAGACGGATCCAACTGCTGGTTGTTCTGATGTTCCTCAGTGGCTCGACTCTTGGGTATGTGGGCACTGGTGATCAGAGGGATGGAGCACCTCTCCTACAAGGACAGGCTGAGAGAGATGGGCACCAAAAAGGTCTATTGTGCTTTAGCCCCAGCCAGCAGATGAGCGGCCATGTGCCCCTGTCCTGGAAGGATGGGGAGGAGAATTGGAAGAAGAAAGTAAACCTCGTGGGTTGGGATAAGGACAGTTTACTAGCACAGCAAAGGAAGAGTGAAATAACAACAGTGCCTTGCAAGGTGGGGGACACACAATGCAGATTGCTCACCAGCCTGTGCCCTTCACCAGCAGCAACCCTTCCTCCCCAGACAGTTCTCCCTTATATACTGAGAGTGTATATAAGGGACCCAAATGCATTCTGAGCCAAATGCAAAACCCCATGCCTACAGATTGAAACAGGGTTTAAATTGCTGCCACCTCAGTTTACACCGGCCCGTTCACTTCCCGGCAACTACACGAGGTTCTGGATCAATGAAAGTTCAATGCATGCAGCTCACTTTTCTCTCTCAAGATCAATAATTATTAAAAAAGACAAGATAATAGTAATAACAGGCTTTACAGGAAAATCATTCAGTGCTTTCTTTTTCTCCCAACTAGAAAAAAAATCTAATTTTCCCATCTGTATTTTTTTTCTCCTGTATCCAAGTTTTTTATTCTTTCCTACGGATCAAGGAGGGTCCCCTGCTGCCTTTAGTCCCACCAGCCCATTAAATGGACCCATTGCAAGGTGCTCCTGTAAATCTAGATGAAACAGGGCATATGCATTTCCCATTTTCCAGCTTGTCCTTAAATTTCTCCAAATTATGTACAAAGATCAACTGACAAGGACAGCTAAGAAGCCTTCTTTTTCTAAAAGATGGATTTGTCTTAACCTTAGAGATGTAGGCACAGTTTAAGCCTGACACTGAAGTTGACACTAATATTTCAATGTTAATTCTCTTTGCTGAATAGGAACTGAGTTTAGCTTGTGCTTAATTTCCAGTGAGTTTCAAACATGGGCTAATTATGTATTTTTCCAAATTTTCAGCCTCCAGTAAAACAACCAAAGAATATTGGCAGGCCCATCACCTGAGCTTTCCTGATTTCCATTTTCAGGGTGCATTACCTCTGTTTAGTGTTATTTGCAAATGATAAAATAAACCAATTGTACCGTGGATTCTTTAGCTGCATTTGTCCCTAGGGAAGGCTGGGTAATCCAAAGCACACCAGCTAATACCAGAAGGCAGAAGAGACAAGAAAGAACAAAGACAAGCTCATTTAGCAGAAAATAAATATGTTGAGAAATTAATTACTCAAGGCTTAAAAGAATATGAAAATACATTTTTAATTTTCTATGTACCAGTGGTACCAGCCTGAGTAATAGACAAGAGGAAGGAACTGCTTTATTTTTGCATATATAATCCATGGAATGTTACTAATAAAAGATAGTGGGAACATTTGTGTCATTAGACTGTTAATAATAAAGCTCGTAGCTAAAACTGAACAAAAGGGGGGAAAAAAAAGGAAAACAATTCCATTAGGTGGGAAATTGATTTTAGTTGTCCAGAAATTAATTTAAATATTAGATAGGTTTGATTAGGGGAAAAAAACCCCAGAGAACTATCAGAGGAAGGGTGTCGTTACTCCCAGTTCATGGAAGAGAACTCACCTGGGGTGGGGTAGACCAGGGCTATGGTAGTTTCTCTACCTCAGAAACCTGAATCCACCTCTCCCCATACCTGAGGAACTGCTGTGGTCACCAGCTGCTAGACAGGCCAGAACGACAGGTTTTCCTCCTGACACTCTTCATTCTCTGTGAATAATTAAACACTGACTGGAGCAGGGACAGATCTAGGTCCAGCCTCCTGGGGGAAGGACCCGGCTACCAGCCTGCAGAGTCATTCCTCATCACTTGCTCTGTCCTTCACAGTAGTGGTTACACACAGTGAAACGGTATTAAGAGAAAGCTGACTGAGGACTCCTCCACGCATTGAACCTTGGGTGGTGTTCTCAGGAATGGGAGAAAGTCTCTGGCAGTGAGAGGCTGGGGAAAACAAAAGCTTTATTTTTCCACTCCCATTGTCAGACGGGTTTGCATAGCCTTCCTTATAACTTCCTTAGGGCGGGCTGAGTGGGCAGGAGAGATGGGGAACATGTGCACTGTTATTTCTGAACTGGTTTCCAAGTCGTTCAGAGCCAGGAAGCAAAGGAAGGACTGAGAGGGTGGGGTTTCACGCTGCACAGAGATCGATCCGACTCCACGAGTTCTTCCCACACCATCTGCTGCTCACCACTCTTAGTCCTCAACTCATCAGCCCACCTCTGACCCCTACCTCATGCCAAGTATCCTGCATTTTATAATTGTAGCCAGGACTACTGTCTGTCCACAATAATGTGTCTCAGCTTGGGAAGAGAGGAAAAAAATGTGGGACATCACACAACTTCTCCCAGAACTCCACCACACTTATTTTTCCAAAAGCCATTAGTCAGATCCTCACTCTGATGATAGCAAAGGCCATTCATGGTTATTTCCCATGAAGCCAGGACCGCCACTCCAAACTAAAGGACTCCTTGGCAAACACACGTCATGCGGGGAACAGCGTGGAGGGCTTCACCATTTCAGAGAGAATTTTCTTTCCGAGTGCTCTGAAAAATGACATTCTGTTCCAGAGCAACTACACGCCAAGTTTCAAGCTGAAGTTATTTTGGGGTTATCCAAGCAAGCAAGAAAAGAAAATACACATCCCAAAAATGTTTTAACTACAGAAATTCATGTTCAGCGTCTAAATAACTTAGGAGGTGCCTAAAAGACTTTTTTTGTGAATGATTTAAAAAGTCACTTAAAAGCATATGGGTCAAATAAAGCATGAAAAATGTCAGACTACTGGACAAATCATAATCAGCTGAAAATGTGAATTTAAAACTTTAAAATCAGCCTTACCTCCCCTGTTATGTCTTTAATGAAAGGAATAAAAGTAGACTAAGAAACCATTTCCTCAATACAGATTTTGCCATGTCAGTTCATTTAGAAACAATAAGTACTCCTGTCATGTCAGATGAAAAACTATCAAGAATGCTCCACAGAAATGTATCTTCATTACAGCAGGCACTGTTATTCGCGTCTTCCAAAGGTTACCTTTTTTTTTTACACTGATGTTCCACAAATTGCATAGCCCAGACCCTCTTGTACTAGAATAGCTAAACCTTTCAAGGATGCTAAATCATATTTCAACGGCTCTGTGTACCTCAACTTCTGAAACTTTGCTTTGTCTGACTCATTTGATGTAAAGGTAGAGAAACAAAGGGAGGAACAGAAGGTGTTGTCAGAGTGACCTTACAGAATGAAAGACCATATTGTGTCTTGTTGTCTTGGGTATGTATTCTTAGTCTCTCCCTTTCTTTATACTTTGGAATAAGATCACCATGAAATCCAGAGCTCAACAAAAAAACAGACATATGAAAAGAAAGACTTTACTGTATCAGCATATCAACTGAAGGTGTGCAGTGTCCTTGGCAGCATGAGGACATGCCTGTCTTTGCAAAAGGTAATGTCGCAGTTCAAGAGAAAGTGCAATTTGCTTACCTGTACTCCACATCAACTTCTCTGACTCTGAACAAGTCCACAGATCAGATTTTTCTATCAGCCACCATTCACTTGAATGAATTGGCAGTTTATACTCTTACACCTACAGGAAGAAAAGCCTTGACACCCCGCCCCCACCCCACGCATGTCCTGCAAAAAGCTCTACATCCAAAAAACATTAACAGGAACCTGCACTCCAGCCAAAAGAGTAGGAGGTGTGGGGAGCTGAAGGCTACAAGAGGAGACCACAAGCTGTGGGACTGAGAGGGTAGAAGTTGTTTACATGGAACGTCTTTTGTTGGGAGTCTTTCCTGAGCACTACTAGAAAGCCTCAGAGAGGTGCTCTCAAGCTTCTTACCTGGAAAGCTGAATGGGAATGAAAAAAAGGCTTAGGAGACAAAGCCTCAAAGTGAAATGACAAAGTCATTTCATATCTCCTCATCCCACAATGAATTGGAGGTGGGTGGAAAAAAGATCTGAGGAAAAGCAAATGCTTGTGGGGGACAAAAGTAATGATGCTACGAAAGAGGGCAAAGTCTCAAAAACATTAAAATAGGAAATGGGGGTGAAGAAGAGCAGAGTTGCTGGGGTTAGAGCTCATATTAAAGAGGAAAACTAGAGCCACATGTGCATCCTGAGGTCTTCTCAAAAAGTCAAGGATTTCACCTCAGTCTCTGCAGCTGCCTGAACTCGAGGACTTTTCTGCAGACCATATCAAGGGATTGCCTCCCTGTGAGCATCAGTACCTAGGGAGTGGCTTTACAATGAAGAAGAAACCAAAAAAAACCCCACTCTTCCATGCTGTGGACACAGCAGAATGGAAAAGGCTGATTTCTAAGGCAATGCTCCTCCATCCCCCGAGCAACCCACTCTGACAGCCGGGCTGCACGCCCAGAAGACAGCTGCTTCAGCCCTCAGTTTGGGCGTGCGGGGTGTCTGGCACAGGCTGCTTCTGCTCAGCCACGAAACGCTCATCCACGCAGCTTGCATGCACTGACCCCAGTTGTTCCCTCCCCACTTGAACTGCACAAGCCCTCGCTCAGCACTTCTCCAGACACCGAGGCAGCCATAGGGTCTGTGTTTGCTTTTCCCTTCCCAAGCTCCTGACTTCGGGGCAGCAGCTTACTTGGTTATTTATGATGCCACAGTACAAAGGCCAGAAATAAGAGAGGTTTGCATTCCAAGACAGCCATTTCTTTCCCAAGAAAAGTATGCACAGTCCCAATGCCCAGAGTGTGTTTTCTACTACAATTTCCTTAATATGTGGCATGTGCAATACCTTATTTCTACCTCTTCCCCCACAATCTTCCCCCTCCCCAATAGCAACATAAATAATGACAGACCCTGCAGGAAACCAGCAGAGTTTTGTATATTTTCCTTATATTTATTCTGTGCAGATGGGGCTGAGCATTGGTAAAGCCTCAATGAATACTCACTGAATTACTTGTGATTATGGATATTTGATCCATATTTTTTCTTCCTCAAATACTTCTGCAGCTTCACTGACTTCACTCTGCTCCTGCAGTCAAGCTTCTCTCAGAATAAGTGTGCTCAGAGCTTCCTAAGAGTCTTTGGCCACCAAAGGGCAAATCTGAAGATAAAACTGCACATGTAAGTGAAGGTCCAAGGATTGTACAGCTGCCTGGATGACTGCAGGGCTTCATGTCTTGATGCCAACACCGTTTCACACTCCATGATTGCTTCATGGTCCATTTAAAACAGAAGGGTGTGAAAATTTGAGCTTTGGTTCCCTGCTGGCTTCAAGTATTACTGTTATTTTACAAGGCAGAGACAAATGCAAAAATGCTGAAGTAAAATGTAATTGGGATGTCCACCTGGAGTTATTTGAGCTTTGATTTTATTATTTTTTTAAAGAATATTTGCTACTATATGTTGTTTGCATTTCAGCCTGAGCTTCTGCTCAGTTTTGCTATGGCTGTAAAGCCTCAACCCATCTTCAGATCAGTCTCCTCGCTGTGCACACAGCTGGGCCAGGAAAGCTGGCAGCTGGGGGAGAGGGGGGATAGAAAGCATCCAGCCAGCAGTAGAAACTTCTTAAGCTGCTTCAGGGAACCCTGGCCTGAAACCTTCTAAAATTAAAGACATTCCCGCTGATTATGTGCAGTAGAATGGTTTTTGCCCAAAGGACTCTAAAGCTGTGTCTACAGCACTAGAATAAAACAAGGCCTGGAAACGAGCTTAGACACTAGACAGCTAATTGCCCATTATGCTTAATTGCAAGCATGTGTCCTGGGAAAGGTTTGGCTTGTGTCAACTTGCACTGCCCCAGCATCCAGGCCAGGAGATGGTGTGTGCACAGCCCATTCCAGCAGGCAGTGTACATCAGGCAAATATCACATCAGCCTCCCTCCTTTCCCCTTCCCATGTCCAGCGTCATCTTCATTCATCACCCTCAGACTCTCCAGGGCACAGCGTACATGTCCCCAACTTCACACTATGAAAACATCACTCCAATAAGCTTTTTTTCTTTTTTTTTTCTTCTTTTTTTTCAGGAAAAGAAAGAGCCAACAAAACCAGGACAAATATACTAAGGGCTGGGTCTTAGGTCCATAGAAGAGACTACATTGTATGGTGGATGTGGCCAGGTCTTGGCACTCGAAGAGAGTCTCAGCACAGAGAGCAGTCCTTCCTGTGTCTTATTTGGTGTTATAAACAAAGTTCAGCTGTAAGAATTGAGTTTTACCTTCTCAGGGAGGGATGGCAGGAGGCACGCTTGTAACACTAAGGCCACCACCCTACTGAAATCTTTGAGGGCCTTAGAACCAGCAAAGATTTTTCTTTTCCCTGCACAGAACAAATATTGGCTTTGTCCCTAGAAGCAACAATTGCTTTGGCTCAAACTTGTCAGTTTGAAACAGATACCCAAACAAGAACATCAGGAAGAACGTCCTTCAGAGGTATTGATATCTCCCCATGTGTAGCATACAGAAGCCAAGCCCTTCTTTATCCCAAAGATGTCTGCAGCTTTAGAGTAAATTTGGGTGGGTTTTTTCCTCTGTTTTTATTTTTAAGATCTCACGATTTAATTATGTAGAAGCAGGAAGTATGCTTCATTTAAGTGATGTCAGGATTTCTCTCTTGAGCTGTTTCATGGGAAGAATCTTTGCTTCTTTTTCTGTTTAGACTGAAGGTTTATGAAGCCAATATAAACAGCAGAAATGAGTGTAAACATCACAGATTAACTTTAGGAGATTTAAATGGAGCAGAGCTTGCCTTAATAAAATTAAGCAAATGGCTTATATGCTTATACATATATAATATATAGTTTAGAGATACTGGAGAAGCATGTTCTCCTTATTAAATGTTTACCATTTGAGCTTTTTGAGGACTACCTCAATGAATCAAGGACAAAATTATACTGGTGTTCCAAGCTAATTTTTATAAGCTTCAGGGAGGGAACAACCAGGCCATTACTTCTTTAAATGTGCAGATACACATTGAAATTGTACTCTCTGCATTGCAAACCAGCAAGACTGTTACGCAGCAGAAGATTCTTAAAAGGTTACTGTCTATTTCTTACAAGCTGTGCTTTGATTCTAACTGCCTCCTCCGCCCACTGTGGACATCCTCCGTGTCCTCTGGGTGTCCTGTAATATTAACGGGAAAAATTCCATGATGTTAATACTAAAACTACTGGTTATAATTGTGAAAAATGAGTGGGCAAAAAGGAAGAACGTTGCTCTGCCAATAATAACATATTCTCTTCCCCCATTCAGCTCCAAACCAAACAATTTCATTTTCTAACAAACAAAACATACGAGAGAACCTGCGCAGGTGATGGCTGTTAAGTAAAGATTTAGGAATGAAGTTGTGCAATGTTCAGAGAGTCCAATCTGGGCACTGTGATGAGAGCCTCATGAAGCCAAAATACCTTTAGAATGCTTAAACATTTCCGCTTGCAGTTTCCAGCCTAAAAGAATGAAGGAGGAATTCTAAAGGAAAACTCATTGCAAGGATAAAAATATATTGATTGCTTAAGCACAACTGACGTTTCACCAGCATTTATAAGAAACATACTAACACTCTGGATGCTGTAGCTCACGCAAACACCACTTGCCTCTTCTGCCCTCAACTGATGTGCCTTTCCACTCAATGTATGTGGGTAAGCACTGGAGTAGCTAAGATGACCAGGGTAGCAATCCTAACATCCATCCCAAGCAATATACTGAAATTCAGGGAAGATTCAAACATTAACAACTAACACAACAACAAGATTATACCTTGTCAAACTAACTGGATATGTCTTTGGGATACTAGAGGTTAAACAGTTAAAAATATCCATGGATAACAGACTCCTGCTAAGTGTCTTGCCTCTTTTTGATCCAAGCAGTGAGTAGATATTTAGGATAATGCATTTTGTTCACTATAGGAGAACCTGTTGACAGAACTGGTCTTTCTTGGAAGAAAAGCTGTTCATCTATTGAATGCAATATCTCAAACATGGCAGTAGATTGTATCTGTTATCACTCTTCAGGCATCCTTTCAGTCAAGATTTTGTTGGAGAAGCTACCTCTACACTTCTTGAGATGTAAACGTATTCACAGGGCTCACTCATGTCCTATGAAGTACTCTTTTCTCCAGACAAAAAGAAAACATTGATGAAATAGGCAGTGAACCCCTGAGTCAATATGTGTCTTGCAACTACATGCATTTTGTCTAGTGACCTGCTAGTGTTTGAGAAACACCTTTATAATTTCTTATGAGATAAAGCTACAATTTATGGTTTAATGTGATTTAGACCAACCTATAATTTACTGTTGACTACAAGCAACACACACATATGCCTCTCTCCCATTGTTTCTGCAAAATCACTTTTTCTCTTTGAGCTCTGGATGAACAGGTTCAGATTAGATGTTAGGAAAAAAAATTTTACTGAAAGAATTGTCAGGGCCTGGAACAGGCTGCCCAGGGAGGTGGTTGAGTCACCTTCCCTGGATGTGTTTAAAAGACAGGTATATGAGGTACTTAGGGATACGGTTTAGCATAGGGCAGGAATGGTTGGACTTGATGATCTTAAAGGTCTTTTCCAACCTTGTAATTCTGTGATTCAGTGAATAAGACCTTGGCTACATCCCTCATGGGCAACTTCAACAGCAGTACCATGGAATCTCTTTAGTGGAAACCTGAATAAGCTTGATTTCCATCTTTTATTGCTGACTGAAAATCAGCCTTGTTTTCACACCACAGATGTATCTACATAAAGTTAAGGTGTGTTCTAAGGTGCCGTCCCTTTTTCCTGCCGGCTGATGTGGAAAGCATGACTGGATGCCTAGCGAGGGCAGACATGGAGGTTAAAGTAGGGTTACATAACACTGAGGTAGCAAAAAAACCTCTGCAGAGAGCTGCTTGCAGGCAGGCACTGGCCCGTCGGCCTAGCAGCAACCCAAAGGATCACAGGTACCTTCCCAAACCCTCACCGCAGCTCCCGCTGCCGCCCTCAGCCCGCGGAGAGGGCGCCAAGCCCGCCGGGCCGCCCCACGGCTTGCCCGGAGCCCCGGCTTCCCGCTGGCACCCCGCCCCTGAGTCCGGCCTCAGCCCGCTGCCTCAGGAACCCCTCTTCCCCGGCCCGGGTAAGAGTCGGTCTTCTCCAAACCGCTGCTCCTCTTTGCGAGGACCTGCCGCTCTTCTCCGCAGGAAGACAGAGCTGCCCCAGCGCCGACAGCCCCGCCGCTGGACTACAGCTCCCAGCATGCCTTGCCGCCCCGCGCCGCCTCCATCTTGTGCAGGCAGGAACCTGCTCCTTTTCTGTCAACGAACGCTAGCGGTCGTGTTGTTTAAGTAACAGCGACGTAGCCGTGCGGCTCGCCGCAATGTGGTTTTGAGCCTGAAGGCAGGCAGGCGGTTTAAATACTTCCTCGAGAAACCCTTAGCCCTTATGATCTGGTGGGCTGCACTTTGGCAAGGGGTGCTTGACAGCAGGCTGGGGGCTCCTCTCCCAGGCTGCGCGGTCTCCCAAAGGAGCAGTAAAACCGCTTTTCTTTCCTGGAAGCGATAATGGTGTCCTGGGAATCTCTTCAAAATATGCATCGGGTCAGCTCATCTCCTGGTTCAGCAGTGTTGAACAAGCCCTGCAGCTGGTCGCTCCCAGCCCTCACCCCTCTCCCCGTTCCTCGGCATTTGGGACGTTGAACCCAAAGATGCTGTGTCTCTCACAGAGCCATGCTGCCTTTGCCTTCTGTTTGTAATCAACTTGCCTAGATACAAGTGAGTCCAGAGAAGGGCCGCAAAGACGACCAGAAGTCTCCTGTGAAGACAGGCTGAGAGAGTTGGGTTTGTTCAGCCTGGAGTTCTCTTCTCCAGGCTCCGGGGAGACCTTATGGCAGCCTTACCAGTACCTGAAGGGGCCTACAGGAAAGATGGAGGGGGACTGATTACAAGCACATAGAGTGATAGGACAAGGAGTAATGGCTTTAAATTAAAATGGTAGATTTAGATGAGACATTATACATTTTTTACCTTGAGGCTTGTGAGCTGTATTCAACGCCATGGGCAACTTGGTGTAGTGGAGGGCGTCCCTGCCATTGGCAGGGACTTGTAACTAGATGATCTTTAAGGTCCTTTCCAACCCAAACCACTCCATGATTTTATTATTTACAATTTAAGCTTTTCTAAATTTGATTTTTCTGTTTATGTGCTACACATGGCAGGTACAAGTCATCACAGACATTGCACAGGCAGTATGTACGTGCACATGCACAACCATCACTTTCCAAGCAGCCACTGCTCTTTTGTTTTGTACCAACCATTTGGCAGTCCTCACTATGGAGAACTCCGTACATTTAAAAAAAAAACCTGTTCTGCATTTAATCTCCTGGCAGACCTAGACATTGCCTGGGTAGCACTATCATAAAGGAAGTTTTTTATAAGTGCACCAGTCTTTGTGCTCTTGAGGATCCCTCTGAGTGGAACTTGTTAAGTGCAGCCCACATACAGGTTTTTAAAAAATCCTGATAGAGCAGGAGGCTTGGTGGGAGTTCTGGCAAGACCTGTAACATGCTGGCAAGGATCATCAACAGCAGGGTGGCTGAGGGAGATAAGGGGGGATAGATGCACATGGGCAACGTGTGAGTGTGTGAGCAGGGAGAGGGGAGAAAAGGCAACAACTGGACCTGAAATGCTACGGCAGGGAGTTGTATCTATTTGTGTGTTAGGAAATGGAAATGAGAAGAAATTTAAGTCAAAAGGCTTAAAGAATAGCTTGGGTGCTAGTCATGAAAGTTGGCTGGGGTGAACTAAGAGAGGCTGATAGTCTGCAAGCAGGCACCAGTGGGGGAGGAAGGGGAAGGGGGAATCTCAGAGGCAGCGCAGATATAGATAAGGCTGTTTGTGCAGAAATGGTGGGAGGCTCCTCTTGTGTGAGTACTCTTAATGCTGGGTTGGAGGGAGAAACACAAGCACACATTTGTTGCTGCTTGTAGTTCTCCTTCCCCATCCCCTGCTTCCCCCACCCCGCCCCGTTTTTTAAAGCACGTTAATAGTCTTTTGGAAGCAGCTTTGTTCTGCAAGCATCCAACACCATTTCCCTTTTCTTTAAAAAAAAAGTGAACTTCAGAAACACTTTCTGCAATTGTCATTGTATTTGTACATTTTTGCAATCTATTTCTTAACCCAAGCAGCAGTGAGGTCTGAACAATTTCAGGAACACTTCCTTAATCTTTATCACACTGTCTTCCATTAATTGGCTTCTCTTTCTTAGCAGCAGGTTTGTGGGTTTTCCCCACCACCCCCACTATAAAGAATACATAAGCTTTGATTCAAATCGAGTTTCTCTGTTTAGAGTCATCCACCTCCCGAAGAGCTTTTACAGAAAAGCAACTTCAGAAATGCGAAATAATCACAAATTAACTGGGTTTTTTTTTCCCTATAAGGGTGGCTAAACCCATGCCTCCTGGCTCTGTCGTGGTCTCATGTAAATCAGAAATGCAGAACTGGCATCCAAACTGCAACGGCCCGTGTGAGAGCACCTAGTAACACTGTGGGAACTTGCTGCATGCCCCTGAGAGGGGTTTGTCCCTTCCAAGCGTCAGCCGCCGTGAAGTACAGGGGCAAGGAAAACGCGGATTGATTTTGAGTCTCTCCACAACTTGCGTCCTGCCTGAGATTTGAAGCATTTGAAACTGGACGCTAAAAATCAAACTCTAGGCAACCGAGCTAGCCCAGCGCCCTCTTCATTGCCCGGTTATTTTCTCGCAGGAAGGCTGAGAGGAAAAGCAAACCTCGAGGGAGGTTACACTGTAACAATAGCCATCTTGGGCGCGCACGGCGGTGCCTTGCGCAGCAGAACGCCCAGCGAACCGGGCAACGGCCGGGACCCGCGCGGGGATGTTTCTCTGGGAAGCAGCATGGGAGAGAAGCGCGGCTGCTTCCACCTAAGCACACCCCCCCGCAGCCGGGCGCACGCCCAGCTCAGGACCCTCCCCTCACGGGGCGGTGGGGAACCCGCCAGCCCCCGGCTGACTTGCTGGGGTCTAGAGCTCTCGTGTCGGCTCACCCAGCCCGGGTTCCGGTGGGCCCCCATGCCGCGGCCGGCTCCCAGCCACCCACGCCACGCAGCCCGCGTGATGGGCGGCGGGGCGGGCACATGAGGGCGGCCCGGCTGCGCGGCGGCTGCGGTTGGGCACCTCAACCCACAGAGCGCAGAAGGAGCCGGGCACAACACCCTTCTACTCCCCCCCCCCCCGCCCCCGCTCTCTTCAGCAGCCAGGATCCGCGAGGGGCGGAGCGGAGCCGGTCGCGGCACCTCCCCCCCGGGGGAGGGGGCCGGGCACCTTTCGTTTAGCGCCATGATGAACAAATGACCTCGCGGGGAATGAAATTTAAGTTCCACCGGGGGGAGAGAGTTCTCTGCTTCGAGCCCGACCCCACCAAGGCCAAAGTGCTCTATGATGCCAAGGTGACCCGCCGAGCGCGACCCCGTCCTTCCACCCGCCGCGGGGCAGCGGCGAGGCGCGCCAGGCGGGAGGGAGGGCGGGGCCGGCGCAGGGGCTGGGCCGCGGCGGTTGCCTGCCGTTAATGCGCTCTTCGGGTAGACGAGGTGGGAGGGGAAGTGGTTGCGGGCGCAGCCTCGGAGGCAGCTCGTTGTAGGAGATGGGCGCTGACCCGGGGAGGGAGGCGGGGGAGCCGGCGAAGAGGCCAGGCGGCGCTAGCTGCCCGCCGTGACGGGGCTGGGAGGCTAAGCGAGGCGGCGCTCGTACTCGCCGGGCCTCTCTCCTCTCGTCCTTGCGCCGCCGTGGTCGCCCTTCGGCGGAGCTTGGCTTCCACTCCCCTCCTTCCAGCCGCCCCTCCGTCAGGGGTGCGGAGGGGGGTGCGTGTGCGCGCGTACGCGTTGTCGCTGCGTACGAGCCTCTGGGCCTTCGCCTGGGGGGCGGAGGCGTCCCGCTGCCAGGGTGACAAAGGAGCGGTGGAGCCCGATCTGCCGGGGCCTTGCTCTCGTGTCGTGTAGGGGAGCAGAGCCGCCGAAGGCCTCTGAAGCGTCGGGCTCGGTTCCCGCCTTCCGTTTTCGTCTGAACGCAAAGTAATCCCGCAGTCTTAGGGCCGTTCTTGCGCTCGTACCGTACCTTGACTTATTCCCCTCCCAGCTCCCCTACCCTTGCTGCCCGTGCTTGTGCCTTTCGGAGGGGTTTGAGTGGTACGGATGGCACAGGAGATAGTACTGATAGTACCTATGGCACAGAAATAGCAGTTGGTGGGCCGGAGTGTTGCACTTAACTCACCTGGATCCAGTCCGAGGAACAGCAGGAGTAATTGTTGAGCTTTATGTAAATACGATATTGTGTAAATAAAATATATTTATACAGTAAATAATATTATGTAAATAAAACATATTTACAGAGTAAATAATACCGTGTAAATATATCAGTGGGGGATGAAATAAGTTTTAAAGCCTTATTTTCTCTGCACCTAACTTGCAGGGTTCTGGGTGTTATTTTGGAGGGGGGGGGTTGGTTTGTGTGCTTGCTTGTTTTGCTTTGTCACAGGGGTGAAAAGGAAGGGTTTGCAACTGGATTCCTGACCAAATTCTTTTTTGCTGCAGGTTTGCTAGATGAATAAATTAGTGTTTTTCAAACAACTTTGATCAGGAACTCCACCTTACTGTAACATTTTGGGCTGCTTTTTTGCCTGTACATGTATTCCGGTGTTCTGACCACCCAAGCAGCTTTAATTGCCAGCCTTAGGGGTAAGCTGCATGCAAAAATAATAAATAAAACACAAAAGCTAAGCTGTTCACAAAGCCTTCTAATGTTTTGTGTCTAAGAATCAGCATAGTTGACGAGAACAGGGTTTCTGAGGTTTTATATAAATAGACTTCTTGTCTCCTGCTTAGAGGGAATGAAGAGACAACACCACACAGGAGAAAGCGCTAGTAGCTCCGGTGTGTCCTCATATTACAGTACTGCATTGTTTGGCATCGCCCTTTGTCTTGAAAGCATGGGACATTTGAGAACCGGACAAGGATGATCAGCAGTTCTCAACTTTAAAAACACTCAATGGAAGAGCTAGTTTTTCTGACCATTTAGTACAATCCCTATCTTCTGCTCATACCAATATTTACTGGCAGAATTCTAGGTGTGTTTCATTTCTATAAACAAACATTTCATTTTTTGCTTTGTGTGTGAATTCCTGCTATTTTCTTGCAGGAAGGCTGAGAGGAAAAACAAACCTTGAGGGAGGTTACACTGTAACAATAGCCATCTTGGGAGCTTTCAAGTTTTTTTTTTTTTTAATACATGCTATTTAATGTTTATTTCAGATTGTTGACATTGTTGTTGGAAAAGATGAGAAAGGCAGAAAAAATCCAGAATATCTGATCCATTTTAACGGTTGGAACAGAAGGTAAGAGCCTGTATGCATGGTTTCAGTTCTTACATTTCTTTTAGTTTATTCTGTGAAGAAGAGTATTGCACAGACAATCAAAGGACTTCATTGTCTGCATAAACGTTTTTTGGTTTGGTGAATGCCTTTAATAAGCTCGTTCACGTTGGCACATTTGTTTGTGTCCATAAAATTCAGTGGATCAGTTTGGTAGCCATAACTTTAAACTTCATGCGATCCCCGTCCTTGGCATGTACTCATGGCTCCTAGGTTCCCATTAATAAAAGGAGTTTGTCCTTTATTAAATCGAGACCTGGCTTGTTTGTTTTTCAAGGCCAGTACTTGAGTGCAGTCTCTGACTGTGGTTTACATAATGGCATGTGTAGGTGCTACAAACACTACTATCACATGTTAAGCTTTGAGAGAGACTGTATAGCAATGTGAGAGTTGAATCCATGATGCAGTTATTGCTTCTATGTGACATAAACCCAGTGCTTTTTAGATTTAATGTATATTAATTCATTAGTGGCAGATGGGTGGCATATATTTGTAGCTCTTACTAATTTTCTTTTGACCTATCCTTAGCTGGGATAGATGGGCAGCTGAAGATCATGTTCTTCGCGATACAGACGAAAACCGCAGATTACAGCGTAAATTGGCACGGAAGGCTGTGGCTCGCATGTAAGAAATCCTTTTGATCTCAAAATGAACTAGAGATTCATTTTCAGATTCAAACAGATGCACCCAGGTGTCTACAAGTGAGCTTGGTCTCTAAGATCATGCTGTAGATGGTAGATGTCAGCTCAGTACAGTCAGTGCATTCTAGGGAGCTACTCTTTTCATACTAAAGTGTTCATAAACAACGCCCTAAATGGCTAACACTTAGTAAGTGTGTTACTCTTAACTGTTGCTGCAAAATGCCCATGTATTGGATCTACGTTTCCCCAAAGAAAAATGCTTGAAAAATAACTTAGGAAAACCTGAAGTATTTTTCAGCCAAAGGCAATAATCTAATGTTGCTTGGCCATGGCTTGAGGATCTGCCTGAGAACACGAATATGAGGTAATGTACAGACATTAAGATATCCACTCTCAAATAAGCATTGTCCAAATTATTTCAATATTAATTAATGAAAATAAACATACACTTCCTCTGCATTTGCATGTAATGTAGTTAGCTAGGATAAATGAATAATATTGGCTGAATTTCAGTGAACTGTTTTATGTTTTGTAGGAGAAGAAAGGGAAGAAAGAAGAGACGCTGCAGGTTGCCTGGTGTTGACTCTGTATTAAAAAGCCTTCCTGCTGAAGAAAATGATGAGAGTAGTGAAAACTGTGAGCTTGTTTTCATTCTTTGATAGCTGGCATGATGCCATTAACTGTTAGAGCTGGGGTACAGTGCCTGCTGTAACTTGGTACTAGGATGACTTGAGAGTATCACAGTCCTGCTTGAAATATATGTAGGCAGTTGTATGAACAATGAGCACTGTATTTCATGTTAAGTTTATATTAAGATTCTCTCCTCTCTTGTGTTCTAAAGACTTTTCCTTGTATCACTTCCACCGAACTATTCTAGTAAATGATTTTGGATTTTTAAGCACTTCTGTTTATCTAGATGCAAGAAGCCCTCAGTTTTCTTTCTTTAATGCTGGGAAACAAGGTGCTTTCTCTGCTACTGTTAACCTATGTAATTCAGGGGTAGTAAGATTTTTTTTTTTTCTCAGTCCCTCTGGCACAAAGGTCTGTTTCTTGTCAGCTGACTGGCTGATTTCACTCTCAAACCATCTCTTTCATTTCATAGCATTTCTCTTTGTAGCTTGAAAACCAACAGGAACATCGGGTGCTGCTTAACTGATGTTCTGGCAACTGTTCTAGACCTTCTGATTGAATGGTTAATATATTAATCCCCAGTTAGAACTTAAGTTCAATAAAAACTGAAAAAGATCTGTCAATGTGTCCTGATTCTAGCCGGCAGTTACCCTCCCTAATCAGCCAGCCCAGGTGAGCTGAGTTAGCCCGGGCTGTTCCCACACCACCTGACATCACTTCCCCATAAAAGGGGCTGGCTGGGGAGGGCTGCTCCTGGTGCTTCTAGGGCAGACCGAGTGCTGCCGGGCGTCTGGTCGGTCGTGCAGTTGTTAAGGAATAGGGTTGGTAAGGCACTCTGAGTTATCACTGGGTGTGACTGTAATTTGCCGCGGGCTGTTGCTGTTACCCTTTCACGGCGATTTTGTCAGTAAACTGTCTTTATCCTAACCCACTGAGACTCTCTCTCTTTCTCCTTGCAGTGTGTGGTGCTCAGCCACTGTTTGGGGCTGAACTACCAGAGAGTGTTGCAAATGTAGGGGAGCTTTTAAGAGTGAATGCTTTTCACTTAGGTTGAAAGAAAGATTCCTGTAAAGGTCTTGTTTTCTATATTAAAAAACCACAACTTTATGATGTTCTGTAAATAATACTTGTGTGTTAAATTCAATTAGAATTTTTCATCCTTATGAAGTAGAACAAGCTAGTTGTGATTGGGTTGGGTTTTTTTTTGATTGCTTTGGTTTGTTTGTTGGGTTTTTTTTTTATTAAGGCCTGAAATTAATTGGTCTTAACCTCTGCAGTGTAATAATGAGATAAATATGTGGAATCTCTTTTACACAGCTATAAGTAGTTCTTCTTCTGATGACAGTGATGAAGGAACAGATGAAGAAATAAAAAGTGAAGAAAGTGACATAGACGAGAGGACAGAAATGGTATATTAATGAATTCCTTACATAATAGAATTTAGAAATGTGTTTGAAACTCTGGAAAAAAAATCAAATAGATGAAATACAGGCCAGAGTTCATTATTTAGTTGTTATTAAAAGAGTAGCCACCTTACTCATGCTGCCTACTGTGGTTGAGTTTTTGAAAGTTATGGCAGGTGTCATATTCTTCTATAATTCTTTGATATTCATCTAAAAATACACATTTCTTTTCCTCCCTTTCTACACATAATGCTTGTGTGGAGAAAGCATAGCGAGCAAGATTATCCAGATTTATGGGTGCTGTAAAATTCCACTGGTTATGAAGGTTGGTCAAATGCTAGCAGCAGGATCTTCCTGGCTTTTATATTTTACTGTGGAATGGGTATGTCAACTCTGGTCTTAAATTAAAATGTAGCAGGCTGACTTAAAGATAAAGCTCTTATTTTCTCTATGTTATTGAAAAGAAAGTACAGTGTAAATGGTTGTTCTGGAGGTCTGTGGAATCTACTACAGTGTGGGTGAGGCAGCAAAACCTAACAAATTTCTGTTCGTTCTTTTGGTTTAAATACATAAGTGAATGCTAAATTAAAAAAGAAAGGTTTAAAAATTAAGATGACTTCAAATTGTTTACCATAAGGCTACTATTGACTTAAATATTTGTTATACTTTTTATTCTACTGTTTCATGACAAAACTTGATTGTTACATTGTATCTTGACTACTGAGATTTTGTGGTTTTTTTTTTTCACTAATATTCTTAAGCACAACCATTTCTTGCACTGATCTGTTGTAGAAAGAAGAACAAGACACTCACACAAAAAGGGACATGGAAGAAAGAGCAATAAGCATAGAAATTCCTGAAGTCTTGAAAAAGAAGCTTGAGGAGGACTGTTACTATATTAATAGAAGAAAACGGGTATGAGATAAGAGCGATGAAATGAATGTGCACAGGGGGGTCGGGATGGCATCAGAAGTAGCTTTTGTGTGTAACAAACGGTTATAATGCTGTAGTCCATCCTTGCTCTGCTCTACTGAGATCCCACTTACAAGTCCTGCATCCATCTCTGGGGTCTGCAGTGCAAGGCAGTTATTGAGCTATTGGAGCAAGTCCAGAGGAGGACCGTAAAGATGACCAGAGGCCTGGAGCACCTCTCTTGTGAAGACAGGGTGAGAGAGTTGGGCTTGTTCAGCCTGGAGAAGAAAAGGCTCCAGAGAGAGCGTATTGCACCCTGCCAGTACCTAAAGGGGCCTATGGGAAAGCTGGTTGCCGACTCTTATCAGGGAGTGTAGTGACAGGACAAGGGGTAACGAATATAAACTAAAAGGGTAGATTTAGATGAGTCATTAGAAGGAAATTCTTTCTTGGGAGGGTGGTGAGGCCCTGGCACAGGCTGCCCAGAGAAGCTGTGGCTGCCCCATCACTGGCAGTGTCCAAGGCCAGGTTGGATGGGGCTTTGGGCAACCACCCATGACAGGGGGCTGGAACTAGATGACATTTGAGGTCCTTTCCAACCCAAACCAGTCTGTGACAACAGCTCCCTGGGTGTTTTTTAAGCTTTATTGCAAAGCTGAGCTTAGGCAGTAATGGAAGGATTGAGAGGGTTGGAAGTAAATGTCTCTATAGCTAAACCAGTAACTTGTCATTATATTTAATGTAACATTTCAGTACCCAATTATGTTTTAGAGTGCAGAATTTTTTTTAAGCTGGAAATGTGGTAAACTTGTTAACCATATCTTTGTTTCTCCAGGGTCTTGATGAAAAATGTAGTTTTAAGGTTCAGACTAATCACTCCTGAAACAACCTCATGCAGTAGAGCCTTAATAAACCAAGTCAGTATGTTACAGGCTGCTGTTTTAGCTTGGTATACTTACTAATTGTTTCTGTAAGACATTAATTCGTTGTTTCTTTTTCAGCTCGTGAAGCTTCCTTGTCAGACAAACATAATAACCATCTTGGAGTCATATGTGAAACATTTTGCTATTAATGCTGCTTTTTCAGCCAATGAAAGATCTCGGCATCATCAGATGACACCTCATGCTAATATGAATCTCCATTATGTGCCACCAGAAAAGAAGTGAGTGATCTTGTCCAGCAGTGTTGTCAGAAAAAGAATAACCTTGCATCTTGCATTTAATTTCAAGGCTGTCAGCTTTTCTGAGCTTATACTATAATGTTTGTGTGTTTGTGGAGATAGGTATAGTACAATAACACTGACAATTTGTCTTATCAGTGAGAGAGTCCTTGTAATCTGGAAAGCCATTATGCAAAAGCATCAATATCCCCTCTTATCATGTAAGTTTTTACAGATGTATTGTGACCCATTTTGGAAGACTGTTGCTGCTGTTGATGAGCAGAATTTTCTGAGCACCAGGAGAGCATCTGACATGCGAATTACCTGCTTAAATAAAACTGAACAAATTCAAATTACATATAGGGTAGTGTTTTTTTTTTTAAATCAGTTAGAGCCAAGTACAGGTGATTTTTTTTCAATTTTTTTTTTTTGTAAAACGCCACATGTTAAATCCTACAGTCAATATGTGAGGAGACAATAGTGCAGTAATACCAGTCCTGTTTAGTGAAATTGGTTGTGTCTTAGTTGCTGCTTTCTCATCTGAGCTACATATTCTTCTACTGTGCTACAAATACAGCTTTGGTTTTGTGGGTTTTTGTGTTTCTTTCTCTTATGCTAAAGATTTCCTGTTAGATGTGACTGTTTTTTTTAAATCCAGTTCCACACTGGGGAGAAATCTCGTATTTCATCAAAGAGGAATCTTGACTTTTGTTACCATATTCCATTTCAATGATGCATAATTGTGCCATTCCTTGCAATATTTTGGTTTATGTGAGTGTCTTGGTTTATTTTGGTGTCATTCATTATTTAACAGGTTAGTGATCCTTTCCTTCTTTATAATATGATCTCTCAAACAAGAAGTTAGATGAGACATCAGAAATATGAACAGAAGGCTGTAAGCACATTGCAGTTTTTTAAGGTGTATGTTTAAGTGACTTCCTCAGTAAAGAAAGAGCCTAAAGGAAAATGCATATAACTTCAGTGATCAATTCACTGAAAGAATCTCAGGAGAGATTCAGCTGACAACTTTATTGTATTGCCCTTACTGTTCTGACACAGAAGATAATTGACCTTCTTGGATGTGATAGTGTTTCTGCACATGATGGTCTCCTGACTCAATTTAATTGTAGTGTTTAAAAAAGGCTGTAGTTTTAGCAGGTGGTACTGAATGGTAATAGGAGGTATGGGATTTCTCATATGGGTCACTGGCAGAATCTAATTACTTTTACCATACACATATATGCACCTGAGATGTGAGAGATGAATACCTTCCTAGAGGTGAGACGTGTTGGAGTTGGGCTGACCTCAGTGTTACTGGCTCTACTTGTAACAGCACACCTACTCACCACATACTGCTGTGAGTCTTTTACACAATCCCAAAGCTGACATTCCTGGTTGCCTCTAAATGTTACCAGGAGCAGGCCATTGGGGACTGATCTTTAATGCAGTTGTGTCTGGTTTTGTTGGTTCACAAGGTCTCTTAAGCACAGCCTCTGTGGCCATAGGTCAAATTTGGCATACGCCTTTTAGACAGAGATTCAGTTTATTGAGTATTTACTGTGGTTTTTTTTTCTGGCAGGTGCCTCTTTATTGAGCCTAGTAAACATGGAGAACTAAATGATGGTTGCATGAAAAACTAAGTATATTTACTGTAAAAAAAAAAAAGTGGATTTTATTAATCTAGTAAATAGTAATACACCAGAACAATGGTATGACTTTTAAAACTTATATTTGTCTGAATTTACTGACAGCAATCACTGCCTCTTAAGTATATTCTTAGTCGATCATCACAACTTAGTGACGAAGTAAGCATATCACAGTTAAGACATTAGTGATCTTTATTGAAAGGGAGTTTCCTACAACTGCATTATATTGACATGCAACTTTGAAATTCATAATTTTAATTTTTTCTCTCTAGTGTTGAGCTGTGTAAAGAGATGGTGGATGGGCTAAGAATAACCTTTGACTTCACACTTCCGTTAATTTTGCTCTATCCTTATGAACAAGCACAATTTAAGAAGGTCACTTCATCAAAATTCTTTCTCCCCATCAAAGAAAACTCAACAAATACTAGCAGGTAGGTTGGAGTCTAATACTGCTTGTCTTCTAGCAGGTAGGTTGGAGTATAATACTGCTTGTCTTCTGAGGAAAATGCAATAGACTGTGGGTATGTGTTCAGAATAGAATGATTTCTCACAGACTTTTGGCTTAAAAATTGTCTTGATAAAATGTTGGATTCTTCTGTACATTGGTTGTCTCAATTCAGGTTCTGAATTTCTAGCTGGTTAACTTCAAAAGGGATTTGTACTGACTGGTGTAGAGGTACCCTGCAATGCTGGGAGGAGGCTGTCTAATTTTAATAACTATTTAGTGAGATCTGTGGAAGTAGAATGATCACCTTTGGGGGAAGAGCCCTGATAGTTTCTTTAAAGCTGTCTTTGTTTCCTAGAAATCAGGAGGAGCTGTCCCCGAGTCCTCCTCTGTTGAACCCACCGACGCCTCAGTCCACTGATAGCCAGCCTGCGACGGGGGAGCCGGCCACGCCAAAAAGGCGGAAGGCGGAGCCTGAGATTCTGCAGTCCCTGCGGCGTTCCACACGCCACAGCTCCAACTGCGACAGGCTGTCAGAGAGCAGCGCTTCCCCACAGCCGAAGCGACGGCACCTTGAGACCCCGGCTTCTATGCCAAAGCTCTTCTTGCACCTGGAAAAAAGTAGGGTTTGCTCTTTGAATTTGAGCTCTAAACCAGATTTTAAGTCTTGTTCTTTTCTAATGTCACCTGGACTGTGAACTGAATGATTAAAGTAGGAATTAATTACTTTTTGTATTAATTATTTATCTGTGAAGTTTATTCCAAAGAGAGAAATAAAGCAGTGTTCTCTGTACTTTTGTACTGTATTTCTGAACAGAACTTACGGAGCTGCTTCTCTGTAAGCCTACTTTAGGATAGAATTCCTTGTATTCCAGTGTTTAAGACTACAAACATTTTATTAGCAGACTTTAATTATGTTTAATGCCTTATAGCTCCATGAAACAGTTAGTAAAATTCATTACTGTTTTGTTTTTTCCTTCCCTTTTTAAAAAGAAACCCCTGTCCATAGTGGGTCATCTTCACCCATAACTTTGACTCCTAGCAAAGAGGGGAGTGCGGTTTTTACTGGCTTCGAAGGCAGAAGGAACAATGAATTGAATGAGGTAAAAGACTTTTGTTGCTGTCCTAGATTTAATGATTAAATGTTTCATTGACCTCAGAGTAGACCCGTATAAGAAAAGGTCTTGTTTGTGTTGCTTGCTTCATCTTTTGATTTTGCAGTTTTGCACAGACTAAATTACTGTGGTAGGAAGATTTCGTAACCAACAATTTCATGCCTTATGTTTAGGTTTTGTCCTGGAAGTTGATGCCAGAAAACTATCCACCAAGTGATCAACCACCACCTCCCTCCTATATCTATGGATCTCAACATTTACTACGGATGTTTGGTAAACTAATGAAAAACTCTGTGCTGAATCAAAGCTGCTTTATTTGTTGGTTTGGTTTTTTTCCCAAGTGCCTGTATCCATGTGGGGTTTTTTACATTATCACAGTTAGTTTTATTCTTGGAGAAGTGTACATTTTAATCTGTTTAAAACTCTTAAGCTGCTCATAAATTTGCTTATCTTTTACTGGCTCTGTAAGCTTTCATTTAATTGAAGTAGCCTATGTTTACTTTTGTCAAACCAAGCAGCACTCACTTTTTTCAGCATGTTTCTCTTCAGTAAGGTTTTGTAGGGTAACTGGGTAACTTGTGAAGAAAAGTGGAGGTTGTACGGAGAAGACATTTTTGTATTATTCTTTTCTGTATAGTGGATAAAAGTAATTACAGTTTCTTTTTAGAAAGAACAGGTGTAAACATTATTTCTCTTGTTTGCAGTAAAGCTACCAGAAATACTGGGGAAGATGTGCTTTCCTGACAAAAACCTAAAGGCTTTAGTAAAACACTTCGAGATGTTTCTGAGGTAATGTGACACAACGTACCACAGCAGCATTTGCATTGTTACATAGGTCTTCAGTGTCCTGGAATGACAAGGATTTCTTTAAACAAGATGTTTGTTTTCTGTAACTACAAGTATATGGCAAAATTAATGTAAGATTTTAATAATAGCAGCATGAATAAAGATGAATACAACATTTTTGATGTTGTAATTCAAATTTAAGGAAATTGGGGGTTGGACCTGGTGATCTCTTGAGGTCCCTTCAAACTCCTACAATTCTGTGAACCTGAACTCCCTACTTAAAGGTTTGATAAACACATTGCTTGAGAACTGAAGTAGAAAAGTTTATTTGCTAGTACATACAGAATGACAACCTGACTTTAAGAAGCATGTTTTATGGAGAAATTAAAGCTCTGTATTGTTATTTGGAGAGCATAATGGGAGAGTTTTGAAGTTAGGGAGAAACTTGTCGTTTAGAACATCTTTTTAATTATGACGGGTTTTTTCTAAGAAAGGCTGTGCTAATGGAAATAATTTCAAATAGAAAAGCTTCTCTGTTATGCAATGCAGTCGCATGTAGAGGAACCCAAACTCTTCTTGACCACACTAGCTCCATGGCTGGAGTCAGTGTGGTCATATCTGCACCATGATGAGTTTGCTTTGCCAGGTGGTTAATGTCTGTATGACATTGTAGTGGTAGATAGGTACCTAGTGTGGCACTGTATTGTGCAGCATTGATAGAGTGGAAAATAAATTTGCCAAGGAAAACTTAAGAGGAGAAAGTGTTGTAAATGACAAATGTGGACCTCCTAACTTAATTTTGGTTAGAAGACTCTTAAGTAGCCATATACTGAAAAGCGATGTAACGTGGCAGAAGCATATCCAAAGTCCTGTTAGATAAGACCATTAAAATGGCTTTACTTTATTGAAAATACAAGGTGTCTCAAACATCAAAGTTTCTATAATACGGTGTTCCCTCTTGAAACATAGAGTTTTCAGGTTCTGCTGATACCTTTTTGCATCTCTATTTTGTTAGATCCTTATTAGTATTCAAAATATCTTTAAGTTCACACAGCATTAAATTCACACAGCATTAGTGCTCTTTGGAAACCTGTTTTTGCTAGAAGTAATATTATGTAGGGTGTTTAACTCACTGTGGATCAAATCAGCTTTTATCTGACCTCTGCCTGTTCAGATTTTCTGTGTGGGTTAGAGCAGGTCTCTGCTCTTCAGCATCTTAAACGCAGTTCCTTCATACCCATTCTATGGATGAGCTGGGGTGGAGTGGAATAGAGGGAAGGAGGAAACAAGTCCCTCACCTCCTATACAAGCAGAGAGGTGGTTAAACTGGAAATTCTAGTGGCAGCATCTGTATGCATCTCATTTTTCCATCTGACCCTCTTGTTGAAATGTGTAGCTATCTATAAATAGAAATCACATCAGCGCTCCTGGGTCAGACAGCACTGTGCTTTTGAAGCAAGTATCTCAGTAGCTCCCACTGACCAAGCTTTGTGTTGTGTTGCAGTGCTATGAGTACACAAGCTGGATTCCTTTTGGAAAACCCTTAACCAGCAGTGTGCCCCAGAACTAGAGGGCATTCAGTCCTCAGGACAAGACTACAGCTAAACTAAAATGAGCCCCCCAAGACTTAGTGTGAATATCGCAGATCTGGTACAAGAAAATACTTGAGGGCTGTGTGTTTTTCCAAGTGCCTTCTAAGCCAGTGTCATGCGTGTTTTGGTGATGCTGCTGTCAAGGTTTCTATGTTGAAATAGTGATATATGTGCTTTAGTCATAACTAGTCAAAGCAAGAGCCTTCCTGAAAAAGCGTCCAAGTTTTAATTACTGCTATAGGAAGCATTCCATCTTAGGTAGCTTTCTCACAGATATTTTTAGACTGCTTTCCTTACCAGATACAGTGCTGTGGGTTCCAATAGGTAACAAAACCCAATGAAAATTATTAGATTTTTTTTTTTCCCCAGCAGTGTATTCATGGGGCTTTTGGTATGTCTTTCACTTGGCTATTTCTTTTTGTGCTATATGTCATTGAAAGTGGTCAAACAATTGCAGTTTCTAGAAACTTGTTCAGACTTGACTTTGATCACAGAAATAATTCTGCATTATCTGTCTCTTATCACAAGAGAAAACTTGAGGCTGAGGTGGCATCATAAGCTGGTTCTTAAATTTTCAAATTCTGTCCTTTCCTTCTTGGGAATGAAAAGATTAATGCATGTTTATTAAAATACTTTCTACCAGTTCTGATGGCTTAACTGTCTGAAGGGTAAGAACTGTCCTGTACTTCTTGTATGTGTTAGATGATGGCAGCCAGTTCACTGAAGACTGCCTGATTTCTTTCAGTGAATTGCTCTTCAGTGATAAACCACAGTACCCTATTTTTCTAATAGCGGATGGGCTTGAAGATGTCAGTTCATATTAATAAAACAATTTCTGAATCTTTGAATTCTGTGTAGTTTGGTCTGAGCATAAGTAGTTTCTGTATTTTTAAATAACTTTAATGTGGTACACAACTGATTTAGTTCTGGCACAGATACTGGTTTAATTGTGTATTAGGATTTTATGGCTAAAAGTTAGTTTCATTAAACATTTGTACTATTAATCTCATGTGGGCTGAGAAACAAAGCCTTATTTAATGTAACTCTTTGCCTAGAAGCTTGTTTTACTGAGTTTATTTGGTACTTGATAGATGTGTTAAATTCACTTGGAGATGCTACGTGGGTAATATTTTCCAGTCATGCCCTCAGCTTGCTGCTAGACAGCAGATCATTTTACCAGACAATGTATATTTGAGGGATGTATGAAATACATCTTTTTGAATTTTATATTAAGTAGAAGCTGTACCTTTTGTGCTTAGTGCAGCTTTCTACAACTGTGCATAATGAAAACTTCTTCGTGGAGAACAGGAAAGTTGATTTCTCAATTACAGAATTGGCAGAAGTAAAGAAAATTAGTTTCTCCAATTAAGTACAAAACTCTTGGTCTTGACACTACTTAGCTCTGAAATAATTCCTAATACTTGTGGAAGAATAACAGTCTGAAATGAGTGTTTGTGATAATGTTGCTAGTTGATTTTGCTGAATTTCACTTACAGCTTGAGTTTTTAGTTTTCAGGAGCAAGCAGTGGTAGTTAAAACAGTAACTGGTGCCTACTAACTGGTAATCTTACATGCAGAAGACCCCAAATTTAATTCTTCCTGCCTGTTAATAGTTTTTGAGATAAACTAGTGCCTTTTAACCAATTCCATTATTCAGACATCATTTTAATAGTGCTGTATTTCCTGTATTTTATAACTTCTCTGTATTGTGAGGTGCCTAACGTTCCTCCAGAGCCTTTAAGAAATGATGAGAAATGGTAGGCAAGAAGGTGCCAGGTTTTGTTGCTTTTTATTTTGATTTCAACACAACCTGGACTTGGAAAACTGTTTTGGGGATCGGAGAGGTCATGTCTAAGGACTGTTGACCAATACCTAAAAATTAAAATAATATAACATGCCTGGTTTTAGAATAGCAGGACCCATCTTCACAGTTAATGTCATTTGCACTTTATGGGAAAAAAAGCAAAGCAAAATGGTACAGCACTCCAGAAAGCACAGGTGTTTTGACTTTCATGAAATACAGAATGACTAAGTGATCTAAAATTTCTAATACTTTTCAGGTGGGGCCGATATGTAATATTTTGTGGAAAACTACATTCTTAATGTTTTTTGTTAAAAATCCACTGATGTTTCAAAGTTAGATGCTGTGGGTAGAAAAGTATTTTAATACTGTTTTAATACTGTTGAGTACTGTTTAATACTGTTGAGTATCTTTTGTGGAAGACAAATCATAATCTGACCAAATTAGAGTGCTGTGATGATGAAATGTATATACAAAAAGAGGATAAGTTGTTTGAAGTAATCTGAAGAAATGGCATTGCTGTCTTTTGATAAAAACTGCGTTTTCTGAGTGTAGCAACTTTATTATGTGCAACTGCAGTGGCGAATTATGACCACTAGTCTGTGCTAACGTGCAATTAATGACAGTTTATCAGTGGCTTTCTGAGCGCAGGGAAAAAAAATTAAGCCTTGCACATGGTGAATGGAGTAGAAAACATCTTGATTTAGGTGAATCTGCTTCTTATGGACTTCTCACTCTTTGTAATGTGATAAAGTTGCAATATGGCAACTGATTCAAAATCTTTCCTGCAAAGGATCACAAAGAATGCAGTCCAGCCAGTGCTTGCTTATATTGATTAGGGCTCTTCCATTTGCCTCTCAGTTTTGGGATGAGCTGGTTGCATGACAAGAACACCTGTGCAGCATAGCAATTATGACACTAGAAACTCTAGGATTGGAGGCTAAATGTTGGAAAGGCAAGGTGCTGAGTGTCAGTGGGCAGGTGTGGGTTTAGAGGAATAAAAAAGTAAAGGAACTTTAAAAAAACTTTTTTGAAACACTTTGAAATGGGGTTTTAATTGCTCAAAGAATGTATGTGCATTATTACTGGTGTATGTGGGCTTTGCTGTATTCATTGAATGGGTAGAACAGTACTTACCCTTTTGAGTCTCTTCAAACTTTGGCAGCTTTATATTGAAAGCTTCTTAATCAGTGAGTACCTGGTATTGCAGAGGTTCTTACTGTCTGTCAGTAGGCTTTTGTTCTCTAGTTGGTCTGCAAAATCTGCTTGTGTGTGCTTATTGTTCTTGACAAAGGTTTGATTGCTTTGCCAAAAATACTTCTTGAAACTCCATGTGGATTGCTTCTCTTTTTTCTGCTTACCAAATCATCGGGTACCTGGGTATCTGAATGAGGAGCAGATTACTAATTGTAATAGTAGAGGCTTGAATCATTCTTCTAAAGTGAGCAGTTGCCCTAAAAATAATTTGAGTGTTTTGGTACCTTTTTTAGAATGTAGCTCTAGGAAATTGATTCTGGGTTCTGTGCTGGCCTGGCCAGAAGTGAGTTTTCATCCTCAAGACCAAACAAAGACTCCTTTATTGAGCTCTTGTAGAACTGTGTTCCCAAAAGGTCTGCTAGAATTTAGGACTTCTAATTTTCACTCAGCCTGATTATCTGAGATGTTCTGTTGGCAGCTGGGCTTCTTCAGAGTTCTCTGCCCATGCTCTTTAAAGGCAGAGGAAGATGATCTGTCTTTCACTATGTGATAAGTGACAAGAGCCCAGTCAACAAAACAAGCCTGTTGGTTCCTTTGGTGTGGTTCTTGAGATGCTGGCTATCAGAATAAACATCTGAAACTTTTCATTTCACTTGTTCTGTTGACTGCATTGGGGTTATGAACTTTGTGTTGGCAAGCGTTTGTCCTGAACAGTCTTCCAGATGGAGATGTACCTGTTAGTTGGAGGGATGGCATGTATGAAGCTAAGCCTTTTAGCTTTCAAATCCTGCATTTCAGTAGTAGTCTTGGAGGTCCCTTCCAACCCCTACAGTTCTATGATTCTATGAAGTCAGCTTCTTAATCTGAAAATGATACTACTTTTGATGAGGTGACTCAGAGTTAGGGACCCATCATGCTCTTTAAGCAAATTCCTTTAGATCGTTAGAGTTGCCTTTCAAACAACGTGTAGCTCAGGCCATTGGTCTTATGAAAGGTAGTGCTTACCTTCTAGAACTCAGAGTAAGATGTCACCTTTCTGAAAACTTTTCCTTTCAGCTCTGTATTCTTACACCTTTATGGCTGTGGTTGCCCTCCATAAAATTACTTTTTCCTTCATAATTGCCATGCTTTGGCATCCCTAAGTTTATTTGTGTGATAGTGGCTGATGTTTAGAAGAGTGTTTTTCTTTATTACCTGAAGAGTGTCTGCATAAAGTGTGCTGCAACTGCCAATACAAGGGTGTTTTTGCTACCAGATGATGCTCTTAAAGCTCATGTTAATTCAGTGACTCAAAATGCTCCTGAGATATATTTAAGTGGCCTTTTAATGCGGGTAACAATAGTTCTGTGCCTCCTTTTCATAGATTTGCCTGTGTTAACTCTCAGCTGCATGGTAGTTTTGTTTGAGTTTTGAAGTCACCTGAGGTGAGCTTCCCTATGGACTGTTATGCCTGAAGATCAGAGCACAGGAACTCTTCAAGCTAGGTTGCCCACATGTGAGTTTGTCATGTCTCCATCGCCTCTATTCCTTTCTGAAGTGTTGCTCTTCTGGGAACCTGTGGTTGAGAGAGAAGTAGCTGCATCCTGCCCTCTTACCTCTCTGTTCTGAGCAGGAGTGTGGAGCATAAGTATGCTTCTTGTGGATACTCTTACATCGGGATGTTTGTGTTGCCTGCGCATCTCAAAACTCAGTTGTAAGCAGTTTCACTGTAGGTGTGTGCAGATAAACTCTGTAAAAAGTTATAAAAATGAAAAAGGCAACAGTGCAACAAGTGACTGAATAGATGAGATTTGGAAGTTAAAAGTAATGAAACAATTTCTGAGTAGCTACATAGTCATGCAGTTCCTGATGTAGAGCTGAACGTTGGTTCTGCTTGCTAAGGACGGCTCCCACTGTTTTTAAATCTTGACTCGTGACTTTGCAGGTGCCACTGAAACTGAGGTTTGTGCTATTTTAGCTTTTCCAAGAGCAAAACATTAGTAAAATATTCTGTAGTTGAGAGTCTTATGAGACTCCTAATATTTTTGTGTCAGCTTTCAGCACTACCATCTATTTTGAATAGAGAACAGCTTTACAAGGGCCACTGCTCTTTGTATCCAGGTATACAAGGGATTGGGAGAGAAGCTGGCCTTGTGTTTTTTTTCACTGTTTCTTCCACTTCTCTGCAGAAGGTAACTTGTGTCTGCTAGCTCTGGGGTGTTTTGCTTTTCACAACTGTTACGTTAAGAACAGAGATGTATACGCCTGACTGCGTGCATTCTGCCTGCTTTTTCTTCTTTTGGGGTTGTTCTTTTTTGTGTTTCTGTGAGTTGTAGCTGTGCCACAAGCATCTCAGCTAGAAGTTCTCATCTTTACCAGCTGTCACTTCAGCTTGCACCGAACTGGCATCTATGACTGATGGTCTTAAGAGTCAGGAAATTTGTAAGCAAAAATGAACCTGTTTCCCATTACTTGCCCTGAAGAGACTTGAAACTGTCAGCTACCCAATGTCCTCTACAGTTCCCTTTGTTTTACTGACGTTCTTTTAAAACATACTGCCTAGTATGATCTAGCCTAGCACTTGTTACTAGGTTTTACCACACAGTAGCCAATGACACTAAGAATTTGGTTGGCCCCTGTAGTTTGTACTCACTGCTTATCTCTTGAAGTCATTAACACATGTTAATATTAAATTCTTTTTTTTGCCTCATCTTAATCTTGTACAATCCAACTGTGTTAAAAGCTAGGCTCAAGTCTGTAAGCTTGAGTCCTTACCACACTTGCTTCATGCCAACCCTGCGTATCCCAGAAAGTGATTTGTAGCTAACTACAAGTCAGATCTCAGAGCAGTTGGTGATCCAGTCAGATCTCAGAGCAGTTGGTGATCCAGTCAGATCTCAGAGCAGTTGGTGATCCAGTCAGATCTCAGAGCAGTTGGTGATCCAGTCAGATCTCAGAGCAGTTGGTGATCCAGTCAGATCTCAGAGCAGTTGGTGATCCAGTCAGATCTCAGAGCAGTTGGTGATCCAGTCAGATCTCAGAGCAGTTGGTGATCCAGTCAGATCTCAGAGCAGTTGGTGATCCAGTCAGATCTCAGAGCAGTTGGTGATCCAGTCAGATCTCAGAGCAGTTGGTGATCCAGTCAGATCTCAGAGCAGTTGGTGATCCAGTCAGATCTCAGAGCAGTTGGTGATCCAGTCAGATCTCAGAGCAGTTGGTGATCCAGTCAGATCTCAGAGCAGTTGGTGATCCAAGTGTTCTTTGAAGTTGCTATGATTTCAGTATTCTCTTGTAGTGTTTTTTCTAGAGTAAGGTGTGTAAGTGTAGTACAAATGAATGACGTGTGTCATGAAGGTGAGGAGGATTTAATCTTGTGAATGTTTTTTGTGTTTCTTTGGATTATTTCCTAAAGGGTGTCTCTGTCTTATTGAGAGAAAAAAGCGTTTTATGAAGTGTGAAAGTATCAATTTATGGCCTGTCAAGCCTAGAAAAGAAGGTGGTGAATGGTTTTAATGACAAGGGCTAGTAAATCATGTGTTGTTCAAGCAACATATTTATCGAATATTGACAGCTTTAATACAGATTGATTCCTGTTTTTTAGTTCAAGAAAAGAATAACTTTTCTGGCTTACTCTTTTGCTGCAGTTTAATTTGAATCATTGTTTAGCAGTTCATTGCGTTTTCTTCTTCATGGGGAAAATATTTCATTGCTGGTTTTGATATATTTAAATGCTTTTATTTCTGCAGAGAGGAAATTGGTATAATGCAGCTGTAATATTAAAAGCAATTTTTTAATTTAGAAAAATAGTTTACATAAAAGTCCTTTAAAAATTGTCTCTCAACCTTAATTATGCAGTCCTTTTTGCTTTGTGCTATTTAATAAAATTCTCACTGCTTTTCCTAGATATAGTAGAATTAAACGAGTCATTCTTCCAGTTTAGCACTTGTTTGATGCCTGTGTTTAAGTACATGGGTTATGAGGAGGGGAAATCAACCTTTTGTAATTTTACCTGCATTTGGTTGGTTGGTGTGGGTTTGTTGGGTTTTTTTCTGTAACCTTTCTATGTGAGCTCTCAGCATTTAATATGTTCCTGGTAAAATGTAGATTGACTTAAATCTTGTCAGCATTCTTTTATGCTTTAGTTTTAAGATCAAAGACCATGACTTCAAGTGTCACTTTTATTTTTTTAATTTGGAATTTCTATGTCCAGAGTATTGGCTGTGCAAAACTGGTAACTCTTAGCTTCCCATAATAAGGGCCAGTGGTTCTTGAGCAGTGCTGGACTCTGTAAATTGTATTGCTGTCTTTTATTTCTATTGTTTCCTACTCTGGCTCAAACCCTGTTTACTGGTGCTGATCTTTAAATATCCAGGTATTTTTGAATACCCCCCCCCCCCCCCCCCCGAATTAGATCTTGATCACGTACTTCATAGTTTAAGAACTGGTTTGCCCTCTTGACCCCATTTTTATACCCAGTACCTTTGTATGTAAAGGACAGAGCAAGGAAAGAGTAGAGAGCTTATAGTCATTTTAGCTGTTTGTTGCTGGTGTTAGTAGCAGCACTTTTTATTTTTGTTTTCAGTCCTAAACCAGGGAAAGAGTTGAATGTTAGCAGAGCAGGAGGTGTGATAAAAACATTGGATACTTGGCTGTTTGAATATCAGCTTGGAGAAATCTGAAAGTAGGGAGCTGGATTTGTAGGGGATCTGTATTTGAGAGCCATGTTTAGGTCAGATACTCATGCACAGGCACACAAAACAACAAATAGCAGCTTTACCTACCATAAAAGTTAGTTTGACTTAACACTTACTGGACAGCTGTGTAAGATACTGACACAGTGATAACTGAAAATCCTAGTTTTGACATAAATGAAAATGGCAATCTGAGCAGGTGACTGACAGAAGTGTCAAATACTTATTTTTTTTCTTCTGTGATAGTTCTTTGTGTTTTTTGAGTGTAGCTTCAACTTTCTGACTTTTGTTTTTTTTAATTGAGCTTGAGCAAATATTTTTAATGCTCTTTGGATTTGACAATGGTAGGGAAAGGCTCTCCCTGTGTAAAATTTGTAAAAATAGGGCAAGCCTTTTGTATGCCAAATTGCGAGGTGTAGGAATTCTTAACTTCCAGGCTATGATTTTTTTTTTCTGAGCTTAAATATGAATTTGAAAAGAGCTTTTCTCTTAAATGTTTCATGTTCTGTTCTTTTTTTTTTTTTTTTGTGTGTGTGTTCTTCTCAGGTTTTTAGCAGAATACCATGATGACTTCTTCCCAGAATCTGCTTATGTAGCTGCGTGTGAAGCTTACTACAGTACTAAAAATCCTCGGGCAATCTACTGAAGCCATTAATAAAGATTAAATATGTAGCCCATGACAATGATGTTTTGCAATGTGGCTACAAGATGAAGGTGAAAAAGGAACTAAAACAACTTCTGAAGTTGAAGAAATAGGGAGATATCTTCTGGGATGGTTTGATTACTTCAGAGTGGAGAACTTTTCAGTGATGTGTATAGACTGCATTGCGAATTGCATAGGGGATTGAATATAACTCTGACTCCAGATGAATGAAGAAGCCTTGTTCTAACTTCCAATGCATAGGACTATTAAAGAGGAGAGGAAGCAAAAGCAGATGCATTAGCAACAGGACTTTTTCACGAAGATAAGATTATCATGCTGAGTTTCATTTTAGTTCAATCTCTCCAGCCAGAGAAATAAGACTTGGCTACACTGTTACAAGAAGAGAATGCATATTATGGATGTTTGGTTTTATTCCCTCACAAATTGCACTTCATTTCTGGAACTGTCATGATAAAAAGATTGCTTAATATAAGGATGTTTTTGCTGTTTGGCTAGCATGACATCTGCCTCAAGAATGACTTTGTTGCTTGAATGCAAGATGTGTTGATTACTTCACATTCTGTAAAGGTGTATATAGCTCCTTTTTAATGATAAAACTGCCAGAGTTCTGAGCAGAACACACGTTGCCAGTGATTCAAGATTACCTGGCAATAAATTTCCAGAGTCTTTATGAACTGATTTTCTACAAGTGAGCAGAGAAGTTAATAAAATTTATAGCAGTTTAACTGGCAAACAATTCTTTTTCTTAATAAAGTTCACAGTGGTTGCTGTGTAAATGTATGATTTTGAACTAAAATGTTTGTGCCTGATTATATGCACTCTTAATCTCAAAAACACTAATGAGGTGAGAGCACTGACAATACAGTGTAGAAGCCCTTTCTGTATTGTTGGGTTTTCTTCTACAGCCTTGAGGGATGTCTCTTTCAACAGTTGAAAACACTTCAGCTCTGGAAATAGGAATTCAGCGATAACTGAGTTCTTAGAAATCTGCCACTGCATTCAGTAGGAATTAAATGAAATATAATCCTTGATTTGTCATCAGGACCTTGTCTATGACTTAGAACTCTGCCCTTCAGAATCCTCTGCTGTGTCAAGACAGGCACAGATTTTAAATGACTGGGAGAAAAGAGGACTCAAGGCTCACAGACTACTGCAGTAATCACTCTGCAATCCTTCCTAGTTTGGAAAACCTCCATTAGAACATGTACCTGCAATGCAAAGCTCGACGCAATCCTCCCAGATTTGTGAAACTAGTAGTTGGGAGGAATCATCTTTCAAGTGTAACTGACAAGCTTGGCCTATGAGGCCAAAGGAAATCTGAAGTCAACTATTGACATTCGTTGCTACTCACTTTTCAGAGCGTACTCGTGTGTTAAAGCTTTTGAACTGAAAAGAGAAGGATTACCATGGTTTTAGCAATTTAGGTTTGGTTCTGGTTTTTTAGAAAAATTTGTATAAAATCTGTTGAACTTAATGGTTGTTAAATGAATGTTTGGCATGGGTGTATGCAGGTTTGGTGACTGCTATTTCTGAAGAATGCTGTTTAGTAGTACTACTCTATTCAATGTGTTTCTGTTGTACCAAAAATACTTCTAACTTCAGAAAGACTAAAGCTTATAGGAGTGTTGAATCTGTAGCAGAATCCTGGTACCTCAAAATCTACTTTGCCAACCTGTTTCATTCTAGGCTTAGACCCTGTTTTTCTAAAAAGACAACTACTTAAAAAAACCTAATGGTTATTGAATGAGAGATTAATCTTGGAATGCTGCCTGAAACTGCATCCTTAATCCTTTCTATTGCCGGAATGTTAAAGTGTGTATAATATGGCAGATCTGTTGTTGGTACCTGTGAGTATAAGGCAAGTTATGAACAGTTTCAGCCTTGCTGTGTGACTGTGTAACTGTTAAAATGACAGTTTCTGCATGCAGGGTCATTAATGGTGTTGGTATTGCCTTGTCAAGACATGGATTCTCAAAAGCTGGGTGGAGAGAATGTTCTGAAGGTCCCCTTGCTGTAGTCTTCATGCAAGCAAACCTTTTCGCAAAATTCCCTTGAAGCTGCTACTGAACCATAATATTACAGACTATCTTGCTGTCATAACAACCAAAAAACTTTGCTCAAAAGTAGCACCCTTTTGCACTTCGTGACACTTAGTTGATGTGACTCCCCCAGATGCTCTCTCTTGGAATTAAAAAAATTCAGGTTTATATATTCAGTTCCAGTAATGTGCATCTCCGACATCCTCCTTCCCTACTGTGACTTGACTTTTGCTGCTTTCCTATTTTTATACTTATTTTTTAAGCTGACATGGGGCAAGATACTTGCAAAAACTTGTGCAAGAGGGCAGTTCTTACCCTAGTCTTAAAATACACAGAGATTTACTGGTGTGGCCCCAAAATTCATTTTGAATGGAATATTCAGAGGCTCATGTGGCTAAGAGAGGCTTAATAGTGCAGTGCTACTGCTGGTGTCAATCTCTCTGGATGTTCTGGACTGCTGCAGTTTTTCTTGTGGGGTTCACGTCGATCTGGACCGATGAAAGAGGTTTCTGCATTTCACTTTGTCATTCGTTGGTCACTGTTTCTAGAGCTACTCATACAGATGTTTTCTAACCTGATTCAGTCATCGAGGCTTAGGTTAGCTGGGGATGTGAAAAACTGACTGAAGCAGGCTAGGGAGCGTTCATGTGAGCAGGTCTGCCAGCAGACTTCAGAGATGGTCTCCTGCAGAGGAGGAGCTGAGCTGGGAAAGGGGCTGGCTGATGGGCAGGGGTAGCTGACATCGGTGTACCTGCCTGTGTAACTCACGTGTGCTCTGGCTCCAGAGTGAGCGGGGAATTGTTTGTGTATTTAATGAAATTATACCAGAGTAATTACAGTGCATGCTTAAACTGGTAAATCTCTGCTGGAGCCAAGTTCTTGCACTTGCCTTCAAGAGGAGTTTGTTCCAACGTTAGGTGTGGTGTAGGGCTTTGGATGTGATTGCTGATGGGAGAAGGCAGAGGAGAGCAGTCGCAGCCTAGGGTTAGAAGCAGGTAATGCAGCTCATGTGGTGCACAACGTGTGCTGCTGTGTAAGTACCCCGGATGCTCAGTTTGCATGAGCACTACTAATTCCAATACCTGCTCTTTGTCAGCCTGAAGGTTCCAGAGTACCACAGAAGTAGGAAGCTGTAAGTAAAGAGCTTTACGTAGATTGCAAAGATTGCCAAAGAAGAATATATGGAGAGTAAAGCTTCAATCTTCAGTTTTATTTCTGATTTTAGGCTTTACTTTGCACCTATCACACTTCAAAGAAAGTCATACTGTTCTTTCATGTGCACTATCTAGTTGCTGCCTCGGTTGCCTTTCATTTTGCTACTGTGTTACTATGTTTTTCAGGCACTCTTTTAAGCTTCAGTTTCAAAGCTCAGGCTTTCAGGTAGTGACCTCTTCTGCTGAGATGATCGAGGTGGATGTGACCAAGTGCTAATTTAAAGTATGTTCTGTATCCCATTCTGAAAGCGAGTTTATGCAGATGTTAAGGTTTTGCTTGGCCAACAGTATATTTGTGGTCAGCTGTTATGTCCGAAGTGATACATAATAATACTGGATAGATTGATAGACATGCAGCTTAAGAGGCGATTAATTAATATAGCTTTAATAGTCACCAAGGCCATATTGAATTTTGATTTTGGCTTTTTGAGGCTTCAGAAGTGCTTAGCGGGAGCTTTTCAAACAGTGGCACAGGATGACCTTGCTCTGGGTTCTGCTGAGAGGAATGTCTGCAGTCAAAGAGGAAATAAAGCGCTGATTGGAAATAAAAACTGCTGTTACTGCTTTTCATGTTTGCATCGTAAAAACTGTTATCAAGATGTTTGGGAAATACACTGGGGAGATTGTTATTTGAGTTAAAATACGTATGTGTATATTAAATTCTTAATTTCTTGAAAATGATATGTTTTCCTTTCCAAAGTCTTAAGCATGTTTCCCAAAAGAATGTATCCTGGGGTGGAAATATGCTTTTCAGGGTGGGGGAGAAGCAGCAACATGTATTAACGGTATCAGAGTCTCACATCGAGCCTTTATTGTGGTAGTTAGCTGCACAAAAGCATGATGCTGATGGCTCTTGGACAGACAGCTGCATTTTAACTTCTGGCCTGGTGCGTGTTTGATTGCTTTTAACTTCCTGAACTATTGACAGAGCTGGAAAGCAAGTTTGCACCTCAGAGCACGCAAACTCTACTCTTGATTCAAGGAGGAAATGCCATATAGCTGCAACCCAAGCGTGCTTAGACCAGATGCATCAGAAGATACATTTTTGTCCTTTGTACTCTAGGAACTCCTTTGGGAAACGAGGTGATTGCATTGGCAAGCTGCCTGTTTATTTTTCTATGTAAATATATCTCTATGCAATGAGCTTCCCTGGAATGCTGGTCCTAGATGGTATGTTACTTTTGTAATGTGTTTGACCATTACATTCTTGATGTGTTTACATAGCTTTTTTTTTTCACTTGTTTAGGAGACAATAAATTTGGAGGGATTTTCAGCTTCTTGTAGAGCTGCATCATTTTTCTGTATGAAACCTGTCAATACAGGTCCTGTATGTCTACAGTCAGAGGCACCAATGCAGTGGTTTTGCTTTGATTTTTCTTTTTAGTGATTTTACTTCAACAACCGCACCCCAACTCCCAGGAAAAAAAGTTTGGAATATATATTGCCTTGGGAAGATGCTATCAGCAGTGACTGAGTGGCAGATGTAGATGCTTACTAAGATCTAACTCACTGCATCCTCCCTATTGCATACATTATGTATTTTCCCCTTCTAATTTATATAGCAGATGACTTTTTTGCATTAAGGCTAAGGATTATAGCAAGCTGAATAAAAATGAGTGAAGTATGAACATGTGCTCAAAGATGAAAAGGAGAAATCTGTTGTGGGTATTTTTTTTTAAAGTGAAAAAAGTGCATGTTGTTCCCCCTGTATCAGTTGGGAGCGGTCGCTTACATCATGTGAAGTGTAGAACATCATAAAGAGAATGAACAAACCTGTGAGGGGCAAGTTGATAAATCCCAGTGCCAATACAGGCCTTTAAAAGTGTCTGATAAGGGCAGGAGTGATTTCTCTGCTGTTGTGTTGCTAGAAATGGTAGAAGGTTTTGATTGAGAATGACTTCTACCAATGCAAGGTACTGGATCTACTTCAGGGCAAGTAACTGAGGTATTAAAGCATTGAATCATGCAATACATTCATGGGGATATTCCAGTGTGATGCAAGAAAACAGTGTGTTTTTATAGTGCAAAATACAGAGATAAACATATGTTGTTCTGGCAAAATGAAGAGCAGGCACTTCCAATGCAGGAGTAGCCTACTGGTTGGGCCTCTACTATCTGTGACTGTTGAATAGGTGTTAAAATGAATTACCATTTTTAGTCTTTTATTATAATCTGTTAATAATTCCCAATCTAATGATGAAGATTTTAATCTTTAAGGACCTTGGAAGAAAGATATCTCTTGAGTACTTTCTTACTTTACTCCCTTTCTTCCTTCCCTGCATGTATTTTTCTAGTGGTCCAGAAAATTACAAAAACATGTTTAGGAGATTTGGGGAGAGGAGGAGAATGGTTCTGACTCAAGTATGTGCAACCAGCTTAGTCTAAGTGTGTAGACGTTTCTGATTAATTTTGAGGTATAATCATCAAATAACCTGTTAAATATAATTAGGATTTTATTGTAGGCTTGGAAGTAGAGCCAAAATGAAAGTCAGGTGAATTGAATGGTGCAAAGTTACTGGATAATTTAAATATGCCTGAAATGAGTTTTGCTGTATGTATTTGTGTCTTCTATTTCAAATGTGGCTCTCTGATTTGTGTTGGTTACTTGATGCCAAGTATTGTAAATGAGGACCTTCTCTAAAGCGTGAAATTGATTAAATGTCAACATGACTAATCAAAACATCAAATTTTGCCATCCATTTAAATTTAAACATGTGAAATGCTACCGCTCCACATTACGAGCAAAGAAACATTCTGCTTTTCTTTCTGCAGAAACCCCTTGGAAATGCAGCATACGGCAGATCTGCTGCCACGTGTCTGACCTGGCCGGTGTGTCAGTCTCCGGGGAATGATGGAGGCAGCCTGCAGCAACTTGCCAAGCGCCTCCAGCCTGCGCTGGTGCTCGTGGTGTTCCACTGGTGGGCTGGGGGGCATCGGTAAGCCTGCCGTGAGAGACTCCTCAGATAGAATAATCCTTCACAAGCTCCTTCTTACATTTGTATTTTAATCACAGCAGTACAGCAAATGCTTCCATAGTTGATATTTTAGTAAGAGTTTTCATGGCTTTACAACCTTCTGTTTTGTAGGCTGCTGAGTTGAGAAATCTTAAGTAGTCCTGTTTAGGTTTCGCTTGCATGGCTGAGTAGGAGGTAGATTTTACTAATTGTTTTTAATCAGATTAACGAGGAACTTATTTTCTGTTGCTGTGAGTGACTACTGCAGTGATATAACTTCTTTGGCACCAGAGATCTGTGCGTTTTTTAGAAAAGAGTCTATTAGAAACAGTATGAGTAGTAGCTAATTGGACATTTCATAAAGACCTTGCTTACTGGCAGATGGATGATATGACACATGTAATGTATATGCAGTATTGCCAACTGTAGGCATTAGAAATCATGAGTCAGACCCTTAAAAGTCTTGACAATGATTAAGAAAATGTGAAGCTTAACTCCTGTTCCTTAGGCCCCTAGGGTAACGTGAGTCAAGCTTACGACAAGGCCCGCTTGAGACTTCAGAAAGGAGAACCAAGTTCTTTGGCTTGTCGCATGTCTTTGAGAGTTGGAGCTTTAGTAAAAAAGGAAAAAAAAAAGGCACAAAACCTTGCAAGTCTGGCAATAAAATGATGGTTTGGCAATGCTCTAATAGAGCAGGATGCTATTAATCTGAAAATAATCAGAGACTGAATTTATTTGTGAACATCTGTGCGAACATAACACAAACCTTGGATAGCAAGGTTTTCCGGGTAGGGCGGTTATAACTGCTAATCTACAAAACAGTCTGCCTTTGCCAAAGGCATAAATCTAAATTTGTACATTCAATTTTTTTTACTTGTTTGGAATGACTATTAATAAAGTGAGGGAGATAAATTGTTTACCATAGTAACAGAATTACCCTGTGCATGATGATGAAGTTGATGGAATCATGCATCGGAAGAAAACAGGAAGCAAGATGAGAACTCTGCTGTTTCTGCACTTAATATGTTGTTAGACACACTTGTTGAAGTATTTTTCTCTCTCTGGTTGCAATGAGAGAGACGACTAAGTTGTCACTGCTGCCTTAGGCCCAGCTCTGTGAAGTGCAGCAGGTGTCTAAAGAGAAATTTAGACTGACGTCAGATCTGTGCAAAGCAAAGGAAGCAATCCACAAATCCTTTCTCTTTTCAGATTTAGTAGAGCAATCTGCAGGGCTGTAGTTGACTCAGTCTTTCCAGTGAGATGAGTTGAATATTAGAAAGCTGAACGGAGCCTTTGGCACCTGTGTTAGGTTTGCAAGGCCATTTGGGATGTAGAGGTTGAGCATCCATCTTTCCGCTTGCATCTGCTGGCATGCTTATCACCAGTGGCAGCACAGCTCATGTTACAGCAAGAGGAGCCACTGTAACAAAAGTGGGGATGTGGAGCAGACTGGAAATGTGGTGGCAAGTCCCTTTGATACTTCCAAAGTTGATTAGGAACTGGAAGATTTGGGTTTGGTAACTACTCAACCTGAGAGGTTTTGCCCTGCACCCTGCCAACCTTGCAGCATGGGGCCACCTACTACATTGCTCGTAGCACTGTCACTGCACAGAAAGAGCAGTGAGAGCCACAGGCCTGGAAGGAAGAAATCTCTTCTTCATTGAGCTTGGAGAGTCATGTTTCCACTTGCTTGTTCTCGTTTCCCCATAAAGATCTTGGATGCCTTGTAGCTTCAACAAGAGAGGGCAGCCTGGATGGCCCCATGCGGAGCCAGGAGTTGGACTCAATGATCCTTATGGGTCCCTTCCAGCTCAGGAGATTCTGTGGTTCTGTGTAGGATCAACACTATGTTTTTTCCTGCCTCTCCTCCAACACTTAGACCATGGTGGCTGGTGTCATACAGTACATGCTACAGCAGTTCCTGCTAAAGCACTGTGAAAGCTGATGCTGTTTAAGGAGAAATAAGCACCAGCCCAAGTATCCTTCTTATTGTAGGACTGCGTTCTTCTCCAGTGCCATACCAGTCATGGTTTTTAAATGCTCGCATCAATCATCACTACTCTGTTCAAGAACCTATGATGCAAACCCACTAGAGGACGACACCTGGATTTGGTTTTGCCATTCTTCTCACCTAATTTACTGCATCAGTGAGAAAGCAGCCATGCTTTTTTGCACTACGTACTACATGGGGGGATTTCAGTCACTGATGACACCTTGAGGCTGGTTAGTGGCACACAGGCTGCCTTGCCTGTCTGGCTGGCTTGGGGGGAACTGCCTATGGAGTGCTGGCTAGCAGTGACGACTGGTTGTGAGGCCATGTTTGGATTTGGCAGAATAGCCAGTGCATGAGGTGGAAGGGTGGTCAGTATGGTGCTGCAAAAGGGTTTGAGGACAGTGGAGCTGTGAGTGCCCATGTGCATTTAGAGGTTGGGTGCAGCACAGGGTTTTGTGTGGCTTTGCTTAGGGTTAGTAGTAGGTTGTTTTTCAGGCCATGTATGAAACTCTGATGAAGATGGCTGCAAGGCACTACAAAAAGGGTTTTTCTGAATATGCATTTTTTCAAATATTTTGTTTCTATCCTTAATTTTGAGGCTGTAGAAATTCTAGCCTGTGGACACTACTTTTGCCATTTGCATGGACCTTTAGGCTGAAAAACATAACACTGTCTTTTGATGAAGGAATCAGGGTGTTAGATTTTCTCTGTAGTGCTCCTTCTCCGCCCCTCGCCCCCCTGCCTCCCCCCATGTTGAAACCATTTTAGCTTATAGCTATGTGTTTCTGTGAGAGTTTGCTTTAAACAAAAAAAGACCAGTTACACTTAATTTTTGAGATCAGATGAAAGTATAGAGGGTCTGGAGTGAACTTGGCTGCTAATGTACTGAGTTACTAGTACAGGCTGGGGGTTGACCTGCAGTGAAGAAGCTCTGCAGAGAAGGACCTGGGAGTCCTGGTGGAAATGTTAGCCATGAGCCAGCAGTGTGCCCTTACAGCCAAGAAGGCCAGTGGGATCCTGGGGTGCATTAAGAAGAGCATGGCCAGCAGGTTGAGGAAGGTTGTCCTCCTCCTCTATTCTGCCCGGGTGAGGCCACATATGGAGTGCTGTGTTCAGTGCTGGGCTCCCTGGTAGGGAACTGCTGGGGAGAGTCCAGTGGAGGACTGCAAAGATGATCAGGAGACTGGAGCATCTCATATGAGGAAAGGCTGAGAGGGGATCTAAGCAATATTTAGAAATACCTAAAGGATGGATACCAAGAGGTCGGGGCCAGACTCTTCTCAGTGGTGCCCAGCAGCAGGACAAGGGATAATGGGCACAAACTGGAACACAGGAAGTTCTGTTTGAATATGAGGGAAAACTACTTCACTGTGAGGGTGGCAGGGTGCTGGCACAGGCTGCACAGAGAAACTGTGGGGTCTCCTTCTTGGGCGAGATTCAAAACCCACCTGAACATGACCCTGTGCAACCTGCTTTAGGTGATGCTGCTTTAGCAGAGGGGGTGTGACTAGATGATCTCCAGAGGTCCCTTCCAACCCCTGCTGGGCTGTGATTCTGTTACTTTTCCAAATATACCTGTGAGTAGTCATCAGAGATAAGAGATCTCAAAAAACCCAAGTCTGTTTCCTTAAGTCCCTCTGAGGCACGTGTGTTCTGTGAGCAGATGAAAGGAAATGGCAAGAAGTTGGGCTTCCTGCACTGAAGGAGGTATGAGGGAGATGTGCTTGTTGGGAGTAGAGCATTTGCTGAGTAAATGCTGAGGGTGACATTGCAGGGGTGACAGTAGGAGTGGGCTATGGAGCAGAGAATGCTGAGGAGCTAATCAGAAAGATGGTGAACAAGTGGATTTTATAGACATGTGATATATGCTTTCTAAACTGGGATGGGTGTAGGCTTCCCTGTCAGTATGGATAAAATGATGAAAGGTCTGTAAGGACAAGTTAATTTTCTGGGATAGCATAGGTGCAATTAGATTAATATTCAGAAGAGGAATGTAGTCCTGCACCTGGGATTTAGACTTTGGAGTAGAGGATTAAAACTGAATCACCATATGCTGCTCAATCTCTGTGTGTAATTTGGTAGTTGTTTCTCTAAATAATTAATTAGATAATGCTCCCTGTCAAGTAATCAGGTTGGGGTTCACTTGAGGAGAACTAATATGAGGTCCATCAAAGGAGAGAGGACTTCATTAGGAAAACCGTGATTAAGGATTCAAACTCTAAATGAATACTTCTTAATTATGCAGTCCAAATGCAGAGGGAAAAATATTTAGTGCATGGGAAGATTACAGAAGACTCCTGTGGACACCTCCTTTTCCTTGATTTCATCTCGGAGCAAAACAGGAAGAAAATTCACATCTTCTCTTTGAAAAACGAATTTGACAAGTCTTGTGGAGCTGTGAGTGGCAGACATGAAAGCATAAGAGGCAAATCAGTCAAAATATTTTAAAAAAACTTTTCTCTCCCCTAGTTTGACAACACCATTTCCTTGAATGCAGGGTTACTTTAGGTATTTTTCCAGTCATCTTGTAACATTTATTGTGCTTCAGCTGAATTGTGCTGGGGGAAAGTGAAGTCAGCACCTTCACCTCTGAGAAATAACTCGAAAATTTTAAGGACAGGGAGATGTGCATACTGTCCAGCTCTCAACACTGGGGTTAGCAGTGGTCATCAGCCAGCCGGAGCGGAGCAATTTCTGTACTGTCATCTCGTGGTGACACTGGGCAAGACACAAGATGATGTGAATGAGCAAGGGGCACTAGCTGATGCGGATATCAAACGTTTTCTGTGCTCTCTGCTTCGTGGTGGAAACTGTGCTATTTTAAGAGAGTGTAATTCTAGAGGAGAAAGATGTATGTGATCAGCATTAGAATTCCTTCTGTGGCATTTAATTAATTACTGCTTAATGTTTGGCTGGCAACATTAAAGAGTGTATATATATATATGTATATTTCTTTTCCTAGAAGAATGAGAGTTACCCCTCATTTTTCAACTTTTATATCATGAAAACATTCATAAGGAAACATATAAATATTGAGCTAGTTCTCTTTCTGTCTTACCTGGAGGAAGAAAAAGAGATAAGGAATAGAAATTTCACATCCTGCTCTGACAGTAAAAATCTTCAACTATGGAAGTGTGAGCAGCTGCCATTATAGCGAAATCAAAAGTAAAATTGTGTTAAGGTGTGGATGAGTCCTTGACATCCCAACATCCATCCAGTGCATATAGAAGCATGCTACATATAGAAGTGCCTTTACAGTATAGTAAGTAGGAACGTAATCATTGTGCAAGCAGTCATATATAACTAGATTTTGCTGCAGGCCACAAGGACTGAAGAGAAGCCCAACAGACTTGGTTCTTTTCTTTGATTCATTTTCTACTTTGAGTAGATAAAGGTAAAAACTTTCTGCAAAAATAGGCATTCCTCAAAAGGAATCCAATTGAAACCATTTCTTTTTAAAAAAAAGAAAACAAAAGAACCCCCAGAAAAACCCAAACATGGGGATAATTGTGGTTTTAATTCAAAACTGGCTGAACAATCAAAAACCAAAATAATTATGAGGCAAAGTAGCAAAGTGGAGCTTCACTGGGTATTTGTGTTGAGCCTGGTACTTGCTTCTCTGTAAGTGACCTAAAATAATAACAGAGGAAAACTTACACATCAATCAAATTCACAGATGGTATCAAGAGGCTGTGAAGAAAGCAGAGACAACGGATAAATCGCCAAAGAAACTAGAAAGCTTAGAGAAAAAAAGGAGCATTCAAGGACAAGATGTAGCTTTGATACATGTAAGGCTCTTCTGTGAATTAAGAGAAATCTAAAAATGCAAATGTAGTCACAGAAGCCCATGGATACTGGTTTCATCACGAGACATGGACAGTCTTATATAAACTCACCTCACGTCGTGTAACTGGGGGCAAATAGTTTAAATTGTTTTTTAACAGCAGTCTTTGGTCTAACATGCTTCATGCCTGGGGGAGAGGCATCCGTAACCGTTTCGTTTCACTGCACAGAGGCTCCAGGATTTTGTTTTCAATTGCTATTGGAAAGAATGCAACGCTCCCTGAATTTGTTGTCTCCAGTTTTGTCAGTGCCTGTATTTTAAAAAGACAAGGTTTAGCTGGCATTTGCTTTTGCCAGTGGCAGGAGAACTCTCCCTTTATCGAAAGCTTTAACAAAATGAGTGCGCCTGTGAAACTTACTGACAGGTGGTGTACCAAACAGGTGATGTGGCAGGTTGGTACGTGGCTAAATGATTCCCTATCCACCTGCATTTGTTATTTGCTTCCCTATCTACAACATAACCTCCTTGGTTTGATCTGGCACACCTATGTAGGTTGGAGAAACTGTTGTATTTAGCACAGGGCTAAAAAACTGTGTGAGTTTCTTATCCTTGGGTAAAGGACAAACAAAAAATACTCTGCCAGGTGAGCAGGTAGATGAGAAACAGATGACCAAACTGATTTCTGGCTAGCGAAGGACATTGTCTGAAGAAGGGGATTGGTCCTTAAAATGGGAAAAAGCCCTTTTTATGTAGACAGACAGGTGTACCTCAGCTGCAGGGACAGAAAAAGATGAGGCTTCAGAAAAACCCGTGAATCTCACAAACACTGAACAAATCCAAAAACAATGGAAAAATGGAGGGCAGTGATTCAGATAGGTTTGGGGTTTTTTAAAATTTACTTTGCTATAAAAGTTTGGGGTTTGCAGTAACTGAATAATGTGTGTTGTGGGGATTTTTTTTGCTTTTTCTTTTTTTCTGAAATCTTCTGAAGTTCTATGTGCTTCTATTTTCATGGCTTTCTCAAAATTTAAACAACTAATCAATGCATCTGCATTTGCAGAAACTTGGAAAATATTTTGGTGGGAATATAGAAGAAAGAAGGCTTCAAAATGACGTTACTAATGGCCTGAGATTGTCATCCCACCAAGAACTCACCTGGCAAGAGCGTGCCAAGATAATATCTAAGGCTACGGGCAGTCACTGTAGCTGCTGCATGAAGTTGGGGAGTTAATTAGGAAGGGCTTATTTTTTGTTGTAACTGACAAGTAGTCACAGTGATGTTGTTGCAAGAACGAGAATGTCTTTTGCGTGTAAAGTTACCTGCAGAGCGGTGGGAGCGGCTGGCGGAGGGGAAGGCAGATCTGGTGGTTCAACATGTGGTTCAGGCCTGCCATTCCTGTCATACTTATTATTGGCCTAAATTCCTAAAGGACTACGGTCCCCTGAATAGGAATGAGTAATTTAGCATCTTAAACCCCAAATTTTGATCCTTATGACCCACTGCCTAAATTAATTCTTTAGATATGCGGATTTTTGTACTTATTTACCAAGTATTTAATATTTGGTTTCTGTGAACACTTAGAAACAGCTGTTGGGGCAGCAGTTAGAAACCAGGCCTCTGCCCTTCTGATGGAGTTTCCTGGTCAAAGGATTAGGCAGCTTCTCTCCAGTCCATTGAATCTTTAATTACTTTTTGCCCAGGAATATGACTGCAGCAGGAGAGAGGAATATCCTGACAGTAAAATCTGTGGCAGGGCGGTTGAGATAGTGAGTGAGGTTTGTACAGAATAATTTGGTTAAAATTGAAGCCTTCTGCTTCCCTGTCACACAGGTAATGACTTTTCTCTGCATTACACAATGGTGCTCTGTACAATGCACAGCTGCAGTGCAGGAGAGGACTCTAAAAAATCCCAATTCAATACTAATCATAGAATTATTTAAGTTGGAAAAGACCCTCAAGATCTTCAAGTCCATTTGTAAACCTAGCACTGCCGAGCCCACCACTAACTATGGCCCTAAGCAACATGTTAATTAAGTATCTCCAGGGGTGGTGACTCAAGCATTTCCCTTGGCAGCCTGGTCCAGTGATTGACAACCCTTTTGGTGTTTGGGTTTTTTTTCCCCTTTTTTCTTTTTCAAGAATGAACCTCCACTGGCACAACTTGAGCCACTATTGTAACAGTGGCTTGGGCAGGCATGGCCATGTGAGTGGTGGGCTGTGCGCTGGGTGTCTCTCCAACATGTCTTGTGATGAACTGCGGTGCCTCCTGCCTCTGCCTGTTACATACTCAAGTCTCTGCATGCTGGGCCTCCAGCAGCACCTCAGTATCCAGCAGAGGTGGCCTTTAGCAGCCAGGCACCAGGAAGGGATAGACTGCGAGGCTCGCTACTGCAAAACACATCTGACCCTTGGGTCTCTTACTTACAGAGTGGAAAACAATGTAGAAGGGATGTTAGCAATCAGTAAGTTGCTCGGGTAATACAGTAACAGAAGGGAGGTGAGAACAACAGGCCCCTCTACACTTCGTTTTGCTTTCTTTTCATAGCATTGGTGCATCTGTAGGGTGGGATGGAAAGTGCCCCTGCTGCAGAGATTCCACATTTTCATACACAAATTCATTTCTGGTTTCCTCTTCAAAACCCCATGCCTAATTCATGTCTCCTGGGCGGCGTGTGGACTGTGCTGCGTTGCTTGTGGGACAGCGGCCTGCGCACACCTCCCAGCCCATCGCGGGGAAGGGAAGGTAGGCTGCGGAGGAGGAGGCCTGTTAGGGTGGATGTGGCCTGACAAACCTCATCAGGCAGCACCTGGCATTTTTGAGGTGGAGGTTATGAATGTCGCCCTTTTGTATGTGTTCTGAAAATGGCTGCTGTAAGACTCCCAGTTAATTGCAGTGCTTTTGCAGGTTGTAAATGTAGGGGTTTGTGTATGTACTCGGTGCAGCTTGCGTCTGCATAGGCACAAGCTGCTACACGGTAAGCCTTATTTCTGCAAGCCTCCCAACCCCACTTTGTTGTATGCTTTGAAATGTATTTAATTCTATAATAACTGTAATTCTAGAAGTTAATTCTCTAATATGTTACAGGAGGTTGACCACTGGCTAGCTGTAGGCAGTTCAGTTTTTCAGTATAATGACTGGTCTGTTGTTGAAATTGTCGTTTCACCTCTAGTGACAAAGGACCTCTGGATCTGTCAGCCTGAATGATTTCACATGCTTTTGGAGCCTACAGCTGTTAATGGACTTCAGAATCACTGGTTTGATAAAATGACTCAAGGAAGATCTCCTTATTGCAGCTTTGTTCTTAATATTTTGTTTTTCTCTGGCGATTGTAGCAAGTTTGTCTGCTTTAAATTTAATTAAAGCATCTTAACTTGGCAGAGAAACATAATTTCATATCATATAGGAGTTTTCCTATATGACAAAAGTTAAATGCTTACTGTGGAAAAAAAAAAATCTTGCTTATTTCAAATGAAAGGACAGGCTTTTCTCATATATTTAACTTAAGTTTTAAATCACTGAATTAGGGGTTAATTGTATTACATAATTAAGCAAAGCCTAGAAGGTTCCAAATATTTTACGGGAAATTGAATCGTATTTCAGGCTTTCTAAAATGTTTTCTCCATATATTGGCAGCTCCTTATAAAATAGTGGTTGAAGGTAGCGAGCAGTGAACCCATAATAAATCTGAGTTAATCTATGTTCTTCAGAGATGTGCCACACTGTTTCTCAATGATGCATTCATGCAACCACTAGCATCTTGCCATGGCTACCAGATGTTGTAGGGCTTTCTGCTTTTTCTGAAGTTGCTGTCTTTCAGTTTAAGTGCATGACTGTTTTAATTGATCTCAGTATAAAAGCTGTCTGTGTTTTTAGTGTTACCAAACATCCTGCACATAGGCACATGTTTACATCCAGTGTATTCTATGTTTGCATCCAATAAACATAGAACCACATGCTCCTCTTGTTTCAGAAAAAATATCTCTTTTCTGAGTATCTTGCCAGAACCACCTTGCAAAGTGTGTAGAATTATCAGAATGGCCATGTTAACAGCTTGCAGAAGAAAATGTAAGATGAGAATGTGTCTGCCCTCCTTCAGCCTCATTGCTGAGTTCCAGCACTACAAAGGCTTTACACTGTACTTGTAGCTTTTCTCTTTTGGATTAAGCACAGTCCCAGATGTCCTGTCAAAATAGCTAGATGGTGATAATTATCATGCTTGTTAATTACCACCATTTTCTGCTCCATAAATTATTGGTCTTCCACTTTCTCTTGTTAAGCCTCATTCACTGAAACACAACCTACCATTTCTTACCTCATGCCTGCTGAGAACTAAGAGCAAGTGGGGAGTCAGCTGGGCTGAGGAACGGCAATTCATCTCACTGCAGAAATGCCATCAAACGGTGATGGCTTTGCCCTTTCTATGGGTGATGGTTGGGATTGAGAGAAAATTCTCAAAAGGCTTCATACTGTGCCAGTCTGAAAGCTCAGGTTCAAAAATTATTTTTCTTCGGTCTAGAAATTTCAGACAATCTCTTTGTTTTATCTGCTAGATGATCTCCAGCACTGCAGAAACATCCTGAGCTATAGTAGCTTGATATTTCTGGCTCTGAACTCTAAAGGCAAGGTCTTCACAAAGTATCAGATAAGTGAAAGAGAAGTAATTTCACCTTTGGAAATGAAAAGGTATTTGTTACTAAGCTCAAGTCTTTTCAGGCTCTGTTTTCAGTATCAGGTACGATATTTGGGGTTTGTAATGCATGCTTAGTATCACAAATATATTGAGCAGCTCAGCTGAGTAAGGTAGAGCTATCTGGAATGCCACCACAGAAATGTTCTTAAAGTAATGTTATAATCAATACAATTTTGTGTGCTGGACTTCTCTCTCTCTTTTTTTGGTAGGGTTGGTTGGTTTCGTGTAAGAGGTGTTCAAAGATTGCAAAGGATAAATGGTCCAACTTTGTCTATGGTTTAAATATGGGAGAGATCACTGTCTGTGCTCCCTTCAATGACACTCCAGCTGAGACTTCACGGTGGCACACCAATACCATAAATAATGCTGCCTTAGAGTAACTAACAGAAGGCTGGCCAGAAGAACCCGCAGGCTGGCAGTGGTGGCTACAGCTTTGTGTTTGCTTTTTGAAATACTGCTGAATGTAGAGGAGCATCAGAAAGAGTCATTACTGCTGAAGTAACAACTTTCCAATAATTTTTTATTCCAAAGAATGCTGTGGGGAAATTTTTGCCCTAATGGCAATTAGAGAATTCTACTTTCCAATATTAATAAAACAGAACAAGAAAAAGGATAAACTTAGAAAGTCATACCTGAAAGTGCTTTATCAGCACAAGGTATTCAAGGCAAGAAAAAAATTATTTCAAAAACAGAAGTTGATTGGCCTGTTCAGTGTGAAAAGTCTTTGAAGAAATAAAAGCTACAACTGGGAGAGAAAGAGAGAGCCGCTACTCAGTGCCCACTTTGCCTTTTCTGTAAGTAGGTTTTGGGAGTGCCTTTCCTCCCACTGCAGATGTGCTCAGTACTACTCAAGTGTGGGCTTTTTTTCCTAAGGTGCTGTGGAGAGATTCCTAAGCTTTTCTAAGGTTCTCCCATCTTGAGATCTCTGGGTTTACACATTTGCATGCTTGGAGTGTTGTCTTGGCAGCCTCGCCTTTATGCAAAGTGAAACGAAGCATTGGCTCAAATTTAACTTAGCTGCAAGAAAGACAGTTTTATTTGTAAGTGAAATTAAGGTAACGTATGCACTCTGATATTTCTCAAGGCGAGTGAAGCTCTTTGTTTTAGACATATTTACATAACTTACTATGCCTTTTGCATCTTGTTGTCATTCCACCTTGTATTTCTACATTTCCTGTATCTCAGAGAACACACAGCTGGAAAATAAATGCTAAAAAGCTACTTCACCATTAAATTACTGTACTGCTTCAATTTTTTTTAAGAGGGTGGATTTTTTTAGTTTTGCTTCGTTGTGTCTGCTTGATTCTTTTCCACTTTTCCAGGATCTATGCTCTACAGTTAAATTCTTAACTAACCAAGAAATGAAGGTTTTATTTTAGTGGGATTCTGAATTTATTTGTAGTGGATTTTTTTTTTAATGACTTACTAAAAATTCTCTATCTGTTTTCATCCTAAACAAAAAAAATAAAAAGCCAAATCCAAGCAACCCAAAGTACCACACAACACAACCCAAACCCATTTCACTTCAGCCAGCCTGCAACTGGCATTCATGTTCTTGCCACCTCCCGCTCTTCCATTATGGCAGTGTGGCTCCAGTGGTCTAATGCACCCTGGTCATGGGTGGGCTTACAGTTGGATCATCCTCATGGGCTTGAGTTGAATTTGGACAACGCAGCAATGGGGAGAAAAAATGAACTTTTGGCAGTTGCAAGTGTCAGTGGAGCTTGTGCAAGTGATAAAATAAAAGTAGAAGGTTTCCAGCCAATTCTCAATAGTGGCAGTTGTAGAATCTTTGTTTTGCCTTTAGATCTTGGGAGGAGTTGAGGAAACTCAGTCTTAGGCTACCAAAATATAGCAGGGCTGGAATTGCAGAGGTGTGATTCTTGAAGCATCTACGGGAAAGCAAAACAATAATAATAGTCGTCATCATCAAATATTTATTTAAACTGTTGATGTAATGCTTTCTGGAGGACAGATGTTATACTGGTTACAGGGACTGGATTCCTCATACAAGAATAATGGAAAATAGGTCATTAATTACTAGAGCTGGAAATACTAAATGTGAAAGGCTGCAGCAGAGTCAGCTCAGGTTTGTGACGATGATCATTTTACTACACACATTGTGTCAGTTTCCCAGTTGTTTCTCTCCTACTCACAGAGTAAGTGAATAGGTGACTTCTTATAGCTGCCAAGCAGTTTGGGGATAGGCTTGCTCACTAAAAATGTGTTTGGTTTCAATATTCCTGGATCTAGTTTTAGCTTGCTTGCCTGGCATCAAAACTGTTAGATGATTGACCCCCGTGTTTCTATTCCTTGTTTGTGCTTGATAATGATACAGGCTCAACCCTGAGGCTGAAGCAAAATGACATTACACTTTCCATCTATTGAAAATACCACCTTCATGAGTATTCTGTGATCACATTGAGGGGACAAGAGGTGTGAGAAGGTAAGGAAGTGCCCACGAATACTGCCAGTGTTCCCACCTCTCTTACTGCAGGCAGAGACCTGTTGGAGAGGGACAGCAGCCAACCCTATTCACAAGGAAGCTGGGTAGGTAACAGGATGTACTCAGTGCGATGCAGGGATAAGGCAAAACCCAGCCCCTGAAGGCCAAGTGGAAACATACTCTGTGACTGGGAAGCCACTGAATATTTAGCACCAGAAAAGTAGTAGAGGAAAAAATTAACGATGTTTCACATAGTAGAAATGAATAATTGCATTAAAAAAAAAAGACAAGTCTTTTACTCCAGCTTTTGCAGGTTGTCAATAATAACATATTACCACATTTTTACTGCTGTTATTTAACAGTTCTTACTTTCTAGAAACAATGAAAGTGTCTTTCATGTTTTAATTTTAGTGGAAAAGAGGAAAATGGCACTTCATAGAGTAAAATAATTTGCTTTAGGATGTGACAATTTTTTTCCTATTTAATTTACACATTTTTCAAAATCAACAATAGCTTCTTCATTCTTTTGTTTGAGAGTATCTAAATGAGAAACCTGAACTGCCCCATTTGTCAGAAGTGCTGAATACCTGTTTTTATTAAAGCATATCAACATGGATATCTGAAAATAGAGATTCTTAAAATCATAATTTGCCTTCCATAACATCACTCCACACTTCTTCAGGAGCTCTTGAACCATCTTCAAAAAATAGAGGAACGTATGTGCATAGGTGTAGCTGCAGATGATAGCAGTTGTTCCGTCCATGGCTGCATTTTGTTATTTTGACCTTCTTTTGTTAAAAATATAAACCATGAGCTGGGTTGACACTATAATGCATTGTTACAGTAGCTCCATCATAGCAGGGCTGGGACCTGCAGAGTGAGCAGAAGTGTAAAGCTTCAATTTGGATAAATGAAGTACTTACGTGCAACAATGCCTACAACAATAGTGTTATCTGAGAACGCTAGCTAACACTTATAGTACAATTTTTATGAAATATATGAATCATCTGTCTTTTGGGGAACTCATCATAACTTCCTTCTCCTGATTCTGCGTTAACACAGCGATTTAATTTCTGTTTCTCACCCATCCTCTGGAGAGAAAAATAGTAGCAAACACCAGCGTTTAATAATCACAGCCTTCAGAAGGCAATATATATGCTTCAAAAGCACACAAATAGGCTGGGAGCGTGCAGAGTTATAGAGGAAAGAACAGCATGTTCCTCAAAATCTGCGAGCACCCGTTTGGAGGGAGGCTGCGGAGCAGAACTGCCGCGGAGGTTGGCACCTTGCAGCGACTCGATCCCTGTGCCAAGGCTTACTGTGGATTATTCTGGACCAACGGCTTCCCCAGCAGTGGATGCTATTGAGATTAGTCACACGGCTTGCATGCTCCATCCTTCAGAAGGATCCTTGGAACGTGTTATGGCTATCTGGGGAGACAAATTTTTGGATGTGATGCCTTCCTGGTGCATAGCAATCTGGGCAAAATGGATGCCTTTGGATTGCTGCAGTTCATCTAGCAATTGATTTTATCTGGAGACAGGATTAGGGCTGCCAAGACAGTTTCTTGGCCCAGTTACCATTTACGCTGTGAGTTCTCTCTGGAAAACCACGCAGGCATATCTGGGGATGTCTTCAGTTAGCGTAGGGTGCCACGTGGCTTGAGTATATTGTTTGATCAGGTTTTGAGTGTGCATGCATGTTTCTTCTGTTTATGCCTCCAACTACACCATATGGTCACTTCCAGATTTAACAAACAAACCTTACTGAAAAACTGTGAGTCCTTGTTACCCAGGAATACCGTAAAACGGGTGAATAACGCTCTTAGGCTTTCTTTTTCAGAAGAATATTTTCTAATGCTCTGTCCAGATTGGCCAAGGAAAACTTGCCAATTCTTTTAATTTCCTGTTCCCTGTGCACTAAGGTAATGGTTAGCAAAGTAGAACGAGAATTGGCATAATCTGGGCATGCTTGGCATTACAAAACCACAACGGGGTTGAAATCTCAGCAGTCTTTGCCCCTAAGAAAAAAAGCATAAATTTAAAATTAAATGAAGTGTACTGGAACAAAAAGTTAAGTGTGGGCAGAAAAGAATTGATAGTGCCTAGTGAGGTGTAATACTTTCTGGACCAAACTGGTTCAGCTTTCAGGAAATTCTGAGTGTGACTTGGGCATTTAGGTCATGCACAATAAAGCCTGTGGAGTTAGTGCGGGGTCCTTCTCTTGTCCTGGTGGTCTGTGAATTAGGGACTCACAGGAGATCTGGATTAGCCTGGCTGCATGCAGAAAACATCCTCTCACATTCAAATCCCATTTCACCTTTCTCACGTCTCGTTCTGTCCTAAAACCTGTTTAAGAAGCATAATAACAAGAACTGCGAGTAAGCCTGTATTCCGTGCTGTTTCAGTTTTGATCTGTGGAAGAGTCATGGGGTGACTAAAAGGTGAGTGATTAAAGTCTCAGGTTGAATGTAACTGGGTTTCTCTGATCTCTGGTTGGACTAATCAGAAAAAGTACAGTTCCCTTTTGTTTAGTGCCTTTATTGCATGACTTTGGTGATATTCTCAAAGCACGCGTTTGAGACCGCGCCTGCGTTGCCGCCGCTTCTTTAGAGCAGATTTCATTTCACTTTGGCGAGGAGATTCAGTGTGCCTGACATTGGTGCTCAAATCCCTCATGCTGTCAAGAGTGAAAAATAATCCCTTCTCTGTGCCTTCTGCCACATACACAGATGTACAAACACATCCTGGGGCAAAATCCTGAGCGTGCTGCAATCCAGCAGGGCCAGGAAGGTGGAGATGGAATAGTGTGTGTCTATATATATGTAGCATACATCTCCAGTAGAGACGCAGGCTTTATTGTGAGAAGAAAGAAGAGAGACAGAGTAAGAACAGAGCTGGTAATTTGATGTTAATACTGATGAATGAAGAACAGCCTTAACTAGCTACTGCGAAAGTTATTGGGTGAAGTGTTCTGATTATCACCTCAAAGTATTTCTCAATTTCCTTAAACTGATTTTTAGTTAATAGTCTCATAAATAAATGCTCAAAATTTCCAAATGAGGCAAAATTCATTAAAGATGTCCAAGGATGTTGATCCTCACACTGGTTAGGGCTTGAGATAGGCAGGTGCATTAACCCTAAAGCTGGGTGTTGCTCCAACCTTTACTCCATGGTGGAAGGTGATACTTCATAAATTATTACATCTTTAAAATGCAATACATGCACACAATGAATCTGCACTGGTTTTGGCTGGGACAGAGTTCCTTTTCTCCATAGCAGCTGGTCCAGGGCTCTGGTTTGGGTTTGTGCTGCAAACAGTGCTGGGAACTGGTGTTTTGTCACTGCTGAGCAGGGCTCACACAGAGCCAAGGCCTTTGCTGCTCCTCACCCCATCCCACCAGCGAGGAGGCTGGGGGTGCACAAGGAGTTGGGAGGGGACACAGCTGGGACAGCTGATCCCAGCTGACCCAAGGGATATCCCTTACCATGTGATATCATGCTCAACATATAAGGGGCTGGGGGAAGAAAGAGGAAAAGGGGAACATGGGGACTGATGGTGTTGGTCTTCCCAAGTCACCGTTAGGCGTGAACGGGTCCCTGCTTCCCTGGGGATGGCTGAACTCCTGCCTGCCTGTGGGCAGTGGGGAATGAATTCCTTGTCTTGCTTTCCTTGTGTGCGTGGCTTTCACTTTCCCTGCTGAACCATCATTATCTCAGCCCATGAGTTCCCTTACTTTCATTCTGATTCCTTCCCCCATCCCACCATGGGGGAGTAAGCGAGCAGCTCTGTGGGACTGAGCCACCAGCTGGGGTTAAATCATGACAGAATCAATTTCTCATACTTTCTGCAACAGTAGATGACACGATTAGCTCAAGGTTGCAAAATGAGTCAGTAATAGGTGCTGCTATCTAGTAGGATCTCAACTGTTTAATCTATAGAGCTATCAGAGGCAAGATTCTTGGCCTGAGTGGTTGGCAGAACTGTGTTAGTAGGAAGATGACAGAAAAGGACACAGTCAACTTAAAGGAAACATCAGATTCCATCAGCTGAATCATTTCACAAAGAAAACCTGGTAGCCTAACTCCTGCCAGCTACTTGCTAAAAATAAAGTATTCAATGTTGTTTATTAAAATGCAATCATGAAGTATTGCCTTCTGTTCTATGCCTCCACACTAATAAGCAAGATATTTAGTAAATCAACTGCTTCCAACAAACAAGAGCCAGCTAATGAATACGAAACCCCTTTTGCAGCACTATAAAAGATTGTCCAAACCAGCAAATGCATCTAGAGAACAATAGAACATAGCTGTTTCTACCAGCATTTCATTTACAAGGATGCAGTTGGCAATTATTTAGAAATTGTTGACGTTCGACAAATTTATACAGAATATTGTTAAGGTTTTTTTAAAGAATGTGTGACATAATTTGCAGTGTGCTTTAGGGAGGCAATAATTCTTCATAGGAAAGCTAATGCCACCTTCAGAAATGTCTTGGTAGACCAAGAGTATAAGGAAAACCATGAAAGAAGCATAATGAGACTGCAAGAGCCCCACAGGGGTGACATCTGGTCTGCATTTTCATTTGCTGTCTTTATCATGTAAGTTTTCAAATCTAAAGGCCATCTTTATGATTTTCCTTTATCACAGCACTCAGCAAAAGCCTGTTTTGGTCCAGAATCACTGACTTGGGAGTACAGCACGGGGAATGAGCAAAAGGAGGTGTGTTTTTGGCTCTGCTATTTCATGTATCCACCCTACCACCCTAAAACTGCTGTTCCTGGAAGTTTTGCACTAGGGGCAGTTAAACCTCAGACACCTCATCTGCTTCTGTGGGTCGTAATGTTTGGTGCTTTTGAAGAATACTGGTAACCAGTACCACATACTCCAGATCAAACCTGTCACCTGCAACAATCACTGTTTGCCATAAAGCTGCCCCTTAACCTGTGGTGGGGTCAGATAAGCTCAAGGATGAGCACCAGTGTGACAGGAAGTCATAGTGTGCAGCTGTGAGAACCATGGCCTTGCACTGAGTGAGATCTTATGGGCTCCTCATCAGTCTTGCCAAGCAGGAAAGGACAAAACCCTTACAGAGGGACCTTCTGCCTGACCAGGCTATACCCACATGGTATTGCTGCAAGGGCTGTTAGACGTATGGCAGAGGACTCAGGCAACAAGTTTTCCTACAAATGTCAAGCTTGAGCCAGTATCACATGTCAAGCAGGAGTAAGCTTTCTCTGACCAAGCTCCAGGATTTCCCAGGAGCTCCTGTCTAACTTGCAATTGGATAAATTCAGAAAGAGTTAAGGCGTCAGCATCTCTTTGTACCTGAAGGACTGTAGAGCTTTTATATAAATAATAGAAATGAAAATTAAAGATCTACAGGTGTTAATCTCTGTCTTCCTCCATAGACATTCTTTGAGTTAATGAATTCAGAGTGAATAGTAACTGCCTGCATCATGCTGCTGCTGTGCAAATGTATCTGCCTGCTCTTGGCACGGTTGCTTCTGTCTCAATCAAATTTTTTTCCTCCTTAATATCGTACTGTGGATGTCCACCCTTCAGCTAAAGTTACTGTGGGTGGCAGTGTTGTATTGTTATCATTATTATTATCACCATCATCATCATCATCTAGTCTTTCTCTTTTATTTTTTTTTATGGCCAGTGACTCTATACAATGACTGAACCTGAGCTAGTCACTCTGGGCTCCACTGCAGCACTTGGAGATGAAGAGTGGAGATGGAGTATGTTGAAGTGTGATTTGTCTTCGGCACAAAATGGTGAGTCAGCTAAATGGATCAGATGTAGGGAGTCTTGGGCAACCGGCTCAGATATAAACATTTGCACTGTAAAATCTGAAGTTGGAGGATGAAAGCCATTCTCTGCCTGCAGTGACCACTGTTACCTCATTATTTTCCACTGTTACATTGCTGTGCATGTTGTACCTGCTGCTTCCCATCTCTTTCTGACAGTCAGTCGTTTCTCTCTGTCCTGCTTTGATTCAATAATTCACAGAGTAGAGAAACTGATACTCCAATTTTTGCACTATGCCAAACACACTGGGACTCTGGCCTGTAAACCACTCCAATACAAATTACTGTAATAAACCTCATTAACAACACGTTCCCATTAGGAGGGTGTTGTTAATCGTGTTTATAAATCTAAGGAGGTGCTTATGTTCCACTGAAGACAGTGTTACCAAGGCATAAGCTTAGACTTTGGTACGGGGTTTGTTGGGGTTTGTTGGGGTACGTGGTTAAGATTTGTAACTCAGTTGTCTGATACTGTAGATCTAAAACTCAGCCCCAAGGAAGGGGGAGCCTAGATTGTGTGTTGTAATCAGGAAAATTACCGTTTGACTGCTATTGATATTTCCTTGGCACTTCATCACCAGGCTGTGATTGCTCACAATCATTCCTCGCCTTTGTATTGCATCTCATTCCAGTCAAGGATCTCAACATGTATTACAAATGGCACCAGGTTCGGTGAGGAGCTGAGCGTCTTGGTAGTTGATTGATTAGCTGTCTTCTTAATAACGCCAACTCTCTTTATAATATCTTGGCTTTCGCATTAAGGCTCGGGTTCTATTTGGCAGTAGGCCTCAGCTTCGTTCTCTGAATGCTGCGGCTGACAGCAGCTGTTGCTGTTGTGAAGTGTGGAAAAGAGAGGCTATGTTGTTTCGAATCCTCATATTTAATGTGTAGTGCTCGGGGTTGCAGCCCCCTGCACGGGGTGGGGTTACCATTTTCGCTGGCTTTGACAGAGCTGAGCCAAAAAGTAGTAGTCCACCCTGTGCCTGCAGGTTTACGGCACAGGATGCAAAGCAGTAACGAGGCCTTTAGCGCAGCCATGGTTGCAATTAGTTTTGTCAGCTGTTATTGTTTCTAAATGACTTCCCTTTCTAAGCAGCTGCAGGTAGGGCTTATTGATCACACTGTTTCGATGATGCAATGAGATCTTACAGTCCAATTAAACAGTGTTCCCCAGCAGCGTCTCTCTGAATTTTCAGGCAATATGAGACCAAGCTGCGCTACCAGGTTTTTCTTAAACTGTCGAAACATTTAGCAGTCCTATCAGGCTGGTGCTGCAAGGTTGCTTGCTTACAGGAACAAAACCTCGTGTGTGCAGAGGGAACAGAAGTGTGCACGGTCTGTACCAGAATCACAGAATCACAGAATCCTAGGGGTTGGAAGGGACCTCAAGAGATCATCAGGTCCAACCCCCCTGCCAAAGCAGGTTCCCTAGGACAGGTCGCACAAGGAGGCGTCCAGATGGGTCTTGAATATCTCCAGAGATGGAGACTCCACAGCCCCCCTGGGCAGCCTGTCCCAGGGCTCTGTCACCCTCATTGTGAAAAAGTTCTTCCTCATATTGGTGCAGAACTTCCTGTGCTCCAACTTGCAGCCATTGCCCCTTGTTCTGTCTCCATAGACCACTGAAAAGGGGCTGGCCATTTCCCCCTTTCTCCCACACTTCAGATATTTATAAACATTAATAAGATCCCCTCTTAGTCTTCTCTTCTCAAGGCTGAACAGCCCCAGCTCACTCAGCCTTTCCTCATAGGGGAGATGCTCCAGGCCTTTAATCATCTTTATAGCCCTTGGACTCTTTCCAGGAGATCCCTGTCTTTTTTATACTGGGGAGCCCAGAACTGGACACAATACTCCAGGTGGGGCCTGACCAGGGCAGAGTAGAGGGGGAGGATCACCTCCTTCGACCTGCTGGCCACACTCCTCCTGATGCACCTCAGGATCCCATTGGCGCTCTCAGCCACCAGGGCACACTGCTGGCTCATGGCCAACCTGTCTTCCACCAGGGGTCACCTACTTGTGCCCTGAGGTGATGGGTGGTGGAACAGCAGGCCTAGCATGTCTGGGCGGCTCTAATTTATATTTAATTCTTTCAATAATTTATCCAGAATAAAATATGCTCCACATGCTTTTAGTATTTCTTGCTGTGCTACGGGGAAGACAGGTCCATAGAGGAGGACAGAAACAGGGTGGGAAATTGTGGGTTAAACTGCTGTATCCTCCAGCTATGGATTGTTAGCACTACCAGAAGGAATGTGTTTTGAGGTTCCTTCAACACCTCAGTACTAATTTGTCCTCCATTCACACATGCAGATGTTACAAAAAGAGAAAAGGCTGCTTAATAATGTTCCTTACATAAAGGATTTTTAAGAAAATCTGTGCTTATAAGGAAAGGTTAAAAATCAATGTCAATAAAAGAAAAAGTACAACAATCATACAACGATTCTTTGAAAAAATCTTATTAAAATCTCTTTTATTTTGGAATAAAAGGAAAGCAGTGCTTTTGATAGATTAATTAGAAGCTGAAATGTGTTTATTACCTCCTTTTAAAAATCTCCTCATTTTCTGTTGATCATAGTGTCTTGATCTGCTCATCTCATTTTTGAGCACATTTCATCATGAACTGGTGGAGTGATTGAAAGAACCTATGATGCCCAATAAAACCAGCTTTATAAAACTTCGTTTAGGACTCCAGATCCAGATACTTCACTTGGACTTGGAGGAGGGAAGGCTTAGAGGAGAAAAGAGAGCTGCTTTCCACCTGGTAAATTCTGCCCACCTTCCTGCAGCCTGACACCCACCCACTGAGAAGAGGAAAAAGTTACTCCAAATGAGCAAAGGTAGCCAAATCTGTCCTTTGTAAGGAAACTTTCATGAAAATTTATGGTGATGATAATATTTTTGTTGTTCTGGAATTAATTTCTTCTCTCACTTGAATTCAGTTTTGCATATGTGACAGAATTATTGTCTCAGGAGCAAAATATGGTATTTTGTGTGAAGTGAGTGCCTGGTAAACACCAAAACAATCATGTAGTCCTGAGGAAAATGTCATGTTTATGATTGGAATACAAAAAGGTACACACAGTGCAGTGTGTTAATGGGCATGGTAGTGTAATGGCATGTGCTGCTGCCTTGTTACTACCCAGAAAGCTCAGAGGGCTCTGTCCAGTTTTTGGAGACATAGAGGAAGCCAATCTAGTGAAATAATGGCTCGGCAAGAGTGGTTTACAAAATATGCACAACCAGGTTTCCTAGCAGTCCTTCAGAACTAAATAGAATTGGGCACTTGTAAGAGAGGTGGGTTGAGCCCAGCCTGGGAGAGCCCCGCTCTGTCCTTGGGGTACGGTGGGGTCAGAGGATGGCAGCAATCTAGGCACTGAGCTGGTGGGAGGGCATGCGTGCTGTTTTGCCGTTTGTCCTGCAGTTTCTATTCCCCTTTTTTCTCCTTCCACCAAATTCACAGGGGAGTCAGAGACACATCACAGGGTCCATCTGGTTTTTCCCACACTCATTTGGCCATCGAAAAGATGAGATTTCTCCATGAGCACAGCCCCAGTACGGATTCATCCAGAGCTCGCTTGGAGGACAGATCTGCTTCGGGGGGGAGGGAAAAGCAGTGTTCCTGGTGTCAGTCATTCCCCCAGCCTGTAACCCATGAGAGGGGCAGCCCACAGAGGATTAATGAGAGCCACAGTGGCACAGAAATACAGCGCAGTGCTGGCTGTCCCCGCAGCTGTGGACCACCATTCCCCCTGTCAGCTCCCACTCACCAACACACGTGTGTGCTAGCAGCACCGAGCCTGAGCTCACACGTGACACAGGCAAGTTATGCCTGAGATGCTGTTGTTCTTCTAATGACACTTGTTGGGTTTTAATGACAGCAATCAGCTGAGTTTTCCTTTTCCTTCTCCTCAGCTTACAAGCCTCAAAACATGGGAAGAATTAAGAAGCAGTAATGAGACCTGATACAATTTAATCCATCTAGTTGAATGAAAGAAATAAAAGCTCAGCTTCGCTACAGCTGTACGGAAAATTCCTGTGGAGCTGGTGAGCTATGCTAATAGTAAAAGCAACAATCCTACTGCTTTACTCCTTGATTACTGGCTTTTCTGTATTAGGTTTCTCTTACCAGGGATAACAAGGAAGCCAGAAAGTGTTTCAAGTGAGAGAACAGTTTTGTTTTTATGGAGGCATCATTTGATGTTGGAAGTGCTATAAATGATAAAAACCGAGACATGTTTCTGATTAAAAGGTAAAATCCAGTTCTATCTATAGGATGTTGACTTGCTCTTTGCTGTTTTGTGAGTTTGGACAGTCTGTGTCTCTCCCTGTCTTATCCTCCTTCCACCTCCCATCTATCTAGGTTGCAGTCTTTTGTGGTTATTGACTACCTCTTACTGTTGTACAGTGCCCAGCTAAGGGGAATCTCAATCCCAGCACTGTGATTCAAACACTAAAAGAAAGAAAATTCAGTAAGCAGTGACCAATTTTCTCCTCTCTGATCGTGACTGGGTTAAAAGGGTTAGAGCTGCGAGCTCATAAGAGCGGCAAGAGAACCCTCTGAATGGGCACTGGGACTTGCTCTTGCACTGGTGACACTTTTTGGGTAAACACACATGTCCATAGTCAGTAGGGAGCTCTTGGCAAGATGATGTCCTGAGGACCTACAGGAGGCACTGTGTGTCCAAGAATCCCTACCTACAGGCACAGCACCCTGCTGCTCTCAGCACCCCACACTGCATACATTCCACTTGCAAATTATAGGTTCCACCTTTGCTGGTGCCTGAGTGAACACCGCAGGCTGGTGCCAAGCACTAGCATGTGCCATCTCAAAAATACTTTTCCATCAGGTTAAAAAGAACAGAAAGCTATTGTGTTCCACTCACTTTACAAAGCCAGACACAATACAACTTCTTAAAATGCCTTATGTCAATTAAAATGTACTTTTCAAGGCTACCTGTGAGTGAAAAGCTCATTAAGTTCACGGTGACCTTCTAGAACCTGAACATCCTCTGAAAAGCCTTGAAATGCATGCACATAATTTCTTTGGAAATATTTTTCATTTGGTTTGTGCTCTAGAAAGGAGAAGTGCAAAGCCAATATGACTAATTACAAAGATACTTCCTTTTCTTCTTTATCTGTGAGCAAAGATAAGGTTTCTTTCTATGATTTTGTTCTACCTGGCTACATTGTTGAAAATTAACAATGTTATTCTGGTATACCTGATACATGACACCTTTTGTTTCCCTTCCTTGTTCACAAACTTGGATTTTCTACAGAAGATAATGGAAACATAGATGAGAAAGAAGATAATGGATCTTGTTGCTCACACAATTTCTGCTTTGTTCTTCTGAAGACTGCATGCGCAGGCACGGACTCTAATTTTCTTAAAATTGAAAGGAAATCTCTGTGACATATAGATTTACTTATTACTTGTTTCTACCTCCTTTCTTTAATGTTTGAGTGTTTCCTGGTGTTGCATGTGCAATGTTTGACTCCTTGTATGACTATTCTCCCCCGCTGCTATCTTGTCTCTCCACCCCATCTCTCATTTAAGTGTGTCTTTGAGGTTGGAAAGCAGATGATGGCTGACACAGCCAGTGCACTTAGGCCGGTATTGCCTGTGATTAATAGGTGATCTGAGGCCAGTATCTCACTGGATTTCTTCTGTTGACACTGGTCATTCACTTGTGCCCTAGCTTTGGTGAAAATGAAACTTCACCTTGTTTTTGCTGTGCTTTTATTGAATGCAATAGCAGGGGAAAGGGATGTATGGTGGGTGTCCCTAAGCACCTGCTGAATTATGTGTTCATGTGTGTCAGTCTGAAGGTGGGGGTCTGTAAATTGAGCCCAAATCTGACTGACTACCTCTGCATGGTGAGCAATACACTATCTGCTCTCCCTCTGTCTGAGAAAGGGAGGGATTGGGCTACAAAAATTATAACAAGCTAATTTTCCTCAATAATTCTCCTTCCTGGACTGCACGGGTGGGTTAGCCATCAGCAGAGACTCCCCAGTAACAGTGTGGTTGGGCTACAGAGAATTTGCTACTAGGTATCATTCGTGGCTTTTAATTTTCACAAGCTCTAGGAAGGAGAAAGTGTACCAGAGCATGCTCAGGGCAAATGGAGCTTTTAAAAATGCCTATGGGTTGTTCGTTTGTCTTTTTTCAATGGGAAAAGGAAGACTGAATTGGATTTTTTTCCAATGTATTCTTGTAAAGGCTCTCAACCACAGGCAACCTGGCTTGTTTCTCTTTTCCCTTTTCCTTCCTTTCTTAAACTATCAACTGGGCTTAAGATAATGTTGTTTCCATACTACTCTTTGATAAGTGGCTGTGCAGCATCAACACACATAGCCTGCCTGTGTGACTCTGCTGTACACCATGATCCTGCTTGCAAACCCAGTTGCAGAAGAAATTTCCAAAGAGCACCGAGCAGCAAAGATGAGGGTCTATAAAATTCACTGGGATATAGACCAACCCATTGCCACAAAAGCTTGCATAGCTTTCTAACTCTGTTTATATGAGCAGTCCCATGAGTTCCCACAGAATCGCTCTTGGAAGTCAAATTAAGAATATGAATGCATGTCCCTAAGCTGTGTTTAACTTTCCTTAATTGTCATGACCAAATTATGAAAATGACTGCAACACAGCCATATACCCAAGCAAGGGGATATTTTCAGATGTCTAAGATGAAATAAGGTAAATTTCCTTCCTTTCACTTCTGAGTATCTTCCCCAAAGCTATCTGAAAGAGATCATCTGCATTTCTCAGGGGGGAGATAGCCTGGGAGGAATACAGAGAAAATGTTTGAGCAGCCAGGGATCAGGTTAGGAAAGCTAAAGACCTGGTGGAATGCAATCTGGCCAGGGACATCAAGGGTAACAAGAAAAACTTCTATAAGTACATGTAAAAGGAAGACTAAGGAAAATGTGAGCCCCCACCAGAATGATACAGGAGCCCTGGTTGCCTGGGATATGGAGAAGGTTGGGGTACTCAACAACTTTTGCCTCCATCTTTACCAGCAAGCCCTGAAGCACCGCCACCCAAGCCTCAGAAGGCAAAGGCAGGGACCTGGAGAGTGAAGAACTGCCCACTGTAGGAGCAGATCAGGTTTGAAAATCTGGTGAAGTTCCCACTGACTGGAAAAGGGGAAATATAGCCCCCATTTTTTAAATGGGAAAAAAGGAAGGTCTGGGGAACTATAGACTTCTGTCTCACATCTGTGCCCAGCAAGATAATGGACCAGATCCTCCTGGAAACTGTGCTCAGGCATATGGAAAATATGGAAAATAAGAAGGTGATTTGTGACATGGCTTCACTAAGGGCAAATCATGCCTGATAAATATGGGGTTACAGTGTTGGTGGACAAGGGAAGAGCAACTCATGTCATCTACCTGGACCTGTGCACAGCATTTGACACTGTGCCACATGACATCCTTGTTTCTAAATCGGAGAGGCATAGATGTGATAGGGATAGACCACTCGGTGGGGCAAGAGTTGGCTGGATGGCTGTGCTCAAAGAATTGTGGTCAACTGTTCGATGTCCAAGTGCAGACCAGTGATGAGTGGCGATCTCTGATGCTGTTAGAGTTTAGTGGGGGACCGTGGCTGTGCCTGAGGTGAGCAGAACTGCCCCAGGACATGTGAGGTGTTTCCACGTGTGTCAGTGTAAACCTGTTTGCTGGGACAGAGGCATTACCGTGCTTCTGGGCTGGCATCTACTTGTAGGAAATAAGTCTCAAAGGAGCGAGAACATTTTACTGTTATTTTCCTCACTGTTGCAGTCTTACCTGCAGCAAGTAGCTCAAAGCCACAGAGCCCCTAGGCTCTGGTGACTGTCCCAGAAACACTCAAGGAGGCTTATGTGTCTTTTTGGGTTTCCTGACTTTGTAATGTGTGCAAGCAAGAGCAGATGTATTATCCAGACTCTGGGACAGACCAGTCATCTGCTAAAGACTCCAAATCCAGACGCTGTGGGCATTTTATGCCATGGAATGCCCCTAAGTATCCATTGACTGATGCTTTGCATACATGGAAAATGAAGCAGCAGTAGAAAGTCTGGAAGGGTGTGGTAACTGGGAGTGGGGGCCTGCATGCTCAGGGCTCAGAGATGCCATCTGGTTACCCACTGACCACCTAAAAATTCATCTTTGCCCTAGTGAAACAGAATACTTTTGCATCAGTGTGGCCACACCATGATTTTCAGACTAGAAACTGAACATGAAGTAAAATGAGCCTTGGTTAAGCAAAACAAACAGAGGAGTTGGTATTTTCAGTAATAATTGTGAAGGACCTTGTGGACTGTACGATCTGCTCCAGGGAGGGCTTTCTCTCAGCCTTGGCAGGATTTACCAACTCAGCCACTGCTGCAGCAGTGAGTGAAACGAACAGGTAGCTTGGAGGGGGGGTGGGGGGTGGGGTGTGTGGAGCTCCATGACACGTTAGGTGTCTCAAAAATAGGCTTGAATATTTATATTCTCTTTCTGCTCCTGTTCGATGCTGTTTATGTTAGGGCAAATCTGGAGGTATAATATTGCCGTAAATAATAGAAGACCCACAGCCCCTTAATGTGTTTTCTGTAATGCACTTACAGCCATTTGGAATCTCAATATGAGAATCATCGAAATGTCTGCAGTCTCCTTATTTTAGATGTCGAGGACGAGAGGACACCAAGGGCAGTCCAGCTAGAGAGGGAGACACACATACCTTCAGATCAAAAGGATGCTGTCCAAGATCTTCAGCACTGCCAGAAGTACCTTAGTAATCTTGCTGAGGAATTTTTAGGAATCTTTCTAAGGTACCTGAGGAAAGAGAGACTAGACAGAACAAAAAGGTAAATTTATATCATGAGTTCAAATCAGCGTTTCGGGGTTTGGAATAAGAACCACTTCCAAGGTAATGGGTAGCAGTCCAGGGGCTGCTGTGTCACTCTGCTGCTCCCAAGTCTCTGTACCACCTCCAATGCAGGGCAGCAGTGCCCCAGCCCACACCCTGCTTGGTCTTTTCACTGATGCTTGCGCTGCAGTTGTACCTTGGAGCATTGGCTGTGTGGCATGGACTCACAGCACCAAACAGTGGTCAGAGCAAAATAGAAAGCCCCATGCCCAGGCTTTAGTTTTTATATCCATCCAGCCAGGACGAGGTGGACAGGCAGAAGCAGGCCATGCCCAGCTGGGCTAGCACTGCAATTTCTGCAGTTGTCTGAGTGCAGTGAGGAGCCCCTCGGTCCTGGATATTTACCCTTGAAGGCACTGCTGCCAGCTGGTTTTCCTTGAGAAGGTTGACCGTGATTTCCAGCAGAGCTGTCTCACAAAACATAGAATCATAGAATCATAGGGGTTGGAAGGGACCTCAAGAGATCATCAGGTCCAATCCCCCTACCACATCAGGTTACCCAGGACAGATCACAGAGGTAGGCATCCAGATGGGTCTTGAATATCTCCAGAGGAGACTCCACAACCCCCTGGGCAGCCTATTCCAGTGCTCTGTCACCCTCACTTGGAAAAAGTTCTGTGAAACGTCTGGTCACCTTGATGAGGCAGAAAGCCAGGTACTGGTGAACTCCCGTCCTCTGGCTTTGATTCTCCAGACATGATAAGGCTATGGCCAAGAGATGGATGCTCTTCCTTTCCTGGGGTCTCTGCTTCCTTCCTACCCGCAGGGCCCCTCTCACTCAGCCTTTTCTACCTAGGATGCCATGTAGCCCTAGGCATATTGTACATGTATTACTTTTATTGGTTCAGCCATGAGGTCTTGTTGCAGCATCACAGGTTTTTCTAGCAGTGTTGTGCCTCTTTGATGGGGCTGGTGCACACGGATCCTGCACATTTTCCCCTTTTGGACCAGAGGACAACTGAGATCTCTCAAGCCATGGAGTGGTCTTCAGCACCAGGAGCGACTGAGCCCACTTCCTCTGACAAAGAGACCCTTTTTTTGTACAAAATTTTTCCTGCATTTTCTACCAAATTTGAACTTGTTTTCTCAGAGAAAATCTCTAGCCTCTTTAAATTCAGTTTGTGCTAGAGGAGAGGTGTGAAATATATTAAGCAGATGAAAGAAGCCAAACCAGTGTAGGGATAGACTGTTCAAGGAACTTAAGTTCTAACTATAAATTATTTAAAACACTGAATTTGAATTTACAATATCCCTTTAAATCAGTCTGTGTATTCCATAATTGGAGGTAAGACTTCCAGAGACATTCAGCCCGCTCCCCTGTGCTCAGCGTCTCTCTCTCTTTCCTTTTCTTGCTGGCTAAATACCTGACAGCTTTCTCTTCCTCTCTGATCATGCCACATTTAAAGTTTCCTTTAGGTGGACTTTAAACACTGGGAATGCAAGTTCACAGTATTCCCCTGTAAGCAAAGACCCTCTCCTTGTTTCTATGAGCATTACGTGGTTAGCCCCTTCCAGACAGAGGCGCGCGAGGAAAGGTATGCATCGTATTCATGGCGTTGTACAAGACTCCCCTGCTAGCATCCTGCCTTGATTCTGTACCAAGTTGGAAGGCTGCCGCTGTTTTCCTCATTTTTCACTTGAGAGGGGAATGTGGATACACAGAGAGCCAAGCTCACGGTGTCATTTTCCTTATCCCTGCGGTAAATTGGCCTGGTTCAGAAAGAAGAGGCTATTTTTCCTTATCAAATATGAGCGTTAGGCTTGGGATCCAAGGCTCCACTTACTGCCTTGGAGAGGTTTTCAGTCTGCCTCTGAAAGTGCTAAATCCTACACTTCTGCTAACTCGTTGGAGGAAACACCATCCCCCAACCATGTGGGATTTAAAACTGTTTTAATATATTTTTAAGTGCTTTAACACTCTCCCTTATGTGTGATGGGCAATCTCTAAGCCTGGATGTTGGACAAAATATCAATAAACCCCGTTGCTTCTGTCGAAAAGAAAACCTCACACGGCTTCCCGTGCAGCCACTGCGTTTGTAAATCACTCAGGGCACATGACCTCTTAACTGTATCTTGTTTCCAACTCGCCAAATGATGCAAGGTGATTGGGCTCGATGTGCTCACAGCCACTCTCCCCCCCTTCTCTCCTCTGCATTTTTTTTCCCTTCCCCTGGGTTGCTCTGACAGAGTCAGCCCAGCTTGCACCAGCCATTTCCAGCCGAGGGGCAGCGGGCACAGGGGCGGCTTCATGCGCTCCTTGCTCCTGCGAAGGGCAGGGCCGGTGATTTATTCCCTTCTCCCTCCCTCATGGAGAGGGACTTTGGCGGCGGGAACAGGCAAACCCTTCGCATTCCCTGGGACGTCAGCGGAGTCATGGATGAAGGGGATGAGGAGCAGTTTTGCCCGTGAGTAATAAGGTTTGATCTGGTAGCCGCTCTCCGTGTTGGCAGTGGGTTCGTAGCGCAGGCGAACAGCAGCATTGAGAGCTCCCCCTTCGCTGCACGGGGACAGACTGGAGACCCTGTGTCCCTCAGCTGCATGTGGCAGCTGGCCTCTGGTCCCCTCGGAGGGTGACCTCAGCAGAGCACGGCCACGGTGGGGGGTACACCTTGTGCATGTGCAGTGTTGCAGGGGTGCTATGAAGTTTTCAGGAGCAACCGAAAGAGGGAAAATAAAAATTGGCTAGATGCTGGCCCAGAAGAGCAGATGGAGAAGACAAGTCCGGGCTAACTCGTATGCTAGCACACGTTCAGTTGTTTAAATGGCTGTAGGAGGGTCTGTTTCTTTCTTCTCTTGAAAGGTCATAAGTCCCCTCCAGTATAAGAGAGGACTTGTTTCTACCTGAATACTGTGTCTTTTGATGTTGAAGACCAGAATATGCAGCTGCAAAGACTGAAGCAAGGAGAATGGGTTTGGAGGGGTGAGACAAAGCTTGGCACGAAGAAAAAGATGTTGACAGCATTTTAGACTAACGCAGTGACAAAGTCAAATTTTCCTTCAGTTTTAATCTTTGATAAGATGAGCAGTCCTGGCTGAATTTCAATACTAATTGGGGGTGTCTCTTTTGATCATCGTACACACACCAGACTCCAGTAAAATCTTTAGAACTGCTTAACAATTCAAAAAGATATTCAGATGTCCTTTGCAATCAATAATATGGGTATATAAGCAAGCAGATTTTTTAAGTGGAAAGGATGTTTTTCCTGGTATGGCAACTGTCAGGAGAAAACCTGTATCTTGTAGGACCTACTGACCTCTGATGTCCTGCCTGACCAGGCTTCCCTCACCCCTGATGGGAGCTGGGGCAATGGACACAGCTGGGCTGGCTCCACCTGCTCTTTATTCCTTTGATCTTTGTAGATTAAAAAGCAATTAAGTTCTGGGTCTGGAAAAGGAAGAAGGAAGGGGGAGGACTTCTCTGCGTGCTTTTGGAGGGCTGATGTGCTGCTGTACAGTCAGCCATAGTCTTGTTCTTTCAGCTGTGACTGTTTTCACCACACAATGATGTCACTGTTTCTTTTCCCACCGAGAAGCAAAGGAATGGGGAGAATTGCATCCTTTTCTCTCATGCAAGGTATTCCTCTGAGTCAAGGCCAGATACTTGGCAGAAGCACTTGGACCTGTGCCCCTGTCTGTTTGCTTGTAAGGCATCCTGGTGTGGGGCTCATGGAGTGTATCTTTGTCCTCCAGGAGTAACAGAGACCAGCCCAAGAGCTGTAAACTACTGCAGGGGTTTGTTAGGGGTTTACTACAAGCAGATACCCCAGATGATGCAAGGGCATTGGTCACAACCTCCTTTCCCATCACTCAGCCCCATAGGGCAGAGAGATACATCAGGATATATCCTAACTTAGAACCAGGACAAATTACCCCATTAACCAGCCTGCCTGGTGAGGCCTGTGGGAATGGAAGGCTTTAGAGCTGTCCCGCAGCACCCACTAGTGCTGGGGCCCGGGGCTTCCCCGTGGGCACATGGGAGAGCTGCCACAGAGCCACCACTTCCCTAAGCTGAGGGTAATGCTTTGCTGGTGGCTATTTCACACAGAGGGGCTGTATTCAGGAAGAAAACGAAATAATTTTGCAGCCAGGCAGACTGTTCTTTCATTTACCTTAGGAAGCAAGGGGAAAAGGAATGCGATAGTGCAAACAACATCAGCTTCTCACAAGAATAATTACGCTTCTCCTGCCATTATAAAGAGCAAAATAAAAACCTGTAAAGGGCACCGTATAAAGACAGGCAACAAATAAGGGGAGTGTGGATACAAATCTTTAAAACGGTGAACAGTGTCCATTTCTTATCATAATAGCCTGTCTTTACTAGCCTTATCAGTTTAGTCTCAGCTAAAATAAATCTTGAAGTATGCATTTATACTTGTATGTATGGCATGTTTCCACCCTCCCTCTGTACCACAGCCTTCAAGGGCTGTTCAAATGGCTACTAATAGTTGAAAATAGTAAGTCCTAAAGAGGTGCATAATAAACTATTGGTACAAATGCAATTTTCCTTTGCAATCATGTCCTACCAGAGGAGGTCAGCTCCACTGTTTTGAAGTCCAGTGAAGAACAGGTGTGGGATGTGAAGGTACAGAAGATTAAGTAGGCTTTACAAACTCTTTTCATAACTCTTTTGATGAACATTTACATCACACACTGAAATGCCATCAAACAGTTTCTTTTGACTCCTGTTCCGCAGTGCCTACAACTGTACAAGATAAAGCAACTTAATCTGCTGAAGTGAATTCAATGTTCCACTTCATTTGGCTTGGAGATTTTTGTTTGTTTTAAAGATGAAAATTAGTATTTTTAAATGAATTGCTTTAACTCTCATTGAGGTCACTGCTGGCAGTGAACTCTGGCAGTGCCATGGCTTGTTTCTCTTTCAGTCCTAGGGTAAATATTATTCATTTCATATGTGAATAGAAACACAGGAGCTGATTGACCTTCATATTAAGAGGTACATGTGATTTGTTAGCTGCCTGTGAAACCATTGGCCCACAGAGACTCCTGCTCCACTTAGAGTGAAACTTCTAGCAGATGTTTTTGATGGATTTCAGGGTGGTGGAGAAGCAGTTCAGTGAGCAGTGGAGCCAGTCTTATGCTTTGATTCCCTGGAGATTTGTGTTTGTGTCTTGAGGTTGAGCCACCATGCGGACCCTGGTTCAGCTTGGGTGGCTGTCGTTTCTCCGCCTCGCTTCCTCTTTCCATGAATCACATTCAAACCAAGCACCCTTGATTCTCCTGCTGCTCTGTCAAATCTCCTAGAAATTGGCCAGCAGCTTCACAAGCTATTAGGCATGGCAGGTAGACATATAGAGAGCAATGCCAAATAACCCTTGCTAGGAAACCATAGTCGATACATACAGATTACTTTCAGCTTTTTATGGTGCTTGCTCTTTGGAGGGGAGGAGTATGGTGTGCCCAAGCCAGGCCCTAGGCAGTGCTACATATCTTCAATTCCTATTAAATTTCACATGAACTCAGTGTTACTCTGCATCTTTCAGGCTCTGTCAAGGAATTTGGGTCTGAGTATGTCTGTTCACAATTGAGGCAGGTGCTCTAAAAATAGCTATTGTCAGTTAATTTGGGAGAAAAAAATGGCAACAACCTCCCCCCTTGCCTCAGAACTGCAGTGACCCCAGCTGTATTCTAAATGATATGCAGACTTGCGCTTCTGGAGTTTATTTGACCCTTTACCATCTCACTTTGGGGCAGATGCTATAAAATGCCTAAAGCAAAAAGGGCTTTACATCAGGATGTTCTCTCATAATAATTAGGGGAGGTAGAATATGAACCCCTCCGGCAATGGTTCCTATCAGCAGGAATTAGTTACGTCACAGCTGGGCTGAAGCAGTGTCACCTGTGTAATCAATCATGTAAGGCCCCTGAGTTAGGGGGCAGGTGCCTGGGGCTGATGGGCAACAGGAGGTCAGGAGAGCAGGGTGGGAAAGAGCAGGGGCTGGCGGTGAGGTGGTTTGAGCCCCACCAACGGGCTGTGGGGCTGTTTCTGTGGTGGCAGGAAAGATGTCTGGGGCTCGGGCAAGGGCTCGCAGCGGAGAGGGAGGAAGGCTAAGAGGCAACATGGAGGTTTGATGTTCTGATGCGCAGTTTGTCACTCTGCAACTTCTGCTCTTCTAAAGCTGAAGGTCACCTTAGATTGAGGCTTACTTTACGTTTGGGTCAATATAGGAATTGCCTCATCTTTCCTTAGAGCACTGGTGGTTACATTAACCAGCTGGGGTTTTGTCTGAGAGGCTGCGTTTTGCTGCGAGGCCCAGCTTGTGCCGCAGAGATATCGAGCCTGGTTTGGAAGCTGCAGGAATCATGGTTACTCGGAAACTTGTGGCATTTGGGTTCTGGTGCCGCAGGTAGTGTGCTGATGCTCACTGCGGTCCCACGTGGTAATACCTTCTTTTTTGATGAAGAAGAGAGTGCTCATGGGTTTGTCTGAGGCAAGCAGGGTGCTGTGGGAGATGGCAGAAACAGGACCTGGCAGCCTCTCCTACGGCCAAGTAGGTCACTGTGCTGTTTAGGACCCAGGTGAAACAGCGGAGGAGGAACAGTTTCAAGGGTACAAACTTGTTATTATTTAAAATCAGTTTAATAGCAAAGGTAGCTGTGCACAAAGCCTGGTGTGCATGGCTTATTATTTTTTACTAAGTTTGATGTTATTGGTTTTTCAGAAAATAAATGCCTGAGATGCCTCCTGGTAGCTTCTATCACAAGCGTGTTTGAGTGAGAGATTATTTTACTCTTTTAAACAGAGGGAAAAAAATCTAATTAATTTTACCTGTCAGTAAGCCATCTGTTAATTCAGAATCCACTGAGAAACTTTTGATTAACTAAAAATTGTCCTTTTATTAAGCAAATTAGAGCCATTCAAGAAGCACGGGAGACATTTGTAAAGCCACTATTAGCAGTAACTTACTGAATGATTTTACAATAAGAAGACGATTTGCCAGTTAGAGGAGAACATTTCAGTTGCAGTAGGATTGGGCATAATCAGAGGTGTAGCATCACAACACGCAGTGACGCTAAACAGCTGTACTGCTCAGGATGTTCCTAATTATTTGTTTCCTGTACGAAAAATCTGCTTCTTGTACATTAACACTCAGGAATGTTAAAAGATGAGTTAAGAATAAACAAGCTGAACTGCATTTAGTCACTGTGCCAGCACTCTCAATAAGAGTTGACCTTAACTCAATTAAGCAGAAATTATTTTCAAAGTGATAGAAACTAAGTAGCATAGTAGAGGCAGAAAGCTATTAGATTGCAAGTTATTATGTATGAGGGACCTGTGGTAATTGTCAATGGTTCCTAATAGATGTGAATGTGGAGAGCACACACCGATGCTTATGCAGGAGCTTGCATGCAATAACGTGTTACCTTAAAGCTTTTAAATTCTATTCTGCAAGAGAACTTAATGGCGTTCACCTGCACTGCCTTTAAAATGGATTAGGATTGACCCTGGTGACTGCTGTGCATGACCAGGCTGCACTATGTAAGTGGGATTCTGGAAGCAGACACGGACCAGCTGGAGTCTGTGCTGCCAGTTGTCCTGGGGGTGTGCTGCAGCCCAGGGTGTTCAGAGCCCCCTTGGGAAGGGAACCGCAGATGTGACTGAGCAGAGAGTGATCTCTGGATGAAGAAATGGCACCAAGAAATGCCTCTGCTGTTGAACTTGCTGGTGTGAGAGAGCTGGAGACTGCCAGCACTAGTGCAAGCTGTCAGCTCCTGTCAGGGTACAGATCCCCCACAAGCAAATCAGGCTCTGAACGTCTCCATTCTGCATCTCAGTGGAGTGGAAGGTGCCATCATGTCCAGCTCCAGATCTACTCCGTCAGAGCAGGTTTAACTCGTGTATTACATTTTCTGTGAGCAATGCAAAAGGGCCTGGAAAACTTGTCTGAATCTCCCACTGACTCCTTGGCACGCTTCCCACTTTCCCTGTCTCATTTGGCATTTCTGCGCTCGCTCATAATGAGCATTCACAGAACAACAATACAGAGGAAATTTGGTGAAGAATAAAGGTAAATTTATTAAGGCTAGCAAGTGTGGAGAAAGCTGATGTGTGCTGCGTCTATAATTTTGCCAATAACACTGAGACAGAAATAGCAGTTTAGGGTTTGCATTCAGCTTATGCATCTGCATCCCTTCTCTGGTGCTTTACAATCAGACCTAGAGCCACTGCAGAGACCATCAGTGACAGTGATTGCATTATGACCTTTTGAAGCTTACTTTCAGAGTAAAGATTTTTATCCTGTATTACCGATTTTTATCCTGTATTACCGATAATTGCTGACTGAGTTTAATACAATCCTCCCAGCGCACTGGAACTGCAGGGTTTGTGATTTCCAATGATTTAATAGATCAAGTGTCTTGGCTGCGGGGGGATGCAAACTATTGTAACAGGATTTTTGCCACTTGAGGAATTTCAGATTTCCTACTGGGAGGATCTGTATTTGCTGTATGACTCTGCTTGCTTCTGTCCTGCAAATGACATAGAATCATAGAATCTTTAGGCTGGAAAATACATTTAAGATCAAGTCCAACCATTAACCTAGCACTGCCAAGCCCACCACTAAACCATGGCCCTAAGCACCACGTCTTTTAAATACCTCCAGGGGTGGTAGCTCAACCACTTCCCTGGGCAGCCTGGTCCAGTGACTGACAACACTTTCAGTGAAGAAATTTTTCCTGTTTCTTCTTGTCCATCACTTCATACTTGAGAGATGAGACCAGCACCTACCTGGCTACAACCTCCTTTTGGGTAACTGTAGAAAGCAATAAGGTCTCCCCTGAGCCTCCTCTTCTCCAGGCTAAACAACCCCGGTTCCCTCAGCCACTCCTCATAAGACTTGTGTTCTAGACCCTTCACCAGCTTCATTGCCCTTCTCTGGACACACTGCAGCGCCTCAATGCCTTTCTTGTAGTGAGGGGACCCAAACTGAATACAGTACTGGAGGTGCGGCCTCACCAGTGCCAAGTACAGGGTATATGACCCTGCTGTAGAGTATAGCTGTGTAAGGGGTGTAGTCAGAGCCAGACTTCAAGGATCTTTCAAAGCTGTAAGCTAATGAGACTCCAATTTAGTTTTATCTCCAACTACCAATGGGAGAAGAGAGCAAAAGGACTTATGTTAATCCTATGTTTCGGCCCTCTACAGCATGTGTTTCCCTGGCAGCTGTAACTGCATGTGGCCCAATGGATGCTTCATGTGATGGAGGGAGAGGGCACCTGTAAAAGCCAGGACAGACACCCATGTCTTTGTGCAAAACTGCTTTTGTCCATACTGTGACCATCCATGTGCCCGACCAGCCATGTGTAATGCGCTATGCTGAGCCTGGGATACACATGTATGCCTGACAAGGTCTTGATAACAGCAGAACCAGGTCCTCAGCTCTGTATAAACCAAGCAGTTCCAGCAACCCATTTGGGAAGGGGCACCATCTAGAGAGACTGAATAAAGATGTAGACCTCTGTTTCATACATTTTCTGCTTGTTATTGTAGGTGATGCTAGCATTAATACAGTCCTAACAAACATTGCAAATAATGAAAGATGCCACAGCAATAGCTGGACCGTTGCCCTGGGGAAATCCTGCCAACTGAGAAACACCTGAGTGCACACTTTGTGCAGTGCCTGGGACATTTTGTGGCTACACAACAGGAGAAATGGACACTTCAGCTCCTTCAGCAATCTATTTCCTGCAGGGCTGCAGCTCAAAGATCCTGCCCCCCCAACACATGTGCACATACACAAGTAACGTGCACACATACCCCATCACCCTTTCTCTTACTCCAGCCTGGTCTCCTTTTGGGATAGAGCAAAACTGGGGAATGGTGGGGTGGTCATTCCTGGTGCATTTACCATGTGCTGTCCTAGAACAGGGTTAGAAATCCCTCTACAACAAGGGGCAGCAAAAGCCACCTGGAACAAGGTGCTGTGGCCATGCTAATATCTCAAGGAACTAGGATGAGCCGGTTGGTGTGAATTACAAAACAGACCTTCAGTGAGACTAAGAGTGATCCCAGTGATTTTGAAATTCAGGTCAACTTTGGAAAACTTGGTTTCATTACTTTAGGATTTGTAGGCCCTGAATACAGGCCGAGATGGGCTGGCTGGAAATGACTGACCTACAAAGCCAGTGTGGGGTGACTTCAAAGCGCTCAGTGCAACAAGGACTGCTCTGAACCCTTGCCCTTCTGTTTATATTTGGATAATGATATCCATGCTTACCTTACGGCTGATGGCAGTTTATTTCCCCTGTGAAGCAATTAACATACCAAACCTGTGCTGGAATTACCACTTGTAGGAGTCTTCTGGGGACATGCTTTTCACATACTTAGCTCTTGGTCTTGGTCGATGGGACAGATGACATTTAGCCAAACATGCCAGTGGTTTATGGAGTGAGAACATGTTTACTGGGTTCTGGATGAGACTCCTGAGCTGAATCATGGGGTCACTAATTTTAAGTTTGTCTTCACTGTCATTCCTGCTCTTGGCATCTGGGGAATGGCTCTGTACAAACAACCTGAAAGACAAAGCCTTCACAGCACATTTGTATTGGTTTGCTGAACTAACTCATTCTCACAACTAAAATTAATACCCCTACAGTGTAATTTTCTCATTGAACAGAGAATCAAATACCTTTCCACACCTCTGCTCGATAGAATCCTGTATAAACAAGCTGGGAAGCCTCATCTCTTCAATTTTCTAACGCAAGAAACTTCTGTCATTTTCTGAAACACAGAAATTGGGCTCTGACCATTAGATATAACAATTCTAATGCTTTTATTGTACAGTCCTGGTGTCCACCTTTTCCATGTATTGTCTAAAAGAGCATTAACTAGATGCATGGGAGTTACAAAACTAGTCAGCTAACATTCGAAGCAAACATTTTAGCAGCACGCCCCCACAGTTTTCAGAGGATGAACTTTTGTTTCAGCTGTGATATTATACAATCCTATTTCCATGGCAAACTTACAGATATACACTTGTCAAAATTCATGGTTTATTTAGCAAAACTGTCGAGGCACATATGTGCCATATGCATTCTCCCATTCTTTACAGATATGCTTTTTAAAACAGCAATTTCCTGCTGCAATTAAGTCGGTTGCGCGGACTTCAATAGATGTGTTTGGCATTCAAAGGGAATCTGGCTTGAATCCCTATCACTAAAAAGAGCACTGGGCAAAAACCCCCACATGCTCTTCTACTGTTCCATCTCCTGCCTATTACAGCCTTTTAAACATCCTCTGGTTTATTTGATATTTCTTTTCCCCACCCTGGTATTTATCTGATATTCAGTAGCCACATTTCCCCTGAAGAAAACTGTACCCATTACTTGCATACATCTTAATATTAAATATTTTAAGCACTGTCTACCTGTGACTCTCAAAGAGCTTTGATAACTGTGGTGGCATCTCCTTCATACAAGCCAGGTGTCCTGGTTTTGGTCAGGATGGAGTTAATTTCATTTGTAACAGCAGATGAATGCTGTATTTGAGAGTAAAATGGGAGTACTGCTGATAACACCCTGATGTTTCTAGTTGCTGTCAGACAGTCAAGGACTTTCTCAGCTCTTCATGAGAAAAGGAGGGGCAAAGCCAGGACAGGTGGCCCAACTGACCAAAGAGAGTATTCCATGCCAGTTACGTCCTGCCCAGGATATCGGGGGCTGACGGGAGGAAGGCCTGGGGCGGCTCCGGGACGCGCGGTTCGTGGGGGACGGTCGGGTTCTGGGACGGCTCTGGGTGGCACGGCCTGAGTTGTGTGGTTCGGTGAGAAACTGCATTGTGTATCAGCAGCTTCATATATTTTTGCTCTAAAGTCCTGTTAGCATTGTTACATTGTATCTTTCTGTTATCTTAGTAAACTATCCTTATCCCAACCCACGGGCCTCTTAATTTCTTGATCTTGGGGTTATTTGCCCCTTTCTCTTCCTTTTCCCTTCCCTTACTTCTCACCCCCCCCCCCCCCCCTCCCCTTCCCTTTAACCTGCTCTTTTCCTTTAAGGAGCAGGCAGCTGCGTGGATCTTGGCCCTCAGCCGGGGTGAAACCACGACACCAGGATAAATGCACGGGCAGTCTGAGGATGAGGCAAAGGAGATACCTGCTTCTTCCAACACCACGGTGCAGTAGGCAGGCAGCAGGAGGTGGGACTTTATGAGCCCTTGCTCCAACCTGCTGACTACTTGCTGGGTCTGGAGCGACGGAAAACAGCAACAGGCAATGGAAGCTGTATCCTCAAGCCTTGGTCTCCAGTGTAGTAAGATCTGGGAATCTGGTAAAACCAGAAAACTTTGTGGGGCAGAGATTTTTTTTTTTTCTTGGTGAGAAACTATATGTTTATGTGTATGGTTTGGAAATGTTTCCAGTGGTAAGAAAAATCCCTCTCCCACCTTTGTTTCTTTATGTTCATCCCCAACCAGCACCTACTAGCTCCCAGTTCTTTGGTCTGATCCCAGTCTCCTCTCCCAGCCAGGTTGCATCCCACCCCATCCCTAGCACCCTTGTCCAAGTGCACTCACAGTTTTGCTCCCAGCTGGCTGTCACACTGGTGTCCCATTGACTGCTGTGGTGCCACCCTTGTCCCTCGCCTTCTCCCATTCTGCTATCAGAGCTCCTGAGCTAGTACCTCCTCTCCTCTCATCTTGGTACCTCTACTCTTATTTCCTTCAGGCTTTTCACACTCTTCACAATATTTGCAACCATCCCTGGCCCTCCAGGATCAAATGTGTCTTGCCTCCTTTGCACATGGTGTGCTGAGACAACCTGCTAGTTGCCAAAATGTGGCAAATATAGCCAAAACTCCCTGCTTCCCATCCTAGTGCTTGTACACCGGGCAACGCTGTGCCCCGGAGTCCCTTGAAGGTGTCCTTCACACAAATGCTGGGGTTTAGCTGCTTAGAAAGACAGCAGTGAGGAAGTACAAATGGAAAGTAGGCTCTGAAGAGAGAAAGCACGTTCCTGTAAAGGATGATGTAAGGCTGCTTATTTGGAGGATGATCATCAGACCTGCCTGTAACAAGGAAGCCCAAGCAACAAACTAGAGAAAAAGCAAGGTCCAGAACTGAGGAGCCCCAGCTCCAATTTTCATTGGTCTGATCACATAATCTTGGTTGATGGTGTAAAATGTCATTAAGAATGAGTGGTGAGCCTTTCCTCCCTTTGCTGATCGCTCCTCCGCCCCCAACATCAATGCAATGCATGCTGTCAAGCCATGACTTAACTCAGCCAGCTGAAAGCACAGCCACAGCAAAGCCCAAATTAATTTCAATGCTCAAAGAACAGAAGTAGAATCCCTGCCCATCCTTGTCCCTGGTGTGGGGAGGAAGTTTTGTCTGATGGCAAAGCTCTTTGTGTTGGGAGAGGAAGGGATGAGAGGAGGAATGTGAAAGCCTGTGCTTTGCTCTGCAGGAGGGATCACTGGCCAGAGCTGGGGGAGAGCAGCTGGGAGCTTGCAGGGGGATGCTTTTTTTTTCCCCAAAAAGATCCTAACAGAGCCTTCCCCTACTCCACTCAAGCTTGTCAAGTTATCTCTTGCTCATGGCAAACTGCCTGTCTTCACAAGAAGTCCCTCCTTTTCTCTACAATGAGCACCGCTCAGTCCTTCACCTTCCCAGTTTTGCCACATGAGGGGCAGCTGGGATGATGTTGGGGAAGGAGAGGGGCTGTCAGGGGAGCCCATGCCAACTGGGATTTGACTATATTTTTTTTTTAAGAAAAAAATGCTGATTAGCTAGCTGTGGTGAGAGTGTGCAGGAAGCTGTGGCAAGAGAGAAGCCCCAGAGTGAGCATTGGAAGCCTCGGTGGATCAATCCATATTATTCAGTATAAACTTCTCACTACATGTTTGGAGCAATGACTGACCTTGGGACCACCAGATGGCCAGCTCAGAGTACTGAGGTTCAACTCCTGGCCTAGGAACTAAAAGAGTTATTCAGATTAATTTGCTAAATACAGGAAAACGAAGAGACCTACCTGAATTAGAGAGATTGAGGCTTTGTGCTGCACCATAGGTAACAGTGAAGGTAGGGTATATTTTAAAGCAGCCTATTTTAGGGCCAGCAGTTCTCTGTGTAGATTCTTTGAACCTTCAAGCACCACAGCGACCTTCAAGCCACCTTAGTTTTGTATCCTTTTCAAGGCTTAAAGGGTTTTTTTTTTCCTAGTTTGTTTGGTTTACTTTGTTTTTGGAGAGATGGGAGAAAAGGAGAGGAACCAAACGTTAGTAAGAACATTTGGAAAGAAATGTGCAGTCGTGAGGGCTGCCTGTGACAGAAAGACTTCCCGAAACAGCAGGCTGTTAGGGCGTTTCAGTGATTTGCCTGTTCCACGAGGATGTTAAATAACCAAATCCTTCAGCTGAAATGGTTCTGTCCCTGCTCTTGTCTGTGCTGCTGCACAAGGGGAATGTAGCGTTTGTGGTAGTGTACAGATGAAGTTTCTTATTCGACACAGCTGGCGCTTGATCCACTGACTGGCAATAAATACTGAAGGATAAGCAGGAGCTAAGTCGGATAGGAACCAGAAGTGTTTGCCAAGTAAAGTTCCTCGGTTTGAATAAATCAAAGGGCCTTCTGAGATTAGCTGTCAGAGGCTCAGAATTCGACATATCCTTTTGGTGCAATGAATGTGGATCATTTCATGGGTTTCCCTGTGGTTTAGAAGGTAGGGCAGCAGCAGCGAGGAAGCGGAGTCTGTAACAATAGTCCCATTCTCCCGTCACCGCTCTCTTGGGGAACAGGCACATTTATTATTCCATTTCCACCTGTGCCAGCACCCTCATACTTCATCATTCTTGCTTCTAGAAGCACTATGTGTCACCTACAGAAGTATATAGCTCAAACAAGGTTTCATCTCTCTGGCTAGCTTTTCTGCTTTGCCTGCTTTATTTAAGATGTCCAGAAACTTAAAGCCATATTAACACATTAACAAGGGTTAGGAAGAGTTTGCTTGAATTATTCATGTAAAATACTGTCTCATCCCTTCTTGAATTGATTTAATTTATTCCTCCCCTTGCTAAATGTAGGGGGAAAAAAAGCATTTATGCTACAACTGCTATTATTAAGTAGCTCAAGCTATTCCCTCTGATTGTAATTGCTTGAATATTGGACTTTTGTTCCTTGGAATCAGGAGTAGGTTACAGGCACTTGTCCTGAGTTTTCATTGCTCTGCCCTCCACACAGGACAAATGGCATGACAAAGGACATGTAGAGACAATGACCTTATTCCTTGTTGTTTTAAGCACATGTGTGAATCCAGTCGCTGGAAACATGCTCCCAGTTTGTGAGCAATCTGTTCATCCATTCTTTCAAAGGCGGTGCTTTTCTTCCAATGCCAAAATTTGAAACAACAGAATTGTCTTCTCTGCCTCTTGTCTCAGTCTTTTGCATATGTAGCCATCTATGCAATTATTTCATTAATAAAAACTTCTTCTCAAGTAATGCATTGTTTCTCCTCACCTGAAAATGAACTGGTATTTACTTTATTCCTGTCACATGGAGAATAACTAGGAATACATGCATAAGTTTTTAGCGCTGAAATACGTGCATGGGCAAGTTCAAATTGTCCCTCTCATGCCAACATTGTGAGTGACCAACCTTCTTTACTGCAGGGATTGGCAACTTTAGGAGACAGTTATGCCAGATTTTCAGTTTCTTTATCAAATGAGCCCTTATACTTCATACCAGAACATCAGCAATCACTTTGTTGGTCGTAAAAGACTTGCCCCTCTGAAGCGCTTACCAATTACAGAGCCAAGACCAGGACAGAGAACACCATCACAGAACAGTAATGGAGGAAGTCTGAGAGGTAGAGCCGAATTTGTTGTGTGCCCAAATACATGCTAAATAGTAAGTGAACACATGCTGAAATGAAAGGAGTTACCCTAAACAAGAAATATCTTTTTCTTCCTTTTTTGCCTCCTTTTTATCCAAGCAATTGTTTGTTTGTGTTAGAAGAACACAAGTAAATAGGCAAAGTAACTAAGAAATTGATGAGACCATGGAAAATACATAGGAAACTGTGTAAGACAATGTACCAGGATGCTGAATCAAATGTAGGTAGCAGAATTAAGTTACCAACAGTTACCATGGGGAGCTTTTGATATATTTTTATTTACCTAGTATATATCTAGCAATAAGTAGTCGCCTACACAATATCAGATTAAAGTAACTTTTGCTAACATCAGTGAGTCTTCTAAAGCAATGATGAATGTGTAAACATATGCAGTGATCAGTTTAATACTATCATACCCACATACACCTGCAAACAACTAGCTTAAGATTTATGTGTTCTATTACATGTATCCCATTACATGAATTTAGCATAAATGTTTATTTGATGCTCTTTTGTTTTCATAGATAAACTGTCTGGGTTTTATTATTATTAATATTTTTCATAATAGGGTATTTTAGGTGGCTTTTCCCCCCTTCAGCTTGAAAATTTATTTCCTGGAAAGTATTTTGGAAAAATGCATTTCCATTGGCTGCTATGGATACAAAAAATGTTCAGGATTGTTTTTTTGTGTGTGTGCTCCTCAAGGTAAGAAAGTCAGAGAAAGGAGTTAAAAAGCGGAAGTGCCACAAGCAGAAATAGATTTCGCAGTCTTTCTACTGGAATGCAGTCTCATCCCAGTGGAAGTCATTAGACTTTTTTTCTCCATATAATGAAGGACTACTGTGACTCACTCCTGAATTGTAGATGAATTTTTAAAACCTTTCAGAGCCGTGGTCAGGGACATCATAAAAACCAACAGCTCAGGATATCATTCCAGCCTGTAATTCCTTAGCAAGGAGATTATATAGGTCAGTTGCTGAGTAAACCCTGTTTATGATCATTGAACTTCAGGTTGAGTGTATTGCTACAAAATGAATTTTCACTGGAAATTTAAGTGCTGGTGAACAAAAAAAATCAAAGGCAATTGTGACCAATTATGCCTACATAAAGCTAAACATGTCTTTGTGTTGTTGCTCTTTTAAATAGTGACCAGGAACTGTAAGAGATAAATCAACAAAATAATTTCCACAGGTTTCTTGTCAAAGTGCCTGCTATCTTTCTTTTTCTCTCAACTCAGTAGGATGGAAAATGACACCATGTCAGTCTTTCTCTCGTAATTACATTACTGTATTATTGCCTTGCTGGAAGTAGGAAATCTTGTTCAAAGACTATTGTCAAATACTGTCTTTTCCAGCCTATTCTCACTTAGCCTCTATTTTTCAAAGTAGCTGTTTCTTCTAATGTGATGTTATCCCTTTTCCCACCATCTGGCCTAAGAATGGCTTGGTAACCTGGACAACAGTGGGCAGAAGAATGCATGTCCAGCAAAGAATGGTATCCCCTTCAAAGAATCACAGAATCACAAGGTTGGAAAAGACCTTTAAGATCATTGAGTCCAACTGTTCCCGTCCTATGCTAAACCATATCCCTAAGCAACTCATATACCCTTTTTTCAAACATATCCAGGGATGGTGACTCAACCCCCTCCCTGGGCAGCCTGTTCCAGGCCCTGACAACTCTTCCAGTGAAGAATTTTTTCCTACCATCTAATCTGAACCTGCCCTGGTGCAGCTGCATGCCATTTCCACTTACCCTGCCACAGCTTAATCTTCCTTGTGTGCAGTTCACAGGAGTGTATCTCATGAGTGGCCTGGAAAGTAGGTGTCACTTCTGATATATGGGTGTCAGGTCAGGTGGGAAGTGGTACCAAGGGATCACAGGGCAATGACGCTTACTCTTTTCTGTGATTCTTGGAAAGTTACTTCAACGCTGTGTGCCTCAGTTTCTGCATCGATAGCAAGCACATGGTTACTGCTCTCACAGGGCTGCTAAATCTTAGTTCATCAATAGCTGTGAAGCACACTGTGCTCCCCAGACAGAAAATACAGATATTTTAGAAGATGAAATTGAAATACTCTTAGTATCCTTTAGAGGTTTTAAATCTTCTACTCCATCCAGTAGGAATATCTACTCCATCCTCCACAAAGCAGTCCCTAAAACAACACTCAGTCTTTTCAAGAAAACCATGACGAGTTCAAGCACCTCAGATTCTACGTTCAGAAATCATTCAAAATGAAATCCTATGCCTGCCAGAGTGAGTGCCTAGGGTTTTGTTTCCAATTTAGATTTAGAATCTCCGGACAATAGAATGCTACTTATGTCCTTTGGGATCATATTCCAATGGCTTATTGCCCTCATGGCTAAAAATCCTCAGTTTGGAGACGGCATTTCCCAAAGGAGTCTGCCCATCCTGAGATTTGTTTTGAGCCATCTCTTCTGCCTTGTAATTGAGTATTAAATATATTCAGAAATACATTTAATAACATCTTGTGGTTGCTGGTCTTTGCAAAAACAATAACATAACTATTTTATAATAGTCTGAAAGCATATGCCTTTCCAAACATCTCCATTTATATACAGGAAAGAGCTCAACGCGATGTAAAAAAAGACCATTCTCGTTCAGAGAACTATTAAAGTGCTTTTCAAAGACTGATACTGAGAAAGTAAAGGCATTGGAAAAATGGAAAACGAGTTTATTAGGGGATATATATCCCTTCTGTGCAATATAATTCTTGAGTAGAAGGAAGTACATAGCAAGTTTTTCACTCTTATTAAAAGAAAACGAAGTCTGGGTGCATGATTTCATTTCCAATAAGGAAGCACAGACCTTAGGTCAGCAAGCACTATAGGAATATGATTTTTTTTCCTTTCCATACAACTGGATGCAATTTTAGCTCTGCGTGTGTGTGTCTTACAGCACTTCAGACATTATCACTTTCATCTCCTCAAATAATCCTGGATGTTAATGACAACAGATGATTGATGTTGCAATGTTTTGATTATGTGTCTGGGTTGTTATGCTGAGAGAAGTCCAGCCAGCCATATCTGCGTTGGCTGTGGTAAGCAGCAAATCTCTTTCCCCATTAACAACCTATGTCTCCATGCAGGAGAAGTGAATTAACCAGTCTGAGTGCTAGATCAGATCCTTTGGGGATGTTCCTTCCTTTCATCACTCTGTTGCACCTGTAGTGTACAATCCACATCTTTCCCTCTGTTCAGCACTGGATACAGTCATCAGCTTCTGCTCCTTAGAGAAGTAGAAAGGGAATGAAAACTCATAGTTCTTAGTTGCTCAGGGTGGAGGCTGCCTAGAGTAACTTGTTAATCATGCAGCCTACAAAAGGGACACCAAGAGATGAGGCTAGCAGCTACTGGAAAAAGGTCAAGGAGTCTTGCAGCTTGCCTCCTTCCTCAAAGAATGAAGTATAGGATAGATGGTTCACCCTCGTGGGGAGAAGGAAGCTCATGGAATTGCAGAAAAGAGGTTGCTCACGCCTCTGAGAGGTAGTCTACAGGAGACCTCATCCACTCTCGCTTCTCTGCCTGCATCCCTAAGGTGTTCTCAGGCCAAACTCTCAAAGTCATGTTTTATAGCTCAGTACAACTGTTCAAATTCGTACGGCTTCATGTTCAATGATTTTCATTTAATGGATGTCAGGAAACATTAAATCTCCGGTTACAGTGGTGTATCCATGTCTCTTAAGCAGTGAAAGTAGTATGGACGATTTAGCTCAGCAAATCCTAAAACATGCTGGATCCAGATGGATTTTACTGCTATATTTTAAATCATTGAACAGAAAATGCAGCTCTTGTGTCTAAATGCATGTCTCAGCCCCTTTGAATACAGTAATAGGTCTCAAGAAAGTTTTGCTGATGCAGTGATTTCAAAGCTGAGTGTGACTCTACCTCCTTCCCCAATTATCAGACAGTTTCTTTAATAATTCAAAACCCTTGCTAAAATCCTGACCTGAGAGATTAATAAAATGATCCTTTATAGCCTTTCCAAGTCAGGCCGATTAAACACAGATTTGGCATAGACAACCTGAGAAACTTCAGTAACGTTATTCATTTAGCTAACAGTTACCTCCCCTGCTGACGCACTCCCTGCCAATGCCAAGAAAGGCATCTGAGCCGGCGGAAGGGGACCGCTTGTTCCGTGCTCTCTATTACCTTGGATCTGGTCCCAATTTAATGATAACATCACCACGTTTTACTTGAGAATTCTAATTATTTTATGGAAGTAGCAAGCCTGTCCAGCTCCCAAGCCTCTCCAAGGCCCCAGACGACAGCAGGTGTTTTGGAGGAAGGAGTTCGCTCGCTCCACCGAGAGCACCTGAAGGAAGAAAAGGCCTCTCCGGTATGGCAGCGGGTGATTAGCTTATACCCCGCAGCAGGAAGATACCCAAGCTGAAGCATTTTATAATTACAACTGACGGTCTTACTTGTATCAGCACGGCAGCTTTCCCAGACCGGGGCTGTTCTGCTACCAAGCAGCGCCAGCTTAGCTTAAATCTGCCTGCAAGCTGCTGCGGTTAAACTGATGCAACCGTACACAAGACGACAGATTTACGATGAGTTTCTTGTTACGGTAGTGTTTATGAATGCCAGCTGAGTCACTGCAAGCTGAATTTAAACCAGTTTACTGGAGTTCATACCTAAAATTAGCAGGGTTTAGCCGAACCAGTTTAAAACTTCTCCTCGAGGGTGGCATCAGCTGAGCGAGCCCTGCTGTGAGGCCGCTGGGGAGGAGGGCATTGTCAGGGGTCAGGGGACACCTCTGGCCATGGCCCAGCCACCTCTGCCAGCTGCCCATTGCCTCTGACACATTGCAGGGGGAGAGATTGCATGGGAGATGGCTGCAACTGCCACTGGGTTGGGGTCATGGGAGGAGGAGAGGTGGACTGGTCCCTGGGGGAGGTGGAGGAGAGGTTGGGGGACCAGCTGGAAGCTTCCAACTCCTGGACATGGCAGGGTGCTGTCCATCCACCCATAGGTCTGCAAGGAGGGTGGGTCCCCTGTGGTATGTCAGTCCCACGGTAGCAGCAGAAGAAAGTGGCAGGAGGACTGCCCTCCCACAGGGATGGACCCCTGTCTCCCAGCCCACCCTGCTCAGGCAGGCCTTGGACCTCACATGGGCACCTTTGCCATGGCCAGGGGAGGTCCTGGTGCTTTTCTTCTGGATCCTGTCACTGAGGTGGAAGGGCTTTAGCTGGCTGCATGGCTGTTGCAAGTGACAGATTTGGCTTTTATGACCACAGGACCCATTTTGAGAACTGAGGATGGCTTTGGGGGCATCTGACAGCCGCTTCCTAGTACCTACAAGGAGGTCACGGAGGAGATGGAGTCAGGCTCCTCACAGCATTGCAGGGCAGGAGAGCAAGAGGCAATGGGCACAAGTTGAAATGAGAGAGTTTCAAGCTGGACATAGGTAGAAACTGTCTCCCCATGAGGGAAGCAGTAGAGCAGGTCACCCTGAGAGGTCATGCCATCTTCATCTTTGGGGGGTTTCAAGCCCCAAGTGGTTCAAGCCCTAGGCAGCCTGATCCGTCCCCAGAGCTAGCCCTGCTTTGGTCCAGGAGGTGGATTGGAGTTCTCCTGAGACCCATCCCAGCCCGAATTATCCCATGATAACCACCAAGTGTTTTTAAACCAAGACGATTTTGCATATGCGGCACATTGTACTTGCCCTTAGCCCCAGTAAGGCCTTGTGGAAGCAAATGTTATAGATCAATCAGCTAACCATCATTTCAGTCAACTTTATTTTCACTTTGACTTTGCTTAAGGAAACAAGACACTTCTATTTTTGCAATCCCATGCATTTGAGGTAAACTTTCCAACATGCATGCCTGAGTAACCAACCTCTTTCTGAAAGTGCTGAGCTCTCATCAGCTGTCACTTGAAGGGAAATTATTGCCAACTGAGCACTTTGGAAAACTTGATCCTTTGTTTACCCACCTAAATAAGGCTTCTGGACCCTAATTTTTGGCACACCTTCTTCAGTGTCCTGGTCACTGCAGCTTCTATGCATTCTGAAAAGGCAAATTCATTCTTTGCAAGAAAAGTGCAGTATTATGTCTATCGTATTGGCCCCCAGAAGGTCAGAGAGAGTGGCTGGCCTATTGAAAGTCTCACAGTAAGTGGAAATCTGCACTTCCAAGCACAACCACTAGTCTGCCAAGATCCACCATCCTTAGCTAATCAGGTATCAGTTGTGCTAAGATATAAGGGTATATTATATCTTAAATATGAGCTGTAATATATTTATCTGAAATAAATGTGTGTGCTCTATTTTTAGTCATATACTCTCTGCAAAAGAAAAGAGATTTTCCTCTCCAACTTTTATTTATATGTCTGTTTTCTTCTCTTTTTGCTGTAAATTAGTCACTAATTTAATCATCTTTAAGATCCATACGCTCGCCCACACCATCTTTCATATGAGTACAATGAGACAAAGATTATTATTTGCTGAACTGGGGTATAATTAAACATTCTGAATTTCAATTATTTCAATTGATTACAGTGAGAGATCACATGGTCTGCAATTCAGGGAGATAATTTTTTTTCATTTTAAACATTTCAGAATATTCCCCACTTTTCTTTTAATTTGACTTCCAGCCTTTGATAACAGGGTTCCCTTACATCAAGCCAGTAATACACTCCACTGCAATGAAATAGTTTTTCTCCCCCCTTCCCTCCCTCCCATGGCCATATTGGCAAGTTTCACAGCTGAGCGGTATGACAAATACCATATGTTCACCTTCAGGCCACTGTGTTATTTGCTGGTAACTGCATTTCCTCCTGCTGTAGTTGCTCTGTGAAATTAAGAACGACTACGGCACTTTCCCTTTATTACCTTATGTCATCTTATGTATATAGGCAACTTACTAGAGCAAGTGCTTCATGAAATGGACAAAACCACGTGTAGAATCATATTTTGGATTAGTAAAACACAAGCAACATTTGAATTCTGAACAGAAATGAAAAACATTCCAATCAGAAAGTTGCCTGCAAAAAATTCAATACCTTTCTGCCTTTGTTCATTTATTTCAGCCTATATTGCTTATGAATCTAATGAAATGTTAGGCTAGAACTCCATTTCAGTATGAAATGGCTCAAGGGAATAGAGTAAATGTCCAACTTCATGAACAATATGTGACAAAGCTATAGAGCAAGTCTTTGATTAGTTTATATAGTGACTTGTAACTTCACTTCTGAATAAACAGAGGTTGTCAGGCTGAGGTAGCAGTAGAGTTTGCTATGAATATTCATGCAAACATGCTTGCCCTTATTCTAGCACAAATGATGGAGCTTTCCCTGTCTTGCTTTGATTAATTGACTTTCTTAATGAGTTTTTTTCCTCATTTTTGTTTAAAGCTTCCATGAAAGAGGGGCATGGAAGAACAAATGACCACATCCTCATGTTCCACGGACTGAAAGAATAGTCAACAGGAGCTGAGAGTTCAACAGAAAGGCAGGATTGAGCCTGGTATTTAGTAGGCTACTCAAGTCCTGTTTCCCACAGGACCACAGAAGGGCTGACTGAGGAAAAGGTTACAGGGTTTAAGAGATCCTTGCCATTTTTAATCTTTTATCAAGTGTTGCAGTACAGCCAGAATGAACTTTCCCTCACTCACATCTAGGTTAGTCCTGAACCAAAGGGCTTCTCTTCCTTGCTCTACTGCCTCTAGAGAAGTTCCTGCTGCTCCTGAATCCAGAACACTAACTTCCCCAACTCCTCCCACTGATAAATCTTCCTCTGTGCTTTAGACTGCCTTTTCCTCCTCATGCTTTTATCTTTCACCAGCTGCAGCCCCTCCATGGGGTGCTCACCTGTGGACTTGGAGCAGCTCACTAGTTAGCAGCTGCAGTGAGATCACGGAATTGCTTTGTTAGGCATCCACGCTTCCAAGTGAGCAACAGTGCTAAAGCTGTGAGGTGAAGGAAGAAGGAAAAAAAATTAAAATCAAGTTCCAAGTTGCCAAGGGTGTTACTGTCTTAAGAAAATCATTGGCAGGTTTAGGGTGGGATCTTGTCAGGGCTTTGCAGAAGCAAGTGGAGAGAGATAAAGCTGCATAGTTGGATGTAGATGTACATGTAGTTGGATGCAGACTATGTGCGTAAATAGGAATCCATAGTTCAGTCAGTACTCACAAGGAAGATTTACAAGGGGTTCTTCCACCCAGTAGAAGAGCAGATATCCCTGCTCTTCCTACAATGTGTGAGGAGAGTTAACAAAAAATAACAGAACCCATAAAGGCCAAAACAAGAGCTGTTTAGGTAGCAACTAGCAATAGTGACATACAGAGATTTAGATGCGCTTCCTTCCAGTCCATGTTGGTTTTTTTGGATAACCAGAGATGCTTTCACAGTCCCCTCCTGGAGTGCGTTTCCAGAGAAGCCAGGACAGCTCTTTCTCAAAAGAACAAGCAGGTGGTGTTCTCCTTTTGTGGAAATGTCCCAGAAAAAAGTTGGTCACTCAGTAATGCTGACACCAAATCTTCCTTGGTTTTGTTTCCCTCTCTGGGTACCCCCTGGGTACCCCAGCTTCTAGTGAGATGCAGGACAATTGCCGATAGAGAGGTTTCAATTGAAGTGGGGACTTTGATGAAATTTAGGCAGCTAAATTCTCAGCTGTAGTCCTGAAAACCTCTGGTTTATCTGCTACATAGTATTAGTAGAAAACTTCATCACAATCTTTGTATTGAATCAGGGACTGTTCCAGGTTTGCTTATTTACATGTCTGAGACTGCCTCAGTCTCAGCAGAAATACCCTGGGCACCTGATTCTGTCGCCAAACTCAGAAGCCATTTTCAGTGCTTGTCCAAAGCATTTGGTTACATAAAAACAGGCCTGAAGGAATAGGAATACTTACACAGAGCAGAAAAAACTCTTGTGTTCGGTCCCTCTTTTGCCTCTCTATCTGCCCCATTCCACAAGCTTCTTTTGAAGTTTGAAAACCCTCAAGCCTACATCTCCCAGGAAAGCATCCTGCTGAGAGGCTGGAGGTTATTCTAAGATGGAGATATTCTTAGTTGTCGAGGAAACTAATTATCATTTAAGTATCTAGTAATGAGGATAATTAACGTTTACATTTTATTGTGTGGTGTTGTGAAAATCTGAAGACATTTATTGATTTGTATACTTCATGACCATTTGGTTCCTGTATCAAGGGCACAGATCAGGGATGTGAACCTGGGCTTGGTCTGGACAAAGAGACTGCATGTCCCTGCAGTAAGTTTGCAGAAGACACCAAGTTGGGCAGGAGTGTTGATCTGATCAAGGGAAGGAAGGTTCTACAGAGGGGTCTAGATAAGCTAGATCAATGAGCCGAGGCCAACAGTATAAGATTCGACAAGGCTCAGTGCCAGGTCCTGCCCTTGGGTGACAACAACCCCGGGCAATGCTACAGGCTTGGGGAAGAGTGGCTGGTAAGCTGCTGTGTAGAAAAAGGCCTGGGGGTGTTCGTTGACAGCCAGCTGAATATGAGCCAGCAGTGTGCTCAAGTGGCCAAGGCAGCCTGTATTAGAAGCAGTGTAGCCAGCAGGAATAGGGAAGTGATTGTCCTGCTGATTGCAGCACTGGTGGCGCTTCACCTCAATGTGGTCAGCTTTGGACCCCTCACTTCAAAAAGGACATTGAAATGCTGTTGCCCAAAGAAGGGCAGCAAAGCCAGTGAAGGTCTAGAGCACAAGTCTTATGAGGAGTGACTGAGGGTCATTTAGCCCAGAGAAGAGGAGGCTGAGGGGAGATGTTATTGCTTTCTACAACTGTCTGGAAGGAGGTTGTAGCCAGGTGGGTACTGGTCTCTTCTCCCAAGTATCAAGTGATGAGACAAGAGAAAACAGCCTCTGGTTGTACCAGGGGAGGTTTAAATTGGATATTAGGAAAAATATCTTCACTGAAAGGGATGTCAATCACTGGAACAGGCTTCCCAGGGAAGTGGTTGGCTCACCATCTCTGGAGGTATTTAATAGACAGATATGGTGCTTAGGGCCATGGTTTAGTGCTTGGACTTAGCAGTGCTAGATTAATGGTTGGATTTGAAAAGACAAAGGTCTTTTCCAAGCTCAGTGATTCTCTGATGCTATGATTCTACTTTATAATTCTCCCTTCCATCTCTCCCAGACATCCCTGTGACTATTTGGTTATGGTCATACCTTCTCATGGTGCTTTTCTCTCTCTCACATGCATTTAAAGGTGTACAGGAGGTAGATGGAATTATTTTCTTGTGTGCATTTTGACTACAGAAAACATTGGAAATAGCTGTTTTCCAGCTAATAAAGCTGAAACCTTATGAGACTGAGGTGTCAGAAGTAAAGATGTTAGAACAAGCTGCTATATTAAGCAGTAGTGTATTTAAAAGAAAACTTGGCTGTGGCTCCACTGAGGGATTCTGTGGAAACACAGGAATAAAGTGGTTGTGTTGTTAACAAAATACACAATGTTAATTTAGCAGCAGATCTTAGGGTAGCAAATTTCAGCCCTATCTCTAACAAAGGCTCTGTGGTAACTGTGGAGAATCTAAGAAGTCTGTCTAGCATCGGTATTGAGTAACAGGATGAAACTATAATTAAAGGAAGTCATTAGAAACCAATAGGAAGATGAAATTATGTAATACTCACAAATCAACATAGATGCTGTAGAAGAAATTAGTGTTCTTGATCTACTGATGATTTATTGCACATGCTAACATAGTAATGTCTACAGTAAAATAAACTGAAATTATTTCTTTGGACTATATTAAAAACTGATTTTGCCAAAATTCCTGGAGTGGGGACTGCTAAGGAAATTAAGTAATCATGAGGTGGGAGAAGTATGATTATAGAATGGCAAGCCAGAAAAAAAACCAAGGAATATAAGTAAATACCCAGGTGCCATGCTGGCAAAAAGTCAGCCCAGCAATGACTACAGAATTGCACTATGAATGCTGTCAAATGTATTTCAAATGACAGAAGAGCTCACCTGAAGGGCAGTAGAGTGTGCATAACTGTCGTGGTTTCACCCGGCTGAGGGCCAAGATCCACGCAGCTGCCTGCTCCTTTAAGGAAAAGGGCAGGTTAAAGGGAAGGGGAAGGGGGGTGAGAAGTAAGGGAAGGGAAAAGGAAGAGAAAGGGGCAAATAACCCCAAAATCAAGAAATTAAGAGGCCCGTGGGTTGGGATAAGGATAGTTTACTAAGATAACAGAAAGATACAATGTAACAATACTAACAGGACTTCAAAGCAAAATATATGAAGCTGTTGATACACAAGGCAGTTTCTCACCAAACCACACAACTCAGGCCGTGCCACCCAGAGCCGTCCCAGAACCCGACCGTCCCCCAGAACCGCGCGTCCCGGAGCCGCCCCAGGCCTTCCTCCCGTCAGCCCCCCCGATATCCTGGGCAGGACGTAACTGGCATGGAATACTCTCTTTGGTCAGTTCGGTCACCTGTCCTGGCTTCGCCCCTCCTTTCTCATGAAGAGCTGAGAAAGTCCTTGACTGTCTGACAGCAACTAGAAACATCAGGGTGTTATCAGCACTACTCCCATTTTACTCTCAAACACAGCATTCATCTGCTGCTACAAATGAAATTAACTCCATCCTGACCAAAACCAGGACATTATCCACCCCTTATTCCATACCATTTACGTCATGACCAAATCCAACCATTTCTTGTTTCAGACACACATATATGTGTGCACACATGTATACGCACATATGTGCATACAGGTATTATTCCCTTAGTCCATTCCTCTGAGTTTGTTGAGTGAATGAACATTTAGTCCATGATGATCTTCAGCCTTCATTCGTCGTAACAGTCTCTCGTGGTGTCAGTATGCGCCATTGGATCGTTGCATTTCGGGCTCTCGGCCGATACATCTGGCATGGTCCATGTTCATAGTCCATGTTCATTTTCAAAGGGAAGGAGGAAAAAGTTCTTGGAACACCAGGTCTTGGTCCCGTCATCATGGCACTCTTCCTTCATTGACTTGTATGACTCCGGCTGGAACTCCATTGGTACAACATACAACAACATACAGCAATAATAGCAATAATGAATGTACAGAGCAATTATTATAATACAATTTCTACCTTATTAATTATATTGGCCAGTCTCACCTAAAATCAAATCCCTCTGGGGTACACATCGAACTTCTCCATTCTTCTGCATTACCCACCAAGTGCAACCAGGTCCTTGAGCAAAAGCAATCCCACACATGGGTTTACCTTTGCCCGAAGCAGGGATGACCCAAACTGTCTTCCCTAATATACTCTTCATATGCACCACTGGGACTCTGTCTCCTTCCACAGTACGTGGGAATTTTGACTGGGCAGGACCAGCTCGATTGGTGGATCCTCTAGAGTTAACTAACCACGTGGCTTTGGCTAAATGTGTATCCCAGTGTTTGAATGTTCCACCACCCATCGCTTTCAGGGTAGTCTTTAAGAGTCCATTATATCGTTCAATTTTCCCAGAGGCTGGTGCATGATAAGGAATGTGGTACACCCACTCAATGCCATGCTCTTTTGCCCAGGTGTCTATGAGAGCATTTCGGAAATGAGTCCCGTTGTCTGACTCGATTCTTTCTGGGGTGCCGTGTCGCCATAGGACTTGCCTTTCAAGACCCAGGATTGTATTCCGGGCAGTGGCATGGGGTACAGGATATGTTTCTAGCCAGCCAGTGGTTGCCTCCACCATCGTAAGCACGTAGCGCTTGCCATGGCGGGTGCGTGGGAGGGTGATGTAATCAATCTGCCAGGCCTCCCCATATTTATATTTCATCCACCGGCCTCCATACCAAAGTGGCTTCAAGCGCTTAGCTTGCTTGATTGCGGCACACGTCTCACATTCATGGATAACTTGTGCAATAGCATCCATGGTTAAGTCCACCCCTCGATCTCGAGCCCATCTATATGTTGCATCTCTCCCTTGATGACCTGAGGAATCATGAGCCCATCGAGCTAGGAATAATTCACCTTTACGTTGCCAGTCTAGATCTACCTGAGCCACTTCAATCCTGGCAGCCTTATCTACCTGATGGTTGTTTTGATGTTCCTCCATGGCCCGACTCTTAGGCACATGGGCATCAACATGACGTACCTTTACAACCAGCTTCTCCAACCGGGCAGCAATATCTTGCCATAAGTCGGCAGCCCATATGGGTTTGCCTCTACGCTGCCAGTTGTTCTTTTTCCACTGCTGCAGCCAACCCCACAGGGCATTGGCTACCATCCATGAATCAGTATACAGGTAGAGCATTGGCCACTTTTCTCTCTCAGCAATGTCCAGGGCTAACTGGATGGCTTTCACCTCAGCGAACTGGCTTGATTCACCTTTTCCTTCAGTAGCTTCTGCTACTCGTCTTGTAGGACTCCATACAGCAGCTTTCCATCTTCGTTGCTTTCCCACAAGGCGACAGGAGCCATCAGTGAAAAGGGCATATTGCTTCTCATTCTCTGGCAATTTGTTGTAAGGTGGGGCTTCTTCAGCCCGTGTTACCTCCTCATCCTCTAGTGACATCCCAAAATCTTTGCCTTCAGGCCAGTCTGTGATCACTTCCACGATTCCTGGGCGATTAGGGTTTCCTATTCGAGCCCGCTGAGTAATCAGTGCAACCCACTTGCTCCACGTAGCATCAGTGGCATGATGTGTAGAAGGGACCTTCCCTTTGAACATCCAACCCAGCACCGGCAGTCGGGGTGCCAGGAGGAGCTGGGCTTCAGTTCCAATCACTTCTGAAGTGGCTCGAACCCCTTCATAGGCGGCCAGTATTTCCTTTTCTGTTGGAGTATAATTGGCCTCAGATCCTTTGTAGGCCCGACTCCAAAACCCCAGCGGTCGACCTCGAGTCTCTCCTTGTGCTTTCTGCCAGAGACTCCAGGTAGGTCCATTCTCCCCGGCCGCAGTGTAAAGCACATTTTTAATGTCTGTCCCTGTCCGGACAGGCCCAAGGGCCACTGCATGGACTATCTCGCGTTTGATCTGCTCAAAGGCTTGTTGCTGCTCAGGGCCCCATTGGAAATCATTCTTCTTCCGAGTTACGTGGTAAAGTGGGCTCACAATGAGACTGTAGTTTGGGACATGCATTCGCCAAAAACCTATAACACCTAAGAAAGCTTGTGTTTCCTTTTTGTTGCTTGGTGGAGACATAGCTGCTATTTTATTGATAATGTCCATTGGGATCTGACGACGCCCATCCTGCCATTTTATTCCTAAAAACTGGATTTCTTGCGTAGGCCCCTTGACTTTATTTTGCTTTATAGCAAAACCAGCTTCTAAAAGGATTTCAATTATCCTTTTTCCTTTCTCAAATACTTCCTCTGCTGTATTGCCCCATACAATGATGTCATCAATATACTGCAGGTGTTCTGGGGCTTCACCCTTTTCCAGTGTAGTCTGAATTAGTCCATGGCAGATGGTGGGGCTGTGTTTCCACCCCTGGGGCAGACGATTCCACGTGTATTGGATGCCCCTCCAGGTGAAAGCAAACTGTGGCCTGCACTCTGGCGCCAGTGGTATTGAGAAGAAAGCATTTGCAATGTCAATTGTGGCATACCACTTGGCTGTCTTTGACTCCAGTTCATACTGCAGTTCCAGCATGTCCGGTACAGCAGCACTCATACCTGGAGTGACTTCATTTAGGCCACGATAGTCCACTGTCAGCCTCCACTCTCCATCAGACTTCCGCACTGGCCATATGGGACTGTTAAAGGGTGAGCGAGTTCGGCTGATCACCCCTTGACTCTCCAGTTGACGAATCAGTTTATGGATGGGGATCAGGGAATCCCGGTTAGTACGGTATTGTCTTCTGTGCACGGATGTTGTAGCAATTGGCACTTGCTGTTCTTCAACCTTCAACAACCCCACAACAGAAGGATTGTCCGAGAGTCCAGGCAAGGCACGCAATTGCTCAATTTCTTCTGTCTCCAAAGCAGCTATTCCAAAAGCCCACCGGTACCCTTTTGGGTCTTTAAAATAACCTCTACGGAGATAATCCATACCTAAAATGCACGGAGCTTCTGGGCCAGTCACAATTGGGTGTTTCTCCCAGTCCTTCCCGGTTAAGCTCATTTCAGCCTCTAACACAGTCAATTGTTGGGATCCCCCTGTCACTCCAAAAATGCTGACAGGTTCAGTCCCAACATGATTCGATGGCATTATCGTACACTGGGCACCAGTATCCACCAGAGCCTTGTACTCTTGTGGGTCTGACGTGCCAGGCCATCGGATCCACACAGTCCAATAAACACGGTTATCCCTCTCCTCCACCTGGCTGGAGGCAGGGCACCTCTATTGTCGCTGACTGTGTTGGCTGTTCACTGGTGCGGCGTTCTTCCTGGCAGAATCACATGCGATTCTTTTACCTCGCAGCTCATTTACTCGTGTTTGAAGGGCTGAGGTGGGCTGCATACCCCACTTCATCATGTCCTCACCATGGTCACGCAGGTAAAACCACAGCGTCTCTCGCGGTGTGTACCTACTGTATCCTCCCTTCTGGGACGATGGACGCTTTCTCCCAATAGCTGCAACATGGCTGCATACGGGTTGGGAGATGGACACATTTTCGTCAAGTCGCTTGACCAGTTTCTCTACTGCTGCGATCACAGAGAGAGAAACATTGTCCTGATATCTCCGAAGGTGGCTGGACACCTCAGATACAGTTGGTGGATATGTATCACTCCAGTCCATTGTTGCCAATGAATTGGTATGCCCTGCTGGTGCACTTCGTACAACCTTACGCCACATAGCTGGAGTGCACAGGACGTCATCAGGATCAGAGGGAAGCTGTGAGTTGTCCAGATCATAATAAATTACCTCCCGTACAGCTAATTCTCTCAGGTGCTGGATAACTGCCTCTAGGTTGTTACACTTGGGTGTTTGACATGTAATGTATTCCTTTATGGGATACCTTTCCCTCACACTTGACAGTAGTCGCCTCCAGAGGCTGAGGATTTCAGGCTTTTCCCCAACTGCCTTATCAATGCCTCCTTCTCTAGCTAGGGATGCCAACTGCTTGGCCTCCCTGCCATCTAATTCCAGACTACTGGCCCCGTGATCCCAACATCGGAGCAACCAAGTGATGATGTGCTCACCTGGGCGGCGGCTGAAATCTTTTCGAATTTCACGCAGCTCACTCAGGGACAGGGATCGTGTAACAACAACCTCATCCTGAGATGGTTGAGATGGAACAACCTTATCCCGGGATGGTTGAGATGGCTTTGCCTTATCCTGAGATGGTTTGGATGGCCCTGCCTTATCCTGAGATTCATCAGATGACCCTGCTTTATCCTGACCTTCATCAGATGACCCCACTTTATCCTGACCTTCATCGGGTGGCCCTGATTCAATTTCATCCTCATCCTCATCCTTCACTACAGGAACAACTTTCTTTGTGTATTTCCTCTTTCGTACAGGAGCAACCGACACTGATGTGGGTTGATTTTTTGTTTTACCGGCAGTATCTGCTGTAGGGGCAGCAGTAGCTGCAGCATCAGTTGGACAGGTTGCAGTAGCCACAGTTCTAGTCATAGAAGTTACAGTGGCCTCAGTGTTAGTCCCAGTGGTTACAGTAGCTGCAGTTTCAGTTGGTCTGTGTTCCTTCCTTTCCCTCTGACAGTGCTGACTGCTATCAAGCAGTGTTTGGTAAATAGTGGCCAGGGCCCAGCACAGTGCAGTAAGCTGTGCATCTCTGGGAAACTTACGACAATTTTTTTTCAGATATGCAGCCACTTTATCAGGGTCCTGTAACTGTTCGGGAGTGAAACTCCAAAACATCGGACGTGAGAAAGTGCCTAGGTAGTTGCCCATACTCTGCCACGTACCCTGCCACTCATGATTATCTGGCCTTGCAGAACCCTCTTGAGTGGTATTCATAAACCTTTGCTTAATATTGAACAAAAGCAGAACCATATTCACCAAACATAACAACAGCAAAATGCTAGTTTGAATATTCCAGGGATATTGGAAATTTTCAAAAACTGTTACCAGAGCTGTTGTATTTAGCCCAAAGGAAGAGAAAGCAGCATAGATATTTCTTTCTGTACTCCCACCATACCAGCTGCCATTATTAATCCCTCCCTGTCTAAAGAATAGAGAGGGCAGCAAAATCTTATACACATACCAGCACAAGTTCACGATCATCGATATCACTGTATCATAAACTGTTTTCATAAAATACACCAAGATGAGGTACGGGAACGAAAACAGGAGCTGCAGTCCCAGGATGTTAAAGGATCCTGCTAGGATTGCATACAACAGGCGGTGCTTTTGCTGCCACAGCTGTGAGCACAGCCTTGTAAGTAAATACCAGAGCATCGTGACCAGAGACTGCTTAAATCAAAGTACTTATCACAACTTTGACTTAATTACAATCCAGTCAGGGTCAGATCTACCGTTATCCCAACCTTTCGAGCCCCACGTTGGGCGCCAAAAAGACTGTCGTGGTTTCACCCGGCTGAGGGCCAAGATCCACGCAGCTGCCTGCTCCTTTAAGGAAAAGGGCAGGTTAAAGGGAAGGGGAAGGGGGGTGAGAAGTAAGGGAAGGGAAAAGGAAGAGAAAGGGGCAAATAACCCCAAAATCAAGAAATTAAGAGGCCCGTGGGTTGGGATAAGGATAGTTTACTAAGATAACAGAAAGATACAATGTAACAATACTAACAGGACTTCAAAGCAAAATATATGAAGCTGTTGATACACAAGGCAGTTTCTCACCAAACCACACAACTCAGGCCGTGCCACCCAGAGCCGTCCCAGAACCCGACCGTCCCCCAGAACCGCGCGTCCCGGAGCCGCCCCAGGCCTTCCTCCCGTCAGCCCCCCCGATATCCTGGGCAGGACGTAACTGGCATGGAATACTCTCTTTGGTCAGTTCGGTCACCTGTCCTGGCTTCGCCCCTCCTTTCTCATGAAGAGCTGAGAAAGTCCTTGACTGTCTGACAGCAACTAGAAACATCAGGGTGTTATCAGCACTACTCCCATTTTACTCTCAAACACAGCATTCATCTGCTGCTACAAATGAAATTAACTCCATCCTGACCAAAACCAGGACAATAACAAAGGGACCTAAAAAAGCTACATAAACTGGCAGTGGGATGATAAATGGAATATGTCAACAAAACAGTATCATGGACAATTTTGCTAGCTTTAAAATAAAACTCAAACCAAAACAACAAACACCTAGGGGTGGGGAAGACCTTAGAAAAATCCCTGAAGTGTTCTTTATCTGTAGTGATGGTCAAAATGTGACTGGATGTCTAAATGAGAAGGTAAGTCATAATAAAAACAACAGCACTATGTATATGTAACGTACTTTCTTATACATGTATAAGGTATCTTCAGACATAATATGTGGGTGCATGGGTGCACCTGTGCACATGTATGTACTAATGTAAAATATTCACCTTTCTACAGAGTTGGATTTGTAGAAGCACTGACATTTAATAAGATAGTCCTATGATTGAGATTTTCTGGGCAGTGTTGTCGTGTTATACCTCTGAAGTGCCAAGACTTCAGATATTGTGCATGTGCACGAATCCACACAGAAACATGCACATTGAATATTTCTGATATACATAGAAAAATATTTTCTCCTGTTTTACTGCCATTTATAACATTTTACCTGTTTAGGGGCTCCTTACAGAAATTATTAGAAGCAATGAGAGATTTCTACATGAATCTAAACTGAAAAGGCAGCTTCAGAGAGGAGATGAAGAAGGGTATGAAAGAAAAGTGAAATAATGGTACAGAGGAAGGCGATTAGGTGGTGTGTTTAAGAAGGTATTTGATGCAGCTGAAATACAAAAAAATCACCTGAAATGTACAGAGGTAACTACTCCATTTAGTGCTGAACTACTGACCTATAGAACTTACTATCATAGGACAAACACTGAGCCCAGGTGTTTAGCAAGATTCTCCAAGCGGTTAGACAATTATATCAATAACAAAACTGTTGAACTATACATCAATTAAAAAAGAAATTAATGAGCACACGTGGAGACAATGAGGCTCAAAATGACATTTCCTGTAACAGCAGGGCTTTATATAGTGTTTCTTGGGTGTTTTGAGGCACCGGAAAATACGTGAGGTAAGTATGGGCTTGATGGGTAATGATGTGATGTGGCAAAGAGTCACATCCCTGTCCAAAATGGAGGGACAAGTAATTCAGATTCGCTGAGGTGCTTAGTTGGAATTGAACTGAAACAACACTTAAGGTCTGCAGGTAAACAGAGACTTTTATTCTATAGCTAGGCTCATTGGTAAATAATTGGGTATCAGAAAGACCTATAGCTTTAAAGAGTGGGAAAGGGAGAAAGGATAAAAGGAAGAGGGAGAGAGAAAGGAGAAGAAAGACTGAAATGAGGAAAGAAAGAAGCTGAAAGAGAGCAATCACCAGTCCAGGTTCCAGTGTTGATTCAGCCAACTGGGGTCTCTGGTCCACAGGTGTGCTTCTTTTGGGATTTTTCTTCCCCCCATGCACCCTCATCTTCCCCTTTTTGTGTTTGCCATATCCCTGCAGCCTGCCCACAGGATTTCATTTCAGCTTTCACCCATCCCAGGTGATGTGTAGCATGATTTGGTTGGAAAAGTCATATATGTTTAGCATGTACTCCTTTTAACCCATTGGCATAATGAGGGTGTCAACTTTAATATTCATTTCATAGTTAATGAAGCAAGCAGGCACCGTAGCTTTCGAAATTCTGTGTAGAAACTGCCTATCTGTTTATCCTGTATTCTCTAGCCAAACCAGGGCTGTCTTGCTGCCTGAGACCAAGGATCCCTCCTTCAGTGCTTGTCGAGATGGTTGCCCTGCTGCCATGGCAGCACTTAAGCTTTCAGGGCCAAGTTCAAAGAGTTTTGCTCCAAGGATTTTGCATCTTGCAAGTGTTTGCAACATTCCTCAAGCAGGCTCAGGGAGACTTCCCCCTGCGCCCCCCCTCCACCCCCCCATTCCTTTATCAGGTTTGTCTCTTACCAATGTCCGCACTCTTCTGAGAAAGCAGCCCTTTGTTCTGGGAGCGGGGGGGGGGGGGGTCACAAACCAGCTTTGACATTCAAAATGTTTATTCAGATCGTTTTTTCTTCCAGTTGGTCCCTGACAGAAGGCAATGCCACAGATCCCAATTCCTTATGTTCCTATAACTAAAGGTGATCTCTGTAATTTTGATGACCGCCTTTCCATTATTCTTTGATAGCAACAGGATATGTTATGCTCCAAGGAGTGATCCTTCAGTCCCCAGTAAACCTCATTGATCTTATTGATCCCATAAGAATTAAGGTCTTGCAGTGCCCTTCAGTAGAAGCTGAGCTCTATGCAGAATAATGTCTCTCATGACAGGTAACAGTTGGGACTACAGTCAGGGTAGGTAGGAATCCCAAGTGCTGTTTCCATTGCCTTAAAACTGAAAATCATTTGATTTGATTCAAGATAAGTTGTGTGTCCATATTGGATTCCTGAAATAAGTGTTGAGTTACAGGATTTCTTTCAATGGCATTTTATATTTAGCACATCTATTGTTTAGGGTCAATTTTAATACTCAAATAAAATCATATGCTCTGAAGTGTAATATTAAGTATAGAATGTTAGACCGAGGCACAAATCTACGAAGGCCATTTAAGTATCACATTTGCTGCTAATGCTATACTCAGGAACAGGCTTTTATTCTCCATCGATAAATAGAATAATAATGTCTCTATTGTGACACACATTATTTTATCATAGTGGTTTTGAACACAATTGTAAGTTCGTAAATGCGGAAAGTGGGCACTTACAAGCAGATGATTATAACACTCGAGTATGAACATAAATCAGATCTCTTGAGGTGCCTAACATGTTCAGGAACTGCAGCTGCAAAATGGAGGATGGGTCTACTCTGGCTACACAGGCCTATATAAGTCATTTTTGGTGTGTGCTTGATTTTGCAAGTTAGAACTATAAGCCTAACTGGCAGACCTAGGGATGGTTCTCTCTGCTCAGCGTGCCTTATTAAGGGAATAGATGCTCTGATGCTCCTTTGGCTGGTCAGTATGGAGACTGACAGTGTCTGCTTTCTCCTAAATTTGCACTCCTAAGGGTCAGGTATGCCTGCCAGCGACAGCTTTTGTGCCGGCGCTGTGGGATGGTGAGCGAAGTGGTTGGGAGACGACTGGTGGCTTTGGTGATCCCATGGCCTGCATTTGTGTGCTGAGGTTGTTGGCTTCCTTCCACTATGGAACGTACTGGGCAATTTTGGCTGTGGCTGCCTAGAGGAATGAGGCCCACAGCCAGTGAAAATTAGTGGCCTATTAGAGGAGAAGGACCTTGCAAGCATCCTCATGTAACAAGAAAACTTGCCATTTTGGGCTTTTTTTTTCCCCATTTCAGTAGGAAATAGGCAATCCGCTCTGGGAAAACTAAAATAGGAGCTTAAGCTCAGACACCGAAGTCAATCAGCTACACATCATGGATCTGCAAGAAACCAGGCTGTGTTTGCTCACTGCTCATGGGACTTTATTTTTTTCCTTTATTTTTCTTTTATTTCTTTTTTTTTTCTTTTCCCCAAAACATGGTTTGAATAAGAGAGACTAAGAAAAGCTTTATCTGACTCCAGTCTGGAAAGGTAAGAAAGCGAGTCAGAATAGCTTTACTTTCTCTGCATCCAGTCCCTTTGTGGATTTGTTTTCAGCTAAAATGAAATACTTGACATCAGGGGTATCCTCGTCTTCCTTCTACCGCCTCTATTGCTCCAGCCCTATCAGATGCTGGCTGTCTTCTCTCAGACTGCTTTCAAGAACCAGAAGGGAAGTTCTGGTACATCTTGGGCATATTTGTTCCTATTCAGTGGCATGTTCACCTTCTCCCTACATCTGTGCTCAAGTTCCCTTTACTGGTACCTTTGTATCCCAGCCCTGTAATAGTATCAGAATAAACCCCAGAGTGATCAGATGTTTTGACAGCTTTGAGACAAAGTTCTTGCAACCACAAGTGCTGTCATATGCAAGTCAGGAGTCAGGAGATCTTCAGTCCCACCCAAGTCCTCCTGGGCACAAGCAGAGACATTCCTGTGAGCAACTCCTAATTTTAAGAACTGGAATAGCTCAGATCCTAGTAACAGCCATGTGGTTCATTTATATAATGTTTAGTTTTCTTAACTGAAATAAGGATGCCTTTTTTAAGTGTAAAATATTGTCATGGTTTAGCTCCAGTCAGGAGCTCAGAACCATGCAGCCGCTGAATAGGGAGACAAAATCAAACCTCATGGATTGGGATAAGGACAATTTACTGGGACAGCAAAGAGAGGGAGAAATAAAAACAAGACACTTAACAGACACAGCTGTCAGGTCTGTGTCCCCTCCCAGCCTGCTGGGTGCCCCCCACCTTCTCATTAGCAGGGCACCATGAAAAACTGAAAAGTCCTTAACTGCTTGGCAACAGCTAAAAGCATGAGTGTGTTATCAACATTGCCCTCATCCTAAACCCCAAACACAGCAGTACACCAGCTACTAGAAAGAAAATTACCTCTGTCCTAGCTGAACCCAGGACATTAGCCACCCCTTATTCTATACCATCTACGTCATGCCCAGATCAGACAGAATTAATGGACTTCCTGAATTGTAATTCCCAACAATTTCTGGAGCAGCATTGCTGCAACCACCTGCCCCAGCGGAGGAGCAGGGTAAGCTCAGCCAGTGCAGGACATAGAAATCAGCACATTGGTTTCTCCTTGGGGTTCTTTTTTTGCCTTATTTATTCAGGGCCATAGCAATAAAAGCCCAAGAACTTCAAAAGCATACCTGTAAAACCTGTTGCCAGCTGGATTAGATCAGCCCCTCTGTGGCCGCTCTGTATGGGCACGTTATGGCACTGAAGTGAGAACTGTGTTAATTTGATCTGTATTTGTGTGAGGGCTACTTCATGTTCACTAGGGGATCCTTAACACTGTGTTACTTCAGCTTTCTGCATTTGAATATATATCTTAATATTGCCGTATAATTTTATTCCTAATCCTGAAAGTGTGCTAATTGATATGCTACTTGCCTTTTCGGAGGCTATTTTGATTGCGAATCAGCAGTAGATGTCTATATTTACAGACTGAAAGGGAGTTGCTACTCTCTTTGTTCCTGTAAAATTTATTTTTACTTTTTTTTTTCTTTTCTTTCTTTTCTCCCAGCAGCAGCAAGCTCTTAGAAAATGGTCCTTGTTGCTCACCATCAAAATAACACCCTGCTTACACCGGGGTTATTCATCACAGGCTATCATTTAAAATATTACTTAGAAGGTGAGCCAGGTGGTTCTGCTTTGTGTAGGCGTCCAGATTTCCCCGCCCACCTCCCCTTGTATGAGTAAATACAGAGTTTCAGGGAAAACGTTCTGAATTGGTAATTTCTGGCATGCCAGCCTCAGCGGAGCTTTAGCAGCCAGTGTGGAAGCAAGCTGGGGAAGCAGCAGGAGAGGCTGCTCTCCTCCTCACTCTTGAATCAGAATCCATTCCTGAAGGACAGTGGCTCTCTGGCAGCCCGGCCTGCGTGTCCATGGAGAGGCCTGCGTGTCCATGGAGAGCTCTCCGGAGCGTTTGACCTCCTTGCACTCAAAAGCATGCTTGAGGGCAAACACAGCGAGCGTTCCCTGGAGTATCTGCAGATCCAGTGACACCGATTTCTTCCTCAACCGGGTGTCAGCTCCGCTGGGCTTGGCCCCAGGGGTTGCTGCCGCTCTGGTGTTAGCACTGCAAGCAGGGGTTACAAAAGGCAAGAGGACTTATTTTGGCACATTTGGGCCTGTGAATGACAGGGGGCATTTTGTTGTCCCCCCCCCGTCTTTTTTTTTAACGTGTGTGCTAATTACTAATGCGTGCTGCTGTAAATATTACTTACACTGCTTCCTCTCTCAGGGCGATTTGTAATTCATGGAGGAGGGTTGGGAGCAGCTGGAAGGCAAGGCGGTGATCCTGAAATTTTCTGGGACTGAAGTGAATGATGTTTTTATGGTCACCTAAGGTTCCTGGGAGTATTTTGTGTTACATTAAGTGGTTGTTATGCACTGATGAGCATGCCTAATGAGCATAGCCACTTCCCTCTGATAAATTACAGGAACAAATTTGAATGCTCGTTAACATATACAAATTAACCCTGTGTGAACATTGTAAAGAGTTCTTCAGGGTACAAAAATGTCGCCGTGGCTTGCCCTACTGTTTGGATCTGGGTTTATCACTTGTCAGAAGAGATCAGTCTAAATGAATATAAATAAATGACTTTTTTCTAACAAGGAAATCTGTATTAATATAAAACTGACTTAAATGCCTATGCCCATGGGCAATTTCTTTCCTGTCAGGAATACCATTGAGAAGATATGGAGAGAAATAGCTGCACAAATCAGTATATTAGTGAGAGGAGAGGTGGGGAGGACCCTCTGTGCCAGCAGCAAACTGAATCAAGAAGTGTCACTTGGCTTCGTTTCCGAGGAAGCTGGTGGTCCTTGGAAATGGTGAGCTGCTCCTGGCCTTTCCAAGGCTACCACCTGTGTTTTCTCCTTTACTATAGTCCCATTTTTCTGTAGCAACATGCATATTACACTATTGTAATATTTACTGTTGCCATGAGCTGAGGTGCAGCCTCTTCCAGGCAAAGGCATATTCTTCTTCTAGGAAAATTCAGCAGGTAAGAGGTTTTTAATCATAACATGAGGTTTTTAATCATAACATGCAAAATAAGTCAAAAGGAGTCATTTCAGAAAGTAGCTTTTGATCCAGTATAGCTTTTTCCCAGTAGGCTTGATCAGATAACGGGTTGCATTAATTGGTACTCGGTGTAGGAAGAGATGCTAAATACTTCTGCCTGTTAATTCACCAAGATGTACAGAATAATCCAAAAAAGCACATGCAGTAACTGACAGCAATGAATTCTGAAACAGCTGACAATCATGAATAATGCAGTAAGGTAAAAAAAATAAAAAGAAGTCATGGTTGAGAGGTAGTTCATGGGTTGTTCTACTAGCACCTTCTTTAAATGTAAAATATTGGAACTTTTTCTGTGAGTTTCCCTACATTAGACAGTAAATTATGAAGGTAAGCTTATAAAAGAGCAGTATCACATCTGAAACACTTAAACATGTAAAAAAAAATGGAACCTGGAAAGGAACCTCTACTAAAATGACATGCCTGTAATTGAAAACCAAACATTGTTTCTTTGCTGACTATATGTATGGCAGAGACAAGTTTCAACAGATCGGGATGTGGATGTATTTAAAAAGATGTGCCTGCACAGACTACCACTTCTGATGCAAAACCAGCTGAGGTCCAGCAGAAAGGATCCTGAGGACTTCAATGGACTCTCATGAGGAAATATTTTCACATTCCCTATCTTAAGCACCTAATTTGGTAATGTAGGTGATGCCAGTATTCCCTGATACTTAAATCAGCGCATTACTCTCTCTTGTTTGGTCATAGTTTCGGTAGTTACTATTTCTGCCTTCATACATTTCCCTTTTGCCTTTGTCAGCTTAATGTAAGACTGCAAGAATAGCAGTACTGACTGTTGCCAAGTGTTCTCCTACAAGGTCCAGGAGCAGAAAAATAAGGGTAGAGCATAAGAGCAGAAAATAAGACCATTTCAAGCATATTGTACTACTTCCCCAGGGTAGTCAGCCTCTGGCAATGAGTGTGGAGGTGGTGACCTTGTATTCAGCTACACTCAATGGGTGTCTCTTCCATAACCTACCCATCTGTACAAGGAATTCCTGCCACCCCCTCTCAGAATGAGCTCCACTGTTTATTGTGAAATCTGCCCTTTTCCTCCAATACTTTTGACCTGGTTTATTGTATTTTATTTCCCCAATCCATGTGTAGATCTTCCTTCTCCTGTGGTCGGTTAGTTTTCATAAGAACTGTCGATGGCCGAAGTGGCCAGGAGCCAGTTGAAAGCCCAGCGAGCTCTGCTGGGTGCTTTCTGACTCTTTCAGGAGTTTATGAGACTTATGGACTTCATTCACAAGGTCCATGCCAACTCTTCCCTGATGCAGCAAAATTATCCACATTTCTCCTGTTCCATTCTTCATTATGGTATGTAGATAGTTTCACCAGAAAAGCAGTTTAGTTCTTTGCTCTTTGTGCATTGACATCCTACTGAATTGGGTTTGGCTTGGTATTTTAATAGATGATACCTTTGCCACCCTCCAGTTCAGACGCCCATCATGGAGCTATGCTGGACTGTCACAAAATACAACAGCCGCTTCCCAGAACGTAGCATTCACTGTGTCAGATAAGGAGCAGACTGCCATGTCCTGCCCGCTGTAGGAAGAAGGTGAATATGCAGATCAACTTTAAAAGAGGAAAGACAGGCACACAAAAGCCTAAGCTGAGCATGGCAGCATGTATTCATTTGGCTTTGATTTTTTACACCCACAGGCCACGGTCAGTGTCCTTGCATGGTTTTGCAGAGCGATGCCTGCACTGCCGAATAAAAGAGGTCTGGGTTTCAAACCCAGTCCAAGCAAAGGATGGGGTATACAGTGTACTCTGTGAAGTAGCAGCTTCCTGCAGATCAGGGCTGTCTTGCAGACAGCTGTTTGGAGAAATCCAGACTGGAGTCAGGGGCTCAGAGAACAATTAAGCCGTGTGGACAATCAGTAATCAAGCTTGCTCCCTGGCCTTGTTTTATTTAGGAGTATAGAGGCACTCAGTGTGATCCTTCTAACAAACAGGAACAGCTTGTAAAAGGATCAGAGAAACAGAAGGATTTCTGAGTAAATAATCTGATCTAGGGAATGATGTAAACCACAAGCAAAGGCACTTTCATGCAGTGTGAAATCATTAATGTTATGTAAGAGCCGAAAGCACTCACGAAAGGCTGGTGCGCTTGTATCGGGATGTGGATCATGCTCTTACTGACATTTAGCATCCTTTTAGTCCCGGAGCTGGGGCCATTTGAGAAGCTCCATCTAAGTAAATTGTATTTCGGCTGTAATATTTTGATGTTAACTGAGCTGAAAAGGGCTCTCCTGATGAGCTCCTTAATGAAAAAACAGACAAATCTTAATTCTGGCACGAATGACTGCATGTATATTTTTGACCCGACTCTATGTTTCAGAGTTAGATCTGAAATGCAACCTAAGTAAAAATAAAACGAAGATGGGTGGGAGTGTTTCTGCTTAATCCACTGGTCTAAAAAGCAGATATTGCTTTTTGTGGCTGAGAGCTGTAACCACAAGCGGTGCAGAGGAGGAGGGGGTGGTGGTGTGAGTGCCTTTCAGGCCAGCACTCCAGATGCTGAAATAAGCCATAGTTAATGTTCACTGCTTTTCAGGCTGTGGCTTCTTTCCACAGTTTTTTTTTTTTTATTTTATTTTTTTTTAGTTTTTTTCTTTTTTTTCCCCTGAAGGTTAATTAAAGGAGATGTTCTCATAATACAGTTCCTATTTCCTGATACAAAATCTTCACTGTTCGTGGTCTAGACGGTAAGCATTAGCTACTTAATACCAGCAAATTTTCCCATAAAGTATAGCTTTCAAAAGCATAGTGGACATGCCTCGTTAAGCAAATGGTGCATTTCAGAGAGATATAAAAGCAGATGATTGACACGTAGGGTGCAGTCACGGGAAATACTATCCTGCAAAGCTTTCAGCAGTGTGACACTAAATGCTGCATTCAAGTAACAGTTCAAGTTTGAGTAACAGGAATAATGGGCTTCATTAGAAGAATCCAGAGTACACTGGTCCATCACCAATGAAAACCCGGCTCAGCGCTGGCTAGAACAAATGGTGGTGGTTTCCTTCCTAGTACCGAGGCATTTTGTCTTTTAGGCCCCAGAGTGCAGTCTCCACAGCACAAATGAAAGAAGGCGTTAGCTTAAAAAAGCTGTGGCTCAATTCTGGATCTTACCCTCCCATACAGCCACCCCAACAGACTTTTTCTCCACGCCACGCTGCTGGTGCGTGGTGGTTCTCTCACCCAACAGGACACAGCTCACTGCCCTGGAGCAGAAGGGACTCAGCTAGCGAAAGGTGATGCTTAACCTGATTAGAAGTCAAAGCCCTTTTGATAATGGTGGTCAATATTACTTTCCACATGCAGTTTCAATTTCCTCAGCATCTCAGTAACTGGGCTGGCTTTGGTTCTTCCATATGTCCCTCTTTTATGCCCTTTTTTTTTCTCTTTCCTTTTTTTTTCTTGAGACCCCTAAGACAAAGAACCATACAATCATTTAGGTTGGAAAAGACCTTTAAGATCACAGAATCACAGAATAGTAGGGGTTGGAAGAGACCTTGAGAGATCATCAGGTCCAACAAAAACAGAGGTCAAGGGGTTGGGGTTTTTTTAATATAACCTTACAATCCCTTCTGAACACACCTGAGCAAAAAGCCATGTAAACGAAAAGGAGCACAGACTGATAGGATATGTAGGGCAGTGTTTATCTCAGTGTAATTCTCAATCAGTGGAACAACACTTTCATTTCAGGGAGACAGAGAAGCTGTTATTTTGGATAGCAACAAATTCAGGCAAATGGAAGCTGCAAATGCTCTTCTGCAGATTCAGACATCTTCGAGAGACAGGCTGAGATTGTTTTCATGAGTATTATTCCCTTTTAAATCAGCTGCAGTTGTTGGCTGCAAAGTACGTCTTGGTTACTTTGGTTTCATTTGTTTCAGAGCACAAATCAGGTATATTTAGCTAATCCTCTAAAATTCAGCTGCATTATCTTCTTTCATTAACCTCTCTAAAATGCATTTTTACTGTCATATTTTAAAGAGGATTAATCTTTCCTAATATAAATCACAACAGCCCCTTTCGTTACGGTACATCTTAAGGTTTACACAGTTTAAACTGTTTAAATGTTGATTTATGTTGCCTAAATTATTCTATTAGAGCTGGCGAGAGACTAAGACTAATAATTAGGATTATTTTACTGTTTTAGTGCCTGATGTGTTGGATGTAGATCTTGTTGGAGACCAGTTCTTTCTTGATTGTTGTCCAACATCTCAGCAAGTCCTTACCTTTTTATTAAAAATTCAAGGACAACTAGTGACAGATGCAGTAAGACATCATTAAAATGTTATAAAAATTGTTGTGATACCCTTTCCCCCAGTAGATAGACTCTCTACATGTCACTGATACCTGCTAGCAAGCCCTACTCTGCCTTTGAAGAACCCGAGCATGAGCTGTCACTTTAGTGTATCTGAAATCCTTAGGGCTCTTTCCTCCATGCTGTTATTCTGCTACAGACATTTAACTGCTACTCTTTCTCATCTGACTTGAAACACGTGGGACACTCTCACTTCCAGAAAAGCCCATTACAGGGACTCTGCATAAACTACCCTCCTGTGTACAAACAGAATCGAGGTTGATCTGTGAAGCTCTCCGCAGAGGTGTCAGGTCTCTCACACGTGTCTGTTTCACCCTGAGTCACAGCTTCCTCTTCCACCCAGAGCAAACTACAGAGGCTTGGTGTGGGAAACAGCGAGGAGAGCTGTAAGCCAGTGTGGCTTGGGGCAAAATGAGGACATGCATGTTTTCCTTTGGATGGAGATTTTAAAGTCATTGTAAGTGGCTTACGTATAATTCCTTGGATTTATTTAAAAAGTTGGTTCTAATAGGTGGGCGGGGTTACAGCAAGAATGAGGAATATAGTCACAGCTTTGCCACTGGGTTTCTGGATGATCTCTTACTATTCATATGCCAGAACTTCCAGAAAAGGACTGGAATTTGGGGTGTCCCACTCTAGAGTCCCACTCCTTTTTTGGTTTGTGTGGTTTTGACTTTTTTATTATTACCATTTATTTACTTTTTATTTATTAAGGAGGAACATTTACAAATATTGCCTATTTATTTTAGGTAGAAACACCAAGGGATTCCTTTGAAACAAGTTGAGAACATCTTAGCCCAGGCTCTTGGTGAAAGAACATATTTTTAGAAATCCCCTTTTTGTTGTTTACTTATCCATATTATGGACGCAGCAATGCCAATCATGCAAAGCTTTTGCATCTCTTTTAAGGACATTTAGCTCCACTTCATCTGAAATTGCTATAAAGCTGTGAAAGCTAAAAATCAGGTGTTCCTGGTTTTTTCGAGCCTCCAGCCAAACACTTGCGCATTGATTTGCATTTTGAACCCGGGTGTGTTTCAAACTGGTTCGCAGTGCACTGAGCGGAGGCAGATATGAGAGGGATTTTAAGGACAGCTTCTCGGCATGCCAGTTGGGTGCTCTTCCAGTGAGATTGCTCATGAGTACCCGTTTGACTACACACTGCTGGCAGGAGCAGGGGGAAGGACGAGCGTCGCAAACTCTTCACCTCACATGCTACCGTTGGCCAGGGCTGAGCGTCCAAAGGCATGGATGTAAAGGAGGGAAAGGGGTCTGTCATCATTACATGTGTGAGTCTTTGCCAGCCTTACATTTCTAACACCTCTCAGAGGGAAATGACTCCCTTCTGAGCATGCCAGTACAGCTGGGGCAGGGCGGTATAACAGTAGTTCCAGAGGGCATGTGACTTGAACCTCAGCAAATGGAAAACTTCACCTCCATTGATGTCCTGGGTACATCCTGGTTTTTGTTAAAGAAACTGTGGTGGAAAGTTCAATCAAACAGGCAGTGACTATATTTTTATTTTAGAATGGAATAGGGGAAAGGAGAGCAATATGCCATATTAATATTAATGTAGGGTTATTTCTTGTAGCCAGCTCACCTACAAATCATGCAAGTTCTCTCCTTGTAAATAAATGCAGTCTAAAGAGGGGGGGGGGGTGTGGGTGTGGGTGTGGGTGTTGGTCAGCATTTCACAATGGGTGTGTTAATGCCCAAATTCAGAGAACCCTTAGGTGGAAGAGGCAGTCAGATGGTTTGAGCAGAAGGACTTCATCCACAGGGGCTGTGGAGGCAGCTATGCAACAACAAAAATGGAAACCTAGGACTCAGATTTGAGATTTGAAGTAAAATTTAGAAAGCATGGAGGAATGTAGGCTATTTGAGGTCCTTGAAGGGACACAGCTGAGGAAGGCAGAGGTGCCTGAGGGCAAAAGCAAGGATGTTCATGATACATGTTTTACACTTCCTTGTAATGCCTCTTACTACTTACTACTGGAGAGGTACTCTGGCTCAGATTAACTGCCTGCCTGTGAGCCAGCTCTGATAACTAGGCAAACTAATCTGCCCTGAAACTCAGAGGCCCAGGATGCAGTCCCTTCACTAGGACTGATTTCATGTAAATCAGATTCTGGTTTAATGCACTTCACGTGCGAATATGTTCGTGTGGGGATGTAAAACCAAACACAAATTACTGAGTTCACTTGGTCTCCACCACAGAAGGCAACACTTGAAAAGGTGTGAGGAGCAAAGAGCTGTATTTACAGTGCAACATTGCATCATTCTAGGAATTAATTACTTAGAACAATTGAGATATCCAACAATTCTTGAGAGTGTTGTTTGTTTTTTTTTTAAATATGACAAGCAGAAAACAGAAAGGAGGTGATGCAAATTAGCGGAATTAAAATGTATCTTACAAAAGGCAGTAACAATTTATTTAAGTGTTATTGTAGATCTTCATATTTAAATATCTGATCCTTATTGGACAGGTTTGATTAGCCTTTCAGCAAAACTGATTTTTGTTTTAATGAAAATTACAATAGCAAATGCTTGTTTCACAGTTTGTTTGTGGTGTATTAGCAGTACATTTTTATTTACTGTATAAAAATTATAGATAATATTTAGGGAAGTATTAAATAATTACCTCCCTCCTTGTAAACAGAGACCTTAATGGTGTGGTTCACTAGTTCAATATTTAACATGGTTTGATGTAACTTCTAGTCTGACTGGGTTTTTTTTGTCCCCTTTTCTCTAGCCTCCCAAACACATGTTTTGTGGAGATTTAATACATAACCGTGCATTTGCTATATTTCTGTCAATGATGGCAAGGTCAAGCAAGCATGATTTAGAAATAAAAGCAGCTTGTGGTTATCTGTAGGAGTATGTCTCACGCTTTAGATTCACCCTTTATGTGTCTCTGAAGAAAATTCTTATATATTTATCTTTGCAGTAGATAATTTCACTGCATTTGAAGAGCAGACACATAGGTATATTCCTCAACATTGAATTGAAGGAACATTAGAGATATTTTAGATCCAAGCCTTGTAGGAGAAGACAGACCCATTTTTTCCCTGGAAAGTCAGCATAGAAATTGGAGGACAGGTATGATGCCCTTGTGGTGACCAAGTTAATCCTTGAATTCACTTGATGCAACGCTCCATGTCACAGAGTTTGTTACAGACTTGGGATGTTGTTTTCAGGTAGGCAAAAGAGGTTGTACCAAGGGGGCTTCTGAGACAAGGGCAAAATGTTGTCCCCTCCTTTTTGGGGACAGAGCACGCTGGCTGCCTGCATTTTTGGCAGCATTTGCAAACTGTATACTGGTTTGACCAGTAAGGATTATGCATGTATCTTAAGACAAACAAGACTTACATCCAATTGAAAAATGTCTTTGTCTTCTTCTGCCCTCCCCACATAAATGTGTTTATTCAAGTGCTGGCTGAATTGGCTGTTGTCTAAATGAGAGCAAGATAAGTGTGTCCACTAAGGGCAATAAAGCTGTCACCCCCTTCCGAAGCAGGAAGCTGTGTGCTGTTCGCTGCATGCCCTTAAATCCATGGCAATTTGTCATGGCTTCATTGAGGTGGGGTTCCACATTAGAGACCAACTCTTAATGCCTGCTTAACAAATGAGGAGCTTGACATCATCCCCCATTATGTACGTGTTGTGTCTCTCAGAAAGTCTTAGGTCATTGCAATGTGGTCCCTGTATTCCTCTTAACTCCTTCAGTTGGTTATCTTCCTGTAACCTGTCAGTCATGGCTAATGATGTAGTAGATGCTGGGGAAAATGGATGCCTGTCCTTGGAAGATATCATTAATACATCAAATCCACTGAGGTACCTCTTCCCTCTGCTCCATGCTGAATCTACAGGCTCAGGGAACCTTCTGCATCTGGGTAAACATGAAAACAGATTTTTGCTAGGTTTTTGTAAATTTGCTCAGAAATTTAGAAGTATAAATAAATTTCTTTGGGTTTTTTGTTAAATTTTATGGGACAATTTCAAGTTTGAGAAAAGGGGCAAGGAGAAATGTAGGCTATGCTTTGTGTGTGTGTGTGGCCAAGGAGGAAAACTCTAGGACATTGTCATTAAAACAACTGTTATTTCCCTGTACCCTGATAGGTGTGAGTGAGAGGGGAGGCAGGTCTGCGTTGGTTAGATCTGGAGGAATTCTTTGTGATGAAGTGTGAGAACAGGTTAAGTACAATGAAATGACATGGCACTCTCCCTTATTCTTAATAAATAATCATTAATAACTGATCCTGACGCCATATTATGGAAGCTAAGCTGCTTCAAAGTAGTTCTCATAAGTAGAAACAGTTAATTTCCCATTATTTTTGCTAATTTACACACAGTGCAGACATTTATGTGATTCCAGGTCATTAAGTCAAGCATTTAACAGATGTTCTTTACTGATTTTTAAGGCACCCTAAAGTGGCTATTTCTTTCTTTTCTTCTTTTTTTCAAATTTATTTTTCTTTTTTTTTCCCCTCACTAGGAAAGACCACTGTTAAGCCTTCTATTTATTCTTGCAGATCAGAAAATGATACAAAGTTAAAGTGAAGATGATAAATGTTATGCTGCACTTGCTACAATCTGGTGGACTACCACATAAACAGAAATAACGAAGTATCTGCTTTAGGCTTTTACATCTTTTTTTCATCTTTTACAAGGAACTGCAATTGACAGAGGTTATTTACTGCAATGTTTAGCAGTCTTTCCAGAGTTTATAGAGAACACTGATGTTTCAGAAGTGCTGACTGAAAATAATACGGGGTTTCATTTGTCTACTAATTTGTATCTTTGGCTTTCCTAGTTCTTCACCTTATACTTTGCACAGCATGGTAGGTTTTGAGACTTCAATTTCATCACCAATTCTAGTAACAGCTTTCTCTTCTTGACTGGACATAATTCTGGAAAAAAGAAAAATGTATTTTTCCTTTAACCTGAAGAAAATTAGAATTATTTTAGAAATAAAAAAAAATAAATTTTGGGTTGGACTCGACGATCTCTGGAGGTCCCTTCCAACCCCTAAAATTCTGTGAATCTGTAAATCAAATATACACCATGTATGCTTATGATTGAGAGAAATAGACATACCTCAGACCATTGAAGCAATTAGGCATTTGCATGTATTAAGATTTATATGGGTAAATATTTGTGTACCACATTAACAAAGGAGAAGGCATTCCCCTGGATTAGCAATCTAGTCCTAACAATGGAAATCACATGCATGAAACACCTTTGGAGAACACAGCTTTTTTTACTACCACCTCTGTAGATCCAGGCCTTGGAGGTTGGTGGCCCTGCCTGTGGCAGGGGGGTTGGAGCTCTATGATCCCTGGGGTCCCTTCCAACCTAGACCTTTCTATGATTCTATGATTCTATGATTCTCTGCCAACACTTACTCTTGCTGTTGCATTTCTAGTGGGCCCATGAAAGGAATTAATAGGAATTATTCAAAGAAAGTAAGTATAACCCTGTGCTTACCCTGGAAATCCAGAGAGGATCCAAACTCATCATCCCAAGAAGAAAAACAAAGCACTGTTATTTAGTTTAATTTGTTCCGTTTCCAGTGGATGGTGGAGATCAAACGTCTCAGTGGCTCAACATGGCCCCTTCGCACTGAAGCGAGTCACCGACGTGTCGCGTTACAAATGCCAGGTGGGCCCTCTTACCACGCCCCTTGGTCACCATGCTAAGACACATCTTTTTGTTGGCCAGTGGTCTCACAAAAAATAAGTAGGGTGTGGCTGCCAAGGGCAGCAGGACATGGGCTCTCCTCATCATGACAGGCTGCTTGCTCCTGCAACGGCGATTGTCCCAGAGGTGTCTCTCTGCCCTCGAGGTAACGGAGGTACAAATCCCAGGCTGTGATACGTATTCATGGCTCAGGCACCTGTCACAAGCTGTTATTGAATGGTGGGAGAGTAGCAGACCCTAAGGTGGACACGCTGAAAGTTCAGCATCAAATTAGATTGAAGACTGGACGGTTGCACCTGGCTCTCTCACAGTGAGTCCTTGCATGCACAGCACGTGGCTGAGGGTAGAGGTTACAGTCAGTATTTAGGGGATACAGGTGAAAATTCAAGCCGTTGTGAGCAGTTTTGTCAAGAACAGACTAAGACGGGGACTTCCCATCTACATGTACTCAAAAGAATGTGTATGGGAATGATGAATCCAGCAAGAAGAAATTCTGCCTCTAAACTGAAGTTTCAATAGTTTAAAAATGCTGTGGAATCACCTCCAGCATGTATTTATCAATGGTTGTTCTCTTTACCTCTTTCTTTATAACTTTCAAAGCCCTAGATCAGTCGTGCTTTACTTCATTCCTTACACAAGACAGACACCTGTTGCAGCTGAGTCAGAACAATCCTGAAACAGCCTTGGAGGCAGAGCACACCATTATCAGTGGCTGGCAAATGCTGCCATTTCTTTTTGCCATCTTAACACAAAGGTTGAACCTCTCCCAGTCTGTGAGAGTGGCCTTACTCCCTTTACTTGGTTAGAGACAGTGTTGCTTTACTGTGCTCTTAGCGAACAGAACAGTCAAGGCTTCTGGAGACTCATGTTCTGGCAGCTGTCAGCAGTGCCCAGCAGCATCCCTGGTGTTCCTGGAAAGCCATGCAGAACACTGTGCACTGAAGAGTGTCATCTTGTATCAAAAATAACATGGCCAGTAGGTCTAGGGAGGTGATTGTGCCCCTGTACTCGGCATTGGTGAGGCCACATCTTGAGTACTGTGTCCAGTTCTGGACTCCCCACCATAAAAAGGACATTGAGGTCCTTGAGCAAGTGCAGAGAAGGGCAACCAGGCTGGTGAAGGGGCTGGAGGGCAAATCCTATGAGGAATGGCTGGGGGAGCAGGGGATGTTTAGCCTGGAGAAGAGGAGGCTGAGGGGAGACCTTATCACCACCTACAACCACCTGAAAGATGGGCGATGGTCTCTTCAGCCAGGTGACAGGAGACAGGACAAGGGGAAATGGCACAAAGCTGTGCCAGGGCAGGTTCAGATTAGATATTAGGAAAAAAAATTTCACTGAAAGAGTTGTCAGGGCCTGGAACAGGCTGCCCAGGGAGGGGGTTGAGTCACCTTCCCTGGATGTGTTTAAAAAAAGGGTAGATGAGGTACTCAGGGATATAGTTTAGCTTAAGACAGGAATGGTTGGACTTGATGATCTCAAAGGATTTTTCCAACCTTGTGTGATTCTGATCTACCGGGACATTTTCCTCCTGATTGTACTATTATGAGTGCCCTGCAAGAAGGAGACAGTATCACGGCAATTCTTAATTATCACATCTGTAAAAATGTTTACAAGCCTGCCAGACCCAATTGTTCCTATGTAGTGCTTTCTCTTTTTTTTTTTAATCTCTTTTTTAGACCTTTTGACCTGTCTCTCCTGCAGGAAATTTTATAATCAACTTCCTAATATGCATGACAAATCTATTATTAAATAGGCAATTATCAAATTACAAATTATAAAATTATCATATTATGTTCTATTAGGCCTGCTGATGGAAATAAAGGCTACAACATAAAGGCGATGTCATACTCATGCATTGAGTATGACAATTATAACCATAATCGTTCAGTAACTGTTGCCATTTGCAGTCTGCAGTTTCATTGCATTGAGCCCCACATATATAGGCAATATTCTGGATTAATTTTTCCCTTGTTTGCACGAAAAAGGCCACTACAATATTCCATACACCTCCTGACATTTTGCAGAGCAGCTTCTGCTGCCAATTCAATTGTGTTTTTAACAAAGTGGTCAGTTTTTTTATGGAATATGGAAGACCTCTTTGGCCCATGATGTTTCAGTTCAAAATATGCACTTGCTTTGCCACAGAGTAATCATCTACTTTGGCCCTTACTTGGGGCTGAGCGCATCCTCAGCAAGCTTGCAGATGACACCAAGCTGATTCATCTGTTACACATGAGGGAAGGGATGCCATCCAGATGGACCTTGACAGGCTGGGAGAGAAGGATCCTGCAAGCCTTATGAGGTTCAACAAGGCCAAGTGCAATGTCCTACACGTGGACTGGGGTAATTCCCAGTATCAATACAGTCTGTGGGATCAATGGATTGAAAGCGGCCCTGAGGTGAAGGACTTGGGTGTGTTGGTGGATGAAAAACGGGACATGAGCCATCAACATGCACTTGCAACCCAAAATACCAACTATATCCTGAACCCAAAGTGCCAACCTTATCCTGGGCTACATCACAACCAATGTGACCAGCTTGAAGGAGGTAGAGGGAGGTGATTCTGCCCCTCTGCTCTGGTGACACCCACCTGGAGGTGGTGTCTCTGTATCCAGACTTGAGGTCCCCCAAATTAGAAGGACAGAGACCTGTTGGAGTGAGTTCAGAGGAGGGCACAAAGATGATCAGAGGGCTGGAGCACCACTCCTGTGAAGACAGGCTGAGAGAATTCAGGTTATTCAGCCTGGAGAAGAGAAGTAGCTATGAAAATATTATAAAGAAATGCATTACTACTGGTTATTAGAAGATTGAGGTAAAAAGAAATATATAAAATGTTTTCAAAACTTGGAAAGTCTTTCTCAGGTATGTGCTACTCTGCATGCCAAAAACACAATTAAGGTTTATTCTTCCAGATATGAGATGAGATAAGCTTCTTTTGCTGTGTATATGGCCTCAAATACTTTTAAATTTAAGGAACTTTGAATATTTCATGCCATTGCATTAGACCATGCCAACCTGTTACATATACACTTCGCAGGTCAGCTTGATGTGGCTTGCAAGAGCCCCACACAGGCCCTGTATTTTGACATTGAAAGCTCAAGCCTTTATCCTGAAAGTGCACCACATACCCGTTTGCACATCCCAGAGACATGCTTGTGTGACTGTCAGTGCCTCTGGGATGGTCAGAAAGAGTGAATCACTGAGAGAGTGAACTGATGACATAAGAACAAAGGTTATGTTTGAACCTAAGATTTAAAAGTAATCTAGGTTGTGCTGAAAAAAGTATACACAGAAAATTACCTCTTCAGTTCAATGCATCTTCAAAGCAGATACTTCTTAAGTCTTAATTAAACGTGTATGGATCTTTGTATCCCAAAGATCTTTTCCATCCTTGGGGATACTTAGCATAGTTTGATCTGAGACAAGCAGAGCAGATTCTGGCAGTCTAGAGGCTTGCAGTAAAATGAACAAGGACGAGTTGCAAGCTGCTATTACTCTACCTGAGGAGAGACTGGCTTCTTGGAGGATATGTTTCAATTGGGAGAAAGCATAGAAATACAAGCATGGAATAAACGTAGAGGTTACTAATGTTTGGGTTATTTGTAGAGCTCTGTTAACAGCTTGCAATAGCCATCACCCCGCACATGTAAAGCCTTTAGTGTTTGGGAGAACTTCTCTGAAAAGGCTTTGTTTTCTTTTTTTTTTAGCTAGTGTAAATAGTACTGAACAACTCTTTCTTGTCTCTGAAGATGTTTGCAGTTGAAGGTTTACAAAATTCCATGAAGACTGGGATTTTTTGTTGTTCTTGCTGAACGTGTGGAAACCACTGGGTTACATGTGCAAAGGTACAGCCACCTGTTTCTCAATGCTGGGCAGACAAGATGGCAGCTCCACGAGCTACTCTGCAGAGGCATCTCCAGCAGTCTGCTTATGATAATGAACTCAGAGACTTGGAGGTGTCCACCTGCATTCAGTGTTGCTTCCTGTGCTGAAGCCCTATGGGTCTCTTATTGATATGCTAGCCCCAGGATGGCACAGCTGACCAGACACAACTTCACTTAGTTTTTGTTTGTGGGAGGATCAGAGAAGTGCCATTTGATTTGGGGTCTTTCTGCAAGAGGTCTTCAGGGCTGGCGTGCTGCCCCTCCCCTGTATGTCCATTCAGATGTCCTGTGCATTGACATTCAGATGTCAAGTGCATCTGTACCCTAACTGTGAAGTGCCCACCCACACGACTTTTATGAAGATGTATCTCTGTGGGGCATTTGTACACCTCCCTTTTAAGCAAGACATGAAGCGGTGGGAAGACCTGCCTGTGCTGCAGCGCACTGCACCTATAGCCCCCTTCTATTTTGGAAAAAAAAGGAAGAAAGGTAGTGAAGGTGGTAATCAATTATCTGTTGGCAGGTCTTTGTAAGGGTTTAGCAGAGGACAGTATTCTGGGCACAACTGTGCTTGGGAAACTGCATTACTTTGGCCTAAATTTGTCCCCTTGGTTTCAGTTAGAATTTATATTGTTCGTGTTGAAATTGCTGTGTGCTGCTGCTGATGTGCACAGCTGAGCAGCTGCTCCCTCTCAAGACAAAGGAGGCTGCACTTCAGGACGCGTTGAAGTGATTTCTGATTGTAAAGCATTTTGGGGTCCTTCAGACTAAAAGGCATTTTTACCACTTCTGCAGCTACTGGTGTAAAAGGAACAGACAAAAAGTTCCCTCGAGCGGGTACAGATGAAACTTGACTTGAAATAGAACTTCAGTAGTTCTGGAAAGTTTCTATTCTTCTTCATTTTAATCTGTAGGCTGTAATGGCCAGGGTTTATACATAATTCTCTTTAGGCCATGCTCCTAGTGTAATTAGTGACAAAACCTGACTTTAATTAATGAGTAGGATAAGGCTTTAGGGATGGCCATGCAGCAAAACTTCTCAGCTTAATGAATTGATTTCCATTGAATTGGCTATAAATATAATACCATTAATAATGAATTGGTTCATTGTAAAGATACCAGTAGACACTAGAAATGAGCAGATGTTACTTTCTTTGCCTCAGAGGCAAGTCTGAAGGGTTGTTTCACTGGTAAGTTCTTTAATGATGTTGGCAGAATTGGTAATGAGCAACGTAGCAGTATCTTGGACAGAGAGATAAGGAGCAAGTGATTTATAGTCGTGATGCCTCTGGGTCCTGCAAATGGGGCACCTGGTCACTCACCCCACAGAGGAAACAGCTGAAGGATCCTAAAATATTCTTGCAGGCACCCTCTCCTTAGTCTTCCTGAAAACTATCTCTGCATAGATAAGGGGTAGGTAAATGATGAAAAGGTCATAAAAAGTGGCAGCAATGTTTAAAAAACCAAAAGACCAAAAGTAATTGTTTGATGAGGAGGCTTCAGCTGTCCCCAGACAGCTATTTTCAACATTCCCATTGCCCTGTAGACTCCACTGCTCCCTACTGGGAAAGGGATATCTAAAATGCTACACTGCCACTGATGACGTTCCTTTTGGGAACTGAACATCCATAATGCAGTGCCTGTTCTGTAGAGGCTGTGAGTTTCCATTCCTTATTTTTCTTATTTTATAGACCAGGTTCTTTCTAATCATATTCAGAAGTCTGAAGGACCCATCTCCATTAGTGTCCAGACTTCTAATTAAGAACAGAAGAGATCCCAAAACAATTAGATGAGAAAAACCAAAATTATAATTTTGATTCTCATAAATATTCTGTGAGCAGAAGCCAAACCCTATTCATCTTGGATTCTCTTCCAAATGAGCTAAGTTTGAAAAGTTCAAACCTTGGGAAGTTCAGAGGACTGGAGCTTCCCTTTTCTGTGATATAAAGACGACAGAAACTGTGTTTTACCTTTTGCCCAAGGAATGCTCCAGTTGCAGATGAGGAAGGATTCATTCATGTCACTCTCATGACCTTTGTTTTCCAGATCAGCTGTAAACCAAAGTTACTTTACATATGTGCTGACATATAGGTGCATGCATATAACCTTACTTTTACCAGAATCAGCAGCTAGCACCATGCTGTCGCGTTGTAGTACACTCATTGCCACAGCAGTCCAGTAATGCTCCATTGATTTTTTCCTTGGTAAAAAGCCTCCATACAGATGCACATTCATATTCCTGCTAACAAAACCCACATTTTCAAGCCCCAGTACTTATTTCTTATAAGGAAGGGTTCTCTTAACTGCAGAAACTTTTGCAACCCCAGTGAATTCCAGTGGATACGTTGACTAACATTAATGAAAATTAGGCTGCTGTCATTCAGAAGTTTGAACAATAACTTAAGTATCTAATATTTAAGCACGCTTTTGCCAAAATGCTGGTCATTAAAATGTGTCTCTTTGCGGGTGTTTTAGAGAAAAAAATGTGGGTTTGATTTTTTTTTTTAAATAACATGTCTTCCAGTTGAAGCTATGTAAGCAGTTCCTGCAGTTCTGCCCCAGAAAGAAAACACACAAAGATATATCATGGGTAAAATAATGCACCTTCAAACATGGAAGTCCAGTAAAATTCCCTGGGTTCTAGTCGCTATTAGCAACTGAGAAGAATAAGGAAGGAAAACAGGTTGATTTTCATGTATTTATGTAGACTTAGTGAAAGAATAAAAAGACATCTATCCAAGGCTCTACATTTCTACTGTTATTAACCACACAATAAATACGTTCTCACAGCATTAAATGATCGCTTCAACAGGAACTAAGCCAACCAGCCAGCTCTCTACAGGGAGTCCTGGGGGACAGATGAAAAAGTAAAGCAAATACTTGTGCACTTTCTGCAAAACAGTAAATCTCCACCTTCGAGTAGTGCAGCACTCACGCTTCTAGCCAACATGAAGGCCAAAACAATAGGCCAATCTTATAAACTCATTATGGTATAAAATTTAGCATTTCCTGCCCTTATTATTTTGTTAAATGTTATTTTGTTACATTGTTAAAGTGGCCAGTGTTACTTTGGGCAGCAAGAGAACTTCTTGCTCTGGAAGGAAAAACAGAGCCTGGCTGACTGTGCTAACAGAGTCTGATGGAGGGTGAGGGATGTGCAGACGGTTGTGGAAGTAAGTAGTGCTTCCTACTGTAGTAGGCTGTTGTGGAACTAAGCCAGCATGCTGAAGCAAAGATCTTTAGCAGAGGTCTACTCAAAGACACAAAGGAGGGTGTGCGCAAGTAACGCGTTGCAGTTTTTCCACATGTGATGAGTTTATTAGGTATTATATAGCATGCTGAATGTATCCATAATGCCATGCATAATCATTCAAATGAAATATTTACCTTACCCAAACATGCTGATGGCCCCAGGGTACAGTGTCACGAATCTAAAACTACTGCTGAATGTTGCAGCAGGAAGATATGAATGCCATGCAGTCACCTACACACCACCACACTGTTGGGGAAAGCTACCTGACCACGGTGGGTGATCAATAAATGTCCAGAGCACCAAGACTGATAATGTTCTGTGCAGCTACAAAATATGTCCTCACATTCTTCAGTTGTGTTGCCACTGATTTTGGCACACTGAGACACATAGTGTCAGGGAAAGCTGACATATAAGACATATCTTAGACTTGGGACGCAGGGGGATTTGGCCAGCCCCTTTTCAGTGGTCTGTGGGGACAGGACTAGGGGCAATGGCTGTAAGCTGGAGCATAGGAAGTTCCGCACCAACATGTGGAAGAACTTTTTCACAGTGAGGGTGACGGAGCAGTGGAATAGGCTGCCCAGGGAGGTGGTTGAGTCTCCTTCTCTGGAGATATTCAAGTCTCGTCTGGATGCCTATCTGTGTAATATGAGATAGCGAGCCTGCTTTGGCAGGGGGGTTGGACCCGATGATCTCTTGAGGTCCCTTCCAACCCCTAAGATTCTGTGATTCTGTGATTCTGTGAAAGGCACCCTCAGACTTCTGTGCAACGAAACTGCAAATGTAAAGATTTGCTTTTTTTCATTTCGGTCACAGTATTTTGAAGTTGAAGATATTTATAAATAAACCTCTTAGTTTGGAAAGGAAATAATTATGAAATAATTATTTCATAATTATTAGAGCTATAGTAAGAATGTTGAGGCTTAGGAAAGAATTCTTCAAAGATTCTAGATTAACAAAAGGAAAAAAATTCCTTTCATATATTTTTCTCTGCTTTTGTAAGTTTTATGAGAAACTGATAGGGTTTCATTATGGGAAGCAGTTTTTGGATGTTAATTCTCTGCTCATCTGTCTCACCAAGCCCCTCAGACATTAATTAAACTTTTATAGCCATTCAAACTAACATCTAAACAGTCCAACTCAGAGCGGCTTAAGTACAGCCTCAGGCTATATCTGGCCCAAATCCACCAGAATGGCTCTATGCGTAATCCTCTGTTCCAGCTATTGACTGTTCTTGACCCCTTTTTCTTTTACTTTTATCATCTATTATCTTAAGGGAGGTTATTCTGCCCTGGTGCAATTTTTGTCCATTGGCATAATAAATTCCTATTTGTTGTGTACCCTATGTTCCCACGGCCAGCTAGTATTCTTCCCAGTAACACTTCCAGGGACTTGAAATATCTCGACAGCTTGACTTTATCAAAGTTACACAACGGGTGATGGTAGCTATCTGAGCCTGCATTTCCAGATGGCATGGGATCAATAGATGGGATGTGACTCACAGCTAACTAGATATTTGGCCTTTGAAGCGCGATGTTGCAACTCCTTAGTAAGTGTTCCAGGCCTTACTGTTTTGAAGGGAACTGCATACTGATATTTGGTGAGGGAGGGCTGAAAACTACCAAAACTGAAGAACATTTAGGCTGAGGTTTGCTGTTTGACTTTGAAGTTTATCACTATCTCCCACTACATTTCGTGCCTCCAGCATCTAGATGCGCTATGGCTTAGACAGATGTCTCAGCTCCCATTATCATCACTGGAATATTAGAGAGTGATTCAGTGACTTCTGGGAAAGACAGTTATTTAGATACCACTGACCATGGGAACTACATCTCCATGGCATGTATTTGGACCTTAGACAAGCGTACTGGGGGACACCTATGTTGTGGACAGGTAAGATAAGGTCAGCTCTGCTGTACACAGATGTAAAAATCTAGCTATGCACAACAGTTGTGTGAAAAAAGAATAATCTCTAATAGAGAATCAGAAAAATATTTTGCAGCACACGGAGGATCCCTCAACTATTTGGGTAATGTTTTCCAGACATATGGTTAGCCCTCATTTTTTGCCAGTTGAACATTATGGAGTTCTTCAGATTTAGCAACTCATTCACAAAAATATATATAGCAACAAAAATAATATTGCTCTCTGGGACAAAGCCCAGTTTTATTAGTAAGTAATTCAGGTTTGTGATGGAAAGTTTACTGCTTCATTTAAAAAGAAGATGCCATGCCACCTCTGGACACCAGTGGGTTTCAACAGGAACAGTCAGAGGGCTGTGATATCCTTGGGAGTCATTAGTCTGAGAGCATTTCAGATTTTAATGAGCATTACTGAAAGTATTTTTCCATGCATGTTGCTTTATTTTCTAAATCTCATTTTCTAAATCTTGTTTTTGTGTGTGGCAGAAATGTCCCTTGTTTAGATGTTCCTCTGAAAAAAAAATTAAAAAATTAAAATTTCCTTTTTCCTTACTTGTCAAAGTGTTTCTTAAAGTGTTAAGTAATAGATGACAGTATCCATGATACTAGGCTTCTGAGGAGGACATAAGCTCTTAGCAATATTTAGCAGTTAGCGTTGGCAGTGGGACTTGAGGCAGCTGTACTACAAGATCTGGCATCCCTGAATGGCAGGATGAGGCCAGGCCGGTGAGAGGGAAGCCAAAGGATGAACAAGTCCCTGAGCCTGAAGGTCCTCTCTCCTCAGCTTCCACAGGAGGATGAGTAAGATCTCACTCAGCATTGTAACACTTATGTTTAAAGAAATATTAATGACTGTAGCATTAAGCCAAATTAAGGAAAGTCTTGGGTGTTCAGCAGCTGTGGAGAATGCTGTCCAAAAGCTTGAAACCCGAATTCAAACGGCTTCATTTGTCTCAGCCATTTAAAATCGGTTAAAACTCAGACCAGCAGTTAGCAAATACTAGGTGCTCCCTACTACAGGAGTGAAACTTTGTTCTAGTTAACAGTGGTAATTACGATTTCTCTTCCGGTGTGTAGCTATGCAATCATTACACTTCATTAATCACATTCAACGAAGAAGTAGTGCTATTTACTGGTGCTGGCTGGGAAGCGTTAAGAGCTCCACTCTTCAGAGATTATTTGTATCCCCGAAAGCACTATTACCCTTTTTACTCAGGGCTCTTACCAAAGCAGGAAGCTTCAGGTTTAATGTGTTGTAGTTACATTCCCAATTACTAGATGTGTTGAGCAAACTCGCCGGTATTTTTTAGTACCCAATATTGCAAACTGTTTATACATAAAGCTAATAGTTATGAGTATGTTTATTGCTCATTCTACATTCAGCAAAACTTAGAGAAATGAGGAGGCAATGACTTTGTGTGGAGCCCACTGGCCAAGAGCTACAGGCAGCTCTATTTAAAAAGCTTGTTACTGAATCCTATTTTCTAATCAAGAACAGGACGTTAAATTTGCACAGTAAACGTACCGAAGCATAAAGAACTGATTATTTAGATCAGTCTTCTGTTTAGAAGGGGAGGGAAGTCAAATGGCATGTATCTACAAAATGCAATTTTTATGAGGGTTGAGCATTAATCCTGGATCCTGCCACTTTGCAGTTTTGATATATTAAAAAAGCTGCTAGATAAGTCTGCCAGTTGCCAAAGCAAATTAATTAAGGAAGAAAATGATAATATTTTACTTGTTTCTAGTAATATAGCATAAAGTTATAAAAGGAATGCAAGAAAGAATTTCTTCTTCCCCCCCCCCCCCCCGCCAATCCTCATTCATTTTTGTGAAGATTAATAATGAAAGATCTAAAAGAGCCTCATTAGGTGCCAGAAGAAATGGCATATATGTTAACATCCCTCTAAGAGCTGTGGCTATGACTCCAGGAAATTAATTTATAATTCATTCTAATATGGTTAGGACTTCCTAGTGTTTCTTTCTGGCTGTTACAAGACAGGCTCTAAATATCAGAACCTGAAGAAAATACACAATAAACAAGATCAGGCTGTTCCTTGCACCAGAGAACTAGCATAGAAGCTCGGGGTTTTTTTCTCTGCTTTCTTCTGTCATCTTCATCTTGCTTAAAATACACAGTAAGAGCTCTGCCAATTGGGATGTAAAATGCCTTCTTGATTGTAGCATATAATTAAAACTTCCCTTTCTCCCTTTTTTTTTTTCCCCACATCAGTTTATAAAGAATCTACTTGAATTTGAGGCAAAAAAAAAGACATCTGGCTTCGTGGTTTTGTGTGGGCTGAAGCTAGTTATATTCCTTTTCTTAATATATATTTGTACCGAGTCAAGCCTAAAATAATGAACACTCCTTACTCACCAGAATATATTCCTTCATGCTGTGAGGTGAAATAAATTCTGCCATGATCACTGAAAACATGCCAGAATCATTATTGCACATTGAGCTACTTTGGCCCATTACCGAAAAGTTTATAGTCCTGCACAAAAAGCAGCTCTTACATAGGAAAAAAAGTCAACCAGCCCCAAACCCCTCTTCTTCCAGGCCCTTCCAGGTCCTGCTTGTGGTTTTAACTGAAAAAGACCCCACCAGATTAAGACTGCTCCTACTATGACATGTTGTATGAGGGCATCGGTGTGTAATAAAACCCTGCCCATTTTTCTAAAGCATATCAGAAACACAGGTTTTAAGGTGCTGAAAGCATATTTGCTGGGTCAACATCTTCATCCCAGACACACTTTTGTGCATTGTCCTTGGTAAGAGTAACGAGGGCACTTTACAATGAAGCTCATTAAAAAACGATCAATATTTAGGAACTGTTAAGAGGAGCAGCAAACATATTTCTTTGATGTAGTTTTTAAATGCTGGAGGAGACCAGGGTGCTTTAAAACAATGGTGAAAGTTTAAAAATGAAATAATATAATTAGGGACAAAAGCAAGGGGTCACCATGTCTTAAGGTTGTGAGGAAAGCAAACGAAACAGCTGTTTGATTCTGATGGCAAAATAAAGCTGTAAAAGGCGGAGGGGGAGAGCTGCTGAGGGAAGCTGGCAGCTAGCAGTGCCCACGGCACTCATCAGTGGGGGAAATCCCTCCCCTGTCATTACACTACAACAGTACTGGAACAGCTCTGTGGTCATGCAGCATTGTGGAGTATTTGTGAGCGACCCAGTTTATTCTAAATCTGCTTCCCAATGTTGAATAAATGGAAGTGAAAAGGTTTTATGGTCTGTTTCAAAGATGGTTGTGCTTTAAGTCTGTCAAGCCTTGGTGAGCATCAGTTCGGAGTGGGAGAATTTTGTTGCTTGGCAAACACTGGATGTTTTGCCAAGTGGTAAACTGGATCTTTCCACAGCCTTTCTAAACTGCTGGGATTGGGATTACAACCTCTCAGTGATGCCTCCAGAATTTCAAGTCTGACTCCTCTACTTTACCATGCTGTACCCACCTTGTCTGCTGCCTCTGTGGCACGGCAACAGCCAAGCCTGTGCGGGAGGGTTTGGGCTGGAGGCACCATAGGGATTCATTCCAAATACCTTATAGCTGTGACTACAGGCTTAGAGATGCTTTGGAAAGAGAAAAAGAAGACAGGTCTGTTGGGCAGCATCTCGTACGGCTCTTGAAGGAGGAGGAACATGTGAAACCCTGAATAAACCCTGAAAAGAGCTGGGATGGGGCCTGTTCAGTGCTCCAGCGCACGCAGCTGGCAGTGGTCCCTGAAAGACTGAGCCCAGGGGCAACCCTTATACCCCACTGGTACTGCAGCTGTAGCAGGGGAGAGATTTAGAAGGCAACTGTAATGACCCCATACATTCCCCAGTAGCTCCCTTTGCTCAGTGGAGCATGACATTTTCAGTAAAAGGATAAGGTTTCTCTTCCATTATCCACCTTTTCCTCTTACGTAGGGTTGTCTGTAACAACAGCATTACCGACGGATAAATAAGCAGATGAAAACCTGCTGAACTCTCTTAAACTGGAGCACTTGCAGCAGCTACATGGCGTTGCCAGGCAGCTGCAGGGTCCCAGGCCAAGCAAGGACATAGATCACTAAAGACCAAAGTGGTTTCACTTCTCCCCTGTGATTCCAAAACACATTTTGCTCGCTGGCAATGCTGCATGGCAGCCCAACTACAGCAGGAGCTTTGCCCCCTCAGTGACAGAGCTCCCCCAGCCTGGTGACATGCAAAGATCAGGCTTGCATCCGCAACTCCAGCCCCATGGGAACAGGCCTTCCTCACTGTCATCGAATGTAACTACAGTGAAAAGAAAAATCAGTTTGCCATATGGAGAGGCAAAGAATAAAGGATGAAGAGGTTAACATTTTTTTTTTTTTAAATTGTTTTTTCCCCCAAGGAGTAAGGTAAAATAAAAGATGCAACTCCCTAGCATAGAACCACTTGGAAGTGATGGCAGCTAGACTTCCCTGCTCTGGCATGCCACACCATGTCATGCCATTCCTCAGTCAGCCAAACAGCAGGCACTCTGCAGCATGTGTCTGTGGGCCATGTGGCCAGATTTCCCTTGCACAGGCAGGGGACGGGGCTTGGGCACGCTTAGGACTTTTCAAGATGCGGAGTCAGGAGACGGGCAGAACATTTTGTAGGCAAAGCATGAAAGTCTCCTCGGCTGGCAGCACAAATATAGCAAATTAATGCCAAAGAATTGCATATTTGCAGCTTAAAAATATCTGGGGCTGAGGTAACAAGAAACACATGAGTCTTTATTTCCACCTGTGAGAGAAGGAGGCTAATATAAACTATGCTGAATGATTGTAATTTTAAGCATCTCCTGAATTTTTAAAACCTCCTCTGGCTCCTATCTTGAAGGACATATTAAGTGGAGTGCTTTTCTGAGCTCTTTATAGATCGCCACATACAGCAAACCTTTAAACAACAGAGCGCCTCAAACACATGGGATGACTGTTTTGCAGAGGCTTAGGCCCTTACCAAATATATTCCTCCACCAGGTGTGTGTGGGGAGCTGGTACAGAAAAGCTATTTACACTTTTAAAAAAGATGTGAAGTGACAGCTTTTTGCGTGCCCATTATCCAACAGGTCTCTCCTGCAGTGAGACTGACAGACTGTGTGCGGCGGGGAGGAGAATGAGCAGGGAAAGCCCACGAGAGCCTGATTTCCAGCCCCACTCTAGGTGAACATACCTGGCTTTCCTCTACAAACAAGGGATGAACTCCCTTTAATCTATCGCTGTGTTTTCAAAGGGTATCTTTTCGACCTGAAACGTGACTGCGAAAAAATGTCAGGTTTTGCTGAACAAATTCGCTCCCTGTGTGGATCCAGTCACATCTGCTAACCACAGGGATGAGGCATTAGCTAGTTCTCAGTTGAAATGTTCTGGCCTTTGTCCAAAGTATTTTGGTTTTCAGCCTAAACCCAATATTGTTCAGTTCTAGTATGTGATTTTAAATAAAAAAAAGACACCCCCTCCCCCCTTTTTTTTAAAAAGAAGGTGTGTGCTTTTGGCCCTCCATTTTTGGTTCAGTGACAAATAAGATTTTTTTATCAGAAGGTCGATTCTGTAGAGAATTTTATGAAGCCTATCACGTACCAGCTCCATTTACAGCCAGAGAAAGAGTGCAAGCTATTAAAGCTATTAAAAGGAGATTTTTTTTGCTGTTGTGAATTTTGGCGTTAGTTACTACTACACGTAAGTAGTCTTTAGCTGAATAGCGTGAGGGATGGGAAGAAGTGTTGGAGGCTGAGAGGAAGAGTTGGCACATATCACAAGGAAACGCTCTAATAGGGGATTGCCATCCCAGGCACCGGGATGATTGTGTGAGGAGGCAGCATTTGTATCACAGAGGCTGTTGCATGGCTCACTACTTATCTAGCAGAAAATAAGGCCTAGAAGGAATGAGAAAAGTGATGTCTAAGGGCTAGTGCCTGTTTATTGCCTACCTGTCTGTCTGTCTGTCTTTTATGGTGTTACTTCCAATAATCAGTTGCCTCTGCACATCCAGAAGGCTGAAGCACCTCTCCTGTGAAGGCTGGCTGACAGTTGGGCTTGTTCAGTCCTGGCCAAGAGAAGGCTCCAAGGAGACCTAATTGTGGCCTATCAATACTTAAAGGTGTCCTACAGGGAAGTGGGAGAGGGACTGTTCACCAGGCAATGGCTTCAAGCTGAAATGGGGCAGGTTTAGTTTAGATACAAGGAAGAAATTCTTACTCTGCGAATGGTGAGGCCCTGGCACAAGCTGCCCAGAGAGGTTGTGGAAGCCCCATCCCTGGAAGTGTTTAAGGCCAGGTTGGATGGGGCTTTAGGCAACCTGATCTAGTGGAGGGTGTCCCCGTCCATTACAGGGGGGTTGGGACTAGATGATCTTTGAGGTCCCTTTCAACTCAACACATTCTACGAATATGTGATTCTATTCATATCCCATCTTGGGTAGCAAGGTTTTCCTGTAGGAATGGTAAGGAGCCCTGAATGTTTCCCATAAAGTTCACAGTATCTACCTTAGCATTTCAATATGCCTAAAAAGATCATTGTCACCAACTCTGATAAGCATAAGTTGTAGTGTTAACATTTCCCTTGGACACAGACACATCTCCCAATTGCCACACTACTTGAGGAGCATGCAAGCAGGAGGGATTCTCACATGACAACAGATCTTAGCACTGATGCTTAGGGGAAGATTTATATCCCTTCACAAGACCTCTTAATATCCTGCAGATTTGAAGAAGAGGAACAGAATAGATAGCATCTTTTGTAAAGAAAAAACACCGTCCTTCTCTGTGGAAGAATGATCTCATGAACAACAGCCAACATAACATGTTCTGATTCCAGTCCATATCTTATCAGCTTGGCAGATTGCAGATTGCCTGCAGACATCCTGTCTGGACACACTAGGGAACATGGTAATCGTCTTATTTCATTCAAGCATGTAGCATCCTGAAGTATGTGGCTCTGACCATGCTGGAGGTCAGGCTTAGGGGCTTGCTGGCTGAACAGCAGATAGGCTGAACAGCCCTATGACTGCCACATACACACAGCATGGATGCATCCATTATTGTAAATTAGGAGATCCTGCATTTTCAGACTGAATCTTGGGAGGGCCAGTGAGTATATCTGCTACTTATGGAAGGCAGAGAAGCAAAACTCAGATATAATGACACCAAAAATAGAGAGAGGATACCAGCAAGAGAAAATCAATGTTAACAAGAAATGTGAAATGCCAAAAACCAAAGTTTCGGCTCACAAAGGAGAGGAAACTGTGATTAGGCAAAGAAGATAGGTACAGTATGTGCAAGTTAATTTAGAGCTACACTATACTGGACCTTATGTACCTACCACGGCAGTTCGGCAACAAATATCAGTTCAAGGAGGAGGAGAATTCAGACACAGTCTTGTTCCACTGTTGCCATATAAAGGGCTCATGGCATTAGCACTCTGCCTCAGGGAGAAACTGGGACCATGACAGTGCAGGTGAGATACAGAGAGTGATGTTGGGCACACTTCTTTTCTGAATCCTCTTCAGAAAGCTAAGAGAAGGTAGATAGGAATATCTGAAAAAAATGTTTCTAATACAGTTGAGCAATTTGAAGTTTTAAGATCATTGATGATGTGGACATAAAGTTTTATAAGCAAGTATATGACTGTTTTTTAAGCAATTCTGTGTCATTGGAATAATACACTAGTAATTTATATAGTTTGCTCTAGCAAATAAGACTTAAGAAAGGATTCCACAGAATGATTTGTAAAACTGTCATTATGAAACTTGAGACCATTTTCATTCCTCCATCTAACATTTATTTCACACCATAAAAGTAGCTTATGTTCCTCTGACGTGTTTTGCATACTAGATACATCATATTGCACGTGGATACTTTCTTAAAAATATGAATGTAGCTCTAACTTCTGAAATGTTCTCAGCTCTGGGATCCAAGTTTCTGGCAGATTTCTAGCCATCTAGCAGGTTTGGGTGGTGGTCTTTACAACCAAATGGGACCGCAGATTTGTCGTTGGCATCAGTAGGAGCCTGGTCAATCAGACCTTAGATTAATGGAGAATGGGACACTCCTTTGTAAACCAGTGCAGGCTGACTTTGATTTGACTTTGGTTCAGACCTCTGTGGAAAAATATATTCAGCAAGTGAAAGAAATTCAACATTATAGTAAAGTCATTTGCTCACCAGCTGTTAAAAATAAATAGCTGTACAAATGATGTGCCATAAACTAAGACTACTGTTATGCATAAGAATGTGTTTCTTTCTGTGACAATTGCTCTTTGTTTTGTGATAAGGTGGTGAACATGCACGCCCTTAGGAAGGCTTCATTATTGTCTGTGACATTCATTAATTGTGCTTTCATGCCACAGTGGTGCCACCCAAAATGCTTTCAGGTCTTCAGTAAAGGGTAACTGTCATTCTTCCTCCTGTAACACTTCTCCCAACTAGAATGAGAGGTGAGTAGTTGTACTCAGCATTCCCACCCCCTTCTGGGGAAAGAAGTTTGTCACCAAGGCAGCATTCACTTTCCATCCAAAGCACATGCCACCTAATAGAAAACATAAGGTAAGACGAATGACATATAAGTGAAAAGCTACATTGTCTTGTCCTGATATGGAGAATTTCAGGACAAAAATAATGGTACTGACCACTTATTTGGTGTCTTTTGATGAGACTTCTCAAAAGAAATCTTTATGTATTTTTACATACAATGTATTTTATGTATTTACCTTTGTGAGGCGTGGCAAGAGAATCCATGTTTCTGTTTTGTGGCGAAACGAGCTGAAACACGCTGAGGTTGGAATTATCCAGCTATGTGCTGAAGCACTTGTGCAGAGGTGTGACAGGAAGGCAAGACTCCCTTTGCCCTGATCCGGTAAACACTGTTCTGCATCTCACCCAGTTTCCAAGAAAAGGCTGTTCAGCAAAGTGACTTACAGAGCCTTCTGTCTGAATTATTTGACACTTGACTTTGATATTTAAGGTGTGATACGTAACTCTTCATGTTTTTTATTCGCATGCAAAATACAAAGTAGCACAGCTGAGAAAGAGAAATTTTAAAAATAAAACCACCGCAGTTCGCAATATTCAAGCACAGATTGGGTTTGGGGTGTTTTTTCCTTAAATCATTAACTGCAAAAACTTTTCTATGTCAAGAGATGAAGGAAGATAGAAGAGGAGGCATTCATCACCAAGCTTTGTATGCAGACCTACATTTCAGCAAGGCCCTTGATAAATGCCACTTGATTTCAGGTTTCTGCCTAGCTTACTGTATGAGCTAGGAGAAATGCAGTGTAACAAATTAGATAGGAAGATGAACACCTTAGTGAATGGGAAGCATCTGTATTGAGAAGTTGTGTCATACCGAATAGAAATATTAAGTGGAATCCCATAGATTGTTGGTCAGTGTGTGTACCCCTGAGGCTCGCAACACATACGAGCGATCCCAGGGAAGGCATGAACTGTGAACTGCTTCATCCTGCGAGCAGCGTAGAAACAAGAAAGCTAATGAGCTTCAGGTGAAATGCGAAGGGATTTCAATCAGATGTATAACTGGTCTGACACGAGACTACTGTCATTTCACTCTGACAGATTGGAAGCCATAAAATTTTACTAGAGCAACATAAAAGGAGTTCAAACAGAAAGCAGAGCGCTGTGTGAAAAACTTGGCAATGGAGCACGTAACATTCCTACTCAGGGGAAAAAGGAGCTGAGATTCCTTCTCTCTCCCGTTCAAAGCACTAGTCATTTGTGAAGCCAAGACGGGGAATCTTGGCTTCGCAGGCGTTCGAGCCAATGCCAGGCTGTAATGATCTATGCTTACTGTATGTACACACAGCATTAAGAGAAGGCAATGTTATTCAAATTAGCCTGTGGTTTACTAGATGAATTTAATTATTTCTGGTTTGTTTTTGCCCCCAGGGGCTAGTTTTTGATGGAAGAAATTCAATATTAGTACTTAGATGACTTGCAGTATACAAGCAACACTGCTGAGAGCATACCAAAAGTGATGTTCAATTATAGCTCGGTGAAGTCAGTAAGGACAATGAGGTTACATGTGTTGTTCACAACCTTCAGTGGAGAAAACTAGGTTGCACGTAAACTGAATACATAGGGGAAAGAAAGGAGATGCTGAGATCAAGCAAGGGCACAATTCTACATGGAGATCTACAGCCTCAGAGTAGTTTTCCACATAATAATTCACAATAATCTCTCACAATAATAAGGACAGGAAGTTCACAATCTCGGACAAGTCTGCAGTTCCAAACTTCTCACATCTAAGGTGTCCACAGCCAGCTGTTTCAGAGGGAATTATTTTTGGAAGGAACCACTGCAAAATTTTTGTAAAGGACACTTCTTTTCTGCATCCCACATTAAAGCTCCCCAAATTACTAACTGCTTTTGAAAATCAGCCCTATCTGCAGAAAGCAGAGGGAGATACTTTGTGGTTTAACAGAGTGAGAGGCAGTGATTCAGAGCTAAGTAAGTCCTTGTAGAGTCATGAATCCCAGGTTAAAAAAAAAAGCTAAAGCATTTTCATGTTTAGCAGAAGGAAAAAGCAGTATTTATATAGATGAGGTCTGGCAAGTGAGCTGTACTTAGGCTAAAGAGCATTGAGGTCAGTGCTCACGTAGATTTACAATAGTACATCTCTATTGGTACACGCAGTCGCTACTAATTAAAAAAAGATTACGTTTCAGCTGCTGCTTTGCCTGAATAGCTTCCCAGGCAGATGCAGGAAAGACAAGGAGGTGTGCAGCAGAGGGCTTTTAGCTCGGGTGGGAGACGACCTAGTGTGCACTTGTGTGGTTACCCAAAATAGTAACCGACCCAGCTGAGCTAGTATCAGAATGCTCTAGTGAAGGGTTAGAGCATTAGAGAGGAGAAACATGCAAAAAAAGTCCCCTCCTTCCATCACAGGAGGTGCTGCCACATACAGTTGCGTGTGGGAAAACTCTGTTGCTGCCTCTCAGTTGCTGTGGGATTGGAAGGAGGTGAAGGATGTATCTCTCATCCCCCTGTATCTCTTATTATAATGGAGTATCTTCACATTTGGAGGACTCTCTGAGCCAAAAAGCCTTGTGGAAGAAGCAGTACTGGCAGCTTGCATCCTTCCCTGGAGTTGAGACTGACTTGGGCGTGATGTTTCTCCACCTTACTTTTTGTTTGGAAGTGAATTGGCCTGTGGGACCTTTCACAAACCCTTACAAGCAATTAGATTAGTATATTTGTTTGACTCATCACTGACTTTCCTCCTGTTCATCTTTGTCTGGTATGGTCCAGCTAGGAGGACATCACTTGTCTGGATATCTGAGTTGCTAAAAATGCTACCATATTTACAAAATAGAAATATGCCTTTTCCTGGCAGACAGATGGACAGTGCTGAGTTACGTCCCTCTGAATATGCATGAGTTTAAGGACATCATTTTTTAATGCCGTATAGCTTCCACAGTAATCATTAATCTGATGTCTGAAAGAGAATAATGAATATGGCTCATTAGAAGTCCTTGACAGGAATTCAGTATAATCATAAATATATAAATTCAGGGTATTGCTATGTCTGGATCAGGTGATCTTTCATTATAGCTTGTTGGGTTACTGGAACTCCCAAGTATAATTTCATTGCATATCAGCTTTAGCACTAGTACCATTAGTAAGAAGTGTTTGCAGTTTAACTGAGTTGTTCATTAGTCATGAGGAATGTTGCTTGTCACTGTTGATGTAACGTGTCCGTGCTTGGGCTCCATGCACAGCAGCCGACAAGATAGGAACCTGCAGCACATGGGAGTTGGACCCTCTCCTCCTCAATGACAGGGCTCTGGAAAGACACTGCAGGTCCCACAGCAGCTCAGTCACTGGAAGGAGCCAGTAGCCACCAAAAATGACAGACAGTGACTGGCCCCAGCTTTATTTTGAACAGACCTGCCTTGTCAGCCATTGGAAAACCATCTGTGAGCTGCTTAAACTTGATCATAATCTGTCTCTCCCGGTTGCTGTGGCAACTTTGTGCCAAAATGTGTTGTGGTGGATATAAATCTTCTGGTGGGACATGTCTTCTTGGGTCACAGTCCCGGCTCACTTACAGTAAGGTGTCAGTTTCTGTTTGTTCAAGGCAGTAAGGAATGCTTTTAAGTAAGTTAATTATTATTTGCAATTTCTGTACATCTAAGCCTCTAAAAAAGAAAAACATTGTTAAACACTTCAGGCAGCACCAATGCTTCTCACATTTCCCTTTACTTAGCCCAGGTTGATTCTGCCATGCATAGTCACAATGAGTTGTATCTAATTCTGCACATGGGATTATGCTACAGGATCCTATTTGTTGGGTGCAAGGTTGGAGAAATACAATTTGATTTTTTTCCTCACAATTTTACATTTCCCAGTAGCTAAGGAACATGTATAGCAGTAGCACTTGTTGCAACTCCATAATGCACCTGAAAATCAGTTTGTTTGCTTGTTTAACTGATCTATTTACTGGTTTTAAGATGATAAATAGTGGCATATGAAGAATTTTCTTAAGGATGTTAAACGCTTTATATAGCTTTGTTGACATAACGTGAGTGCAGAAAAAATACTTGATTTAATGCAAACATCAATAAATACAAGTGAAACATAAGTTGAATGTTAAACAGACACACTGCAATTCCAAACAAATCACAGATACGAGATTAGCTCCATCACTGCTGTCCTCCAGCTCTGCCTACTCTTCTCAGCGAGCCTGGGATGTGCCTACAGCTCCAGCACTGTCAGTCTGCCCACAGTTACTCATCCCTGTCTGTTCCACATCTCAGTTCCTTCCACTGATGGCCAGGGCTGGACACAAGCTTGGAAGGAGAGGACTAGCCCAATTTGTTAATGAGAAACACCGTTTGAAAAGCTATAAGTATGATAAACAATGAGAAGGGGACGACATCATGGTCTACATGAAATACCAGATTATGCCCAAACTCAGCATGTGGGTTTTAATATGTTGGGGCTTGGGGGGAAAGAGTGGATATTGGGCTTTTAAATATATATGTATGTGTGTATGTATATATATATATATATATATATTCTAATTCTCCTATTGCCAAAGCGTGTTTTTCACACGATTGGTGGTAAGATTATACTTTCTGACATGTGAAAGGTTTTCTTCAAAAACATTCTTCCCAAACCTCTGACAGATTCAATCACACTGCCAATCGGAATTTCAGGAAGCACTGCATCAGGACAGCAAGTTTTGGTGCTGGCAGATCAGTACACCAGTGAAACATCAAAACCCAGTTTACGTCTTGCTTTCATGCAATGTCAATACAAAGCCTCAGGGGAGGCTCTGAGACACAGATCTCACTTGAAGCTCAGAGTTCCTCCTCCAGGTCCAGCTCTTCTTTACTGCACACAAAGTATTGCCATCTGCAGGACCACACGGTGAATGACGTGGGGCCCACCTGATGCAGTGCAGACGTCTTACTCCCAGCTTGTCACTGTGAGTTCCTTTTGCAGTTGTGGAGAGGAAAGGACACTTCTAGGCATTATTCACCTTATCCACAATGCAACTGGCTGAATTAGGTCAGATGAATCACATCCTAGAAGCCGCTGTGGAAGCAAGCAATAGGTGACTAGCAGAGACAGACAACTGCACCACGGATGTCTGATGTTAGCTGAGATGAGTCCTACTTATGAGGCTTGTTGCCTGAAGTGAAACTATAGATCAAGAGCATGTCTACGTTAGCTATTGTGTAGAAAAATATCACCTCTTTCTTACCCCTAAATAGGGTTCTCAAAGTTTCTGGTTTTTACCAAACTGAATTTGCCTCTCATGCCACTTAGTAATTGTCCTTTGATATTGTCACCATACATGACCTACTGGGTACTGAAATAGAAACTGCTGCAGACTGAAATGCTGTCAGACCTGGGTTACTGACAGGAGATGCAAAGTTCTAACTTTTAACAATTCCTATAAAGCAGTAGTTAATCGTCTTTCATAGAATCTTTAAGGTTGGAAAAGACCTCTGAGATCATCAAGTCCAATGGTCAGTCGAACACCACCATGTCAACTGAACCATGTCCTGGAGTCCCACATCTACAGGTTTCTTGAACACTGACAGAGATTGTAATTCCACCACCTCTTTGGACAGTGTTCCAATGCCTGACCACCCTTTCAGTTAAGAAATTTTTCATAATACCCTCTGTAAACCTCTCCTGACCCAACTTGAGGCCATTTCATTTCCTCCTATTGCTAGTTACTTGGGAGAAGAGACCAAACCCCACCTCAGTGATGTAGATGTAGAGAGCAATAAGGACTCCTCTCAGCCTCCTCTTCTCCAGGATATTCAACCCCAGTTCCTTTAGCTGCTCCTTATAAGACTTGTGCTCCAAACCCTTTACCAGCTTCACTGCCCTTCTCTGGACATGCTCCAACACCTCAATGTCCTTCTCAATGTCCTTTCTACCAACACAGACAATTTGGCAATTTATCAGCAATATTCTATGCATTCATTTATTTAGTAGGCGTGCCTTCAGTTATACAAAATGGTATTGACACCTTCTCCTTAGAAACCATGTTGCAACCAGTGGAGTAAAACTGATACAGAGTAAAATAAAGTTCTGGCTGCACTGTAACATAACCATCCATGGGAAACGAGATGAAGCTTCACTTTGCCTCAGTCTAGATGGCTATCCCTACTCTTATGGTGGGATTCATTGGACCCGAACATATGGCTATGAAATCAAGATGCATTACCTTCTATAGGAGCCTTGGGTGAGGGTGTTAAATGCCTGTACCTGGAAAAGATGTGTCCCATTCTTGTAGTTTAAATGGAAAAATATTGGACATCACAGTCAGGGAGGAATCTGTGGGGAGTTCTAAGAACACCATTATTGTGGGTTGAGTTGATTTCTGTCTTTTTTTTTTTTTTTTTTTGAAATAGCATGGCATCTTTTCCAAGGTCGATGTTATAGACATGTTCATCCCAACAAAGTCAATCGTATTAAAAACAAATCCTGTGCTGGAATTACCAGTTACATAACCTATGCAACCCTTTATTAAGGACCAGTTGTCAGAACTTCTAGCATATATAAATCATTGTTGCTTTACTGGTTTCAATGTGGGTGCATCAACTCATGCCAGATGAGCATCTGGCCTCAAATTTATTACATTCTTCTCAAGATGCTATTAAGAGTGTAGTGAGATGAAAGGATTATGTTAAATGCTGGTTTATTTCTGTATGGGTTCATTCACAAGAGATGCACTGAGAAAAGTAAATAAATTAACATATGTCTCCACTCCCCCCCCCCCCCCCCCCCCCCCACCCCCACCCCTTAGTTCTTTCAGTGTTCTTTTTGTTGGGATTTTAGAGCAGGAAAGTCCAGAATGGGGAAATTGCTCATGTAGAAGGTTGGCTTCTGGGACCATTTTGTATCATGTTATTTCTAAAAGGATCTACTGAATTCCTTCAGACTAATGAGTTTGAACTCAGTGTCTAATGGTACATGAATAACTTCAGCAGCATGCCTCGTGGCATGGAGGAATAGCAAGGCTGCTATGTGGCATGGCTAAGAATCTGAAACAAGAGTAAGGAAAAGATCACATTAGAACACATGCAGTGGGGAGAAAACATGAGAGTGTAAGGGATCAGGTTATCTAGCTTAATTGCACGTGTGAGGAAAACATGGGGTAACTACCTTCATCATCCCACAAATATTGTCTTATTAATCTTTTATATGGAGGCTTTTACCACTATTTTGGTGATGTGAAATCTAACACAGCCTAAATAGTTGAATGAGTGGGAAGTCTCCAAAAAGCCCTCACCGAGTTTGAGATAAAAACTTGTATTTTCAAAAGTGGCTGCTGATTACAGAGGTCCAGTTAGTGAGAGCTTGTACCTTGGCTTTAGAGAAAATTATCACCTGTAGCTAACCCTCCAGCCTAATGCTTACTTTGAACATACAGACCTGCATGTCTCGGACTGAACAGTGAACAGCAGTAGTAGCTATGTTGGAAGAGTTGTCACTCCAAGGTCTGTTAGCAATTTGTCCACCACCAGAAACCAAATTAGTTTCAATGCTATGATCTGAATTCAGGAATGATGCCCAACCCCATGTTTATACCATACTGCACCTGGAGTTTTTCACTACTCTGGAGATTTTTTTACTCGCAGATTATGTATTTGAACCAACTTTGTGAGAACATTAATTACATTTGTGATAGGTCCCCTTAGCCTGAGACACAGGTTACTTTAGGAAAAAATCCTGTTTGCTCTTTACACACATGGAGATGTTTACCTCTCCTGTGACCCCAAAAGAAAGGCCAAGACATGGGTTTACAAATGCCAGTGTCCCATTGTCATGTAACAGGCCCTGCAGACTCTGGCATTTCCACAAGGCTGGCGCTGTGCTGTGCTCAGCCTCTGTCCTGAATGTCAAGGTTCTGAGCTCTCCATTGGAGCTTTTTAATGGAGACATTCAGAATGGTGTCCGTTTCTTTTCTCCACTGTGTGAAAATGTGAGTTGGGCAATACAGGAAATCCAACCAGGTTGTCAGCTTTCCATTTGCAATGAGGCTCTGCAGCTCTGGCGTGGATTTTCCAGGTGGGCTCTCCATCTGTTGCAGCCACTAACGCACTAATCCCTTCTCTCTTCTGATGTTCTGGTCTTCTTGAGGCCTGCAGTGAAACTTCCTAGGCCTCAGTTGTTACAGTTTTCTCAAGATGGTCTTTGCTAATCATTACCTTCAGCAATGCACTGAAAAAGATTGTATTGTTATTGTTTAACACCTTTCCGGATTCAGTGGACTGGTACATACTGTTCACCCTGTGATATTTAGTTGACAAAACGTCTTCCTCTCACTCCCATTTCTCTTTTGCATAAGTAGAAAAGAATTTTATTTCATTACAAATCAAAAAGTGGTATTCTATGTATACTAACTCCAACAAAGACAAGGAAAACAAAGAACTCTTCCTGTCCCTACTTACACAAGACATCGACACATCATTAAGAGTGGGCTGAATACTTGCTGTGTTTTAAAACAGGCTGCATAAAAATATATAAAATACGTTAAAACATTTTTTAAGGGTACTCTCAAGGCCTGTTTCAAGTTGAAGCTACACAACAGTTTTAAAAATTGTCATTAAATCATTACAGCCCAGACCATGGGACTGCAATTTTCACATTGATCCTCTCCTGTCAGCCGCATCGACATGGACTGGCATGTGGGAGCATCACTGCAGCAGAACCCCCCTCTGATCCCGGCTGCTGTCCAGTGCTTCTGGTAGCTCCTCACCACCTGCAACATTAGTGATTTAATAGCTGACCTGACGTGGAGACCTGAACTGGGTGAAGCCAAGCAAGACATAGAGCAGGGCTGTGTGCGTGTACCTGTGTATGGAAGGGGCAGAGCAAGAGGAGAAGCACAGATTCGCTGACCAAGACCGCTGAGTCCCAGGAGCAGTTCTCTTTCTTTGCCAACTGCTTCCATCGACTTTAAACACAATGGACATTTACGATAATCCATTGGGAATCTTTACCGTGATTCAGTGAGTAAGATAATACATCTGTACTTCATATTTTAAGTTAATGGGAATATAAATATTTAAATATATGCATACATTGCAAGGGCAATATGGTTTTAAATGCTTGCACTTCTGTGCCCTTAATGATAAGACATGTTTTGAAATGACTTAGTTAAACATTGAAAATAGTTTGACCTTTGAATTAAGCTAATCTACGTAGCGTTTCAACAAGTGGTAAAATGGACATCCTAGATAGTTAATTGAAAATGCCATAGAACTGTAGTGGACTTCAGAAAGTAAAGAAAGGAAACAGGTATCTTCTTTCTCCAAAGAATGTTGACCCTCTGAGAAGTTTTAAGAACCTTAGCTGTTTCAGCAGGCACGTACTTATTTCACAAGTGGAAAATGCATTTCAAAGAACCTGAAAGTCATGAAGCTAATTTGCCATTACACTGTGTGGTATGTTTATCTTTAAAGAATGAACTCTTATCTTAGATAAATAATTCAAGATTTCATTGTATTCTATGTATGTTGGGTCACAGAATAGGAAATGTTTGTTTAAAGTGTGTTTCACTGCATTTCTATAGCAAAAGAAACTGTCCAAAACTTAGGAGGGCTGGGAGTTGGTATGCCTGGATTCTGCTTCCAGTTCCACCAAAGATATCTGTTCAGCCAAATACACATTAGGTAATTTTTTTGGAGCTTGTTTTCTTTCAACTCCAACATAGGTGTACAACTAGAACGTGCTGAAAAGCAGCATGGGAGGAAACTTTAATTTTTCTAATCCAAATCTTCAAGAATTGTAAAGCTTTGAACTCAGACAGTTCCTTTCTACCTGCCTTTCTTTCCCTGTGGAACTGGACTGCAGTGGAAACAATCTTCTTTGGGTCTTTCAGTAATGCTTTTTTGTGTGTCTGAATTATTAAAATTTTTTTTGCCTCTATTTAATCTTGCATAAATGAGACAAAATTAGATACTTTCAAAGATATCTGTATGTTTCCATTAACTGTATGATCATAAGGTTTGTGTATCTTTTCTTTCTGCATTTTTTCCCTTTTCATTACACTTTTCTGTCTTCTTTTATCAAGGCAAATTTTCAATCTATGCTAAAAGTCCTTTTGAACAGGAACCGGGTCTTTCCAGGTCTCCAGTGAAAAGATGAGTGTATTCTGAGGCGCATTGACATAAATACCAGAATTCTGGAGAGTTTCTTTATCAACCTAAAGTCCACCCTTCCCACTCTCCTTGCACTCAAAGGCAGACGGGCCACTACTGTGACGTCAGTTTGCCCCCTCATTCTGGGTGCCTCAGGTCAATACAGGAACCGAGCAGACTGAAATAAGGCACGACAGAAACAGAGACACAAAAAAGGATAGCGATTACAGAAACATATTCATAAGTATTTCCCTTTCCCCTCCTTCCCCTCCAAAGATGAGAAAACAAACCCCAACCCTGGAATAGCCAGTGCAGCTGGAATCCAAATCGGCACATTCCCAGGAGCAGCGGAGGGGGGGATGCATCATCTCCACACTCACAGGGACCTGTTGGGGGTAATGCTGCTGTCCTTCGCCTCCCAGATGCTCCTGATATTTTGCCTTTGAGGCCCGTTGAGCTGTTCTGTAAAGCAAGGCAACCACTGCTGGTTTAATGGGGTGTAGCAACTGAACCCCTGCAGGAAGATTTTGCAAATAAATCGATGGAAAGACAGGATGATCTTACTGTATACTCCTCTTCAATGGAGCTGAAGTGTGTTTACAAATTCATATTACTTCAGTCAGAGTTAAGGGCACCCTAACCCCAAAGACCATGTGCAATGGGTACAGTTATCAAAGTCCATATGCACCAGAGTTACGCTCAGCCAGCTTAGACCCGTGCGTTGAATGGTTTTGGGTTTGGTTTTGTGTTTGGTTGGGTTTTTTTTAAAAGTGCAATTCTTTGAGCACATTATGCCAGAACAAAAGATGCTTGGAATGAGTGGGCAGTGCCTGTGCAGGCTCCACAACAGAGCCATGAGTATAAGGGAGAGCTCTCCATTATGTACCTTCCTCTTAAGACATAAAGCAAGCTGGCAGGTTCTGCACAAGCACAAGGAACACTGAGGAGGAACTTGGAAGCTTAAAAAGAAAGGATATATTCAGACACAGCCATTACAGTCTCAGTTCTTTGATTATCTGGATGAGGAGTGCCAGGGATAAAAAAGGGATGCACAGTGAACTAAATGAGGACCCTTGTATAGTCATCAAGCCCATGTTTTATCTGTTGTGGAACCAGAATTCAGTCATTAGAGAGGTAGGCTGAGCTTTTTCCAGAGAATCTAGCTATTGCCCTGGCAGTCAGTAATATAGCTCCCTAACTGCTTGTGAAAACCCTGGCCACAAAGCCTGATTAGGTCTATGCTCCTTGATATAAATGGCTGGGCCCTCATCTCTGGGAAAGCCATTTATCCCTATAAACAATGGTGCCTCACTGTGTTCAGAATGGAGATGAGCAAAAAAAGCCCCATCCAAACCCCAAAGCAAGCAGTGTATCTCATCATCTTCCTCACAAAGGTTGAACAGGAAGGGTCACAACTGTACGTTGGGGTGTTTTTATGATTCTGTTTCTGACACAGTCTTCTCTGAATGCCCATCAAGCTGACTGTGAAGCAAGCTCTCAGGAGTTTAAACAGAGGAGTCAGCTTTTTGGAAAGCAGTGCTTGTGGTTTCCGTGTTTCGGCAGCAATAAAACATCTCCCCTACACAGCTGCACAGGGATGTCCCCAGAGCACCACTCCTGACTCATGAAGAACAGGCATCCCTCCGTGGGCATGGTTTGGAAGATGACAGTCTCTGTCAGCGATGGCCTGAGCCGAATGCGCTTTAGGAGCTTTGTATCAAAGTGTGACAGAAAGGGCTCATAAAGTCAAAGGACTTCAAAATCCGTGATTTGTACTGCTGATTTTTAAACTCCCAAGTTACAGAAAAGGCAGGTATTTCCCAATTTAAGTCTCTTTGAGAGACTTAACCAGGTAATGGAAAAGCAGGTTGTAGCCCTACCTTTTCCAATAAAGAAGGAAAAAGAAATTCACTAGCAGTCATAGTCATTCACAAAACTTAACAGTCTTGTGTTTAACCCTGTATAGACAGCATGAGCAGCAAATGATGCTTTTATTAACTCTAGAGTCAGAATCTCTTTGTACACAAAGGATTTCCCTGGACCAAGGCCACTCCTAAGGGATCCAAAGCTGTGTTTGCATTAGCCGTTTAGTTCAGATTGTGAGTGTACTTGGAAAAAAATATCCAGCCCCATTTACTGTACTTGTATTCTCAGTGTGAAGTGGTCTTGGAGCCCACAAACTGGATGTCCCTCTGGTGAAACCAGGAGGTGGGGTCCCTCGAGGCACCTGCTGTACACCAACCGCAGGGCACTCTGCACAGGGCCCAGATGAGAGCTCATGTGAAGTAAAATCCTTAAAATGCATACAGGGTGGCCCTCCACTCCTCTGCACCCACTGTTTTGCTCTATAGATCCAGTCCAATTATGCTGTGCTACTTGCTAATGCAGAGATGCCCTAGACTTCTAAAGGCGACAGTCAAAACCAGGCTGGCACTGGGCCAGATCAGCTATTAGCTTGCCAGCCTTTGCGGTGGTTTGCACTGAGATGATGGGGAGGTGCTGAGCAGGAAATCCATGACTGCAGTGTGGGTGGTGTTTAAAGCAGTGTTCAGCTTTAGGTTAGATGAGGCTTTCCAAAAGAGTGGTCTCACTGACTTTCTTTTGCTGCTAGATAAGATGTGTTATTCTCTCTTTGTTGGCTTTGTTTTGTTGGGGTTTTTTTCACACCATGCTCATCGTCGTCGTGAGGAAGGTTATGTCAGGGTAGAGCGAGTTCTAGACAATGCCAGCAAAAAAAAAATGGCCATAAAAACCAACATCACAAGCCATCTGCATTGAAACTAGGGTGAAGTAGAGCAAGTGTTACACTCTGTGAGAGACTGTCTGGGTGATGTAACTGGATCTGTGACCTTCCTTAACTCACAGGGGATCTTTTCTGCTCAATAGGACCCTGAAATAGCTGACTTCTGGCTAGATTTAAATAAGCCACTTGTAAATAATTTTGTCATGTGTACTGGGAGGGAAAAATTCTGACTGCAATTGATTTTGTTCCTGTACTTTCACAGCATTTTGCCACAAGCCCTCAGTATTGACAGTCTTCCCAGACCTACAGTGAAGTCACAGTGGCTGCCCTCAACAGCTCCTGTCTGCTATTTTCTTTTTCCTGCATTTTTATGTTGAATAAACATTGAAACCATTCCTCTCCCTGAAGTATTTGCATACTGTTGTAAAGTCTCTGAAAAGATAAATGGGTAAGACTGTTCTGTGACCAACTCTTTGAAAGAGATTTTCCTGAGAAGGCACAGTTGAGAACTAAAAGCAGCTCACTGTTAACCTGGGTTATGCTATGTTTGTGTCTACTGAAAGGTTTATGTTCATTTTAGATGGTTGGATATTGAGATAATGGAACCTTATGCTTCAATCAGCAGTTCCAATCTAGCTAAGAGTACCGTACGTGGCCATGGTTATCATCTCACACTAAATGATTGGCATGTCTTTGTGGAAGGATGGAGTGGCCTCAGACATAGACCACTGAGCTCTTGTTGGCTAGAAGCACAGTGGTAGTCTTTGAGCTGGTGACCTACAACTGAAAGCCAAATAAATCATTATGACAAGTGCTACTTCTCTCAAAGAAGACCAGGGACTGACAGCCTTTGAAGAAGGCCACCTGGCAACGTGTTCAGTGTTGGCCCTGCTTTGAGCAGGAGGTTGGATGAGAGACCTCCCGAGGTCCCTTCCACTCTGAATGACTCTGTGATGATGTTGACAGGAGAGTGGAAAGGAAATATGCTGGAAGTAGCTTATGGAAAATAAATTCATGTGCCTTTCAGAAGTCCTAGATGTGTCATTTAAATGTAAGCCAAATACCGGTTTTATGATGTTGATGAAATCAAGAGAGCTGCAGGCTATTACAGTACAAGCGTGAAAGATTGTATTAGTGAATCAGATACATGGTTAAATTGGCAATAACACATTTTTGGCTCCTTCCTCAGTGATGTCCTTCCTTCCACCTTAATACGCAGTACTTGACAGTGGCAGACAATGCAGGGGCAAGTGACTTCAGTTGTCAGAAAAGGCATCTTTCCTTCCAAACTGAGAGATGCCAGCTATTTGTTGGTTCTTCAAATTAGGAGAGCCAACTGAATGCAGCTTCTCTGTGGTCCTGAGAGTTTAAACATGCAGAGCTGGAGCTGCTGCAGAAGAACATCCTCAGGTTGTTCAGTTTCAGTTTGCAATAAAAGCTCAGTATCAAAGCTTGCCCAAAACAAGATAGCTCAAACTTGCAAGGGTTTGGATGTGGCAGAGCAGATCTCAGTTTAGGCTGAGACATCGTGGTCTTCACCATGATGAATTAGAGCCCGCTCAGAGCTAACGAGGGTAGCTCTGCCTTGCAATCCACCATGTAAACATATTTTTCGCTCCCTGTCAAGATAATTGCAAGGTTTTGGGGTTTTTTTCTTCTTCTTTTTAAAGAGTTGTCTGGAATCTACCTGCATCATGAGTCACCTTTGATAATGTGCCTCTCTGAGCCCAGTTTTCAGAGGTATTGATTGCCGGTGCTTCCACTGACAGTGAGTCTGGAATGGAAGGCTCCTACCTGCTGCTCAGCAAAGCAAGCATCAGAAGTTTCCAGTGTCTGACAGCAGAATCGGTGGTCATTTTAAAGGGTTATTGTGTAAATTTCTGTGATTTCATGGTGTTTTTACTGCAGAGCTGCTGAGAAAGGAAAATACTCATTTACATGCTGTATAGCATAGGCAGGGAGCCAGCTCTGTGCTATTACAATATCTGATCTCTGTAAGGCAAACATCCTTCTGAAAGGAGCTAATGTTTCTGTCTATTCAATTCTGATTCGCAGTTCAGCACTTTCTTCACTCAAACACCCTGGGGAAGATTGTTAACTCTGTTTTACTCTTCTTTTATCTTTATTCCTGGATTAAGTGAAGAAATTATCGGTTCATGTTACAGTCCTTTCTTCCCCTTGCAGCAAGTCCTACGCAGTATTTTTTTCCTGTTGGTATGCTGCACATCACATAGACCACCGTTAATTTTGGGCCAAAATGGGGAATTATTTGCATGAAGGGCACTCACGTTTCATGGTACGAATCACACCATAGGGGGTAGATGTTGTTAGCTGATGCATATGTGTACATATCCTCAATGGCATCAGAATGTGCTTTACATCAAAACCAAAGAATTGCTCTAAAACATTTCGTAACAACTCGACTTGATCTTTTTTTCCCTTCTGCTTAGGAGTACAGATCATAATATTTAATATAGTAATTAGTAGAATCTCAGCAGTAATTTTTTATCTGCTGTTCCCTTGCTGCCCATGTGCCACAAACACTTTACAAAAATCAAGTGATACGGGTCATGAGGTGTGCTTTCTTCCTTCTGAGAGGCTCTGGGTAACTATGACAAAGGGGCTTCTGTGAATACAAACTTTAAAATTATTTTTCTATAAATACCATGTGAAACACAATTCATATTTATCACTTGTATTCCTGCCAATATTCCTTTCCAATTAAACAAATTTAATTGATGTTCTCAGAGAGCAAGTGTGGAGAAGCTGCTTCATTTCAATATTTAAGCCTTTCCAGTATATGCTTTTTCTGGACAAAAAAACCCATAAAAAAATCCAACCCCACAAAATTCTTACAATTGGAAAAGACTTTCCATTTCTTAGCACAAAAGCTAGTCATGTCTTTCCTGCCAGCCTGCCTGCTTGTGCTTTCCCTAACGCAGCAGTTGCCCTCTACACCTGTAGTGTCCGTGTGGGCCCCTTGCCTCTCCAGATGAACAGCCACAGGAGCTAATTATTCTTGCGATCAGCCTCCAAGTCAAGGCTGGGGAGCATTTTGGAAGCAAAGCACAAGCCTCTCCCTGCTGAACCAACATGCCTGGTATGCCGAAATGCTGAATAAATAACTTCCCTGCAAAATCAATGCCTGTCACATATTGCTCCTCCGTTTAAATACCACCCTGCTTATCTCGGGGCTCCGTAGCAAGAGCTGGGTAACGTGAAGGCAAAGTATCCCTCTGTGGTCTCAGGCTCCGTTTGCAGCCCGGCTAGGGCAGCACAGGTGATGCAGCGATCTTTTTCTTCCAAGCCAAACACTTCTGCTTGGTCCCACTGCGGCATTACTGACAAGTTCACTCCATTGTGAGTGACAGCAGTGTCAGGTAGGGAATTCAAGGCCTTACCAGCCTTCCAAAAGGAGGTCAAAGCCCCCTGCAGCTCTTCTGGAGCCTCTCTACTGCAGCCGCCTCGTGGAGCTGTGTTCTGCTTGCGGCCTTGGGAGGATGGAGTTAAGGAGGCCCTGAGCTCCTGTTTTGGAGCTGCTGCTGCAGATGTGGCTGCCCTAGGAAAGGCATCTGAGCCCAAGGAAAGGCATCTGAGCCAGAGGAAAGGCATCTGAGCACGTGTGGATTTGTCTGTTCTTACCCCATTCTCGGTCACATCTCTCAGTGCTGCTGGAGGGGGCTCGTATAACAGCTGTGCCTCCAAACCCAGCTTCCCAGGGTAGCAACTGCCAGACTGAAAAGCTTCTACAGCTCTCTCATGGTGCTACAAGAAGAGCCTTTTGCAGGAGGGACAGCCACCTCAACGTGCCGGTGTTTTCACAGACACATTTTAACAAAGAGGTCGGAGTTGCTCAGGTAGCCTGGGGTCTTACTAAGGCCCTGGGATCTGGACTGGGCCCGATGGGTTGCATTTCATTACATGTTCCTATTTCAAATGAGATTTCGTTTTCTTTCGCGTCAAAAAAATCCAGTGTTAAAATTTTGTTACCATCAATACAGTGAAGCTGGAACAGCACAGCTTAATGGATGATAATGAACTTCGTATAAATGGAAAAAGCAGATGAGTGCTTGCCTGGTTCCAACCTCAACCAGCTGCACCCGGTAGCGTAGGGGAGGTTCGCGTGTGGGATACAAACAGGTAGCATCAGCCCTCCCAGAGAAAGCGCTCGGCATCCCTGCTTATACTGATGGGGGAAAACATCTCTCCAGCTGTCAAACCTTCAGCCTCCCACAAGAGGAAAAAAATTGCCGTGTTTTATTGTGACTGCATATCAGTTTAACTGGTGTTTAGAACCAAATATTTTACCCACATAGAAAATAAATTTCAACAGTCAGGCGTAACACTGAATTGAAAAAAATACAAATGGCACTAGGAATATTGTATCCTTTTCTGTGCAAAAGCAGCAGCAGCAGGGAGAAAAATGTCTCCTGTAATTTTTTATTTTGAAAGTTGCTATTTACTTATTTCTAGACAGTTAAACTTGCTTTGGAAGGATACCTTAAAACATGAGGAAGGACTGCCTTCAAGGTTTGCGGTCTTCTTCCTTGCTGAAGGTCATGAATTTTGGCTCTGCAACTCATTGACCTAGTCAGGAAGAGACTTAAAAAAATAATTAAGCAGTGCTGAGCAGTCAGTGAGCGTATCCCTGAGCATCCATATAGGAGGGAAGGTTTCTTATAAATTAATTTTCTTTGTCTCTAAGAAGCATTCGCTCTGATTCATATGGGTCAAAAAAGTTCCTCTCACGAAAACAATTTAGAAAATTCAAAGTTAATCCAATTCTAGGCTCTCTGCCATCCAGGTGCTCATGCCCTGCAGGAAAAAAAATATCTCCTTAATCCTTTTTTGTTTTTATAATTACTTGTTTTTCTGCTTCCCAGTAGTTCTCCTGTTCAGGAGAAAAAAAAAAAAAGTTACCATATCCAATTATACCTTTTTGTCCTTGCTTGTAAAATCTTCACATCTCCTTGGTTATCTATTAACACAAGATTAATCACTTGATTAATCTCAGGGGTTTTTTCTCATCTCTCTCAGTGACAGCCACCAGACATTTGGCGGCACGTTCTGAGATGTTTTTTGTGTGTCTGATATGCATCTGTGCTGGCACAGGGAAAAAAGAGGGCAGACCAGAGGGAAAGCAAGAGAGGGAACATTAGTGTCATATTTAGCATGGTAAATGCAGCGGCATTTTGGAGACCGGCTTCCACATGCAATCGGCTAATAGCTTCTGATCTACGTTGCTTTGTATTTCATTTTTATGTAACAGAGGCTGACAGGAAGGGCACTTCTTGGCAGTTAATGATCACTGTCATTGACCCAGCCAATCAGTCAGTAACTGGAAATATCTGACCTTTATGTCTTCCCTCCTTTGATGATTCTCTTTAATCATATGTTTTTTTAACCTTTCCCGCTGGATCTAAACCACTGTGCTTTGATATTAATGCAATGTGCCATTCTACAATGAAGAGATTTTTTTTCCAGACCATTCCTGACAGTTATTGTAACCCAAAGGAAAGCAAGATTTCATTCTGAAAGCTCCATTGCATTTACACTGTCTTCTAATGGCTTCTCTCTCTCTTTCTTACCTTTGCCGGAGCTGCCATCAATTTGTAATGTCCACAGCATCTAATCTTCAGAGCTCAGCCCAGAAAACACTCCTGAATTTGTCAATGATTGGTTGCTTAAGGCCTGCTACTATATGAGTATTTTAATCTAGGGGATTTAAAGGTGTCCAAAATTTACTTTCTCTGACAAAAATACACCGGTTGATGAATACTGTAGACTTTCTTTGGGAAGAGGTTATAAGAAAAAAATTAGTTTTCAGGTTGCTCAGGTTTTGGCTTTTTAAATCATTATGAGTTCAAATGTTGGCATGAACAAAAATAGATTTACTAGGGCGTATCACGTAATGACTTCCATAAAATAACTTCTCTTTCAAAGCCGATTTTTGAACAGCTGCATCTATTAGAGTGAATACTTACACACTTCTGGTCAGAGAGAAACGTTCTGATTTATTTAGACAGGTAGGAATACAAGGTGGAATCTCAGATTTACTCAGTGTGTTATCATCTAACCATTTTCTTCCAGCCCCATCTGGGCAGTGAAGTGCTGGAGGCCTTGCCACGTAGCTTGTTGGCCCTCACCGCCGCAGCACAGAGCTCAGGGCAAGCACAGGGGCTGCTGCCCTGCCCTGCCAGAGCCTTAGCGAGGGCTTTGCCTCCCATGGCTGGGGCTCGGAAACACACCAGCTACCCAGCCAGGCGCAGCAGACACGCGGCGAGTTCAACTCAAACTGAACTGAATCAATTAACATTGATTTCCACGGTCATATGTCGGTTTGTCTTCTGGTTAAGCCTGTAATACTATTTTGTATATAGCATAACATACACTGTAATCCACAAGAAAAAAAACAGGCCAGGCTAAGGGCACTGAACCAGACCCTTTGTAAATGAAACATAGCAGGAGTCCAATGATCTTAATGGCCAGCAGTCTCTGGTATTCCCATTAACACAGTGCCTCTAGCTGGAGAGATGCAGGAAGGCTAATGTTTGTTAATATATTCTGGTCTTCTTTTGATGAAACATCACCAAGCTACTCTGTCCAGCTCAGTGTGGAAATCAGTGTATTTGACTTGAACATCACAGAAAAGGTTAGAGATGTTGGTTAGAGTTGTTTGTGAACTGTAGTTTTAAGCAATAGATTTTATTTATTATAGCATTCAGGTATGTTTGGACAATATTTCTAAAGTGATATGAAGCTTACTTCTCAATGCCTTTTGAATTATTGTTTGTGAAGTGTTTGTTGAAATGACCATGCTTCAGTAAATCAGTGGAAAATCATCTATCCCTGAAAAACCTGCATACCTGAGATACTACAATAACTTTCTATACTGAAACCAGTATAATATTGGTTTATTACTCTATGAGCACTTCCCTTGATTATCTACAATAAGATTTTTCCTTCTCCAAAGCACCACTAAGTCTGGCCATTAGCATTACGAAAAGAATGATGAACTCATTTGCATGAGTTTTATTATTAATCTCATTCCCTCAAAGGAAAAAAAATTGCTAACAAACTCGACTTAGTAATATAGTCAGAAAAGCATCTTGAGATTGTATAATTCACATTTATTAAAGTTTATTATATTTTCATCTTATTTCCTGTTGTTGGCATTAGGGATCTGACTGACTGTTGTGTTGGTTTCTGTGCCAGCACGTATTTCCAGCTTCATAGATTCATAATATTCATAGGTTGGTCTGGGTTGGAAGGGACTCCAAGGATCATAGTGTTCCACTGTCTACCCTTTTAAGAAGTTGATTCCCTTCCTGTTTGTATGTTCCCTTCAGGTACTGGAAGGCTGCAACGAGGTCCCCTCACAGCCTTCTCTTCTCTAGGCTGAACACGCCCAGTTCCCTCAGCCTCTCTTCATAGGGGAGGTATTCCAGCCCTCTAATCATCTTTGTGGCTCCTCTGAACCCTCTCCAACTGTTCCACATATCCATAGGTATTTTATATCTAGACACAACTAATTATCCAGGTATAGCAATATTAACTACTATTTACATACAAAACCAGGAGTTAGAAATGTAGAACACCAGAATCGAGTTGTATATTCATGTACATAAAAGCAGATAATTTTTTAAATACTAAATCATTGAAGAATCTTGTGGGTTTTAACAGTGGAAATTTTCTTTTTACCTTGTAAATTTTCTAAAAATTAAGTAGCCTTTTTGTGACTTCACACTTACACAGCTGCCTCACATTCTGGTGAACCACTCACATTTGAGCCACGGTCTTAGTCCCTATCTGTTATATAGATGACACAGATGAATCAACTGCTGTCATAACTGTGTTAATGCAGAATGCAGCATGCACTTCTGTTTTATTGTCTAAGATAATCATAAATACTTGCATTTGGTCAATAACATTATCTTTAATAAATCTGCACTGCTGGCTGTACATCAGTACATTTAGAAAACCAGAACTAAAATAGATGGGACAAATAAACATTGCAATAGGCCTGCTTATGTTCCCATCATGACGCTGAAGTTATGCCTACAGGATGCCTCAGCAAAGCTTCCTCAGAAATAATTTGGTTTAGAGAGGGGGACCATGGTGCTTGCAGGGCAGGAGAAAATGCATAACCAAGAACAACTGCTGGGGGAGGATCATAGCAGTAATAGAGTCTCTAAAGAATGATAGCACAGTAGAACAGATATGATTACAAGTTTTTGGAAAGAAAGGTGGTGTATGAGAGCACTGTGTAGCTAGGAAACTCACAGGGGTCACTTCTACATCTCCTTCCAAGCTGAACTCAGGTTTGCACAGATTAAATGCACCCATGCAAGGTGATTTGGCTAGCCTTGGCATTGCTTGCTGCATGGAGATGTGCTGCACTCCGGAAAGGATCCCCCAGCACATCAGGCTAATGGCTGGAGAAAAATGAGCCACTGCTTCTTGCCTGCAAACCTTACGAAAAACTCGTTGCTGGACAAAACTAGACCATCCGGGCTTGTTCAGCCTGATAGCAGACCCATTTCCGCCTCTGTGCTAACAGTGGTGGGGAAAAATCCACAAGCACCCCAGAGAACATATTGTTGGTGGGCCTGGCCGTGAAAGTGGGCTCTTGCTTCTGTCACCAAGCAGCCAGACAGAGAAATGAACTGATATTCAAAACGCCCAGCCACCCTTCACCTCCAGAAGTTTGGGGAACACGGCCTAGTATGCTATTCACGAGACAGATCCCCACATTGATTTGCTCAGTAACCCCAAGGAAGGTGCCCATCCACTCCCTCACCTTCAGTGGTGACAACTACAATGATAACAAGAGCCTGGAGACCAGGTGTTGAAAAATGCCCCCTCCCCCCCCCTCCCCATGAGCTGCCACTAAATAAGCACAGCAAAGCCCACCTCTGCTCATGCAGGAGAGCGATACGTGCCACGCCTGGGTAAGGGGGTACTGAGGAACAAGATCCAGCTTGCAACTCAGCTAATTAAACATTAATGAACCCCTTGCAAAAGAGGGAGTTCTGCTTCACACTTCCGTACGCTTAAATCCAATCTGTAAATGTTTGTTTTCCCCATTTTAGCTCCTTAATTTATTCCTCAATTTCCTAGCCTTCAAAATGATAATAAAATCTACTAGATTTGAAATAGAAGTCTCCAAACAGTATTTTGGCAATCTGTTAGGAGTTGCAATACCTATGGATTACCCTGTAAATCTAAATTATTGGCACTCATGAGAGATTATTTCCATTTATTTTGTTTTATTGTGTAATATTTTGCAGCTATGGCTGCAGCGCTGTTATTAACTTGTGGTAGTGCTAAACCCTGGTAGGTGATTAGATCATTTACTATGTAAATCCAGGCCTCCGGTGTAAGACGGTGCTGAGCTGGGGAGCCAGAGCAGTCCCAGCTGCTCAGCCTCTCCAAGGATTTGACCCCCTACCTTATCTGATAAATCCAACAGGATTTCAGGTTGCTAATGGGAACAGTTACTAGAATTTATTTGTTATTGACCTGCTATAATAGGGAGAGGTATAGAAAGCATTGCCACTGAAGGGAGTGATTTTCATTTACACAAAGACGCTAATGGTAGGAAAACAGTCTTTCCACATCCAAAGACAGCTCATTCATGGTAAATGTGCTTTCAACCATTTGGAAGGAAGGGATTTTTCTCTGTTGAAGATAATTCCTTTTAACATCAGCACGAATCACCTATGTACCCTAAAAAAACAACACAGCTCTCTGTATTAAAATGACAGCCGGCACAGGGGAAGGATAATCTTGCAACTCAGGCATTCAGGAGATAGTGCATTGTCACAAACTCACTGCTGATCCTCAGGCAAGCCATTCTATTAGATTTCTTGCCTGTAAAGAGACAGAGCTCATCCTGCATAGTCAAGGTAGGATTTTTCTTCTTTTTATTTTTTTTTTCTTTTTCGCCCCTCTCTCCACATTCTTGAGCATTAGATGGAACTGAATTTCCTCATTTAGGAAAAAAAGTAAAAACACTGTGTTTGCTCATGAACCACCTGGACAGAGTTAATCCAAACATTTGGAGAGTTGCAGACTCCAGCACCAGTTGCCACAGAGAGGAGAAGAAGAGGACAGACAGAAATTCAGTCACTTGTTAAAGGTTATGAAGATCTTTTGGGGTTGTTTTGTTAGTTTTTTTTCCAGACAGCTGGAACATGGCTGAGATTTCTCTTCTACAAAGCCTCTCTAACTCTGCAGACACCCCTGATGCAGGAGGCAGCAGTTACTGTTCTGGACAGTTTGGGTAGTGATTTGTGTTGGTAGCAGGTGGAATTTTAAAGGGTCATGTCTATGCAGAGTTTTATAAATGCAGATTGCCACTGTAGCCACATACAAAACCAACACCGCCTTTTTCAGTTAAGTCAGTGACAAAGATGGAAGAAGACCCCAGAATTGCTGGTCTCAAGCCCTGCATTTGACAGAAGATAAAACTTCTTCCTCTAGATACTCACAATATATGATTAGAAAGTATAAAAATGTATTACTCCTGCTGTGTTATGTCTATTTGGGGCTCATTTAATGCATTTTTACTGTTCTAGTCCAATTGATCCAGACATAACTCAAATAAAAAAAGTTATCTAGAGAAGCAGGTAACTGTTGTGTAAAACCAGAAGCATGTCACCAGGAATTTCAGTTCCTTCTAACCTACACAAAAATGCTGGAGGGAGTGTGCAGCTTTTTTTTCCCAAACTATTGCTTCTGGCTTAGATTTCTGACCAGAAGTCAATGACAGCAGTTAATTCAAATAAAAAGTTGAACAGCAATTTAGAGATGTGATTTTAACTCCTCACCCTCCATACATCTTATGCTAGAATGTACAATGGAGGAACCTCTCTCTTCGAACAGAAGGATTCATATTCAGTGGATGTGCTCACAGGCTGATGTAAGCAGTTACGTGAGTACATTTTTCTTCCTCTTAAGCAAAAAAAAACCAAAAAAAAAGAAAAAGAAAAAACCCTGCACTCTGCAGTTGTACAACTGATACACCAATTCTAGGAGCTGGAGATTAGAAACTGGTACAAAGGCAAGTGGAAGGGCCTCAGATTATCCTGAAAAAGGTCCCAAGGGAGGTGCGTAGCAGTTCCTTGAGGAATCATCAAGTAATTTTTGGCTCTTCTAATATTCTTTCTGTGAAGATTTTCCTAAAAATCAAATCACTATAAAAAGAAGCATGTGAACTCTAAAATGCAGGTTGCATATTGTGCCTTTTTAGCTTGCAATTGTACCAAGTAAAGTTTTGAAGATTCTTTAAAAACAGATGTTTAAAAAGTCACCCTTCCCGTGTCCAGTAATAACTAAGGGCACACCACTTAGTAGCAGAATAAAAGCACGCTCTTCTTATTTAACCACTTCCCCCCCTTTTTTTTTCTCCGGAAAGCTGCTGCCATAGATCTGCCATGTTAAATAATACTGTTTTCTGTGAACAGAAAAGTGTACAAGTGCAGATAATTTCATTCACCAGACTCACCAGTAGCATTCAAACATTTAAAAAGTAACTGAGCACAGGACTTAGTTTTCTGCAATTTAAGGAAGCCTGGTTAGGCTATATTCAAAGAAAGAATTTGATTTGAAGAGTTTGGCAAAGGGTCCTTAAACCAGTAGCACTTTGAAAATCTCAGCTGATCTTTTGCTCCTTCTACATTTGCCAGAAATTTAGACAAATATTCCCCCTTCACAAGTCTGGTGACTTATTAAGCCCTTTCACATCCTTTTTTCTTCTGATCTGCCAATGAAGTTACTGTTTGCCTGTGGGAATGCTGTTTGCCTACATATCCCAAGATGAATACTTGTATGCAACTACTCTCACCAGGACTGACTCAAGGCTTTTGCAATTGGATGTCCCAAGTGAGCCAATGTCATCAAACACACTGGCAGAGAAAGGTTACAGAGAGCACAAAGACCTCTGGTGAAATGGCACTGCAGCTTCTCCTGCCACTGAAGACAGGAAATGTGGGAGAGACAATGGGGGATATTGGAGCTGTTTCTTCTTTTACCCCCTTACAGTACCTGCTAGTCTAGTCCATATGCCCCTCTGCTGCCTTCAGCAACTCTCTGTTTTGCCTTTACCGAGAGCTAGAACTGCTCCTCAGACTGTGTGTGTGAAGTGTATGTCTCTGAACCTCAGTTCTTCTTTTTCTATTAAGGAAGTCTTTGATACAGGTAGGTGTTTGGGAAAAGATGAGATGAAGGTTGTTAAAAATATTTATGGCTGGAGAAACTGCAATTTATAAGCTCTATGGCAAAAGGACTCTTCTTTGCACTCCTTTTTCATCTTGATAATGTTCTTTGAACACATCCTACCCAGAATGTCCATGTCCTTTCTATTGCCACCTCCTGGGTGCCTGATCTACAGCTCCTGTTCTGTTAAAATTCACCTACACAGCTCATGTTTGCAGGCCTTGAAATATAAACTTTCTATATGCTTGAACATGACAGTACCATTTTATGGTAAAAAGGGAATCTTTTGGAATTATCATTTGGAGCTTTTATTTGTCCAGTAAGAAACAAGTTTTCATTTTGATTTCTCCTACATAGCAATATAAACCCAAATATATTTTGGATTATTGTATCTTTTTTTTCCCAAGGAGGATTCTAGTTATGTTTCTCATAGATTTTATAGTTAACATAGTAATTTAAAGAAGTTTGCTTATTTATTACATGATGTGGTCTAATCATCACTGGGAATATTAGGCTTTAAAAAAAAGATTTGTATAAAAGCTAATTTCTCAATATGCAAACTTCACATCTTTATAAGGGGAAAAGAAAAAAAGAAAAAATATGATACGAATTGCAACAGATGAGCAACCAACCTAATTAAAAATACTGGAGGTCAGCACAGGGACACTTTCACACACTTAAAGCAACAAAGGATGACTTGTCCAAGCGTTCTGTCTGCTCTTCAAAATAAAATTCATATGATCAGACATCCATGCACACTGTGTTACGTGTTCTGTGCACATTTTGGTGGATCTCATCAACTGAGTAGCTTGCTCAATAAAGAGCAATCAAAAAAAAAACATAGAAAAGGAAATAAGAGAAAAGAAATTTTCCTTATGCTTCTGATAAGGGCTTTAAGTTGCTAACATTTGCAGCAGCATTGCGCTGGGCTGAGATCTCCTCTGAGCTCACAAAACTAGCTGAGCCAGGTCTTACTGTCAGGGAGGTGGCAAGCGTCCAGCAGCTCCCAGGTGCCGCAGAGTTGGGCAGTGGTTAAAGACGTGCCACTCTTCCCCTCCAAGCCAAGAGCCTGACAGCTTGCAACGCCCCAGATCTAAGCTAGGAATATAATGCCAGCTTTGGACACAAGGTGAAACTGAAGTCCTGGCACATGTGGTCATTAAAAATCCCTACAAGCCCTTGGAAGACATAATGTGGTAACTCCTTTGTCCTGGGCAGGTGACACTGGGGTTTACTCCCTCATCTGAGTGTAGCCTCCAGGGAGTGTGGAGGTCTGATTTTGCAGACAGGGCTGGCAGGTGGGAGCTCTACCTCAGGCATGGCTTTCATCCTTTCTGTGCCCAATGTGAAAGCATGTTCTTATTTTTAAAGGTTGCTAGAGAATGCCAGCAATGAGAGCACGTGGTTAGTGTTTAACAAGGAAAATGGATAACCTCATCACTTGACAAGTGATGCATAAGAAACCTGTCTGCTGTTCCACTCACTCCCTTCAGTGTAGACCATATCTTGCAGTTTTGACCCCTACTTTGTTTCAGAGATTTATTTGGTTTTTTTAGAATGTGTGAGGTTAGTTATATCTCTTGAGCATGCTGAAGTTCTACAGACTGGACTTAAAATGTTACAAATAAAATGGTAGACAGCATGCACAGTTTGCATTGATGTAAGTAACTACTCGGCATTCACGGCCATAGAAAATAAAGTATTTCTTATCTCCTGGGTGCCAAATTGGAGAACTGAATAGTATATGTCCAGCTGTATAGTTACAGCAGAGAAAGTAAAAGCTGCGAATGGTAAATGCTCTGAGGTCTCTAAATTACCTAAAGCAGTCTTTTATTAACTGTAAGATGGTCTCCAACTGTAAGATGGTGTATCCAATTGAAATATCAGGGTTTGGCAGATCCCAGTGCAATACAGTTCCAATTTTGTGGCCCTACCAGATTTTGGATAACACAATAAAGCTGTCACTGGTTTAGGAATATATATTGCCCAGTCAGAACTCCAGGTCAGTGTGCATTAGGGAGAAGAGAAGGAAGCTTTGTGGACTGGCTGCACTGTTGGAAAAAAATATTTAAAAGATCAGTTCTTCAAAGCTATAGTACTGTTCAAGCTGTGACAAAAAATACGATGGAGGTCTAGTAGTCAGAAAATGACTCTGAAACGGTCAAAGATAGATATATATATGAAAAAAATCTATCACCATGATCTATCTGCACTTCATCATCTGGATATCACCACTGAATTCACAGATTGTTGCTAGAAGGTCCAGGACTAATGTGATAAAATGAAAAAAGGAATGAAAGTTTAGACTAGAATATAAATATTTTTTCTTCTAAGTTATTTTGAAGCTGATGTGGAACAAATTGCTACCTGCATTCTCTTCAGTCTTACCAAAAGCAAACTCACAAAAGAAGTAAGCAATACAAAAACTTAGCTGACCACTGCTTTCCAGCACTCTTGCCTTTGATCCCTGCAAACACCAGGAATCACTCTATTTCCACATGGTCTGATTAAAAGCTTCTTAAAATTCTATTTCGCAGCTTCAGGGTTTTAAAAAAGTTGTTCCCCTCAGTTCCTTACTGCAGACAGAAACAGAGATCTCTGGAGAGCCATTCGTCTCATCCTAAGTCAGGTATCTAAGACAGGTCAGCAAATTGTCTCCTGAAGATGATTCTATTAACTACAAAGGGACAGTACACTTAAATACCTAATGTTTACAAGTCTGTGATTAGACAAGATTATTTTCACCCATCAACCTACTTTTAGAGAACACATACTCTTTTTTTTCTATTACAATATAAAATTTCACAATTTTTTTCAGTTAGAAAAATGCACTACACCCCCCTGCTAACTTTATAATCCTCCATATAGTAAGGTGGACTTTATTCTGATTCAAACTAGACTAAGCTTTTGAGCCTTTCCTTTTTCCCCCACTGGAAATGTCAGAATACTACAGGGGCATTGCGTTCTCTGCATTTCCAGCTATAACTCAAAGCAAAAGTGTGTGAAAACTCATGAAAAACACTGCACTTGTCACATTTTCATCTCAGGTTCAGAGGTTTCCAAAGCATGTATGATTCAAAGAATCATCTAAATATTAGGATGCTTATCCAAACTAAAAAGAAATTTCAGCTGCTTGAGATTCATCGGTCATTGATGATAATGAAGTCATGAAGAAAACCCCAATTATCCCACTAGAGATGAAATACTGAGAATAACAGCAGTAAAAATGGCACTTAGAGAATTTACAGTGATGCAAAGCTATGAGTGAGGAATGTAGGAGACATTTCTCATTATTCCTACGTGGAGCTATGCTCTGCTCCTTGCTGGAAGCATACCCCTGCTGTACAGTGTGCAGAAAGTCAGGTACTGCCCCCTCCAAACAATTGCAGGGTCAGTTCCAATTGCTCATCACACGGCGATACCTCACTCATTTCATGCTCCTCACCCTTTCCTCTGCATCGCCCCTTTGTTGTGACTCTTTCTGTCAGAGATGTTAGTTTATAAACCAGCATGAGATTAACTACATAATGCTCCCCTTTCAAGCCTTCTCTTTATCTCTCTCCTGCCAAGCTGGACTCCAGGATGCCCCAACCCTCCCCCTGGAATGGGGACAGGGATGGCTGCGACTCCCTGTAGCCTGCTTGCATAACAGCTCACTTCTCTTTCTATCATGGCCAGAATAAGAAGAGGGGCCACATTGTTTCTAGAAATAAAACAGATTACTTTAATCCTAAACCTACTGCAGTGCCAGCATAATAATTCCCTTTTTATCCACATGTTTAACAATTTCTAAGGAGGCTAAAATAGCTAGTCATTTGTTTATATGTGATTACTGGGAAGAGTCCTTAGCTGGGTTTACTAAGGATTTGGGGTATTCCCCGCCCTCCCTCCCCAGTTTGAATAAATACATTCAAAAAAGTAAAGCAAGCAGAAGACTAGACAGATCTCTCTTTGTCCCCTTAAAACACCCACATTTATCATTTCCTCTCAGTCTGCCCACTGGTTCTCCAGCCAACCACTACTCAAAGGTATGTTCACTTTCTTTCAAGGAATTGTTATTACTATTACATTTCTCCACGAAACCCAACAGCTGCTCTCTTTTCTGATTAACCAGATAATTGACACCTTCTATGAGGAGACTTTTTTCCATGTTTTTTCCTGGTATTTTTACTCTCTGCACAAAACATGAATTCACTCATGCTTCCACTATCCCAGGCAGTTCTGACTTCTTGACTTCTTCCCTTCAGGCTACACTGTAATAAAGCAGGACAAATGCTGCAGTATTGTCTCCTTGAAGCAGAATAAGACTTTAACAAGGATGTCATTGGCAAATCAAATTCTTATCTTTCACCATTTTGCCTCTATAACCTGTCTAGTAATTTAAGTCTCTGTAAACTAATCATTTATGTTCTCTATATTCAGAAGGGATAGGAACTTCCAGAGGGTAATTTATCCCCTGCTACGATGGGTGCTCAAGATAGGCACCCACAGAAGATGCTTGCTTATACCTCATTCATTGAATAAGCACAGAACCTGCATGAACTGGATTAGGCTTGACGTGTAAGGTTTGGTAGGCTCAAGTTGCAGAAGATGAGATTGACCTGGTGTGTCTGAATACTGTTAAGAACATTTAGTCTTAAAAAAACCCAACAAATCAAACAGCTGTTTTCAGATAATATGAAATCATCTTCAAGTGAAATGAGGAGTGCTGGATCATTTATCACATTTTTAAATGAAAATGAAAGCAATCGCTGAGGAATGAGTTCCCAGTGATTACGAATTCTGTTTCCATTTCTGTGTCCTTTTGGAAAGATAATTGCTCAGACATTGGAACAATGATTTAGTAGTAGCTCTGTGCATCGCCCAACAATACCCTGTTTATACACATAAGAAATGCACACATTTATTATGGTGATATGGTGTTGCTAAGTACTGTTCAAGCTTCATGTCTTGCTGCATTGGGAAAGAAGTTGCTGTTTTATCTCACTGCTAAATCTTCTATATACAAATCTTACACTTTCTGTATCAGCTTTCCCAAAGTTTGGGAAAAACTATTCAAAAGCAATGCTTCACATGAAATACGTAGAGATATCAAAATTAGTGATAAACATCAATTAATCTAAAAGATTAATAAAATAAAGATTAATTAAATAAACTTGTACAGATGAGAAGCATGTGGCATGAGTTGAGTGAATTTTATTTGTCACGTGCATGTACTGTATTGGGTTTTCCTAATGGCTTCCTCCCTCTGCCTCTCACCCTAGACCCGGAGCGGGTGCTGCTAACATAAATACCACCCAAACCAGAGTGCCTTTGCCAGTAGGATCCTTACACACCTCCCAGGCCTTCTTATGATGTTGTTGGAACATTTCCTTACCAAAACACACCTTGTTGTGTTTTGATGTGTATGCGAGGTTATTGAGAAGGAAAATATCTCCCAGTGCGTGTAACTTTTGGGCTCTTTGACTAAAGGGATATTGTTACATTCAGATAGGCAACCAGTGACATCTGTCTTTTTCCTCATCTTCCCTTGAAAGGAATACAGTTTTTTAGGATGTAGCATTTTCTAATGTTTGTATCTTGCATTTCCCAACTGGATCACTGTAGTACAGCATGTAAATGCTGAGGGCCTCTTTTAATGAAATATGCCATGGCTCATGCCAGGGTTCTGTAGGAAAACTATTTTGGAATTAATCTGCTGTAAGGGTAACTAGTCAATAGGACAACAGATGTCTCCAGTTCTCTTCCCAAAATGGCTTCTGTATTTTTTTTTAACCAGCAGTAAGCTCTTTTTCAAGTTAGTGTTTTATCTCCAGGCAACCTGATTTATGGTGAACCAACCTAAAGATCATGAAGTCCCAGACCACTGTAGCTGTGTTTGCTACCCGTGAGTAGCAATTTAAGCTTCCTGCTACTCAGAGATAAAGAGCATTTTTATCAGCCTGTGTGCAGGATTTCTGAAGCATGCAAGGAAAAGTCCCAGGTCACAGCGTTATTTATTAGTGTTGCAAGTGGAGTCCCCTGGCAGCAAAAAGAGCTGTGATATGACATGTTCTTACTACTCCTCTCTTGTCATCCTTGTTGTGTCCCCCATGGCATTATGGGGGAAGCTGCCATACCCCTTCTGGGAAATAAGCACAGATGGGTGCCCCCTGAAGAGCGCCCATACCCTAACACCCACAGCACGGGGAACAAACAGGAGGAGTAAGAGGTATGGATGCAGTTGCAGGGCTGTGATCCCATCGAGGCCATGGGGACGTGATGGGATTGTTCACACAACTGAGGGTTGCAATGGATGGTTACAGGTTCTTTGGAAAGGGTGTCAATAAGGGTGAATTACGCTGTGTGTGAATGCACTGCAGAGATGCATAGAGCTCTGCTGTGGGATGTGTGAAGAGTGAGTTGAGAGCCTAATTGCAGGTCAGGATTAGGGGGCAAACCAACATGGGTGATGTCGTAGGTGTCTGCTACAGACTGCATGACCAGGAAGAAGTGGTTGAGGTCTCCATCAGACAACTGTAAAGAGACTCACGTTCTCTGACTGTGGTTCCTCTGGGGGACTTGAACCACGTCAAAATCTGTTGGTGTGCAGTTGTTAGGAAGCCAATGATGGGAGATGCCTTGCTCATACCATACTTACAAACAAAGAAGGACCAGTTTAAGATATGAAAGCTGGGAGCAACCTTGGATGCAGTGACCACGAGGGTTCAGGAGCTTTACAGCAGGGAACAAGACAAACACCAGGAGTACAACCCAGGACTTCAGCAGAGAAACTTTGGCTATTTTTCAGAGGTCTGCTTGGAATAAACCTATGCCATATATCCCTGGAAAGAAGTGATGGCCAGGAGAGCTGGTTGATCTGCAAGGATCATTGTTTCCATGCTCAGGAGTGGTCCATCCTAATGAGCAGGAAATCAAGCAAAGTCAGTAGAAAGCCTGCATGAATAAACACGGATCTCCTGATGCAAGTCAGACATCAAAAGGGAACATACAGAAGGGGAAAGCAGTGTCAGGTGACCAGCAGGAATACAGAGACACTGTCCCAGAATGTAGAGATTAGGTTAGGAAAGCCAAAGTCCACCTGAAGTTGAACTTGGCAAGCAATGTGAAGAGCAGCAAGAAGGGCTTGTACAAGTATCTCAATAAGAAAAAAAAAAAAACTAGGGAAAATATGGGCCCACTACTGAACGGGGCTAGGGATGTAATGACCCTAAAAAAGTGGAGAAGGATGAGCTACTCAGTGCATTCTCCCCTTCAGGCACAAACTGAAATTCAGTAAACTTGTCTTCAAGGTAAGAAAAAGCTTTTTTACTGTGAGGGGTTTGAACACTGGCTGCCCACAAAGGTTGTAGAGTTTCCATCCTTAAAGATAATCAAAACTTGATGGGAGATAGCCATGAGCAGCCTTGTTGGCCTTGACCATCAGGGTTGGACTGGATGCTCTCCAGAAATGCTTTCCAACCTCAGTGCTTCTGTAATGCTGTGGCTTTGTCATTTATAATTTTAGGTTTTTTTTCAGTCAACTGCTGTTCACCACCCTTCTAAGTTGGTGAGGCATTCAGGCTTTTTGTTATGAGGAGGAAAAATGGGAGAGGACAATCAAGAAAGCCAAAAAGCTTTGGGAGGAGAGAGACAGAGCTCATGGCAAGTCTAAATGAGCCTTCAATGACAGTTAAAAGTCATTAAATATCAACAGTGTCACAGTTTCCTAAAATAAGCTTGATAAGGGACAGGGGAAGGAATTTTAAGTAAAGAGGGTAGAAGAAACAGTGCAGCCTATGCATTTTATGCGGCATTACCCATGGATCTGAGCAGGTTCCTTTCTAACTCGGGGCCTGGCTGTCGGAGTGCAACTTTAACAGACTGAGATCCGTTGGGACAGAAAGTGATCAATGTTGTTGGTATTTTAGATGATGTCTCATGATTTTCCCCCGTGGCTTGATATAGATATTGAGAAGAAGGAGTGATTGATGCAGAACCTGGAGGGTCTTCATATCTTCAGCAAGTAAGACAAAGTAGGCCATCAGTACTCCGACTGCATTTTGTACAGTGGATGTTTTCCACCTCAGTGCTTAACCATTAACTTCCTCAAGGTAAAAAAACAAAAAAACTAGTCAGCCCAGTGAATATATTGAACATTGTAGAAAGACAGAGGAATCTTTAAATGGGCAAGGGTAGATCATCCATCATTGCAGCCAATGGTGTGTCTATTCCAAATCCTGGCCTGAAATTCGAGTCCATGAGCCAGGTGGTGAATAAGGTGGCTGCACACGAACACAAATCAAAAGTGGTGGGAGTGCAGAGATGATAGAAAAATTGTAAATAGCATCTAAAAAAGTTTTTTAAAATTTGCTATATCTGCATTCTAAAAGTGCTCATTTTTTTTCCAATTGTTTTTTAATACAGAACTTAATGTCTACTATTCAACTGATGCCTGAGGCCAGATAACTATGGAGAGAATCTGGCACTCAAAATATAACAAACAGCTCCATTTTGCAAATTTTCCTATTAGATACAGTGGAAAACAGCAAATATATTAAATTAAAACCACATATACTTTAGCCCTTCCTTGACCTGCAAGAATTTAGGGGTTTAAGTATGAAAAGAGGGTGTACAAGATTTTCTTGGACTACAGACAATTATAAAGAGGATTTTGATGTGTTTGGTAGAGATATAACCACTTCTGTTTCATATAAATATATATACCTGTATACATATACATATGTATATATATACACACTTAAATGTACATATATATACGAACACACAAAGATTTATGAAGGTGATATTATAATTAGGTGATATTGCAGAAAAGATCAGGGCTCAATAAAAGTATGCTGCTAATGTTTTTTTTTGAAGTTGATGGAAAAGGGAAATGGTAAGATTTATCATCCAGATGATTCAAACCATAATGAAAGGTCAAAACTTTGCTAAAAGAACATTACAAAGCTCTTGGAAATAGCTCTGGGACTCTCAAGGCCTCTACTGACTCTTGGGAGATTATCAGTTGAACCAATCTCCTCCATATTTGAGTATGCTAAATGAATAAGTTGGCTTTGTTATCTATATTCACAGTGTTTTTTAAAGTCAAGTAGAATAGGAAAAAAAAATAGGGGACCACAGAAATGTATCCTCCAAAACATATTTAAGAGTTTGCAGATTTCAAAATTGCTACCAGCATCAACATTCACCATGCTACAGACCACTATTGCAGCTGCTGTATTCCTTACTTTCTGACCTATGTCGTTTGCAGCCATAGGTATGTAGAGCTCCTGAAACTAATAAACTGATCATTATATTGTACATCTAAGGCGCTGAACGCTCTTATTTTTTCAGCAGCAAATTCACATACATAAGGCATGACACCTTTCATCCACTGTGATTTATCCCACACTAGTATTAGATTATTAAGTCTATAGAGATTAACATCTGATAATACAAACCAATGCCAGAATTTACCAAATGATAAAACAATGAAGGAACTCATTGGAATTGTTGGAGCATCTACTCTTCAGTCTCTACACTAAAATTAATCCAAACCCTAGCTCAAAAACACAGTCTTAGAATAAAATGAAACAATTCTGCAGTGAGTGCATTCTCATCCCTGTTACAGCAATCTTATTACAGTGCTCCTTCAGGTATCGTTTATTTAAATTATATGACAGTGAGTATGAAGAGGGATAATGGGTAGAAAGTATTCAAAAAGTTTTTTCTCACAATATTACTCTCCTTTGATGTCTGCCTTTAGCTGGTGAATTTAGAATTTCACTTTTAATATTATTTTAATTAATTTAGAGAAAGCTCTTTGGTTTACTATAGGATAGTTAACATTCGGTGTTATAATACTCAATTTCATTCTAAAGGGTATTATATTTTGAGTGTTTTTAAATCACACTGGTCTAAAACAAATCTGCAATGAAACATCTGTCTAATCATGTTCTTATACTTACAGAGAGAAAAATAAAAATAATCCCTGTGGCTCCAATTGCTTTTCTAACAAACTATCCTATGCTTCAAAAAGAGAGGAAACTTTACAGAAATCTAGTTTTAATGGCTTTCTGGAAATGTTGGCGGTCTTACTAAGGCAATTGGCTATCAAAGGCAATGTTCAGCAAATGTGTATTTTATTTACAGTAGGATAGTGTGAAAAATATCAGTCATGGAAAAAAACCAGTCAGCCTACAGAGAACTTATTATAATGTCAAAACAAAACATATTTCATGTAAATTATACTAGCATCAAAATATAAATTATGACACAGTAGTGAATGGAGAAACTGTTAATCAACTAATAGAAAAATCTGGATGGTTTTGTCTCTGTTGTAGCAGCATATAGCTTTAATAATAGCTATTTCTACCCTTTAATTGGCATGCAATTACCAGTTCACTGCTTCTGAAACAAATAAGCTCCAGAAGATTACCTGTGATGTTTGAAATCCAGGCTGGGTATTTCAGGAAGCATGGATCCTTCAGCTCAGAAGTCTTGTTTTATTCTTGCAAGCTGCAGAACAATTCAGTAATCAGAGTGATAAAAGGACATACTATTTTCCCAAATGCTTTTACCCTTCTTACTGTGTAAAGAAGGTGTTTTTTGAAGTTAAATTGTAAATTGGAAGGTTTATATAGAGATGCCAAGGATGTCTGTACAGGACAAAGTATGGCAGCCTATATTCCTGTTGGTGAACCTTCTATACATCAGACATGCACTTAATGTAGACTGCAAAACCTACAGACTAAATTACTGGAGTTCCAAAATCAATTACAGAATAATAACATAATTTGTTCTTGTTTTTTAAAAACTTCTGACCCTTTCCACTGTGTTGAGACAATTCTTAGACAACAACATCCTCAGACTTCAAAGACTACCATAATTAATAGAACAAACAAACAAACAAAACTGTTTTTTACCACTTCCTTGAATTTTTGAACTTCTGTCCACCTCAGTGGCCTAAAACTAACAGATTCCAAACTTTGTATGATTGCTTATGATTTAACATAACTTAGAACTAGAAACAGGGGCTGTATCTCTTGTAGGGTACAAAACCGTGTACAATGTTTGTGTCTATTTCCAGCAAATTGTGAGATACTGGAGTATATGCCTGCATTACCCTGATTTATGGACAAGCCATTGCTGATATTTTGGGGGGCTTTAAACTTGTATGAATACTATTTTCCCTTTCATCCCAAGGTCTCTGCTTTGTAACTAGGCAACCATGCTATAGAGAGCAGCACCATAGTATGATTTTTAAAAATTCTCTAAAAGTGCTGTAGTTATTTCTCCACATTGTTCTCTAAATTTCTCTGAAATGCTGCATAAACAAACAAGTCACTGGACTGTGCCTTTGGACTACATTGTCTACACTGACTATATTTACCTATGCTGTGTGTATCTCCATAGCTTACTTCTGCCTTCAATCCCTGTTAGCCATTACCAGTCATTCTTTTGTCCACTTTCTGGGACTAAAATATGATCAGTTGTTCTTCTGCCCCGATGATTCTTTTCTATAGGACACAGCAGAGCTCAGCTTGGCCATTTCTCCTTTTCATCTAAGACATTATCAGTGTTTTGAGCTGTACTGGCACCACTGAGCTAATGACTCTTAACATGGTGATTTCTCATCCAAACAGTAGGAAGGTCTTTCAATTATCCCACCAAGTGGGCCAAAACTGGGTTTTCATTAGGAATTTCTTGCAAAATATTTATTGCAAAAGACAGATAAAAGATACTGTCAAGCTGCAGATAATAGAACTTGTATCTGTTCCTCTACCTTATGAATTTCATTATCAAATAGTCAATCAAAACTTGCAGGTGGTCAACCAGTAGCAGAGGATAGCAGAAGTCTCAGGTGGGAAGTGCAAAGTGCGATGAACCTGGGTGTATGGAAAGAACATGGTGTGAATGCAACATTAAAGTTACCCTCTGGTTTTGTTACCTCTGAGTCTGATTAGACCAATATAAATCCCTCAAAGCTAGTACTCTTGTTTACAACCCAGAAGCCTCAACCGGTGAAGTGTGGCAGTACACTTCATTCTGTAGGTGCGCTTGGGGTGAATGTGACTTTAACTTTGCACTGTGGGCTCTTATGTAAAAAATCCCTAGATTAAATTAAAAGCTTTTTTTTAAAAAAAAACATTAGGGAAAAAAAATTAATGAATGAATCCTCATGGTGAGGCTTTTTTAATTCCTTGAGAATTGAGATTATACAGAATTACAATTAAATGCAATACATAATTTTCATTGGATGTTATTAGGCCTTGTGCTTCAGGGTTTAAGTCTTTGTTCAGGTACAGGGATGAGACTTGTGTGCGTCTTTCTCTGTGTGTGTATGTGTGTACAGACATCTTCTCTTTGTTGCTATGGGGTTCCTTTGAAGGGTGACATTGGAACTGCCAGAGAGAAGATACTGGATCTGGAGTCGGCTCCAACAGACCAATTGCTGATTACCCAGGCTTTCCCAATGCCTTTGCTTTTAAAGCAGGAATGTTAGCCCTGCTATTACAAGAATCTTCCCTTCCCAGAAAAGGTCAATGTCATGAGGTGATGAAATTGCTAGCCTCTACTTGAGATTAGTCACTCTTAAGCTTCTGCTGCTGTTTCTATGGAGGAGCTTTCTCATCTGTAGCACTGGCAAAATACAGAAGTATATAGTTTGCACAGAAGTAGTCAATAGACAGTGCTTTAACCAACATGCAGTAATAACATTATGAAGTAACAAAAGGACAGTTGTCCTTTTGCTGTAGTGAGAAGAGACAGATGAGTGCACAAAAATTTGTACTAGATGGCTAAGTTGGATTTAGTTGAGTTCATAATGGAGATTTATCCAGGATGTTGTTTATTTCTTCACACTTTGTGTGTATTCATTTAAAAGATTGGCTGGTAGTATCAGAAAACTAACCCACTGTGTTTCCCAAGCACTGAAAGGGAATAAGACCAGAACTTCTTTGCCCTAAAAGCATTCTGAGAATTATCATATCTTTGTAAAGCTGGTTAATTTATAAAGTTTCCCATATTACTGTATCTAAGGTTGCCAGCTCAGTTGCTTATATTTAATCTCATAATATTTTGCAGTTATTTTTCCTTATAACCTTAACTTCTTGCTAAGTGTGATTGCCTGAAAGCTCCAATGCCACTAAATACAAGTTACCAGCCCTGAGGTTTGCAGATGAAAACTTGAAAGCACCAAGAGCTCCCCAAAAGCTTAGAGACCAGAACAGAAAAAAATTATCACGTATCTCTTTCTAAAATCTTGTTTTAAAGTCAGTTTTATGATGCTCTGGTCCATCATTTCCAAACGTTTGAGCTGATAAGATCTGCACGCTGCAGTGTACGGACACAAAGGTTCTGTGTTAGTGGTTTGTGCCTAGGCTTCCTTTACTGTACTTTTCCTCCACACACATTTCCCATTTGATTTTCCTTGATATTTTACCTGAATCAGACCATTGGATCGTAACCTCCTCAAGCCAGAGACCTTAGCAATCTTTTGACCACACACTCCTTCCATGCTCCAATTACAATGTAAGTTATAATGTAAGTAATAACTGTAATAAACTTGCCAGAGCCCCTCAGGAGCTCTTTCATCTTTCATCCATATTTAGTTGTCAGTTTAAAACTGTATCTCCACTTAAATAAAGCAGGATGCTTTGATTTTAATTCAGCGGCAAATCATTCCAGTTTGCCCAGGTATGTCCAGACTTCAAATGACTACAGTCCTACTACTGTACACTGCCTCTCCTTTACAAACAGTATTTTAACCCTAAGAAAAAAAAAAGAAAGAATGAAAAGGTGAAGAAAAATGTTATCAATCTATACTGGACTGGGCCCACGTGGATACAAAGGTGTAACAAGAAGTGGGAAGCTACATAAGAGGGCAATATTGAACAAATGCCAAGAGATTGGGAATCTCTTTTGGTAGGATAGAGCGTATCAAACCATGCTGAGGAATGAGGATAAAATTGCACCAAGAACCATGTGGGGATTCAGCTGTGGAAGGGCTTGTATTTGGTGTAACAGATACTTCTCTTAATGCAGTTTACAAGACCATATAGTCCCTCGTTCCCTTCTTTTTACTCTTCAGTTAACACTGACTGTCAAACTGATGGATGGTACAAGCTTACCTCAGCATAGGTGCTGCCTGAGGCAAGCAACTTAGACGCAAAACCAGTGTTGGACAGATGAAGACACACCCCACACAAAAACACACATCTAAAGGTATATTTTTAATTTTTTGTCTTTTACCATATTTTCAGTCTACACTAAACCAATTCAAACCTGAGGCAATGTTAAACCAGATGTTTCAACCAGAGAAGGGATGCCATCAAGAGGGACCTAGACAGGCTGGAGAGATGGGCCTGTGTGAACTGCATCAAGTTCAGCAAGGCCAAGTGCAAGGACCTGCACATGGGTTGGGGCAATCCCAAGCACAACTACAGGCTGGATTGAGAGCAGCCCTGAGTAAAAGGACTTAAGGGTGTTGGTGGATGAGAAGCTCAACATGAGCTGGCAATACATGCTTGCAGCCCAGAAAGCCAACTTTCTCCTGGGCTGCATCACAAGTAGCGTGACCAGGAGGTCAAGGGAGGTGATTCTGCTGCTCTACTCCATTCTGGTGAGACCCTACCTGGAATCCTGTGTCCAAATCTGGGGTTCCCAGTACAAGAAAGACATGGAGCTGTTGGATCGACTCCAGAGGAGGGCCATGAAGATGATCAGAGGGCTGGAGCACCTCTCCTGTGAAGACAAGCTGAGAGAGTTGGGCTTGTTCAGCCTGGAAAAGAGAAGGCTCCAGTGAGAACTTATTGCAGCCTGACAGTACCTGAAAGGACCTACAGGAAAGCTGGAGAGGGACTCTTTATTAGGGAGTGTAGTGACAGAATGAAGGGTAACCAAAAGAAATTGTAGATGCCCCCTCCCTGGCAGTGTCCAAGGCCAGGCTGGATGGGGCTTTGGGCAACCTGGTATAGCCGAGGGTGTCCCTGCCCATGGCAGGGGGGTTGAGCCTAGATGGTGCTTAAAGTGCCTTCCAACCCAAACCATTCTGGGATTCTATGTTGTGCTTCTCTCATAGATGTGTTTCTTTAGACAGTCTTAAACTGTGACGCCTGGTACGCAAAGGCTGGGGCAGGCTTAGCTTGGAATTTCACAGGTATCTGATTTATTTCTCCAAAGCATGTGCTGTGCTCTTTTTAGGAAGAGTGACCTCTTGGATGAGGGGGAGACTCTTCCCCTAGGGCTCCTGTGAGTCCTGCAAAAAGAGAAGGCTTAAGAGACTGCAGGATGGAGTGAGCAGGAAAGTTTCAGCAGGGAGCCTGGAGCTCATGCATGCTTTGAAAGACTACAGTGAGGATGAGAGAGCAGCCCAACAGGCTTTAGAGGCGAAGGGAAGAATTTCTCAAGGACTAGAGCAGACAAAGCAGAATTTGCTGTCATTTAGCAAGCTGCAATCATTGACCAGCCTTCAAAACATACTGGACTTGGAAGAACTCTGTAGAAAAATTAATTTCTCTTTATGTCTTCTTTTGTCTCCCTTTTAAAATCTAGGTTTTTAGGTTTTAGTTTTCTTTGGGGAAGTCATAGTAGAAGGCCTTGGCTTTTTTGCCACAGTGATTTCACCAAATTGGCATCATGTCAGGGATGCATGGCTAGCTGCTGGCTCAGTATGAGTAGAATTTTGGCCCATATTTTGAAAGGAAGTCTCTCCTGATAAACACAAAGATGGGTTAAGCAAGCTGTCAAGGGCACTTTTCATGCAACAACGTATGACATATGCAAAAAGTTGTTGCTGAATATTAAAAATCTTTTGGAGATCTGCTTTCTCCTGCGTGCCTGTTGTCTACATCCCCTGACTAATATTCTTAATTAATTGTCACAGCAACAGATTATTCTCATTCAGTGTCTTGAATGGAAAAAAATGAAAGTCATTATGCAAACTCTGTTAGTATCAGCTCCTTGTAGACTGTAAAAGGATTTGAGGTTGGCTGTAAATATTAGAAAAAAAGTTAATTTAAAACGAAAAAAACCCAACAAAATAACCTTTGAAATAAAAATAAAAATGGTAAGCAATTATTAGAAATGCATACACAGATTGTATAATATTCGATCTGCAAAATGTACCCATTATTTAGATCTTTAAATGTTATATAAAAAACATAGAAACAAAAAGGGATTGTGCATTCAAAAAGTTTGAACTAGGTGATCCCTAAAAGCAGCAGGTTACTCTGCTCTGTCATAAAGATATCAAATACCACACACTAAGACCCAGACTTTTACAGCTACGTTTATAATTTGCTTTTCTATGCTCTGCTATGAGGAGCAAAGACCATAGTCCCAGTAGGATATATTACCCAATATTGTGAACCATAGGGCTTGCCCTGTCAGACCAATTACTAGTTAAGTCCTGGAGCCAAAGTGGGGTTTATCTTTTTTGAAAGTAATCTGGAGAGGCTTTGTTTTTTTAAAAAATAATTTTTTTAGGATTTAATATTTTATTCCCATTGGCAAATACCTCCTGGACCAGTAAAACCTAAGCACTTGCTAGTGTGAAGTAACAAAATGTAGACATGCACTCACCTAACTTTGCAAGAATTGTCCACAAATAAAAAATCCAAAACACTATTGGCATATTGTAAACATATAGTTGTACTAATCTCAGCAGAGAAACACAAGAAGCCTTTAATAGGACATTTATATCCACTAAAACCCACTCATAAAGCACTCATTGGATTGATTCAAATCTACAGCCACAGCGTATTTCAGGGAAAGTAAAGTGAGCAGCTCCTTTCCCCACCCCCTTCCTCACTGCTCCTCTGCAAGAGAAAAGGAAAAAAATCTCATTGAGATCCCTGTTCCTTGCTGCATGAAGCAGCAAGGTTCTTGGCTGTTTCACTGATACTTTTCTGGCTGCTAAGCTCCAAATTAGTTCTGAACCTCAGCCATTTTATGAGGCCAGTAGTGATTTGAAAATACTGATGCCTGTCGTTTACATGGAATGAGTCCTGATTTCTTCGACCCTACTGAAAATCCATTAATCTGTAACTACTGAAACTAAAGAGATAGGGCAGGCAGTAGGAATGTGTGTATTGATGTACAACCATTTTACCACAGGCTTTGTGGAAATTGTGCTAGGTTCCTATCTGCAAGAGCTGGGGATATCTGGTAAGTATGTCACTGCTCTTTCATGAAAGAAAATCACTTTTAATTCCTTTTCTTATTACATTCGGATGTAAAATGCTTGTTAGTAGAAGATCTGGGTGCACATCACAAAATTTAGATCGGAATTAGGCAACCATTTCTGTGACAACCCCCACATGGCACCAAAATAGCTACTCTGAAAAGGAGTGATATGAGGCAGATGATTAAATGTCAGCGAATTCTAAAGACTGTTTCTACTAGGGAGCACAAAGAAAGTGATCTTGCATTGTGCTCTAAAATGTCTCTACCTGGTAAGCTGATCAGCACAGACTGATGATTCTTATGCTGGGCATTGGCTCTTTGACTCCATTTCTGATTCCAGAAGGTGCACACATCCACTGGTGTGACCAAAGTGCACAATCTAGGCTGATATGGCCATCCCTGGGGAATGCTCTGCAGCTGACCTCCGTGCTTTCAACTTCAGGAGGTAGACTGCTGCAAAGAGGTAAGGGTAGGACAGGGCTGAGATAATGAGCGTGGAGACAATACAGGTCCTTAAATTTCACCCAGGGTAGAACTGGTAGCTGAAGAAGCAAGTATGGGTGTGAAACTCTCTTGTCAATGTTTCTTAATGATCTGGGTAAGCAGATTTCGCTTAGCAGAAAACACAGCTTAAGTGCCTTCATGTGCGGATTGCTCAGCCGTGTCACAGGCCGCTTGCTGATGGGTATTGCAATGCTGGTTTTCTATTTTCTCCTGATTCAAAGCATTAGGCCTGCACAATGTGGTAAATAAATAGTTTCCTAATTGCACTGCACTTACAGAATACCTCTTAGCAACTGCAGTGCACTTTAAAAATTGCACACACTTTCTGAAGAAAATTCTGTGAACTTTGTGGCACGTTATTGTCCCTTTCAGCTCTGCAGCTCCCACTGGTCTTTCCAGATACTAGATTCCCACAATGGTTCTCCTGTATTTAATGTTAAGTCACATTTGGGACTTATTTTCTGTTCTAGAAGCACTACATAGCCTGAACAAAATCAAAATCCCCAGATGATTCCTGCCAGGGGTCACCTGAATAAACAGAATTGCCCTGAGCAGGCGAGACTCCCTATCACATTACTTGGTATGCTGAACGTGTAACGACCTTACTGTACTTTATTCTGCAGACAGATTTGCGGTGTTCTCTTCTACCTGGAAGAAACAGCATTCTTAATGCAAGCCACATGATGTACTTGCCTGTGCACACCTTGGATACACAGTTACGCAGGGAACAAAACCGCGACCCACACAGACTGGAAGTCCTGTCGGTGCTGTGGTCAGCAAGAGCAGCTGCAGCGTGCGGTAACTTGCCTAAGCTAAGAGTAATGACTCACTGCCTGAGACCTTACATGTCATTCGTGGGTCTGGATTTATCAAACCTGCAATGGAGATCGAGGATACACGTTCTAGTGGGTGAAATGTGGCATGTACCATCTTTAAAAATACAGGCTGGATATTTCAAAGCTGCGTGCTGAAGTTTGGCTCTTCAGATACTTGGGCAATTTTGTATAAGCTGCTTGGTTTTGGAAAGTAACTAGCAATTTCTTTTTTCATTTCTCAGTGTTTAGTATTACTGACAAGTAGGCCACCTATCTGCAAGTGCCTAAATATGGACTGAGAAAACTAGGTTTTGGCACCCAGATACAAACACTGCGTCTGTGAAGTTTCTATTCATTGTGAAAATTTGCCTTCCCCCCCCCCAACTCCTCCTCTGAGTGTAAGCTATTTTGCTCTTAGGAAATGTCTTTCCTTCCCCCCGACTCCCCCCCCCACCCCAGCTCAGATGGCTGCAGATATTTCCCAAGAAAAGATCCACACAGAACAAAAAGTTTGCAATGTTTCTTCTGTTTCACAGTAATGTCCTATTCTGACAGGGAAAACAAAACAAGTACTTTGTGTTCAGAGACAGACAAGTTGGCAAAGTTCTAAGCCATAACTGATACCATATTCCAGTACTAGAAAATAAGAACAATTAAAAATATTTCTGAAGATTTTAAACTTCAGACTATAAACAAAAATAAAGGCTCCTTACCCCAATATGTTTCTAATATGATTGTCTTGCCTTCTGTTTGTTTTGACGATGTCTTAATACAAAATAGAGTAAGCCTCTCATTTTTAAAATTCACCACATATCTGATAATTTTAAACACAATAGAATAACATAGATAATACTGGGAAGACTTTAGTGGCAGTCCTGGGGTTTTTAATTTTTTTTTTTTCATTTTAAAATGCATACTTTGATCATTTTCTCTAAAGTTGCCACAGAATTTTCAATCAGTGGAATATTTTGGTTAAAGTATGAAAAAAAAAGGAAGAATTCAAATTTGCCTTAAGAAAGGGTGGATGAGGTTTTACTTTTCCCTCAATATCCCCTTTATTGTAAATACATTTTCACATACTCGCACATTAACATTTCACATTTCTTTTTCTGATTCATCTTCATATATTTTCTTATGATTTGTGAAATCATATTTATTCAGACAACATTTAAACACATGCTTAACTTTGCAGTTGTTTTGAGTTTTATTTTAGACTGAGTGGTGCTGTGAATAGGACTGATCTTATAACCATGACATAATTTTCTTGTCACTAAAAGAGATTCTGTAGGTAACTCTGCTCTTTCCATATTCTGCTTTGAATATTTCATACCTATGCATTACAGAAAAACGAATCCTCTTTTATGAAGACCAGATAGCAAATGTGTTAGCTTTCTTAATCACTGAAGCAGAAAAATTTACTTTCTTTATGTTGCCTAAGGTCCCATTCCTTACCTTGATCTCATCTGTGTACTGCAACATATGAAAACAATTTTCTTAGTATCACGGTCTGCTTGTACAGATCTGACTGTGCGTGTCTGGCTTCAGCAGGATGTTGTGCTAGTTGCAATATCCTTGCTTATTTTGTTCCATGCAATTCAGTATCCTTTAGGCTTCCAGATTTCTTTGTTTCTTAACTGGCAAGAAAGAAAATCTTATCTGCTACTTCAATTTTCACCCATCTATGATTCAATTTTGCATTCCTATGTGACATGGCACGTCTACCATGCTAAACTGTACAGCAACATTGAAAACATTTAGTTCTTAACAGTTTGCATGTGCCACTAAAAAAATATGCCTGATAAAACTCTATTTGATAAAGGCGCCAAAAATAATGTGTAGGGTGAAGCTGGGTGCACAGCTTCAAGGTAAGCAGAGGGATTTCTTGATAATGCTGTAAATGTGGATGCAGAGAAAACCTGTAACAGTTACAATGGGTTTATATGGACTTGTATACGGACAGTAAACACCAGGATAAAGAAACGGATTCTAAAATACGTGTGTTTTGAAGCTTCAAGGCTGAAAACAGAATGTGGTACTTTCAAATACAAGTAGCCCAGAGTACTACGGAACTTACACATGACATAGTCATATGCAACTATCTTTAGAAATAACATTCAGTAGGGACCAGATCACAGTGACAAAATATCTTCCTTTGAAAATTTGCATCACCAGCTGTGTATTAACACCTCATTGCTCAATGGATTTTATTATCACGTTCCTCTAAACATTGTTGCCATTTGGATATGAGTAATATTGTCAAGCAGTGCAGAAAAATAGTGGAACTTTCAGCCGTCATCTCAGGGGGTAGAAAAATTTATTCCAACTTGATGAATTTAAAACCATCCTGAAGGTGAGATACAGCACTTTCAAGATCCAAAATCATTAAAAAAAACCCAAAAAACCAAAGCAAACCCACTTGGCTAGCCTTTAGAAAAAACTTACAGAGATGGATTTTTAATTTATGTGAGAAGAAAACTTGTGAGACCCCCAGAAGTATTAAAATGAAAACCAGACTGCAGCCATTTCCAGGGGTTTCATATTATGCCTTTGGTTTAGCGTTCTAGCTGTCATCATGTGAGTTGTCTAGGATTAAATTCTTATAAGTAAGAAAATGTATTATTTGTCCAGCTGCAGGGCTAAAAGTTTGTGCTGTGTGGTACCCAGGAAAGCCCAAAGTGTTTTCTTCCAGTGACTATTCATTGTCTCAGAAGGAAAAACTTAAACCCCCTAAAACCCAGGAACATAAACCTAAATGTTTCTTCACATCATTCTTAAAGATATTTGCATTGCATCTTCACAGAAGTTTCCCTAGGACCAAAACAATTAGGGTATTCAAAAATCAAGTCTCCACAATGACCTAGCTGGTTTTAAAGTTAGAGATGGCATAGCATTCCTATGTGCGTTACAATCGCCTGTCATTTCCTTTAGAAGAAGGAGTGGTATAAAATGAGTCAAAGACTCCCTTCTCTAGAAATGCATATGAAACTGCCAAACAATATGAAATTAAGGCTTTTACTGGCTCACAGTCTACAGTAGGATATCTACAATTACCCAAAACATTAGTATTAAGTGTCCTAATTGGATTACTTTGGGCAAAAGCAATAAAAAACAATACTACATGGTAACAAAGCAATATTTACTACGCTATTCTAAAAAAAGCCAGCTAAGAATTCAGCCAGGAATTGATGTCAGATTCCTGCTTTAAGATTAGGAACTTCGTGTTCAATTATTGTTTGCTACTGAGATACTAAATACACGCTGTTTTGCTGTCTTTGGCTGTCCGTTCTCATTCAGCTTTTACATGTACCTTTGTCACCTTCAAAAGGGTTTTATTTCACCTAACTTTAGACATCTGGAAGAGTCCTCCAGTCCAGGCATCGAAGCTTCCTCTCACCAGAACTGGCAGAGAAAATAAAACACCTGCAAAAGGCAATTTATGTCACTCTTTCTAGAAGGAGTTGGTTTGGAGCGATAGGTACCTGTCCACCACAGAGGCAGGGTATGCAAGCTGAGGGTGGATCCATAACCTTTGGTAGTTAGTGAGAAGAATCCCACTGTAGCAACTAAATGGTATAAACGTACATGCAAGAATTCAGTTATGACATTGCCCAACTGATATTCCTTCAAATGAAGATATAATATCAAAATGTGATTTCAATGCACAGATGATGGCTACAAAGCCAGTCCAGACTACAGCATCACAAGGTTGGAAAAGACCTTTAAGATCATCAAGTCTAACTGTTCCTGTTCTATGCTAAACCATATCCCTAAATACCTCATATACCCTTTTTTTAAACACATCCAGGGATGTTGACTCAACCCCCTCCCTGGGCAGCCTGTTCCAGGCCCCGACAACTCTTTCAGTAAAAATTTTTTTCCTAACATCTAAACTGACCCTGCCCTGGCACAGCTTTGTGCCATTTCCCCTTGTCCTGTCTCCTGTCACCTGGCTGAAGAGACCATTGCCCACCTCTCTACAACCTCCCTTCAGGTAATGATGCTTACTCTTGAAATAGAAAAGTAGAATGTGCACCCCCTTGCTTTTTTTGGATAGGCAAATCCTCATCTTTTCCTATGGCTGTGATGCAGTTTTACATCCAGTTGCTGTGACACCAGAACCCAAAGCACCATGAAGTATTTACTCCCATAGCCCAGTCTCCACCCCCACGTGTGATTCTCACAGAGCAGAGCTCCAGAATTACCAGTGTTTAGCACAGCTGGAAAAAGCACTTTTGCCCAGGTTCGCTGTTCATGTCTGTGCATCAGGGAGTAATAGTCCTGCAATATTGCTATTAATGGATCTCCAGGATGTTGGCTATTCAAACAGTATCTCCACAACCATTCTGGAAAATTTGTACTGTGGCAATAGCTTCTGCTGAGGAAAACAATAATGTAAAAGTAGCTCTCTGTTTGGAATGCTAAAGGAGGAGAAGATAACTTCAGCTTTGGTTCAAATTTTAATGACTTTTTGTAGAGTCCTATCCTTTTGGGTACACACCCTGTGTTTACTATACTTCTGTATTTATAAACAAGCTTAGTCTTTGTTTTGCTAGGCAAGGCCCTTTCAGCCTCTTCTCATAAGCCTGACTTTTCATTACCTTTTAGACTCTTCTAGCATCCTCCTGCACCTGCTCTCATTTTCCCCAAATGCACTTTTGAATAAGCTGAGTACGGCAGTTCTGATCTTATGCTTTCTGCTTTTCTGTATATGTCTACTGGAAATAACTCAGTCAACATATCCTAGCATCACATTTGCCTTTTCACCGAAAGACCTTGAAAACAGAGATACTAACAAACTTGTAGAACTTCTTCCCTTCTCTGGCTCTCACCGCTATGCTTTAAGACACCTTTATGTGATGAGCCTCAGAGAACGAAGCACTCAGGACAGGAGCTTGGTTTGATACAGAACATATGTGCTTAATTTTATATATGGTATATCATTTCATCAGCTTCAGTTAGCTCTGTAGGATCTTGGCCTATCTCCTCATTCCATAAATAAATAATGACAGTTTTATAAATAAATCAGTTTCTAACCAGCTGAAACTCTGTTATCTTTGTAACTTTTGCCAATCAATAGAGCAGTGTGAATGACAGCCACGGGTTCTACAGATTTAAAAAAAACAAATCTGCTGTAACAATAAATAAATTTAGTGGCAGGTAAGAACGACATAAATATTTTGATGCACTAGCATAGAATGCTTTGTATGGCATTTCAGAACATGCCCAAACCATTTACACCCATGGTAGGCCAGCAAGTGTTTTTTAGCTGCTAGTTCAATGTTCTCCCGGTGTAAATAGACGATCAATCATTCTTTGTTGCTATTGTTTTAAAGAATACTTTGAAACCAAATTCACAGCGAGTGTTCGCACTGCCTGTTCTTTTTGTTCTCTTATCAATACAAGTTTTAATATATAAAAAAAAAATAATCCAACTCGTGCATTGTTCTCATCTGGCTGCCGGAGTCGACACGTTGGGCTCTACTGTCATTTCTGAAGTTCTTGGTTGGTGGGAGAATGCAAGTGCAAGCCTGCAGAAGAGGCCAAAACTCCGTAAAGGCAAGGAGCAAAGTATCTTATCAGTCTAGTCAAGGAACCAGAAAAATAAAAACACTGAGGTGGAGAAGAAACGTTCCCATGCTGAAAATTATTGTATTGCAGCACAGGGCTGGCGTGAAGGTGAATTTGAATTTCACCTGCCTTCCTGTCCTTCTCACTCACTGGGAGCTTGTGGATAGCTAAACCCCAGGGTCTCTTCTGAAGCCTGACGCAGGGCAAAAGCACATTGCTCTTGTGCCAGGATGTCTGGACGTATCCGTCTTCCGCAAAATGTGACATGAAGAGTGCTTGATTTGAATTTTGTGGCCACAAACCAGCCTTACCACGTTCCTGACACAGTCTGAGGGACTCCATTCCCTCAAGTTTCTTTCATCGTCACAGGACGGTGACCAGAGTCGGGCGGTAGACCTGAGCCCTGCTGTCTGCCATCCGCCCAGGGCTCATGAGCACCCGCTGTGGGGGCTGAAGGCCAAGAGGCCCTTCTCCACCCTGGGGGAAGCATGGAGCCGGGGATGAGGGCTCTCTGCTTTCCCCTGCTTCTGGTTCTGAAGCAGGACTCCGAGCTAGTCTCCGTGCTCGGCGCGGGGTGCTGGTCCCCGACTGGGGAGGAGCCGCCGGGGCTGCCCTTCCCCTCTCCCGCCGGCGTGCCTCCCCCTGCCCCAGGGGAAACGCGCGGGTGCCGAGAAGAAGGCACCCCCTCCAGCCCCGACCCTTTGCTCTCCGTCCCCGCCGCCGCGGCTCCGGGAGGCCCGCCGGGGAGCCCCAGGGCGGCGGACAGCCAGGCCCCGAGGCTCGGCCCGCTCCCGGCGACTGCCGCGGCGCCTCGGGCTGAAGCCAGCGGGTGGCGCTCGCCCGGTCGGCCGTCGCCCCCTGCGCCGACCGCTCCCCCACAGGAGGGGGAGACATTGCCAGCGAGAGGAGAAACTCCCCCTTCTAAACCTTCCACTTTCCACCTTCCTCAGCCTTCCCCCCCCCCCCCCCCCCCCTCCCGCCCTCCTTCCTCCTCTGGGGATACTGCAAAGAGGCAGCGAAACGCTGCCTGCCGCCTCCCCCTTAGCTTCTCGGTGCGCGGCGCGGCTGGAGCCCGAGCTGAACGCAGTCCTCCCGCCGGGCAGCCCCCAGCGCCCTCCCCGTGCCTTGAGTTACCCCAGGGAGGGGGCAAGGCAGGCAGAGAGCGGGGCGGGGGGGCGGAGGGGGAGGGCTGTGTGCGGATGAACGCCGCTCCTGCGAGATGCTGCACGCCCAGCTCCCTGCCGGAGGGGGGTAGCAGCCTCTGCCTCCGCCGGCTCCTGCTTTTGCAAGGGCTGTTGCTGCCACTGGACGCAACCTTCCCTCGACATGGAGCTGCTGCCGCCGCCACCGCTGCTGCTGGAGTGAGTGAGTCTGACGGGCAGAGCTAACCGGCTGCATGGATGGATGTGTTTAGCTTTGTGAAGATTGGGAAGCTCTCCGGGTAGGTGTTTGCTGCCGCCGCCGCTCCGTGACCCGCCGGCGTCCCGCGGCTGCAGGGGCTGCCCTGCCCGGCGGGGTCGGGAAGGGGAGGAGGGACTGCCCGGCTTGAGGGGGTTGCCCGGCGTGGGGACCGCTGCTGCCGCCGCCGCGCTCAACTTCCCTCGCAGCGGGGCGAAGGTCTGGGGGTCGGGGTGGGGCGCTGGGCGCTCGCTGCCTCCGGCACCTGCCGGCGCCCCGCCGGTGCTCCTGAGCGGGATGGGTCGTCGCCCTCACCCATCCTAAGGGACCACGAACGCGTCCCGGGGCGGGCGCTCCTCGCCGCGGCTGCGGCCGCGCTTGGGGGAGAGCGGTACCCGCCTGGATACGTTGCCGTGAAGGGGCGACCAGAAGTGTTCCGACAATGCAAAACCGGCGAGAGGAGCTGGGACCGGGGCGGGGGTGGTCGCGCCGTCTCCGCGGGCGCGGTGCGGGGTAACGGTGACCCGCCGGGGTGAGGGGGCGAACTTCGGAAGGTGCGGGGCACCGCCTGGCCTGGCCGGGCTGGCGGGGAGGAAGGGGTCGGCCTGCCCCTCCGCTTCTCCCCGCTCCCGCGGTACGCGCCGCTCCGGACGCGCCGTCTCCCCCAGGAGCGATATTTTTAGAGGAGCGGTGAAATCATCGGCAGATCTGAGCGCGGCCCCTGCGCGGATTCACCCCGTGGGCGCCGGGGCGCAAGTGGGTTTTGGCGTCTATTCTCCCTCGCTTGCGAGGCGTGTGTACTTCCCGTTGTGTAAACGGGGTGCTTGATTTAGGGTCGCTTCTTTTATTTTTTTCCCCTTCGCTTCCCGAATAAATCATCCTTTGAATGGCCTCGGAGTTGCGGGCTCTGCCTGTCGACTGTTGCGTTCGCAGCTAGTTGCCAGGCCCGGAGCTCCGTGGATGGATCAAGAAGCACAACGGCCCCTGTTAAAATGCTCTCCTGGCGGTTAACAGTAACTGGAGGTAGCTCTTCTCAGCACCCGGGGAAATGGAGCTTTATCTCAAAGGTGCAGTGAAAGTATTCGAGCCGAAGGATTTTTTTTTTTTTTTTTTTTTCCGGGTTCTGCTGCGGATAATCTTCCTAAAGGATTTAGCTTTGATCACAGTAACTAGGAGTGTTTCAAATTCTTACGGTCCAGTGGTTCCTACACCATAGTTACCGTAGCCCTTTCGCGTTATGGAGCGCAGAGGAGGCTGAAACGGGATGTTTTACAAAAGGGAGAAAGGTCTTTTTAAGGAAATACAAAAGGTAGCTTGCTCAGGTAGGGAGCTTGTCAAGATGACCGATGGCCCTTAAAAAAAACCAAATACTTCATGGCCGGAAGTTTCAGAGTGCCACGGGTGCAGGCGTAGCCTTTATCCCCCCCCAAAAAATCCCACCATCGCACCTGGCTGTGATTACAGCTCTGCTGGTGGCGATGCCAGCGCAGAACAGCTGCTATCATTCAAGCACATCGTTGTCTCATCCTGCTCGCAGCGATTTTACACGATGTGACGGCTACGACGGTAGCGGCCCGCTCAGCTTTCCTTGGGTCGCGTTCCCAGCTGATACCGCTCCAACTGCAGCCGCAGTAGCTAACGGTGGAAACTTTGGGGAGAGGGAAAATATGCTCGCATAGATAAGGAGCAGGCCACGTGGTATGATATTTATTTCCAGGTAACTGAATTGCTCGACCTCTTCTGTTTGTTTGGAAATAGTGTTTTAGCAAAGCTCCTATATCTTTCTGTCTCACGTTTGTCACACTTGGGCTAGAATCAAAGGGAGAGAAATGATATCCTGCTTGGAAATGTTATTAGGTACATGGCCGTTTTCATATATATATTGTAGGATTCGGTCTTTGTAGTGTACAAAATCTGTAGCTTTCTGCATACTTGAAGATAGAGCTGTTGCCACTGCTGAGATTTATGTTTAAGTAAAGGCAGATCACAGCGTTTCTCCAGAACCTGAAAGTTCCTTCTGAAATGAAACGCCAAGTTTCAAAGCTTGTATCTGGCTTCTCTTGATTCAGGGATATGAAGTACTTACAGACCGAGTTTGTCTTGTAGATTGCAGTAAATCATTTCTACACTGAGACGCTATTTTCATTTCTAATTTTCTGGCTGTTAAACGACCTAATAGTTTACACAGGACTTTACTTTCTTGCTGTTTCCTAGGTAACAGCTAGGTATCTGTTCCAATTTGATGAGAGCTTCACGGAGCAGACAGGTTCCAGTGTAAACCCCATTTTTAATCCCTCTGTGTGTTCAGATTGGAAAACTAGTTTGCCTGAAAAGGCTGTTTCTTTGCTGTTAGAAGGAAGGCCCTTCTGAAAGGAAGGAGGGAGATGATAAAGGGTATGTAACTGAGAGTGGGATCTTGCAGGCAGATTACCTACAGAAAGTTGTTTTGAACTTGGCTGGTACTGAACTTTTTTTATGACTTCAAGTCTTTTGTTGAATTTTCTTTTATTGTGCGTCCAGATCTCATTTTTAGGTTGCAAGTCAGCTATTACAGTTGTAGTCTGCAGCCTTGATTCTGCAGGTAGTGGCATGGGTAAGCTGTTATGCATGGCCACCAACAGGGATACTTCTTAAACTCCTGGTATAATTTTAATAGACTTGGTGAAAAGTCAAGTTTTGCCTTGATCGATTAATACATAAGAGCCTTTATCTAGAAAAAAAATTAGGATGGGGGTATAAAGAAGATGCAGAATTTTACATAGCATACACAGAACATCATTATGTTTTAATTATTTGTGCAGGGTGTTTTTGTGGCACCTCTGTGAGTGGGGTCCTTTAGAGACTTTCTTCTGCAACTGCTTCAGCAGTTGTCTGCAGTTGTTGGGTGTGGGGAACCTGGGCATCACCTGGAAAAGGGATGTGTACAGAAATGGGAGGAAAGCCACGCTGGTCTTAGGATAGATGTGATTTCTGGTAATGTTTTTCTTTCCTTGCCTTTGTAAATCTGTTGTTTTGTATTCTATGCATCAGATAGAGATGCTTCATGGTGAAGTTTCTTTTGATTTCTAAAGACTGGAAATACTCATCTGATGCTGGAAACAAAAATACTGTGTAGATGTACTGATCACACTTTCACTGACGTAGGCTCTCTCCCACCCCCCTTTTTGGAAATTCATCAATCTTGTAATGGTCTGGAAGAACTGTTGCAGTATAAATCTTGTGGCATTCTCTGGAGGGAAAAAAAAAACCCAACAAACCCTTTTCTTGTAATGAATTTCCAAGTGTGGAGAATGATTGACAAGCCTTGTTTAATGGATCAGTACTCCGATGTGGAGCTGTACTAGGCAGGTGAATGCTTCTGTAGTGTGGGCTGCATAAGCATGTACGGTGTGGTAGTGTCTGTAATTTGGGAGGGAGGATTAGTAGGTTAGATAAGGTGCGCATGAAAATTGCCGGATTAGGTTGGATCAGAAGCCTGTCTTGCCTGGTATTCTCTCTTAATTGCTTTCAGCAGCTGCCTGGGGAAGGAGCAAGCGTGGAGCGGGGATTCTTGAGCGGAGGAATGAGGATGCTGCAGTACTGAATGTGAAATGGAGTATTTTCAGATCTAGGCAAACCTGAGTAAAGGGCACAGTGTCAAGTTTCAGGTCGGTACTGGAGTGATGAACTATGAAACCCTACGTCAGAACAGTGAAAGGGGGGTTAGCAAGAGTTGAAGCCTGTGTTCATAGAATATATTTCCAATTAGAAAAGCTGTTCATTGGGAATGACTGTTTCTGTGATTTCTGTAGAAGTCAGTGTAGAAGTTTCAGCGCTTTCATAGCAGGGTATAAAACTTTGATGAGGAAAGATGGCTGGGTACCACCTGAATGTGACTGAGCGGGGCACTAATCCTCCAGAGTTGGGAGACACAGCACCTGCTACTGTTGGCAACTCAGACAAATAACACTCGATAGAAAGTAGCATGATTGTCCACAAGTGGCCATCAGTCGTGAGCGGTGGCGATACTGATAAGGGTGGGTTGGACATCTCTGTCACACCGTCACCTTTGTGGGAGAAGTTCCGTGCTCACACAAGCCGTTTGTCACCAGAAAGGAAGCCTCCTAACAATAGGGCTTCAGTGTGGGCCAAGAAAGTAGACTTCTCTGGTACCTTGTTGTGGCTATTAAAAGTAATTAAACATGGAGTTAACCCTGTGTAACAAACGGGAAGATACCAGCAAGACTTGGACCCATCCTTAACAGCAATGCTAATTTGTGGTAGGTAAATCAGTCGTACCTGGATCTTTATTTTTCAGCTCAAGCTTTTCATTGCCATCCATTACGGTTGAGTTTAAATTTATTCCATTAAAAAATGGATGTGAATAGTCATATTCCTGCTATCTCTCGGAATCAGATTTAAAACAAGCACAGACAGACACACTTTCCCCCTCCCCGCCCTCCCTCCCCCCCCCGCCCAGTCCATAACCCTGCAAGCTCTTGTTTTCAGAGATCTCTTCAACATGGCTTTTTTCCTGTGATTAAGCTGAACCTGAGGCTGGGTTTCCCACTGAGGAGGAACTTCTTACAATGTCTTTTTTCACTGGGGTGGGTAAATTCTCATCTTTCGTGCTTATCTTTCCATTGTTGGGCATCTCTGATCAGGTAGATTGACTTCATACCTGCACAAACATTTGGGCTTTTGGATTCTTAATGCCTGTAAAAGTGAAGCAAGTCTAAACAGCCTCTGAATCTCCGAGTCTTACATTTGCTGTCTCAGTTTTCAGCCTTTGCAGCCCTGCGCTCGGCCCTGTTCTCTCCAGATGCCTTCTTTAGATGTCCTGCCAGCTGGTGTGAGAGGTCCTCTCCTAGATCTGTCTTAGAGTTTAACAAACCAAAAGCTGTGTTTGTGGATTGTGAATGCTAGGCTCTGTTTTTTACACAGAACAAGGTTGCTGGGCTTCATGGTTTAGATATTTTTATGTGTCCAAGCAGATGTATGCTTTCTAGATGTAAGGTTATAAGATTAGTTGGTCTGTTGTTTGTTTTTTATTTCTTTAAGTAAGGAATTTGATAAGATTTTGGGATGGTTTCTTAGCTTTTCTTTAGTTTAGCAGAACAGCATCTTTCTTAAGTTCTGATTTTCCCTGTCATGTTTTTATTCTGCTGTGATGTTTAAAAAGCCACCTTAATAGGGAGACAATTAAAGCGTACTTAAGTTACTAATGCTATTTAACATACAATTTTTAGAACAGTTTTTATGACTGCTCTTTGAAATGACAATATCATAGCTTGTAAGTTATTTTCAGTATTTACAAAAGACTGTGTCAGTAAGAAAGCCTATGATTATCTTTTTTTATGCTCAAAGGAGGTAATTTAATTCTAGCAAGAATTTTATTATACTGAATGATAATTCAAGTAACCATGAATTCATTTCACCATTTTTTCTTTTTTTCTTTCTTGAGAAGATGGCATTGCGTTTAGTGAAATATTTGTCTAGTCACATTAACAGAAGAGCTTTACCTTACATTTGATTATCTGTTTGGTTAGCTGATAGACGTGATAAAGACGTGCTGTAATATCTGTGATGTTAGTAATGTATGTCATAACAACCTCAGCAGTTGAGAGATTTATTAAAACCACTCCTTATATTATGAACTGCTGTAAACTTGTCAAGTGGCCAGTGAATGATGATGCAACTCTGCTAAATATGTATGTACTCCAAGTACTGTTTGCCTACTGATAGAGTGCTTAAAGATGTAACCAGGGGTAATCTTGTCTCTGAAAATTTTTGAGAAAGCAAAAAAAATGGAAAACAAACTCTAGAAGTAATGATTGTATAGCCTCTACTCTCTACTAATCACTGCTCTCTTCTGCCTCTTCTACTAATTGCTAACGAAGATGGAACGAGGACTTTGAGAATGGATGCTCTGATTTAAGAACAATCTAAGCATGCGCAGGTTGAGTATAATATTTTAATTTCTAGGAAGATTGGTCTTCCTTTTTTTTGAGAGCTTCAGTTTGTGATGTCAAATCCTTAGTGACATGGTTGAATCAAGTGTGTGGATAGTTTCTTCTATAATCATGGCTTGCACCAATATTCTTGTGTGTGAGTCAACCTGTTAATATTCTCATATGGTTTGAGAAGATACACAGAAAAGGTTTGGTTTTATTTCCGCTGTATTTGCTGATACCAGGAAGAGTCTGAGATTTTTTTTTTTTGTTGTTTGGCTTTAGGGTTTGGTTTTTGTTTGGCTTTTGGGTTTGTTTGTTGTTTGGGGATGTTTGTTTTTTTTAAGAAGCCTGCTTGTATTTTCAGTTGGACAGATTCATGTGGAAAATTTCTGTTAAAGTGAAGGAAAAAAAATCCTTAACCATAAAATAATACAAAATAATGGTATGTTTCCATATTTTATGGAAGTGCACCAAGATGTTAATAGAAAATACAAACTGTGGCCTGAAATAATGAGTGGATAATGCATGCTTTCAGCTCTGCTGGCAGTGTGGCGTAGAAGGGGTATTTTACTTCTCTTGACAGCATTTTCAAGTAGTTATGTCAGTGTATCACAACTTAGTATCTGACTGATGTGATGAAGAATTGAGTAAAGCCATGTAGGAACTACCATCTCCTATAAAATGAACCATTGTCTGGGAAGGATCTGTAACTAAATAATACAAAAAGTCAAATGTGAAGAAGGGAAAAGTAATTTTTGTTTCCAGTCCTACATACTGTGTCATGCAGAAGTTGCTCTATTAAACTAGATGAGACCATCCAGGTACATGAATTACTTGTTTCCATGATTGCACGTAACCTCTTTGGATCTAGTACAGGATGGAACCTTTTGGTGCTGATAAGGTACCAGTGTTTAACTATTGTAGGGACATGCCTTGAGCAGGAAATGACTTCTGAAAATGCAAAATTGTATTTAAAGCTGCATTTTATAATCACAAGTAATTGGGATTAAAAATTTTCTGAAGTACCTTGAAGAAACTTGTGAACTTGGAAAGTGGTACATTTATTGAAGCTATGTTTGAAAACATAAAAGAACCTGTGAGACTCTTTCTGATAACTATTCTGCTGAATGGAAATTAAGCAAATAACAGTGCCAGTAGAATGAATTTCAGTGATTAATTTCATGTTCATATCCTAGTGAAATCAACACTGCTTAAAAGCTAGATGTATGACAGTACATTTGAGCTAGGAGTGCAAAGTACTCCAGGGTGCAAAAGCCTATCTCACCTAAAACAGGACATGTGGTGTAGAAGTCTCTACCAGATTTCCTTTAGTCCATGGTCTATAGTAACTCCCTTTAATAGGTTGATTATGCACAATAAAATCAGAAATTTATTTTTATTAGTTTTAATAACTCAAAAAGAAGAACTTAAAAAAATGTTTAGAATGAGTAAGAACACTCTGAAGAAGTAGAATGAGCAGTCTGGTGGGTAGTGCAAGCCTGCATCCTATTAAATAATTTTCACCTGTGGCTTAAAATAGCATAAGGATGTGATAAAGAGCTAGTTAGTATCTTCTTAGCAAAGTCCTCCATGGAATTTATTGCTTGGACAAAAATAACTTCCTTTGATGTTAAGGAAAACAATTGCTGATTGACTTGGATATTTTCACAACTGTTTTAAGAGTTAATATCTGTAGATGAAACACTTAGAATTCTTTCAAAAAGAAAAGCATTATCATGAAAACATTGTCAGTGGGTACTGAATGCAGCCTTTTTCATTTTAATTATTAGAAAGTTAGTGAGGGGAATTGTCAGGGATTAATTTTAGTTATGGGGCGTCTGGAGGTAAGGTTCAGTAGAACATGTGGCTGGCTTGCAAGATTTTGAGAACCACTGGTAAATAGGAAATAAATACAGACAATAAAAAGACGGCGGTGAAGACAAAAGAATATTTGTATGTTAACGTCAAGTGTTGAGAATGGATTCTTTGATGATCTTCTGGTTGAATCCTTTTTATGGCCTTCTAGTTCATCATAAAATTTATTTTTGCTTTCTGCTTGAAAATTTCAAAACTTTAAGGGAAAGCAACTTGGGATACTGGAATGCATTGGGACCTTTTTAAAGAAATGTATCTGTAAGTACAAAAAAGTACGTGTGTATGGATTGGTGAAAACTACTTAGTAATTTACATTAACAGTCAGAAAGGCCAAGGAAGTGTCACTTTTGTTCTTTAGAATTTAATTCTGTATATATACGTTTTTGTTAAGTTAGGGGAGGGGAGGAAGGAAGAGGGGGAGTCAAGACATGTTTTTTTTGAAAATAACCTTGCTTTCCTTTACCATAGGCTACTGCCTGGTTCACAGTTTGCTCCTAATAGGAAGAAAATGTAAAAATTGGTATTTGTAAAATTTGGAAGTACTGATTGTACCCTGTTTAAGATTTTCCAGATGTTTTTGCATGATCTAGCTTTTGTTGCTCAGAACTGTCTGCTTTTCTCATGCAAGTGTTTACACATTTATATAAAACACTTTTCCAGCATGATGTAGCCCATGAGGTTTTGCTTACCTTGCTTATAGATTTTGCAGTTTCACTGTTTGTTTTTAATCTTGAGTTCATGATTATAGTACCCTGGCTTTGGCAGTATTTCTGTGTCTAGAGACGGAAATGCCCATTATTTTATGCCAGTAAAAGCCACCAGTTGCGCTAACGTGCACCAGCCATGTAGAACAACTGAGGCCTGTGTTACAAGTGCCTGTGCTTCCTTGTGCATTTGATTGAAATGGAGTAGTAGAGAACTGGAGAAGTTGTCTGGAAATAGTCCCTGTCTAAGAAGATTAATAGAGCCAGGATGCTTTGGATTCACCTGAATGCCTGACCGATGGCTCTAACTTTGGCTTGCTCTAAGTGGGACTATCACAAGCCTGACTTTCTTTAAGCATCTGTAACAGGCACCGTAAGAGAGTGCAGATTGTAGTTGTGTGGAAGAGCCTGCCCAAATGGTGCTAAAGTTTGAATTTTTCTTTGCTTGTGATGATAGGCTTTTATCCCACAAAGCATGGGAAGTTACTGCAGCACCACCTCTAAGGCCTGACGTGCTCTGGAAAGAAGCGGGCTGTTTGTTTAACGCTGCTGTATATAACAGGTTGTACAACTTTAGCACAGAAAAGACAAGTGTCACTTGTTTTCACTGTGTGATGTGACTAATCGAGTTGAAATGTAGTTTATGTGTTCAAGTAGAAGTGATCTAAATTCACTTCCCCCGGCTCCCGACATTAGGTTATGGATCACATGAAAATTGTAATTTAAAGGCATCTGCTTTTCTTGATTTTTTTTAAATTTATTTTTTACTTATTGAAAACTGTTAATTTTTATCTTTGACACCCCCCCTTTTTTTTCCCTAGGGAGAAAGACAGACAGTTGGCTATCTGCCTAGGTTTTTATTTCATTTTGTGTATTGTACGTTACCCATCACCTTCACAAGTGGTGCACAATCCTCTGCCAGGGCATGGGGTGAAGAAGGACAGAGAAGAACTGCGCGTGGGGAATGATCTGTGCTTGACAAGACTGCTTTGACGGGAGGGTGAATAGAGGCAACAGGGTGTAATATGGGAAGAGCAGCAGAGGTAGGAAGAAATTGGAGAAAGAAAATTAATGAATGTTGCATTGAACGAGGGCTTATTTGCCGTGAGTGAATTGAAGTAATTGTTCAAGACTAGCAGATCTTTATGTGAGAATGAACTTGCATTGTTGCCTGGGTAGGAGTTTATTTGCTTTGTGAGGCTGGTTGAATTAATTGGTTAGATGTGCTATAACCTGCATGACTGCTGTTTTTTAAAAAAGGAAGAATTCACTCCAACGTCATCACACAGAAAGAACTATCTTTTTTTTTTTTTAAGCTCTTGAGTTTCTTCTTGAAACTCTTTTCTTTCTCCAAAGGGTTTCTGGTGGCTGAGCTTGAACTAGCTCGACACATGAAATACCCAGGGAGACAGGGGCCACCTTGTGATCCACAGCTTAAGAGGCACTGTAATTGCGATGGTGGCTTATCTCAGGGTGAAGCTCATCCCCTGCACTTGAGGATTTCTGAGCCCTGGGACATCTACCCATTCAAATGCAGATAACTTGACTGCAAGCAAAATCTGCAGTCATTGAAGAACGTGCTTACATTTTATTATGGCTTAAAAAAATGCTCCAGACCGGAAAGTGGTTTTTTTCATTGATGCGGGGAAGAATTGGGAGTAGATCCTTGCACTCTTGAAGCACTTTGAGGGTGCACTTCTGAAATATGGTGAACCTGATGTTAACTGCTGATAGCAGGAGGCCTCACAAGGCTGTGAGGTCTGATCTCTGCTTTCTTCTGCTGTTGCTTTTTTCCCCCTTCTAATTCTTTGCCTCCCTTTATGTACATCTTACACCATGGTGAGCTGCTTCACGGCCTAAAACCATGAGAAAACTGGTTTTGGTATGCTGCTTTTCTGCTGGTATAGATGGGTAAACTGGCCTGGCAGAAGTGATTGGAGTCTGTTGTTTTGGCAGCAAGGTGGAAGGGGCTTCTGGCACCTGGTCAGCTCTGTTATGTCACACCACAGTTGCTGGTGGGTGCTGCCATGGGGAGCTGTGGAGACAGTGACCTTCGATCGGTTGCCTGTGGGAACTGAAGAAGTGGGGAGGCTTTGTGTGAACCCCCCCTACCCAAGCAACCAACTTCTGCTGCCTTCGAGTGACTTGGCTTTACCCGGACACCTGCGAGACCCAGCACAGGTTCTGAGTGCTAAATGCAGCTTTCCTGTATGGCACACATCCTGATGTACTGAGAAGCTATTCCACCCTTGTTCCCATGCTGTGCCGTCTCAAGAAATTGGCTTCCTGGATGATTTCCTAGTAGATTTCTCTTCGTATCTTTACCTTATTAGGCAGGAGGGGAGGGTGGGTGTGCAAGGGTTTAATTTTCCTATATTGCTTGTTAGAAGATGAACTGTCGAGGAAAAATGAGAGATTGTTTGCTGGGGTTTTTTTCTTTAATTTTGTTTTTTCTGGGGTTTTTTTCTTTAATTTTGTTTTTTCACTAGTGACCTTGTATTTGTTAATAGCAGTAAGCCTGTGGTTATATTCTCTCCATATACTTGTCTTCCAAGTTCTGTAAGATGTCTAAGGAGATAAAAGTTTTATTTTAAAATGCTCAATTTCTGAACATCTTACAGAAGCTATTGTAACGTGTTTGTGCTGCCTCTGAAACCACAAAAAATAATTAGAGATTATTAATGGCTTGCTTTTCAAATGCATTTCATTTCTAAGCTGGAAATGGTAGTTTTATAGATGCGTTAATTAGACTGAATTTTTAATTTAACTTCAAATAATGTGTCTTTCTCACCTTTTTAACACAAACTGGAGTAAACTTAAAGGAGTTACCATGCAGCAGTTTTTCAGTTCCTGCTATATCTTCTGTCATTCCTTGTACAATATGACACGTCAGCAACCAACAACAACTTACTTCCTTGAAAAATGTGAATTAAGAACTTCCACCCCCCTTTTTTTTTTAATGTATAAAAATATAATATACCAAGGGAAGTATTGGTAAGATTCACAGTTAAAAATACTGTGGTTTTTACTTTTTTAGATGGCTAGCATAGTACACCTAGATGACTAATATCTAGACTAATTTAAGACTAACGTCTTAAAGAAGACCACTTTCTAAGTAACATTCTACTGAACAGTAGACTACAAGCCTGTTCTGCTTTAGCTGATGTGCTTGTTTGAAAAATTTCCAATATCTTTATTTTTCCTGCTGAATCTATTGCATATTTCTTTGCTGAAAACAATCTTTCAGAGAACCAAAACATTAAGATTTTTCTTTGTCTCTTTTGATGCCTTTAGTAGGCATTAAGGTGCAGGGACAGGCCTCGCTGAGACAGGATATTCCAAAAAGGCAGTGTGAAAAGCTGGTAGGTTCTGTGTCCCTGCAAACTATTTCCATGCTTCCCCTGTTAGACTGATGCTGTCCGTGGTGCCTGAGTGTGCTGCCCGTCGCGGTGACGGTTTAATAGATTTAACAGTAGCCCACTATGTTAAGGGTAAGGGAGGAACCTTTGGTCTGCCAGATGTCAGTAAATGCTTCATCTTTTTTCTCAACAAAGGCACTCGGTATTTATTTAATGGCAGACTGTTGATTTGCTTTTTGTTGTGTTTTCTAAAGCTCATCTCGACCTCATAGCGTTCTGCGGCCTTGAAATGAATAGACAAGCCTATGCTTGTGGAAGTGTTTCCCTTCCATTTGTGTTCGTTAGCTGTTAATGTCAGACTTCATCCCGTTTTCTCATGTTACGTGCTGCTTCTCAAAAAGAGGAATCCTATTTTCATGGTAAAGGTTTAAAACGTTTCTTTCATTGGACAAGATAAAGCAGCATCAGTTTGCTTTATTTATTTTTTTTTTCCAAATGGTTCGTAGTTAAGTGCTGCAATGAGCAGCTTTCTAATTAGAGGACACAGTACCTATCCTACTGGGCATTCTCTCAAAATGGCTGAAATTGATTTTTAGATGCATAAATATATTACTGGATCAACATGTGTTTACCAAGCCGTAATGATAACAACTGGCATTAACTCTATCCACAATTCACAGTACTCTATTTTCCATCTCTAAATGTGATCATAAGCAGAACACAATTTGTCTCTTAACTTCTGTGGTATGGCTGGCTGTTTAATTTCCTTTCTTTCTTTCTCCCACCCCCTGTAATTCATTTTCCACTCAAGGAGCTTTCTATGCTAGATTCCCCCTTTCAAGATGAGTACGTGGCTCACAAGTTGTCATGATTGCTTGGCCGTATGTGTATGTGTACTCTGACCACAGAAGTCACTTTCTGCGCCAGATTTTCTGCACCAGGTTCTTTGGTATTAATTAGTTCAGTATTCTGGCTTTTAACTATGTTGGAGGGGGAATAGGTGGTTTATGCTTTCCTTTATACTTATGCTCAGGGGACAGCAATTATGAGGTTCTGCCTTTAGTGTTTAGTGAAAGTAAGTTTGTGTAGTTATGTGAAACGATAAGAAAATTTCACTCTTGTTTTCATGTGATCTTTGCAGAAGTTTGGAAGTAAGGACATCGCCACTGCTTTGTTTTTCAAATACACACAGTTGGTTTATTCCCTCTGCACTTGATGATTTTTTACTTTGTGAACTGAAGGATTCAGCCGTTGTATCCAAAATGCTGTGGTTGGTTTTTTTCCCCTTCCAGTCAAACTGTATGCACACCGCGTAGGGCAAATAACTCTGCGTACAGTGTCTCTTTATTCACTAAGTAAATAGCGGCGTAATTTGAATCGCAGCCAAAACTTCCTTCGCAGGCTTAGCTGTTGCTCTGATTTCATCTGGTAGGACCTGTCTGTCCCAGATGCTGGTTCTCTTTGTGTAGTCAACCACAACAGGCCCTGCGTACCCCGAGTGGAATTAATGACGTGCCTTCAGTGCTGTGTTGCTGTTGCTACCACTGCCAGGTTGGTTGAGGGAAGGAAACCTGTTGTATACACATTTTTAGGTCTGCTTCCTTGTGCTGATGGAGTGCTTCTGAATGTGGTGGTTCCCAGGCTTGCTGGCCTCTTCTGCTGGGATATAAAATTTACATTACATTTCCAGATGATATCATCTACTCTCCAAACTGGCAAGCTTAGTCCAGCAATGGATTTGAATAATTTGCTGAATAACTGGCTTTAATAAAGACAAACGAGTTACATGTTTGGTGGTATAGGGGTGTGTAAGTGCACCACTGTGTACATGTGCCCACTCAGCTTACTGTAGAGCTCCTATAAAATACATAACAAGAGTTTTTCCTATACAAATATAAGTCATTTGAAAGGCAAAGACCTTGCCTTTCTGTTCTCAAGTTAGACTTTCATAACTCATGCCTGTTGTGTTGAAAGTTATGGTTGTAGTAGAAGAAAAAATGCTACTTCATCTCAGCAGGAAAGTATTTTTAGTTTAGTGCATTTTGACTTGTTTAGTATTTTTTGACATTTGTCATCAACACATCCAGAAAGCACAAATACTCAGACGGTGATAATGATGGTGGTTAACTGGAGGGAAAACTTACCTCTGTAATCATCAGACGCTGACTGCCTAGGCTCAATGTAAAGCTCAGATCACAGAATTCATCTGTCACCTGGTAAAACATGGGAGGCAGTGTTTGTTCCAGAAGAAGCCATTAGTTCTCATTATCTAGTTGTATATTTCTTCTGGTGACCTGGTGCTAGCAAGGCACGCACGTGCATACACACATATACATATGACAGCTAAAGATAATTTTTAATATTTTGTTTTCCTCTTAGAAAGAACTGTATGTCATCTGGTTGTCTATAAGCTAATGAATTCCAAGTGAGGATGACAAATCATCCGCTGGTTTTGAAATTTAAGGCCGCCTTTGGCATTACATTATACCAGTTAGGTATTGGGCCTTATTTAAGAATTTTCTGAAAGACACTCTAATTTCCATGTAGAATCATCTTAAAACAAGCTTTTCTAGTGCATAATTAAAATCCTTACATGCTAAAATTAAAAATATACTTTTTACCTATTGGGTTTAAAACTGTCTGCTTTTCTCTGTCCCATGTCCCTATAGCGATTCTGATTAATTGCAGTGGCACTTGGCGGTGACAGAAGAGTGGATCACCTGCAGTCTGCTCAGCTTGCTTCTGGATTTAGCCAAGAGTCTGCTCCCTTGGTTGGGAACTGCATAAACATTGCTGATTGCCTTTTTTCTTTTCTTTCTTTCTTTTTTTTTTCTTCTGATTTTACCTTAAACAGGTAAAAAAAATCCAAACATCCGGGGAAATGCTTTTGCTGGGAATGTTTAGTGACATGTCTGTTAGTAATTTGGAAGGAATACTTTAAAATTTTCATGCATGTTGCTGGGCTATAACTTCTTCACCGTTTGCAAAATAAGCCCTTTTATTTTCCTGTGTTGAAAAACCAGCCAGCATTCAATAGCATCATCTAAAAAATTATAGTTTTTCCCTGAGGTAAGGAATGGTCTTGGAAGTATTTTTTTAAAGAATTACTTTTTCTCTGTTGTAATGGGGAATATATTATGAGATCCAGTGAGGTAATCCACTGTCACCTGGATCATTGTGCTTAGTTTCAGGTTCTGTTATTAAAAAAAAAAAAAAAGAAAAAAGAAAGAAACTGGAGGAGAGGAAAAACTTCCACACACTGGTGAGTTATAGTTTTTTTCAGAGCTGATGAAAAGAAGGGGACTTTCTTGGAGATACACAATACTAAATTTTCAGGTGAGGTAAAATGTGTGATTTGATTTTTACCTTTTTTTTATCAAAAACTTTGGACCTTCAGAGAACTTAAAAAAAAGAAAAACTTGAGAGACTAGAACAGTGTATCCAATACAAATGAAACCCAGTTCAGTAGCTGTGCTCTTTGCAAGCCTTAGATACCATAAAGTGTCAGGTCTTTCTGGAAATTTATAGTCTGATCTAGCTGAAAATGTATTAGAGTATGCATTTTTGTGGCATGTAATTTAACTTCTAGCTGATGAAATCAGGTAAAAAGGTTGAAAGGTCAGTTTACTACAGATTCCAGCCATGTTTGGGCTTGGTATGAATGAGTGGATGAGGTGTCATCTATAAAACACTTATATTTTTGCAAGAGTTTATTCTGTTTGGGAGTGTAATGTTACTTCTGTAAAAAAACCAGCAGCTTTACAGCTTTCATATGCTTTATTGGGAAAAGGGGCTTCTCATCCAGTTTCCACAGGCTGCAGCATGTAACACTTAATTCTTAATATAAACTGTAATTTAGAAAAGTACACAGACTGTAGCAGTCTGTATATGTTGGTAAAAACAAAATTGAATTTTATCACCATTTTTCCACTCAGAGAATATAAACAGTAAATAGAGTGTTGAGAATCTGGCAGGCATGCTGTTGGTCAGCTGACGAGTGGTTGATGGGAACCTGTATTATGATGACTTCTGTTTAGATTTCTCCAGGATTTTTTTTTTCTGTAGTTTTAAATGTTGGATCATTAACAAAACCTGCAAAATAAATCAAAAAGCATGGAGGGGGAGAGGTAAGTCACCTACTCTGGAGTATCCCTACATTTCTATGGTATGTCAAAGTGAGCCGCTATTACCTAGTTCCACGTATGTTAACTTGCCTTCTGTGCAAGTTTAGAAGCACTATTTCTGGAGCTGTCTATGGACCATGCAGAATCATTGGTTTTTGCACAAATCTGCCCAGAAACCAAAGAGTACTATGCCAAAAAGGATTCCATAGGTGGTGAGGCAAGTGTGTAGGTGATTTCTGGTTCCTGTTTGCCACAGCATGTGATGTTTTCTAAATTCTTAGTGGCCTCCTGAGCTTCAAAAGAGTCAAATAACTAAGTACTCTTGACTTAGGACAAAAAAGTGTTTTTAAGGATGAGATTTTACACTGTGTTCCTGAGGTTGTTGAGTGTTCCAGACCACTTCATATTGGCTAATGCAGAATGCCAGATGTCCCTGATGAGCAGGTCTGGGAAACCATTTGTCGATAGCTGGTAGAAAATACTATCAGGCAAAATGGTGTTGCAGAATTTCTGTCCTTCTTTGGATCTTGTGCATTTCATAGCCCCTCTGAAGGCCTGAGCCAACATCCATCGCTCCTGACCGCGAGGCATTAGGATATTCCAGGGAGAAATATTTTAGTTGGAGCTATAAGAACGAAAATGGAGTTGTGAAGACATAATGTCTGACTTTTAAGTAGTTGTAATTAGCTGGGGCACCTGCCTAGGAAAGGAGAGCCCTTTTTTTCCAGCCCCTTTTCCTGGGTTTAGCCATGCCTTTTCCTCTCTCTCATAATAACATGGTCATGCGGAGCAGAGATGGGGCATGAGGCTCCTGCAAGCAGCATCTTCTCTCCAACACTGCCTTATCCTATTAACGAATCCCAAGTCGTTCTTGTGGACAAAGGTGCCTAAATTACGTGCTACCCTTCCTCAACCTTTGCCTCTCTCTAGTGCCATGCTGTAGCATATATCCCACCTATTCCACAGAAAGCCATAGGTTCTCTTTGCCCACCCAGACTTAACGTTTACCCAAATACTTTTATTAAAGGATAGTCACAGTTTTCTGTTCTGTTGTAAAATAAAGCCAGATAAAGTGTTCTAAACCCAGAAAGACTCCAAAGAACATATATTTTGACAGCTTCTACCAAAATGACTTAAGAAGGCTGCGCTACTGGCAACTATTGTTTTCTCAAAATAGACCTTCGCTGCAGTACGGCGCTGTGCTGGGAAAGTCAGCTACCGTGCAGTTGGCTTTCTTCCCCCTTCCTTTTCCTTTTGTTCTTTGATGACAAAGTTGATACAGATAAATAGCCCAAGTTATTGTTTTTATTATGAAAAAAAATTATGAAAATGCATTCTGAGCTCGAAAATGAAGGCCTCTTTTGCCAGACATCCAAATAGGAACCTTTAATGCTACTGTGCTTCTTTCCTCATGGAAGGTGCCAGGCTGTTTGTTCTGTTACACGTGATGGTTTTCCAGAGCTAAAATTAACAGGATGGGCTTAAAAAAATTAGATGGAAGCTATTTTTGTGCTGTCCTTGGAAGTTGAATACTTGGTCTTTTTGTGTTGAGCAGTGAAATAAATCGCTCTCATGAATACTGATCTGGGTTATTTCTGTGGCGTGTTCCACCACAGCAAGTGGCAACATGCAGGTCGGAGTGCTTCCTTTACATCTCCCCTTTTAGGGAGGGGGGGGGGGGGGGCACAAGCAGCGCTGCTGTGGCTGTATTGGGGTGGTGTCTACGTCACCCTGCTGTGTTTGTGCTGTGTGCTCGTCAAGCCAGAAGAGGGAGCACAAATGAAGACCTCATTTCGAAGATGTGAGGGTTGTATCCAAGAGGTTGATATGGAGCCATGGAAAAACTGAGGTTACAGATGTTAAGTCTGAATGCCTTAATCCTGTTAGACGTATGTGCGTAAAGAGTGGGAAATAAGGAGCCTGGTGTTGGCTGGAAGAGAGAGGAAAGGGATGCAGTGCCTGTGGAAGAAGCAAAGAGACTAATGAAAAACTACTGGTTGGCATGAGGACTTTTGTAAAAGCAAACTGTTATGTCTTAAATGGTTTACTAGGCCTGTTACTTGAACCTAAGTCCAGTTTGTTTGGTTTGTAAGATCAGCAGTGTTTCTCATGAATTGAGTGTTTCTCAAGAACCGTTTGTGTATCACTGTGCAGACCAATCCATTGGACATGCGACATCTTCATACTTGCTTTTGAGTTTATTCAAATGTGGTTTATTATATATAACTGTTGGGTGTTATTGTAGGTCCTATAGCATGTTTGTAAGGCCTTTTTTGGTTTTCATAAGTGTACTGACTCAGGGTTGCTATTTTTCAAATATATATATATTTATATGTACTTTTACAAATTATGCATTATGAAAATATGCAAACATTGTGTAATGAGCATAGGTAGTATTGAAACAAATAATTCATAACAAATATGTAAGGACACCAAGATATTGATTAAACTTTGCAAATTGATCTCCTTGATGTTGGCAATTGGTATTTTGGTCGCAAAGACCTGTTGACAGACATGCAAACTGCTTCCTACTCAAATTAGGAGATCTTTCACAAATACAGCTTTTTCTTGTTTCCCGAGACTTTTAACTTTGGCTGCAGTAGCTTATTCAAGGAGTGTGATATAGCTGAATGATATTTTGAAAGGAATAATTTAAAAAAGCGAAGCCTCAATCTTATTAGCCTCTTGTATTCTTTGGGTTTTTGTTTTGCTTTTCTGTTTATTGTTGGGGTAGAACTCCAAATTTCATGTCTGCAGCTATTTGCTTTATTACCTTAGATGTGCCATTTCAAATGTTATGCTCTTATACTTAACAAGCTAATCTGGGAGACTAAAGCAGAACTGTCATTTTGAAACTACTCCGCTGAAGGCTCTTTGAAATCAGTTTAGAAAGCTCCAAGACTATTTTTGTTCCCCTTTTAATTTTTAGAGAAGATGTGTTGACGTGTTATGCTGTTAGTGGTCCCCAGAAGGGATGTTATGGCAAGGTTGCCTCTCACAAGTCCACTGGAGGTTAGACCCCAAATGGATGTGCTTTGTATTTAGGAACTATGCCAGTCTGAAGGCAGACTGGGGATGACTTTAAGAATGTCCCTTTCCCTGAGACATCTTTTTCTTAAACTGTATAATACTGAATTTGGTGACAGTAGGCTTTAGTGCTGAAGTGAGGCAAGATGATCCGTTAGAACTATAGACCATGCTGACACTGCATGATATAACAGAAAGGCACTGTTAAATTAGGAGTGCTAGAGTAATTGTTGTCTTTTCATTCAGGTTGCTTACTGTCACTCTTCTAAGCTTTCAGGTCTGCAGAGTATTTACATGTCCTGCACAGTATAAAAGCTGCGCCCTACACTGTGATCATCTCCTCGTCATGTCTACTTGGGTTTCTCAGTTAAGAGGTTAAGGAAGTGGTGATTGAAGCATGAATGTGAAACTATTTATTTTTTTCCCTTGAAGACATCTGAGGTTATGAAAGATCTGTGATGAGTTACCAAGTGATGTAGCAGTGGCCCAAGGAGGTGTGATGGTCCACTCCTCCCTCAGGATTCCTGTATCACATGGCCCTAGTCCTTTAAGCACTTTGAGGTTCACATGTCGGGAAGCATTTGGTTATTCCTGTGGCAAGATAGTGCTTGGCTAATGACAGCAAATGTTGGTGACATAGCTTAATTTCACATCCTTTAGCAAGCAAGTGAAATACGTTATAAATCAGTTTGTCATCACACTGTCTGTGCTCACACTGTATATCATATTTTACAATCATAGAATAGTTTGGGTTGGAAGGCACCTTTAAAGGGCAGCTAGTCCAGCTCCCCTGCAGTGAGCAGGGATGCCCTCAACGAGTCAGGTTGCTCAGAGCCCTGTCCAGCCTAACCTTGAATCCTGTCTTAGATGATCTATAAGATGGCCTTCAAGTTTGTGCAGTATGGTGTTACTGTCAAAGTACTAACTTACAAGTAACTGTAGTTAGATAATATAATGTTTTGTTTATGAGAATTTATAGCTGTCAAGGTTTAGGATTAGAAGAGATAACTGATGAGCTTCCAACTTCAGAGTGAGCTTTGGCTTTGTCCTTGTTCTGTCCAGACCAGAGTTGACTTCCCCAAGCAGCCAGCCCAGGGGAGCCGAGTTAGCCCAGGTGAGCTGAGTTAGCCTGGGCTGTTCCCACACCACCTGACATCACTCACCCATAAAAGGGCCTGGTTGGGGAGGGGTGTGCTTGGTGTCTCCAGGGCAGTCTGAATGTGGCTGAGGTGTTGGGTTGTTTCAGGCCTTGTGTCATGCAGCACTCTAATCCTAGGTTGGTAAGTACTCTGTATTATCACTGGGTGTGAGTGGAATTGGCTGTTCTACTGTCATGGTGATTTTGTTAGCAAGCTGTCCTTATCCCAAGCCATGGAGGCTCTGTCTCCTTCTCCTCTGGGAATGAGCAAGTGGCATGTGGTGCTCAGCCACTGGTTGGGGCTGAGTCACCGCAGGCTTGCATTAGGTCTCAGTGCAATTGCAACTCCCAAGTGCTTTTCAAGGTATCTTTGAGAAGAATCCTGGTGTTTCTCAAGCCAAAAGATAAGAATGGTGCATGATGGAGGGATTAGGTCTTCTACACTCTTTTTCCCTTTTCCTTCCAGTGTTTTCTGAGAGAAGAGAGTTACCAGTAATCTTGTTTGTAAGGCATCTGAGTGAGGATCCCTCTGAGGAGTAGTAGATTGTGTGGATACTGAACTATTCTTGCAGCTGTGGGAATAGAAGCAAATTTGGTGAACTTCTGCTGTCTCTGCTTGAATGTATATTGATTTTAATAGGTTTTGGAATTTGGCTAGGCTGTAAACTAGGAACATACTACTTGAACAGGAAAAAAACTGCACTGTGATATCTGGGCAATGTGTTCATGCTCTGTTTTGATTTATTTTATTAGTCCACGGGCAACCTTGTAAGCTGTTTGCTTCTGTGACCTCTATTGATCACCTCCTTTCTTTTTTTTAAATGGTGACTTCTTGGATTATCCAGAGATCAGCATGTAGGTAACTTCGTCTGTTCTAGAGCTGCTGCTTTTATACAATGCTATATAGGGTCATGTGTTACTGGAACAAGTTAATACAAAGTTTTTAAGTGGTTTCTGGACAACATCTTTTAGTTGCAGCTGAAGATGGTGCTGGTGCCTGGATGGTCCCAAATTTCTTGAAGTTGTTTGGGCCCTTACACTTAATGCCTGAGTCCGTTGCGTGCCCTTTTTGATTGATCTTCTGTAGGTCAAAATGATCTGGCTTATTTTATTTTACACCATTTGCAAAGTTAGCCTTTTTATAAAAAAATATTTTTTACTTTATTACTACAGTGAATTAGCAGACTTTGAGGGATTTTCTAGAGAATGCAGGAAGATGTGGTAAGACTCTTGTAGATCTCCCTTGCAGAGACAGATCTGGTGGAATCTTGTAGGGAGGGAATTAGGTGGATTGTTGTTCTCCTTGGCTGGTGCAACTGGAAGCTGAAAGAGCTTTTATCTGCAGTCCTGCTGTAGGCTAGTAAAGCAGCACTATTGTTTTAATAAAATGGTTTGCCTGAGAATGTACAGCACTGCTTTACTTTCAATCTCATCTTTACTCCAGAACAGCCAAGCTTATGTGCTCTAAATTTAAATTCTGCATTTTCTCCAGCCCTGAATTAGAAGTAGGATGCGTGCCTTAAGCATCTCTTCTTTGTTTCTCAATCGTATTTTGCAGAATTAATACTACTTAGTTAAAAATTATTCAGACCCTACCTGGAGAAACAGCTTTATATTCTGAAAAAGGCCAGGACTCCACTGAAGATCTTGATGAAAGAGCAATGTGTGAAGTGTATTGAAGACAATAGATAGGGCATTAATTTAGTGCATGCAGAAAATTCTGTGGTTTATTTGGATTAGCATTTGAGGCACAACTTGCGTTGTCTGGGTTTTTTTGATCCTAAGTATATATATAGTAGCAACATCAGGTATAAGCAGGTAGAAATTGGAGATTAAGACTGAATTAGTAAGGTAGCTGAGGAGGAAATAGCAAAGCAAGTGGAAGTGATGAGGAGATAGAGGAAAATGACCAGTGGGAAGAAAAATGAAATCACTTATCCTTGGAAAGAGTACACCTGTTCTTGTCCTGCTTGTACTCACTGGTAGCAGCCTTTTAAAGGTAACTGCTATAAATCACCTGAATTGCAATACGTTTTCCTAAATTGTGCCAGCTTTTACAAACCTTCCTTGTGAGATCTTGCCTCAGAAGCATTCCTAGGCAGAGTACTGGTGAGATGTGCTTGTTTGTATGCATTTTTACTACCACTTTAAAAAGGAAATGTTGGCAAGCCCTGAAAGACGACTAATTACAGCTTTGCAGCAGAGATCTTATTATGGTTGTGGGTGACATTGCCTTTTGTTTTTGGAGCAAAAAATAGAAATTAGTGTGAAACTGTTAAGCAGGAAGCAGGGTCTGCATTGTGGCAATGACTCTTGAATTATTACTTCAAGAATGTCACTTGCTGGTGATTCAGGATACAGTGATGACAGGGGAGGGTTATTCCAGATGGATGCAAAAGATTAAACAGCATGCGGAAGAAATGAGAGAAATAAATGCATGTTGGGGAGAGAAATAGCAGGGACAGAATGTATGTTTAAAGAGAATGAGATAAAAATCAACCCGTTCCTCAGATTTGAGGCCAAGTTGGCACCCCCTTGACTCATTAAACTGTTCTTTTGAATCCAGAAATTGGCTCTACAAAATGTCACCTCATCAAACAGCAAAGGGACCTTAAGAGAGGGGGTCAAGGCCAACAAATTGTAAGCAAAAAGACTCTAGCTATTTTAATTCTGCCTGTTCAATGTGGCTTTAAGTTGGAGACTTAATTAACCATCTTTGTGTTTGCTGATGTTTGTTTATATATGCTGTGTTTCCATTCTTATTTGGCATCAAGCAGGATGGTCATTTAATCTTAATGTATATGGAATCACAGAATGGTTGAGGTGGGAAGGGAGCCTCTGGAGGTCATCAAGTTCAACCCTCTTCTCAGAGTAGGGCAAGCACACTGTAGGTTCCTCAAGACTCTGCCCAATTGGTTTTAAGAGATCTCCAAAAGACTACAACCTCAGTGGGTCACCTGAGCCAGTGTTCAACCACCCTCATTGCCGTGATTGTGCCCCTTGTCCTGTCACTGGGCACCACTGAGGAGAGCCTGGCTTTGTTCCCTTTACTCTCCCATCAGGTATTTATACATATGGATATGCCCCCTCAAGCCTCCTCTCCAGCTGGAGCTGTGCAGCTCTCTTATCCTCTCTTTGTTTGCCAGATGCTCTTAACCATCTCTGTGGCCCTTTACTGGGCTTGCTCCAGTATGCCTGTATCTTTCTTGTGCAGGGTAGCCAAGAACTTGTGGTAGTGTTCCAGAAGCCCATCACCAGACTGAATACTGAGCCAGGACCCCCTCTCTCAGCCTGCTTGAATGTAGACATTTCTCTAAACTGAAGTATTTGTTGGGGCACTTCAGTGCTTCTTCAGAGCTTTCACCTCAGAGTTGCCATGCCATAAAACCAGGCGGTGCTGTGTGAGCCAGCCTTTTCCCTTGGCTTGCCCTACTGATCTCATCCCACAGCTTGATGTCTTATGCAGCTGAGAAGAAACAGCAGCTTGTGGTTTCAGCTTCTCCATGTGCTCAGTTGTCTACAGGGCAACTGCAGGACTGGGATCTACTCTTTGGAGAGGGTACCAGAGGGTGTAATGTGAAAAGATGTCAGGGATCTGCTGGAGGTGAGGCACTGACACAGTTGAGCACAGATGACAGCTGTAGAGGGAAGGGAGGATTTGCCTGACTCTGTTATTTAAAAATATAGTGGCCTCTGAACTTATTTTGAGCAGTGCTGGCCTGCCTGTGAGCAAATTTATACTTACCTTAAAGTAAGAAAAGATTTGAAAAGGTTTATTTAGAATAGTGCATGTTTGTGACTTACTGCAGTCTCAAAGCTTGCATCCTAAGACATCCTGAGAGTGTCCCCCTGGGCCAGAGTAGTCCATTAACTCGTAGTATATTTGCTATAGGCTTTTCTAGTCCTATTTATTTATTTATTTATAGCTGGTGTGCCTTCCCTCTTAGCTTCCATCTTCATTGGGACTTATCAAAACAAAACCAAAAATATATTGTTATTTCTTTTATCAGTCAGAATTCTGTTCCTTTCCTCTAAACCCATCCCAGGGAAAAAAAAAAGTAATTTCCCAGAAAAATAGCTGAGGAATTTTGACAGGGAGTGTTTACAAGTGCAAGCAGGGACAGGACAAGGAGTCATGGTTTTAAACTAAAAGATGGATTTAGATAGGTAATGGGAGTAAATTATTTCCTTTGAGGGTGGTGAGTCCCTGGCACAGGCTGCCCAGAGAAGCTGTGGCTGCTCCTTCCCTGGCAGTGTCCAAGGCCAGGTTGGGTGGGGCTTTGGGCAGCCTGGCGTAGTGGAGGGTATCTCCCCACTATAGCAGAGGGGTTGTAACTAGATGGTTTTGAAGACCCTTCCAACCCAAACCAGTTTGTGATTCTATGACACTATATGCTGGGTAAGAATTTTGTCCAAACCATTTGTTTTTACATCTGGAAGATAAAGATGTTTCTGTCACTCCTTTCCAGGGTTACTGAAGGATCTATATGTCTGATAGTTTCCAAATATTTATGTTATGATGCTAGTGATTTAAATCAGGGAGAGAAATATTATTATTAGTTAATTAGCAAAGATTAATATTGGTAATAGGTGGATTTTTTATCAGTATTAATTTTGTAGGAACTATTGAACTTGAGAAATGTTGGCTCACTAACTTCTGAATGCTATTACCTTTCAAAGAACAATAATTAGGAAATCCATCATTTTTCAGTGGAAATTTTGAGAAAGGTATATACTTTTTTATAAAAATAGATTTTACTTTTTTCATTATCCCACCTCTGTTTTTCCTCTATGCTGATATTGGCAATTTCAGAAATAACTAGGAAATTCTGGAGAAAGCCTATGGTTATTTAAATTCCATCATACAACACTTAAACAACTTTGTCAGTCTGAGTCAGTTGTAAGATTTATTCTCTGGCTCACAGTTAAAATGAGTTAATGAAATATGAATATTTTTTCTTGCTGTGGTTGAGGTTCTTGTAAATTCTGTCAGCATCTTAAAGTACCAGGGCTGGTTTTACAATTAAAATGAAGGTGTCACCTTAGCAGAGGGAAAATCTGTCAGAAAACTTGATAAAATGATATGAGATGTGATAGCCTTGTTGAGGGTCACTTGAAGAGTGCAGTTATATCTGCATTAACTAAGTCTTGGTAGAAATGAGCAAAAGTGATTAATACATTCAAAACCTGCCTGGACATGTTCTTATGTGACCTAATCTAGGTGATCCTGCTCTGGTGTGTATGTGGGGGGTTGGACTAGATGATCTTCCAAGGTCCCTTCGAACTACCAACCTTCTCTGATCCTGTGAAGGTGACATGATGAACCCTTTCTGCAAAAAGATCTGTCTAATAATGTTAGCAATGTTTGTATCAACATAAAGTCAAACTCAAAACAGATCTTACACAAGGTACATAATGAAGGTTTGGCTGCCTCTCTCATCTAAAGGCAGGGAGCAGTTGGCAAGTCTTAAACTCCAGAAAGAGTATAAAGTATCTAATGCTTGTTTTCATAAGTTAATTTCATTATGTTAGGTCTTCATGGCTTCAATTTTAGATTCTTTGTTTGCAATATGATTTTTTGGTGCTTTTTTTCTTTTTTCCCCCCTATGGCACTCCAGTATTTCTCTGAGCAGCTGTTCAGTATTTCATTTTGCCCATGCAACCTCTGGTTTGGGTTACCTGCATGCTTTCCTGCTGCAGAATTGCTTATTTCCTCAAAACTAATCTGTGGCACTCTTATCACTATATCTGCATACTTAAAGCTGTAATGAATTTATTTTACAGTGCTGTGGTGAAGTGGAGTGTGTTTTATTATCCATTTACAGAAGGGGAATTGAGGTATCAATTGATAACAGCTAAACCAGTTCAACATCTACATCTTCATGTACAGTATGGGACACGTAGATCTGTTTTGGTTTTTTTAATGGTGCTCAATATTTTTGTAGCCTTATCCAAATAATGAGGACAAACTCATTCTTGTTGGTTGGTTGTGGGTGTTTAGGGATGGGTTTTGGTTTTGGGGGGACTCTTTTTGCTTCTTTTTGGGTTTTGTTTGTCTGTGTTCTTGTTTTTGTTTTCCCCACAAGCCTGATCTGAAATTCATTTTTAAAATATTTGTTGTCCATTATCTTAGGCAACTGCCAGAATCATCCTTTCTGCCAGAGTCAGTACATCTTTCCTTCATGTGATCAGCACATCGTTGCCTCTGTAGTAGTTGCAATTGCAAGAAAAGCCTCAGTTCAGCCCCTGAAAGGACAGGCCGCACAGCTGTAGTTTGCAGACACTTTGGCTTAATTTATTTGGTAAATCCTGCCTATTCTGTTGGACCTAGATACTTTGTTGGGGTGTGGTTGGCTTGTTTCTTTTGCTGTTTGTTTTGTTTTTTCTTTTTATAAACCTGTCCATCTGGCATTTTGTATCTTTGTTTCAGTACAGTTACATGTATATTCCTTGTTCTGGGTGGTTGGCTTGTTTCTGTTAGTGAACACATCCATTCTATGGAATAACAGTAATCTTTTGTTATAGATTGAATCTTAAGATCCAAGATTTCCTCAGCTGTTACCTTCAGTATCTATGGCTAAGAGAGCACGTAGGAGTCTGGCCTTCACTGCTGTTCACAACTAGATCTTTTGACTGCAGGCTTCTCCCAGCTTTAGTTTATTTCCAGATTCTACTGCTTCTAGAGTATTTCTGTCTCATTCTTCCCCCTCAGCAGGCATCTGTTTCACAGACACTGCCATGACACTTTAGTTTTTCCTGACCCCTATGTGTGTTGGCTGCCTCTGCCATCCCATCTCATGTGTGTGCTAGTGAGCTGCTGCTGTGGCACTGCCTGCTCGGTTCTTGGGCCGTTCCCTGTGATGGCTTGCTCCTGGTCAAGATCAGCAGCTGTAAGGGAAATCCAGCTCAGGTGCTTCAGCTTACAGGTGGAGCACCCTCAGCACATGCTTTTTTCAGTGGATGCGTGGATGGTGTGGGTGAGGGAGGAAGAGTTCCCTTGGCAGACAGGAGAGGATGAGGATATTTTACTTTGTTTTGAAATTGCTGTTATCTCAGTCATGTTTTCAGGAGAACAGCAGCCATGCTGGTTCAGATGGAGGAGCCTGGTTAGCCTAGTTAGCAATCTGTATTTACCTTGCATAGAGTTAGAAGTCTATAAACTAAGCTGTGTGCAGTGAGATGCTGCAGTGATTACTGGGAAGAGGGAGGAGTATGAAAAAGCATGAAAATACTTCTTGCTTCCAAAAACCAACTCTGGAAGAAGGGATGTGTTGAGGATACAGAGAAGCCTGTTATATTTTGATGTATGCATGATGGAAATTTGCAGTAAAATACAAACTCTGTGCATGTGCCCACCCAATTTTGTTTTTTGGGTTTTTTGTTCCTTTGAGAAGCAAATATTTTGAGTGTGGCCGGTGGGGTGGGGGGGTAGCGTTACTGGCCCAACCATTGTGATGCTGACAGAATAAGGCCGTTCAGCTGCACTTTCAGTCCATCTCTTGTTTTCTGTTTCCATGGATATCTCAGATTCAGGAAGAGGGGTAATGTAGAATTAGCATTTCCCAATGTATGAATAACTATACCAGAAAATTCCTGTTAAGCTCAACAGCCAAATTCTTTTTCAGCAATCTGCATTTGTAGCTTCAATACTGTATCATTAGCTGTAGGACTCTAGTGACTTTGTTATCCCTAATGCTTTTGCAGTGTAAAGTAGTATGACTGAACAGCCCACTGTTCTTAATTACATGCAAATATAAATCCAATGCAGAAGCTACAGGTAGCATCCTTTTATAGAGCAAAACTTGGCAAAGGTGTGCAACTCTGAATTCAGTTGGTCACAGTATGTAATTGTGGCCGTCACCGTGTTTCCTCTCACTGGCTGAGGTGGCCACACCTGTACCTGGAAAAACATTTCAGTGCGTACAATGATTGTCATGTTGTTCTACATGCTTAAAATGTTGTTGAAATTGAATACTGTAATTACTCAGTTTTATACGGAGAAGCCGCTTTTATCTCTTTATTACGTAAGTATCCACAGATCTCAGTATGTTCTGTGACCTTTTGGGGTTATTTATCTTGTTTCTTGTATGCACTAGAGCTTGTGTGCTTTAATCTGTGTTTGCTGAGAAGCTGCCAAATTGCCTCTTCTCTTCTGTGCCAATCTATATTTTTTTTGGTGTTTAATCCATGTTCTGATTGATGTATTAAAGGTTTTGTAGAAAAAAGAGCCATCTGTATCATTATTTGCTTATGAATCATGTTTTATGGTATATTTGTTAAACATGTTAAGACCTTATAAACACTCAGCTGCTGTACATAAGAATATATACCTGAGTGTTTAAAGGGGCTTTAGCATGTTAGGGTGCATGAGATGTTGCCTTGGTTTGTTAATCTGAGGCTTTCAGATCCAACTACGTAAAGCGCTGACAAATTGCTGGAGATTAAGTAAATTTGATTTATTCAATTTTCTTGTGTGTGTAAATGGGTCTGAAGGCCTGAGAACAAACAGGGTGGTTGCTTGAGTACAGCAAGAGTCTCTTGAAACGCTGGAATAACTAACTCTCGCTGATATGAGATCTGATTCTGCAGCAGAGAATTGAATGAAAAAAACCTCATTGACTTCAGCATCACTAAGGCATCCATGAATGAAGTCAGTGCCAAGACTTGATGACATAACAGTGCATCCAAACTGCACGTTCAGATTTTAAGTACTGATGTAAAATCAAAAGTTCCCGATTAACAAATTCCATGGAAACAGACTTCTTTCCACAGTTGCATCAATGGCAGTTTCACAATTGTTTTGCTGCCTAAGGTTGCCCACTCAGCTCTCTCCCCACGTGAACACAAGAAAGCAGTCATTTTACCCTGAGTTTGTGAAACATTTGCCTGGGCAACTTTGGAGCCAGTATTGCTGGAGTATAGCTGTCTAGGGCAGGAAGGGGAGTTAGCGAGACAGCCTGGTGGAAGACATCATAGAGAGCAATGATACTTCAGTTTATGCTGAATTATTTCAAAGTACAGTTGGGTTGGTAGCTAAGACTTTGCTTCAAACTTTTGAGAGGTGAACTGCTTTATTCTTAAATATGTAGGAAAATATACTTGTGTTAAGAACTGGTGAAATTTATCCAAAATATTTACTGTGCATGTACACATGAGTTCCCTTTTTTCCTTATTTATAATGAATCATAAAGTTACTTTTACCCTAGCATCTCTGTGTCTTTGATCTCTCATGCTGTGTTCTTTCTTATCCTCCCCTTTACCCTCCCCCCTGCTCTCTCAACCTCTGATTTTGTGCAGGTTGTGTCAGGATGTGCTCCAGTCAAGTGCAGTCTGTTCATGAGCACATGGTTTTGGCCCCACACACTGCTGTGGGCAAGGCACTGGCACTCAAGGAACATGTGGACCAGTTGGTTTAGGGGAAGGAAATGGATAATAAGACATCTAAGAAAAGTGACCTTTTGAAGTCTGAACGAATTGTACTTATTTACTGATCGGAGACACAAATTTTCAAATCTGTGAACCACTGATGCCAGGAGAGATGCAGTAATCTGCTTTCTAATCACAGTGGATAGGACAAGAAGCTTAAAGTGCAGCTAAAAGAATGTGGGTTAGATATTACAGTAGAAAAAAGAAAGCAAATGGGGAAAAAAAGGGAAAAAACTTTGAAGTGTTAGGAATAGCAAGCGCTAGAATAGAGGGCCTGGAGACTCAGGTCTAATCTAGAGAACAGATTAGAAAAATCTATCTGGATTGCCTTGGCACAGGGATTGGGCTACCTGACCTCTTTGGGTCTTTTGTGCCTTTTTATTGTTCCCCAAGTTTAGAACTTCTATTCCCTCAGGATCATAGAATCATAGAATGGTCTGGTTTGGAAGGGACCCCAAGGATCATAGAGCTCCACCCCTGCCACAGGCAGGGCCACCAACCTCTAGGCCTGGATCTACACAAGGTTGCCCAGGGCCCCATCCAACCTGGCCTTGAACATGTCCAGGGATGGGGCATCCACCACTCCTGAGCAGCCTGTTCCAGCACCTCACCACTATCTCTGTAAAAAAACTTTCCCCTAATATCTAATCTAAACCATCCTTCCTTTATTTTTAATCCATTCCCCCTCATCCTGCCATTGTCTACCCTCTTAAAAATATGATTCCCCTCCTGTTTGTATGCTCCCTTCAGGTACTGGAAGGCTGCAATGAGGTCCCCCCGCAGCCTTCTCTTCTCCAGGCTGAACATCCATACGCTAAGTTCAAATTTAGTATGAATATCTGATACTCCAAACTTCCCAGGGTTGTTTTTTTTTTTGCAGTAAAATTTTACATGCCAGTAAGCCCCACTGTCCTGTGGCTGTTTGTATTTTGGTATTTACCCACTCGAAATCGGGGTCATTGTTGTGCGGTTCCTGCTTCTGTATGCTGGCAGAGCAGCTGTTTACCTAATGGAGCCGGTGCCTACAAAGCAATCAAGAAACAATTCTGTTTCAGGGGCCAGTTCTGCTTTTACACTTAATCTCTCTTCAGATGCACCCTCCGAGTACAGGTGGTGGTAAGGAGGAGATGAGTATCTGGAAAATGCCAATTTAGGGGCAGAAGATGCATTTACATTCAGTCTGGGAGTATACTTGCTGCATGTGAGTCAGCAGTGTCAAACAACTATGCAGCAGAAGAGAGAATGATAAAATAAAAGGGACAGAAGTGACAAAATGAGTGCAAATTATGTAATCAGTGTTTCTCCTTTTATCAGGATAGTTATTTCAAACTTAAATGAGCTTTGCCAGCTAGTGGTAACATTTTGAAGTATTGTATTAATAAGCATTCATTGAATTTGAATTTTGTTAATTTTGATACAGTGTTAATTTTCAGTAGCATTGTATTAATATCTAGATGACATTTATCACAGCTCCTAAGTAGTAGAAGTGCTGGAAAAGGTTAAATGTGGAATTAAGATACTAACAAAAAGAAAACCCTTTTTTATTGTATGAAATGAGATTATATCAGTGAAATACGTTGTTGTTACAAGATGGAGATGCCCTGGTCCCCTGCAGAAGGGCTGGGTGACTTCCTGAAAACGGGATATCTGTCTGTAATGGAGCTGTGTGGTCCTATGTGGTTTATTACTACTAATTTATTTATCTTGGTACTGATTCATAGGCCCTAGCAACTTTAAGGTCTTGCAGGACCACTACATCATCTGAGTTAAACCCTGTATAATTCAGGCTCTTTCTGACTTTATGCAACAACCCCTGTGTTAAGCTAGTACTTAGGAAAGCGATCATCTTCTGTCTTCGTTTACAGATGTGGAAGGACAATGAAGCCCCATTTCACTTCATCAGTACTTAATGACCCTGATTGCTGAAAAATGTAATTAAGCTTTATTTCTAACATGAATTTGTCTGGCTTCGGTTTCCAGGCATTGCTTCTGGTTTCTGCTTTAGAGCTCCAATACTTTATTCTTCCTAAGAAGTTTATGTTCTCTAATGAAGTCACCTTTCAGTTCTCTTGTTCTAAGCTAATCAGACAGCTCTTTAACTCTTGCTGTAAGGCATTTTTTTCCTAGCCCTTTGTTATTACTGTATCTGTATGAATTGTTCCAGTTGTATTTTTATAAAAGTCTAAAGGAGAACTGTACATAGTGTTACCATCCTCCTCCCCAGTGTAATACAACGTACCAAAATCAATACTCTCGCTGTTTTCCTGTTGATTTATCGGAGGATTGCTCTGTGCCTCTTCATTTCTGTGTCATCGCCCTAGGAGTGCAGAATCACATACGTGCTCGCTGGGAATTTTTCTGAGATGCTCCTCTTCAGAATATGCATGGAGTTCTACAGAATAGTTTAGAATATTTTATGTCCAACTATAAACTTTACATTTGCTGGAATAAGTTATTTTTTTGCCTGAATAAACCCAAGTCATTAAATGATTACTCTGAATGCTAGCCTTGCCACATAGAATTTTTCACATTTTCTTTCTTTGTAGGTTGACAGATCAGTGGTGAAAATGCTGAATATGATTGGATCTGCACCTTCAATAGAATGTTCTTTGACAAGGGCAGCTATTCCTAAGCCTTTACACAGACCATATTAAGTATGTAGAGGTTTTTAATCAAGCTGTTGGAAGTGAAACCTTCCCCATCCCCACCCCACCCCCATTTCCTTTTTAGAAAGAACAGATGATTGTTTGAGAGACCTTGCTTTCCATAATGCAGCTTTGACTTTCCTGAAGCCTTTCATGCAAATTTAGTGAAATACAAGTGAATATGATAGGATCTTTTGCTTAAAAAGTAATTTCTGAATTGCTCCTAGCTGGGGTTCTCCTGTACTTGCTGGTATTAGACCTACCATGGCTGCCGATCACAAGATGATCGGCTTCCAGTTCTGCAGTTACTTTGTGTTTATCTGTCATAATGAGATGCCAAGCAGATAACTTGCATTGTAGGATGCAGCAATGTTTGTATTTTAAAAGGCAAGACAATCTATTTTCATGAGTTATAATGCTGTTTCCACTGCTGATTGCTGGAGATCTTTTGCAGGTATTTTCCAAACTGAAGTTCCCTTTGATCAGTTTTTATTTCCAGATTTTATGTACACTCATTATCTTGGTTTCTGGTTTGACTCGGTTACATGCAGCATCTCTCTGGCAAGAAGTACAGTGACCCATGGTTTTAGGTCCAGAGTTATTGATGATAGCATCAGCAGTTGAGATTGGAGACAAACGTATTTTGGAGTTGCATCATCTAATGGCTCTGCTGTAAATATATCTGGTTACCTGCATCACATAGATGCAATTTATGTCGACATTTTCATGATATAAAATGCCTCAGTACTTGGGGAAGATGGTGGCTCTTGTGTATTTTATCTACTGCTTTAGTGTAGGCATTTTTAAGTATGGATTTACTATGTGGTTTGCTGAGCTGGAGTCTGCACTATCACTGTATTTCTTGACCGTAATGAAAGAGGAAATTTGTAATACTCTAATCTGACCTGTGTAAAACACTCAAGAGTATGTCCCCGCATTACTCCATGCGTAGAGCTCGTATTTAAGAAAGCCACCAGAAGTTTCTGAAAACTGGCCTGCAATCATTGCAGTGGCTAGCAGCCCTTGCTTTACAAGCAGAAATAAAACCCCAACCATTTTCTCTTCTGAATTTGCCCAACTTTGATTTTGAGCTATTAGGTCTTGTTTGACATTTGGCTACTCTATTGAAGAGTTTGTTTTGAAGATTTTTTTTCCCATAGGTACATACTTACAGGTAAGAATTGAGCAGCTCAATAACTTCCTCCTTGGTATAATAAATGTATTGAATGCTCTGACGTGGTAGTTAAAAGTTATTTTCAGTCTTAATAATTTTGAAGCTTTTTCTGGCTCTTTAACATTGTGGATGTTTGTAGGGACATATGATCTGCCTTACTGTTGCCAGATAGAAGCATATAGTGATCTCTATTTTAACCTCTGTCTAGGAATGTAGTTAGTTATGATAGTCTTCATGCCTATCTAATTACCATAACTTCTTGTAATTTCAATACTTTCGTATAAAATTTCTGTGTATTTGTTCCTAAATAGGTAGCTTTATTTTTGTTGCCCTTCAAAAGCATGATCTCTGTGTCCATCAGGGGCATATACTCTTCTTGTTTTTAAGAAATAATTTTCTTATGTTTGTAAATGACTTGGATATTTTAATCAATGATGAATGGAATAATTTGTTTGAAAATGCCAGATATGTTGCATCAACACTCTTTTCACATTCAGTATTGCGTTCACTTTTTTAACTATGGACTTCCTGTGTACATACATCAGTTTTAATGCTGACAGTTATATATTTGGATTTATTATGTGAATAATTATTTTAGAATTTAGTAACTTACCATATGAAACTGCTGTCTCAAGATTAATGTGGAAACCCTCATGCCAGTGATGCTCTGAGCAACATTTCCATTGATTCCTGCAGGGCCCATATTTATGTGAATAATTATTTTAGAATTTAGTAACTTACCATATGAAACTGCTGTCTCAAGATTAATGTGGAAACCCTCATGCCAGTGATGCTCTGAGCAACATTTCCATTGATTCCTGCAGGGCCCATATTTTACATGTCTAGGCTTATGTATGTGGAGCCTACGTATCCGGAAACTCAAAATAGCATATATATCCAGTTTTTGTATCTATATTTGGTTGAACAGGTTATTTGATACTAATCTAGAAAATAATAGGTGTCTACCTTTCATGCTGGCCAGCTAATGAATAATGTCTTTAAGAAATGTTTTCAAGCATTTGAAAGTGATAGCTGAAATCAGAAAGCATCTGCTTCTCCCTTCTGTGCTGAAAGCGACCGTCAGTCCTGTCGTGAGTGCAGAGGAAATATAAGTGCAGATGAGAGCAAATGGGGTTGTGTGAGCAATGGCCAATACAGGGATGCTCTCTGCAAGGCCTGTAACTTAGCATCAGTATCGCATTGTGTCACAGTCCCTAAAAAGTTGGAACTGGTGGGTTGATTCAGAGCCAAGCTGTGCCTGTCCTGCTATTGGAGTTTAGCCCTTGCAAGGGAAGTCTGGTATTCCTGGGGGAGCTGCCTGGGACTGTTAGGGAGATGGGTGGCACCAGGGATGTGTCTGCTGCCCATCCATTGTCAGAGTGGAGGAAGGAAGAATTGTCCTCTCTGCATCTCTAGAAGGTTGGGGCCAGCACCTTGATGGGCAGTTATTGAGCCCATATGCTGTTTGTGGTTTAGTCTCTTTACAATGTGTTCAGGATGGTGTCCCATACTGTGCGTGCCAGCCTACCAAGTGAGATGCTGGAGTTCCTCTCTTCCGTCAGTAGGAGTGGATTCAAACCCACATGTCCTCCTTGCAGGGCAGACCCTGCTGTTGTTTATGGGCAGATGGAGAAGGGAGGGAAGGAGGATGCCTTCTGTTCCTTCCTCTGAAGCTGGAAAATGGCAATCCAAAAGGCAGGCCTTGGAGTCAAAGGGAGAGCAAACCTGTTTTCATCATGCAGAAGACACAGATAGTTTAGTGAACATGTTACATGTTTGTTTAACGACCAGGTTTAGTTTATGTCTTTGACTATTAAATCATTTAAGGTTTATAACACTTCTGCTTTATGGCAGTAGTTGCTTTTTGACAATTTCTTGTAAAAGCTTTTCCCCATTTTACAGCACTTTGATGGCTACACCTTTTTTAGCCCCACATATGCAGCAATGCATTTAGGTTTTTGTGTTACTTTCTCTTTTCTTTCAGCATCCATGTGAATAATCATCATCACTCTTAAGATAAATTTATATTCAACCCAGAATGCTCGGGGGTTGGACCCAATGATCTCTCAAGGTCCTTTACAACCCCTATGATGCTATGATTCTTCCTTCCTATGCTTTAAAAAAAATAAAGCTTTTTATTCTGCAACTTGCTATTTACAGTAGTTCTTACAGATTTGATATTGATACAGTTAATCACTTAAACTTCATAATTGCTAGTTCTTAAGTCACTGCCATTAATTTCCTAGTTCTATGTTGTACTGGAAAAAAATGTTCCCTTCCTGTATTTACAAAGAACTTGCAGCAATAGATGCAAAATGGGTGGAGAGTCTTCACAAATCTTTTGTTTCTCACATTTAACTTTTTTTACCTATTTCACAGTTTACTTGTAATTATATTCCACATTAATACTTCACTGCTAATTGCTTTAGTAGTGGGAGTCACTTCTGTGCTTCCATCTGGATCGATGCCGACTACTGAGATGGGTTTATTGTACAGGGGCTAAATGTTTAAGTTGTGCCACTCTCCTTTAAACCTCTCTGCCAGCTGGAAGGAGGTAGACTAGGAAAATGCATTTCATTTAATTAACTCAAAACCTCATTTTTTTTCCCCTTGGTGTTGCAACCTTGGCCGTACCTGTCTCTGGGATGCCATCGGTTCCTTTTGCACCAGCAGCTCAGCCGCTGCACTTGTGTAGTTTGTGCTCTTCCTGAACATTTGGATGTAAAGTAATGCGTTTATCAACATGCAGCAGCACATGAACATTAAGCAGGTGGAAGCATGAGTGAACATGAGTATAAAATGAAAGCCACCAGGAACGTTTGGCTTGCTAGTTTTCATTTTCTTTAGGTTTTTTTCCCATTGGCCCCACTATTAAGCGTATTGAAATGTGTTACCAAATTTAGCATTTGATTCATGTGAAACAGTGTTTGCCTCGGGATTCAGCTGCAGCTTACTGCTGGAGATGTGGGCTCTGAAAGCCTCTATTTGGGTCATCCTTAAGTACACTGGAAAAGCCCAGGGAATGAGACAGCTTCACTATTGTCTCAGGATAGCTTTTACTCTATGGGTCATCCTCCCGCCCTGTGATAAGTATGGATATTTCTGCCACCCTGTTGTGTAGGGTTTTTTTATTTTATGTTTCTGTTTAATTTTAAATGCCTGTGCTGCTATTATCTATAATACCTAGAAGATGAAAAAAACATGTTTTTCTACTTGGGAGCAAAAAAGTCCCATATGTGCAATGAGATAGGGGGAAGCTCTTTACAGAGAGAGTGGTGAGGTGCTGGAACAGGCTGCCCAGAGAGGTGGTGGATGCCCCATCCCTGGAGGTGTTCAAGGCCAGGTTGGATGGGGCCCTGAGCAACCTTGTGTAGATCATGCCTGGGGTTGGTGGCAGGGGTGTTGGAACTCTATGATCCTTGGAGTCCCCTCCAACACAGACCATTCTATGATTCTGACATTGCTCAAACTTTCACAGAAAGCTCTGTTAGGCAGTTATTTATCAACTGTGAATTGTGTTTAAAAGAAAGTGTTTAAATTCTTATTTCTCAGATAGTGATAACAAACATATTTCCAAAGATCTGTAATATGACTGTAGCATTAGAGCATAATATTTATTATCTCTTTGTAGGTCCAGAGAGGGAAGAAAGATGCAAAGTCAATGTAGTGAAGGCTGTCTGAATTATTTCAGTGGTTGAAGGATGATGCAACTTTTTCATCTTAGAGGATGTGGGTTGAGTTTGTGTGTTGATTTTAACTGGGATAGTTAACTTTCTTCATAGTAGCTGGTATGAGGTTGTGTGTTGGATTTTTGCTGCAAACAGTGCTGGTAACAGAGGTGTTTCTGTCACTGCTGAGCAGGGCTCACACAGAGCCAAGGCCTTTGCTGCTTCTCACCCCACCCCATCAGTGAGGAGGCTGGAGGTTCACAAGGAGTTGGAAGGGGACGCAGCCAGGACAGCTGACCCCAACTGACCCAAGGGATGCTCCATACTGTATAATTTCATGCCCAGCACATAAGCTGGGGGGGGGAATTGACTAGAGGGCCAGCAATAGCTGCTTATGGATGGATTAGACATTGGTCAGCAGGTGGTGAGCAGTTGCATTGTACACCACTTGTTTTATATATTCTGCTATTATTTTATTTTCCTCTACTGTCCTATTAAATTGTCTTTATTGCAACCCACAAGGTTTACTTTTTTCCTCATTTACCTCCCCATCCCACTTGAGAGGGGGCTGAGCAAGCGACTGCGTGGTGCTTAGTTGCCAGCTGGGGTAAAATCAGGATAGTTTGTAGGGAATGCTTCTGGGAGGAGAGCAAGTATAAACTGCGACATATAATGATTCAAAGTTTGTTAGTAAAAGCCATGTGGAGAAATAGCTAATTTTGTGCTGATAGGCCAGCTCTGCAGCTCTTTACAAGCTGACAAGCTTGTTTCCTGCTAATTGTACGTGTTCCAATTTATGTTTGAGGGAAGTTTAATTGGAATAATTCTAGAAATCACATGCAGTAAAGAAGAGTTAGGGCATGCAGACCTGTCCTAGGGAACCTGCTTTGGTGCGGGGCTGGACTCAATGATCTCTGGAGGTCCCTTCCAACCCCTAAAGTTCTGTGAATCTGTGTGAAAATTGATAAGCAACAAAAGACAGAGCAACGAATGTTACTCTAGGGCAGTTTTTAGTGATATGCCAAGGTAGGCAATCCAGGCATGGGCAGGGTAAGATTTTTTAGAGGAAAGAATGTCATTTGCAGCAAATTTTTGTATACTTAGTGTTACTGAGGAAATAGAACCTCCAACATCACTAAATCTTCTAAAAATCTGCACAGAAATAGGTTGCATCTTCTCTATGGTTTCAGTAGTCTGGGTGAGAAGGTGTTGTGCTATCCTGTTCAGAAGGGGGAGCACAAAACAGTGTTGCAGAGATGTGACAGAGGTGCAGGATACCAATCCTATGTCAAGTAGAAGATAATTTTATTCCTGTAAGGGAAAGGATTTTTGAATGCACTGTGTGCATTCTTTGTCTTGGATTTTGATATTTTTTTATAGGATTGAATTATCTATTGCCATTAATTTTTAACCAAACTCCCTTGGGCTAATGCTTTTTCCAGAAGTTGCCACCTGTTAGGTAGGAGGCATGGGAGCATGCCCATGGTTACCTCCCACAGTGCTGAAGATAAGCTTGCTCAAATCTGAGGTGAGCAACCTTAGTGTTATTATCAACTGGCTCCTGGAGTTTGTGTGTCCCTAGAGGGAGGTGATCCATGTTGAGTGGGTGACTGCTCTGCAGTCTGGGCAATCTTTTGGAGCAGGCAAGGCTCATGAGCTGGCTCACCTGTAGCCCTCCCAAACTATAGAAAATTGGTAGCAGGTTCATCTCCAGCTGCAGTTCACAGTTCCTGCCTCTGAATGGCACGTGGTAGAGATCAGAACAGTCTATCAAGATATGCCACTTGGAATATGTATTTTGAATTACTGAGCCATAATTTAAATCTCCCTGAAGCCACGTGTGTAGAGCTCTGTACTTATGCAATTTTCTTTTATGTGAGTTCCTCGCTTTTGCCTTTCCCCTTCCTCCTTGAAAACAAAATAGAGAGTGATGAACACAATTGAAAAATGTGCTTTGGGGAATGGAAAGCAGAACTAGATAGTGAGCTGTTCTGAAACAAGAAATAGGTATTATAACGGCAACATTGGGTAAAATCTTAACTTGTTTTTGCAAAGAATTGTCTTAAAGTTGTCTGCTTATCCAAGAGCAGAATAAAGGACCTACCCTTTTTAAACAGTCATCTAAGAACAGACTTACATGGCATGGTGCTTTTAACGGATACATTTGATAATCAGTTATAGTTTGTCTGGGGATTTAAATAAGATTTGGATCACACATTATCACTAGTAAATGTGTATTAAGGAGACATTCCTTCTGATGCTGTGTAATGCAGCGATTGGCATGGTATGCTTCCTCCATTACTGCCCTTCTTACCCCTTTTATTGTCCCTCAGGTTTTGTTACTGCTATTCATTCAGGATCCTGAAACTCATTAAAAAAAAACCGTGCATACATCACAGTTAAGAGTGGAGGCTCTTATATTCCTTATCCTTTTTGTTGTATGTTTTAAAGGAACAAGCAGGAGAAAAGGGATCAAAGTAAAAATTGGAAGCAATCATCTAAAGTCCTTTTAATGAGAAAATGTGAAGTAATAAACACACTGTTTAACTGTTTAACTTAATTCTTGTCTAAATATCTACTTAAACATTTAAATGTTAAGAGTAGTAAATAAAAGGCTAAAAGGGAGTATGTTTCATAAATGTGGAAGAAGCTATAGTGACTATGTTGTCCAGAGGAAGATAAAGGAAAAAATACTTGAATATATTTTTTGTACAGTGAAACTCAAGTAAATATTTGAAGCAAAAAATAAAATTCAAACTCTTAAAGTTAAGTGCTGGAAATTTGAGTGTAAGAGCACTAATATACCAAAGAAAAGGCAAGACAGGAGCAGCTATGTAAAAAAAATGAGGAGTTACTACACTAATGTTAATTCAGATGTTTCTAATGCTGGGTGTGTAACAAAAAAGTTAACTCTAGAAGGTCTGTTTCCTAGAGGAAGCATTTAGTACTAAAAAGCAGCAGTAAAGGAGGACTTGAACAAGTATGTTAAAGATGAACAAGAGAATGCCCAGGTTTAGCCAGGTACATCTCATCTCAATGTAAGGATTGTATGAAGGAGAGAAAATTACTGTTGCCCCTTCGCTGAGGAGAATTGAATCTTGACCTCAAACTGTTCTTGCAAAGCTGATGCTATTTGTTAATTATTAAACTTTTCAATTGTTAGTTGGATGCTTCAAAAACTTCTCCTGCAGCTTGTGTAGGTACTTTGAACATTTTGCCACAAATCAGAGTTTTTACTTTTTGTCACTTTCCATTCCCAAACCCAAATCCTGTGCAGAATTTTATTTCTACATTCTGCATTGTATGGTGAGTAATATGTTTGAGAGCTTCCGAAACTTGGCTGTATGAAATCTGACCTCATCTTTGACAAACCTAGAAGTCTGACTGCCCTACCTGTCTGTGGTCAAGGCGTGTTGGTGTTTCTTTTATAAGGATCTGTGTAAAGTTGTGAATTCTGTGACCTCAGTAAGGCTTTCCTGCCAGCTGGCTGCCCATTAAACTACGAAATGCTGTGTGGCATATTTCTCTGAGGAAATGTCGCCTCGCCTCTGACCATATTAATTCTTCTTTATATGAACAGCATTGGAAGCTTTAGTAATAAATAGCCAATTTAATTTGCTCATTGATGCACCTCTAGGCAGGTGGCATTGCTCTTCTTTCAGCCAATATGTTATAGGAACTGCTAAGACTTACTGATTCATTGCTCTCAGAAGAAATTTAGTCTAGTTATCTAAGGATAAATCCTGAAAGGTTTAGCCTTTGAACATAGACTCTTTTCCTGGTACTTACATCGTGTTGTGGCAGTGGAGGATCTTTTTTCTTGTGCATTGGGTGTTTTCTGTCTTGTCTCTTGTTTCATAATATTTCTGGTTGGCTGTTTTGGTTGTAGTTCTGTACTTTTTTCCCTATTCAAACTGATGCCAAGGTACTGAATGTATGTATCTGGCACTTCTGAGTAGCTAGGGAAAATAATGAAAAAATTATCATGGGGTGTGTGTGTATATGTGCTTATTTTCTGTCATGATTCTGAATGAATAGTGAACTTGCAGAATTTATGAAAAAATCTATGTTTCTGGGGGTTGGAATCCAGTATAAAGTTTGTCAGTGCTTTTTATTGCAAGATGACTGTGAAGAACATGGTTTAAGGGAATGATAGTAGCAACTGCTCCTTATGTTAGGCAACCCTGTAACAAGTATTAGTGCATAACCATAGGAAAATGAAAATGCAGGTTAATACAGGGTCTAATTCTTTCCCCACTGTTCTAAATTTCTAAGGCATGGGAGTTTTTTAGGAACTTAGAGAAATCAGTACAAATTATTCTCTTCTATGTCATGTGTGCAAGAAATAAAAAGTAATCATCCTTTTTCATGTGATGTTAAAATTGGAAGAATAAGAGTATGAGATCTCCTCTGCAGAGAGGATGAGCATGTTCAAAGCAAGAAGTGAGCATCTAAATGGCAGATCACTAATGTTTTTATTAAAAATAATCTAGGGCTTTTGTGATGGTTCTTGTATTGTTTACTTCATGTAACTTCCTAAGACAGAAGTGAAGTGTGATTTTGCTTTTCCGTTATAAATTTGCATAAGGTACAGCAGGAGACAGCATTTTTCAGATAAGTTTTTGTTGCTTTTGCTTTCACCAGGGTAATATTTACAGATGTTGCTTTAAATATTTACAGAATTTGGAATGTGTATCAGAAATAGAATCACAGAATAGGGTGGTAAACATGCCTTAATATATAAATATACCTAAAATGTATGTGCAGTTTCATAGAAATCAAAGTACAAACAACTTGCTGACTTTAGGTAATGTTTCAAGTATATTTAATAATGCAATTATTCAGCATTTAACAAAACTAGATAGAATTTAGATATTAATTGCCAGAAGATGGTCAGATCATAAAGCTGCCAGATGGTATAGGGAATTAGACTGAAATATACTTTCTGTACCTGCAATCAGGTGGTCTTGACATACAGATGCACTTATCTTCAGGAGATACTTGAATTAACTTGTGCTGCATTACTAGGCCTGAAGGGAGGTTATGTTGGGTAAAATTCTTCACCTTGTGCTCTTCCAGATCAGAAGATAACTCTACCTCTGTTTGGCATAGTTTTCTACCAATTTCTACCAATCTACTGAAATCTCCTCTCCCCTGTTTCCAAAATAAGGTTTCCAAACTGACCAGATAACTTTGGTTGGATGAAGTACTTAAGGACGTGGTTTAGTTAGTAATATAGGTGGAAGGGGGACTGTGAGATTAGATGATCTTTTGGAGGTCTTTTTCAACCTTGATGATTCTGTGAGTGCCCAACTTGCATTAAGATCTGATTTTTGAGAAGGAATAACTGCTCCTTATTTTCTGAAAAGTGAGATGGTTTAAAGTGATTTAATTATCCAGAATTAACTTTTTAAAAGTCTTTTCCCTTGACCATCAAACCCCAAATATTTCTACACCAAGACAGTACTTTCAAATTAACTGATTTCTTAAAAGGACAAGCCAAGTATTTTTACTGTCTGTTCAGGAGCTGATGGATTATGAAGGACATGTGAATGTGGTAATTAAAGTAAGCACCGAGCGGTGCTCAGTTTGATCAGTTGTTTGGCGTGCAGACATGGAGGTGTATGTGTGACAATGCCCTCCACTCTGTGGTCTGATTTGCCTGGTAAAGACCAAAACCACCTTGTTTTGTCCCTTCTCTGATGCTCACCATAGCACCTGTTGTGTGAGAACAAGACATACATCATTCAGCTTGTCTAAACCTGTGGGTGTTTCCTGATCCGGAAAGACGACTGTGGTCCTGTCTGAGCCTCTTGTCTGGAGCCATTTGGTTTCACAAGAGCCAGACTAAGACAGTAATTAGGGACTCTCCTAAACTGTGAAAAAAGTTCAGAAGTCCTCTGGAAACATTGCAGTCTTGGACCTTACATAACACAGAAATTGTCCTGACTTATTTCTCCCATTTGAAGGCTCTTGTAAGCCCTGGAGTGTAGGAGATCAGTAACAACAGTGTGGGGCTTTGGTCAGCTTAATGATGTCTGCTTAGCAAAACATTAAATAGTAGGTGAAGGCCAGTTGTGTAGTCTGCTTTTACCCCCATCCATGTCTTTTGGTGGCAGAATTAAGTGGGTCCTGGGTGCACAGGGACAAATTGGCATGAGGAGAGGGCTGTGCTGACAGATCATACCCCACTCAGCAACAGGAGGTGCTCAGCCTTATCCTGCCCAGTGCTGTTGTGTGAAGCTGGCCCTGCCCCGGCTTGCCTGCTTCACCACATCACCTTCCTATGGCAGGATGTCCAACACATGCAGCCAGAACCCTGTGCAAGGTCTGGAGGCTTGGGGGAGGAAGCAGAGATGTACACTGGAAGAAACCCTTGCTCTTGTTCTAAGAGTTGGTGTCAGTGATGGTTACCAGTCATCCCCATGTGACCTGCCTTCTACAGGAATGTGCCTGTGATGGCTTCTGCCTCCTCTGCAGCTCCATTAACCTCTGTCATGCTTTTCTGACATGCAGCCCACGTGTACTCCAGTATGACATAAAATAATGGGCACAGGTTGCCCTGGTATGACCTTGCCAGGCAGGTAAGCTAAACCTCATGGAGAAGCTTATTCCCTTTCACCATTAGATGAAGCAAAAAGCTGTCCCCACCCCAAGCCTCAGAGCTGAGAGGTCTTTGCTTAAGCTTCTCCTGGGAGCTAATGAAGCCTTGGGATTTCCAAGGGCTGTGTGTTTGCTTCAGTTCAGAAAAATAAAGTGCCCAATGCAGAATCCTGGTGTGCTTTACCATCTCCTTAAATTTGCAAAACTAAGTGTATGGTAAATGAATACTGTCTGTAATGAGGCAGCTTTTATGCACCAAGCTCAGTCTCTCATGTGTGATTTTTTGCTTTAACCCTCTCAAGTTGCCTCAAAAGTTCAGCCAAAATGATCAAAGGGATAAATCAAATACTTCTTAAAAAGAAGTGACTTTCTGCCATCAGGAGGCGAGTATAACTGATGCCTGAGACTTAAGTTATTAGACTGCTAAAATTGAGAGATGTAGTTCTTGTGACTTGCACATAACTTTCCATTGGAACATCTTCACATGCTGTGAAGCTATACTTGGTACACCTTGTGTTGTGTGATGGCTTCTTTTTAAAATGTACGGACTTCTCCATTAAGTGTTGCTGCTCTTTGGGTGTTTGTAAACAGGGAGGGAATGAGCATGGAATGGAGCGAGGTGAAAGCCTGCTGGTGCCCGGCTGTGGCTGAAGTAGCCTCTGATTTTCTGTATGTCCCAGTGCATTGTGTTCACTTTGCAAGGACGGTTGCTTGATCAAAACAGCATGTATTTCTGGCTATATTTTTCCCACTGAAGCCTGAATTTTATCAGGTAAGCACAGAGTTGTTTATGGTGTTAGTTTGGGACGGAGAGACACGTTCGGTACCAAGCTCTTCCTTTCCACTCCTGGTACCTGTCAGTGCGTGATTTGTTTTTTCCAGAGCTTGTTTTCTCTTGATTGTGTGTGTTTTGAATTTTCTTCCTATGCTGAGCAGGTATTTGACAATGAATACTTGATTCTGGAGTCTCATACCTACAGCACATACTGCAGAAGGACTGCTGTAAAGCTGATGAGGTTTTCATGGTCAAAAGTAAATCTTGCTGCATTCAGCTTGTCATACCTGATTTGCAAGTGCACAGTCACACTGTATTTTAGCAATTCTTTAGCATATTTTCCTGTACATGTTAGGCAGCATTATTACATCAGACATTCTACGTTTTTCATGAGGTAAAGCAGTTATGCCTTTTAAGAAGGTCTTAAATACAATTTTAAGATGACCTGCAATCTTCATCATCAATACAGGCTGGGAGAGGCATTGATAAGAGAGTGGCCCTGCAGAGAAGGACTTGAGGGTGATGGTGGATGAGGAGCTTGACATGAGCTGCAGTGTGCTCTCGCAGCCCAGATGGCCAATCGTATCCTGGGCTGCCTCAAAAGGACCCTGGCCTGCAGGCCAAGGGAGGTGATTCTGTCCCTCTTCTCCACTCTTGAGACCCCATCTGGAGTTCCTGTGTCCAGTTTTGGAGTCCCCAACATAAAGACATGGAACTGTTGGAACGGGTTCAGAGGAGGGACAGGAAGATGGCTTGAGGGCTGGAGCACCTCTCCTATGAAGACAGGCTGAGAGAGATGGGCTTGTTCAGCCTGGAGAAGGCTCTAGGGGAGACCTATAGTGGCCTTCCAGTACCTGAAGGAGCCTACAAGGAAGCTGGGAAGGGACTTTTTAGAAGGACATATAGTGATAGGATGAGGGCGAATGGTTTTAAATTGGAAGGGGGTAGATTTAGATTAGATATTAGGAAGAAATTCTTCACTTTTAAGGGTGATGAAGCATTGGCACAGGTTGCCCAGGGAAGTGGTGGATGCCCCCCCTGGCAGTTTTCCAGGCCAGGTTGGATGGGGCTTTGGCCAGCCTGGTCTGGGGAGAGGTGTCCCTGCCCATGGCAGGGGGTTGGAACTAGATGGCCCTTAAGGTCCCTTCCAACCCAAACCAGTCTGGGATTCTAGGAGTTCTTTGCTAGCTAGCTAATTCAGTAAGAAAGGCTACAACAATTTTGTTCTGAGTAAAAAAGAGGAGTTTCCTTTCCTTTGTAGTATTTGTTGTGGTTGAACCTCTTTAAGAGCATTGGATGTCTGTGGTAAGGAGGGATTTTCTGTGGAGCTGCTGCTAATGTGCAAAGCTCTGCAAATTTGTACAGTGCAATTGCAAGTGTGAGGGTCTTTGGAGAATGAAACAAAGATATTATGATGGGATTTTGTGCATAGTTCAGTGCTTGGACATAATCTAGTTCATTATTACACTGGCTGTAACTACTATAGAAAGATCACTACAGGCTTACCAGAAGTAATGCAATTTGTGGATAGCTCTTTTAACTAGAGGCTTCCATTGCAAACTCAGATTTTAAATGATCTGTCATTCCACAGAAATTATTAGAGCTGCAGCTTCTCCGGGTTTTTACAATACCAAACATTTAAAGAACATTCAGGTAACTTCCTCATTCACAGGAACGAGTCAGTTGCCTATGATTCATTGTGCTGAATATTCAGTATAGGCTTTCTCTTTCTCTCCTTCTTTGTATCTCTTGGAGCCTGATGTGTGGTGTATTTGATGTCAAAGTCTTTGTGGATCACCTCTATATCTGTAGCAGGCCTATCGTAAGTGGCAGGAACACCTATTTGAGGATGCAAACAGAATACGGAGCTATATGATGTGAAACAGTTCATAGAAAATTACTTAACGTGCCTTTGATCTGGTCTTTTTATGAACAAAAAGTATTACCTGCTACTCAAAACTGAAGGAAATAAAACCTGAACTCAATTAGCAAGCACTGGTAATTGTCAGCGTTTCTTTTGGTTTGTTGGGTGAACTGAAAATCTGATTACACATGGTTTAAAGCCAGAATTTGTATGCTTTTTTTTTTAATTTTCTGTCTGTTAATATTTAATGCTGTGGAAACAAAGTAGGAGTCTTCCTTCATGTGCAGGATGGTGCAGCGGCCAAGGAACACATATAGGAACTCCAAATTCACATCTGTTCCCTGACATGTTTTGAACAGAAATTTGATAAGTAGTTAACAAGTGGGGTTGGGTTTTTTTGGTCAAGTTGCATAGGTTTTCTTTCTGTTTTTCTATTTGTATTTTTGGAATTGTACTTTGGGAGAGGGGGTGAAAACTTAAGATGAAGGTATCTGGACAACTTGGTCTGGATTCATGGAAGTTTTTAGCATGACTGAAACTGCTTATTTCTTTCAGTGTATTTGTCAAATAGTGAAATGACCTTCCTATCATTAAAAATAACTGTGTTCCTAAGGTAGCTGATTTACCCTGTGGGAATAAGCATGAGAATGCCAAAATGACTTGGCATGGTAGCTCTGTGTAATACACAAGCAGTCCTTTTAAAACTTGTGTGTTTTACTTTGAGCTCTGTTAGTTTCCATTCATATTTGTGTTTATATGTCATTATTTATGTAATAAAAGCGCTATGACATCCACAAGCTGTCTGTGCTGTATGTGCCTGCTGTGCACCTATTGAACTGAAAGAAGGAGAGATTTTTGAAGACTTAGGCAGTTATAGTAATGTAACAGGGCTCTTGTGAAAGGAATAACCTGTTATGAAACATTATTAGACCATTTGTTATAACTAGCAGTGAGTTGGGGACCTGTGTGAGTGAAGTAAAAGCTCCTGACACGATGTTTGCTTGCTAAAGGCTCCCATTAGCCACTGTGCTTGTTCAGTCTGCAGAGTGAGGCTTGCCAATAAGTATGAGCACATGGTCACTGGGCTGCTTGCTCTGGTAAAACCAAATCAGCTCCTGTTTATCCATGGAAGGAGATGTTCAAGTGGTAGAAAGCGGTCTTTGAACAGTCAGAGGGCAGTGGATTTAGTGCTTATTAGCTTTTACCTAAACTCAAAATCTCATTACTGTTTGACTGAACACTACAATGATTGTGAAATGGTAAGCTGTTTTGTGGGCATTTTCTGGCTGCATTCAAAAACTCCATTGATTTTCATATTGTAGACTTTTTTGTTACCTCTACTAAAAATTGGAAAAAATTCTTAGCCCTTTCTTTTCCTCATTTGTTCTGTACAGTCCTCCCCTATCTTCCTCCCTTGCCACTTCTGCAGAACTTCCTAGTAGCATGGAAAACCCTAAGCATAATTTTTACTGATAATTCAAAAACTCAACTGTTCTTTTCATTTGCATCTGCACCATTATAAATACCCCTGGCTGCTTTAATGCAATAACCTGAAAAATACCAGAGTTGTAAATAACATACAAGGACTACTACTCTTTGGGTGTTCTGCTAGCCTTAGTAAACCAATGTGGGTGAAAAGGGAGGCAGTGTCAGGTAGAGATGTCCTGACTGATGTCACTGTATCTCTATTGACCATTGTTAATGACAGCAGTGGATTAACTGCATTGGTTTTATCTGCTAATAGAAGCTGGAGTTTTGCAGTTTTCCTATACGTGGAGGTTGTGTACTGAGTACTGTGAAAGAATAAACGTGGCTATGAAGGGAGTGGTGAGCATGAGTAACATCTATTAAAATTGACTTTTTGCCTTACTTGCTACTTAACGTGGACCCTATCAGAAATCTCCATGCCAGCAGCTGTCGATACACCTATTTCCAGTAAGTGCTGATAGATTTCAATTTTTCTTGATCCTTTGCTTCTCAAAATTGTAGGGTGCATCCATTTTATCCCCAGGAACTCAATCTGAAATTTGCACAGATAAAGCTACAAAAAAATTCTACCCTCCTCAAAGGATGCCTGCTTATCCACTTACAAAAATACTTTGATTTTTGATTTGGTTTTGGTGTGGGGTTTTTTGTTTTTAATATATATGGGGAATTAATCTTCATTGGTTAAATGTATGAGCTTTTGTGCACAGGCTTCTGTAGGGACCTCCACATGGTGGGTAACCTTTATCCACAATGGTAGAAAAGTTGGGTGGTTTGTGTGTTGGGTTGCTGGTGTGTGTTGATCAAATGGCTCTTGGAGCTGTTGCTCGTGACTTGAACATAAGGTAGGTCTCAGCATCAGAACCTCAACATTTTCTTTCTGCTTTCAGACTTTGGTATATGAATGAGAGGAAATGGGTGTTCTTACTTTAGGCTGCTGAGTGAATTAATCTGAAATGTGCTCTGCAAGTAGAATTATCTTTCAGCTTACCTCTTTCTTTTTGCTTCTGTTGGTATTTCACGAGAACTGTTGTGTACAGCTGGACAGAGGTATAAAGGTATAAAAGTCTACTGATATAACAGGTTTACAGAGCAATTGACTTGAATTTTAACATGCTTTCTGAGTGGTCTTGTCCACCCCTGTTCCTAGTGATGTGGCTGTCTGGGGAACTGTGCACCGTATATGACATCTGCCAAGAAAGTGTTAGCTCCTAGATATCTGTAAATAGGCAGCAAATGTAGTGTGGCTGGATTAGCTGTAATGTATTGAGGAACTGCAAAGAAACCCAGGAGGTTTTTTCCGTTGTCCAAGAAGCAAAAGGGTGGGGTTTGGGTTTTTTGCTTGTAAAAAACCAAACAAACTAAACTGTCCTCATGGATAGAGGACAAAAATACTTCCAAGCATCTGAAGTAGCTGGTAGGGTGCTGTTTGTCAGCTTGCACATTGATGCCCTAGAGAAGGAAAGAGCTTTAAGGTGGGGGAAACGGATGGACTTGACACTGAAATTGAGAAAAAAAAAACCAAAACCCAACCCCACACATTAATATTATGACCTAGGTGACCCTCAGTGTGCTCCTTTCATAATAGCTTCCAGACCTAGGAGATGTAGTCAGTGTAAGGAGCAATAGGTTATTAATGTGAATGGACAAAGCCATCCTCTATAGATTTGAAAACCTGTAGGAGATTTTTATTGCTGGTCCCAGAAGTAAGTCCTGGAGCACTACTGCAAATTGCTGTAGTGATGCTTAATCAAAGAAACCCTTCTAAGCCACAAAGTGCTCAGAGGCATTGGAAGTATTCTGTTTGTTGCTTTCTTTCCAAGGGCTTTAATTGAGGCTGTACCTTTGCAAAACAGCCACAAGCACCTTCAAGACCTGGAAGAGTTGTGCTCTTTAGGATGGAACTGAACTTGGAAACAGAAGTGAGTAGGCTCCTCAGGAGAGGAAGGGTTTGAATGGCAGAGCTACCCCATGCCCTGTGCTGGGGCCTTCATCATGTGGTGAGAGAACTGGAGCTGGAGTGCTGCCAGCTAAGGCTCTCAACGGCCTTGTGAATAAACAAGAGTGCCATAGAGGAGGTTTGGTTTCTTTTTTGTTGTTGTTGCATGAGTTTTTATTGCTTGTTTTGTTTTCCTTTACCTCATTGAACCTTTACCTCCACTGAACTCTCTCTGTACCTGGCCCAGGTGCAGGGATGCAAGCTGTTGGCACTGTGCTGCTCTTGAAAGAGAAACACGAGGGAGGCAGCAGGGCTGGTTATGATTTGTGTGTTACAGTAATTTGTTTATAATATTCCCTTCTGAAGGTTTGGGCTCACGTACAGGCTGTGTTAACAACGTGTGAACAAAACGTACCTGGGAATACAGAGCTTTCTTTGGTCTGCTGGTAGCAAAAGCAGCATAAAGTGAACAAGACAGTGATGAAATGAAGTTTGGGGAGCTCAAGGTCAGAGCAGTGAAGCTGTTGATGAGGTCAGCTGGTGCCTGTGCTTCCTGCTTGGGATAGTTGTGCCCTTTGTGATGGTTTTGCTGTGCTCTGCTGAGCGTATGCACTGTATTTATGAACACAGAAGCCTGTCTTGTAGCTTTTGGTTCTTTTTCATGATGTAAGGATCAGTATCTTTTTTGTTTCTAGTAAGTGTAAAGCCTTGCATTCTACCTGAAACTTACTGTGGGTGTTTCTTTTAAGGACACAGTGATTTGTAGCTTGGTAACTCTTGAAGTGCAAGTTGTTATGATCATATTTAGAATTTCTTCAAGAATGACAAGAAGAATGATGTTGTAAGTGAAGGCTTAACTCCTTTTCTGAGTCCTCTTCCTGTCTCCCTTGTCCCACCTTCACTTCTATAGCCAGCCTTGTTATTTCTCATTTCCTGGCTTGGTGAGTTCCAATTTCATTATTTATACAGCTTAGGGCTGGCACCCTTCCACTGCCATTAAGAAGGTTATCTGTAGACCTGAAAGCACAAAACTTTCTGCTTCGAGGACAGCCTTGCATTGAGTTTACTCTTACTTTCTGTAAATCAAATCCTTCATGAAGACGGCTGTCTTTACTCTTCCTGCATGTAGTGCTTGGCTTTCATTGGGTTTCTCATATGCTACTTAATCACAGATTTTCAGCCTTCAACATAGAAAGCATGTTTTCTTCTTAATTGCTCAGTGGTTAAAACAAGGGAGGTCTTGATCTGAACTATGATGTTGGAAGGTGAAGACCAGCAATGCTGGTACTTGTGCCAGAAGCAGTGTACATGAACGTGGCATAGCTGTAGTCAAGGAGCTGTGCATGTCCCTGAACATGCAGAAACTCTAAAGTTTTGATTGTAAAATCTAGCGGTTGAGTTGTTGGTTTAGATTTGTCTGCAAATTGGGATCATGACTAAAATTGACTTCCATGAATGTAATGAAACAGACTCCAGTCTAGCTTGCGGTAGAAGTGATAAGCTGAATAGCAGATCTTGTTGTCTGTGCACAGTGATTTGTGTAAATTCTCTCCAGGCCAGGAATTAAATGTTGCAGTATTTATTAAAATTTCCCAGTCTAGAATTGGTACATCATCTCAAGAAATGGAAAACCTCTTTTGTTTGTTTTCTTTTTATAGCAGAGTTACCTTCTGATAGAGAAACAAAAGTTGTATCACATGATCTGTGTGATCAGGTCTGATCCCTAAATGTTCCAGAAATGGAAAATAGCTCTCTTCACAAGTTTGCTCCCATCTCAGACATTGAATACATCTTGCACTTTTCCAGTTACAAGGCTTGGAAGTTTTAAAAGTGTACGGCATTGTTGTGTTGTGATTCAGGATCTTAAATTTAAAAGATGAATGCCAAATTATCATCAGATCTATGATAATGATGCAATAACTCTGAATTTAAAATAATTTTGCTTCTTAATTTCTGTGGTTCTTTCCACTAAGGTTGTTTTTGCATTACAAAATGAATGAGTTTTGGTTTTGTTCTTTTTGGCTCATCCCTATAGCATTCATTTGGTTCAGTGGTAAATCATCTCAACTACAGAATCATAGGAAAAATATCTAGGCTGAGATTTAAAACCCCCCACCAAACCAACAACAAAACACCTCACCACAAAACAACCAGCCATGTTTCACATTTACTCCTTTGTCTAGGGCTTGCCAAGATATGATAGAGAGCTTAGGAAAAATATGCAAAGAATAAAATGCATAGTGATATACCTGGGGAACTAAATAATTGCTTCATGTTGTTATGGCTGTTGATTTAATCAATATTTTTGTCTTCAGTGATTTTCTTGATATTCTTTTGATGGATGCTCGCTAGATTCAAGTGACAGCCAGCAGGTATTTTTCCCAGAAGACCTGAGCAGCTGAAGTGCTCTCTTTTGGCAAGGGGAAAAAAAAAATCAAATAATTGACTCCAGCCAGTGCCAGTTGGCTTCATCAAAGACAGTTAATCAAAATACCAAATTTAGTTCTCTGCCATTGTGAGCTATTGCTTCTGTAAAGCCAATTTCACCCAAACTGTCCTAATTCAAAGTTGGAGTCATCGGTAGTCACAATTAAAATATAAATACCTGCTGTATATAAATCCTGGATGCCTTCTTGTAAGGTGCCTGTTAAGAAGTCTTTCTTGGGATTTTTTGGGAGGATGTGTGCATACACAGAATCCTAAATAGAGGTTTGAAGAAAAGTGTCATGTGCCTGGTGTGACTCATGTGCTTGTCATTAAGTGTGTAAAAACTTCTTTCATAATCTCTGTTTAGGTACAGAATTTTTTTGAGTCCTTCCCCTGCCCCAGCAGATACATTAGATTAGAAAATGTACTTTTATTTCTCTCCGTTCCTCTTTATGATCAACAGTCTTCCCTTAGAAAAGTAGGTTGTATAGCAATGACTTTCTCTACAGGAATGCATTTTAATATACTGTTAATGAATGCTTTTATATAGAAACTTAGGAATAGAAATTTATTAATTCCTTCCTTGGATAATTATGGAGATAGATCCTTCTAATCTAGTTTCCTGTTACATGAATATAATACCTCCACCGTTTCCTCTGCAAACTGTTACCCTTTAGATGACTGTTGTAATTCTACATCAGTTACATGTAGCTACTTAATTTCCCATTATACTCATCCTCTTTAGAATGACACTCCTTTGTTCATATCAAGACCATTTATATCAGCGCAACAGTGTTGCCATTAAAGAGAAATCAAACTTGTGTTTTACTCATTAGTTGTGCGCATACAAGTAACACCTTAGGTTTTCTTGTTCCTTTTTCAGGTTTAGTGTGTGGAGTTGCATATTCTGCTGTATTTTGGTGTCTTGCACAAAGGATTGCTACAAAATATAAAAGACAGTTATTTTAATAGGGCAGTATTTCTAAAAGCCATAAGTTCGTATTATAAAGAGCACTATGAGATTTTCAGGAAAAGTAAGTGTGATAGAAGGAACATAAAGAAACATTGAGGAATATCAAGGGAAACAAATAGTGTGGGATCATGGAAAATAAGGGTATAAAGGCATTTACAAAATGCACAAAATCCAGACAGAGATATTTAGAGAAACGTGGTTAATTAAAAATCCCTTCTCTTACGTGATGAAATGGAGGACCTCAAATCAAGTGGTAACCTCTCAGGACTTCAAATCTGTGTACCAAGTTACTTGCTATAAGATCATTTCTGAGGTAGGGTTCTGGGGGATATGAACTGTTAGGTTCAAATGTTGCTAGTCTGCTGAAACAGGTGGCAAATCCCAAGTGATGAGACACCAGTCACTCAGGGTACAAGGGCAGAGCAGAAAGCTGTTAGTGTTTTGGAATGCAAATGTGTTAGCCAAATGATGTTCCCGTCATATGAACATGTTTGCCTCTTGTTGGTCTCAAGAATTTTACTTAAGAATTTTCCTTCCTTGACATTCTTTATTTGCTATTAAAAGCATTTGGAAACTTTATTTTCCAGTCTTCCTAGCTGCTGGTTAACTGCAATGTTCCCAAGGACTGAATTAACTTTCTGTTCTTGGGTCTTGGCTTTTATATTTTTAAGGCTGCCAGCTAGCCTGTGTTATATTCCATATCTGCTTTGCTCACCCATCCTAGCCTCTTATGCTGTAGATGGGCTACTCTTCTGCTTCCTCTGATTGCCCCTTGGGTCATCCACATCCCATGCATCAAGACTTTTACATGGGCAGAGGAAGGGATGAGGCAGGATTCTGTTAATACAATGAGAAATTAGAATATTCTTAATGCCTAGTAAAAAGCAAACATCCTGGGAGCAGAGAGGTGTAATGAAATGATAGTTTTCTAGATCTTCTAAGAGTAGCTTCATTTATGCCTTCAAACACAGGAAGAAGCCCTAAGTGAATGTAATAGCAGAAGAAACTCAACTGATTTGTAGCTCTCTTGCATACCATGTTATTCCTCAGTATTTGTGAGAACTTAAACTGTTAAATATTTTATATGAAGAATTTATGAAGAAATACTTGATCATATGAGCTAACCGTCTTTGGTCTAAAACACTCCAAAAGAAAGTTTGATAACTGCTGAGCTTCAAATGAACAGTCAGGTCTCAGGGAAAGATGTCAGGGATGGTATTAAGAAAATGTAATAATTGTAGGCTAAGCTTGTTCAGTTTTGTTTGAACTACTTGTACCGTGGTTGATACTGCTCAATGAAAGGTGACAAGAGAGTTGGAATGAAGAAGACTTGAGGAGGTGAGACTGCCTGTATTGCCTTTTGCTCCTTCAGGGGTTTATATGGGGAGGCTAAAATTGAGATGACTTCAACAGAAGTATATCTGCACTGAGTTTGAGACTACAGTGGAACTTCTTCAGGTAATTAGAATGCAATTTTACCTCTGATATTAAATATTTCAATTCTAGCTGTGTTTTTCATAAGCCACTTTATAAAGTATAGGGTGAGAAGTCAAGAGATCTAAATTAACATTGTTTAAGTACTGATTTCCTTTGTGACTGCTGAGATTCTCAGCCATGCAGGCCTACTCTCCCTTTTTGTAACAGGAAAAATAACTGAAGATATTTGATTGTCCTCTAGTATGGTTATGAGTAAAAAAAAACTGTAAAATGAACAAAATCTTAGAGAGAAAGTGTGCTTTAACGTGAACATTTTCAGCATGCTGATAGCATACTGCTGAAAGCCTTGGCAGTTTCATAAGCACCAGCTAGTTGTTAGAGGAAGAAGAGAGGAATTTTCTTTCATGTGTGCGCTTTCAGCAAAAAGACTCATGTTTTAATAGTGAAGAAGAATCTTTTTTGGGTTTTTTTTTTGTGTTTAGCAAAGTTCTTGGAACTTCCAAAAGAAAGCAAGCATGTTCCTGGGGTGGGAACAGTGCTTGGATCACATAGTTACATCATCCTCCTGCAAATGCTGTATGTATATTGCTGTAGCTTTACTCAGCTGGGCTCTGGTGGAGAAGGGGGGCTTCAGGGGTGGCTTCTGCAAGAAGCTCACTGCACACTCAACAGCGAACGTCAGCCAGCTCAAGGCTGGAGTCATTTGTTGCTGACCAAGGCTGAGCCCATCAGCAATGGTCCCAGTGCCTCTGGGAATCACATTTAGGAGAAAAAAAAAAACACAGGCAGCTGCTTTTTGCCACCAGAGTGAGAAGATATAAGGAACTGTGCAGGCACCAAGGCCGGGGAAGGAAGGGCAGGGAGGGGGTGAGGCACCAGAGAGGAAAATGCCCCTGCAGCCTATGGAGAAGCCCCATGCTGGAGCAGGTGGAGACATACAGGAGATGCTGTGACCTGCGTTGGAGCAGGCCCCTGCCAGTACTTGCAGCCTGTGGAGAGAGATATCGATCCACACCGGAGCAGGTTTGCTGGGGGTTAGGCTTGTGACCCTGTGGGGGACCAGGCTGGAGCAGTCTGGGCCTGAGAAACTGAGAGTCATTCTGTGATTTATTACTGCCTGCCATAGCAGTGACGCATGGTGAGGCAGCTGGAGAAGAGCTGAAACCCTGTGTGAAAGGACTCAGGTTGGAGAAGTTGGTGGAGGACTGTGTCCCATGGGTGGGACTCCTGTGCAGCAGGGGAAGGGTGTGAGGAATGCCCCCCTGGCCAAGAAGGAAAACAACTTGTGAGGAGCTGGCTGAAACTCCCATTCCCTACCTGTCCCTGTGATGCAATGTGGGGGGAAGGGGAGAAAGAAGGGAGCAAAATCATGACTGAAGTGAAGTCTGCTAAGAAGGGAGAGGTGGGGGGAGGTGCTTTAAGATCTGGTTGCACTTCTTGTTACTTGAGTCTGGTGTCACTGGATGTGCAGTGCAGTGTCATAAATTAGTTTTCTTTCCTTCATTCTGTGTTGAGTCTGTTGTGCCTGTGGTGCTGATTGTGGAATGATCTCTCCCTGTCCTTATCTTGACTCCTAAGCCTCTCAATAGGTATTTTCTCCCCTATTGAGCTGAAAAGGGGACTGATAGAGTGACTTTGGGTGTCTGGCTTCCAGGGACAAACCACCACATATATTTATGTGGTTTTACTCTTATCTAAAGACACTAGTTTTTTGTATTTTAAGAAATCAGTGGTGTTCCACAGGGGTTAGTGCTGGAACCACCACTGTTTAACATCTTTGTTGGAGACATGGACAGGGAAATTGAGGGCACCCTCAGCAAGTGTGGTGACAATACTGCTCAGTGTGGTGCAGTCTATGTGCAGGAGAGAAGGGATGTCATCCAGAGGGACCTTGACAGGCTGGAGAGGTGGGTGTGCATGAACTGCATGAAGTTCAGCAAGGCCAAGTGCAAGATCCTGCTCATTGATTGGTGCAATCCCAAGCCTAGCAACAGGCTGGGCAGAGAATGGATTGAGAACAGCTCTGAGGAGAGGGACTTGGGGGTGTTGGCAAATGAGAAACTCAACATGATCTGGAAATTCATGCTTGCTGCCAGAAGGCAACCGTATCCTGGTCTGCATCAAAACAAATGTGATCAGCAGGTTGAAGGAGGTGATTCTGCCCCTTTACTTAGCACTAGTGAGACCCCAGCTGGAGTACTGCACCCAGCTCTGGGGTCCCCAGTAGAAGAAAGACATGGAGTTGTTGGAGTAAGTCCAGAGGAGGGCCAGGAAGATGACCAGATGGCTGGAGCACCTCTCCTATGAAGACAGGCTGAGAGACTTGGGCTTTTTCAGCCTGGAGAAGAGAAGGCTCCAGGGAGACCTTACTGCAACCTTCCAGTACCTGAAGAGGCCTCCAGGAAAGCTGGAGAGGGACTGTTTGTAGGGCCATGGTGTGACAGGACAGGCGGAATAATGGGTTTAAACTGAAAGAGGGTAAAGATAGATACTAGGAAAAATTCTTCCTTATGAGGGTGGGTGAGGCTCTGGCACAGGCTGCCTGGAGAAGCTGTGGCTGCTCCCTCCCTGGCAGTGTTCCAGGCGAGGTTGGATGGAGCTTTGAGCAACCTGGTCTAGTGGAGGGTGACCCTTGCCCATTGCAGGGGGTTGAGAATTAGATGATCATTAAGATCCCCAAACCATTATATATGAAAGAACAAAAAAAAGTTTAATACGTATATATTGAAGCTGCCTATAAAGGACACCAGTGAACAGTTACAGTAGTGTTTAAAAGCTAGTCAGTTGTGCGTTCTTTTCCTGCCAAAAATCAGTCCTACTGCTCAGACCTTGAAACCATAGGAATCCATCTGGAGCTCCCTGGAGGTTTTATATGCCAGTTCAGAGTGAAAAGGTTTTGAGATCCTTTCTTTGAATTCTGCTTTGCTTTTTGTGCAGCATTGGAGCCTTATAGATTTCTTGGCAGTGACTTTTTGAGAGTTTTTCTTTGGGGTGTGGTGGTGTTTTTGTTAGGGTTGGGGTTTTTTTGGGTTGTGGAACAGCTGCAAAATCTAATTTCCTCCCCAGTTCTCCAAAGAAACTTGAGGTCTGAAAGAAACATAATGTATCAAGTTTCTTGTCTTAGGTCTTCAAGTAATTTGCCCACCCCAAGTTCAAATTATAGAATACAGAATGGCTTCCTAACTTACAGGTAAGACAAGGTCCAGCTCCTCATCATCATGATCTTTTCTTCATACAGAAGCAGTAAGGGGCTCGCGATTGCTTTACTGCTCCTTACATAGCTGCTACCAACGTTAACTTCTGTTAACATTAGTTGCTGACAAAAAGCTTTTTCTTCTGTCTTCTAGAAGATCCAGGAGATAGGAGAAACACCACTGTGAGGTCCTTACCAGGTATAAGGGATTTAACTACTGATTTCAGTATTATTTTTTTTAGTTGAAAGAACTAGGAGGCTCCAGCTCTGCTTCTATTGACAGAATGTTCTTTGAACTCTGAATGCTGTTATGAAACTCAAACCTTATGAAAAGATCATAAGCTTTTGGGGCCAAGGCTAAACCAACTTGCTGGAAGCCTGGTGCGGCTGGTGCTGTATCCTTTGTTCTCTAAGCCTATTTTGTTACAGAAATACAGAGTGGCCTCCAAATACTGTGACGTAATTGGATGCCGTTGCCTTGCTTGACACCATCACTAGGTTTGTTTCCTTCAAGTCTTTGCATTTTTCTGTATTTTTCTGGCAAGTCTAAGTCTGCAAGCTCTGCTGGGTTCTTGTAAAATAATTAGTCTTTGCATTTGAACTGCACATATGATGGGAACCACCAAAGAGTAAACTGTTTGCACTCCTGTCAGGGATTGTTCTTTACCCTCGTTGGCCAGGGGTGTCAGAAACTCCATCCAGATTATCTGTGTTTAATTGGCTTTATTCAAAACTAGTCTCTCAAATCAGGAAGGTAGGGAAGATAATGCTACAGTCAGCCTTTAAGTTCATAAATGCAGATTGTTGGCTAGGTGACATACGGCTGTGTCTTGTACTGAGGGAAGCTGAACTAGCTATACTGTCCTTTGTTTCATAAAGGTAAACTCTTAGGTGTTTGGTCTTTTATTAGTGACAAGCTTCATCCTCAGACTTGAGTGCTGTTGTTTTGCTTCACTCAGTATGATGAAGTATCAGGAGATAATGTAGCCATTCAGGTATAACCAGTCTTGTTTCATATATAAAAAAACCAGTCTTCAGACACAGGGCTCCTCAAAATGTGTCAAGATGCTCAACAGCAAGGGGCTATGTCTGTGACAGGGTCTCCCTTAGCTGGTGGGAGCTGAGTTCCCAGGGACATGTAAGGCTGTGTCACCCGCAGCAGCTCTTCCTTGATTCCAAAAGTAGGATCCCTCAGTTGCATCTGCGTGTGCCACCTACGCTGCAGGTCTGGGGCAGCTTTCAACAGCTCATGACCACCTCTAATGATACATTGTGATGTTTATTTTTCACCGTATGTTGCATTAAAAAAAGACAAATCTGTGTAACGGAGCTCAAAATTCTCCAGTTATGTCTCTGCAATAAGCCACAGCTGAAAAAACATGTATAAAATTAAATGTGACTGTCAAAAAATGTCTGTGTCTTACAGTTTTGGATTCTGGGGGAAATTCACATGGCTTGGCTGTTAACTATGTAGCACACTACTGCAACAGAATTAAACCTGAGAAAAATAGTGGAGTCAGATATACAAGAGAAAAATCACTTTCAACAGCACTGCAATGCAGATGACAGTTATTCTGGAAATAGGAGTGCAGAGGCTGTTGTGATAATCATGTGTTGTCTACCTTACCATCCGGTCACCTGCTGTTTATTGTGTTGGATTTTTCTTTTCTAGGAGCTTCAGCAAGCAGTGGTATGGTTGGAAGAGGTTTTGTTGAGATGTGTGGGTTGTTAATCTGAATTTAATACAATATGAGAGTAACCTTAAGAGTTGTAAATAGTTGAGAGCGGGATTATGCTTAAAGATAGGCTGAGGATTTTTTGCTTCATGGACCAAGTGTTTTTTGGGGAAGATTTTTTTGAGGTTATTTGGGTAATTTATTTTTCGGGCGGTGAGTTAGGAGAGAACCAAATCCTTACTTAGGGGTTTTTTTTAGCTTATTTAAGCATGTTCAGGCTTTACCCAACATGTTGTATTTATACTTTTGAAAGCTATCTGTTGCAAAGTGCAAGGACAAAATAAAATAATGATCTAAAGAGAACTGCTCTGGTACTTTGATTAGGTTCTAACTAAGGCTGTTTTCAACTATCTTTGCGGAAGCATTACTGTCACTTCACAGGTGAACACTTAACATCTATCAAGTTTGAAGCAATACCAGATCATATATGATGCTAATGAAAGGCAGTTAGCATTGTGCTAAATTCCTACCAATCCACATGGAACTCTGGTGACTCCAGAACTGTGACTGGGTTTTTTTCTGTATGAAGTCTCTCTGGAGGGGAGGAAGAGAATGGGGAAAGAAGAAGAAAAGCCTGGGGACTGTAAAGTCCATACAAAGCAAGTTAATGTTTTTTTTCTTTCTTTCTAAAAAGCATCATTCGGGTAGGTAGTGGGAGTAAGAGGTATGAAAAGCCTTTGTACCTGGCACCCAGTTGATGAACAGGCTATCATTATTTCTGTGAAACTCTTGCAAATCTTCTGCTGGAATCTGAATGTGTAATTTTCAGCCTTTGGCGAGAGGAGATGGCAGAACCCGTTTTACTTCTGAATTCAAACGATGAGTGTGGGCATTCAGAAAGCTCTGCTGTGTTATGCCAGTGGTCTGTTACACTTTCCATGCAGATTCTGTATTGCTTCAAATTAGTTGAAAAAAAAAACAACAATCAGACATTGATGAAAAACAAACCAAAAATAGCTCCAACCCAAAACAAATGAGAGAAGCCACCTGGAAAACAGAACATACTTGCACATGCAAGTGGTGACACATAAATTACATAGATTTTCTTCTTGTGTTAGTGGGTTTTGTGTTCATTTGTGGAGACATGCTTAAAAAAGGTCATTAGGCTACATGCAGTGATTGAGTTTGAACTTGAACCTCTTTGCATGGCAGAAAGTGTTGTTGTAGGCAAGGCTGAGGATACCTGTTGGATAGGGATGACTTCTGTTTAGATTTTTGGTGGTGTGTTTGGGATTTTTTTTCCCTCTTAAGGTAGGTATTTCCTACATGGGATGGTACTCCCATGTTCTTGTTTTCTTTGCACCTCTGTACATCTCCAGCATTTTTCTCCTATACTGCATCTTCTGAACTCAAGAAGTTGAATATCATTAGTAGGAAAATGTGCATGCTACTGAAGTCTGCAAAACTTCAACTTGTGTTGCGGGCACAGGAGGCATGTGGAGCATGTATAATGATTCCTGTAGAATAAATCAGTATGAATAAGATATAAATGTGGAGGCCATCTTGTCTTTCAGTGTGGTGCCTGCTAGGTAGGTGGGCATCTCCCCCACCTCAGCCCTTATAATCAGATGGCTGATAGTGCAGGGACTTAACTCTGTTTTAGGTCACATGAGAGATTCTCTAAATTAGGAATTTAGGTTTGTAAACAATGAGTGGTTTCAATTGAGTTAAAGAGAGAGATCCTCTCTCAAAACACTCCTGTGAGATATGAAAATCTTCTGATTTCTGGAGATCAGTCAGGTGTACTCTAGGTTCTCAGCACTGTTTTCAGTAGCTGCTGTTCTACCTGCAGCCTGACAGAACTGGGACAGAAATACGTGATATTTGATGGTTATGTTGCCTATATGTTGAAGGTTAACCTTTTTCTTATCAGTGGAAGTGTGGCTTAATTTCTCCCTTAAGCCCTAACAGTGCTCACGGTCATTATCTGAAATGGGGTTTAACAGAGACAAAGGTGCATCAATGTTGACATCTATTTCCACGGCTGTGTCAGCATTGAGATCTCTCTTGTATTCTCAAGTTGTAAGAGAATCTTTTTTTTTTTTGAAGCTTTTCTTTAGACATCCTAAATGATTGTTCATTTGCAGCCGAACATTTATCATGATGCAATTGCAGTCATTTAAAAAATGCTTTAAGAAACCTTCCTGTTCTCCCCATCCAGTCTGAATATTGCTGCAGGATATTGAATGCTGTTTCTGTTACCTTAGTAAATATGTTTTGCGGATGTTTTGATCAATGATATCACTGCTTTCTGGTTGTCCTCCAGCTGCTCGCTGTATTTTGGAAGTCTCATTTCTGTGCTTGTTTATTTTGAAAACTAGAAATAAAGGCCACTTAAATTCCATTAGCAGTGTCTTATTTTGCTCTCCATTTCCCTCTTGATATGTTTACTTTGCCTGAGGGTGTCTGAAAATTGGGGTTTTTTGCAACATTTAACTCTTGCATTGCTATTGCGCACGATGCAACTCTGGTCCCCTACACATGCTCTCTTTGTGGGACGTGTGTGCCACATTGCCAGGTGGCACTGAGCTCCAGCCTTACTAGAGCCACATCCTCTTTATGCCTGCAGTATGTTTACCCTTACTTCCCTCCCCCCCTTCCCCCCCCCCCCCCCCCCCCTTTCTTTCTATCTTTCTTTCTGGGTAATACTTAAAGCTATATTTTGTTTCCAGACTGATATTCAGCAAGGCGTGCGTAATTGACGGTGCAGTTCAATTGAATGGTTAGAAGTATCTGTTTTAGAATTCTGTCTGTACTTGGTATCTGAAGGATGTTTTTTTCAGAAGCCCTCTGTTTAGCATGGTTTCTTGTGTGGACAGACTAATCATCATCTGTTGAAGAGTATTCCTTTCTCATAACTTTTTCTGTTCAGAAGTGCGATGAAATATAACAATGTGTATAATGCAGTATTGAAAAATTGTTGGTCTGTTATTTTGCAGATTTCTTCCCTCCTTAATATTTGAGGGAGAGTTCTTCCTTGACTGAATTAGAGACACTCAGGGAACCACTGTTTGGACGCCATAGTTTAATGGGAACAGTAATAGAAAAAGGAAAAACTCCCTTGTTTTAAAATCAAAGAAACCTCAAGTTGGTAAAAGACCACTTGATTTTGCAGTAGATTGTCAGGTGTAAGAAGTGTATCTGACTTAGCACTGCAAATTAAAAAGAAAAAATGAATTTCAGTCCTGTAAGTTTGCTATCCTGTAATTATTTTCTAGATTTCTGTTGAAGCTTCCTTAGATTTTGTTTCTAATAGTTGATAGCTAGGACAAAAACAATTCATGAAGGTTATGAACCTTCATATTTCAGGATGAAAGACAAGCTATGTATCTTAAAAGTATAAAATCAGGCTTTTGTAGAAAAAATTGTTTAATTGAATGGACTCTCTTCTTTATATATTGTATTTAGCTTGCATTAGAAAATGCCTGAGCTTGTACAAGATGTGATTTTTTTAATGTTTTACCAAGAGAATTTGCAGGATTTGTAAAACAGTGTATTTTAAGAATTGTCTGCTTTTAGTAAAGGTTACTGATCTGTCATTTAATGAAGCTTGCTATAAACTTGCTTAGCAGGGATTATATTGAAGCTGTACATTGATGGTTTATCAAAGATTTACACCTGACTGATTGTGTAGTACCAAGAATGTTGTGACTGGTATGTAATTTCTAAAGGAAAAGCAAACTATTTATAAGAAACACATTGTGAGAAATTTGGATTTTCAGTTTTGGACATTCCACTTTGGTCCAAGATTCAAGAAGAAACCTGTCTTCATTGAATTGGATAAGCAAGTTAAAAAATGCACATCAATAACTGCAGGATTTAAGACTATCATTTCCCCCAGAGAGATCATGGGCTTTTTTTGTACAGTTCCAAGTTCAGAGAGGAACTTAAATATTATACACAAGAGCACTATATAGGGTAAAAGAGAAAATAGGTAAATGTGCCTAGACTTTTCTACATGTGATCAGGATAATTGTTTTTTCCTAACAAGTTTTATGGAGATTACAAACAAATGCAGTGGCCATTCTTGCATAGTCTGGAAACTTACAGGTTGAGTTTTACTTAGTCTGACAAGCGATGCTCCTCTGTTTGGTGCAGGTGAGCAGCTGGAGCAAGCAGCTGTTGTGGTGTTCAAGTGGGTCATCGGTGTTCTGTTCAGCATTAGCAGGCAGAGAGCGAGGGGACTTCTCCTGCCTTACACAACCCATCTGGCCAGATGTCTTCTCAGGTGCCTCTCTGCCATCCTGGGGACCACACAACCTTTGTCCCATGGGTGCTGAGGAAGTGGAGGAGTGCAAGAGTGGTGGTGTAGTGAGCCCTGAACTGTCCTGCCTGGTCGCTTTTGGGGAGACTTTTGATATGCTGGGTGGAAAGACCTCAGGCTGGATTCCTGGTGCTGGGCAGCGCCTGCAGTAGGGCTGGGTAGGAAAAGCCCTGTTCTGTTCTTTAAATTGATCGGGCTGCTCGATGAAATTTGGCAAATGAACCTTGGGGGACTGTGCTGGTTACCTGGTGGGGCCTGCTGGCTGTTCTCAGATTTCTTCTGCCTCAGGGCTCAGAGGTGATGCACGTCTTACTTGGCCAGACTTCTTCTGTTATCACCTTTTCATTAAGACCATAGGATGTTGTTTGCTATGCTAGATGTATTTGTAATTCAGGAAATGAACTGTTTATATAAACTCGGTGGGCTAACACATGATCTAGGAACAATGTGAACTGCTTTCATAGTGAAGTAGCTCTGCATCTTGTTTGTTTTTCTTCTAGGTGAGAATGCTTGTGAGAAATAAAATATCATTTCTTTAATTCACTTCTATGTAAATTATTTTGAAGATGTAGGATAACAGCAACCTGCAGTTGCTGAACAAAAAGGGGAGAAAATGTAGAAGAAAAAGGGGAAAAAAATGTAAAAGAAAAATATTTTAAAGAAGAATTGAGAGGTTTAGTACATTTCCCTAAAAATAGGTTAGATAAAGTATGTCATTCTGCTCTATTTCAGTCACATTGGTTTGTTTCATAGATTTGTTTTTAGTCTCAGTTCCTTCAGGCAGAGAAATTTAAGCAACATGAGATCATTGCATCTCTGTAGGTAGGCTATGGAGCCTTACAGAGCCTTGCAAACTCAGTAAACTGTGATGTCTATAACATCCAATGGAAAACTTCTGGGTCGTTGAAATTAAACATTCCATGATGTGGAATGCTGTTCTTGACTCTTTTAGGAAGTTAAAATGAGGGTGGAAGTAGCCTGGGACTGTGGGCTATAACTCAAACCTGCCAAAGAAAGGTTAGAACAGTTCCTCAGATTTCAACATCCTCTAATTGTGTATTGAAAACCTCCAGTGATGGTGAGTCTACCACATCCCTAAGGACATTTTTCCCATGAATAACTTTTCATTGTAAAAAAGTTGTATCCCTGTGCAACTTGTACCCATTGTCCCATGTTGTCTTCACGTGGCTCCTTGTGAAGAGAAGGCTTCTGTTCTCCTTGTAGCCATCATTGAAGGACTGGAATACTGTCATGAGGTCCTCCCTGAGCCATCTCATCTCCAGGGAGAAAAGATGTAACTCCTTTAGTCTTTCCTCACAGGGCAGGTTGTCTAGCCCTTTGGCCATCTTGGTGGCCTGTCCTATGGACCTTCTCCAGTTTGTCCACATCTTTCTTGAACTGCTGGGGCCAGAATTGGACCTGGTTCTCTGGGTGTGGCCTAAGAAGCATTGAGTTGGATGATCACAGCCCTGTTCTCTGCTGTAAGTGCCCCTGTGGATGCAGCCTAGGATCCAGCTTACCTTTGTTGCTGCTGCAGCAGCACACTACTGACTCGTGTTCAGTTTGCTGTCTCCTGGGACTCTCAGGTCCCTTTGAGCAAGGCTCTCCTGCCACACACATCCTGGTGTGTTTAGTTATATTGTCCCAGGCACAGGACCTTGCACTTGTCTGTTAAATTTCATACTGTTCTTGCTGGCCCACCCTTCCACATCTGCCTGTAAGATGGCTTTCCCTTCTGGCGTGTCACCCACAAGCTTGGCAGGGGTGACAAGGTCATTTATGAAGATGTCGAACAGCGTGGGGGACCAGTATTGATCCCTGGGGGACAATCTGTGACAGGCTGCCAGCCTGGGTAAAAACCATTGATCACCACCCTCTGAGTGCAACCTGGGAGCCAATATCCTACATGTGTCTCAGACTGCTAGTCCTGCCTGTACCTTGACAGTTTGTCCAGGAGAATGCTGTGAGAAGTGGCATTGAATACTATGCTGAAGTCCAGGTAAACAACATCCACTGCGCTCCTTGTGCCAACAGGAAATGTTATTTTGTTGTGGAAGGTGATCAGGTTAGTTGGCATGGTTTGCCCATGGTAAATCAGTGCTGGCTTTTTCCAATCACCTGCTTCATTTGGCTCACTGCATCTAGTTATTTTGTGAGCAAGCTGAAAGCCCTCAGGTTGCATGATTTTAACAGTAGAAGAAAAGCTACCTTGGAAACTATGCTGAGAAAGTTAAAATGGTTCGGTGTTGGTAAGGTGCTTTAACCTTCCTTGGAGTTATTCTCTTCTAAAAACATCCTTTATAGAAATAAAAAGCAGCTTTCCAGTCTGTGCTTGATAAATCAAATAGACTGGCTAACCGTGGCACCTGCTGAGCAGGAAATAATTATGTTTTAATATATCACAGGAAGAAAATACCTAGATGTTAAGAGCAGAATATATGACATCTGTTCAGTAAACAAAAGATGCAATTACCATATTTTAGAAAAATGGCCAAAAAGGCGATAGCCAGAAAATCATTTTTATTTATAATAAAAAAAAATTGTCTGGCACACAAGGTAATTTGGCATTTAAATCACGGTACTTTTAAGAGAAGCACATGCATAAGAAATAGGATTTTTAAAAAATATCTGTAAGGCAAAAAGAAGCTACTTAAAGATGAAAGTAACTGAAGTAACTGTCCGTAGTGGATATAAGATTTTCTTCCTTTTCTTGCAAATTTTCATCTTGTAGAAACAAAATCCTTTTAATAGTTACTATGCTTTAGTATAAGTAGTGGTGTATGCTACATTATTAGCAGTTGTTTATTCTGTCCCAGGGTGTTAGTAAGAATACTTTTTTGTGGGTAGATGAGGGACCAAATAAGCAAAACTGTAGTGCTCTTTTTAATTTTTTTTAAAGCAAGCCAAATTTCTTGGCATGCTTACTAGACTGCATATACGAGTGAGACCTCATTGTCTTGCATTTGGTTGAAGCGTAATTGTTGTGGGATAGTCATTAGTCTTTGCATAAAAGTCTTGGGCAGAGAAGTCTGCTTTTCAGATAGAGGAAAACTGTCATGCCCATTTCCAAATATCAGATGAGTTCAAGAAGTTGAATCTTTAACTTCTAAAGTGAACCACGTGCATGTGACCTAGATAGGTCATTACAGAGAACTTTATATAACTGGATTTGTTGAAAAATTGGCCTATTGTGCTTTTTGGTCAAGGAAGGACTTCTCTCCAAACTTATTTTCCATGTGGTTTTATGTTCCACTGAAGATAGTATTTTGTTTTCTTTAAGGTCTACATAAAGATGCCAATAATAAAGTGTCTAGTTGAAAATACTAATTAAATTTTGGATTTTGTTACCTATCTTTGCAAGGTCCTTTAGAAAAAAAAAATTCTCAGCCTTGTGCTTATTCTGTGTAGGTGAGAAGGAGAAATGTATGTTTTCTTTTTAAACCTCAGTATTTGAACAAACAAAATACTTAGTATTCTGCTACTTCTCTTCCCAGAGCCTTTCTCTAGTGAGAAACCAGACTAGTAAATGGAGCAACTGGGACAGAATGCACTACTGACTTTTTTTACACTGCCTGAAAAATCTACAGAAGAATTGTTTCTGAAGAAATAAAAATGACAATATTCTCAGTCTTTCAAGGGCATTGCTATCCTTGCTGCTACTTTGCTCTAAATCTGCAACAGAAAGGCTAACTAATTTTCCTGTGATTTTTCAACAAGTTTTTGTAGATACCTCTTTCTGGGAATGATGGAGAACAATCCCCAGGCCAGAGCAAGTTAAGTGTGTATCTCACGTAGAAATTATCTCAGCATGTCTGAAGATTACTTCAAAGATCTCTTTCCTAACATTAAGAAAAAACTGTCTCTGTTTACTCCCATATGCCTGTATTGTTTAATTTCCAGTTGTTGTAATGTTTTATGCTGTATGACTAACACAGTTATAAAAAAATTGGAAGAAAACAAGCTTGTTAGAAATTGCCTAAAATTGAGTGACCCTTGTCTTCCTCCAAACTTCTGAAAAGGTCTGCAGTGACTCTTCTTCCTGTGATAAAATTAATAATGATCCCGCAACTTAAACTGAGATGCGAAATAAATTGGACTAAGATAATAGGATCAAATTTTAATCCCTCTCCTCATTTTTGTCCAGAAAGTGGGTATTTTAGTGCATATATTTCTTCTGTGCAGTTAATGATATGAAGCCTGCAAAGCTTGATGTGCTGTTGGCAGTAACGGGTTGCTTCCTTGGAAAGGTGAGGAGCATGAAACCAAAGCCTGTTGTACACTGTGGAAGATAAATGTGCAAGTGGCTCTGCTCTTTGAAATTATGAGGATCTCTGTTAATTCAGTTTTACTGTCATTTTTATTGAGCTTTATTTGATGGATTTGCCCGAGCTTGAATATGAAAAGTCATTTTGCATTCACATTGAATTCTGTTTTACATGGTCCCCATTGTGGCAGGTACCCTATAGATGCTATAAAACACATGGGTTAGAATGGATTACTACTTACTGCATGATATTTGGGCGTATGCTGAAGTCCTGTACTGCTGAGCTATGTTTTGAGAAAATACCTGATATTACTGTAAGATTACTGCTATTGTGATTGCAGAGTGCTTTGCCTTTTTAATGGTACTCCTGTATTTGCTCTCCTAAATCATTCTCTTTCTGTCTCTCTCTCTCACCATGTGTATGTGCTCTTTCAAATTAACTCAAGGGTACTTATGAGAACTTAATTATAAGATGAACAAACTGAAGCATAGACTACAGTAGCAGAATTGTCAGTAGCTATCAACTCTGCAATGCATATGTCCAGGACTGGCTGAGCAGTGTTTCCCTGCGAGTGCTTCATAAGCTGAGGTATCTGAGCCTCATGGCTGCATCAGGGGTGCTGCGTTTACTTTGGCTTTGGGTGGGCTCCTGCCTCCTATGTCTCTTGGTCTGTTGCACATCCATGGCCTTGCAGCATAGACAGTCAAGAAGATTTTTCTCATCTGTGTCTGGCTATTCAGAGTCTTCTCTTGCCAAAGCACACATCCTTACCTGGAGCTCAAGGGCATTAGAAACAGACAGAGAATAGGTAAGAAATGTTGTTAATTTTACATAGTAATTGGTTGAGTGAGATATTAGTGTCCTGGGTGTAACAAAGGATGATTTGTCCTTTTTCTCACACCCAGCACTTGTTTCTGTCTCACCCCTTATTATAAAACAGAGTCCAGGAGGTTAGGTTTGGCAAAATGAACCTCAGCATCCTTGTTTGTACTTGTGTACTCCTTCAGGCATGTGTGCTACCTTCCAGAAACTGTGGCTCCTTACCATCAGTGGTGTCCAAGAGTTACAGTGCCGATATGAACATAAAATAGGAATTGGGAATATGGCATGGGTGAGTCTGAATTGCTAATTTAGCATGCAGGAAAATGACATCTGCCTCAGAGGCGTAATAAAAAACTGGTTAAATTAATTGGGTTCACCAAGTCTTTCTGGGCTCATTACTTACTAGCCTTGGGCCTAACCAAGCAGTTACTGAATCTGCTTTTTTCCCCCCCTATGGTTGTTTTTAAGACTGAAATCATGTCATATAGCTATGTCTGGAGGTTTTGTTGTTGCTGCTTGGTTTTAAATCTTTCTTTTATAATAAACCCTTTAATCTGAAAGATGGCAGCTATCCAGTGTTGGATTTGGGTGTTGAGTACTTGTGAAGGCAAACTAGGAGGAATATTGTTCTTAGCTTGGAATTTTCTGATGAGCAAGTGAAACAGGATGAAAAGAACCATGTATATATAAAAAGCAGAGGAACGTGGGGAGATGTGTGAGAGGAGGAGAGATGAGAAGAAACCTGGTGAAACAACAAGGTCCTTAAGAAAACGATGACAATTGCCTGCTGTTCAGGCTTTCTGCTGCGTAAGGCCACGGGAGCTGGCAGAGCAGCTGCTTGGCAGTCTAGGGGGCACAGGGCTGGGTAGCAGCTCTGTACAGAAATAGAAAAGTGTAGTTGATGCTTTTCACTTTGGTGACAGAGTCTGTGAAACCGCTCTCCAGCAGAAGTTCTAAAAGAGGATGAATACGTCATGTGTCACTAGAAGTGACAGCGTGCTTTTAGCATGAGCTACAGAAGTTATCTGAGAGAGAGAAACTTGCCAAGGTACCTGCACTTGGTACTGCAGTCAGTTTATATATGAGATTACGTATTCTTATCATGGGAAGGGAGCTGGCAGAGTCCAGGCTGGTGTTGACTGGAATGAACAGTCACAGAGTCATTCAGGGTAGAGAAGGGACCTCAGGAGGGGACCTCAAGTGTTCAACCTCTTCTTCTCTAAGCAAGGTCAGAACTGTATTTGGGATGCTCTGGGCTCTGCTCCAATTTAGGTCTTTAGGCAAACTGTTCCAGTGCTTGACCAGCCTTGTAATGAATTTTTAAATTATTTTTTAGAGTGTTTATAGGGAATAATGGTGCAGTACACCTGTAAATGTTGGCAATAGCAGGAGACTGTATGCAACTCCTGTAGCTCCAACTGTGTAGAAGCGTGAGGCAGTCGACATCGTAAATTGCAAGGTCCCCCTTGAGATCACGTTATGGAGCAGTCTCACAAAATGAAGGTCGATGTCTGTACGACTCTGATATAAAAGCTTGTCTCTGAACAGAGACTACATGTGCATAAAGATTTGGAGCTTATGGTGCCCTGGTAGAAAAGTGTCAGAAAAGTCTTAGATTTTGAAAGATGGGAGCAGAGAGGCCTTGAGAGTCAAATCATAGCTGTTTTGTGATAACTGAGCTTGGCCCTGTCACAGTTTTCATGAAGGGTTCTGCACCTTTTTCACTGCCTTCCTAAAAAGTGACCAAAAATAAAAATATACTCTAGATGAGGCTTTATGTAGGGCTTGAAAATGGAGTGACTGTCTCGTATCTACTGTACGCTTCTCCTGCCATGTCCTAGGATTGAATTGTCTCCTTTCATAGCCATGTAAGATTGACAGCTCAGAACTCAGTCCTCTGACTAATTAGCGGGCAAAACTGCTTCTCTTAGGTTTTGTTTTAAGTCATTGTATGTTAGTAAGCTTTAGGTTTACAGGCTTGTTGAATTATGGAGTTTCCACTTTGTGTAATTCAGCATTTTCTAGTTGTCAGTTCTTTCTGGATAATATGTCCTCTGATGCTGCCTCCCAACGTGTTTCAGCAGGTATCAGAGTTGCAGTAGTAGCAGTGCTTGTGCTGCTTTGTGGCTAATGGTTACCTGTTTGCAGCACTGTGTGGTTTTGTCAGCTTTAAGCTAAAAGGTTTTTTCTACAATAGCAAATATTTTCAGTTTTCTTTCCTGATTGATGTTCTGAATGTTGTCACAGTCACTAGATGAGACCTCTCCATGCCCAGGTCTGAAGGGACCCATAGTCTGTGCTCTGGCCTGGTGTCCTGTTTGAACTCAGGTTACTTTTATCTCCCTGCTGTTTGGAGGCCTGTCTTGATTTTGGGGCTGGGAGAAAATTTGGACTTGTTTCTCTTCTTGGTATAATCTAAACATGTTCTTACCAAGGTACGGTGACCTGGCTTGGCTGACACCACATAGCCAATTATCCTTGAGCTGATGTCCTGTGATTTAAGGCTTCTTCCTCAAAAAAATATTCATAAAGGGTCCTTGCTGTGGGACAGGTAGCTTTGGTAACCCATGCCAGAGGCTTCCTGTGGTGAGCAGTACTGATTCCCAGACAGGTGCACCCTCAGCTTCAATGCACCTTGCCTGCATTATTACGATGACTGTTGTAGAGGCCAAGCTTGCTGAGTGCTAAGCTTCAGTTCTTGACTTGTGTTGTATAACCCATTCTCAGCCCTGAAATACTTGTGAAGAGAGCCCTCTTAGCTTTAAAGGGTGTGGGTTCCCCTCTTTTTTGCTAGGACACATTCTGCTTAAAACATCAGGTTGCTTCCATTTGAAGTTGTTTTGTGTACATGTGCCCATGCCACATGATACTTGGCATCCATGTGTCCATGCTTGGGTCATAAAGCTCTGGTCCTGTACTTAGTGATGTGGGTGCCACCATCCAGCTTGGCTTGCCATCGATGGTTTACTGCCTGCCTGGCAAGGAGCAGAGCGAGGCTGGGCACCTTCACTGCTGGGTGCTGATTCAGGACAGAAACCTACATCTGGAAAAGCGGTAACATCTGCTGGGGTGTTTTCGCTAAATATAATTTTCAGAGAAAAAATATAAGTATTCATTTAAATATGCATCTCAAAGGGTTGTGTAGAGAATCACAGCTGGCCTCGTGCCTTCAGGAATAAGTGTATTGCCATTGGGTTTGCTACATTCATCTTTTAGCTGACTTCATTTAAAAAAAAGCCTTAATATGCAACCAGTTGTGTAAATACTGTTTGAAATGTTGCTGTCATCACTATATTTGCATATCATCTTTATTTATACTGTGTGATTGCTGACAGCTTTGGTTTTTCTTTTGATAACTCCAGTGGGTTAACTAAGGCATCTTCATGTAACAAAGCTTTTCTGTTTCATGAAGCTGTCACCCTAGCTCTTTTGGTCAGCCACAGCACAAGGAAGCAGAAGGAGGGAGAAATCCCTGTTGTGCTCTTTCCATTTTGTTTGCTTTTTTATGCTCTAAATATTTCTTTTGAGAAACAATGCTGCTTTTAACCTTTGTTTCCCCTCTTCTGATACTTCCAAAGGGTGGGGAGTTTCATAACTTTGGGGATATTTTTTTGGTTTTTTTAACTGTATAGTGATATTTTTTAGTCTGAGACAGCATGGCCACAATGACTGATTTAGAGAGCTCTTTATTGTCAATTCATATTAACTTGCCTTGTAGCATTCTTTCTGACAACCTAACAAGGTTATGTGCATTGGTGTGCTCATTGTAAAACATGCTTTGCAGTCCCTTTGGTTATTCTCTTGGCTCCTTTCTGAACCCTCTTCAATATGTGGGCACCCAAATTGGATATTATTCTCTGATGCCGTCTTGGGGGAGCTGTGACAACAACAGAGGTCATAGTCTCTCCAATATTCAAGTGCATAGATTCAGGATTAATTTTATTTGTTTCCCTGCAGGTTTTCACAGGAATTTTGCTTCCTTGATTAGCTCTTATGATCCGTACACCTCATTTAGAGGTTTTTCTGACCTGAAGTACATCAATCATGAAGTATAACAATTTTTGGGGGTTTTTTTAAAGTTTTTTTTAAAATCTGTAGCTTTTTACTAGAGCCTTGCTTTTTGAAGTCAAATCACTGTCTTCTGTGATCCATACCACTTGGCTTAATTATTTATTATTGGGTTTGCATCATCAGATGGCCAAGTAGTCTTCCTCCCATCCCAGTAATTTCATGAAAACACTGGAGATTGTAGGATGTTGCTGGAAATAGTCAATCAAAGATGACATGTTGATAACTGCCATTGGAAGACTTCTATCAATCAAACTTCTAATGTTGCAAATCATAATTTGGAGTTACATGGAAACAAAATTTTTCCTTAAATCCATATTTTATTAATTATATTCTCCTTGGCTAGCTTCTTAAAAACTCTTTGGTGCTAGTTGCTTCAGCTGCTCATTTTAATATATTAATACCATGTTTTCACAGTTAAAACAAAAGTACTGCTTTTTACCTTTGTATTTTCTCTGTTGTTGTATTTTCATTATCTATTAGTGAAATGACATACCAGTGTTTTGGGTTTTATGTAATAAACAGTTCCCCAAGGTTTATAAACTCAGCAGTAGGTTTTTCTTTTGGCCTCTTGAATACTTTTGAACTTAATTTTGTATATAACAGAAGGGCCTGTTGATGAGCAATCTGTTGAGTTCTTATACAAATCCCTATAATACAATTTGAGTTGGATTTTTGTGGGGGTTATTAAAATGCTTTAGTTGATGAATTAAGCTGCTTTTTTGGGAAAAAAAATTAAAATTTGCCTTGGCTTCACCAAGGGAAGGTTGTGCCTTACCAATCAGGTGACCTTCTATGATGGAATGACAGCATTGGTGGATAAAGAGAAGGTGACTGTCTTCTACCTGAACTTGTGCAAGGCCTTTGACATGGTCCCCTACCACATCCTTATCTCTAAATAGGAGAGATGTGGATTTGACAGGTGGACCATCCAGTGGATAAGAAACTGGTTGAAAGGATGCAGATAAAGGGTGGTGGTCAATGGGTTTATGTCCAGGTGGAGGCTGGTAACAAGTGGTGTCCCCCAGGGGTCTGTCTTGGGACTGGTGCTCTTTAACATCTTTATCAATGTTTGCTGATGACACCAAGCTGAGTGGTGTGGTTGATACAATAGAAGGGAAGGAAGCCATTGAGAGGGATCCTGACAGGCTGGAAAGATGGGCCCAGGTGAACCTAATGAGGTTCAACACTGCCAAGTGTAAGGTCTTGCACTTGGGCTGGAAGAATCCCAGACATAGATACAGACTGGGAGAAGAGCTTCTTGAGAGTAGCCCTGCTGAGAAGGACTTGGGTGTCATGGTGGATGAGAAACAACATGAGCCAGCAGTGTGCTCTCGCAGCTCACAAGGCCAATGGTATCCAAGGCTCCATCAGAAGAGGGGTGGCCAGCAGGGACGGGGGGGTGATTGTCCCTCTCTACTCTGCCCTCATGAGGCCCCTTCTGGAGTTCTGTGTCCAAGCCTGGGGGACCCAATACAAGAAAGATGTGGAACTGTTGGAGAGGGTTCAGAGGAGCCACAAAGATGATTAGAGGGCTGGAGCCCCTCCCCTATGAAGAGAGGCTGAGGGAGCTAGGCTTGTTTAGCCTGGAGAAGAGGAGGCTGTGGGGGGACCTCTCTGCAGCCTTTCAGTACCTGAAGGGAGCATACAAACAGGAGGGGAATCAACTTTTTAAAAGGGTAGACAATGGCAGGACAAGGGGAATGGATTGAAGTTGAAGGAGGGAAGGTTTAGATTAGATATTAGGGGGAAGCTCTTTACAGAGAGAGTGGTGAGGTGCTGGAATGTGCTGCCCAGGGAGGTGATGGATGCTCCATCCCTGGAGGTGTTCAAGGCCAGGTTGCATGGGGCCCTGGACAACCTTGTGTAGATCCAGGCCTGGAGGTTGGTGGCCCTGCCTGTGGCAGGCGGGTCGGAACTCTGTGACCCTTGGGTTCATTTCCAACCCAGACCAGTCTATAATTCCATGAATACAAGTCACTCTCCTTAAGTTCTCCTAATTTCCTCTTTCTTTGTGAGGAGTGCAGGTGATTTGTTTCAGAGTTGTGAGTTACTGGGAGCTAGCAAGTAGGATTTTGATAAAGTTTCCTACCTCTTGTGCACATCAGATCCTTTGCAATTAGGCTGTAGGCATTAATTCCACTTTCCAAATAGGAGCTGTCTTTCAAAAACTGATACTAAAAAATAACCATTTCCAGTTCTATTTATGCATTACACAGTCCCTCAGTATTGGCTTTTATGTAATAAAATAGTTTATTCTTCACAAGTCCTGTGAATAGGTTTAATGCTGTTTTCTTTTTTTGATAAGCATAATAAAGTTCCATAGTGCAAGACCACGGTTGGGCAGGGTTTTCCTTGCAGTAACCTCTACTTTTGCCTTCCTCCTTGGCCTTACAGTATGAAATGGATTTCAGGGTGGCACTGTTGGATGTGTTTTGTTCATTCAAGAGTATTTTGAGTTTGTGATGGAGACTGTGCAGTTGGAATCTGGAAATATGGTACTGGGAAGGGGACTGACCTCATTGCTGCCTCTTGGGTCTTGTCTTCAAGAAAGAAATAAGTTTCCAGGGTAGGGTTAGGTTTCAGACGCTGGAGATCTTTGGGGTGATGCTCTGGTTGGCATGTCTGTTCTCCAGATGGAGTTGGGGTCTGGCTTTTTCCTGAAGGCATTTCTTGCCTTCGTGTTTTGCTTGAGGGTGTCTGTGGCCCCTTATCTCCCTGTGGAACAGTCACACAAAAAGCATGGATGTCTTCTCCAGAAAGTTTAAAGGACTCTATGTATTTTGTGGAGAGAGCTGTTCTGGTTTAACCCTGGCTGACAGCTGAGCACCATGCAGCCTCTCACTCACCCCTTCCACCTCCAAGGGGATGGGGAAGAGGATGGAGAAGGAAGAGATTAATGATAATAGTTAGAACAATAAGCCAAGCGTTGCACAAATGCAACTGCTCACTACATGCGAAAGGAGGAAAAAACAAAAGAGGATGCCCAGCCTGTTTCTGAGCAGTGATCCCACCTCCTAGCTCGCTCCCCTGATTCCATAGGGAGCCTGATACTATACATCAGGGAATATCCCTTGGCCAGCCTGGCCCAGCTGTCCTGGCTGTGCTCTCCCAGCTGCTTATGCACCTGGCAGGGCGTAAGAAGCCCCAAAGTCCTTGGATTAATGTAGGCACTGCAACTACCCAGCAGCAACTAAAACAACCATCCATATGTTATCAGTGTGATTCTCATCCTGAATCAAACCACAGCGCTATACCCACTATGAGGAAGAAAAATAATGCTGCCTCAGCTGAAACCAGGACAACAAAAGGGTCCTATCCTTCAGACACGTACAAAATTAATATAATTTAAGGTTTGTTATCTATTCTAAATCTAGAATAGAAAAGGCCTCTTGAACATTCTTTGGCTTGATTTTTTTAATTTGATTTCCTGACCTTTTGGCTTCAATTTCATTTTGCATGAATGGCATTGAGGGAAAACGTACTTGAATATAAGGAATGGCTGGATTCAGTTGCTGTGTCATTTGGCTGTTTCAAAAATCCGTTGTTGGTATTTCATCAACAGGTATCCAAATGTCTTTTGGAAATTTCACTTAATGATTAAATATTTTGAATCCTCGAAGGGTAAAATTCTGTCTCGCTGAGATAAGTGTGAGTTTTACATCGAGTGTGTCACCTATCAGCCCTGTGCATCATTATCATAGCTTGGCTGCGTGTAGCACATGAAGACAGCAAGCATGTTACCTCTTACTCCATGGAGGCTGAGACAGGAGGTGTTTTGCTGAAGGTCGCATTGCAAGCTGTTGGGCAAGAGAGAAAGCAGCCCACAGGTTTTCATCCACGTTGCCTAACTTTGAGAGCACTTCCATAGCAAGTGGGAGGCTGGCAGTTTGACAGGAGGCAAATAAATGCTCTCCTGTATTGTTTGACTTCTGAGTGCTAAGGTGTTAAGTTATTTTTTAGCTAATCAGTGTGAATTTAGCAAGAGCAAAAAAGAGTAGAAAGCATTTTGCACACGAAGTCCTGAACATACAGGTATTCCAGTACTGACATAAGCAGAAGAATGACTGATAAGATGATAGTTTGTTGGTTTATTTTAAATCCTGCTCATTCAGATTATCTGTAACCATTTTGGGATAGCTGAAGGCTATGATAGATGTTGTTAGATTTATTCATGATTCTTTTGTACCAGACAATAGATTTGAAAGCCAAGGTGATCCCAAAAAGCTTTTAATTAAAATAAAAAATAGAAATATAATCTTGCAGACTGGCTTTTTTTAAGAATTGTCTAAGTGATAAGAGTAAGGGAATGATGCTGGTGATGGTTGAAGCTTAATTTAAAGTCTGCTTTGAGAAACTGAATGATGTGATTGACACTGCAGGTAATATACTGAGCTATAATTCACTTTATTGTATTTAAATAATGATTTCTGCTGTTTAAAAGGAGTTATTTGCTTCATATATCTACATGGATTGACTGTGATGTCATGGCTGTGAATGTAAGTTATGTATCACATTTGTTATTAGGAGCTTGGTCATTTTTGTTGTGACAGTGGGAATGAAGAGGTCAAGGTAGGAAAGCATAATGAAGTCCCCAAAGACTTCTTGTGCATGGTGTGGGAGTGCTCTTCAACCAGACACCCCGTCGGCCATATCATATTTATTATGCCTTTTTTTACTACTACTCCTATCGAGTTCAGTTACAACCATTAGGAGAAATTGCCTGCTGTGGTGATAATAAGGTTTTTGCATATTAAACTGTGACTTAAGATAAATGATTTATGAACTTTTGGAATAAACTAAATAAGTAGTTTGATATGGGGTAATGGGTCTTTGAATGCAATAAAAAGTATGAAATCCGTGTCAAAGACCCCAGATGAAGTGGAACATTTCTTTTAGTACTCTGTTTGCTGTATCTGAGACCAGATGTATAATGAAGCTGGTGTCACAGAAAAAGTCACACCAAGAGCTTTCAAGTTCTGTAGTGTCAGCTCCGTGTGTCACTTTCTGGAGGTGATTAGTACTCATTATGAGGAGGCAATGGAAGGGGACTCAGGGTTCTGTGAAGATCTGTATTCAAAGCAATTGTTTAAGGGGGGGTGAGGGAAGGAAATTTGACTACTCCTTTGCGCTAAGGGACTCCGTAAGGTTGTCATGTAATTGCAAAGTGTAAACATCACACTAAAGTTTAAGCAGGGCTTTATGTAAGGCATGGAGAGTAATTATTTTTTATTTGGCTTTGGTAAGACTGTGGAAAAATGTGGACCAGTTTCAACCCAGAAGGAAGGAAGGAAGGCAAACTGTGATCTGAGAAATACTAGCTTGACTTGGAGATCATAACAGGAGATTAGAGTTATTAAGCCTAGAGCGGAGAGGACCAAGAAGGAGCAGGACTTCTCAAATGTATACATAATGGATGTGTTTTTTTGTCTTTCCTGTGAATTTCCAGCTCAGTATGGCCAGTATTGAAAAAAAGAGTTTTAGTGGCTCAATGCTTCAAAGATGCATCTTGTAACTGAGAAGAACTTTACACACCAAACCGTGGATAGGGAAGGGATTATTTTCAGGGATGGTGAAAGTGGAGTTCAAAAGCACCATGCAAGGAATTGTACCTACTTTATAGCAAGAGGTAGAGACTTAACACATCTGTCCTCCTAGCAAAGTCTTTTTGAGCTCAGAGGTCTGCAGGAGGGCTTCCTTGGTCTTCTTCCCATGGTGCCTGTGTGCTGGCCTCTAAGTCTTACCTGCCTTCTGTGCAGTCAGCAGCTCTTACTGTCAGGTTGTCTCCTAGGATGAAGGAGGGTAACTAGAATCTTCAGTTATTTGATGAGAAAAGTTATACCTGTCCTGACAGGTCCTGTTTTCAAGCCCCAGCCCCACCTTGTGACTTGTGATAGTGAAGCACAGGCAGCTGTATGGCAGGAGAGAGATGGTGGGAGGTGGATAGCTTGCATGTGGCAGTGGAGCAGGTGTGGGAAGGTAGTCTGCATAAAACACAAGATGACAGGAAAGCTCCTCATTTGGGAAGATGGAGGAAATTAGATTATGGTAGAGTGAACAGAAATAAAGTATTGAAGTATTAATCATAAAATCACAGACTGGTTTGGGTTGGGAGGGACCTCAAAGACCATCTAGTTCCAACTCTGCTGCCATGGGCAGGGACACCTTCATTAGACCAGGTTGCCCAAAGCTCCATCCAACCCGGCCTTAAAGAATTCCAGGGATGGGGTTTCCATGACCTCCTTGGGCAGCCTCTGCTAGGGCCTCACCACCCTCAGAGTAGAGAATTTCTTCCTGATGTCTAATCTAAACCTGCCCCCTTTCAGCTTGAAGCCATTGCCCCTTGTCCTGTCACTACACTCCCTGATGAACAGTCCCTCTCCCACTTTCCTGTAAGACCACTTTAAGTATTGGTAGGCCACAATTTGGTCTCTTCAGAGCCTTCTCTTCTCCAGGCTGAACAAACCCAACTGCGTCAGACTGTCTTCACTGGAAAGGTTCATTAATGTTCTGGTTGGAAATTACTTAAATGGAAGATAAGAGAGGAGGTGACAAAAGCAGCTGTTCTGGTAGAAGCAGCAAGGTGAAAGGAGCAGAGCTATCTAGAGAAGATGATTGGGATGTGCGACATGACAACTGGCAACCGGTATGTCTGGCTGCTGAGAGTGTGAGTGGACATGGACCTTGCTCCTGCAGAAGTGAAATGAGGGCAATGCAGGAGTTTGCATACACAGTCATGCAATACTTGAGGTTACATAAACAATCACTGAATTCCTCCACAGATTCTGTCACAAGATTGGTTTATTTCATAGAGATTAGTCCTCTTATATTCTCATAGACTTGCCTATATGCTCTGTACTTCGATTTCTGCTGTGTTCACTCAGATTACCTGGAACTACTCTGAGCTCTCTTCTAACGTTAAAATGGATGAAATAATTTGAAGAAGAGAGACTACAAAACCCAGGTCTGTAACAGTTGGGTATCTCTGTTCAGCTGTCTCCTCTCTTTAGGAGGAAAGTGTACCAGCATTCTGCAAATGAGAAATGCCAAGAGAGCAATGTGTCTGGAATGGGTATTTTCTGAGCTGAATAAAGATAAAAGGGAAGTTTAGAAGATACTTGTAGCATAGACATTTATGGGAGCTTTCTAGCAACTTTTAGCATTGTTTGATAACTAATTTAAACTGTTTGATAACTAATTTAAACTCTTTTCATGGAGAAAAGAGCTAGTAAAAATCTCAAGAGGTTAAAGTGTTCAGTCCTTCTGTCAGCTTGAAAAAACTACCTGTCAATTATTTTTGAGAAATATCATGCTCTCCCCAGCCTTGGTTTCTGAAAAAGAGTTGTTTTAGACCAAGGTCTCTGGAAGACTCAGACTGGGTTGGATTTTTTAATTGTAAACACTAGTCTCAGTTGTGTAATGTAGCCAAGAGCAAAGCAAGAGCAGCGGGCTGTTAGAGGGAAGCACCAGGTATCCCTGGCAGATGTGGAGAGGCCCCCCTGGTCCCTACTGAAGTAGCTTTGTTGTTCATTGTAGGCTGGATTCAGTTAGATGAGGCTCACTGCAGTGTTCTGAAGTTCTGTCTAATAGTCATGAAGTGAAATTGTCCCTTGGTTTCAGTAGTTCAGTATTAAGGTCTAACACCTATTTTCCTGTGCAAGCCATAGATCCCCTTGTACCTCTTTAGATTACTGGCTGACCTGCTTTACATGAGGGGTCCAGAGAAGGAAGAAATGTCTCTCTTTGAGCTTAAAAAGTTCTTAATGCACTTCTGAAATACATTTCAAATCTTGCCAGAATGGTTTGGGTTATTTTCGTTGGGGTTTTTTTTTGAGGTGTGGGAGGGGGGAAGGCCTTTAGCTCTCAAATCAGAAATACTTTCTAAGTCTGTATGGGTTTTTCTCTTCACGGTGCCCACTGCATTGACTAATTATATTGTAGAGGCTGCATAGCGCAAGAAACCTTTGAAGGGTGGAGGTTGTTGGGAGTTCAATAAACAGTTGCTCCATACAGAGAGGAGACACAAAAGTGATGGTGGTGTCAGGGAGGTCTGTCTTGTGCTTCACTTTCTCCCAGTGTGTGAAACATTCACAGCCCAGTTCAAGGGAAGCAGAAGCTACTTGCAGGTAGTTCTCATCTCCTCCTCCTTTTGTGACTATACTTCTGTCCTCTCTTCTCTCCTGACAGGACTGCTTTTTCAGTAGTTACTCTGCTGCTGAGCTGGCTTTTCTTATGGGTGAACAAAAGAATAATAAAATGGACAGGCAATATAACTCAGATATGAATTGTAATAGGTAACTTACTTGCAAATAAATATTTATCGGATCTTTTGGAAATTAAGGTAAACCAGAAGTGGTAACTTTTTTTTTCCTCTTTTCCTCCAAACATGAAAAAATCCATATGGTTGAAACATCCATAAATATCAGTGTCAAATTCCCTTTTGGAGTGGTAGGTGTCTACTGGATAACCTGATCATCAGTATAGACTACTAAATTCTTTTAATCACAAACATTACTTTTAATCTACACGTTTAACAATAGTATAATTGGTTAAAAAAATCTAACTTTTTAAATATTTTTTTTTTACTTTTTAATGTCTGGAGCATTCCTATCTGGTCAGCTGTGATCTATTCCAGCTTTCATATTATCTCTTTCTTTCTCTTACTAAAGTCAGTGTGGGAGCTGCTTGTGTATGTGTGTGCTTTAGATGATTGTTGTTGTTCTCTACCTGGAGTTTGTTGCCATTTAGTAATGAAAGCATTTAATTTCATTTGCTTTTGAGTCTCTAAGATGTTTTGAGAAATGTTCCTGCTCTGTGTCTCTTTTTTCTGTAGCTTGGTGGTGTGCAGCAGTATAGGGGCGAGGTGTGCGAAACTGAAAGAACCACTCTTAAAACAGTTAAGGATGAACTGAGATGTTCATAGCCTTTAGCGTAGGTTAAGCTGCAAAACCCAGCTGTTCCCTTAATTTGAAACTCTTTTCTCCATCTAATGAAAAATACTACAGGTTAGTGAGACACTCAGTATTGTGTATGTTATTTTGATTCTCTCTTCCTTCGTGTTCTCAGTCTCCGATGCACTGACTGCTGTTGTCTTGTTAATGATTGTACCCTGATACAAGTGCAGGATGCTGCCATCTGCTACGAGTAAGTTGTGTGTTGTAGTTCACTTGTAAAGAATAGTGGAAAGTAACTTTGAAATGTGGTCTCAGTTAGGTTTCCATGAGCACGCACAGGACTCAGCCTAAACATCCTAGCAGCAGTGTTTAGGGACCTACAAATACCTGGATAACCAGAAGGTGTAATTGTACAAGTTCAACCTCACTTTAAAAAAGGAAAGAAGAAAAACAATGAGCCCAAAAATACAGAATTAAACAGAGTGCTGATTGACAATTAGGATGCATCTGTCTCCAAATTTCAAGATTACTGTTATAACAAGCAACTCTTAAAATGACTATAATAGTACAAAATTGGAGGAATATAATTCTTCATTCATTTATATTCTGCTTTTGCAGCACTTTGGATATAGGCATCCTGTGCTATTCTATGTGGTTTGCCTGGTAGTGTTTGTGGGAGATCTTTAATTTTTTATTTTTTTTTCCTTGCGGAGAAGCAGGACATAATGTTTTTGGAGGGACAATGGAATTTTTTAATCTTTCAAGCACCACAGATCATGAGGAGGCTTTAGGATGTTGGGTGCATTGAAATTGTTTATGAATTGCTGCCTTTCGAAATTGAAAGGTTCTGCAGACAGACCACAGTAATCCAAAGCATCCTATTTACTGCAGTACAGAAGAGGTGAAGTAGAGGTCCTAAATTCTGTAGAGACACTCAGCATTGCTTAGCTGACATCTTTCATACAGCTGAGTTCATGTACCTGGAAAAGCCGGAGGACAGAAGTCTGCAGGTGACGTGAACAGAGTTGGTCTCACGAGCTGAAGCAGTTCAGATAAACTGGATTTTATCTTTAGGGTACAGGCGTTTGCATGAGCAGAATGGATTGAGACCTGCACAAGTGTTGGACAGGCTTTGCTATAGTATGTATTTAAGGTAATAAATGCTGTTATTTGTTATGTATCAGAGGAGGAAGAGGAATCATCTAGGCAATGAAACTGTAAATTACTGTTAGAAATAACAAATTAATAAGGCCACTCACTTTTTGTAGATCCTGATCAGCTACAATATGTGTGTGTGCTGGTTTGATACAGTTTAACAAACTGAATATCTGTATTCTGTGTCTAATTTTGTGTGTGTGCACCCTTCTAACCTTAATTCACCTTTTTTGTGTGAAAAAAACCAAGATAAGCACTGCTAATTGCTTAATATTTATGTCTGCTAAAAGACTTTCTCAAGCTATCAGCCATGCAAACTCATCAGGGAAAGTTGAAGTATTAAACTGCTGGAACACATTTGGCAGAAACCAAACATCAGATGCAATAAAATATGCCATAATAGAACAAGAAAAGCTTGAGAGCTGTCTCTCTAATACACAAGAATCGTTAATTTACGTAGCTAGAAAAATACAATACCGTTACTGTGATAGTACACACTTTTCCTGAAATTTTAATTGCGCCTTCATCAAGGAAATGATTTGACAGAGCACTTAAGAATAAGCTTAATTATAAGCTTGTGAATAGACATGTTGTCATTAGTTTTATTTTAAGATAATGCATTTGCTGCATCTGGTAGTGGAGTTGAACTTGAGGCATGAGAGACTTTTTCTTTCTTGTTGTACTTCGTTGTTTTTTCTTCTGGGGAGAAGATTTCATGGAAATTGAAATTTTTTGTTGTTTGGGACTAATCTTATGTGGATTCTACTAATTTGCCTTTTTTTTGGTTTTTTTTGGTACTCTGAGGTGCTGAGGAGTGTGGAGGGGACTGTGCTGGTTTGATACCAGGCTTTTAGCATTAGAGGTAATGTAGCAAGGTCTTGGTAACAGTTCTGTTGTGGGATAGATTTTTTTTTCAATTGCAAACATTTTGCCTCTAAAATCTTAATGTTGTTTTTCTCCATGATTTTGGTTTTTGGTCAGGTTTTTTGTTTGCTTTTTAACAAATCAACATCAGCCACCTGAAACGAACTTTGCCAGGACAAGGGGCACCACTTTCAGTAAGCTCACAGTAAAGACCTGATAGTCCGAAGCCTGTGTCTGCTGAAGAACAAAAATTGTGTTTTCAGAGTCAAAATCAGACTTTAATGCTGAATTAATCTTTGCTACAGAAAAAGCAGCTTGGCTTTTGATCTTCCTAAGGGACCTCTTTGGGAAGTAGAGAGCTTTGAATTCTGACAGGTGACTGACAGTGTAGAAGAGGGATGATAAAACTTACGGTCTAGAGAAACCTAATCATTTGAAAGGTCACTTGGATTGAGGTTGGGAATAAACATTTTCCTGCTAATGCATTTTTAAAACATAAGGGGCGTCAGCAAATAGTGCCAGGGAAATGGATTATAGATGTCTCAAGTCGACTCATGAGTCATTATCTGATGGATCTTTTGAAGACATGGAGGCAGGAAAAAGAAATTATGCTACTTGCCATGTTCTAAAACTCAGGGAAATGGTATGAACACTGGTTGTAGCAAAACGTTTTTCTGTCTCTTTTATTCAGGTAACTGGAAATGTTGCTTGAGAATTTTTGGCACATTTGTTTTTGGAGATGTCATTGAGACGCTGAGTTTACAGATGCCGTATGGCAGGGTGCTAGCAGGTGAACTGCAACACCTAGACTGGACGGTTTGAGATGGAAAGTTTCATGTGGCATCTAGGACAGTGATACTTATCTCCCTTCCCACCATCCAAATACCTTGGTATAGGAGATAATTCAGTTTGTCATATGCTGTCACGAGGGTCTTATGTCACTCCTGCATCTAAATTGATTTTAACATACACTTAAGGTAAACTAAATGCTTGGTTATATGGAAATTTTAAATGTAAAACTTTGGCATGAAATGGTAAGTGAATATTATAAAATTAGTCCAGTGTACTGTCTTCCCGGGGATGAGAGCAAATTCTGTTTTCCCCCTGGAGCAGTTGGATTTGAGAGGTTAAGCAAGTTAGCCAGTGTGACAGCTGAGAGGGAATAAAACAAGGAAAGAAAGGAATTGGGTCTCCAATTCCTTGTTGAAATCCTGCATCTAAAATAGAGCATGATTTCCTTTTGAAGGTAGCAGTTTATAGCCTGTATCCCTTCTGTATCCTGCATGTTGCTGTACTCTGGTTTATGCTATTCCAGCTGTTAGTGTTAAGCTGAAGAAAAATATTTTCCTATCCTGTGCTCTGAAATTCAGCATCAGTCCGATGGGGTAATTATCATCGAGTAGCTTGGATTGCTCTGCAGCTTCTTGTTTTGGCTATTTTTAAAGCCTGGTACCTTGTTCTTTTAGCAGGCTTCAGGACTACCCGGCTTTACACAGAGTCTGTTTCTTTGTGATGCTGCCGCTGATCCCTGACAGATTGTGTGTGTGTTTGTGGCCAAGTTTAGCTGAGTGAAAACCTGGCCTACTTTCTAAAGGTTTTTTTTTAATTTCTTTCTTTTTTTTTTTTTCCCCGACTGTAATAAATGTGGCAAATTTGGAAGCAGAGAGTGTTGTTCAGGATACCTTACTTGCATGCCAGTACTTAGCGTGCATTCATGGATCATTAGTGCCTCTTAGCAGTGCTGGAGTGTACTGGGCACTTTGGTCCAGGACCCGAGTGTGTACCACTTCCACATCACCTACGGCTTCCTGGGAGTCGGTGTCCTAAGAGGGGAACTGCAAAGGCTTTCCATGTAACTCTTTACACTTCAGAAACCAATGAATCGTTGGGTTTTACCACATTTCCTTGCAAAACAGAATATATATGCTTCCGTTCGGATTTTTGTTTTAAAAACCCCATTTGTTCTGCTCAAAAAACCGTAAGTAATTGTGGTTTATCTTAATGCGGTTAAACACCTCTCCTTCAGATCAGATGCCTAAAAAGCTAGAAATAAGTCCTAAACCAGATCTCCAGTTCGTGTAAATTATCACAGTTTGAATAAAGTAAATTGAGCGGTAATAGATCAGACTGACTGAGAATCCGAATTGCTCCATGCTCTGAGCATATTTATTTGGTTATGTGAAATCCAGTAAGTCTGTTTATTCCATTACCACTCTCAACATGGGGACATGAGTGAAATATTTTGAACTCCTGCAAAGGTTTCTGCCCATGTCAAAACCTTTCGAGCTTTGTTTGTGATACTGTTATCTGAAGTACCTTTTCCTGCAATTAATGTCTAATTGCATACTTAAATGCTAACTCTGCAGTCCTGCTCTTTTAAGGAAATAGGACAGACCTCCTTTTTGTTCTTAAATGGTGCTGAAAAGCTTCTAAAGGTTCTTCACAGGTTTTTAGGTGAATTTCAGAGTGTTCAGGTACAGCCCATTTTAAAAGTGTTTCTGCTAAAAAAAAAAAGCTTTCATCTTTATGCTGAGTGTGTAATGCACCTTGTAAGGCAGATGTGATCTACCCAGAAATAGCACAGTTTTTATAAGCTTTGGTTGCATTATGGATTTGATAGTGATTGTTAGTATAGATACTCAGTTCTTAGTATAGATTCTCCAGCTTCATTGTAACTGCTTGACATGGAAGTTACACTTTCTTTCAGGGTTGAGTATCTTACTAGATTTATCCTTAATTTAGGATTTTCCCTCTCTATTTTTTTTTTCTGCTTGAGTTCAAGATTTTCATGTCAGGTAGGTTAGTTGATCTGTGTCAAATTATCCAGTAAAATATAATAGTGTCCCATCACTAAAAATAACTTTGAGATTTGAAAGAAATGCGTATGACGGTAGACACTTGACCTCAACTCATTTTATAGGTAAGTATAGATGGACAGGTTGTATTGGCAGTGCTCTGAGTGACAGTAGCTGTCAGTATGTAAAATATGCCAGAGGGGATAGCTGGCTGTGTCCTAAGTTTATGGTTGCCATCTGGTAGCTCTTCTCCTTTGCTGTTCCCACTTACAGCTTCATCCTGAGCCCTGTAGCACCACAACAGCAAATTCCCTCTATACTGCAGACTGACAAGAGCATGCTGCTGAGCCTCAAAGTTATTTTGGGTTCAGTTGCAGAAATAAGTGTTCTGACATGCATATGTGAAAATGATACTGTTTTCTGTGCTCAGGTATAAGATCACATGTTACAAGTTAGTTGTTTTCACACGCTTTTTAGGTCTCCTATGGAACACTACTTTTACAAAGCACACAGCTTAGTGCATCTCTTACTTTTATTAAAATAAACCCCCCAAAAGATGAAATGTACTAACAAGTTTCCTCTGAAAACTGTTGTTATTTCTGTCTCAAGATGTGTTGGGAGGTCGGGTAACAGGACGACTGGAGTAGCAGATTGGACCTTTGGGTGTAGTGATTGTGGTAGGAAGGAGCTTGACCTTCAGACAGTTTGGAGCTCACAGAGTAGTGTCTCACAGCCATGTAAAATGATGCTGATGGATTCGGATCACAGTGCACCAGACTGGTGCTTGTTTGGGACCTGTCTGAAGTAGTGCTGGTTCAATGTGTAACATATAAAGTCAGTCTTCTTTAACACAGACAATGTGTTTCTATAATCTGACTGTATAAATAATAAGAGTATTTGTTTATGAAGAACATATGTTTATGAAGTGTGGTGAGAAAACATGCTTTTGAATGAAAAGACTACCCCACCAAAATATTTATTGTATACTAGTTGCCAGACCATCACTCCTGGTCCCTGTTTTCCTTTTCCTTGAAGTGTGTGCTGTTTTTTTATAAAGAGGTGTTTTGATGGTGGTTGTGGGGTTTGGGTTTAGTGGTTTGGGGTTTTGTGGGGGGGGGGTTTTGGTTGGGTTTTTTTTGTTTTGGTTTTTCGTTGGGGGTGTGTTTGGGGTATTTTAGAAAAGTTGGAACCTTGATGTGTTTTGAAAAAAAAAAAGTGTTTTTACTATTTGGGCATGCTTTTGATAGTTGCAGACTTGCTGCTACGTTCTTATCTTGTGGAAGGTTGGGTAGCCTCTGTGTATCTGCTGCATCATGCCTGGCATGACAAAACGTGATGGTCTCAGTTGACAGATCAGCTGACTTAAAAAAAAAAAACTTTGTGAAATGGCTGTGTTGCTAACTCTTCTTTTCCTCCTCATTTTTACCATTTGTGGATGACTTTCCAATGTTCTTAACCTATACAGTGCTTACCTTTTTTGTAATGCCTGATATACAGTGGCTTTGTTAATAGCAAGGCCCTTTCATAATGTGTATGTTTCTTATGATGAGTCATGTGAGTTTAAATCCTTGGTATTTCTTTATTATGTCACTACCGCGGAGCAGTCCAGAACTTTGGCTTTTTGGCAGCTCATTATTTCTTTCAGGAGAGAGAAGTGAGAAGGCTCTTGTGTACTGTTGACGTGATCTGTACAAAACCACAGCTTTGAAGCAGTAACTTCCTTGCACAGACCGCCTGTTTGGCAAACTGGGATTGATCTGTGCTTTAATATCATTCATTTGCATGAAACATTGCTTAGTTCAGAAAGTGGAATGCAAACTTTAGTACCCTTTTCAAACCTCAGAGGCTTTTAAATGATGATTACTCATATTCTTATTGTGAGCCCATCAGTATGCATTTACTTTAATTATGGATATTAGAATTTAAAAACAAACCAAAACAACAAAGACGACCCCACAACCAAATCTTGCTCTCACTGGGATCTGTTGTGGAAACCGTATACTCCTGACTTTTGAAAACAGCAGCCTTGCAGGCTTCACCCAGGTTTACACAGGATTTTGCGAGCGATCACAGGCTGTGCAGAAAGCAGCGTGGCTCGGGAACGTGTTGGCTCTTTGCAGGCAGTCCCTTGTATGTCAGAATTTGGTAACTTCAGCTACAGATCGAAAGGTACAGTGCACTTACTTCATTAAAAACAAATTCTTAGTGTAAAACTATTTCTTTCTGTTGAATAGCCCTAGATTGGGATAATGCTCAGTTGTAATTGCGGGTGGATGCAATGGTTTATTATCTCTTTAACCTGTATTAGCACTATTTTAATGAGTCGTATTAAACTGTGTCCGGAAGTGTTACTGAATGAAAATTACTAGTAGAGGATAATCTCTCATTTTATCTGAACTAATGATGAGACTTATTTTTAATAGAAAGCATTTCTTTTCCTGTCTCTGGTATTACATACATTATTGTAATCTCTTTGCAATTTGCTTGAGTGGCAAATGCTGTGTGTGTTTAGTTTTAGCTTTTGGAATCTTGAGACTTCAGTTTCAGACCCTTGTAGTTTCTCTTTCTATCTTCTCTTAGGATGGATTATTAATTATTTTGTATGTGAGGATTGCCAGTTGTCCTAATTAATATTGATCTCTTCTACACTGTCGTGATTTTTTTATTTAGAAAGCAGACTGAGATTCTTTTGCAAAGGACAGTGATAAGCTGTGTTTGGAGGAGAAAAGGATTTGTCTAATTTACTTAAAATAAAAGCCTTTTTCATCAAATTCTGTTATATTCTGCTTGCATGTGCCTATCACTGAAATTAAGATCTCAAATTGTATTTATTACTGATACACTTGTCTGGAGATTTAGTTTTTGGGGTTTTTTGGTTTTGTTTTTTTTTCTGAAGGTACTGGATTAAAATCTAACTATTTAAGAAAACTATTTCAATGTTATGTTCTTCTCATTGCATTCAGCCTCAGTGGCTAATACTAGCTTGGGGAGAATGCCCCTTTTAGGGGTTCCTAGGTTTCTTTGGGTATAGTGGGTCTTTTTCTTAGAAAGTTAAATCTCAGGAGGCAGGCAGGTATAATGGCACACTTCAGAGCAAGAGCCAGACAGAGGGAGACACTTCAGGAGAAACATTTGTTTTATTTGTGGACGGGCACAAGGGAGGTCTTTGATCCCAGAATCTGTGGAGAAGAAACATCTGGTGATGCTGATGATTGACTGTAACCTCTTGGGGATAAGTTCTGCAGGAATAAGAATTTGTGCCTGTCTAGTGACTTGTGTGGAAAAAAGTTCAGTGTTGTTGGATCTTGTGTTATTTCAGGCAATTCTAAAATATTTGTGGTCGATACATCCTATATGTATATGGATGCTACACCTGAGTGTATTTCATACTGAAGCTCATTCTGGAGTCCTTAACAGTGGAAATGGAGGACTACTTACTCCTGTTTTTCAGAAATAGAAGGTTTTCTTCTCACAAGCTATTACTCATGAAATGCACTTTATCCATATTCACTGATCTTTGTATTACTTTTTTAGCTGTAACTGACAAACAAACAAAATATGGGCCTTTGTTCAGAAACACACTGCTATTTTGGATGTCCCAAAGCAGGAGCATGGATTACTGAAAATTAGAGTGGGCAAAATGAGTGTTAGCTTTTGCTGCACTAAGCCCAGAGAAATCCCCCAAAGCAGGAATTTAAATTTCAAAATGTAATTCTTTTGTTGTCATGCAAATGAAAATACTACAAAAAGAAGGAAAAAAGCTGGTTCTGGGTCTTCTCAGGAATGTTCTGAAGAGCAATTTGTCTCTCTCCTCCAAACATTAAGCAGTAAAAGCACTTCAAATGGTACAATCTTTCAGTAGACTTCAGAGCGCAGAGATGAGCAGTTGTATACGTGGACTGAAAAGCTTGTGTTTAATGTGCCTGTAGGAGAGGGGGATATTGTTTTTTCTTACTCATCTTGGAGCAGACAGTAAAATATTACAGCTATTAGAAAATGCTGTATAACAAAGCTTATGATTACATACTGTCTGCGGTATTTTTCAGTAATGTATAAAGAATTGCTGACCTTCACAATGACAAATGCCTTACATTAGCACAATGATGTCTAGGCGTTCTTCTTCCAAAACTTGCAAATATGCCAGGGGGTGTTAAGTGTGACAGAGTACTCTGTGGAAGTGAAGAAGTCACTGGCGGGAGTCCAGAGAAGGGCCAGGAAGATGATCAGTGGGCTGGATCACCTCTCCTAGGAAGACTGGCTGAGAGAGTTGGGCTTGCTCAGCCTGGAGAAGAGAAGGCTCCAGGGAGACCTTACTGTGACCTTCTAGTACCTAAAGGGACCTCCAGGAAAGCTGGAGAGGGACTGTGTGCAAGAGCATGGAGAGACAGAACAAGGGGGAATGGGTTTAAACTGAAAGAGGGTAGATTTAGATTACATGTTAGGAAGACATTCTTCTCTGTGAGGGTGACGAGGCACTGGCATGGGCTGCCCAGAGAAGCTGTGGCTGCCCACTCCCTGGGGGCCAGGTTGGATGGGGCTTTGGGCAGCCTAGTCTAGTGACAGGTGTCCCTGCCCATGGCAGGGGCGTTAGAGCTAGATGATCTTTGAGGTTCTTTCCAACCCAAACCAGTGTGTGATTAAAAGTCAGGTAGTGGTTCTGGCCATCTTGTGGTTTTCTTTTGAAGCTGCTTAAAACACATAAAATTCATAACCTTTCAGAAGGGGTACAAGCACAACTTTTATATGCAGAAATAAAGGAAGTAAAATAGATATGGCAAAAGATGTACTGCATATGAAGTGCCTCAGTATGGGTTGTTTCAGGGTGTATGACAAAGGAAGGTACAAAAGTAGATGATAGTGTTACCTCATAGAAGTAAGTGAAAGGATCTGGTTTACAGAAGGTGGTAGGAAACCAGACAGCACATTTTCAGAGAACAACCACACAAGAAGTGTGTGCCTAGCTCATTGCTAGAGGATACCAACCACCCTTAACAGTAGTTGATGGTAACTTCAAATACCAAATTGTATGCAGTGGCTTACAGTTTGAGAGAGAGGTTCTCATGCTGGCCTCTGTGGTGGCAGTCTGTGTAGGAGAAAGGTTTGATTTTGAAGGAAAGTGGGCAGAGGAAAAAATATGATGCTGTCTCTCTCCCTCTAGTTCTCTTTTGTTTTTGTCAGGTTTTTTTAGTTTTCTTTTTTTCCCTCTTGTTAAGGGAGAGTGCAAGCTGAAGGAGCAGTAGACTAATTGGCTTGACTTCCTTCAAGATCTATACTGGAAGAAAATAGCTACATTGTTTGAAGGCTTCTAGAAGAAAACAGACTGATCAAGAACAAAGCCCATTAAACGAAGTTAGTCTATCGCTCTGTTTTGGAAAAAAAATAGGTGCTGTAGATTGTTCCTATCTTAACTTCCAGTGTGACTCTTGATATAGTGTAATGAACATAGTAGGGGAACCTGTGACACAAATTAATGTAAAGTACAGCTGGAAAACATACTTCCAGTTGTCATCAGTTCACTTGCAAACAAGTTTTGCAGAAGTCTGTACTCTGCATTTCTGTGAGCTGGCTGAGTGATAGGAGTACATGTGCTCTGTTACATTTCCAGGTGACATTTCATCCTTCAGGGCCTTTAAGGATAGGTTAGACAATTGTCTGAATGATGCCGACAGAGCTGATCCTGCCTTGAGGAAATGGATGCAGCCAGTAACCTTTTCCAGTTCCAGCCCATTTCCCTGTTGCTGCCTAGTGCCTGCCAGTTCTTAGTCTGAACAATTTGAGGCTGGGGAAGGGCTTTGTTTGCTTTGGTTGTTTTTTAATATGCTCAATTATTAATACCCACATGCTGTCCATGAGGATCCTGAATCTCTCCATAGAGAAGGAGACCCCACAGCCTCTCTGGGCAGCTTGTGCCAGGGCTCTCCTACCCTCATTATGAAGAAGTTTTTTTTTATATTGGGATGGACCTTACTGTGTGCTTGTGCCTGTCACCCCTTGTCCTGTCACTGGGCACTATTAAGAAGAGTCTGGCCCCACCCTCTGGATATACACACTTGTAAGCATTGGTAAGATCCCCTCACAGTCTTCTCTTCTCCAGGCTAAACAGACATGGCTTTCTCAGCCCTTCCTCATATGAGAGGTGCTCCAGTCTCCTCATTGTCTTTTTGTAGCCCTAACGTGGGATTATGTTTTATTTGTTGTCGTATTGAAAGGGCAGTAACAATTCCAGTTATTGCACCTTGCTTCCTGAGTGATCCTGAAGTATCAATAATAGTAACAGTAAAAAGTAATTACGTATTCATCAAAACACCAGCGAAATGTTGCTTATTCCTAAGTACAGCTCAGTTCACTCTTCCCATCTGAGTTTGCAGGCTCTAGCGGATGGACACATGGTGTAACTAAGCATAAATACTTTTGTTACAAGATAATAACAATCTTCTTGGCAACCCAATATATCTTCTCTCCCCCTCCAAATCACTCCATCTATATGAGAAAAAAAGCATGTTATGAGGAATCTTGTGTTCTTAAAGAAAAGCTTTTCTCTTGTGAGAAAATAGGTGCAATTGTTTTCTTTTGTTCAGTCTGCTGGTTTGTTACATATGCCAGAACACTGTTCATTTTCTCACTTAAGAATTCAGGAAAAACAACTTAAAAAATCAGGTATCTGCATTGCTCAGCAGAAGTGCAGTGGTTGATGCTATATTAAAAAAAATAATTGTAATTTACAGTGTATAATGAATAATTACAGTTGTGCTACAGCTGTCAACATAAATGAGCAAAGTACGCTTTGCAGTTAAGGATCCTTTTTATGCTATTTGCTCTGGAACTTGTTCACAATCTAATAATTTGATGTTGGTCTTACTAGCATGAATTGAATTAATGAGGGTCCATTACACTGTATTTCACAATCAAAAGCTGACAGGAAGGCACGCCTCTTTCTCTGTCATCCTGTGCTCTGACATGCCATTCGTTGTGTTAAGTACAGCAGGATACAAATGAGTGTAAAATGCACAGTAAAAATTACCATTTCAACCAAAATGAAAAGTAACTCTGTTATCTGCTTAACTAAAAGTGGCTTTTATTTTAATTAGTCATCCTCTAACATACAGGGTGGCTAGTCTAGCTAGGTCTGTAAGGCCTGGTCTTGTCTAGTCAGGAGGGGCATCAGTTGATGTCTGGCGGTGAGCAGGATTTGGACCTTCTAAAGTCTAGGAAGCCCCTTGATTCCCCCACTCCCCCCCGAAGGACAGTGCAGCTACACACTGCCTGACTTCTGCCCAGCTCCTCCTACTCAGGAGCGCTGTCCAAGGTCCTGCGGCAGTGGGCTCTGTGCCCATCATGAGCATGCAGTTGCTCCCACTGTGATGCCTGTGTTGCCTCTTGGCTTTAGTGACCAGAGGCAAGAGGCAAGTAGGTGAGAGAAGGAGGAGGTGGGGGAAGAATGGCAAATGGAACTACAGAGATATAGAAAGAATCTAAAGAAAGGAAGACAGATCTAGGTGAGAAGAACTGAAGTTTGATTTGCTAAGGAAAAAAGGTAGAAGTTAATATGGGGGGAATAGAACAGGGGTAAAACTGTATGAGCATAAAGAAATGTGAGAAGAGGCTGAAAGGGACTGAGAGCTGGTTGGAGGAGTAAAGTTGGGTGTCTACAGTCACACAGTATTGTAATGTGCAGGTTTGAAGTGAATTTCAGCTTGAAACCTTGTTGAACTTAACCACTGATTTTCTGGCTTGCTGTTTAGAACCAAAGCAGAATATTTGTACAGGTTCCTGGATGCCGTTGGCTGAAATGGTGGCCATTTATTAGATAAATTATAACCACCAAACTATTGCAAACTACCCACAAAAAAAAAAATTGCTAAAATAATGGAAGACAGGGAAGATGATGAGGCTAGAAAATGGAAGAGAGAATGTGAGCAAGACATAGAATCTGGCAAAACAAGAGGGGAGCCCACCTGCAGAAAACAGCAGGAGTTGGAGGAAGCCGTGGTGAGAGGCAGCAGTGTATTTTCCCTCACCCTGTCATTACTGTGGATGTTTTGCTAAAGAGGCCATGGCAGGGAGCTGTGGTTTTGGTCTGTTGTGTTGAGGTGAGATTGGGGGGCCGGGGATCTCTTCATACTCTCGCAAGGGGTGAGCAGCCAAGTACTCTGTGCTTGTGTTCTGCAGTTTTGGGGATCTGACAGGAGGATATGGTCAGCCTTGCTGAGGATGTGTTTCCATTTCCTATTTTTCATGTGGGAGGATATTGACAGGAAACCGTAAGACTTCTTGCCTACCTAGACCATGATTCAGTAGCTGTTTTTTTTCCTAAGTTCATTAGGTAATGTAAAGGTTTGAAAACTGCTTTACCCTTTCCTCTTGTCCTTCAAGTGCTGGTTTTATGTATTATCAGTTTCTTGGTGACAAATTCATTGGTCTGGGCTGTCATGTAATGCTGCTGAGCTGAGCAAAACCCATGTAAATACCACGTAACAAATATGTTTCATTAGCTGGGTTTCCTTTTCCTCTGTACTTTGGAGAGCAATGGAGGGGTCTGGGGTGGAGGAAACGTGCCCTGGAGGCAAACACCTGAAAGATTACTGTGTACTTATACTCCTGGGAGAGTATACTGTCTGGGAGAACAGTCTCTGTTGTGCAGGATGTGAAGAATATTTGAACAGATAAATCTGACTGGGAGAATGAGAAATGTTAGAGTTGAAACCTGCACTAGGAAAGGACATCTCAGCCTGGCTACTGGGAAGGAAACTCTTCCTTTTGACTGTGTTGTGTGGTTTGTGTGTGTTTGGTGAGGTTTTGGTTTGGTTTCATTCGGTTTTTTGTTTGTGGGCTTCAGCGTGTCTATGCTGTGCTGAATTACCAGCTGAACCCTCCTTTGGAGTTACTGGCTTCTGTTTCAGATGTAATCATATCTTGGCAATTGAAGACACGAGCCACAAAGATTTGGGCTGGTGCATCAGATGGGGCAAAACGTGTTCACTGGTTTGCTTTCAGAGGCCGAGGTACTCAGAGTTATCTATGTGATGGAGGGCATGATGCTTTAAGGAAACAAGTAGACCAAGTTCTGCCCAGATGCTTAGGATCCATTCTGGTTAATTTTGAGGTATACACATAGCACATAGATGTGGATATACATAGACATGCATTGCTTTGCAAATTTGATTTATTTTTTTCCCCCCTTTACAGTCTCATGCTAAAATAAAATAGGTGTCTTTAAAAAGTGTTGCAGTATTTGGATATGATAGATTATATCAAGCATAACTAGTTTTCTGGGACATAGATGAAGGTATCTGCCATCTCTATTTTACTATTGCTGCAAGAAAAATAATGCAGTATCTACTACTTTTAGTCATTTTTGATTAAATTTTCTGCTTTTACAATTTATACACAGCTGTGTAACTTTGATATAGTGCCACATTTCCAAGTCATACATCTTCTGAAATAGCAGAATCCTTTCACATTGTATAGTCTTGTATCTGATGCTAACAATGACAATTATTTAATAGTTTTATAATGTCCTTTGTTTGCCACTTAGTAATAACTTCTTACTTGCACAGTGACTGTGTCCTGGGCAAGGAACTCTGTTTTGGTGACTTCTATACAATGCTCAAAAGAAAAAATGGTCAGTTAAATCATTAAGGGGGTAGTATGTATCTAACAGATCACACTTACAAAAAAAAGTAAGCTGTATATGTGATGCTGCTTTAATGGGACGCTGGATGTATTACAGAGGGTTTCAAACTTCTACTGCTTTTAATTTATTAAAAAAAAAAAAAACCCAAACAAAAAAACTCTAAGCCCTGATAATCCCTGCAACAAATTTCAAAGCTCAGTTTTCAAAGCCAGGTGTCCTCAATAAACCCGAAATAGGAATATTTACTGATTGCAGAAGTGGTGTTGTTTTTGTAGACGCGTTAACTTCCTTTTGGAGACCTGGGTACAAACGACCGCTATAAAATATTGCCGCCTTTCTCCTAATCCACTTAGTACTTTCACATTTAGCTAAACCTTGTAATAATTTTACTGTCTTTGCATGGAAAACGCATCATTGTGGCTGAGTGAGGTTGTTGGCTGAGTCATAAGCCACCATGTGACTGCGATGTCTGTATTCCTAGCTCGAGCTCTACTGTTGCTTTCAAGAGCACACTGGTAACTTGCTTCCTAAAAAATGAAGTGCCATGCAGTGACTTGGTTTATGAAGTTATCCGTCGTGCTTTGCTTTGGGCAGAAACTCTGCTTTACTCCTAACCTTTCCCCCTTCTTCCTCCCCCAAGCAGTATTCCCCCTTCCCCCCCTTTCACTTTCTGTTGTCTTCAAAAGAATTAGGGCTTTATTTTACAAAAAATGCTAATGAGGTCAAAGTTTCAGAGGTGGTATTTTTTTTACTGTCCAGATCCTCATCTCATATATCAGAATAGTTGCTTTGCAGTTCTGAAATACAAATTACTTTTAGCCACATAACTGAGCTAAGGGGAAGATGTGATGCATAGGGTTTTTCTGCTTCAAATCCCTATCCTTTCATTCTTTTGTGGATAGTTTTATCTGGAAGGCAGATGGCTGTCTTGACGGCAAAGCCCAAACACAACAGGGTCGGTCAAGTCACTCCCAAGGGCTGGCCATGGCACAGAGGGTGCTGGGTCACTGTGAGATCATCCCTCCCTCCCTCCCTCCCTCCCTCCCTCCCTCCCTCCCTCCCTCCCTCCCTCCCTCCCTCCCTCCCTCCCTCCCTCCCTCCCCCCCTGCAGTGCTGGGGCTGAACTGAGATGGAGCAAGGAGCTAAGCAGAACCTATTCCTTTATTGTAGAGATTTAGGTATGTTTGCTTCCTTAGTGGGATGATTCATGGGGAAAGGGGAAAGTGAATCTACCCTCAGGTAGTTAGTGCTGAGTGCCTGCATGTGGTCCTATGTAGTAAGTGATTCTTTCAAATAAGTGGAAAGGGATAAGATCAATGTCTAGACAATTGACTTCTCTAATACTTTCAAAATTTTGACCCTTCCTCAGGGATCTCATACCTCCTGTGCTAGAAATTCTCTGGTGTGGCAGAATGAGTTGCTCCTTTTCGTTTTCCTAATCCTCATTTTCCTTTTTGAAAGAACAGCAGCTGCAAGACATACCTAGCTCTTTCTTTTCTCAGTGCTCAGATCCTAGGTAGGGTTTGGGGTTTGTCATAGAATCACAGACTGGTTTGGGCTGGAAAGCACCTTAAAGATCATCAAGTCCCAACCCCCTGCCATGGGCAGGGACACTTCTTGCTAGATGATGGCTGCCCAAAGCCACATCCAACCTGGCCTTGGACACTGCCAAGGAGGGGGCAGTCACCACTTCTCCCCCTGGGCAACCTGTTCCAGTGTCTCACTGCCCTTGTAGTGAAGAATTTCTTCTGAATCTAAATCTCCCCCCTTCCAGTTTAAAACCATTCTCCTTTGTCCTATCACTATATGTCCTTCTAAAAAGTCCCTCCCCATCTACCCTGTAGGCCCCTTCAGGTACTGTCAGGCTGTAATAAGGTCTCCCCTGGAGCCTTCTCTTCTCCAGGCTGAACAAGCCCAACTCTCTCAGCCTGTCTTCATAGGAGAGGTGCTCCAGCCCTTGTCCTCGTGGCCCTCCTCTGGACTTGTTCCAGCAGTTCCATGTCCTTTTTTGGACAGGAAGTTGGTTTAGATAAGCATTCCCAAAAGCAATTAGAAAGCAAATACTGGGATGTTGAGCAGAGAAAGGCTGTACTTTGCAACTGTCAAAATGATTTCAATGTGGAAGCATGTATCCATCACAATTTTAGTTTTCCAAAGAAAGGTTATCTAAGGATGTTAAATTCAGAGTTCCAAGAGAGTGTCACTGTGAATAATATTTTGCTATTAAAAATCATAAATTTTATTAGAAATACTGTCACAAATACCAATATATTTCATAATGTATTTTTATGGGTTATTTTTAGAGATGGTATTTTTATGAAATACCTCCTTGATAATCTTTTACAATAACCAAATCATCTAATGTTTAGCACTGAAGGTTTTTAAAGGCTTCTTTCTATAAATGTTTAGTGACTTGCTCAGTGTTAGAGACTGTATAACAAAGAAAGCTCAAAAATTAGGTTCCTAAAAACAATATTTAAAAAATAACTGTTTTGTGCATTTTCTGAGGTCAGAGGTATGCCAGGGAATGATGAGTGGTGACCTGTCTTTTTGAAGGTTGCATTAAAACTGCAGGAGTCTTCAGAGCTTTTCCTTCTTACATGTTAAAAGATGGTCCAGAGATGACTTATTGCTAAAGCAGGGACAATTTTACTGGTGCTGGGTGAAGATGTGTGGTCTATCCATGATGGTGTTTTGGTGTTCATAGCAACATGAATGTTGATGCGAAGAAGCAACTGAAAGATTTTTTACTTTACAAAGGAGTGCTTAGGATTCTTTGCCATAACACCAAATTATTTTCTTCAGTGATGGAGAATTTTTTTAAAACTAAATTAAAAATCAAAATATAATGTTAAACTTGTAACTGCAGTGTACTTTTTTTGCATGGAAAGAAGGTATTTTTTCTGTTGAATTTTTTCCTCAGATGAACAGAGTAGGGCTTTTATGTGGCTACTGAACAAACTTTTGATTATAAATAGAGCAAAATTTGTAGTCAAGGTTTTTTTAACAATTAGCTACATATCCACATAAGCGTGCCAGATTTATTGGCAGCAGTGGGGTGAGGGGGGGGGGGGGGTGAGGGGGTACACTGCTACAGCTTTAAGGGTTTTAATATAAGGATTTTCCAAATGCAGGCATATTTTGATTATAGTTCAGTCAGCCTTCTGTGAACCTAATTAATTAACTTTTCAAGAGACTGGAGCTGGAAACTTCTAGTAATGAAGGTATAACTGGGGTTGTTTAGCCTGGGAAAGAGGAGGCTGAGGGGGAACCTTATCACTGCCTACAGTTACCTGAAAGGAGGTTGTAGACAGGTGGGTGTTGGTCTCTTCACCCAAGCAACAGGTGATAGGATGAGGGGGAATGGACCCAGACTGTGCCAGGGCAGGTTCAGACTAGACATCAGGAAAAAGTTCTTCACCAAAAGGGTTGTCAGGCACTGGAACAGGCTGCCCAGGGAGGCAGTTGAGTCACCGACCCTGGATGTATTTAAAATACAGGTAGATGAGGTGCTCGGGGATATGGTTTAGTAGAGGACAGGAACGAGTGGACTCTATTTCAAAGGTCTTTTCCCACCTTGTGATTCTGTATTCATAGATGTACTGAAATTCCAGACCACTGGGGCCAGAGTGCTGTGCCGCAGGGTGGGTTGGCATGATGTGTTTAAAGAGATGATGCTCAGCTCCCCATGGTTCCAGTGGGGTTCATCTCATTTCCCTGCCTGCCTGGTGATGGTGCCCTTCCTGACACCCCTCTCTTCCACATTCTTTCATTTTTACCATTATTCAGTGTTTTTCTAGTAAGATGAGGTGGAAGCTACAAGTGAGGTGAGTATGTTTAGTGATACAGAAATTCTGCAGAGGTTTGGGGACAGATGTCAAAGCAGGAACCGGGCTTTGCTTACCGTCAAAAGATGCCGTTCTCATGCATATAGAAGACTTGTTCCCTCTAGCTGTTTATGTTCCTTCCCTTTCGCTGCAGCTGGGGATGGGATGCATGAAATCAGCTGGAAAACTGTGGTTTAACAAGATGGAAGTGCCTGGTGACTTCCTTCTGAATTCTCCTGACCTAAGTAAATGAGTTGCTAATTAAAATGCATTATGAAAATAAGATCTAACGTAATAGAAGCCTAAACCATAGTCCTTAAAGATACAGATCTTATCCTGATATCACGTAAGACTTGATACAGTAATAAAATACTTGATAAAGTAATAGGATATTACTTAGCTAAGTAATTATCTAAAATAATGGGCACTGACAAGCAGGGTTTCTGGAGGACTGTTCTGTTCCATGTCCTTACCTAAAGGGCTCTTAAGTATGTTGTTTAAATTGTTGCAAAGAAGATAGAAAAATCAGAAACTATTGTGAAAAGGAAAACAAAAATAAGTATCAAGCTGGGGTTTTGCAAGGGGAAAATAATGAGCATTAGAAGTACACAAGGGACTGGCAGTGAATTATAAACTTACGTAAGCATTGCCTGATGCAAGAGGGTTTTTTTATAAACCTCAGAATTAAAGATTAGACATGTAAGCATTTTCTGCTGTTCTTTTATTTTAGGCAAAACCTTTTGCAATTCACACTTCTACAGGTTTCAGTGTGAAACCTTACTTTAGATTTGGTAGCTGTAGTGATGCATTTGGATTTGACACCACTTCAGGACAAATGGGTGAAACGCATCCACCTCAGGAACTGTGTCTGCCTTCGCCCTTCTGACGGGAAATTGCTGTAACTTTGTGGCTTGACTTGGGCTGTCATGGTGTGTTCTGTTTAGAAAAGAAGATAATGTGCTGGAAAATAAAGTACTGGTCTGATGGAATGGTTTACTTTCTAGTTATTGTAGACCCTTCTCTAAAATTAATTCCTTCAGTGTCCTAGACATAAGTTCCTGGGAGCTTCCTAGTGGTTTTGCTGATATATTAAGGAAACCTTTGCTTTTATAGTTTTGTGGCTCATCGGAGCTACTTGAAGGCATGGTAACAACTATGTGCTTCATCATGTTGCTTAACTTTGTATGTGGGAATGTTTGGTCAGACTCCTCTCTTTGTGTCCCAGTCAGCTGAGGATCATAATGACCATATAGCCCATGAGCGTTGTAACTGGTATGGTACTGAGAGTGATCTAATGCTCTTTGCTTTACCTGAACCTTTCCTAATGCTGACATGATCTCTTTTAGTTTTCTCCTAAGAAATTGCAGCCTGTGAGGCTATTGTCAAAACGGTGGTGGGGAGGAATATTACGCTTCCCCTACATTGGATGTGTTGTGTAATGTGGAAGGTGGGATATCCTGAATGAACCATGCTGGTTTAATGCTTGTTTCTTTTTGGCATTTTCCACGTCCCTAATAATCATGGCCATTTTTAGATGTTGGCAACCTATGAAATCAATCATCAAAATTCTGAGCACAGATTGTGATGGATTCTGTCCTTGCTGTGCTCCAGTATGTGCTGTGTTGAATTCAGTATTGTATGAGCACAGGGTTACAACTAACATTCATGCTGCTGTCTATATAGTACACAACTCTTGTGGCTATTATTTAGAGAAAAAAAATATAGTAATTTTCTGAAGCTGGCTCAGTTCAGCTGCCCCAAGTGCTTCCTTGTTTCCATTCATGAGCTGGATTAGAGGGGAGAAATAGCAGGGAGAGGTGTCTCTCCCTGTGGAGCACACTGCAGATGGGGGAGCGGCGCAGGGGCAGTGTGGTGCCCATGTGCACAATTCCTCTTGACGTTAATGGCCCTTACGAATATAAAGTGAGGCCAGCATGCGATGATTACACATCAAGAGCCAGATTATTATTGTTAATGATGATGCCTATGTGTTTCAGGAAGGCTGGATTGCTTCTAATGGGTTTTGTTTTCCATTCCTTTGTTCACCGTGAGGTACTTCTGGCTCCCGAGCTTCTGTTTGAAGTAGGATTCCCCTCTTCTGGTATCTGTGAAGAGTTATTCCTGGTTTCTCTCCACTGATTTATGCATGTTTGCTTCTCCTGTTCTTGTTTTTGTTTTTTTTTTTTTCCTTCCCCTTCAACTGTCAAAACAAGGCTCTTGTTTTCAGATGTATAACTTGCACCATATATAACCTGTGTAGCTACAAGGTAGGGCAGTACGTTGAGGCAAGCAGTTGGCAGGTAACGGTGTGTCGAAAGCAAGGGATCTGGAATTTTAGAGGAGGGAGGGAAGAAGAGGAAAAGCATTCTCACTGCTAGGGCTGAGTGTGCCTGGGCAGTTGGGATGTTGGGACCATGGTGATGGGGGGGCGATGGGGGGCTGGAGCTGGGAGGAATGGTTTTGAGCTCCCATTCAGACAGTGATGCCCCAGGTGCATGAACACTTGTACTGGGTCCACCAGGCACTGCAGCAAAGAGAAATCTTTTGAGAGTAGTGGGACTTGTGCCAGTTCTGTTTTACTAGCTTATGGTGTGGTTTAAGTCATAAAATCATAGAATACTTTGGGTTGAAAGGGACCTCAGGCAAGGACACTCTCTGCTAGACCAGGCTGCCCAAAGCCCCATCCAACCTGGCCTTGGACACTGCCAGGGAGGAGGCAGCCACAGCTTCTCTGGGCAGCCTGTGCTGTGTTTCCTTGGACCAGTTTGTTGATTCAGTAGAACGCTACCCCATCTCCCACCCTCCTTGCCACCCTGCACCCCATGTTGACACCCTGACCCTGCTTCATTCAGTTAGGGCATGGTTGCTGAATGCAGTGCAAGGGAGGGCTGCCTAAAACAACTGTCCCCTTTGGTGGCATGCGGAGTTGGGTAGAATTAAGCACACAAGTCTGCAGCTCTCAGGTACAGCATGTTCCAGTGTCTGAATTGATTGCAAGAGGAAGGCATCTAGAAATCAGATGGGATCTCAGCTGAGGAGCAGAAGTTTGCCAGCTGTTTACCAGAAATGTTTGTGAAGTGGGTATAATCATCACTCTTCCTCTATGCCTTGGAAGGCTCCTCAGGCCACTCAGGGAAGCAGCTTGATTCACTGATGGGTGACAGGACTTAGACACTTCCTACCCTTCTGTTCCTCTTGCTGAGTTTCTGTGTCCAGCAGTACAGCCTGAGATACCCTCTGAGATGCTTCACACCCCACCTTCTAATGACGCTAATGGTGAAACCACATGACAGGTGATGTTTGGATGGTAGCTTGCTCGTGGCAAAACATCTGCCATTTAAAAAAAATAAAATAAGTCTGAATGTTTCCTCTGGAGACAAAGACTTAGCTGTTCAATTAAAAGAGTCTTCATTTGCTTTAGAAGATTAGATTTTAATTTTTAGAAAAATAAGCAAAAAATTTACAAAAAAAATCGGTGGCCTTGGTCAGTCTTCAGAACAGACAAAGGTCAATATACAAATTGCCATGGAAATGAAATCTGTGAGAAGTGCTGTTGATGAATTGGTATGTATTGACTTAAGTGGAACTTTCAAGAAGAAAATAACCATAAGAATAAAACAGTGTGAAATTAGTTACATGTCCCAGGGAGTCTTCATAAAGGACACCTTTCCTTGTTAACCAGGTAAGAGACTGAGACCTGGACGTTTTGAACAGAAGATGCGTGTTAACATTTTATTTTTGCTTGTTTAACTTCTTTGTACATCTGACAAATGAAAGGAGGAGCCTTGTGAGTTAAACTGGAAACTTCATTTTGAGATCAGACATATCAGTAAACCTGGAGCGATTTGCTCCCCAAGACAGTTCACAGCAACTCCACTGAGTTAATTGCATTCCTTTCTACTTTTCCGGGGTGCTTAACTTGGAAATCAAGTGATGTTCAACTCAAAAAACACCAGTTTGGTGTCATCATCACTGATTTTGTCAAGTGTAGACAGTACTTAACCAAAAGATTTTCATTACAGCTTTAATACTTAATTTCAGGCAGTGTTTTTGGTTTTTTCTTTACTGTCCCAAGACAGAGAGGTTTCTTGTGGACTTCAGGCAACTGCGGAATTTTGCTAATGCACACCCTGGTATCAAAAAAAAACCCCTCTCTGCCAAAGGAGGGAATAGATTAAAGGCTAGGAGTAGCTGGCAAGATGGTTGGTTTGTGCTGATACTTTGGTGGCCACCAGCTTTCTGACAATGTGCGGCTATTCTTAACAGGGCACGAGTTTATACAGGCCTGCAGTAAAGATTTCCTCTCTGCAGTCTCAGCAGGAGGGGAGAAACATTGCACTGTGTTTAATTGTTCTTTGGATTATTTCTTGGTTGAGCTGGAAAGTGTGCGTGCAGGGCAGGAGGGAAGGGTACTGGGAACAGGGCTGGGGGGGGAAAGATCGAGACTGCACAACTGACAAAAAGGGTCCAGATTTGCTCCATGGCGCAGAGGGAGATAGTTATGGCGGGGAGAGAGAGGTGCGAGACAGAGGAAGTATGCTGGATTAGGAACTCCTTTGGGCTGAGGAGAAGCAGAAGGTTTGATGCATCTGCTCATCATGCATGCAGTTTGGCTTTTACCCATGTATTTGAAAGTTTTATTTCAACAGAGATTTGGGTTCACTTTCAAAATGCTAAGTAACTAAAAAATCACAGCACCCCCCCCTTTTCTTCCCCCTTTTTCTTTTCCCTTCTGAATAGTACTTTGCAACAGTGGGTTTCTTATAGATATAGCATTGGCTGAACGCAAATCCCAAACCTTTAAATCTGCAGCACAGACCTCTTACAGTGTGGGGAAAAGAAGCAAATTGGGTCATCTTAGGCAGCCAAGTGCTGGAAAGAAGCAGCTCGATGCATTCTTGTTTTGTATTGAAAGTATTTGGTAGGCGATAGCACAATAATGGAGACTGGGAGCTGAGCTCAAGCTTCAGGTCTGGGAGGGGAGTGCTATCTGTCAGCTAGAGATGAAACAGCCAAGAAAGAATTACCTTTCATGACCAGTCCAAGAGTCTGTTAATTTATTGGCTTGGCAACAGTTGCATAGAGCTGCTACATGGGTGGGATGAGATTGCTTTGGTTTATAAGGGAAGGGTGAGACATCGTTGTTGTAAATAAAAGGCAAAGGGGAACCTAGAAAACACAGTTAAAGCTCTGTTAAAAAGAGGCTGAAGCATAGATTTTCTGCCTTGCTTCCAAAAGAAAGATGAGGTGATCTACTTGGAGTGATGACACCTAATTAAAAATTGAGAATTCATGAGAAGCAAAGGTATGAGTCTCAAGTAGGAGCATATGTATGGTCATTGAGGCTGCCTTGTGAAGCTTTCCAGTATTTGGATTCACATTAGTGCTGATTTGCAGCTCTCATAATTTTCTGTCAGAAGGTACAATATTCACGCTCACAGCAAAAAGGAAGGGGAAAAGAAACAGGATGATATTACAGAGTTATGCAGAAAAGATGATACCTGGCTTTTTTGTTGTTTTTGTTGGCATTTTTTTTTTCCTCTAGTTACTTTAATTATTTATTTGGGGAATTTTGTGAGGCTGAGATTGATGAACAAAATCTGGACAACTACAGATATCAACCCCGCTCTGAATCACTCTCAGGAGCGAGTGCCTGTTTTATTCTCAAGTAGCTGTTTGGTACACCAAGTTAACATCTTCTGCATGGTGTAATTGCAAGAGCGCCCTAAGGAAATGACGTTCTACCTTTCCTAAACAATAACAGAACTGGCATATGACATGTGAACGAGATAATCTTAAATCCACCCATGCTCACAGTATTAAAATGTCAAGACAGGTTTGGCCTTAAATACTTGCTCTCATATTTTTACCTTAGTTGCATTGTTATGATCTTAGTAAAGTTAGCAATGAACACTTTGTGGAAAAAGGAAAGTCAACATACAAAATGATTGTATTTCAGAAATTATGCTTGACTAATGCAAATTCAGTCTTGCTAAGTGGGCAGGAGGCAGATGCTAGTTCACCCCTCTGTAACCAGTCAAAGAATACTTCCTCCATACACCCAAGTCCCCCTGTCCCAAATCTTCCAGCCATTTGACCTCAAAGATCAGCAGATTATTCAGTTGCCTCTTTATTGGCAAAGATTAGTTTAAAAAGCCTCCAGAAGCCACCTTCTTGACCAAGCAGAGTTTGAAGCTGACTTCAGCGAGGATTCTCCAGATGGGTCACTGTTGCTGTGTCTCAGACCTAAGGGACACTTATTTCTTGAGTTAGTGTTGTATTGGAATAGCTGTTGAGATTGGGATGGGAAGGGTTTCCCACCACTGTTTAACATGGCTGCAAGTGTGAATTCCGGGTCCTGACTGGCTTATTTTATGTATTTTTGCTTGAAAAATAACATCAAGATTGAAACTTTCTGTTACTACTAACTAAAAGTATAATTAATATTGGCCTGATGCTTTGACAGGGGAAAAAAAAATAATCCCCAAACCAGATGCTGGTCTTAATTGGACACTGAATCGCTTCAAATCCTCCATTAGCCTGTAGGTACATTGTTCCCAATCACCTGCAGTTTCATTGCAGTCAGAAAGTGTGATAAGATAATCTTTTTCTAATTAAGGTGACATTATAAATTAACCTGTCAATAATGGCATTAACTTGTTCAGCAGCGCAGTTACGAGTGGATGGATTCATAGCACTGTTCTTTAGCCAATAGAGAAATGTTGGATCCAGCGCTGAGTTGTTAAATACCAATGAATAATTTATTTAATGAATTTTGCCTTCCTCTGTTCACGGTGTGACTGGCAGAGCACCAACCTTCTCCAAATATTCTGTTGTTCAGAATTACTCTGATTTTTGGGGCCTTATCCCTTCAATTTGTTACCCAGATTGCGAACTCCTTTGCCGGATTTGTGACTGAGAGAACTGCCTTGTCTGTAAACTTCCCTGATCCACCTGAGAACTATTTTTTGTGTTACAGGTTTGTGTGGGAATGCATATTGGTAATTAGTTTTTAAATTCAGCTTCTGTGGTAGCTGAGCACGTGTGTTCTGCTGTAAACCTAATTGTGTAAATGGTCATGAAAGGGAATGTGCAGTGGCTTGGACATCAAAGTGAATTAAAAATACCTCGAACTGCAGAAATACTTTATGCTATATCTGGTTGGATTTAGGTTATTATTCTCTTTTACAAGATTAATAGGACTTTGGGAAGAAAAGTGAACTCTCTCCAAAAGCATTACTGGAGGAAAATTTGCTTTCGGCGCACTTCTAGTGTAAAGAAATATGTAATAAAGAATCTTTCCAAGATCATAAATGCTTGTACAAGAGGAGTCAAAGCTGTAGGCCCAGCTGTTTATTACTGAACCACTGATTGCTCAAGTAGCTCTCTGTAGAAGATGGTCTACATAGGTAGCATCTTTTTGAGGAGATTTAGAACCAAATGCAACACAGTGAAGTGTGTACTGTGCTGCTGTGAAAACGAAATTCAGAGCCTGTGGAAGGGGGAGCTGTGTTGGGATTGGGCTTTTGCTGGAAGTGTTGCTGAGATGTGAAGAGGTAATCCTGGGGCATCTATGACAATGGGGAGTGTCATCACTGTGCTCGTTCATGGGCTGCTGCTGCATTTAAAGCTCTCATGCTCTTGCTACTGGCTTGCCCTGTGCCCTGCGGTAATCTGGTTTGCAAGAAGACACTTGACATTAAGAATTTGTTTTGTGCTTGTTTTTCCTCTTTGTCTGTCATCTTCTGACATTTGCACATGATTTAAAATTGTGATAGTACTGTCCTTACATCTTACTACATCATCTGCTTCTCAGAGGCTACCAGATGCCAGCAGACGCTTTTGTTTGAAGAGATTTTGGTGTGCCTTTTTTCTCCTGCCCTCTGCAGACACCTAAGTTGGGATGTTGTTACTGAGGTCTGAGGAGGAGCTGTTTTTCCTGTTGAAACATGAGAGGGAGAGGCACATGCAGGATGTATGGGCTTGGGCAGAGGCAGGAGAAAAAGGACATCTGAGGTCATTGCTGGAGCTCTGCTGGGAGCAGTTGTGGGACCGAGGTCAAAAATATTTCAAGTGCAAATGTGGTTTGCAGATTGTTCGGCTTACCTGGTCTGTCACAGACAATAGCTTTTAACTGGCCTTTAAAATCAATTGGTACAATAATGTTTTGAGCAGACTGGCTTTTACTCAGTCTCGGTCCTGTAGGAGACCAGGACCTGGGTCCTGATTGTATGAGCTTTAAGCAGCAGTCAATTATTTGATAGCTAGCTTTTTTCCTGCTCACTATTTCCGTGACGTTGTATGTGGTGTTACCCACAGGCGTACTGGGATGTTGAAGTGGAATTTTTTTAATTAATTAATATTTTTAATTGATTTTAGAGGGCATGAGGATCTACTAATGAAGATTAAAAAAAAAATCAACAAAACCAAACAAAAAACCCAATGCTTGAACACTGTGATTCAGTTGCATTTATTCTCCCTTTGCAAAATATAATAGTAGCTGACTGATACTGGTATGTGTCGGTTCTCTAGTTTAGCTTCAGTACCTGCCGCAGGGGTGGATCTCCAAGTGATATTCTTCAAGAGCTGTTTAACCCTAAACAAGACCCGAAGCCCATTCAGGAGATCTGGCAACAGAAACATGCTGGTCTGAACGTCCTGAGGATATTGAACATTCTCAAGAGCTATTGTAATTAGCCTGGAGAAGGTGAATGAAGGTGTCTCCCCTACATATTGGGTCTCCAAGGAGAAGTAAAAAGTATAATTATTAATAGCTTCTGACAGATGGTTCCCCAAGTACAGACACGAAGCTGTCACTGTCTCCCTGCTGTTGCTGAATACAGATTCAGCCGTCACTGAATACGGATACCAAACTGGTCTGACTATCAATGACTTTATCACACCATAAGCCAGTGGTACACTAAACAGCAGAGCAATAACCTTAATCCATTGCCCAGAGGTGAGAAACCACACACAAACCCTGATAACCAACATGCAAGGCAAGTAAGGTGATACAACTCTGAGAACAAATTAAACAACACTGTGACCAATGGACCAGTGACAAGTAAACTAATATACCTATAACAAATTTGTTGTAACGCACTCTGGTCAGATCTGATGTTATCTCAACCCTTTGTGACCCACGTTGGGTGCCAGAAAGGATTGTTGTGATTTAACCCCAGACAGCAGCTGAGCACCACACAGCTGCTCACTTCTTCCCCTGTAAGGGGATGGGATGGAGAATGGAAAAAACCCATGGGTTGAGATAAAGACAGTTGAATAAGATAAAAAAGGAAGAGATTAGTAATAAAAGTAAGAGCTATAAACTAAGTGATGCACAAATGCAACTGCTCATCACATGCAAAAGGAGGGAAAAAGAAAATACTACAACCCATTGCCCAGCCTGTTTCTGAGCAGCAATCCCACCTCCCAGCTCGTTCCCCCCATTCCATAGGGAGCCTGACGCTATATGTCAGGGAGTATCCTTTGGCCAGCTTGAGCCAGCTGTCTTGGCTGTGCTCTCCCAGCTCCTTGTGCATGTGGCAGGATGTAAGAAGCCGAAAATTCCTTGGCTTAGTGTAGGCACTGCAGCTACCCAGCAGCAACAGAACACATCCGTGTGTTATCAATGTGATTCTCATCCTAAATCCAATGACAGCACTATACCTGCTACGAGGAAGACTACCAACTCTGTTTCAGCTGAAACCAGGACACTTTTTAATTCTTATTTCCTGCCTGAATAATTGCATTTTGTACACGAATGTGTGTTCTTCTCAATTATTCTCTTCTTAATGAACTTCCTGCTTAACTGCATTTCTTCTTCTGTGCCTTTCAGAATATCATGAATGTTTGTAATTATCTCCTGGTACCTACTTTTTGGTTGTTCCCCAACAGTTCATACATTTTCTCAGTGCTTTGAGCTCCCGATTTGTTTTGCCTGAGCTCACTGTAGATACTGAAGGTTGTTGGTTTTCTGTCATTTGGCAGCTTCACCAATTTCAGAGGACCAGGCAATTCTACGTTAGTGTGTAATACTTTAGCAGTGAGGGCAGGAGAAGAACTAATATTGCTCAGGGACTTCCAAACAATCTATAGCCTCAAGGAAAATGTGGATGAAATAAAAGAAATATTATCTTTATTTTTTTTACATTCCTACTGGTGCTGTGACTCACCCAGGAGGCAAAAAAAGAAGCTGATTTGCCTTCAGCCTCTTTGCGGGGGCTGTGTATATGCTTTGCTTTAGTTGCTGAATGGTACTAAGAAAACGAAAGTTTGACTGGTGTGGAGTTTCATCCTAAGTGGAGGAAGATGCTCTCAGCTCAAAAACCTAGAAGGCAGGCTGTCTTCTCAGGGAAGAGGTATGGGGGAAATCCTTTGTTCGATTTTGTGCTCAGAAGGGAGCAAACTTGTTTGCCCAGTGCTGGGGTAGTCTGAACATCCAAAAATGCTTCACTTGAGAGCGTTCTTCTCTCTCTGGCAAAAAAGATATTCTTATCAATTTAAATTAGCACCATTTTAGCATCAGAAAAGGCGTTTGTACTTGCTCTTGGCCCTTGTGAATGTGAATGTAAAACTATTTTCTTAGCATCAGGCACGCTTTTGCATGCTGTGTGGAGAAGTGGCTGCGTGCTGGTCTGCCACCAGCCCCTTCCTCATCCATTTGCTGCTGTTGACAGGCCAGTCATAGTAGTTTCCACCTATGACTTTTTTTTCAGGTGTTGAGCTTGTCTGGCCTACCTGTTGGGGGTTTCAGCCTCAAAACCCAGAATATTTTCACCAGGGTGTACTTTGAACTGCGTGTGTCTAACTGAAGGTCTGGGCTTTGGTGGATGGAGGCATTTTGGCCATTTGCAATTGACATAGCTGCCAGCCTGGAGTTACTAAATGAATGGAAGAGAGACAGTGCCAACAGGCAAGCGCCTCTTCTGAGCTTGCTCATTATGCCAGGCAACAAAAATGTTGCGAAGCTGCCTAACACTTGCATTGTGATTAGTTGCATCACTTATTCATGTTCTGCAAAATAAACACGTTTAGATGGCCAACCATGACAAGCGTTTCAAGAAGTAATGGTCTTTAAGTGTCAGCAAAGAACTTAATTAAGCTGGATATTGAAAAGAGCTTCACAGTGGTGAGCACAGTTAATCAATGAAATGGGTTCTCAGAAAAGCTAGTGATGCTCCACATATCAACTTTCAGTACTATATTTTTGGGTCTAAGAAGAATGTATTTAATACCCACTGAAGGTGGTGGAGACCATCCTTCTGAACCGTGATGTGGAGAGTGAACTTGCTGTCTCTGAAAACCTTTGGGGAGCTGCTGTGCTGTACCCCTGCTGGGGATGGAAATAGGGAGAGTTAATTCACAAGACAAGATGATTTTTTGCTGTTTATAGGAGATAGCTAATAGGAAGTTCGTGATGGTGTGTTCTGCAGTGACATAACGGGTAGTGGTATGGCAGTCATGCTACGGATCCTTGGGCTCTTCCTTAAGAGGAGATGTAATTTTCCACGAGAAGAAATTTTATGCTACTGTGTTTTAGCTATGAATGCTTTGTTCTTCAGAGCATTCACCATGAATCTGTAATGTCTTAGACATAGTTACTTACATTGCTTGATCTTCTGATTTCACAAATGCTGGTCTTGTGGCAGCAAATTGATCAAACTCTGAGGTTTCAGTTTCTGCATGGTGGTTAAGCTGATGGAGTGAGACATAGGCAGGCTGCTGTCTTCTGAGCAGGTCGCTAATTCAGGGTTGTTGGAAAGGGAGAGGAGACATCCAACAGACATCCAATTGTGCTTGCTTTGGCAGCACATATACTAAAATTGGAACAACACATACAGAGAATATTAGCATGGCACCACACTGCTGGTCACTCAGGCACCCTGGATAGGATGGGGGAGAGGACTGGAAGAGTGAAAATGAGAAGACTGGGCTGAGATACAGACAGTTCAGTAGGTAAAGCAAAAGCTGCGCACACAAGCAAAGCAAGGCAGGGAATTAATTCCCCATTGCCTACGGGCAGGTGGGAGTTCAGGCATCCCCAGGGAGGCAGGGGTCTCTAATGGACACTTGAGAAGACCAATACCATCACTACCAATGTCCCCTGCTTCCTCCTCCTTCTCCCAGCTTTATATGCTGAGCACAACGTCACGCAGTATGGGGTATCCCCTGTGTCAGTTGGGGTCAGCTGTCCTGGCTGTGTCTCCTCCCAACTCCTTGTGCCCCCTCCCCAGCCTCCTCACTGGTGGGGTGGGGTGAGAAGCAGCAAAGGCCTTGGCACTGTGTGAGCACTGCTCAGCAGTGACGGAAACATCTCTATATAACAAAAACATCCCTGTGTTATCAACAGTGTTTTCAGCACAAATCCAAAACAGAACCTCTATCTGTTTTCATAGACATGGTGGCTGTTATGTTGGTTGTTCATTGTTAGGCTTTTCTCCACAAAGGTCAAGACAAGAAAAATGTGAGTTACCAAAAAGAAAGTGGCCAGAAGGTGAAGAGCCATGTTCCTGCATATTCATGGTGAAATGGGAAATCCTGACTTGTGAGTTATCGTTGCTCTGCTGTTGGCATCTTTATGAATCAGGAATGGTTTATTGCATCTTTTGGTTTTCAGTGGATTTGTAACTACTTACACCCATCTTCTGATCTCTGTTGAACTCTTACCTTGGGTAAAGTGAAGAAATGTGTTACTGTTTTGAGGAATTACAGTACTTTCAAAGAAGTGTGTCACTTGGATAGGTATACAGTGGTAGAGTAGCTTTCTCTGTGACCAGTCCGATTTATTGCTAGAAAAAAGCACTTTGAGAGTTAAAATCTGTGGCGCTTCAGAGGGTAAGATATCTAAGGGCTATTGAAATTCACTGGGATTTTGGTGAGTGAGTTAGTTTTTGAAATTTATGGTCCTTAGACTCACCAACAGAGCTGCAAATTCCCCATTGCCATCCTTTGTTTTACTTTGATTTGTGTAATCACCCTATAGTATATCAAACCTAAATAGACATACACCCCTAGATAGGTAACTTCTATCAGCTACATGGAAATTAACATAGATTAATACAGATTAGCATAATGATGATCTTGGCTTTCTTTGCTAGTTTAGGTCATACTGTGTATTGTCTTTTAAAGAAGTGCTTTCCAAGATACTTTGGAGAAGTCTTTGTGCCAGTCCTTTCTGCTTACATTTGTCAGAGCACTCAGTTCAATGCTGATCTGGTGATCTTGTAGCAACAAATTTTCGTTTGTACAATTGATATTTTGGGGGTATTCTTCTGGAGCATGAGAAGTGGTTGGCTGTTTCCACTCCTGCCTTGCCGATAGCTATATATTCTATCAAGGTTTCACATGAAACATCAGTACATAGGTTCTTGAAGTTGAGTTTCTTGTTAACTCAGTGGCACCTATAGACAGTCAATGTAATCCCATGAGTTTCTGCAGACAAGCATGCAAATAGGAAGATAAATAGAAAAGTGCAATCTTATTCCCTTTGTCTGTGGTGCAAACAATAGTACGTGACCTAGAATGAAACTGGGCCATGGCTGGTGCCTTCTGCAGAGACTGAGCATGGCTGTCTGACAGAGGTTGGTAGTCCTGAAGTGGTTTAGCCCCTGTTTTACTTCCGTTTGAGAGCTAATAGCAGAAAAGAGGATTTACATTGAGGTTTTACCTCAATTGGTTCAAGTGGGGTAAGCAAAGCTTGGGATAAAGGAACAACTGCTGTATTGTGCACATGGGCGGTGGTTCCAGTTGGAGGTCTCTGAATGCTGGCTCCTTATTGCACTTCTCCATTTGTTATGACTAAAGGTAAAAGTAGTTGAAAAACAGAAGTTTCCTCAGTAGGTAAAATAGAAAAGTCTCTATCTTAATACAAAACACCCATTGCTTTTCCTGGAATCATTCAGCAAGGGACGTACTAGAAAGACATGAGTTAGCTCAGAGTAAAAATGAACAGATCAAATATTGAACTACTGGTAGTTGACATTTTTTCAGCTCTTAGATATTTTTTTTTCCCCTCCTACATGTCTTATATCCATAATGTTAAATTAGCTGTGTTGCTGTCAGTAGTCTTCAGCAGATCTATCTACTAGATGAAATGTATGTTCTTTGGTCTATCTTCTACTTCAGGTTGAGAAGAAGAGAATGCTTCTATTGGAATCTTTTTGGTCTCCCATTGGTTTTTTTTTTTTGTTTCCCTGGAGGGGTTTTTTTAGTTTGTTTTCTTCCCAATGATTCAGGTGGAGGAGGGTGTTTGATAAATGGATGCTTTAAGCTTTCACACAACCTCCATCTTGAAAAACCACAAAAGCCCCATATCTGAGGAGGCAACAGTTAACTTGCAGTAGTCTGTTTTGACTAGGAACAGGTAGGGAACTGGCTGATGCTGAGAATCATTAGTAGGTGATTAAATGTTGAATGAGCAAAATTCTGAAAGTTGCTCTGCTACATAGAACATTTCCCTGCCAGGTAGTCATTTCCTTAAAAAAGCATGGAGGTACAGTGCATATGGAATTAGCAACTCTGTGTGTAAAGAAGGAAGATAATTTAATTCTTCATTGCAAGTGTGAAGTGGAATCAATAAAACGGGGGGGGGGGGGGGGGGGGGGAAGGAAAAAAAAAAAAGACCACTAAGAATTTAAGCAGACTAATTTTGACATGCTGGAGATCCTGTCAATTTCGCATATAGAATCATAGAATGGCTTTGGTTGGAAAAGACCTTCAAGATCATTGCGTCCAACCATCTACGCAGCTCTACTAGGTCCAACACTAGACTATAGCACCAAGCACAACATCTACTCTTAAACACCTCCAGGGATGGTGACTGAATCACCTCGCTGGGCAGCCTGTTCCAATATCTGACAACCCTTTCAGTAAAGACATTTTTCCTAATATCCAACCTAAACTTCCCTGTACATAATTTAAGACCATTTCCCCTTGTCCTGTCACTAGAGGGAGAAGAGACCAACCCTCACCTCTCTACAACCACCTTTTAGGTAGTTGTAGAGAGTGATGAGGTCTCCGCTCAGTCTCCTATTCCCCAGACTAAACAATCCCAGCTCACTCAGCTGCTCCTCACAAGATTTGTCTTCTAAACCCTCCACCAGCTTTGTAGCCCTTCTCTGGATATGCTCAAGCATCTCAATGTCCTTCTGGTAGTGAAGGGCCCAAAACTGAACACAGTACTTGACATGCAGCCTCACCAGCACTGAGTACAGGGGAAGGATCCCTTCTCTACTCCTGCTGGCCACACTGTTCCTGATGCAGGTGGTATCAGCCCATAAAGCCCCTGATGTTTTCCATGATAACTTCTCAATGCAGTGTGCCCTGTTGTGTTACAGCTATTAAGAAGAATCTCATTTATAGCAGTGTGAGACCTTTCTGAAACTCCTGCTGTGCTTCATGGGGTTACATCGGGGAGTACCCCTTTTCTGGGGTGTGAAGAGATCAGGGAGATCAATACAGGGCAGTTAGTAGAGATGTGGGGTGTATACCCACCCCGGTGAAACCATAAGCCACTCCAGAAAATTCCTGGGGTCAATCCTGCAGCATAAGTGGTGATGAAGAGACAGTGCTTTAGTAAGGTCATAGTGATAGAATGAGAAATAGGGTGTGAAGAGGAGTGAATATTAGGTGTATAGTGAGAAGAATACAAAGAAACAAATAAACAGAAAAAGCAAAGAAGATACAGAAGCAACTCAAGATGAGTTATATTTTTAAGGCTTCATTTTATTGAACTTTTATTGTTTTAACAAAGATGATAGTGAAAGGTATTGCCATAGATAGTGCCTTTCTCAAACTCAATATTTCTAAGAGAATTTAATTTAGAATGGCAGCATCTCTGTTCTGCTACTTGTAACATGCATTTTTATTATTTGTTATGACTAGGACACCGTATTTTTAAAAGAATAACTTTTTTCCTTCCTTGCTGCCTTGGAATGGAAGATCTTTGCACCAGCGACTTCTTTCCTACTGGCCTAGAAGGCGGTTACTGTGTGGAGAATGCTCCTGAAATATAAATAATGTATTGATAGGAACTGTAGAACCATGTAGGTGAAGGACTAGAAAAACTGAATGTTTGCCAGGCTCTTCTATTAATTATTAAAGCTGGTGAAATCTAGTTGTCGCAGCCCAAGATACCCAAAGATGTCAGTAAAAGCCATTCTTTCTCTAAGACATGTTTGTTTAGCCAAGAAGTACACTTGCACTTGTCATGTTCTTTAAAGGGTCACAGGATCTAGGAAGTTGGTTATGGATTTGTAGGGTATTTTAGGGATTTGTGGTGGCCTCTTTTTTGTTTGGGGTGTGTTAGACGGATTTTAATCCATTAAATTTTACTGAAAAAATCAGAAATTGCCAGCTTTTTTCATATGGAGCTATAATACAATAGAAAAAAATATTTTTTTATTAAAAACTTGTTTGTGTTTTTAATTAAACTATGAGGTTTTCCTAGTAGATCTAGTCTGTAAAATGGACCTTACCTTTAGCCACATTTGAAAATCCAAGCCATTAAGGGAGCCCAAAATACCTTTTAAATCGGGATGCTAATCACCAGAAAGTTAGCTGTGTGCAATATTAGCAGAGTATGTTTTACATAAGCATGACATGCAAGTGCTTGGAGTGGCAGGGCTGATTGCTTTTTAAATGGTTATAACCCGTGTGTGATACGCGGTGTTCCCATAGAGCACTGGCCGTAAATACAAGTGTGCAGATAGGACCTGGCCATAAAAGAAGCGGAATGGTTGCCGGCTTGTTGACACACGCCAGTGAGAAGAAAGGGAGCCCTGTAATAAAATCTCATTGAGGATGCAGAGAGTACGTTTCAGCATTAGGCATTCTCCTCATGTTTCACATAAACGCGTCCTCCTCTCACGAGAGGATGAGCAGTGCATTTGCACCGGCTCATTCAAACTGAGTGTTCGTAAAAGAAGAGTCTTGAGCAAACACTGAACAGCCTGGCGTTTTTTTATAAGCAGGAGGAAGGTTAAGCTGTCTGCTGTTCAAACTGCTGTTTATTGGATGTTTATTTGCTGACTGTGTGTATTGAAGGTGGGGAAAGCATCATTGGCAAGATTTCGGATGGCTGCTTAGCACAGGTCAGGATTATATTAAACTAAGGATGTTTTTACGATGGAGTTTAGATCTTCATAAGTGACTTAGTATGTTGGTTTTATATCTGAGGCTCAATTGTATTTTGCTGGGAGATAGAAGGTAGGATGTGCCTGCTCTGTTTCCTTTCCCTTTCTCTCTGACAGCACTGCAGCTTTAACTTTGCTTATGGCTATAGTAGATGAGAAACTTCTCTAGGTGCAGCATTTGCTAACCAGAACCTTTATGAACCATAATTAAAGGCAGACTTCACTTTGAATGTTTTAGTTTCCTTATTTTTGCTCGCTGTTTCAAAAATAACGTCGAGCACGCTGAACCCAAACTTGCTCATTTTCTCCTCAAAGCACGGAGTGGCTGCGTGGAGCAGAGTCAGTCACTCTTTTGGGTGAAGCACAGCGTCATCTTGCAGTGCCTTAGGCACGTTTTAAAAGCATCACTGGTTAATTATAGAAAGAAAAGGTAAGGCTAGACGTGCGCACTAGATTGAATCTTATGTTGCTCTCACAGTGAAGAGATTTGTAAGAACAGAGGGATTTTTATGATGTTCTAAATTTTCTGCGTGTTTAACTCCGCTGCCCTGCAATACACACGCACACACACCCGCTGCCTTTATATATAGCTGAATATCAGAAATAAATGCCTTCACTATTTCAGCAGGGTGTCTGTTTAACAGAGTGTGTTAAACATTAGAGGAAGCTTTGTGTTACAAAAGCTCCTATGTTGTTTCTTTGTTTTCCCTCTTTGCATGCACACTCTCTCTTGGTTTTGACTTCTTTTATTTTGAAGGAACCCTTTCCAAGGCTTTAATGCTGATTTACTATTTATATTATTTCTTTACTTTACCCTGTCTTTCCCACAGATAGGATAAAGTGTCTTGCAGGACAACTGCTGCAATGAAACTTTGTGTTTCTGTACATGAAGTCTGGGGTGTTTAGTGAAAGCAATCTGTAATATTTGCTTAACGGAGCTCTTGCTCTGGGTAAATCTTCAAAATAAGAGTATACAACTTAATAAGTGTGTGAATGTATTTCATTTGTGTATGTAAATACATGCTACGGGTACAGTGTCTAGAGCTGGTTTTGATTTGTCTATGCAAACCAGCCATGTATAGGAGCTGTGAAAGTGGCAATGTCTTCAGCTGGCTTAGGCGTTCTTCTGAGGGCATTCTGGATCAGAGATTCCTACGGGAATAACACAGACTCCCATGCAGCTAATCTCAGGGCTGACTGCCTCCGTTCAGATGGTTTACTGTAGAGATGCTGGAAGAGGTGACACGTCCTGTATGTGCTTCCTTGGGCAATTTGATTGCATGAGTGGTGTCGGGTGAATGGCGGAGACCTGCAGGTCCTCCTGACATTGTTGGTAGTAAACTATGTGTGGGTAAGCAAACTTCTGAAGCCTATATCCTATTTCTGTACACAAACTTCTGAAGCCTATATCAGTAGTACCAGAATGTGCTTTAGGTTTGGGTCTGTGGTTTGCTGTGGGGGTTGTTTTATTTTGTAACAGGAAAACCAGTGTTGCACTGGGCTGTGTGTGCGTACTGTGTGGGTTGCAGTGACACTGGAAATCAGAGTAAGCCTGGAATCGTATCTCTGTGAAATGTGTTCCAGAGCTGGGCAAAATGCTTTCTGCGAGTTTCCTGGGAGTCTGTCAAATAGGTGTCCAGAAGAGGTGGTTTGACTGTCTGTTTGCATGAAAACGTTAATTGAGCAGCACAGGGATGGTTCAGTTCCACAAAGATGTGCTCACATCTGCTCTCCTACCACCTCTCCTGTAGCAGCTTGGTGTGAAAACCCCAGATCTCATTTATGTCTGGCTCCTAGTGAAGGAGGCAGCTATAGCAAAGGTGTGACACGAAGCCTAACAAATTATTATGGTCCAAGGGATTGCTTTGTTGCCTCCCATAATTATCAGATGCTCTGGACTAAACTGTGTTTGTTGCAGTAGAGAATGATGGGCAACTCTGTATTGTGCCAGTGTTTGGGGGGTAGGGGGAAGGCACGAATGTTTCTTAGGCTGGGCAGCCCTCTTCCTGTCCCTTACACACAGTGGGGTTTGGTTGCTCTCAATTTATGTTGAATTCATTTATGTTAAATTCATTTATGTTAAGTTCATGTCAGTTTGGGGCTGGGGGTGGGGAAGTGTGGTTTTGTTTGGTGGAGGGGCTTGGGTTTTTTTTGAGTTTTGTGTTTGGTTTTGCTTATTTTGTTTGGGTTTTTTAAAACAAAAAATTTTGTACTTTTCTTTGAAAACTGGAAGTAGAGTCACAGTATTATCTTAAACGTAAATTAACTTTCCGTGCCAGAAGATAGCTTCTTGCTCTTCTGAAATCTGATGATTAATGGTTTTGTTTACTTCTGAGTGATAGTTGTTTGTCATGTCACTGCTGAAGTCTCCTTCCTTTTCTGAAATGGCAGTTCTTGGCTTTGCACAGCCAAACGTTTTGGTTTTACTTGGGGAACTACCTTAGTTTCTCATCCAGATTCCAAATAGAGAATGGAGTTTAAAATTTTAATTAACCTTAGAACAATATTTAACAATTAAATCTGAAAACCAAGTTTCAGTAGGCTAGAGTTATCCCTTTCCTCTGACTGCCTATGTGAAAGCTGAAGGTGGTGACAGCCCATTTCCCTGCATGTAAACAGAGTCCTTTCAGTCCTGTTAATTTAGCTGATTCTTCTGGCAAGCTCTAATTCGGAAAGAACACAAAACTAGTCACTTGGTCAATAGGACTGCTTGTCCATCTTTTGCTGTTGAATATTTTAAACATTCATGTTCTAGAAGAGCTGTCATCCAGCTCTCAGTCAATATTTGCAGTGTTCAGCTTTCTCAGAGAACATATAGAATATCTCCAGGTATATCATCGCATTCATGCCACCTGTGAAGGGAGCGCAGCCTTACTCTTGTTAGAGAAGTGTCAGAGGGGCTGCATGATTGTCCCTGCCTGGTTTCAGGGTGGCAATAGAAGAGTCTAGCCATTTATAGAGGATGTCTGAGCTGTCCCAGAGAAGACCTAAACTGGTACGTTAGAAGAGATGGAAAGGAAATCGGTTTAATGTTGTTTTGGGGTGGCTTCTTCGTTTTCCATTGCAAAGTTGAACTTCACTGCTGATGCTCATGAAATTGTCCATTTACAGTGTTCTGCTTTCACAGCAAGTTTGTATGTTGGTGTTTGTATGCTTACATTGTAAATCCAAGTACTGTGTCTGCTTCTGATGGATGTCTGTGGAATGCAAAGGCAGACTCCAAGGAAAAGAATGCTCTTATACTAAATTTAGTTGACTGCTTACTCATTTTGCACATGAGAATGAAAATCTTTTGCTGGGATGTTGAAAATAGCTAGCAACTTGGAGGCTTTCAGAAGCTCTAGTTCAGGGAAAATACAGACATAGGTACAAAAATAATACGAAATGGTAATTTATAGAATATTCCTAACATACAGTTTTTTCCTAATTGCAATTTAGTTCAAGAAGGAAAATATTCCAAATGGATAATAGCAATAGTTGAGGTAGTATTTGAAGTTGGTTTTGGAGTTCAAGATACAGTAACTTAGGAAAGTCGTGGTCATTTCTTCCACCCATCTGTCAGGGGAGCATATGTCTTACTACACTTGCAAATTTTGTGAAAGTCTACAGCAGCATTGAGAGGAAAGGCTCAAAGTTGTGCTTATGCTCTGAGGAAGAGCAGGCTCAACCCTTGCTCTTCCTGGTGGCTGGCCAGGCAGGTTGGAGGTGGCAACAAGTTGCCTTTTTGCCCAGCTGTTCTTGAGGAAACAGGATCTCTTAAGTGGAAGAGAGCTGGGTTGTTTTTTTGTTTTAGGAGGAGGGAGATAGCTCTGTGTCTGGGGATGGCTGTTTCTGTGGGAGAGCCTTGGTGTTTGGTCACAGACTGATTTGGGTTGGAAGGGACCTCAAAGACCATCTAGTTCCAACTTCCCCCTGCCGTGGGGAAGGACACCCTCCACCAGACCAGGATGTTCAAAGCCTCATCCAACCTGGCCTTGGACACAACCAGGGAGGGGGCAGCCACAGCTGTTCTGGGCAGCCTGTGCCAGGGCATCATCACCCGCACAGGGAAGAATTTCCTCCTAATATATCACATAACCCTATCTGGGTAACCTAACTGAACGTTCTTTCAGATCCTGAAGAATGGTTTAGGATTGTAACTTCCTTTGGATTCAAAGTGCTCCTATTACTCTGCAAAGAAGGAACAAGGTCCTTGAATTGATGTAGTCATACTAGACTATTGGATTGTGTATCTGGTTGAGTATATACAATATACATCAGACAAACTTCATTGCAGAGGATGCTCCAGCTGTTGGAAAAAGCTACAAATGAAATTAAAGGATAATTATAGCTCAGTGTGTTTTTACATAGTTTCTAATAAATGGAAAAGTTAGTTGCTAGTGAAGAGAGTTCATTTGAGTTTATGCTTTACGTGTATTGAAGGGATAAGGCTATAGCTGTTGTGGAAATTATCAACAGTACAACAGTCCTTGATGCAGATCAGGTTGTGTTGCATCAAATTTGTCTTTGAAAACCCTTCTTCGGTCACGTGTTTTGTCAGTTTTCTGTTAGACTTTTTCCCACTCAACATTTAAGATGCAGAAAATGTAAATGTCAGTTCCATATTAAGGATTAGCTTTGGGCTTGGAGAGGAAAGCATGAAGTTAATTGAAAGGTCATAAATAAATGAGTGCTTTTCTTGTGTGTGTTTGTGCATATACTTTTAAAAAGCTGTTTGTAGAGAAATAAGTCTTTAGTTTCTAAAGAAGGTCTGGATAAACTTTTTACGCTTATTAGCTGTGGCCTGTAGAATTCTCCAGATCTCAGTTACTAGACTAAACTGTTAGAAAATCTCAGGAGCTGGCAGGATTGCTTTGGAAACAAAAAAGAAATATTATATTCAGTGCTAAACAAAAGTAAATTTCTAATACTTCTAGCACTTGATATAAAACAATAAAAGGTAAGGGACAATAAGAAAAAATACTTTTTTTGCAAAAGGAGCAGCATTTCAAAGTTTGTGGCTTTTTATAGTGCCATATCTTGGAAGAGGTTTGATTTCTCAGTCTTGGTGAGGCTATATAAAGTAAAATGCCTACCCTGTGAAAAGACGAGTTTGCTCAAGCCTAGAAATGTGTTATAAAATAGTATTTTTTTCTGTTGCAGTTTTTGGTTCTCCAGTACCATGTTGTCTTTTTTTAAATTTCAATCACACAAACCAAAAATCCCAAGTACATAAAAGGGAAAGGTATTGAACAATCTAAGAGTTGTAACTGGAACGGTGCATCAACAGCTTGAAAATAACTGAGAGCATTGTGGGTTTTGTGTTGGCTTCACTTAAACGTTGGTAGATACTATAGATCACATAGCTGCCTGGGGCACTGGAGGTATGGTGCAAGACCTGTCTGAAGGGGAAGGTCTGCAGCAACTTGCTCTGTTCAAGCATTTGCTGTTCAGACCCATTGAAATGCAAGGATCTATATAGTAGCCACCTGTGATGTGCCTACTCTGGTGTCATACATAGCATTGTGCTTTTGATTGAACATTTAAATACAGAAATTAGCCAAGTGATTACTTTTAAGCTGTAAAGTATATATGCTGGTTTTATGGAAGTAGAGAGCTAATACAAAAACGTGTTTTTAACATTCAAGGGGACCTTTTTCTTCAAAATTGTAGGAGAAATGATGAAAAGAGACCATAGCATTTGCTGTAAATGTGAATTTCAGAAATACTTCCATTTTTGCATAATATGAATGAATATAATCATAGGAGCACAGGACGTAATATGTAGCTGTCATTTCAGAAAGAAGGTTTCTATGAGAAGTTTTCAGAATATATTTGCTGTTAATTAAATATCAGAACTTCAAGCCCGTGCTACAGTTAGGTTGCCTCGGTCATGGTGAACCAGTGATCCTGGCAGCTCTGAGTCCTGTGAGAGAGAGCACGGCGCAACCTCTGACACCACAGGATGGGAGAACATCAATGGTGTGTAGCCCTTCTGCTTCAGAAACCAAGGAGGTGGCCAGAAGCAAAGAACCCCTGTCTGGCTTGGACAACAGGGACATGAGTGTAATTTGTGGAAGCAGCTGGCACATCCACCAAGGTGAGGGACGGGGATGGTCCAGCCATGGTACAGGGGCAGTGAAATAACTTCATGTCACCTCTGTCAATCCCCGTGGGTCGATAGCATGATCTGAACTGTAAGTGCTTCTAGTTGTTTGTAGTCACTAGAGCATCTCATGGGACTTCAGGGACTTGGTACCATTTAGAGCCTGTATTTCAGATTTCGTAGAGGCGTAGGCAATGCGGAGGTCACGTGAGGGAGCGCTTAGTTCATGTGAAAGGGCTTGGCCAAAAAAAACCCAAACCCAACCCTGTGCTAAACTGTTGTGGGGTCAGGATGTTTCAGAGTTTGCAAAGTATTTTGTGTGTGGTGTGCTCCAGGTTAGATGTGTGTTAAAAGCATAATATGACATCTAGGAGCAAAAATTTTATGTATCTTAAATATCTGCCTTCTCAGCTTTTTTTTCAGAGCTTTTTCACATGCTGTTTCCAGGTGCAGCATCTTTCCACACATTCACAGGTTGTTAGTTGTAGGTGGAAACTTTCCTCTAATGTATGTCATCTTGTTACTATTTTATTAATTATTTTTAAAAAAGCTCAAAACAAAACCAGTTTATAGTCTAAGGAGAGCACGGTGGTGGCATTTTTTATTCCTCTGTCTTGGTAACTATGAAATTAATACTGAGTGGGTGCTGTTCTCAGAAAACAAATGTTGAATGTAATTGCGTTTTGAATTGTCTGTATACTGTGCTCGTCTGTATATCATTATTGATACTCTCTTGGGTCCTGTGTAGCACATGTATCAATGTTCTGGAGTGCAACCGTCTTTCTGGGATACTAGAAAACAGGAATGGGAAATATATGAAAATGATGAAGTCGAAAATGGCTTTTTTTAGTCTTGCAGCCATGCCTGTTGTTAACAGGTAGCTGTTACATTGAGGAAATAATTGTTCTGTAAGGTTAAATTCATGGCAGCTTGGAGATGTTTTCTTTTTGCTGAAAATCTGTTTAAGCCAATTATCTGAGCAAGTCTGCAGAAGTTCATGCAAACTTATGGATGTCCAACTGATTTCTCGATTGCCCCTGCCATAATCTTCTCTTTCACCTGGGTGTCTGCTCTGTGTGGTGAGATTGCCACTTATTGCCCTCTTTCAAGGGGTGAATTGAAACCATGGCGATGACTTTGCTGTTAAAACAACAGCCAGCCCTTATGTGCTGTGTTATATTATGCTCTGCTTTATCACGGACTTCATGTCAGATTAAATTGTAGATGACAAGGATAATGGATCCAAGGAAAAGGAGTGAAGGGACTTCTTTATGTTTCAGATCCAAGATGACAGATAAAAACATAAAAAAGGAAACAAGATAATGAATAGGCGGGTTCCTCTCCAAAGGTTGATGGTGTAACCAGATGAGGCCAATACACATTTGTGATTGAAACTTGCCTGTTATTCGTAAATTGTACATTGTCTGTCTTCTGGGGCATTCCCACTTTAGATGGAGAGCAACAATAATTGCTTTCCTTGAGGGGTCTTGGGGAAGAAAATCAGCTTCTTCAGAAAGGAATTAGTATCAAGGGATCCTGGTCTGGCAGGGGGGTTGGACTAGATCTTTTGAGGTTCCTTCCAACTCCTAACATTCTGTGATCTGTGATTACTTTCATACACTTACTGACGTATGAATATATTTAAGTGCATATACAGAAACACGCACACAAGTGTCTTACTGGTTGGGATTAGGAATTATTTTTGGCTCTCTGAAGTTTTAAATACTTAATCTGTGGGGGAAAACAAGTCTTCTCTGGAGCCAAGTTGGGGTTGGGTTTTTTTTAATATATTGATGAGCTATTCCTCATAACTGTCTAGCAGAGTTAAAGTGCGGTTGTTTACATTTCTCTGCTTGTATTTCATTTCTGCTCTGAGCCAAAGTGCTGAACCATAGCAAATCTACAATGCAGAACGTTTCGTTATAAAGATTGAGTACAGTAATTTTGCAAACTGGAATAGAGTTTATTTAACAAAGTGTTTGGGGGAAAAAAATAGCAAATTCATCAGTCCAGGCCCTTTATTCCCATCCCACTGCATGCTGATGTTTCCAGGCTTGGCAGAGCAGAGCTCCAGCTCCCTGTTGCAGGAGTGTGAATTTTACTGAGGTTAAAGGTTGGGCATTGACGTATTAAGCTTGAACAGGCATCTGCTGTTATAAGCAATGACCACCAACAATTACAGTTCTGTGTCTGGGAACCTAATGCATTGTGTAGACTTTAAAAAGCTGTTTTGACGAACATGTAGTCAAGATAATTAGCCTCTGGAGGTTTCACTGAGAGACAGGAGAAAGCAGCTGCCTGGTATTGTAAGGATATAGGGTCCTTTGCAGCAGCAGCAGTGAAGGACTGAAGTTCAATGCCTGTGACATAAAATGTGTAATTGTGTTTTGTTGTATTTTCTCAACTACTTGCTGATGGTAATGTGAATTTTTGATAGACGCTGTAGAGCATGAGAGGGGATGGGCTTTTCTGGTAGTGGTTAACAGTGGTATTTGCTGAGGCATTTCTTTGTTAGCTCTGAGCCATTAATAATAGTGAGAGATATTTGGAAACACAAGCAAAAAGATGTTTTTAGATTGGGCGGGGAGGGGTTGGTGGGTGGCAGGCAGGGAAAGAGAAGGCATTTTTCTGTGTGCTGCTCTGTTTTCTGAAGAATGGTGAGATCTGTTTGCAATGTGAAAATAAGGCTGTGGTGTGAAATATGGCAAAAATGGGCTTCCAGCTTTTCATTAGATGGTTTTTCAGTGTATAGAGTCTGACATGGCTTGTTCTTGTCTATCCATGCATGTGAACACCTCGTTAGAAAAGAATAAAAAAACCTTGTCAGCATCTGGAACGTTTCAGGAGTCTTGTTTCAGCTGCATCACCAAGAAAAAATTGTATAAGAAAATATGGGAGCAAAGTCTGCTCATTGTGAGCTTTACCTTTGGGTAGGATCACACCTTTTCAGTGCCTTCCCCCACCACAATTTTTTGGTTGAAAACTTGGGACACTAGTGATATTTATGCTGGCCATGACTTCTTTCTGTAAACATTTTTGCTTCTGTTCTTAGTTATTTCTTACTGAAACATGGAAACCGAAAGGGAAAACTTGCAATTAATGTCAGTAGCTGAAAGCGAGTTCAATTAGTCAGCATGTTTGAAATGTTGAAAAAACTGATATGAAGACATTAAAGCTGATTTTAGAACTTTTCAGCTTGGTTTTGCTGTTGATTCTAGTTTATTTTGAAACTTTGATGGAGTTATGACTGCCTGTTATAATTATTAAGAATAAATATTCCAAATTACTACCCCAACAAAGTTCCACAGCTATTTCCAAGATAATTTTAATTTGAATAATAATTTTAATAGTGTATCCTAGAACCTAACTGGAACTGAGGCTGCACCAGGATGACAAATAATTTTTACCTCTGAACCAGTTTCAGTTTGGATTGATGCCTGTTGTGTTTTCCAAGTACAGAGCATGAGGATATGTGACAAGAATTTGGGTGCAGGAGAGCAGCATATCTATGGTTTGAAAGGAACAGTTGTCTTCCATAATGTGGAGTTTCTTAAATTAAATTGGAAATTAAAATCTGAGCATCGAATTCCAGCACTGAGGTTTCTTGTTTTGAGAAAAATGTTTTGATTTTTCTCTTCTCTTTTGTGCTTGCAAACAAAAGAGAAGCTGCCTGTCTGCCTCTAAGAAGTAGATGAGAAACAAAATTGTTTATTATTTATTTATTTTGGTGAATGAGGTTCTGTCAAAAGGCAAGAAAGATGCTGAGAAACAGAATAATTCTTTCCTTATACTTTTTGCTTTGCTTTAGTAGCTATTTGTTAGAGGGTAATATTGAGTAAACTCATCTGGGTTTGCAGAAAGTCTTTCGGGTGGGTTTGTTTTTTCTGTAGTTGGCCATTTTAATCTAAAATAGAGGTCTCTGCACAATGCCTATGACAAGCCATATTTCTGGTCCTTGCCCAAGCTCTACAGTCCCTGCTTGTAAATAGAAAATAGCAATTGTAGACCATCATAATACACTTATATCTGCACACACACACATATATATATAAATAAATATATATATATGCATGCTTGCTTTTAATATAAAACATAAACTATGCCCTTTCTTCCGATGCTTGCCTTTCTTCCTTTCTTGCCTTTCTGGCATGCTGCCTGGGTGGTCAGGATTGCTGTGAGGGCCGTTGGTGTCAGTGAGCACCATGGGCCCAGGCTGGCGTCGGTTTATGGTAATGTAATAAATAGCTGTGATTTGTTCCCGGGCTTTTTATGATTCCAGAAAAATGATAAAGCAATATGCAGTGGGTTTTATTTGTTTGGTTTTTAAAACTCAGTCCTATCATTTTCTTTTGGTAAGTGCCTGGAAAAATACTACTTGGAGCACACAGCAGTCTTGAATATTTTTTTATTTATTACGAGCAGTAACATCCTCCCCAAACCTCATTGCTTCAGCATGAAAACTAGTTCAGAGCTCATTACACAGCTCCAGGCTGCCAAGCCAAGTGGCATGGGAAGCCCAGTGGTTTGGCGTTTGGTGGCCTTGTAGACCTATGGGCTTGGCCACTGGAAACGTGGATGTCCAGCCTTGGTAAGGACTAAAACCTCAGCATTTATGCTCTTGTTGTTCATGTGATTGACCAGTGGTGCCCTACTTCATTTAGTGTAGCAAACCCTACCCTTACCCCTTCACTTCGTTACAAGTGAAATAATGTCTCACTATGGAACCTGTGCCAATGGCTGCAGCTGGACTCTTCAGAAGTGAGGCTGGGGTTTGCTTGCATTTTTCCCCACAAATAAAAAGAGAAAGCAAAATCAGGTCATGTGCCCTGCTCTTTCCACTTGACCGAGCAGGCCTTGGCAGTGAAGAGGCTGTCTGGGTTAGGGTCAGTTGATTCTCCCTCGTGAGGTGGGTCCAGACATGTGTCTTACTTAGCCTGGCATACTGAATTAGCATATTTTTCTATAGCTACTGTTGCATGGCCAGAGATCTCCTGTGGTACAGTCTTTTTCTTTTTAGAAACATATTAAACCACAGTGAGACCACAACTTTGAAATCCAAACCTGAAGCCATCGGTTCCAATAAGGTTGAATAACATGACTACCTCTTCCAATGTTTGTGGTTTCTGTTTGAGAGCAGTGGGATATCTGTCTGTCTCCTTACCTAGCCATGAGCCATATAGGTATAAAAAGGCGTTAGAGACCAGACCCTTCGAGAATTGTTGGGACTTCTTAAAGAGGTTTGTGAATATAATTTCTCAGAGCTTTGTGAATGTAATTTCTTGTATTGCAGAAAGCAAAGGCACAGGACTTGCTATCATGAGTTGGAAAGTTATATTTATTGTGAAAAAAATGGTGTAAGCCAGTTTTACTCAGATGAATAACTTAGTCTAGAGAGGAGTTCTCATGGGAAGGTTGTAACTGGAGGAGGATGCGAGAATGAGGATCTCTGGACCTCTTAGGATATTTCAGAAGAAAGATTAAAATAAATGATTCATTTCCATCTTTATCATCTCACAGAGGAGATTTCAGTAACCTCCTGGCATATGCTGTTTTCAGCGGTGAAATCTCATCTTTACACCCAGAGTAGTAGAGGAGCTTTGCTCAGACTGGTGTGTGAGGCAGGCATTGTCACAGCATAAGGGGTGATACAGGGCTGCCCATTTGTAATTGGGCTTTGTCAACCTTTTCAAAGTGTATAAATGAAGACACTTCAGAGCACCATCCAACAGAGCTTTTTTGGGGTTTTTTTTGGTGGTTTGTTTGATGGTTTTTTTGGTTTTGGGGTTTTTTTTTTTGGTGGGAATCTCTGTACTATTGTCTGTTCTTATTGCCATCAGTTCTTGTGGTGCTGCCATGTGAATCAGTGGCTGCCTGGTCTCTCGTTTATATTGCTTGCAGCAATTCATTAGCTGTGCCTTATCCAATGGGCTTTTATTTTGGGCTTTACTGTCTTTTAATATGCTGCTTTCTGGCACTGACCCATGATTCTGGGTCTGTCTCTCAGATCCAGCTTGAAAACATTCTTTCCTACAGGGTATGAATGCAGTGGAAATTCATCCAGTTTGTCCAGGGACTTATACCTGAGACTTTCTGGCATGTCCTGTGAAGCTGGACTGCTCTGGGAACAATTTCTTTAATGAAACTCTGCAGTATGGGAATGGGTGCTAGTGACTTTACAGACGGATTAGACTCTGATAGTAGATTTAGACAAATGCTAATTCGCTTGCTAGCTAGCAAGTGCTTTACATTAGTTAAAAACCAGGCTAGAATACCTTGCAACATCAGTGTATCACTAGCGGGCTTCCAAGCCTCAGCACAGAGTCTCCATTTATGATGGTTACCAACAAAGTCAGTCTGCTTCTCTTCAATTTATGTTTACTTCTCTTCTCTATAACTGAACTGCATTATGAATAGCTTCTGTATCTTTCTGTTAGTAGCAAGTTATCCAGTAATAGCAGACTTGCACGTGGCACCGATGATGAAGGAGCCTTTAGGTAAACTAAGTATATTTAGAGGGGCCTCTCACAGTTGTTAACCTGTGAGATTTAGAGAGCAGGTGAGTGGTGGTTTTAGGTAGGGAAAGGTAGGAGAGCGTGCTTGGAAATTTAAATGAAGAGTCATCTGCAGCAGTAGGCAAAGAGGGTCTTCAGTGATGCTAATTCACAGAAAGGCCTCCAGAGATCATGCTTCCAGCGTGTCCCATAGTCAAGGGAGAGAAAATAGCTCCTCTGAAAGGGAGCTAACTGTCCAAGCTGATAGCAGCAGCTGCATCCCACTCCTTGGAAAAGCCTCTTTCTTCCTTGTCAGCGATAGATCAAGCTCAAGGGGACAAGCATCACTAAACCAAAGGTTGCTTTTCTGATACCTCCCACAGGTTCTCCGAGGGCAGTGTTCAAGTGAAATATGTAAAAAGCACTTAGGAGTTCGAAGAGACATTGAGAGCCGTATGCTCTCTCTGGGTTTCCACGGGTTTCAGAAGAGGGAAGAAACAGTGCAGGAGAGACATGTGGATGTGAGATCAAGTGGGGGGGGGGGGGGGGAATCCAACCCAGAATAAAAAAATGTATTATTTTTTTCTGAGACTGACTGTCTGTAACAGCCTTCTCCGTACTGCAGCTGTGTCTGAAAAAGTGTGTTCAACAGCATTGAAAAACCCGGGTTATTTTAAAAGAATAAAGAAGTCTTCGCTCTAAGGAGTTTAAAATGTCTCTGTTTAAAAAGCCCAAGCAGAGGGAAGGAAAAGGAGAGGAGCTGTGGGAGTGTTGGAAGTAGGATTGCAGGAAGGGCAGCTTGGTTTAGGTGAGACGTGTGCTAAGAGAAATGGTACGGTAAGGGGTGGACCTAAATTGAACCTGGCTGCATTACAGCCACAGTATGACTTTGGTTCCCTCTGGTTCTGCACAAACTTTTAGTACCTGTGGCTGTTGGTTGCCTCTGAGTAAATGAAGTGCATTTGCTCCCTTAGCCCAGAGAAATAATTTTCCAGAGTTTTCTGTCTGAGACTGGATTGTTTCCCACTCAACTGTGTTCACATTTCCCATGCAGTTGGAGTCATCGGCAGCAAGTTAATTGAGTAATACTTTTGTCTAAACTGATTTGGTTTTCAGCTTCAAAGAGCTACCAGAACAAGCAGCAAGCATAGTAAAAACCCCCTTCCGAACCATGCTGGATTTCATAAGGATCTAGCATCTCTGCAGTCTGTTCTTTATTGATAACTTAGACCTTGTGGAGCACTTTTTACACACTTATTTTTTATTTAATTTAGATATTTTTTATTTTTAAACATATGGTTTTGTTTTCAGGTACAGAGCATCTAGCACATTCTTGAAACTGCTGTATTCCAGGCCAGAATGGTCTGTCTGATGGTAGGTCAGAATCAGGGATGCAAGTGGTATATGGAGGAGTGTGGCCAGCAGGTCAAAGGAGGTGATCCTCCCCCTTTACTCTGCCCTGGTCAGGCCCCACCTGGAGTATTGTTTCCAGTTCTGGGCTCCCTGGTATAAAGGACAGGGATCTCCTTGAGAGAGTCCAAAGAAGGGCTATGAAGATGATTAAGGGACTGGAGCACCTCCCCCATGAGGAGGGGCTGAATAAGCTGGGGCTGTTCAGTCTTGAGAAGAGAAGACTAAGGGGGATCTAATTAATGTCTGTAAGTATCTTAAGCATGGAATGCAGGGGGAATCAGCCAGCCCCTTTTCAGTGGTCTGTGGAGACAGGACAAGGGGCAATGGCCTCAAGTTGGAGCACAGGAAGTTCCGCACCAACATGAAGAAGGATTTTTACACAGTGAGGGTGACAGAGCCCTGGCACAGGCTGCCCAGGGAGGTGGTGGAGTCTCCTTCTCTGGAGATATCCAAGACCCATCTGGACGCCTGTCTGTGCAGTATGAGCTAGGGAGCTGCTTTGGCAGGGGGGTTGGACCCGATGGTCTCTCGAGGTCCCTTCCAACCCCTACAATTCTGTGATTCTGTCCAGTAACCTGCTTTTTCTCCACATATGGCAACAGCTACTCAGGCACTGCACACCCTGCCAAAAGCCAAATTTCAATCTCCTTCCCATGGTTTAATGTGGATTTGGCAGGTGCTGCTATTGAGGGGACTTATAGGGTAGGTAGAGGGAAAGGAGGGAGGTAAGAAGCATTGTCTCCTGGTCCCCGGGCATGCAAGTTGCTGGATTCCTGCTGGGGGAGCAGACTACGGGGAATGTGCTGCACACTGGAATGCACTTCCTACGCTGCTGAAATTCTGAGCATCAGGGCTTGAAAGGGGGGAGGAAGGAAAAGTCCCAAATCCTGTTAGCTGGAAAAAGTATGTGTAGGGCCATGTTGTGGGGATCCCGTACCTCTTGTTCCTTCAGTGTAACTAGAGATTTCATTTCCCGCATCACGCTGCATGCCTGGGGCTCGTGGCCATGTGTTGTTGCAATTTAAGACAAGATTTCTGTGAGATGACTCTTCCTGCCCTGGTGGGGCTGTCACTAAGCAGTTGTTCCCTCTTGACAGCTGACTTGTCCTTTTAATTCCCGCTCTGTTTGCATGCCTCTGCCAGCTGGTGGTCCGACTAGGGAGGTATATGCAGGGTGTGACCTGGATAGATGTATTACTGAATGTCTCCTGGAAAAACAGTATAGCTGGAGACAGTGTTTGATGCAAGCAGCTATAGTGCTTTGCAGCTGAGGCAGCTCTTGGGTGGTGGTGGTGCCTCTGCTGCTGAGGAGAGATCAGACCTGTACACCCTTTAAGCAACATTGTGAAACTGTTCTCACCACAAATTCAAAGTCTGAACAACTGCTTGGATGAGGGTGAGAACAAAGCAGTGCTATAGGCGTCAGTTTCAAATATACTGATGGACCAAATGATCCTCTGTAAAAAAGACGAAACAGGAGAAAACGACAGAAAAAAGTAAGAAAGAGGATTTATATTATTGAAAAGCCTTGCATCTCTGTCACTTCAAGGTGTATGTGTGGGGAAAATAGATACTTAGAGGAGTTTATTTTCTTCATCACTCCAGTCCAAGGAGCTATTAATTTTCCACAACCTTGATAGTAGTAGTAATAGTTTTTCAGCATTTCAGGTGTCCTTTTTCTTCCATCACATGCCATCCAGCATCAGATTTACAACCTAGTATTTCCAATGGAAGTGACTAGATAGATACTGTTGCTTCTCCTGTTCTCCCAAAATGTGTATCCTAAATTTCCCTTCTGAAAAACCTTGGTGTTGCAGCTAAAATACTTCAAAACAATAGCCATTAAAGAAATGCTTTATACCTGGGGGAACCACTTGGCTCACCCATTTATTTGGGAGCTATGCTCTGTAGTGTTACCCAGCTGAAGCCAGAAGATGTTTAGAAGATGTTCCACATTCAGGTGTGCAGAAAGCTCCTGAAGCAGGAGGAAAACAGGTTTGGTGTGATCCACTTTGCCTGGAGGATTTTGTTTGGGTTTTTACTTCTTCAAGAACCACATGAACAATTTGAACAAGATGTGTCTGGGGACGGTTGGCTTCCATATTATATCATAATTATTCTGTAGTTTGAATAAAAGTGTCATCTGAGAAAAACAGGCACAAAGACCTCTCCTGCATTTTGCATGCACAGCATTTCCTTCAAAGATCATTTTTTTGCACATACCATCAGTTTCAAAACTGATCATAAGGATATAATCTGTCAGGTTAAGCCTTTGTTATATGGACAAACAAAAATAAGTGTAGCTTACTTTTATTTGGGGGCTGTTCTGTGGGCAGAAATGAGAATAGGAATCTGCCGTGTTTGCAGGAGCCATGAGCTCAGGCTCATGACATCAGTGGGAAAATGTATTCACAGAAGTTAAACCTCGAGGTTTCCCCTTTACTCCATCTTTAACTTCTCTGAGTTTCTATCCACAAATTCGCAATCAGTAGACAATTTAATTTTACCAGAAGAAAAAAGAACATGCCACAGTTTCTAGGAAGCCGTTGCATTATACTGCTGACTTACATTATGTGGCGACGGGGTTTTCAGTACAGTGGAAAGGAAAGCCCAGCAATACTACTGCAGCACAGCTATTGCTTGGCAGCTTGGCTTGTTCTCACGTTACAAGAACGATGCTAATAATTCCTATTGAGTGCTGTGACCTCCGCTGGAGGGAAGAGAGTCCATTTTCCTGTAGCCTGTCCTCTCAGAGCCTGGCAACATATTTTCTATTTATTTATTTATTCCTTGTTTGTTCCCTGCAGCAAATTTCCCTACCTGCCAGGTGGCTGAAGTGATTTGCATACTTTGTCATTTATCTCTTATCATAAATCTAGTTCAAAAACAAATATCTGATGAAATTTTAATCCTAATAGGCTTTCAATTCTGTGGGTGCGTGCTTTCTACACAGTGTGGTGTAGTTTATCTTTGCATACCAATGTTGTCTTAATGTTTTAAGTCCACAGCTACATTTCTGTTTGCACCTTTGCCTCTCGCTGCATAAAGATTGCATTTGTACAACATGTCATGCTCTGAGTGTCTAGGAGATGTTGATGTGTAAGTCTAGATTGCATCACCTTTCTGAGTGTGTACACCGAATCTGCAGTCAGATCTGCTTAGCTTGAAATCTGCTGCAGTTCTGCCTCTGTTTATTTGGAAACCACTGACAGCAAAGTCATTTCAGAATAACACGTCTTTGGCTTCAGCCTGTAAGAATAGCTACTAATTATATATTTCTCATTCTTAAACACTGCAAACAGTGGCTTACATTTTGACTGTATGCTACAGTTTATTAATTAGCTTCCTCTTTAAGGAGATGCATGCTCATGTATCATTGTTTTGGGAACCTTAATAGTTTATTGTTTGTTGGTTGTGAGGGTTTGGGTTTTTTTTTTTTTACCTGAAGGATGTTCTGCTGAATCTAAAGCCATCCTGTCATGGTGTCAAACCAACAGCCACCTTGGCTGTGATGGCTCTGCCCCAGAATGGAGCAGCAGTATGGAGCAGCAGTGAGCACTCCTAAGACTTGTTTTTGCAGGGACTCCACACAGTACATTGTAGCCCTGTTGTGCCAAACAACCCAAACATTTTTGAGCTCTGACCCAAAAAGCGTAACTCAGTTACTTTTGACATCTCTTACAAGCCTAGGAGGAGCTTTACTAGAGGGATGGGTAGGCCCACATGGTGGTTGTTCTCTGCACATTTGTGGGCAGTGTTGAGTTTTGATTGTAAAAGAAGCCTCCTCAGATGGGGAAAGAGGTCAGCAGAACGGTAGGTTTTGGGTGTGGGTGGGAGGCTTTTGAGGAGGAGGGTGTGATGGAATTAGTTGCTTCTCTGTGCAGCTTTTGAGTTTCTCTGGGTGCTTCTTTCTTCTGGTGAAATGGTGTCTTTCTGTGCCATCCTGTCTGCCTGTGGTGAGGCATGTGTACAAGCTAGGTGTTGGGGTCACACCCCAACTGACAGTTTTTCTGCTGACAGAGAAAAATAACTAGGAGGGACAAGCAATAGCATCTACTTGAAAGGTTGGGGATTGGGGCGAGGGAGAGGGGTAGGGAAGGTCTGGGGAAAGAAAGCATCTACAGGGCATAAAGAAATTTGGAAGGAATAACCTGAAAAAGTCTAGGTAAGTGTAATTTTGTTTCTGTTCAGTTTAGCTGGCAGTTTAGCAAATGCCACAGACAAATCAAACCCCTCCTTGGGTTAAAATCTTAACTACTCTACTGGGCAATGAGAAGACGTTTCCACAAGTGGTGTTTAGCGTTCTATTTGTCTCTTGCTGTTTTGATTATTTAAAACTGGATGTCCTCATCTTTTAGTACCTTATGAGAATTTTGCTGTTCAGAGGAGCTGTGTCTGTGTCTCCACCTTCTCTTGCTTCCTATTAGAAGCCCTGGCCAGTGCTTGCCAGGCAAGTTTTACCTGGCTTGCTGCTTCATGGCTGGCATTTTGCAGCTTAGTGAAGGAAAGCTGCTTGAACTCTTGCAGACCACTGTGACCACAATGTTGCACTTGAAGAGGAATCTGTAAGCATGGAGGCTGTGGTTCTCATTTTTATTAGTAGAAAAGAATGAATCGTAAAAGAACTTTTATGCTATTGAAATGAAAGTTACAAAACCAATCTCCAGAAGTGGAAGCAAATACAATGGTGAGAGGGGAAGAAAAATAAATCTCTAGATTTTGAAAAACAGATGTTTTACAAATCCAAAGCCTAAAAACCTTTTTTTCTCTTTTTCCTAAACCTTTTTTCTATAAAACCTTTATCCTTACTCCAGGAAATGGTGGTATTTGAGCACAGTGATATTTACATAGTAAAGTGGCAGTTACTTCCTTTTCCTACAAGACTGACTTAAGTAACATTTCTATTGTCTGGCAAAAAAAAGTCTACCTGCCTGCTTGTCATCTCCTCTTAAAAGCTTCTGAAGACCTTGTGACAAAAGGCAGTCTTTAAAGAATCATAATTACTGCTTACGGATTATAAGATTCATTCTACCATGAACTTCAGGAGAACATAAAGAATACAATGGTTACTGAAATTAGAGTGAGGATGCTTAAAAATACATTACCTCCACCTCTTTTTTTTGGGAGGGGGGCTCTTTTTTGTATCCTGGTTTCAGCAGAGGTAGGTTAATGTTCTTCCTAGTAGCTGGTGTAGTGCTGTGTTTTGGATTTAGGATGAGAATCATGTTGATAACACACTGATGGTTTTAGTCCTGGCCAAGCAGTCAAGGACTTTTCAGCTTCTCGTACTGACCTGCCAACAAGAAGGCAGGGACACCCAAGAAGCTGTGAGGGGACACAGCCAGGACAGCTGGCACATACTGGACAAACAGATTCCATACCATATGAAGTCATACCCAGTATATAACTGGGAGGTGGGCCAGGAGGCAGGACAGCTTGGGGTCTTACTGAGCATCAACCTTCGGATAGTGAGAAATTGGGCTGTTGATCAATTTTGTATGTTATTATTTTATTCCTTTTCTTTCCTATTAAACTGTCTTTATCTCAGCCCAAGAGTTTTACCTTTTTTTATTTCTTTTTGATTCTCTCCTCCATCCCTGAAGGCGAGGGGAGAGCAAACGGCTGTGCGGTTGTTTCAGCTGCCGGCTGGGTTATACCGTGCTATCCTGTAAGCCCGTCTCCAACATGCATAGCAAGACAGCACTCTTCTGTGGAAAGTATTTAGATATTCCTTCGTACTCACAGCAGCACTTCCCCTTATGCAGAAATCTGAAATGCCAGTGAGTGGAGTCCTTTATGGCATCCATAGGAACAGATTGCGGTAGCATTTCTGTTACTGGTGAAACACTGAAATGCGGGCAGATGCAGAAGCATTTGGATCACCCCTTCCTAGTATGGTACTAAAATATCTACATGGAAGTCAGTGAGAGTTTCCTAGTGCCATCAGTGCAACTTTAAAACATATTTAAAGAGCAAATAATGATTTTTTTTAATTATTTGCAGTGTTTTCTGGAGGTGTGTTGTGATGTTACAGACCCAGGTACGCAGTCATCAAGACAGCTATTGCTGTCTGCTATTTTCCAACCTACACCTTCATGGGAATACTCTGAGAAACACAAAAGGAGGACACGCTTCTTGAAGGGGAAGGACTGAGTTTCCACTTATTTGCTGCAATATTCCTTAGTTTGTGTTGTAGTTTGAAGCAATGTTTCCATAGGTCAGCCCGTCACACCGAGCAGTTATGGGTATATTGACTTACAAAAAGAAAAGGATTGTGTACTTCCAGAAGGAAGGCATAATATTTCTCACAAGCACAGACTTGAGTTGGAAGGTACCTCAAATATCATGTAGTTCCAGCCCCCTGCCATGGGCAGGGACAACTTCCACTTGACCTGGTTGCCCAGAGCCTCATCCAACCCAGCCTTGAACACTGCCAGGGAGGGGGCATCTAGGTTTATATTTTGCATAGGTTGGTTTATGTGAGGTGTTTTGTGTAGGTGGTTTGTTGATTTTTGCTTTTCTGTTTTCAAATTGCAAAGACAGCAAGCCTCTGTGAAAGTGAAGAAATCACTGGAGTGAGTCCAGAGAAGGGCCCCAAAGATGACCAGGGGGTTGGAGCACCTCTCCTGTGAAGACAGGCTGAGAGAGTTGATCTTGCTCAGCCTGGACAAGAGAAGGCTCAGGAGATACCCTATAGCAGCCTTCAACTGCCAGAAGGGGGCCTGAAGGAAAGATGTAGAGGGACTGTTTACAAAGGAGAGTGTGGTGATAGGACAAGGGGTAATGGCTTCAAACTAAACATGTAGGTTTAGATGTGACATGAGGAAAAAAATCTTCCCTGTTCAGGTGGTGAGGCCCTGGCATAGGCTGCCCAGAGAAGCTGTGGCTGCCCCCTCCCTGTCAGTGTCCCAGACCAGGTTGGATGGGGCTTTGGGCAACCTGGTCTAGTGGAGGGTGTCCCTGACCATGGCAGAGGGTTGGGACTAGATGGTCTTTGAGACCCCTTCCAACCCAAACCATGATATGTAACTAATACTCTGTTCCAATGAGAGCTCTGCAAATGTAGCCTTGTGCTGAAGACCCTGTGTTAGGGTAGAGTTGGAAAGAATACAGGCTAATTTGCTTTGGTTCACCTGCCAAAAATATTTCAGTTGAAGGCTTTCTTGTCTAGAGGATAGGGAGAAGATGAGTGATAAAGCCTGATTGTTTAGTAATTTTCTGCCTGTTAATCTACAAAAGCCAATTCCCTTTTTTTGGTGATAGTTTAGTTCACTATTTTTACAGTAATTTCTGTTTCAGCTAATATCACTTTGCCTCTCCAGGGAAGTGGGACTGAAAGATAGGTTTGCCTTTCCCTTCTTGAAATGCCTGTCTTTCTGCAATCTAGATGATTAAGTTGAATGCTACATCTCGAGTGTTACTGTGGCTTTGGATAAACTGATACTGACCTTGCAGCTTCCCTTTGCATCTAGTGAGTTTACCATTGCTTAGGGCAGGCCATCTGACCCCTTCCAAAACTGAATGCTGAGCTGCAATTTGACAATTAGACTTGTCAGAAAAAACATGGTTTATGTCCAGCTACTTAGGCAATGACAGGTTGGTTTATGTTCTCCCCCTCACCCTATACTGCATTAAATAATGTTGTACTATCACCTTCCATTCCTCATAAGATTATTTTCTGTCTTCTGTGGTGACTCTTAGGAGTGCCTGATTGAAGGTAGTTAGCATCGTGGCATCTATTAAAACTAAGCCTCAGCCATTGGCTAGCAATAACCCACATGTCAGAAATTATGTCCCTGAACCTTCTGTTGTTAGTGAGGACTTCAGCAAGCGTGACATATGTGATAATGAGTACTGAAAGAAGAAGTAATTAGTGTTTCTTGAATGTTATTTATAAAGAGGACTGCACGGAGCAACCTGACTTGAACCTGGAGGCTTTTATTTCTGCTTTTCACAATACTGTTTGGTATTTTCTTTTCATTAGCTAAATTACAGATGTTGAGGAGGAAAAAAAATCAATATGATTTGCCTGGTTTACATCAGTTGTCTAAATCCCACAAAAGTCTACATTAGATTTATCTTTTATGTTGCAACTAAAATGCCAATCAGTAAATTAAAGTCAATCTTTTTTATTTTTCATTTTTTTTCTTCAATTTATTCTATCTTGGATTAGCTCTACTTTTCAGGAATGTGGAAGACGTTAATCTCCAAAATAATGGGCTATTGAACCATTTAAGCTTGTTAGTGGGTGGTATTAATTTTTAAAATTTTTTTATGATATTTCTATTGTAGGGAAATTATGATGTGTCTATAAGGCTAAATTTTCAACTTCATGGTAGCAAATCTGCAATAACTTTCTAATGCTGTTGGGCCATTTAGATTATCTCTTGATGGAACTAAGTAATAGATGGAGCTTTCCAACATAAGGCTTGGATTTTTAGCAGCTGCTTCATCTCCCATGTTTAGGCATAAAAGGAATCCTTATTTTTATAGCAGACTTGTTGGAAGAAGGCGGTTAGGGAAAATGATGTGTTATGGAGACATCTTGCTTCTTTTCTCCATTGTGTAGAAACAAAAAAAGCATATTCTGACTGTATAATGTCAATAGTGCCAGGCATGACTTAGAGGATAAAGGGAAGGAGAAGGAAATCAGGATGATATTCATGTTCAGTGAGGAAAATAAATCTGTAGTTGAAATGGGATTTGGTGAAACCCGTTTGCTGGTGTGGAGGACGTATGCATGTGTAGGGGTGACTTCTTAGCCCAGTTTCTGAAGGGAAAAAATCCAACTTATGTAACTTTTCTGCCCGTTTCTGTGCCTGTCACACATTTTAACTCATTGTCAAATGTGTTTCAAGCTGGCCAGATGGGTGGTGATCTCAGTGCTCCTAAAATAGTCTACTACAGCCTTTAGCCAAGAGGACCTCTGCCCCCTTCCCTGGCACTTGTCTTTGACCCACTCCAGCAGCGGAGGGGCAGTAGGCACTTGCCTGCGGCCCCAGGCAGCTGCCATGTGTCCAGCCAGCTGGTGCCCGCGTGGGGCTGGATTAGCCCCAGCTTGCGGTGCTCGCTCTTTCTCCCAGCTATCAGGTCAAATTAACCTTGGTAGGTGTCCCCTACCAGTTTTTAAGCATCGGACTGGGGGGAAGTTGGCAGATGCACACACAGAAGGCTCCGTCTCTGTTTGTGGCTGTGTGCCTGGGCTTCATCAGCAGAGGAGTATGGATGATTTCTGCTGGCGGGAAGACTGTAGGCTGGATGCCTCATGTCAATGAATTCAGACCCCTCCTATGAAGATGCCATGATGAGTGTTAGTGGTTTGTGACTTTTCCCTCTGCAGGAGAGAGCATCCTGTTTGCCAGCCAGATCGGTCACCCAGGGGGAAGGTTTGCTGCTTGCCTGGATTCTGGATCCACGGTGTTGGAGAGAGGCTGGCACAGCTTATCTGGCTTTCTGACTGCTTCCCTGGCAGCTCATCTAGACAGGCATCAGTGAAGTGGCCAGAAAAACCCTTCAGGAGATTGAAGGTGACCGTAGGGCCCTGGGAGCAAAGGTGAGAAGGATGAGTGCCTGAGTTGTAGGTTCCTCAGTTGGCCCACGTAAGGCTTGATTTTAATGAGCTCAGGAAAAAAGCATCCCGTTGTGCAAGAAGACTGGGGCCTTTTGAAGAAGGCCCACTTGGCTAGGCAAGGAACTGCTTGGGAACTGAAGTGCAGAAAGACAATGTACAAAGAGTGGAGCATACAGAAATGAGGACAGATAATAGAGGAGGAGTACAAAAGCTTGGTCACATAGGGACAGAATCAAGAAGGGAAAAAGGCCTAACTGGAGGCCTACAACAAGTAACAAAAAGGGATTCTTGAAGTGGACCAGTAGCAAAGGGAAGTTCCAGAAAGCTGTAGATTCATTGGTGAATAGAAGAGACAAGCTAGTGTATGATGATACAGAAAAATCAAAGGACTAATTGCTTTGTTTGTCTCAGGGAAAAGCCTGTTCCCCTGCCTCTTTCTCAAAAAATGCTGGCATATACAGAGAGGCACTGCCAACAGCTGGAGAGCAACAGGTTAGGGACCACCTGGTGAAGCTGAGTGTGTTCAGGTTAATGTGACTGGTTGGGAGTTGCTGAGGGTGCTGAAAGAACTGGCAGATGTGAGGTGACTACAGAAAAACAGTAGACAGTTGAGGGAGGTCCCAAATGAATGAAGAAAGGTTGATGTTATACCTGTCTGCAAAAAGGGAAAGAAGCAGCATCTGGGCAATTATAGGCAGGGCAGCTTCACCTCTGGACCTGGAAAGATCATGGAGTATATTTTCATTGCCAAACCTGCAAAGGACAAGATGATAGAGTCATCATGGATTTAGCAAGGGTGAATTGTACTTGGCTTACTTTAGTACTGCCTTGGATGAAATTACTTGCTACAAGGCTCAGGGAGAGCAGTTGATATATGTTCCTTGAAATCACTAGAGCTTTTGGCACTGTCTCCTGTATTTGTAAGCTGAAGAAGTACGGGCTAGGAATAGACATGTGGAATTATAGATGGGCTGACAGTTGGCTGCTGAAAGGTTAGATGGAGATGCTTTACATCCAGCTGGTGGTCCTTAACAAGCAGGATACGCTAGGGGATGATACTGAGGGTGATACCAGTAGGGTTTTCATGAACAACCTGGGTCATGAAGCAAGATGCTTTCTGTGCAGAATTGCAGATACACTCGATTAGTTTGACATGCTGGATGGTAGAGCTTCAATCCAGAGACAGCTTTGAAACTTTGAGGACTGGGACAACAAAAAACAACTAAAGCTGACTTAGGAGAAATATGACGTTTAGCACCTGAAGCAGATAACCCCATTCATTAAACTGAATATGAGCCATTGCAAATAAGGCAAATCAGGCACTGGGCTACAATAGAACTAACATTTCAGGGAAAGGGTTTTATCCCTTTTACTTAGTGTTGTGGGTCTGCCTGGAATGTACCATTCAGTTCTGGAGGCCTCCCACTTCAAGGGGTAGGTAGAAGAGTTGCAGAGGGACCATGAGGAGGCCTATGAAGATGGTGAGGAGTTTAAGGAGTGTGACTGCAAGGGAGAAGTTGAGAGAGTTGAGTTTACATTGTGTGGAAAGGAGGAGGCTGAAGCACACTCCAGTAACAGCCTCAAATTTCTTGAAGGACATTTACATAGATCATAGAATCATAGAATATCCTGAATTGGAAAGGACCCATAAGTCCAACTTCTGATGTTGAAGCTGATCTCTGTTCAACAGCAGCAGATTAAAAAAAGAGGGATGTAATGGCATGGATTGTAACTTGGGATGGAACAGCAGGGAGGGCCTTTTATCTGCGGGGGAAAAGCAGCACTGGGAGAGGTTGTCCCGAAAGGGGTTTAATCTTTGTCTGTTAGCAGTAGTTCCACTTGGGCAGAAGGTTGGACAGAAGTTCATCCTAGCTAGCACTTCTTAGACTCTGTGAAGTCTCAGAGACACAGGGGATCTGGAGACAGTTTTATTCAAGTATGATGCAAAAAACTGTAGGAAACCAGTCTTTATTCTGCAGAATGCTTTCAGGGATCACTTGTTGGGGGCTTTTGTATGGTGTCAAGACCCCAGATTTCACAGATTACTGGAAAGAAGAGCTGCTTCACTCTGGAACTGTTGAAATGCATCAAAATTATATACAAAAGGTCTGTATTGCTCTGCCAGTATTGATATGCATTTCCTGTAGGAGTGTGGTTTTGGACTTAGGGAACTAGGCTTTGCATCTGGATCTCTATTTACAGAATCATAGAATGGTTAGGGCTGGAAGGGACCTTAAAGATCACCAAGTTCCATCCCCCTTGCCATGGGCACTGTTCCTGCTTAACCTGAAATAATGCAGCCCAGTATTTTTACACCTTAGCCACAGTTTGAAAAGTTTGCAATCACTTTTCCTATTGGAGACGTGGATACTTTTAGCAGGGGTAGTTTGAAAAGCCGCATATGTTGCTGTGTATTCTCAGCTCATCTCTCCTGGTCTGCCAGCCTAGATTGGAGAAGGCCTAAAGTCCTGCAAAGGGTGGCCCTTTTGATAAATACCTCCTGGATTCTGGGCACCTGGTGAAAACACATGTAGTTCCAAGCTCGACTGCCTTTTGCTGTGCTACTGCTTAGTCTCACGGTCTGCTGCAAAGAGAGCATTTTGGTTCCATTGAGTGATGGTCAATAGCGGTATTTTTATACACTTTATCTAAGGAGATAGTCTGAAAGTAAATGTATTGCTGTCTTTTTGTCCTCTTTCATGTTTTCAGATCTGTCTTCACGGGGCACTCTATGTGCACGTTCGCATGCTTGTAATCAAATTTTTAGTGCCCTGCTTATTTTTCTTTCTCACTCCAGCTCCTATCCTCAAAAAAAGCTGTCTTTGTGCACATCAAATGACTGGGTGTCTACCAGTACAATGTGAAAGCAATACAAAGAGATTTTCATGACTTCCTTAAAAGATTGAACAAACTGTGGAACTTCCTATCGGTTTGTCAGACTTCTTGTTTAATCTCATCACGATGCACGGAGCCTATTTACAGCTGGAGCTTTCAGTGGTGTTTATGCAAATTTTCTGTTAAATCCCATCAGTAATAACTAGTTTTTATTAGCTAGGCAGTTACGGTTCTTGGGGTTTTCTGAAGGGAGGTTTAATAGCTGAGGAGTGAGGAATATCTGAAATACTCAGTTTTGGGGTACGACTAAACTGTAGCCACACCTTTTCGAATACCAGCAAACTGGTTATCTTGGCTGACAGTAATAGTGGAGTCGTTTGCAAAATCAGATGCTGCTGCCGTTTTTGAGGTTATTGTTACAGGCATGGAGTTACTCAGGCGGCTAAAGGAGCGTAGGAGTGATGCAGATAAGCCTAACGTGGGAGGATATGCTTGAGCTTTGCATGTGCAGTTGATGCTCATGGACTGGAAGGTGCTGATGCATGCACACTGACCAGTTACAGTCTGTATCTCTGTAACTGACTTGGGCAGTTGGCTGGGGAAAGTTTTTTCTCTTGGTCTTCGCTTCTAGGATGCTGAAGGGAAACAGGAAATACGGGCATAGGCCGCTTGCAGGTGGTTTTGTAGCACCCATCCTCCTGATGTGAGAGGCCTGTGCCTGTCTGAGAAGCATTTCCTTACATCTTGGGTGTATCATCAGGAACTGTATTTATCCTTTTGAAAACAGGGTTGATATTCCTAAAATAAACTCGGGATCTGACCTGAAAGTTAACTGGAAATTGTAAATGTATGTGTTTAGATGTATTATTGGTACATGATGACAGAAGTTTAAAAGAGCTGCAGAACATGATGCTTTAAATTGCCTCTGTGTATTTTTTGAGCTGTATGCCTAATGGAAGAATTTCTGCTGCTGACAGGGCAGTTCAGACGGTGTGTTGCTAATATTTTTCATCTCTCTGCTCCTATGGCCAAGGCAGCTGACAGCTAGTACCGATTTCTATGGTGATTTCTGTAGTTTTGGTGTAATTTCTTTATGAATCAATGCTGCCGAGCTAAACATTGTCATGTAACAACAGTTCTGATTTGGAGTGTTTGCTTTTTAATGGTTATGTTTGCTTGTATAGTGAGTTGAAGGAGAACACTGTCAAGTTTGAAAATTTGGGTCACTGATCTGCTTTTGTAGAAGCCCCTTTTGAAAAACTGATTTTTTTTCAATTGCTTATACTTCAGATGTTAACAAGAATTAAAGCATTATCTTTATATTTCTCAATGCCAACCCAAACTTTTCTTATCTAAACAATTGCCTGTTAAATACTGCTGCGATAGCTATTAGTAAAATTCTTTCACACATAACAGTGTTGATACAGCTTGGAAGGAAGTTACAAAGAACGATATGCTTGGTTACCTGGATTGGGGAAAGAAAAGGTGTAACTTCATTTTAGGTTTAGTTTTTCCAAGTAGGAATGCTACTGAAGGATATATCAGCTTTCTGCTTGTCCTCATCAATTTAACCATCCTGTTGTCACTTTGCACATGAATTATGTAGCTATAAAATAAAATAATCAGCTCTGTTAATAATGTTGTAAATAAGATAAGATTCAGTAAATGTTATAAAAGTCAGAGTCACTAAGGTTCCTAAATCTCATTGGCTTTGCAAGAAATTTAATACGTGATCTTCTGTTACATTGTTTGTAGTACAGAGTCTACTGGTATATGATGATTTTACTTGCATCACATGAAAACATTTATGTTATTCCTATGAATGTTTGTTCAGTACTTGAGCTTCAGATGTACATGGCTGCTTTCAGTATTTGTAAGAGAAAAATTATGTGATAATTTCAGTTTGAGGTTAATGATTTCAAACCTCCAAATTCTCAGGTGAATAGTCTGTAACACTGTAGTCCATCTTGGTTTCATGTCCTGGGCTGTATTCTATATTTTTGAGGTGTGTCACACCAGTTTCAGCACTCTAAGGTAATTATTTGAATTTATCATCTTATAAACATATAGAAAGACTGCATAATGTTAATAATTAGATGTTTGTTTGTGAAGATCTTATGCATAGCACTAGCTTTTGCAGTTCTCCTGGTTTATGAACTTTGAGTTTTGCTGCACATCTCAGAAGGTTCAGAGGATCAGCTGCACTCTACACCCAGAGCACACAGACTATCATTTTATTTTCACTTGTGCTTGTTATCTGCCTGGCACTGGATCTGAGTGACTGACGAGTAAAATAAGCAGTGCTTGAAATCTGTAGTAGCAACTGAGTTTGAACCTTCTCAGACTCCTAGTTCTTCTATTTTGAGGAATATGTTTATCATTTTCAAAACCTGCACGGTATCACTTGGGGGTGGGAGATACATGTAGGAGGAGATGGTCACCATGTACAATTAAATTTGGGAAGTTCAGAGTTCGCTATCCCGAATGCTGGAGTAGGACTGCCTCTTGTCTACAGAACGAATGATGAATTCCAGCAAATAGAGAATTACCTTCTGGTTTTCCTCAGTTCATGTCCATTTTCAGATGCGTTCCCAGAGTTGAAAGTGGGGTTTGAACTCTGGCTCGTTTTACCAGGCAGAGGATGATCTTTATTCTGGGTAGTTATTGGGTGCCTTAAGGTTCTGTTCTCCCAGTCTTTGTGGAACAGCTGGCCCTGTGTGGAGCCAGAAGTTGGACCTGATGATCCTCATGGGTGCCTTCCAACTCAGGGTATCCTGGGATTCTGTTTTATGACTCTATGAAGAGCAGAGCTGTAAGAAGCAGCATTCTTTGAAAACAGCAACCTGGACAACATCTGGAGGATAAGAACACAGCTGAAACCAAGGGGTTTTAAGCACACAAGAGGAATTGGGTTGCTGCATGAGGGCTTCTACAAGCCAGAAATACAGAAACACACATCCGTACTCTCCTGTCCCCTCCTGAGGGTTACACACACCAGGGTTCCTTGGGGTAGCAGTTGTTACTAATGCCACCTAATGCATTTTAAAGAGAAGTTACACTGAGTGCATGTGTGCATAAGTTCATACACTGAGAGAGTTTGTAAGTCTGTGGTAATATTAAAATACATTTTAAACAGTATTTAGAAAAACAGGGTGGGTTTTTTTTTCCCCTGACAGGGTACAGGTCTTCCTTTTTGTTCTATCTAGTCTAGATTAGATCTTTTACCTTTCCGTCCTTTGTTATTCAGTGTCAGTGTGAAAAACCCTAATTATTTCAGTGAGCTAATTCTGACTAAATCCTGTGATGCAGAACAGCATGTGAAACTGCTTGTGCCCATCTATTACTCAGGCCTGCAAGGGAAAAGAGAAGAGGGGAAAAAAGCCTATATATCATGGATTATATTTTGCTTCAGGCATTCTCTGACCTACTGTATTATGATTTGGCAGCTACATTAAAAAAAATTAAAAACTATTTGGGCTTTTACCAAATACATTATATAAAAATAGAAAATACCAGTAATTCAAGCTGTGGAATAGCTTTAGATGGATGATTATTCTGAAGATTTTAATAGTCCAATAAGAACCTAATCTAATTGCATGTTGAAATGAAGTTAAATATTTTCCAAATAGATTAGAGAAAGGGAATTGCGTTTTGGCAGTGTGGTACAACACCCTTCATTTCTCACTGAGCACACAGATTTAAAACCAATGTAGTTCTGACTAAAGGAATGCCTCCCAAAGAAAATAAATGTAACCAGATGATGATGATGATGTGATAATCCATGTTGTCCACTTAGCAAGAGGATCACCAACTGTAATGCAGAGTCTCTTTGGCATGTCCGTAAGAGCCAGCTACCTCTTTGTTTCCCAGTTACCAGCCTCTGCAAGACATCTCATGGGGTAAAGGCGAGTCCTCTTTGAAGTTCAGAGCGCCTGTAACAACTCTAACAAGGGCTCAGGGATACGTTTGCCTGAACACTGGATGACCTCTGCACAGCCAGCAGAACGAGGCTGGAGTCGGGAAGGACAGTGATTCTGGAGGCTCTTTCCTTACTTGGTGGAACCTCCAAAACAATTTGGTGCCTGTGGAGCAGACTCTGAAGAACAGACAGAGGGCTCCAAGGGCTGTCAGGGATTAATCCCATCTTCTCTTCAAACCCTGAGTGATGCTTCAGGGTTGCTGAAGTAGGTCAGAGCTTTTTGGTGACAAGTCAGGTCTTGGTTACAGCATCTGACTTTCATATGGTTATGGTCTCTTGATCTCATCCCTTCTTCATCAATTTTAGGTTGGTACCTGAAGCCCACACTTTTGACCTGTGGGAACAGAGCACAGAGCGCACTTGCTGGCCATCTGGCCTGACATTTAAATTAGACAAAGGACTTGACAACTAAAAGTGGACAAAATGAGATACTCCAAGGTAGCATGAAGAGCTAGATGCTTTACACCATTAAGGATATTGCCTTTGCATCCCTCCAAGTGTAATTGCAAAATAACCATCCACACCCATCAAAAAGTGACTTCTGCAGGAAGATTTTTGAGTAAGGGAAAGCTAAGCCTTTGTCCCATCCACATATGAAGTACAAGATAGGATGTGGCTGGCAGAGAAACTACAGCAAGAGTGATTGCAGCCTGCTTGTGAATAATGCTCTGCTGATCTTTCACTCTTGATTTAATTTTAATTTACTACACTTCAGAAAAGCATGTTGTAGTTTACACAGTGGGCACTGAAAGTTGTGTTTTGTTCTGTGCCTGAGGGTGTGCTTTGACATGATGCTGAGAAGAGCTAATCCATGTACGGCGGGTGCAGGTACAGTCTCCTCTGCCATCATTCCAGCTGTTTTTTTACTCTCATGCACCATCCTGGCTGAGCACCCAAAGTGCCATGAACAGTATAGTACTTTTGATGAAAGGATTTATGAACTCCTCTGGTACTGCTGTTCTGAAGGTGTCATCAGAAGAACTGCTGAAATGGAACATGTGCATTTCAAGCAAGGAGATGTGATAGCAGGAAGGGAGATGGAATAGTTCTCTTCAGATATCCAAATTTTTGGTACTCAAAATATGGTAATTTAAAAGTTCTATGACACTGAGGACTGGTTAAATGTACTACATTACCATGCTTTCTAAATACTAAGAGAAGAAATACTCTTTTCTCTATGCTCTATGGTGTTACTTTCAAAGGGAAAAGGTTGGAAAGGAGGGTGGAGAAAAGGATGTAGAATAGGAAGAAAAAAAAAAGTCTTGAAAGTATTCTCTTTTTCCCCCATTTATGTATGGGGTGATTTATCTCTCAGTAATTCCTTTAACTAGTCTAGTCAATTAGGAATAATGTAATATTTTTAATGCAAAAAGAAAGGCCAATATACAAAAACAAAACTTCTAATAGCTTAAGATGTATTTGTGAGGAGCAGTGAACCCAGGAAGAATGATTCCTGGGAAAAGAGGCATCACTGTTATCTGAGAAAAGTGTTTGCATTTACTACAGTTTTCAAAAGGGATTCTTTCCTGCCCATCTCATCTTTCCTTTCTGTCTTCGCCAGGACCTCCTGGGCAATAAAAACCCCAAAGTCCCCACAAAACAAAAAGCCCAATGTACTTATGCTCAGCAGCTCAGAAAAACAGCCTACTCAAGCTGCTTTTGATGATTTCAAGGTTAAATATTAAGTTTGGCTAATTTTTATAGGAGCTCTGTTTTCCCCCTGCCAAAACCAAACATGTAAGATTCAAAATGACTCTTAAGTTCAGTACTAAATAACAGGTCTGCGTATTTAAACGATTTTTCTATTTCAAACAATCTTTTTCAATACTTGTTCACAATATTGCTCGGGGACAGATACTTTCCTGTAACTTTTTCTTTGTTCTTATTTACTTATTTCTTTCTTTTTCCATTTTACCAGTGTTCTAAGCTTTTGGCTAATAAAATGGCATGTGTTGCCAAAAAATTGAGGGGAAAAAAGAATAAAATGGTGGGGAAGAAGAAAGAGAATGACCAAAGGAAAGATACCAACTTTCTCCTTTGCAGTGGTTAGCTAGAAGCTTTTCTGAAGGCTGTTTGTGTAGAATCTACTTTTTTGTTTCTTTGTTTTTAAGTTACAAATAATTTAAGATGAAGGAATGAGAAGGAAAATTCAAAGAGAATCTTTCAGTCCGCGATTTTGTGCCTTCACTGAATTTTGAGATAGATACTTGTAGCTTTTATATTGCTAAGGAGTTTTTATGTTTGTTTCAGTGAGATCCTTTCTAAAAACCAGTAAGAGACATGCACTTTTCTGAGTTAGTAGTATTTTTGAGGGTTAACTTTCTGGATGCACATTGCGTAGATAGGGTGTTGCTGATGACCTCATGAAGTTAGATTTTACTGTTGACCTAAGAAATTTAAGAAATCCACTACCTTCAATGTGCTGGACTGATGAACCTACTGAAATGCTTCAGTTCAGCATATACCAAAGGTATTACAGCAGCTTTATTAATACAGCAAAATAATTTTATTAATACTAATTTAAAAATCATGTTTTCATGCTAGCTGTCAATGAGTGTCATTAATCTTCGCATCCAAATACTCAAGTGTCTGTATTACTTATTAGTCTGTTCTGATGTTTATATTTACCTCTGTAGGAGAATTAGCAATTCAAACTAATACTTTTTATTAAGTCATAATGAGTCAGAGTATGTCAACGTAAAATAAATCTGCACGGAGTTGAGAAATTAATAAAAATATTGATTGGCATCTGCTGTTTTACTTTAGCCATATTTATGTCCTGCAACTTTTGGGATTTCAATTTTTTTAACGAAATAAGACACCACAGTAAAACGACTTGCACCTAAACTGTGTGTCCTCAAAACTGCTGTTCTTCTTTCTCCACGCCTTTCTTAAGAGCAAACTTGTTTTGCCAAAGTTTGGATTCTGGAGTTAAAAAAAATCAGTTCTGCCAGCCAGTTTATTTTTTTAAGGGGGCGATTCATCCCCTGCGTTGTTCTTCTGTTAGAAATCTGTTGCCTTCCCAGTGCTGCAGGTTGCACGGGAGCTGATTTAAAGGGCAGTTGCCTGCCTCCTGCCCCCAGCACATGTGCTGGTAGGAAACCTCGCACGTTCGCTACTCGATGTAATGGTTTCTCCTTCAGCAATCAATTTTTAGCCTCCTGTTGTCTCTGGTTTATTTCAGCATCCAATAGTGTGCATTTCTGTCCGGTTTTAGTGGTGCTCTTGGAGCCGAGCAGGGTGCGTGTTCTGCCGTAGGAGAGCAGTCTGAAGAGATTTGTTTTCTTTTGTTGAAGGGAGGACTTCACACGCGGCCGCAGCGTGTAAAACCGCGGCTGGCGAGCGGCTGAAGATTGCCCCTACCCTCCAAGGTTAGCTCCAGCTTCTTGGAAGAGGTTTCAGGGAGGTAATTTTCTCTTGAAGGAGGGAATGAGGGGTGGGAAGAGTAGCTGCAAGATTAGGGCTGATATTCTTTCTCTGCCTCTTCTGACAAATGTTCCTGTTGTCACCCGTGGCCAAGTATTTAGCAGAATTTCTGACTGCAGGCTCAAGGAACATCCTGCAAAACATCCACTGAGATCTTTTAAAAATTCTCCGGCGGTGGGGAATAAAGCAGCAGAAGCTCACAGATACAGACAAAAGATTCATTTAATTCTAGGCTGAATCCATCATGAATAGGAAAAAAATATTCATGTGGAGCTGAAAACAGAGTGCGATGAGCAGGGTTTTACTTTTTCATGCTGTTTATCCTCTGTTCCTACATTTCATAGGACAAAGCTCCGCAGCCCCCTAACTGAGGACCCAAGAAAGACTTCAGATTTTATGGGCAGTTCATCACTGCCTTGTATACCAATGCGTGGATACCATGAGCACAGATATAGATTCCCACATCTTATTGAATAATGGTAAATGCATTACGCATAAATACTGAGATTTTTACTTATAAATGAAAGCGGTGAAGCAGCCAGTTATTAACTAAGCTACACACAAAGTAAACCCACCTTTTGTTAAGGACAGATCTCTGTATTACCAGTATTTTGTGTGCAATTTCCGATTTTTCATGTCATTCTTCAAAACTGACTAACTGAGGAAGAAATGCCTGACCCTGAAAGATGCACAAAGTATCTCATGAACTCTGACACTGAGTGCTTAAAAGGGTGTGCTGTAAAAAGGAAATGTTAATGCATTTAGATATGCTTGATTACTGGCTTGGTTTCATGATGCTCAATGTATATGTAAGTATAAAACAAGAAGGAAAATGCTTGTATTTGTGAATATTTTTTAAGTTTTCTACTTTAAAAATTTTCATGTTAAGAGTTGCTGATATTGCAAACTGATAGCGAATGATCAGACCCACATCTCTGCTGTCTCCTTGGGAAATCACCTATTTATATCTTAAAAAAAGTAAAAAGGGAAAAGCCCCAGATAGAAACCCAACAGAATAAAAGGCTCCCCATATAGACAAAATGGATAGTTCTTTCTCAATGATATCAGGGTTTTTTTTATATTGAGGTCAGTGAACAAATGCAAGAAAAATACTAAAGAATCCCCAAATGACCTCTTGGCTCAATTGCTGTTGGGTAGCTCCAATTCTAAAATTATGTGCCACTCAACTTGCCTTCTCACATTTGAGTTGTCTTTCCTTTGGCTGCATGAAAATCGAATGCTTTCCTTTAGCTTCCTTGGAAGAAAGGGGGGAGAAGAGTGTGGCATCTTTGGGGGCTGGCACGCTTGGGAGAGCCGTGGAGCAGTTGCGGAGCAGCAATCGGTCTTGCATATTGCAGCATCTGAGCGAGTAGTGGTGATTAATGTTCAGTGGGATGCTGTGTGCTGTAGAGTCGATGCCTCTTCCCTTCAGCCTGTATACAGGTAGAGTCCTGCGAAAGCTGTTAAGAAAATTGGGACAATTTGTTTTGGCACAGCCTTGTTAGCACCGGGGATTTCTTACGTACAGATTGTGTGTGCTGCTTACATGAGGGTTTTATTTTTGGTTGTTTGGACTCTTGATTTACTGTTCTCTTTGCTGGAAAGCAACTGAGACTGGGAACAGTCTCTCTTTTTTTGAACATGATGTGGGGAGAGAGCTGGAAGACTGCTACTGTTGTGTGGGTTCATTCCTAAGCAAAATGTAACATGGTCGCATCCAAATATTTGAGAGGAGGGAAAGAAAACTAGACCATTTGAATGGTCTGTTGGTTACTTTTTTAAAGGGTGGTTGTCGCAAATACACGTGCAGAGTCTTCATAACATGCTTTATAACACACATGTACATGGAGGGATCAGTTGGAAGGGGAATTGGCTGTTTTTAGGAGAAATCTTTGACCAGAAAAAAGCAGTGTGTATGTTGGTTTGTTGTGTTGAACACCGGTGTCTCTGTGAAGAACTGAAGAGGCAGGGGCCAGCCTGAGGAAGGATCCAAGGGGAGTTTGGAAGTGGGGAACCCAATACCAGGCAGGAGCCTGGCCTGGGTGGGGAGACTTCTCTGAAGTTACTGTGTCATTTCCTGACTCCTGCAGTGATATACTGTGTTGGTCTTTGAATTTCCTCTGATGAGGACCATCCACTGGGACCAGAACATTGAAACGTTGCCGTATGATGACTTTGCCCCAGATTGCAGCAACTCAGCTAAGAATTTAGTTGTTAGTACTGCTGTGAGCTAAAGCATGAGTCACCTGGTGGTGAAATACGATCACTTTCATCCACCTCTTAAGAAACTGTAAGAATTTAAAAGACAATTATCTTTTTTCTTGATGTCTCTACGTCAGGAGGGAGGGGAGGAAAGCCCAGCAGCTGCATGGCAAGGCCGTTCTGTTGATCTGCAATAGCTGAGGTAATAATAACAGCCTGATGGGACCTGCCGCTTGCAATAAATATTCAGAGCTGAATGGGAACAAATCAGCCTGAGGAAGAGATAATCAGACATTTGACTGTTGCAGAAGATTGTTCTATATTGTCAGTAAAATAAGTAACATGCTATTGCACAGCGTGGACTGTAGATTAGTTGTCTTAAAATCACTTAAGCCATACAACAGTCAAATAGTCAACTTTTTTCCCCAAAGTTGTCTGAGGAGCTTTTGAGACTGTTTAGGCTCTTCTGTTAAAATCAGGTATTTAATATTGGGGAAAACAAGAAAAGAACCAATTGCTTTCCTGCTCCTTAAGTGCTGATGTGACATAATTTATTATCGTCTACTATCATAAATCCTTTCCTTAGAATTACTGGTGTTTGAGATCATCACCTTAACAGTTATGTAGCACACAGTGAGCTGAAAGGTGGCTAACTAATGGTTTTCAAAATAAAGCTTGTTGGCAGAAAGCCACCAATAAGGGGCTGTCCCAAAAAATACAGTGTAGGTGGGCTAAGGGCAGCTTGTTAGGACTGATGTCGCAGAACATGAAAAGTCCCCGACATGACTCGATGAGCTGACATCGTGTTATCTAGGGCCACCGGGGTGGCCAGGGTGACCTCTTGGCATGCTGAGTGCAATCAAATATCTGCTTCTGTGCAGCAAACACAGTTGCCCCTGTTTTGGAGTGAAGGGTGCTGAGCACCCTTATTTCAGCCTCTATGTAAAGCCTGAAGGGATCTGTAGTCCTTGTATCTTGATCTCCTGTTTGCAGCAGGCTCTTTAAATGCGCTGTTCCCTGCCCATGCCCCTTTAGCATGTATGGCTGAGACCTACCTTTTTCAGAAGCATATTTCTTCTCCATGTCCTTAGGAGATGCCACAGTTCTCCCCCTGCTTTTACTCTCATTTTATAGATAGATGCAAACAGCTTCTCTGTTTCCTTCATGTGAGTTTGCCTGACTTCAGTGACAACTTGTCTTGCACTGTGAGATGGAGGAACCCTTCTCCAGATCTGCTGTTATGTCTTTGCATTCGGGTTCAGTAGGTCTGCTTTAGGGTTGGTGAATCCAGTCATGACATCCCAGTCTCAGGGACCAGCTCCATCCCTCTTTTCTCTGAATGCAGTTTGTAGCTTTCTGCTGTATCCACTGGAATATGGCGATGCAGGCTGAGCCTCGTGTTGCAGCATCCATCTCTGGGACTCCCTCTGCAGCTGTGGGTTGATTATCCCTATCTGTGCATCTGCACCTTGTGGTCCATGCTTAGGGGCATTGGAGAGGTGGGGAGAATGAGGATGGGGGGGCACTCCTGTCGGGGTCTGCTGCTGCACAGAGAATGTTTTTTTCCAGAACCATCCTGGATGTTGGACTTTAATTCCTCATCCCCGGGTGCATTAGCTGGTGTCAGTAATTTCAGATTCCAGTCCATTGCTTAAAAAGGGTTGTTTGAATGGCCAAAATCACTAAGCAATCTGGATTTCTTGATATGGATGCCTTGTCCTTCTCCATCTGTTGCTTTCTCAACAAAAAATTTTGGTGAGACCTTTGTGTCTTAGAACTGCAAGATACCTGTGCTGAAAGATGCTACGATATTAAATAGGAGTTGAAACTGTTGGTTTTTTGGGTTTTTTTTTGTTCTGATGGAACCCAGTCAGTGCTAAAGGTGATGGTAGTTCAGTGGTTAATTCAGCTTTTTTATGTGCATAGTGAATTGCTAAGTGCAACCAATCTGGAGACCACTACTTTTTGATAAAGAAGTGGTTATTTTTCTGCTGAAAGATAGCACTGCTCTTGTACACTCACACCTACACATGGATGGTTCAAGCTCTGTACGGATTTCTGTGGTAATTTTTAGCCTGAATTTTCAACGTCTCGAAATGTAACATTTCTTTTGTAAACAAACCCCCTCATGCCTTCAAGTAAATGAGCATTTTCCAAAGCAGCATTTTCTCTGGAAGGCTTATGAAAATGGGAACTATTTCCAGGCTTACGCAATGGGAACAATATAATTAAAAATAAATGAACCTATTCTTTTTTTATTAGTTCAACACGGTGTATTTTTAGGTTTCTGTATTTCTTTTAAATACTTCAGTGTTTCTCTCTGTAGAAAATGTCAACAGCACACTAATTAATTGTTCTACTGAGTAAAGAAGGGTAGGCTTTTTATATATGAGCAGCATCAAACTGCTACTATATTTCTACAGAAAATCAATGAGAAAAATTTAGCGAGAACATTGTCACTTCCCAAAGGTAGTCAAATTTAATTTTCACCAATCAAAATGCCAGCTTGATAAATGTATGTAAGACTATGTATATCAAACTTCAGAGTTAATTTTACTAATATAAATCACAGAGAAATAATTATGTTAATTATACTATGCCTAATAAAGTAAGTTTGACAGACCATTTCTGTTTCTTTGTTTAGGTTTTTTAAAATAGTAATCTGTAAAATTTGGCTTTATTTGGGGAGGTGATGACTTCCAATACCTCTTGGCTTTTAAAATCACACTTAACTGTTCAACACTCTCCAAGGAGCGGTTGAAGGGCTCAACTCAAGCATTTGTCTGTTCTGTGTCAGCATCTCATTTTCAGTGTGTGAAAATCTTAATGCCCTTCTAGATATTTCTGTGTAAAACACGCTTGTGACTGTTACTGCTTTGTCCTTTTCTAGCTTAACATACTTGTTAATGAAGGGGAGGTGGTTTTGATTTTTGAGGGTTTTTTCTCCCAGATCTTGTGGAATATATAGAAAATATACATTTTGTCACTTAGAACCATTCAGTTCATTGTGTAATACCTTTCCTCACATGCATTTTTCCATATCTGAAGAGTGAGTTTTCTCCTAGGAGGTGGGTGCCCTGGGCTCAGCACCCAAACCCAGCAGTGAGGCAGGCAGGAGCTCGCTGCAGCTGAGTGTAAGCCTTGCCTTGTCCAAGTGATGGTGGCTCAGCCAGCACAACTTCTGAACTTCTCTCATCTCCCTTCTGACCAGAGCCATCCTGTTGGGATGGAATGTGGGCTTCTCCCCTCCCAAAGTAGGGCTGGCTTTGGGGGGCAGAGAAGGCTTCTCAGGGCTTGGACCAGTGGGAGCTTGAAATAAATTTCTCCAGGGATGGAGATGGCACAGCTACTCGGGGTGTCCCGCTCCACTGCCTCACTGTCATCACAGGAAAAACATTTCTTTCCAGAGTTGGGGTCCAGAACTGGTTATCTAGATGTGGTATGACCTGTGCCAAGCAGAGGGGGACAATCCCTTGACCTCTGGGCTTCATCCCTGTTTATAACTCCTGGGAGCTGCAGGATGCCTTTGCTACCAAGGCACAGTGCACATTGCTGCCTCCTCCAGGTCACTGATAAAGATGTTAAAGTGGGCAGGTCTCAGGACAGACACCTCTAGTTCTCCAATTGGTGGTGGTCTCTGGAGAGGCTACAACCCACCCTGAGCCTGACCATCCACCCAGCTTCTTACCTGTCTGGTTTAGTTGTGCTCCAGTCTTCTCTCTTTCTCTGCCATCTCTCTGGACATTGTGCATGTGGTTAATAGTAATTACAGTTGTACTTCACACACACACACACACACGCACACCCCTTGTCTCTTCTCTCTGATAGAGACCCTGTCTGTACACACAAGGCAGAAAGAACGAGAGCGATGTAGTAACCCAGCAAGATTTACTCAAGAGGGTTTTCCCTACTGCGGGTCCCACGCTCGCCTTTCTCAAAACATGAACCATTAGTTGCTGTAGAGTAAGTAGGATAATTAAATTCCTTTGGGAAGACAGATCGGTGTTGGCTCTCGGGGCCGACACAGCATGCTTAAGCTACGCAGGCTATCATGGAGTTTAACAGCCTTCATCTCCGCTGAGGATTCTTTCAAGTAAGACACCAGGCAGGTTTTCCTGAATTGGTACTTGTCTTTCATTTTTCTTGGCTATCTGCTGTTGGACTCCTGTGTTTTTTTGCAGACGAGATGGAGACAGCTGTGAAAGGCTCTAAGCTGACGTGAACTTACATATGAACTGGAGAGAAATGCTGTAATTTCTATTTTTTGACAGCACAGACTGCAGTGAGAGTCGTGTGCTGCTGACACAGTGCCTTTGAAAAGGTGAGGAAAGGATGGACTTCGCCCCATTTCTCTCCTTAATGCCTGTTAAGGCTATAGCATTGGTATTAAAAAAAAATAAATGACCGTGCACTCATTTCATGATTTCAGCTCCTCATTTCTTGAGGAAATGACTGAATATAAAAACACACTGGTTCCATTACAAGAAGTAATGGTGATAATTTGCTTCACTGTAGAAGTCAGAAAAATGTTATTATGAAAGCAGAGAGAAAGAAAAACCTAATTTTTGTGCAGTGGTAATTGTTGAATAAGGGTTAGATTTATATGAGGTTAAATATTTCTGTAAATACATTAGCCATGGAGCTAGGTACTGGGGACTGGACTGGCACAGTTCAGGAGGGGCAGAGGTTCTGGTAGGACCCACCAGCAGTCTACCAGTACTTAAGTCAGTTATGAAGGTGGCAGAACCAAGCCTTTTATTGATGTACGTAGCTGGAGAATGAGAGATGAGAGACACAAATTGAAGAAGGGGATGTTCAGACTGGATGTAAGGATAGAAAGCTTCATCGTGTGGATAATTAAGTGCTTTGGCGGGTTGACCAGAAACTGTGCAGTTTTTATCCTTTGATGCATTCAAGACTAAACTGGATCAACCCCTGAGTAGAACCTGGTCTGACCTTACCTTCACCAGTAGGTTGAACTAGAGACCTCTGTACATCCCTTACAGCCTGAATCGCTCTCTGCTTGGGCAAAGTGTGTTCTGTATGCGAGAATCATAGGGACCTGGCTATAAACTGCACAGGCATTTGGCCTGAATGAGATGCACAGCCTGTGCCCTTTGAAAAGGCCAGTTCCTCCATGGCCTTTTGTCATCTTTTCTTCTATGTTTAATAGATGCCATTTTCCACCAATCTAGGTCTAATTGAGTTCTGGGTTTTAACACGTTAAGAAATAAAAATGAACCTCATGGTCAGAACTTGTTTCTACCTCTCTCGAGTCAGGGTGGGAGTTCAGCTCAAACCTGCCTGATCCCAGAAATTAAATCTGGGGTTGCTGGTTTTACCATGCTTCCCCAGAGAAGTTAGACCTGTGTCATTCCTGACCAGTGTCTGAGTGTCCAGAGGATAACAGTACTACCACAGTGGCCCTCTACTGAAAATGTGGCAACAAGAGCTCAGGATTTGGGAGTGCTGGTGTAGCTGAGAAGCTCGGGTAGGAGGGTGCTTGGGACGGTTTAAGCAGAAAAGAGGGAGGTGAGAGAAGATTTGGAGGTTGGAAGCTCCTGGAGGAAGGTCTGAGGGGCCAGGGGAGAAGTTAGGAGCAGTGTGTGGGAGAGGGCACCTAGGTGGGAGAAGCAGCTCAGCAACAGGATGGGGTGACAAAAATAGGGGGGTGAGGCTCTGTGGGAGGGGAGGGCTCTGAACCACAGTGGCTTGGGGCACCAGGCGTGTGCTCCCGTGGGTTCTCTGTCATGAGGTGTATATGCAGGAAGCACTGTTCCCCTCTCTCCCTTTTTTGCCCCTTTAAAAAAACACAAACAACAGCAACTTATTTGTTTTTACTTTAGGAAATATAGCATGTCTAGACAGCGGGGTGCAAGCTTCAAAGATACCAAGTCCCGCGACATTTAATAGCTTAACACCAAGGAGTTCAAACCAGCTTTACAGCTAAGTACATTAGGAATTAATTGAACTGAGTGAATTTGTGGAAGTGAATTATGCTGAGACCTGTGGCTGCTCAATATTGACACTGATTTACTTTCATAGACTTTAAATTGTTATGTAATGGTTAGCCTCGGCGTATGATATATAGCAAAACCATTAGTCATTATTATAAGGGATAATTTCATGTTGAATGCCGCAGCAGTTCATTTGATTCTCAGCTGGTATCAATTGCTGTAAATTCAGAATTCATTTTGTGTGCTTTTTTTTAATCAGTTTCACACCGAGTGCTTCTCTTTCTTCATATTAGCCATGGCATGGGCTTCTTTTTCATTTCTTTCTCAGGCTTTCTTCATTGTTAATTTTAAGTAGAGCCTTGCGCTCACTCCCTTCTGTCAGTCTTTCTGCTTAATTTTCCCCTTTTTGCTGTTCTTCCCAGTGTCTGGAGATATGACAGTAGCAAGGAATTTGGGTAAGTTTATCGCCATCCAGAACAAAGACTTTTTTAACAAGAGAAAGCAAAACCCAGATGCCCTCATTGTCTGTGAAACTCGTATTTCGCAGGACTTTTATTGTACAGCTATCATGGATCTGTTGTTATTATTACTATTATTAATAATGCATTCTACTGAGTTTTCTGCCATAAGACAAGGCTTCCTCAGCTCCTTTTGTATTAAACACTCGTGCTGCTTTCTATGTGACAAGAGCCACATCTAACGATAGCTGTTTTGATTCATATTCTTAAAGGAAATTCTCTTTTACATCAGTGGTAGCTGTTAGTTTGATTCCAAAATTACACACCTTCTGAAAACGAAGCATAACTTACCCACTTAGTGCATGTGTTTAGTGAATTACGGTACTGCTGTCTTGATTTGAGGGAGTAATCCTGTAATTTCACATTTTAAGAACTTGGGTCCTTGAGCCAGTTCAGTCTCATTTTGCGGAGTTGGAGGTTTGTAGATGGAAGGAGTTAGGGGTGGTGGGAAAAGTGGGGGGTGGGGTTGACCAATTGCACGATTGGGACCCAGAGTTAAACCCTCTTCTGTGAGGCTGGTTTGCTGAAAGCCTTGGTCTGAATTATGGTGCCCTTACTTATGCTGCAATCAGCCTGTGACCTCGCTCTGACTTTTTTTCGCTGACGATGTCTTTGGTCCACTGATTTCTGAATCCCTGCCCTGAACTATGCGGTGTCAGGAGCTGACCCATGAGGAAACTGGGATTTTCTAAGCCAGGAGAGCAGGGCAGTGCCCTCATGTTGTGCACCTTGCAGGTGATCAGCCGTAATTTGCTTTGGCAGGGGCCCAGATAGCATGTAGGGTTGTGGAGGCATCTGCTCTCGCCAAACCAGACTGCTTTAAACTGAGATTAGACCTGAGAAATTGCAGCTTTCACCGAATGTGAAGCATTGCAAAACAGGGAGTCGGGTCTTTGCAACCTGGTTGAGAAGATGACGGTGCTGTCTTCATGCTATAGTGTTGTTGTTACTAGTACATGGACTTTTGTTTGGCTTATGGGTGGAAATGTTTCCTTTGAACTGTGTGAAAGTTTACGCCATGTTCTGTAGTTAAAAGACTGGCAGCAGCCTGTTGGGATTTTTTATCAAATTTTTTGTTGGTAGTGATGTGAATTGCTCCAAGGAAAATATAAATGAGTTGTGAATAAATTAGATCTATCATTCTGGCTTAGGGAAATACAGAGATGTAGCCCATAACCGTAAAGTATTCGCAGGTCGTAGAGGAGCTCGTTCCTGAGCATCAAGTATTCTTGCACTACACACATGCAAATTGCTCAGTACTCCCTGAGTAATATGGAAATCCATTTTTAAAAGATCCTAAGATTAAAACTGAGAATTACTATTTCATCTAACTATTGATATATTCCAGTTCTACACCTTACATCTTAATTTTTTGGGGGAAATATGTTAATTCCTTCCCTGGAAACTCCAGCTTTGTGGCGGAGGGTTTTATGTTATGACAGCCATCTTGCTAGTGGCTTCATGATGATGTGTCCTCTGCCAGCTTCTTCTCGACTGCTTGCCCTCCCCTTTCCAGAGGGAACCAGTCAGCCTGCTTTTATTATTAATTTTTGAGCTTTTCCATTATTCTAGATGAGATGTGGTGTATCATCAGTGAGAAGGGATTTTAAATTACCGCTGATGAGAATAAAAGTTCCTGATGCTAGGAAGAACTGCTCTGAGGCCTTTCTGTATGTGCTTCAAAGTGTCATTCAGATAAAGTTGGCTTTGGCACAGGCTTTCTGATCAAACTACGATAGATGCCATGATTACAGCTGTCCTGGAAATAGGCATGAGTGTACCACCCCATTTAGTCTGCGTAAATGCAATTATACCTACTTCTGATTGTGAAGGCAGATCACAATTCAGAGCACCGGAACAAAATAATTACATAATATGTCTCTTGCTTTTTATTGTTTTTTCATTCCCCGTGCTTGTGGTGTTGGGATTTGTCACATTAACTGCTTCTTGCAGCAGGAACATTGGCTTTAATTGACATTCGCAAAGTGTATCCAAATATTTAAAAATTGCCACCATTCTTTCATTTGGAGTTATTGGTTTTTATTTATGAACTAACTAAAACTTGAAGGAAGTTTACCGAATATTTTATGGCATTTACTTTTTGAATTTTTATTTTTCAAAGTCTAGGAATGGATTTTCAGTCTTCTGCAACAAGTCCATAATTAAGAAGGAAGGATATTTTCCTCTCTTGCAGAAAGTAAATGCCTAATTATTTTTTTTTTGGTGCTTTTTCACCGGTCTAATATGGTGAATTTGTAGTAATAGGTCTCATTTGATGAAGCTTTCTGAACACTATTTTCTATACATGTAACGTAATGACACGATGCTCCTAGGTTTGAGCCCCAGCTCATTAAGTGGATGCCTTGGAATTCTAGCTGGCCTATTAATTTTTCATGTATTTATACAGTAATGAATGATTAATGTGTGTTCCTGCACTAGAGTCTAAGATTTTGAAATGGGGAATAACAGATGACACAGCATGCTTTCAACTGTAAAAATATTTCCCAGGGGAGCACTGAAACCTGAAAAAGAGGGAGCAGGCCAAAAGTGAAGAGTTAAATTCAATGTTCTTGTCATTTGGAAACTGGTAACAGATATTTTAATTTCCATGAATGCTATATTGTTACCTACAGATGTTGGAAAACCCAGATGTTTAATGTCAGGAACATTCAAAGGTCAGATAAGATACTTAGAAAACCTTAAGTAAAGTATTAGGTGGGTTTATTTATTTAGTCATTGGATTCAAACAACCTTCAATGGGAATTTATTCAGCTGGTAGCAGGGGAGTTACTTAACTCCTTGCAGGGAATTGCTGGTAATTTTAGTACTAGTTCTTTACTCCCATCTCCTTCTGTGGTGATGCTCTCAGGTCTCTTCCAGTCAAGGTGGTGCAGGGAAGCAGCAGCAAGAGCTGTGTTTGAGTCTGCTCCGCTTGTAGGTTTCTGATGCATGGACCACAAAGTACACAAATATACGGGGCCAGAAGCCAAAGGCCACAAATATAAGAGAGAGCAGGTACCAGGGCATGCTAGGGGACGGTTTGTGCCCTTGTGCCATTCATTTTGCACCGCTGATGGCAGTTTAAAGCCATTCAGCTCAGAGGTGTGTGAAGCGTGTGACTAATGCAAAGGCCACGACATAATAAAACAAGCCTGAGTTTGCTTGTTTCAAAATGCCATCACGGTGAAGTGCCTCCCCTGTGCTCAGTCCTTCACCATTGTTAAAGATGTTTATGTTTTTACAAAATCACAGCATGAATCAAAACGCACACCCGAGCACAGGTTGTGAGGGCTCTCTCGACTGTGCCTCCTGTGAAAGACTTGCTAGATGATACCTGCTGCAGTAGTGTTGACACTAGGTAATGCCAGCCCTCAGAGCAGTTCTTACACTTTATTAGGAAGTACATCAACTCTTGATTTGAGAAAGGCTTTCTATTAACAACCTTGTATTTGGCTGCTTTACTTCTGCTGGAGGCATGTGTTCGACTTCTGCCGTGTTTGCTTCTAGAGCATTCTTACTCCTTCAGCTTTCTTTGGTTCTAAGTCAACATGACAGAACACAGAGTCTTCTTTTAAAAATTACAAACTCTCTGCAAACTGTCTCTGGTCTCCTGGCTTTCTTATCACTTAGGAGTTCTCTGAGACAACTCTCAACATTGGTTAAACTAAAGTGCTTCCTCAACAACATGCTGCTTCTGGAGTGCTGCCTTGTAGAGTGGGGGCTCTTTGAAGCTTTGTTTGGCTTTTGAAGCCAAGTGGGCATCTCAGTAGATAGTGTAAGAGGTTCACAGCCTTGCTTTCCCTCATCAAGGCTTCCTTTCTTCTGAGGGGCTCTCTGGAGATCCAGCTTCCCTCTTTTCTTGTTCAGGAGTACTTCCTCTTTTGCTTCTGTCTTCAGTGTACTTCCTGAGAGTCCCTGAATTGCAGCTGTAGCCTAGGGACCCATAAGGATCATCAAGTCCAACTCCCTGCTTCTCGCAGGACTAACTGAAACTAAACAATATGACTAAGAGCATCAAGATGGTCCTTGAACTCTGACAGTCTTGATGCTGTGACCACCTTCCTGTGGAGCCTGTTCCACTGACTGAGAAGAACCCTCTCAGTGAAGAACCTTTTCCTAATGTTTAATCTGAACTTCCCCTGATGCAGCTCCATTCCATTTCCTTATGTCCCGTCGCTGCTCACCTTCTCTTCTGCTGCCCCTTTCAGGAAGCTGTAGACTGTGATGAGGTCATCCCTCAGTCTTCTCCGGGCTGAACAAAGGAAGTGACCTCAGCCTCTCCTCGTAAATCTTGCCCTTGAGACCTCCCACCATCTTGATTGCCCTCCTCTGGACACACTCTAACAGTTTGATGTCCTTGTTATATTGAAGCATAGTGTAGTATCATCAGCAAACTTACTTAATGTACATTCAACTCCTGTGTCTAGATAATTTATAAAAATATTGAAGAGGACTGACCCTAAAATTGAGCCCTGGAGAACCCCACTGGTGACTGCCACCAGCCTGAATAACCCCATTTAGTGTAACTCTTTGGGCCCAATCCATCAGGCATGCAAATTTGCCTTGTAACTACCTTTGCACTCTGTCTACTCTACATATGTACCAAATATGTCTGTTACCATCTCCTTGTATTTCACAGAACTGACCTTCAGAAGCACAGGATGATTGAGGTTGGAAGGGACCTCTGAAGGTCAACTTTCCTAACTCTGTGCTCAAGCAGGGCCACCTGCTTGAGTCCTGGCTGCCCAGGACTGTATGTGGTCAGGTTTTGAATATCTTCAAGGATGACAACTGCATCATCTTTTTGTGTAGATGAAATCTAAATTGTCCCTTGTAGGGCACCCATGGAGTATCTAGGGTACATCTATTCTACATCAATAAATCTCTCCTTTGATGTTCATAGTATGTCCTCTATTGATGCAAAATATTTAGACTGCCATCATATTTTATATGTAAAAGATACAGTGATTTAGTGCATGTAGCTGCTGACATCTGTTTTGTGGCTGTGGCAGAGGGATTTCTGGATGGGCTGGGTGACAGGATGTGGGAAGGGCTCAGTAACTGTGGGGAGGCTGCAAGGGAAGTGAAGCATGCAGGTCTCTCACTGCTCCCCCCATCTCTGGGACTCCATTATTCTCCTCCCATCCCTAATGAACGCTCTCAAGACCCACAGTTATCCTGTCTTCCAGTGTTCACTCCCCTGGCCTATGCTGATGTGGCCAATGCAGGGAGCAGCACCCACAGCTGAACGTGGGCTTGGGGCAGCTCTTGAGCAGTTCTGCTCTACCCACAGGGTACAAACCCCTGGTAGCCCCTCATTGTGTGGCCTGCAGAGAGTACAGCCAGCAGACCTGGAAAGATTCCAAGCAAATTTTCTCCACCTCTGCTCCTCTGGCTCGAGTTTCTCCCTCTCCTATCTTTCCAAAACTTGTAGGCTCAGGGCATAGAAGTTGGAGAATTTCTTGTGGTGTGCTGATCAGCTTAGGTAAGGTCCTGAGATTAAAATGCAGCTGGAGATGGCTTGTTGGGGTTGACCAGGTTGTTTTGTCTTCTGAGAGTGGGGGAGTTGTCATGAGATGCTGCCTCTGACCAGCATGGATAGCTTTTGGTACATCTCAGAGCTTAATTTCTCCATGCTGCAATTTTCCCACCTGTAAAACAGGTTTTTATGAGGCTGAATTTCGTAAGGTTGCTAAGATGTTTTTGGGACCTTCGAAGTGAAATTACAGTATAATGGGCAAATAAATAATTACCATTTGAGCACTTTGTTTTCCAAGGCAACTTAGGTTTAGGCTAAAACTTCAAAGCTGATGTTTCTCTAGGAAATAAAAGATAGCTGGAGGCTAAGGAGGTTATTGAGCCAAGCTGTGATGAATTAAGTGAATTAGTGTGAAGTAATGGCAAAATGTCACCACATTTGTAATTACTTCTTTGCAAACATGAGGGATTGTGAAGTAATTGTCAAAAGTAGGATTTTTGCCAAAGAATCCTTTTGTATTATTTACATTTCTTTACGGGAAAATAGCTAGTGCCCCGAAATGTGATGAAAATGTATTATTATTATCAACATGTAAAATGCCACAAAGTGAAATTGAGTATAAATTTTAATGTGCAGGTTTTATTCTCTCATATTCATACCCTTTCCTTTTATAAACAGAATAAAAATTCAGTTTTACCAGTCATGCATATTAAAATCACTTCTGCTGTGAGAAGTTTGGCTTTTTCGAGAAGTCTTTGAGGTTTAGGCTCCGAGTTATTAATCAGATGTTGCCTCGGCGATACGCAGGTGTTTATTGAGTGAATGTTTTGCTGGGGCTGCTTATGGTAGAAAATGAAAATGCAGTAAGTAAATACTCCAGCACAAGGAATAAAATTATTGCAGAAATTCTGGTGGAAGACAAGAAGCCGTCTTTTCCTGGAAAATAATGTGGGGTTTCTGGCAATGGAAAGTTTCCCACCGAGCTTTTAATTTGACCTATAAGTATAGAAGATTAGCCTGCTTGAGACAGGTGACTAAGTCTCCAATTTCATTTCAGTTGGGAGAAGAAAAAAAACTGTGCAGTAGAGCTCGAGGAACCATCTTCTGGTGCGCTGTGCATGGTCATTGTTTTTCCATCGGCAGTTTGGCTGCAGTGTGCACCCCTCTTTCTTTGTCAACGTGCTGGGGGAAAGCTGGGTGCGCTGTGAGGGATGTGACAGCTTTCCAATGCGGCTTTATTAGTTGTTGGGTTTGTTGGGTTGGTTTCTTTTCTTTTGCAGTATGAGTAAATATGAGCTTCTGGTACAAGTTTCTGGTAAGGATAGCAGTCAGATGAAGACTACCATACAAACTCTTTTCTGTCTGACAAGTGGGGCGAGAATGAGAAGCAAGCTAATGATATTGGCATGTCAGCTTAATGTTGGGGAGGGGGGAGGAGTTCTTAGAGCCTGCAAGAACTGGCTGCTGGGCACAGAACCTCTGTCTGGCAATATTACTATCACGTCATTCTCTGGTACTGCTTAATTTTTTTTTTTTTTTTCCTGGAGATGGCTATATCTGCAAAAGAGAATGAAAATGCTAAAAGTCAGCGAGGTTTTATTGATTGCTTATTGTGTGGAGGTAGTATTGAATGCTATATGATTGGCCAATTTAAAAACTAAATGGATAGTTCCAAGAAGAAATTAGGCGGTGCGCACGTCAAGAAAATAAATGTTAATCTCTCTAGATGAGCTTTAAACAGCTCTGCTCTCCTGAATATTTGCACATTATATCTTGGTGCAGACAAATGTATTCGCTATTTCCCCCTTCGTTGTTATTATTATTATTACTACTATGTGATTATACAAAAAGCTGTCTGGTTTTTATAGCCTCTGACTTTGCTGCCAGCTCTCTTTTAATTAATTCTGTCATCTCTATCGTACTTTGCTCAAGCAGAGGATGCTCAAGACGTCAGTTCTGTAGCCTTTCAGGACTGTTGCTTGTTGCCCTCTCCTGCTATCCCTTACAGATGGGAGTGATGCTGTGCCTTACTCTGACAGAGTTTTTGCTATAACAACGCTGCAGTTATACTTCACGGTGATAGGCTCAGTCAGGACTTTAGTGTTAGTTTTGCTTCTTAACCTCGATGCAGAGGGCCTATCTCTGTGTTACAGATTAATTCTCAGAGCTAATTAAGGCTCATGAAACATGTTTTTCAAGTCTGGCAAAACTGCTGCAAGTGAAGATGGAATTCCATTGGCTGAGTGGCTTAGCTGAGACTTGTGAAGCATCCTGGGTCTGTAAGCACGCTGTCTTCTGTGGTTTGGGAGCATATTTATTCCTCTTAAAAAAAAAAAGGGCCGTAAGAAAGCAGTATATACATTTGGCGAGTAATACTTACGCCTTGAGGTGATGGGGTGGCAGTGGTTGACGACAACATATTTTCAAAAGTAGATCAGAGTCAGTGCTTGGAATCTTCCAGAGGTTTGAAAAACGACTCTGTCAAAAGATTCTTGTCCCGTTCGACTCTGATGGCTTTCCCTTTCAAAACAAGGCACTTCAGAATATAAATGTTAAGGCTTTTATTCTCCCCACGACAGCTTTTTGAAGCATTTAGAGATTTGTATATCTTCTGCTAGATATACAGCATTAGTTTTGAAGAGTACACAGGTAACTATCAGCAGATAGGCAGTTGATAATGCTTGCAGACTAATTGCTTAACAATGGATTCGCATCATCCGTGAAAAACACTAATAATGCATTTAGCCCAAAGCTGAACTCACAGAAGCTTTCAAAACTGTCTAATGACTCAAAGCCTTCTTTGAATTTCAACTGTTGGGCTTTTTTTTTTTCTTTAACTACATAAGGATCTTAGATAATAAGTTAGTCTTGCATAATTGCTTTATTGCAAGAAAAATATTTCTGGAGGATGGGTTTTTTGTCTTCCTTCAGTTTTGAGTGTAATCCTATTTCTACTGCTATATAGAAATTCAAGATAGAATTTTTTTTTTTTTATTTCTTACGGCATTCACAAGTGTATTTGTACAAAAGAAGAAGTCTTATTTGCTGATTCTGAGAAGGTATTTGTAATTTCAGATGTTGGTGCATTCTTCCCTCCTACATTCTTGCATTTAGTCAAAACCAAATATGTTTTCAGATAAGATTTCCCAGATTTCAGGCCACAAACATAAGCATTGAGCAGAACTCAGTTTGTCTCGGTAGTGAGCATCTGTTCATGAATGCACTACGCTTTGTTCCGCTCTCTGAGCAAGAAGGTTTAAGAGAACTTCACCTGTCTTTAAAGAATCTCACTGGGCACTGGTTTAGATTTCTGTTTGCTTTGGTAGAGGGTAGCATTAACTTCCATGCTTGAGCAATGAGGTTCTTGAGTTGCTCATGTGGTGAAACAAGACAACGAGCTGCATTCCCAAGAAGAATTTTAATCCAAGTACAGAGTCCCTCTATAGTGAGTGGAGAGAAGGCAGCAGCTCCTCCAGGAAACATTTGTTCTACCTTCTTCTTCTGGCTTGCTCCTGGATGAAACTTCATTCTCTGTCCCTTGAGAGTAGAGGAAACCTCACATTATTCTAAGGCTAGTTCTTTTGGGTGTTTCCCAAAGTGTGACTTAAAAATGAGACAGATGTGAGGGAATACTTTGAATAGCAGGGTGCCACATCAGTATGCTGAATGTATAGCTGCATGCTGATCATAGTATTGTAAATGCAACATGCTTACTCCAAAAGAAATTGCTGCTCATTAAACACTTGTATTACTACAACTTAGAAAAATAAAATGCATGAACAGCTGACCTATATTTTCTTATACAGGCCTCAACTAAGATAGAAAAAAAACTTTGTAGAATAGGTTTCATCAAAAGGAAGAAAGGGAATCATGTTTTTGATTGCTCTAAAATCTTCCCAATAGAATAACCAGTTGTAATCTGAGCAATTTATATTCAAAACTCACATATTAACAGAAGAACATGGTAATCTATACTGCAAAAAATTTTAATGCTTTTTTGCTCTTTAAAAAAGAATATAGTCATATTAAAAGCAAAGACTGTTGGCTTTTCATCATGCAATTTAAATAATTACTGATTTAAAAAAAAACAAACCTAAAATAAAATCCCCCCAATGTCTTGCAGCCCAGAGTTATGCTTACATTTTATTATTGATCCTTTAGTTGCTGTCATATATAAAGCTGTATAACGTTGCCAAAGTATTTCAGGTTCTGTACCTCAAGCAAAAAAATGTAGTTTAAAGTTATATTTTGAAGACAGAAGCTGAGATTTCTATGTATTACTAGGGGGTTTTATATAGCATTCCATTAATAAGGAAAGAAAATGTCTGATGACACATTGCATTAATTTGGCATAATTACATTACTCAGTGGTGATGCACCTGGAGATCATCTAAAACATATGTTAATGAAAGTTTCATAACTCCAGCAATTAGAAAGTTGTTGTCTTCGCTAAGACTGATTATTTGAACCAGAAAAAAACCCTGAACTGTCTCAAAAATAAATTAGATCTTGTTGATACAAGACAGTAGCATCAAAAAAGCACATGAAGAGAAGGTTTCCTACTGAAAAATACTTCCATTTGTGTTCTTTTGATTGTAGGTGTCTGAAAGCCCTGAGCTTCTTGAAGTAGTCTTGCCATGATGAGTTAGTTGACAGAATTGTAAGCAATGTAATCAGAATCCTGTCTAAACTGTGTATAGGTTGCTTTTTACATTTTATCATGAAAAGAGTAACATATATATAATAGAGGAGTTTATTAATTTACATTAATAAATTTCTGTGCAACTGCGTAGTGCCATGGATGAAAAGACACACAAGTTTGCTCTGCACAGGTCAGTCTGTTTCCAGCAGATATTTTTCTCCTGTCTCACTGTAATCCCATTATCTCCCTTTTTTATATCTCTCCCCCAAGATAATGGAGAGCTGAGTGGGTATAATAGTATAATATTGTAAATAAGCATTCATAAGGGCTCGATGTTAATGTGTTTTGTGTAAGATGGGGGGTGTGAGCCAGGAAAGTATTATGTTCCTTCCCTTTTCACAAAATCTAATGCGTTACAATTTAGTCTTCCAGTTGGCGTAAGAGCCAGAGTTGTGTATGCTGTGCAGTACGTACCTAAACTCTCTCCCCTCCGCTGCTCTGAGCTGGATAATGGAGAAGTTATTCTTCATCCCTGTCATCGCCAAATGTGCCAGGGATTAATGTCTGGCAACAAGTACCTGTATTTCATTCAGTGCAAAATGTGCCAGCTCTCAAACCCTGAAATGCCAGATGCTTTAACATCTGGGGTTTTGTTGTGCTGCTGTTGTTCCGAAGTTGGAGTTAAAGACAGAAACGAAGTGAGGTAGGTTTGGCTGCGTCGCTCTTGATCAGCAGGAAGGGTCGTTCCCTTCACCACAGTGGAAGTTGCAGCTCTCCATCAGACCTCAGCCCCTCACGGTCCACCTCAGCTCAGGCTCCTTTCCTTGTAGCAGTGGTGTATGATAGACAGTCTCTAGGCACGAGTCTGCTCTTTTCTTTGGGATTCATAATCTGTATATGTATTCTTTAAATTATTTAGTATGAAATGATAGTGTTTTGTCTGGGAGGTTTTTTTGACTGTTTACTTTGAGCAGCTTCAATAGGAAACAGCTGCAATGTGGTATGTTTGAGTAAAAGAGGTAACAGGCCACATCAGAATAAAAAATATTTTTGATAAAAACAGAATCTAAAAATGCTTGACATTGAGCTAGAGGATGCTGCACTTTCTCAATTAACTTAGTGCTTCATTTATTTTTATGCAACATTACATCTGTTCAAATTAAGTAAAAAATTTGGGAAGTATAGGTGCAGACTGTAGCATAAGGGCTGTTATCATCTGAATTTCAACAGGAATTTTATGGCATGAAGGGACAATTCATGCAGGAACATTATGAAAGCTTTTCAAGGAGTTGACAAATATTGTGTCCACAAAATAATGAGTACTCTTGTGCTTTTTACCCGGATGCAGTAGTGCTGTCAATACCATTGTTCTTGAAAATATGACTGTGCATAGAATATAAGATGACTTTAGAAGATGTAACAGGAAATTCAGAACCTCAAATGTTTTCCTGTGTGATGGATAGTGTTTGTGTATTGATATTAAGGGCTCAGCTATGCTATATAAACAGATTCAAAGTACCTCAACTTCCAACCGGTTTGCTTTAAACAAAGTAGAGTTTAACCCAGTGGGTTTGTCTGATTTCCAGGCAGAAAGCCATTTGGAAAATGGGTTTGGATGGAAGAGGGGCTGTGGAGTTTCCATGTCTGAAGACATTTATAACTCGTCTGCATGCTGTCCTGTGCAGCCTGCTGTAGGTGATCGTGCTCTGGCAGGGGGTGGTTGGACTAGATGATCTCCAGAGGTCCCTTCTAACCCTGTCTGGGCTGTGACTCTGTGACCTGAAGTGTTTGCAGGAAGTCTGAGGTGAATGTTTGGATGATGGTTCTCAGGTGACATCAGAAGGGCATGGGCAAGGGCTATTCTGTCCTTCAAACATGGCAGACTGTTTGTAGCCTCAGATAAGCTTTAGCAATTGTGGGGACAAGTGATATTTGGAATCATCATTGCAGCCTCTAAAACTGTGTTGCAGATGGTATGGAGGGAAATATTTATAGTCTTTAAGTAAGGCATTTATATCTGCAGCCATTCTGTAACTGTGCCTGGAAGGAGGAGGAACCTGAACTGTTTGCAGTGTTGCTTATCAGGATTTATGATACATAAATATTTTTGAGATATGAAAGCTCACTGAACTAGGATTTTCTCTCCATTCCACTATCATATCCTCTCTGTGTGTTCCTTCTTTAAGTGTTTGTTTGACAAAGACTAGTCAAGCCTATTTCTTTTCAGTGGCACCGTGTAACTGGAATTTTTCTTTCATTTCTCTGCTTTATTCCCATTGGACTGGTCCATGTTCTAACTGGGAAATAACCATCCTTACTCTCTCTGCAGTTTTTCTCCATGCTTCCCCTGGAGCCACCTACTAATTTTGGGAGCCACACAATTTTTCAGATGTGTAGTTGCTAAATTTTAACCTAGATTAGATCTGAAGCACAGCCTGGCCTGTTTCCCAGAGATCCATGCTGACCTACCTTAAAACTATCTTAAATCATCTTTTCTTTGGTTTAAATTGTCGTGGATCACCTGGTAGATTTTGTGAACTAATTTGATCTTTTGATTTGACTTCTTGCACAGTTTAAAAAATTGCACTGATTGATTTCTTCTTTGAGCCTATATATTCTGTTTTACCTATGTTTTTTAGTGACCTCCAGGTTTGATTTTATGTCTTGGAAGTGATTCTGCTGGCTAATTACCTTTTATGTAATGATAAAAATGTGCCCCCCATTTTTCATTTTAATTCATCTAGCTATCATTTCCAGCCACTGACTCTCATTACTCTGTAGATAGAGATCTGCCATCAGAATTTTCTTCTGGAATGCATTTGTACTTTAAATTAAAAAAAGAAAGAGGAGGGGAAGCTAAATCTATCTCCTTTTTGTTTTCATTTTAAACATAAGAAGGTATCTGGTAGGATGTGAAATAATGAGGTGCCTTAGAACTTCTGCAGTTCTTGTAGGTGATTATTTCATTCCTTTATTTTCTTTGAGATGCATTGATCTGCTGAAGGTCACGGCACCTGACACCCTAAACACCTATGGCAGGTTTCGGGGTGCATTGTAAGACAAAATTATCTTACTATGCAGAGGGGTTCTGCAATTTCTCTTCCACTCTCTACCTCTCATTTCTGTCTTTGATGCCACTATAACAAGTTTAGTCCCCGCTAAACCAAATAAATCCTGCTGTCTGATAAAAAGTGAAATGAGGAATGTGGTGCCTGAAGGAATATTTCAGCTTGTCATTCCTTTCTGAGGAAAAATGTCTCCTTGCTTTACTACTACTCCAAGAAAGGAGAAGAATACAGAATGCCCAAGATTAATATCTCTTCTGGTGCATCATTCAACCATTTCCCTTAACTTAGAAGTAAAAATTTGGCTATCGGTATTTCATGCTTGCACTGCTTTTCTCTGCAGCATCTCTGCATGACTTCATGCAACTCAGGGCAGCAGCAAAATACGGGGCTGCAGGCTGGCAGGGGGATGGAGTTTGATGCATCTTAGGTATAATTTTAAGATGAAAGACGAGGTTTGGAATAGAAGGTTTTAAAAATCTCAATTAGGAAAGTATATATCTATTGAGAGAAAAATGAAGACTCTCCAAAGTGCTTTCATAATAAAGCAGATGCCTTTTGTAAGTAATCAATAGAGAATTGATTCAAGGGCTTCAAGCATGTACCTTTTTGGAAAGTAATACAGTGATGATGCTGTATTTGATATGGCTTGGTACTGTTATAACTGGACTTCTGATCTTCTGCCCAGCAAACTGAAGGATAAAAGCATCAAAAGACATACTTGGAAGTATAAACGTTTCATCCAGTATGAGGCAAATTATCCTTATCTTATGGCAGACTCTCAGAGAGAAAATTACAAATGCAACACTGTACTTTGGTGCCCTTGTATTTGGGAAAACGTCTCTGAGGGCAGCCAGGGAAGAATATGTCTGTACTCCCCAGAAGGTGTGTTGGGGTGGTTTTGTTTTATTTGTGTGTGTGTGTCTGTCTGTCTGTTTTAATGAAGAATTAAAACCTTTGTACCTAATTGCTTGTTTTCTGCCTCTGTAGAGTACCTGTCCAGCCCATGGCATCCCCTGTTGTGTTCCCCACAGCTCTCGTGGCTTGCCAGAGGTTACGGGTGTGTGGCCACCACAAAGGGAGGTCACTGTTGGTGCCACTCTGCTGTCAGCAGGGCCTGTGCTAGCCCCTCTTGTTAGATGTAAATAAAGCATATTTTTCAGCTTCAGGGAGCTCTCAAAACTACATGACTGGGTGGCCTCTATAAAGACTTTGTCCTTGTGGGATACAAGTATCTTTTGTTCCTCTCTATTGCCAAACAAGATTAAAAATGTGGCTAATTCTTCTATTACGGCAACAGTTTCAGGGTTTTAAGAAAATGAACCCTGAAAGCATGACCCTTAGCAAGATATCAAATAAATTCTGAAATCAGCTTTCCTGGTGCATTGAAAATCAGCAGCTTCAGGATTTGTCTTGAGGTCCCTCTGAACCCAAGCAGGGACTCTTGATCCCTCCGCATGGGGCTTGCTGGTGTCCATGCTCGGAGGACAGTCGTGGTCACCTTGCTGTGTGGGAGACTGGTTCACCGGGCTGCGAACTGGACACTGCCGGCTTGTGTCCTGCTCCCAGGACTGTGCTGGACAGCTGGGAAGCGGTGCTGTTCGGGGGTGAAATCATAACTCTCACAATAACACTTTGGAAAATGGACCTGAGGTTGATGCTAAAGCTACTAACATACCTTTTCATAACCAGGACCCTGGCTGAACTTGGGGTTTCTCAGATCAGGTTTTGTATCAGTTTTCTTGGATTTTGCTTTACATACCTTCCCATACAAATGGAAGAATGAAAGGATACACCTGTGTATTCCCCCCTCACCTCTTTCTTTCTCACTAATTAACTTTGATCTAATGACTTTAAACTAATTAGATCATCTGAATTAGTGCTGAGGAAGCAGGGGGACATTTATGTGTTGAATTCAGTAAAGGTATGAATCAGATATTTTTCTAGTAAAAGCTATTTTCCTGCTTTTTCATATGCTAATAGAGGGTTTAGTTTCTCTCTTCTGCCCAGTGCTTCCAGGTAAATGAATTAAAATGATTTTAACTGGGCTAGCCTTGGTAGGTGCAATATGTGCTCAGACAGAGAGCTTAACAACTGATAATACTCTTCTTTTTTTTTTTTTCCTTAAGAATATATGGGATGAAATGTGGCCTGGAACTGATAGTATATTAGAATGAGTGTTGGGATTTCACCCCACTGACCTTTTTGGGACTCACGCTGCTTGTTATGTTCCCAGAGCAGTGCATTTTCACTGCTGGTATTTGCTTTGCTTATGCTTATGTGTTTGCTTACGAGATAAAACAAGCTACAACGTGTTGTAATAAAAAGTAAGCACAGTTAGCCTTGTTAACTGGCTCCCTTGCAATAATTTTTGCCCTGTTTTCCTTGTCTCTCAACCACAGATGAAATTGGCGTCCTATTTTTGTTTCCTAGATGAATACGTCAACTAAATAAGCATTTTCCAACCGAATGTAACTAAGAGAAGGCACGCACCAACTTATGGTAACTCATAGACATTCTCACTCCCATCAAGTTCAATAAATCTGCTCTGATTAGAGAAGTGAAAATTAAGTCTCTGGTTGCTTTGTTGGTGGAAGATGGGGCCACATGTCTCTTGGGGTGCTGGCAGGTCTTCCCAAAATATATAGTGATTAGAGAATTTTCTCTGGTGGTTGCCAGCATGTGCTTCTGCTGCAGATACATATATTAAAGGAATAGTTGGCTTTAGAAAGCTTATGTCAATGAAATCTTAGGATCAATAAGGCATATAAATTCTTGAAAACCTTGATCTCTATTTAATTTGTACTTTGAAAATATTTGAATATTATCTTTGGCTTAATCTTTCAGGTACCACTTGGTCAATATGACATGTAATTATAATGATACTCAGCTTAACAGACCCTCTACTTCTTCATATGGAATATGTTAATGTCATACTGAAAATGCATTTTGGCTTTTTAAATGGGACGGGAGAAGGGGAGCCAGAAACACCTAACGTTATCGGGCAATTAAGCAGTAATTCGTAACAGTGATTTTCCTCTTTCTTTAATTCATAACACAGGTTTTTCTCTTTTTCTTATTCTGGGGTTTAAATGAATTTCAAATTCTGTTTTCTCTTCAGCTTGTTGGGAGGACAAGCTTTGAAATATAGTATTTCTTAGCCCTCTGTCTTATTCCACTCAGCACCCAGTCCTGCAGTACTCTTGCAAGAAAATAAAGGCAGATTTCTTATGGAATGAGCTTTGATAATGTGTGTGTGTGTGCATGCATGCACCCTTCCACGTGTTTGGGGGAGGCAGGTGAAGGAGGACATGATAAAGTGAACTGGAGTCACCATTTCTCCTGGTCAAGGACCAAAGGAGACTGCCAATTTATCTCAAAAAACCTGTTTGGAATTTCTGAAATCACATTTTATCCCTTCTAGATGATGAAGCAGACCCTGATGAACTCATCTGTAGATGACTCAGAACCTGGAATAATTTGATAAAGTCTGAATTGAGAAGTAAGCTCCTGCAGTATAATTCCCTGTTAGAGAGGAAGCACTCCAGCTCTCTCCATCTTACCTGGAAGAGCTCTGGCACCTCTCCAAAGGGCAGCGCTTCTCAGGGAGGTGTAGCTTGGCGAATGGATACTGGATTGGTGTGTAAGTGATGAGGCTCACTTGAGAGACGGAATCACAAAGTGTGGAATGAGGAGAGGGATTCAGGCCAGTGAGAGGGATGCAGCGTGCAAGCGACTTGGCAGTGGAGCAGTGGGGAAGGACATGGCACAATGTCTGTGGGATGATCCTCAAGCAAGCAGAGTGTGGTGAAATGGATGTGTACCTGGCTGCAGCTGTGTGAGGAGTCAGTAGAAGAGGAGATTGAGTCAAATACAATTACTATGGCAAGAGGGGAGAAATCAGTTTAAACAAAATTAAGAAAATTATCAAAGAAGCCAAGACTGCAGTAGGAAAAAAAGAGCTTCATAAAGCACATAAACAGAGCACGACTGTGCCTGCAGGCCAGCACTTGTATTTAGCGGAATTGTTTAGCTTCAGTGCCTGGGGCAGCAACAGGGGAAGAGCTGTGCCTTGGAACCAGTGTGCCTTCGTGCTCATCCCTGTTTGCCACCACCTCTCAAGGGAAGGGGCCACACTTCCCTGCAGAGGGAGGGGAGCCACAGAAGCTTGTCCTTGCTCCCTGGCTCACTGCTGCTGCTGGTGCTCGCTGCTTTCCAGCGCTCAGTGCCGGCTGCCAAATGGCGGGAAGGAGCACCTGAGCTCTTCAGAGTTTCGTGGTAGTTGAGCTACGAGGTGGAGGAGGGAGAGAAAGAAGGTGGGCTGAGAAATATATTCACGGATCATCGTGCTACGCGTCTGCGCCGCTGCAAATTGTTTTGTGCACCGAGTGAGTAACGAAAGATGTAGAAGGGGGTGGCAAGGGAAATTTGGTGTCAGATGAAGTTTGCGTTGTTTGAATGGAGAAAGACACTGTTTTATGACTCCATGTGCAGCAAAGCACACGAGGTAAATATGCCAGTAAATTGAGAAGCGCTTTCCTCCTCAACAGACAGTAAATATTAATGAAGATACAGGTGGTGCATGCAGAGACACACACACAGAAGAAAATATAAAAGGAAGTAGAGCAGTTATAAAAGCGAACCCTGGAAGAGTGTGATGGCTGCCTTCCCAGAGGCTTTTGGCGGGGGAAAGGTGGAGAAAAATGCAACAGCAGCAACAACAAAAGAAATCACAACAGGGTTTTATAAGCTTCTGAGGAACTGGGAGACGAGACTGAAGGGAAGCGAGCAGCATCCTCTTTTTTAACAGATAAAAGGGCATGTGCGGTAAGAAGCAATATGGAGGTTTGATCTCTTTGCTGGTGACATTTTTGTGATTGATTTAGGGCAATGCCTATGCAGAGACTAACAGGCCGTGCTAGGTCTAACTGTGGCATCTTATGGCTGCTCTAAGGAACCAGGCCTGGAAGGCTGGCAGCAAGGGAGCAGCTTTTGCTTTGGTAAAGACAGCTCCAAACTTACTAATGGGGCTCGGGACCAGATGTCAAAGGCAGCAAACGTTTTGTTTCAGTGTCCGTCCCACGTGTAAGAACAAATGTATGACCCACAAGTCCTGAACTGAGGATGGTAACCCGGAGGCCAGAGCTGGGTGGGAGACATTTTAGTTTAATTTAAACCCAACACTACCAAAGTCACATTTGGTTTTCATGAAGCACTGAAGTGAAGTGCTTTCACTTTCGGAGCAAGGCTGAAGCTCCCTACTCGTGCCACACACCTCTTCCTTCTTGCTTTCAGCTGAGGCTCAGTCTGTGCCTCTCATGGCTCTTGTCACCCCACAGGGCTTTTTGCAGGGGAGGAGGATTTTGCCTGGCTGGGTGAAGGAGAAGGTGAGAGATTTGGAGCACCATCATGGTTTGCCTTCCCTGGAGGCAGGCTGTTGGGTGTCAGACTTTCTCCTGGCTGCCTCAGAAGGCCTCAGCTGAAGGATGGCTGTTGCCAACCATTCTGTGTTTCTTGGTGGGTAGTGGTCTGGGAGCAGAGAAACTGTGCAGCTCTGCAGACATTCAAAACCAACAGTGAAAAGTGTCTCTTGAGGATTGAGTTTCTTCTTAAAGTCATGATTGCAAAGATTACCTGTTTCAGAAGGGAGGTGGCTTTGCATCCCCAGTGCTCTTCGAGCCACTATTGCCTCTTGATGTGGCAGTGGGATGCAGGAGAAACACAAGTTGTTACTAAACAAGGCCCAGATACAAAGCGATGTTGTTCCTACTTAATGAAGTCCTTGATGAAGGACTCTCATGTCACTTACATTTTAGTTATTTAATTGAACTGTCATTATAAACAATAGCTTTTAAAAAACCTTTGCCGTTACCAGTCAGATTGGTTGGCAAAAGATACAAAAAAATGTCTGAACCTGAGAGAGAAATTAATCATAGATTCATAGAATGTGTTTGGTGGGGAGGAACCTCTAGAGGGCATCTAGTCCAAGCCTCCTGCAGTAAGCAGGGACATCTTCACTAGACCAGGTTGCTTAGAGCCCCATCAAGCCTGACCTTGAATATAATATCCAGGGATGGAGCCTCCACTACCTCTTTAGGCAGCCTATTCCAGCAATCCTCATCCCTCATGTTGAAGAATTTTTTACGAATAACCAACCTAAATCTCTCCTTTTCTAGTTTAAAACCTTTACCCCTCATTCTATGGCAACATGCCCTCAGAAGTAGTTCTTCCCCAACTTTCTTATAGGCACCTTTCAGGTACCAGAAGGCTGCTTTAAGGTCCCCGTGGAGCCTTCTCCAGGCTGAACCCCAACTCTCTCAGCCTACATGAAAGATTTTAAGATTTGGATTTTAAACTGTATCTGGAGGAGGATCTCATCAAGTTTCCTCTGTCCCATAAAGCAAGAGCTGATCTGCTTTACTGTGTCATGTACTTATCTGGAAAGGAGAAACTTTAAAGTCTCCATGGCATCTGAAAAGAAATCGAGGTGTTGCTTTGAGTAGGAACTGAAGGGAGCAGCTGCAAGGAGGTCTGCTACAGGGGAATGAAGGAGAGTCCATGGAGATTAACAAAAGAAGTGATCATAAATAGTTTCCTTAAAAAGTTACACTTTAGAGGGTTAGATAGAGAAAAAGTCGTAACTTAAGAGGGCGAGGGTCATGGTTAGTAAGTAGACCTTGCTTGTCTTTCAAAGTAGCTTGAATTTTGCCATCACATAGTAGTGAAGACTGATTTATAATGCCAGCAAGGACTCTCTGGCACTGAGTTACACATTAAGCCAGTGTGTAATTGAGTGTCTTGGAAGAAGTGGAACCTTGAACAATGTATGCTAAAAAGAAGAGACTGTGCAGATTTACTAATATGTCTTATTTCCCTTTCAATTTGATTTTGTGTATATATTTTTTCACTGCAGGGTAAGCGATGCAGTATTTGGACTTCCTGACGCCTTTCTACTATATATTTGAGATTGTATATATTCTGCTAAAATTGTTGCTAGACCCCTTGCAGGTTTTAGGAAAATGAGCAGCATGTTTCATTTCCTGTCCCCTGGTAAACAAAATTGTAAGGATTTTTTTTCCCAAGTTTGTGATTTAGGGCAGTAGATTTAAAAGTTCAGAAGTTATGCAAGTCCTCTTCTGCCATGACATTTTTCATGGTTTAAAAAATGTCCTTCTCTGCTTTGAGCCCTGGAAACTCATCTGTATGTCAGAATAAAAGTTATAATGAAAATGCAAAATGAAAAATAATGAATTTTTTCCTAAAATCCAATGTCCTAGCTCTAAAATGCTGAAATTTGAAGGAAGAATGCTAGTAGAGGAAAGCTACAAACATACAGGTGAACTGAAGCGTGGTGGGAAAGCCAAGTACTTTGCAAGATGTGTATTTGCAGTACTTTATTCATGCATTGCATGAGTGTTTATGTAAATGTTTGTATGTCTCCTTTTTCTCCTTTTTACATGCAGCTAGATACACTTCTTTATCAATTGGTCATAAGGTACCTAAAGAATTTACCAGGAAATTGCAAATGTAGAATTTGACAGAAAAAAAAAAGAAGTAAATAAATAATGTTTACATATTTTGGCATGAGTATAATCTCATCCAGTGTCCTGCAAACTTGTGGGCATCAAAATGTCCCTTGTTAATGCCAGAGGAGATCACAAGGGCCGGTTTGAAAAGCATTGCTCGCTGCCTATTCCGATTTCAGACACGCCTGCCTGCCCTGACAGAGCCAATGAGAGGGAAAAATTGCCTGGCGGAGACTTTTAAGAAAAGAAGTTTATTCTCTGAATTCTCTCTTAAATATTTACTTCCAAGGAAGGGGGCGGGAAAGTGCATCCTCGCAGATAGGCGTCTGTTTACCTATTCAGGAGTGAACATCTTTTCTATACATAAAGTAAATAAACTTTGCGGCTTCGGGACGCTGAATCAACTGCGTTTAACCCAGCAGCAGAGTTAATGCTGTTGCAATTCGACTTGACAGTCTGTAAATATTTACCAACCAAACCACCCTGTATTGTTTGCGCTGTCAGTTCTGTGGAGCTAATTTCACGCTGGGTGAGATGCTAAAGTAGACGGCAACGTTTCCTGGGCGTGTGCTGCACTCCAGTGCCTGCCGTCGCCGCACGTACCTGTTGAGAGCTTCAGAAGCCTTCCTGCTGGAGCAAACCAGAAGACTGGTTGCACTGTGGAGTTCAGCAGCTCCACTGAGGTTTTATTCAGGAGGTAGGCTTTGTCGTCGGTCGTACTCCAGGGATAAAAGTCTGACCCCATTGAAGTCAATAGTAAAATTTCCACCTTTTTTTTTATTGGAATTAGATTTCTCCTACATCTTCAGTGATAGTGTTGGGAGGTTGTAATTATCACATTTAAAAGTATCCTCCCAAGTGATTTTTTTTAAAAACAGTATACTGTCACTTGAGAGCTGCGTATAATCCTCTTATGTAAATTATAAATGAGAATAAAACTTTTAATTTTAAAAAGCTAGGCATGTATAAATTTGTTCTGCTGGTGGGGCTGGTGGGAAATTGAAGGTTTAAATATGTTAAGGTATGACTTTTAACTAATTCAGCAGCAGTGTATTCACCGCCATACTAATTTATTTTAAAAATGCCTGACTCAGTCTCAAGTTACTGGGACTATAGCAACAGGTTTATAAAACCTGCACCTGTGTAATTTTAATCTTAGATTTATCTTTCTAAATCATTGCAAGCAGGTTTTTAAGGATATTGAAGCATCTAAAGGTTCAGGTGGACTTCAATAACAATATTAAAAAATGCCAAGGTGCATAACTGATTTGCAGTTACTTTTTTCCCCATTTTATAAATAACTAGGCCTTTATGAGCACATGTAATGTTTCTGACTGTCTTTACAATAAGCAAGCTGTCAATTCTGGCTCTGTGCTTCAGAAAATGGGTGGGAGAATTAATACACTGAAGAAATAAAAATAGCTCTGTGAAGTATAATAGAGTTGTGGGTGATAAAATCACCCAGCAAGGGCTGTTCTTCGTGAAACTGCAGCACTTGGTACCCATCCCAAGCAGGCTCTGGCATCCTGCTGCGCTGCCTGATGGGGTTTGGGACTCTCATGGCTGTCTCAGTGGCCTGGCTGCTCTGGGGCTCCAGTAGTGTATCCCCGTGTTCAAAGCAGCGTGGAGCTCAGCATCTGCCAGGTCACTTGGCATAGGTCTTGCTGCCAGCAGAACAAGTTCACTTTATTCTGTCAAGAAAGAATTAGTAATGGATTTGTGGTGATGGAGGCAGGAGTGCAAAGAGATTAAAAGTTAATGCCCATGTGACTCTCAAATCAAACTTGGTAAGGGTTTTCTTGGTTGCCTTTGTATACAGTTGTCTACTGTATCAAGTAAGATATATTTGTGTAAGAAAAAATGAAAGGTTGACAAGGATGATCTGTAACCTAATGGCCTCTGTGAAAAAAGAGATTAAGTGATTAAATAACTACAGCTGGGGGGAAACCTGCTTTGAAATGAGAGTTATTTCTTCCCCATGTTTGTTGCTGCCCACTGTAAGGGATGTGACAAGGAGGCTGGGCACAAGCTGATCTGGGTCCGACCATCAGTGTCCATTCTTAAGGTCATTTTTCATTTTTTCTGTGGCTGAAACAAGCTCCTGCAGCATCCCATGCACCTCCCAGGTTTCCTGGTCCCCCCCTTCTGCTAGGGGTTCACCCTTTGCTCTGTGGCACAGGGCAGCAGGAGAAGAGTAATTTTGTTTACTCCCTCTTCCCAATGCTTCCTGGGGTTTGTATTCATTGCATTTCTTAATTTTTACATTACCACTTCATATTTTTGGGGTTTTTTTTCTTCTTTTCCTTTCTTGCAACTTGGGAAAGTGACAGATTGTTTTATTTTGCAAATTGCATATTCTTCTTGAATAATCTTTGAACCTAGAGCTCAGTAGGTCCGGAATATCTTTTGTGCTGAGAACATCTCATGAAAGCCAGACATGGTACAGCTGATGGTGAGGTTGAGACCAGTTGAGTTGAACAATGTCCCTAGCATTCTCTACTGGTGTGAGGCAATACATTAGTAGGTGCAACAGTGCATCTATCACCTGATAAAGGGATTAAACTGACATGTGTGACTTTTAATAGCAAAAAGGATCTCTAGTGAAGGGTAGAGATGGCTGAGTGACTCCAAGCTTTGCAATAGCAGTTTTTGCACTGAAAACACTGAAGTTTCTCTCAGATTGCATTGGCTATTCAGCTTTAGTGTTTCTATATGCTCTTGCTTACGTTTTTCTCTCTTGATATTGTGCCTGATTTCATTCCTGTTAGCAATGTGATTTTTAGCAAACTCTAAGAACTGCAAATGTAAAGAATACACTGTTTCAAAGAGCTGAATTTTGTCTAAATATGTGTGTAGTTATACTCCTTGGTCAGAACAAGCAGTTACAAGCTGCATCCAGAGTAATCTTTATTACTATAGGAAAACATCCAGAAGCACTCAAGCCTAATGTCAGAGAACAGTATTAAACCTGTGGAAGTCCCAGGGTCCTTCTAATTTTCTGACTGCAAGGAAACTTTCATTTTCTGCTGCAAGATCTTTAGGAAGCTGCATGGCAGCAGCTCTAAGTAGGTTAGCTGAAACTGTTGTACTTCTGCCTGTATTTTTTTCCTTAGCTATCACTTTCAGATAGCCAAGAAAGGGTTTTTGGGACTTCCTAGTACCTGTCACAATGGTGACGCAGTTGCAGCTTGCCAGGATGTACTTGAGCACATAGACCTATACTCCTACAACAGTTTATGACCAAGGATTGATGTAAATTAGCGGAGGAAAGATTTAGGTTATGGGTTTTTTGTGTCGTTTCATTTTTAAGAACCTGTTATTGCAAGAAATTTATGAGTCCCTTTAGCTAGATACATAACTAGATGGCTTAAAATAATAAGATATTAGGGGTTTAGATGACTGGAGCCTTAGTATTCCAAGAGCTTTTTCTGCAACAAGATCTCACATTTTCTCTTGTGGTTCTAAAAGTACTGTCTACCTTCAGAGTGCTTTTAAGATGATAAATCAAGTTAAAGAAAAAAAAATATGTTACAGGCTTTTGTTTCACAGTTTTTATCTTTAAAAATCACTGGGTTGGGAAATTCTCGTATGACAAGAACAAGGATATAGGCCAAGGAATGGTAAAGAACAGAAGGAGGAAATTTCTTTCTGTCTTTTGTTTAATGATTAATAGACTGGAGTAATAGAGTTCAAATACACAAGATTTACTCCAGGCAAGTTAGTTTGCAGTGTACTACCTATTGTTCGTGTTTTGCATGAAGCATCCTGAAATGCTTTGAGCGGGCAGTTGGAATAGATGGCCTCCTGAGATCCCTTCCAAACAGAGTTGAGCTGTGATCAACCTCTGATGCACACAGGTTGGTAGCCTGCTGATGGAGCACGATCACTGCTGCTGTAGTGTTCAGCAAGAGCTGCTGCTGTTGATTGTGTAAGATGAAAATGGGCAGTGGGCCCACTTGTTCTGGACAATTGGTATTAGAAATGACATTCAGGTTAAACTCTGAGCCTTGCTGCTAATCGTGAAGGCAAACAAAAGGCAATGGTGCAGCCATGTGAATTCACTCAGGAATGCCCCTTCTCGTTTCTCTTCCATAAGGCTTTCTTCATTGCTTCAGCAGCTTTGTTTCTATGGCTTTGGATGCTCTGCTGCTGTACGCGACCGGGTAATCACAAAATCAAAACAACATGGTGGGATGGATAGATGTGGGAGAGAGATAGTAGCCTGGAGACTGCAATGGGGAATGCAGCACGTTAAAAGAGCACAGGGGATACAAACGATGATTAGAGATGAAATCTGCTTCCTCTTCGATGGAATAACAAATGAAATGCTACTCATTTTCTTTCTTTGTTTTGACTGTCAGAGGCTCATGTCTCTTGTATCCAAAGACTAGCAGGACAAAGAAAGGGAAAACTAAAGCATATATTGCCATGTGCTGGAATTACTGAAATCTTTGAATATTGGCTCATCAGGGCATGGATAAAATACTGCATGGCTACTCCTTGTAGCCTGAGAGCAAAAGCTTTGGCAGGAGTGTAGATTTTCTGAGATTTAGAGGATGCAAAAATGTATTTTGACCATTCTGGAAGGCAAATAATGAATTTTAAATTCTAATACCTTTAACTTTCACATTATTTACTGAAGAAAAGATACCATTTTATGTAAATTGCAGCCTAATATCATAAAGCGGCAGAAGAGTTTGGCTTTTTAATATGGCTTTCTAATTATAAAATGCTATAGTCCAGAAAAGTAGCTGTATTTATAGATAATTATTAAAATATCCCTAGCATTTCTGTTCCAGCTATAGACCATTTTATGGTATATTACGGTATAATTCTTCAAAATATTTAATGAGAAGTGATAAAATACTGGATTTGTTTTAAGTTGCACAGTGCCTCTATTGTGAATCCACAGTAGCTTTAAAAGCTGCCTTTTCTGATTCTTGTCCAGAACACTATTCTCCCCAAGAACCAAAAAGAACAAATTGCTGGTAAGTCAAAAAATAGCTGAATATTTGGACTGATAAAGAACCTAAAAGCAGGTTTTAATGGAAAGTGTACAATGTGAAGAAATTTTAAGCTGATGTGATGCTTGACATCCTGGTTCAGTGGCAAAATTGTTGTCAAATTGCATCCAGTGGAATTGGAATGAGAACCAGCTTGACACCGCACTGTGTAGTTTGCCTGCTGATAAAAAGTGAGGTCAGGTAATGATAGAAGGGGCACCAGCAGGTGATTATGAGAAGACTATTAATTCTGTGTTCAGCTGAGGCTTCCAAGACACAAATTTGAAAGTAAAAATCCTTTTAAAAAATAATCAGTGACAATTGTTCCTGGCTACAACGTATTGTAAGCCATAAATATTGGGATAAAGTGATTCTAAAATGACCAAGAAGGTCAGGATTACTGGTGTTTGATGTGGTGATATTCTTGTGCAGGTGAGTTTCTTGTTTCTTGCTAGAGCTTGCCCTGCTTTTTGATTTTGTTTTTTCAAGAACAGCTGTAAGCAAACAATTTCTCCCTTTGCCTTCTGTCTTTCCTTTGGAACTTTTCCCTTTTGTAACTCCTTGTGTGCAAATGTGTTATTTCCTTGGAGTTTCAGGTTCTACAGCTTCTGTTGGTGCCCAGTGAAGAAAGCAGGAAAAGACAATCCTGAAAATCATTCCTAGGCTTGTATCTAGCTCAAATGTCATGGAGAGCTGGTTCTGTCCCTTACAGATGGATGGATGTATTACCCACCTGCTTCTAAGTTCCCTTGTGGTGTTACCTGGGCTGTGACTAGTGCTCTGAGATCTCTGCAGTTTTGAACTGCATTGCATAGCTTCCATTCAGACACTGAACCGTGACATTTTGGCTTTGTTGGCTCACACTTTGTGGAGTCAGTAATGCCACAGAAGAAAGTCTAAGTTAAAAAAAAAAAAAGATAGATACATTATTTTTCATTATGGAAGGTTTTACATATTCCTTGGTTTGCAATTCTGCAACAGAACATGCAAAGTCTTAGTGGTTTCCTAAGAACGCAACTGCTTCACGTTGGCTCGGTTTTATAAGTGGGTTTATGTTCAGAGTGCTTTAAATAATGTCTGGATGAAGGCTTCTTACCACTGGTGAAAACTCCTGACTATTCTACAAAATGCCCTTTACTTTGCTGGCATTATTTCTCAGTAGGTTGCCATATAAACCATAATTTCCTTAATAGAAAAATACAAAGGCACTCAAAAGAAAAGAAAGGAAAAAAACCCCAACCTTCTAGCAGAAACACTGGCCTCTCTGGAGATGTTTATAGAATGTAAACAGATTGACCTGCACAGGCTTTATATAGTCCTTTTCTAAAGTTTTTGTAACTTTCCTCTGGGATTGAATTACAGAAAAGTAGATTGAAAAGTTAGGTTTTTAATAGGGGGATGAATATTTGCTGATACATTCCCAATTTGGAGAATTTTGGTTTGAAGCTGAGTAGAAATTTTGGTGTTTTCATCTAGAAAGTAGAACAAAATATCTTAAACTACAGTTATGTGCTTATACATAGTTTTGAAATAGACTGAAATCAAACAGACTGCTTTTAGTTTGGTATTGAGATTTCACATAAGTGGAGTCCTTGAGGACTAACTCCTGTATTGGTTGATTTATACTTGTCCTGGTTTCAAGTAGGACAGGGTTAAATGTTCCCAAGGACCCAGCACAGGTGAGCTGAGTGGGCCAAGGGTGTTTCCACACCACATGATGTCACACCCTCATAAAAGGGATGTGAGACGGAGCTGTCGGGGTGATAAGTGCTGTGTGTTATCCCTCTGTGTGTTCTGTCCAGACCACTGTTGCTGTGGTTTCCCTCTCCCTGTGCTATCCCAGCAAAGTGCCCTGAGCCCACCCCACGGGGGCTTTTGTCCATTTCTCCTCCTGGTCCCCCTGGGGGATCGAGGGTCAGTAAGCGGCATTGGGGGCTCACCTGCCAGCGGGGCCTGAACTGCCCCAGTCCAGTTTGGTGCCAGACATGCAGCTTGCAGGGTTGGGCTGAGGGCAGATCTGATCCAAGCTTATTAGGCAGCAAGCTCCAGTCATTAGGTCAGTATAGATTGTATTATGTAAACAGGTGCTGGTCGCACTGTGGTTTTTTTGGTCGCTGGCTGTGGCATGGAAACCTGCATGTGCTCTATGTAATCCCTGCCATGTTGTTTATCTCCTTGGGGAGGGAGGTCCAGATTCTCATTGTGTTGCACCATGTGATACCAGCTTCTGATAAGATAATGTCAGTGGCCTTTAGCCTGAGCTGGTGTTCGCATGTCATGCTTCTGTCGTGCCCTTGTCTGGCACAGCATAGCTCTGCATTGTTTAGAAACTGGGCCAAATTCATAGGGAAATGGGGGGGAGGTGGGGAGGGAATACTTTGTCCTCCCCTTTTCCCTTAAAGCTGGTTCCAACAGTTTTTAAGGACTCTTAATACCCCTGGGATGTTCAGGCCAGTGTGTTCCTGTCGCTTGGGCTCCTGATTGTTTTTCAGCAAAAGCTCCCCGGGGCTGAACAGTCGGGACTGCGTGGCATGTGGGAGAGCATGGGCAGCTATGGAGAGACCTTCTTGGCCTGCATGGTCTGGAGCTTCACCCCTGAAGAGCTGCAGGCCCCAAACAGCTACAGGACTCTGAAAAAGTGACAGAACATTTGAAAGGGAAGTGCTGTGGTTGTTCCAAGGAAGCACAAGTCGCTGCACTGTGCTGGGTCCTGGCCTCTATCTACCAAACCTTGCTCGGTGGTAGGCAGCACCATCAGGGATAGGGGGAAGGAAAACAGACCCACAGGCACTGGAGCTCCTCCAACCCCCACAACTGGCACTGTGACTACTCAAACTTCTGGCAGACACTGTAGCTGGGCCAGGAAACCAGCCCATACCAGTATCAGTTGCCCCTATACAGAAGAAGTAGTACACAAAGAAATCAGTCTACTTAGTGAAGGACGATGATGAAATGTCCTTACCCCAACCTCACGGCTGCTTGTGATGCTCAGCTTTATTGTTCTTTTGTTAAAAGATTTATATAGCTTTTTCTAAATGATGATTTTAAGGATTTATGGAAAACAAAGTAAGATAGCAACCAGTGGCTATGTCTCATTTCAAGGTCATCAAATGTTACCTTTTACAGGGAGGACTCTTGGGACTTTGTAGCTGCTCCTGGTGTCATTGGACAGTGATGCATATTAGTTACTAATTTCTGTGTAGGGAAGAGGGTAGTATTAATTTTATTCAATTCACAAAATAAGTTTAAAATAGGCTGGTATTATTTATTTTTTCCACCATTTCTTTTTAACTCCCAAGAAAGGAATTGGAGAATTCTTCAGAATTGTAACCTGAAGAACTGGTAAACGTTATGAGGATGTTTCCCTCTTCTCTCTTCTCTGCCATACTTGCTTCTTAATTAAGATTCAGTCAATTTTTTTTGTTCTACTGTTTTGCTGGTGGAGTTTATCTTGAGACCTAGCAAGAGCTGCTACCAAAACAAAGCAGGAGGAATTTAGACTTTCATTCAATGTTAGAAGAGCAATTTTGTTTCCTTTTGTGGTAATTTAGTCCTCGTTTTCCATATCCTTCTGATGCAACTTCACAGGCTAAAGTGTCACCTTATGCTGTGAAAAATTTTCAAGTGACCATAGGCTTGAAACGTGGGTGACATCTTTATAGAAACAGGAAGCTTTCGTAGAAATCGTCCCCCAAGAAGTGCTGGAAAACTTTTTAAGCCACTGTTTTTCTAGCATGTGATTATACAAAATTTGTCAGATCACATCAGGCAGGTTGTATACATATCAGGCTACTGGAAAAAACCCAAGCAAAACCCCCAAAATTTGCTACTTGTAGAAATGAAATTCCCTTTTGCTTTTCCAGATGTAGTGTGCACAGTCAAATTTTAGTGTATACATACACCTTGAGTTTTCATGGCATAAAATAACGAACAATGTAACAGGTAGTAAGGAAGCATGTGATGTGTTCTTACTTTTGTCTGAAATATGATTGAATCACAGAATCATGGAATTACAAGGTTGGAAAAGACCTTTAAGATTATTGAGTCCAACCATTCCCGTCCTATGCTAAACCATATCCCTAAGTACCTCATCTAACCTTCTTTTAAACTCATCCAGGGATGGTGACTCAAACCCCCTCCCTGAGCAGCCTGTTCCAGGCCCCGACAACTCTTCAGTGAAGAATTTTTTCCTAACATCTAATCTGAATCTGCCCTGGCACAGCTTTGTGCCATTCCCCCTTGTACTGTCTCCTGTCACCTGGCTGAAGAGACCATCACCCACCTCTCTACAGTCTCCTTTCAGGTAACTGTAGGCAGTGATAAGGTCTCACCTCAGCCTCCTCTTCTCCAGGCTAAACATCCCCAGCTCCCTCTGCCGCTCCTCATGTGATTTGCCCTCCAGCCCCTTCGCAGCACTGAAATTCACAGCATTGTGTTTCTGGTATTCCACTCTGTATAACCATAAACTCTCATTTTTGGTAACAATGCATTCAGTGAGCTATTCAGTATCTCTGTTGCACAGAGTAGGGGACTTGTTCTCATAAGGCAAAAATGGCAAAGCTCCTCTACTATTCACCGAGACCTGACAGTGACTCATGGCTGCACTCCACGGGAGAGCACTCTGTGAAAGCACACGTAGCAACGCCTTAAAGTAAAAACAAAAACCAAAACATAAAATCATTTGTAGAGTAAAATTCAGTGTCTGGTAACAGTTGCTGCTTTGTCAGAGATAAATGCTGAAGGTTGCATTGTATGAAAAATTTGTTTTATGCCTGCTCTAGGGGGGGTGATGCAGTAAGCTGTATGTTTATAGCTATGATATGATATGGTAAGGTTTTCCAACATAGACTAGCTTGAGAGAAAAAATACCCATATTCTTCTAGAAAATTCAGAAAGGAATAGTGGTAGTCTGTTTACTAAATGAGAAAGAGACAGATGTGCTTCGCATGCTTGCTTTTGTTTGTGGTTTTTGTTTTTTTTTTCTTCCTGAAATATTGAGTAAAACTGAGAAAGCCTACGGTCAAAAAGCCCATTAAAACAGGGGGGGAACCCATATTGAACACATCATGTTTTTAGAGACCTTTACTTTCAGCACATCACTATGAAGCTAAAGCAAACTATACAGTATAAAGTCAAAGAGCCTTTCACAGCCATCCAAGTCCCAGCCGGTTACTTGCTGCTTTGAGTACTTTCTGGCTTTTGCAGTAGAAAACTGTGAAGGGGAAAGTAATTCCTTCAGGACTTTGGATGTCTAATAGGGTCAGTGTGCTTTAAATGAGCAGCCATGGCAATCTAAAAGGAAATACAATGGAGATTTTTGTTTTCTGTGTAATGGGGGCACATCTTTAAGAATAATGGAAGTATAACGTAGAGGGAGAGAAGGACGGGGGAACGGAAGATGTAACCTGTATCAGATATTAAGAGCCCCTGCAGAACCAAACAAAAGAACCCAGAACAAAGCAAGCAACAGAAATGAAAGTGTGTTTACTGGACAGCAGTGACCATAAAAAATCAGGATTCAAGAACTTTGTTTTTTGTTGTCTCCCAAAAAAAAACACCTCAGCTGCTGCTGAACAGGACAGTGCGAACACCAATGATCAAGAGTTTAAATCTCACTGAGAAATTGAAAATGGGAAAAGCATCCCAGGGCAGGCATGGTGCCTCAGAGAATGTCAGGATCATCACATTGTCGCTTTTGTAGGGCAGGTTGGTAGTGCCTGGAACAAACCAACAATGCCTCACATTGATTGTTTCATCCCTTGTCCCATTTTCCTGTCTTTTACCTTGTGTAACATTTTTAGCTCTGGGACCACAGTAGACTTGGTGACTTTTTGGGAACCACTACTCTGTGCTGAGGGGCTGGCTTCCTCGCTGAAGGCAAAGAGATGTGTAGTACATACTTTGCATCAGTGTTTGGGTACTCGCATCTTTGGCCACGTGAATTGGAACACAAGGAGGAAAGCAAGGGAAGAATGGTGGAAGATACGTGGTGAAAAATAAGCCCGTGTGCAGATCATTAGCCCAAAGCTTGTGAGGAAGCATGCTGTAGTTACAGAGTAAGGAGAGTCATTCCTCATATAGCCCATCATGTGATGGGTAAAGTGTTCATTTTGAAGAGCCAGTGGTTTTGTTCTGCGCCGCTCTGCCCTGTCTGCATCACAGGCAGGAGTCTGCAATGGATGCTGAAGTGATGTGAAATCTTGAGGAGATTTACCTGGTTATGTGGCCATGTCTGTGGCAAGGTGGTTGGAACTCTATGATCCTTGGAGTCCCTTCCAACCCAGACCATTCTATGACTCTATATGGAACTGCCCCTTTGCCCCTCACCAGGGTTTGGACAGCTGCTGCTGTATTTCCCTACTTACCTAGCAGGGGAGCATTAGCAGGGACTTTCTTGTGGCAGCCAGGAGATCCCTGGTGAAAGGTATCCCTTGCCTTTCTGATCAGCTACGTGGCTGTGGGCTTTTGTTATCTCATGACTGGCAGCAGAAGCAATGACTGGTGGAGGAGGATTTATTTGAGTGTCTCCTGTTCCCACCCCAGTCATAGGCTGTCATTTAGAAATCTCAGTTTTAGGCACTGAGGAGATGGAACCTAATGTAATCTGGGACAAAAATAGGCTGGCAGGATTTTCTAGAGATGTGTCTCCTCTCCTATGTTGTGAATTGGCTTAGAGGAGTTCAGTAGGAAGTTTGGAGTTGTACTTGTTTGGGGTTTTTTTCCTGCTCCACCGAAGGATTTAAATTTGAAGTGGAGTCTTTAGCATCATTGCTGGTTTGGAGGAAGAATGGGTCTTACTTTGTGAAATTGTGAATAACTGCGAGAGAGGGGTGGGGAAGTGTGGAGTTACCTTCTCCATCCAGGGTGTGGGGAGTAGTTACTCCCTAGGTCCTCTTGCTGGGAAAATGACACAGCTAGAAACAGTTTCTGAACAACTGGCCAATGTCAGCCTGGCTTTAGGTATAGTCCTTGTGAGAAAAATAGAAAAAACGAAGAGAAAGTTACTAATTAAGACCAGATTGAAAGGGGTCAGTGTCTTTATTTTCTGAATAGCATTTGTGTTTATCTGATGATGCATGACCCAGGGAGAAAATGTAGGACAAGCCTGAAAGGTATTGCAGTATCACTCTACCTTTGCCCAGAGCATGGCAGTGTGTTGCAAGATTATGGAGATGGACAGGTGTCATGGGGCAAAATACAGTTTTCTGGCATTTTGTTCTTACAGTTAAACAAGAAAACCAGCAGTGATTCTACCTTTATTGTTTGTCATAATTACAGACTCAAAACCCTGAGCTCGCTTGTGGGGTGATAGCCCTCAGGTTTCTTTTAACTGAAACAGAGTTTCCAGGAGTTCAAAAATAGTACACATTTATATGAGGACTAAACCCTTTTTACTTTCTCATCCAGCAAAGGATTTGAAAGCACGCAGGTTGTAGAATAGGAAGGGTGTCTGACTCTGTGGGTATCTGAAGTTATTAGGGTTCCCTCCTGTACTTAACCTGATTTAGGAATAGGAGATCCAGTGTGAGGTTTTTAGTGCAGTGGAGTGTCACTGAGGCAGTTCATTTTCGTCTTTTGTGCTTCTGATAGGACTGCTTCTGTGGGGGTTTATAGGACTCGTCTGTGTAGAGACAACAAGCCTTTCAGTGTCCTTGATCTTGGATCCAGAAATTATTGTCCATCACGTCTGTCCTATTGTACAGTGCCCCTCAGGAGAGTTTCAATAGCAGGGCATGATGATTGATCTTGATAGTATAGCTATAAAGTCTTTAAAACTTTCATTTTCTCATTTTTTCAAGTTAAAATGGTAGGATGGAGGTAAGGTTAGTATGGTAGTCTTCTGGGACAAGAGTGTGTGAGAACTAGATTGAGAAAGCAGGCTTCTATTCCAGAGGCAGTGGAACATTAAATATCATAGAGAGACTGTTATTGAACTCCACTTGTATTGCAAGCATGTCTCTTACTCACAGGTAGACATGCCCTGCAGATACTTCAGGTGTGGTGTTCTTACTTTTGAAAACTAATAATACAAAATGCTGTGCCTCTAGTGTTCCTCTAGGTACCTCCTAGGGATCGTTGTGGCTAGACTTACTTCCTGAGGGGGCTTTGGAGCCCCACTTCCCTTATAATCAACTTTTGGGAGCGTGAGGTGGCTTATGTTCAGGATACCTTCTTTTTATGATGTTCTGGAGAGGGACTGACTTCACTGTTGGCATGTGAAAGGCGGACAACTGGCTTTTGTGGAAGTAGAAAGGTGAAATGAAGCCAGGGTACATGCCAGGATCCCAAGCGTTTCTCAGTATGGTAAAATAATGTGAGTCAGTGTATCAACGCTATCAGTCCATTAGCAATGCTGAGTCGTGTTAGGTGGTCAGCCCTGAGTGAGTCGCTGACCCCTGTAGACAGTGCTTTCAGAAATGAAGAGATGCTGTCCAGCACAGAAACAGATAATGGTAGGGGCTGGAAGGGACCTTGATCATCTAGTCGAACTCCTCTGCCAGAGCAGGATCACCTAGATTAGGTCACACAGGAATGCATCCAGGTGGGTTTGAGTGTCTCCAGAAAAGGAGACTCCGCAACCTCTCTGGGCAGCCTGTGCCAGTGCTCTGTCACCCTCACAGTGAAAAAGTTTCTCCTTATGTTCACAGGGAACTTCCTATGCTCCAGCTTGCACCCGTTGCCCCTTGTCCTATCACTGAGAAGAGCCTGGCTTCATCCTCCTGACACTCACCCTTCGCATATTTATAAACACTGATGATGTCACCCCGCAGTCTCCCCTTCTCCAAGCTAAACAGGCCCAACTCCCTCTGCCTTTCTTCATAAGGAAGGTGTTCCACTCCCTTAATCATCTTGGTGGCCCTGTGCTGGGCTCTTTCAAGGAGTTCTATGTCCTTCTTGAACTGAGAGGTCCAGAGCTGGACCCAATATTCCAGACACAGTCTCACCAGAGCAGAGTTTAGTGGGAGGAGATCCTTTTTTGACTGACCCTGGCCACAAGGGCACATTGGCTCATGGTCATCCTGCTGTCCACCAGGACCCCCAGGTTCCTCTCACCTACGCTGCTCTCCAACAGGTCTGTCGCCAACCTATACTGGTACAAGGGGTGGTTCTTCCCCAAATGCAAGACTCTACACTTGCCTTTGTATTTAATTTCTCCCTGCCCAACTCTCCAGCCTGTCCAGATCTCGCTGGATGGCAACACAGCCTTCTAGTGTGTCAGCCACTCCTCCTAGCTTTGTGTCATCAGCAAACTTGCTGACAGTGCACTCACTTCCCTCATCCAGGTTGTTGGTGATTATATTGAATAGTACTGGTCCCAGTACCAACCCCTGAGGGACTGTGCTAAAGATACAGGATAAGTACTACAAGAATTATCAAGATACTAAAAGAGATGATTCCAAAGTATGAAATGTCCAAGGTATAAGCATGGCATTGTACTGTGAATCTTCCTAGCACAAGGTCTGTAACTTTGGCCATGCACTGCAGTTGCAGCTGAAGTGTTCAAAGGATGGCTTTCAAAGACGATTAGGATGTAATCTTCCACTGTTTTAATCCAGCAGAGGAAATCCAAGGTAGATGCTTAAAAATTTGCTAATAACTAAAGACAATATCTGCATAGAATATTAATATTTCAAATTATTTGTATTTAGGGGAATAATGGGTGATTCCACATACAGAGATTTTACACAAATATGAAGATTTCTATCAGCAACTCTGTGGACAATTTCAGCCATTGCTACAGTCCATGAGCTAACAGATACTCATTAATAAAAGCAACAGTTGGAGAAAATAAGGCCACAGGAAGAAGAAAGGTAAATACTGTTTGCAGTTGTGAGCTGGAGAGGGGTTTCCAAGGGGAGCATCTTTACTGAGGACTAAGTTATGCCCCAGTTTGCAAAGTTAGGAGGTGACTGGGTCACTGAAGCAAACGATAACAAATTGATAGGTGGTGTCTCTCCCAAAATTCCAAGGCTCCTGAGATTAAAAAAGCTCATTTTATAAATGCAGTGTAAAATTTCTCACTTAAAACTAATGCTACCAGGAGCTTGGGAGGTGTTTGTACTTGTTTTGGTGCTTCTCTTAGGTGTTTTGGAAAGGGGTACAGAATGGGGAATAAATAACGAGGTGATAAATATTGTTGATTTTATTATGTTATACAGGAGTTTAAATATAAGCACTCACCGTTTGTTGTAAAGGGCTCTTCTGAGGGTGATGTAGAATTCATCTCCAGATATGTATTCCTGAAATTCAAACTTTGTTGCCTATATGGAGTGAGATGTTAGCTCCAAATTAGTCAGTGAGGAGCTAGTGAATACAGGCGGAAAGCTTGCAAATTCAGTTGTCTACTTTAGAACAGAGCTGAAGCTTTAGCTCTTCACTGATACCCTAAAAGCCAGAGATGGTCTGTAACTTCTTGAGATACCATATTCTGGATTTTTTCCAAAGAGGCAATGGGCCACTATAAGGACTCACAAATCCAGCCCAATGAAGGTGATAGTTTTCTAAGGATAGCCATCTTCCTGAGGTTGCAGGGAGTGGGAATGAAGGGTGCTATGACCAAAGCTAACAAGGTTTATCCCTTCTTCAAATCATTATTAAAAAAACAAAACAGCAAATGAAAGATTTTTCAAGGTTGCTACCACTTTTTATTGTTGTTTTAAGCCTGTGAGCACAGTGCAAGTTGGGATTCTTGGGAAAAGGCGTGAAGACTACTCAGTATAAAGCAGACCTAACTCTTTGTCCAACTTTGGTCCTAAGGAAACAAGGACTTTTTATCATCTTTCCATAGAGAAGAGTAGACATAAGCATGATGTCTGTTTTGGGGGTGGGTAGGCACCCTAATGCTGTATGCTGTGTGTTATGCCCCAGAAGGCACTGAATATTCTAAATAAAGTTGAAGCATTCCATTTTAGTTGAGTGCTTTTTGTCTTGCCTTTGCCTGAGGACTATCTGAAGCAATTTTTGTCCTACCCTTTATTTTTCCTGCCACGTGGCCATCTGTGAAGTCATGGAGTATGCAGACGAGTCTGGATGAACTCGCTGCTAGTTTTAAGGTGATGTTCCAGTTTACTTGCATTGGCACAAGATCAACCATGATGTGAAGTAGGGCTGTCTGGTGTGGGAAGTATGGGTGTGCTGCTTTTGTGTCAGTGCCAGTTTATGCTGGTTTAAAATCACAGTCCAGAAGCTGAATTTCCACCACTTCAGGGAAACACCACATTTATAAAAAAAACTTGCAGGCTTGGACTATAGAGCTGATAGAATTCGAGAGTCTATCGTTTTCTAGAGCAAAGACCTGTTGAGAGGAATCTCAAGTTGCTGGTTAAAAAATTAAGTTTGGGGAGATATTCCATGCTTGTTGACTGAATTTATAGATGCTGCTATTATTATTGTTGTTGTTGTTATTAATATAATAACAATGTAATAATAATGTTTGATTTGCCAGTGTTTTAAAAATTAGTGTTAATGCTGAAAGGAGAAGGGAAACACTATATAAACTGCTCTGGACAGGCTCTAATAGTGTGCTTTAAAAATCCTGTTCTAGTTTTCTTTGAAAAAGAGATGGGTATTATTACAGACTTTCCCTTCTGTTTTGCACTGTGGTTTACGCTGAGTATGTTCTGCATGTTGTGCAAGTTGCATAGTTTACACATGAGCTCCTGTTTCAGTCATGCCTCAAGCACGGGGCAGTAAAAAGGCTGGCCTGGAGCTGTGCGCTGTGGTGCAGCTAGCTATATTCTCAGTGAGAAGGAGTCCGTTCTTAGGGCACATTGGTTCCTTGCATGCTGCTTGATTATTTAAGGCACTGATTGCTCAATGTGGAGCAATTCAGGGGGACCAGACCTTCTTCTTTTGCAGCAAGAGTGTCAGAAGCAGGTTGATGGTATGTCATAGCTGATGTTGCTTTGTTTTCAGAGCGCGGCTGGCATGATGCTAGCCTAGGCTTGCATGGTGAAGTGTGCCACCTAAGAGCTGTTCAGTGACATCCACTCCAGCAGCAGGTATGATTTCTGGGAGCAAGCAAGGAGTTACAGTGGTACCAGTGCTTCCTCCCTGGGCAGGCTTGCTGGGGTGTAAGGCACGTTGTCTTTATCTTTCAAGTCTTCAGAAGCGTGCAGATCTTCCAGAAACCTAGGCGGCCTTAGTGTGCTCCTCCTTCCTTGGCTGTGAGGGAAGGACACAGCAAACAATGATCAGTGAGCTGAGGGGACTTATCAAAGATCACCTGCAGGGAGGTAGGATTTGGACCAGGATCTCCCATGGCCTGATGATCTTCCACACCATTGAGGTGTCCTCTTGACATAAAGCCTGACAAGACGGCTTTGTTCTTACCCTGGGTGAAATGCCTGACCAGCTTATGGTTTCCTCCAGAGACTTTGATATTCCTTATGGCATTTATCTCATCTTTGCTCCAGAACTCTTGCAGACAAGGATAATAATATCAAGTGGATGGAGGTGTATAAAAATAAATAATTCTGGGTTTTCTCTCATTTTTTTCAGGCTGTACATGCAGCTGGGAATTACCAGCACTAATCACCTTTAAATACTTGTTTTTTTCTTAGGACATGAGTGTTAATTATTGAACTGTACAATGACTATAGGAAACATTCTGTGAATATTTCTTTTTTCTGTGTTTGGAGCCACCTAGTCAAACTTGCACACACCTAATATGGGTGTATGCAGTGTATCAAATGCAAATTTCTCTCCCACTGATTATAAAGAAATCTGGAGGACTAAACTAGATATAGACAAATCTATAGTTAGTAGGACAGTTATTACCCATCATTTATGATAGGGTTTGACACCATTAATATTTTAAAGGCTCAAAGAAAGCTTTCAGGGGAATTAAATTTACCTTAAAACCCACTTGTATTATAATACAAGTAATAAGATGAGCCCTTAGTTTGAAACAGGGAGGAATAATATTGATTATCAGCACAGTCCTGTGCTCCTACAAATTATCTGGTATTAGAAGTTTGATGTACTTCTGGTGTGAATTTAAATGTCACTGTACCTATTTTACAGATGGAGAAACATCTGTACAGAGGTTATGAAACACATTTTGTGTGGAAAGTGTTAAAGGCATGGGTATCCCTTTATAGTCTGGATAAAATAGGTTACTTGCTACTTTATTTAGTTAACTGAAGTGTTTAGAATCCCAGATACTCTTAAGTGTAATTTGATGTCTACAGATGTAGCTAAACTGCCAGTCTTAGATTGCAAGGTGGGTCCCTTCTAAAAGAAGGGGACTACCCTTTCTCCTGTCAAGCATATGGAGAAACAAGAATACTTAAGCTCAACTTTACATGCTACTGCTTGAGAGGGTTATGAAAGTATTTGTTTCCTTCCCTCAGATGCCTGTTTTTAAATTAATTCCTTTGATCAGGGATGGGTTAGTTACATTTGTCTGGGGTAATGTAGCATGTCTGACATTTGTGTGTTTCATTAGCCATGAGTAACTGTATTTTTATTAAGATTTCTGGCATGTTCAAATATTAGACTTAAGCCCTGTCTTATGGCAAATACCAGTGTTTGAATACGGTAACAGAAATGTTTTTCTACTCCTTGAAGATAGAGTACTTAATGTAATTGGTAAATCAGATGATATCTAGCACTCCATTGTAATGCTCTACTTTACATGTAAATTATATTTTGAAGCACCATATCTTTTCTCAGTAGTGATTAATCCTTGAAATAAAGGGGGAGGGGGAAGTAGCTAGTTTGTTTTTAATGATGCATACCCCTTTGGGAAAGATTAACTATGTACATTCGTTGAGTTTAGCAATTTGCAATGAATTGTTGTGTTGTCTGTGGAGACCAATTCCTTTCCTTCAGAGGAGCGTTCACCAGGTTACATTGTGCTCTTTAAAGGAAGTAAGTTCTTGCATCTCTGTCCAAGGCAGGAGATAGGAAGTTCCTTGCTAGCGTTTGAACTTAAATAAATCCAGCAAATAAAACTAAGCTGTGGTATGTTTGATGGTTGGAGAAAAGGCAGAGAGGAAGAAAGCAACCAACTCAAATCATTCAGATTGTATTTGGTGTGGTGTGTCAATTCATCTTCGCCTGTCTGTGATGCGCTCTCAGGTGGTCTTCAGCACCTTTGCTGGCCCTGCCTCCCATTCTCGTTCTTTCTCTGATGGTACATAGATACCAGTGACTGGATTAGTTCTGCTGAAAGACCTATTTGTTGCTTTTTGTACCTCCAAGTCCCACGACAGAAAGCAGCAATGTACTGTAACATGTAGCTTAATTTCTGCAAGTGAGGAATAAAAAAAATTGCAGAACTTAGGATCTACTATGGGAAAGCTATCAGGGATATTTTCTAGCCGTATCTTTTTGTGTATGTGGAGTTAGTAGACAGATCCTTTGCTTTGGAGGATATGACTTGGTCCTTTCTCAGGAGCGGGAATACTATCAGAGAGTGCTCGAGCAGGGGCATGCTCAGAGGTACTGCAGCATTTTGAAAAGTTACTTGGAGGAAGAGCTTAAAGGGGGTTGGACCAAATGATCTCTCAAGGTCCCTTCCAACCCCTACAATTCTGTGATTCTGTGATAACAACGAAGCACAACAACATCTGCATGTTGACTCAATTTTGTGCCCATATGCAGAAGCATTAGAGCTCCTTCCCTCCAGCACATGAAACAAGAGGTGATTTACCAGCAGTTTGCTAGAACAGGTGCTGCATTCCTGCCTGTGCCGTAATGCAACACGTGTGTTACCTGCAGCTGGAAGGTGGGTTGGTGGGGTTGGTTTAGTGGATTTTTTTTGCTAAAACTATACCAGGAGCTGGCACTGTAATGGGAGGAGATGGCGGTGGATGAAAATAGGTTTGTAATAAAACCTATTGAAAAATCAGTATTGTGCATGTTGGACTGACGGGGTACGACAGACTCACTTGAACTCAAAGACCACTAGAAATTACATTGTCTTTCCACTGACTGGAAGAACATTGCAAATCTAAGTAGACCTGCTAACCTGTTTTCCCTTGCCTGAGTTTTGGCTGTGTATTTCACGACCATGAAAGCAATTGCATGCCAAGTGAAAGATGTGAAATAAGTAAAGCAGAAGAGTAAATACAACAGACAAGTAACTGCTTTTTTTTCTTCCCCCCTTCCCCCCCCCCCCCGCTTCCCCACCCATCCATCCCGAAATTGCAGCCACAGGAACAAGTCTTCAGGCTGGCCGCACCCTTCTGGGACCTGGAGCTTGAACCAGGGGACACCTTATGGATGGGAGATGACGGCAAACAGAGATGGAAGAGACTACTTCATCAAGTAAGTGTGAGCTGCGCAGTCCATAGCACAGTACTGCAACTCTGCAGCCCTGCTCTTACTCTGTCTCCTTGGGATCCTAATTCCTGCATCTGCCCTACACAGTTGATGTTCATCTGTTTTGATTTATTGCACGGAGATGGCTTTGACTGTATTTTATTGTGCCTTGTTTTGGTAGTTGGTTATTTCATTTACTCAAGAAAACGCAGATAATATAAGGACCTGTAATTCGTGGAGAATTTACAACAAATGTCATTAATGAAAAAATAAGTATAAAAATGTCATGTTTAAAGGATGAGGCAAAAGGTCAGTTCTGACTGAGACTAACAATTATTCTTCATCACTGCCATATGAGCTCTTTCAGTTTGTCTAGTATATTCATTATACTGGTAATGAGAAAGTGTACATTTTGATCCTGTATACCAAATATTCTAATTAATAGATTTCCCATAGTCCTTTAGCTCTGAATTTAAAGGCTTGCAAAATGAATGTCAAAGTAGGTTATTTGAGTTTAAACAAAATTGGCTTTTCTTTTCACACTGAAAACTGTGTATTATTCTTTAAAGTCATTTAAGTGGCCTGGATAAGATATAGTATGCTATTCTAGCAAATGTACTCTTAAGTGACTTTGGAATTTCTTAACTAAATAGGTGTGACTGTGGTGAGTTAGCCAAACCATTCATTGTCTATTTTGCAGCACTAGATGCTTTAGCCTACATCATATTTTAAGGCTAGCGTTTTGGTTCTGCTCATGTTAAGGTTTGTTTTTTTTAATTATTATTTCATTTTTATATTTATCAGTCTATTTAGAAACTGCTTTAAAAAGTCCTGGATTGGAATTACAATTCTTTCTTTTAACATAGAGTAGAAGGATCAGACTTATAAACTGACCATTAAAAACCCTTAATTTACTCAAGAGCCCTAATCTGCAGAAGCAGAGCTGAACAGCATAAGAATAAGGATTCCCCATCACTCCACACTCTCTTCCTTCCTGCTTTTCCCAGGGTGTGTGCCTTGGTTTCCTAGGAGCCATTTGCATTTGAAGCCACAGCAAGGTGTGTAGCAGTATGGTGTCCTGCAGGCTTTCAAGATTAAGAGCAATTTCACACCTGTCCAAATTGGATCAAGTTGTCTGGGCTAATGAGAGCTCAAAAGCTGACTTTGGAATGTCGTTTTCTTCCTTGAGCAAGTATTTCTCATGCTTCGCGTGTGTGTAAGGCACCAGGTGCAGCACTGGACAATGTGAAGCTGAATGCCAGGCACAATATAACTATTATCATAGGGTGGATTTTTTTTTTCCCCTGAACTAATTAGGCTTGTCAAGAAGTGTAGGTGAGCCTCGCCTCCAAGGTACTGTGCAGATGTGACTTCACTGCTTCTCTTGCTCTAGTTAGTAAAGGGACCTGCGCAGCTTGGTTGTCTGGTTTTTTTTTTCTGTAGACTGTCAGACTGTTCTCCTCTGTGTGACAAAGATTCATTTGAACAACTAATATCCTGCTTCTGAGGACAAGGCACTACGTTTGATTCCTCCTCTTTTCTCACTGGTCACATAATGGGATGCTGCACTTGTTGTGTAGCTATAAACAGCTGTGGCTTGCAGAATGCAGTGCGTTAGTACTCATTAATTTCGCAATTTGGGAATGTTTTCGAACTCTCGGTAGCTAATGATTATTTTGTTTGTTTTTTGGATTGCCTTTTAGTACCTTAAAGTGCCATACCCCTCTCTTAAATGTAGAAAACTGCATCTAGGAACAAAAATCCATAACAGGCAGTGCCAAATTATGCTTTAAGTAACGCTAGGCTTGTGTTTTGTCTTTTTCCCATGCTCATATAAGGTGCTTGCTCTCCATTCTCTGTGGGGCCCCAATCTTTCTTCCATTTTACCCTCCACGTAGATAGCAGACTGTGGAAAAAACCCAAACCACAAAGCAACCCACCCACAAAAAAACCCCACAACTGTGGAGAAAATGAGATCTGAGCAAGCTGGTCTGCAACAGCCTTTTATACTTTGCTCCAGGCTTTCTTACCCACTGATATCTCCAAGCAGTCTTAAGTGCAAGTTGAACAATGCTATATGTACACGCACATCATGTGAGCTGCAGTACCTCTTCTTGTATCAGATGTTTTTGAGCAGCAGCACTGGCTGTAACATGTGGACAAGCCGTGCCTCCAGAGTAGTAACGTGTCTTATGTGAAGTGACAGTCCCCAAGGATGCATTAAGAGGCCGTACCTTCGGAAACAGAATGAAACCAGAAAGCCATGTGGAACCACATACATACCAAATCACCAGCTGTCCACCCTTACTGATGGACATCAGCTGTGACTGGGTAGTTAGGCAGTGTATATCTTCATTTTAGAAGAATGACCAGAGACTGAATCCACCTGGTGACTTTGCCAGGGATTCCTCTGTGGAGCCGTATCGCAGCCTTGTCCTTACAAGGCCTGGTTTTTGACCAAGGAGCAGCCTTCTCTGGCTTTCAATATGACTGCTTTTGGAAATGTTACGTGAACTATGTAAATGAAAAACAGAATTTAATTTTCTTTCCTTCATTTTTCACCCCTGGTTTTTTAGGAATGAAACAGTTAGATGGTTGTTGACAGGGATGTCAATAAAGGCAGGAGAGAGATCAGCAAGATAACATTTCATATTGTCTCCAAGGGTTCTGATAGCCATACAGATTAACAAATTGCATCACACTGAAGGAGAAGCAGCAATTCAAATACTTCACTTGGTTTTTATTTAAGATGTATAAACCAGGTACTATCACAGTGAAATGTGCACATGAATTCCGTACAAGCAAATAACATAATTCATAGCAACATTAACTGCTTTTTAGTTAAATAATTTACTTAGTGCCATATGTACATATCCATTCAACTGCAAGCAGACAGAATTGTAATTTTCAAATTGTGGGAGGAATAGAGAATGCAGGAGAATCTTTTGGTGAAATGAAAAGTAATTATACAGTGTCGGTGCGAATGCTTTAAGGCGTGAATGGGAAGAGATGTTTATTCTTTCTGCTGAGCAAATTTGGTTTCTTTCAAACCTCTGAAAGACCCCATGGTCTGAGCTAATCAGGGGCAGCATACATCACCAGGCAGCACTTTTGTAAAAGTGCAAGAGGAGCCTTTTATCAAAATGTTTGGAGATGTCACTATCAATTCATTATCTCTTCTGTACAGATGGCACAACCAGGGTCATTTTGCAAACCTCTCAAATACTTTTTCTTAAGTTTAGGCCATGGTAAATTAAAGTTTCAGAACTTCACCCGTTCCCTTTTAACTTGCCACATTTACTTGAAATAGCCTTATGAGATAAGTAATACATTGCAGTAAAGGAGGATGGCAATCATCTAGTATTCTTCCAGCATGCTTCTGTACTGCATAAGATGTATTAGGCTGGGCCCTTAATATGAAAGAGTTTGCAGTGTGTATTTAACCATTTTAAAGGCTTGTTTTCTTCACATTTATTACACGATTATGAGAAATTTCTGTAATGCTAATTAGAATCCAAACACAAAATTTATGAAAAAATTTTAAGTGTGAGTGTAGGGAGATAGCATGCAAAGCAGGAAGGATTGGGCTGATTTTGACCACAAAGGATTTAGCCTCATGGCAATTCTGGCTTCCCTCAGTTGCCACTGCTGCAGTCTTACTTGATTTTCAGAACTGTCTTTGCCCTTGTGTCAGTGTTGCTGCTTGTCAGATCCAGAGGGGAACTGATAGAGAGAAATAAACTGGCAAAACCTAACAAAAAATCAATCCTACAGAGAAAGCCGTGAAAGTTATGTCAGTTTAGCTCACTGAGCCAGTCTTCCACATGGTCTGATAGAGTTACAGAGCAGTTTAGGATGGAAGAAATCTCTGCAGGTCAGCTGGTCCAGCCTCCTGCTCAGAGCACGGCTAACGCCAGGTGATGAGCAGCATTGCTGACACTTTGAAATACCTGACTGACACGGGAACAAGGTTGCAACAGACTTGTGTGGGCTCAGGCTGCTCTACAACTGCACTCTTAAGGTGCGAGTTGAAGTAGCATTTGTTGCTGTGAAAAGCCATGCTCTTTTGATTCCCATTTAATTCCTTAAGTAAAACATACTTCGGTTATTTGTGTGATCTGGCTTCTGTCTATCAAATAAAGATCAGAGTCTGAAATCAGATTAGCTGAAAGGAAGAGTAGCCCTTCCTATATGGGCTCCAAGCACAGTGATCCCAGTAAGGTGTAGTTAGTTATTACACTCTTATAAATTTTTAGAGAGGTCTGTTAAGTCACCGTGTTGGCATATCCTTATCTGCAAGAGATGCTATTGATCGTGTTTACTTTAACTCTTGTCATTGCCTCAGAGGGAATGACAGGGTCTGTCTGCGTTACCAGTTTGGTTTGCTCCCTATTTCACTCAAAGGACCCTGACCATCTGTACCTCATGCATATTAGCTTGTTTCTGTGCTCCAGTCTGGAACAAAGTAGGCAAACAGCTGGGACCCCAGGCATGAAATAAAAGGCAACACTCCCAGAGATCAAAGCCTGCAGCATTACTGCTTGGCTTGAAATCACAGGTCAATCAGTCCCCAGAGCTCACAGCAGAGCTGGGAGAGACCTGCTCATCATAAGTCTTTCTGAATCTGAGTATGATGTGGTTGCTACACCAGTTGAAACATGTCACCACATATATTTTATCTGGAGTGTTTTTTTTCACTGGTGTTTTTGTATTTAGTAACATTAAATTCTTCCAGACTTCTTCCAGGTGTATCTGGCAAACTTAGTTCTTTGTCTCCTCAAAGGTATGTTATCCTGCATATAATATCAGCTCCATGATTTTTTGGCTTGTGAAATCATTACATTTTGGTTGTCCCTGCTTGGCTTAGTGACTGCACTATTGCTGAAATAAGAAATTCTTGAATGTCAGCTTTTGACCTGTACATAAAACATAGATAAGGTGTTTGTGGTGTTTGGTAGCTCGTGCAGCTCAGAAACATCCTCAACTCTCGAACCATACGCAGTGTGTTATTTCTTTACAGTGCAACAATGCTTTGATAATCTTCTATACTCAAATACTTGCCTAATTTTTTAGTAGTCTTCATTTTACTCTTTCAGTGCTCGATGTGCTTAGAATAGGAAACTTAGTCATGTTTTCTGAACGGTGGAGTGGGTTCCTCCATGCAGTTGAGTGTGTCCTCTCTGGCCTTTGTGGTTCTTCTTCCAGACCCAGCCCCATAGCTGGCCAGCCCTTTTGGAATGACAGACCATAATCATCAATGATATTAATGACGTATCAATCAAGCATCCTGCTTATTAAGGGGCGCTAATTTATAGCAGATGCAAAATTGAGGCTCACAGCCTGCTAATCAGTTTACTTCAAGATACACAAGCACAGAAGAGGATCAGACTATTTAGCTGCTGCTTTTTTGTGTGGGTTTTTTTTGTTTGTTTGTTTGTTTTTGTTTAATTTCTCTTGGTATGTCCAACCTTCTTGTCCATATATTCTCCAGGCTGTACATGGCTGTTGGTAGCGTAGTCCTTTCTTAGAATATTTCTCTGGGGTGTCCTCTGTTGGAAGGTTCTGAAAACAATCAAAGGATATAAAATACAGTGATAGCCTTGATTGTTCTTACAGTGTAATTCATCTTCCCGTGTTTGGAAAGGGCTACTGTTATTTGTACCGTAAGACTACGTAAGGCTGTAATGAAAGTTTGAAGTCACAGGAGCCGCCTTCTGCCCTGTAGGTATGATGTTATATAGCCCTTCACTGAATGCACTGCATTCCTTCCTCTCTAAGTGCAGAAACAATGGGGACTCAATTCACTAGAGTATTTATGTGGCGTTCTCAAAAATACGGGCAGCTCTGCTGCTGCATCCTCCCTCAGCTGGCGTGAGAGCACTTGCACCTATGCAGGGTGTTGGAAAGATGACTCATTTCCTTCTCCTTTCGATTCAGGTTAGGGATGTGAATGAAGGCAGTCTGTGTGCCAGGGTAATGCCTCAAGCCAAAGGCTGACTCTGGTGTGCCTTTCCAGGCATCTCCGCTCCCAGGTGAGATGCCGAGGGAACAGGCAGTGGAATCGCTCTTTCTGGCCCACTTATTCCCCCGTCCCTAAAAGGGACATCCAATGAGATTGAATGGCAGGCAGTTTAACAGTGATAAAAATAGTACAACCTATATAATTAGCAAATATAACTCTCAGCTACAGGTTACGGTAAAACCTAAAATGCTTCATAGGATTCAAATGTACATTTGCAATGTACATTTGTAATGAGCCTTCCACCGTTAAGTTACATAGGATTAAAAAAAATTAGAACAGATATAAAATCTTATGTTTCAGACAAGCGGGTGAGTCAGCTGCTGACTGCCTAGGGCTAGGACGAAACTTCCTGTATTAATCAGGTTATTCTATAATTACAAGGTTTCTTGCACCTTCCTCTGAAGTGGGTACTGAGTGCTGTCAGAGAAAGGATACTGGACCAGGTGGACAACAGGTCTGATTGGTATGGTGATTCTTGGCTTTTCTCTCTCTTTGTTTTTGAATTCCCTTGTCACTAATACAGAATGTTGATCTGAATAGTGTGCTATTAGAGAAATAGTGCTACTGTGCTCCTTTCAGACTGCATACAAATTTGCTTTCTGTTGCTAAGGGTTTGACCTGCTCAAGGACAGGATCGTATGGTGGGAGGGGGAGCGGGGCTAGAAGAGATGAGCAGCAGCAGGGACACACAAATGCAAGTGACTGTTTAAAGCAAACCTGAATAATTAGAAAGGAGAAGGCGGCAAATTATATAGCAACCTGTTTGTGTGAGTGGTCTACCTAGAGACAACTTGAGCATATGGTAGAAAAAAGTATTGCGACATCAGCTCTGCCTCCTGAAATGAGACGATGATTTAACAATTGTCCTTCCTTTACAGAGAACTGTTGCTCTAGTCAGAAATATGGCAGGCATAAATAATGACAGGCTAAATGATGTTAATATTGACTGGGATAAATCATTGTTATAATGGAGGGAATAATAGCAAGGAGACGCTGACTTGTGGGGTTGTTTTAACTAGAGCATGAAGAAAATGGCGAGTTCGTTGCATTGTACGGCAGCTGCACCAAAGTCAGTTGGTGTGCAGTAACTCAGGAGCTAGCCACAGCAGCGTGGCTCCTGCCCCATCTGCTGGGTTGGTTGCCCTTTCCGAGTCCTCTCTGCACACATTTGCAACCATCATGTGCTGAACCAAGAGGATTCCTCGTAATGGAAAGGTGAGGGATGCTATGCAAGAACGTAGGAATGTAGGTGAGACCACTAGGAAAATAAGCTTATGCTCAGCCCATTACCCTCAGGTTGCCTGGATGTAGCTGTACATTCAGGGGAGTAGAGGGAATTAGGTACTTTGGGCCTCTGCTACAGCAAAGTCAGTGTTTCTGATCCAGTCAGTCCCGTGTCTTGTCTGCACAAACACAAACTGGATGGGGATGCCATGAAATTCAGAGAAGTATTGCAGACTGAAAATGGTTACTCTTGTGTGTTTGGAGGATTAGAAAGCAGAATAGGAGACCTGGAGCGGAACCAGTATAAAAAGAAAAAAAAAAATAAAAATCATGGTATTCTAACCCAGGGTCACAATGTACTGAAGTTAGAAGATGAAGTCCTCGTTACTCTTGAACTTCACATGCTTCTGGGTAGATATTTCCTATGGCATGACAGCATCTTGTCCGTGTGCTACAGTATATAAATGCATCTCAGGTCACATGCTGCTACCCCCCAGTGATGCAAACACAGATGCTCTGCATGTGGAACAGAACCAGGGCTAGGTAATAGTCATTAAAACTAAAGAGGGGAAACACCGAAAAGGTAAAATGATACTGCAGGCTGTCCATGGGGCTTTAGTGGCCACAGGCCTGAAAAAATAAAGACAGCAGAGTTGTCTGTACTCAGTAACAGGACTGGGACCTCACACAGCAAAGGATAGGTGAAAGTTTCCCCCAGAGCTTCAGCTGCAGCATTAAGAAAACAATACACTGCAGTGAGGTTATAGGGCAGAAAAAAAGGGGTGAGCATTATCCCAGTGTATTGCTGCTGTTTAAATAGCACGGGTGAAGTCCACCAGTACATCACAGTGTATCTACCCAATTTAAAACAAGTTAGCTAATATGTGATGCCATGTCAGGAAAGACCATGTTGATGGGGCCTTTCCAGCTGTCATTCAGACACTAAGGAGCTGCATGCTGAGGTGTATGAAAGCCAGCACTGAAGAAGCTGTATTTATCCTTTTGGCTTAATTTCTGTCATATTAAAATATTTGCAGTTTTATATAAAGAAAATCAAGTATAAGCCTACTGTAGAAGGTTCTTATCTGGGTTGTTATTGTAGAACAGCAAGGTAATTTGTTTTAGAAAGACGATACTACCAACAAAAGCTCACTGAATTTTAATTCTCATTTAGGTTTTAATTGCCCTTCTTACAATAAAATACTGCTTAATTGTACCCAAAATGCCCAAATATAATGCTAAAAATCCTTGCATTATGTACATTGTCATATATGTATAAGATTAAGGTGAAGAAATAGTTTAACTGAACTCAAATTAATCTAGTCACTGACAACAATATGACTCACTGCAATATTTTGAAAGCCATTTATCTAATGTTCTCTAGGATGCTGTGCCGTTCCACAGAAAAACTTCCATTTAAAATAAGCCAATCAAACTGTGTGGCTGCGCAATTAAATATCACCATGGTAACAGGGATTAAGCACACAAGGTAAAAGACCTGCTGACAGTGCAGAGATTATTTCAAGTTTCTTACTCTTCCAGCAGTAGCCAAAGGAATTTACATTTTCTGTATCGAACACTGGGAGACATAAAATGAAAGAGGTTGAAGTGCTTGTGTGGCATCTTGGGACTTGAGAGAATATTTTCCTGACAGGGGAAGTAATTAGCTGGAATTACAAATAGGAACTTGGCAGACAGATATGAATAAGTGTTTGCTCATGGGGTTTATTTAGTGTTTCATAATTAAAACCTGGAGAGACTTATTATTTGGGATACAAATAGGGAGGAAAAACTTTTGCCATAGTTTCAGAAATTGAGCAGAATAGGAGTGCTATTTTGCTTTTAATTTTTCAGTGATCTTTGTGTTGCCCTTTTTTTCCATGAGGAAAGATGGTTATTTGTAGCTGTGCTGTAAGGCAACATTTTTAATGTGCGATATGCATATGAGGTTGCACTGCAGATAGGGCACTAGATACTCGGTGATACACCAGGTGATGCATTAATCGATCCTAGCGCATTTCAGCTTGTCTCTGGCTCTATTCCTAGCTGGTTTGTCAGTATTTGTGAAAAGGATCAGAGGTGCAAATCTGCCAGCATGTGAAGTTCCCAGCTTTCAGTGCTTTGGTTTAGGGCTGCTTTGGTTTTCTTTTTTTCAGGTTGGCTTTTGGTTAGGTTGCAGGAGAGCTGTACTGGTCTCAGTGGTGTGGTCTCCTCCTGCATAAAGCTGAATTGCCCAGTCTCGATTCGGAGCTTTAATTTCTACTTTTGGTTTATCACCAAGTGTTCAGTGTGATCAGAGAGATGGTGTAATAATTGGTTCCTCTGTCCAAGAAATGCCTGCTGATGGCTTTGGGCTGTGCTGATTTTTTCCATGAGGTCAGGTTTATGAGTGTGGCACCTGTCACTCTTTTCTGTCAACCTGCAAGAAGTGGCAGTGAGCTGCCTTCAGTGTGTGAGCGATCTGCATCTCTCATGCTGTTTTAGGCAGTTATAGGCTCTGCAGTGCCTCTGCTTTCTGAACATGTGGGGAGTCTCTTGAGCTCGCAAGATGTTGCTGACGTTAAACTCACGAGTGTTTACTGTTCTCAGGTGGGTCTTGGGATCATGCTGCTTTCATTCTTTGTGGCACGTTGGGCTTTCTGCCCTTGGAGAGCAGACCTGCTGCTTGGAAAATGACACAACTGCACCTTTTCTGTGGAAATCAAAACTTGCCAAACCTGTCAGAGTACATTTTGGGGTCTGGTTTTGACTATGGGAATCTATAGTCTTTGATGTCTTTGGCTCCCTATTTATTTAAAGCATAAACTTGGGTCTCTCTGTGTAAGCAGTCAGGGGGTTTTAGCTCTGCTCTAATATCCTGTTTTGTCAGCTTTAAGTTAAAACGTCTTGCACATTGAGATGCAGTTTGTCAAGGTGGGGTTTTTTTTCCCACATCTTGGGATGAAATGCCTTTGTTAAAGATTCATGATAAGTGCTGCAGTTGTATCCCAAAATCATTCCATCTAGCGAGTTCTTAAAGAAGGAGGTTAATACTGAGCGCATCTTGTAGGTATGAGCATGGAAAGGATCTGTTTATGGTGGTACTCTTTCTTCATAGGAAAATGCAGAAGCCCTGTTAAAACTTAGCTCCTGACACGAGTATCTGGTACATGTTGGAGGAAGAATTAAATATTGATGATATATGAGGTAAAACCAGAAAGTCAGGCATATATGGGAGAAGTTCCTTCGGAAACATCTTATGAGATACAGGAGGTTGTTTCTCACACATGGAGTGCTGTATTACATCGTGCTGTCGCTGGGCTTGATCAGGTGGGAACACCATGCTTTTATCTGGAGTCTTAGAGGTACTTTCTGCTTCTCTTCCTGCTTATAATCCCTTTTGTGCAGTGCTTTCTTTTTGCTGCTGTTTTTATTGTTTCTGTTTAATCCAGTTAGTGCCGTGAGCTGGACAGCAGAGACTGGGCAAAAAGCCATACTGATAAGAGACATTTTGTTTTAAGCCACGAGGGGCTGATTCTGGCAGCTCGTAGTAATGACATTTAGGGATTTTGCTTTGTGATTCCTGTTGCCAGCATCCTATTAAAATGCATGTTCCACCATTTAAACAGCGTACGAGGGAGTGATGAGCTAGCGGTCTACCTTTGAAAAGGAAACCATAAAAAAGATTAGCTCAACATTGGATTTGCGTGCTGAAAAGTCTCCATTTGCTGGTCTTTTCAGTTAAAACATAGGTATAAAAAGAATAGGTGTTCCCACACCTTCAGGCACGGGCCAGGATGGTGGCTAGGTTCCCCAGTGTCATACCGTGACTGGCTGTAAGTTTCCAAAAGGCATCAAACAATGCCTGGTCAGAAGAATCCAAAGATCAGTGTCTTCAAACTGCATTTAAAAACAGTCCTGTTAGTTTCCTTACTAGAATTAATTAAAGCAAGTGGAAACTAATGGGCATATCATAGGAGCAGATGCTTTTGTGGCGTGAGCCTTCAGGAATACGGTTCCTGAAGGAGGAACCCTCTCACCTGAACATAATGTGTAATAGCTGCACAGCTGCTTTTCCAGCCTTCGCCTCTGTGACTCGCATAGACAATTGAGCCCTGCGCTGAAAGCCTGCGACGCCCTTGGGAAGCATGTCAGGACATGGCTTTCTATAGAGCTGCTGCTCAGATTGGGAAGCTTGGTTGGGTTGGCTTCTTCCTTTTCCATAGGGTGCTGCTTCCACAAGCTGTACTCAGGGTCAACTGGCATTTCCCTGTCATCCTTAGAGAGAAAGGATGTCACGACTCCTTGTGCCCAGGATGTGGCAGTCTGAAACAAGGTAGCCAGGTAGTGGCTACAAACTTGCAGGTGTTTGATATTTGTGCTCAAATTTAAAGAACTGACTAGCTGAACCTTCAGACAGGCTTTCTCGAAAAATCATGGGTTTGGTGGTTGGTTTTTTTGTTGTTTCTTTGCTATAGGAGCACATGAAGCTGCCACATAAAACTGGGATTCCCCGTGTGCTTGGTGGTTATATTTTAATTAGCAGATTCTAGAAAGACTTTAACTTTATTGTAATTTTTGATTGCAGTGCTGAAGCTTGGTAAGATTAAGTGAATTTTTCCAAGGGATTTACTGCCACCCTCTCCTCCCCAAATCTGTGTCAAAACTTAAGAATTACATGCAAATTTTTTTATAAGTGACGAATTAAAAAGCTAAGCAATCCACATGTTGCCACACTAAATGTTGTGCCATATTTGAAAGTCATGATGATGTTTTTATGATAGAAAAGTGATTATCTGTAAAGGCTTTTGCTAGATTTACATAGAATGCAGCACAACTGCTGGTGCTACGTGGAGGAGCAATAGGCACTCCCTACCGAGCTTTTTAAGTTACTTGGACTGCCTGCCATTCTCAGGCTATCATAAAGCTCAGCATGGACTATCTGAAAATTTGTTTGACTTCTCAAGCAGGTTTTACAACTCGAGTTGATCTGTCTGCTGCAGCAGCTAAGCTGCTACTGGCATCTGACTTTGCTACTTTAAAATTACTTTGGTATATCTGTCCAAGACAGCGGGTGCAGGTGATCTAATGGTTGCATTTTAGACAAGCTATCACTTTCAATAAATCTGAAAATTCTTGTTTTCACAAGAGAGCTAAAATGTGGATGCATATGAGACTAAGGGGGATTCTCAGGGAAGAAACTCAGAGAGGCAAGAGTGACAGAGAAAGACAGGAGTGTTTCATTCCTTATGAATGTACCATTTCAAGATTCAATATAATGGCATAGAGTTGTGTGTATGAGGCAGATACATGTGTGTATGTATGTACACACACACATATATATATATATCTCCTCCATTTGTGCAATAATTCTTGTTGATGGTAAGAAAAAAACTGTAAAAAGTATGTTGTTTTTCGTCATCTGTGTTTTTGTTCTAGTTTATAAAGTCTCAAATTGTAGTGATGTGCATGCACCTGAAAACTGGGAGAAGAGTCATAATTAGCTGAATAACTACATCAGTTAAGGCATTGCAAAAACGCAACAATTGTGCAAGGAATGGTTAAAAGGACTGGCCGAGGCAGAAAGCTTCTTGCGAAGCAGAAACTAAAGAGCTGAAGTGAGATTTGCACAAATTCAGCCCAAGTTGCTTCTTAGAAGAAACCGTTAAAACATCTTGCAAGTGGCTCTTTATCCATATAAGGGATATGCACAAGAGTGGGTGATGCTGTGTAGAGGACATATGAATACAGTAAAGATTCAAAGATGCAGTTAAGAATTAATAGCAAAATCTTCCCCTACTTCCCAAGTATGTGTTCGAAATGTCTGACGAAGGGAACCTCAATTTATTAGCTGAATTGTTGAGAGACATCCCGGTGTTGTCATTTGGGTATGTCAATGGAAAATGCAACTGTGGAGACAGGGAAGTATTATTAATTGTGGCAAGATGTGTTTCAGAGAGGGGATTCAAATGGTAAGAACTGCTGAAAATGCTGTTAGGATGATTAGGGGAGTGAAAAATCATTATGTGAAGAGAGACTAGAAGACGTAGTTTTGTCTAATACAGCAAAACTAAGATCAAGAGGGAATAACCGCCAGGAAGAAATGAGAACTCTTTAAACCAAAAAAATCATTTGTGGCAAAGAACTAAAGGGGATGTATGTTTAGTCTGCAAGGGAGAAGACCCTTAAGCATTAGAGCAATGGAGTTCATTCCCAAGCTTTCGGCTATAGCATTGGATTGAATAATTCAAAATGGGGTTATTCTGGTCATTAGTAAATATTTAAAAGAGGTTATATAATACCTGGAGTACTGCATCCAACTCCAGAGCCCTCAACACAAGGACATGGACTTGGGGTGGGTACAAGGAGGGCCACAAGGCTAATCAGAGGGCTGGAGTACCTCTCTTACGAAGACAGGCTGAGAGAGTTGGGCTGCTTCAACCTGGAGAAGAGAAGGCTCTGAAGAGATGTTATGGTGCCCTTCCAGTATCTGAGGGGGCCTACAGGAAAGCTGGGGAAGGACTGTTTGTATGGACATGTAGCGGTAGGATGAGAGGCCGTAGTTTTGAACTAGAGCAGGGGAGGTTTAGATTAGACATTAGGAAGTTCTTCATTTGAGACACTGGAACAGGTTGTCCACAGAGGTGGTAAAGGCCGTATCCCTGGAGGCATTCAAGGTCAGGCTTGATAAAGCTCTGAGCAATCTGATCCTAGTAAAAGGTATCCTTGGGGTAAGCAGGCGTTGGTCCCTTCCTACCTAGCATATTCTATGAAACAGTTTGTATTATATAGTGTAAAATAGCAAGGGTCTGGAGGCAATGGCAAACCAGATCCCTTCCTATTTTCCCATGAGTCAAGTGGCACTTTACTTGTTTTTTTCACATGTAGATCATGGAATCTGAGCAACACATTTGTAAACCAGACTTTAATCCACTGCATGCCCTTGGAACCTTTTGCAGAAATTAATGAAACACATTTAATTATCTCTGTTAGACAGATTACTCAAGGCAATTTAGATTACCACATAAAAAGTGGAATAAAGATCAGTGTTTTTTAGTAAGCGTATGGGTAATAAAAGTACTTAAATGGAATGATATTCAAGGAGATGATACGATTTGACCAGGCTTTTAGATAACTGTATAAATGGTCTTTTCCAAATGCTGTCACAGAATGATGAATTATAACTCTATTTAAAAAAAACACTTTCATTGAAAGATAGGAGAGGAAATATTCTTCCTTAAGTGTTTATACATGGTATCAACAAAATGTTTCTCTTTTTCTGGAAAATGGATGCTATCATCAATCTTATTAAAGTGAAAAACACTGAAGTGGGCTGTGAATATAAGGACAAGTTCAATGAATCAGCAATATTTCTTGCTGACAGTTGTGAGTTTTATGCTGTTGTCTGATAATAACTGGGATGAGTTATTAATTTCATCAGGATATGTTGGCTGTCCTCTTCTGCCCACCCATATAAAAAAAGTAATTGCTAGTATCTGATACCACTTTTTTTGAAGCGCCATTTAGGGAATCCAGTTGCTTGTGTGAATTTCTGCATAACTGTGGTAAATATATTAAATGATGTAAGTGCTGTGACATTTTTGAGTGAGTAGCTTTTTAGTGCCAACAATATAAATGGTAGTGCTTTGGAAATGTCCTAGTTTGACAGCTCTTCAGGGACTCAAAAAACAACAATTTGAATTCCTTTGCGTGTATATGGCTCAAGTTGCCAAAGCCCCCGTAGCTGAGGAGGCCCCCTGTGTATTAATAAAGTTGTTCTTTCATCTAACACTACGAGTAACCTTCACAGACATTGTTTGGTTTGTGTTTTGGTGGTGGTGGTGGTTTGTTTGACTTTTTTGTTTTGACTTTTATTTTCAGTGTTCAATATCAATAGCGTACTTTTAGCAGTTAAGAACAGCAGTTGCCTCGAGCAGGCCCATCAACAACTTGGGATGTTGCAGTGCAGGCCATGCAACACCTACCACAACCACCCAAGGAAGAGCTGCACTTGGAGAACATTTCAGGGAAGTCTATGTAGATGTTAACTAGTGTCAGACAAGTGGTGGTATTGGAGTAAAGTCATCAGGCTACAAATGGTCAGCATGTTCTGGTGTATATTTTACATGCTGCCCCAGACCTCCTTTCTAACTGGGCCAAAATCTTCTATCCCCCTTACCCTAATGTATAAAAATACCAATGCTCTTCATGAGTTCTCAGACCTTTCCATTTTTGCCACATACATTTTATATGTTGTTTAATTAAGGTAGCACAACTGAAATAACATTAGGCAAATGTGGAAGATGCTTTAAGAGGGGACAAGTTGGTGGCCCTCTAGACCAAAGGGGATTCCTCCCATCCTGGTCTGATAACACAAGGCTGCTGCGGTTCCCCAGGCCCAGCTCACAGAAAGCTGGGCATGTAATCCCCATGCACTCACATGCACACACACACGCTCTTTGCAGGCAGAGGCAGCCACCAGTCACGCATACAGGCAGCCAGCACCTTTACATGTAGCACTCTTGTCATAAATGGTGCTTGCACAAGCGTAAAGAATACAAATGGCCAGACCCTATTCTTATGCGTCAGCAAGCCAGGCCCGAAGCTTGCCATCAGGCTGCAGAGACACATGCACACACCCCATGCATGTGCACAAGTAGGTCTCTCCAACAGCTGTTCCAGACCTATGGTCTCCTGGGTAGCAGATGCGGTCTCTGGTCTCTCTGGCAGCTGAGTCACAGGCCTCTTGTCCTACCTGCTGCCTGCTCCGAATTGAAGGTTGCTAATCTCTGTCTTTCTGTCTCACACATATGATTTTATGCACATTTTGGAAGCCCCCTTATACAGAAAAAAATTCAGACTAGAGTTTAGTCAGACTGATGATTAGGTGAAGGGCCATCTACCTTCATCTTTCCTTTTCTCCACCCTTATTTCTTCCCAATTAAACACTCTTACCCATTGGTTCCACTACCTAAATTTGGTGTTTGAGACACTGTCACATAGATACTATCAAGCTTACATAGTAAAATGGATACAGACCCCTTGGCACTGTTTGCCTTACAAGGTCAACTTCCCAAGGGTTGGCAGGGCTTCCCTCTGACCTGGTCATCTTTCACATGGCTTCCCCTCACCTGCCTCTGAAACCCAGCCAGCCCTCACCATGCTCTCTGTAACTTTAGGCACTTCTCACACTGTTCTGTGTTGCATCCAGCTGTTTCTCTTGATATGACCGATAGTTTTTCATGATCAATTAGCTGAACCTCTGTCTCTCTGCCCATTAAAAAAAGAAAATAAAAATGATTCATTATGAAAACTGAAGTTACTGGGTTTACTCTGTAGGAGCTGCGAATTCCAAATTCTGTCCATAACCATCAAACACTGGGGAAAAAAAAAGGTGGCTCGGTATGTCAGGAGTTAGAAGAAAGGTCTCCTTTTTTCAGTGATGTTTGGATTCTAATTTTGCATTATCGTTATTGTATTTGAATCCTTTCTAACAGTACTTCAGGAACTGTAATATTTTTATTTATACATACTTTCTCTCCAGCAAATGAGGCTTGCTCTCTAAGCCAGATAATGTAGACTTTTTTTAAAAAAGATACACTGCTTTGTGCACTTTACAAAATCTCAGAAATAATTGGACTGAAATTGCCAGGCTTTGCTTAGTCTCTTTCCCTTTACAAGGACTGTTGAATACCTCTCATCTGCAGATCCTTTTTAGCTATTTGTCACTTTACTGTGCTTTCCTGGACAGAGCTGAAGTTCTTTGTCTCCCTCGCTTCTCGGAGACCTAACTGGTATTTTGAAAAACATCACCCCTTTCCTGGAAAAACTGAACCTGTTTTGCCAGAGGTCTTTACAAAGCTTGTTTCTTAGTCTTTGAGACAAATGTTTGAAAGGTGACCCATTCATCACCTTCCAGCCAGGGATGTAATTTCTGATGCTGCCATGAAGCTCTCCCATGTTAAGAGCCTTCTGAAAACTTTAGAAATTGCCATACTGAGTAGAATGTGGAAAGTGCAGTTTGAGGAGCAACTAGTGTGAATGGCAGCACTTGGATTACCTGTGTACAAAACAGTCATTAGGAAACAGGAGGGGAGGAGGAGGAGAATGATTAGATGGAGAAGAATTATCTGATGAAGAGTTGGGGTGTACAGAGGTGGAGGATGGGAAGTAACAAATGACATCTGTAAATATTTTGTAACACGGTGGTATTGACTCATAATTCATTTATGACCCGTGCCAATCCTTGCTATGGATCTGCAGAATTTCTTTCCTCAAATGTTGGTTGTTATAAATACTTTGCTTATAAATTCTCTGTATTTATGTCTGTCAAATGGATAGGAGTATTAAGTCTGCAGTGTGAATGTTAATATTTTACCTCATCAAGTGCCCGAATAACCATGTGTTATAAATAGATATATCATCTACAGTATGAAAACGTTATGAGAGTTCAGGAGTGGCATGAGATGAGTTACATATTGCAATTCACGGTAACTGAATCACAAATGGTCTTATTGAATAATATTATTTAGTTGTCCTGAAATGTGACTGCTAATAGTTAGGTCTAAAGTATTCATTTCATGCTTTCACAGAGGTGTTATTAATATTTTAATTATGTATACCAGTGCCACTGGCAATGCAAGGCCACAAGATGAATATAGTACAACTCTCCCGCACAGGCTACATTTGTTGTACGTGTTATAGACCTTTAATTATAATTGTATAAAATCCGTTGTTGAATTTAGACATCAGTCGTCATAACAGCAAATAAAGAGCCAGATTCTCTGCCATAAGTCAGCTTAGCTTCATTAATGTCAGCAGAGTCCCACTGATTTACACCAACAGCGATGGCACAAAAGCACTTGCTATGTTTTACAGCCTCTCCCATGGGTTGCGCCATTGCAGTGTTTCATGACTCTGAGAATAACAGTTGAATTTTTCTTTCCTCATCTTTTTCTCTCTGTGCTTTCATTTTCTTGTCAGCCTCTTGAGCTTGAAAATATCCTTACCTACTTTAAGTGTAGAAAAGGGTTAGGTATTGTGATGTTTGTCCATAGCTGTCACTGAGGCATTTTTGCTCTTTAATCAGAGATGGTAGTGAAGTGTGGTTTAGGTTTTTGTGAATTGTAAGCTGGCTGCCTGCAGCCTTTCTAGCTTCGTTCTGCAATCAACCACGCTTGCATGGTTTTGGATGCAAATGGGTGTCCTGTCAGCCCCGTAGCAGAACCCAAACTGCAAATGATTGAGCACCTACTTTGCTTAATTAGGCCTGCTGAGTTCATTATGGGGATCTCAATGCACTTCTCTTACATGAATGTGTTATGGGCTCATTCTGGTGGTTTAGGATCTCCATTGTGATTCATGAAGGGACAAAACCCAGTTAAAAAGCAGGGACCTGCCTGCACTGCAGTCACAGCAGTGGTTGCTCTGGAAGCCTGTGGTCAGCATAGCCTGGCCAGCCTGAAATGAGCCAGCTTAGTTACCAGTACAGATCTTGCTATGGCAGCACCAAGCTTAGACAGATGTGAAGCTGGGTGGATTAAACCTGTGCTGAGATGTTCTGTGCACCAGCTGGGTTTCCCAGGGTGCCCGAGTGCACTGGGTGAAAACTGTATAGGTTTCAGGCTTCTCACGGCGCACTACTCAAGTCTTTGCTTTTACAGATAGTTGTCCTTAATGATGGACTCAAATTTTTAGCCTGACCTATCTTCTGATGGAAATACTCTCCAGGGATGTAGTAGTCTTTTCTGCATGGGAGAGTCTCATATATTTTGTTACAGTTAACAGGCTCCATGAGAACTTGAGCTATATTCTGTGAATAATTGTTTTTTCAGCTTGGTTGCTATTTTGGATCAAATAAAATATAACGCGTGTTACTCTTCCTGGTTGCTGCCCTGACTGGAACAGAAAGTGCTCCAAAGTGCACTTTCTTCTGCACAAAATAGCCTGTTAGCACGGAATTCACAAAACCTCCTGAAGATGGGAAACTGTGTTTGCTTTTTGGAGTGATTTGTGCCTTTGTGTTGGCCGGTTCTGTCCTCTGCCTGGTGCAGTAAGCCCACAGTTCTTCCTTCCCGTGCAGGATCACCTGGCACTCAGCATTCCTGGTCACGGTGGTTTATGTTGCATCACCATGAATGAAATGCTCGCTGAAGCAGAGGTGGGGACCAAGCGTGGCGCTTGTCAGATGAGTCATTTGGCCTTGCTTCAGCTTCCCCCATGGATCATGAGACTTTACAATGCAGCCTTATGCGAGGCAGGTAACAGTACAGTGTGACCCCACGTGGTGCCAGGACCTTGGGAAGCTGAGGAAAAAGCTGTTTTTGTTTCCAGGACCTGACACTGCTTTTCCTGGGCAGGGGTGAGTCCAGTCTGAGCCCCTGGTACCTTTCTCCTCTGGTGATCTTGAGTTTTTTAGCACCTTTCCTGTTGATCCTCAGGACAACACTCTATCAAGATCAAAATCCGTACCACGACCCACAGCAGACAAAGCCGAACTGGCTCATTGGTTTCCAGGACTTTGGTTTTATGGGGGAACTGAGGGATTGTGTCTCAGTTGTCCTCTCTGTTGTGCCCTCCTAAGGGGAATATTATGAGGCAGAGAGCAGCTGCATCACTTTTTATGGGTACTGATAAATCAAGAAATATCAGTGTTGTGCACATGTAGCAAATGTAAATCTGTGGTAAGATCTGTTCTGACCTCTAGAGAAATGTTCTTTGCTACAGAATTAGCACTTGGTCTTGAACATAGCTCTTTGAAAGGTTTTTTTTTTTAAATTAAGTAGTCATTTTTCCATACAGTGAAGTGGAACAAAATCCCACCTTTTAGACTGAAGGCAAGTGAGGGGTCTGAAATGATTAGAACAAAACTATAAAAATTAACTACCTTGCCAAAGACCATAGTTTATTTTAATTAGCCTTCTACTGAGTTGTGTTAAAAGATCTTGTTTTTTAATTTTTCATGCAAAATTGTATATAATTCAATGAATTGTTCCCCAGCTGCTGGCTGGGGCTGAACCATGACAAGCCCCCAAAATGGGAGGGGGGGGGAGGGTTGCAATTAATGTTATATGTCTTTTTTACCCCAAACACTTTCTTATTTCTTAGTTTTTCACATTTAGTGAGTTTGTTGTTTTGCTTAAAGTAACCGCTAATTTTGCCTGTGGTCCACAAAACCTCGAAGAGGGTGGTTCTGAGCTTCTGTTGGTGTTTATCCTAAGAAAAGGACTTCCTCCTAGGAATGAGAAAGATATGGTTAACCACATGTCAAGATTTTTCATAAGATAAACACAAATAATAGTTATAATAGTTATTATTTTTTCTTGTTCTGGGTTCAGGCGTATAGCTAATGGCTAAATAGTTTACATACACTGTTACTTCTTATTGCCAGCATCGTGTCTGTCCTTAGAAATATAGTGTTTGGGAAATGAAGTCATATATCCCAGATCTGATCTATGATTATATACCTATGTATGAATATATAGAAAAAAGCATGGTCTTTCTTTGAGGTAGTCAACTGTAGCTTATTACAAAGCCTCATTTAGCCTATAACGAGCATCAGCAGTTCACTCATACACTGTCTTGTATTTAATCTGTACTACGTGGCTTGTTCCATTCAGTTCCATTTATTTTATAAAAGTACTTTGGGCTTTGTTGTTTGGCACATACAGAGTAATGCAAGCTATTTAAAAAACATGTATCTAAGGTTAGAAATGAAAACATTATTAGATACTATAATGCCTTGTATTTGCAATAAGACTGTGTTTGGAAACAGTGAGTAGATATTTTGTCTAACCTCAGTACTTATATTACCCAACACCTGTGAGCAGAAGCGTGAAATCTCTGTTTTCATTATAGGTTGCTCAAAGGCATTTAACAGAACACCAGAGAGTATTCTTTATCTGCTTCTTCCCCTGTTTAGCATACACATAGTAAAGCCTTATCAGAAAAAGTAATCAGAGTTACAAATAAGTCAGTTTTGAATATGGTACGAGAAGGATTTTTTTGCAACATAAACTTCAGGTTTTGCCTAGGAAAAAAAACCCCATTTCTCTATAATGCTCATCTGTGCATCTAAGTGAGACTGTAAGGACAATTTCACCGCTCAGACCAGAAGTCCATCCAACCCATATGCTTGCATCTGACACAGAACACTGGCTAACGGGAAAGAGTCAAAGAAACATGGCTGGACAACCTAGTAATTAAAGCTTTAATGTGGAAAAGATGAGGGAAATTCCTCAACAGCCAAAGTGCAGACACGACAGGCATACCACAGCCTGGGCTGGTGGGAGCAGAAAGACCACAGCAATCAGCAGCACAAGGCTGAGAGAGAATTGACTTGAAGTGTAGGCATTGAAAAAACCAGGAGCATCTGCGTGACAGCCCTTACGTGGAAAGCTCTCATGCCCTTTCTGGGCAATCAGCACACCTGGGTACCTCCCTGAAGTGCCCCTCTTCCCCTCCTCCCCACTTCTCCCACACACACACACACTTTCCACAGCATGGGAAATAACCAAGAGGAACGTGTGGGCATAGTTTGCATGGTTTGTGCGTGTGTGTGTAGGTAGAGGGCTATAACCTGACTGGTGTCACAGGGATGTGTTGGGATAGCTCACACAATTGGAGTGCTGCAATGAAGGGATACAGGTTCTTTGGGAAGGACAGGCGGGGAATGTGAGGCAGGGGAGTCATCCTATATCTGAAACAGCAGCTGGGAAGCAAGGAGCTCTGCTGTGGGGATGGGGATGTGAGCCAGCTCAGAGCTTGTGAGTCAGGATTGGCAGGTAAACCAACAAGGGTGATGCTGTAATGAGTGTCTGCTGTAGGCCACCTGATCAGCAAGAAATAGATGGGACCTTCAGACAACTGGAAGTAGCCTCACATTCACATGCACAGGTCCTCATGGGGCGACGTTAACCACCCTGGTATCTCCTGATGTGCAACATGAAGCAGTGGTTTTGTGGCATAGGCGCTCAGGGAGCGTATGAGAAGAGATACTTTGCTGGATGACATACTTAAAAGCCATTTGGGGATGTGAAGGTAAGACAGAACCTTGACTGCAGTGACTGTGAGATGGTGGAGGTCAGGAGCCTGGAGGGAGCAGGGCAAGAAACAGGATCACAGTCTTCAGAAAAGTAGGCTTTGGCCTGTTTAGGGGTCTGTTTGGAAGAATCACATGGTATCCTATGGTCCTGGAGAGAGGAGCAGTTCAAGACACTTGATTGATCTTCAAGGATCACTTCCTCCAAGCTCTTCTTTGGTCCATCCCAACAAGTAGGCAGCCTGTGTGGAGGTGAAAAAGGAACTTCTGACTAAACTTAGACAAAAAGAAATGTACATGAGCTGGGTGCAAGGACAGGTGACCCAGGAAGAATAAAGAGAGACTGTTCAATTGTGCAGGGATGGAGTCAGGAAAACCAAATCGAGTTGCATTTGGTTAGGGATTTGAAGGGCAACAACAAATGTTTTTTACAAGTGTATCAGCAGTAAAAGAAAGATGAAGGAAAATGTGGGCCTGCTTCTAAATGGTTCAGGGCCACTGCTGGCAGAGGACACAGAAAAGACTGAGGTGCTCAGTGCTTTCTTCACCTCAGTCTTTTCTAGGAAGACTGGTCTTTAGGAATCTCAGTACTCCTGAGACCAGCAGGAAAGTCTGGAGCAAAGATGACATGCCCTTAATTTGAGATGATCAGATTAGGCAACACTTAGATAACTGGATGTAAACAAGTCCATAGGACCCAACAGTCTGCACCCGCAAGTGCTGAGGGAACTGGCTTTCCCACAGTGTTATTGTGGGGCTGTTTAGTGGTCATTGGAAACTCATGAGAACTGGGGAAGGTTCCTGACACTGAGAGGAAAATGAATGTCATTCCTGTCTTCCAGAAGGGCAAGGAGGATCTGGGGACCTATATTCCAATCAGCCTCACTTGGATCCCTGGGAAGGTGATAGAGCAACTAATCCTGGCAATTGTTTCCATAAACACAAAGGACAAGAAGATGATCTGCAGTAGTCAGCGTGGATTTATGGAGGGGAAGTCACACTTAACCAAGCTGATAGTCTTCTACAGTGATGTCACCAGCTTGATAGATGGAGAGAGGTGGTTGTTGTTTACTTTAACTTTAGTGAGGCTTTTGACAGTCTCTCATAACATCCTTATAGACAAGCAGATGAAGTAAGCGGTATATTAGAGAGGTGGATGGAAAAATGGCTGAATGTTTAAGCCCAGTGGATTGCGATCATTGGCACAAATTAAGTTGGCCAGTCACTAGTGTGGTACCTGATGGGGTTGATATTGTATAACATCTGCATTAATGACCTGGACACTCTCAGAAAGTTGGCAGAAGATTAAAAAACCCTGGGATGAGCAGCTGAGACACTAGTTGGGTGTGATGCCATTTATGATTCTTCAGCCTGGAGAAGAGATGGTGCAGGGGAATCTTATCAGTGGGTATCAATACCCAATGGGAGGCAATGAAGGAGAGGAAGCCAGGCAGAGAGAAAGGAGATGGACACAAATTAGAGCACATGGGATCCAAACACAAGCAGATATTACTTTTCTGTGAAGGTGGTCAAACACTGGAACAGCTTGCCTAGACAGGTTGTGGAGTCTTCATCCTCTCAGAGGTATTCAAAATCTAGCTTTGTTTGCATTTTGTTTGACTGTTTTTAGATGTATTTAAAGAGTCACTTTTATAGATCTTTCTTGTTCTTCTTCTAATGTTGCATGTGGAATGAGACACATGGTGATGATAAGCTTAACACCACAAAACTTCTGTTATTGAGGCTTCTATTGTTGTTATCAATTAATTTACACTAAAGCTGCTACAGACTTTCTCAACAAGATCCCATTGTTTTCAACACTGTTGGTAGTTGGAAGTCCCTGAAAATTAATGGTACCACGTGATGTTTCCAGGGACAAGACCTTGCTGGGGCCATACAGCTGCATTGTTAGAATGGTCCTTGGCATGCTTTTGCAGGTGCCACTTAACACTTTCCCATATAAATCCTGGCCATAGGTTGGGATTTGGGCTGTGGACTCTCTGTTGTAGAGGTGAAAAGAATAACTACAATGAGAACTCCAGTGCTGTAATAATGTTGGCACAGGCTGTTCTGTGCTACTTGCTCTCAGTGCCAGGGAACAGGCTCTGGCATAATTAATTTATTAGTATTGCCATAGTGACAGAAATGTTCTCAGGCCAATATTGCTTGCATATTATTTGGAAATACCTAACAGGGAGGTGCAGGATACTGGGAGTCTTTTAGTCCATTTCCAGAACAAGACTGGTTATCCGTTGAGAAATACCTGGGGAATGAAAAACAAGTGAGTACTCAGAGAACACTTCTATCTTAGTTAAACTCCATTTTCGGCTTCCCTCATGCATGAATATCCATTCTTGTCTGTAATCCAGCTGGCTGAAGCTATTTTTTGCCAAAGGAGAGTTTCTGTTTCCTAGAGGAGCCCATGTTAAAGACATTATTTCTTTTCAAGGCTTGACAAAGGATACTTTAAACACATGCTGTGTAAACTTGAAAAGGTGCACTATGTTGTCACTGAATCTTACAAAATGTGTGATGTGCAGTGTCATTACCGAAGTGCTTTTGAGGCTGTGCATTGGTTAAAAGCTGCATGGTGGCCTACAGCCACTGTTGCCATCAAAAAAGCAATGCCTGTTCATGGCAAGCCTTGGCCATTAAGAGTGATGGTGCTGGGGGCAGGTACTCTTAAAGGGGATATTTATCATCTGAAAATGGAAAAGAGGGATAGTGTTATCAGACTTGATTTATATGTTGTTTCTTGCTTGACACCTTATTGTTCTAATGAATTCTTCCTTAAAAGTTGTTTAGAAGTTCCTTGAAGGTGCGCAGGCTCTGTGTTTAGTCTCGTGATTACTTATACTTCTGATAAACATGAGCAAATCGGCAGGACTTTTCTACAGAAGTTAACCCTTGTCACGGAGGCAGAAATGCCTTCTGGTTACCTATGGATGGTATTAAAGAGGAGATTCAAAATATGGCTGTCTGCTTTTGATTGTTGTGAGCAAGGCTGTGACATTTTAGTCCCTTGATATGTGAAAGGAGCCAAATCATTTGTAGCACTGCGGGTTGCAAAGCAAAGAGTTGTAGAAGCTTCCTCCATCCTGAAGCTTCAAAGGGGTGCATAGGAAGCTTCATCTGCTTCCCATATATGATTTATCATGATCTATAGCTGACTTACTGAGCAGAGCAGCCAAGCAATACTTTCCAGCTGATACGTTTCAATATTTATGGTTTAATTTAATCTGATCTAAGATAAGGCAGGATAAGCCTATATCCAGTATATTATCCAGTATCCAGTACATTAAAAACAGTGAGTCAGAAAAGCCGTCCCTGAGAAACAGTGAATAAATTTGTGCTGGTAGTGTTTTTGTAACTGTGATGGATCTAGAAATAGAAGTGAGGCCATGCTTGTTACCAGAGGTAGTATCTTTTACTGGGATGACAGAGGTAGTTTGGGAAAATAATAAAAAATACTAAACTTAAAACCATGCTTTTGGGCAACAAGATCTTCTGATTAAAACCTTGCTTGTTTTTCCAGCTACATAAACTGCTCTAATAATTTGTTATTAGGCAAACTGGGGCTCAAAGTATTTCTTTGTGCCCAGAAGCTTAATTTTTCTGCCATTCTTAGAAAAGATACCATTCCTGCCTAAATAAATCAGTGCAATACAGCCTTGCTGTAAAGCAGCAGGCATTCCAGTATACTTGCATCTTGGTTAGAGGGAGATGAACTTGTTACAGGCAACGTCATTCTTTATAGAGTGTCCATAAAGAGATTTGTTCATAAGGATCCGAGTGCTCCCCAAAAGCACATTGGGCAATCACCGTTGGACTTTGCGTCCATCTTCCTATGTATATGCTGAGGGGACAGGCACTCGCCAGAGTGTGCTTCTGTGGTCGCCACTGATGCGGCTGAGCTTTCCTTCTGGAGCTGGCTGGATCAGGAACCTCTTTTGCTGGTTTATATTCAGATAGAAAAACAAAATCAGGTTTCCACCAGCAGAAGACAGCGATGAGTCAGAAGCTGCTTGTCTTCTATCAATGATGTGCCTCCCCACAACTTGAGGTTCTAGCTCCCAGTCAGTAAGATCACAGTCCTAATTTGGAAAGACTCTGGGACATTGCTCCTCAAGCAAAGGACATCAAATACCTGCTGTGCCAGACTTACTGCTCTGGCTCAGAGGACACCACACACTGTGGATCCAAACATGCGATGTGTGTGCTGTACCTAGGCCTTCAAACAGATGAAGGCAGCCCTTGGGAGAGCTGTCTACCTCATCATCTGGACAGCTGAATTTAAATGCTGACATGGTGCTTGGAACTCATCAACCTGAGTTTGTTCCCTCCTGCAGGACCATTGCAATACTGTCTGCCTGATCATGACATAATTGAGATGTTTGGAAGTTTGCATTGAGCAGGTAACAGCAGCACACTGAATCTTCATTTGCCTTTTTAGATACCATGAAATAAATCATCTTTGTATTCTTCTAAGACTGCAAATAATTTAAGATGGAGGTCATTTTCTTTCCTGAGATTGGGTCATTTGTCCGTGATTTCACTTTTTCTGGCACAGAAGCGTGTACTGCAACGCTTAGCACTTATTTGTACCAAAGTTGAGCTTTCGGAGTCTGGTCCAAAATTAGGAAGGACAAAGTACTGCATCAAACCTTGTTGCTTTCTCATCCAAGCATAGCGTGTACTTGCACAAGATTATTAATATGCAAAAAACCCAACCATTACTCTTTTTTTAATGTAAAATTCTACTGAATGGAGGACAGCACTTTACCATACTTAGTAAATACTGCCCACATTGCTTTGTGCTCAACCCACCAGCATCATCCATATGCTACAATAATTATACAAGATAAGCTATATTAATTAATTCAGATTTATTTGATGGATCTCCTTGCTTTGTAGACTCATATGCTTTGAAGTTTCTTCTGATTAACATTAGCTATTCACATTCCTATACCTACTGAAGAATCTGGTATTATGTTTTAAAGGACATGTCTTTCTGTCTCAAAACCCAGCCATTTTATTTCTTCAGTTTCACAGTTTTTATAGTAGAGACTGCCATCCAATTTAATATTTATCAGTAGTAATAACTGACTGCCGGGGTATTTTCAACATTAATTCCGGGTGTCTGTGCACTGGATAGTCCTGCATTCAGAATTACTAAGCAGACCATGCAGGCAGACACTTTGGCTGTAACTTGTTTGCTCATTTATATACAGAAGAATGGAGATGAATAGCTAATTTTGCTGCAGAGAGTTGTCTGCTCTGAATCCCAAACACTCCGTATTTTGTAACTCCAGGAGCCTGATCAAACCATTGTAGCAGCCTTTCGCCGGTAGAAGGGATCACTTGTTCCAAACTTACTTCCCCCCCATCTTTCAGTAAAAGAGAATCTGAACCACGATTTAGAAAGTAAATTTAAAATACTTCCAGCATGAATGATTTAAATTTTTCCTATGGATTACACTGGAAATAAAATCTTGCCTGAAGATCCAGAAAGGAAGGCACATTCAAAGGCTAAAGGAAGGCAAGGAACAGCAGAGGACTTGGATGTACACATGTTCCGAACCAGATTGTGCCACACTGTTTTCATCTCAGGGATTGATTTGATCCTAAGAGCACATACAAAACAGCCTTGTGCCCAGCAGTTCAATATGGAAGCTGTATTTCAGCCTCAGTTTTACCAGAGCTGTGTAAAATGGGAATGAAAACCAAATCTTCTGATTGCCTTTAGATGCAGCTATGAGGAGATCTAAGAGGAAGAGATAGGTTTTGTTCTTCCAGGAGGTGTTCAGTTCATGCTCATGGTTTACTTCATCTTCCAAGATGTGTGCAGCTTTAGGGTTGTATTAGCGACAGGTTTTCCTCCAAGGAACTAGGCTCTACTGTGGAAGATTTCTCAAGCAACTTAGCTATTGTAGCCTCGAGAAAAGAGGACGGTGGTGGCTGTAGGTTGGGATCTGTACACGGTGGCTGCACCTGGGCTGGTGTGTGCTGGAGTAATTAGATGTCTTTAAAGTTAGAAGCTATTTTGGTCTCATTACAGTAAGTTTACAGTGCCTCACCTACGTTTTAGTTGGAAGCATCTTTTCAGTGTGACCAGAAGTACGGAGACCGCAGGTTGATTGAGCACACAGAAGACAGCGGTGTTTGATGGATGGTGAGATAATAAAGATTGCCAAGGCCTCCCCATGTTTTTCTGCTTCCCACAAACACTGCCTTTGTCTTGCCTGGGACAAAATTCACTCAGGTGTTGCTATAAGTCAGGCTGCCAGTGGACTCAGACAGGAATTAAATGTTGATTGATGGTTGCACTAAACTCTAAGAAAGCATCCTGGTAGGAGAAGAACAAGTCGGGTTTTTGTCAGTCCCTGAGAGGAGGCTAGAAGGAGGCTATGGAAGTCATGGAGGTTGCAAGAAAGTTTTCCTTGTAACCTTACTTGTTCTGAGGCTCTGTAATGTCACAGGTATTTCACGGAGTGTTCCCAGGAGTCTAGAAGTTTGACTGTAAACTTGCCCCGGGCAGTACTGACACTTTTCCCATTCTGTACACAATTAAAAGGAATTGAGGGGTTTGCTGATGAGTGGCTTCTCCTCTTCTTTCATCTCTACCTTCTGATTTGTGGTTTTATGGTGAAAAACGTCACCCTGGGCTTGCTGTGCTCGTGTTCTGTGGGATTTTTGTTGTGGTTTTTTTCTATCCCATCACTTTTCAAAGGTTGTATATATGGCCTGTGATTTGGTGCTTGGGTTTTGAGTTTCCTTTTTTTCCCAAAATTGTCCTAGTGTATCACCTTCTTTTGATGCTGGAATTCTTCTTTCACACATGGGTATTCTGATTTGTTGTGAGGCATCTAACTGTATTTTAAAGAGAAAGCTTATTATTTAAAAAGCGATTCCTTTCTCCTATCCTCTTGTAGGAGAACAGAAGAGGAGAAATGTCATTGAAGTGTAACAGAAAGATTTATTGCAGGATATTTTCTATTTGTTCTGCAGTTGCAGGTTTTTCCTAGTTTGTTTTGTGGTTTGTTTTTTTTTTTAATGCTTTATGTATTTGAATTAGAAATACACTCCAGGCAACTGGCAGTATAAGAACCTATATAACTCTACAGAATGTGAGTGCAAAAGCTTAAATGGGACATGTTCTAAAATAGAGATTTTTTTTCCCCGTTGTTTCACCTATAGCAAAGCTATAATTGTCAGACATAATGTCCCCTGAATCGCTGATGCTTTGGAGGATCTTTTTTGTTTTCCCACACCAAACAATATATTGTAAATTATGTTCTACAAGGTTATGAATCTGATTGAAAATGTAAAACTTTCCCAATGTCAGTTCCTCATTTTTACAGAGATTTTGATAGTACAGCGAGAAGGTTACTTATCCATTGCAAGACTTATTTTCTCTTCCCAGGTTTTTTAATTAATTTTAGAAAATAGTAGGGTGAGCTTTGCCTTTTTTAGTTCCACATGTTTTAAACCAATTATGAGAATGCATGGCTTCTCTTTCAAAATAGAACTTAAAGAGTAATTTTATTTCCGGATGTGATAGATATTTTCTCCCTCACCCCCAAATGTAATTTATATCATTTTTGAAGTTAACTCGGAACCAAGTAAAACTTTTCTAACTAATCTTTGAGTTCTTGATTCCTGGAATAATAACAATTGCACTTGCATATTTTGTTAAATAGAAATGCTATATGATTAAATGATGGAAATTGGTTCCATTTATAGGCTAGATTTATGTGATCTAAGAATACAGAGTTTGGTTGTCTGAGTGAGTGAAGATGCGAAGGTGTGTTTTTCTTCTGAGTAATACATGCTTCCTACATATGCTGACCTCTTATTCTATTAAAACTTGGTCTACATATGTCCAGCAAGTGATTTCCTACTTGTAGTTTGTAGGCTGCAGCATGATCAAGAAGTGCATTGTTTCTGGAGGTGTCAGCAAAGACATTATATGTGTGTTTACTGGTCAGAGATGCCAGTGCTTAACATACCAAGGCTAAAGAAGGAGCTGACCACTGTGAAGTCCCTGTGGCCCAGGAAGGTGTTTATAGGCAGGCACTGCTGTGCAGGTGTCAGACCAGAGTGGGAGGAGGGTCTGCGAGCCCACATACATCCCAGAATTGGGACACAAGGTGCTATGAAGGCATTGTGACCTGAGGCTGCTGACTGAGCTCTGAAAATAGGAGGTGTCCTTCTGGGCTGGAGTGAGCATTGCTCTGGAGCTGCTGATCATACAGATGGTTAATGCAAGGGTACATCAGAGACTGCAGGCTTAGAGCAGCTCTCATGGCAAAGCATCATTTAAGCAGCTGCTTGGAAATACTGAAGGCCTGACTCCTGTTTCAGTTAAAGGGTGTTAGACTGCTCTGACATCAGTTCATATGCTACATAAATAAAATTACAGGCCTTTGCCCCGCCTGGAGCAGCAGGCTTAGACCTAAGTCAGCAGGTTTGGCTCAGCTTTTCATTCCTTCATGCAAATGCTCTTTGCATTTACTTTTACAGCAGACATTTAGAACCAAAGTTTGGTATGTTTCACTTGGACACTAAAATGAAGGCACAATATGTTTTGTAAAGAGTCAAGGGTTTAACTGATATAATTGTGCAGAGGTTTGTCTACTTCTTTTTTTTTTTTTCATGTGCTATGCCATGCAGTTTAAATTCTGCCCTGTGTTTTAAAGGCCACTTTGGTTCAGTGATGTTATGGGAAAATTGAAGTGCTTTGCACCAGAAAGTGTGATCTAACTATTAACCGTTATTATTGAATACCCTGCTTAATTGAGATGTAGCAAATTGGGAACTTCTTCACTGGAACATTTCCTGCAAAATTGATTTATCCTGTTGGTAGAGACTGCAGCCTAAATTTAGCTACCACTATGTAGTCAGATATTCTCATGGATAAAGTTTTAACAATTGTGTATTTCAGCGGTGTTCTTCTATTATTGGGCTTGTGGGTTTTAGGAAAAAAAAAAAAAAAGAAAGAATGCAAAAAAATAAAAAAGAAGCCTTTCTGAACACAGAATGTCTAACAAACAGCTCTAACTCCTTTTAACCCTGAACCCCAGAGCAGCCTGAGCCTGAAGTTGACTGACCCTTAAAGCTAAACTTTCACTGCTGATGGCTCAAATCCATTCTTGTTCTTAAGATGATAAGTAAGAAATTCATGTTTTTCAGAACATTAGGATTTATTTTCTTCATTTTGGACTATTCTGTGAATCTGACAAGTGTATTTAAGAAAGAGAGATTACGGTTTATATCTTGCATTACAGTAAGCTGAAAATATGTATAGTATTAGTGTCCAAGATTTTGTTTTAATTGTACTTGGTTGCCTGAAAGTCTGAGTCTCTAAGGTCTTTGTATCAGCACTGTATTTCATGTTAGAAATGCACCAGTATTGGTTTGTATCCAAAAAAATCAGTATTCCAAAAGACTTTTTGTATGCTCTCAATTCTGAAACTTTGAATGCCTTTAAATATGTTTTTCATGATACTGGGCTAAGCAGAGTTTATCAGCTTTTAGATTTTAGAAGTGTGAGACATGCTCGTGGCTTAAACAAAAAGCAAAACATCTGTAGAATTGTTCTGAACTCCAACGTGAGGAATATCATGGTTTGCAATTAACTGAGAACCCTAAATCTGGTAGAAGATAATGATAAATATAGAGAAATTCTGCCTGATATGCAGGAGCGGCGGCTCTTCTAGACTGTGGGAGGTCTTGCAGGTGTCAGTAACACCAGCTGTGATTGCGCTCTGTGTGTCAGACCTCATGGGGCTGATTGTGACAATAACTCTCTTATTTTGGTGCCTTCAGTAGACATTAAAGGGAAAAGTGAGTTCTCAAGACCTTGCAGAATTGCACGTCATTTTTATAAATGTCTTGAAGATGTTTGAGTTCAAAGGTGAAGCTTGTAGAACTTAATCATCCATCAGTAGAATTAATTTTTAGAAACTACAGACATTAAGCATATTTATGCCACTTAACTATCTCACATTCTTTGTTAAGGGTTTATTACATGTATAAATACTGCATTTTTCAGAAGATTGTGCCAATTATAATACAAAGATAATTAAACTTGACGTTTATGTCCTCTTTTTAAAATGCAAAAATGCAGTATTAAAATCTTCATATTTCTGCCTCATCAAAATTAAATGCCTTTTTAGAAACCTAAAGCTCTACTTTGGATTGCTGTAGGAAAAAGAGTAAATCATATAATCACAGACTAGATTGGGTTGAAAGGGACCTCAAAGACCATCTAGTTCCAAGCCCCCTGCCATGGGCAAGGACACTGTCCACCAGACCAGGTTGCCCAAAGCCCCATCCAGCCTGGCCTTGGCCACTGTCAGGGAGGGGGCAGACACAGCTTCTCTGGGCAGCCTGTGCCAGGGCCTCACCACCCTCACAGTAAATAATGTCTTCCTAATATCTAATCTAAATTGCCCTCTTTCAGTTTAAACCCACTGCCCCTTGTCCTGTCACTCCATGCCCTTACAAACAGTCCCTCTCCAGCTTTCCTGTAGCCCCTTTCAGGTACTGGCAGGCTGCAATAAGCTCTCCCTGGAACCTTCTCTTCTCCAGGCTGAACAAACCGAACTCTCTCAGCCTGTCTTCATAGGAGGGGTGCTCCAGCCCTCTGATCTTCTTTGTGGCCCTTCTCTGGACTCACTCCATCAGGTCCATGTCTGTTTTGTACTTGGAACCCCAACGCTGGATGCAGTAGTGCATGTGGGTTCTCACCAGAGCAGAGTAAAAGAGCAGAATCACCTCCCTTGACCAGCTGGTCATGCTGAAGCAATACGAAATCACACAGAAATAAATATGTGCTGCATATATCACAGAAGAAATTTCATTCCCCAATTCAGTCATACATTACATTTTTCTTGAAATGGTAAATTTGTCTTTGAAAAAATACTTGTGATAGGTGAAGCACAGTAGAAGAGAAACAAGCAGTACTGAAAGATAAAACGTCTCCAAATACCTTTCTTCTCCGGTTTTATCACTTTGCTCTGCTGCCGAGACACCGGTCTGTGGCTCTTACTGCTCAGTCAGGAGTTCTGCAGCTCACTATGAGTACTCATTTCTCATTTTATTTCAGAAGTCTTAAAGGTTTGTTCTTCTCTGTGGGAAAAGAGCATAATCCCTGTGTCTTAAACTTCCCAGGAGCTTCACTTAAATTATGATTCCTGTTACAAATGGATGACGTGAACAAAAAGTTTGGCAGGTTACATAATAAACACTTACATTAAAACTTACCACAAATCTGGTATTTACTTGGCATATTAGTGATATTACTAAAGAGTGGTTAGACAGTGGTTGATTATTAACTGGCTCGATAAAATCCTGTCTTTTGTATATAGGATTTTGTGACCAGTGTTTATTACTCTGTTGTACTGACTCAGCCACTGCTTGGGACAAAGCATCGCAGCTTCACCTGGATATACACCCTTCTCCTGTTCAAGTCCCTCACAGAGCATTTTCTTTTACTTATGCTTTGAAATCAGTGTTTCACTAAAACCCGTGACCTTCATTCCACGGTGTCTGAACCCCTGTTCTGGCACATTTAGTTTGCCTGCCTTATTTAGAGCTTCCACTATGTGTTCACAGTGAATTAGGTCTTCTCAAGATGAACAGGGAGATTTGATATGCTGATCAGCCTGGCTGTAATTTCCATTATAATTTCCTTTTAATTTTCTTTCTATTTTTCTTGTCAAGTTACTGTAAGTGACAGTTATTTGACCTTTTATTTTTTTTTTTACCTGTAGGTAAGGGGGTTCTATCTGAATAGGCTTCTGTAGAGCAGCTGTCAATCCAATTTAACCCCAAGGGGTCTGTTTTGAAATGTCAAATATTGCATTTTAGCTGCTTCATCTCTTGAGGAAGATGTGAGGAGGTAATGTTTCTTGTACATCAATACCATACAAACTATCTTTAATAATGTTTATATCAACACTGTAAAACATAATGGACTAGTAGTTGGGCTTTTTTTTTTTTTTGGTATGTAGTAAATAAAATTTACCCACAAGCTTTAGTGAAAGCTTTTTGGATGTAGTGAAGCTGAAATATGATCACCAGCACACCTAGTTTTAAGGTATATAAAATACCATGTGGTTTCTAGAGGTGCTCTCACTTAGAAAGGTTAGCAACTTGGAAATGAAAAAGTAGAACCAGAAATATCACTCATCCATGTTGTGCTGAGGTGCAGCATATAATCTATCAGGGGAAGAGAAAAAAAGATCAAACGCACCTGATTTTTTCTCCCTTCTGTATCCTGAGTTTAATTTCTGTATGACAGCTCAATCTGGCAGCCTCACCTCTCATCAGTGCAATCTGTCTTTCTAGATTATTTCAATTAAATTCTCTTTCTGGTTTTTTGCATTTGCTGAGGAGTTGTAATGGCACTCTCCCAAACCAGCTAGCAGTCAAGAAGAGTAATCCTCTCTATTCCTATGTTGTTAGAAGAAAGGGGAAAGAGATGGTTTCTTCTTTTCTTCTCTGTCCTGGAGGCCTTCTCTGGTGTTTTTACAGAATTAGATTTGCTTTGAAGACTGACTGTGAAGACTTAGTTACAGGACCTGAAGGCTTGATTTTGGGGCTTTTAGGGGTTGGTATAAAAATCTTTTGAATTCATTCTATATATCTTGGTTGCTTGTAGATCCCTTTTAGTTTATATGAACTCACTTCTGCCTGGTAGCCGAGGAGTGAAGAGCTTCTTCTACCACTCATTGCTTCTATGCAGAAGCTGGACTTTATAAAAACACAGCAACTTTCTAAGCTTCCCTGTGCTTGAGTCTCCAGGGAAGGGAATTCATGCCCAGCATGGGAAACTGGAGACAGCTTATCGCGCTGATGTACAGATTGCTTCTCCGTGTGCCCCGTACTCAGAGAAACTTGTGTTTCTAACTGCGTTGCTGTGTTGGCCTTTCCTGAAGTCAGCTCTCCAACCTGCTTCCAACTGCACAGAGCTGTACCCATCAGAATGATATTAGAAGTTTATATCCCTGAACCTTTAAATACGTGATTGTGGATAAACTATACAGCTGCAGCATCGAGTACCCACTTTGTATATACTAACCTGTATGTTACTGCTTCCACCTGATTGCTGCTTCTGGCTGATGTTTGATTCCCACCTAGTGTTGGCTCTGTCGGACCCAGGGGAAGCTTCTAGCAGCTTCCTGCAGAAGCCACCCCTGCTACTAAAACCTTGCTGCACAAACCCAAAACAATGTGGTACCAGAAGGGCTAACTGATTCAGGAATCCTCCAACATAAACTGTGAGAAGGAAGGATGGAAATGAGTAGGTAATTCAAAGCCCTTTCTGTGACCTGCTCATCCATTCAGTTGCCAAAGCAATGAGGAATATTAAGTCAAAGAGGACACAAATAGGTTTTACTTCTGTTGTAATTTCTGAGCTGCCAGGAGTTAGGCAGGTCTGAGGTGCTGAAGCAGGGGCTGAGGTATTTCAGCTGTTAGTCTGTCCAAAGCTTGGCTGTGCCAGGGGGTTCCAATGGGTACATTAAATGTGAATGCTGTCTTCTTACCATGTCACCGGGGTACCCACACATAGTGTTTGTAGAGTGACATGTGCATGTTGGAGCAAGCCTCTAGCATTGCACTAGACCAGATTTTTGAGTCAGGAGCTTTCCTAATCTAATTAGCACTTTAACAGCTATTTCCATGGTGTTTCTCCTCCTCTTTTCTTTTTTTAACGTTTCAGTTGGACAAATTGTTCATGTTGAGTTGGAGATGGCAGTTCCTTTTCCTTGCTAGATGAGAAACGCTGGCGGCCCTCAGTATAGGTCTGTGCTGTCTGCTGCAGAGCTCAGCTAGGCAGGAGCTGAAAGATCACAAATGATGGGGTTAGCACAAAACCCCTCATAAACAGCACAGATAGGAATTGTTCACTCTGTTTTCCAGCAGCCACTTTTGGCCCCATTGAATTTATTGTGTATTTGCAGTTCAGTAAATCCTTTTATTCCTTGCTATGTCTTTAGGGTTTATTGATGCATGTCTTGAAAATAATGAAAAGCTACATTTCAGCCCATCTTTAAAGGCCTCGATGTAGTTTGCTATCCCAAATGGACTCACTCAGATCACATAAATAAAAATGCCTTTTATGAGGGAAAAAACCCAAGGTCTGTTTCAGATTCTACCCCAGTAAGTGTAAGAAATTCCTAGCTTGGAGGAAAGCCAGTAATTCTGACTTCTCACAAAAACTCTCAGCAATTTTCCTTCTTGAAGGACCTAGGCCAGGCAGATGGCCAAACACCCTGCCTCCCTGTGCTGTACCACCAGCCTGGGCTGCATACATGAGAGCCAGCTTGCTGGAAGGTTTTTTCCATGAAGGAAATGTCGGTGACTTGGTGGGGTCCTAAATCTATTCCAGGAAAAGGCAAGGCCCCGTTAGTGGTGCATGTGGGGCCCTTGGTGTAACCAGCTAATGTTAGTCCCAGGCATTTCCTCTGCCTTCCTCTCTCCCAGGGTTGAGTTACCCTGTGCCTCCACAGCTCCAGCACAGGTCTTGCCCTGGAATTGTTTGTGGGAAGTGGTTGACTCTTCATCCATAGTTTTGTCCACCCAGTCTAGTACAAAAGTACAAATTAATAATCTGTGAGTTTCCTTTGGCTATGAAAACTTTCTGAAACCTGTAGACTAGGTCCCTGGATCTCCTGCCACATAACAGGCTTTGAAACCAGGAGTATCCCTGCTGAAACCAACATCACCCTGGTGGGAAGAGATTTCTGGGGTGAAAACTGCATGCAGAAATGCCGTTCAGTGTGGTGTGTGGCAGCAAAAATACACATTAAGGGTGAGGGCTGTCAGCGTGCATTGTATGCCATATGTGTATGGATGCAGTTTAGACATACTGATTGTTGAAGCACCAATGCATGTGCGCTTCAGGCAGTAAGGAAGGCAGAGGCCAGCATCATGATCTGCTTACTGCAGAGTCAATTCCAGCATTCAGGTGGCCAGTGTTGCTGTGAGCCCTATTTTCTTCCTCTGGGAGAAGTTCTCCCTTGTGATATTTTTTCTCCCCAATGTATTTAGGTGTTGAAAACCTTGCCTATTTTCATTTTTGCCCTTTTTTTTTTCCTCTGTAAGATCTTATTCATACCTTATTATTCATACCTCCACTCTGCCCTTCATATATTTCCCTCCCATCCTCTGTGGCCCTTTCTTCACTACAACTAGTTTTCACCAAGATGTTTCTATGTAATTTCTGCTGTTTGACTGGTGCCTAAAAAGGCCCAGTACAGCTGGCAGGAAACTCAACATTCATCATAAATAGAGCTCTAGAAATACTTGTGGCCATCCTTAGAGAAGAAAAACAAAACCTGTAACTCACTGGCAATCTGTAGATACAAAAGTCAAAACAAACAGCTGCGAGTCTACAGTTGGGGTTTGAGGCTTATTTCCATGTCTTCATGGGATTCAAGAATAGAAGTTTGTTTTCTTCTAGATTCATAGTATTCATATCCAGTCTATGCAGAATACAGAAGCATTCACATATTGCATATGTAATATTCTCAATATGGCAGGTACTGATTGTCATTGTAAATACACTTTCAGTGTCTTCTTCCCAGTGCCTGCCTGAAGCTGAACATAGATCTTTTTATCCCTCTAAATTTGTATTCATGTCAGTTTTATTCACCGTGATTTTGCTTCACTTTGTCTTGCTTTAGATTGCACAACATGCCCGGCAGTGGAGGAAGAGTGAATTTTGAAATTTCTTTACGTGTCAGATTTCCCTGTATCCAATTTTATCAAAAAAGCTGTCACCAACTTCTTCTGAAACCAGAAAACCTTTTTCTTTCTAATTACATTTTTACCATATGTTCATCCAGATGGCATATGCCAAACATTTTCTAGGGTGCTATAAAATGACCTGACTTTAGAGGATTTAACTGCTGAAGAAGCTTATGAAAAAAATAGAATTGACACCAGGGCAGCAAAATAGTCCTAGAAAGAAAGAAAAAAAAAAAACAACCCTGATAAATCTTTCCAGTCATATTTTGTGCCTGTGATACTGAATTCTCAACATACACAACTGCGTGAGGGCAGTGAAAATGTAGGGAATATTTTATTCAAGTGCTACACATTGATTCCTTTTTGAACAGCCTAAAATAAAACATTTGACTGTTGAATCCACCCAGAAAGAACTCTGGACCATTCTTTTCCAGACCTGTGAGTGACTTGCTGCTTTGCTGCAAAATGGAGCGAGAGTTTGTCAAACCACCAGATTCTCTGTAGGAGCAGCAATTTTACTTAGCAATGTAATAACTCTTTGGGAACTTTTTTTCTGAAATGTCGTTTCCAAGTAGAAGACAGATACAGTTGATGCATGATTTTGACACTCATGTCCCAGTTCTTAATAATTCTTGTGGGATTTCTTAGAGAAAATAAATTAACTTGAGGTATACTGAGGAGGGGAGGGAGGAGGGAAGGAATGGGGGAGATTTATTTTTCATATTTAGGTACTTGTTAATATAAATAAATGGTCAGTTTTTCATCTTCTGGAGAGTTTATGTATTTGTTTCCACTTATGATATTTTCCTTTAAACTGTTACAGTTGTTTTGATAGTCTTGCCAGAATATCAAGAGGAAAGCTTTTAAATACCCTCATCTTACTGTCAGTTTCCATAATCCTGTCTTGAGTCTCAAGCCATTTTACTTGCAGGTAATTCCTGAAGCCAGGTGATTGAGTGAGATTCAAATCTACTTTGCTTTGTTACTGCACTAGTTTCTATGACTTCCAGTTGCAAAGGAAATATAACTTTAATAGAATATGAGCCAAGACATAGTTTCAAGGCAGTGTGGGCAGGGTCTCGTGGTCTCAGGAGTTCAGATGGACAATTATAAAAGAAGGTTTGTTCGTTGTCCTTTAAATTGCATAGGTCTTTTTGAAAATCGCAGCTGCAATCAACAAAGTAGATCTTTCACCTCCTCCAAGTTAATGAGACAGGATTTTAATAGTGCTCAACAATTTGAAGTGGGTTTGTTATTTCTGAATTAAACCTTTGATAAAAAGTCCTTATCTCTATCCTCCTCGCCCACTTCCACTCATCAGCTCGTGAGTGGTTTGACATTTCCACAGACTCTTCTCCATCATTGACCAGGATTACACCTGCTGTGTCTCAAGCCAAAACAGAGTCTATTTTGTAGTTAAATCTATCTGTATAGCTGAGGCATTGTAACTGTTCAAAAGCTAAGGATTAAAACCCTCAATGCTTGAGAACTGGTGTTAACCTTTAAAGCAATTGAAGCAAGCTGTAATATAGAAATACAAAGTGAAAATGCAACCTGTCTCCACGCTGTCATGATATGATGCAGCAGGCATTTGATTACAGCTAAGATGTTTTAGTGTTTGTGGGCATGCAGATATATTAAACTCACCTTGAGGTATCACCTTTTCTACTCTTTTTTTTTTTTGGATGGCATTGCAGAATGGAGCTGAAGTGGTTTGGGTGCCTTTGTTATGTATTTCCAAAAGAATGCTTATTGTAACCAGGGTTGATGGATTCATTGTGTAGTTTTAAGTTTCTCAGAAGAGTTAGACCCCTAAGCATTTTCCTGTGGAAATGCAAAGTCCTGCATAACAAATTTCAGCCTGCTGAGGAGAGACATCCTTAGCTGCTGTAGATGAACCTCTCAGAATTAGCCCACTAATCCCGAAGTGTCAGGGAATGACATGTCAAAATCCAAAGGCTGAAAAAGCATTGTGCTCAGATACTTTGCTTTTAATTACTAATTGCATTATTAAATCAGGCTCTCATTTTAATCACAGTCTTTGTTTAGATATTCTTTGGGTTATTTAGTGTATAATTTGAATGAGGAAAATGCTAACCAGGTTTCCATAGTAAGCGTTACCCAGTTAGTCATTATGAAGCTAACGATGTGAAGATTCAGAGTACCAGCCTTAAAGCATACCTCCAGCTTTCCTTAGCTTGAATTCAGGTATGCACTTGTATGGTGGGTTGGCTTTGGCTGAAGGCCGGGTGTCCACCAAAGACACTCATCACTACCTTCCTCAACAGGATGGAGATGGAGAAAAAAAGATGGGAAAAAAAACCCTCTTGGGTCAAGATAAAGGTAGTTTAATCAAAGAAAGATTGCCCATGGAAGCAGAGGAAAACCAAAAAGAATTTATTCTCTATTTCCCATCAGCGGGTGATGTCAAGCCACTTCCCAGGAAGCAGGCCTACAGTATGCATAGCAGTTGCTATGGAGGACAAACATAGTAAATAACTAATACTGTCCCCCTTCCTCCTCCCTTCCCTTAGCTTTTGTTGCTGAGCAGCTGCCACATGGTACAGAATATCCCTTTGGCCAGTTTGGGCCAGATGTTCTGGCTGTGTCCCCTCCCAAGACCTTGCCCACCCTTAGCCAGCTGGTGAGGGGGGATGTTGAAGATACAGCCTTGGTGTATTACCAACTCTGTTCTGGCTGCCGACACACAGCACAGCGCTGTGAGGCTGCTGTGGGGAAACATCACTCCTCCTCATCCAAACCTCCTCAGCCATTATAGTTATGGTCCCCAGTGTCCTGGGCAGCTGAATTCTTTTTGCAGGTGCTGACTGCCTTGTCGCAGCTGATCAGTGATCCCCAAAGTATTTTTCCTTTCATAATTTTCTTCCTCCTTCACTCCTTGTAGGCCCTTTTGTGGATGAGCGTGTAGATGAACTTTATGCCATGCTGCAGTGCTTGCATTCTGCTCTGTGTCTCGGTGCAGGCACACTCACGTACCTTCTCTCTCATTTCCCCTGTTACCCTCTCTTTTGAGTAGAGTAGTTGCCACAGAGAGCTTTTGAGAGTAAGTACTTGGAATTACACTTCTGCTATGATTTCCCATAGCTGGTCGTTTATCTTTTGGAAGAGGCTGCTATATAAAATCTCTACTCAAGAAATTCTCTAAGAATTATTATCGTTAATAATGGCAGCTGTCTCCCACTGCTCACAATAAGAGTACATCATAGAAGATAGCCTTTTTTTTTTAAAGCAGGGACTCAACTCAGTCATTGAAAATGGCAGGAAATAAGTATCTCTCTCTGAAAAGGCGATCTAAGGGCAGCTTGCATTTGCCTATGTAGAAAGAACAGTTCATACTTAAAATCTCAGCCTTCTTCCTTTTATTCCATTTTTCCTTCAGAAAAGTAAATCTTTAGCTGTGATCCAAGCACAGTGCCATCTAAACACACTTTTTACTGTATTTGAAGCAAGGGGGAAGTTTGCAATGTTGGAATTATTCTTATAAGATTTTTCACTAAGTGATGCTCTGTCTAAGCTTCCCCAAGGGCTGGTTTGAGTCCCAGTCTATTAGATTCTGGTTTACAACTCTTAGCATGGTTATTCTTTGGGAGTCAATATTTCCATAGCTGAGATGGAGATCAGATACCTCCAATTAATGCAAAATTCAAATTAGACTTGAACTGTGGCACTACAACTGGCATCTCAGTAATGAACTAGCCACAGGAGGAAGCGGGTTTGTCAATGTGCCGTCACGCAAAGCTTTGAGTATTCATCTAATCTCTTCTGGGATCATATTCATATATCTTGCTGCTCTCTTGAAATATGCTTCCAACGTACTGAATGATACAAGAATATCTGATGCAGCAAGCTGTGGAAGCTTGAGATGCAGAGCCCTTTTTAGTTGATGTATTTGAAGGTGGATAACCTTAAAAATCAATAAAACCCGCTGCGCCGCTCAGAATCATGATGGACTGTTCCTTGCTGGTCCTCTTGCTTAGACTTTGAATAACTGATGCTGCACTGCTGAAGATTCTCAGTACAAGCCGATGCAATGACTGGAGTGAGGCATCTAGTAGCAGAGCTGCTTTTTTGAGCAGATCTCTATGTCTGCTTTTGGAATTTGTTCTCTGAAGTGCAGCTGTTGGTGGTTTTTTTCAGGGGTTGTTTTGGGGTTTTATTTCTTCATCATTTAATTTTCAGGCCAGACTACACAAATGCTGGAAGAGAGAGGATTGTACAGTGGAAGGAAAGTAATTCTCAAAGGCTGAAGCAGTATTTTCAAGTTACCTGTAAATACGGTATTTCCTCTTTGGAGAATGCGTCAGCTTGTAGTGCCCCAATTACAAAAATGGAAACAGCTATTAGGAAGAAATCATTAAATAGAACATTTTAAATTTGCAGGAAGTTAGGTAAGGCTGTCACCTTAAAGAGGTGACAAATGCAGTTTTATGCTTTCTACCAAAGCAAAGTTTGCAAGATGATATCATTTTTAAAATATCAGTGATGCCTCAGAAAGTGTCCTAGTTGAAAGACAAAATGTTTGAATATCTAAAAGCCCAAATCATAAATAGGAGTTGATGAGGAGCAGGGTGGCTGGGGCATCTTGGAGACAGATTTCATAAAGAGTCTGCATAAAACTCTAGGTTTTCTAATGCTTCTTTTGAATAAACATAATAGAAAAATATCTGAAATTAATTGACAAAACCTGGAGGAACAGGAGGAGAAGAAAATGTCAGATGTGATGCCCTACCTAGTAAAAGAAGAGACATTTTCTTTGCTGGCTTCACCTTACATAAAATATTTTCTCTCTCTTACCTTTGTAGGGAAGTAGCTCCTGCTACCTCTGATCATATGCATAGAAAGGCAGCATGTTACTCTTAGGCAGACTGAGTCTAGTGATAGAGATAGACGGTTTCTTTGAAGAAAAGTCCTAGAAAAATCCAGTTACAGGAATAAACTCTCGCTGAGAGTTTACTGAGATTTTCCCACTCTTCTGTGTATCAGTAATAAATGTAGACCATGGAGAGAATGGAAATCGATGTCATGCCCAAGTATGTGCTGGGAAAAGATCAGAGAAGTTTTTGCATGTCATTGCTGCAAGAAGCCGATCTGTGAATGATGCCTTTCTCCTTATGGACTGCCTGTCTGGAGTTCTTCAAGGAATTGTATTGGAAAGTGGAAAAGGGACAGGAGGTTAGAGCAACAATCCTGGTAGCTTGGGATGTCCCCTAGCTCTTGCATCATAACATGTTATATGCAAGGTTATCAAGGATATGGGGAAATGGCTTGATTTCATACCATCATTTATGAGGAGATCAACTTTCAGACTGAGGATACTGCCTATTGCTGTAGCGATATCTGCCTCTTTGATGTCCTTTGTGATGATATTCTTAGGTTTGGCACCTGGCCGTGACCTTTCTCAGCACAGAAGCCCATGCCCTCTCTGCAGATGGGGTTGGGACTTGTCCCCACTTGTCTACTGCATTTATCCACTGAGAGCTGGACTTAGTCCAACACCTGCAGATTTGTAGTGTCTTGAAGATAAAAGAGTTAACTTTTGGCTGGTCAGCATTAAACAAATACTATCTGAGATCTGTCAAGACATGACACCATGAGCTGCAGTCTGTCTTCACGCTATGCTGATCAAGTATTGCTTGTTGTCTGCTGTGATGAGTTCAGTTAACAGCATTTGGAAGGGTATGACACTGGAGTAGCTTGTCTGTCTGTCTTATCAGCACTGGGAATTGGTAGCTGTGATTCAACAGGGAGCTCCAGGCATTGTATGGGAAACACAAAGCATGTTCCAGTTTAGTCTGCACACAGCATTGGTCACGGTTTAGTGTCAATTTAGAAGTCTCTATGCTTTTAAGCCATGACATCTTTCATGGGTATGTGATGCCGGGTAGCTTTCATCCTTTTTATTTTCCTGAAAAATAAAGATCTTTCCCTCCAGCCATGAGAATTCTTTCTTCTAGGTCCAGTAAGTAAGCTTCATCAAAACACTGTAGCTGAAAGTAAAGTATTTTAGTAATTGCTGATAAATATATTTTTTTAATATCTCTTCTTTTTTTTTTGCCCCGGAACATCTCGGAGTGACTTTGGAGAGTTTACCCAAGTAGTAAATAGTTACCTGTGCCTTAGGTGTTCTGTTTGAGAAGACTCGGATCAGAATCTTGTTTAACATTTTAGAACACCAAATTTCAGTGCGTGTCCTCTCTTCTTGCAAAAGGCTGCCAGACTCTAATCAGTATGTTTTACGTTATGAGTAGGTCACACTATTACTTTTCCCTTCGAAAAAATGAAGGATGAAAAATTCAAGCACAGATGACAAAGGCTTTATTGTTGGGTTATTTTTCTTTCATATATGGGGCATGATTAAATGTATGCTGTCAAAGAGAGACCTCTTTATAGGCTGATACTACTGATTATTGTTTGAGACCTGCTAGCAGCATTATTACTTTATGTATAAGAAAATCTAATAGAAAATTATTAAGCTGATGTTTGGTTCCTACAGTGAGAACATTTCAGGTATTCATCTCATATCGCTACAGAAATTGTTCAAGTAGATACCACAAAATCATGTTTTAATGATTTTTTTCCTTTTTTCCATCTTTTTTTTTTTTTTTCACAGTCACATGACACAATCAGCCACATTTGAAGACCCTCGAATAGAGAGCTGCCAAATAACCCCTCCAACTCCTCGGAAAGTGGAAATGAGGAGGGATCCTGTGCTAGGATTTGGGTTTGTGGCTGGTAGTGAAAAGCCAGTTGTTGTACGCTCAGTAACACCAGGTATGTTTTCCTCACCTGACCCCAGAAGCAAACTTGGACTTAATCTACTGAGATGAAATACAGCTACAAGTTTGAGTACTGTTAAAACAGTCAGGCAAACAAAAGTAATTGCAAATAGTAGGCAGGATTTTCATCCTTGTGTGACCCAGTAGCTTTTTCCTTGCATGGATTTTGAATGGTATGTAAATGTGTTAGCAAAAAGCCAGTTTTGGATAATTGCTCTGAGCCATTGCTGCTGTTTGCCTGAAAAAAGCTGACCAGCTTCACTCAAGGAAAGAAGGTCTTCTTCCTGTTCTGCATATTGGTTTGGTGTCACCTCCATTGCCATTGAATCCGTGTTCACAAGAGCTGTTGAGTTGTGAGATTGAAACTTACACATTTTTTCCATTCTTTTTATCATCAGCTTCCAAAAGAGGAATACTTTTCTAACTACAATACTTGGTTCTAACTATACTGTTTGTTTTTGAAAAAGAGGATTTTATTGCTGGCTTTTTACTTTTTTTATTTTAATGGGTAACTTCTGTGTAACTGTGTGTCAAAAAAAAACCCAGGTTAAAACAGATCCCTAAACATCTTACCTGGAGTGAAAATTAATGAAGTTTGATATATTTTTGAAATAATGGGGGACCAGACTGGGACTAATCAGTCTCCCAAATCATGGGCTCCTGCTCTCTGTTTGAAAGTTCAATTGTTACGTAAAATTGCCTCGGAGCCAAGGGCAGGGATTTGACTTTGCTCTTGTTCGATATGTTCTCCAGAACCCCCGCAGAGAGCAGAGGAGAGGCAAAATCGACTTTGTGAAGTTCTGATGTCATTTACCCACGTGTATGCATTGATTATATTTGTATTGCTTTCAGATGAAGCGAGCAGTGTAACTAATAATTGAACTAGATCCAGACAATTCTTTTCTCCCCAAGTTAGCGTTAATAATGTAGTTTTATATTAAAGCTTGGAAAAGGTGCCTATTATCTTCTGTTCTAAGTGATTAGGAGGAATGGTGAGCTCAGGATGACATTCTCCAATATGGATTTGTGTCCATTTATGCTGGATATGTCAGTGAAGTAAAGTTTTCACACAGAACAGAGGAAAGGAGCAACATTAGCTCTATTGTTAAATGAATTGGTTTTGATACTGAAGCCTTTTGTTTTTAGACTTTATCTTCATATTGGTAATATTACTGGGTTTTTTACATGCCATCTTTGCAGATTAAAGACTGAAGTCTAGAGAGGTTATATCTTTTCACTAGGAGCTGTGATATCACAGCTTCTTCTGGGTGTGTAGTCATGCTGAGAAAGTATTATGTGCCTTTTTCAAAGCATGAACTCAGTAGACGTCCTGACAGTGTCAGAATTTAAAGCACATAGACATGTCCATGTCTGACTGTCTGCTCAGACTAATGCTACATATCTGTCTAACTGAAAGTGGCAATGCTTTTGGATGTCCATAAAACTTGTGTTCATCAAGTGCTAGGAATGCAGAGGAACAGACACTCAGAGGCTGAAGGTACAGGATCTCACTCACTTCACATTGAAGGAAACAGGTTTGTTTTTCCCAGAGCACAAGTCAGAGGAGAGACCTGTGAATGACTTTCTGATATCTAAGAGGTGTTTCATAACAAAGAGGAATAAGATGTTCAAAATGTTACTTTGCCCAGGACAGGAAACAATGTGTTGAAAGAAGGAAGATCTGGTGTAGACACCAGGGAAAAAGACTTCCTGATCTCAACAATAGTTAAACGTGATCATATATCTACAGGAAAAAATAGTCATCTTCAGGGTGGTCTTACAAGAATACCAGACAAATGTGAATCAGAGATGAGCAAGGTATGGTTGATCACACCTTAAATGGTGAATTAGGCCACCCTTTATGGGTCATTTTCGCCCTCCAGAAAAATCAAGCCCTTATTTTTAGGTAGCTAGGTGTGGGTTTGGAGCCTAACTTGAGGAACTTCAGTAGGAGCTGCTAAACCAGTAACTTTTAAGATTTTCCTGCTGAAGAAGTAACGTCAGAAGTAGCGTTTGTGTTAAAACATGCCGTTAGTTGAGCAAAAAAGCCACTCACAGTATCTTAACAACAGAGTGTGTCTGTGCATTTACGATGGTCTGCTAACCTGTGCTTTGCCTTTTTGCCTTTTTTTTTCATTTTATTTGTCTCCAGGCGGCCCTTCTGAAGGAAAGCTTATACCAGGGGATCAGATCATAATGATTAATGATGAGCCAGTCAGCACTGCTCCAAGGGAGAGAGTCATCGACCTTGTCAGGTAGTTGATGTCCTGTCACTTAAACTATGAACCCAGTGACTTTTTGCGTGTGCAATCATTTGATAATACAGCAAGTCTTGCCTCCTCATGGCTGAGAAAAGAGAATATAATGCTACTTTAGTCATAACAAAGAATGGTGAAGTATTTTAGTATTGAAGTGTCCTCTTAAATGTCCTCTGGCTAACTGAAAACATGCAGTAAGACATCAGAACAGCTCCAAAATACATGAATATCAAAGGATGAATAGTATTCTCCCAGTGCTTGTTTTTGGTGTGGCTTACTGAAAAGGTAATTCCTGGAGCAAGGCAGCTCCAGTCACTGCTGGGTTTTTTTTAACATGAAGAAAGTTGAGTCAGGTCTGTCTTAAGTGAAGAAGAAAGAAAATGTGGTGGGGCGATTTTTGAGAGCAGGTGTGTGTGCATGTAAATGGAAATATGTAGGGAAGCTCAAAGAGTGTTTGGGTGGATTGCAGATCGGTGAGTTTGTGTGACAAGAGCAGTCATCCTATCCTATGTGGATAGGAGTCAGAAAACAAGACAAAAAAGTGTCTGTGGACAGTGCAGGAAAGAAGCGACAATATTTGTAGAGGGATGTAGAAGGAATGAAGCTACAGGGATTGACAGTTGCTCAGGTTGTAGAAAAAGATGCGATGTGGTTCACATAAAATGCAGTTAGTTCACTGCATAGAAAAATTATTAGTAATTTAAACAATAAACATAAAAATTACGTTACATTAAATTATTAATTTCAAATTAGTTGCCTGGTTGTTGGATACTGATTTTATTTCTGGTTTTTCCTTCTTATTGGTGAACCATGGGTCTAGTCCATTCCTGGGAGATACCCAGGTTTGAACTGTGGGGTTACCTCTCCTCAGAACTGGTAGCTGTCACTATTGTCAGTGTTACCCATGTAATGTTGAAAAGTTGCATTTGCTTCCAGAAATTCAGGCAGGAATTGCCATGTTACTTGTACTCCTCTTGTGGATCACAATTTGAACAATTTAATGAGGATTAAGGTGTGAAACAAACTTCCAAGGGAGATACAGAAATGGTATAAAAATGCCAGCACCACTGATGCCTTTATCTGTGTTAGGCAAGTTGGTCAAAATGCAATACTTTTTCAGATTTAAAATAAAAAGAGAAAAGAGAAATGTTAACCTGCAAGTCAACTAACAGAAACACAGCACATTAAGAGGGGACTTCACCCCTTGTTTTTTGTGATGAAGTGACCCTGTGAACCACAGGAACTGTCCTGTTCCTAATACATTTCTGTCGTGTGCTCTGTATCGACCAGCAGCATAAACCTCTCAAATGGGTCTTGAACTTATTTTTGATGTCTTTGCTTCTTCATGAAGCAATCATATGTCAGGCTGCAGTCTTTCCCCAATTCTTTGATATGTAAGTAATGAGAATTAGGATCTCTATCCTGTTTCTCTGCTGCTAGCAACATGTCGTAATAGCAACGGGGAAAATAGAGTGATTAGGCTTGAGACAAACTGAGTTTATTGTGTCGCTGATTCCCTGTCTGCCTTCAGATGAGAAACTGAATAGTGTCACCCTTCCCAATTATTTTGACTCCATAGATAGCACCCTAAATTAAGTGTTGTTGCATTCCAGGGGAAGCTTTTGGTGACACTTATCTTACACTGTAATTCTACCTCTGCTCTCAAAATCTATCTGCTGTGGGGATTTTGACAGAGACTCGTTCTTTGATGAGACTAGGAGTGAAATGGATTGAGGTTATATATTACAGCATTTTAAATGAAGAGCTTTCTTTTCATGCCAGTGGGGACACCTGGAATGATTAGACACTGTCACTGTACAGTCCTGACACCATAGCAGCAGCAATTCTTTACACCAATGAAATAATGAATCCCTTCTGTATAATGGAAGGTTTTCGTCTGGCTAAGATTCATCTGTAAGTTTGAAAACTTCTGCTTTCGGTTTTCAACGTGCGTGGAAGCAATTCTGAAACCTTGTTTTCCAGCTGGTAGCAGTGTATCTGTGGTCAGCAATGAGTATGCTTTAGATACATAGGTTAGGCAATGGACATAATCACAAAATCGTAAAAGAATTGAGGTGGGATTTCTGATGGTCATCCAGTTTAGCCTCTTGCTCAAAGCAAGCTAGTGTCAGTCAGATGTGGCTGCTCAGCTCTCATCAAATCAAGCTTTTAATGTCTTCAAAGATAGAGATTTCACAACCACACTGGGCAGATGTATCTGTTCTTAATCACTGGCCTTTCAAAGATGATAGAGAGCAGCTTCTACAAGCCAACTCCCTCAGCAGCATTAGATGGACTTGAGTGTCCTTCATGCCTAAGCAACCCCCAATTCAGTCATTGTCTACTTCTGTTCTTCAGTATCTGCCACTAAACTTAGGGGCCAGGGTTGCAGACCTTGCCACTAAAGACCAACGCCAAGAAAGCATGAAGTACCTCAGCATTTTCAGTGTCCTGCTGAAGCCAGCTTATTAGCAAGGACTCTTCTTCCTCCTTTCCCTTGGGATCTTACACCATATCCCCTCATGGTCACTGCAGCACATCAATGGAAAATTGATATTCTAATGCTGTATTTTTCCTGTGATTGCATGGTCTCTTGCTGATTAGGTATAACAAGGTATTTTTTTTATATTCATGGTGTATTCATTCTGTGGCTATTTTCATGCAGCTTTCCCTTGAAGCTTTTTGTAAAGTCAAGAAATTATTTCTCTTTATAGTTGCAGAGAGTGGGGGAAACCTTAATCTACTTTCAAAATACAGACATAAAGATCATAGTGTGCCAAACAGAGAAAAAAAGCCAAACTGCTTGAGAAATAAAAGGCAGATTTCATAACTAGATTAGATCATGCTTTAACAAACTTAACAGAACTCAAAACTTTCAAGCAAAAGCATAGACAAATACTGGAATTTAAGTCAATCTTGAATATTAAACAGTTTTTAGTGTAATGCAATATTTATTTATTTTCCAAGATAACATTATTTGGATGTTTAATTATGAAAAGTGTTATGCTATTGAAAGAAAAGAAAACAGAAGACAGAATTTCTCTTACAATCTATATCAAATTTTTAAAAACGAAGAGATTCAGAATGTCCAGCAAGAAGGGTGTTTGAAAAATGTCAATTAAATCTTCTTTCATTAGGAAAAAGCATGTCTGAAGCAACAAGTTTCCTTTATTTCTGAGTTTTCCACAAAATAAGTCAGGGCAATTTTTTTCTGATAATTTTTTAGGCTTCAGTCCTTTTTTCTTCTCTGTGCATTCTTTACTCCTGCCAGGTTAGAAATAGTTAGACAGGTCTTTTGGGAAAATCCCTTTTGTGTAACACTTTCACTAGAGGAGAATGCAAGAAGATAATGGGAGCACATAATGCAGAAATGTTCACATTGTCTCTCTATTGCATTTTAATGTTTTAATTATGTGTGTGATTTCTAAAAGTTCCTTACTGAGAATAAGCTTCCTTAAGTAGAAAACTGTATTGAAGCCAACTCTGCTGACTCCAGGGGGTACTGAGCAGGAACCTGGTGAAAGATTTTAGTTTGGTTTTTTTTTAAGAATTGAGGGATTCTACTGTATCCTAGGAGGTCTCAGGTCTGGAGATTATCAGGGATATTCATTATAAAAATCCCCTGTAGGTAATTTTAATCCATCTAATTCTTTTGGCCCTGCTGTACTGGCAACATTTAATTAGTGTTCAGGTTGTCCTTTGAAAGCCAAGGTTGCAGAAATATGAATACAGTATGGCTTGCAGACAAAATACATAAGGATTTATTTTTTCTGGATAATGTTCAATGGCTTTAGCACCATGTTATGTTCTCTTCAGCTTTTTTCACTCACAAACCCAGAAGTGGTATTTATGGTTTCCCTTACAAAGAGAGATTACCTTTATGAGCATCACTTAGAGCTTCGGTCTAGATGTGTTCCATTCAAGGCAGAAAGTTATTGAAGTTGGTGAAAGAGAAACAAGCCTAGTTTTCTAAAGGTATCATTACAATCCAGGCAAGGAGCAAGTGAACAGATTAACTGAAGGAAGAAGATGTATTTGAAGTGCAGTTGGTTCAAATTTGTAGCAGGAGCTACTTACCTTGATTTTATTTTACTGCCAATACAGATTCTGTGACTTAATGTTTTTCACACACACTAAATAGTAAGTACTTTGAGATAACGTTAAAACATTCCACTGTGTAGAAATTCTTTGCATATTTGAAGGTGAGCAACAATGCAAAACTAACATATTAGAAGGTGTATTAATGTATCAGTTAATTGTTTGTGTGGGGTGCATATATTTCATTCTCATTGCTTGATGCTGAATTAGTATCGTTGGGTTAAATTGAGTCTTAAAAAGTTTTAGAAAGCACTTTAATATATCTAGAAAATCATTTGCTTTGTAATACCTTTACAGATAATCGCTGTAACATTAATGATAATCATCTTAGGTTGTACTGAGTATGCAAGTGTAGAAGGATCCCAACATATGTAAAATGTCTGCTTACTGAGAAAGATATTGTACTGAAATTTTAAGGTACACACAGATGTACTGCTTACCCTATAAAGCAAACTCTGAGTAGGCTGTGGTAGTGGTATTTTGTTCACATATCAATTAAAACAGTTACCCAGGCAGCCTGTGAGGCAAGACAGGCACCTGAAGAGAGCGATCTGTCCAAGATATACTGGTTTTGGAGTAAACTGCCCTGTGGCAGAAAGCTTTATTTATGCATTGACTATAGAAGGAGCACAGAAAACTATCTTAGAATAGAAACCTGACTTCTAGGTTGCTAAATTAGGCTAGATTAGTCCTGTTCCTTGAAACTGTAACAGCAGCAAATTAGTATTTGACGTCCTGTGGAATTCCACTGAAAGACTTTAATTGCAAAGTGAAAACTGAAAAAGGTGAAATTCATTAACAGCTTTTCTTTCTTTATGTCTCTATTTCTATTTAAGCAAAATGACTCAAAAACCTTTCTGAAATAATTCTTGCTTTGGCAAGTTAATGCCATGGCAAGTTTTCATCAAGAGGGTCTAGAGGATTCCTTCAATTCTGTAGTGGAATTTCTGTTTCAATTTTGAATTACCATAAGGCTGGAGAGAAAGAACCCTCCAGGTTTTCAGGCTGCATGTTGCATTTTAAGTGCTAAAATGAATTTAATCAATATTGACCCTTCTCACCATCGCTGTGGAGTAGATGAGGATTCTGTCACTGCTGTTTCACTCTGTGTATCAGGGGACCAGTTTGCCTTCTCTGCATCATCGTAGCTAAACCCAAGTGCAAAAGGGAGCACCGTGACAGTGACTGTCAGCATCGTCTTCTAACAGCAGCTGAAAATAACACTTTTCAAATGCAATTTCTATCTCTAGGCTTAGACTGTTTCAAGTTTGGGATCAAGCAATTCCATTGGACTTCAGTTTTAAAGACATTCTTTCTTCATCAACACCACAGAGCAAAAATGCTAACGTATTACCTATGATACTGTTTAGCAAATAGAATCTTGAAACCTGTTTTTCCTGCAGAAGCAGTCACACAGACCTTTTAATCTGGAGGTACGCCATTCTACTCCCAGTTCAGTGTGTATACCCAGAGGCTATACCCATTTTGTTTCAGACCTTGAGCTTCTAGTGTTTGGGGGTTTAGATACTTAATGCCAAAAGTAGGGGGGACACATAAAACATTGGACCAAAGCAGCGGTAGGAGTTTCACAAGTGGCATCAATGGAGATGAGCTTTCTGCTAGGCCATGTAATTGGCTTCCTCTAATCAACTGGCCCAAGCATGGAGCTGGGAGTCAGGATATGGGAAGTCAGGTTCTGACTGGAGGGTGTTGTTAGGTAAATATCTTCTGCTTCTTTGTTTCTGCAATATCATACAGAGACAACTTAAGTATTTTAAATCAGCTGCTGCAATCTAATTATGAGGCAGCAATTTAGCATTTTCTACAATAACTTTTTTCTTGGCTGCCATGGTGAGGTGCTTCTGGTACTTGAGATAATATATTGAGAGCTCATTCATGTCTCTTTAGATTTTAATTATTAATCTGGAATATAGCTTCAGAAATGCATGCTCACCTTTTCAAAGGCTTGTAAGAATTAAGCTGAGTTCAAAGCTGTATAGAGATATTACTTGTTAAAATCTGTACCAACTATAGAAATTGTTTTCTTCTAAATCCATTGTATCTGTGAGAACATCAAGTCTCATATGCTTGCTCTGTTCTTACCAGTAAGTTGGCTGACATGGTTCAGACAGGTTTGGGCTCAATAATTCAAATGTTTGGAACACTGAGTACTTAATTTAGAAGTTTATTTTTGTATTCAGCACAGTGGATGCCCCCTGGAGTTAGCAAGTCTAGGGTCTTTTTGAAATCCCAAGCCTTGATGTGTCATCCAATTGAAGTGTTGTGTCATCATCTTACTCTGCCTAGAAAGAGGAGGCAGCCGTGATGAATTTCAAGTCAGCTGTTCGTAACAAGTTGCTTCATGGTAACAGAATGCAGGGGTATGGGCAGAGATGGGGAACAGCTGTGCCCAAAACACTGCTCAAAATGCCTTCTTTGGATGCGAAACAGCAAATGCTGCTCTCATCAGCTCATCCTGACAAGCAGGCTTACCGCTTCTCATCCAACTAAACAAAAGCACTGCCTTGTTGGCATGGAGGATTTACTTTGAAGCCAGATGTGCCGATGTGAATGCTTCAAAGTAATTGCTTCCATGTAAAGTCATACAAACAAAAACCCAGCTTGCAGTTTATTATGAATTAACCCTCCCACATGATGGATTTTCTCTATATTGCAGACTTTTTAATAGATGTTTATGCACCTGTGTGCTGTCCCTGCAAGCCTTGTGCATTAAAGGGTTACATCCTGCTGGAATATGTAGCAAGAGGTACCTAAAAATTACATGTCCTCTGTTTTGGGTGGGGAAGGCTTGAGAGGAGGTGTCAAACTACAGAAATCTCATCGTTTCTCTTTCCCAGCCCCACTATCTGTCTCTTTTGGGATGACATTTCCAGATCATAAAAGATTACATTGGGCAATCCAGGCCTCCACAAAGTGCTGTTGGTACTTGAATATTCTGTGGCATGTGCAGATGCCTTAAGGACAGTACTACAGGACAGCTACACTTATACAAGACAAGCAGTGTGATATGGAGCAGTTTAATCAGTAGGAAGCAGAAAACAGAGAGGAAGACAAGATAGAAACAGCTTCAGAAGCTTGCTTGGGGAACACCAGTCTGTGCAGAACAGCTTCTGGGCTCAAGGAAGAAGTATGGGCTGACAGGAGAGGACTGTGCTGTGCCTCTGGGGCTGCCAGCAAGGACTGCCTGTGAAGTATGAAGATGCACAGATTCACAGAATTGTAGGGGTTGGAAGGGACCTCGAGAGATCATCGAGTCCAACCCCCCTGCCAGAGCAGGCTCCCTAGGACAGGTCACAGAGAGGAGTGTCCAAACGGGTCTTTAATATCTCCAGAGAAGGAGACTCCACAACCCTCCGGGGCAGCCTGTGCCAGGGCTCTGTCACCCTCACTGTGAAAAAGTTCTTCCTCATATTGGTGCAGAACTTCCTGTGCTCCAACTTGCAGCCATTGCCCCTTGTCCTGTCCTCACACACCACTGAAAAGAGGCTGGCCATTTCCCCCTGTGTCCCACACTTCAGATATTTATAACCATGAATATGATTCCCTCTTAACCTTCTTTTCTCAAGGCTGAACAGCCCCAGTTCATTCAGCCTTTCCCTGTAGGGGAGATGATCCAGGACCTTAATCATCTTCATAGACTCTGCTGGACTCTTTCCAAGAGATCCCTTTGCCACCCGCATGTACAGAACTCACAGAGCAACTAACTCTGCCCTTCCGGATGTGTCCCCTCACTGGGAAGTTTGCAAATCTCTCATCTTGTGAGTCAGTTGCTGACTGATTCAGCACATGCACAGCAGCTAATGAAGCTATTGCAATGGGAAGCATAGCCATTTTTGAGAAGAAATGATAGTTGTGTGGTATAACACTTTGGATGCTTTGTGAAGGTTTGTGTTGCACTCAGTATGGACAGTGGAGGCATCAGCATTCCCTTTTATCCTGAGACTTTTCTGGATATTTCTGTCATAGAAATTAACTGGTTTTCATCTACTGCCTAAATAGCTTCAGGATAGCAGAGAAACTCTTGTTCAAAAACATGTAGTTTAAAAAAATGAAAGGTAGGTAGATAGATAGATAGATAGATAGATAGATAGATAGATAGATAGATAGATAGATAGATAGATAGATAGCAGTATCAAGTGAGAGGCTTGTAGTTACTATGAACGATACCCAAATGCTGTATTTTGGTAGAAAGACAGCAGAGGTGATGTCAAGTGCTGGGAGGCAAACATGATATTTTTATGGTCTTGTAAATTGATCCTTGGAGGGCTGTGTCTGCTACAGATGCCTTGGATTGGGGAAAGGCAGAAAGATTTTAATCTCCTGTTTTTAAGGGCTGCTGTTTTGGGAGTGGCAGTTTGATATGCACTAGTGCTCACAGGAAATGTAAAAGGTAATTTAAACTGTTGAGAGAGAAAGGTGAAAAGACTGTGACCAATTTGCAATGTCTTGTGTAGTTTCATGAATTTGAAGTACCTTTAGCCTTTAGCTGTCAGTTCTGTGGAAGCTCCTGGCAGTGTCTGCATTGAAGGGGTTTTATACATTTTACAAAAGCTTATCTATTTGTCAAATTGGAGAAAATCAAACTAGCATAACTGTTAGTGGGGTGGCTCTGTGTATCAGAATCCTATCTAATTTCCAGTCTGTCTACAATTAACCTGTTAAGTAAAATAAAATGAAGAATGATGCCTACTGAAGCTGTGGGCACCCATAAGGCGGCTGTGCCCCCTCATATGGTTGCTGTCCAGTTACAATGGCTATCTCTACACTTCCATTTCATATCCCTGCTTTGACAGCAATGCTGCCTTTCAGTCAGCCAAAGGCATGGACAGGGGGGTGACAGTGCTTGACACCAGTAACTTGTGGTTTGTCTATAGAGCCTGAAAATAAAAAACATAGTAGAGATGAACACACCCTGGCTGAATACTGGTCTGATAAAACTCTCTCAATTCAAACTTCTTTTTGATTCAGAGATGTCTAGACTTAATTATGTTGTAAGAAAATTGGATGTGGCTCTCAGTGCAGTTGACTTTCAATTTTTTACTCTCTTTATGTTGGCAAGGCCTAATTATTTTTGGAAGTTCTTTCAAAAATATTGAGAATTAAGATCAAAAGGCTTAAGATTGTCATTAGCAAGTCCTTTTTCATCCCTGCTTCCCTCCAATAAGAATAATTTTGTGACTCAGAGTCTCTCTTAGCAGTTGATAGTATAATGTGATTGGAATAGAAATGTTGTAGGGTCTCCTATATTGGTTGATGAACTAGAAACTTAGAACACAAAATTAGATAATTTTTATTTCAGCAATAGTATAGCCAACAAAGGCTCCCAAAATTACCAGGATATTGAGTATCTGCATCTAACTTTATCTGATATACCCAATCAGAAGGCTAGTTAAAAGGGAAGGGGAATGGTTTTGCATATTCAGACTCATTAGTCCCCAAAGTGAGACTCCTCGGTTAGATATTACTACCAACTGGGATGATGCTGGGTCACAGCAGAAGTTCAAAGGACAAAATCTGTTTCTCATTAAACAAAGTAGCTGAGACAAAAAATTATTAGAAAATAAAAATGGATAAAAATGAATTCACCCTTAGAAAACATCAAATGCTTCAAAAGGCAGTTTAACATGGTAGATTTCTATGGGATTTATTCATCAACTCTTCCTGGTTTGATTTCTGATGTGACAGTTGATCATTTGTGATTTATTACAAGCAACACACCAAAAAAATAGTGTAAGAGAAGCATCTTAGCTTCCACTTAGGCTTTTTGTAGGCTTTATTCCCCGAAAATACTGTTCTCTGTTTGACTTTTTGCTTGACTTGAAAAGTCCAAGTCTTCACAGACCTCCTGGAAGCAGCAACGGCAACAGGGGAAGATTAATCACGTGTATTTCACAGCAGGTGACTTCCAAAAGATGGTCTTAGTCTTACTTTGTCTGAGAAACCAAGAGAAAACTGGTTCTGAGAAACCAAGAAGAAATATCTAAATAGAGTCTGCAAATACCAAAACAGAGACTGCAGAGATAAACCCAGATTGCCATCGACCCCCATTACCCCAAAGGCATGTTTTTTATGTAGCATGTGCTGAAATGTTAATTGTTCTGTTAGCTCTTATTCCTCTTCATGCAGACTAAAGCTTAATGTATTTTACTTACAGCACAAGGGAAAATCCCAGCAGTCTGTATTGTTAAATAAAGTAATTCAGCTTGGTTGGAGGTTTAGTTAAAACCAAATTTGCTCAGCCTGTGAATCAAACAAGACTCCAGGAGAGGCAAAGGTCTTGTCATCTTATAACATAGAACTTTAACATTTTATGATGATCACTTCAGCTTTTCAGCAGGTCTGTTACTCAGAAAACCATACGCAAAAAGGCAGTTCTTCTAGATAATAAAAATGGTTGCTATAGCAGTTTAAAATCCTTGAGGTCATCTGTATTTCATAAAAACTGTGGGAGTCATGAGGTTTAATCGTCGTACTCAAATCTTTGTTCCATACATTGTCTTCGTGCTCAATGTTCTTTTCTGTACGTCACTACAGTGTGCCTGAAACTTTAAAGGAAAATATCTTCTGCCTAAAAGTTTATCAAGAATTATAGCAACAGCTCTCCACTTTGGAAGACAGCAGAAAATTGAAACTGTTTATTAATTGAGTTTGCAGTCCAGTTTCTTTTTAATTAACTTGTGTCATTCCCTTTACTGATGAATTTCACAAGGAAATTATACTTTTGTGACCAGAAATACCCTTTTGTTCTGCATTTTATCTGAAATTCTGTGTCTTCAAAGCCTTTAATTAAATATTAGAACAGATGCGCTAGTAAAGATACCACTTTTTTCCTCCTTAAAAAGTATTGAAACAATTGCTTAGTGTTCTATGCCAATTACAGGCATGTTACAGTTTCCAGCAGGCTTGTTGAGTTCATTAAGAACTCATCCAAACTGCTGTGGGTTTAAAGAAGGAACTGTACTGCGTGTTTGACATATAGAAGGAAAAGAAAACTCAACACACTCTTTTGCAACCATTTTTTTTTTGTTGGTGTTGGAGAAAGAGGCAATTGTATTATTTGTGCTTGGAGGTATATAGACTGAGGATACAGTTTGTTAATGTAAGTCTCAGGGCCATTTGTTGGACAAAGAACACAGAATCACAGAATCGTAGCGGTTGGACAGGACCTTGAGAGATCATCAGGTCCAACCCCCCTGCCAAAGCAGCTCCCTGGGACATATCGCTCAGATAGGCGTCCAGACGGGTCTTTAATATCTCCAGAGAAGGAGACTCCACCACCTCCCTGCGCAGCCTGTGCCAGGGCTCTGTCACCCTCACTGTGAAAAAGTTCTTCTGCATATTGGTGCGGAACGTCCTGTGCTCCAACTTGCAGCCATTGCCCCTTGTCCTGTCTCCACACACCACTGAAAAGAGGCTGGCTGATTCCCCCTGTGTCCCACACTTCAGATATTCATAACCATGAATACGATCCCCTCAACCTTCTTTTCTCAAGGCTGAACAGCCCCAGTTCTTCATCCTTTCCTTGTAGGGGAGATGCTCCAGGCCCTTAATAATTTCCTATCCCTCCGCTGGACTGTGTCCAGGTGATCCCTGTCTTTTTTATACCAGGGAGCCCAGAACTGTACACAATACTCCAGGTGGGGCCTGACCAGGGCAGAGTAGAGGGGGACGATCACCTCCTTTAACCTGCTGGCAATGCTTTTTTTGATGCACCACAAACACATCATAACATAAGTGTGCAGTATGTCTTCTGCATTTGCTTATGTTTGAGTGTATGGGCAGAGAGAGGAATGTGGTACATAAAGCTTTATTATCAAGGATTTGGGATGTGTGTGTGTGTTACTTAGAAACAAGAAACTGAGATTCTGCAGCTTATCGAAACCAAAACCTTATCGTGGCATTATATATGGGTTGTACAGATGAACATTACAAGGAGAGGTGTGGTAGAGAGTTCTAAAATAATTATTTGAAATATTTCTTCTATCTCTATCTGAAAGTGATAAATAAAAAGTGCCAATTCCAATGTATCATTGTGATTTTGGTATTACAAAGCCATGTCTCGTTTCTGTTTTACTAGGAAAATGCATGTTAAAATCGTGAAAATGCAAACATAGGGAGAGTTTTTATAACCCTTATAATTTTATGAGTATTACTAGTTTTATGGTGGTTTTCTTAGAATATTAGTGTTCATAGCATATACAGGTTAGCTATGAAGATATATATATATATGCATGAGGCATATTTTTTTTTCTAAAGATACCTACTACAGTTCATTTAATCCCTGTGAGGCTTGCCTCACCCACAGGAGAAGCTGTGGGTGTCATGAGGCATTTGTAAGTCAGGCAGCAACAGCCTCGAGTTTCAGCTCCTGTGAGACGCTGAGGAGTTCAGGAGGGCAGAGCTGGAGATCATCGTGATCCAAAGCAAAGCGGGTACTTCAGAATTTTATAACAGAGTGTTCCAAGTGGAACAAAAATACTGCTGAGGATACTGACCTGCCCTTAATATCCTCAAGCAAAAGCTCGCAGCATTTTCTCTCCTTAATGGTTCTGTCCACTTAGGGTACGGAGTTTACTAGGGAAGACTTTTAGGAGGTGCATCTGTCAGAAGACATCTGATGGTGGATTATGAAGCCCAGGGGTCCACCCACTGGGCCTGTGGACTGAATACCACATCAGCCCAGAGAGGTAGTGGAGTCACCATCCCTGGAGGTGTTTGAAAAAGATGTAGACATGACACTCCACGACAAGGTTTAGTTGACATGGTGGCATTAGATAGGTGCTTGGACTTGATGATCTCAGAGGTCTTTTCCAATGTTAAAGATTCTGTGATCCTGTGCCCTCTGACAATGGATTCATCCTCATCTCATTCCATCCCATGGCACTGTGCACTGAAAGAGCAGTGGCCAGCTCCTGAGGAGGCAGAAACATGTCTTGGCCAAGAGAGTGGTGGAGCCCCAGACCTGCAAGATCTCATCTCCAGTCCTTTAGCTAAGAGGCTGTAGGAAAGGGGAGATGATTCAAGAGATCGTGGAGAAGGTTACACATAGGACATCTAGGTTAACGTATGTAGTACCTGCCTCTCAGAGGCAGTCCTGCTGTTCGTTGTGTTCTGTCTAGGGAATGACAGTCCTTTGTAGTCCATTCTTTTTGTGCTGACTTCCTTGTAGAGTGTTGATGATGCATAGCATTTGGCAGAGCAGCCTCAGAGAAATCCTGTGGTGCCTACCAGGAGCTTTGGAAGTTGTTGGCTGGCATTGCAAGGCAGGTGCTGTTTCCCAGCGCAGTGCACTGAGTATGGCCTCTGGTAGTAAAAGCCTTGCTTTTGAAGAAGCCTGGCCAAGGTGAAGCTCAGGGTGGATGTGCCTGTTGCTCCGAGCAAGTGCATTAAAGCCGTTATCCTGAGTGTTCCTGTCTTGATCCCCTTGGTTCACAGAACTGAAGCTCAGCCTAGGGTGAAGCTACCTGAGGCTGTTAGGAGGCAGCATTTTGTGCCTCAGCTTGCTATTACATTAAATAATTCATTGAATCTGACCTTTCAGAGGAGTGCCTTGTAGCTAACAGGAGGAATATAAAAAGGATATAAAAAGGAAAAGAATATAAAGTGGGAGTGGGGAAGCAATATAAACTTTATATATAACCATAGAAGGTTGCGGTTCTGTTCGTTCCTGAAAGTGTGCTGGCAATTGGATGTAGTTTGGGAAGGGCAGCAAAAATGAGCCAGAAGTTGTCCCTTTTATGAGAGACATCATAATCTCATCCTGATTAGGTTATTGTGGGAGAGATTAAGATAGCTTTATCTGAATGTGGATATCTGAATAAGGAAGAACTTGGATAGCAATGAGGATCTTGTGTCTGTCTGGAAAGATGTGCTGTAGTTTGAGCAGAAGCTAAGGCTTCACAAAACACCTAGTAGCTATGATTATCAGGGGAGTTTGTGTTTTGCAGGAAGTCAGGTGTAAGTTGTAGGTTGGTCTTCAGATCTCTGAGTGCCCAGGCTCATAGCTGGATTCTGAGCCATGCTCAGTATCTGTGGCATTATCAGCCATTACTGGGAAGGTGTGACTTTTCTGACAGGATGGAGAAGCTAGTAGCACTACTAGCAGTAGTACTAGCTGCTAGTACTAGCTTGTAAGCAGCCTTACTAGCAGCAGTAACTTTCTGCTCCTGGGTCTGTTGCATGCTATCACCCATGCTCATGTTCTGTCTACCTGCACTTCACCATCATGCAGAGTATCTTTCAAAGGCTCACCATAACTGGATGTGTTCTGCCTTGCAAGCTCAACAGATAATGATGCTCTGCAGGACATGACCTCTTTTTGGTTTGGGGTTTTGATTTTTGGGTGGTTTTTTGGGGGCGGGGAACATTGAGGTGTGTGTTACACAGGAGCTGGTGAGCTGTTTTTCCAGTGGAAGTGAAATGCAGCATGATAAGCAGTTACTTTTCTGATAAGACAGTGCAGAATATACACAGTTTACAGTGTGTTTCCTTCAGCTTTTAGTATTATTTTCTTTTCTGCACTGAATGCTTGGGGAAGTTCTGGTTTGGCAATTACAGCTCTGAATGGCAGAAACAGTAGGAAGAAATCATTTGGTTTGGTTGTACTGTGGTGAAGATTATGGCATAAGTGCCTTCGTCTGATTGGATTTACTGATCTAAGACTTGGGGTTTTTTATTTGAACAACAGTTTATTTACAGTAGGGATTAATTACTCCTAATGTCTTGATTAGAAAGACATTTTACCAAAGGGCAGCATGCAGTAGGTACTTTGAATAGCTACTTTACTGCACATTTTAATAATGTACTCATATGTTACACTTCATATATTTCACAGAAATCATAGTCTATTGAGTAAATACTGAACTTTAAAAACCAATTTCAATATGGGCTTGTATAAGTGCTTGATAGATGCTTCTGAACAGTTAAATTGTCTCAAACCAAAAATATTGGGATTTTGAATTGCCTGCTGTCTTCATAGTACTCTCTTTGTGACAGATTACCAGTATCTCTGAGAGAGTTTTTCCTTCAGCTGCTGCATTAGAATAATTACAGTGCTTTTGCATGTATGTCATTAACAATGAGGAGGGGGAAAAAAGCTCTTGTCGAGGCTGTTCATTTGGATATCTGATGCATGAGGCAGGATAATATGAATTTCCCAGTAGGATACTGGTTGCTGCTCTTGGTGCACCACCAATGCGCTGTTTTGTTATTACAAAGTAGGTAATATCATTATAAACATGGATTTTTATGTCTATCTTAATTTATACAGTCAAACGTCGGTGACTTTTTGGTCTAAGATGCGTTTGAGATGATAACTGTTTAACAATACTTTTACTGTTGTAAATAGAGCAACAAAACAGCATTTTATGATTATTAAACATGATACAGTGGTAGCGATAGTGCTGTTTCCCCCATCTTGCCAGTGCCAGAACTATTAAAACTCCTGCCCGTTAGACAGACAAATACAAATAAAGCAATTCCAAAGCCTTATAAATTAATTATTTTTTATTTATCTCAGATGTTGGATTTGGTATTGTGAGCATGGAAAATAACGCCTGGTTTATTTTTTGTTTATGGACAGCTCTGAACATGATTAATATTCTGTATGTTGAATTTATAAATGACATGTCCATAGCTACAAACTCTAAAATGTGTACTGCCTGCTTCGAGAAATAGTTATCTTATGCTTCCTGGGAAGAACTTCCTACTTCTCTAAAGCTTTGTAAGGGAAACCTTTGATGAAGCTCTCTTAAACATGACAGGAAAGGTGTTGCTTTGCGACCTGTGCTTAGTTTTCTTGGCAACGGTGGAAATCTTTTGGTGGATTTTGGGGGCTATGCTGTATATTGGAAAACAAAACCATAGAGGAGCAAGACACTGGAGGAGTCTTAAGTGTGTTATGTTTTATGACTCTGTACAAATGACAGTAAATGACAGTTTTAAATAAAGGAAGTGATGTAGATCTTTAAAAAAAAATGTTGTGGTGGTTTTGGGCCTCAGCAAGATGGTTTTGCTGTCACTTTTTCACTGCATCACCCTCTGTTTCTACTAGTTTCACATCAGCATCTCATGGGGCACTGGGGAAGGCTGTCGTAGCTTGCAATAGCAGCCTTCAAATTCACTTTCTAGCTACAAGAGAAAAATGCAATGGATATTTTTTATGTAGTTACTGAACAATAGCAGGCAGTTGGAAGTCCTTTCCCTGTATTTCTCTCATGAGTCCCAAATAAACCTTTAGGTAATTTTGTTATGAGCCGTAGCATTCATGTGAGGAAGAGCCCAGTGCTGTTGACTGGAGAAAGAGCGTAAAATCTTGAGTTCTGAAACACCAAAAACATGAAAACAGAAGGTGCAAGTTTATCATAGCTGGTGCCATAGCTTTTAAGTCATGGTAGGCTTTGATACAGCATTATTTAATGCGTGAGCTTGACAGCACTGAGATAAAGTTTCTGATAGAAATCAATTCATCTTCTCTTTCCTGAGGCTCTTTTACTAGGAAAAGAAGTTAGAGGAGGGAGGAAAGGGAAACCATGCACAGGAGAGCTGCCTTTGCCGCATCTCCTCCATTGCTTCTTTCTTCATCCTCCTCCTCACAAGCGTTACATGTAGTTTAACCATTTACCTGATGAATTGTAAGAAGTACCTTTATATGCACCAGAACTTCAATATTTTCAATAATAATGAGTAATGGGAAAGTTTTTTAATGTAAAATTTCATTGCTTTTCAGGTTTCAGTTTTTACTTACCGTTAGTTCAATTTTCCAGTCCTCAGTGTAGTATTAGTGATGGAAACTCAAAGCAGGCTGAATCAGAAATGTCTCCCTATTTCAAATTCTGACCTATTAAAATAGAGTTTAAAAAAGTAAAACAGGATATGTGGTTAATTGATGGTACCCTTCTTTACAGCATATATTGCAGTAGGGTTTTCAGTGAAATCATTTTCCTTCCTGAGCTAAGTGTCCTGCATGGAGAAAGATCATTAGATTCAGGACTTGGTTACATTCCATATAACAGATACTTCATTGGTGCTTGCTGAAGTTCAGGAGAACTTTGATGAGAAGCAAATGTCAACTAAAAATGTCAGTAGTGCATGTACTGGGTAACCTCTGGATTGTGAGCATTATCACAAGCTTTTATGAAACAAATTAATCACTTGGAAGGGGAATACAACAATTTAGGAACCACTGGACTAAATCTGATCTAAAGTCCATTTATTCCAGCATTTTGTATTTGATAAGACTGGTTCCAGTTGTTTCAGAGAAAGGTCAGAGGGACCATACAATAACTTGTTTACAGAATATTCTTTCTTGGTGAAGATATATTTCTACAGCCCTTTTAATTAGAAAAAGCATAAGTATTTTTTTTCCTTCCCCTTGTTTTTCTACACATCCCCTGGCAGTCCCAAATACTCTTGGCAACTTCTGATCTTTTTTCTTTCCCTTAAAAAGCAGCACAAAGACCAGGTTCCTGTTTCCCTCGCTTCTCTTCAACACATTTTAACCTACAGCATTATCTGCCCTTCACTGGCAACACACATAATCAAAGGTCTACTTAATGAATATATCAGATATGGTTTCTGCAAGTAGAAACCATAGCCTTAACATTGTCTTCCCCCTTCCCTTCCACCTTCCCTGCTGTGGTGCACAGGAATGACTCTGTGTGTGGATCTCACACTTACTCTGCAAAGGGAAAGGACTCATATGTTTCTAGAATACTATAATTTTCCAAATTGCTTCTTAATTATTTGCAGACCGACAGGCAGTAGGTGGCATCTGAAGGAGCTGGAATATTTCCCAGCCTAGAACAGGACACAGGATGAAAAGACTACAGCCTGGAGAGAAGCCGTCCCTTCTGCCCTTGCTTCTCGTGGCAAGCTCAGGAGAGCAGCCAAGGCAGCCTCCCTCCCTAGGAGCCAGGAGTTTGGAAGGGAGGTAAAAGGAGCAGCATCTCTAAAGTCCATATAAGATGGTGGTAGGGATCGCTAAGCATCTCCAGTGGCTTTGTGTAACCGATGAATATATTGCGGAAGCCACCCAAAAAACATGGTTTTGGGACACCTGGAAATTTTAGCCCTTGGCCGGGGGATGAGGTCTTCAGGCCTCTGCTCCGATGGGGACACAGATCCAACATACAGTGAGGCAGTAGCAGCACTGTCAGTGAAGTGCAAAGTCACTTTACCACACCACACTTTGCAAAATGTTGAGGTGCATCGGGCTGAATAAATAGGTTAATGATATTGGCAACTGCAGCGCGCAAAGCAGCAAAGCAAAAGTTAGACATTTGGTCTCACAGGATGAAGCAAAGAACTAGGAGAGCTTATTGTTTGTAATTGCCTGTAAAAAGGCTAATAGTGCGTGGTTCAAATGATGAACTTCTGGATTTTGAGGTGCAAAGATCCCCTTCATAGGTGACCTTCCTGAAATTTCCCTTCTGGAGATCAGATCTTCAGAAGAGCCACAGGGAAGGTATGAACTTTGAACATTTCCTGGGAAGCTGCAGCTGGGGAGAGGGTAGAGGGAAGAAAGCAAAACAAAATTAATCCTCTCAAAGCTCTCTGATCTCCCTCCTCCAATTTTCTTTTTAATGATTAGCTTTTAGAATCTGATTCTATAAGGATACTTCCCTACCTCTTTTCTTTATATGGTTTTGAGGCTGTTGGCTCTTTGTAGATGAAGAGTTTATGACCTGAGATTATCTTTTAGCATCACTGAAATGCAAAAAGTAAAGATAGGACCAAATTAGGGAATGAAAAATATCTTGGATAGGAAATAAAACAGTATTTGTAAGTTTTAAAAGACTTCTGATACTTGGACTGTAGAATCTGTAGAATCACAGATTGATGATACTGAACTGTCTTTTTAATTTTTGTATTCTCTTGCCATATACAACAGGAGGAATTAGTATAACACACCTGGCTGGTTTTGTATCTAGTTTGGGTTGCAGCTGATAAAAACGCATTATCAGTGTTCTGCAACCTATCTGTTTAGATCTTGTTCTTGCTCTCATCTACTTTTTGCTGACAGATTCAACCTAAAGGCCAAAATTATGTGTAAGGATGGACTCTTAACTGATCTCCTCACTTAGATGTATGAGAAAAAGTCCTGACCTGCACATGTGGAGAAACTGCCAGCCAATACCCATAATGTAGCACTTTGCATCAGCAGTAAATGCAATTTTAAAATAATAGTTTAATTTGCTTTTTTAAAATCACATTTTCAGTCTAATTAAACTTCAGAGAAGTCTCGAGGTTGCTCAAAAAATTGTTAAGTGACTACATAATGAAGAATATAATGTCCATTGGAACACAGGAGATGTTGCGACGATTTCTGTCAGACTCAATTTTGACAAGTCTGTTTTTAATCTTGCAGTTTGACATATAGCCTTTAAAGAACATGTATCCTTTGCATGCTAAATCCTCTGTTAGGTCCCCTTTGAGAACTGAATTTTAATGCACGTCCTTGGAACAAGAAATTTATTCTTGCACAGATAGATCACTGTCAGTGTGTACAAATGAAGAAGATAAGACTTCTGAAGCGCTTTTGTTTGATGCTTATCTCATGATTGCAGCTGAAGTGAGGCGTATCTGTGGCGCTTAACAACTTCATCGGCTAGCTTTAAATGAAAGTCCTCAACATACTAATGATGAAACAGAAGCATAAGCTGTTGAAGAGAAAAATGGGGTGTTCACCCAAGAGAAATGTCAAGCCCTAAGGTTGTTCTTTACAGGAGTTATTTTATAGGAGGGAAACCTTGATTTTGGATGCTCTTCAGACTCATTGAAGTTGATTTGTTTGCTTGTGTGGGTGACATATGCAGCATACTTGAGTTAGCTCAGTCTACAAGAGCCAGCCCTGTAGTGTCCCAAGCCAGGTAGCGTTGCTGAGGTGCCTAAAACCCTGTGTGCAGCCCACTGAGCAGCCTGCTGGTCTCTTCATGCATGTGGCAGGACAGAATCATTTGTAAACAACAAAACTGCTCCCGTACCCAATTGAAAATTTCTCTCTATGAGCTCCCACTGTTTAAAGTTGGACCTTTAGCCCAAACCGGTTGCCTGTAGCCATGCTGAAGATGGAAGAAAGTATTTGCAGCTGTCTCTCTGATTACAGAAAACATCTAGAGAAGTGCTGGGCTAGCTGGGCTGAGCCAGTCTCTCATCTCAACCCATTTGCAGTTCAGAGGAGAGTGTCTCTGTGCTCCGACCCAAAAACCTGCCGGCAGCAAGCGCAGCCCACGCTGGCAGCACTGCCTTCTGCCCAGAGATGATGATTATTGACAGGTAGATTCAAAGCTGCAGCCCAAGGCAGCAGCAGTGGCATGCCCTCACCCCTTTGGTGTAATGGCTTGGAGAGCACTTGGGTAAGACGACTCTGCTTGCTTAACATTTTGTGTCAAATAATTGCTCAGTACAGCAGTGTGGTTCTGCCAGGAGTGGAGGCTGTGGCCTTCCTGGTGCAGCCTATGTGCCAGGGCATGGCATACCCCCTCCCTGGCATCATCAGTCTTGAGACTCTCTGTGCAGGGTGGCACAGCTCCAGCAGGGTCTGCCGTCCGCAAGGGGACTCGGCACTCTCAGGGGGTACACAAGAGCCCCATTGAACCACAGGGGACGTAAATCTAGCTGAAAAATACAAATAAGATGGAAAAAATGGTGATAAATTACCTGTAAAAATAATTTTGCGAGTCACATGAAGTCAGTTCTTTCATCTTTTTTCCTGTATACCAATATCCATCTTCCCTCCTACCACCTTCTGGCTGCAGCTATAGCGTGAGTTATGTACTCGCCTCCTCCGCGAACAGCTTCCCTCCTCCCCCTCACCGCTTTCCTAAAGAGCAGAGAGGCGTTTCACTGTCCTTCTCTTTCAGTCCTGTTACCCATGGCTTCTGAGGAGCAGGAGAGGACAGTGATAAAACTGGTTAATTTCCCTTTTTTTTTTTTTCCCCATTTTCTTGCTGCAGCGCAGAGCGTGGCAGCGCTGCAGAGGCGGTGGGCTGGGGCTGGCCCGAACGCAGCACGTGTGCGAATCGTATCCCCGAGTGAACTTTTAATCTGACTGGTACGGGTAACGATGCACGGGCTTGGCTGTGCGAGTGTGGGTGGGAGGTTCTTTTTGGGGGGGGTGGGGGGTGGGAAATAATGATATCTAAGAGAGTGGCATCGTTTTTTTTTACTTACCCATCGTATCGAGACTAAAGCTCGTGTTGGTGCATCTGACTGCACTGCAATTATGTCTTCATTTTCTGTGTGGATAGAAGAATGCAACAGTTCAGCGTTTTATGCTTGGTTTGTGTCTGCAGGGTAATTTTCTTCTTCCTTTTCAAACATTCCTTCCTCCACCTCCTCCCATATTTTGGAATATTTTTTGCATTTACCAGGGAAAAAATTCTGCTCAAGCATAATTTAAGTTTTATCTCAAGGACCACACTTAAGTGCTGTGTACACTTGCTTTGTAACTTTTCAGTGAGACTCATAGTAATGATTCTTTGTCCCAAGGAAAATGTAAAACAAATTATGTCATTCTAGTGATACAAAAGGGGGAAAAAATAAAGGGTATAACAGTGTAAATACACTATTAAGTTAACCAGCATAAATATTTTCAAAGCATTAAATGAAAATTAACAGTACAATCTTGAAAGGTTTGACAGAGCTTTAAATAGAATAGATTTTTCAAGTCATATCTTACTGATTTTAGAAAAACAAATGTATACATCCTTTTAAAAAAAATAGAGGGGTGAACCTTTGAATGTTAAACATTCTGGATATATGGTATATATTCATGGCAGGACTTTTTCACAACTAATGCAATTTAACAGATCCAAGTGACCAGTTGGCTGGCAACAATGTTGACTCAGTTTCTCCTCGTACCAGTCTACAGCTTAAATATATTAAATAATGCGTGGGGACACAAATACCGCCAAACAGTTTTCATGTTAGGACTGCTGCTGTCTGAACTACTGTGCAACGTGCATGGTAGCTTAAGAAGGGTAGCCTCTGGCTGCCCATCCAAATCACTATGCAATGACATTTGCCATCACTTACACTGCTTTAGTGGCATGTGGATATGTCTTTGGCATCTGACCAACCAATTTTCTGTTCCAGATCCAGTAAGCAAAAATCATTCTGCATTAGTCTGTCCAGCTCAGTATCCATCAATTGTCTAACCTTGCAGATATAATAGTAGTAATAATAATAATACCCCAAAAACTCAAGCCTCTGATGACTGAAACTTTTCTTAATGAGGAACTGAATGAATCTTGTGTTGTTGGAACATTTATTTCTTAAAACTACTTCTGTCCATCTTCAGTTATTTAAAATGAAGTAATAGCAATGCGTTCCCTAACAAAGAATAGAGAGGCTCTTAGATTGGATGAGATAGTCTAGTTCAAAAAAAAGCAGATAAGACTTAAAAGCAAAAATAACAGTGTCCAGGCGTCTGAAAGAAAAATACTCTTTGAATGAATGCCTTTTTCTTAAAGGACAATAATAAAACCAATAATATTGAACCAAGAGCTGTACATAATATAGTGCTCGAAAATACAATATTCTTTAGAATTCAAGAGTTTTATCTCATTTCTGAATGCATCTTCCTCTTTTTAATTTCTCTTTCTTTATTGGCTGTATTACTTAGAGCTAAGGTAATGTCTGTGAAGGACATTATTTTACTGCTGGTTTTGGCTGGAACAGTTTTCTCCATAGCAGCTAGTATGGGGCTCTGGTTTGGGTTTGTGCTGCAAACAGTGCTGGGAACAGAGGGGTGTTTTCGTCACTGCTGAGCAGGGCTCACACAGAGCCAAGGCCTTTGCTGCTCCTCACCCCACCCCCCCAAGTGAGGAGGCTGGGGTGAACAAGGAGTTGGAAGGGAACAGCTGACCCCAGCTGACCCAAGGGATATCCCGTACTACGTGACACCGTGCTCAGCATATAAAGCTGGGAGAATAAGAAGGAAAGCAGATGGGGCCATTGGGCGTGATCGCACTGGTCTTCCCAAGTCACCAATAGCCATGACAGAGCCCTGCTTTCCTGGGGATGGCTGAACTCCTGCCTGCCCATGTGCAGTGGGGAATGAATTCCCTGTCTTGCTTTGCTTGTGTGCACGGCTTTTGCTTTCCCTACTGAACTGTCTGTATCTCAGCCCAGGAGTTTTCTCACTTTTACCTTTCTGGTTCTGTCCCCCATCCTGGCATGGGGGGAGTGAGCGAGTTGCTGTGTGGGGCTTAGTTGCCACAACAACTTACAACACAAAATAGCCTTATGTGAATGTTATGCATTATTAATAAAAAGTCAGGTAACTCTAGAACATGTAATGTTAATTGCTGTGAACATTTAATCAGCAAAATTTATCCAATGTTCTGCTTTTTGAAAAGCATGAAGGAAAAAAAATAATAGCTGCAGGAATGAAGGATATATGTGAACACCTGACCTTTCATTACTGTATACACAATGCCCTAACCTGAAAGTGAAAATGCCAGTGTTGTACAGATTATGAATAGCAGCTGTAATGATTTCTATTGTTTCAGTAGAAATGAAAATGAAGCACTGATCGTCAAAGATTATGTTTAATCTGTCACATAATAAAAGTATCTTTAGGATTTTCTCCTTTTTAGTGATCTTTCCTCCTCTTTAATATGTAAGCCCCACAGGTCTCTCTTGCAGTCTTATTGATACAGGTGTCACTCCTCTATACTTTCTGACAACTTCAACTAGTTTTTATTTCACTTGCTTATTTCCAAATTGTTTTTGAAATATTTATTTAAAGTATGTGATTTTCTTGTGTCTCAGCAAGGAACATCAAGTTTATACCGGTGTTTAATTGATTGTCATAATTATTTATTCAAAATGTTTTGAATTAGACAGTGCAATTTACAGAATTATTCTTTCTATTGATCTGTGAACCACAGAATCACTAGGTGGTAAAAGACTTTTGAGATGATCAAGTCCAACCATTCCTGTCCTCTACTAAACCATATCCCCGAGCACCTCATCTACCTGTATTTTAAATACATCCAGGGTCAGTGACTCAACCACCTCCCTGGGCAGCCTGTTCCAGTGCCTGACAACCCTTTCGGTGAAGAACTTTTTCCTGATCTCTAAACTAAACCTGCCCTGGTGCAGTTTGAGTCCATTCCCCCTCGTCCTATCACCTGTCGCTTGGGTGAAGAGACCAACATCCACCTCTCTACAATGTCCTTTCAGGTAACTGTAGGCAGAGATAAGGTCCCACCTTCGTCATCCTCTTCCCCAGGCTAAAGAACCCCAGTTCCCTCAGCTGCTTCTCATAAGGTTTGCTCTCTAGCCCCTTCCTCAGCTTCATTGCCCTTCTCTGGACACGCTCCAGGACCTCAATGTCTTTCTTGTAGTGAGGGGCCCAAAACTCAACACAGTACTAGAGCTGTGGCCTCACCAATGCCATACTGTCTAGATTGACTGTGAAAAATGCTGTGCCAGCATATACAGTAAGTATACTCTTTGTCCAAAGTATATCTGCTTATGATGAAGTCAGAGTGGGGGGGAGTAGAAACAATAATAATACAATAAACGCAGTATATTAATATCAATATATCAAGTGCCAAACTTCTGTCAAGACTTGGAAGGCAAAGAGGAGCTTCCCTAGAGGCAGAGTTTTGTTGTGGAAGGCAGCAGCGTCATTTTGCCTGCTGCCAAAAGGTGCTGTGAGCATCACTGTAAGCGCATGTCCCTTCACACCCTTTCATGTCATTGTGGCCATATCGGTCACTTGTCAGCCCAGCTTTGGTTTCAGGGTTAGTGACAACAGAACCGCACTTTTCCTGTTCAATCACTGGTACAATTTTACACTAAGCATGGGCATAGAGTTGCCGTCCTGTGAAATTAGCCATTAGATGTACCATGAAGTTTTTGTTGCCTACTTTGCTAACTTTATGCCATTTGCTGAAGGAAAGACAATACCTGATCCTGTATAAAATCTGTTTTATTGAAGTTCCTGAGCATGCTGGAACTGGTGGACACTCTTCACACAGCACACAGCCATGGATTTTTCAATCCAGTAAATGGAAGCTGATTTAGTGTATTGTCAAACCGTCACCATGATCTTTTCGCTACTGATTTTTAACCTGATACTGTGTGACTATTCAATGAATTATTATTTCTCTTTTATTCTTTTTTCCCTATTGTCAAGATGCCCTCATCTTAAGCATGCTGCTCTGCCATTTATAGTGAAAAGAAATAGCCCAGCATTGAAGAAATCAAAACTTTTGCTTCCCGTAGGGCTTGAGAGGTCTGCTGCAGCCAGACAAGAGGAAATAATTATTAAGTAAAGGGATGATTGTTACCTTGTAACATAATGTCAGCAAAAACAGGCATTAAAGATAAACCATTTGAAGAAGGGATTTCTTTCCTAAGTGAAAGTTTACATTATGTCTCTTTGAAGGAAAAAAAAAAAAAAAAGATAAACCAAGCCTCATTATATGAGTATTACAGTTCTATTTGCTCTCTGAAACATCCTTTTCAATTGCTAGATTGTATTGTTAATCTCTATTTTGCACTAAGTGAATGGAGTCACATCAGCTTCCACGATTTGGAAAGTTACCTCATCATTTCTTTGAGTCCTTTAAGTTTCGTTATTTTGTCTGTTTCCACTATTGAGGTAAAAATTCAAATGGCTGGGTAACTGCATCAAGATGACTAGGCAACTGCCGAAAACTCTGTAAAGCACTAGAGAGAGCGTTTCTTAATCTAATTCAGAAAATGTAGAGGAACATCTAGGTCCTGTGCAGAAAAGTACTCAAGGTGGTTTGGTCCTTTCTTTCTGTCTACCAGATAAATGAACTCTGATTCCCGTGGGAACATTCAGATGTATTTCCAAAATGTTAGAAAATTAGAAGATGCGGTAATTACATTTAGCATGTTTCAAATTGGATTTTGCTGTGACCACATATGCAACTGTAACAAAGTCGTGATGATTCCATTTTTGAAAGCTGAAGGAACGACAGAGTAATCAGACTAGATTGCGTAACCATTGCTGGATCTCTGCAGGCTGCACCAGAGAATCGGTATATGAGTTCCTGCTGCTGTTTCAAAGCATAATATTACATGGCAGCTGTGGGTTGGATTTTGTGGCATGGTTAGAATTTACCATCTTGTCCATTTTGTTCCACAATCTCAGTGTTTCAGTGTAATCCAAGTTCCTGGAAGACCTCAGTTAGGTCAGTTAGCACAGGTGGCTCAGAGAAGTTGTGGAGTTTCCTTCTCTGGAGACATTCAAAACCTGCCTGGATGTGTTCCTGTATGATTTAGTCTAGGTGATCCTGCTCTGGCAGGGGCATTGGACAAGATGATCTTTCAAGGTCCCTTCCAACTCCTAACATTCTGTGATTCTGTAATTCCTTAGAGCTTCTGAGGCTTTGGCAATTACTGGTAGGAAAACTACTACTGAAACATTGGCCTGGATGAGTTACCTGAGAGACCAATATTATCCTGCTTTATCTGTCTTTGATCCTTTAAAACTAATGTGCGGAAAGTCTAATTAGAAGAGGACAGCTGAACAATTAATTAATAGGGGAGTAAGCTTGACATTTTTCTCCTTGGCAGTATGGCATCTTCATGCAGCGTGAAGTAATTTATGCTTTGACCATGTGGCAGTAGCATGCTAACAGTCAGACTTGGTGCAAGACTCAGTCCATCAGATATGCATGCATGCCCATCTGGCTTTCATTTTTACACTGGCCAAAATGAGCAAATGATTCTGTTGGAGTAAGACAGCTCCAGTGTGAGTAACTCCTCATCTTGAGGTCTAACCCCAAGTTCTCTCGGGCTGAAAGGAGACAGTCATGCATCTGTGTAAGTAGGAAAATGGTTGCCTAAGGAAGGCAGCCCAGTCTTCCAGGCCTAGAGTTTTCTGCATATTGCTGATATTCAGAGTTGCACCCCAGAATTAATTGAAGGCGAGTGCAGTAAGAAGGAAGTCATAGGACACTGTCTAGTTGCAGGTAACATTGCTCAGCAGTTAGATAGCAGTGTGATGCTGCTGTTGATGTTCAAGCAGCCTTACCAAGGCACTCTTTTACAGCACGCAGAGTATTTACTGTTTGACTAACATTTTGGTAACTCGGTTACAAAGATTATAGCCTTATAGTTAAGAATATAAGCAACTGGACAACTTTGGGAATTTGTGGAGAAGAGGATTTATTTAGCTGGAGGTAAATACAGGTCTTCATAAAGTACTGAGATTGAAGAACAACTTCTTTATAGAGCTTACCTCACCACAGAGCTAATAAAGGAGAAAATGGGGTGAATTTGGTACATGTGAAAACTTGACAGATGGACAGCCTTCGAGAATGGGAGGGGGTTTTATTCTCAAAGCCTTTACTGCAGAGGCATCTGAAATGGCATCTCCTGTGTGAAAGCCTGCCAGTATGCCATAGCCCTGATCTGAAGGGACCACTTCTATCAGAGGAAGCGAGCGTAATTCAGCCTGCAGACACGCTCACTTCTTGGCCCCTTATGGAGACTGCCAACAAGGGTTCCAATTAGTGCCAGCTGCAGGCTGTGACAATTTTAAAGATTGACTTTCACACCATGCCAGACCTTTAAAAGAAAGAGCATTTATATAAAATGCAATTTGCTTTGACAGTAATTTTCTGTATGCTATTATTGAAGTTATTTATGTTCGAATCAGAGTATCTTTTCTCTCAGTTGTGTTCTGCTGCTGTTTGATCCTGAGGTGCAGTAATAATCCTGTGCTTATATCTTTTACACTTTATGTGACAGTGGTCATTTCGAGCACCCATGACTTGCACAGTTTTTAGAGCTCAAGGCATTCAAACAGGACTCCTGTAAAAGTCCCGGATTCTTGCGTGTGTTGCTTGTGCTGCTGGAAGTCTTCACATACTTAATGACAGGCCTAAATTTTAAGGACCTTGTGCAGCAGCAGGGCTATTCAAACAAATCTGTGGGGTTCAGGAGTTCACAAGTTGAAGTTGCTTGGATGTTAAGAGTATTTCACTGTATTGACAGTGAGGCTATGGGCAGGTAACACCATTAAAGGTGCTTGAAGAGGCAGCCGCCAACTTTCTAAATGGAAGTGTGATCCCTCTGCCTTCTGATACCTCCCTATCTCCAGAACTAAGGCCTGAACGCCATGGTCTTGTGTTTTGTTCTCTGTCATCCCAGGAAAAAACAGTGTAACTTAGTGGTCCCATTCATGTCTTACATTGTTCCTTATACATATATCAACCCCCAAATCAAGACCTTGGCCTCATATCCCAGCTCTGCTGTCCATAGACCATGCAACCTTACTCTTCCTCCCCAAACTGGGACCCCACACCTCACCTTGAGGCAGTGTACCTTATTGCACAAGACTCTTGCTGCATTTCTTGCCTGCTGCACGCCTGCAGCTGTCCTCTGAGATGGAGGTGGGGAAGTAATGCCACACATGGCATTACCCTGCATAGCGTGATGACAGGATAGCCTATATCTAGCTGTGTACAGGATCTTCATAGAGACTCCCTAGAGGTCAGTGCGGCCAGCTGGACAGGCAGAGACTGAAATTCCATTGCCACCCTTCCAGCAGTTCTTGTGCCATTGGCAACCTCTTAAGAAATATTTTTCTCTGTTCCCCTAAAATTTTTCTGAGAAATATTATCCTCCTAGGCCTAGAGAGGTCAAATCCTTCACCTGCTGCTAAAACAGTGTTCATCCACAGGTAGATGTAATCAAGAGGTGAGAGGCAACCTGCACACAGTAGCACGACTTCCAACCAAGTTTAATCTATTGTACTTCTCAGTTAGAAGCTACAAAGTCATGGAAATATTGCCTGTAGTTTGTGTGCTGTAATGTTGCCTTTGGGAACAGGGAAGAGCCTGACACACTATGGCTTTTGCTGGAGTTGTTCTCCAGTGCAGAGAAGCTGGACTGTGTGGGCTTTTAGCTTGTGTGTTCATGTTTGCATAGTGCTGCTTCTCCTGTGACAAAAATAGCCTTGGGAATGGCCATAATAGTCTTAAAGTCTCTCTCTTCGTGTCCCTCTGTGTAGTTTCCTGGGTGTCAATGAATAACAAGTTTGTTCAACGGCTTATCAAGGTTCCCCTAGTCCACTTAGGCAGGTTGGCATCATTGGTCCTGGAGGCACATTGTGGGGGGCTGTGTGGTAACAGCAAAGGATGAGTCACCATTGGGTTAAGATGGGTCTACTATGTCCCATCGAGGTCTCTCTGGAAGATATCTCCAGCCCTGGAAATAATCTGAGGAGATCTTTTAGGCAAACTGTTCTTTTCTACGGGAACTGTTGCTCATGATAAAAGTCTGGAGAAGTGAAATTTGAAGCTTTCCTAGGTGAAGAGAACTATTGTAGAACCGGCTTTATGTAAAAATGTATATGCAGCTCAAATCAAAATGATCCTTTTGAAATAATTTGAAATGTACTACAATAGAGTGACTTTGCAAACTCTTTGTTCGTTATTGCTGCCTTAATCTTTGTAATAATGAAAGACATTCAAATGCTGAATGATTTTTCTCTAACCTAGATACTAGAATATGAAGATGAGTTCCACTTTCCTTTGGTTTGAATAGGGCATTTGAGGTAACTTGTTACATTTTGTAGTGGTTTTCGACCCACTGATTTCTGTTCCCTTACTTCAAAAATGTAGCATGAGGCATACTGCAGATTATGGCATCACACTCTGTAATTGTGACATTCAGACCTTCCTCATCAGTAGACCCAAAGGGAAACAGGGGGTCCTGAAATAGTGGAGAACAAAGCATTGCTAAGCAAGATTTTCAGAATTTGATGGTTGGTGAGAGTGAAACAAAGATTAGTTATGATTAAGAGAAAGATTTCTCTTATTTGCATTCACTGTAAATGATGTTATTTATTATATGTCAGTTCCTAATTCATTCACCTTCACTGGGAGAGAGACTGTGTACTACTCTAGTATGTAAAATTGCTAAAAGCTTTTAAACCAGCGTGAACAATAATTTTCCATTCTCCAGTCTTAATAGTGAGCACAAGTAACACATATCCTTTCTCTTTGTTCCTATGTTGCATTTCCTGTAGGACACATTCAAAGAGCAGAGCTACCTATTCCCTCTCAGATACTGGGAGCTCCCCCATGTCCCTCCTCTGCCCCCGCATCCCTCCCTCTCTGCCAGCTAGGAGGAAGCAGAAGAGAGACAGTAACTCCCAGCCGCAAGTTCACAGACAAAGTCAATGGCTGGCATTGTAGCTGAATGTTAACGCCTCATGTAGCCCAAGATGTGTGATACTTAGTAATACAACCTTAACCTTTATAATGTGCTGTAATTTGATTCTCGAACCATCTATATTCTCCCCTTGTTGCAGCCTAAGTAGCGGTAAGGAGTAGGGAGAGCGGACAAATATAATCACCGCGCAGGGCGTGGGGAAGGACAAAGAGATGAATCACTGAAATTCCTGTTGCTGTTTTCAGATTTTGGCTTTGGCCTCACCACTTGATTCTGATGTCAGGAAATGAAAGAAATATGATGATAGTTTATTGTGGTGTTGATGTTACCTGGTCAGATGGCAGAGCCAAAGTGCCTGCTGATGCTGTCCAAGCTCAGAGTTGCACATCTTGAGTGACCTTAAAAGAGGCTGTAGATTTTGAAAAGAAATAACTGGTTTGTTGTTAAGTGAGTATGAAAGGTGATAAAAATTCTGTAATATACCCTCCTTTTTTTCTTTCTTTTTTTCCTTTTCTCTTTTTTTTTTTCTTTAGTCACATTCTTAAAGGAGATATTTCACAGCAGAAGCAGATTAAGAGTGTGAGGGTTTTTAAGCATTTGCCACTATCAGAAGACATTCAAAAGAAGTAGCTCGTGTTTATGTGCCATGACGTATATAGTTTATGTAATCTAATCTGAACTGTTTATATTGTCACACATGGACATACATACACAAACGTACATTTAAACTACAAGACTTACTGGTCACTGTACATGGTCAGTGATACCGTTTTTTATCCTGTGATGTATACAGTACATCGTGCAATTGAGCAGTCTCCAAGGCTGTGCAAAGGTTATCATTTAAGTATATAGGGTTTTCTAACAGTACTGGAAGTAGAAAGTGATGTGCTGTGGTATGCAGTTTAGTCATCATGAGTTGAGAAGCTTTTAAAGTGAGCAGCGGAGTTGTGGCTGATGAAATACTTATTTCTTATGTAACTGTGCTATGTTTTGTATGTAGCATGTGTTTTATAGAAAAGGTTTTCTCTAAGGATGAGGGGGCTGTACGTGGTGCTCGACACTTGCTTTGTGCATGGGTGACATGCTTGGGTCCAGATACTCCAAACGGCTGCCTTGTATCCTGAAATGTTACACGGAATGCTCCAAGGTCCAGCATCCTTCCAGTGCAAGTGATTATCCTGTAAGGAATTTACCCAAAACAAATCTTAGCACTGATGACCTTTTGGTTTAGAAAAGATCTTGTTAGTCTAGGATGAACCTCACCTACATTGGCAATTGGACAGGTTTAATCCAGGAATAATGAAGAGCTGCAAAACATTTTCAGGAAAAGCTGGTTTTCTTTTTTTAAAGGGCACTCTCTAAGGTAGCTGGACTGCAGGAAGCAGGGCTGGCTGTTATCTTAGGTTTCATGGGAAACGTAAATTAGTGGGTTGAAAGTAATTGAAGAGGTCGGTTGGGCATGGAGTAGTTATCCCAGAGCTGCAGTTTATCCCACAGCTAACCACTCTGTGGGCTTTTCTGTCTACTCGTATGCCTAGATTAATAAAGCACTGAAAAATTGGATAGATGTTGATGGAATAGATATGGCTTTGAGATTCATGAAATAAATTACATTTCTTATCATGCCTTTTCAGATCCCCCAAAATGTGGTACCTAAAATGAAAAAAAAAAGAAAATATATTTGGAGGGGATATGTTGTTAGCCTAAACAGAATGGAGTTTGCTTTTTTTTAAAAAGTATAAGCTATAACCTCTTCAAGAATAACAATGAAAAATCATAAGGAATAATTGCAGAAATTTCCAAAACTGTAAATTTTCAGAAATATGAACAAAAGAAAGTAGAGGCAGTTTCATGACTGATAAAATACTTTCTGGAGTTAAACTTTGGAATGTGTTTTATTGAAATAAAAAAAATAGGAAATTTGTTAAAATAGTTATATGTAAAGGGGATAAAATCATGCTGGTTTGTGGCAGAGTATTTAAGAGTCACCACATGTGGCTCCTTGTAACATTTTTTTTTTTAATATTTATAATTTAATTTCATTTCTTTTGTTCCCAGCACCGACAAGTGACCAAAGCCTTCAACCCCACCTCTTGAAAAGTCTACCTATGGTCTTTTTAGCACAGTGATACAAACATCTAATCAGAGGAGGAAAAATTGAAGCTTAACAAATATTTTTTTAGTTAGGAGGTACTGGGTCAGACCTTGCCCCATGTGTGACTGATGCCTTTGACAGAAGTAGAATTTCCTATCCCAAATGGCCTTCAGAGACATGTTGGCTCCATTAAGTATAGCCTGACATCCCTGACCAATTTTCTGACTGAACTTTCAGTCTCTTTTCTATTTTCTTTGCTTTTTTGGCTTCTTAAGTTGCATATCAGTGGTGTTACTATGCATGCAAGGTGACACTTTATAAGGCGAACAGAGCGATTCATTTTAGTTAGTTCTGCTGAACTGGTCAGGTAGCCCAAATCAGTTGCACTTCAGTTAGACACACAATAAATCACATAGATAAACAATTAATTGTGCTTGAAGGTAGGAAAACCAACAGAAAATCAACTCCATCTCAACAAAATGCCAACCAGCCTTTTCTTAGTTAATATTGCACTCAGCAGCCACCTGGCCAATAATGCAATAGAATAGATAGGGCCTGCAGTTGGCTTCTCTTCCTTCTTCTCTTGCTTTACCCTTCCTTCCCCTAAGTTATCTGCCACCCCCAGCTGCCCACCAATAGTCAAAATACACAGTTGTCATTTGTTCTGACCACTTGGTCATATCAAGATTCCTAATGTTTTCCACTCTTTATCCTGTAACTCAGTCAACAGCTTTTTTAGAGCTGTTTATATGGTCTCCATTTACTAGTTTCATCCTAAAGAGGAGCTGTTTAATTTTGAAGAAGAACTTTTCTTTAACAATCTTGTAAAAAGCTAAAAATTCTGACCGGAGTACAAACCAAATATTCATCTTTTTCCACCCCTTTCAAAAGGTGAGCAAGAGAAGAAATGGGGCAACATATTGTCCCCATTTTCATTTTAAAAACACTGCTGTCTTCACATTAATTTGGCATTAAGTGTAGAAGATGGTATAAAAAGTAAATTACATATGTAAAGTAGGCAAAATAAATGCGTGGTCTATAGATGCTGAACTGATAGGGTTAATCAAATATCATTCCATTCTTGCTGGAGAAAAATGATTGCAGTACGCAGGTCTCTGATGCAAATATTTCACAGTATAAGCTGTAAAGTTAAATCAGTTAGATTGGAAAAAAGTTGCTGGTTTTGGGTTTTTTAATCCATTGTTATTTTGGCATATTACTCATCTCTTCAATTCTTTGCTATGTGATTTTAACATTTTTGCCATATAACTGCAGTTTTCTCCATTAAAAAGAAAAGGTGGTTATCTGAAGTGTATAAAAGTACAAATCTTTACTTGATTTTACTTTTTTTCTTTTTATAGAAGCTGCAAAGAATCAATCCTCCTTACTGTTGTTCAACCTTACCCTGTAAGTATCTGTGGTGTTTTCTGAATTAGTTTCCTAGCAACGTAGCAGCTGCTTTTTTTCTTTTTTTCTGCCTATATTCTGCCTGTGCCTCTACCTTATCTGTGCAATAAAAAGAACTAAGTGAGATAAGAGCCGTGTCTCTTAAAGGTGATGTTTAAGGCTGCGTTACTGCGTGCAGGACTCAAAGACTGCATTAGCAAGTTAAATAATAACAGTATCTTTAAACTCATTCTGGGAAGATGGGTAGAGCAGTTCTGCTACAGTTTCTGGTCTGTTGCAGCTCCTGGGTTTTTCTTAATTCTGCCTGGGTCCCACAGAGTTGTTCTGCTGGGCAGAACAGGCTGTACTTTAAGCAAGAGAGGGCTCTGTCTTGGAGCCTGTGGGGGGGAGAGAAGAGACAGGAAGGCAACTGCATGAGGGTGGCTCCAAGAGATGGGGACAAAGAGCAGCTCACCTCAGAGCTCAGCAGATTTTGGGAGAGGGTTCAGGACCTGTCTGCTCAAACCCATTCTTGAAGAGGGACAGATGAAAATGGAGAGAAGACAAGCCAAGGGAGGAGGCACATGTGCCACTTCCCGTGCATCCAGGCACAAGCAAGCACACCTTGCAGGCTGCTGAGGGGCCCCAGCCACACAGCAGGAGTGATTTCAGACTCAAGCGATCCGCTCATTTTCCTGTGGATTGGTTAGCTAGCCTGATACACAAGAGCCTTCATTAACAAGGGATGGGTAATTGCATACTCTTCACCTGAGAGCAGGAGATGAGGTGGATTTGAAAATGTGTAATAGGTGGGAGATGTGAAAATAAGTTTATCTGGTGAAGGTGCCAAAATATACTTGATGCAAATAGAACTTGGTCAGTGCTGTGTGGCTTCGTCCTGCTCACTAGCCTTCTGCTCAGTAGCCTTCCTGGCTAGTTTGGAGGTGGCCATGTAAGTGTTCTGGTCCCTTCTTAGAAGCCAGTCTGTGCCGCAGCGAAGTTAGGGGGAAAAGCAGGCCATCCCCCAGCAAAATCAGGCAGGGTGGCAGCACTGCAGTGCAACTAGTGGTGGGAAGGTAAACAGAGATCTGGCTGGCATCAGCCTTAAATGCCAACACAGGCATGGGCCGACTACATAAATAAACTTAACTGCCTGTAATGCTCGCTGGATTGCGGCCCACTGTTTGGATCACAAGGAATATTTATGAAATGGGGGAAAAGAGACCCTCACTCACTTGCCTTTTTATATGCAGGGTGCCTTATCCATAAACAGACCTTGTTCTTTTCTTTAAAGGTCAGGCGAAGAAAGAGCATGTGCGTTAGTGCAGGTTCGCGTAGCACTTGAAAGTGGGTAGTAAAGCATAGTACTGCATGCCTGTGAGGTGGTATGCCCTGTTATCACTGTGCTGCTGGTAGAAGAGCAAGCCTGTATGAACTATAAGGGGAGCTGAAATCCAAACGTGCACTCCATGTTCAATGGAAGACCTTGCAGCACGGGTGCAGGCCTCCTCCAGCCTTTGACCTGGAGAAGAAGTAAAGTCATGACCTGGTATCTTCCCAGCCCCTTGGATCCAAGCCCTGTTTGAGGCCCAACAGGACAGAATCTGCTCCTCTCATTACATAGTGCCAAAGGTTAATCAATAACTGAACTACCTCTAGATGTCGCTGAGCTCAGAATGGCACTGAAACGCTTTTGCCCTGTCAGCCTTTTGGGCTGATGTGCCCATCTTACACCTGTTTGTGTTGCCCCACTCTGGCATGTCTGTCAGTCCCCCAGCCTTACCTCAGCAGACAAAGCATACCTGGGGGTGATTTTATCTCACGTAGGCATGATGATTGTCTCCCCAAGAATGTCCACAGAGCAGCCAGACGATGTGATTGATGTATGCATATCAGTGCTAATTTGGACCTGTTTTTATCCCAAAGTCAGGATGCTTCACTAGCATGAGCTTAGTTGAGAGACCTTCACCTGCAGAAAAGTTGCATCCTGCAGATTTCCTCTGGTTTGTGCACTCTTACTGGACCTCTCTACCTGTCCAGACCATGGTCTTGTTGATCCATAGCATCCCTCCCTGATCATTTTCAAGCCAAATTTTTCCTGCAGTGGAAATGAAGATGTGCATGGGGATGGGGAGGAGTTGGGATTGCTGCCAGCATGTGCAGCCAGGTTTGAGCCCTGATGCAGTGCAGCGTCCCTCACCTTATACTATGAAGTGTCCTGGGAACTCTTGAGTCGCCTGGGACATCTGACCCATGCTTGCCCCTCATGCTGCCACAATTTTTCTGTGCCTGAGCCTGTGGGGTGACATCTCTTTCACCCTGTGTGTTGCTGCACTCCAGTTGTCCTGTTCTTCTGTGCAGGGGGTCCCTGTAGTAAATATATTTTGTTTTATAGTTTGGAAGCAACATGTCCTAAAAAATTATGATGCACACGTGTTTCCCCTTTAATTTTGCCTCCTCTGTTTTTTCTTTTACTATTTTGCCAATAAAACTGGGAACATGAAGTTGACAAAGGAAAAGTACGAGCTTTTTAGTAAAGACTGAACTTCTTCCCCATTCTTGGCAGAAATACATTTTTGCAAATGTTTCATCAATCTCTCTTAATGGTGAACCTTCCTCTTTCTATCATTGCATGAAAAACATCTGCCAATATGGATTACACAAGTGCTGTTTCTTAATTGTTTTTATTTGTGCTATTTAGAGTGTGTTTTGTTTTCATGCTTTCAAGTAACCATCCCTTATGATTGCAGGTGAAAGTAGAGATAGTGTAGATTTATAGTACTTGGTAGTTCACTTAGTAATTTTTGAAAGCTTTTGTGGATCATTTTTGCTTAAGTGCATTTGGTTTTGTTTAATGCTAAAACTCATTAAAATTTCATTTTAATTATGACCAAACCAAAGCATTAGGCTATCTTTTTCTTTCCATCAGTCTGCAGATCCCGGCTAGGTTCATATCACCACTGCTCATCAGGAGGTCACCGAACAGCTAAGGCAGTTGAAGCAGCTTTAAAGCTTTTTTTTTTATTTCTGGAAGTACAGCATTTGATTATAATTTCCGACCATTTTATTCTGTAAATGAACTGGCCTTCTGATTGTTGCCTTATTAGGTTTTAGGCATTACTCAAATCAAATAACTTGCCTGTTTTGATATCTGTTCAGACTTTATGCACAGAGATGGCTTGATAGGTTGCTTTCGTGATTAATCTCTTAAGCTCCTTGGATGTAGTCCAGGCCCAGCTGAGATCTATGGCAATGTTGCTGCGCAAAGTTCTGCAGCGGGAAAAGGATAAGATCTGTTTCTGGTTTGGAAGAGATGGCTCTTATTATAACACAGTTGTATGTCTGAGACACAATGTTCGCAGAAAAACTACAATAAATAACAGTTATTTATGGATTGTAATGATTGTGGCAACAATCTTATTGAGAGTCTCACAGTATTTTTCACGCTGCTTTGCCTTCTGGAGTCATGTAACAGCAGCAGCTACCACATCTAGACTTCTGGTTGTAAAGAAGGGTATAAAAAAGAAACAGCTTTCTCACAAAGACTTCAAAATCTAAAATGAAAAAGACTACCAAGGTGTAGTTTTAGAAAACGCTTGGAAGTCAGACTTGACCATTTTGAAGAAGATGAATTATGACCACGTGAAGCTGTGGAGTTGGTGTGGAAAAGATGGCTTTGTTTCTTAGTGCGCGTACACATCCTGAGGACCTTTTCCTCTCTGTAACTTCCACACCAGCTTTTTGCTATGTTCAGTTCCATACATAGCTTTAATCAGGAGAGGATCATGATATGGTTAGTAACAAACCTGCTACCACTGTGTTGCCTGTTGGAAGTGCTGGCTGGTCCATGGGCGCTGTCCAACCACTCTGCTGTTTGAAGCAGCCTCCCCCCATGTCTGATCCGTGCTGCACAGCCTTTCTTCTTCCAACTGCATGTGGTGCAAATCCCAGTGAGCACTGCTGGTCCTGACGTTTCTTCCTGAAGGCCCTCCTCTTAGGCAACATGGGCTTTTCTGGAGTGTAGTTGTACAAAATGTATGATCTTTTCAGCAGCAAAGACAGAAAATTCAGTGCTGTTTCAACAAGGTGAAAAGCCCACACACCCCAGTTGCCATTAGGTCTCTTTTCCCTTTTCATTAGCCCTTTCTCCCATCTCAGGGGCATTATCATTCATATAGTCCTTAATTTGTTCATTTCAGCCTGGGTTTGTATGAGGTGAAGGTTTCATTCATTCCCAAACGTCCTCATCCTTGCAGAGTTGTAGGGCTGAATGGCTAGGGTTTCCTCAGTGCTTGCTAACAATAGCCACTATTCCCCACCTACATTTTATACAGGTGTGGGACTGATGATCAGACTGTGATTACCATCTAAAAATAGTAAAATATCAATAATGCAAGTAGTAAAATATAATTGTCTATGGTAGATCACCAACTTTTAAGAGAGAACACAAATCGAATCACTATTTCAGCAATTAAATTTGTGCCACATTTTTAACAAAGAAACACTCCTAATGATGATCTGTCAGTGCCTTGTGGTTATATCAGATTACTGCATGGTAAAACTTCTCCACACTGTTGCTCCCGTGTCCCTACCTGCTCTTCTACAATGCTTTCATGAGCCAGTGTAGTTGTTTCAGCCTTGCTCTGAATGGCAGTATTTAGTTTTCCTTTGGGCATTATGTAGTGTTCCACTTAATAAATTCAATTCTTCCACTTATTCACGTTTTATTTGCTTGCTAAATTTTGTTTCATATGATAGCCTTTAGGGATGGACCAAAAAGTCAACACATTTTTGTGGTCATGCAATTTTTCCTTACTTCCTAAATAACTTTAGTATTTCATATTAAACTAATGACTAATTTTAAGTAATGAGCATAAAATTTATTGCACATATACAATCCGTGGCTATTTAAAACTGCTGTGTTTCTGTTTGATTTTGACACTGACGATCACAGAGTAGACTTTCACCCTGTGACTCTCCCATACTGCTGTCTTGATTCATTTCTTTATGGCAGCTCAGTACTACACTGTGCTCTTGTAAATGCTAAATCCTTCTTTTTCTTGAGTATGAGTAAAGCTTTTGTTGTTGCAGCACCTCTACCAGCAAGAGCACTCAAAGAGGCTTTTGCAGCAAATAAACCCTTGGAATTTCCCCTAAATTATAGTTTATTCACAAAATCGGACAAAGTGCCAGACATTATTCTTCTCACTGAAAAAAATGTTTCCCTCAAAATGAGGGCTGTTGTTTCTAAGATCTATCCAAATACACCCTGTTGCAACACGGCTAGTGACAATAGGATCTAATTTTGAAAAGTCCAGAAAATGGGGAAAACAGCATTTTCCAGAAAGCCTCCTCTTGTTATATGTTTTGACCCTGCTGATGGGATGCCCATTGATTGCAGCCCCAAGTAAGCAGGGTTCAGAGGAGGGTCTCTGTCTTCCACCAGCATTTTGTCAGAGCAAATCTCTATGCAGTGCTTTGTCTCGAGCTAGCACTTTCTCCAGGTAGTCTTGAAATGATCAGCTGAATTTTTACTGAATTATTTAAAATCCTGATAAATTTGAGCCTCTAACAGGAAACTGTTCTTAGGTCACAGAGTGAGACATCTGTGGGTATTTGAAGTATTTTGATTCCTTGTTAAAATGTGTCCCCTCGTTTGGCAAAACTCACTGCAATTAAGCTGTTCTTATCTGTGACAATGCAAATACTTTACTTGCAGTGATAAATGTTCTGTATTAGTGTAAACACCTCCTGCTTACGGTCGTTAGCTGAGGGTAATGGCTTCCATTCTGCTAAAAGACAGAATATCAGAAACAAATGAACCTGGTGCTCTGAGAATCTTCCCCGACAAACCTGCAGATGTTAAAATAGAATACAGCAGCATGTCATCTCACTGATGCTTTGTTAGACAAGCAAGTTTCGACAATCAAACCCAACTGTTTTCCTAGGTATTTGCCGCACTCGTCAGAAACAGTCCCTTTCTCAAAGAGAAAATGTCAAGTGCCAAGTTGATGCAGAGGTAGAAACAATGAGATTGTGCAATTAAATGCAAAAGCTGTGCTATTACTCAAACCTTTAACCAGCAGAGAACATTCCCCCAAATACCTGGTGCAGCTGTTTTAGTTTTTCTTACGCCGCTGGTTTATGGTTTGAAGCTTTTTAGAAAGCAATCTGCTTCCAGGCTCACCCAGAGCATCTGGCAAGGGGCCAGAGTCCTGGCCGCGTTGCCACAGCACAAGTGGGAAGGGAGGGAAGACACGCGTTAGCTGACAAACTGGGAGGTGCACATGGTATGACAAACTGTGCTCCCCTGACTGTGTAATATTACACATTAAACCCCACGTCCTGGAGGGGTTCAGGGGAGCTCACATATGTTCAAACCTTCCAGTTGCATTGAACTCCCCCGTCCCATTTTTGCAGTAACATAATTTAGGTGCTTACATCCCCCGCACGTGACTTGGGGCTGTAGAGTGGAAAAGAGGGAGGTTGTAAAGAGGTTGTAGAGAGCCACGTAGTGGCTTGTCGGATTTGCGGTATGGGAATAACCTTGCCAGAATCCAGAAGAAAATCTGGCAGCCTGCCTGTAAAGAGAGGCCAGACTGGTGACTCATCCGCAATAAGAGCAAACAGCTGTAAAAAGCCTCTTCCAGCAAGAAGAGTAAGTGAAAGCCACTCTTTTCCCCTTGCCCTTACGCCTACTCCTGTAGCTTGTGCCGCAGGAATGGTCAGGTTGCCGTCCGTTACTCGGTTGCCATTTAGACTTAATCTCCCTCGCACGCTGCAGAAAGAGACTACGTGAAGAGGAGGGAAATTAGGAAAGGCTATTATATTAATGATGGCATCACTGTATACTGTGTCTTTCTAGGAACGCATGTCTAGATGACAGTATGTAAGCAGGATTCCTCAGGCTTTTCCTGTCATCTCTTCTTGCTGAAGAAATGTTTTGGGTCCCCTGCCATTAGACATAAACTTCCCTTTCTTTAAACTACCTCCCTCTCTCCTTTTCCTTCCTTTTCCTTCCTTTTCCTTCCTTTTCCTTCCTTTTCCTTCCTTTTCCTTCCTTTTCCTTCCTTTTCCTTCCTTTTCCTTCCTTTTTCTTCCTTTTTCTTCCTTTTCCTTCCTTTTCCTTCCTTTTCCTTCCTTTTCCTTCCTTTTCCTTCCTTTTCCTTCCTTTTCCTTCCTTTTCCTTCCTTTTCCTTCCTTCCTGTTGTTTCAAATGTTCTGGGGCATCTTCTGCACTTTTCAGCACTGGCATTGGAAGCTGAGCTTGGTTTGATCATGGGGTTGAATTTTCTGTCATTTACTGTTACTGATCAAAGAGATGTATGGTCGTAGCTGCTAGAGAAGAGGTAAGAAAGAATGAACTGTAAAAGTGGAGAAGCATTCATTTTTATTTCTTGGTTCTATTTTGTGCTCCAGGAATTATCGGATGGCTCTGATATTTCCTGGGAGAATATGGCCTCTTTCATTCCTTGTTCCCTGGTTGATACTGAGCCTATGGTAATAGTTACCACGCATTTGATGTGATAATAAATCAATGGCGTACAGAAATGAGCTGAAGACTTCTTCCTGCTAGTTACTAGAAACAAGGCTTTTGCATTGGAAGGAAATAACTTTTAAAGCAGTCTCAGCAGAGATCAGAGACAACAAGAGCATGTGGCCTTGCATGACTCCTGCAGATCGTTAGATGAGTCAAAGTTTGAGTGATGGTAATAAGACTTACTTTGTTTACAAGGACTGCTGTCATGCTGCATTGATGATAGGAAATTATTCCAGGATTGTCATCACCAATGCCTGCACTAATCTCTCAAAGGCAAACCAACATGAGTTAGTCTTTTCAGTATTTGAAACTAGTAAGGCCACTTTTCAGGAGTCAAAATAAGATTCTGGAAATCTTAAAATGGGTTCTTAGTCAACCTCCTCAAATGGAGAGATTTTTTTTTTGCCAGGGCTAAACACTTAATCACAGGTGAATCCACTGAATAACGCAGTAGGTAAAAGTCAGTTAGGTCCCAGAAAAAAATTAGGACTGTTTCTAGACTTCTAATGCATGAAGTTCCACAAAGCATCTGATCTACTGAAGGCAAGCCTTGTGCAAGCATGTAGGGGATACGCTCAGGGTAGCCTGCTAGCCTGCAAGTGTCTTCTGGGGGTTCGAACCTGTGTTTTGAAGTGCACTAATACAGTGAGATGCCACTGCACTTGGTGAGCTCTAAGACACTTTTTTGGCAAAGGTTGTGTGTAAATCTGTATCTAATGCATCACAGAATATGCAGAAATTTTCCATTCACTGTTTGAGGGAAAGGTCACTGGCCAGTGTGGAGGTGGTGGTGTCCATTCATGCAAACAAGCTTTGCCAACAGCAGTCATTGTGGAAGCACTAAAAGGAATGTCTGTGTACACCCAGAGCCCTTCTCATCATGCCAGTCTGACAGTGGGATAACTTGCTTCCTTATATGTATGTACATACATGCTATCCTACCTACTGTGTTATACTGTTGCTGTATACCTGGAGTTCCCAGTGTGTGAGAAATGGGGAATAAGTGAAAAAGGAAAGCTAGCTTTTAACTTGAAATTATGTGATATATCTTGTCATCATTTTTCCTTCCAGTCTCCTAAATCAGCTTTTATTAGTGCTGCAAAAAAGGCAAGATTGAAGTCCAATCCTGTCAAAGTGCGCTTCTCAGAAGAAGTAATTATCAATGGCCAGGTATCGGTGAGTATTCAACTGTTTAACCTCAGGAAGGACTGAGCATTTCATCCAAAGGTACGCCTCAAGGCTGGAAAGTGAGGGACTTACATGGTAGAAACATCAGTGATAGACTTGCAAAGGGAAGGGGGTTTCTGTTTCTGAAGTTTTCAAAAGATCTGCTTTTAAAGTTCATTGGGCCAGCCCATAATACTATGAAAAAATTGTCCCTTCTGAAATAAAATTAAAATGCTAGCAAATGCATTTTGTGGTGACGGACATGCATGTCTGTCTTTATAGTCTCAATAATGCTTGCTTGAGCTTTTTTCAGAGCAAGTTTGTGATAGGAAAACCCATAAGCTCAAGAGAAGTAGTAGTACGTCAGGAAAAAATATTAACATTACCTTACACACCTCTTTGAAATTTGTTTTATCTACTGGAACTTGTTGTTTCCGGCCCTCAGGCAAAGTCAGCTTCCCTTTGAGAGGCACTGAACTCCTTAAACCTGAACTCCTGCCTCATTTTCATAATTTACTAGAACATCATTCCACAATCACATCTTTACCCAATGCTCTTCCAAACATAAATTGCTACTGCATTTTGTCAAAAGCAATTTCTGCTTTAAAAAAAAAAAACAAACACGCTGTGTTTTCCTTCCTTTTTCCTGTTTGTGTTACTATCCTTGTTATGAATCGTCACAATTAACTAGCAATATTATATGGTACTCTTCTTAAATGATTACAGATATTAGCATTTAATACCCAGCTATAAAAAGAATGTAAAGCATCTTGATTATAATTCTTTCTAATTGATCTGCAGTTCCTCTTCTTGTAGATCGAAGACACTGAGTAGCTCGCTACATTCAGAGAAACAGTAACCTCTTTTTCGGTTTTACTGAAAATATTTCAACTTTAGAGGTAGTATTTGTTGTCAGAGAAATACTATTTAGGGGAAAGAACACACTCCAAGCTGGACATAAAATGCATGTGAACAGTTATATTTTTCCAGGAAAGAGGCCAGAGGAGAGCAGCTCTAATGAGCGTGGCTGCACACTTGCAGGGTGCTGTTGATTCTGCTTTGGTTGCTACCCTTCCATCTGAATGACATTCTCCTTTACAAAACAACGTTTAGACTTCCCGTGTTTCATGTTGTGATTAGATGTATTCATTTGCTTGGCAGGAAACAGTTAAGGACAATTCACTTCTTTTCATGCCAAATGTTCTGAAGGTGTATCTTGAAAATGGACAAACCAAATCTTTCCGGTTCGACTGCAGCACTTCAATAAAGGTAGGTTAGAGATGCCTTCATGTGCAACACCAGGAATACCAGTTGGCTCTTTTTAAGACCTTCAGGAATTCTTTACTTGGAATGCTTTAAGAACAAAACTGCAAATGTATTCAGTTTGGGTTGAACTTATAGCACAGAAATAATAAGGTCCATTTTATTTTTCTGCTAATAACATGTTGCATTGTCAGTGAAGAAAAAAGTCGAAGTGATTGTGTTAGTGTGTCTGGAGTGCAATTAAAATTGTGTGGTCCTATCATTTTGGTGTGCCGCCAAGTATGAGCGTGATTTGTCAGCAAAAGTCAGGAGCTAAGAAGATTAAAATGTTGGCTGCTAATTGAATATCATCGAGCTTGTCATCCAGTGAACTTGGGATAGCATATTGTAGGGTTATGCTGGTGATCAAAGGCTCGCCTCAGTGTAATGCCCTCTATGCTTTCCGTAACACATTCCACGTAGACAACTAAGGAGGTGAAGCCCTGGCACACAACTGAGGCTGCTAGGGAGTGTCTGTGACACTGTTCCACGTATGTTCCTAAGCCAGAGATGTCATCAGTGTCTGTCTGTGAGTGCCCGTGGAGTAGAGTAGCAAGCAGCAGAACTAGTGCTGCTGGGCATGCTGCTAGTCTCTCAAGCATTTTTGTTTGGATGAGATAGTTTTAACACAGATTTGTTATCAAATCTAGTTCACCACATGGTAGCATGAGTGCTTGGGACAGGGAGGCAGAAGTGCATGGGTGGGAATGATCAGTGAAGGCTAGGGATGTGATTTTCAACTGCAGTGCCAGGTTTTGCTGGCTTTAGGGGATCGTGAAGCTATGCATATTTGATTAAAGGTTGCTTTTCTGCTCCCTGTGATTCAGCAGTATGCTCAATCAGTTAGAACTGCAAAGAGAGTGGTTTACTAAGGTAAACAAGAGGAAATTTACTCCAGATTGAAGGCAAAACATATACTGAAGTTACACTTTATTGTAAGCCTGCTCTGACCATAGTCATTCTGACTTTTTGTAGAAATAATTTCCTTTGCATAGAGTTCAGGCCACTACATATTCTGCAGCCTGCACAGCTCTATATTACATATTTGTATGTGTGTGTGTATGTGTGTGTATTCCTCGCTGTAACAGGTGGGTGTGGATTGCTCCTTCTTTTCCTGAGCTGCAGTGAAGCAGCAATGCCCCAGTTAAGGCAAAGCAGTCCATAGCTCACCACGTAACGAGGAGGGTACAGCCCGTGCCTTACCTCCAGTCCTTGCTTTCCATGCTGTGTGGAGGCAGCACCTGGGCTGATTCAAAGTTATCAGATGAGAGGATAGGATAGCCAGATATCTGGTTCAGTAATTCAGTTGCCTGTGTGCCTTCACATTGTATCTTAAAAGGTCCAAGATAGGTAGAGAGAAACAGTGGCGCCATTGCCACCTCTTAAAAACTTACTTTTATATTACATATCTTCATGCTACTGTTATGCCCCTTGTGTTTGAGCATAGTTTATGAGTATAAATAAAAGTAAGTTTAATGTGTAAACAATAAATTCCCTATTAGTCAGAACAGTGTAGTATTAAACTCCATTATTTAGAGTGGCTGCTTGCAATCTATTCATACTGATTTATATTCTTTACATTGTAGAGAGTTGTCCCCATCCTCCTACATACATTTCTCATTCCTCCACAAATTTGGTGTTGATTTTCCATAAACACACTGTAATTGATCAATTAATCTTCCTAAATTATGTTAAAACACTTGGATTACAATTCGTCATGATCTCCTTAGTAAGTCCTATCCATCTGGATACTGATGCAAGTCGACAAATCTTTTGGAGGTATAAAAATGTTTTAATCCTGTCACCAAGATAATGTGAAAAGCTTTTAAAATGATGGGTTATTATGAATTTACTTTCCTACTACACTCACTATAGCTAAAGATATCTGGCCAGGTGATATTAATACAAATTGTTACATAAAAGTAAAGTAGGGAGTGGTTGGATGCTTTGGGAGGAGGTTCTCAAATTACTATTAGACATAATCTGATGTGAAAAAAAACTAATTAAAAGTCTCTAGAAATGGGATTTAGATTAACAAGGACAGTGAATTTAGAGCTATTGTTTTGCACAGGTATCGTCATTGCTGACTTTTCTGTCAGCATTCAAAACTCATGAATGTCCATTAAACACAAGTATCAAGAGGTGCACTTCAAAAAAACCAAAAAAGAAACCCTTGCCATAAGAACAAATAAAAGCCACATTTTATTTTTTTGTTGAACTTTAATTTTGGTTTGTACTGCTTGGTGGCCTTGCCCCCTAAGTAAGTGAAGAGGAGCAGGACCTTCTCTCCTTTGCCTGTTGGAGAGGTTGTATTTCCAGGGAGACAGAGAGATATGCTTTAAGGGCCACACAAGTATAATTTGCATGTTAAACTGCACAGAAATTTGTCTATTCACGTAGATTTTTCACATGCATGGCTGAAACCACGTCAGAGATGTTTGAATATAAAGGTCCTGATTTTTCACTGGGTGAATGTGTGTGATGTCAGATTTACTCATGCAGAACAGGCACGAAACATGACCATCATCCTATTCAACATCTGGGCTTCCACCCTGTTCTGGGGACATGCAGGCTGTGTGGCAGTGAAGAACCAGGTCCTAAGGGCTTCATGAATTTAACTACATTTTATAAATCTTTTCTAATTAGGATGTCATCTTAACACTCCAAGAAAAGCTTTCCATCAAGTGTATTGAACACTTTTCTCTGATGCTGGAACAGAGGGTTGAAGGATCTGGAACGAAACTCCTTTTGCTTCATGAACAGGAGACTCTAACTCAGGTTTGTGTAATGATATGTGAAAACAGATATTAATGAGGCCGCTTAATCAGTAAATTATCCATCTTTTTAATTACTCAAGTGAGTTAACTGCAAGATTTATAGTTCGATACAGTCTATCAAGTAGCAGCAGCATTTAGATGTGGTTCTAAGAATCAAGTTCTCACAGAAAACAATTATTTTTCTCTTACATAGGCATTGTATTTCATTGCTTCATTAGCCTATCAAAAATTATTAAAAAGTTCATTAAAAATCAGACTGAAAGCTAGATAATATTTGTCAATGCTTCTCTCATACTGTATATGGCCCAGCTAGTAAATGTTTTCAACGGCCGGTAAATTGATGGTAACAGTTCTAAGAACCACAGTCTGCCCAAATTCCTTTAAAAACCTTATTTTGATCTTTGGTTCTGATCTGATTATACAGATCTGTATCTGGGTGACAGGAAATAATACTCTTTCTGATGAAGCCAAGCTTGGCTTGTTTATGCAGTGATAAGTTATGTCACCTCGGCGATGATGAATTGTGACCCAGAAAATGCTAGTGTGACTTTCTTCCTTAGATCAGGGAGGTGTGACTAGAGGTAAAGCTGCTTCACAGTTCCCAGCAGAGGACCCTGATATTAACCGCTTAGCATTTTTGCCAAGCTTTCTAGACTGAAATTTTCCATGATATTTTTGTGTTTCAGGAGAACATTAGTTGTTTGGGTTTTTTTTTTTAATTCTCACCTAAATTTGGGGAGGGAAAACCATCCAAGCAAACAAACAAAACAACAACAATAACAAAAAAAAAAAAAGAGAGAGAGAGAGAAATGGATTCTTAGATGAGATGGGGAAAAAATACTTAAATGCCAGAATTCCCTTCCTCATATAACTAGAGTCTGCGTGATGGTGTGAAGGAGCTTAGTTTACCAGCTAATAGTCTTTCTAACATTATCTAACCTTTAAGCACTTGACTTTGCCACGTTAGCATTCTTTTCTTGTGGGTATAAGCTACCCAATGAATGCATAATATCCAGAAGTACTCAATGCATGCTCTCCTGGCCTAGCTGTTTCTCTTTGATGCCATTAATAACATTCCCATTAAAATCACAAGGCTCAGAATAAACCAACAGAGTGAGCTTTCAAAAATCCCACCTGGAGCTTTTATTTATACATACAGAGTATGCCTGGATACTTAGGAATGAGGTCATAGACAACGTGAGGTAAGCATACGTTTTGAAAATTGTTAAGGCAAGACAGAGACTTCAGGGAAATTTTTTAAAGTGTGGTTTTACCAATTAAAGATGTTGATTATGAAGTGCACTAACACTCTAAATGCATTAGCCTAATTAAATAAACTACACAAATGACATTAATTCTCAGGGTTTCTTTGAAATTCCTGTAAAATCAGCAATACTTTAATTTGCCATTATAATGTTACTACTGACCATGACTTACAATGGTGTTATTGGATTGTTACCCTTTCATCCAATTACTCATTAGCTATGCCATGGTCATCCATGATTATACCCAGATTACAGTGGTACATGCTTAGCAAAGTTCTGCTCACCAACAAGCAAAGCAATCTTTATCTTTTTATTTTTGGGGTTTTTTAAAGTATTGGGAGTGATCTGTCTCAGTTGGAAGTCTAGGGGTAGGTCTCTTAATCCAGAACAACCCAGGAAAATTCAAGACCAAATTTCTTCAAATTGTCTAAACAAACAAGAAAAAACCAAGCATAATAGCCATTAAGGTGTATTTTATCTGTGTTCTCAGTCAGTCTAACAAATAAAATGTGACCTTAAAACTTTCCAGCTCTTCTCATTTTTTAATATATTGGTCCTGCTGAAGCACAACTGAGTTTGTATTTCACTTGGGTGGTTTTCATTAAGGTCTGCGTTCTCTGTCCTTCCACTCTGGTTTTGAATTAGTAAATTCTGTTGCTTTGAGGTTGAGTTGTATCAGGTAGGCATGCCTGTATGAGTCTAAAAGTCTTTCCCCAAGATTATGTATATATCTAATATTCTCATGTAAATAACTCACTAAGGACCCCGTGGCAAAACTCTTTGTTAAATAGAACAATTTATCATGCTACCATGTGGCTCTAGAACAGGGTCATGGTGAGACTACAGACCGTGTTGCATGACCAGGGTTGCCAAGCTCTGATACAATTATTGCACTGTCCTAGGTGACCCAGAGGCCAAGTTCGCATAAGATGAGATGTCTTTTCAGGATTAGCTTTGTCCCAAAGGATCCCATTGATCTTTTAAGAAGAGATCCTGTTGCTTTTGAGTATCTCTATGTACAGGTAAGTGAAAGCATGGCGATTGTTAGCATACAGGAGATTAAAAGGATGGATGCACTCAGTGCATATCTAGATTTATATCTTCACATAGAGAAGTGTCACTGGAGTAAATCCTAGTTTTTATTTCTGCTGCATGCAGCCAATGAATGCGCTTGTGGAATGTGCAAATCGTTACCGTTTGCAAAGCCCCTGCCTTCATGAGTCTCTCCAAATAGTAATGCTTTGATATATTTCCAAAATATATTTGGCTTTAGAAAAAAGAGAAGTTGAAGTAATTGCTAATACTCATTTCTGGTGCTGTAATACCAGACAAAAACGATGTCTGAAAAGGAACTTCCAATAAAATTGATGAGAAAACTAATGTACAAGCAATGTGGTTCTCTTGGCTGTCTCGCAGGGTTGACTCTTGCTACCCTGAGTCCGGATACACTGATACCCTCCCAGCACTCTGTGAAAGATTATTGCTGTTCTACCCATGAAGGATGAAGCGATCTTAGATCAAAATACTCATACCTTCTGCTCTTTGGCAGCAGTCCTTGTGTTTTTCAGAAGTGCCCATACCCCAGTGAGCATTCAGCACCTCCAAAAGCACCAGTCCTACCTTCAGCATAGCCCTGCTTCCGAGTTCGGGGTTACTCTTCATGCAATGTTATTTTTTCATTTAAAAAACAAGGGACTGTAATTTATTTTTAGTGCAAGATTTTTGAACTTGATGCTCCCTCTACTGGTTCTTTGGCAGAGCTGTAACGACGTGGTTCAGGAAAGATTTGGACCAGAACTGAAATACGACATTGCCCTGCGGTTGGCTGCATTGCAAATGTATATAGCAACCGTGACCACCAAGCAAACCCAGAAAATCTCCCTCAAATATATAGAGTAAGTTGAGAATGCAGCATATTCTTTAAAAGTGAAACATTAGGAGTAACTCATAGGTTCTTTAAGGTTGTTCTTTACTGCATCTGTGTGCATGCACTGATTTTAGGCTCATTCTTTGTTGCTGAAATCAATTCCGGTGTGTTAAGAGCTGTATGTATGGACTTTTTGGTCCATTTTTCTTTTGGTCCTCTCTTTAGGCATGTGAAATAATCTAGAAATGTAAATAATATTAACTCATTTGTTTTCAATGATTTAGTGGTCAGATCTAAGTTTATATGGTCTAAACCCTAAGGTTTTAATGTAAATGATTGCAGTAAGATTTAAGTGTTTTCTTGGTTCAAAAGACTGTAAGGTCTTAGATTCCATTTCTAAGATTTCTTCTATACAGAAGTAGGCACACAGTAAACAACATGTATTTGCAACTACAAAGAAAAAGAAAAATTCCAAAATGCAACTATGTGTGTACATCTGCTTGGATTTAAAAAAAAAACCCACAGCAACAAGAAAACTCCCACATTTTTGTTGTTGCTTAGTTTAGTTGCAGAACAGAAATCATAACTGACTTGAAACATCAAAACTTACAACTCTTTTTTCTGCATGGCATGATGGAAGGGATAGAATAGATATTTATATATAATTTTAAAACATCATTTTCATAAGTGACGCATAGGTTGAATATAGAAAATAATGTGTTATTATTGCAAAACTCTGGACTTGATCAACTCTCCTGTTTTCAGGTATTCCTTCACTTGGCATCATAGTCACCAGTCTTTAGATAAATAATCATCACAGGAATGTGAAATTAAATATATGCCTTTTATTGCAGAAAAGAATGGGGATTAGAGACTTTTCTTCCATCTGCTGTGCTGCAAAGCATGAAAGAAAAGAACATAAAGAAAGCACTTTCACACCTTGTCAAAGCAAATCAAAACCTAGTTCCTCCGGGTAAAAAGGTATTACATTTGCATCTTAATGAAAAATGTGTTTTAAAGAACAAAAAGGCTGGTGTGCACGGGAAACATTTAAAATTAAACCTTTGGAGAAACACCTAGCCATTATATTTTCAGAGATTTAACTTTCACTGCTCTATACAACATAGCCAAGAACAATTAAAAATAATTAATTATACCCCAACTAAACTATCGTCTTATCTTCAGAATGCCAAGAAACTGGTCATTAATACTTCATGTATGATAAAGATATATTTTTTTTAATTAATTTGGTACTTCCTATTAATGGCAGACTTGTTAGGAAAGTTACTGTTCTGTCTCTGATGGTCTCATCTGAACCACATTAACCTGTTGGCTTGACATAAATGCTGGTTTTCAGGATTGTTTTCTGTTATGCTGTAGGTAGAAATGCTTTGCTGGCCAAGATCTAACTGGATAGATGATGTTTCTTACAGTAGATGACCTTCCTCAGTGTTGTGAAATGCTTTTCTTAGCACTATGCTTTTCTTCAGCTGGAAATAAACATGTAGAAGACAATATCTCTTAGAAATACTTTTGTTACATGCATATAGCTGAGGCTGGTTTTAGACACCATAATGAAGTTTCTTTATGCAAGTCATCTAGTCTCTCTTTGTAGTCAATGGAGAGAAACAGGCACTTCTAGGGAGCGATTGATTCATCCCCTCCCACAGTAGAAACCGAAAATAGGTCAGATGACTTGTGTCCTAGAAATGCCTGTTTCTCCCCGTGGACTATAAAAAGAACCTTAGAGTGACTAGTTGAGACATGAAATGACTTGAATCCTGCTCCATGACACCTTGTTTCTGAACAAAAGAACCCCAGAATGCCCGGTGCCTGAGCCAAGGTTCACTGTGATCAGTGGAAATGCTGTTTGGAGGTTTCAGATCACATCATGACACATCAGTAGGTGTTTGACCAGGGATGTTCAGGAAGGCAGGCCACCTTTTTCACTGAAGCACTGCTGTACCACTTAGGCTAAAGATGAATAATGCTTATTACTTATTGTTTATCCTGGTAGTGTAAGTTGGGGTTTGTTTTGGAAGCCATCACTGCTGTGGGCACTGCAGGTGATGGCAGCGGCACACGGCATCAGTTGTTGATTTGAAGAGATATTGCCCCTTCCTGCAGCAAGCATATTTTGTTGATTTTGATTCATTCTTTTCTAAATTGAGCCTTGGAAAGAAGTTGTGTGCCTACCTGCTTTTTTTAGCAGGTAGGTCTCAGAAACAAAGCATCTGAGGTCGTCATCACCTTCTGTCTCACTTGTAGGTACCAACTTAAGAACTGATTTCCTTCTGGGGTCTTCTCTCCCTCCACATGAAGGGAAGCCTGTCATTCTCAGGACTCTCACAGTTTTTACAGCCCCCATGGATTTCTCCACCAGCTAAACACCTGGTGAATGTTATTCCCACTAGTTGCTCTGCTCTGGATTAATTTCCTCCTTAGTATTTAGAAAAACCTTAGGATAAGGACTCTTAAACTGCTTTTCAAGATCAAATAAGATTTTGAATTAGAAATCTAGTGGCTGAAATGAGAATAGTAAATGAGATGAGCTTGTTTTGTCTCTCTCTATAAGTCCAGATATAAGGATTTGCCCCAGGGATGTAATAAGGTTTGAGTCCAGATTGTTTAAGTAAAATGAACTGTTTCTTGTTTCATTTCATCCTCATAAAGTATTTCGAAGTTGTTTCTTTTTAAGTAGGTAGTTTAAGCTCAGAGGCAAAAAAGGAGATAAATATGGCATGTATTGCATGATATGATCATATGTATTGGTCTACTGTATTTGGCTTTCAGATCTACTCTGTACTAAAAATAGGGGAAGACTTTTATTAAAAAAAAAAGGGAAATGCAGTAATGAGGTGGAATAATATGCCATATGCCACAAGTACCTAGCAAAATGGAATATGCAGAGCTGACAAAAGCAAATTCTTTATTCTTTTTCTCTGTATAGGTACATAAATGTTTGGGAGCTGATGGTGATTATGAATGGAAAGCTGCTATCTAGCCTTGAAATCCCTCAATGAACAGATGTTTACTTTGAGTAGTTTAACATTTTCCCTTCGTTGGAGCTGTTACAGTGTTCTTGCAGTGCTCTGATCTGCCCATACCCAAGTCCTCAGTGCATTTTAACTAAACAAGCAAGATTTTCATTTTTAAGAATGATAATGTTTCTCCTCATCTGAATCTCAATCATCTAATGATTTAGTTTCAGGATCTGAAGAACAGTTATTGCAGTCTGTTCTCCTTAGCCTACACAAATACTTTTTCTTTCTGAATTGGTAATGTGATGATTTCCACCACTATCTCTTACCCCTGTTTCTCCTTCCTCAGCTATCTGCTCTGCAAGCCAAGGTGCATTATCTAAAGTTCCTCAGTGATCTACGATTATATGGAGGGCGTGTTTTCAAGGCAACATTAGTGGTAATATTTCTCTTTAAATATTTCCTCTCTTGATTTTTTTAACCCTTTTTTTTTTTTTTTTTTCAAAAACTGGACCATGTAATTTTCTTCAGAAGTTTAGGTTTTATTTGTATCCTTAAAAAATAATTGTTAAATTGAACCAAATCACTCACTTTCTTCTTTTTAACTTGAAAATAGTTTAGTAATACGTGCTGAGGATTTAGAGATAGGTTAGCATCCTTTTGGCAAATAGCACCATCCAATTAACTATAGAATACTAATAATATTAGTCTGGAAAACTCTTGATGATAGAGAGTTGCTTTTAACAGAAGCAGATTCCACCCATCTGTCTGTCTGTCCATCTTCCTATCTATTTAAAAACTATAGTGCAGTCAATATCCAGGATCAGGTTTCTTTACTTGTTTTTAATTATGAACTAAGTATGCTCTTCTGTGTCAGATATCCTTAGAAGAACATTATGATCTTCCGTGTAGGAATGCCATGCAAATTGTAGCTCCGTGAAGATGAAGTTTCTGTTGCTACACAGAACCTATCATGGTTCTTACTTTTGATTTTGATTTTTCTGCTACAGCAGGGAGAAAAGCGTTCAGAGGTGACACTGTTAGTAGGGCCACGGTACGGGATTAGTCATGTGATAAACACCAAAACAAACCTGGTGGCTCTTCTGGCAGACTTCAGCCATGTGAACAGGATTGAAATGTTTACAGAAGATGAAACCAGTGTTAGAGTTGAGCTGCACGTCTTGGATGTAAAAGTAAGTTCGCTGTTTAATGGATATAATGTCTATAAGTAACATTTTTGTCTTTGAGTATTCAATCAAGTTATACTGTTCTGAATGTTTTCGTGCCAGTAGTACTCTGAGGGTGTGTTTTCAGCTTTTTTTGTGGTCAGAGTCCATGTAGAAGATGGCTTGGGCATTTGAGGGGCCTGTGGTGTGCCAGATTGGTGCTTTTCAGCACTCGAATTCCATTCTGATCTTTCTCTTGGCTGACCCCAGGCAACTCACTTTGTTGTTGTCTTCCTTAATTTCCATGGTGAGAAGCGTGATGAAGTTGGCCTTTGTTTGAAGCTCCCTGAACCCCTAGAACTTCCTTCTAGTGTAACAGATAATATTACCGTTAGAAAATTGCCAGCTGCATTACAGTCCCCTGAAATCCAGTGGTTTATCTTCAAAGTTCACTGCAAGTAACTGCATAGCAGTTACCAATAAAATGAACTATAAAAAGGCAAGGGTTTTTTTCTTAGCCCTTATAATTCCGGTTACATGTTTTACCCTACATAAATAGATGCTCTTCATCTACCTATAGTAATTGAATTTCTCTTTAATCCCACTCCATGCTGCGTCTGTGGCATTCAGTGGCAAGGAGTGGAGTTTTGCATATTATATTTTCCTGGTTCTTGTGTTTTCTATTTGCTTCTTAGACTGTCTAGATAGGGATAATCAGAGGTTGAAGGAAGAGTTCTCATTATGCTTGAAACTTAAATATTCTATGAAAATAACTAGAGCCTAACAGTTCTTTTTGTTTACCCAGCTATACAAAAAAAAACCAACCCATAGACAAGGAATATTTTACTAAGCTTTTGCTTTGAGTGGTTTAGGTTTATTGACCTGGAACTGTTTTCGTGTATTTAAGTTCATGAAAAAAACATTGCTGTAAATTAATCTAGATGCGCTTTGACAGCAATTTAAGAGACATGTGCATGCTGGTGAACACAGCATCTCTTTCACCTTGCTTGGCAATGATAACATCTGAGGATCTTAGGCTACTTTTGTTGCATCACTGTGCTGAACTCCTAGCCCTCTTATGAGAAAGCTGTTACCCTCTTTTTACAGACGGAGAAAGTAATATAGAAATTATAGTCCTCCCATCTGCTCCTATGTAAAATGCAGCACTCTATGCCACAGTAGTATATATTGCCATAATATTGTGGGGGTTTATATTATAATGCTGTTACTGTCTTATTGCAAACCACACTTACCCCATCTCCACGCATTTTGACACATGCAGTCTTAAACCCAAAGAAATTTGCCCAAAATTACTACTACAAACCTAGGAGGCTCACAGAAAATTGCCACTCTGTGGGATACAGGTAGGAGCTGTCACTGTGCCCTGTTTGAGAGATGCAGGCACACCCGGGTAGTTGCTCTTAACTGATGCATTCATCCCTTGGCTTACCCTAAGGCAGCAGGTTCGTATTTTGAATCTGCCAATATGGGTCATATACTCCAGTATTTTCTTAAAGAATAAGAAAAAGAAAAAGGTTAGATTTTTTTTTTCCTTTAAGTTTAGATTTTTATTTTGGCTTTTCTGTTCTTTTTCATGCCTCCTCAAGCACGTATCACTTGGCAGAAGCAGGCAATAAAAGCGTAGCTGTCACGGGACTGTTCAGCAGATTAACAGTAGTTCACAGCACAGTTTTCAGCAATCTGAGATTTCTGTGGAGATCATCCATTTCTGTCAATCACTGCAGAAAATTGAGATCAACGTAGGATTTCAAGTGTTAGTTTTTAGTAGCTGCTCAGAAGAACAGAGATTGATTAGTCCATTGTAGGCTTAATTATTTATAGTTAACCATTATAGCTTTAGTTGAATACTTTGAAAGAAGCATGTATTGAATAGAATTTCAAAATGTAGCACAAAATAAAGGTGGAGCAGGGGGAAGCAAAATTTTTTTCCATGTTGCCAAAAACTGTCCATACAACACTCAAGGCACCTGGGATATTTTGCCCTAAAGTGATGCAAGCCAGGCATTTAAAATATTGTCAGACCTATTGTGGGTTTGTATGCAAGCTGTGATAATCCACTATGTTTTGGCCACAGTCTCCATTAGAACCAGTTGTCTTTTAACTAGTAAGGGGTTGAGTAAATTGGAGAGCCAGTCTTCTTGCATATAGTGTTCCTCCTAGAACGAATGATGCAGGTCCCCCCATCTGCCTTGTGACAGTAGGCTCTGCGCGCTTAATTGTGATACCTTGTTGACAAAAGTCCTCATAGCTATGAGTCACTATAAACTGTGAGTGATGAGATGGGTTGTCTACGGTGTAATCTCTGTCTGTGTATCATGGTAATGGCTTCATTTGCATTTTCTCTTTAGAAGTTGTAGAGGCTAGCCACCTAAATATAAATTTGAGAAGAGCAGCTTTTGGTGTTAAAATCTACAGAGATGTGAACAAAAGTTTTAAGCAAATAAACTTTTATATTGTGTCAAAAGTAAATGGAATTAAAGTAGATTTCACATGGCTATCCCAGGTTCAGTGCTTGCTAGCCTGGCATTCTTAGTTTTTTGAAGCTCTGAGGTCTCTCATTTTTGTGTTAGGTCTGACTTTTTTTGCTAAATGCTTCAAGTTTGTTTTCTTTGCTGATCTCCCTTCTGAGGATCTTTCTCCATTCTCTTTGTGTTTATCTGCTTATTTTTTCATCACTCCTCTTTTTGGTAATGACAGAACGTAAACACTGAAATCATTTAAGCCGTCACCGTAATACCCAGTGTCATTGCTGTGTAATGATAGTTTTAACTTCCCAACTGTATTTTCTCAATCTAAACTGCCTCTGCCTCCCACCTTTTGCTTCTTTACATGTGGTTAGGACACCTCATTTTCTGGGAAGCTGCAGATTCCCATGCTACTGCAAGACTCCCCCACCTAATGTGCCAGGTTCTTAGCCCCTGGCAGTTTCAGAATAACAGTAAACAGTGTTTTTGCAAGAATAATATATCTGTGCAAGAAAAAGATGGAGCAAGACTCTTACAATGGTTAGCTTCATTCAGAAAAGGAGGGAAATCAGCTATTAAAATGTCCAGTTGGATTTCTACCTTCCTGCGGTTCCGGTCTTCAGACTGTTTGATGTTCTCTGATACTGGTAGTGAGGAAAACAAGTTCTCATGTGTATTTTTCAATGTGGTGTCTGTGATGCGATTCCTTTCGCTTCCGTGTAGCAGTATTGCCAGCAGGTAAACAGGCTGAGGAGGAAAAGCCTTAACCAAGAGTTGGTTGTGTTCCTCTTAGCCTATTACTCTACTGATGGAGTCATCGGATGCGATGAATCTTGCTTGCCTAACAGCTGGGTACTACAGACTGCTGGTTGACTCACGGCGCTCGATATTTAACATGGCCAACAAGAAGAATACGGGGAGCCGAGAAACAGGTATCCATTGCGCTGTATGGTAACGATGCTCCAGCGTGTGAAGCGGAAGCCAGCGTAACCCAGTGCACCTCCAGACAGATACAAGGCTATGCCAAATGATATCTGATTGCTGGCCCAGACCTAGCACCACTCTATATCAGTTCAGCTTTATAATGTTCTAATGTGCAGTGTACGATAGCATCTTAATGGTAAAAGAAAGCAAGTGATGAATGTATTTTATACTGTAGTGAAAAATAAGCCTGCTCCCTGTGAGTAATCTTATTTTATATGCCTGCATCTTGTGTAAAAAGACATAGTGTTGAAGAAAACAGCTTGGGATTTGGTTTTGTGTTACTATTCCTGCAATAGCATTCATACCTAGACGAGGTTCAGTTTTACACTTGTGTACAAAAGCGCCAGTTAAACTTTTGGTCATTGCATCAACAGGTACTTAACTTAGAGCAGAGGTGAGTTTGAAAGTGCTTTTCTGAAGTATTTGCTGTCTCAGAGGTGTTTATTGCTTAAAAGCTTCATGACTTTGCTCTTTGATTTCACAATGTTGATTTTATTTCACTGTGCTATAGGAACTGAGAATAGAGGGAAGCATAGTCTCCTTGCTTCTGAGTGGAACTGTATACCAAAAACTACCACTTTCCTGGCTGAAGGAGATCAAGAGACTCAAATGTCCTTTGCTGATGCAAAACAGAAGACTCTGGATGTTTCTGAAAGTCTATTATGTCAAAAAGAACACAGACATCTGTACATAGAAAATACGTATAATTCAGGTGGATTTGATCAGCATCTGGCCAAGCAAAGTGACCCCACTGAAGCAGAAGAAAGCAGAAATTTTAATCAGCCTTCACTGCTGTCACTCTCAGGTTTGGAATCTAGCAAGAAAGCACAGAGTTCCCCCAGGGGAGCAAAAGTTTCCTTTATATTTGGAGATCACAACTTGGATGGTATCAATCCCCAGACTCTTGGCTATGAAAGGCTTTTGGATGAAAGTCCAGAAGTACTAGAAAAACAAAGAGCCATTTATATTAGCAATGCCAACGACATTAAAGGCCTGGAGTTGTCACCGGATGCTGAAAGCATCCAGTTTGCTACAAATTCTGTTTACGCAACTATAAACGACAGTAAAATATTTGGAGCTGCAGAGGGGATAGAAGAGCCTTTGCTGCATGATATTTGTTATGCAGAGAACACAGATGATGCTGAAGATGAAGATGAAGTAAGCTGTGAAGAAGACATTATGGTAGGAGAAATCAATAGGCCTGCTCTTCTCAGCCTTTCTGGTTCTAGTGATGACATTATTGATTTGACTTCACTTCCACCTCCGGAAGGTGACGATAACGAAGATGATTTCCTATTGCATACCTTAAACATGGCCATTGCTGCTCCTCCACCTGGCTTCAGGGACAGTTCAGATGAGGAAGACTCTCAGAATCAAGCGACACAGCCTAGAGACAGCAAAGAGCAAGCCAGTAATCTGGGCAATGATGACATTCCAGTGTCGCTTATCGATGCTGTCCCTACTAACACAGAGGGGAAGTGTGAGAAGGGGCTAGATGATGCTGTAGTCTCTACACTTCAAGCACTAGAAGCTCTGGCTGCTTCAGAGGAACAGCAGACGAATGACAATTCAGGTTCTTTCACCATAGTTACGTTTATTCATTGAAAATCATTCCATCCCATCCATTTAGCTTTGGAAGTACTCCATTTCATGAGGGTTGGGTGTTGTGTTTTTTTGGTTTTCCTTTTTTTAATTTTTTTTTCCCCACCATTTTGCATACAACATATTCCATATTATTTAATGGAACTACCATTATGTTACTAAACTACCTGTCCTGGGAACTGTGCAATAAAGTCCAAGTACTCTTACCAAGCCTATTTTTGTCTCTAACACACCCCTTTGCTTGTCACTTATCCAGGTGCCTCAGCTGCTGTCATTTAATTGACTCTTATTTTCTGTGGCTTGCAGGTGTAGCCATCCTGCGAGCATATAGCCCTGAGTCATCTTCAGATTCTGGCAATGAAACAAATTCCTCTGAGATGACTGAAAGCTCTGAACTAGCCGCGGCACAGAAACAGTCGGAAAACACTGCACGTATGTTTCTGACCACAAGCGAAGGCTACCAACCCCTTGTGGAAGAGCAGACTGAATTTCCCATCGCTAAGAATCAGGCTGGAGGGCCAGGCATGAAGCCCTCCCAGCCCTTGGCTGGTCGCCAGGCTGCAGAGCTGCAGTCAAAAGTTGTGCCTTCAAAGCAGATTCTTCATTCAGATAACATGGAAATGGAGCCAGAGACCATGGAAACAAAATCTGTCACTGATTATTTTAGCAAATTGCACATGGGATCCTTGGTATATTCTTGCACTAGTAAAAGGAAAAGTAAGATGACAGACAGCGAAATAAAAGCTCCCTCTGATGGCAATGCTACTGTGAAAAAGCAACAGGGAACTAAAAAAGCAGAGACTGAGGAAGATCTAAAAGCTAAATTTGGAACTCTTTCAGCAAGAGACAGTCAACGCCTGAGCACTTTTAATGTGGAGAGAACTGCCTTTCGCCAAAGATGGTACGCTGCCGATGATGGGGCAGCAGATAAGCCAAGCACAGAAACAGTGAACGGGAAGACTTTTCCAAGGGTTCCTGGCCTTGGTAAAACAGAAACTGACTGTAAGGATGAAGTAGATCCAGAGGTGGATCCGGAGGATACCTCGGGGCTTAGCCAAGGTGAAAACTTTCTGTCAGATATGACTCCCGTGTCTTCAGCCAAAGACCTAAATGACGCAGAAGATACTGATTTGTCTGCAGATGACCATCCTTCAAAGCTTCCAGAAGCTGAGCAGAGTGTGGCTAGACTTTGTGAATATCACTTGGCTAAGCGCATGTCATCTCTGCAAAGTGAAGGCCATTTCTCACTGCAAAGCTCTCAGTGCTCTTCAGTGGATGCAGGATGCAGCACAGGCAGTAGCACGTGCGCTACCCCCGTCGAATCTCCTCTCTGTACCTCTGATGTTAAGCACATTATCTCTGACCCATCAATGAAGGGCATCACCTATATTCCAGGAGATGAAAGAGCTGCCGTTCTTCCAAACCACGGAGCGACGTACAAGGACCTGCACCAGCAGCCTGACGCCGTGTGTCACAGAATGACGGTGCCTCTCGTGCATTCGGCAATTAATGCTGAACCACTGTTTGGCACCTTGAGAGAAGGATGTCATCGGATCCCCAAGATAAAAGAAACTACAGGTACAGCAGTAATAAAGCGTTTCTTGTGTTTGTTTTTAAAGCTGCATGTTAAGGTCGAGGACTAGGTGTGAGGTTTGCATTATCTTTACCTGAAACTACGTCATCAAGTCGTAGCAGACACTGGGCCTAGACCTTTGGTGTATCTGTTCCATGTTGAGATGTTCTTAGGAGCTGCTTACAAAGATGATATTTTTCTAAAACCTCTCATTACCGTTAAAAATACTTGGGGGAACATTAATGCAGAGGCCTCTCCTGCAGTCTTTGGAAGCCTCACCAAAATCCATAGCCACTTGAATTCCAGCGTCTTTGTTAGATGATGAGATGACTTCACAAGGTATATTAATGTAGAAGGGGGAAAACTGATTCATTTATTATGCATCTTACAGGCTATTTTAGCAGATTGTCAAAATCGTGCCAATGTGAATAAAAAACTCTAGATGTAAGGATGAAAAAATGCCACTATCATATTGAGCATATATTTACTTTGCCATCTGACAGTAGGTGTTTTCTTAAAGACTAATTTACATACAGAGCCATTAATGCATTTTAAAGTTCCAATTACGAGAGGTTTTGTGAACTTACTGTTACTAAAAAAAAGGCAGCTTTTTCAGAGCGAACGTTGGAAATGCTCTCTGCTGGGGTTTAAATGTTTCCCTCTTCCTGGGTTGCAGCCCACATGTAGCAGTAGCATGTGAATGCATGAAAATCTGAAAGTGGAACAGAGTAGGATCAAGAAGGAGAAATGTTATTTCTCTTCCAAAAAAGCATGTAACCAAACCAAAATTATCATGAATACAGCTTCCCATACCCTCTCAGGCACAGTTACAGAACATATTTAATTGGAACATATTCATCTAACTATTTAATAGAAAATAGCCAATCCATTTGTAAATCCCTTGTAAATCTCATCCAGGAAGAGAGTTACCAAGTTTTATAGATTATTTTCTGTTCCTTTTCTTAAATGAGTCTGCTGTGGTGGAATGAACAATTAACTATTCATAAGTTGTAAGCTGTTGATAGATTGAAATACAAAAGACATGAGGGAGTGGCAATGAACTTTTTGTGAGATATTTTGAGGAAAGAAGAACACTGGGAAATACCAGGAATCTGTTTGTCCTGACTCTTAAAAGATATTTAAAAGTTCAGTCTCTGAATGTTATCAGGATGATGCTTAATTATTCTGTTTGCTCTTCTACTACCCCTAGTGTAGCTTTCACAGAGCCTGAAAAGGGAAGACAAGGAGGCATGCCTACAGCTTTTCCTAGACAGCCTCTAGCTGACTCCATCATGCTATCATCCATGCTATCAGAATCAAAGGTGCCAAGTCAAAATCAAGACTCTTGTGACATTCCCAAAGTAAATCAGGCTTGTGGGGCAACAGTTAGTTTACGGCCATATGACATGATTGGAGGAAGCCTCAGGATGCCGCACAACAGGAAAGTGCTGAGACGGAGCAGCAGCATCATTGGAGGATGTGCAGGCATTGAGATGCTGTTTGAAAAGAAGGCAGCCACACCCAGCTTGAAATGCCTGGACGTCACCCGAAAGGATGAATCCAAATCAGAGAGAAAGGTGGAACTCCCCCTGGGCAAAAAGCTGTCAAAAAGTTACTCCCAGAGTTGTGTGTATGTCAGCACTGATAAGAAGGACAGTAAGAAGTGTTCGGGCACAGGCGCCAGTCAGAAGGACTCCAAGCAGAGTCGAGCATTGCCCTCACGGAAGCTGGACACCAGCACCTGGAGGTGCCGTGGCCCCTTTAGCTACTGTTTCCTAAGCAGAGGAAATGATGACAATGATGATGAAGATGATGGAGACAGCCATCAGCTCTCACATCTCTTTGAACCGCAGCTCCCACGCGAGCTCCCAGAACCAGTTGGTCAGTCATTTTCCAGTGAAAATGAGCAGGAAGTCTTGGAGTCCCCGAAAGCTGCCGAGCCCCCACAAGATGAGGCAGTCAAGGTACATGAGAAGAGCAGTGCTGACAGCCAAGGTGGCCAAATGGATGTGAATCTCAACGATGTGGCCTTCGATGCACGAATCACGCGAATAAATGTGATGAAAGAGAAGACGTATACAATGCCTGATGGATTTATTGCAGCACAAAAGGATGCCAATGAGCTACTCTCACTGGTCCGAGCAAGTATGGGCAAGAGAGAAGATTTACATCCAGAAACATATGACCTTAAACTTTCTAAGTACAAACAACTGTTATCTATGGAATCGAGACAGTTGGGAAGTGCCTGCAGGAAAATGGCCATGGCTGATAAAAGCCCTGAGGAAATGCTTTTAGCTATGACTTCCAGCTTTCAAGTACTCTGTTGCTTAACAGAAGCCTGCATGCGTTTAGTCAAAGTCATGAACTCTGAAACACAGCAGCAGGAAATTATAGCTAAGATAGACGAGGTTGTAATAAACTACATTTGTCTCCTGGAGGCTGCAGAAGCAGTGTCAGGCAAGACCTCCAGTGATCCTAGCATTAAACTCTTGGCTCGACATTCGACTACCATGGCCGCTATTGTAAGCACACTAACACGTTCTCTTAAAATGCTTTTAAACAAATAAAATACAAAAGTCACTTCATAATCTACCTTTGCAAAGCCATACATTAAAAAAAAAAAAACCCTTTTATTTACTATATGTGTATGAACTAATGTAACAAACTCAGCTTTCTCTGTATATTTTGTTATTTTATATAAAATAGGTATGAGATTTAAAAAAAAAAAAAGTTAAAATGCTGAACACTGATGAAAGTAATGACCAGATCTGTCCTTCCGTTTATATAAAAACAAAAGCCAAAAGAACCCTCTCCCCAAGACCAGAAAAACGAACAAAAAAAAACCCCCCAATCCCTAACAAACCCATATAGGAGCAAATTGATGTTTGGCTATTTTTCATATAGTCAAATCTATGGTTGTATGAAGTAAACTTTTAAAGCCTGTTGTGTCAATGACGTTGTTTTCTGTTTCATCCAGGTTTTCACTTGGAGAATGCTCCATGTTTAGAAATGAGAAATTAAACCGTAATGTATATAATACAATATTTAATGTTTTAAAATTATAATTTTTAAGCATTGAAAATAGCAAAAAGACATTTAAAATCCGAGAGACTATTATAACTTACTAGAGAATATATATATAATAAATGACTCTTTTGTTCATATGGCCTGAATTACCTGATTCTTCTTTTCTAGGAAGTTCTATATTTAAAAAAATAAATCTTTAAAAAAAAAAAGTACTGAAAATACAAAACTTCAGAGGGTATTTGATGTCTTGAACGTTACAGTGCTGCATTTCAGGTAGCGAAGGTAACTGTGGAAGAGAGAGGACATAGGAATCAGAGTGGTGGTGTTCTCTCTGAAGTGAAAGATTGATGCCGCACTGGCCAGAGCAGAATGTATAGGGCAGGTCTGCACCCCTCCTTTCCCTGGTAAACGAGAGAGAGGACCATCAACAAATTCCTATGCTGTTTACTGTTTCATCATATATCTATGGTGCATCTGAACATGAACTGCATCTATTTTGTTAAATATTTTATACTTCATATTTTATGATTCTGAATGTTTAACTGTAAATAAGTTAGAAATAAAATGAAGTTTTCAGAATACAATAAATATCTATGAAATAACTCCAGCCAGAGACAGTTCTTCTCTGAGTGGTGACAAAGGCAATTCGTGAGTGATCTCTCCCATCTGAACTTTTCTGGAAAACATTTTGTAGTCCTGCGCTTGCGAGGCCACCATAGCAAAGAGCTGGCAGTTTCACTTGGTGAACAGGCTTTCCCAAGAGCGGCTGTTAAACTTTTCCATCCCAGAGGAGCAGCAGCCCCTGTGGAAAGTGCAGAATACCCCTCTCTGAACGTGTTGAGGTAATTCTCAGCTGTTTCTCATGGTGTCACGTGCAAAGAGTGCAACCGCTGTGTTGGAAATATTTACCCGCCCAGCTGAAGCACATGTGAGGCCGCCTTTGCTCAACCAGAAAGACCAAACCAACAAAATTGCATTTTTTCCAAGGAAATATTTTCTTGCATAGGGTAATGCACTTCACTGTTAAACCAAGGTGTGCTTTTTCCTCTAACTGCAGAGAAGCTTCTCCAGAAACCACACTGTGAGAAGCTTAATCTGTTGTCCGTAGGAGAAAAAGCTGGTTTCCTAGACCAGGCACGTGGACCTACTCTAGAAGGCAGCTCAGAGATAGGCCGTGGGATGAATCACGACGTTGGTGGGTGACAACAGCCTGTTCCACGTGGTCCTCACGCTCAGCGCTCTCATTCTGGCAGCCCTCGGAGTGGGGCTGTGCATGCTGCAATTTCTGCTGCAAGTACCAGTGAAATTCTTTCTGTGGTTTTTGAGTATTTCATACCAGGGGAAAATATGCTGAATTCTTGCATTGGTACAGATTCCTTCGCTGCTCTGTGAGTTTATGTTAGAATGTTAACCAGTTATTTGGAAGCACTAAGTTTCCAAAATAGATGTAGGATTGTCAGAACACAAAGCATCAACACGAGGCATTATAGGGATGTGGCAATTTCAGGGTTGCTAGTCTAGTCCTTTTCATTCCACTCCGTTTCATAAAATGTTCTAATTTTATTTCAAAGGTAAGTAGATTTTTGTCCTTACTGCTTAAGAACTTTTCTGATGTCAAACCTGCTCATTGTACTCCCTGAGGTTAACTATGGTTTGGTTTGGGGGATTTTGGTGACAGTTTAACTATAAGGGTTTTTTTCCCCTCCTTTTTAATTCATTTTCATAGAATAATTTGTGTTGCAGTGGGCATCTGGGGTCCATCTAGTCCAGCCCTTGATCAAAGCAGACTTAATCAGAAGTGGCTCGGGGCCATTTCAACTTGACTATTGGACACCCTCCAAGGACTGAAGTCCCTCACCCTCTCCGGTCACCTCTTCCAATATTTGATAATACATATGGTTAAAAAAGAATTTTTATGTCTAATCAGAATTTTCCATATTCCAACAATATCCATTGCCTTTCATCGTGTTGCTGTGCACCCTTTAGAGAGTATGGCTCTGTCTTCTCTGATATCCTTCCACCAGGTAGCTGTAGGCTGCAATGCAGTCTCCCCTGAGCCTTCTTTCTTCCAGGCTGAACAAGCCCCGTCCCTTCAGCCTTTCCTTGCATATTCTGTGCTCCAGCCCCTGAGCAGCATGGTGACACTCCACTGGACCCAGTGGTGTGACTTCATAAACTGCCACCATGTTCCTGTCTCTGTTTATCAAAACAGGACTGTTTGGCCAAGCTCTCCAAGTTGCCTCTTAGAAGGGGGCTTCCCTTTCGCCGGGATTTCAGATGTCCCCATCCGATCTCACGTGAATGGCTTTTTCCTGATCTTTCCACTCATAATTACATGCAGGCTTTTAATGCTGCCTCACGAGGACTTTGTACAGCGGCACAGCTGATGGAAATATTTTGTCTCCAGTCTCCTAGAATCACTTGTATTCACAGGCATGTTTGGTTGGTGGCTCACAATCATCCTTGTCAGTAAGTATTTCCATCTGTCTTCTGCTTGTCCAGTCCACCTGAGGAGATCCCTGGATGATAACTGTTATCAGTTCCAAAGCATATGGCCTTGCACATCAGTTGCTACTGAATTATAACCTGCCTCTGTGAATCTTAAGCATTAAGGTGTCTTTGGCTTCTTGTGCAGTATCTGAAATGATTCCTGCACTAATTCTATGGCTCAACTACATTCCATCAAGAAATGTCACCAGTATGTACCTACATCTTGCACTAAGTCAGTAAAGAAATACTAAATAAGATACTTGCACCTGGAATATGCTGTACTTTTATAGAAGTTTACATATACACCGTATGTTTTGAGAGTTTTTTTTTACCTTGACAAAATTGACAGGCATCTTCATATTTACGGCCCCGACTTCAGACTGTTTTCTAAAATAACATTTGGCAGAGTTTGCCATTTTGAAATCAAGAAACAAATCTGCATACCTACATTCCTTTGCCGCCTTTTTAACTGAAACCCCGTCAGTTCGTGATCATTGGAAGATCTAGAATGTTCTGCGATGTCCTCGCTGCTCACTGGGGAGTCAGTGCTCTCTCTTACACTAGCCCATTATTTAGGGCTGAGAAATGGGCTCCTGAGTAATTTCATCACTTACACACTTTATATCTAAGAGAGACACTGTGACTGCCCTGAAATACAGTTATAATTTGCAATATTTTACCAGAGATTAATGTGGCTTCATAGGCTGTGACTGGATCATTGTAGGGGCAGATGTAAAAAGCCAGAGCCTCCTTCCACTCCACACTAAACTGGTACGAAGTGAAGACTCTTCTAGGTCACAAGCAGCTGATGAAAGAGCACGTGGCCCTAACGTTAGCCAGCCTTTGTCATTCACAGGTCCACAAGTAGCTGTGACGCCCAAAAAGAAAGCGATCAGGAGCTCCCACTGTGCTACCTATGGAAGGGCTCTACCGTGTTTTCAGAGCTAAATTCGGCCAAAGCAATAGAGAACATGAGGTACTTGCCATTAAAAAGTAAAAAGAGGAAAGGGGAGGGAGTGACTACGTTTTCCTGTAAGTGTTTTCAAGGTGAGATGTGAAATTTTCTGTAAGTGCAGATTGAATTTGGGAGGTGCTGAGGAATGAAGATTCATGAGACTCCATAAAAGCAATCCCTTTGGAGTTATTGAAGCAGTGGGCTCTGAGTAGAGAAAATTTAGGCTCAAGAGCTGGGAGAGAATCTGATTTCATAAAGAAAAAAAAAGAAAAAGAAAACCTAACAAAGCAGTGTGTCTTCTACAGTAAATGCAAACCTTTCATTATTGATTTTGAAGTGGGCTTCAACTCTGAAAAGAGCCTGTGCTATTAATGGCACATTTTGATGCAACAGGCCATACTTAGCTGCATTTTGAAGTTAATTTTGTTTTTCTGAAAAAATAGGTATTTATTTTCAGCCCCCAGAGTTAAGGAAGGGAAAAAAGTTAGTCTCTTGCTCCACTAGTAAAATCTTCTAAATACTCTTTTTCAAGTGGTTGTCCTGTCATGCTGGGTTCATATGGACCTTAGTGCTCAGGTCCAGAGGATTTTTGATTTTTATGGTACCAACATTTGCAACCATCTTCTCTTACTCGCAGCACTTTATATTTGACAGACATTACCATCAGCTTAACTGCTTGCAAGGCTTTCCATCATACCCAAAAGTGTTCACTCAAGTGAGGACCGCATCACTCAACTATCCTTTTTTTTCCACTTGTTTATGTGGAGAGAGTGTTCAGAGGTTTCCTTTCTCTATCCCAGAATTTGATTAACCCTTTGCAGAGGGGCGCAGAGAACTGGACTCATTAACTGGTATTTCATCTGCCAGGCCCTCCCCAGCTTTCTCAAAAACTGTCTTCAAATCTACCAGTGGATCAGGAGTTGTATCTCTTTGATACAGATCAGTTTGTGTACCACAACACTAATCTCCATATCCTGAATGTTCTTTCATGTGTGTTCAGTGAGTTCATGAGAACAGTTCAACGATCAGGCTTCCTCTTGGTCAATTCCCTGATGATGTGGTTATGGCATTTCCTCCAGGACTTTGGAGCCAGTTTCAGTCAAGGTAAGGCAGGACAAAAGATGCCCACACAGAATCACAGAATCATAGAATGACAAGGTTGGAAAAGACCTTTGAGATCACTGAGTCCAACTGTTCCCATCCTGTGCTAAACCATATCCCTAAGTACCTCATATACCCTTTTTTTAAACATATCCAGGGAAGGTGACTCAGCCCCCTCCCTGGACAGTCTGTTCCAGACCCTGACAACTCTTACAGTAAAAATTTTTTTTCCTAACACCTAATCTGACCCTGCCCTGGCACAGCTTTGTGCCATTTCCCTTTGTCTTGTCTGCTGTTACTTGGCTGAAGAGACCATCGCCCACAGAAGTGGTGGGGCAGAATTTTAATGTAAAGGCCTCACTCCTTTCTCAAATAGACTTGTGCTGCTGCTCCTGTACCTGCAGAATGCAGGCTGTTTGGCTTATCTCAGTCTTGAATGTGTTCCTCTGTGCTGCAGATGCAGCACTCCTATTTCTATCTAGTCAGAGACAGCCTTTGAAGTAATGCAAGGGAATTTGCGTCGTTAACTAGGCTAGGCTTTTGTGCTGATGAGTTTGTTTGTGTTCCATTCCCATCAGGTTGGACTGTTCTGAGGTACCTGCTCAATCTAAAGCAGTCTGGTCCTTTATTCTTAGGTTTCTTACCCTTACCAAAGTCAATGTAACATCTGTTTCAGCCTTAAACTGGTAAAATTATCAAAATGTTTCCCTCTGCCAGGCCAGTGAGTTATGGGAATGTTGTTTGGTGTTCCACATTCTCGTGGATTCTCCTTCTCCATTAAACTGTCTCTGTTTTCATTTTGTCTGTTAGAAAAATGAAAGAAACTCATACCTCTGTGGTTGTTCCTTCTTTGACCTTATTCTTCAAAGACAGAACCCATCATTTTTGTTGAAGATAGTGTCCTAACATCACTTTGATTTATGTTTTCCCTCACATTCCTTTATGCATCTAAGAAACATGCCTTATTTTGTATCTTTAATAGGAAAAGAGCTGCCTTTGTAATCCAGACTGTCTCAGAACATACAGACTGTATGTATCTCTAACAGAACCAATGTTTATCTAAATGAATGGGTGGGTGCTTCTGCTATAAAACTTAGGAGTTCATCCTTCCAACCGAGTATACAGCTTCTGTGAGACTATTGAATTAGTGAACGCTGTATTTTTACCATTCTTTCACCAGGCATTTTGCCATCTCTGATAAGCTGCCTCAAGAACTGCCACAGTACTTGATATAGTCAATCTAGAAGTGCTGTTTGCGTGAGGGACATAGAGAACCTCTGATCGATCATTTGTGGCAGGTAATTGTATAAAAAGTCACACAGAAGACATCCTGAGCTCTATTAGCAGGGTTTCCTTCAATGTTTTAGATGGTGTCTTTGTGGCTGAGAAAAAGTTATTTATGACATGCTATGTTTTTTACGGTGTTGGGCCAAAGGTGATGACAACAGTGTAAATACATTCCTCACGGTTACAGCAGTCTGGAGTGATAAGGTGTAGATGTACCCTCAGAACATAGTTATTCATAGACCTTGCATCCTAAAGAAGACTTAATTACTGGTAAATTATGTTTATTTCTCCAAGGCCAATCTCTATTCTCTATTCCAGCTCTGAATTACCATTAAAGGATAATTAAACAGAAGTCTCTATCAACAAAGATGGAATTAAGCTTATAGTAATAAAAAGCAGTATTATTGTTGTTACTATGAACTATGGGCCAGAAGAAGATAATTGCCTCTAATACAGACTTTGCAGGGAACTGGTAAAAATAAATATAAAAAACATTTTTATATTGTGATTTGATGCAGGAGACACTGAGATATTATACAGCGTTTCTGGCAGTGCTGTTCAAGTCGATCTTCAGAGACAAAAGATGTTTTCTAAATCCTTTTTGTCAGTGCATTGCAAGATTCCTCCATATTGCTTATGCCTGTAAAATGACAGTGTGGGGTGACAGTAAATGTCATCAGCAGCTTTATAGTTGAACAAGTTCTTTTTCATGTACAAAACTTTAAGTCTGTATGTAGAACAGGTTTGAAAGTCGTGTGTTTAGGTGTTAACAGTGACAACCTGAAGGCTTTAGCCAGTGCTCCAGGCTTTGGTTTCAGAACTGCAGAGTTCCTTGATATAAATTAGGATGTCTTCCAGTGTCCATGGAAGGGGATGAGGTTAGCACTAACTTATGGGAATCCCATTTTCCAGATGGCCAGGACAGCTTCTGCTGAAAGAGATGCTAAAGTTTTACTTTGATTCTTCTATTGATTCATTCTATTGAAATGGCCAGAGGTGCAGCTGAGGATTTAGACTGTACCTTGAGGTGGCAATGCAGAGGTCACGGGTGCCTGAAGACTTTTGTGGTCTGTATCTTTGCTGAGACTGATCAACATGTCACCATCCCTGCAGTTTCTGAGACATCTTGAATCTTTGTGGAGAGCCCAGAGAACTGTCACTTTTCAGAAAGAACAGCCCCAACACACAGCTTTTTCTAGTACATAATTTCATGCTTACCTATCTTTGCAGCTTATCTTCTATTGCTTTCTGCAGTAGGAGCAGAAAACTGCTTGTGCTCCCTCTTGTAGTTCCAGTCCAACATGAGCAGGTTGCAGTGGAAAGCTTCAAAGCTTTCCAGCCCCACTGAACACTTCTTCTAGGGCTTCTGCTACAGGTCAGTCCTACAAGCACAGGCACAACTCTAGCACAGCTAATTGTACAACTGACTTTCTCCTTAACAGTGCTGAACCATCACTGCCTGAAGCAGCCAAATGTACCTTATAACTTAGTCCAGCTTCAACAAATATAACATCTCTGAAACGTAAGTGCAAGTTACTACATGCATTAGACAGCATTAGATGCAAGCTACTTATTATACTAAATTTGAGGGTTTTATAACTGATCTCTGTTTCCGTTCATATATTGCACATGATTATATTTAACTCTTCTTGGTTTACTTGTGCTTTTTGTTTGTGGTGGTTTTTAACCAGACCTTGTTACTTCCTATTGTATTCACCTCTCCTTTCATTGTTAACTTTTTTAATGCTTGAAAACCACGTCTAAAAAAGAGATGCATTGATTATGTTTCTCAGCAAGAATGCTTCACAGTTTTGCTTTTAAAAGTAGCTCCTGCCTTCTAGAAAGGGAAATGTTTACTGCAGCATCTTCTCTTTAAATCACTGCAACAGAATATGAAAATCTTTAAATACATGGAAGAAGTAGGAGAGCAAGGCAGCGATGCATTCCTCGAGGAGTCAGGCAAGATAAGTATTCACCAGAGCAAACAAGGCCAGGCCTCTCAGCCGCTTCATGTGTGCACTTACTGGACTTGAGGTAAAATACAGTATCTGGGGGAAAACAAAAACCAAACCTTTGCCTTGGAGATACTTCTGTGGATATTCCTGTCAGCATGTCCTCCAGAAGAAGAAAGCTGCAGCTGTTGGAGAGGTTCAGTGACCTCTGCCAAAACTCGGGCAATGTCTTGAGGAGCCTCGGACAGATGAAGTGTCTCTGTGGCGGCAGCCTGCTCAGCCCACACTACTCTGTTTGTGGCATGAAGGTAAGATTGCAAATTAAATCCTTTTTCTCATTTTATAAAGCCATTTCCAATGCTGTCATTCTTCCTCCTGACTGGATTTCTCCTGCTAGTCTTACTGATTTTTAGAAAAGAATAGTTTTGAATGTTTGTTCTCTCCTGCTGTGTGAAAGACCTATATAAATGAGTGAGTTATCTATGGGATGATAAAAACTGCTTCTACACAGTGATTTGTCTTGTATCTAAAACAATAAATTCCTGTGGTCAGTATAGGTTTGAAGGCTCCTAACAATTGCATTGAGAAAACATTGTTAAAAGAAACTGAATTTTGTGTAACTGAGTTACCAGACAACTTATTTAAACAACATTTGAAGATATCGTGGCAGGGGGTTATTTGCTAGTTTTTCAAGCTTTATTTTTTTTCTCCCCTGCTTATTCTGAAATTCAGGAAAATGCAGTTTTCTTTGTAAAGGTTGTTGAAAAAGAATCTCGTTTAAAATTACATTATTCTTCCTGAATGTCATTACTTGTACTTCACAAGTTAAGCGTTGATATGTCGGGAGTCTTCTTCCTTGCAGAGCAATTTCCATCATTTATGGCCATAAATGGATTTGGATTAAAAGGTGCTTTCTTCTCACTGAGTCTAGTTGTGTTTTCTCAGTGCAGACAGGCAGCATCAGAACCCATCTTAAAAGCACCTGTCATTTTGATGGTCTTTCTTTGTAGAAAGGCTGCTCCAGAACTCAGCTGACGTAAGGTTTAGGGACCTGCTTTTAATTTCTAACCAAAGCCTAGGATAAAAGGCTGCAGATAATACTCCAATTTTTATTTAAATAGTTCTCTTTTGTCACCGATGCTTGTACATAAAATTCCAGATGAGATCTGACCCACCTTTACATGGTGCCATTCTCACTTCTCTATCTACAGAAAATTCCTTGTCTGGCACATCACAGGTTCCTGTTTGCCTTTCATGCCTGAAGCATACCGGTGGCTTAGAGTCACTCTGTGAATTACTGGCATGCTCACTTCTTTCTCCTCAGTCAATTAAAACTGATGAACTCCGAAGTTATGGTGGACCTTTTTTCTGTCCCCAGGGTAGAATTAATCTTGCTTGACTTTAGTTGTCTAAATGCTGGATATCAGGTATAAATCACCTAAACACTCTCTACAGTTAGTGCAGGAAGAGAAAGAGGCATCTCCAGAGGCGCATTCAAAGATGGCTGGAATAAATCTCCTCCTGGATGTACTTTTTTCTCTCTTTCTGTTGATAATGTAGGGAGCCTAGACAACTAGCTCACTCTCAGTGATGAATATAGAGAGATGAATATCCCCTCCCCATTTGTCACTGTACTGTTTTGAATTTTACTTCACATAAATTAGCATTTGTCAAGGTCATCTGATCTTCACTTTTTCTAGTGACATCTGATCATACCCGAATTGATGATGCCTCCCATCTTTGAGTCAACAAAGTGCCGTGAAAGGCATGAGGCACATTGTTTTTCCAAAAAAAATTCATTCAAATCAAGTAATGTGCAGTGATTTCCAGCATCTGTTCAAGGATGTTATTTAGCCAGTTATACCACATATCCCAGCTTTTTAGACTTTCTCCTTGTCTAAGGACAAGGATTTTGTCCTTGTTTGGTCTTGTTTGCCTTTGTCCTAATTGTTTGCCTTCTTTGTATTTGTATTTCTTAATATTTTGACTACAAAGTTTTAATGTGCTGTGAGAATTTACAATAAGCTTTTGTCAAAGTTTCCATGAATACATGAATTTTTGTGGTTGCTTACCTTTTCATTGCTGACTAATCCTGAACCCGGTTTCTTTTGTTTGATCTTTCTGCTGATTTAAGGCTGAACAGAGTATGAAGTCCACCAAATGTGCTTAAGAACAAGCCTGCAGCTCAATTTAGCAGTGAACAGTAAGGAACAGAATGTCTAGTAATATAAAAGATTTGCTTTGAGTTCCTAGCAGTGAATATTGTTTGGTTAAATGCCTTCAAGGTTCTTGAATCTTACTGATTTATTTTACTGGATAATTAGTGGAATGTGGTTAGTAAAACAGGAAACTTTAGGATTCATTTTAAAATCTATAGGTGTTTCTGTTTGTTAGAGATGATGAATATGGGCTGGCCATGCTTGGCTCCATTCAGATGGGAGAGAATGGGGCACTACGAGACGCTACTTACATCACTTGAAAGTAGACATCGGAAACAGGTGAGTGGATTCATATTTTGGAAATGCCCATTTCTCTCTGTTGAATTTTTAAGGGAATGAGAGATAACCAGCTCAAATGTTCATGCTTGCCTTGTAGATGTTTAAAGCTCTATGTTCTCAATGCCAGCAAATAAAGGAACCCAGCTGGGAAATTACAAGGGTACTGAATTGTATGTATTTGAAAGGCCTATGAAGCTTTATACATTTTATTTATTTATTTATAGCATCTATCATTATTTTCCTTGTGTTTTCCCTTCCTACTTTTACGACATGGTATCCCATTCTGAAAAGCATGATCAAGCCAGCACAGATGGATACCTTTGATAACACTCCACAACTTGGGTGTTGAGTCTATTTTGTCACTGTCATGCCCATGCTCATTTGGGTTGGGATGTGCGAGCCTCCTCAGTCTCCTGTGTGCCAGCCTCCTCAGTCTCCCCGAGTGAGCCTGACACTACCTGCCAGAGCTCCCAGTGCACCTACAACACACTCCGCCCCTAAGCACTGCATACCCTCAGCACTGGAGATACAGGTTTTGGTAGCCTGAAAGGGAGTATTTGGGCTCTCTATACAATTCAGTATTTTAGCTAGCACCAAACTTAAATAGGAGTGATTAACAGCACCTTGTAAGTGCTCACAGATTAACAATAGATCTTTCTGAATCATCCTTAGCATTTGCACAGACATGACATAAATTCTGTTTTGCAAAACTTAGAGTGGGCAGGATTCCTAACTAATTTTTTTTCTAATATTTCTAAATCCTGGATCAAGTAAATTGAAGATCAGCATTAGTAAATAATACCAGCAATAAACAGTAGAAAAAAAGGCAGATGGAGAACGTGAAACATTATTTCAAGAGCAATGTTTTAAATGAGAAGTCAAAAGACTGTTTCGCTTTTCTTAGTCAAATGCCATGTTTTTTCTTGGAGCATATGTTGGTAATTTGACAGACATTCACAAAACCTTCACAGAGCTCTTACATTCTGATTCAAAGGCTGAGGTTTTCTACAAATGGATTTCACAATCTCAGATGGGCTGTTTTATGGGATTGTAACAGCTGTTTGTTTACATTTATTGTTCAGGATGCACATCAATTTCCACAAAACTATTCACGTTGCATACTCACAGCTTTCATTAAATCTCTTTCTCAGTTCAAAATGGCCACATACGGTGTCTATCTGAAGGTTAAACTTTTTTAAAAGCTGTGAGTTTGTTGACAAAGAGCAAAGTACATTTTGATGGCTTTAAAATATTCTGCCAGCACTTCAGAAAGGAACTACATCAAAAGCAATCCAGACATTCACTCTTTACTTTGAATCTGCATCATCAGTGATGTCAGTGGGACTCTAACAGTTGTTAATTAACTTATGTCTCTTCTTTTGGTGCTGCAGAATAAAAGCACAAAATGTTGTAGAAGCAACCTGAAGAGCAAACATTAGCTTGTTTGATACTTTATTAATAATTTATCTTGAAATGTTAAAAATGTTTTAAAGTTATCAAATCCCCCCCAACCTGTGGCAACATTTGTAGGACTAGACCCCATCAATCTTGCTCCATTCAGATTGTTATCATACAAGAGTAAGACTTTCTCCTGCAAACATTTCATAGCCTGGCATGAGTTCAGTTTTGGCTGGTAGCTGAGAATGGCAGTGTCCTTTTGAATTATACCTTTGCAAGAAGAAAAGAAGGAGGCTGCAGGCCTGAAATAAAGCTAATTTGAATCCTTTAAAGTTGTTTTATGGGCTCTCCTACAAAAAGACAATCAGAACATGGTGGTGGTTCTTACATGAAGATCAGAAGTAAAACAGACCTTAACAAAACCAACCCTAAAACTCCTTATTATTCTTTTCAAATTTAGAAGAATCCTCTATGGAATAAATATTGAAAACTAGATACTATTTCAACATCCTCGGTTTACTAAGGCCAGGGTTTGTTTGGGGTTTTTTTTTGGGGGGGGGGGTAATTGTTCCTTTGATTTAAAACCACACCACTTGCTAGTTTAGCTTTCCCCCTTTACTCATTTTGCTTAGTGAAAAGTGTTGGAAGAGTTGAAACTGAGATCTGTTATACATCAGGAAAAAACAGAGGCTTTTTGAACTTCTTGTGTTCTCCAAGGGGAAAATGATAGAAAATGCTGTTAGCCATCCTAGAAGCAGCAATGCACTGCATTTCTTTGACAGAGAAAAAGAGTAGAATCTCACCTGCACAACCATACCTTGTAACTACCTTCTTCTTGTATCCTTTCTTTCTCCATGTCCTGCTTCATATACCACCCCAGTGCTGGTACATTGAACAAGAGTTTTGCAGAAATCACGTGCATGGGAAAGAGAGACGTAAATTTTGCAGAGGCAGACAGGTTTAATTTTGAAATTTCCTAACTTTTAAGTGCTTGTCTTAGGACCTTCCCTGATTTTATTTAAGTAATTTTTAAGCAAGGTAGAGTTAGAAAACCCCAACAAATCCCTTTACATGCTGAATTGATGGAAATCTGTTCTGCAACCTTACTCCTTCCACAGATAGAAGCTTTATTTTTATTTCTGGGTAAAAATAATATTCATCTTCTTTTTTGTAACTGGGGCTTGCAAGAAGTTCTCTTTAAAGTCTGATGGCATTTTTGCACTTCCCATCAAGTCAGGTTCCCTCTGGTTTTCTTTAGCTAAATTCAACAAGCTTTTTTTAATATTTTGGTATAGAAGATTCTTCAGAATCTACTTAATCAGGCCATTGATAGTCATCCATCCCTACTGACAGTACCTCATGTGTGCATAATATGATCTCATTTACATTTTTCAGTATCAGCATATCAGTAGCTCCTAATCATTCTGGCATTGATTAGTGCCAGCAGTTAAGGTTGTAATCCTTATCTGTTGACACTGCACATTTCTCCCACTTCTGTTACTTTTGGTCCCTAAGGATATCTGAATTTCCCCCAAATTTTATCCTGATCTTCCTCCCTAAAAAAACCTGAAAAACCCACAAACAAAATCAGACTGCTATAAAAAGTTGTGGAATCCATATTAAGTACCTCAGAAGTAGGTTGACATAGTGTAAAGAAATGAAGAGTAAAAATTTCGATTAATCAAAAGTTTTGAAGAGTTACGATTGATAGCGCATGGCTATGTTGGAAAATATTGCTTCATTTAACTTTCCTAGATTTATTTTGGAAATACTGGAAATTTGCAGGAGAATAAAAGACGGGGAAATGGCGATCAATGTAATTTTCTGCCGTGAAAACAGGGCACAGAACTCCCGTGTTCTGTTCAGGGTGGTGATCAGTGGAGCAGAGTCTGACTGGAGACCTGTGACTAGTGGTGTTCCCCAGAGCTTGGTGTTGGGTCCAGTCCTGTTTAATATCTTCATTGACGACCTTGATGAGGGAATAGCATCCACCCTCAGCAAGTACCCGATGATACAAAGCTGGGAGGAGTGGCTGACACACAGGAACACTGCGCTGCCATCCAGCCAGACCTGGACAGGCTGGAGAGCTGGGCAGGGAGAAACCAGATGAGGTTTAATAAAAGCAATTGTAGAGTCTTGCACCTGGGAAGGAACAACCATTTGTATCAGTACAGGCTGGGGGATGACCTGCTGGAGAAGAGCTCAGTGGAGAAGGACCTGGGGGTCCTGGTAGATGACAGGTTGGCCATGAGCCAGCAGTGTGCCCTGGTGGCTAAGAGGGTCAATGGGGTCCTGGGGTGCATCAGGAAGAGTGTGGCCAGCAGGTCAAAGGAGGTGATCCTCCCCCTCTACTCTGCCCTGGTCAGGCCCCACCTGGAGTATTGTGTCCAGTTCTGGGCTCCCTGGTATAAAAAAGACAGGGATCTCCTGGAGAGAGTCCAGAGAAGGGCTATAAAGATGATTAAGGTCCTGGAACATCTGCCCTATGAGGAAAGGCTGAGTGAGCTGGGACTGTTCAGCCTTGAGAAAAGAAGACCAAGGGGGGACCTTATTAATGTTTATAAATATCTTAGTTATGGGATGCAGGGGGAAATGTCTGGCCCTTTTCATTGGTCTGTGGAGACAGGACAAGGGGCAATGGCTGCAAGTTGGAGCACAGGAAGTTCTGCACCAACATGTGGTAGAACTTTTACACAGTGAGGGTGACAGAGCCCTGGCACAGGCTGCCCAGGGAGGTGGTGGAGTCTCCTTCTCTGCAGATATTCAAGACCCGTCTGGACGCCTGTCTGTGCAATATGAGGTGGGGAGCTGCTTTGGCAGGGAGGTTGGGCCCGATGATCTTTAGAGGTCCCTTCCAACCCCTATGATTCTATGATTCTATGTTGAATGTAATGCTCATAAAAAGCAATGGATGTCACCAAAGGTTCTTTCCCAGTCATGTGAGGTTGTCACTAAACAATACATATGCTACAGACTTACAGGCTCTCTGAACCCCATGAAGGAGAGCAATATGGGGGCTCTGCCACAGTGTCTTACTCTTGTGGTATCTGCGATGCCGTCAAAGCACCACCTAGTTTGGAAGGTCACGTTGCTCAGGGTTTTGTTGAGTTTTGAGTAGCTCCAAGGATGGAGATTTCACAGCCTCTCTGGACAATGCATTTCAGTGTTTGACCACCCCAAGGTGAAATGGGTTTTCCCAGGCTATAATCGGGAATTCCCTACATTCCACCTTGTATCTGTTGCTTCTTCTCCTGTCTGTGCACACCTTTGAGAGGAGTCTGGCTCCACCATCTCTGTAACCTCCCAGCAGGTGGTTGGAGACAGCAGCAACAGCCCTCTCTGTCTTCTCTTCTTTGGGCTGAACCAGCCCAGTTGTCTCAGTGTCTCCCTTTCCAGCAGGTGTGATGTCCCTCTGACCGACTTGGTGGCTCTTGGCTGGATGCACTCCAGTGTGTCAGTGTCTTTCTTGTACTGGGGAGCTCAGAGCTGGGTGCAGTGCCCCAGATAGGGTCTCAAGTGCTAAGCAGAGGAGAAAGGAAGTGCCTTGTCTTGCTGGCTACACTCTTGCTTACACAGCCCAGGATGCTGTTCACATTCAACTTGTCTACTGGCACCCCTTTTCTACAACGCTTTCTTCCAGCAAGTTGTCCCCTGGCCTGTAGTGGTACCTGGGCTTATTTCTCCACACAAAGACGACTTTGTCTCTCCTCTGTGCAGGACCTCAGTACACAGACCAAGTGAATCTGATGCTCTTAGCCCAGAGGTGCTGTTCCCCAAAAGCCAAGTGCTTTCACATATCCTTGTAGAACAGTTCCCAGAGTGTGTGAGCACTTTTAGTTAACGGCCTAGTTAATATTTGTAGCCAGCACTTATAGTTACGTTCTTTTTAACTGTTTGTATCATTTTTCAGTATTGACTTGTAGTGGTTTATCTGTAAGGTTTCATCTTGGATGATTTTATTTAAGACCAGATCTTAAGATTAGGCTGAACCTCCAGAATGTCTCATCAGGCTGTAAAAAAAACCCTTTATTATAAGGGATGGGCACCTGGAGCTGTGTGAAGACAGAGCTGATCTCTTGCAATTACCCTAAATTCAGTATGCCTTTAACAAACAGGCATGCCAAACAGCCGTGCTAGGTCCAATGAGAAAGTCACATAACCATGTATGAAAGCTGTCATGAGAGCTATATTGATAGTATTTTTAAGCTGGGGACATTTCTGTCTTACAAATGGCAAAGGGAGAGAACAATGAAACTCATAAAGCAAAAAGCCATCAGACATGCCTCAATAGCTTTCAAGCTATTTCAGTGTTCCACAGAAAAACAAAGGTGCAGAGTTTAGTCAGTTCTCAAAAAATTGGACTTCGTCTGAAATGAGTCAAAGCCCTGTTGAGCAAGCAGAGATGGGGGAGGAACGGTGACAGATTAGAAGATACTTGAAATCCCAAGTAGAGAGCTACCAGAGGAAGCAGGAAAAGAAGACTCGCATTATACTAGCAAAGAGAGCTGTTGTTGCCTTTCATTCTCAAAAATAGCAGAGACAGGGAGTTTCAGTGCATACGCTAGTCCTGGCAAAGCAGAACTGAATGCAAAGATTACCTTTTCCAAGCTAAGAAAATATTGGCAAGGCTCAAAGGTGAGGAAGAGCAGACAAAACTAAAAAGCAGGATGACAAGTTCAGGCTCAATGATGAGGACTCAGTCCCATTAGAACCTCTTTGCAGCAACGATGGGCAGAGGCAGGGACAGCCAATGTGTTCAGATTGATGGCTCTAGGGAACCTCAAGATCTCTGCTGCATTTCTGCAATATCACCAGCAAGCGTGGGCTGCAGAATGGTCTTTCTCAGAATAAAAGTATATTTGAAGAGAGGAAATGCTTTATTTTAATTATTGTTACTTCTTCTCATTAAAAGGTTTCTGATTTCACCAGGAGAAATCAAGTTATTTTATGGAAACAGTGAGTCTTTTCTTTGGTTTTCATAGCCAAAACCTTAGTTTTCTTTTTATTTCCCTTATGCATTAAATACCTGATCAAGCAGAATTTGGGAAGAGACTGTGTGACAATTCTGTGCAAGAAAAATAAACCCTTTTTACAGCCATGCATTTAAGCAAGGCATGTGTCAACGCATTAAATGAAAAATGTGTTTTCTTTTTGTCTGCTAGATCAGGTAATGTGAAAGTGAGAGAACTTCTTATTACAGTCAGTCTACTATCTTTAGATTTCAGTTGGGAGGAGAAAAGAGAAACAGTACAGTTGTTTAGAAATATTTCAAATATGACCTCAAGTCTTCCAGAAGTGAAAGCAGCAATCAAAGTGAAACCTAACATTTGGGTACAGACATTTTTCTCTTTTCTCCAATTTTATTTAAAGCAAGAGAAATGAAATGGAAATGGAAACAAAGGATGAAAGATGATACAGGTATAAGCTGATTGACAGAAAAAGCAACAAGAGAGAAATTGTTTTGTACCCAACTTGAAATATTCTGCACTCTTTACCGTAAAAATGAATAGGTATTTGCTCGGATTTCCAAAGTGAATGTGTGTACAGATAGTTGCAAATAATTTTTTCAAAGACTATGATTTCAAAGGTGTGTTATTCTCCAGGCCCAGTAATTGTGTTAGGTCCATTAGGCCTGTGACTTTTAACAAGAAGCACAGTAATGTTTTAAAATCATCTTGCTCTTAGTTATGTAGAAAAAAAAAATCTCTGCTGATAGAAGATTAGATAACAGAGATTATGTTGTTAAAAACTCGAAAAATCTTAAATTGTGGTGCCACTTTCAATGGCCTTTTCTTATTCCACGTTGTCCAAAGATACCCAGGAGAAATAGATGCTGCCCCAGTTTGAAGAGGTTATCACGTCAGCAGCAGCACCTGCACTTGTTAGATGCATTTTGTTGCTTTATTGAGATCTCTTGTGTAAGTACAAAGTGTGAGGCAGAAAACACGATAATTCTGGAATATATCCTAATTAATTCTGAAAAAAAAGTAGTAACTTCTGTTTCTTCTATGCAAACAATCAATAATTGAAAGCCTTATTGACAGCCTGGTATTTTTAGTGGCTTGGTTACATTAGAGTAGTCTTGTCTCAGTCTGTCACCTTAAGCTTTTCAATTATTTTCAGAGTCTCAGATAAGCTTGACTGAAAGACTTAATCTTTTTGTTCATGTATTCATTAAAGCTGGCATCAAAATCAATCCCTCATTAAGATCTGTTGAACAAGGCCAATGCTGCTAGAGAATTGTAACCCCACATCTCTATCTGGTGTGAATCAAATGCTTAATGGGAATATCTTCGGATTGCTAATGTCACCTTATTAGCAAATGTATGAAAGGAAAATTAATCTTAGTAGACCCTTATCAGGTTAAGCAAGCAAATCAGAAGACAATTACAGGGCATATTTATCTTTCTTCCAAGAGCTAGAACAATCAAGAGAAGCAGCACAGAAATCACTCAAGGAAAATCCTAGAAATAATATTGTGCACGCAAATTATGAGAGCGACAGGCAGATCTGAACTTTCTCAAAGCTCATACCTGCTCAGAAACTGATTTTAGCATCTGTTTCATATCTGCCTAAATGAAGTAGAAAGCAAATTAATATGAGCCACTGAATCTCACAGTAAAATAGGAAAGTTTGGTACAGATAATTTTAACTGAATTTACTTTTGAAACTGGGGGATGAACTGACTTAGCTTAATCATGTTGTTTCTTATTCTACTGCCACTTCTGGGTGAAAAAACCCTCATGCTAAATTTGTAGGTGCATTTTTGGCATAGTGAAAGACATGGAGAAGTTGTATCTGTTAATTTTAAGAGAGAAATTCAACTCTGATGGTTTTGTATTAACACTCAGGATGGCATTTATCAGACAAAACCTAATCATTCCACCTTCCCTTCATAGTCAACAGAAAAACAAGGAATAATTCTGCAAATTCTTCTCACCCCAATGAAGATATCTGAAAGAAGACAGATTTTTTTTTGTGCCCCCAAAAATGTGGGGTTTTTTCTCCACTCACTATAAATGGGAGCTCTGTAGGTGGTCAGTGAGGATAGTCAAGTTACAGAAGTCTAGTTTGTAAATGTGGAAACACTGATGAGATGAATCCTACCAACAATCGCATTGCAGTTCTCATTTGCAGGAATTTCTTTACTTTATAGCCCAGCTTTATTCGAATGGTATGACTGCAGTCCAGTTTTTGGGGAATTTTCACATCTAGGAAGACAGGGGAACATTTCATACCAGATTTAATAGCAGAAATTTTATTGGATGACTCTAAAATAAAAGGAATCCAAAAAATCAAACAAAAGAAAACAAGAAAGCATGATTCATATGTGAAGTTTTCTGTGTTGTTACAGGCCATTATACAGGTGTCACTTCCTGTGTTCAGCTTGTATTTCATATTTGAGGTTAAGACCTGAAGTTATGCAGAATTAAACATAGATGCAGCCCTTCAATAGTTCTACTGACTTCCAGAACTCACTGCAATCCTCAGTTCTCATTTTTCTAGCAGCATTTCAGCTCTTGTTTTTAACTGCCCTGGCATAATTTCACATGTCCCATTTCAGTAGAAAATCACTAAGTAGTCTACAGCCCATTCTTTAATATTTTAGTCCGAAGTGGCAATTGTCCTTAGCAGTGCTAAACACCTCATCACAGGTCCTTATTAGTGAAAGTTGTGACAAAAACAACAAAAAAAAGTTCTTTTCTCTTTCCAGCCATTGTCTCCCAATAGCTTTCCCTCTCTGTGAGGCACAGTCTAGGATTGTTCTGTTCCACTCACTTCCAGTGTGGTCACAGAAACATTTCTTGTCAGCCTTGGTCATATCTTGCTCATCAAACCTGATTTGGCGTGAGTATCAGCAGCTTCGTAACACAACTGTTTGCCTCCAGCAAGCCTAGCTCTGCCACTCTCACTTTCCTTGAATGTTAATTCCTTTTCAACCATTTCATCTCATCTAGGTGGAGGGCATTTGTCTAAGTCCAGACTTCTCAGGTACAGGAGCCTTGCTACTCCAGTTAGTTCAGTTCTTTAGATGAATCTAACACTGGAAAAATATTTCATAGAATCATAGAATCACAGAATTGTTTGGGCTGGAAGGAACCATAAAGATAATCAGATTTCAACCTCCCTGCCATGAGCAGGGATACCTCTCACTAGACCAGGCTGTTTGAGGCCCCATCCAACCTGGCCTTGAACACCTCCAGGGAGGGGGCAGCCACCACTTCCCCTGTTCAGTGTCTCAGCACCCTTGTAGTGATTTTTTTTTTTCCTAATATCCAATCTAAATCTACCACCTTCCAATTTAAAACCATTCCCCCTCATCTGATCACTATGTGACCCTCCATCTACTCCTTCCTGTAGGCTGCTGTTCACAGCCCAATTATTTCAGGGGCCTGTCCCAATCTGTCCTCTCTGACAGCTGTGAAAATTTGGAACTCCACTGAGAATAAAAGTGGTAGGATCTTCTCATTCCCAAGGAAAGAAAAAAGCCAAGCAACCAAAAAATTTAAATAACTCCCACTTAAATGACATCACAGAGAAACTTCATCTTTAGGGTATGGCCTAGAAGTTCAAAATAAAAGGAGTAACCATTTAAAAAATGGCATTTGAGAGTGAATTCCAGAGAGAGAAAAATAATCTTTTCTAATATGTAGAAGCTGAACACCTTTGCTAATATTGACTGGTATTGCGAAAGGGTAGACATGGTTGGTCAAAAAAACCTTGCCTTAAATGCATTTCTAGGTCAAGAGCAACATCCTAAATTGTGTTTACAAAGTTCCAGGTAGCCAAGGAAAATTGTGGAGCCCTGATGTGACCAAAATGGACACCTAAGGCCCCCTAATTAGGAGAATGCCACAGTTTGCATCAGCTCCATTGACCCCTGATTTTGAGGGACACCTTGAATAAGAACAGTCTAGAGACTGTTTGTATACAAAAGTGTTGAAACCAGCTGGCTAGAAAAGTCAATTGTCCTAGTTACTATTGCTACCATCTGAATTTCATAACTGCTGAAGGTCACCAGCTGGGAACTGAATTAACAAAAAAAAAAAAGTCCTCAGTAAAGTAACCCTGAAAAAAAAGGAGGCTCTTACTCTTGTCATATCCTCTAGTTGCCAGCTTGATTAGACAGAAAGAGCCCCTTTCAGCAAATCTGTACATGTCCTAATGCAAGAGAACGCATAAAGTCAGGGTAAGAAGCAAGAGATTCAGGACAGGGATCATTAGGACCAGGCCCCAGGTTTCTCATTACTCTCACGAGGTCTTTTGTGGTGATTATCTGGGAGTAAGAAGCAGCAAGAAAACTGTTGACTGCAGTGCTCTGTTCCAGCTGCAGGCAAGTTACCCCCGTCTCACCAACCTTACTGAACATGGGGTGTGCATTTTACACCACCAGCAAAAGCAGAAGGTTCAGAGCCCAGATCCTTTGGAAGCTCTCCTATCGAAAAGTGCAGGACTTAGTGTATATCTGCTTTTTAAATGTGTCTCCAGCAGTGAAGGTCCAGTGTATATCTGAATTTCAGAAAGCTGCTGAGAACCCTGGTTTTCATAAACTCCTTTGAAATTCAAAGTTCAATTGAATAACTGGTTTAGAAAAAAAAAAGACATTATTCTGCAGTGCACTGTGTGGCAATAATTATGTGACAAATTTCAAGCTACAAAGTTTAAACATTTCTGCTTGAGAACTCTGAGGGAAGCATTTGTATTTTGCAATAACGAAAGTGTTTCTTTTTCCCACCACCTGACTTGCAAGTATTTAATGGAAGTTGTTCAAAATATTCTGGGTGAAAATTGGATCTGAGCAGAAACCAAACTGTCAATGTGCATCTCTCGTAACCCAGAGGTAGGTCCTGAAGCAGGTGCTTTCAAAACCTGACCTCCAGCTTTCTGCAATGAGGTCAAATGTGAATTATTTTGAAGCTGTGCCATGGCACACAAGGGAAGAGAGCGATTGGGCACACGCTGCGGGACCTTCTTATCTGGTACACTGGGACAGGAAGGCAAACCCTCGAAGACTGTTGGTGTCCATTCCTTGGTTTTGCCACTGACAGATTGTATGATCTTGAATAATTCATTTAAACATAACAAATTAGAAAGCTTTTAAGGGTTTATGGATTGATAGACAAAGACCTTACCTAAGGATTGATAGGCCTAATCCTATCAATCCTAATACCTGTCAGTCCTATATAAGGATTTAGGATAAAGACCTTATCTAAGGATTGATAGGTAAAATCCTTTGATGGAAACTTTAGTTGGTGCATACACATCTGAAATGAAGCCTCATGCCAGATGAGATGCATGTGAAGGAAGATGATACTGAACACATAGGTCTGCAACCAATGCACATTCAACTAGATTATTTTCTCATTCTGGAAAGCCAACCTTTTATTCCAGAAGTACGACATGTCATTTTATTTCCTGAAAATTCCCTTTGAATTCCAAGAAAGAAAAGCTATTTGTGTACTGAAAATGAATGTGGAAAAAAGGTTGGTTCTGGAGAGATGTTTTAAGCAGTGGGAAAGAAAAAGGGCAGAATGATTTTCTTCTAGTTGCACTTAATTTCCCATAGAATACTTTGTAGACAAATGACTGGGGCCATAACCTTAATTGTTCAAAACTATTAAGCAAATTAATCTGTGAATTTATTTAGAAGTACATCAGGTTCTCTCCTACGGTACTGGGCTTTCAAAGTTCACAATAGGTTTCACATGAGAAGCATGAGACTGATGCTGGCAGTCAGTTTATTTGCTTAGGTTGGACAGGAGCAAGAAGAGAAACTCTGCAAATATTTACTCTGCATAAAATCATTTAATCACATCCATTAAGTCTGTGAGACTGGATCAAATCACAGAAGCCTGCAGCGCTGCTGAATTGCTAGTTATTCTCTGCAGAATTATGGGGAAACATTAATGACTAACATTGTATTAATGCTGTTAATGTAATAATTTTTAAAAAATTAAAGGTCAATAAAAATTACTGCCTGTAACACCTAGAGGGAAATTAGATTTAAATTGTTTTGTGTGATTCATTTTTTTTCATTGAAGTTCTCAATCTACTGTAAAATCTATACAGGTATAAAAGCTGTGGGTGCTAATCAGCAGAGCATTTCAGATAGAAATTTATACAGTAAAACCATCTTAGCATGCATTCCCTGAGACTGCACTGCTCCAGGAGCCTGGGAAGTGCAAGTGATTCAGTAGGTGGCCCACACTTGGCCAGGAAAGGAGCTTTACAGGTAAAGCCACGTCCTTCACTGTTTAATCTTTTAGAATGTTCAGTCCATTTTCTCTGCTGTTAAAATGTCACTCTTAAAAATACTATTTTCTGAAAAATCGTTTAATTCTGACCTTTGAATGCCCACACCCTCTCCCTCCTGAGACTCTGGGGCTTTTTGTTTTTTTCTTTTGGTGTAATTAACACCAGAATTACACTTTAAAAAAAAAAAAAAAACCCACCCAAAAATCAAGGAAACAAAGTACAAAACACAGAAAGAACAAGCCAGATAAATCTTTCTCCCTCATACCTTTTTTATCTTTGGAGGAATAGAAGGAATGAGAAGAGACACATTTCTCTCTGGAGATGGGAGGGTGTGAAGGTTTGTTTTCTGATACTAAAATTCAAAGACGTGCACATGCTTTTGTCGCTCCAACAGTAAAAACAAGCAGAGGCATGCATCAGTATGTGTAAGACTCAGTATCTGTAAAAAGTAGTAAATTCATTGTCTGCACCACCTTAAACCAATTTGTGAGTAAGGGTCAAATTCTCTACATAATTCTACTAAGATAAGTGTTAAGGTTAAAAACACCAAGTACCTCTGAGTGGAAACAAAGTCTTTATATTTTGTAGTCCAGTGGTCTGAGGCATCATGAGGGGAAACTCAAATTCATTGTTTCTTGTGTTTTGGATGATTTTGAATCCACTTTGGTTTTAACCACAATGTGCAGCTTTATTTTACACTACATGCTTGAACAGGAATCTCCAGCATAGTGGATGGGAAGTTGCATCAGCTCCATCCACATGTAAATAACTGTGAATGTGCGTCTCTGGTAACCTAGAGGTAGGTCCTGAAGCAAGTTCTTTCACAACCTGCCCTCCAGCAGGAGGGCAAGATGAATTTTTTTCTGCTTGCATGTAATTTTCCCCATACCAGTCGCATAGGATATGTCCCTTGAACAAAATACCCTAGAATAGCACTCTGGAACTCTTGTATTCTTCTCTCACTTCATCAGTGTTCATGAAGCTGTGTCAGCTGAAAACAGTTTGAGGGTAGATAAGTGTATAGTTGAGGGCTTCAGAAGCACTGTTACAGAGCTAGAAGGAACCTGATTTAGTTTTCAGAGCTCGGTTGCAGTTTGTTGGATCTGAAATACAACTCACTGAAACTGAAATTAATAAACCCGTGGAAACTTGTGAGAGAGTCAAGCATAGACTTTTGTCAGTGTATTGTTACCTCCAAGAAGGGATCTGGGCTCCACAGAGGGGCAGTGGGCATTCTGTGCTTGTGTCTCACTGAGCCCATTAAAAAAAAAAATCATGGGTCATAGGTAAAATTTGCACTTTTTTCTGCCTATCTTGCAATTTGAGCTACAAAGTAGCTAATTTTTAACTCGCTACAATAAATAAGCTTGCTGACTAATTTTGCTTTTAATGATCCCTTTAGGCTCTCAGAAACAGGCATTTTGACCTGCTGAACCTCTGTGACTGGAGAAGATAAATAATACAGGCAACTTTAAAGGGCTTAGTCTCGTGTAGGGCTTCCTGCTATATTGTGATCCCAGCAAATGGTCTGTCTGCAAGCCACTGTTTGGAATGAAGAGAGTTTGGGTTTTTTTCCTTTGAAAGCTAGGTTTCAGCAGTGTTTTTCTTTCCATTTTTGGTTCCCCTTTTCTCTTTATGCATTTCAAGATATTTTTTTTCCTTCTTTTTTTTTCTTTCATTTCTTCCTCAGTCTCTGCCTACTATCTCTCATGGGTAACAGAATTATTTTAATATTACTCTTTTGCTAAAACATGATGTGAACTGAGTACTACCTGAATCTGAAATGACCTTTGAAGCACAACAAACCAGTGGGTTTGAAATGGGCCTAAAAAGATCCTCTTGGAGATGACCCCGAGTTTTATCATCTGATTCCATAATACTGCTGCTTTTACATTATCACAAACTGCAGTGCCAGAACAGCTTGGAATGGCAATGAGATAAAAGTAATTGGGCTGTTTTAATCTGATTGCAGTATGATTATATACATAAAAATAAAATTTAAATATTTGCATTAAAAAACAATAGGTAAGATAACTCATGGGTTGGGATAAAGGCAGTTTAATAAGCTGCGTGCACAAGCAAAACAAACCAAGGAATTCATTCCCCACTGCCCATGGGCAGGCAGGAGTTCAGCCATCCCAAGGGAAGCAGGGATCTGGCACGCCTAACAGTGACATGAGAAGACCAACGCCATCATTCTGAATGCACACCCGCCCCTTCCTTCTTCTTCTACCACCTATATATACTGACAATGACACCATATGGTATGGGATATCCCTTGGGTCAGCTGGGGTCAGCTGTCCCAGCTGTGTCCCCTCCCAACTCTTCATGCACCCCCAGCCTCCTCGCTGGTGGGGTGGGGTGAGGAGCAGCAAAGACCTTGGCATCAGCAGTGATGAAAATACCCCTCTCTTACCAGCACTGTTTGCAGCACAAACCCAAACCAGAGCCCTATAATAGCTACCATGGAGAAAATGAACTCTGTCCCATGCAAAACCAGCACATAAAGACATATTGTTTGGAGCTACAACTCTTCTTCAATGCTTTAACCATTATTCTGTTATTCAATGAAAACGCCCTTGAGGAAAAGCAAGTATATGTATAAAGTTGTGATCTTCCAATGCAATGATCCACTCCTCTTGGATGTACAAAAAGCAGGGACTGATTCCTCCTATAGAAAGGCAAGAAACACTGAAGAAAACAGGCAGGTTTACTTCTCATGAGAGCCCATCATTCCCCCTAATGAGCTCATTGTTCTGTCCATGTCCATTCGTGGACCCGTTGCATCTGATTTTCTTTCTATGGGGAAAGGTGATTTAAAGACTTAAGCTAGAACACATAACCTTTTGCATGAAATTCCACAGTTACTCCAAGAGAAATTAATGAAATCCTGGTCAAGATATCTGGAGCGTATATTATTCTGATGATGCCTCAAAGGTTTGTGGGCATATTTATTGATTTCAAAAGTTTGACCATGAAACTACACGATTTCAAATTTTTATTTTCATAGTTGAATGCAACAAAGGTAATACAGTTTTATAATTTAATGTCTTCATATGTGAGTGAAATGGACTCAGACATCAATTTAACAGGTAAAGTCCATAATGTACAACTTCAGTACTATAAATAAGGTGAAAATAGTAGGCTTGTTCCATAGACCTTGCAGCCAAGGATTTATCTCTGAAACCGTGGAAAAAAAATGAAATATTATTAAAACATTACATGGGATGCAAATTTACTTGTTTAATGAAAAAAGACTGCATATTGCCTTGCTTTATTGTGTCTCTTTTGCCACATAAAATCTTCAGAATGGCTGTCATAATGTCCCCCATTTTCCCAAGGTAATTAAAGCCTGACTGCCGTCGTTACTCCGGTGTACCTGTGACTATTTCCAACCTAGCACTTACAGTGGGGCTCTTTATGGAGTAACAGACAATGTGTTTTCTGCTAAATTACAAGCAGAGGTTAGGCTCACCCCTTTACAAGAAACTTTAATCCAAACAGTAAGAACACTAGGGCTGAAAAGTGGAACGTCACCTGAAGAAAACCATGTATAGGTTTTGTTTTAATCATTAAAAACAGGAAAAAGAATGACAAATTGAAACTAGTTTTTGGAGTTGTGTTAGGCATCATGGCAGGAAGTGAAATTTTGGTGTGCCTGAGCAATTGTACTCAGGTCTTGAGAAAAGAAAAGCAGTCCTTATTTTCTGTAGCCTTGCTGTAGATTTTCAGATGAAATTAATAATTCTCATACCTACAAAAAACAGACCAGCCTTACCAGCAGGTTTGTTTTGCCCTTGTTAATGACTTCTCATTTGCTGGACAAAAGTGTCTGATTTTTTTTTATTGGTTTTTTTTTTTATACTGAACAAATAAATATTAAGGACTTCTTCCCCAGTCCCAATGTTGCCTCTGGAGTACTGTAGTTTAGTGTTAAGAGGTGGTCATTATTTAAATAATTCTGAGGCACCAGTCACTAGCAAAGCACTTATGTGCAGAACATTAATTCTATAACTAGAAAATCTAAATTAATGGACCGATTCTAAGTCCTCGGTACAGAGGCCCTTCCATGGTGCATAGGTGATTGGAACTGCTGGGAATGGGTAAAAGATTCTTAATGAAGTGTAAAACGGTGCCAAAAAAAAGGTTTCTTTCTTAAGCAGAGACTCCTCTGGATGCTTTTAGACCAAGAATTATTTAAAGTGGTGACAATGATCTCCAATTTTCAGGCTGCTGGAAAAGGTGATTTTGCCTCTTGTACATGTTAGGCTTGTCATGGTTTCAGTTGTTTTCATTATGCTTTGACAGGTAGGGAGGAGTCAGGGCACAGCAACACCAAGGTTTTACCACCTTGAATGATAATTTTTATATCATGTTATGATTTGATGTGAAAGCTGCTTAGAATTTGGAAAAAAATATGAGTGTCTAGTGCAGGCAGTTTAATAGGTATCTAGCAGATCCAACTCCAGATTGCCTTCAAAAGGAATCTGCACTTTTTCATTTTCGTAGAAAAATGTATGTTTTTCCAGGACCTCTGGGGGTCATCATCTAGTTCAATCTCCATGTCAAAGCAGATCAAATTAGACTGAGTTGCTCAGGGTTTTGTTGTGTTTTGAGTAGCTCCAAGGATGGAGATTTCACAGCCTCTCTGGGCAATGCATTTCAGTGTTTGACCACCCCAAGGTGAAATGGGTTTTCCCAGGCTATAATCGGGAATTCCCTACATTCCAGCTTGTATCTGTTGCTTCTTCTCCTGTCTGTGCACACCTTTGAGAGGAGTCTGGCTCCACCATCTTTGTAACCTCCCAGCAGGTGGTTGGAGACAGCAGCAACAGCCCTCTCTGTCTTCTCTTTTTTGGGCTGAACCAGCCCAGTTCTCTCAGACTCTTCCCTTCCAGCAGGTGTGATGTCCCTCTGACCAACTTGGTGGCTCTTGGCTGGATGCACTCCAGTGTGTCAGTATCTTTCTTGTACTGGGGAGCTCAGAGCTGGGTGCAGTACCCCAGATGGGGTCTCAAGTGTTGAGCAGAGGAGAAAGGAAACACCTTTCTTTCTGTCCACACTCTTGCTAACTCAGCCCCGGATGCCACTAGCTGCCTTTACCAGTTCTTTTCTGGCTCAGACTCAACTTGTCCACCAGGAACCCCAGGTCCTCTTCTGCAAAACTATGTTGTAGCTGGTCAGTCAGTTCCAAAACGTACTGCTGCCTGGACTTACTGCTTTCCAGGTGCCAGCCGCTTGGTTTGTTGATGTTCATAAAGTTCCTGATGACCCATTTCTACATTGTGTTGAGGCTCCTCAGAAAAAAGGTCTGCCCTCCAGCATATCAGCCAATCTCCTCAATTTGGTATTGTTCATGAACTTCCTGAGTGTGCACCTCTGTGGTATTTTTCAGATTATTAATAACGAAAACTGTATTAGCTCCAGTATTGGTCCCTCAGCAGGTAACCAGCTACTAGTTGAATTTTGTACAGTTGACCACAACCATCTGAGCCTGATGAGCAAGCCAATAGTCCACCCAATTCATCATCCATTTTATTAGTCCATATCTCGCTATATGGCTATAAGGATAGTGTGGAATACTCTGACAAAATAATTTTACTTTCTAGGAATATTTACATTTGACTATTTGAATTTTCTAGTCTATTTCTCTCCACTCTTCTATGTTCTTTCTATGTAGCATAATCCCTTTTAAACTGTGAAAATTAACTATCAGACTCCTGACACTGAACAGAGATGTCATTTTGCCTTTGGTTTCCTCGAGAGTTGATGTTTATGGACATTTCCAGTGTAGTTTATCAAAATCAGAATTAACGAATTAACTTCAAGAGATGTTTCCTTTTCTGGTAAGAAAATGGGATTGTGGTGTGCTGTTGGTGGGTTGGTTTTGTCTTTTTTTTTTTGGGGGGGGTGGGGTGTTTTTTGTTTGTTTTTTGGGGAGTTACCTTTGCAATGTCCTTTAACCCTTCTATCTCTATATGTTAATAATTTCTATTGGTTCCTTCATGGTTATAGAGGGATGTGTTTGTATCTTTCATGATATCCTTAATTCTCATGTTGGAAAACTCTTGGTAGAGCCACAGTGATTTCTTGTTTTTGCATTCTGTCTTAAATCAGAAGCTTGCTTTCTCCGTTTTCAGGCCTTTTCAGTTACTCCTACCTCCCTGGCAGGCTTCTGTGACTTAAACTAAGTTTTCAAAAGACTTCATCTTCAGATCCCTGAGTGTGTTACAGTTTGGTTTACTTTTTTCTTCAAATCCTTTGAATCCTTCCTCTCCTTACAAAAATCCCTTCTCATTCATTTTCACAAAGCTTGCTTCTCACCTTTATGCCTTCAGTCATTTTCTTCTGAACATCAAATTCAAAATATCCATTTCACCAGTAGCTTCTTCTGGTTTGTTTGGTTGGGGGATGGAAGAGGTTGGAGGGGGTGCAGGGCAAGGGAGAAATTGTCATAAGAACTTCCTGGAATAACTAGGAGATTTCAGCACACCTGAGAGTACTGCTGACCTTTAGAGCATGATCCTCTGTGCTAACAAACTGTTAAACTGTGCCCTGGTGTGAGCTTGGCCCTTCCAGCTACTGCTTTCCCCAAATACTTCTTGGGACTGGTCGGCAGATTCTGGGGGTCACTGCCAGTAGGCAGTTTGTATGCAGACACTGATTTGGAAGTTAAGAGATTTTACTTAATTACATGTTAATTAATTACATGCTACTTAATTACGTGCTACTTTGCCTCAGTGCAAAGGAAAATTCTTGGATGTGTTTCATTCACTTGTATCTAAGATTGCTGTACCTTGCACATTTGCTTTTCCTATAGTTTAAGAGACTTCTTCCAGCATTAGAAATCTTCTGTAGGTTTTGAAACTGTCAAACTGCTGACAGTGTGAAAAATCCCTCCTGATTTTTGCAAATTTTTGTGGTTAAACAAGCCCAATATTTTCTTGAGCTTCACAGACAATATATACATTCTTGACATGAACCTTAACAGTATTTCCATTGTTTTGAATCTTTTCTCCTTAGTCAACAGGGCACATCTATGCACCTCTCCCACTCAAACAGGCCTTTTAACCATTACAAACCTGACTTCTGCTGTTACCTCTTCCTGGTGATGAATGGTTGCCATTCATCACCAGGAATGGTTGCCATTCAGCCTTTCTGAAGCTTCTCTCTTCCTACCCATAGCTAAGAAGCCTTAGTTAACCAATGATCAAAACAGGTTCTGAGACACAAGACTGGAAGCACCTTAAGATCTTCTGATGATAGCAATATTGGTATCTCAGAGGGACTGAGAGTTCCCATCACCTCAGACCGTAGCTGAACAGCATTTGATTAATGTTTGAGTATTATTTCTGCACAATTTTAAATACAGATCTTGTTGACTTTTCACCAGGAAATAAGAAAAAATTATTGAAAGTAGTATTTTCAAATGTTCCAGTGTTGCAGAGGTTGTAAAACTGTGAACAGCTCTGCAGAGGCACATGACAGGTTAAACAGGTGCAACTGAACTTTATCACCAAATAAAGATCTTCTTCAAACTTTGGCACAGAAGGATTTTATAGCATTGTACTTAGTATGGGTCTTACTCCTCCATATAGGGAGTCAGATCAAGAGCTGGCTCACAGTTTTGTTCGCAGCAAGTGGTTTTGAGAGGGCTGGCAGAAAGGGTTTGGCGTGCTTAAAGGAAGCATAAGGAGAAGGCTACCAAATGTCAGTGATGTTCTGGAATCTGGGAAAGCTCATCAGGCCATGGGATTTAGGAAGTCGAGGAGTTAAGATGTTGGGGGATGAACAGAGGAGAAGTTTAGGTGAGGGTAAGTGGAATGCTCTAGAGACTTCAGAAAGCCTGTTGAGAAGCAGGGGGAGGAAACCCTCTCTCTCTCCCCCACCTTATTTTTAGCTGCTCCTTCGCTCTTGTGACACCTTCCTTCTTAACTCAGTCCTCTGGTATACAAGATTCAGCAGTACCACCAGAACAGCAGAAGAAACAGAGGTAGTAGTTAGATCTATATATATATATATACATATATATATATATATATGCTGTAACTGCTCTCTCTTCTATACAATTGACCATTTTGAGCGGCAAGTGTCCTTTTAACTTTCCTAACAAAGCTAAATGTTATGTCGTTGCCACTAGATTGCCAAGGATACTGATACAGAATATTTGCTCATGGAAATAATTTAACTTCACCTTTCCTGATACAGAATATTTGCTTGTGGAAATAATTTAACTTCACCTTTGCTACTGAGAGAGAAACCTTGCCCCTTTATCAGCACTGGAGTACCCACACTGGCAAAAGCTGTGCTGTGATTATGTCTATGGATACAGTGATAGAATTTGTGGAGATCTGTGGAGGTTCTAACATAGCTACTCAGGAGAAATACAGGAACAAGATGGATAAAGGGTCAGAGTTTGGATATTTTACTCTTTTACTTCTTGAAGATCTCAGGATCTGTTACACTGAATTTTGTTTTGCCAAGAAATGGTTGAGGTTCTTCACTCATTTCTTTTTAACTGCATATTTAGCTTACTTCCCTTTTCCTTTGAGAAATGGTTCCACAAAGATGAGCAGGAAACAGGAAACAAGCTTAAAGAAGTGGAAGAAGGAAAAAATAAAAGATATAAAGATTTTTTGAAAGGATTAAAGATTTTAAAGATTTGAAAACAGAGTCCTGTTTGATATGAATAATACATGATAGAGAATGATTTGATGAAAGTGGACTTTGAACTCAAGGCAACAAGCTGATAGACATACACAGCTTTAACCTTCATCTAAATTGTAAAGTTCCTCAACTGTTGTATTATTATATGTGGTAGTTATGAGTAATTTTATTCATTGATACGCTTCATGGAATATTAGAGCAGAGCTTTCTGAGTAATTTGAAGTCCAGATACCGGACAAGATCAGAAAACAAACCCATGTAGTATTTTTTGGGTACTTTTAGGGCCTGTTGTTATGGTCCATTATGTTGAAAAATATCACTATAATATTTAAAAATAATTCCAGAAATAAATATGCACCAACATATTTTACTTCTTAAATATCTACTCCTCTCTGCTTAGCCTCATAATAGAAGTGAGCATTAATGTGTGGATGATATGAAGTAGGTTTGTATATATACATTTTTCCCCTGTTTATAACACTTTTTACTTTTTTCTCCTTTGTAAAGGCTCCAGATTTTTTAGCATGTTAAAGAATCTAAAAGTCTTTGCAAGACCTCAGTGGAGTAGAAATTCTTTTTGGACCTATATGACTAATGCTATTAGTTTTTGCAAAGCTAAACTCTGATATGTACACTTGAAAGTTTGTAGTTCCTTCTAATCTTGGAGGAAACCTGTAGTGTCTGAAGCAAGTGGATTTAGTTGTACAATGGCCAAGTTGTGTGGGAATAGCTGCTGTATTTTTAAGTCTGTTTTAATAATTTCTATTTGATTAGGTATTAAGGCTTTTTAAACAATCCATGTCTCATAGCAATCATGATATCACGTTCAACACTTAAGTAGGTCTACTTTAAAATAGAAATGTTCTCCTTGCATTCTCCTCTCTCCAGCCTTGCAAGCCTTTCATGAAGGAGGTCAGCAGCCCAGCTGGCCATCTCAGTGGGCTCTTGGCAGTCCCTGCTTTACAGACCTGGGAATGCAAACACCACTGCAATCCATGCTTGTGTATTGATCTCTTGCTCACTCTCCTTACCCTTCATAAGTCTGCACCTGATCATGTGGAACGAAATAATTTCTTTGTAACGAGAATCAAGCTAATAAAAACAAGCTACTGTAATTTCTCCCTGGAGTAAGAATGAAGTAAAACCCCATATATTCAATCCTGAACATAACTAAGGAAGCTATCATTGAAATTAGCCTGGAATAATAATAATAATAATAATAATAATAATAATAATAATAATAATAATAATAATAATAATAATAATAATAATAATAATAATAATAACAACAACAACAACAACAGCAACAACAACAACAACAACATTAAAAAAACTACGGTAATTTTCATTTGGTTTGATTTGTATATGAAGACAAGCAACATGAAAAAACATTTTAAAAGTAGAGTGACTTACAATGGATTAAGTGTAACTAGTCTTGTTTTGTTTCATGTAATTTTTATTTCTTGGTACTTGTTACACCAGTGTTAGTAAACCTTGATTTGCACACCTGTCTTTATATGGTGAAGAAAAATATTTCTCATAACGGTTTTGAATAGAGCCCACACCTTTTACAGCTGTCTCAAGTAACAGCAATGCTGGTGAAGTTGATTTGGCGTTCTTAAAAATTTTATGGAAAAAGATTTTTCCACTCTGCCAAAACCTTAGTTAGAATTTCAATTGGAAAGAATACATAATTAGGTTAAAAAAAGTAATATCTGTTCTGTTTCTTTGTTTAGGGTTTTTCCCAAATATTGCAAAAGGGTTTGAAGAAACTGCCATGGATGACTTTTTCAATATCAAAGAAAATAACTTAATTTGAATTTGATATATCTCTATCATTTCTCCACACCAACATGCGGAAGAACTTTTTCACAGTGAGGGTGACAGAGCCCTGGCACAGGCTGCCCAGGGGGGTGGTGGAGTCTCCATCTCTGGAGATATTCAAGACCCGTCTGGATGCCTGTCTGTGCAATATGTGCTAGGGAGCTGCTTTGGCAGGGGGGTTGGACCTGATGATCTCTAGAGGTCCCTTCCAACCCCTATGATTCTATGATTCTATGATTTTTGTTTGTAAGTATAGCAAAGCTGTGGGGATAATTAATAATTTCACATTTAGAAAAAATATTTTCTCATTTTTATTTCTTAAATAGGTAGCCCATTTTCAAATAACTAGCAGCTTTTAGAGCAATTATCCTATTGCTTTAAATAGGGTATGGGAAGGGGAAAGAAAGATTTGACTTAATAATAAATGGCCTCTTTGTCAGTCCTGGTCTGTTTTTAGAGTGTACTTCAGACCTCCTCCTTTCGGTGTGCTTGGGGTTTTTATCAAGGGGCAGTTGATAATTAATGGTCCACATGCAGCTCTTGTCCAGACATGCAATATTCACTGAGATCTCGAAGCAAGGAAGTCTTCTTGGGTCTCACTCCATAACAACAGTAGCAAAACAAGGTGACAGCTCCTAAAAGCCTCTCCTAGCAAGTGTGATCCAAACCTGATGGGAAATCTATGGATTCTGAATACATTATACTGATTTTGAAGCAGCAGTAGTACAATAGTGTTAGGAGAATGACCATCACAGCAATCCACCCTCTGACAGGGGGAGCTGTCTGCTTTCAGGGAGTCTGTGGTTTGACTCAACACCCTGGGTTTCTATGCCATCAGAACATAGGACTGTAACGACATGAGAAAGGCTGTGCTGGGTGAGACCAAATCTAACAAGAGATACCTGACATTCCACCTCTGCCTACAGCCAAAAGCAAATATCTGTGGTTGTGAAAGTATGATGTGAAAGACTGCAGTCTCAGATCATGATCTCCTTCCTGTTGTTTGCTTCTCTTTCCTTATCTTTTGCTCAACAAAAATGTCTGTGCAGAATGGTTTTCTTTTGGAAAATGGGATTTGACAGAGTTGAGACACAGCACGGTGCTGTGTTGATTTATTAGAAGATTAGAATGGAGAGTAAGCACACAGGCTTGCAGCCCTATGGCTGCCCAGACTGAGAACCAAGATGCATAAAAGACAAGCTAAAACTTTCTAAATTAGTCTGAAGCAGAATGCACAAGATTTCGTCTTGCAAAAAAATGCAATCTTTGATCTTTTATCTTGAACTAGGCTATTTTAAAGGGGTATAAAATGGTTTTCTGGACAGTTATGGTCTTTTGCCTCTGATATCTGAATGGATAATACATGTTGATCTGATCGGCTGTTTTCCACCTTAGTTTGGCACTGATATGCGTCCTTCTCCAATAGTGCAGTCCCAAGAGCTTGTGTTCTGTGAAGCAACAGAAATCCTCTTGTTCTTTCTAGACAAAGAAATATTTCCTTCCAAGATAAGTCTGCTGTCTTGCAATTATTCACTCATGCAATGAGTACCTGCTTAAGACTTACCATGGAAGATGCTGAAGACTGGTGGTTGGCTAACTGGAGGAATGAGGTAAAAGCCCTGGTACTATAGGCAAGATGCAGTTTTCAAGGATGCTATCATGGCAGAATCACAGCAGAAAAGAAAAGCAGTGGAAAAGAATTAAAATAAGAAGTACTGTAGAAACCAGAAATTCTGTAAACACTTGGAAAAAAAGATGGGATGGTTGAGAAATCACCTAAATCTTTGTGCAAAAATGTTTCATGATTCACTGGGAAACCCAAATTGAAGGATCCCAGTAAAAGGAATTAGATTGCTTCCTATTAAGTAAATAACTTCAACTTGGAGCTTCCTAACAGGGATAAGATACAACAGGAACTTAAGGAACTCAGACCTCATCTTGAGGAGGAATTAAATGTGCAACAAAGTGGCTGGACAACAAGATTGTAATATGTGACATTTCTCAAGGGTTTAGAATTTTTTCTTCTCCGTAAGAATCCATTGCTGGGTCAGGTTAATTCATCATTTACTACAGAAAAAATGTAATCCGCAAATAAAATAAAAAAAAAATTTTAACTCACTCAAACTTCAAACCACTTCCATAATAGACATAAAGGCTAGTACTTACAGTCCAAGAGAAGTGTTGACATATGAACAGAAGTCATGACTTTATGAAGACTTAATATGGAAAAAGTCTAAGTGATGAAGCATCATATTATTGTGAAACCCATAAGAAACTCCTGGCAGTGACAAAATCTAGAGTAATAGTAGCAGAAAATAAGATTTATAAAGGATCTTAAGAAATTACCTAGTCTGCCCTTTCTTCTGTAGCAATACCTATGGTACCTACAAACATACTTTCAGTAGATCATTTTCACTACTGTTATGTGGCAGAAAATTCATGCTTAGGACAAGCCACATATCTTAGGTAGTACCTTTTTAGATATGAGAATCCTGAAAGGTGCTTTGTAAGCTCTCTGGGAAAATTGCAGCATTATGAGATGATATATACGCATAAGTTTGGTAACCTGTTGTAACTACAAGACTAATGAAATGATTGCTTCCTGCCATTGAAACAGCCATTGGAGCTCACACTGGAGAAATACTGACACATTTTCCAGGTTTCTCAACACCAAAAGACATTTTCTGTTGCTCAATTAAAGGTGGTTTAAGAGAAAACCTGTTAGAGATGAAGACAGCTTCATTATGAAGACAAGTAGGAGGCTAGGCTACTGATGTGAAGATGTCCTGATAACAAAGCCCACAGTGAACAGTTAAGTTTATATAACTTGCAGTTTGACATGTCTTTCTTTTCTCTCCGTTGATCGTGTGTTGTATAAAGTGCCACTTGTTAGATGATGATTAGAGCTGAGAAAGGTGTCTTATGATGTGCACTAGGAGGAATTTATTAAAGCTGTTTGACTTAGCATCTTCCCTCAGCATAAATGTAAGAGGGGCAATAAGCTTTTTTACACAATAAAGTAGGTGAAGCAGTAGGAGCTGTATCTGCTGACAAAGAAAAGTGGAGCTAAGTGATCAAAGAGATTTCAATAGCAGCTGAACAGTATATCATAGAGCTGTGGATCTGAAGGAGAAGCAGCAGATGAAATATTCAGTATTCAGAAAATATCCAGAGGTAACATTAGGAACAATCACAGAAATTGGAAGCCATAGAACAAGGCAGGGAAGCGATAGGGATTTGGAAGACAGCTGGGAGGGAGAAGACTGGAGCTATATGGAAGGGTAAAGTTATGTTTCAGTGGAGGGCTATGAAGATGATTAAAGGCCTGGAGCATCTCCCCTACAAAGAAAGGTTAAAGGAACTGGGGCTGTTCAGCCTTGAGAACAGAAGACTGAGAGGGGATCTGATTAATGCTTATAAATATTTGAAGTGTGGGACACGGGGAAATGGCCAACCCCTTTTCAGTGGTCTGTGGGGACAGGACAAGGGGCAATGGCTGCAAGTTGGAGCACAGGAAGTTCCGCACCAATATGTGGAAGAACTTTTTCACAGTGAGGGTGACAGAGCCCTGGCACAGGCTGCCCAGGGGGTTGTGGAGTCTCCTTCTCTGGAGATATTCAAGGCCTTTCTGGATGCCTCCCTCTGTAACCGGTCCTAGGAAACCTGCTTTGGCAGGGGGTTGGACCCAATGATCGCTGGAGGTCCTTTCCAACCCCCTACGATTCTGTGAAGCTGGAAACATTGAGGGCAATTTGAGAGCAGTGGGTGGCCAAGATCATGAAGAACATGAGAAGTTATGTGTGGTAGGAATAACTCTAGGGATATTACAGCAAAACATGATGGATTTTCGGTAGCATTATTCATTTCATGACTTTTTATGTTTTTATACTTGCAGGATAGAACAAGCTCTGAAGAACCAGATCAGCATTTGAAGACAATAGAATTACAGGTCTCAAAATGCAGAAATAATGTGTTTGGACAGATATGACTGTAATGCTGTCAGCTGCTCCTGTTCCATATCAAGGCTGTTTTTTCTTCAAGCCAAGACCCTTGGAGATTGGAAGGAAAGATTAATGATTTTTTTTTTCTTCTTAACAGAGATTCTGACAAAATCTTGAAATCCTGGCCCTAAAAAAATTACATACAGCAAATAGAAGTAGCCTGCAGCTGTTTATTTATTGGCAACATGTCCTACATCAAAATAGATTCTGAAATTATGCTGCAGTAAATCATGAGTTATTGTTCCCATTCTTGTCCACAAGTTGTGCCCCCTGTTTATATTGCCTCTGCAGAGACCTGGCAAGAAGTGTCCACGAGTTGTGGAAATATCTGACATGGAGAATGGTCATGTAAGCAACCCAAATTATTAATCCCTAACTCCCTGATCCAAACCATTGATTACTCAGCTGTTAGTTAAAACATTCAAGACATGTTTATTCTTCGGGGATTTAGGTATTTTTGACAGAGAAAGTTCCTTACTGGAAAAAAAAAAAAAAACATTTTCTTTGCTGAAATTCCATCTTGTCCAAAACCAAGCATTCCTTGACAAATGACTCAGAACCTTTTGACAGTTCTGCAACTGTCTGTAAAGATAAACTGGGGTTCACCTGACCATGAATTGTCCAAGACCCTGCTCCTCAAAGCAAAGGCTTGCTTAAGGCAGGAAAGCTGAGGTGGTTCTAGAGTCAGGTACCCGATGCTGTTTGTTTGTTTATTTATTTATTTATTATACTTACAGGCTAAAATAACTCTGCCTGAAAGTGAAGACCTTTTTGTCTTTGATCTGTTTTCTGGCAGCAGTTTGCACACCAGCCTAACTTCTGAGCAGCATCCAAGAAGCAGCGAGGCGCTACTGGAAAATGAATGGCACACCTATGGAATCGGCTGCGGGTTATCCCAGGACAGCTCGGGTGGCTCGGACCGAGCAGAGCCCTAACCGAACGCGCACCTAGCTACAGCTGCATTTGACGCTGTCTCCCAAATCATCCGCACGCAACCCCCTGCTAAGACCCTACGCCCTTCTCCCAAAGGCTGAAAAGAGAAGCGGGGGCAGAGCTCTGCCCGGATTAGGTAAAGCCCGGCCTAACTCTCTTGACAGGGATCGGCAGCTCGCTGCCTAGGAAGGGGCACAGACAGCACCAGGGCACGGGGGCTCGGGTTAGAGGAGGGAGAGGGAGCGGCCGGCCCTGCCCGCCTCCCTGCCCGGCTCTGCCCGGCCGAGCGCCGCCCCTCCCTCCACACCGCCCCTGGCCGGCTAACGGCCGCCGGTGCTGCCGGTGCTACCTGTGCCCCGCGCCCCGGCTCGCCCCTCCCCCCGGCCCCTCCCCGCCGCTGGCGGAGGGCAGGGGGCGGGCCCGCGGCGCCGATTATTTGACCCCGCGCCGTGGCCCCTGCGTTCTCTTTCGCTCCTGTCGCAGTCCCGAGCCTGCCCGCCCGTTCTAGGTTCCCCCGCCATGCCGAACATCGTGCTGTTCAGCGGCAGTTCCCACCACGACCTGTCCCAGCGGGTGGCGGACCGGCTCGGGCTGGAGCTGGGCAAGGTGGTCACCAAGAAGTTCAGCAACCAGGAGACCAGGTGCGTGGGGCGGGCGGCGGCCGTGAGCGGTGACGCCCGGGGACCGGTGTTTCCCAGCCCTCGCTGCCTCGCACCCCTTCCTCAGTCGCCGCCTCACCCCGGTGGGAGGGGGGGCGGCGCCCGGGGCGGCATTACCTGCGCTGGCGTCACGATGGCGTCACGGGCGCGCCCCGGCCACACCCCTGCGGCTGGGCTGCTGCTCTCCGCTCACTTGCCCCGGGCCGCCGGGTTCAGCCGGCGCGCCGGGGCGGGAGCCGCGTATGGGTAACCCCTGGCCAGGTGCGGGGGAACGGCGTGGTTCGGTGTGTCCTGCCCGGGCCCTCGGCACTCGTTCCCCCTCCGGCTGCCGGCTGAAGGGGCCCGTGGCGGAGCTGTCCCGGCTCGCTCGGGCTGACCCAGCTCCCGCGGCATCGGAGGGCTGGCAGCGTCCCCTGTCCGGGTGAAGAGCATCCTCGTGTGGGGTGAGGGCGGTGGTTGCAACAGGCAGCTTGTCTGCGAGGAGGGGCTCATCCCGCCCTTCACAGAGAGGGGACTAAATGGTTCATCGCCACCTTTATGGCTGTTGTACAGATAAAAGCCTCTCGATTTCGCTGATCGCAGCGTAAGATGCAGTTCTGTAAGTAGGACTGTGTACGAGCGGGTGTAAGAACAGGATGGTGGTGAGGGATTAGGTGCTTGAAACAGACCCTGGATCAAAACGCACATCAGGGTTTGTTGTGACTGATCTCTGCTTTGCAGCAGCAGCCATGTGGTGGGCCACTTGCAGCTCCTGTATGGCTCCCCTCCTTAATCTGCAGCTGCTGCATGAGGCAGGCATGTTAGGTTCCTGCCCAGCCCAACGCAGAGAGTCACTCTGGTAACAGTGTGAAAAACCCTGCATGAAGCCATAAGGACAACAGTTTGCTCACCTTCACTCTCTGGGAATGTGCTTGCCAGTGCTAACAATATTGCCCTTCTTCACTAGCTTGTCATCTTACCTTTGTGACCCACCTACTTCATGTACTCATTTTTAATTAATTTTAAATTGAGGTGGCAGCTGTACATTCATCCCATAGCTGGTAAGACTGTGCAACTGCTTTTCTGTATAGGTGTATATAAGATGAGGCTGCCAGCTGATTCTGTAATGCACATTCCCATCTGTAAGTAGCTGGTTAGCCTCTGAAGTTATTGTACGTTTATTTTGATCAGTTCTTGTTCTGAATCTCCTGAACAAGCGTGTTTTCATTGCTTCCTTTGAAAGATTAACATGGTGTATTCTAAAATTGCTTTCACAAAGTGTGTTTTTCTCTTCTGACTATGTTTTTGCATTCTCAGTTTAATTGCTCTTGTTCTAGTTTTGCTCACTGGCATTACTATAAACCCTCTGCCATCAGTGTTTATGCAACCTAATGTTTGCACACTCTAACACTCCTATTCATTCTTGATCCAGTGAAGGTTTAAATCTTCTCTCAAGTCTTTCCAGTTCCATACTCTCTTTATTGCTCTTTGATCTCTTTTCTGTGTGATAAAACTTAATTTGTGTATTTGGTTGCATGACTTTCTTGCTAACTTATGCCTGTTTTTTTAATATTTGTTCTTCAGTGACAGTTATCTCTTGTTCTGCTGTTTGCTATGTTTTAAGCAGAGATTAATTGATCCAAGGTAGAAATTTATCTCCAAAGTTTGCATATTTTTTTTTAATGGGGTAAGTTAATTAAATGATAGGCTTCAGGATACAAAAATAATCTGTAGTTTATCATTTCACCTATTTTTGCAGGTGTGCAGTATTGGCCTCTGCCATCAAACGAGTATGTGGTGATGATGACTGCAGCATGTCAATGGTTTGGCTAATCTAGTAGTGCCAGTTTATTTTCTTAGGCAAGTAGGGATGCAGTGTGGTATAGATATGAGGAATGTATCTAATCTGAACATTATTTCTGACTGTGTCTGTTGCAGCCCTGTGAGGCTCTTCCCCCCCCCCCCCCCTCCTCCCCTACAAACTTAAAATGCCTTAACACTTAACAAAACCAAACACTTCAAAATTTATTTTTTTTTTACAACTTCATACTTCTGAGATTCTAAAAAGAAGTTCTCATTTCCCCTTCAGCAAGTACAGTTGTGTCCCCTATGTATTAAGTGGGTAATATTTTCCATATACTTAGCAACTCATTTCAGGATGTTTGCCTTCCAGTTTCATAGACTGATGTTCTTTATAGAAAAATCAGCAATAGTAATAAGAGAATTCCTCAACAATGTATTTGAAATGGAGCTACAGCTAAAGTTGATTTGATATTTATGCTGCAGTGATCCTTTCCTGAGGCATCTCATTTTTCAGTCTATAGGGCAAAGTTTCTTTGCATGTAAGCAAAAATTTATTTCTTCCTATATAAAGATAATCCAACACATTTTTCCTTATTTTTGTGACATTTTTTAAATTTATAAACAAGTGTATTGGCATTACAAAACACACTTAGGGTATTGCAGAATACTAGAACCCGATAGTTAAAATGCTCAAAAGAACCTTAAACCTTCCCTATGGCACTCAGGCAAACCCCTGTGCAAACAGATAAGCCTGGGCCTGAGGGTAAATAAACTCTTGCTTTGTCAGATTTGTTAAGTTACCAAGTTGCAGAGAAGATTCACCTCTTAAAAATTCTGTTTTGCTGTTTGCTGCATTATCTTAAATGTAAATTATATGTAAATTGATAAATGTGTGCAGCCCCAGGCTTAAATCCTTGTCAAAGGGTCCTAGCTGGAAGCCCTTTCCTTAAGAAATGTGGTTAGTCTGTCTTGCAGAATAGAATTAAGGGAAGAGTCATTAAATATTTTGCATTATATTTCAACTCAAGGTTTTGGTCTCCATCCCAATGCTTAGTAAATGTATGTGGGTTTGAGGAGCTAAAGCTGTACCCTGAAGTTATCAAGGGATGGGACCACCACTGACAATGTAAATGTAAATTTACATTTCTGGAGTTGGGAATGTATCTGCCCATTTAGCCACAGTGGGCTTCTTATGTTAACTCATCCTGAGACTAAGCATATCTAGCAGTATCCCAGTTCTCTTCCAATTTAGGCATTTGGTATTCTTATAAGTCTGTAACTGAGGAAAGTAATGTCTGTTGCTAGAGGAGGTGAAGGAAGGTCTTGGTAGACTTGACCACTGCCCCCTTTTTTCCCTCCTTCCACCTAAACTGTATGGAAATGCTTTCCTTCATCTGACTAGCAAAGTCAAGTGACCCTAACTAAAGCAGAGAGTTCCTCAATAATATCTGGTTGTGGAAGATAACTCTGTTTAGTATTCAAAGTCTGCATGTCAATTAAGTACCAACCACTGTGTTGTGGTAGGAGTTCATGTGGCACCACCTTCTCACTTATCTGGCAAAATATTAGGGCTGCATTAGGGGCTCAGTCAGTTTATCTTCTTAAACCCCACAAGCAACTGTCAGTGGAAGAGCCGGGCAGGCTGGAGGAAGAGGAAAAGAACGGAAGTCCTTAAACAGGCGTGGCTGTTGTAGCTTCTGCATGATGAAACTCTGTGGGACAGATATGTAACAGAAGCATACAGATGTTAAATGCCCTGAAGTTTTTTTGCAAAATTGTCTCCAAATACGTTTAGATGGAATTTAATTATAGTTGCTACAGAACTAAGTCCCATTGCAGGTATTTTTGGTGTCAGTGGATTAAAAATAATAATCATTTTTAAAATCACTGAATTTACATCACTTCTTAAATGTATTTTCTTACAGTATACGGTATGTTTGCTTCTCTAAAGACTCTTAACTCTCTCCTTGAAATAATTGTGAATCTCAAAATGGAGATACTGGAGTCATGGGTGGCATCCCCTTATAAAATTCTCTCACTGGGAGAGATGCGAGTGCTCCCACCCATTCCCATGAACTTCCTTGCTTCTTCCTGCCAGGTTCACTGTCTGAAGTGAGACTTGCAGATCTTCTTGATGTATCTGTGAGGAAGAAATTCAAGTCTTGTCTGGCACGTGTGAATTCAGAGGCTGCCTACCCACAGCCTTATTTAGCTGCTGAAGCTGGCTTGTTTCAGAAGCATTGAGCTAATGTATGCTGTTCAGATTTAAGAGAACTGTAAAGGGACGTTGTCTGCTGATTGGGAAGAGCTGTGGTGGTGATAGGAGGGGCATTTCTTTGTAAGTAAACAGATAAAACTGGTATCTTGGACTGAAATTTAATCTTGGAAGATGGTGGGAAAATAGCTGATGTTTCTTTGGGGAATACTTACAAGGATGGATGTCTGTCTCTATATAATACAAAGTTGGGTAATGAAAAAGGGTTTTTTTCTCTAAAGTAAATAATTGAAAAAATCATGAACAAACCTGGAAACTTTGATATCAGAGTCTATATCAAGGATGCACAGATCAGCACTGGGCTGTAACTCTTTTGTCCCATCTTTCCTTCAGCATTCTCTAACGCTTCTACTGCAGCTGTCTCAGATGAGGCATGACCTCAGTACATTTCCTGTACTCTGGTTCCTTTGGGTTCAGCTGCTCTGGGGGCCTTTAACTGTACACTCTCACTGGAGGATGGTTAGGGTGTTTGCAGACCCCTAATTATGAAGTAGCAAGCTCCGATCATAGGCTGCTGATAGATGAAGATGTTAGGGATTAGGGATGTGCTAGGATGTGAAATGTCTCTTCATACCATGGAGTGATTCACAGCTGGGGTGGTTATGCTCTGCCTGTGGCAGCTCAGGTGGCTATTTTGCTTGTTGCCTGCTTGCTTATACTCCTGAGCAAGGGAACGCTGCAGAAATAGATTTTTACCAGCTTAGTTGAATATCCTAAAAATGGTTTCTGTATTGCATGTTGTGCATGTTTGCTCATACAGGGAACTGAAGATGCAGCAAATTCAGCCACTTTTTCTGACTCAGAAAAGGTCCTTGCTGTATAGTGTGCACTTTTTATCTTTTAGATGCTAAATGCTTGAAACTTAAAACCAAAAAATAACCTGTGTGAACAATGAGTGATGATCCTACATGTCCTTAGCTGCAGAGTTTGGTACTCAGCTTCTGAAGACTTTGGATGTGCTCAAACTTGTTAGACCTTTCTTTCAAAATTTCTGAGGGTTCCTTTCAGACTGCACATGGCTCAACCCAGAGCTGCTCAAGTTTTAGAATTACAATCGTAGCCTGGTTTGAGTTGGAAGGCACCTCAGAGTCCCAACCCCTCTGCCATGGGCAGCGACACCCTCCACTAGACCAGGCTGCCCAAAGCCCCATCCAGCCTGGCCTTGGACACTGCCAGGGAGGGGGCAGTCACAGCTTCTCTGGGCAACCTGTGCCAGGGCCTCACCACCCTCATAGGGAATAATTTCTTCATAATACCTAATCTAATATCTAATATCACGTTTGGGTTAAGGTCATTACCCCTTGTCCTATCACTCCATGCCCTTTTAAACAAAGTTTTCCTCTTGCAGCGGCCAGCTGTGTGCTGGAGCGGAGAGTAAGAGGGTATTTATTGTCTGTCTGATGGTGCTTACCGTGCCAAAGACTGCTATTAGGATCGGGCATCTGTCACTGAAGAACTAGTTGGAGATTTGTCTTGGGGAAGAGCTTAGAGTTGAAGTGGTGCCAGGAGATACAGAATATCTGTAGACTTCACACCAACTGTGGCGTTCTTATTGGTTTTGTTGCTTTGGGCTTTGCTGGTACCTACTTTGTTATATAACATCACAGCAGTTGAAGTATGTGCCTAGTGGTCTTGTGTTAGAAGACTTTACAAAATGCATTTCCAAAGGTAAGAGGTCAAGCACACCCCTCTGCTTAGTGCTTTCCATTGGCTGAGTTTCTATGAATTGCAAATTCAGCATGTGGGCCTCCTGATTACTGTGATAGTTTGACCCCAGCTGGCAGCTAAGTACCATGCAGCCACTCTGGCTCCCTCTCCAGTGGGATGGGGGAGAGAATCAGAAGGATAAATGTGGGTACACTCGTGGGTTGAGATAAAAACAATGCTACCCATGCAAGGCAAAGCAAACCAAGCAATTCATTCTCCAGTGGTCACAGGCAGGCAGGTGTTCATCCAGCCCAGGAAAGCAGGGCTCTGTCACATATAAGGGATACTTGGAAAGGCAAGCACTCCAAATATCCGCTTCTTCCTCCTTTCCTTGGTTTTATATGCTGAGCATGATGTCACATGTTATGGAATATTCCTTTGGTCAGTTGAGGTCAGCTGTCACAGCTGTGCCCCCTCCCAGCTTCTTGGGCATCCCCACCTTCTCATGGGCAGGCCAGGATAAGAAGCTGAAAAGTCTTGAGTGCTAGCAACAGCTAAAAATATCTGTGTTATCAATGTTATTCTTGTCCTAAATCCAAACTAGAGGACTATACCAGCTGCTAATGAGAAAACATAACTCTATTCCAGCTGAAACCAGCAGGATGACTTTTGAGATGCTGATCTACTATACAAGTAGTCAAGACCTTAAATTTTGGCTGCTTATCTGGTTATTAAAAGTGCCTGAAGTGTACACATATTTTATTAGCACCTAAATTGCTTGATAAATCTTACTACATGTAAGTATGGCTAGAAACTTTATCTGTTGTAATTATTTTAAAAGGTGCATTGGGCCTTTTTAAGTGCATGATTTGAACAGGATTCTAGTTACGTATTTACATTATTTATCATTTTAGTCTGGTTCTGTTTTTTTAGTCAGAATGTACAAATTTAAAATTCCCAACACTGTAAGTTCTTTTTTGACAGTACTATAAATGTAGCTCAGAAGGAGTTCAGCCTTCTTTTGAATTTTGCTTAATGGATGCTTCAGCCATTGAAATATATTTGTACTGTAAGTGGATTTTGAGCCTTATCCTTAATTCATGGTAATTAGTCTATCCAAGCTTCTACTTACTGAATGGAATTCTCAAATCAGCCTTTGCAAGCTGAATGTGGATACCAATACCCAAACTTGGTTTTCATCAATATCCAGTCTTAATGTCTGTCTTTCCCAGCTAGAGCCTTGTGCTTGTGGTTTCCATACAACTGGCTCAAAGTTTATTACTCTTATGGACTGTTGATTTCTATGATTTTTACTTTAAAACATAATTGTGTGGTGTCAGGACTCTTACTGGCTTGTAATGTACAGATTTTGTTGACTCTTCTTCAATGAGAAGTTTATTTAAACTGTTACCAAATAGCTGAATTTGATTAAATTGCATAAAACAAACAAAGCTTGTAATCTTGAGGCAAGAGCTTGTTCTTACGTTCTTCCTGTGTCCTCACTGTGTGAAATTGTTTCATAACCTTATTAACTGTTTGGGGGTTATTTATATAGATGGTCTACGTAGAATTTAATAGTAATGTTAATAATTGTGACAAATTGTGACTTGTTAGTTTAGTGTTCTCTAATAGCTATTTGATGTACAATACTTCAGAGATCTGATACTACAGTCTCTTTTTTTTCTGGTTATACCTAGATATGTAAAAAAAAAAAGGAAAAGAAACCCAAGCTGCCACCCTTCACACACACCAATACCCACCTCCCACCCCCAAAAATTATCAACAAACTTAACCCCCCAAAACCTCAAACAAAAAAAAAAAACACTGATGTGGTTAGTACAGGCCATGTCTGATGGAATACTTGAAACACAATGACCAATTATCTTTCCTTGGTGAAGGAAAAATAGGCAGCTGTGTGCCTGTTGGTTGAGTCTACACAGTACTGCTCAATCCCACTCTTTGAGAAGGCAGACAAGAAGAGATACTGATCTCTTACGTAGCTGCCTCCAGGTGATTGGGAGAAGATCTTTACATAATGGTTAGATTATGCTACTGGGATACTCCTGAATGCTGTGCAAGTCTTAAATTAAACTTGAATTATTTTAGTCTGCACATAACTTCTGTGTCTAGTAGAAAAGGTAGTTCTTAAACATATCCATGTCCGTTCATGCTACCGTGTGCCAAGTATCTATGTCGTTTGGGCCTGAAAAACATTACACTTTTTTCAAATGCAGCAAGTAAGAAAGAAGGATTTTTGTTTTCTAAGTTGTTTACAAGATGAAAAAGTTATTTCTAGCACAAGGTCATTGAAAGATAGTAGTTAATGGCAATGGAAGGAGCACCACTTCAGGTCCATTGTATTAATCGTATCTGTATTTATCTCAAAGTATATTCCCTGACCTTCTGAAACCTGTTATTTCTTAGTGGAGTGCTTGGAAATGACTGTTTTTTAAAGGAGAAAAACAATTCTGAATGTTATAATTCAGTGTTCTTTGTGTATATAATGAACATTAAGATCATGTCTGTCATTCAGCAGAGTTTTTTCCTATTACATAACATATCCATGAAACTAGTGGTTACCTCTTTTCCCCAAGTACTAGAATCTTATTCTGCCCTCCTTTGTCACTCCAATAACACTATCCCCTGAAAATTGTTGATGTTTCCCTAGTCTTTTTCTACTTTCTTCTCCTTTGTAATGGGTCCTAGGTTAGTTTCCAGAACTGAAGTGTAACTTCACAGTCTTCTAAGAGACTTCACACCTCTTGAAAAAGAGGTGCCATAGGACTTGGGCATGTGGTGGTGGTCTTCTTTGAATCTGTTGCAAAGATGTGGTATGTGACAAGAAGTGTTAAGTTGGTCTGTGTAAATGCAGAGTCAAGTGGTGATTACAGTTTTTCAGAGCCCTTGTAATATCCATGAATCTGTAACAATGATTGAGGCTGCATCCATAAACTGGTGGGTAGATGCTTTATTCTGGGCTGGATTTGTGCGTCCAGAAGCAATGACATGTTTCTCAATTTAGTTAGTTTTGTTTATACTTCTGGGAAGTAGAACTGTGGTATTCCAACACCAGAACTGGTTTTGGTAGCACTTCTAATCCAGCCTGAACAGTTCTTCCAGTTATGGGATACACTGAGTGTCTTGCTGAATATCAGTTAAGTTGACCAAAACTTTTTCAGCTCCCAAAAGGAAAACAAACTGAGAAAATGTTTTGATCAAAACAGTTTTCCCTGAACAGCCTTATCCCATTGATCAAAACCCTGGATTAGGAAGGAGCGGTTTTATGATGAAAAAAATTGTGTGTTTGAAAGCTTCTGAAAGGTTTTCTGGATTAACACTGATATGTCTGCAGATGACACTGTCCCTGTCGGCCTCTTTCCTTCCAGAGATCATGGCATTTCATAGATGATTTGCTTTCTTTTGGTGTTAAGAAATCACTCTGGTAACATTCTTAGGCCAAAACAATGTGTTCAGGAGAAAAATTAAGACATGATCTTTTAATAGCTTGTTTGGAACTGCAAAGGAGCAGAGTAGAGGAGCCGGCAGCATGGCCTCAACTATCTTGATGGTAATAAATCAAATGTCTGCATATCATTAAGATATTTTTAGGCAGTAAATTCCTTTCTGTGTTTTGTAGCTACACAAAGCTACACAGCAAAGTCTTACACAGCACCCTGAAAGCTGATAAACGAAAGTTGTTCAGACAGTGATTGGCTAGAAGAAGTGTCAGTGTTGGAGAAATTAGAAATCAGATAAATTATTTTATCCATATCTGGGCTGTTTGGATAGCTTCAGCTAGAAGCTTTTGCTTATTTGTGCAATCTTCTCAATAAGGGCCCAACATATTTTAGCATTTAATAATCAAGACTACCTCAGAGCCTGGGTTTGAAAGGTCAGCTTGCCTCATTGTTTAGGAAGTCTGTATTTCTGGCACGTTGTGCATGGATTCACAGAAAAATTAAGATTAGTCTGCTGGTTTTATGTGTAAGTTTTGGGGCAACATGTGTGAAAAGTTAGAGTGGTTCAAAAGAAGATTTCTCTTGGGTTTAAAATTGAAAAAGAATCTACATTCAACTGATTCATTTTAATTCTCCTGTTACTTTATAAATTCTATTTATTTTTAGTCTGTGCTGTGAGCAGTGATCAGAGCCAGAATTTGCCTTGAGACCCATGGAAGAATAAAATAAGTCCTAGATACTATGATAAGGAACCAACATATTTAAGCACAGTTAGAGCAAATATAACAATTGACACCATGTGAGAGTTGTTGTGTTATGAGGAGCTGTTGATGAGCAGCCCTCTTAGTTTTTTTCTAAGATTATTTTTGAAAAAGTAATTTACTTGGATGTAACAGTGTCAGTTTTAACCAGGCTTGTGGTTTTCAGATACGATTTGATAGTTCTCTTTTCCTTGAATTTAGTTACATCTTAATTATTGTAAAAAAAATAATTGCCCTTTTTAAGGAGCTATTTTAATGCAGGTAATATTTAGTGCTCTGAAGTTGGCTCTGTTTCTGCACTTACCATCTAGGCAATTCATCTCCTTGGGAGATGGCAAGGACATGGAATACACAGACTAAATCAAAAAAAGTAGTATCAAATTTAACAATGGTGAGCTGCATCAGTGCTATAAACATAATTACATGTTCATTGGTGCTGACCTTACGAAGACCATATTTACACCAAAGTAAGTATTAGACTGACTGATAATAAAATGGGCTTTGTACCAAGGGTACATTTTTCCAAATTACTGTAACAAAAACTTACTCTGAATCAGGATAAACCTGTGAAAGCTCATTAAAATGAAACTGATTTTCTTGAATAATGCTTTTCCAGTAATTCTGGTGTTTAAGTGGTCATTTCCTGCTCTTTCAGTGTAGAGATTGGTGAAAGCGTGAGAGGAGAAGATGTGTATATCATCCAGAGTGGCTGTGGAGAAATAAATGACAACTTAATGGAACTGCTCATCATGATCAATGCTTGCAAGATTGCATCATCCTCCAGAGTGACTGCTGTAATTCCATGTTTTCCATATGCCAGGCAAGATAAGAAAGACAAGGTAGGTAAGAACTGTGTAATTTCGGAAGACTTTTTTTTCAGTTTGTTTACTGGAAATTTTTGGAGATAAAACATTTTCATCAACTAAATGATTTGAAAGATTTGCCCTTTTTCATCCTTTTTTAATAAAATGATCAATTATATCATCTGTAGATGAATGAAGTGAGACAATAAAATATTTTTGCTTGTGTTTTGATAATTGACACACCTTCAATTTGAAAAAGTAGGTACATCCTATCTGTGTAGTATATTGCAGAGTACTCCACTAGCAAACCTCACCTTATAGGACTGCTTTTCCTGCTTTTTCTGGCTTTTTTTCAACTTCTATACATAGGAGTACACCCTTTTAAACATTTTAGTTACATGGAATTAAATCCTAAATTTGAAGTGCTGTAACCATTATGTAGATAGGTGGGTTTTTCCCTATGTGGCTAAACAGAGAGCCAAATGGAAGGAACTGATTAAATCTGCTGTAGCTGATGACTACAATAGTTCAGCTAAGTTTCATTTTTAAAAACACAGAACTAAACTTTCCTGTCTCTACTATATATAGAAAAAATATCTCCCCTATGTTATGTGACTGTTACTTTTACCTAAACTCACTTGAAAAGCATTAACAAGAATAAATGTAAATTTGGCTCTTAAGACTGGACTGCAGTGATTGTTGTCTTGGAAAATTGCTCCCCTCTGATAATTTCCATGAATGGATTTCCCCCTTCCTTTCACTTTGGGCATCAAGCAAACCATCCTGAAAGCCTTCTGTTGTTCTCTGCATTCTTTTACATAAAAACATAGCCAGACTGAGCAGTAATGCAAAAGCTGAAAATAACAGCAAATATTACAAAATATGTAATGCTCAGCCTGGGATGTCTGAGAACAGAACTAAATACAGAAAAGTTATTTTCCAATATACTCATGCTTTAAGTGCAGGCTCTCTAACGCCATACGAAGACCCACTTGTACTCCCAAAAACAGAACTTTGGGGTTAGATAGTAGCTATTATTTGCCAACATCTTTTGGAATTTCTATTTTTTTTACTTTGTATTGAATAATGCTCACCCCTGGTCAGGAGAGCAGAAATAACCTTTTTATCAAAAGAGCTTAAAAGGGATTCAGTAAACATTTTGCTGACAGGGAAGGAAAGCATCTCACTATGTTTTGATTTCCAAATTCATATTGGAAGACTTTGCTGGACCATCCTGTAAGTTCTTTTTGTGATAAGAGGATAAGTGTATCCTCAGTTTTCCATGCATTTAGGCTATGCGTTGTCAAGGGTACCCAAAATATGTATGGCAGACTTCTAAGAGCCACTTAAAACCGCTGTATGGTGGCCCAGTCTGCCACCCAGGAGCGTTTTGCCTTTTGGAAAGGCCATCTGAAGATAGCCTAGGGAAGAGATTTTGATTAACAGAGATTTTGAGCATTGTTCCAGACTGTTCTCTGGGTTTCACAGAGTTGTTCTGCAATTCCAAGCAAGCCATTTCTTTTTTCTTCTTTTTTCTTTTTTTTACCTCTGTTTTGCAATTGAGAAAATGTTTGCCATCTTTGGAAATTAACCTTGGTAGTTGACCTCTGTGTTGCAAAGTAAGCTATAATATAGCTGTCGACATTGGTCAGCTTATTGACAGGGAGATCTTTCCTCCTCCTGTTGAATTGCATCACATCTCTTGGTCTTTGACCCATGTTGAGTGCACAAGTTGTGTGCTGCCTGAAGTGTCAGTAAAGTGCCAGCCATTTTCTTCCTATAGTTATACTTAGATTTTCTTTTCTCTGGTGAAAAATATTGCTGTAGTTTGCTTGACTATGAACTGAAACAGTATAATCTTCACTAGCTGGATGCTGTTTTCTGGTTTGAATTTAAGTTGTTGTTGACCTTACTCCACAAAAAACTAAACAGACCGAGTCCTTGCTGCTTGAAATAACCTCATATTCTTCGTGCCTCTGCTGCAGTTATGATTGCTGAGAACAATGAAAGTGCTCTTGATTTGTTTATTTAAGGAAAGAGACTTGTAGTAAAACATCATATACTGCACAAGGACTGTGTAATCTACTCTGGAAATTTTAACACTAGACCTGGAAAAGCTTTAAATGAGAAACATAGGGTTTTAAAACAATAGAGGCTTTCTGAGAGTCATAGAGAAGTTGGAGTTGGTAAATTAATTTAGACACAATCAAGTGATTTGAGAGTAGAGTAATTCTGATACACAAGGTAGTTAATTTAAAAGCAGTTCAGGTGTATCTGTTTTGGCCATACTTGAATTTAGCATCCTCTAGTTGTGCTAACCTTCCAAGCCATGGGCAGGACACCTTTATGTAGGATGCTGCAGAGATAAGTTAGAAGTAGAGTGACAGGTGAGTTTGGTGTTCCACAGCTCATGTAACTTTGTTTTTTTGATTTGTAGAAGGGGTCCGTGGAGCGTTGGGTAGGTATCCTTTTTTTTTTTTTTAATCTAACGCTATGCATTTCCATTAATATGGCCTTAAAGGATGAAACTTACTGGGTTACATTATGTATAACTGGGAAAATTTTCAGTTTCACTTCTTGATTTCAGTTGCGTTTCACCTAGGCCATGACAATAATCCTGTGGAATAATCTGCTACTGGAAAACTTCTAGTCTCTAGTTAAAAATTTATCTGGGCATGCAAGATAATGGCTGTCAACTTCTGAAGCTTCAAAGCATACTCTTTTTTTTAAAAAAAATAAATTTAGGTAATGCATTAGTGGACATTCAGTATCCGTACACTTCACAACTGGCTTTCTTGAAAGTGAAAGTTCCAGTTATAAATCTTTGGGGTTTCTTGAATTTTTTACTTTTACTTTTTTGTTGTTGAATATGCATGTGATGCATTTTAAGTGAGACAATGTAATAAGATGCTTGAAGGCAACAGAGCTTTAATCTTGATGGACAACTTTTCCTTTCAGCTATGTGTCCTCTGCATAGTTACTCTTGTGAGGTTGTTAGCTTTGTGGATTGCTCCTTGCTCCTGGTAATTCTAAGAATTGTGAATAAATTTGTAATGCATCACAAAGGAAGAAATCGTTTCTATAACTTGTTATATCCAAGTGGGGAATTTGCTGAGGAACAAAACTCAGCGATTTTTTTGCAATTTCATTTCTGTACATAATGTAATGTCGTGTTTCACACTAACAATTCTGAAATTAATCTCGAATTGTGTCAAAAAATGAAACAATGAATGCTGTGAATCTCTTTGTTCTTACCTCTCTGATCAGAAGCAAACCTTACAATTGCCAAGATAAAGAAAACCTTGAGTTCTCATCTACCTTTGTCATCCAAGTTTCTGAATAATGAGGCCAGGTTATCTGAGGTTCCCATAAATATATTTCCTTTGATTTTAAAATAATCTTCAATTCGGCTCATATTGTAACACAAAACTCATTTTCTAAGCAAGCAATCAAATCTTAAATCCTTCTGGACGTTATGTGTGTTTTCTTCTAATGCACGATCTTGTGTGAAGGAAACTTTCACATAGCTGCAAACTTCATTTGTCTTAATCACCTACTAGCCCATTCTTGAGAACAGGAATTGGTGTCTGGCTCCTCTTTCCTTCCAAGACCCTCTGTCCTCCAACACGTAGGCAATCTGTGATGTGTGCATGTCTGCTAAAGCCAGTTACCTAGTGGTAAAACCTTCAAGTTCTTCCTTCTGGGAAGGCAGCCTGCAAGGCCAGCAGCTGAAAAGAGGTACCAACTGGTAACGTATACATTAGTGTTTGATGCAGAAAAGCATTTGGGTATGTTGGGGGTTTATTTTGTGCTGGTGATACTCATATTGGTACGTGAGACAAGTTGAGTGGTGTTCACATTGAACAAAAATGGGGAAAAAATAGAAACGATTAAGAATGCTGGATGGAGCAGAAATGGGAAACCATCCGCAGGGAAGAATGTTATTTGCCGTTAGTGGCTTGCATGAAGTAGTTACTTGTTTCTGCTAGAGGGAGTGGTCCTGGTTTGCCATTTTCTTTTCCCTTAGTTTTCATGTGAGTGGTGTCATTGAGCTGCTGTAGGGTCAGACAAGTCCCAGTGTGCAGGACAAGGGAAGTGGTGAAACTCTGTAGCCTGGGAAGAAGGGACAGGACAAGCAGGGGAGCAAACCTCTGGTTTGAACATCACCTGTTAGACATCAAAACAGATATTTGCAAAGATGTAAGAGAACATTGTGGTAGAGTCAAAGGAGTAGAAACTAAATCTTTGTTTTACTAGATGCTTCCAGAGATTTGAGAATATTTTGAAGCCCAGCTTAAAAATTTCAGTTTGTGCAGCTAAAATGATATGATCAGGAATTTGAATGGCATGAACTAAAAGTTTACTAGTAATAGAAATACCCAGAAAGCTTTGGGTGACTTATCCTTACAGAACTGACCTTAAATGAGGTGCAGCACAGTCCTTGATAACCAGAAAATCATCTGTGCTGAGACACTAATGATAGCAAACTCTTACAGAAGCTATATGTGTCCTAACTGCAGAGATCTAGAGAAGTGCTAGCTGTATATCTAATGTGTATTTTACACAGACCAGACAGTAATGAAACATTAAAACCAAAAGGAATAGAGGGGTAGTTATCAAAATAAAGCATTTCTGTAATTACAATGATAAACTTGATTTGGCCATAAGAATGACTGCAATATCTGTTTCTTTTCTGCAAGAATGTTGGCAATCTGTAGATAAAGCCAGAAAAATGTCAAGTTTCCACCTAAGGTAGCAAAAGATTTGAGAAAAAGTGTCTCCTTCATATGACATGGATGGAAAAGCATCCAGGATAAATTGGCAGTGGTTCAGCTTCCTTTAGGTTATGCCCTTGAGCATCAGTGGAAATAAAGTAGAGATACTCTGTAATTGTGTGTATGGGGTGGAGGGAGGGTGGGTTCCTAGGGGCCTAAATGAGGCTGATAGAGGTGTAGCAGGAGAGAATACCATGCCAGCAAAAAAAAGTCTGACAATGAGATGGAAACTCTGAATTGAAGTTCTGCCTTCATGCTAATGTTATTGCCAGCTAATAGTCTTATTTAAAGGTTGGCAATGAGAAAGCAGGAGGTTCTGTTTAGTATTTCTGTTACAGAGAAAACTGACCATCTTCTCAGCTTTTTCAGGGCATAAAAGAATCTGAAAAAAAATGAGTTGATTTAGAAAGAAGTAAGGTATTCTCCAGTCATGATTTTTCATTTTCTCTCTTTTTATCTTGCTGTGTGTCCCACATCCCTGTCACTTTTAAAAAGCTCTTGACGTTGGCATTAACTTTGCTAATTAGATTTTTGCTCTTCCTTTTTTCTTTCCACTTTGTTTTTTTCTACCACCCCACCTGCTCCCACCCGCCCCCCCCCCCCCCCCCCCCTCTTTGGGATTTCTAGACTTCTAATTGAATCCAATAATTAAGCCTGAATTGGCAAAAACAAATAAATAAATGGGCTGGGGTAGAAGACCCCTGCCAAGGTGGATCTTTTACAAGCTTTACTGTTTCATGAAGAAATGCTTGACCCTAACTTTGTTTTAAAGCAATGTTTTCAATTTTGGGTTACTCTGCCTTCAATCTTTGCTTTTGGGGATGTTTCTTAGTACACAGTAATTGCTTGAGAGTTGGATGTTAATGTAGAGTAGTAAATTAGAGAAATGGGGGTTGTCTACCTTTCTACTACAGAAAAGCCAGATGAAAGTTTTAAGTAGAAGAATTGGAAAATCTCATCCCCAATTTATGTGCTTGATAATCTAACTTCTACAAAACATTATTGGACAGACTGCAAACTGGTCTAGATATTCCTAAATGTTTTGCTGAGTTTGAAAACCCTAATAGCAAACTCAGCTATTGACAGGCTAGTTTGGCTAAAGTTCTGGAGCTCTTCCTATCTGGATTCCAAACATTCGAAAGAAATAATGAATAAAACCAGATCACTTTCTGACTCCTTGCATCTTGTTGAAATCTTTTTAAAATTTAAACATTTGTGCTTTATTCCTCAGAGCCGTGCTCCAATCTCTGCAAAACTTGTTGCCAACATGCTGTCAGTTGCAGGGGCTGACCACATCATCACCATGGACTTGCACGCTTCTCAGATCCAGGTAACTTATGGTTCTTACTAACTGGCTCAGGGGCTTTATTGAATTAATGTGAAAATCTAATATTAACTCTACTGTTTCTCTTGTTACTTTGAAAGGCTGTAGACAGAAGTATAGTTCTCAGGGTTCAAAGAAAGTCTCACTTACCTGTTTCTAATTAAGTTCCCTTTTTGAAAGAGACCAGCCTTGATTCCATAGGGTGATTTTGCAGGCATTTTGAATACTTGTGTTCTAGAGTCTTCAGTGGTATTTGCCATGTCTAGTCTAAGAGCTCTCAGAACATTAAAAAGTACTGGCTTGGGGCATGTTCTCTTAATCTTGGCCCAGCCAGGGATTATAGTATTGGTCTAGATAGAGTTTTGGTGTTACAGCCAAGGAAATAATAGCCTCTTAAGAGAAGTAGAGATGGAGGCTGGCAACCCTTAGCTGGCTTACTCCTGCATCCAGGAAATCATGAAATTCTTTCCTCTGACACAGAGCAGACATCATTTGTCATTCTCAGTTGTACCTTGTTGGGTTTTTTTCTAGAATATACCTTCTTTTCCAGTTCTGGTATTGTTTAACCAGAATTTCCTATTATGCTAGATATGTCATGCAAATAAAAGCAGTTTCACTTTTGGTCTGACACAGATTTCTTGTGACAACTTGCACAAAGGTTCCATTTCTGCTGCTCAAGCAATACTATCTTGAATCTTGCCCATATTGAAATACTCCTGTTCATGTCAAGCAGCTGAAACTTATGGAGGTTCAGTTATTACTCACTGGATTGAGAGCTTTTCACAAGCAGAATTTACTTGAGTGCCTGAAGGTGGTCATCTTTTCTGATTATTGTATCATTTGGAAACAGCTGTTCTTTATTTCACTGCTCTTGGGTGAGACTTTAGAGACCTTACTGTCTAACTTGTGCTACATTCGGTACTAATCTCGGAGGGCAAAATTAGGCCAATATAGAATTCTAATTAAAATTCTACCATAAATGAAAGGCAAAGGCTTGACTCTTTCAAGTTCATGGCATAATCATATATTCATTAAACCTTTTCTCTGTTGGACTAGGGTTTCTTTGACATACCAGTAGATAACCTGTATGCAGAACCTGCAGTGCTTCAGTGGATTAAAGAGAACATTTTGGAGTGGAGAAACTGCATCATAGTCTCACCTGATGCAGGTGGTGCGAAAAGGTACTGTACAAGCCTAAAACTGGTAGTTTTCCATACAGTAAGTGGTTAATGAACTAGTTTGTCTAGTCATCTTTTTTTTCCCTCTAAAATTGTACAAGAAATAGGGTATGTTGCTGATGAATCGAACTGTATTGTAAAAACAGAACAACTAGTTCTTCCAATGTGATTCATGCTTGAAAACACCCAGGAGCTTTATATACCCTAAAGAAAATCTTTTTTTTTTCTCTCCTTGGATATGGCCTCATTAGCTGAATCCCTCTGCAGGAGGGATGAGATTTTTCCTGCTGCTTGCTTCTTTAGTCCAGTTGCTGCACCTCTTCCTGCTTTGCTCTGGAATTACCTGTTTCCCTTCTCAAAGCATATGGCTTGTCCCTACTGCACCTGCTGGCACTTAGGTAAGAGCTTGCTTGAGTCATACTTCTTTTTTCTATGCATTATTGCCTTCCAGCTATAAACCTCTTGACCCTGAGTTGTGCACTGTGAATACTAGAAAAAGAGTGTGAAGTTTTGTTTTCAGTGGCAAAAGGTGAAAATAGAGAGGTTGATTCACTGAAGTGTTTCTGCATTCCCAGCATGTGTTACTCATTTAGCAGCCTATCTTTTATTTGATATCTGAGCATAAGCTAATGCAAAATCTCAGAAGCATGCTGGCTGGTGAGGTGGTAAGCATACTATCGAGGTTAAATGCTTATTCTCAAGTTCTATTGGTTGTGCTGCTGCTACAAAACTGAAGGGGAACAAAGGCAAATGGAATAAGAATCCTGTAATCCCACAGTAATTTCAATGTTTGGAATATAGTATGGGGAAAAATGTGAAAGACACTCATAATTAATTTTAATTGAAGTCCTTGGATCTGTTGTGAGTTTTCATGTCCTAGTAATTAATAGGGAAATAAGACTGATTAGAACTCTGTAGTTGTTCTGAAGTCTCAAAGCCAGAATCAAAATTCAATAGCCTTGGTGACTGAAGCAGGTATCCCTTATTGCAGCACTGGGCACACAGGGGATGGCTCCTCCAAATGTGTGCACTGTTTAAAGCAAAATTTCTCATATTTATACAGATTAACTCTACATATTCATTATAATTGCTAAGAAAAGGCAGGGTTATGCAAATTATTTCCAGTCATGTACATTAACTCCACCCAGATACAGCATGCTCAGTGACACTCAGGGGGTCTTCCAGTGGTCTTCAGGGAGGAAGGCTGGGCATCTTCCCCTCTCTCAGCACATGCTCTTCACGGTTTTCTCCATAGTCTCAAAAACACATTCCTGCACACACTAGTTAGGAACCCTTTTTATCTGAAAACAAGATACACTCTGTCTCTTAATTGGTCATTGGTCTCATTATTTATTACTCTTATCTTCACTTTCATTATCTTCAAGGCCGTTCCACAGCTCAAATGGCTACAGCCATATTCTACTATAATCCAAAACATGCAAATACTTTCTGTTCTCAAATCCTCCTTATATTAAAGCTATATTAATTAATTGTCTCTTAAGCTACATCATTGAATCAATTCCTATTTAAATTAAGTTGTAGTGTGAAGAATATAAAACACAGAAAGCATTCTAAAATTCAGATAACTCAGCCAATTAAGTTTCTTTGTTCATTTTTATCTGAATACTGGGGTATTTTTACCGTTGAGTTTTTTGTGGTTTGTTTTTTGGTTTTGTGGAGTTTGGGTGTGTGTGTGTTGTTTTTCTTGTGGGAGGGTGTTATAAAATACAGCCTTCTCTTAGAATTCAAGTCCAGAGACAGTATTTTTCTCTTCTCCATGCTACCACTCCACCCCCAATATTTGTATATTATCAAGTTCATCATAAGCATTTATCTTTTAAGGACCACTTTCACTTAATTTAACATGAGAGAGTCTGTCTTTGGTACCTTTCTGTGGTAATCAACCAAGCAGTTGCTGATGAAGTAGGGAAGGATGTTGCTGTAACTAATAGCTTCATATTTAAGTGGTAAAGAAACAAAACCTTATTAATAGTTTCATTATTAACTAATTAAAACTCTTATTAATTGTACATGTTAACCACCTTGTTAACATTCTAAATATATTCCTAAAGACAAGCTACAAGGTTGTGCCAGCATAGAAAGCTTAGTATTCTATACTATGCCTATATAGTCTCAATACTTACTGGCTCTGGTATATTAAAAAAAAAGTAAGAAAGCAATCAGAAGCCTGTAACAAGTTAAGTTTGTTACTAGAGGTTTGTCTGGCCACCAGAGAGTACCATGAATAGTTTGAAAAGATCTGTGTGGAGCAGATGTATTAAAAGGGGAATTACTAGTGAAGTAAGGTACTTGATTACTAGTCAAGGACTGCTGAAAGAATTGTTAATCACTCTTAGCTTGCTTGGTTGGATTTTCCCTTTGGTTTGGTTTGGTTTCACATTACTGCAATGGCATTTTCAGTTAGGGTGTTAAAGTGCGTGCTGTTGAAGGCTTAGAATTGAAGCTACCTCTACTATAAACTATCTAGTGTGATTAGGCATCACAGCAGCTTGAAAAAAACTTATGAATAGCTGAAATGTTTTCAAAATCAGGAACTTAATGGTAGAAACCCAAAGCAAACACAATTAAAAACTCCATTTCTGGAATATAGCTTAGGACCTTGTAGTTGTGTTTATTAGCAGTGGATTAAGATTGCTTCTAACCTGTCTCATTACCTGCAAAAGTTTGTGCTGTGGTAATTTGAAGGCCAGGAAACATCAAAATTGTGTTTTATGACATATACACATGCATGACACTGTCTTTTAAAATAATTCTGTAAACATGGTGTATTTCTTCCTGTTACTTAGGGTTACTTCAATTGCTGACAGACTGAATGTGGAATTTGCTCTCATCCATAAGGAAAGAAAGAAGGCAAATGAAGTGGACAGAATGGTCTTGGTTGGTGATGTGAAAGACAGAGTAGCAATTCTTGTTGATGATATGGCTGACACATGTGGCACGATATGTCATGCAGCAGAGAAGTAAGTATTATTATGAACTGGCCTCCTGTCTCTTTGTGCTGTGACCTGCAGATAGCAAATGAACACAGCTGCTGTGCCCTGCATATTTATAACCCAACCTGAAGCTGGGTTGCATGACGTCACCCTGATTCTCAGGTCTGTTACAGTCCTGTGATCAAACTGTCTTACTTTAGAGCGTGAAATTGTGAAAATAGTTACAGAAACATATTATCTATATTTAAAAAGACAACAGAATAAATAAAAAGGCATGTCATTTGGAAGGGACTTGGGACATCTAGTGCACTTTTCAGTTCCAATACAGAAATGACAAGAGATCTTTCTATTATTAAGCCTCATCGTGGAGCTGTTCTACTCTCCTCAGGCAATCTTTCACAAAGCTATTCTAGATTCAACGTTTACTTATGTCTTTAAAAAATTACTGGTTCCTGAAATTATTAATTATTCCTATTCCTGTAGCTTCACAACTCAATAGATATCGCAGTAACTCTAGCTTCAAAATCATCTTGACAAATTGTAGCAATGGACTGAAATTCACTAACAACAAATATGAGGTGTTACAGTTGAGCAATACTGGACTAAAATGCTCCTGTGTGACTGTTTGTTTGTATCCAAACATGTTCTACCAACTTTGGTTTGGTATGTTAAGGGCTGCAAGCTAAACTTGGCTGGAGCCCTGAGGCTTTAAATCTTCTATTCAAAGATACAGTATTTTGATATTGTTTGTAGCAAAGTCCACCCCCATGTTGGAAGTGCGAAGGTACTGCTGAAGAACAAGACACAGGATTGATGTTGCTGAGCACGTACTGTGGCATTGCCTCTCTTGGATGTAAACCTTTCCAAGTCTAGTAGATTTCAGTTGAGAGAATTTTGAATTTCTATTCTTGTGTAACATATTTCTAGAAATTGAGTGTCAAAGTCTTGTGCCCAAAATAGGTCAATGTGGTACTTGTGGTACCTGACTGTATTTGAGTCATAAAATAATTTCACTTGGAAAAGACTTTTAAGATCATTGAGTCCAAGCATTAACCTAGTATTGCCATGTCTACCACTAAACCATGTCCCTAATCACCATGTCTACACATCTTTTAAGTAACTCCTGGGGTGGAGACTCAACCTGAGAACCCTGTTCCAAATAATGTTTTCATTGAAGTATTTTTTTCCCATATCCAATGTAAACCTCCCCTGGCACAACTTCAGGCAATTTCTTCTTGTCCTATCACTTGTTACTTGGGAGAAGAGACCGAAACCCACCTGGCTACAACCTCCATCCAGGTAGTTGCAGAGAGTGGAAAGGTCCCCTCTCAGCCTCCTTTTCACCAGGCTAAACGATTCCAGTTCCCTTATCTGCTCCTCATAAGACTTGTATGCATGACCCTTCATCAGCTTAGCTGCCCTTTTTTGGATGTGCTCCAGCACCTCAATGTCCTCCTTGTAGTGAGGGGCCCAAAGCTGAACACAGTACTTGACATGCAGCCTCACCAGGGCTGAGTACAGGGGGATGATCGCTTCCTTAGTCCTACTGGCCACACTATTCCTGATATAAACCAGGATGCTGTTTGCCTTCTTGGCCACCTGGGCACATTGCTGGCTCGTGTTCAGCCAGCTGTTGAGCAACAACCCAAGTCCTTTTCTACCAGGCAGCTTTCTAGCCAAGCTTTCCCCAAGCCTGAAGTGTTGCATAGGGTTATTGTACCTAAAGTGCCGGACTCAGCACTTGGCCTTGTTGGCCTCAGCCCATCAATCCAGCCTGTCCACATCCCTCTGTAGAGCCTGCCTTCCCTCAAGCAGATCAACACTGCTGCCCAACTTAGTGATGTCTACCAACTGACTGAGGGTGTACTTCATCCCCTCATCCAGATCATTTATGATGCTATTAAAGAGAAGTGACCCCCAGCACTGAGCCCTGGGGAACACCACTTGTGATGGGCCACTAACTGGATTTAATTCTCTTCTGAAGCCATCCAGCCAGTTTTTTACCCAATAAAGAACACGCCCACCCAAGCCATTACCAGCCAGTTTCTCCTGGAGAATGCTGTGGGAAATGGTGTCCAACCAACAGGGTGAAGCTTAAGTGAGTTAGGCATTATTCTTTGTGGCTTGAAGTAAAGAGCATCCCATGAGTTGAGTCTTTAGTTGCAGACTTGCTGTTTGCATCTAGGAAAAAAAGGATGTCAAAAACTTACAGTAATATGCTCTTGTGTTTCACTTTGGACATTTGATAGAGTTTTGCAAAGAGTTGTTGTGCAGTTGTTATCCACATACTAACCTACATCAGACACCAAAGTATATTTCTGGGCTGTGGCCTTTGCAGATCAATATCACAAATTGCCTAGACAATGATTTTTTTTTTTTATCTTCTGTGCATCAAGGTAGCTAATTCCTGGCAAAAGGAGGAGGCCTGTATCTTTTTTCCTGTTATGAAAGAAGCCCTTCTTTATTTGCCTACAGTAGGCTTCTATCAATCCAATTTCAAGGCTTTCAGAAATCTTTGCTGTATCTGTAGCATTCACTCAGAGCTACTTTTGTTTGAGTATTGCTGCCTTATGTCATGTTCTTGGCATGAAACAGTGCTTTTCATTTATGCCACATCTAGGTGAGATGTACTTTGTGGTTAATTAGACTTGCTCCCCAAAATACTTTAAACCTCTTTATCTCAGCAACCTAGATGTGTACCAAGCAGGTGAACTACGAATTGTATTTTCAGATATAGAAGCACAACTTGCTTAAATATAAACTTAAATACAGAACCGTGGTACACTCTCACCCTGTCATAGTGCATACTCCTTGTAGGCTGCAGCTACTAAATGCAATGCTGAGAATGATCAGAAAACTCTGATTCTGAGTCATTCCAAGCAAGGTGTTTCTGTGGTTTTGGATTCTTTCCCTACCTTACCATACTTGTCTATGATCTGATAAAATGCCATTCTCAGGACCTCTGTTTGTAAGACTAGAAAATAGCTAAACGTCTGAAGGCAGAGAGGCCAGTCAAAACCAAACTAAGGAGATGCTGATTAATTCACAAGTGTTCTAGTTCTTTGATTTGTACTTTGTTTTTCCTGTGCTACATCACTTCTCTGTGTGCGTGGATCAGCTGCCTGTCTTCCCACAACCTTGCAGTAAGCTAAGCTTTTAATCATTAACATTTCTCCCTCCTCAGAAACTCTTTCCAAGCAGATTGTTTGAATTGCAAATGAAAATAAAGGTGGACAATAATGAAGCCACAATAGAGTTGTGAATGCTGCCATCCCACTGACTTAATTTTTGGCTGGTTAAGATAGAAAACTTATGGAATTTAGTTAAATGTTGTGCTGATCTGGTTAAAAGTGCAGCATTTTAGATTTAGTATCACAGCTATGAACTTTTTCACTTAATTATTATTTGAGATTTACTCTTATAACCTGAAAAACTTTAAATTTCTCTGAATTATTTTGTAGATACTGTATCCTCTTCTAGCTTCCAGTAGGAATTTGTGTGCAAAATGTATTTTAGACCTTTGTATCTGGCTTTACCTGTAACCACATATACATGCATGACAGCATACTTTTCCTTTGTGTTCCACAGGTTAGTATCTGCCGGAGCTACTAAAGTTTATGCCATTCTTACTCATGGCATCTTCTCTGGTCCTGCTATTTCTCGGATTAATAATGCATCATTTGAGGCTGTTGTGGTAACTAATACAATCCCTCAAGAAGAGAAAATGAAACACTGCCCAAAAATTCAGGTACAGTGGTGTGTTTGTCATAGAATGGTCTGGGTTGGAAGGGACACCAAGCATCACAGAGCTCCAACCCCCCTGCCACAGTCAGGGACACCAACCTCCAGCCTGGATCTACACAAGGTTGCCCAGGGCCCCACCCAGCCTGGCCCTGAACACCTCCAGGGACGGGGCATTCCCCCTTGTCCTGCCAGTGTCTACCCTTTTAAATAGTTGATTCCCCTCCTGCCTATAAGCTCCCTTCAGGTACTGGAAGGCTGCAATGAGTTCCCCCGCAGCCTTCTCTTCTCCAGGCTGAACAAGCCCAGCTCCCCCAGCCTCTCTTTGTAGGGGATTTGTATGTTGCTGTTTGCTGACACTAGAATTTGTGCCTTCAGAGGGAAGAAAATATGCTAAAATGTCTTGCGCAGGTGTGGTGTTTGTAGAACATCTTGCTAAAGCATCTCTAAGAACTGTTTTAAGGGGAATCAGGTAGTACAATAGAGTGCTTCAAAATATTTGGTATTTGCAGCAGATCGAGTATGCTTGATTGTGAAACAGTGGCAAATGTAAAATTAGCTGGGGTTTGGGTGGTTTTGATCCATCTTAATCATACGATGTTCCTATTTGGAACTTGAGTTAGTTATGTAGATGCCACAGAAGTCTTAGACTTCATTTATTATTTTGTAAATACACTAATGAAAATGCTCAAGATAACAATGAGATATTTCTTTTTCAATAGCTAAACTAAAAATACAAAATTAAATTATGCCATTAGCTTTTACATGAGATTGTTCTGGGGTCCCATTTGAAATTTATCCTTAACATAGAGTGGAAGAAAGTATAAAACATTGTGGGTTGGTTTCCTTGGTTTTCTTTTATTTGTTTGGGGTTTTTTATTGCAACTTTGTATTTTTAAAAACATGACGTTTATTTAGATAAACTAGATGTCTGTCTGTCTGTCTGTCTACTTCTGAGCTGTTGGAGTGAGTTTAGAGGAGGGTCATGAAGATGATCAGAGGGCTGGAGCACCTGTTCTGTGAAGACAGGCTGAGACAGTTGGGTTTTTTCAGCTTGGACAAGAGAAGGTTCTGGGGAGACCTTATAGCAGTCTTTCCAGTACATAAAGGAGTCCTACGGGAAAGCTGGAGATGGACTGTTTATCAGGGAAAGTCATGATAGGACAAGGGGTAGGGGGCTTGAACTGAAGGAGGAGAGATTTAGATTAGATATTAGGAAGAAATTCTTCCCTGTGAGGGCAGTGAGTCCCTGGCACAGACTGCCCAGAGAAGCTGTAGCTGCCCCTTCCCTGGCAGGGTTCAAGGCCAGGTTGGATGGGGCTTTGGGCAACCTGGTCTAGTGGAGGGTGTCCCTGCCCATGGCAGGGGGTTGAGAATAGTTGGCCTCTGAGGTCCCTTCCAACCCAAACCAGGCTGTGATCCGAGGAGTCCCTTAAACTGTGTTAGTGGCACGTGAACACTGCCATCTGATGGCTAGAATAGTTTTTGGACAACGTGACCTGTGCCAGAAGTCTTCAGCAGTATGCCAGTGTAGCAATCTTATTCAGTGCTTCCTTACTCAATCTCTGAGTTTGTACCTTGTATTAATACAGTTCTTACATAAATGTGAGGTACATAGTGCTTTAATACTGTGTTACTTCCTGGAAGATTTAAGGGGAAAATGGCAAATCAGATGTTTGTTATGTTTATAAACTATTCTTGGCATCCCATAACATTTATCTTTTGGATTTTTTTTTTCTCTCAGTTTATTGACATTTCCATGATCCTGGCTGAGGCAATTCGAAGAACACACAACGGTGAATCCGTGTCTTACCTGTTCAGTCACGTTCCCTTGTAACTGCAGGAGATGACACGGCACCTCTGGGAAGGTCCTTTCAGCTAGCACTGTTTTTAGCAGCACATCTCAACCACAAGAAATAAGTACCTCTGTACAATTTTGGAGCTTGTATGTTTGATTATTATATTTGTCTTGTAATTACCATTTGTTCTTCGTAAATGGGCAATAAATCTCCATCTGGCAGAAACTTTATGAATTCCCTTGAGAGTCTGGAAGTCTTGTGTGTTGTATAAGTTCTGTTTTACGTGCTTGTCTCCCCTTTCTGCTAAACTGATGCTTCAGCTCTGTGTTTCTATACAGAACTACTAACTGTTCAGAGAACTTAATGGGTTGTATGCATGTAAGATCACTTTCTGTGTTAAGCTAAATGCTGCAGGCTTGGGTACCTTGTATCTGTTCTTCTGTCAGGCAAACAGCTGTTGGGTTTTGTTTTGTTATGTTCAACTACCATCAATATTATATTATAAGCCCTAACAGAATTTAAACTTCATGGTAATTTTGAGGAACTGTCGACACATCCATAATAACTGTTTCATACACTTCATTTTTCCACAAGATATATGTGGCTGCTGTTTCTTTTGTAAAGCTCTCATTACATTAAATTGTTTGCTTAACATCTGTCCTGTGCAGTTACTGTCTTTAGTTTTAGGATTAATGCTTTAGTATTCCTGGGATAATTTATTTTGTGTGTTTCAATAATAAGGACCAATCTTTAATCATGAGTAATTTGGTTTAAATTTAATTTTTTTCCCCATAATTTTTGAACTTCCCCAATCGTGACCATATTAATTATTTCACACCCATTTTCCTGTTTATATTGTAAAACTTTGTTGTGCAAAGTCCAAACAACAAGTTTAAAGGCACTTATATTTATACAAGTTGGTCTCTACCTACAGGTACTTGATGACAAAGTATCTGAAAGTACTTTTTTTTTCCAAACTGTAGAGTCAACAGAGTTGTAGGTTCCTATTGCAAAGTACCACATCATTACTGTGCAGCCAGCAAACTGTAGTAGACTAAGTAGTCTCAAATACTTTAACATTAGAGAATTAAAGTCATTATGAAAACAGATTTCCTCTTGTATGCTGAGAAAGCTTATGGTTAAGTACTGGTAATGCGGTCAGTAATGTATTCTGGGGATGAGGAATCCAGTATTGTAGTTCTAAGTCTTTGAATTTTTCTGTGGAGTATTTTCAGTCTTCCTGCTAGAAAGGAAGATTTTGTGTGTATTAAGTGTTCCTGCACCTAGATCCTGGGAAAGCTCAGTTTCCTACCTGAAATTGCTGCTGTTAATTACAAAAGCATTTGCTGTGCTCATGGGATACTGCTTCACTATGGAGCTGCATTTAAAAAGAAGTGCCTCATTTCATCCCACTTTTCTTATTCTAAGATATATTTATAATGATACAATGTTGTGGTATATAATGGATTTTTCCATTCCATTTAAGATAACCTTCAAACAGACTATTATTTGGGTTTCTCTGAGAATCAATCTATTTTGTCTTTATAATTTTTCCAGTAGTTTTCTATTGCTTCTGTGGGTTTCTTTTTCCTACATGCAAAGAAGTAAAACAGAATTTCACTTGTACTGCTTGCAGAGATGAATACAGAAATGGGCACTATAAGGTGGTGATGATGAGAACTCAGTTCAGCCCATAGTTCTCAGAGTGATTTGTCATTGCAGATGAATTTTCAATGGAAATTCATTTAGAGTATTGTTTGTTTTACCAAACAAAACTTTTTTTAGCTCTAATATTATTTAACCTATTAACTGTGAAGTAACATTTTCAAGACCAGCTGCTAATCCCAAGTCTGTGGCCATATCACTATATCAAAGTTTGGAGCTTAATACTGCACAAAAAGCATAAACTGCATTTAATGTATGGTATCAATTCAGCTGCTTTATAGATCAGGTCTTTGTTACAAATGAGACACTTCATGGTTTGCCTTTACTGTGCACAAGTATTGTAAATACAACTTGAAACTTACTTGTGCTAGAGTTTCCCTGTGGTTTTATTCTTCTTGTGGGTGGCCTTTTTTTCTTCCTTCTGGAGACCATGCCCAGCCTAGGTCAAATAGGGAAGAAGGTAGGCATTGACTCTCATGCAAACCTTGCTCATAAATCATGCTCCAGCTGTCTTGGACGCAAGTATGAACAGTAAATCACACAAGACTGGTACACATCTCTATAATGAGATCATCCTTCTCCTTTTCATGGTCTGACAAGAAACACAACACTTAAGCTTCCAAAGAAATTTAAGTTAACACTTCATGAGCTTTTCTTATTTCTCAGATTGTTGTAAGCAAACCTACTCAACTATGTTTAACAGGATGAAATAAAGGAAAGAACAGAAGGAAAATACACCATTGAGCTTACTCTGAGCATTTTGGGTTAGGACTAGATGACCTTTGAGGTCCCTTCCACCCCAAATCATCCTATGATTCTATGGTTTCATCACTAAAGAATAGGACTTGAGGATGATCAATTCACAAGCACTCAATTTCCTCTGAGCCTGCCAGTTGTGTGACTTGCTAACAGTTCCTGCATCAGCATGCACCACTGCTTCCAGCATTGCTGCCTTAGCACTTATCATCATCATCATCCCCTGGAAAAAGGAGAGGGCATCCCTACCATCTACCCTACTTATTGACCCTCCAGGAAGGAGGAAGCATGAGACCTGTGGTTGCACTGCTGATCCTGGAGAGCTTGGAAGCTAGCTGCATCCTATTTCAGGTGTTTCTGGATGCTGACTGCCTCTTGTGAAGGTAACACACTTTCAGTAACAGGAAACAGAGCCGCCACATGGTAGTGGGCAGGGGCGCGGCAGCGGTGTGGTGACCACCCGGAAAAAGCAGTGTCCCCTCCTGCTTCTGAGCTTCTAGCACCTGGTAAAATCAATGCAGCAGCTCCTGTTCAAGCTTGCAAACACACAGTTTTCTGAGAAGGGACATTCCTAGAGGTGGAAAGCTGTTGCAAGCAAGGTTGTGGGAGGTGTGAACAGATTCATTAACTGCTTTGCTTGGTGGTTGAGCTGCAGGCAGAGGTGATTGGACTGAGGAGTATTTGAAAGTCTGAGACAGAGATTGATCAACAGAGCCATATTCTGGCATCTATGATACATAAAACCTGGTTCAACATGACCACCACAGGGGCAGGTCCTGGATCTGCTCTGTGCTGGGAGGAAGGCAGTGTCACAAGGAATAAGGAGGGGTGGAAGAAGGTTGCAACACAGAGCAGTAAGAGAACATCCCCCTCCATACCCTTACAGAAGAGGTACAAGGCCTTGGGTATTGCAGATGAAGTACATAAGAAAGAGGAGGAACCTGTGCAAGCAGTCTTGCCAATATCAAAGAGACCCAACCCCTTGTAAAAAACCTTGGGTCGAAAAGACATAACGTTGAGTTATGGTCATTGGTGATTGCCTTCTGTGCAGAACTTCTGTTCTGCAGACTGGACCCTTTTTTTTCAGGTAAGTTTGATGCCTCCCTGATTCCTGAATTAGGGATGTCACCACAAGACAGAAAAGCCTATTTCAACCTTCAGACTACTATCCATTTTTGCTCTTTCCCATGGGTATAAATGATTTCATAACAGAAAAGTGAGGCCAACCAAAAGATACTCATGAGCCCTAGGAAAAGTGTTAAAAAATTTGGGAGCATAAGTAGTATTTTCCTCAATCTTCACAGTAATAGGGAGAGACCTCAGAAGAAAGAAGCAAGCCCAGAGCATCAATACCTGGGTCCAGCAGTAGTGCACTGACCAAAATTTTGGAGTTTTAGAACTCCATAAAAGAAGACTTCCATAGAAGAGACACTGATACACAAGGTATATTGGGGCCTGACAGGATCCACCTGTGTGATGGGGAAAACAGATCTTTGGGTATAAACTGGTGGGGCTGATTGAGAGAGTTGTAAGATAGAATCAATGAGGAGACAGGAATACCAACAGGATTTCAGTAGGTGCCTGGCAAGGTTCTGGTGAAGGATGGGTGGGAGGTAGGGGGGCTGCAGAGGTGGCTTTCTGCAGCAAGCTGCTAAAAGCTTCTCCTAGGTCTGACAGAGTAAATACCAGCTGGCTCAAGGACGGACCTGCCACTGACCAAGGCCGAGCCCATCAGCAATGGTCACAGTGCCTCTGGGAATCACATTTAGGAGAAAAAAAAACACCAAGCGTCCACTTTTTGCCACCAGAGGAGGGACTGAGACGGTGTAAGAAACTGTGCAGGCACCAAGACCAGTGAAGAAGGAAGGGGGAGGAGACACTCTAGGGTCTGGAGACTGAGAGATACTCCCCTGCAGCCCATGGAGAAGACCATGATAGAGCAGGTGTCCCCCTGCAGCCAATAGAAGATGATGAGGACCAGAGACCCAACCTGCAGCCCATGGAAAGAACCGACACTGGAGCAGGTAGAGACATGGAAGATGCTGTAACCCATGTTGGAGCAAGCTCCTGGTAGGACCTGCGGGCCATGGAGAGAGAGACCCAAGCCAGAGAAGGTTTGCTGGGGGGGACTTGTGACTCTGTCGTGGATGAGGCTGGAGAAGTCTGTGCTTGAGGGACTACAACCCTTAGAAGTGACCCATACCGGGGCAGTTGGTGAAGAGCTGAAGCTCCATGGGAAAAGACTCACGTTGGAGAAGCTCGTGGAAGACTGTCTCCTGTGGGTAGCACCCCACATGGGTGCAGGGGAAGAGTGTGAGGAATGCCACTCCCAGCACTATGATATCATTGGTATTAGTGAGTCTTGGTGGAACAAGTGCCAGAGTTGGAGTGCTGGGATGGAGAGCTACAGGCTATTCAGGAGGTATAGTTAAGGCAGGTGAGATGGAGGTGTAACACTTATGTAAGGGAGAGGTTTGATTGCATAGCGCTTACAGTTAGTGAAGAAGTGGTTAAGAGCCTCTGGGTAGGGATTAGGAGCATGGAGAACAAAAGAGATGTTGTAGAGAGTGTCTTGCCTAGCCAGGATGTAAGCACTGATAGATTATTCTGTAGGCACTTAGAAGAGGCATTTGGCCCATGACCTTAAGAGCATGCTCTAGCGTTTGGTCAGCTCTGAATTGGTCAGACAGTTGGACTAGATGATAATTGTAGGTCCCTTCCAACTGAAATAGCCCATAGTCCAGTCCTGTTGTATCCTATCCTATCCTATCCTATCCTATCCTATCCTATCCTATCCTATCCTATCCTATCCTATCCTACTCCATTCCATTCCATTCCATTTTTTTAATTCAGGCACCTCTGCTTTCAGCAATGTTTTAGCATGTTGTAAACACCAAATGGCCAGTCTTGGCACTGGGGTATCCTGGGGTAGCCTCAGCTTTCAGAAATGAGGAAGTCTGTGATGCTACTGCCTTCCTTGGTCACATGTTAGTGCACTGGGCAGTTGTTCAAGCTCTTAGTGCAGGTCTGTGAGGGTCTTCTCCATCACCAGAGCTCTGACAGCTTCCTCTGCCCTTATTGTAGGCCAGTCCTGTTGTCTTCTGCTTGTTGTTTTGTCTGAGACTGCAAACACATCTCTGCAACTGCTCTCATCAGGAATTCTACATTTTTACATCCCATAAGGCTTCTGCAAGTGATTTTGTTATCATTTCCTCAATTTTGTTATCCATTTCTCCTTGTGGTTCTTTTCATACATCTGTCTCTATGGTTTTGAAGAGTCCACTCATGTATTTCAAACATTGAGCAACTTAACTTAACGTCTTTGATGATTTCCTGGGAAAATTATGCAATGTGACACTGAACATTGTATTAACAATGAGTACATGTGTTTGTATCCCAGTTATTGGTATGACAGTTAGCACATTAGAGAAAAGACATTCCTGCAAAATTTTAGACTGCAAGTAAACTACTCAGCTTTAAGATAAACACAGAGGAATTATTATTTTTATAAATAAACAAAAGTAACTTTCTGTATGTTTTCATTTAGAAGATGAAAAGAAAAAAAAATGTTGATCGGCTTGATTTGAATTTAACTGAAAATAAAAGCTGTAGATGAAGAATTAAGGCAATTAAATGCTCTATTTTAAATTATATTTGCCAGTCACAGAAGTGGCAAAACACATGTGTTTTCAGGAGTGGGTCTTCCCCTAGCACGTGGCACAGTAGGAAGTACTTTTGTGCTTTCAGTTACTCTGCATTTCACAGGAGGAAAAAGAGATTTTACACAACCTCAAAGGGAAACCTGAACTTTTAAATCAGTAAATCAGTGACTCATGGTGTCTCTAAAAATCAAATTATAGTTCTGGACTGCTGAGCTCCCTTGCATTTACCCCCTTCCATTGGAAGGGAAATATTGCTGTATTTTGCTTCCCAGGTTGGAAAAAAAAAAGGGGGGGGGAAGCAAAAATGTGCTTTGTGTTTCTATTAGCGTTCAGCTAAAGTTGCAGTTTCACTCTGCACGGAATTGAAACTTGTGTGCTTTTGACTGAGTGACTGCGAGTTCTCAATATGAAAAAAATAAGAACAGACTAGTCCAAAAGAAAAGCCAAACCCCGTGGTACAGCTACTGAAATTTCCAAAGTTTGTAGGTATAGACTGCAAGGAAGATGTGCAAAGACACTGAGTACCAGACAAAATTTACAGGATTGAGTGACTGGACACTGTGCTTTAGAAAACCTTCTTACAGCCAAAGAAGAGTGGGCATTAAGCATCTCATGTTTAAGCCATTTTCCTGTATCACGTTCTAGGGATGTGGTTAGGTGCTTGAAGAAATCCACTTTCACAATCCAGCTTGTGCCAAGTCATTCTCTCAGGCATTATTTCACAACCAATTAAGTACATTTGCTTTTTAATAAGGTGAATAGCTATAAATGCCAGGAAGGTAACAGTCCATACTGGCAACATACAATCTGTGAAATATTCAGAGTGGAGTAGTGAGTGTAGAGTTTTTGCAATGAAGGTTTTTCCCTCCTACCAAAACTGCATTGAATGGCCTTGCAGAACGCATCAGGATTTCAGTGAGATGTCTGCATTTGTTATAATAGCCCACAATGAAATACTCAGCACATCCTATGTGAAAAGAATAATCCAGTTACCAGTAAGTAGCAAAGGAATTGTATTTTATTACAGTACTATTAGTTATCAGCCACAAAGGCGAGCAATATAGTCCTGAACCCACACTGAATTTATGAGTCCTTTCCTTGGTCTTGATTTAAATGGTACTGATGCTGTGCACTTTCTTGGTTTTGTTTATGTCAGTAAAATCAGGGAATTTTAAAGTATGATTGCGAATTCCTGCCCTGCTCATTCTTCAGATTCCAGTCTTCCAAAATTAGTTCCTCAGCTCCACAAGAATCAGGGAAATTATGAACTGCCATTTAAAGTGTAAAGAAAAATACGTAGGGAAAGAAGACACCCACCTAATAAACATCCTAACCATTGCACTAGTCTGTTCTGTTGGGCATAGAAGCTTCTATGTAAGAAGCTCTCAGGCAGACATGGTGTTTCATGAAATGATGGATTGTCACCAGTTTAAGTCTACCCATGTCATCTTTAACTTGGTCCCTTCTACACTTTCCTATGGTTTTCACCTTTTTTGTATGCTGTTTCCTATGCCTTTTTGACTATATTTTTTTCCTGGTTTATTTTGGCTCACTTCCCTGAAGTCCCATTCACTTAACAGACATTTCCTCCACAAAGTATCAAGTTTCAGAGATTTGTCCCAATTCTTGAAGTCAGTTTTCCATCTCTGTGCAGTTCACACAAAAAAAAAGAAGGGGGGGACCAGGAGGAGAAGGAACTTAGGGTTCTGCAAATCTTAGCTGTCTGAAGTGAACATTACCCTTACATTTATCTCCTAGGTGCAATTGCCCTCCTTTGTGGTTCCTCATGGCTTGGATGTTCATCTTCTTGGAATAGGTCTTATTATAGTTCTTTATGGTATGACACGGTAGCTAGGTAAAACATAGTTTGAAATGAAAACTGTGTTCAAAAGTAGGAAAGAAGAGAGCAAATTGCAGCACATGCGACCAAAAGTTAAAAAAAACCCACCCCAACCAAGCCCCTTATGTCACAACAGCGCGTGGATGTATGAGTAATGTGAGAATTTGTTTAAAAGGGGAGGGGAAAAAAAAAAAGAGTACTAAGTTATTTTTATGGTGGGGTGGAGTAAATGAGCTACTGTTGGTTTAATTTTAAGTGCAAATGTTTGAGGAAGTCGGTTGCAGCAGTTGTTTCACATTTAATTATTTCTCAAGTCACAGTCCGGCTGAAGAGTAGTGACAGAGTCGTGATTACTCCCGTTGTCTTGAGTGAGTTATGTCATCTTATACTCTCCTCCGCACCTGAGCTGAACCACTGGGGACCTCTTTTATGCTGTTTTCTTCTGCTCTGATTTACAGTCTCCTCCAGCAACAAATTTGCCAGACCTAGAAGCACAGAGAAAGTGGTAGGTTAAACTTTCATTTTAACCTTACTCTTAGACCTCTTTGACCAGAACTGGTGTGGAAGAGTGTCAACATAATCTCATTTTCTGCTTTAATGCTCAAATTTACTACTGTGGTTAGAAGCTGAAATACACACAGAAGCTGCAGGAAAGGAAAGCATTTAATTGTGGTAAATCTAACAGGCTAGGATTTAACTGTACTACCATGCTATGGAATGAGTGTAATGATGTCTTTTCTAATTGCTACGACTTCTTTTATTTTCTCCAGCCTTTTCCCTTTACACCTTTTAAATTATGCACAGAACACCTCCAGAAAAACTTCCTGCAGAAACACCTAGCTTTATTGTTGCTTAGTATCTGAAAAATGCCCCAAATCATCTTGGGCTTGTGCACATGCTAATTAATATCAGCAGATCAGCGCTTTTTGATCTTCTTGTACAGGCAAGTGTAGCTCATGAAGCAAGGGACAGTTCTCATGCATACCTACCTCCAGCTGTACTTTTTAACTACCTTCTCACTGCAAAATCGTTACACAACTCAGTGTTGCTTGTTTTTTCTAATTAAAACAATCTTTTTTGTTTGTTCTGGTACTATAGCAGACACAAGGTGTTAGACATGCAAATAGACACAGCACCAGAATGCATAAACGTCTGCAGTTAAAATAGCTAATGCATTGAAAAGGTGTCAGGAAACAGGAGGTCATACAAAGAAACAAACCACAAAGATGGTAGGAACTAGACTGGCTCTGCGACAACAGTCAGGTTCCTAAAAATGCTGCGATATGTCAGAGTTCAAACTGCGCATTGCGAACGTCACAAAGGGCGTATTTTTGACTTCTTAAACCTACAAACATATTTGTGAAGGCTCTTAAAGCCCAGACTCATTGTACCTGCTTCTAGGCATCTAAACCTGCAGTGTGAGTGTCTGTGCAGTGCGCAGTCAGGCAGAGCTTCCTCCATCTTCAGAGCTGAGCACCGCCTGCGGAGGGGCCTCTCCTCTCCTGCGCTCTCTTGAGTATCAGTGCAGCCCAGGTTGATGGCGCTGAATTGAGGAACTTGGGTAGGTGCCTAAAATTAGCTGCCTGAGTGTAGTGGCTACGTATGAGTTCATGTAGACAGGCTGCTTTAGATTGTGTTTTTACATTTCACACAGATACAGTGCCGTCTTGGCCCACTCTCGAGAAAGGGCAAGCTGGTATTAAACCATATGTCACAGGGACTTTTTACAGGGGCACTGGAATGGGTTGCCTAGAGTAGTTATGGCTGCCCCCTCCCTGGAAGTGTTCAAGGCTGGGTTGGATGGGGCTTTGGGCAGCCTGGTCTAGTGGAGGGTGTCCCTGCCTGTGGAACTAGATGATCTTTGAGGACCCTTCCAGCACCAACCATTCTATAATTCTGTGATCATAGAATCATAGAATCTCCTGAGTTGGAAGGGACCCATAAGGATCATCAAGTCCAACTCCTGGCTCCACACAGGGCCAGCCAAGTCATAGTATGTGACCGAGGGCATCGTCCAGATGCTTCTTGAACTCAGTCAAGCTCGATGCTGTGACCACTTCCCTGGGGAGCCTGTTCCAGTGCCCAACCACCCTCTCAGTCAAGAAAGTCTTCCTAATATCCAGAGTGAACCTCCTCTGTCACTGCTTCATACCATTGCCTCAGGTTCTATTGCTGGTCACCAAAGAGAGATCAGTGCCTGTCCCTTCGGCCTCCCTCATAAGGAAGCTATAGACCTTGATGAGGTCCCCCCTCAGCCTCTTCTTCTCCAGGCTGAACAAATCAAGGGACTTCAGCCTCTCCTCATAAGACTTGCTTTCCAGACCCTTCACCATCCTCATTGCCCTCCTCTGGGCACTCTCCAGTTGTTTTGTGTCCCTCTTGTGCTGTGGCACCCAAAACTGCACCCAGTACTCGAGGTGAGGCTGCACCAATGCAGTGTAGAGCGGGACAATCCCCTCCCTGGACCAGCTGGTGATGCCGTGCTTGGTGCACCCCTGGATATGGTTGGCTCTCCTGGCTGCCTGGGCACACTGCTGGCTCATGGTTAACTTGCTATTGACCAAGACCCCCAGATCTTTCTCAGCGTGGCTGGCCTCCAGCGTCTGACCCCCAGTCTGTATGTGCAGCCAGGGCTGCCCCTTCCAGGTGTAGAATATGGCACTTGCCCTTGTTAAACTTCATGCTGTTGGTGATTGCCCAGCTCTCTGATCTGTCCAGGTCTCTCTTCAAGGCTTCTCCACCTTTGATGGAGTCAACAGCTCCTCCCAATGTGGTGTCATCTGCAAACTTACTTAAGACACCTTCTAGTCCTGAGTCCAGGTCATTTACAAAAACATTAAAAAGAACTGGCCCTAAAATGGAGCCTGGGGGAACCCCTCTAGTGACTGGCCACCAGCCAGATGTAACCCCATTCACTATCACCCTCTGGGCCCAACCCTTCAGCCAATTGCCAGCCCAACCCATTGTGGCTTTGTCTAGTTGTAAGCTGGACATTTTGTCCAGCAACATCTTATGAAGCACAGTATGAAAAGCGTACTGAAATCCAAAAAAAAATGTCAACTGGTTTCCCTTGGTCAACCAGCTAGGTCACCTTGTTGTGAAAGGAAATCAGGTTGGATAGACAGGACCTTCCTCTTCTGAACCAATGATTCTATAAAGTATAACCATTGACTGGCTTAGGTTAAACCATTCTGACCTGTACTAGGAACTTTCATGAGGGCATGAATGGGCAAGCCAAAACCTGGGAAGAATCAAGCAAGACTAAGTCTTTGTGGGGGTGTGAGTGAAACAGATGAAGTTATCCTTTCCTGTCTTTCACCAATTAGAGGAAATGGTGCAGGCAGGAACAGTCACGCCATGCAAATCAACATGAGCATGGGACACACTTTGATGACTGTAACCTGCTAGGGTAAGATGGAATCCACTTGACTTGGAAAGGCAAAGGAATCTTTTCCAAAGGTGACCAAACATGGTGAAATAAGCTCAGTGAGAATAGAGGATGGAGAACCAAGTGGCAGTAAAGATGTGTTGGAAATCACAAAAACACCTGATAATAGTCACATATAAATTAGGTCTTCTCAAAAAGAAGATTAATAGCAGGATTAATAGCTTAACTGAAGTGCATCTATACCAATGCACACAGTGTGGGCAACAAAGCAGAAGAGTAAGACACCATTGTACAGCTGGAAAACTGTGATTTCGTTGCAGTCATGGAGACACGGTGTTACAAGTTGCTTAACCAGAGTGCTGCAATGGATGGGTATTAACTTGTCAGAAGGGACAGGCAAGGAAGGAGAGGTAGTGCAGCAGCCATGTGTGTAAGGGAGTGTTTTGTTTGTCAAGAGACTGATGATGGTGAACACAGCGTCAAGTGTTTATGGGTCTGTTCCAGGCCACCCAACCAGGATAAAGAGACAGATTAAATATTCTGTAAGCAGCTGAAAGAAGTCTCATGATTTCTAGTCCTTGTTCCTGTGCAGGACTCCAACTCAACAGCTGTCTGCTGGAAATGCAATGCAGAGGAGAGGAAATGGTCTAGGAGGTTCCTGCTGTGTGTGGACAATAACATCATGACACAGTTGTTGAGGGAGCCAACCAGGGAAGGCACCCCTCTGGACTTCATGTTTGCAAACAGGGAAGGACTTGTGAGTGTTGTGGTGGCTGGAGGCCATCTTGGGCATAGTGATGATGAAACAAAAGAGTTTTTGCTTCCTGTAGAAGTAAGCAGGGGAAGGCAGCAGATCTGGTACCTTGGACTTCTGGAAAGCAGACTCTAGCCTGTTTAAGGGCCTGGTTGACAGACTCCCTTGGGAGGCAGTCCTGAAAGGCAAATGAGTCCAGGAAGGCTTGTCACTCTTCAAGAAGGATATCTTAAAGGCACAGAAGTAGGCCACTCCTGTGTGCCAAAAGATGAGCAGGCAGGGAAGAAGACCCACCTGGCTGGAGTTCAGGGCAAAAAAGGGAGCTTATGACCTTTGGAAGAAGGTTCAGACAACTCAGGAGGACTACAAGGATGTTGACATTCCATCATTTATCAGCAGACCTCCCTAACCAGGGATGTCCCAGCCAAACAATGGTTAGCCAATCTGATGCTCATCCACAAGAAATCCCAGGTGGAGGATCAGGGAATTACAGGTCTGTCAGTCTAACACTGTGGCCAGGGAAAGTCATGCAGCAGCTGAGCTTGAGACCCATCACATGGCATGTCCAGGACAAACAGGTAATCCAGCCCAGTCAGCATGAGTTTATGAAAGGGAGGTACTACTTTGATAACCTGGTCTTCTTCCACAACAAGGTGGCCTATTTAGTGGAAGAGGGAAAAGGCCATGGGTGCTGTCTACCTAGACTATAGTAAAGCCTTTGGCACTGTTTCCCACTGCATTCTTCTACAGACACCAGCTGCTCTTGACTTGGATGGGTGTACTCTTTGCTGAGTAAAAAAGATGACTGGATTGTCCCTCTCTACTCTGCCCTCACAAGGGCCCAGCTGGAGTTCTGTGTCCAGGTCTAGGGCCCATAATACAAGAAAGACGTGGAACTGTTGGAGAGGGCTCAGAGGAGGGACACAAAGATGATTAGAGGGCTGGAACACCTTCCCTACAAACAGAGAGGCTGGGGGAGCTCGGCTTGTTCAGCCTGGAGAAGAGAAGGCTGAGGGGGGGACCTCATTGCAGCCTTCTAGTACCTGAAGGGAGCTTATAAGCAGGAGGTGATTCAACTTTTTAAAAGGGTAGACACTGGCAGGACATGGGGAAATGGATTAAAACTAAAGGAGGGAAGGTTTAGATTAGATATTAGGGGGAAGGTCTTTACAGAGAGAGTGGTGAGGTGCTGGAACAGGCTGCCCAGAGAAGTGGTGGATGTCCTATCCCTGGAGGTGTTCAAGGCCAGGTTGGATGGGGCCCTGGGCAACCTTGTGTAGATCCAGGCTGGAGGTTGGTGGCCCTGCCTGTGGCAACAGGGTTGGAGCTCTGTGATGCTTGGTGTCCCTTTCAACCCAGACCATTCTATGATTCTATGATGATTCTATGGCCGGGCCCGAGGAGTGGTGGTGAATGGAGTTAAATCCAAGTGGTGAATAGTTCCAAGTGGTGCTCTGCAGGGCTCATTACTGGGGCCAGTTCTCTTTAATACCATCATACATCATCTGGATGAGGGGATGGAGTTCACCCTCAGTCAGTTTGTAGACAGTGCCAACTTGGGCAGGACTGTTCATCTGCTGGAGGTCATGAAGGTTCTGCAGAGCGATGCAGATAACAACTGCATGCAACACTACAAGCTTGGGGAAGGTTTGGCTATGAAAGCACCTGCTGAAAAGGACCTGGGAGTGGTGGTCGACAGCCAGGTGACTACGAGTCAGCAGTGTGCCCAGGTGGCCAAGAAGGCCAACAGCATCCTGGCTTGTATCAGAACTAGTGTGGCCAGCAGGAATAGGGAAGTGATCATCCACCTGTACTTGGCACTGATGAGGCCACAGCTTAATTCTGTGTTCACTTTTGAGCCCCTCACTACAAGAAAGATATTGACGAGCTGGAACGTGGCCAAAGAAGGGTAATGACACTAGTGAGAGCTCTACAGAACATGTCTTATGAGAAACTAGGGTTGTTTAGCCTGGCAAAAAGGAGGCTGTGAGGTGACCTTATCACTCTACCTGGAAGGAGTTTGTAGCCATGTGTGTTTCAGTCTCTTCTCCCAAGCAATAAGTGATGGGACCAGAGGAAATGGCCTCAAGTTGTGCCAGGGGAGGTTTAGATTGGATACTAGGAAAATACTCTTTGCTGGAAGGGTTTTCAACCACTGGAACAGGCTGCCCAGGGAAGTGAGTAAAGACATGATGCTTTGGGACATAGTTTAGTGGTGGGCTTGACAGTGATTGGTTAATGGTTGTACTCAATGATCTTTTACAGTTCTTTTCAAGCCTAAATTATTTTATGACTCTAATCTATGATTCTAAGTATCCTTACAATAAAGTGGAATCCAAATTAGGCACTTACCTGTTTGAAAATTTACACTATCCTTTAAGTGATTATAGATTTTCTTTTTTTTATATGATTCAAAAAAGTCTTTGCTTATTTATGCTATTATGCAATTACAGTCTTCATGGTGTTTAATGCTGCTTTTTTCCCCTTAAAAAAAAAAAAACCAAAAAAAAAAAAAAACAAAAAAAAAAGAAAATCTAAAGAGTCGCAGCCTTTATTTGCCTGTTTGTCTTTTCTCAGTAGGTTTTTTAATGATTCATTATATAGAGTGATATTTATCTTAACACTACAATATTTAGTGATAAGAAAATAAGGAAAGCATTTGAGGAGATACCAATATATGCTTTCTCCAAACTTATAATTCTCCTGGCACATCTACTTTTAGACAGTGTGAGAGACAGAACGCCAGATTAGCTGTACATTTGGTCTGACCCAGTATGTGGTGGATATGATGGCCTATGAGATTTTCGTATTGCATTAAATTAATACCTCCCTATTTCCTCATTTTTAGGTACCTTGTGCAAAGATGTCAAATACATTGCCACTTGTCTTGCTCTTCTTATTTCCAATACTGCTGTCAGGAGCTTGGTTTCCCAAAAGTTTACCCTGTGACGTTATATCTTCTGAAGGTACCGTGACAGTGGACTGCACTGATCGGCGTCTCTTGGAAGTCCCCAGAGGGATCCCTACAAACGCTACCAACCTTACCTTGAACGTTAACCATATCCCCCATATCTATCCAACATCCTTTGCTGATCTTGAAAACCTCGTAGAGATTGACCTCAGATGCAACTGTGTGCCTGTCAAGATGGGGCCCAAAGATCACGTGTGCACCAGGATACCAACGATTGAGAATGGCAGTTTTGCTGCCCTGACAAGATTGAAGTCATTGTATTTGGATGCAAACCAGCTGATGGAAATACCCCAGGGTCTTCCTGCTACATTAAGTCTGCTAAGCCTGGAAGCAAACAGAATCTTTTCTATCAAAAAAGCTAATTTGTCAGAGCTTGGAAACATAGAAGTATTGTATCTGGGACAGAACTGTTACTACCGAAATCCATGCAATGTTTCATTTCAAATTGAAAATACAGCCTTTCTGGAGCTGAAAAACTTAACAATACTATCTCTGAAGTCTAATAATTTAACTCATATTCCACCCAATCTGTCATCTACTTTAAAGGAACTATATATTTACAATAACATGATTCAAGAAGTTCAAGAACATGATTTAAGTGCCCTTCACAACCTAGAAATTCTTGATCTAAGTGGCAATTGCCCACGTTGCTACAATGCCCCATATCCTTGTATTCCCTGCCCCAAGAACACAATTGAGATACATTTAAAGGCTTTTTATTCCTTGAAAAATTTGAGAATTTTGCGACTTCACAGCAACTCTCTTCAGAGCATACCCAGCATCTGGTTTGAAAACATCAGGAATCTCAAAGAGCTTGACCTCTCACAAAATTTCCTCATAAAGGAGATTGGAGATGCTCAGTTTTTGAAATTTATCCCAAACCTTGTAGCACTTGATCTGTCCTTTAATTTTGAAGTGAAGATGTATTCTCCAACCTTGAATCTGTCTAAGACATTTTCTTCCCTCTCTCACCTGGAAACCCTGAGGCTTAGGGGGTATGTCTTTAAAGAACTGAAAGAGGAAAATCTAGATCCATTGCTGAGTCTTAGAAATCTAACAGTGTTGGATCTTGGGACTAATTTTATTAAAATTGCTGACCTGAAAGTGTTCAAGAAATTCCCAGCTCTTAAACTCATAGACCTTTCAGTGAACAAAATTTCTCCTTCTTCAAGTGACAGCAACTGTTATGGTTTTTGTTCTAATCCTGGGATTTCAGTAGAGCAATACAACAGGCAAGTATTTCAAGAGATGCATTATTTCAGGTATGATGAGTATGGGCGAAGTTGCAGGTCCAAAGACAAAGAGGCCACTTCCTACCAATCTTCTGTTAAGGAAGAGTGCTTGAAATATGGAGAAACACTGGATTTAAGTAGAAACAACATATTTTTTATTAGCCCCTCAGACTTCTATGACCTTAAGTTCATTAGGTGCCTCAACTTGTCAGGTAATGCAATAAGTCAAACTTTAAATGGAACTGAATTCAACAACTTGACTGGATTGAAATATCTGGATTTTTCTAACAACAGAGTTGACTTGCTATACCCAACTGCTTTTCAAGAGCTAGCACTTTTAGAAGTTCTAGACCTGAGCAATAACAAACATTACTTCCTGGCAGAAGGTGTTATTCACGTGCTTAGTTTTATAAAAAATTTGGCCCATCTGAAGAAGCTGATGATGAATGAGAATGAGATTTCTACCTCTATTAACACAGGACTGGAAAGTCAATCTCTTCAAATTTTAGAATTCAGAGGAAATCGTTTAGATGTTTTATGGATGGATGGGAATTCTAGATACTTGGCATTCTTCAAGAATCTGACCAGTCTGGAACAACTGGATATTTCCTTCAACTCTCTCAGTTTTTTGCCTTATGGTGTTTTTGAAGCTATGCCTCCAGAACTCAAGATTCTCAACTTAACCAACAACCGGATGAAGAAGTTCAAATGGGGAAGCCTTCACTACCTGAAGAAACTAGTAACTCTGGATCTCAGCAATAACCTTCTGACTAGTGTTCCCCAAGAACTGTCCAATTGTACTTCAACACTCCAAGAACTGATGCTCCGAAACAATCGCATTCAACGGCTAACCAAACACTTCCTCAGAGGGGCTTTTAAATTGAAATACCTGGACCTCAGCTCAAATGAGATCCAAATAATTAAGAAATCTAGCTTTCCTGAAAATGTCATTAACAACCTGAGGATGCTACTTTTGCATGGCAATCCTTTCAAGTGCACTTGTGATGCTGTATGGTTTGTTTGGTGGATCAATCAGACTCAAGTCACTATTCCTCTTCTGGCCACAGATGTGACCTGTGCTGGCCCTGGGGCGCATAAAGGAAAGAGTGTGGTTTTCTTGGATCTGTATACCTGTGAGCTGGATACCTCGTATTTGATCCTGTATTCTCTATCAGCTTCAGTTGTCCTAGGCTTTATGGTTTTCACAGTGACAAGCCATTTCTATTTCTGGGATGTGTGGTATAGTTACCATTACTGCACTGCTAAGTTGAAGGGCTATCGGCGTTTATCTTTACCAGATGCTTGCTACGATGCTTTTATTGCCTATGACAATGAAGATCCAGCTGTGAATGAGTGGGTGATGTCAGAACTGGTTGAAAGGCTAGAAGATCAAAAAGCTAGACAGTTCAATTTATGCCTGGAAGAAAGGGACTGGCTCCCAGGGCACCCAGTCTTTGACAATCTTTCCCAGAGCATTCATCTGAGCAAAAAGACCATATTTGTGCTAACCAACAAATATATTAAAAGTGGCAGCTTCAAAACAACATTTTACATGGCCCACCAGAGGCTTCTAGATGAAAAAATGGATGTTATTATCTTGATATTTCTCGAGAAGATTTTGCACAAGTCCCGGTATGTCCAACTGAGGAAGAGGCTATGCAGAAGTTCTGTCCTGGAATGGCCAACTAACCCTCGATCTCAGCCCTACTTCTGGCAATGCCTGAAAAATGCAATAGCTACCAGCAATACCCAGGCTTACAACAAGCTTCTCCAAGAAACCGTTTAGCAATAACCTTCCCTGTAAATACGGTCATGATGCACAGTGAGAAAAAGTTCCTAAACTTCATTTAGAAAAAACTGTCAAAGCATGAAGGATAAATATAATTATGATATTGTACCCCAAAGTGAAATGCACAATTAGTCCCAAAGCTAATAGTTCACTTGTTTTGCTATGACAAGATTGAACAGAAACTGTTGCCAGCACAGATGTTTAGATTACATGCACCTTGTTTGGCATTGATTGCTGCACAGCAAGAGAAGATGCACTACCAGCTGGAAGTCCCTGGTTTAGAACAGAATCACCACTTCCAGCTTTCAGTTCACTGGAGGCCTCCAGCATCTCCTGTGGTTGGGTCAAGTGTGGGTGAGACACTTGCTCAGTTTACTTTAGTACACACACTGCTGGGAGGAGTTTGGCCGTGCCTGAAGCTGCTGCGGTTCTGATCACTCTTGGAGTAAATGTGATTATAATAGAGAATTGTAGTTTCTGTGTTTGGTCTATTTATGAAAAGCAAGAAAAGCATTTGCTGATATGCTCGTCTCAGAAAATACCCTAAGCAAAGCTAGTGCTTTAATTTGAGGGGTTGTGAAAATGTATGAATTATTATCTTTTCATCTCAGGCTTACTGAGCCTACCACTTCTGTCTGAGTGGCAACAGCCTTCATCAGTGGGGAAAGGAAGTTCTGGTGGAACTGCTGTCAACAGGTTTGGTGTGGTACAGGGCTGTTGCAGTGTCCAAAAGGTCATAAATCTGAAGGGATTTTGAAGAAAGCATATGGGCTAAAATGGGAAGTTATATGAGAAACAAATTCAGAAGGGTTTGCAGGTTGTAGGTCAGAAGGAGTTGTAAGATAATGCAAGATAATGAGCTGTTGTGTGGGAGTGAGGAGAAGGAGCAGGACAGCAGATATAGGCTGAGGGAAAGGCAGAAATCAGATGGAGAAAATCAAGTAAAACAAAGAGGAAGTGGAATGAGTCAAAGAAAGGACGGTAAAAAGAATAAAGAAAAAGTGTAACAGGTAGAAAGGATGAAAGAAAACAGCCAAACCAGGGCATGCTAGAAGTTAAGATGCATTTATTGCTAATTTCAAAGTATCCTCTTCACTCTGCTTTTCACCTACCTCTTTGGCTGCTGGTTGAGCTGCCTGCTACCTGAGGACTCTAGGATCTTATAGCCTTCTGTGATGTCATCATCAGCTGGGGAGGTGGAGGGAGAGCAGTGGATGTCGTCTACCTTGACTTCAGCAAGATTTCTGATACTGTCTCCCATGACATCCTGATGGAAAAGCTGAGAGAGCATGGGATAGATGAGAGGACAGTGAGGTGGGTTGAGAGCTGGTTGTCAGACCAAGCTCAGAGGGTGTTGATCAGTGGAGCAGAGTCTGACTGGAGACCTGTGACTAGCGGTGTTCCCCAGGGCTTGGCGCTGGGTCCAGTCCTGTTCAACATCTTCATTGATGACCTCGATGAGGAGATAGCATCCACCCTCAGCAAGTACCCAATGATACAAAGCTGGGAGGAGTGGCTGACAGGCAGGAACACTGCGCTGCCATCCAGAGAGACCTGGACAGGCTGGAGAGCTGGGCAGGGAGAAAACAGATGAAGTTCAACAAAAGCAAGTGTAGAGTCTTGCACCGGGGAAGGAACAACCGTTTGTATCAGTACAGGCTGGGGGTTGACCTGCTGGAGAAGAGCTCTGTGGAGAAGGACCTGGGGGTCTTGGTGGATGACAGGTTGGCCATGAGCCAGCAGTGTGCCAAGAGGGAGAGTGGGATCCTGGGGTGCATCAAGAGGAGGGTGGCCAGCAGGTCAAAGGAGGTGATCCTCCCCCTCTACTCTGCCCTGGTCAGGCCCCACCTGGAGTATTGTGTCCAGTTCTGGATTCTCTGGTATAAAAAAGTCAAGGATCTCCTGGAGAGAGTCCAGAGAAGGGCTATGAAGATGATTAAGGGCCTGGAACATCTCCCCTATGAGGAAAGGGTGAAGGAACTGGGGCTGTACAGCCTTGAGAAAAGAAGGTTAAGAGGGGATCTTATTAATATTTATAAATATCTCAAGTCTGGGTCACAAGGGAAAACAGCCAACCCCTTTCAGTGGTCTGTGTGGACAGGACAAGGGGCAATGGTTTCAAGTTTTAGCATAGGAAGTTCCAGACCAATATGCAGAAGACCTTTTTCATAGTAAGGGGTGACAAAGCCCTGGCACAGGCTGCCCAGGGGGGTTGTGGAGTCTCCATCTCTGGGGATATTCAAGACCCGTCTGGATGCCTCCCCGTGTGACCTGTCCTAAGGAACCTGCTTTGACAGGGGGGTTGGATTCAATGACCTCTGGAGGTCCCTTCCAACCCCTATAATCCTACGATTCTGTGATTCTGTGATCTTCTCCAGTGTTGTGCCATCAACTTTAGGAGCTCAGCTTCCCCATTTCCACCCAGGCCCTTTGTTACAACCCCTTGTGTATCAACTGGGATGGTACCCGCAGGTCCAGCCATGGATGGGGCCTGAGAACATGTTAAAGTGACTGACTCACCTCCACCTGCCCCAGTTTTCTCCAGAATAAAATTCAGTCACTCTAAGTGCACTCAGAATGTGTGTAAAACCAAGTCACACAAGGAAAGCATCCATCCCACTGTATCTTTAGCCATGCTGTGGTGCTCCAGAGCAGCCTTAAGCTCTCCTTCACCTCCTAGTTCCTCAGGCAGGTCCCTCTCCCACAGTTGCTGCTGGGCCACCACTAAAAACCTGAGCTGGGAATCAGTCTGACCTCAGAGACATCATGAAAAAGGGAAGAAACACTGCTCAGAAACAAAGAAACTTGGGCCTGTTCCCTGCTTTGGTTCATAGCGCAGCCTCATCAAACACATGACAGCACTTCCGGTGAAGCCCTTAGTAATGGTCGCCTAAACCTCTCTGCGTGGCATAGGCGGGCTTACTGCTTGCTGTGATGATCTCTGTTTCAGATGCAGCATGCTGCTGGTGCTCCTGTCTGCTTTGCAGTCTGGGCAGCTTCTCCACTCTCTCTCAAAGCTCTTTTTCTTTTCTGGCCACAAGCCCGGGTGACAGGTCTGGCCGATGGGGAACTGACGCTCTTCACTGCTTTGAACCTGCTTGTTTCAGTTCCCTCCTCCATTTCTTTACCTACCTGTTCAGTCTGATCCTCTCTTTAAGTAACCTTTTTCTGATTTAGCTGTCAGCAACCAGACAGACAAAAACACATAGACAAAAAAAGCCCCAAGATTCATATGATAATATTACAGAAAACTAGGGGGGTTTCTATTGAATTTGTGACATTGTTATTGATTATGAACAGAAATAGGAAAAAGAGGGGGGCCTAGTTGAAAAAATTGGAGGGTTTTGGTTATATTTTAATCATATTTATTTGAATAATGTGTCTTTTTGATTGTTCTATTTATAAACCTAAACAACCTGCTTCTCTAAATACAGTAACATGAGCTTGAACATGACTCTCTTCATAAAGTGACACTTGAAAAAGGAACCTGTGCTCCTCAATAGCTCACCATTTCCTTCTGCCTCATTGTACCATTTCTACCTGGAGCAGATCCTCTTTCTCAGCCTAGTTGATTAGGGCAGGGGCACAAGGTCAGCTGGTCTTTCTGAAGTTAAGGGAAGAACTATTTTCTCCTCTTCCATTGAGAAGCATCCAAAAGATGGGTATGAGGTAAGTAGCAATGCATGTACATATATACAAATGTCTAAGCTTACAGTAATGGTGAGTAGCTTATGTGCACTGCAGCACAGGACTGCAGAGAGGCCAGGAATGCTGCACCAACACGTCTGTGAATATCCAGGTGAGAGAGTGAATGGCATGAGTGAGAAACAAACAATCTGCTGGAACAGCACTGCCCACTGCTCTGGCCAAAGCTCTCAGCGAACACCCAAGTCACCAGGAGAACCACTCATAGATGTTTTCACATGACAAAACTCTGGCTAAAACTCTCAGTCAGCCTCCAAATCAGGAGAAGAGCCCACAGATGTTTTCATGTGACAAAATGTGACACACACTGATGCCTGCCACCTTGTAATGAAAAAAAAAAAAACAACCCAAAAAACAAAAGAACTCACCTCCAGAAGAATAAGGGAGGATCAACTGAGACTGAAATACCAAGTTTTCTTTTGTTAGTTGAAGACAACAATTCCTGCCAACCTCCTAACCCCACTGATAGCTCCTGTGAAACCTGGGTAGTTACCATGCTTCAGATAAGAACTACCAGCCCAGTTAGTTAAGGCAAGCCTACACACTTCTCTCTAGATGCTTCTATACTAGAAGGGTGTCCATATACTATCCCGGACCACATATAGCTTCCAGAATGAAGCCCCCATAATCCAAAGAAAAATAGTTAATTACCTGCTACACGACTTTAGACACACACAAGTCTATGGGGCCAGATGGGTACTGAGGGAGCTGGCATAAATGGTCACCAAGCCACTTTCCATCATTTATCAGCAGACCTCCCTAACCAGGGACATCCCAGCCAAACAGTGGTTAACCAATCTGATGCTCATCCACAAGAAATCCCAGGTGGGGGATCAGGGAATTACAGGTCTGTCAGTCTGACACTGTGGCCAGGGAAAGTCATGCAGCAGCTGAGCTTAAGACCCATCACATGGCATGTCCAGGACAAACAGGTAATCCAGCCCAGTCAGCATGAGTTTATGAAAGGGAGGTACTACTTTGATAACCTGGTCTTCTTCCACAACAAGGTGGCCTATTTAGTGGAAGAGGGAAAGGCCATGGGTGCTGTCTACCTAGACTATAGTAAAGCCTTTGGCACTGTTTCCCACTGCATTCTTCTGCAGACACCAGCTGCTCTTGACTTGGATGGGTGTACTCTTTGCTGAGTAAAAAAGATGACTGTATGGCCAGGCCCGAGGAGTGGTGGTGAATGGAGTTAAATCCAAGTGGTGAATGGTTCCAAGTGGTGCTCTGCAGGGCTTATTACTGGGGCCAGTTCTCTTTAATACCATCATACATCACCTGGATGAGGGGATGGAGTTCACCCTCAGTCAGTTTGTAGACAGTGCCAACTTGGGCAGGACTGTTCATCTGCTGGAGGTCATGAAGGCTCTGCAGAGGGATGCAGATAACAACTGCATGCAACACTACAAGCTTGGGGAAGGTTTGGCTATGAAAGCACCTGCTGAAAAGGACCTGGGAGTGGTGGTCGACAGCCAGGTGACTACGAGTCAGCAGTGTGCCCAGGTGACCAAGAAGTCCAACAGCATCCTGGCTTGTATCAGAACTAGTGTGGCCAGCAGGAATAGGGAAGCGATCATCCACCTGTACTTGGCACTGGTGAGACCACAGCTTGATTCTGTGTTCACTTTTGAGCCCCTCACTACAAGAAGGATGCTGGAGCACGGCCACAGAAGGGCAGGTAAGAGCTCTATAGAACAGGTCTTATGAGAAACTTATGAGTTATTTCTCCTGGCAAAAAGGAGGCTGTGAGGTGACCTTATCACTCTCTAAAACTACCTGGAAGGAGCTTGTAGCCGTGTGTGTTTCAGTCTCTTCTCCCAAGCAATAAGTGATGGGACCAAAGGAAATGGCCTCAAATTGTGCCAGGGGAGGTTTAGATTGGATACTAGGAAAATACTCTTTGCTGAAAGGGTTTTCAACAACTGGCACAGGCTACTCTGTGAAACAGTTGGATCACCATCCCTGGAGGTATTTAAAAGACATGCAGATGTGGTGTTTAGGGACATAGTTTAGTGGTGGGCTTGGCAGTGCTAGCTTAATGGTTTTTCTCAATGATCTTAAAGGCTTTTTGCAACCAAAAAGATTCTATGATTCTATGTGTCTTTTACAGACTGAAGATTGTGTCTGTACTCACAGAACAACTGGGTTTGGGGCTCTTTTTAGGTAGTTTCGTTAATTCAATCTAAATCTTTCATGAAGAGGAATATAGATTAGTTACATTTATAGACAAGAAATGACTTAAATGGTCATGCTCTCCATTTTTCCTGGAACCTTTTTTTATAATGGGGCACAACCACAATAATCATAGCTATTTGCTGCTATACTATAAAATCACACTTGATTGCTTTAACTGTATGAAGGGTTTAACTCTGGAGTTTGCTTGCCTTATTGGTGTAGTGGTGTCTGGATTTGCAAAACAGTCATGAATCCTCACAGATTCATGATGGCTTAGCTTGTGATCTAGTGCTAGGTCAATGAGGAGGAGGAGACAAGGGCATTCCGCTAACCTAAATGTAGATATCTACAGCTGCATTCAGTCTATGCATCATTCTTCCTTCAGAGGTGAGATGATAAAGATATTTTATGAATATCACTTATGTCATCCTGACGCAGAGGTTTAAGATGGGTCAAAGTAATTGCAAACCAAAAGTAGGATTTCTCTCCATTAGCTGTAAGGGTTCCCATGGTGACCAGATCAGACGTAGGTGTCTGCACTTCAGATAGATAGTTTCAAATAGGCAAGGTGACTGCTGCTCCAGGCTTTCATGTGCAGTCAGTGACAAGTTGGTCTTGAATCACCATGTCATGTAGACATCAAAATATCTGAAGTACTATAAACACCAACTGTGATGACCAAAGCTTCTTCATCAGCTGCAGTTTCCTTACAGAAATTGTACCATACAATGGCTAGACTCAGATTTAGTCCACATGGCCTGGAAAAGACACACATATGAAGCTCAAGAAGGAGAAAGAAATGAAAGGAAAAGGAATACTGGCAAATATATCGAGTTTTTACAGTTCCTGTGGCATCAGCAAAAAAATGTGCTGCTTACATTACTATCATTATTGTGGCACAAGAATAATCATCAGTGAAACTGGCAAGAATCATCCTTACATATAGGCTTATACAATATAAAATATTGTTTTGTCTCTGTGATCTCCCTTTTACTAATAAGTGACACATGAGGAAATTGCAGATGTGTCTACCTGTGAGAATAATTTATGCTAGAAGGGACCTCTGGAGGTCAGAGGAGGTCTAATTTCAAGCTTCCCTAGCCCATGTTCTGCAGTAACATTGGGGTGATATGTAGCAAGCATGATATCACGTAAAGGAATTTCGTAACAGCATATTTTTAAAAAATACAAACTCTGTAACAATCAGGAGCCCTTGGTCTGTAGTAGATCACATTTTGGGGCTATAGGCCCTGCAAAACAATGAAAATGGTTTTTGTTTTCTGAATAACCCCTGCCTTTTCATTCTCAATCTTTTTCTGAAAGTATCTGCCTGTAGAAATAAGCTCTGTGATAGGCTGCTCATCTGAAAAAGACAGCCACAGCCCAAATTTCTCCATTTGGTCTCAACAAGACAGGTTATAAATCTTCTCAGTTGCCTCAGGAGGAGCTCAACTTCATTGAGTATATATGGAAGTTAGCCTCCTAACTTGGGAAGATAAATCGTGTGCCTAAATGCAAAAGACATACACATTAATCCACCATTATCTCCAGGAGTATAAGTGGAAAAAATAAAGCACAGAGAAGTCAAATCACTTATGCTATGGCCATCTGCTGCTGAAACTGAAAAGGCAATCTCGATATCCAGTTTATAAAAGCAACCCGCATGCATGCATTCCTCGGTTAATGAGTACTTAGAGGTTATTTATCCAGGGGATTATTTAATTAGAAAAGTAGCCAAAAACTGAAAATCAAATGTGTGCCTAGTAAGAAATTCTTAATTTGAGTGTGCAAAGTATGAGACAGTAGGAAGTCCTACTAAATTCTGTAAAACAGTGGTAAAATGGGGTTTGATGGAAGAGCATCTTTTTTCAAAATATATAGCCCTGAGCTAAAGAAAAAGCCTTATGAGAGTAACCACTGATCTAAATCCACGGCTTCATCTCTCTACACTTTGTTTTCCTTCCTTTGTTTATACCAAGACATGCTGCTAATGGCAAAATCCTGAGCAAAAGCAGACTCAGGTAACTGATCTTGTTTTTAAGAGAAACACCCACAAAACCAAAAACATCTTTGCCAGTCCAAGTTCAGAAACACTTGAGAAAATAAAGTTTTAGTCTCTTTCTAGCAATGGCATTACTGAAGGACTGAAAACAGCTTTATATAATTATGGAAAAGCTAGCAAACTTGTAAAATGGAAAGGTTTGCTTTTGGTTTCTAAAACTATTTCTGAATATTTCATTTCATTTTATAAGCTAAGTTCCAGTCTCACTGTCTTAGCTTTTGGGTTTACTCTGCATAGCAATATTTCCAACTCTGGCTTCTTATATTTTATCAATATTTTTTTTCCACAAGAGTGAGAGGTTCTGGAAGTTTGTGTCGCTTAAAACCACACATGCCCAGTCTTTTATTTTCCTGCAGATGTAGTACTTTTCAATTAAATAGATAAACTGTCAATAAGACCCTCATTGTTGATATGTCTTCTTTTCATCTTCCAATTTTTTTGTGCTTTTGCTTTGCTAACTGAAGAACTCAATTGAAATCTGATTTTTAACTGACATCACTCAGTGACAAATCACTCTTGATGTACAAAAACAAAGGAAAAATTCCTGAAATATAAAACAAGAACTTTTTTACCTTATATTCTTATTTTCTAGTTTGCAAATTATTATTTCCCATAATTTACCCTATATATTTGAGATCCACAAGTCTATATGGAAGAATTATATTTATACAAAATTATGATTGTGAACATTGCAACTGAATGCTGCATTCTGTTCATAGTAAAATCTCTTAACCTAATTACCTAATTACCTTGGACTATGACATACCTTATTTTTAGCATTGTATTAATCTGGGAGAAGCTCGATCACTACGCTGTGCTCTTGTTTATCTATACTGAACTCACATTCATGATGCAAAAGCCAGAACTTCCAAAAAATACTTGTATTTACCCTTGCTGCTGTGGAAAAACAAATCTCAAAGCCCTTCTATAATTCCCTGTGGTGTCTCACCTGACATATTCCTCTCAAATGTTCCACAGCATCACTGTGACAGAAGCTATTATGTCCTAAAACCCACCTCATGCAACAGTGGCATCAGCGTATCAAAATCCCAGAGCTGGACTATTCATTTTTGAAAGCCAATCAGCAATTTGGGCTGCTGCAAGAAGGAGGAGAAATGATGTATAGCCTATACTTGAGGAAACTTAGACATCAGAGTGGTGAAAAAGGAAGTACCAGCTAGTGGCTTTAGCTTTGAGTCTTGTGATATTGCTGGAACCACATTTGCTATTGTTTCACCCTGGAAATCTCCATTCTAGCATCTTACATGAGAAAAGATGATGTCTCTCATGTGCATGATATCTTGTGTTTTGGTTTTGATGTGTACCTCAGCTGGGTCTGGAAAGGGAGAGGGAAGGGTGAGGTTGCTGCCAACAGGCTCTAGGTGGGCATGTCAACTCAGTTCAGTGCTGGCTGGGAGAAGGACATGCTGTACTTTGAAGAATAACTCTCCCTTTCCGGCTCTAACCCCAGTCCCAAAGTACCTTCCAGCAGAGTGGAAGTTCTGCAAGTGATGGAGAAAGAGCAACCACCTCTGGAAAGAATAGCTTTGCAAAAGCTTTGACCTTAAGAGGTTCTGTCCTTTGTTCAAAGACAGTAATCCCAAAGCAATTTATTATATATGGGGAGGTGTAGGGGTGTGTGGGGGAGGGGGGCATACATATATTTTAAAAAATCTTCAGGTTCCAAAAAAAAAAAGCCATTTTTAAAATCATGGACCACAACAAGGATCCTTCAAACAACCACAGTTTCATTTATAATTGTGAACAGCATACCAACATTGGGTAATAAATCTCACAGAAAGAACAAATGGGGTTTACATATTGAAAGGAAAAAAAACCCAAAACTCAAGAAATAGAACTTTTAAGGCAAGCTAAATATGTAAGTGGCTCTAAAGAAAGCAGAACCTAAGACCACAGAAGAAACATTTTCTCAAAGTGGTATTCTATTCTGTCAGCAAAAAAAAATTGACCAACAGGCCAAATCTGGGACTTTTCAGAGAATCATAGAACCACAGACTTGTTTGGGTCATAAGGGACCTCAAAGACCATCTAGTTCCAAGTCCCTGCCATGGGCAGGGACACCCTCCACTAGACCAAGTTGCCCAAAGCCCCATCCAACCTGGCCTGGGACACTGCCAGGGAAGGGGCAGCCACAGCTTCTCTGGGCAGCCTGTGCCAGGGCCTCACCACCCTCAAACTAAAGAAGTTTTTTCAGTTTAAATCCATTACCCCTTGTCCTGTACTACACTCCCTGATAAAGAGTCCCACTCCAGCTGTTTAGATAACCTGTATTTAGTCCTCTTTGGCTGGAGGTAGGGTTGCCATTTCACCAAGCGTGAACTTGAGAAGGATGAGCAGAGGTGGAGATTGAGGTTTGAAGGAAATTCTGCAGACCCAAAGACCACCCATACAAGAGATGAACTAATCATGATATCATGCAAAGAGCACTTAATGCCTCATTGCCTTGTGAGTTTATTTTTTTCCTTCCTTCTCATTTCCAAGGCTTCCTCTGTGTGTCTGGTGTCCTGTGTGATTCGCTGTGACTTGGTTTATACTACATAATGTGCAGGAAAAAAAAGATTGTCTAAAAATATATTAACTCCTGTTCATAAACTCCTGATGATTAAAAGAATTTCTGATAACTTCTCTTCCTTCCTCTCCATCTCCTCCCCCCTCTCCTCGTCCCTCTGTGTCATCTTGTCTCTCACAACATGTTGTTAAGCCTACAGTGGCACAACAGTAGCTGTTGCACCTTAGAAATACGAAGCAGTTACTTTTCATGGACAGAATTTGAATTTTAGTTGTAGTGTAACTGAATGGAAGATGCAGGCTGACAGAATGAAACAATACAAGCTGGAGCACGGCTGGAATCTGAATTTGACATTATTCCTGGTCTTGAGGAAGTGTTGTTGAGACAGTTACGTCTCAATGAATTCTCACATTCCTCTGCCTGTTGACAACCACATGACCACCTGCCCATCAGGTGGACATAATGATTTTTCTGATTATTTTTCTTAACACTTTTTATTGATCTCTTCCATTATCTCACTTCCACTTCCTGTTTTATGGGCACTTTTTCTGCAGAGCAAGCAAATTGAATCAACATTAATCTCAAATGGCTGTATTTTCTCTAGTTTGTCCTCATTTTAGGTAACAAAATAGCTCATGCTAACTATTCAGTACGAGATATTTTATATGCATCAATATGCATGCACACTAAATGAAAGCGCAGCCAGGAAACAGCTTCATGTCATTTTACAGCGATGCAGAAGACACACGCCTGTATTGCATATCCAGGCACATTCCTTCATCTCACTGCAGCAAAACCACTGCATCAGCATCTGTTTGGCATTTCAACAAGAAAACAATCATTTTCTTCAGCATAAATCCTATTAAATCTTTTTCTTTTTTTTTTTTTGTTAATTATAAAAGCGGTTTGGGTTATTTTTGGTTTCTTTTTTTGCACCTGACACCGTTGTCACGGGAATCGCTCTGCTAGAGACCTGCATTACGTTTGCTGCAGGATCGTTGCTGCGTGTGATTCAGTTGTTACCGCAAATAATTTTTGAATTATCAGTGTAGAGGGCTTCATAACATTTTTTCATTGCTAAAGCTTTCCCTTCAGGTTAATTCTTAATTTACTGGAGAGGATCTGAAGGCTTGCAATAGCTAATGCCAATGCTTCCTACGTGCTTTGTTCATGTGAAGACGCTTGCTCATCCCTAAGTGAGTGACTAGAGTGCAATCTAACTTCACCTTGGACACTTCAATACCAACTACGAGCACACTGCTTGGTGTGTACTATAGGATTAATACCTTACTTTACTACGTGAAAAGTAGCATCCGCCAGCTTTGATTTTAAGTGAGGCCTGGGAGAACTAGAGGAACAGTGCATCCTATAATCATGACATTTGGAGAGCAGATTTTAGCAAGAGGATTTTAGCAATATTGAGAACTTTCACATTTTGATACAGGACTGGAATTAGCATATTAAGCCCAAAGAATCTAACCAGGAGAGATCTCCAGCCTTTGTATAGATTAAATGCAAATTCCTTAAGTTTAAAAAAGTTGAAGGAAATACATCTTAATGACAAGAATTATTGAAGACAGTACCCAGAGACCTTCTATCTACTGTTACTTGCCTCAGGCTCATGTCTAGCAGCATCTTCTCCATTACACCACTTTTCCAGCACCACAATCTTGAAGGAAACCAGCAGGGATTAGATTTCATGCTTTAGTGACTCCTATGAAAAATATCTTCCCATGAACTTTCGGAGCTGTCACACTTTCACCAACCTGTGTTGTCACTGTCCCACAAGAACCTGACCTGGGTACCATCCTGACTACCCCTACCTCTACAGCACCTTGACTTGAGACATAGTCCCTCAGCAATACTTTTCCATTTGAACCTTGCTACAGAAACCCTCCTGTTCATATGTATCCTTAACAAGGCAGACTTTAATTCTGACTCCCCAAAATACCTGTTGTCTCCTATCAGAAACCACCGGAGCTGTAAGATCCCCTTTGCATCTGTTTTCTTCACACAGTTTATAGCTTCTGGAGACCTGGTGCAGAGCTCATCAGAGTTCATCTGCTTTTGAGGGGAAATCTACTTGCGGTACCAAAAACTTTCTCAACACTTACCTCTACAGTCATTGTAGTTAGAGGCAGTTCTTATTGAAAGCACTATATGTTAAAGAGTTACATCTGGAAGTAGAAAAACAAGTCACACACATAACTAATATTTTCTGATAGTGAAAATGTGCTATTCAGAAAATCACCATTTTAAAGCTTATGTTAAGTCTTGAATTTAGGTCTAAAAAGTATTTTCTTCATTTGTGCAAAACAGTTCAGAGTCTTAAGGGTACGTCTTATTTGGACTTCAAACATCCTTGGTGACGTTTTCAATTCCCATCTTTTAATTGTATCACCTGCATGAATTCAGTCAATGAAGTACACATGTTGTGTAGGGCACCCAAGAGGTGACCAACCAGTAAAGCACTGAGCTTCGACTGGGCTGGAGGAGAGGGGGAGACGTGGGGCCTTCTTTGCTCAGAGGCAAGAGTCTGGGAGCTGGGTACGGCCATGGCAAGTGGCTGGGCACAGCATGTCTGGGTGGTAGGAGGGCAGTGTTTGCACCCACATGAAACATGTGAAAGGTGTCGTGGCCATGGCAGCTGACAGAGGTGCCCCTGGCCAGAAGGGAGTTGTTAAAACATTTTTAATTGGCCACTTTCAAGCCCATAGTCTGCTGTTAAAAAACAAACAAATGAACAAATAAACAAAAAAACAAACCAACCAACCACCCCAGGAATGTAATAAATTTACATTTTATTGAAGTTTCATGCTGCCATTTTTGGACACGTGCCTGTTGGGCTGCTGTATGCAGCACAGCCGCTGCAGTTTTCTTACCCTGTTCCAGCGCCTACTTTAGGAGGAGAAGATTAATCTTTTGGAAGTGCCATTTTGTCTCCACCAGTGTTTTACCAAATGAATCCTACATCAGTGGCACACTTTCTCTCTTGGCACCTGACTCAAACTCTTCAGCTTTGCCAACAGCAAACAGCTGGCAAATATCTTTAATATAAATCTTCAACCAAACCACCCATGCAGAGCCTTGTGGTGAGGGTCCCAAACATGTGCCATCCATCCAACACTTCTGGGGTGGGTCAGGTTTATTGCTCATGGGCTGATCATCTTTTGAGGATTTTTTTCAGGAAATGTGATTATTGCCAGTGATGTTGATGCTGTAGAACAGGTGTGATGTGCATGTTGTACATATGTGCTATAGATTTGCCTGGTTGCCCTGCACCACTTCATGTATGCATCTGAGACTGAGTAGCTAGGGATAGTGCACCTCCAGAACACCCAAGTGCCTTCAGAAAATTTTGGTGTCCATATATTTCAGACTGAGAAGGAACACAAGCCTATCTGACTGACAACCTTACTTCTGTGTCCTCTTTGAGATCCCTCTCCCCGCTTCTGGCCAGACATTGCCTTCCCCACGCTGTGCTGGGACATGCCTGCAGACACCAGTTCTCCATTCCTGACACCAGCCTTTCTCCATTCCGTTCCTCAGCGCTGCCTGCAAGTAGAGATGATGTTGGAAATAGCTCTTCAATCAGATAGTTACCCTGTGAGTAAGAGCCCATAGCAACATGCTTGGGACAGACATTTGGCCTGATGCAGAGCACTTCTGCACACAGTATTCCTGTTTCAAAATCACAAGTTTAAGCTCCCTTAAATTCAGTATTATCCCTTCACCATTGCAGAACAACCACGTGCCACTACAATTGCTTTCAAGTTTTCGTCCTTCTCCCATCTCCAACACTACAAAATTGTAAAATAACCAGTTCCTGTTTCTTGGTTTTTGATTCCATCTTCCCTTTAATCTTTCTTTCACTTCCCAATTCAGACAGTATCCAATCACATACTCTTAAAGCATCTTGCCCCCTTATTTATTCTGCAGGTAGCTTGATACTGTATTTGCTTTCGTGCCTAGGACAGCTAGAGAAGGAGATTTTGAAATTACCCTTTTATCATCAGAGAGTTCGATATTTTGGGAAAGATCTACTGAAGGCGAATTTTATATATTCTACAGTACTGTAGACACCCAACTCTTGTACATGGTTTCCATGGACATGATGTTTACTGCAGGAACATGGGAGCTTTTCAGTCAGCCTACTCCAATTAGTGAGGTTTCACCATTTTTGCAAGTAAGTGCCATACATGTTTATTCCTCTTCAAACCAGTCAGAACATTTCACTTTTGGATTAGATCATTTTTTTAAAGACGTGGTGATTTTTTAAAGATATGAACAGAACAGTTCTGTTAAGGCTTTCAAATTATATTTTTCTTTTTTGCATTGAACAGACACTGTCAAAACCAGGAGGACTGACATTCAATTTTGCATGCGTTGCTGCTAACATTTCCTCTTTCTTTTTTTTTTCTTTTTTTGGCTTGGTTTTTTTGGTTTTTTTGGTTTTTTTTTTGCAATGCCATGAGGGAACAATTCGAGTCACAGGAACAGAGACAGCAAAGGGCATCAGAAGAGTGTGCAGCATTAATTTAACCTGAATCCTAATGAAGTCAATGGTAATTTCTCCATGACTACAGTGGCTTTGAATCAGGTCCTGAGGGAAGGCTTTATGAAGTAATGTAGGTGCCAGCATTTTTGTAAATCCCACTTGATACCTATCTGCATGTTGAGATAGCTGAATAGTGGTGAATTTCTGCACTATCAGATACCCTTATGTCTCAGGCAAGGTCAGATGTGTCTGCTGCCGCAGTCTGTGTTACACCTTGTTGAAGCTGCTGGGCATCGCCACTTTATTAAAGTGATTATGAGAAGTCATTAAACCCTTCCCCAAAAGTCAGCAGGTAAATAGTACTCTCCAACCACCCATCACTGGTTTCTACAAGAAAGGCAAAGGCAGCTCAGGAATTTCAAACTGCTTGGGAAGAGATGCTTTGCTGAGTATTGCCCAAAGTGTGCAGGTGTCCCCGCGTGTGTGGGTGCGTGGTGCTGCGGGGAGAGAGCTGAGCAGTGTGAGACAGCTCAAAGGCAGCAAGGACAGCATTATGGGATGGGGAAGGAGCCAGCAAGAATCTTTGCAGGTCTTGGTAAAGAGGATACTTGAGCTGGGAGAAGGAAGGTATCTACAGTGGCTGGGACCATCTTTGTGGCATTTAAGAAAATGAGACCTTGCCATTATGAATAAAAGCTTGCAGAACAATAAGAAATGCCTGCCTCAAACATCAAGTTGTCCCATTATTTGGAGTAATCTACAAAACTTGAATTTCTGGCTTATTGTTTGGATTCAAAGGAACTGCATGCATTTTAAGAATTTAGTGTCCAGTAAAGGGTTTATTTGTTCAGCCAGTTCCTTTTCTAGCAGCTGCTGTGGCTTCATCAGCAGTACAGTTACAGTACACTTCCTTCCCTTTTCTTTTCTGAATAACTTTGGACATCAGTTGTTGCTATCTCCTTTGAGTCTTGGTGTTCTTTACACAATTAATTTGTCCATTTTCCAGTCTTTTTCTGAACCATTTGCTTTCAAGGTCATTTAGACACTTGGGGTGTTTTCAACATCTTCATTTGAGCAGGGGACATGTAGGCAGTCCCTTATCTGACAGTCACTCTTTGGTCTGTATCATGCTCTTCATGCAAGCTCCATGGCCATATCCTGAATGCACAGGAGGAGAAAAGATCTGGGTATACACAATATCTGCACTCCCATAATGAGGAAATCCAGGACTGCAGGCAGATACAGAGGATCAGTACCCTCCAGTAGGTCCCCCAGAGTGGGAAGGTGCTTGATACACTATGGAGCATGCCTACCCCTGACTGTATGCACGGACAACCTAGGACACGTTTAGTCTAAATTATTGGTGATGAAGATTTGTTTAAGCTGCTGAAGGCCAGGGATTGCTTTGGTACTTGATGACATGCTTTCCTTCAGGTAGATGCCCTTGGTGCCTCCTCTCATCTAGAGTTAACTAATGTCTTTCATGGCATTGCCTCCTACTTCAGTACAGTGGGAGCAGCTCAGTTGTTCAGTAGGTTCATTTTTGGAGGGCATTTTCCCCTGGCTAACCGGTATTTTGTCTATTTTTGTGGGGAAGGACAATCCTTAAGGCTTTTGTCTGCACTTGGAATTTAGAAGGCTTGAGCTGATGATAGTATTTTAATATTCTGGCACAGAGCTATTCTGGTTTGCCATGCCTGCTTCCTATATATGTATTTTTTTTAATTTTTTTTTAATAAAGTCGCTGTCTGACAAAGGGATTTTGAATGAATGAGTCTGTGTTTGACAGGCAAGTTTGATTAACCCATTTGTGCAAGTTCCCATTTACCTTAACTGTTCAAGCAGAACTTTGACATAAAACTTTGATGAGGTTCATGATTTTTGTTGGCATGCAATAGACCTTCAAGATGTTCCAGAGTGAATTGCACTGGCAGCTGTCAAATGCTTCCATAAGCCCATATAAATTTAAGTCTCTAAATACTTTTTGAAATCTGCCTCTAATTGAACTAGGCTCCACAATTTCTGGATTTAAAACCTGCTGTCAGGTTTTTCCAGATTTAAAACCTGTTCTATTTAAGGGCATATGATGACTGCTCTAGTTGGACCATCTTTTCAAGTTTCATCGCATAGCTCACGTCCTGGAAACCCAGGATCATCTATAAATTGGAGATGTGTGGGTCACATAAAAGCACAGGCATTTCCTGCTTTAGCCTGTACATACCTTTCCCAATCCAAATGAGGAGTACTTATTGATACAGGAAATAGAAGACAAACTCAGAAATACTATTTAATGACATCTTACATTGTAGCAGGATTTGCAATACTAACCCCAAACCAGAAAAAAAAAAAAAAAAAAAAAAACAAAAAAACAAAAAAACAAGCAAAACCCAACCAGACAAAAAAAGCAAACCCTGAAGATAAAAATCTTTATTTTCTGCTTGGCTAGAGCCCTGCTGCTGAAACACTCCTGTTGCCATAGACCTTCCCCTCACATCCTGAGCAAACACTGAAAAGCAATTCTTTGCCCATTTTCATCAAAGCATGGCTCATGTTCAAACATGTGTGCTGACAACACAATATGAAATATTTTTTATAGCATGAAAATACAATCCTGTGCCCACAGAAAGCAGGTAAATGCTAACACTCCTCCCATCAGAACACAAATTCAGCGTCTGCTTCAGTTTATAATCAGAAGAATGACTTCCCTAACGTTGTCTGAACTGAAAGGGTACAGGAACATGCCTGGTTACTACAGTACCTTCATATTTAGTTGAGTATTCAGAATGCCCATCTACACATTAGGCTTATGATCCTTGTTCAATACGCTACAAGGCGTTGAAGATAAAAATTGAAATGAGTGAAAGCATTTTGTTGCGACAATTTTGAAATGAAACATCCTAATTTTTCATCTTGAAAAAGTCTGTACAGGATGGGAAAGTAAACAAGCCCCAAACTGCTGCTACTGTTCCAGTAAATATGCCATACTGGATTACTTATTGCAACGGGGAGCGAAAGCGGCTTTGCAGGAGCAGTTCAGAATATCCTGTACCCTTTGCTTCCCAGAGCCATGTGTTTATGTACCCCGTACACAGAGGAGGGAACTGAATCTTGGTCACCCCAACCCAACCATTCTATCGGCTCTGTTACTGACTTCAAGTGCTGAGCCTGAGCAGAAATAAGGAGAAGTGAATCTTTTTCTATCTTCACTAAGCCAAATAGCAAACTTGGACCAGCCAGAAAGGACTTTTTGGTGAAAAAAACAACTGCTCAAACAGTTAAGCCTGACCTTCCACATGAAAACTTGAATAGCCTTATTTGTACTAATGAATTTTTTATGGGCATCTGTTCTTCTTCTTTCAGAAAAAAAGAAAAGTGTGCCAGCTAACAAGGAACAGTGCTGCTGACTCTTTGCCATCTACACTGAGGTTGAAAATAACAGGGGTCAGCTACAAGCCACCCCAGGAGGTATTTGCACAGAACAACACCTTTTTACTTCAGCTAGGTCTGCAGCTGTAAGATGGGAAGGATGTTGCTGCTGGGAATAAAATGAAAAGGCTACCACTTGACTATTGTCCTAAAATGAAGTCAAAGTTCACCGAGCGAATAGAAGCAGAGGGGCCAAAACGTGACACTACTGAAATTTTGGCTCCCCGATAGCATCAGAGAAGAGTCTGGCACGGCCGCGGTCTGTCCAGCTGCGATGATGTGCCTTGGTGCACAAGGTTTCTTTCATTCAAAATCTGAGACGCCAGAGACATGTTTGTGAGTAAAATGAGATTATTTTGAGTCTCTGTGCTGAGTTTGGTGTTGAAGTTTAAGTGCCCAAGAGCCAGCTCTTGGATTTCACTCAAGATGCCGCTCTCTCTGAAATGTAACTTTGCACACCTCAGCACTTCAAGGATTCCAGCCCAAAGAGTGCTCCTTTAGATCGTCTCTCAGATTCCTCTGCTCTAGGAGTGAACCAGTAAAGTCCTGCACATACACAACAAATCCTGGCATCTCTGGCTATTGAATGATCACCACAGTGACTTGCACTCCAGAAGCTTATGTGGCTTTGCTTATACTACAGTCAGGCAATGCAGTGAAGGACGGGCTAAGGAGTGGGAGCATGCGATGAGTGACAAAGCTGAATGTCTTTGTGCTGGTTTACACTGCATCTTCTGAGCAGTTTACCACAATATTAATCTCTGACAGGACCTCCATCAGTTTACACCTGACCTGTTTCTTCTTGCAACAAGTCAATAAAGCTTGATATCAGAACCAGCATTGGCTGATGGGTCACCCTGGACAGGTGGCACTAAACCACAACCAGATGCTGCTGGCACTGCCTGGCCCAGGCCATCCCCCTGGGCTGCCTGCATGTGGGCTGCCTGCACCTTTACCCCTCCTTTCGAAGCTCTGCCAGAAGAAGGGCATCTCCAGCAGTGGTGGCTCAAGGCATCTTATGTCTGTTTTCCAACAGCGTGCTCAGTGATGCCAGGAATTCAAGACATTGCCAAGCCGACTGCGACCACATCTATGGTGAACTGTACTGCTGGGTAAGTGGCATCAGCATCATCCCCAGGGATATACTGAGAAAAGCTCTCATCTTAATGAACAAAGAGTTGAGAACTGCTGCTGTTGAGTCCTGAGAGAGCCTGGGTTAAGAAGTCACACAGATAACTCAGTGGTAGTGAAAAGGATAAGAATTGTTTGTGGTTTTGGTGGCTCAATTAACTATCTTTGTACTTAGATTGAATGTTTATCTGTTTTTCTGAGAGTTATACATGTCACCTACCCTACAGACCATTCTGTAAGCAACACTCTTCAACTCACCACTTTTGATGTATTAAATGCAATTTTTTTTTAGATCTTACAGGTTTTTGAGTGGAGATGATATTCCTCCACTAGTAAGTATCAAGAAAAACATTTCTATTAAAGTCTTTGCTTATTGGTCTTTTGGCTTCCCTTCTCTCCTTCTCCCCTCTGTCATTTATCTGCATTGATTTATTCCCAAACTTCTGCTGTTAGCATCTGCAGAGTTTTAGGAATCTAGGAATTTATGTGCTCCCATCCTTTTTCCAATGCTTTTTGTAATCACCTACAGGGATTACTTTCTGTGTCTTTTCTGATAACGTTGACTTTAAAATTTGATCCTCAGAAGCTGCTTTAATAATTACATCTCTTATTAATACTGAACCACATTTCTTTTCAGAGCAAGTCTAAACATAATGCAGGTAACTGAAAAGTATATTATGACTCTAAAACCATGTAAGAGTGTAATTTTTTTTACATGAAGGTATTTTAGCTGTGTTTACAAAGAATAATAATTGTTTGAAATGCTACTCACTTCACCTATCTGTTAATAGAAGAGCTGCAGATTATGTTTCAGAAGGCTCTAAACAAAGTTCATCTCTCCATTTAAGAAGATTAAAATATTTATTTTTCATGTTTTTTCTGAACATGAGATGTTATCCATTTTCATTTAAGTCCATCACTAGACCTTTTAAACTTCTGACTTCAGTGTGGACAAACCCAAAGGCTCAGACTATATTCCAGTGTTCTAGGGTTTCTAACCATGGTGTGAACAACTATCAGAGTATTTTCCCTGTTTCCACTGAAGCAGGTAACACAATGTAGAAGTTCCTTTGTGCATATAGTTCCAGAGAGCTTTGCGCTTTCTTAGACAGGCTTTGGAGAAAGTCCTAACAAGCTTTTTCTAGCTAGTGTCCAGAACAGCTAACTGCTGTACCGTGTCCTTGAAAACAAAGGAATAGGATCAAGCTGAAGATACTCCTCTGGATCCCAACTACCTGCTTGCTCCCCCAGTTCTATAGGAAGCATGTCCTTGGCTTACTGTAAGCACTACAGCTACCCATCAACAATTAAAACCATCCATGTTATTATCAACATGATTCTCATCATAAATCCAAACCCCAGCACTATACTGGCTACCAGGAAGAAGATAAACTCTATGTCTTGTAGGGGTTGGAAGGGACCTCCAGAGATCATCGAGTCCAACCCCCCTGCCAAAGCAGGTTCCCTAGGACAGGTCACACAGATAGGTGTCCAGACAGGTCTTGAATATCTCCAGAGGAGGAGACTCCACAGCCCCCCTGGGCAGCCTGTGCCAGGGCTCTGTCACCCTCACTGTGAAAAAGTTCTTCTGCATATTGGTGTGGAACTTCCTGTGCTCCAACTTGAGGCCAAGTATGCCCACTTCTTGTCACAGGCTGCCTCTACAGCAGCATATGTATTTACACGTGGAGTGAATGCAGATGGAAGCAACTTTCCCACTTGTTTGTCCTTGATGTGCTTCAGTTCACCATGTAGAACAACCTTGAAACACATCCTCTGTTTTCCTCTCAGCTGAAGCAAAGCTGGAAGACATTGTACAGAAGCAAAGATAATGGGTATTCACTTTAGGGACTAGGCTACAGCATCTATCTAAAATAAAACACCCGAAAATGCACAGAATGTGGACAGTGGGTCCTCACCACCAACTGTATGATCTTCAAATTACTCCTGTTGTGCCAGACTATGTGCCAATGTGACTGATAAACCAGTATAAGCAATGTTAAATACTGCCCACAAAATGAGCCCAGGCTAATAGTCATTTTTTTAATGCAATCTTTTTAACCTTGGGAGGGAAAAACTTATTAAGCCCATAAACAACTAGAATCCATGATATTTATAAAGTAGCTAACAGTTTTTCTTGTGACCTTTTTATAAATGCACACTTTGTGTAATTAAAAATGATCTAGCATGAGATTATTAGAACTATAGGACAGAATTATCATATTACTGTTTTTATTAATAGGCCATTCATCCAGCTGTTGTTTCTTGAGAAAACCTGCTCAGACTGTTTTTTCCTTGGAATAAAATGGCTGTACCCAATGCTATCTGTTTTGCTTGCTCTTCCTGATCCTTGCAACCAGAAATTTTCTACAACCCCAGAAAGCTTCCATGGACTAGAGAAGTAGAAATCATCAGTTACTTCACAGGCTTTCACTGAAGCTTGAATGTTTTAACACTAAATGTAGATATATGGTAATGCTGTCGCTTTGATACTTGCCCATATTCGTATCAAAGCGGTTTCTGATGACATGTTTCAGAAGTTCACAAATCTTAATAAATAACCTAACCCATAATATATCAGGCTGTTCCTATCCCACTCCTCTTTTTGTGTGTGTGGTTGCTTTTTTTTCAATTTAACAGTGTCAGGGACATTACATCTGGGGAGCAATCTGCACAAAGTACCCAAGGGTGTTTCATCTCCCATCTCTGCAGTAGGACTGCATGTCAGTGGTGCTGTTCACACTACCAGGAGTTTCCTCTGGCAGGTCTATTTACAGGATCCCTGTATTAGGAAGAACTGCTACTACAGCAATTCCCATGGAAAAAAAAGCATTTGATTCAGGGGACAGGACTTTTTCAGGTCTCATTGATTCAACCATGCTTTCTTCTTCAGTAGCTTTACCACAGCACCTCTCCATCTGGTCTCCTCAGGAAGAGAACTTTACCTTTGCTTGTGTAAACAAAGAGCATTCATCGATGAGATTTAAATATACCATTTAATATGGAAGCTCTTGATCTTAGCAGGCATTATCTGAGGTGCTATAATGCTCATTTTGTATGTGAGTCCTGCATGGGTAACACTTCCATCCGAACACTTGCTAGTTTTGCAAAACCTTTAACAAATTAAACACTTGAATTCTTACCAGCCCTTCTCTAACTGTTGTACCTGCCATCTGGCTTCATAGCGTGCCCCAGCAAACTGTTTTATGCCTTACATTTGATTATTTAAGGAATGAAATAGCTTTTGAACAATTCTTGCAGAGTTTGACCTTTCTGGATGAAATTATCTTTGCATTTAGAGAAAAAAAATACTGACAATGTTTAAACCTCACACAGTCTTTTTCTTCTCTGGTATCTTCAAAATGACTAAGTCTTCCATGTTATGTTTTTAAAAGCCTATCAGAACATCATTTCAAAGCTCTATTTCCCTAAAATATCACAGTTTTTTATTCTGGGATCAACTTTATGAAAAAAAAAAAATTGCTATCTTTCAAAGTGCTAATAATCTCACAGAAATTATTTTGCAAGATGTCACATTTAGGACATAGGTAAGATTAGTCTGCTAGAATTTGTTGGGGAGAAAAATCCATTTAAATTTCTGAAAAGATTACTACTTGACCCTTTCATTCACCTGCTGGGACAAAAACATGGACTATCTATTCTTACTTGCTCTCAGACCATTGCAATCTTGACTTTGCAAAGCACTAGATCTGATTTTCTAAAGCCTCCCATTCTTTAACTCAGATCAGTTAATAAGCTTTAGGGAAATTACCTGATTGAATTCATCTACAAATTGCGTTAGTCAGGCTTTGAATGGCACTGAATTCAAACTCTATGATTTCAAATATTTAAACCTGCCTGTCAAACAGTATAGTGGATTTTACTCACAGTTTTGCATTACAAGAAATTAGAACTACAGAAGTATTAGACTTGAGCTATAATAGGCAGGACGCACACCTCAGCTGGCATTTATGGAAAATCTCTCTTGTCTGAAGGTTTTCAGCTTCAGTTGGAATGCATTTTCCACACGTAGAGATGACCATCTAAGTGGTAATCCACCTGACAATTCAGTGTTCAAAAGAAACCACTTCAAGGTTTTAGGGGGCAACAGACAGAAATGGGAGAGACCTACATTTTTTAAGCACCTCAGTCACCTATCACATCTTGGTATATCCCACATTAAACAGGTAACAATCCCCACTTGCATGCTAACTGTGCTAGTTGTGAAAAGCAAAAGAGCAAAAGCTTTTGACTTAACACCCTTCAGTGCATTTACTGGTGTGAAGCCGAAATGAGCAGAGCATTGGCCTTATCGTGACCGTTGATGCTGCCTCCAGACACTCCTGGCTCACTCTGCTGATAAGGCTTAACAGGATTTCAGAGATGTTTGCAGGGTGTGCAGCTGAAAAAGGCAGTCCTTCGTACCTTGATCAAGGCTACAGCAAGCAGCAGAGGCCTGTGCTGTGCTGTGCCATGCTGGACCACACATGTCTCTTGGCCTTGAGGGCTGTGCCATGTCACCCACATCCCTCGCTGTAGGATAAACGCAGCCATCTTGCTGTAAACAAAGAGCCCATAGGCAGCACCTAGGTGTCACCATCGATGATGGAGGACCATGTCCTACATTTTATCTTGAAGTGAAGCAGCATGCTCTCCAATAAACCTTCTTTAGCACCACAGTAAGCATGACCACTAGAATTGCTTTGCTTCTAACAAAATCCTATAATAACTCTGAAGATGACAGTGCTGGCAGACCTCACCATGGATGGGAAGCCTGAGCAGCATGCCATGATGTGGCCAGAGGTTTATCTTATGATGTACCATTTTGGGGTTCCAGCATTAGAGAGGGGATTAAAATGTTATAGCTTGTTACCAAGTTTTGTGAGATATTGATGGTTAACTTTCTTGACAGTGGTTTTTCCATCCTGTCTGGGATCCAAAAAGAAGCAGCACCTCCTGGTGCCAAGCAGACAGTAGCTAGGCCGGGCTGCAGAGATTCACATGATTTTCTGTGTACTGTGACTAGCATCACTGTGACAGCAATCACACAACATTTACTTTATTGGAATGCCCACTACAACTACCAGTCCTGTCCAGCAACATGCCTGGCTGTATGACCACGGCCACACAAAACACTCCTGACAGCACACACATTGTGCAGGACACCCAAGAGGCAGCGGTGACTGGCTAGGAAGCACCGAGCTTCACTGATCTTTGATCTGACCTGGAGGAAATGGGGAGCAGTGGGGCCTGCTGTGCCCTAAGGGAAAGTTCTGGAAGCTGGGCACAGCTGGCCAACAGCTGAGTACAGCATGTCCAGGTGGCAGAAAGGCAACACTTGCCCCCATGTTTGGGACAACACAGACAGATGCTATTTATGAGATATAGATGGAAAGGAACACCTTAAGGTTCAAAAAAATTTCTGCTTTTAAGAGTGTTTATTGCTTATGTGTAGGACATCTGTTTGCTCATTCTGTGTGACCCAGGAGTACTCTTTAAGCCCCTCTACTTTTTGCTTTAATTGTCTGTGCAAGGTAGATAATAAGAATTGCTGTATCATTTTGTACCTGTAAAGTGCTTTGAGATAATAAGATGAAGGATACAAAGAGCCTCATCTTGACAAGCAGAGATCTGTTGGGATCTCCCTGAACAGCGCACAGTCAATTTTCAACCTACTAAAATTACTGATGAGGTATTGCTATTGATCGTTTCTGGTGATTCTGCCCTTCTCACATTGGCTGCAAGCAATAATTAAGGCCATTTCCCCAGGTTTGCACTCCCTACAGGCTTTGGAATTCAGCCATATCAGCTATGGTTTTGCCTGGCTCTTCCCTACATGAAACCATCATTGAAGTTGGCTACTCAGGTACTCAGGTGCAATAAAGTTAATTAATTCCAGCCCAGCTGAGAGGAACCCTCAAATGTGAGTGGGCATATTAGCCACGGAAGACAATGATCTATCATCTTCGACAGGTCTTGGAGAACAGGAGAGGTGCCTGAAGACTGAAGAATAGCCAATATCACTCCAGTCTCCAAAAAGGGGAAGAAGGAGGATCCCAGCAGTCTCAACTCTGTCCCTGGAATGGTGATGGAACAGCTTGTTCTGGATGCCATCTCCAAGCAATTGGAAGAGAAGAAGGTCATGAGGAGCAGTCAGCATGGATTCACCAAGGGGAGATCGTGCTCGATCAATCTCATAGTCCTCTATGGCATCATCACCGGCTGGGCAGGTGGAGGAAGAGCAGTGGATGTCATCTACCTTGACTTCAGCAAGGCCTTTGATACTGTCTCCCATGACATCCTGATAACAAAGCTGAGAGAGCACGGGATAGATGAGTGGACAGTGAGGTGGGTTGAGAACTGGCTGACAGACCGGGCTCAGAGGGTTGTGATCAGTGGAGCAGAGTCTGACTGGAGACCTGTGACTAGTGGTGTTCCCCAGGGCTCGGTGTTGAGTCCAGTCCTGTTCAACATCTTCATCAACGACCTTGATGAGGGAATAGCATCCACCCTCAGCAAGTACCTGATGATACAAAGCTGGGAGGAGTGGCTGACAGGCAGGAACACTGCGCTGACATCCAGCGAGACCTGGACAGGCTGGAGAGCTGGGCAGGGAGAAAACAGATGAGGTTTAATAAAAGCAAGTGTAGAGTCTTGCACCTGGGCAGGAATAACCTCATGTATCAGTACAGGCTGGGGGATAACCTGCTGGAGAGGAGCTCTGCAGAGAAGGACCCTGGGGGTCCTGGTGGATGACAGTTTGGCCATGAGCCAGCAGTGTGCCCTGGTGGCCAAGAGGGAGAGTGGGATCCTGGGGTGCATCAGGAAGAGTGTTTCTAGCAGGTCGAAGGAGGTGATCCTTCTACTCTGCCCTGGTCAGGCTCCACCTGGAGCACTGTGTCCAGTTCTGTGCTTCCTGGTATAAAAAAGACAGGGCTTTCCTGGAGAGAGTTCAGTGGAGGGCTATGAAGATGATTAAAGGACTGGAGCATCTCCCCTATGAGGAAAGGCTGAATGAACTGGAGTTGTTCAGCCTTGAGAGAAGACTAAGAGGGGATCTTATTAATGTTTATAAATATATCAAGTGTGGGTCACAGTGGGAAATAGCCAGCCTCTTTTCAGTGGTCTGTGGGGACAGAACAAGGGGCAATGGCCTCAAGTTGGAGCACAGGAAGTGCCACCTCAATATGCAGAAGAACTTTTTCACAGTGAGGATGACAGAGCCCTGGCACAGGCTGCCCAGGTGGGTTGTGGAGTCTCCTTATCTGGAGATATTCAAGACCCGTCTGGATGCCTCCCTGTGAGACCTGTCCTAGGGAACCTGCTTTGGCAGGGGGTTTGGCCTCACCACCCTTACAATGAAAAATTTCTTCCTTATATCTAGTCTAAATCTACCCTCTTCCAGTTCATAGTCATTATCCCTCGTCCTTTCGTTATATGTCCTTGTAAACAGTCCCCCTCCAGCTTTCCCACAGACCCCTTCAGGTACCGGCAGGCTGCTATAAGGTCTCCCCAGAGCCTTCTCCAGGCTGAACAACCCCAACTCTCTCAGCCTGTCCTTGTAGGGAAGATGCTCCACCCATCTAATCAATTTTGTGGCCATCCTCTGGAGTCACTCCAACAGGTCCCTGTCCTTCTTATGTTGAGGGCCCCAGAGCTCCAGGTGGGGCCTCACTAGAGCAAAGTAGAGGGACAGAATCATGTCCCTTGAATCATTCATTCCTCAAATCCCGCCAGCTCAGCAGGTAACATGCCACAATCCCAGCAATGATCAGAACATCCCATTCTTTTCATTAAAAAAAGCAAATTGAAAAATACTATACATCAGCAGAAATCATCCAGCACCCAAAAGGTGAGGTCCCTCTTTCTTGTTCACCCTTGCTGAGTCTGTTATTGCTCAGGTAAGCAAACAGAAAACCCATGGATTACCCTGATGGCCCAGAGCTAACCAGTCAGCTTCTTGTGATCTAAAAGCCTGTCTGCTTCTTGTGATCTCCTGGCTTGTGTGTCTCTGACTCTTTTGCAAGGCTTCTATAAACATCTCAGTGAGCTGCCTCCTCACTGATGGACTCACTACTGATATAACCATTTTCAGAGTAAATGCTATGAAAATAACTTCACAGCATCAAACATAATCATAAGCAGTATAATTTCCCAAATTCCACCAAAATTGAGATAAGAGCAAGTCACAACCATTTAAGTATCTGGGCACTTTCTTTTTCTAAATAGATTGTCCAAGGGAAGGAAAAGAAAAGGAGCTGTCAAAGCTGGCTGAGGCTGGCAGGAATAACTTATGCACTGCAATTATGTGCAAAGTCTGTGCATAAAATAAATAAAATGTATTTATACTTTTATTTATTATATTTATGTCATCGTTTAATCTGACAAGCAGCTTAACATCATGGAGCCACTCTCTCACTCTTCCCCCTGCAAGTAGGATGTGGGAGAGAATCAGAAGAAGGTAACATTCATGGCTTGAGATAAAAATAGTTCAGTAGGACAGCAAAGGAAGTGGTAATGATAACAATAGTAATAACAACAATAATAACAATAGGAATAATAGCAATAATAATTGCAACCAGAACAGCAACAAAGGATGAGATAACAACAACTATATGACGTAAGTGATACACAGTGCAACTGCTCACCTCACGGCTGACCAATGCCCAGCTCATTCCCAAGTAGCAATCACCATCCCCTGCTCAACTTCCCGCAGTTTATATCCTGCACATGACATCATAAAGTATGGAATGTCCCTTTGGCCAATTTGGGTCAGCCGTCCTGGCTTTGTCCACTCCCAGCTTCTTGTGCAACTCCAGCTGAAGGCTCGAGCTTCCTCACTGGCAGGGCCTGGGAAACTAAAATGTCCTTGGCTTAGTTGTAAACACGGCTTGGCAACAACTAAACCCATCAATGTGTTATCAGCATTCTTCTCATACTAAAGCCAGACCACAGCACTACACCAGCTATGAGGAAGAAAATGAGCTCTGCCCCAGCTGGAACCAGGACATTTAGTACAGGCATTTCAAAGCATGCTAGTTCTTCACTGGAAAATTGTTGGCATTGGCCTGAAGAATAATATTTTAAATAAACAGTGAAGCTTTTAGAGCTGCCCATTTTATACTCTATTTATGCACCTGTTAGAACAATAAAAATAGATATTTGTATATATAAGGAAAATTAGGGGCTGGAGTTCATTTGGACCTTATGTAATAATATGGACATAAATGCTTAAGGCACTAAGCAGGGAAGTGTGGAGTTGCAGGAGCCCAATGCTGAGATGATTTCCTTTCCTTCATGCTTTACTTCCTGAAATAGGTCACCAGCTTTGTGATCCTTCCTGGCCTAAGTGCCTGTTGTCCTGCTGTGTCCCACTTGGCCATATTTTGTCATTGGATATAATATTCCCACAGCAGGTAAGCATAAAATGACTCTATTAAGATCAGCGTGACTTCCAGCTACCCCAGGACAGAGGCTAGAAATCCACAGATCACTTGGGTCTGCATGCTGGCTGCTCTGGGTCAGCTGATCGCAGCTTCCAGTTTTACCCAGTTTTACCATTATCCTGCATGTATCTTTTGCTAACCTCCACTGGAATCACATTTTTTTATGGCAGAGAAGGATGAGTATTTTCATTTCTTAAGCACATGCAATGCTGCCAAGAATGTGAGAAATCAGAGGCTGAGCCTGCTCTTCCTTGACACTGGTTTCCATTCACACATAGCTTTGTGTACGTGTCGTTGGAATCAGTTTCACAGCTCCTGACTGGAAAACCATTGCAATTCTGGAAAAACTATTTTATAAAAATGTATGCTTTTTAGTATCACACAATCTGGGATTGCCTTACAAAGTCTCCCAGGTAACCCTGTCATGGTGAAAAAGCATAACAACTTTCCAACATTTATTTAGACAACACCGTATTTTAATAAAATATTGAGTGCTGCTATTTTAGCATAGTGATCTTGCTTTATGGAGACTTTCTTTCTTTGTTTCAGACTATTCTAAAATTCAAATGTCTTTATAAAATATTTTGACGTGTGTTATTGTTCTTGATATTTTTTAATCCAGTTTTATTACATTCTGGTTGCAGAGCACAGTCTTCTCAGTGGTCAGTCCACTGGAACAGCTATCATATGACCCCTTGATCACAGTTTTAATGTTTGTCTTTTGATGATAGTCCTTTCATCTCTTTCAGGTCACACTGTTCCCTTTTTTTCTTCTTCTTTGTGTGTTTCTCTATCTGAATCTTGTCTGCAACATTTTAATAGGTACTTTCTAACCTATTATTTTGTATAATAATGTTCTTAAACATTTCCTTTTTTTCTCTTTATCTTTCCTCAAAAAATATTACTGTGCTTCAAAATACTATTGTTGTTTGGAGACTGGTACTTCTCTTTTTCCATGATACTTAATCTTCCATCCAGAAAAAAAGAAATTAAACAAAGCCAACCAGGGAAATAAAGATGCCTGATTGCTGGCGCTACAAGTCTGATCTGGCACATTCAAGGAGAGCCCTTTTCCTCTCTTCAACTGGTTTGGGAACATTGTAATAGCAATACAAACACATTCCCATGTGCAAACATGTAAAGGTAACAAAAGTTGATCAGCCTTTCAGACGTGAAAGATGCCTAGCATTTTCATCTTCCATTAGCAACAAATCCTGTTTCTGTTAAGTAGTCTCTATTATCTATGCTGTTGGCATTTATTTAGAGGGGCATCTCAATGATCCTTATGGGCCCCTTCCAACTTGGTATCTTCTATGGTTCTCTACAGGAGCAATGAAAACCCTTATGAACTCTGCAACTCTTCTGAAAAGATCATCCATGAATTCAAAAGCAATTGCTAGCTTCTCTGTTCTAAATTCTTCACATGGAATAGCAAAACTGAGGTATACAAACACCCTGGGAAAATCTCAGTCTGTGAATATGTGTATTTATGGTATGACTTTTTAAAAGCTAGTGCTAAGTACCTGTTAACAGCAAAGTCAAATTATCTTTTTTTAAAGAAAACTTGAATACCTCAGTCACAAGTCTGTTACATACTGTACTTTGACATTTCCAAAATTCTGGCTGAGCCCAAGTATCCAAAATGCCACCACTTAATGTTGTAAAGAACAATTCCTCTGTCATTCTTGGCTGCATGCATCTCCTGAAAGGAGAACATGGAAATGTAACTGAGCTGAAGCTCTCAGACAACTGCAAGAAGGGTTTACAAGATTCTTTTCAGGGCCTGAACAAGTTGTTGAAAATAAATTTAGACAGGAACCACTATCCAAAGGCAACTGAAACGCCTCTTGATTTATGCAAGAAAGTGATGGAAAGTGACAATCGATCTTTTGCTTACTTAGCAAATCCCAGGGAACTGCTAGCTGATGAAAACCACTTATGTAAAACACCAGCTGGATTTCCACTCCCTTTAACTACTCCGAGCAATAATCGCACATTTTCCATCAGCAACAATTCTTTCAGGGTTTGCACAGAGGCAGATCTGCTGGGAGAAGAATCAGCTTTGCAATAATTCCTGGGGAAAAAAAAAAAAAAAAAACAAACAAAAAAAAGACAACCCCTCCCCCCCAAAAAAAACAAAACAAAAAACCCAACCAAAACCCCAAAGGCCCCCCCAAGCAAACAAATCATCCCCAAATCCCAGCCCTTTCCTCAGAGCATTGCTTCTTCCACACCTCTTGATCATACTTCTCTGAAAAGTCTCCTTGGAGGCTGAAGCAAACACAACTTCCGCTGGGGACCTGTTCCTGGGGTGATACCTGGCCACCCTGAGCAGTGTGGAGTCCAGCAAACTGCTCCTCAAGGTCCCACCAGACACCACCATCCAAAAGCCACCCACCCACTGCTCACCGCTACCTGGGAAAGGGATGGCATCAAAACCTCCCTCCTATCACACCTCCCATCTGGCTTTATGGCTAAAGCCCGCTCCTCTTGAATTCAACTGCTCAACAAATGGTAGAACCTGCAGTGAGTTTCTTGCTCTCTGTCATTTGTAGCTTCTTGTCTCACCTTTTCATCACAGAAAAAAAGTGCAATCCCAGGTCTATAAGCACACCTAAGTAATGCCATAACCTGCTTCCCTTCAGTAACTGTATTTAAGTGGTTTGGTGTTCAAGGACTTCATAATGAACGGCTACAACCCTTCAGAAATCTGAAAGAATCTTCCTACCTGCAGTTCCAGCTTCCTATTTATCAAGCAAGTTGATCTCAGCTTTTCACTAAGCTAACTACAATTTCTTTGTCTGGCAGCAGAGTATCACCTTTATCACAGGGTAGCAACAACAGTACTATTAGGAGGAGATCAGTCAAAACCAGATGCAGACCTGGAGTAAATAATATGCCCTTGCCAGAAGATAAGCCCAGTAATGATATATCTCTGCTGAAAACTCAGTGCAACAATTTTGATAAATCCTTCAAAGTTCAAACAGTGCTTTTCTTCGCTGACAAACAGAAATCTGAAGGTGTTTAGAGAATATTGTGCTTGAATTTCTTTTATCTTGTCTTTGAATTTTATCTTCCAACCTATTTTGAAACATTTATATTTCTCTGGTCATAAACTGGACTTAGTTTCTCATTATGCTTTTCATGAACCACCTACATTAGAGATGTTGGATCTTGGTGAAAATAAGCAGTACTTTAATGTGGTAGGGTTATACATAGGTGGACCTTGAAAGCAACAAAACAGGATTTAGGTCTACCTCAAGTGTATGCACATGAATAAGGAAATGCCAAGAGGACAGAATGATGGTGGAAGCTCTCACACTTTTTGGAAGTCACATACGTATGTCTCACTGAAGTGCTATACACTAATGCCCCCTGCATTGGGGGGAAGGAAGAGGAATTAGAGTTGTGTGTGTAGTTGTAGGGCTACACTGTCATCAGGATCACAGAGATGTAGGGGCACATCTCATACAACTGGAATGTTGTTATCTCGAATACAAGCTTGCCACTCCTCTGGACCTCCTACTTAGAAAACAGGAAGAACTGATCAAGGATGTGAAGATCAGGGGGAACCTTGACTGCAGTGACCATGAGATGGTGAAGATCGGGATCCTGGGTGGGGAGAACAAAGCAAAATGCAGGACTACAAGCCCCGTCTTCAGAATAAAATAACTTGAGGGTGAAAGAGGTTGCCCAGAGAAGTTGTGGAGTCTCCATCCCTGCAGACATTCAAAACCCACCTGGACACAGTCCTGAGCAATCTGCCTTAGCTGATCCTGTTTCCAAGCAAAGGGGGTTGGACTAGATGATGCCAGTGGTTCCTTCCAACCCCAGCTACTCATCAAGTTATTTGCTATTTCACACTCACATAGACTATTTTAATCAACAACTCTCTAGAAAAGCTAGTGTTTGATGAAAACCATCTCAGCTAATTATGTAAAGATGGACATAAAAGTTATGTAGATCAATTTAAAACCCTTTGTAGAATGGTGTATCCTGATGGTCCACAGCATTTACCCAAACTATTTACAAACAATTAAGTACTATAGTGCTTTTTGGAGATTAGAGTCTTAATAAAGCACCTAGGATGAAAAGCAAAATTTTAGAGATAAAAAAAAGTTTTTAATGATACTAATCATAATTTATATTACTAAAATATATATTTAATAATCTTGGCAACAGTAAGTACCCTCCATTCAGGTACTTTTGCTTCAACATAGCCAGTTAGCCCAGTTTGCTGATGGATGTTTTTGTGAAGCCAGCAATGGAACTTACCTGTTTTTACAGCCATTTATACTTCATCACATAAAGCAAGCAACTTCCCTGTCTAACAAGTTAAATTATTTAGTGCAACTGGGCTTCAAAGGAAATCCTTCTGAATGTGCCTGTGTAATTCTTGCTATCTCAAAATGACTGTATGAAAATGTTAATGTAAGCATCCCATGACAGGCAGCTGATCTCATCTATGCAAAACCAGAACAGGTTAGAGAATATCGAATGCAGACCTAGATGCCTGGATGGGGTTTCAGCAATAGATGGCTTTTTCTTCTTATTCTGATGGCTATAATAGCCCTGCCTGACACAGCCCCTGGCTCTGCATCCGTGTCCACACAAGACACTCCCTACAACACACAGATTGCATAGGACACCCAAGAGGCAGCGGTGGCCAACAGGGAAAGCACCAAGCTTCAATCTGCCCCAGAGGAAAGGAGTTCCTGCCATGCCTGGAGGAAGGGGTCTGGCAGGAGGGCAAGGCTGATGGCCTTTTCTGGAAGTGTGAAGGTACCAGTAACTTCATTGGAAAGTAGTATTTGTATTGAAATGACTGCAGAAATTTGGAAGAGTCAGAAACTATAAAGATTTGGCCTGATTTTAAGAGAAGTGTGATAATATTGCATAAGTAGACAATCATATCCTTAAATGTTACAATATAATAGTGATTTGGGGAAAAGTTTTCACAACACTCCTTAGCTAAAAGTAAACAGTTTGGATTTACACACTCTGAATAGCTGTGATCTCACTTTCCAATACCTGCTGGTTTTGGCTGGGATGTTAATTCCCTTCATAGCAGCCAGTACAGAGCTCTGGTTTGGGTTTGTGCTGCAAACAGTGCTGGTAACAGAGGGGTGTTTTCGTCACTGCTGAGCAGGGCTCACACAGAGCCAAGGCCTTTGCTGCCTCTCACTTCACCCCACCAGTGAGGCGGCTGGGGGTACACAGGAATTGGGAAGGGACACAGTGGAATTGCTTTTTGTCTTCAACTACATTTATTAAATTAATTTATTCTTCCTCTTTCATTATTAATTTAGAAACATTTTTTACAGCTCAAATAGTTCCCCGTCCACCAAAGTACTCAACCATCTGCTTGTCTTTCAGTACATTTTCCTGTCTAATGGAAACTGGATTTATATTTTTTATTTAATTCTCTGAAGGCACAAAATCAGTGGCCGAAGTCCAGACTTTTCATGGCTCATATCACTAGCTAAGTGGCATTTATTTAACATGGTTGAAATAGAGCTATTTAATATTAGAAGAGAAACACAGAGGAAGCACACAGGGAGACACTTAGGGGCTTCATCAACAGACATGTGTTTGCTCCTTAGAATATTAATTGTGAAAAAGGAATGCAGCATTTCTCTCATAAGGGTGACATTTCTGTCTTCCCCGAAGAAGATATTAATATTCCTAAAAATAATCTTTCTTTTTCTCCTTTCTTGAAGATAACCTTATGGACTTCAAAGATGAATTTAAGAAAAAAAAATACTTTCTGCATAAAATCATCTTCTTTGTGCTTGTCTTCTTTGAACTCAGTGGAAAAGTTGCCTGCAATTGCAAGTTTATTAGCTGGGGCACAGTTATGGGTATGTGCTTTTGGAGACTATTTGAATTTAATAATAATACATATAACATAGGCTGATGTTAAACTATTACAAGTCCAGGGGGCCTTTAGTTTTCTTGTAATTAGAGTAATTAGCTCATTAATCTCTTTTTCACAAGCAGAAAATGTTCTCATGTGGCATTGTAAATGCTTACGTTGGCTGTGTCAGCTCCTCTGCAGCCAGAGAGAGAAAAGGGGGCAGACCCTAATGTTGGAGCACAATCCCCACTGACTATAAGGGGCATCTGAGAATTCGGGCAGCTACCCTTGATCCTACACACAGTGAGTGTGACTTTTCCTGCTGCCACCTTGCCACCTGCTTCAGATCCTTACATTATATAAGATGTCCTTCCACTTCCAGTATCTGTGGCTCATTACCAAACAATTCCTAAGGATTTTTCAACCTTTTCCTGCTTCCCAAAGGCTCTCTGGAAAACTTGAACCAGATTTCAGAGAGAAAACAAAATTAAAATTTGAAAAGAAGCAATGATACTTTTGAAACAGATGTAGGAGTGATGAAAGAAGGCACTAAATCTATATTTCCCTCAGCTATGTGGAATTAAAGCCATGCAATTGGGACTTAAATCTATCCAACACTTGAAAATTTGTTAAAGGAGTTAATAAAGTGGTTTTCATATTGTTTTGCTCTTTTTAGTTTGAGCAGTGCAGGAAAACTTTTCTACCTTGGAAAAAAATCTGAAGCATTAAGCAATTATTCCCAAACATAAATGTAAAATATGACCAATCTTGAAACTTTTTATAAATTGAAACATCTGGGGAAAATTATTTAGAAATCTTAAAGAAATGGTTTATCATTTAACTGCTTAATTTTAAATCCAGTGTTTATGGAACTTTCAGCAACAAAATTGTTCAATGATTTTAAAATAAAATTTCAGTGCGATGCCAGAATGTGAAATAATTTAGTTTTGAAAATTTCAAATGTGCCGTGCAGACAATATCAAGGCTTTCTAAACTTTGTCAGTAAAAGGATTTGCCAAAACTACAGCATTTTTGCTATCTGTTTTGACCATCCATTTCAATTTAACAAAAGACCTGTTTCGAGGAAGAAATTAAATCTCCCAGATTCGGGGAGTTTCCACAAATATTTTCATACTTTATTTTAATCTCCTTGCCATTAAGGAAGTGGTAAAAACAGACCAAGTATCATTATTGATACACTCTTTCTATCTTTAATTCTGGTTATGCTTAACGAACGCTTGAGAAGGCAGAAACTTCCTGAGTAATGTCTGCTGCAAGGTGTCACTAGGGGTAGCTGGTAGAATATTTCCCAGTGGTGATGGGTGCATTTGCAATCTGCAAAGAGATTCTGTCTTCATTTTCATTCGGTGTTGAAGATTACAGGCAAATGAGTTGAAAGTAACGTGATTGTTTAACCAGAATGGACCACTGGATTTGGGATCCTTGAGCAGAATTTGCTCTGTGATGCCATTGGTTTCAGCAGTCTGTGCATCAGTAATATGTTTCCCTCAAAGTAGTTCGTTCCCTTTTTGGTAGAGATGTCCTTCTGGTAGACTTTCCAGAGCAAGACATTTCCACAGACTTCTGTCACAAAATCCACACTCCTGTGACTGGCAGCAAGCTCTTTTTTGTGACTCTTTTCATTTCTTATTTTTAATTATGGTTATAGGGCAATTAAATAATGCATGCTACTTAATGTCCCACTCTGACGCTAAAAAATGTAAAATCTATTTCTACAAGCATCGCTGATAGCAACCAGGTACTGAAACAGGTAATGGAAAGATCTATGCATAGAAAGCCATTTTCTGGACACACCAGTACCGTCATGTTAGTCCTAAAAAAAAACCAACTCTGCTGCCTGTTCTTGAGTACCACCTACTGGTACAGTGCTGTAACACTCAGCTTTCTAATAAACATTGCTATTAAAAAGCCAAGCAGACTTTTGGGTTTGCTTTTAAACACTCTTCTTATCAACAGCTTGGGAAAAGAATTTTGAAACACACAGGAATTTTCATGTGCAAAACTGTGTTCATGATTTCTGGCCCTCAATTGTAGAATCATAGAACGGTTTGTGTTGGAAGAGATCTCAGTGATCATCTAGTCCCAAACCCCTGCCATGGGCAGGGACACCCTCCAGTAGACCTGGTTGCCCAAAGCCCCATCCAGCCTGGCCTTGGACACTGCCAGGAAGGGGGCAGCCACAGCTTCTCTGGGCACCCTGTGCCAGGGCCTCACCGCCCTCATAGTGAAGAATACCTTCCTAGTATCTAATCTAAATCTGCCCTCCTTCAGTTTAATGATAATGTATTTTTATTTCCAAGTAAAGGTCCTGTTCCTATCTTGTATTTATTGTCTTGTTATGCTTTTAAAGATAGTGATATTTACAAGGACATCATTCTTGATGCTGTCAAAAAATCATCTTCACATATAAGAAAAAAAAAGAAATCTACCGATTCAGCAAATATCACTACTTCTGACTTGCCTTCTTTGTGTTCTACTTGCCAAAGAAACGGAGCTTTGCCCGATTTGAAAGACTGTTTTGACTATTTATCTGCTTTGTGAATTCCATGTCACTCCCTCAGCTGCACAGGAGAAGAAAAGGATTTCATACTGAAAGTCAGCAAAACCCAGAAATACTCCACAACAACACAGACTGTCAGGTTTTCAGATTTCAAAACAAATCCTTTATCATCAGCAGCAAAAGCTAAATATCAATAACTTACAAAAATACTTTCCCTCACATATTAGCAATGGATCAAATAGCACTTTTTTTACTTGCATTTTAATGTGGCAAACTCCCATCAGAACAAATAAAGTCAGCTAAGGAAAAATTCCTTCTAGAAATGTCATGAAAGCTGACTAATTTCATCACTGGATGGACCTAGAAATAGGTAGCCAGAAATATTACAAAGAAACAAACTGAGAAGGTGGAGGTTAAGCCTTCAAGGCTTTGAAAATGCCAAAATTAGTAATAGTTTTACAGTTCCAGTTTTGCTCATTGGGCCAGGTGACATAACTGGTAAGGCACAGGGTGCCTTACCTCTCCTCTACACCTCTTGGGTTCAACCATCCTATTTCACCAAACACCATCCAACATCCCAGGTGCAGGTTCCTTTCCAATCCTCATCCCTATCCTCACCCAAAAGGCGTAGCTCACCCTTTTGGTGGGCAGAATACGCCTTGCAGCTCTGGCCTTCTTTCATGAGAAGAAGCCAAAACCCAGTGGAACCACATCAGTACTGTAATCTAGGCAACAAAGGTAGGAGACAGTGGGAAGCTATCAGTATTTTTCAACTCATGCAAAGTAACAGAACAAAATGCTCTCTGGAGGTGACTTACCCTGCATTATCAGCAGCTTGTCATGCCATGTTGAGGCCACAAGAGGAAGATGCTCATGTAGGACATGCAGCTGCTGTGGCTAAGCACACTCATGAGCTTTGCATGTATTTGCCAGACCATGGAGGTATCATGACCAAAGCACCTGCTGAAGGATCTCTTCTGGATGATGGTAGAGTTTAAGGTGAGATGGTCATTTGGTTAAGAAAAGGGAAGGTTTTCAGGGAAATGTGCCTTCTTTTGGATTTGGAGGGTATTAGACAGAGCCATTTCAGACTGGGAAGACAAACTGATTGCTGCCCCTCCTGCGTATGTAGTGTGCATCTGGACTATGGGGTAGGGGAACTGGCCCAGCCTGACAAGCTCTCACATTTTGACAGTGGGTGGCTAGCAGGGATGACAGAACTGCCTGAAGGAGGAGGAGATGTTTATGCAAGTCTCTCAGCCCAGTACCACAACATGTGAAAATGATGGAGCTCCTGCCTGTGGGTTAGTAATGCTAGCTGGAAATTTCCTGAAATGTTACAAATCCTGAGCTAAACAGCAGCAGCTGTAAACATGAAGTTTGAGAGCAGAGGTGATAAAAATTTATGATGGGGTTATAGAAGTGCTTTTCTGACTGTTGCTATAAGGAACATAGATACCCGAACCAAAGCTATTCTAGTCAGACTACAGTGTCCAGACTACTTTGGGGCCCCTTAAGGGTGATGTGTACCCAGATGTAACCCTCTGGAGCCATTAATGTTTCTGCCAGGTCATCAGTGATGCCCTAAAATCCTATGTGTGCTCCTCTCCCCGAAAAGCATGTTTCTGGAAAAACTGATGTCTGGTAGATTTTAATTCTGGCAAATGCCATCTACAGAGCATGTCCCAGAATTTGGAGGCAGAAGCTCTGCTTCATACTAAAGGTTATTTCCCTGACTGGTGAGTTCTGAGTTCCCCCACCAGTTAATAGCAGCAAGTGCTATTCTGCCTTCCCATTGCTACCTGTACACTAAGGCCCAGGAACTGGGCTAGCAGAACCAGGGTGCCCTGGAGGTCTGGGGCCAGCTGAAGGGAAAATTGAGGATTAAACACTAAACGGGGATTTACAAACTCTCATCCAGGTGAAAGGAGAGAGAGGGAGGGTCTGCCAACACTGGGAATTTCAGAGGGCTGCAGAAGGTGACTTCTGTGCAACCAAACTGAAAATCTGCTCGAGGACAGAGGCAGGAAACATCACCTACCTCCAGTGTGGATCCAGAGGCTGCCCGAAGCCTGCAGCTTTGCACCAGTTACTGACCCTGAGCATGACACATGTGTGAGTATGTGCTTGCATGGCCGAGCAGGTGTGTGGGCACACTGCACATGGAGATGCTGCTGGGCACCTCCTGCAGAGGGACCATCTGTGGCCTCATGGCAGCTCTGCAGCCAGGGAAGGGCAGAAAATCCTCTATCCAAGTGCAAACCAGTTTCTTCTGTCACTGCAGGTGTCTTTAGGGGCCATAATGTAGACAGGTGCCAATATACCTGTGGTGATTTGGCCCTGGCTGGAGGCCAGACACCCACTAAAGTCTCTCTATCACTCCCCTTTTCAGCTGGACCGGGGAGAAAATATATATTGAGAGGCTCAGGAGTCGAGATAGGGACAAGGAGAGATCATTCCACAATCAGCATCACGGGCTAAACAGACTCAACACAGAATAAAGGACAGAAAACTCTCTAATTTATGACACTGCCCTGCACACCCAGTGACACCAGAGTCGGGTAATGAGAAGTGCGACCAAATCTTAAAGCACCTCCCCCCACCCCTCCCTTCTTAGCAGACTTCACTCTAGTCATGATTTTGCTCCCTTCTTCCCCCACCCATAGTGGCACAGGGAGGGGCAGGGACTGGGGTAATGGGGGTTTAGGTCAGTTGCTCACAAGTTGTTTTCCTTCTTAGCCCCAGGTAGGGGTGGGGGTGGGGATTCCTCACACCCTTCCCCTGCTCCAGCGTGGGGTCCCACCCACTGGAGACAGTCCTTACAGAACATCTCAAGATAAGTCCTTTCCCACAGGGCTTCAGCTCTTCACCAGCTGCCCCCAGCTGCTTGCATTTTTTTTTTCTCCTAAATGTGATTCCCAGAGGCGCTGTGACCGTCCCTGATGGGCTCGGCCTTGGTCAGCAACGACTCCGGCCTTGAGCCGGCTGGTGTTTGCTCTGTTGAGCCTGCAGAGAGCTTCTGGCTGCTTCTTGCAGAAGCCACCCCTGTAGCACTCCTTCTCCACCAGAACCCAGTCACACAAAGCTACAACAATGCCTCAGGGTGATTCATTTGGCAAACTTCACATCCCTGACAGAAGGGAGGGTGGCAACAGAGATTGTCAACTAGAAGACTTTGTGTCCTATCTCTGCTTTAACCTCCTTGGGAATGAACAGATTTGCCTGCAACTTGTTAAATTCACAGTCACAAAGCTATTGTACGCCTTGGAAATGCCAGCCAGAGAGCTGCCACAGTGCCACATAGGGCAGACAGACAGAAAACCCTATGGAAGAGGGCAGCCTTAAGGCGCAGTGCTGCTGTTCCCAACTGGAGCCCGTGTATCTTGTATGGGAGAACCAGGTCCCTCTGAGCACAAGCAATTCCTTTCTCCCAGGTTTTCTGCTGCCAGGTTTAACAACCGCTCGCTGTGCAACTGCTGCTGCTGGAAATGAGAAAAGCAGAAAGGGACACGAAAAACTCCTTGGAGTGTGGCTACAAGCATATTGGCTATCAGAGGATGTGACCAGGGGAAGCAGAGGATGGTCATGATTGCCATCTAATGGACAGAAATCAGAAAAATAGAGACTTAGGGAGAGATGATGCAGCAGCAAGGCAGTGATGAGGGGCGGGTAAAGAGGCAAGCTGCTCGCTTTAGGAATGCAGGCCTGGCACTGAGTCTTACTGGCTGCTACTATTTCTAACTGGAAATTCGGTTTGTGGGATCAGCATCAGGAAATGGCAAAGGGCGTCTAGATTTGATGTGGAACTTTCTATCAAGCCCTGCAAATTATGTGAACAGCCGACCTGTGCTTACTGTATAGCCACATATTCTTTACTGAAGTAAAAGTTACCGAATATCTACATGCTTTTGGGTATTCTTTAGAAAACAGGAAACAGCAAAGGAAAGAAAGAAGCCTTTGTTCCTGTTCATAAGGATGCTGCAGACAGCGAACGTCCTTGCTTAACAAGAATGCACTGCTTACCCCCGGCAATCTCTGTTGCTTTCTCAAGACCTTACAAGCTGGGGGAAGAGTTTTCACCTGCAGAGTGCAGTGTTTCCCTAAAAATACAGTAGCGTAAATTATCAATGTCATAAAAGGTAGCCTCCCATTCTATGCAAAAGCCCTTCTTCCTTACAGATAGCCTGTAAAAATAAATAACAATCATAGCCTCTGAAAGAAGTTGCCCCTCAGAATGATTATGCTAATCAAGGCAATTATGCTGTAAGGCTCAGATATGCATTGCTGGAACAATTGAATTACAGTGACACTTTCTGGCTGCATATCTAAGTTTAACAAAGTGCATAAATATTACATTTAGCATGTGAATAGACAGTGGGACTAATCGTGTGCTTAAATTCAAGCAAATTATTAAGTTCATTTGTAGATCACTGCCAAAATTAATATCCAAAATACTGATAGTATTTTTTCCTTCTTTAAAAAAAAATAATCTTCTTTGTTTAAAAAAGAAATCCTAATGATTTTGAAACATGTGCCAACTTGCCTGGAGGAGTTTATTTTCCAGCAGTTTGCCACTGCAGATTTCCCAGATGTGTCATGCTGAGATTAATCTAGGTTTTGGGGTTTTTTTTCTAAGTTGGGGGTAAACATTAAAAATTTGGTTTAGAAAATAAATACTACTCCCAAATTATGGCATTGGTTCAACAGACCTAGCACATAGTTCAAATATGCAGCCTGAAAACCTTGGGAGCAATCCTTCAGCCACATGGAATGAGTAAATACAGTCAGCAAACGGAAGAAAAACACAAGAGGCCTCCACTACGGCAATCAATTCAACATCCACTTAACTTGTCATGATGCAATTTGGTAAAAACTCTGCTTGGACCAGATCTGTGCTTTTGCACCTTGCAAATGGACATTTTAAAGAAATTGCTTTATCAGGGCTAAACATGCCCTGATAAAGAAATGAAAATACAAAATTAGCCACACTTGCCAAATGATCAACCACTTTATTTTTGGTAATCCTCCATCCACAGCAGAGCAGGAATACATTTCTCGCTGGTACATCAAGTGGGGGATGTGCCTCCCTTAAATTTAATGAGTAGACTGGGCTCTGGTTATAGTAAACAGTGAGAAACAGGTCCATAGCATATTTATCTGACCAGCTGTACAGTTCCTTCAGTCTTATGATCTTTGGGCTTTAGGGTACATGTTTCCCTTTATGGCCATGTAGAGGGAGCCTGGAGTGACTAATTTTAGATGACTAACTATTGAAACAACTGGCTTAAAGAAAATAAATCCCAACCTTGTCTTTAAGAGCTTTTATTTCAGGAACTATTTGGTTTAGCATGCATGACATCCCTAAATGGAGAGACAAAAAAAGCAAAAAGCAAACCAAATACCAAACCAAATGCCAAAGCTCTTCTGCACTCTGTATTTCCCTTTCAGTTTCTTTCCCAAAACAGATGGGGACAGCTCAGCCAGCCTCACTCAGTGTGACAAGGTCATGCAGAGACAGTGGGTGAATGTATAGTGAATTGAGCAGGGCACTGCCAGCTGCTGCCATTCTGAAGGGGTTCAGGCAAGCAGAGAAAATGAAGAGAAGCAAGATTAATTTTTTTTTGCTTAGAAAAGAAATAAAAGTATGTGCATTTGGTATTCCATACCTTGGTATTTTTCTGTCTGTCACTATTTTTAAGCATCACCATACTTTCAAATCCAGCCTGGTGTTATTGTTAGAAAACCAAGAAGCAAGCAGAACAGTTGTGCTGTCAACTATGTAAACAGAGTGACAGACATGCCAGAAATTTTTCTGTGGGCAGAGGAAGAATCTGGCAGGTATGCAAAGAAAAAGGGGACAGTCAGGAATGTCTGAGAAGGCTCAGAGAAGAAGAGGGATCAGGCAAAGACTGGCATCCACAAGGAAAGATAAACTGTGTTTGGTTTTATTTTGCAGCAAACGACACGCGCGTATGCACATTAACATGCAGCCATACACTCATTAGACTGCATGGCACAGTGACAGTTTGTTCTATCGAAACTTCTGGCTTTTGGTGGCCTGGAGAAGGTATATTGTGACCTCTAAAGTCAACTCAGGGTTCACTTTTATTTCTCATGGAACTACAAGATGCAAAGAAGATCCTTTCAGGAGAAGCACATATCCATTCATCCTGCAAAAATTGTACAAAATAGGTATGAACGTGGTGCATTTTTCCCCAGTATACTGATCTGTTTTTTTTTTTTTTCCTGCAGCAGGAGCTGCCTGGATAACACCATGGGGCAGGAATGCTGACTTTTTTCCCTCTCTTGCCTAGATTGTAGGAAGACCCTGGTCTACAGCCATGGATTGACTAGGTAGAATGACTCGCACCCTTTGCAATGCCTTCAACAGTGGCTAGGGCAATCCGGGAGCATCCTTGATTTCTGCAACCAAGACTAAGGTTTCCAAGCCACTTTCAATTTGTTTTTTTTTTTTTTAAAGAAAGACTGTGTCCTCCAGGCTGCTTAAAAAATTCTCCCTCTCAAAACACCTCTTTACCTTGGTAGAGAACTGGTTGATGGTTCTTCCTCTCAGTGGACATATTTTATATGGGCTTCACATCCCAGCTATATTGCCTCAGTTTCCTGAGGAGAGAGTGACACAGGAGCAGCCTCAGGGACCCTACAGGGGTCATGATATTTTGCACCTATTTCTTTCCCCTTATCCAAAGAAAGAAACTGGATCCGCTTGAATTCCCTCTTGGCAGTTATTTATAATGACATTATCTTCTGGGTTTGGGTTTGTTTTTTTTCCTTGAGGTTTGAAGTTAGGATGTTAAGTCTGTAACTGTGTGTTAAGTCCAGAACCATATTCAACCACTTTAAAATGGGTATGGTCTTTGACCTTAACTGCCTTTCAGAGCCTTCTCTTGCCTTTTCCACATTCTTTGAAGAACCCCTTATGCCTAACTTATTACTTCAATTTGTTTCATAAATATTTGAAGTCAAATTTCATCAGAATGATTCAGCTTGAATACATTTATCTCAGCCACACTGTCTAACCCACAGCTTGAACTCCACTTCTATCTTCATCTGTCTAAATTAATGTGATTAAATCCTTGGCACAGTTTACCTTTTGGTACCCAAAAGCATATGGTGTTTTCACATTTAGCTTAAAATTTCTTACGGGGGCTGAAGTTTTATCCACTCCTATTTGCTCAGTAGTTTTTGTTTGATGAACATGGGCCTTATTGCTCTGTCATGTCCCATAGCAAGGCAGACAGGTCTCGCCAAATAAAAGAGGGAGTGGTAGGGAATAAGACCAAGAACTTTGTGAGAAAAATCCTAGGAAGTGCAGCAATTGCCTGGGAAATGGGAGACACTGTGGTTTCAAGCCACGCTCCTTCTTACCACTTGTTCTAATCCTTACATTCATGCTCATGCAATGTTTCCATCCCACCACAGTTTGGGTGAGGGGTGCACATCAGGTTTAAGATGATCTGCTGGGATGTTAAAGTTTTAACCCCACAGCTGCTGAGTAGCTCCATCTTTGGAAAGCACGGTGGAAAGAGCAGGCACGAGCACACGCTGCACGTGTTGCACCTCTGCTCCGCAAAGGGCCAGAGGACATCATGAGCAGGGGACAGAGGGGTTCAGCATCCCCTTCAGCACCAATGGAAGGGGTGGAAGAATGAACCACATGTAGGAAATGCATCTGGTCCCTCCATCATCAAGACCGGGAAACACGATTACTAGCAGACTGCATCTTCCCTGGCAGGGTTCCTGAGCTGCCCATCACAGGCTTCAGGACAAATGTGGCAGCAGCATCAAGGCAGACTGGTTTTCCTCCCCTGCTCTCCAGGCTGCATACTGAAATGTTCAGTCAAGCGTTGCCTCTGTTGGGCATCTGACTTAGAGCAGACTGGATTTCATCCATCTAATGCTGCTGATGCATTTGTAAAATCTCAGAGGAATATTGATGTTAAGAACCACAGGAGCACTTTAATACATCATTTGAAGAGTGGCAGATTTATATAAACTATTTAAGATGCTGAAAGAAAAATTATCCCAAATTCCCATTAATACCAAGCCATTTTACAGTGTCTCTTGAATTCTTGCCCAAAAATAGGCCTGGGCCAAAACATTGTGTCAGAAAATAATTAATCCATTCTCTAAGGGAGGCTGATCAGTCTCACTTTACACTTCATTCTTGCTCCATTACCAGCACCTCCTTTACCTTTAATTTCTTTCCTTCGCCCATTAGTTGAAAACATACAGCAGCTTTCTCTCCCCAAGACAGTTTTGCCCAGAAGTTTCAAAAGTAGTCTCTGATCCCTCCACCCCAGCTGATATCAAACCCCTTCAGCCCCCACCCCCCCTTACAGTCTGGTGGTAAGAGCAGGGTGGCCACAGAATTGGCCTATTTTGGCACCAAACTACAGGACAAAGCTGAATGCTAGTGGAACGCTAATTTAAGTATTATCCATAGCATATCTTTGCTTGCGCAAAAGGAATTTGAAGGTTTTAAATTCAAGGTGAGTTACTATGGATACTGGGTGCAGATGGGCAGCTGTCCAGATTAATAAGCATAAATCACTTCTTATGCTGGCCGACTTTTCATGTTATCTTTCCCTGATTTCAAAAGAGGCTGCGGATGTCAGAAAGAAGGCTCACAGATTCAGCGGCTGAAATAGAAAGAGCAGTCTCATGTGTGGCTTCTTGCTTTGTGGCTGGTTTCTGTTGTAAGAGGAAAAGGCTAATCAAACTGTTGAGCTCCAAGAGCAAAGCATTTCATCATGGCATAGGATAGCTCACTCTGAGCAATCCGTTTGTAAGTTATGCATGAATTCAAGTCATGCACAACTCCACTTGGCCTTGCCTCAGCAAAATAGTAACCCCTGCAAATACCTGCTCACCCAGCCTCTGTTCCATCACGTTATTTCTTTTCTCCCTAATGAGGAGGGAAGGGGAGGGGAGGGGAGAGGAAGAGAAGACATGGAAATTTTGATAATCTGCATCAAGAATAACTACTTTCTGCCCTATCCCATCTCATTCAGGATCTCTGCTCTGTTACACTCAGAAAAGGGAAAAAAATCACTGGAGCAGTACACATGAGCAAGTGACAAATCTGAAAAAACACCAGCATGCCATTAAATGAATGACCAGTTTGCCCTCATCTGGGACAACTGCCTAAGCAGTTAATAGCAATAACGTTACTCTGTGACTGTTCAAGACTCACTTGAATACTGAGTGACACCAGACACTCTGAGTGACACCAGAGCTCTGACTGGTCACTGTGCTTCCCTCGGTTCCCTGTCAGGCAAATAGAGGCACCACACAGAAAGAGAGGCAGCATTGAAAGCCATGACAAACATCTGCCTAAAGGGAACCTGAGAAGGATGCACATGGTTATTCTCTAAAGAAGGTAAGAAAAGCATCCTGGTGAAGATTTAATAAAGGAAATGAATGACACATAGAGGAAGAAGAGTACCTGGGGATATCTGTTTATTGCTTGCCCTCATGCAACAAAAGCAGCTCTCCAGTGAGAGTGGAATACTGTGCACCTGCAATCAGTAAAAAGATTTCTTACACTACAAAAAATTAACTTTGGGAGTTCTTGTCACAAGAGACTGAGGAGAAGAGCACCTCACACTTCACTCCAAAGGACAGTGGGGTTCCCACATCAATAATGTGGAAGCATCTGTGCCATGGTCTTTGTATGGATCCTTGCTGTTGTCCCATGTTGATCACTCAGACCTGAGTATGTACCTCCAACCTGTTTTTCCCACCGTTTCTAATCTATGGCACTATTTTTACCTCACTATCTGAGTTCAGAGTCCCCATAAGAGTTCTCTCCCATAAGCTTTTTTTAAACATAAGGTAGTTACTGAGTCTCTTTTATCCTCCGCTCTACTCATTTTCTTATTCTAATGTGTCAGGAAGAAACATCTTAATATTTTCCAGAAGCATATGTTAAAACTCCAATTATAATTGAGCTAATGATCCCATACAAACCTTCAATTAAATAAAATATATGCAGTGCTGTCTACCCACCAAAGTACTTGCCCAACAGTTGACTGTAATGAGACTATGTGGACAGTTAGCACTTCTTTTGGAGTGACTTACTGACATACTATATCACAAATTAAACTGGCAACAAATGATTGCCCCTCTCCCTCACTGCAGTTTCCCCATCATTGGGTCCTTGATTCTCACGAAGAACACCAAGAACTGAAAAGCCTCAGCATTACTTCTTGACTGGCTCCCATCACACTCCTCATTCTTTTTTCTCCCACTAGGGAGGAAAAAAAGCCACAAATGGTAGGACCACAGAATTGTAGGGGTTGGAAGGGACCTCCAAAGATCATCATGTCCAAGCCCCCTGCCAAAGCAGGTTCCCTAGGACAGGTCTAGTTAGGTGTCCAGATGGGTCTTGAATATCTCGAGAGATGGAGACTACACAACACTCCTGGGCAGCCTGTCCCAGGGCTCTGTCACTCTCACTGTGAAAAAGTTCTTCTGCATATTGGTGCGGAACTTCCTGTGCTTCAACTTGAGGCCATTGCCCCCTGTGTCCCACACTTCAGATATTTATAAACATTGATCAGATCCCCTCTCAGTCGTCTTCTCTCAAGCCTTTCCTCACAGGGGAGATGCTCCAGGCCTTTAATCATCTTTGTAGCCCTCCTCCAGACTCTGTCCGGGAGATCCCTGTCTTTTTTATACTGGGGAGCCCAGAACTGGACACAATACTCCAGGTGGGGCCTGACCAGGGTAGGGTAGAGGGGGAGGATCACCTCCTTTGACCTGCTGGCCACACTCCTCCGGATGCACCCCAGGATCCCATTGGCTCTCTTAGCCACCAGGGCACACTGCTGGCTCATGGCCAAACTGTCATCTACCAGGACCTCCAGGTCCTTCTCCACTGAGCTCTTCTCAATAGGCCATCCCCCAGTCTGTACTGATACATGAGGTTGTTCCTTCCCAGGTGCAAGACTCTACACTTGCTTTTATTAAACCTCATCTGTTTTCTCCCTGCCCAGCTCTCCAGCCTGTCCAGGTCTCTCTGGATGGCAGCGCAGTGTTCCTGCCTGTCAGCCACTCCTCCCAGCTTTGTATCATCAGGTATTTGCTGAGGGTCGATGCTATTCCCTCATCAAGGTCGTTGATGAAGATGTTGAACAGGACTGGACCCAGCACCAAGCCCTGGGGAACACCACTAGTCACAGGTCTCCAGCCAGACTCTGCTCCACTGATTACCAGCCTCTGAGCTCGCCCCATCACCTTTGTCTCTGTTGTTTTTCTCTGTTAAAAAATGGAAGAAATTAATCTTCAAAAACCTTTGTTTCACCATCAAAATAAATTATCTTATTTTCTATGCATTGTGTAAACAGCAGTGGTCTGCAAAGCTGGAAATCCAAAGAAAGTTATTTATGGAGCACATAACTATGGAATTCAAAGACCATTTACTGTAGATGGTTAGAGGATGTTGAAGCCATTATCCCCAGTGATATGAGCTGAAGAAAGACGTTTGACCAAATGCCAGTGAAATCTTTTGTTTCTTGCTGAAGTACTCTATGGATGCATTCGGATGGGCAATGGAATATCCTCCTGATGCTTTTAATGAAGCTGCATTCTTATTTTTCTGATAACCTTTTATCATTCTGGAAGAGGATATATATGAGTTTCCTCATATTAGGGAACTTAAAAAAGAACAGGCTACCCAATTATTATCAGTATTCCCTTAATGCTCTAAGCCTTCCTCATGGCAGCGTGTTGGAGTTGCAAACACAGAACAAACTGATGGATTTAGACTCACTGCAGGGATTGGAGCATCTGTTTTGCTCACCAGCAAGCGATACATGAAGCTCGTGCTCGGACTCTACCCAAGCATCAGCAGGAGACAATTTCCTTAGGCCAGTGTAAAGTATTACTCACTCAACAAGGAAACCATCCCACACTTACAGAGTTCTAATCCCTTATTGCCTTGAAGAATTCAAAGCAAATTTAAGATTTTTTTTGAACCTTGTAGCAAAGATGGTGATCGCAGCAAACAGCATTTGAACACTAAGTTTGTGCATGCAGTTTAATCTTCTACTGGGTGAGAATTTGTGGCAGGGTGGGTGGTTGTGGCATGCAGATGAGAGAGTTGAGCAGACACCGGGTCATGCCTCTGTCCTGCAAAAGACAGCACGTATGGCAGCCTACAGTGCTCAGGAGGGCCGGGATGCTACAGGAGGATGGATCTTTTCAAGAAATCAGTTTTGGCTGAGGATCCTGGATTTGTCCTCTTAAATAATTTTGCCCATGTCAGTAATCCACCCAAACAGGAATGATTCTTCATCACCCTGCTCCTTTGCTTTAATCTTAGTGGAGCATAAAGTGGGCATGCTGCATGAACCATTACTGCCTGGATAGGGCATTTTAATCCGAATGGCCCTTAAGCTAAGAAATATAACCAAAGCCATAGATCCAATGTAATGTAATAGAATACTATACATATACTGTTTATTATATTATACATGATCTAATGTTGTGTTACACTGCATGTTATTTGTTGTATGTATCAAATATCATATTAAATATTAGATGTCACGTAGTATATACATATGTATGTGTGATGTAGGTACATATACACAAGGACTCCTGTCACCACAATCTCTGGACATGTTTTCAGAGAAACAATCACATTTTTGAGGTGTCGGACTTCCTAGTGTGTGTTAGCCACAGTCTGAGCAAGCACTAAGGAATTCTCATGTGATTGAGACACTGGGTGCTCAAAGGTGCTGCAAAGGGAACGGGCTCGTGCATCTGTTTCAGGACACCTATGCTGAAACTGCCTTTCAACATCTAAACCATGGGTTTCCTTGAAGATGGATGTGGAATCTGTGCAAAACCATGGCAATCACCAGCAAAACTTTGATCCCTACAATTTATATATTACATATAATCATATTTCTGCCAAGTAAGCCAGTGTGGGAGGACTAACACTTGCAGATGTGGTGTGAATTCTACTGGGAGAAAATCACCCGTACAGGATTTGGGGGTGCATCTAAAGCAGCAGAGCACTGTCTACGCTCAGGGTGTGTTGCAGACACAGACATGAGATTTCTCCTCTAGTACCAGAATATCCTCCCTACAACCAGCCGTCTTGTGCAGACATGGCTTCGTTCCAGACCTGGAGCCTTGGAATATTTCGGCTATTACTATGAGTACCGCGGACTGCGTAGCGTGGAAAGCATGTGTCAGTACAAACCGCAGCCCACGGGTGGCAGCAGTTCGTTACCCGTGGACAAAGCTCTGCACAGCCCTGGGGCTGAGCATGTATGTGACTGATGGGGAGAGACAGCTAACTTTCACATCTAGTGCGATCCATAGAGCTGCTCCTCTTTCTCATCCCTTAATTCTCGAGGCCAAAGCGGTGAAATAAAACTTGTATTACAAGTGTGGGGGACTAAGCAGAAAAAAAAGGCTACACACATAAACTGAGAGGCGTTCCCTTTGGGAAGTTTGATACCATCCCCGGTTTGGCATCCGTTCCCTTTGAGGCACACTGAATAACCGCCACAAATGGAAGCTGGACTCAATCTCCTCCTTATCAGCACTGGTGGCAAAACACCCGTGGACCAAAAAAACTGGAAACCCCGTATTTTTGTTCTTCCTGCTCCTGTGTGACAGTTGGCATTGGGATGCGAAGGAGACGTACACCTCTCTGCAGCAACGCGTGCTGCCCGCCTGCCTGCAGCGACATGTTTTGGCAGTCACCCCGCTACGTCAATACGCATTAGTGGCACCGCTGTTGTTTTTCCTGTGCGTGTGTGCAGTCACTTCCTACCAACCTTAAAGCAGGCCAGGGAATGCTTTTGTTTCTGTTAGACATAAACAAACTCATACCTACTGATAACGAGCAACAGAGGTGACACTTGGGCAAGCAGATACCACAGGCCTTGCAACATCCAGCAGGCCATAAACTCTGCGAGCAGTTGCTGGATGTAGCAAGGCCAGTGGCATCTGCAAGGGCTCCTCTTACTGCAAGGAAAAATGGATTCAGCTGTCCCCGACACTGTGTTTGCTGCCAGCGACCATGTCCTTGGGTGCATTTCTCTCAGCCTGATACTTCGAACATAAAAATCATGAGCTTTATCGATCTTTAACATCTAGCACTGGTCTGTACCCTTCTTTGTGGAATGGCCTCAATGCTCCTATGGGCAATGCGGTGCTTTCCTGAGCCAGCAGTAATAGCAGGCAAAGTAAGATTGCTTGAAAATGTGAGATACAGACAAGCCCGGCAAAACCCTACATGTCCTTTTCAACCCACACGTCCCACACATATGACAGATGTCCCTCCTGGTCCCTGCCTCTGTTTGCACTCAGGCACTGTAACTCCCCTCTGCCTCAGAAGAGAAATGTGAAGGCAAAAGTCTTGTAAGTTTCAGGAGCTGTGTGGGTGCCAGGACAACATTTTCTGTCACACATGTTGGTGGGGTGATGAAGCCTTCACGCTGCGAGAGCTGTACCTGTCGCCCTCAAGAAGATAACCCCCTCTGACACATACGCTTCTAGTCCCTGCCATCCATGAGGTACAACAGAGGCAACTAAATTGGGTGGCTGTGGCAGCTGCAAAAAGCACTTCTTCTCCCTTGTTTTTTACAAACTGCTGTTGTGAAGAAAGTATCATGTTAATAAAGTTTAAGTGACTGTGCTTTACCCCAAGAACTCCACCCTTCACTTCTTACACTTGTGAAAGCTTGAGGTGAGCCAGGTTTTGAGCAGACTTCCTAGCCACTTCATGTCTAGTTGGGTGGGAAGCTTTGTTTCATCTTCTTTTTTTCTCCCCCCTCCTAAAAATAAATTAAATTAAGAAGGGAGTAGCGGAGAAAAATAAATATATAGATAGGGAAACACATATGTAAACTTTGAAAAGGCTTGCCTGCCTACAATCTTATAAGAGACAAAAGACTGTTGCACTTGTATGGGCTTGGGGAGCTGAAAACACAAAGGGGCTTGATAGTTGAATATGCTTAAAATGGTTTTAAAGTGAGTGCCTTAGATACAGCTAGCAGCATTCAGTGCAAACGGTAAAATCCACCCAAGAAAATAAACACAAAGCAATAAACCTGGGGTGAGTTCCAAGTTGCCACTAGCTTAAAGCCAGCTCAGAGGTAGCTACATACAGAGCACGTAGCACAGGTGTGGTCTCAAGGGTAGTGCTGTTTTCCAAGCTAAATAAATTAATCCTGTTGTATGCTCACGCATAGTGACTTATGCTACTGTTCTGTATCACGTCAAGTTACGTCATGAGAACGTGAGCTTTGGAGGGAGGGAACCCCACTGTTTAAATCATATAATCATAAAATGGTCTGGGTTGGAAAGCACCCCAAGGATCACAGAGATCCAAAATGATGCAGTTGACCTAATTAATGAGTACAGTGTGCAGTACGGGCATCCTGGGGATGTTCACTGCCTAGTATTTCCCTATCTCTGTGCTCTTTCTCAGAGCGGGTGGACTGGCAATCCCCAAAGGGACTGCCAGAGCCCATACAAGCCTACATACTTTGATGCTATTAGTCATTGTTTCATTCTTCGTGTTTACTTTGGCCATCCCTTTTTCAGTGGAATTCCAGTCAGAATTGCCACCTTGTCTTTTGTTCATTCGGGCTCGTTTGTATGTTGAATAGAAGCCACAGTATTTTGAATGTATATCTTTGCATTCAAAGAAACTTGCATTCAATGGGGACATAAAAATCCGGTCTCTCCATTTGCCCGAGATGTCTGTCTGTAATCCCTGTTGACATCCATATGCACGTGCTGTATAATTAGCAGTTTTACTTAGAAGCAGCCTAACATTGGAGGTTCAAGGGGTTGCTGATTCATCATGCTTTGGTGATGCATTATGCTGATGTTGTCACTTGCACACTTTCAAAATTATTATTTTTACTCACATAAATGAGAGAAGAGTTGCTGCAAAATTCAGAGAGTGAAGACAAGCACTTGCGTAAAATTTGGCACTGAGATGACTTCTTCAGGCAGGAGATGGGTTATTAGTTTTGTTTCTCTCAGGTACTTGGCAAATCCATCACTGCTTCTAGGGATATCTTTTAAACATTATGTCTGCACATGCAACTGGCAGCAAGGAACTCCAGACAAAACAGGTCATCTGAACACTTTTACTTCATGGACCTTTGTAAAATATCCCATGTGAAACACGTAAGACAAATAACTGAAAGCTTGCTGGTTCCTCACAAAGAAATCTTCCTGAGAGCTGGGAACATACTTCTCTTGCTTCCTCTCCATTTATTAAAATTTCAGAACATGATGACAATAAGTTCTCAGCATCCCTCAAAAAGCTGGAAAGCACAGCTGAGGGAAGGCTTCCTCATCTTGTTTTGTTATTGACTGTATGTGGGCAGAGCAGCAAATAGCCTGCCTTCTGAACTGTTGCTTTGCCACAGCTTCCCGCGCGCACTGCAAGAAAGGCTCCACGCTCTCCTCTTTGCGGGCACAGGGAAGGCAGGGGAAGCCGAGTCAGTCGGGCAGACCGGTGTGGGAGAGGAGCATCTGCTACTTGAGGGTATTGAGCTTCCCGTGCAGAGAGCTGAGCTTTCCAACCCGGCCTTCTCCTCCCCCACAAGCGCTACTTTCTTAAAGTCATGACCTGTTGCGAAGTTCCCTTTGTCGAGAGCGCAGCGAAAAAAGGAAATGCTGCAAAGCCAATTAGTGCCAGAAATGTGTCCAGCTAGGACAGGCGCTTTGCGACTCCTCTTCTGAAAGGAAGCTGAGGGGGGATGGGAAGGCTCTTCCGAACATGCCACTCCATCAATCTATTACCCTTTATTCTTATTAGTGTTCGGTGGAATGTCACACACCGTAAATATCGTGCTCTGATGTCCAAACAACTGAACACCCAAACCATGATGCCACTGTCAACACCCTTCTGCTGCTGGCAGGGCGGTCAGCAAGAAACTACCCAAAGGGACTGTGTCATCACTTAGACTCCCAGGATCACTGCCAGCTCCTGTTTCCTCTAGCGGTATATGGGGCGACAGAAAGCGTTCTCTCTCAGGGAATCAAGCATGTGAAAAGAAGATTTCACATGTGAAACTGAGACCTGAAAAACAATTGCTTGGCTTCTCTTCCTTTAATTCATTTTCCATATGATTGAGAAATTTACATACAGAGTTTATTCTTATCTTACTAGTCATCTGATGTGCCTGGGATCCCATTATGAATAATATGCTGAAACAGGAATTAATCTTGGGAGCTGCATCACATGGACATTTCATGTTTCCCTCATTAACTTTTTTTTTTTCTTTTCTAAATGCAGGTACTCTCTGGCAGAATTAGCATGAGGTTAGAAGGTTTGTGCTCCTGATGGTGTTTCAAAACATTCTTCACACAGAGCTGGAGGAAAAGCCCACTGAAGTCAATTTGAGACAAAGACACTTTCACGGACACCCCTGAATATCTGATTAAGCCCGTGTTGTCCAGCCTTGAGCCAGGTTTTTACCACCACATTTTAGCAAATGGGAGCAGCACGTGCTTTTCTGGAAAATGAGTGTTCACCTTTTTTACAAGGCCTCAAATATGGACATACAAATGAGATGCAAGAGCCAGGGTTTACCACATACAGCCTCTCCTACTGCACGGGTTTTCTAGAAGGCAAGAAAGGACTTGCAGCCTTGCTCCAGTTCAACCCCCCAAAGGTGTCAGCTGAAAACTGTATTAGCAGGGTCCAATTTCCTTCTTGTTAGTGGGATCAGCATTGTGCTGGGAACTGCTCTCGTTTAACATGCAAATGACTGAGAGAGGGCATATCTAGGGGAGTACTACCCACCAAGTATTTGTTGACCAATTATTTTTAAATAATCACGATAATAACCCGCTGAAGCAAAAAAAAAAAACCAACACAGCAATTAAAATATGGAGCAGTTGACCAATATCCAAAGTAAGAATTCCTAAGCCAGGCTGTCCTGTACCTCATGTGCCCTAGAACATTTATAGGGGATGTGGGAGCTCTGCCCCATCCAGGCATGCTTTGGGGTTTGTTATCCCCAGAAGTTACGTGACACGGGGCAGTCTTGTATGAACACGTACCTCCCTCGCATTCTCCAAATAGCAACCAAAAGAAGCGAACATCAAAGGGCACGGAGATAGGCGATTTCTGTAGCTATGCCGCTAATACGAAATGCTGTGAGGAGGGTTTACTTTCACAGAAATTAGCCTGTGTCTTGCCACCAGAAGAAAAAGAGAAGCAGCTCGTTTTGCTTCAGTGGAACAGTACTGGCCTCATATACGTGGTAAAGTACACACGGCATTTCAAAGATGCTGTGGCTATCTTAGGATTAATCCACCAGAAAGGAGAGACAGGAAGGCAGAGAAGCAGCAAAAGCGTAAATCTGTTACGCATCTCTGTCTCGCAGAGCTGAATGTAAATTCAGCAGAGGGGCCTGCTTTGCAGATAGCAGCAAAGCTCCATCTAAGGCTGTGGGCTATCACTGGTTTGAAGGATGTGTGGCTCCTTCCCAAAATAAGCTGAAGCAAAAGAATGCAGAGTGCTACTGGACAAGCGGCTTCTCAACAAATCAGGCCCCGGTCCCGCAAACATTCCCCCTTCTTCACTTTCAGAAGCACGCTTCCTGCACTCAGGTCAGGGGAATGCTGATTTGTTTGGACACGCAGGGGAGCAACTGCAGTGACCAGAAAGGAAAAAAAATTCTACAGAATATTTGTATTAAAAGTAACCTTTACTTAAGAGGCAAAAATAAAAACCAGTCTCTAGCGAAACTGAAAAGTCTGAGGCTGTAAGTTCGTCCGGTCTGAGGCTGAAACTTCATCCGGGATGCCGGTGAACTGATCACCAGAGAAATTTCACAATTCCCAGTCACAAGGTTCGATGCTCAAAGGCATTAGAGCAGTAAAAGGCCATAAACTCATCTTGCAGAACTTGCTCAAAAGGCTGAGCGGGGTTAGCCGGTAGCCAACACAGAAAATCTCCCGGGAATGCTTTTAACGCCATTATTACCACAATCTGTAAATATTCCCTCATTGAATGATATATTCCTTAACATTTCTTTCCTCAGCGATTCCTCCGGCATCCGGTCTCGCGCAGTCCCCGGCTCACAGGAATACTTTCGGTTTGCACCCTCGCTTTCAGTGATACGCTCTACTCCTCTCAATTTTGGAGGTGCTTCCGGACTTAATTACACACCACACCTCCAAACACCAGGGAGCTTGGATTTGGGAACAGTCTGGGCTGGCTGGGTATCCTATAGGAAAGGGTTACTGGGATTGCTGCGGGGACCAGCTCTGGAAGGTCACGTCCAGCAATGGCCAGCCAAGGGGGAAGAGGACAGCCACCAAACACGGGAAGCCGCACCCCCAGGGAATTTACTGGAATGTATTTGCAGTTCTCCTAGCGTGTACTCATGCCGTTTGGGACTCTTGGGCTTTTAATTCACCAGCATCGGGTACCCCACCGCAGGGCCCGGGGTGAGGTGCGCGGCGCTAAGGTGGGCTCCACGCAGGCCTCCCAGGGAGCGCCAGAAACCCACTGAATTCCCGTGCGCCCGCCCCGGGTCCCACCTCGCACCGTGAGGGCAGCTTGCTCCCCGCGCCCTGGCAGGGCTGCTGCCAGACAAAGGCGCCCAGGCTTCCCGGGCCCCGCGTCGCTTCAGCCGCGCCGCACACGCACGCACTGAAACCCTTCCTCCACCACCCCCCCCACCTCGTCCTTCCGTCCTGTCACGCCAGTAACGCCGGCTGTTACGCAGCGCTGCACAAGCAGGCACGCCAGCCGCCCTGCTCGCCCCACCAGCCGCCCTGCTCGCCCCCTCCCCCCATACACTGCCGGCAGCAGCCGCCCGCACCCAGATGGGTCGCGCTGGCTTCGGCACCGATGGCTGCCGGGGGCTTGCTGTCTGAATTCCCGCCGGCAGCCGCTGGGGACCCGCCACGGCCTCGGTCCCGGCCCCCCCCCACTCCACCCCATCCCCACCCTACCCCCTTTGCCCCAGCCGCGGGCAGCCAGGGCCAGGCGGGAGATGCCCCGGGCGGGAGGTGCGCCGGCGGGGGCCGACCCGCTACTGGGGAGCGGGGCCGGCAGCCAGGGCCAAGCGGCATATGGCTGGGGGAGCTATTGTCTGCTGGACCGGCACCGAAGCATGGCATGGTGTGGCCTGGGGGTGCGTGGCGAGAGGAGGGCAGGGGCGGGGGCTTCTCTTTGCAGTAGGGTTGCAAGGACAGGGATGGGAATTAATCCTGTGATTGCAGTGGGGCTGCAAGGACGGCGATGGCTTCTTTTCTCGGGCTTGCGGCGGGGTTGCGAGGACAGCCATGGGATTTTTCTCGCCCTGCGGCAGGGCTGCAAAGGCAGCGGGGGAGGAGGGCGGTGGGCAGGGGCAGCTCCTGAGGCTCCGGAGGGACAGGGGTTTCTTTTCATCCCGAACGCGGAAATTCCGAGTTAACATTATCGGCGAGCTGATACTGCTCAGCCAGGGGACGGGTGAAGGCAAAACACCCCGAGGCTCAAGCCCAGCACAGTCGTCCGCCCCTGCGGAAGGACACTGCCTCCCGCCCGGCCACGCCGCTCCTGCCCCTATCCCCGTCTCCACCGCCCCGGACGCGCCGGGGCAGGGCGGAGGCTGGGGAGCCGGGGGCATCGGCCGCACCCCGCCCCCTTCCCCCCCCCCCCCAACCCCGGACTGTTCCTGGGGTCCGGGGCTGGAGCGGGGACCGGGAGCAGGGCGATTCCCGTCGTTAAAGGGGTGTGGGTGTGTGTGCCCCACTGCCTCCGTAGCTGTGTGTGCTGTGTGTGCGTGGAGGGGAGTGGGCAGGAGGCGGGGGGGGGAGAGGAGGGGAGAGGGCTGGGCGGCGGAGGGAGGGGAAGAGGTAAAAAAATAAAAAGGAGAAAGAAGCGGAAAGCGGCGAAATGGTTAGCGGGTGACGTCACCGTCATTTGCATAGGCGCGGGGATAAAACCGCCCCGCCAGCGAGCACCCTTTATACTGGTGTGCGGAGCGGCGGCCGGAGCGAGCGGCGGGCCTGAGCATCACCGCGCGGCGACACCGGTGGGTCCCGCCGCCTTCCCCACCCCACCCCCCTCCTCCTTCCTCCCCTCCCTCGGGTCCCGCAGCGCGGGCCCCTGCCCCGCATCCCCGCTGGGGAGGGACGCGGAGCAGGGCAGAGAGCAGGGCGCGGGGGCTATTGTCTGGGGGGGGGGGTGGGTGGTGGTGTAGGGGTGGGGTATTACCTGGGGGCCGCGCCGCCGCAGGGCGCGCCGCAAGCCGGCTTTGTTGCCGTCGCAGGGCTTAATTTCATTATTTTTATTTTAATTAATTTCCCCATGCCGAGTTAAAAGACGCGGTCGCCGCCGGGCGCTTCCCCCTCTATTGTACTCGGCAGCGCGGAAGCGCTGGGAGTTGCCGCTGGCAGCGAGCTGCGGCGCCTCAGCTGCCGCCTTAGGGCGACGCTTCCAAAAATTACCCTTCTTAAACACGTCGGGGGGGGTAGGAGGGGGTTGAGCATCGTATTTTCGGGGTGCGCTGAGTGAGATTTGGGCGGCGGCGCGGGTCTCCCCCCGCGCGTTGGGTGCGGCGGGCGCGGCGCCGCCGCCGCCAGCCCGGGATCGGGCCCCGGGAGGGGACCGGGGAGCTCTCGCCCGGGGCTAACGGGCTTGTTCCCTCGTTGTGTGCCCAGAGTCACCTGCCAACATGTCCGACAAACCAGACATGGCTGAGATCGAGAAATTTGACAAGTCCAAATTGAAGAAGACAGAGACGCAAGAGAAAAACCCGCTGCCTTCAAAAGAAAGTGAGTGCGGGCAGGCGGCGGGGAAGGGCGGGCGGGGAGGTGGGGGGGGGGGAAGGGGGGGAGATTGGGGGAGGGAGGGAGTCAAGCGGGAGGAGACAAAGAGGGGCGGCAGGCGGGGAGCCGGGGGTGCCGCGGGTGCGGGGTGGAGGGAGAGGGAGGATGCTCGGCGCTCTGGCTGTGCCAGACAGCGAAAGCCTCAACCCACCGCGTAGTAGCGCTCGGTTTGCAATTATTTACGTTTCTATCCCGAGGTGCAGAGATAGATCCGTGTATTTCCTACAAATTGGGGGGAGGGTTTGCCGCGTGAATGCGTTTCAGGTTCTCGATCTTCATGGATTTTTTTCTTTTTCTCTCTTCTTTTTTTTTTCCCTTTTCCTCCCATTTTAGCAATTGAACAGGAGAAGCAAGCGGGGGAATCGTAATGAAATCTGCCCTTCCAAATTATGCACTGTACATTCCACAAGCATTGCCTTCTTATTTTACTTCTTTTAGCTGTTTAACTTTGTAAGATGCAAAGAGGTCGGATAAAGTTTAAAATGACTGTACTGCCCCTTTCACATCAAAAGAATAGAGAGAACTACTGACACTGAATGAAGGCGCTGCCTTTCCCTCTGCCTGTCTGGCTTTGGTCCTGGTGGCATGAAAGAGCTTGCATGTTGATGAAAGAAGAACTTGGGTGGGACTACAATAAACTAGAGTAACACACGAATAAATTCAAAGCTGTATCAAGGTCCTGCGAGCTGTAAAATGCAGTTAATCGAGTGCCATTTTTTTTTTTGTTCAAATGATTTTAATTATTGGAATGCACAATTTTTTTAATATGCAAATAAAATGTTTTAAAACGTGGATGGTATTTATGTCCTCTATTTGGAGAACTGTATCAAAGGATATGAAGCATAAAAGCCGGTTACTGAGACACAGGATACTATGAAACCTCTGGAGATGACTCAAAACTCAATCACCATTCTCATTTTTTTCTTCATACGTGCTCTGCACATTAGGCAATTTGCTTTCCTCGAAGCTAGCTTTTAGACAATTTCAGTAAAAAAATTGTGTCTATGATTTGTTACCATGTGAGTATATCACTTTAAAATACTTCAATATTTAACGTAGAGATTGAAAAAGCAAAAAAAAAAGGGGGGGGCTATATTTATTGCTTTGCCCCGCCCTTCACATAGCTCTTTCATTAAGAATCAATTCTGTACTGCTGCACAGAATCAGCCTCTATACACCCATGATTGGTTTGGTTTAATTCATAATTCAGCGTTGTTCTGATGATACAGTATATAATGAGAAGATACAACTTGGATTTTAAGCCCAAGATTGAAAGTTGAGCTTTTTAATAATTGCAAAGCTATTTAAGTGGATAGCATCCCATGCAAATCAAAACTTGTTTTACTGAAGTCTTAGTCATGTTTTGAACACTTGTGTCATAACCTCTTTGTGTCCACTTGATCCCAGGAATTGGTATTGAATAAAAAGCTACTGTACTAACTAAAAACTGTCCTGGTGACTTATGAAATGGAGATGATGTTAAACCCTGTAAGCAAGTAAGAACTGTCCATGCAGCTGGTTTATAGCAGTTCATTCAGGTCTAGGGCACTTTCTGGTTAGTGCTACTGAAATGACAGCTGGTACAATCTCTGATCCAGCGAGGTCAGTAGGAGTTGACTTCAGCAGTCAGGCAGGGAATTAATCTGTTACTCTTCCACTCTGAGGTGAGTATAATCAACATGCTGGGAAAAAAACGCTATCGGCCTGTACAAGGGGGGTGTGCACAGTTCTTCAGTGCTACAGATGCGTATTCAGAGGTTTCAGCCATTTCCTGTACAGCAAAAGTAGCCTGGGTTCTGCTGAGGCTGATGACTTGGCAGTCACGTAGGTTTGAGGTTTCATCCTACCACTTCTCCTTAGCTGCATCTGACTACGGCAGCAAGCTCTGTCCACTGAGTTTGCACCAGTGAGGGCAGTGGGACTCACCTCCTTGAAGCTTTGGTGGATGTCCATGCTTCTGGAGAAGGAGAAGCATCGGGGTGCCGTGTATTTGTGGGTGCAGAGCCCAGCCTCCCAACAGTAGAAAATTTGCAGAGCTGAGTGATGAGAAAGTAGGGTTCAGGCCTGAGATGTTTTGATGCAGACCTGGAGGAAATTTTGGAAGTCCTGCTGGTTTAAGGACCTCCAAAGTAATTTAATTCAGGAGTGAAGCGAAACATTTCTTGCACTTGTAAATATTTCAAGTGACGGAGAGGTACAGGAAACTCAGCTAACTTTCTGAAAAGTCAATTGAACAATCTGATGTTAATCAGGTAACACAGGATGTAGCATGACTAAATTCAGAAGCATGCAGCCTGACACATACATGCACAGAACAGAAGTGAGTGCTTGTGTACTGTGGATTCATCTATGGGAAGAAAACCAAAGCAATGCATTTTCAAGAGGCAAACAAAGCATGAGATACGCATAGCTCGGTGTAAGTATGGTAAGAGGTGCTGAGGCTCAGATCTCTTCAGGAGACATGGCAGTAAGCTACTACTACTGTTAAAAGCTCTGTTTCTGGGACCAAGGACTGAGTGAAACACAAAATCAACTGGAAAGTAAACTTTCCAGGTCAGATTCAGGAATTGCTGGGGCCCATCATCTCCAGCTTTGATCCTTGTTCAGCTCTTTGCGCATATTCAGACACAATCTTCACAGGTACTCCCCGTGCTCTGCACAGGCAGCACTGAGGTGGTCACAGCTGACACCTACTTTACAGCAAGGCAGTTGATGGCATGAGAAGTGAAGGCTTGGATGGATCGATTGTAATACTTGGGGCCATGTCTGCGCTGGTTGTTGGCTGTGGCTAATAAAAGAGACCAGTCTCTTTGGCCGTCAGCTGAGGAACTTTCATCAGCAACAAATTGGCTAGGGAGAAAAAAAAATACAACTCGAAACCTGGTTATGATAAAGGGTCATCAGAAACAGAAAGCCACATACGTTTTTTTGATCTCACATGCTGTGCAGTCGCATTCTCCCAGCACTATGAGCTGAAGGCTGGTGTGCGGCCTCCCCGCCCCCAGCAGAGAGGCAGCTCCACCGAGCCAGCGTCTCTGCCCTGGAGTACTGAACCAAATTCCTCCTGCCTCAATGTTTAAGAGAAGATTTTCTCTCTCTTTCATGCACCTCCCCAGGTATCATTAACCATGCATATATTGGACAGAAAGCATACGCTAACAATACCCAAAATAGATCATGGTTGTATTAAAATTAATTACGGAAACGTGGAGACTTTAATACAAGCAGTTTGGTCTGGGCTATTTTTGTGCAATGCTGAATGTGTGATAAAACACCACTTCTTCCGTAACCCTTTACTTCCCTAAAACAGTGAAGAAATGAGCAGTTCCTATTGTGCATTGTGATCGTATATGGCCGCCACATACAGCTGCTGCTGCGCAACATCGTTTTATCTAGAGGGAACCGTGCCCTAGCCCAAGCCTCGTATAAAATGCAGCAACACAGCCATTCAGTGCCGTAATTCCACGGGGCTGATACTGAAAGGGGTGTGAAGGAACAGAAAATGCAGCCCATGCTTATTCGTCGGCGTACAGCAGGATGTATGCAAAGCAACCTATGGTGGCAGCCTTGGCAGGGCTGCCGCCCTCCCTGAGAGCATCCGATGCGCCGGCTTTGCGCGTTCTCAATGCAACAGGCATGGCAGACCCACTGTAAACAAAATGGGCTGCTTTGTTAATTTGGAGAAAGGCGATTCCAGGCAGCATTTACCCATTATTTGTACACTGTCTGACAGATTAATTTGCTATTGTCCCTGTGACATGATGGGGTTTTAAAAAAAAAAAAACCTCTGTTCTTTACCATACCCCTATTTCATAATTTTGTGGCTTGTGACAAGAAAGGGCCCATTTTTCTTCCTCTCTGTTTTCAGCAGAAGTTAAATCACCTGAATTCCAGCATTGCCTTTACCAGGCTTTAAAAAGCCAGACCTACCCCTCTCTGAATTTCTCTCCTTCCCGCTTAGAAACAAACCCATAGATTCAAAGACAGCGGGTTCTGAGAGATGGTTAATTTTGCCTCTGAGTTAATGAGACTTCAGCATATTGGGAGCACAGCAAAGATACATTTTTTTCCTCTCGTTTCTGGAGTGATAAAGGCTACAGCATTCCTTTTTTCCCTGTAATCAAAAGCTGAGGTTCTCGGGAGATTTTTTTTTTTCAGTCTCCTGGAGCTTGGGCTTTATGAAAACTGTCAGGCAGGAGGAGATCCATGCCACATAATGAGAAGTGGCAACTGGGAGATTCTCCAGCCACCAGTCCCTCACAATGAGAGGATGCTGATGGCAAAGCACAGTCAAATCTATAGCATTAGTTTCAGGCTATAATATGCAAAGAATGGCAGATTGAGGCTGTAAAAAGTAAATCCTCTTTTTTTTTTTTTCTTTTTTCAGAAGTCCTATGGCCTCAGATTTTCTGATAGCTCTGGATTTATTGTTTATCTAGCATGGATTTTTCTTTCACCAATATTTTGCAAATGATTTGGTGGATTTACTCTAATTTAAGTATATTTCCAGCAATTGAATAATCCCCTAATATTCACAACCTGTCCAATCAAAACACTGTCTTGGAAAAAAAAAATCATCATTCTCTTGTCGAAAGGCTTCTTAGGGACAGAGAAACTTTTTTCCCCACTATTGTCATTCTCATCACTTCATCTTTGGCATGTGGTTCAGGGCTTGAAATTTAGGACTGGAAACAATCTCGTGTGACTTTGTAGACATCTCATATTCCATGAACAGACACTTGCATAATATGGATGAATACTGAGTACACTTACAAATTGACAAGAGATGTGTTTGAAAATGGAAAAATGGGAGGTGGGGAGGGAAGACTGAACCAAGAAGAGGAATGCATTTGCATGTTCGGTAATATTTGCCATGAATAATTTAGTTAACCCTACTATCTTCTAGTGCTCTGAAGCTACAGCAGCAACATTCAGGTCTCTGAAATTAAAAGACAGAAATCTGTCTGAAATCTGCTTCTCTCTTGACCGAAAGGATGAAATTCAGGCTCTTGGATGGTTCAAATCTCACCCAACGTATTTTAGATGTTTTCATAGGTATAAACTTTATGTTTTATTTCCTGTAATGGTGCTTCCTTTCCATCTGACATATAACTATATATGATATGGTTTATAGTGCTCAGGTATAGCATTTTAAAATGGTTTGTAGCAGAGAAATATTTCTTCAAACTGTCACTCGTAGCTTTGTGATTTATATTTAAGGCCCTCTGCACAGCTAGATTTTGATGCATGATAATGTAGAGAATTTTGGAGCTCCATAATAATCTGAAAAATCACTTGCTGGATTAATTTTTCATGCGTCTTGGTTGACCTCACCTGCTCTGTATTGCCTGGCCTGTGTAAGAAAATTGAGCCAACTGAGGGATATTCTTCATCCTTCCTTCCCTCTGAGCTGGGCACTGCATCTCAGAAATGAGACTGACACACTGTGCAGTGGGAACAGCAGTCAGTGTCAATATGGGACAAGGTCTGATGTGGTGTGATATTTCCTGATGGACAGACATTTCAGCTTTTTGGCAAAGGACTCGTAATACTTGCTTACCAGCCCAAAGTGTCATAACATGGTATTTGACAATTCTATAGTGAACACTAATTTCAGGTCGGCTTTAGACACTTTTTATGGTCCTCTCTGAGACTGTACAGTCATAATTACCAAAACCAAGGTGTAAACCAAGTAGAAAACCTTTCCTAAGTCGTTGCCAGGATGTCATGTGTGTCACTTACAAAGGATGTGGCTATATCAAACTCACAATTAAAATAAGATGCTAGTTTAGTAAAGCTGGGCAAGGAAATACCTGTTTGGACTTTACTACTATTATTTTTTTCAAGGTGTTATAGTAGCACCTCGGTGCCTGTCATAAAACTAGGGATACAAAGACGTGCACTGTGAAGAAACTGTTCCTGTGGGAACAGAACTGACTTGTGGGAACAAATTTGGTAACATCAGAAGTCTGAATGGGGACTGCCTGCAGCAAGCATGGCTGTGTCATATGTGAAGCGGTCTCACGACTGCAGCAGGTTATAGGATGTCTTGAAAATATGACTCCCTGCTTTGCGTTCTCACCAGATGACTGACTTCCAAACTTCATTACACAGCTGTGCCTTTACATGCATGCAGCACTGCAACGATTTGCTGTATCCCCACCATTTGCTTTACTACTAAATTTTAGCTTTGGTTTCTGGGGTTGTCATAGGCACCTGATGCTCTGCCAAATGAAAGAAAGCCCAGAGAGTAGTACTAAGAAAGAACTGCCTGAGAAAAATTCATTCCTTACATTGCACCTTTTTCTTAATGCAGGAGAGCGAACGATGGCCAGGAAAAGGAAGGCATTTCAGACTGACAGCCCAAGACAGAAAAGTGGACATGGCCCCCAAGAATCTACATTCCTAAAGTGGAAAGTATCTTCAGCATGCTGAGCACCCCCTGGGCTCTCAGCAGGTTTATTCACACCATTTTGGGTTCTCGTGAAGAGGGACTGTGTGGGCCGCTCACCCACAGTGTCATCCCGCAGTGCACACCTCCGGCGGTATCACAGGGTGGGCTGGTGGGGGCAGCCCCAGGACACTCTCAGGCAGCTGAGCCTTCTTAATTTTAACATCTCTGCTCAGCTTTCCTGTCACCTCAGTTACACAGTTTCAGCTGTACTTCTGTACAGAGAAGTAACGTGAAGCGCCTGAGCTGTACCAGTCAGTACTATGCAGGAGTACGGACCAGGCGTATCCTTACCAATCCAGGCTCAGGGATGGCTTTAGGGCTACCTGGCATCCTAGGAATGGGGCAAGCCAGCTCATATGTAAATCCATAAAGAACCCGATTACTAGATTAAAGGCACTATGTGGCTCATGAAGGTTTTTCTTGATAGGGAGCCTGATGCCTAGGTCTTCAAAAAATCTTGTCCTTAGACTGAAAGTTATCATGGAGGGCACAGTAAAATGACTTCCATGACAAAGCAATACACAATGAGCTTTATACAAACACTCCTATTCCCTACCAGTAGCAAACAAATCATTACAAGAAATGAAGTGAGTTGATGAAGGCACCAATGTTGGTCCCACTGTATTGTTTCAGTATGAATTGTGAATAAGAAACCTCCCAGCAGCTGATCTATACCCACTGCTCTGGCATGTCAGGGCAGGATGGATCCCAGGCAGTCTCATCTCCATAGCTCGCAACTACAAAAGCAGCTGATGCTTACTTGGATCATGCAGAGAACATAGCTCCCAGGAAGAACTTCACATTTCTTTATTTTTTTTTAACTTTTTTTTTTTTTTTAACAATTTAATTACCACTCTGGGAGACACACAAAAGTCTGCTGCCTGTTTTGCGCTTGGTAATTGGCGTGCCAGCATTAGGTGGAGTGGGAAAGTGGAAGCTCTGAAAATGAACGAGGCTATTAGAGATGACACCACTTCTCAGCATAAGCAGTTAATGTGATGCCAAGAGGAACACAGGTGAAAAACCTTTCCGGGGGAGAAGCTGCCTTTTACAGAGGTCCAGAGGCTGTACATACCCATATACAGCCGCTTCCCTGACACTTTGCTTGTTAAAGTCGTCTCTGCTGTATGTGGGAGGTGTGGGTTACACTGAGAAACGCCAAAGTAGTTTTCAAAATCTTTGCTGCATTTTAAAGGTTAAAAAGGAACAGCCTGGCATTCTCTGAAGGGCCTTTAAATGGAACAGGCTGTTTAATCACATGCACTGCAGCACCAGTATATCCTTTTCAGCTGAATTTTGCAAGCTGATAGGCACAGTTTGTTTTCAGCAAAGGCCACACTGTGGCTATCTGTCTACGGTTTGTGCTCTCGGAGATCAAGAAGTAGTATTCTGCTTGGTATTCTGAGACCAAGAATGGTTTCACATGATTTTCAATTTGGTATCCTGAAAGGCTCCTAAATGCATATTTAGGGATAATGCTAATGGAGCAGTTGGATGCTCACAGCTTCCCATGAAATCTCCCTTCTTGCTAATGCTAAAGGCCCCATGAAATGCCAAGGTGCTGAGCAGATGCGGTTGCCTTCATTTCAGTGACTTTGTTCAGATGTTTACAGTATGTGCACATTGGGCTATTTTTTATTCGAATGCCTAATTAAGGCTAATAATGTGGGTTTACTCCCTTGCAACTCTCCCCAGTTTATGGTATCAGCTTGTACGGGGCCTCTTAGGCAGGACTGTGCTGCAACGAGCACTTCTCAGAAGGAATGGGAGTATCCCCTCTCTTTGCACAACATGTGAAGTGCAATTGCATATCACAAGAATTTCCTCACTATCTCCTTTCACATATTCTTATTTTTCACTCAATCCTTTTCCCTTCCCTAAATTTGTTTCCTTCCCTCTGGATAGGCAACCTAATAACACCACTATTATATACGCAGGAAGCTTGGTCTTACTCTCAGCCCAAGCTCGTCATACCCAAACTGTGGGTGTACCACCCCTGCCAGTATCTACTCCCTGCTTAGATTGTATGTCTGACTCCATTATACAGTCTGAAAGTCTGTCAGATTGCTTGGTGTCTCCAAATCGCTCAGTCTCAGCAGGAGGCTGCTGCCAACTTTTTGACAGTGGGACTCCATAAAATATCTTCTGCCTGCGACGTCTGGGACTTTAAAATACTGCCAGCAAAAGCTTCACTCTTTCCTTTCCCCTCTTTCTGGAATGGCCAAAACCGGTCCCTCGGAGCTGACCCAGCAGAGGAACCAGCAGCATGTCAGCAAACTGGAAGGGTGAGGTGCTGTGTAGGCTGCTCATCAGGAAGAAAGAGCTCTTATCTAACCTTTATGCAGTCCTTGTTTGATTCAGCTTCACAATAATATGTTTGTGGGTTTGTTTTTTGGGTTTTTTTAATGAGCCTGTTTATTTCTAGTGCTTAGTCCCTAGACTTATCCTCTTTCATGCTGCTAGCCAGCAGTGGGAAGGTTAAAAATGCAGTCAGTTACCAGTGGCAACATACTAGTGTTGTAAATCCTGCCCACACATCTTCAGATCTACTGACATTTGAAACATCTAGGCCTTTTCTGTTAGCTATACCAGTGTAATTATGTCTCGGTATATCTTTTTTTCCTACATGTCATCCTCCAGGAGTGCTCAGACAAGTATATATGAAGGATATATATGGAAGGAGAAAGAAAGAAGGAGGCTGAAGTTCTAGAGAAAGAAAGGAAGCCATTGCAAATCTTTCACCGGGGATTTGGAAAGAGCAGTACCACATATTAATAGTTGCAATCTAATAGCAGATTATTGATCCCTTTACATTATTTTAGTATGTTGCTGGTGAGCTGCAGGTCAGGCTGGGCCAGTGAAATCAATGGCATTTTAAAGCAGTACCGACTGCTTGTCTTGCACAGCAGGGATGTGGAGGTGCTGTATATACGTCCTTCTTGTCAGCATCGCCATACGCTAACGGTCTGTATGTCACGGGACTGGCATATATCGTGAGGCAAATGCATATGAAACCTGCATATGGAGCCCAGGGCATCATTGCTGCTTCTCATTAGCGCCAGCAGGGACGGATGAGAGACAGCTTTGCTTTTCATCAGGATTTGATCTGGTGTGAACCTGGCCTGAATGAACGTGAGACCCCTTTGCACCCAGACGAAAGATACAATTGCTAAACAGAGCATGGTTCTCAGTGATGAGAGAGAGAGGCTTGTGCTAGCTGTGCCTGGCCACTGCCTTGCCCAGTGGCTAAAACCATCACGATTTCTGCAGACTTTCGTGGGGCTCCACCCTGGTACAGTGACAAAACAGAGCCGCAGGTGATGGGAAGGGCAGCCATGACTTCAGCCGGGTAAGACTTCATGGAAGCATATGACTTCATGGAAACATATGACTTCATGGAAACATATGACTTCATGGAAGCAGCGAGCCCCAGCTAGAATCTTGCCTTTGGCCACCTTCTTCTGCACAGCCCCATGAAGGAGGGCAGGGGCCATCCCCTCATGCTCAGATCTGGCAAGTGATCTGGAGTAGCTGGGCATTTTTGCCACTTGCTGCTGACACAGAGACATCAAGGAAAGGACTACCTGGAGCACTGGTTCTTCTAGGACACAGCATCTTGCCCACCATCCTTCACACAGAGCTGAATCCAAAGATGCATGCAGCATCGAAAGACAGGTAGGAAACTGGAGTACCATGCAGTACTTAGTATCTGGTTTAAAATTCCCTTTTATTGATTTTTATACGGAGGTAAGATAGCTTACATCAGTGCTGTATTATGGGCATCTTATTCACTCACACTTGTCTTCAGGCATAACATGTTTCTAAAACGTTATTGGTGCTAAAGGAAAATGGGCCACCAGAGAGAACAAGCTAATAAAAGTTCATAATTATGAAGATATCACTAGCAGTTTATACCCTTGTCCACTCCTGTGTGGAGGGATATTTATGGGACAAGCATGCTCTAGGCTGAGTAAAGGTGGTGGTAACCACTAATTACATGAGTAAACGCCGTGCCGATGAGCCAAGAGTTGGCAGGACAAAGTACCCAGTTCTCTGCTCAGATAAATCAATTTATGATGTGATCGAGGCCTGTGCTTTGGTCTTTGCAAATGTGAATTATTTATAACACCATGCTGAATTCCAGCAATATACACTGAATTCTTTCAACAGATCTAGCAAAGTCTGAAAAATTATCCTTTGTGATACGGCTTCATGTTAGTGGGCCCTTACAGAGTGGTTTTTCCATAGATGTAGAGTACAGATCTTTAGTCTGATTATAGACTGTCCACAGGCTTCAGCCACTATTCTTGCTTTCGACAGTAAAAAGGCAGTTAATGCAGCACAATTTGTCCCAGTTATTGCTTACACAGAAGGGGCACATCACAAGGCAGACATTCCTTCCTCATACCCAAAACACTATTTCCAGTGAGGCAGACAAACGTACTCGAGCCCCTCTGAAGATTCAAACATTACGGTACTTGATGGAGGAAGAAATATCTCCAGTGGAATTTCACAGGATCCAATTTATTGGAGTGTATACTGTGCTGCTTAAGGTAAATTATATACGTAGAAGATGAAAACTGTTAATTTGCATATAGCATTCCTGGCAATATTTTAAGAATTACTGTGTATTTGACCAAGCTGACAAATATTTCTGATTTTAGACAATACTTCAGTTTTATCTCTGCGATGTTCTGATAGCTACTGCAGACATATCTATTGACTTTAAAAGGGAACTTGTCTGCTGTTTTTGGTCTTTCAAATTGCACAGAAGTTAGGTCACCAAACTAGCCTAAAATAGCTGGTACAGATATGCTTATAATAAGGACCTGTTTTTACACTCTTTGTTTTGCAAGTTATGTTTCAAATACTCAGCTGGATGAGCAGGAGGCGGATGGATCCATGAATGGAGCTCAGAGGAACTGTGGAAATTTATACACACACTGAGTCTTGACACATCATTTGCTGCTTGGTGTTACTGGTCTTCATTAGGAAAAGTGTGGACATGGAAAGCCCTTTTTACAAGCAGAAGGAAAAGGTTATTCCTTGTTGGACTAATCGTTATCCTCACTCCACATGGCCATCCCCATCTCTCACGGGTTAGGAGGCTGGTCCCCCCCTTTCCTCATCCCTCAACAAGCGGCGACGTGCTCACCAAAGGAGGAAGGCTACCTGAGGCTGTGCCATCATTGCTTAGAGAAATGCTTCATTTCTAGCTCAAGGTTTCTTGGGAACTAGACAAAAATTACAGACTCAACACTTAAGGCACATAAAGTGCCACCTTTTATTTCCTCTGGGTCCTACTGTGTTAATTCTTTGCCTTTTAGACATTCAGTCATACCTGCATTATCCTTTAAGGCAATGATGATTTTGAAAAAAAAACACTCTTAACTCAGTCAGTAGTTTAACTGACATGACTATACATACTTTACCACCTTCAGAAAGCAGGCATGAATATATGAGGATTAAATGAAATTCCATATAGGCAGTGCTTTATTATTCTCAGCTTTTTAATACCTTTCTCAGTTCTGACCAGTGATTTTGTTTCACAGTAGGAAGTCGTATCTCAGCAGCAAAATAATAGGACTGGAAATGAATAACTGTCTTTTTCCCATGATACTTTATGAGCCTCTAATTTCACCTCTCTTTTATCACCTGTCCTCTACTGGGTCTTCTGGTTATTTTGCCTTAATGGCAAACATTCAGTCCTTTTAGAGCAGCACTGGAGCTTGTACCATACAGATACACACCTCTGCTATGCAGTATGCTTGTTTGATTTATATTCTTGATGAATTTCAACAGGTACCGATCTTGGCTAGCATTTCCATCAGATAGAAGATAAAATTTGTGACAGGGAAATGTCTTGTTGTTTTCTCTCACGAAACCCCAAATTTATGGGTACCATTTGGCTGATTACAACTTTTTACTTCAGGGTGAAAGCGTAAAAACTTAGTCCACTTTAGGTGAACCAATCATAGTAAAAACATAGTAAAATGCCAATCTCACAAATCCCCCAAGAAATTAACCAAATATTAGGCGCTGATACTGTCCTTAACTTCTTGCTGTCTTGATTTTCTCCCAGTACCTTAAAAGAACATTAAAACATGTGCATGGCGTATCTCCCATATAACAAGATCTAACTGATGGTCTTACCTTGTGTTTTTTCTAGAGCCTACGCATCTGTTTTAGTAGCGATATTTTATATAGGTCCATATGTTGGGTGAATGCTGCATTTAGGAAGACATGTATGTAAGCCCTGCAGAGTATTAAATTTAAAAGCTCTAAGTATAGAGCTTCATAGTTATGTGAAGCATTTATAGGACAATGTGTACCCTCATATACCCTGTTTGGCATTTGCCTAGCCCTAATGCCTTTATGAATATGGTTTTCCTCCTTCTTTGTCTTTCAGTTCTTGAGTTTATTTCCATATGGTTCCTGATTTACAGTATTTCACGCTCTGTTCCTTTGTGTTGGTTGTAAGGACAGACACAAGTGCTCCAAGGAAAGTGAAGGAATGCAGACTGTCCATGCAAACCAACTAAGGGAAGGGACTGTAGCATATATCTCATAATTAAAAAGTGTGCCAAGAATGTTAATGATACCAACAACTGGTATTTATTTCTTTAAAAAAAAAAAAGAAGAAAAGTAAGGAAAAAATCTAATTATCCTGCCACTTCTCTTGTTTAGACTGTAGTCTGCCCTGAGTGCCTGGGCTATCTTTAATTTTATGTTTATGTAGGCTCTCAGAAATCAGTTAGCTTGCACAGATAGGGACAGATTTGCAGAACTATCCAGTTAATTCAGGCACATGAATGTGTTGGAACCCCGGCTTGTTCCATACAGCTTGTCCAAGAACAATCTGGAACCCTAGTTGTTCCGTAAAGTCGTCCTTACAGAACTGGGCATTTAAAAGTTTGGCTCAGGTCAGATTTGAAAAAGCCGCCCCTACAGAGTCTGTCACTCTGTTCCAGGTATAGTGGTGGCTTGGGGAATGAGCGTCATCTGATGCCTCCCAGTAGGTAATTAAATATAGGCTTAATTGGCTGTGTACCTAGGTTGGTGTTTGTCTATTCATATCAGAGGCACAGCTCATTTCTAGATTACAGAGCAGTCTCAGATCCCTTCTTCTTTGTCCCTTTGTTTACAGTTAGGAAAAACTCCCAGTTACTCTATGGCATTACTGTGTTACTTCTTAAAATAACTAGCTCCTGTAGCCCAAATTTTGGATGAATTTTTGCCTGAAATTTCTCTCTGAGTTTTGTTTCCATTAACTGAACCTACAGACAGGTACCTCAAAAGTAGTTAGAAATTGTTTCTCTTTGCTTTGGTAGTCGTGTTGGATGTTTTGTCCTTTGTTTGATAAGGCACAGACAGCCTTATCACACATTTTTATGAATCATTAGCCATCAGGCCTTCATAATGCTTTGAGTTAGCAAAGTTAGTAGGAAGTATTTGTGCACAAATGTAACAAAGCAAAAGAGAAAATGCAGCCCAAGACCTTCAAGCTAACAGAGCTCTCCTGAACAAATTATTTTTGTGCTTGGCATCTCAGACCCACAATTTTCTACCTGGAATCCTGGCTAAAAAGGTACTTTAGAAAACCAAGCATTGAAATCTGCTGTGTGGGGTTCTGCAGCTCAGCTAGAAAGGTTTAGTGCTGTGAAAATTGAAAAGGATTAAAAAGTCTTTGCCTTCTTTCAGAAGTTTTCCCCAGTGGCAAATATCCCCAGCCGAGCAGCAGCGTGTGAGGACCACACCACTACCAGGACTGGAGTACGCAGGAGGGCACATACTAGAAGATGCCAGTGCCATGCTGGAGCAGCTCTGGTCCCCAGGAGAAGCCTGGCAAGCAGGTTTCTCCCATTTTAAGCCACACATGTTTAGTGACAAGTTAAGTTTAAGTTGTCCTGCCTTCTCTTCTGCCTCATTCGCAGCCCTGCTGATTTACATCCACGCTTCTGCCATTTCCTCCACTCAGCTGGCAGAGCTGTTGGTATGGGTACATAGTGACTCCAACTGAGATGAAAAACTGCCACTCACAGACCTTTTTCTTCTCTGGCCAGAGCACTTCCCTGCTCCAGCTGCCCAGGCAGTAGCATGAAGACTTGTGCCAGCTCAACAGAGATGTCCAGTGGGGAAGTGGGAGAAGGACTGGTGCCTTCCAGCAGTAACCAGGGCTGGAAACCCAGTGAAACCAGTGTGTCCACACTGCTACTACAGCTTTCCACATCAGTTTAACGGGAGCTTCCACCTTCCTCCTTATTTTATTCTCTGAAGGTGCAAAACAGTCAGCAAGTTCTCTGTCATTTTAGCTATTGTAATGATGAAAAATCTGGGGACTCCAGTCTTTTGACAAATAATGAGTATGCTTATGCAAGCATACTTGCAAAAGGGACAGAGAAGTTGCTGCTACTTCAGCCCATATCGTTCCTATATGTTACCTGCTGGGTTCATCGTTAGATCTAACATCCTCCTCTGAAACAGCGGCTAAGTATGACATATTTATTCTGAACCTCCCACCAAGACACTAATTCCAGTTTCAGCAGCTATTTGTTCCCTTGCCTTTAGCCTGTTCCTTCATGGATTTGGCATTCCCCTCCCTTCCTGCAACGTGGGGTTCCACACCACAGGGAAGGAGAGGCAGCAGCCTTCCGGAAGCAGTGTAGCAGACTCCAGAAGAGCACAGTTGGGTGTGCTTTGCACCTTCTCTGGCCTGCTAAGCATGTAATTTTCACCCTCTGAGAAAGTGGATTCTCCTCAACTCCTACTCCTGTGCACTCAGCGAGACTTGCTGACACGTAATGTATGGCTGCTTGAGTGGGGACCGCAGGACTGGCTGACTCAGAGCTGTCAACCCCCTGCCAAGGGGCAAAACAAAAGGTGCAAGTTACAGAAGGTAGAATTCAAACCTTCGTGGCTCAGGGTAAATAGCAAGCTGAGCCTGCCATAAGGCAAGCAGATGGTTCTCTCCAGCTACAAAACTGATTTATTTTTTTCTTGAGTCATGCCTAGCAATGGTACAGTTATTTTTGGACTGCCACCAGGGCATTACTGATACACTGATTGTGTCTGTGGCATGACCGGTGGCAATTACTTGTGGTAGCAGTGTGCTGCAGTGTGTTTACACCCATTACTTTTTATTTTTAGATGTTTTTGCTGATCAGCTTAACATTTTCCTGTTCTCTAGTAAGATTGAGCATGACTCTGAGTGCCCAACCTGAGAGTCATTAAAGGACTCCAAATTTCGATAAGCACCAAAAAGCTTCTCTGTCCAAGACAGCTGTGTGAGAAGTCAGCAGGGCACTCCAAATGCACATCTCTTCAGTACCTTTGTCCAGACACCTTGGGTATTTTTCACAGACGTTACTGCCTGTTGTCTGTATGTTGTAAACATTTATTTTTCTTGGTGTGTTAGGATTAAGCTGGTGTTAAGCTCATCAATATTGATGTGAAGATGATTATGTGTTATTGTTGTGTATCAATAGTATTCATCGAATCATGGAATGTGTAAGGTTGGAAGGGACCTTTAGAGGTTATCTAGTACAAGCCCCCTGCAGTACATCAGGTCGCTCAGAGCCCCATCAAGCCTGACTGTGAATATCTCCAGGGATGGGGCCTCCACTACCTCTCTGGGCAGCCTGTTCCAGTGATCTAACACCCTCATATTGAAGAACTTCTTCCTAATACCCAAACTAAATCTCCGCTTTTCTAGTTTAAAACTGTTATGCCTCATCTTACTGCTACAAGACCTCATGATCATTTCTTCCCCAGCTTGCTTACAGGCACATTTCAGGTACTGGAAGGCTGCTATAAGGTCCCCCCTGGAGCCTTCCTTTCTTCGAGCTGAACAAGCCCAACCCTCTCAGCCTGTCATCGTAGGAGAGGTGCTTCAACCCTTTGATAATTTTTGTGGCCCTCCTCTGGACACACTCCAACAGGTCCATGTCCTTTTTGTGTTGAGGGCTCCAAAGCTAGACAGAGTACTCCAGGTGAGGTCTATCCAAAGCAGGGTAGAGGGGCAGAATCACCTCTCTGGATCTGCTGGCCACACTTCTGATGCAGCCCAGGATGCGGTTGGCCTTCTGGGCTGCAGATGCTCATCGGTGGCTCATGTCCAGCTTCTCATCCACAAGTACTCCAAAGTCCTTTTCCTCAGGGCTGCTTTCAAGCCCATCATCTCCTAATGGAAGGGATAAGGGTGACATCCCAGCACTTAACTGAGCTGAGGTTAGGGGTCTTATCCTGAGACAGAGTGGTGTGTCAGTATAGTGCTGAGTGTCTCCATACAGCCAACAGTGAGAAATATTTCCATCTAACAGACAGGAACCAGTGTAAGGTTTTCCATTATTTGAGATGGGTATATAACTGTTGCTATCCTTCCCATCCTTCCTGCCCTCACCTCTGCGAGGGCTGGTGCTTACATCCTTGCCTCCCTGTGAACGTTCCTGTCTTACAAGTGTCCAGTGCCACCTGTCTGCTTCTGTTGTCCCTTGTGAAGGTGATTTTACTCCAGAATAAGCCATTTGGAGTTGCTATCTATTGTGGTAACTTCACCCCTTGCTGGAATTTATTGACAGATGATGGCAGAATATGTCCCTGTCATTTTAAGATTTACAGCAAACAGGAAACGCTGCAAGAGGCTCTGGTGCTGATTTCCAGGACACTTGGGCAGGATTATAAAGATCTATTTTCCCCTTTCCCCTTGATACCAGCAGTTGTGACATATGCTCAGCATTTGACATGGCTGCAGCTGAGCAGCTCCCCATTTAGATTTGGGCTGCATCTGCCTCCAGAGACACAGGTGGAATCTAAGCCATCTGTCTAATGCTAAATGCAGAGAAAGCCCAGAGATTGTGCCCTTATATGACTTTTTTCTTATATTTTCTTCAAATAAATAGATTACCCATTCTTGATCTTCTTACAGGTTTGAAAACAATGGACGGTTGCAAACTGCAGCTGGGAAAATGTTTAGGGGAGTCCTAAGTGCAATAAGGTCACTGACATACTGGAGCAAGTCCAGTGGAAAGTAACTAGGGACTGGAGCACAATACAAGAGGAAAATCTGAGTGAGCAGCTGGGTTTTCTCAGCCTGAAGCAAACCCAGCCTTAATGGGGTGTCATGGGGGAGATGGAACTAGTCTTTCCACCTACAAGATGCAACTGGTTAGATGTTGGAAAAGAGCTTTATGACCATCAGGACAGTCAAACACTGGGAACAGAGAGGTTGGGGAACCTCCATCAAAGGTCCAAGGGCCCCAAGCATCCTGATTTAACTACAAGCTTGGCTCTGTTTTGGTTGGGGTACTGGAGCAGATGACCTGCACAGCATTTTTGCAAAGTAAATTATTCTATGATTCTGTGACAATTTAGCTTATGACATGAAGGCAGAAAACTAGCAGTTGCATGTTAGGGGATAGCACGAGCACTGTGCAGCAGAAGGCACATACAATTTATATCATATGGTCATCACGACGTGAACTATTTCCACGCTCTTTTGACAGGTGTGTTACCAGACTAGATCTATCATGCCAGGTCAGTGCTGCAGTGCTCCTTGAAATGCACTGCACGGCTACGGCTTGCAGTCATTCCTTTTCTCCAGGGAGAGAGATCATTATTGGCAATTCGGCGACTCCTCTGGCGTTATTTTCCCCGGACAGGTGAAACTCGTAACAACATCAGTTGCGTTCATATGCTGCCATGTGTGACTTTACCCTCCTGCAGTGACCACGGGTACACCAGCCTCCAAAACAACAGGCCAGCGCTTCTACTTCCAGGGTTTAAAAGCTTGTGAAAGTATTGAGGCAAACAACTGTGTTACTTGCATTTCAGCATTCTTACTTGATACATCAGTGTCATTTTTCATCAGTGCTGTCCCACGATGAACATCAATTTGCTCCCAGTGGCAAGGACATCCTTCTGACTGATATCTGGAACAGAGGGGATCCACCAAAGACCTCACACACTCAAGGAGCTAGTGGCACCCTCTCCTGCCTAAGGCTGCAAACCCAAGCCTGTACCCACATCAGCCAGTGTCCCTGACCTATATTCCTTCCACAGAGATCCTTTACCCATGATGCTGTGAGCTTTCTGTAGTTAGTTATGAGTTGTTCTTAATTTAAGAAATACTGGGCTGGAGTTGAGTCTACCTCACAGCGTCTCAAAGCTGCTTCCAGTCTTATTTTCCACAGTTATGCAGTATAAAACATAAAAAATACAGGCTCAGCCAGGCTAATATTTAAGATTTTGTGGTCATTTGACTGTGGCTGGAGGCCAGACGCACACCAAAGCAGCTCTATCACTCCCCTCATCAGCTGGACAGGGAAGAAAATATATATTGAGAGGCTCAGGAGTCGAGATAAGGACAGGGAGAGATCATTCCACAATCAGTGTCAATGGCACAACAGACTCAACACAGAATAATAGAAAGAAAACTCTCTTAATTTATGACACTGCCCTGCACACCCAGTGAGACCAGTCAGGTAATGAGAAGTGCGGCCAGATCTGAGAGCACCTCCCTCCACCTTCTTAGCAGACCACTTTAGTCATGATCTCACTCCCTTCCTTTCCCCCAGGGTGGCACTGGGCGGGGCTGGGGTAATGGGGGTTTTGGTCAGGTCCTCACCAGTTGTTTTCCTTCTTAGCTCTGGGAGGGGGGAGCATTCTTCACACCCTTCCCCTGCTGCACAGTCAGGTCCCACCCATGGGAGACAGTCCTCCACAAACTTCTCCAACATGAGTCCTTTCCTACATGGATTCAGCTCTTCACCAGCTGCCCCAGCGTGGGTCACTTCTACAGGGTGCTGTCATAAATCACAGAATGTCTCTCAGTCTGTCAGGCCCAGACTGCTCCAGCCTAGTCCTCCACGGGGTCACAAGCCTAACCCCCAGCAAACCTGCACCCACATGGATCTCTGTTGCTGTCTCTCTCCCTCTCTCCAGGGGCTGCAGGTCTTGCCAGGAGCTTGCTCCAATGTGGGTTACAGTGTCTTCCATATGTCTCTACCTGCTTCAGTGTGGGGTCTCTCCACAAGCTGCAGGGGGGGTCTCTGCTCCCCATCATCTTCCATGGGCTGCAGCGCAACAACACACTCCACCATCGTCTTCAGAGCCTGGACCATCTCCTCCCCCGCTTCCTCACTAACCTTGGTGCCTGCACAGTTTCTTACATCTTCTCACTCCCTTCTCTGGTGGCAAAAAGTGGCTGCTTGTGGGTTTTTTTCTCCTAAATTTGATTCCCAGAGGCGCTGTGACTGTCACTAATGGGCTCGGCCTTGACCAGTCCAGCCTTGAGCCAGCTGGTGTTTGTTTGCCTGCAGACAGCTTCTGGCTGCTTCTTGCAGTAGCCACCCCTGCAGCCCCCCCCCCCCTTCTACACCAGAACCCAGACACACAAATCTACACCAGGTCTCACATAAGGGAAGGCCATGAGATGATGGAGTCAGACAGAGGCCATGAAGAGGGAACTCAGGAAGTGCTTGGAGGACAACGTATATAATTTAATTTTTATAAATGTGGGAAATATTTGCTCACTCAATAAGCATTGAAACACCTGGACAACTAAATCTGATGCAGGGAATATTTAAATTTGCACTGGAAACCAAAATTTTGTGCTTTTAAGCTGACATATGTCATTTTATTGTGAAACAAGACAACAACAAACGAGTTTGAAACCCTTGAACTGGAAGTTAATACAACACAAGAACTGATACAGTATCAGACAGTATACAAAATAAAAAGATAAACACAAAAGGGTCATGACTTCATACAGGGATGAGTCACAGGTAATTTAAGGGATCCTGGGGTGGTTTCTATCAGTTCTGTCAGGCACCTCAGTGAGCAACACCTTAAACCCTGCCACCGCTTCTAGCCAACCGGTTTCAAGAGCCCTTCTGCTGGACGGGAGACAAGCAGACAAGGAAGAAACCCTCCCTGTTGGCTGTATTTAGTGACATGAGTCACTAAAGAGGCTGTTCTTCCCTGGAAGGACCTCTATTTCACCTTGTTTGTTGCACTGGGGGAGGTCAGTGGCCACGCCACAAGGGTGGTGACGTCTGCTTGGGTAAATGGCAGTGTGAGCATGGTTGGGTCCACCAGAGCTGTTTTCAAGATGACTCAGAGGCTACAAGGTAGGTGCATGGTGGATGTTGCAGCTTCTACCTAGCAAGGTTTCCCCTCCCAAGATCTTCACATGTCATTTTCGTGCCAGAGCCCATGGGCGTAGGCTCGAGCTGTGGAGGCGGGTGAGCCGTTGTGATGCTGTACCCAGACAGGGCGCTGCCACCAGGTCAACACCTGCCACACAGAGCAACCGTGGATCAACCAGGCAATAAACTGAGTCATATTTGACATGACAAACTGAAGGCAAAAGCCAACACATATAACTTATGGCTGGGTTATAATTCCACCAGAAAACCTCTGTGGGTATGGCAGAGGTGGTCAGGGCCAGGCTTTGAGCCACCCCTGAGGTGACAGTGGGACTGAGAGATGCCGCCACTTGCACTGCAAAGTCTTTGCTTTTAATCTTTTGTCCCTGAAAATGCTGCTGCTTATAGGTGCTTATAGGATGCAAACAAAGGTTGATGGTTAACCTCAGCTGTCTTGTGCTTATGGTAGTAACCACTAGTAATGTTTTTCAAGACTTTTGCGCTCAAGCACAGGGAGCACTGAAGTGTGACAGGAAATGAGGAGAAAATGTATGTAAAAACAGGAAAAGGAGAGGAAACTGGGTGTGAATTGAAGAGGCAGGGGCTGCACTGGATGAGGCTTAAGACCAGACTGAGCCTCAGGGGTGGAAAAAATGACGTGGCACATCATCTCAGATGGGATGCAACACGTAAACAAGCTGCAGTCAAGCTGTCCTCCCCTTCTATGGGTAGTTCACTGGTATGAAGGTGCCACTCAAGTTTGTGAGGATGTGGGGATGGGATTTTTTGTTTACATGCTGTGAAAACGTTTGCATTTTCAGAGCAGGAACGTAGTCAGCTGGAGGGTGGAGGAAAGATCTGCCTCCAAAGCAGCTGGAAACTCCTAGCTTGGGTATGCAAGTAGCCCAGCTCTGTAGACTGGTACTTGGAAAAGGTATTTGGAGAATTTAACATTTTCTCAGGAAAAAGTTTGCTGGAAAATGTTGTCCTCACATAGGGTCCATGGTAGTTAGAGAACGGCCTTTCCTCTGCTCCTTTTCATTGTGGGGACTTGGAAGAAGACAATCCTTGCATTCACACCTTCTTTCCAGAGGCGCACATTCAGTCTCTAGCTATGGCTTGGGCAGGACTCTGGGGACCCACAGGTCTGCACATAGCCTTTGAGGAGGACACAAGCGCCCGCAGATGCGGGAAATAGCTAATCTTGACTTGCAAAGCAGCTTCGGTCACTGAGCAATGATCCTCCTAAACTTGGGTTGAATCCCAGAGAATGGGATGAATCCCAGGGAAATCAATAATTTCCCAGAAGCCATTCATGTAAAACTAAGGCAGAGAGCTCTAAAAGCTTTTCAGTGCAGGGAATGATGAATACAAGCCGTTGTTGGTGCTGCTATTATTACTATTAAAAAAGAATAGCTCTTTCTTTCCCATAATTGCCTTTAAAAATGTTTCCCCGGTAGACACTGGATGAACTGCTTTCCCAGAGGGAGGAATGATTTCTGACTGCCCTTGTGCTGTGGCGCGTCAGGGTGGCTTAAGGCATGGAGGCCCTGCCCTGCTGGCTGCGAGGCTGAGGGGGAAGCGGTCTGAAGGCACCCTGCTCCCACGCGTGGGAGGGAGCACCAGTGTGCACACCAGACTGTAACCAATCCTTATAGACAAGGATTTATTTAGTCCAGGATTCTGAAATGAGTAAGGCGGCCAGCACGCCCTCCCAAGCCTTGGTCCTGTGGGAGGAAAAAAAACAAAGTGCCCCAACACATGTGGGGCTGTCCTTGGGAAAGGGATGGATTTCCTCTTGTTGCAGGCTTCCGGCGCTGCTTGTAGGGTTGTGCAAAAGGATGAACTACGTGGCCAGGCACGTCTCAGGCCATGCGTCTTGGGTACCCCGAGCTGCACATGCTGTTGGATCCTTTTTGCCTCCTGCTTGTCTTTCTGCTAGAAAAAGGCATGTTGAGAGCAGAAACCAATGATTTCCTACAAATGCAGTCCTGCTGGTGTTGTGCTTTCCTGGAGGCATTTCTGGTGGGGCAGAAGGTGTGTGTGTGGGGGGATGGGATGGACAGGGGAATGTGGCACCCAGCTGGGAGGAGATGGACATCTCCAACCCCTAGCAGCCCTACTTGGCACTCTACAACCTTACATAGATCCCTATGTTTCAGCCTGAGGCTTACTCCACCTGTTTGTGGTGCCAGTGCAACACGGAGCACTGGGGCTTCAGCACTCGCTGAGCCCTTATGGAGTCCTTTTGCAGTGGGGAGCCCAAAGAGGGATGTGGTGGAGGGGCTTGCTCCAACTTCCCATGCCATACAGGCACTCAGCAGCCCATGATGGGTGCTGAGTGCCCAGAGTGATGGGGCTTGGAGCCCATGTTTATATGCATGCGTGGGTGCTGTTTACACTAAAAAAGACACTATTAGGCACTCTGTTCCCCAGGTGCAAGACTAATTTGAATTCTTTGAGACAGTCAACTTTTATGAAACAGAAAATAATAAAAAAGCACCGTAAATAACATTTTTGATAGTATTCAATGCTGATGCCCAGCAGAGCTGGCTTGAAAATGGAAAATGATTGCATTTTCATTTCCTTTTCATGTAAGGAATGCTAAAACTACAGCTTTTTAAAAGCAGTTCTTCACTCTGTGTTTACTGCTTTCATGCTCAGTGCTACATTTCTTTCATATCCTCATTGGGTTTATATCCATTATAATACAACGTCACTTAGGCAGGGAGGCATGAGGTACTTTGATCCCTTCACCACTTTCCTCAGTAAGTGCCCTGAGAGCATTTGCTGCAGCTTGCAGCACGTTTTAGCCAGTTTCAGCTCAATTGCAGAATCCTGCTTCATCAAATAAAACTGTTGAGACAGGTCTTGAGACGGCTCAGCCTTTTGTTTTCAAACAATATAACATGGAAACATATTCATCTTCCCTTACTAAAAAGAAAAGTGGCAAAAAAAAAAAGGAGCAGGAAGGCAAAAGAGATGTTTAAAATACTTTTTTGAACTGCACAATGATGAGCGCTTCCGGGTTTAGTGTAATCTCTTTCTCTGGCCAAACATGGTAAGGAAGTGACTTTGTTCCCTGCAGCACACGCTTGCAAATAGCTCCTTTCAGCAGCTGGAGGAAGCGAAAGACTGCCTGCTCCTCCTCACTGTGGCTACTTTGAGTTCAGAGAAAGCCAGCAATCTGCAGAAAGGCCGTATTTGTATCAAATAAAAAAGGAGAAGTGATTAAAAATGACTTGTTCCAAAGATATGTCCAAATCACTGAATTGTTCTTAATTTACGCTGAATATGAAAATAAAAATGCAGTCAAGTTTAGGATTTCCATAAAAAGGAGCCCAGAGCAAGAAAAGGGGCCATGCCAGCCCTCCGTAGTCTGGAGTGTGGATCCGAATGCCTGGAGTGGGTGGCAGCCCCTTGCTGCCTGCTAGGTTGCTCCCTCCACCCCTGACCACAGGACTGAGGCACTTAAGATATGCACAGAGTCACATGGTCCCCATTTCTCACCTGGGGCTCTGCAGCTGCTGTGAACCTTTACACAAAAGCCAGAGACGCGCTGTCTACCCAAAACCAGCATTTCACTAGGGAAACTGAGTCAGAGCTCCTTATCTCTCCTACGTTTGCCCGCCGGAGTGTTTTGCACAGGGATCTGGGAGCCACACAGATGAGGAAGGTGGCTGATTCCTGTGGCTGTTCCCCTCCTCCTGCCTACAGCTCACACTGCCCTGATGTATCCTCAGCAGCGCGGGGAGCAGGGTGCTGCCCACGGCCGCCTTCCTGAACTGCTGATTTGGACGGTGTTAATCTGCAAACCGGATTATGAAATAAATGGATGGTCTGTATTTTTACTGCATGGTGTGAAAGGGTTGGTGTCCCCCTGTTTACGCTGTGCTTGCTCCATTTCTGGTGAAACTTGCCCTGAGTGGGGTGAGGGCTCTGGAGCTGTGGCGGTTCATGGACAGGCTGATGCTGAGGTGGCAAAGGCAACAGGGGAGTTCTACAGCTAGCAGGGACCTATGTTAAAATCTTGACTCAAATAAATGCCACCTGCCTCTGAAGGAGGGAAGGCAAGGCTTCAGCTCTGGGGCACAAGGTGTCCATGGTCTGTGAGCGTGTTAAGTTAAAACCCTGTCTGCATCAAGTCACCAAAGGCATGATTTTTTACCAGTAACAGAGGAGAGGTCTGCCCAGGCAGAGGAGGATAAAAAATACCTGGAGCAGTACACTTTGTTTTGCTTGACACAGCACTGTCTGAAGCAGTGCCATTTGCAAATAATAAAGAACTTAAGGCGGCTGGCCAGGGAAAACCTGTGACCCCTTGACAGGAGGAAGGCTGACATCCACTGATTCAGACCCTGTATTTCAGCTGGGCTGCACTCGGAACCTCCCTGCCAGTCAGGAAAGAGCATCAAGCAATGTTTCTGAAAGATAGGGAGGGAGAGCTCTGGGGACAATGGAAGGAATACCCACAAAAGTCAGCTGCCTATTTCTATCCCATATTCAGAGCTGCCAAACTCTATACGTAACTATAAATCTATTGCTTTCTAACCATAAAACTGCCTTTTTGTATTTTAATAGAAAATGATCTGAAAATTTCACTGAATGGTATTTTTAGATAATTTAAGAAAAGACTGTTGATTGTAGACCTTCATAAGTGGTTTAGTAAATAAATAGAAAACTGAACAAAAGGATGACTTGATGTTTTCAGTGGCAATTTGGTGGCAATTTTCACAGATACAATAGTGCTGCATGCAAAATGTATTTCTTTTCATATCATGGCTGGCACGAATCAGATATCCTACTGTCTTTTTTCCCCTTGCAAATTCATCTCAGAAAATTTGCGTTATGAGTATTAATAATGCAGTGCCAGAAGAACTGATTGACTACTGCTCTTTGCTCCCGTTAATAACAGCTTCTGGAGGTAGTCCTCATAACTGAATGATATATTGATTCCTATAGCAGATTCCTGGTCCAAGTTTTTTAAAGGTAATTTATGACTGTAATATCCTATGAAGATTAGCTCTTTCCAAATTCTCACACTTACAGTTTACGAAACCAATTTATTTCCAAGTCTTACAGAGTGAGAAATAGAGGAGAATGGAATAAGTTCCAATACATATTTGCTATATGTCTACATCCAAGGTGTTATTAAAGTACATGGTTTTCCTTTTAGGATACACGGTAGCCACACAATTGTAGAACAATCATTTTACCAAAGTTAAACTTTTAAAAGGCATTTACTCCACTCTACACTTTTTCTAAAGTTTCTTTATTCTCGTTAATCGCTTATTATTTGTTATTGTCATTAATGCATTCGGAGATGTGCTATGCTTATTACTCCTAACATTATTTATATTTAGTAGGGATAGCTCAGCTTCATTTTAGAGTTCACCAGAAAACAAGCAAAAATTATATTTATGCCTCATATGTTTTCATTTCAGTCTTGTGACTTTTAATTTAAAAGAATTAAAACAATGAAGCCTCCTCCATCAGCCTTGCCCTAGATTACAAGAGGAGGCCTTGCCATCATTTATTACTTTTATCAAAAGCAAAAAATCCCTAAGTTTTGGAACCCTGCAGAATATTTTAATGAATGCTTATTTTCTACGCTTCTGTGAATAAGTTCATGGGCCTTGAGCATTGCTGAAATTGTACTTGCAAGCATTTATATAATGAGGTTGAGTGGGTTTCGCACAGGAATTGGTTGGGGGGGGAGCAGGTGAGCATGTCAAGGGGAGCCAGGATGAGTGAGGTTATTAGTGGCGTTCTTCAGGGCCGCGTTTGGAAACCAGTGTGGTCCAACTCTTTCATTACTGACCTCAATAAAAGAACTTGGTCTAAGCTTTAGGCTTCTGCCAATAATACGAAGTGGCACAAAGTCACTAACACTGAAGAGGGCAGGAGCATTGTTCAGGGAGGACTGGAGGACCCTGTGAATTAGAGCAACAGGAACAAGGTGAATTACAGGACTGTGAAGTGCAAAGCCACAGGCACGGACACTGACAAAAGGGAGGTTCCCTGTGTCAGAGGCAGCAGGGAAGACGAGGGCAATGTGGAGCGGTGGCTGAAGATCTGATAGCCACCAGTGTGATAGTGCTGGGATTCAATCTCAAGGGACTGCGAGGAGCAAGACTGAATGGCTGGTGTAGTCCCGGGCGGCTCTTTTTCTATGATGCATCAATCCATGGATGTTCAGCAGAAAAAAGGAGGCTTTAGTACCACTATACAAGACAGATGCATGAATAGCTGGACAATGTCAAAGTCACTTTATATATTAAAAAAAAAAAAAGAATTTAAACTGATGTGGGAGCAGAGAAAAGCTACCAAGGTGATACAGGAACTGAGAGTAACTAATGAGATGAGATTAATAGATCTTGGCTTATTTAGTTTAGCAAAAGTAAAGTTAGGAAAGAATAGGATTACTTCTTCTAAATACATCACTCTGAGAGTACATACTAAAGAGGAAGGAGCATGATTGAAATCAGAGGATAGGCATAGCAATACAGGCAACCCTGGATTTAGAAACTAAATTTGTGAAACATCACCTGCCAACTTCCTCCTTAATGAGTTACCAGTTGAAGATGCATGAGGGGATTTCTACCTTTGCCTTTAGCCTGAGAGGCTGGCCACAGTTAGAGATGAGTTGGGTGGGCACTGCTGACAGCCATTTTGGCATGCCTTCCTGACTTGCTCAAGGTTAAACTAATTACCTGAATTGGGGACACAAGACAATTTTCCCCATTGGATTAGGAGGGACTACTGGGAGAGGGAAAATGCAAACTTTGTACAACTCCTGTTGTGGAGAAAGGAGAAATCTCTTATTGGCATTGTATAAACTCACTGCTAACACAGGGACAGAGAAGAGTAATGCTTATACTTGATTTCTCTTTTTCTCTGTAAATCTGTAGGACTGGCCGTTGTATTTGAATTAGGATGCAGAACAGACTTTTGTGGCTTGTGGAGAAGGCAGTGACCCAGGGATGGGACTCGATTACCATTGCCTGTGACTGGATTACTGGATTACCCCTGCCCATTACCTGTGGCTGTGGGGGTGGTTGGTGGTGATGGATTTGGCTCCAGACAACACTGAGCTGCAGGTGCCTAGTCCTCTGGAAGAGGCACCATGATTGGGACACCTTGTGCTTGGTTTTTTGTGGGGAGCCCCAGGGCAAGCGGGGTGAGGGTGCAGTAGGCTAGGTGCAGCCTCAGTGATACAGCCTGCCTGCTTGTCTGTAAATAATGAAATCATTCAAACAGAGGGCAGTCCCATAACCAACAATGACTCCTGCCTTCTAGTGCCCTTGGGGGTTTCTCAAAGATGTCACACCAGCACTGGACTGGCCTGGTCCTGCATAGCTTATGAGGTAAGATGAGCTCACGCATGGTGATTGCCAATTTATGTGCAGTGAAGCACACTGGAAGAAATGCTCGAGCTGCAAGCCCTTTTCAGGGCATCTGTGCTTCAGACATGGACTGGAGAGAGAGGTTGGATGATCTGTATTAACAGGCTGGGAAAGCACTATATTTTTACCCTGTGAGCACGAAGGAATGGTGAGAGTCACTGCCAACATGAAGAGCTAGTGATGATAGACATGAACTGCAAACCAGCATACTGAGGAGGTGAGGCCTGAACCGTTGCGCCAATAGCCAGCTCCAGCAGCACGTTGCTTGCTGCCTCTTCTTTCAGGAGTTCAAAATCAGTTCAGTGTGTCTCCAGGCAGAAGGAGATTTCATACAGAAAAAGTGGAAGACCTTCCAGCATAGCTTGTTCCTCGGTGAGGTGTGTCTCCTGTCTTACACATGTCTGGCTGAATGGTTAGGTGGCTGAAAGATACACTTAGGAATAATTGCTGGTAAGGAGCTACTGCAGGCTGCCTTTTGAAATGTACCCTGGTATGAAGCGATACTGGGGACAAAAAAAAAAATGGAAAAAATAATGCTTCATAGATGTTTTAATGAATCCACTCAGCACTACAGTACAATATATGCCTATGCAGGAATAATACTGAAAAAATGGTATTTTGCAATAAAAATTTACTCTTTTTAAAATCTACAATATATTGGACTATATTGCAACTAACATTTACAATAAGCATCTCACAGACTCCACAAGCATCATTTACATGCTAATATCAGTGCAGCTTGGGCTTCAATCACTCTATTTCATCTTAGATTGAAAAGATCATTTTTTCCTCAGAATCACAAGCAGACAAACTGGTAAGAATATTAAACGATATTCACAAGTAGCAAGAAAAATAAAAAAAAAAAAGTAAAGACAAATGTGGAAGCAAAAGTATTTTGGAGTTACTTGCTGAAAGCAGAGTCTGAATTTCCATGGGTAAGTGTACACATCTTCTGGACATGTGAATTGTACCTCTTAAAGTTCTCTTACTTCAGATGCTTATATCTGCTAAAAAATTAATTTATCCACAAAGATTACTGTTCATTTGAAATTTTGCTGGCAGGCACCTAGCTCGAGAAAGTTCCATTATGTTTTAATCCAGCTGCATTCTGAGTGCTGCTATTTTGTGTGAAGTTTGCTATGTTTGTTGTTTGTAGCATAGTCAAAGAAGCTGCTATTACCAAGAACCCTATAAGAATCTTGATGACCTGATGTTTTCCAGCACTGTACTTAAATTTAGTCACTGGACTCCTCGTGTCACATGTTGTTCCTTCAAATTCAATGTGAGAGAGAAATCTCGCTAACATTTTTCCTAGAGAACTGTAGACACAAGCGATGATAATGTGCAAAACTGGAGTCAAGGCCCAGAGTGGATTTGCAAAAGGTATGGGTGCCTGTGCACAGCACCATTTTACTTCACAGTGATGTTCTTCACATAAGATGTTCTGAATCATTTAGTGCTAGTACAGAGAATTTCTGACCGATGAATTCCAAGGGCTAAGTTTTGTAACGGGGCCCAGAGACTCTGAATGCCTAACTGCCTAATGTTCTCTGCATTACCTGTCCATTAAATCTGCATCCTCCTGGCCAAGGTGGACTAACCCAGTGCATTTTTTTTCTGAAGAGGATAAAGAGGAGCTCACATGAACCTTCCTTCTGCATACTCTGCAGAGCGCAGGGAGCGATCTGCACTTTGGAGCAGGGACAGGCAGCCAAGGCAGTGTGATTTTCAGGCAGATCAGCTGTTTTCCAAATGAACATCTGTTCTCTGAGGGGGATGTGTTTGTGTGTGTGTTTATGTGTCTGCAACAAGTAACATAAAGGGTACAGAATCAGAGGCAATGGGCAAACTAAGGGGTATGCAGTGTTATGGGTTTGATTCTGTCTATTGAAGCCTCAGGCCTTGGGCATTATGTTGTAGAAACAATTCAAAATTCTTATTGCTACCTCCCTTTTCTGAGCCTTTTCTAGCAAACTGGCACCACTGCCCATCTGCCCAGGATGGATGGAGGTTGAAGGAGGATGACCTGTCCGGGTCACAGTTTCCTCATTGTCCTCTGAGGGAGGATGGTAAGTTTGTGTATCCCCACAAGAAACGGCTGCTGGATCAACAGCTCAGGGCTAATAATAGCCACCGGGTAACCTTGAGAGGCTGTGGTACACACTTGTGCTATATCCTGCTGCCCTCCCCCTTGCTTCATTTTGCATCCTGTCTGTCTGAGGAGCCTGGAAAAGTGAAAATCAGCAGTCCCTGGGCCCTGACAGCCAGATAATCCGGGAGCTGCAGGGGTTACTGTGGGATGGGAGGCCCTGAGGGCTGTTCCAGCTGGAGCACCTACCGGACCTTGGAACAAAAGCTGAACACTATGGGAGTACATGGAGGAGACAGGGAGGCTGCCTGCAACATGCCAGCTGTCTGTGGCGAGGGCTCGAGTATTAATTTCCTCAGAGTGCCAAGGATAAAGTAAAAGGGGCATCTGCTTCTGCCTGGCTCAGGAATTACATCTTCCCCATCTTTTTTCCTCCAAATGATCAAGCAGTGCTGTACCTGCCTGCTAAAACAGGGTGCTGATTACATGGTGTGCGAGTGAAGGCAGGCATGATGCTCTGGCACCATGTGTGAATGGTGACTGTGCTGCCGGGATCCCTCTCCTGCCCACAGCCCCAGCCAGGAGCCCCAATAACCAGCAGTGGTTATTTGTCTGTGATATACCTGGGAAGACGCTCTTCCCTCCATCCTCCCAGGATTTATGCAATAACCCTTTTACATCTCTGCCCGTGCACACAGTCAGCCTTAAAGGAGAGAAAAGAAATCCAGCTGGGGTGGGGGGGGGAGGGCTGTTCACTGTTTTTTGTTCTGTTTGTGCAGTCTGAGAAGTTCCCACCCACAGTAATCTCCCCAGATGACAAAAAACCACCCTGGACTGTACCATATTAATCTGTGTGAAAGCTAGAAGCAGCCATGTCTTCACAAAGACTTTCCTCAGTGTCCACAGATGAGAGCAGGCAAGAACGACCCTCAAGAGCTGCTCTGAACTTTATTAACTCAGCAAGCGTTTAAGCATGTGCCTAACTTTAACTGCTCAGATAATCCTGTGCTTAAATTTGCTGCTTGTGTTGTCTGATTGTGGTCAAAAGGTCCTTGGGACTCTGGATGAATGGGGACTAGGGGTATTCAGGGTGCTGAAAATAATAGGTTGGATCCTGCTTACCTAGCTCAGTCGTGTCATTCCATTCATGGTTTGACTGCTCATATAAATAAAATGAATAGGATCTGACCCAGGCTTTGCACCTAGTTGGAAATAATCCCTCTTCTGGGTTTTGAGAGCAGTTTCTCAGGCAGCTTTTATTTGTTCGGCCTCTAAACAGACGGATTGCCTTCAAACCCTATCAAATTCTGATTAAATTGTTGTGTGGGAGTCAACAGGTACATATTAAATAGGCTGTGAGATTACTTTCCATCCTGAATGGCAGCACCATGTCTAATTAGAAAAAGAGAAATGGGGCTGGAGGAACAAGACGCAGAGCTGCGGCAGGAGCTCAGATGGAGCCAGGGGAGTGAGTACCTAATGCAGTCTGCAGACCTTTGACCAGAGGCTTCAAGGTCTCCTCTGAGGATTGATTAAGCTGCATCTTTCATTTTCATTCTGCCTGTTTCTCATGCAAATTGAGCATGCCGTAGGAGCGAGCAGGTGGTGGGTCCTTAACATGGCCCAGTAAGAAATGCAAATAAAAATAAAAAGCTAAATAAATGCAACGGCTGAAGAGGATTTTGAGCTGGAGGATAAGGAAGTTCTGACATCTTAGAATAGGAAGGAAAGCCCTTATTTTACTTGCTGCTGATGGTTGTACTTCCTGTTGTGACCCCTCTGCAGTGTTTCATAACAGCTTGGGGACTGCTAAGCCAAAGGGTGTAATGAGGAACAAAAATTCCTAGTTCCTCCATGCTATTTGCCAGAATTAAAGGTCTCTTTTGTCTGGTGATGACAGAAATTGCAATAGGAACTGAACAGACAAGGGCGGGGGGGGGGGGGGTGCGGAATGAGGGGTGTGTGCAAAATTCCCCACTAGCTGAAGAAAATTGCCATCTCTTTATTCCCAGAGCTGGGTCTCATGTACCTCTCAGTGTATGTCCTGAGTAAAGCTTCACATGGTTCCTGGATGGAAATGGCCATGCTGGCTTTCAAAGGGCTTTGTTAAAAGTTGTCTGCACAGCCGGACTCTGCAGTGTGCTGGCTGGCTGAGCAGGAAAGCAAGGCCAGGCTGGGAGGCTGTCGAAGGGCAGGTAGCTCTGACCGACCCTGGGACTGGTGTGGTTTCGTACCAGCTCCTCATGGGCTGCTCTGGCAGAGCAAAATATGTCAACTCTGATATGCTGTAGCCCTGCCTCCTACTCCTGTGCTGTGCTACAGCTGACCTTGACAGTACCCTTGGGCTGTACCCCACCCCAGCTGAGGATGGGGAGGGATGGAAAGGAGAAAGAAAAGTTTTTTGATAAAGAACCTTCATGCAGATGGACACCGTGGTTATGTGTCTATCAGGCAGAGGCACTAAACTCAGAATATTGGTTAAGTACCTTTTGGACCCTCTGATTCAGCTTCCCAAACATACCTGGGTGTCAAATTCTCTGCCTGGGCTTTTGTACGAACTGAGGAGAAAGGGACTGCAGCCTAAAGCACTGCCAAAGCCATTCCGCCGACCTGCAGCTCCGCGAGAGGCATGTGGGCAGGTACACACTATTTGCACATCGATAAGGCATAATAGCTCTCTGAGTGGTTACTGCAGTTTCAGCTTGCAGCATTTGTAAAGTAAATCTAGTTAGGCTTTGTTCACTAGCAATACACCCACACAGCAAATACTATGGTAAGTGGCAGTAAGATAAAATCTGGAAATGCAGCCTTGGAAGAAAAGAAAATATCTGTGGGGACAGGGAGCACATAAGTCATACAAGTAGTTTTGAATCATCATATTGGTGGAGAGACAGCTTGGATGGCTGTCCTTTATCCTGCAGTATTGGTGAGTCAGTTTACATAGCATATTGGTTAGCTGGTGTCCACTAAAGGGATAATAGGAGATGCCCAAAGAAATTAAGAATTTGACAGAATAAAAGATTTTTAGAAAGCATCTTGTGGTGTTTACTCCACTGAAAATCTGTATTTTCACAGTGCAATGCTTGCCTTACATTTGTCTTATGGAGCTGAATTCCTAAGCAGAAGAGAACAAACTTTCACAGCATAATAGTTTCACATGCAATAGGCCATTGTCTGCACACTTACCCTTACCTTCTCTCCTTTCACTCTTCTCCCCCTTTTTGTTTTAATTGGGAAATATGAATTGCATTCCATCACTGAAACAAAATAATTCCTAGATGAGATTTCCTCCTCTGTATCTGACAAACCTTTCCTGATCAAAATTATAGTGAAATTGGTCTTCTTCAAAGAAGTAAAAAAAAATAGTCAAAAATGGTAACTGTTCAGTTTGCAAGGAAAATGCATTTCTCCACAGACTACCAATCTTGATCCATCAGAAGAAATCCTGACCTTCTCCAGCTTAAGTTCTGTGAAGAGTCCTTATCGAACTGCCTGCAAGATGGAAACCATTTAATGAGTGGGTTAATGGCACCATGTGCTGTACAGGCTTCCCAGGGCTACTCCACCCATCTACCTTTTCCTGGCCTGGATGGACAAGGTGTCATTATCAAGACTTCCAGCAAAACTGCTAGCCCCTGACAGGGGTTGGATGGTTATGGGGTTTGACACTTCCCATCTTGTGACTGAAGTAGTATTTTATCCCTTCTTGGAAACTCTGGATAGATCACAGTTAGTGGGAAGGGCAGAGCTCTGTGGCACAAGAAGAACAGACAGACATGTCTCGTGTCTAAGCTCAGATGGAGAAGACCCTACCTACTCCTGTTGCAGTGCAGCCAGCTTGATGTCACCACTGAGTTCCTTTTTGGGCATTTGAGGCATCATCAGTAAAGCAAGTGTAGATAACGTGCTTCAATGGTATCTACTGCCTTTAAAGCCACAGTGTGTAAGGAGAAAAGACAATGGGATTATAGAGTGGGAAAATTTGACATTATTTGCATGGACAAAACAGAATAACCAAAGTAGGCTTTTGATCTCATCCATACCTTTCATGTAAACTTACTAGATGAATTAGAAAATAAAAAAAATAAAATAAAATAAAATCTAAGCGTGGGTGAGAAACCAAGCTGGACACTCACTTTCATTTCAGGTGAAGATTTGAAAGCAGGCAGCACGATCACTTGATGTGTCTTGAGAGCAGAGCCAAAAATAGGCTTTTACCCCATCAGACCAGAAGAAACTCAGAACTGTCCCTTTTTCTAGCAAATTTTTAGGCATGCTGACTACATCTATTTTAAGTCTGAAGGGGAAGCTTTTATGGAGGAAATTAAGGCTGAGAACCAGGGCCTGAATGGAAAAGTATGTCTGCATCGCAGGGTTAAACTCTCATTCACCTCATCTAGTGCTTATATCTTTCTAGTAGCAGAAAGAGTAGAGAAACTTCAGCATGATGAAAATTCAGAGACCTAAGTTTGGAAATAGCATAAGAATATGAAGAAGAATATTATTAGAGACTTTCTGTGATGAGAGAAAAATCCAACAATGTGGAGCTAGAAAGGAAGGACAGAGACAGTAGGATGTGAAACGATCCCTACTGTACGTATGTGGTCTTGGAGTATAAAATACTTTCAGTGAGGAGAGGTGATTATTCCCTGGCTTGTCTCAGCCCACTTTTGAAATTCAGTACGAGTTATTTTATGGCGATTCGGTTTCTGGCACAGGCTGAAGTAAGTTAAAAATTAATGACTTATGGGAAATGTGCAGCTTATGGCAGAGAGTGGAGCCAAGGTCAGCACTGCTGCTGTACCAAAAGGACCAAGCATCACCACCTGGATTTGTCCCAGCACGAGTTCAGAGAAGCAAGAGGGTATGGGAAGCCCTACAAGCCTTGCCCTGTGCAAACAGATCCGTTCCACCTCCAACAGCAGCAGTGCTCTGAGTGAAAGGGACATTGTCCAGCTGGATGGTGGTGCTCTGATTTAATCCTTCTCTTGCAACTTCTGCCATTAGGGCTCCTGCGATGCCTTAGCTGTGATCGAAGCTGTGTCAGGTGACCTGCTCAGGTGCATGAGACGCCTGCATTTCCCCAAAGTGGATGTTACCAGGTAAACGGCATCTTAAATTGGCAAAGGCTTGCTGAAAGCTGGCTTAGGTGCTACTATCCTGCACTGCAGTCTGCAGTCAACCCACCATTTAATACTGAATTGGTCCATAAAATGCTTCCAAATACTTCCCAGCTGGGCAGTGTGTGAGAGATAATGTCCCCAGAACAGATACATCAACAGGCCTGTACAGCTTCTTGATCGGCTGGGACTGCTCTGCGGTTTTCTGCTAGCTCAGGTGGTTTTCTTAAAGGGATTACCTTCAATGCCGGCAACAAAGGATCAGTCAGCGCCTTTTATAACACATACAGAAAAGGCTCAGTCAAAACTACTGAAGCTGAAAACCCATTTGTCAAAGCAGCTTTGAAATGTTACGGGTTCCCCATTTTCCTTTCCAGGTACTTAAAAATGGGTGGGATACAATTTTAATTTTTAGAAAGCCTAACAAGGGGGGGGGGGGGGTGGTGGTGAGAGATGGACATATATATTTTTAAAAAGAAAAGAAAAAAATGAAATTAATATTTCCTGGCAAAGCCCAGCAGAAGGACACAGCTGCCAAAAGAAGAAGTTGCCTTTGATTAACCTTTGCATTCAGTATGCACTCGTGACTCTCTTAATTTGTGTCTCATTGCAGCAAATGCATTAAAAAGCCCTGATTAATGCAACTGCTTTAAAATAAATTTTATTTGTAACAGCCTCCAAATATAAATCTGCATATTCGGAGCATTTGAGTGCCAGACATCTTCATAGCCTTCCGGTAAGTGCCCTGTGGAGGCTGCTCTCTTGAGGATGGGGAGGTGTGTGCTGGGCTGCAGCTGGGGCAGCAATGCCTCTCCTCCCTCCCACAGCTTTGCTTCGGCAGCCCTGTTCCTGACATGCCCAGCCACAGTGACGAATGAGTGTGTACAAGGATGGGAGTGTGAGAGCTGTGAGATGGGAGGTGATTTACAATGCCTGGCTGTCTGTGTGGTTCATTAAGTCAGTCTCTCAGAGTAGGGCAGTGCTAGGAAAGCTGGGCAGTGCTGGGGAGAGGAGAGATGGAGAGGAGAGGAGAGATGGAGAGGAGAGGAGAGGAGAGATGGAGAGGAGAGATGGAGAGGAGAGGAGAGATGGAGAGGAGAGGAGAGGAGAGGAGAGGAGAGGAGAGGAGAGGAGAGGAGAGGAGAGGAGAGGAGAGGAGAGGAGAGGAGAGGAGAGGAGAGGAGAGGAGAGGAGAGGAGAGGAGAGGAGAGGAGAGGAGAGGAGAGGAGAGGAGAGGAGAGGGGAGGGGAGGGGAGGGGAGGGGAGGGGAGGGGAGGGGAGGGGAGGGGAGGGGAGGGGAGGGGAGGGGAGGGGAGGGGAGGGGAGGGGAGGGGAGGGGAGGGGAGGGGAGGGGAGGGGAGGGGAGGGGAGGGGAGGGGAGGGGAGGGGAGAGGAGAGGAGAGGAGAGGAGAGGAGAGGAGAGGAGAGGAGAGGAGAGGAGAGGAGAGGAGAGGAGAGGAGAGGAGAGGAGAGGAGAGGAGAGGAGAGGAGAGGAGAGGAGAGGAGAGGAGAGGAGAGGAGAGGAGAGGAGAGGAGAGGAGAGGAGAGGAGAGGAGAGGAGAGGAGGGGAGGGGAGGGGAGGGGAGGGGAGGGGAGGGGAGGGGAGGGGAGGGGAGGGGAGAGGAGAGGAGAGGAGAGGAGGGGAGAGGAGAGGAGAGGAGAGGGCTGGCCCGCCGTTGCTCTGGGGGATGGCTCTGTCTGGTATCCCATCCATCTTCCTTCACGGACTGCCAAGCACCAGCCTTAAATGATGACAGCAAGTGGCATACGGGCTTTCACGCTGCTCCCAAGCAACTTTTTCTTCCTTCCTTTCCTTCTCCCCTTACCAATGTCTTTCCTGCAGTTGATTTCCTTTTCTTGAATTTTTGCTCTTTTTTTTTTTGTTTTCCTCATTCTCCATCTCTTTTCTTCCCTCTCCTTCACCCGTCTTCCTTGTCTCTCCCAGATCATTAATCTGTCACTATCACTCAGCCTGCGTGCGGCCTCTGCCAGGTGCCGGTGGTGCAGGAGCAAGCCTGGCAGCGGGAGCAGGAGCGGGCAGCGTGCCCTGCCTGCAGCAGGCCTGGCCCAGCGTGGGGGAGCAGCAGGCTGGCTGGTACACCCACCCCAGGGTCTAATCACATATCCAGGGTGGGTCCTGGGTAGATTTAGTGTTTGAAGGTAGCTTTCTAGTCTGAGGTAGTCATCTTAACGTCTCTGGTCAATGTGGAGAGTCTAAGGGAGGTGTCTAAGGAAGGAGGGGTGACTTCCTCTGGAGTTGCCCGTATTTCCACTATCCTGTGACCTTAAAACATAAACTTTGACTAGACACCCAACTTTTAGGTGATTAGAGCTGAATAATAGAAATACCTCTCTAGGGCATAGAAATTAATGGAGGATAAATAATTCAGATGGGTGGATCATAAATATTTTACCCTCTGAGAACTCAAGTTCTATCCGTTCTTTCCACTAAGGGTCTTGGGGCACTGTATTAATTTTGCACAATAGCCACATATTATCATACCCTTCCCTTAATAGGTGTCTGAATAAAGTACAATCACTTCCCGATACAGTCATCTAATGGAGCTGTTCCTGTGCTAAATATTTTGGAGCTGGAGGCTTTGTAGACAAGTCCCACTGACAGTTCATCGTATGTGTCATCGCACTAACCTTTGAACGATGTTTCTCGGCATCGGAGAATTCATAACCTGCCTGACCCACAGCTCAGCAACCTGGGGCATTGGTGGGGGGAGGGTTAAGTGATTTTACCAAGTCACTGCAGACCTGAGTGCTGCAGCCCAGACTCTGGCTAGAGTGAGGTGTTTTTCTGGGGGGGCTCAAGCGACACTGCCTTCCAGAAGCCAAACTGCAACTCAGTATTTATTGTCTTTCAGGAAGGTCTGTGGCTGTGCCTGGCTCCTGCAGTGAAAACCTGTCTGTTTTCAGAAATGTTGTAACTAGCTGTATTAAACCAAGGAAGAACTGGAGTAATTGTCTATCTGGCTGCTAACAGACAGAATGGAGAGTTTGTGTTCCAATCTGTGAACCCTGATCAGGCTCAGATGGCAACCTGCTCAACCAGGTTAGCAGCAAGGCACTTCTAGGAGTGCTCAGAGACACATCTCTAGGGGTGGAGGAATTTGAAACATATTTGAAAGCATTGAAATAAACATATTTGCATGTATTAGGAAAAAAAATCCTTAAGAGTGATGGTCAGTAGGTTTTTTTGCAGTGTAATTTGGGATGTTGGTACCTACATCCTCCTAAACCCTAGATCTATTTCTTTAGAATTGGTCACTGGCTAGTAAAGCATTTTGCCCTGACAGTTGTGTTAAAAATTGTATTAAATATGTATCTGATTTGGGATCTGAAACTCACTTGCATGAGCTTCTCCTCTCAGGTCTGTGCAACTGAACTGAGATGCACCATCTCTCTAACCACGGTACTTCCCAGCAAGATTAAATAATCATGAAAATAAGCCAGAACTTAGATGGGGGCCTAATGTGCCAAGCAGCACCCTTTGCTTTTACAGCCCTCTTCTGCTGGTGGGTAGGATGCTCTTTTTGTTCTAGTATCTGTTGCCACAGACATGGGACAACTTCTGACTCAGGCCCAAAGCTACAGTGAGGGGCTAATCTTAGTGCTGGTGTGCATCAAGCAGCCAAGCTGCATCATTTCTCAGAAGCACAGTCGTGAACTGTTAGTGGCACGATGGGTAGAAAAGCCCTTGTTTCATAAGATTTGGTGTAACAGAGAGGAATGCACTAAGAAAAACACACAGCACACATGCACGAAACAGGCTATGTGGTGTGGAGGATGGTAAGGGGGGAACAAAATCATTAATAAGAAGAGATGCTCATTTTCCAAACACGTCACCGATATGAAATACCTCTGCTGCTTCTTCTGTGAGAAAAAGGCACCAACACAAGCTTTTTAGTGAGCTCTCTTGGGAACCGTTGCATTTTTGTTGCATCATCATGCCTGAGATGCATTAAGGAATATGGGAGGTGCAGGATGACAGCGTGGTGTGATGACAGTGGGCAGCAGAGCAGGGCATTAAGTGACCAGTGAAGGAGCTCCAAAACAGGGGATGGAGAAGTGACAGAGGACTAGGCATTCCTGTCCTGGGTGTAAATGAGATTCAAGAGAGAGGGCGTTCTTCTGATGAGAGCAACAGTTCAGTGAAATGAAAACCAAAGAAAAGTTTGTCAGCTCTAATTTTAACCAAACTCATTCTGTCTTTGTTGTTTTCAGAGGGCAATACGCAGTGTATTTAATCCTGTGGTTACATGCAAATAGTAACCAAGCTCTGCAGTTGGTTTCAGTAGAACTCAACAGAAGTCAGATCTCCACAACGAGTAGCTGTGTGTTTGTATTCCACAGGCAAGGAAAGATCCCCTTGAAGTGCTGTGGGCAGGGATCTCCAGGCAATGGGGAGATTAGCTCGCATGCAGCTCCCCGCTTTGACAATGGAGCTCAGCCTTGAACAATTTATTGAGTATAATCTGTTTAAAAAGACAAAAGGCAGATGCCTCATTTGTGTCAAGAAATTTCATATTTAAGCTACGCTTCCAAGCGAAATGAGCCACCGAGGAGTCTCTCTGGTGATGTCAGGCACTCACGTGCCTCGCCCCGACAGCGCTGGTGTAAATGGAGTAGAGAAAGCCAAAGCGCTCGGGAGCCTCCCACCTCCAGTTACCGCTCACACACATCACACGTTTGCCTCCTCTCCCTGGAGCGTTGCTCCGTGGCACTCTTCACATGAGCAGCGGATTTCCATAAGCGAGAGGTGACCTACATTCAAGGCAGAAGCCTCGCTGCCTGCTTGCAGGGAGTGCGCCCGGGCTGCCTTCCAGCTCAAGCCTGAGATGCTCAGCATCTCATTTCCTGGCTCATCCCCGATGGGTTCACCGGGGACCGGCTTCGCTGCAGAGCATCGGCATGGAAAGGTCACTACAAAAAGATGGGTTGGAGTTCATTTTTGTGGTAGGCTCAGACATGAGTCTGACATAAATATAGACTATGGTGAACAGAAACGAATAGGTAGTGAAGAAAGCCACAGCCTGGCTAAAATCTGGGCTGGTAAGGATCAAGACTGCGACTCAGCCGTAACAGGTTTTCCTCTCAGTTTGGCGAACCCTTTGCCATTAAACGAGTTATAGAGTTATGAGTTTAATGCTTGCCATTGATGTTTCATCCTGTTCTGCACCTTCACTGACAAATGAAGCTGTCAACCTAGGAGTACTGAATAGCCAAGCAAAGGTGCCATCACAAAACCTCTTGTGAGGACAAAATCAGTGTGTTGACTACATGATTAACTTACTAAGGTATTACTTCATGTCTACAGCACCAGCAACCTATCTGTGAACTTCCTACTTCTGTTTGGGTTTTGTTCTATAAGTGAAGCAGTTGTTTGCAGGGCTGTAGAGAGTCAACATCTTTGAAAAGGAAACTCTGCCCAAAGTGCAGCTGTCCCTCTGGTGTGGTGGCACGGAGACCAGGCAGAGCAAACCCAAAGCAGAAATTAAAGAACTGAGCCAAACCTGCTCAGAGATAACCATTTCTAGAGAACTTCAGACCAGCTGTTCCCTTGGATTCATGCAGCACTTCTTCAGAAATACTTCAGAATAAGCAGCACTGGTCTCACAGCTATGAGAGTAGCTGAGTATTAGGATGTGTTGCCTGGGCAACAGGAGTTCATGCTTCCAAGTTATCTCTACCCACCATGAAAACGTGCATGGCCCAGAGGAGCACATTCCCGCCCACTCTGTCCTGGTCCTGGTCCTGCTGCGCTGCGTAAACACACAGAGTAAAAGGGGAACAAAATAACTACACAGAGCAAAAGGGGAACAAAATCAAAAGAGCACAGCCAAACACCTGTGAAAAATCCCCCCAAACCTGTAGCCCAAGGACTGAAAATTCTGAAAACTACAGCAAACCAAGGGGGACTTTTCTTGACAAGTGAACAAATAGGAGAGGTACGGGAATGAGTTGTTAGAGTTTTGCTAAAGCTTCAGATCAACTGCTACTTGTTTCAGGGAACTGGCTTCTTTCTTTGATACAGACACCAGAAATGCTGATGCAGCAGAATGAAGATAACAAATTACTTCACTAGGATCCTCTTTCCCAGTGAACTGGCTACTCACCGTAGGGAAGTGCTAGCCTTTGTTTAATTTTTTTCTTAGTTTCAACCATACACAAAGCTACTTCAGCATAAAATGGATCAGGAGTGCTATGAATGACAGCCAGAGATGGGAAGCTTTGAGGCTTCACATTTTGATTCCTGCCCGTTTCCCTTGGCCAGGAGGGATTTCCCACATCGTTTTGCAGTAACCTCCCTTTCCAGAGGGCCTCACTCAGTACTGCTCTGCTTAACTGAGGACTGGCATGGTGCCTGGTGGGGACAGTGGGGAGAGAGACCGCTCCTCAGGGTTGTGCCAGGGAAACACACAGGCCCTGAGTGTGGTGGAGCCGAGCAGCGCTGACCCACCACAGCTGCGCTGATTCTGGGTGTCCCTCTGAAACACCCCCTCTTTCACTTCCATTACTGCTTTCATGGCTCCAGTGCAGCACTGTGCTTTACTTATTTCTCTGTCTTGCTCTGTCTGCTTCTCCTTTTCTTTCCTCTCCCTCATCTCTTTCCTCCACTTATTTTCTCTTCTCGTTCAGCGTGTGCTTCCCCACTGCTCTTCCCCACTGCTCTTCTTCAAAAACTGCTGCTACCACCCTCCACCACCACCACTCAGGGATCTTCACCCTCCTTGAGCACTGAGCATGTTATGAGCCCAACCACTGCAGGAAGTCTGGTGGCTGAACTTCATCCCCAGACTTTTTCCCCCGATTGCCGTGCTGTGGAAAAGGCCATTTTGGGGCATGGAGATCTAAGTGCTCACCAGCTGTGCTTTACCTGGAGAAACGTAGCAGCCAAGCACACACCACGCTAATGCTAGCTGCTGGGTCCAAAGCTAACAACACCGTGCTAAACCAGGGTTTTAATCTGCAAGAACAAACACAACTGCAGAGCTGCATTGTCCAGCAAAGAATTCAGTGTTCTCATTTTTCATGAAGAAGCACGGGGAACTGAAGAACAACACTCTGCCACCAGGCACGGCATGAAGCAAGATAAAGACCAATTAATAGTACTGGGCTGCTTTCCTTACATAACTGCCTGGGGAAACTACCTAAAGCAAATTTGGATGCTTAGAAATGTTTGGAGGGATAAAAATATCAAGCGATTTTTAGTTCAAAACAGATGCCAATACTCTGAAACTGGAGTATTTCCTCAGTGCTTAAAAGTGAGTCTTGCCGAGGTTCTATTTCTCCTCTTGGTAGTGTAAAAGCTTTTCTGAAAGTACTCATGTCCTCTCTCACCGTTCAAAACAAGAAACACTGCTTGTTCTAAAACAGAAGGTCATCTTTCACCTATTGCTGTAAACTTAAAGGTCATATGTTGGTATCAGCAACCCATGCCTTGATGTCCTTAAACCTTCAATTTCCTTCCTTTCCAGCCTGCCAGAAACCTTTCCAGGCTAACCAAGATGACTGAAACACTGCTCCAACACTAGCATCCCTTCATCACTCTTGTATAAATTTAAAAAATAATAATAAATCACTAAACTGAAAGCAGGCATTAAATACCATTAATAAATATAGACCGGACTAGGACATCAATAATACTCATCTGGAAAAATTGCTGACATTAACTCTTCCTTTCATCTGTTTTGGCTTCTTAGAGGAAAAAAGAGAAAAATCTGGTAGCTATCTTAATTTATTTTAGGTCATTATTATTTTCAATCAAAACCAAAAGCCTAAGCAGAGTGTTGAAAGCATATAAGAGACTGGTTCTTCTCAGACCAGTGAGGAGCATAGAATAAATTCAAGATGAACCAGGGAAGATCCATCTCACGTTTCTTTCTGTTCTTTCTCCCCCTGTCTTTAGGCTGCCTTTTCCTCTTTGGTGACAGTAGGATGAAGGGGTAGAAAGAGACCGTGAGGAAAGTTTGGGCTTTGTGTTGCACCTTCACTGTGCGATCACATGGCAAACTAAGGTCGGGGGTCACAAGAGCTGCGTGAGCCCCCCGCCACTGCAGCAGGAAATCCACCGTGTCCGTGCCCAGCGGAGGAAGGGGCTGGTGGGGCTGGATGGGAGTGCAGAGAGCTCCTGGCAACAGCAGGCACAGTGTGGGGAGGGGGAAGGGAAGGAGTGGGGCAGGGCACCAGCCTGAGCTGAAGTCAAGCTTGCTTTGCCAAAGCTGGTGATAGAAAGAATTTTAAATGCTTTTCTTTAATACAGGCTTGATTGTTACACGGGTACATTGTGAATTTGTATCCCATTAGTTAATCGGTTTAAAAGGATTGTAGACTCTGGAGGAAACAAAGAGGCAGGCGTGGGCAGGACTGCAGGGTGCAAATCCGCGCTGGAGCCAGCTGATGCTGGAAGGGGGATCCGCTCCGTTCCTCCCACCCGCCTGCCAGCACTCTGACTGCGGGGTGCTAGGCTGACCCCTTCCTTTGGTGTGGTGAATACTTCACTTGTTTTGTTCCACGGGGAAGCAAGGCACCTGCGCGAAGCAGGGAGACCACTGTTCTCAGGAGTGGCACGTGTGGACCAGGTCAGACGGGGCGCAAAACTCCACCCCTGTCACAAATGGCAGTCCCACTGTGAACAGCCTCTCCTTTTGGGTCCACAGGGGCTGTGTTAAGGGCGGAACTGGTGAGGGTTACTTAGTTTTGGGTGCCCTCCTAAAATCAGTAACTGCTCAAAAACCTAAAGGAACAGTATCTTTCCTGCCTCTTTCTTGCCAACTCTCTTTATGCAACTCACTAACGCTAAATTAGTGCTTAAGCACTGTGATAATGTTTTAATTACCTACACTACCTCAGAATGCTATTTAAAAAGTGACATCCTTCTTGGGTTTCCTGGACTGAAGTCTGTATAGCCCAGGACTCTGCCTCAGAAAAGGGAAGGTTGGTTTTTTTTCCTTTACAAAAGACGTACGGTATTAGGAGCAGGCCAGTTCCCAGGGACTCGAGGATGTGTGAGAACAGCAGGGCAGGGGACTGCCACTAACACTGCTTGCTTGAGTCCTGCCTCTTGGACAGAACTGCAGTTTTGCATGTGCCTGATGGACACATGCACAGCAACTGATGTGCAAAGCCAGGATTTGTGCGTGCACAGCCCCGGTGCATGAGGAAACGGAAAATATTGCCGAGACATAAAGAAAGTGAAGCCTGAATTTCTGCACTAGCTATGATAAAGCTGGATTTGCATGTGACTTCCCTGAGTGCTTGTCGGGCTAGAAAGATAGAATAATACTGTTAAGAGGGGTTTGGAAGATTTCAGAGCAAGAAATTTGGTGCCCAAGGATTTCAGAATGACTGTTGTACACAAAAAGCCTGACAAGTGTGTGTGGGTGGGAAGGAAAGTCAGCCTGTTCCTTATGCAGAATCACGAGTAACAGGAGCAGAGTGATGGCTAGGGCGTGAGAAGGGGGTTACTTTCAGAAGAAGGGGGATAAGTGAGACAGCAAAACTTCAGTCAATCAGTTTGGATCTTAATCATTGCCATATACTGCAAGGGCTGGGGAGGAAAGAGGCAGTTTTGCCCTTGTTGATTCTCCCTCCCAAATTGTCACCAGCTGCCTTTCGCCCTTCTGCTTTGGGGGCACAGCCCTTGCAGCCACTTCTTCCTCTCCCTTTATCTGATTCTACCATGGGTTGCCTTTTTTCTGGTACACCATTTTGACTACATCCCACCACTTGCACGCTGGTGTGACTACATAAGCAAGTGCCACGCATCTTCGCAACCAAAGCCCCACCAGGTCTATCCCAAGCCTCCCTGGACCTCCTCTCTGACTTGGGGCGCATTCACTACAGTGCCGCTGCTCCCTGGTAACAGGCTATGGTGCAACTCCCTGCATGCACCCCTAAAAGTGCCCTCTGCTGTGTTCCCTACAAAAATCTGGACTGCAACCAGGAAATGATACCTGCAGCTTGCTGTGCTGACCAGTGTTGCCTCATTTGCTCTCTTACTCAATAATCCACATCCACCTTCCACACAGCTCCTATTTAATGGGACCAGGAAAAGCCTTTAGTAAGCTCCCTGGTTGGAACAATGTGTAGCAGAAACCACCGATGAGGCTGCTGGGCACCACATCCATTAAACTTGTAATAAGCAGAAACATAAAACCCAATATCAAGCAGCATTTGAGCTTGTCTATCTTGATTGATCTGTTGCAGTGAGCAGTGTCTCAGCTGTTCTGGGTCTTCACAGCTGCCTCAGTACATGGTAGGGGAATGCTCAGGCCCCATATGCCCCAGTAAAAATGTAAAGTATGCAAGCACAGCCCATGTTACGGGTTAGCATTTATTCAGGAAGCAGTGAGTACACTCTTTAGATTTCTCTTGAGATAATCAAATAATGAGAGGTCACCGATTAAGAAGGCATTTGGGGAAAGTTCAGACTACTGGCCCAGCCTGCTTTATTGTGTTTCCTTCCCAGTCTGCAGAGTCGTTTTCTTCCCTTTCCCTCCAAAACGCTTTCCGCTCTGTGGCATGGTTACACCCATCTTCCCAGTGTGTGACATATTCAAAACCTCCTAGTGACAGTAAGCAGAGACAAGCTTGAGCGAGCAGTTCCTGTCAGCTAGCTGGGCATCATCACGCAGGTACTGTGGGTGTAAGCCTGGTGTGCCTTCCCTAGTGAGTTTCTACTCCCCTGCTTCCGGAGGATTTGCAAAACCGCCGGAAGCGTTGTGCTTGCTAATGAGAAGTCCTCCCTTCCACTTTTCTCATCTATTATCAGTCATCTCTGATGGGTCCAAAGCAAAGAAAACCCCAGAGAGCAAAAAAAAGCACTGAAAATACTGCTCTAGACCACGGAAGACTTGCAGTTGCTGGCTGTCAAGTTCACAGCTGGGACGCGATGTGTACTTGCGGCCAGCCCCCGTCACTTCCGCAGCAGCTTCTCAGACATTTCTGGGCACGCTGTGGTGTGTGAGCGAGCCCATACCATGCAGGGCTCTGCAGAGCTGCTCAGCAAGGCACTGGGAGCAGCCTGGACCGTTGGCACCCACGTGCCCCTTGTCTGGAGAAACTGGGGTGGGGACTTCCTCAGGCTTGCTAGTGGCCACAGGCAGCGGAAGGGGAAGGAGGGGCTGAGCACTGGGGGCAGTGCAGGCAGCTGCCCCCGCACCCCCAGAAAACAACAACAGAGAAGCTGGTGAGTGGAGCTTGCTGGAGGATGTCTTATCTGCTGCTTCAGGAAACGGCTGTGATTTTAACAGCAGTTTTTACCTAGGTAGATCAGTTACTTCCAGCACAGCCCTGGCTTCTGGCTCTGCAGCTAACTCAGCTGATGTCTGTACAGAACAGTCATGCCATAGACACAATGACACCGAGCAGACGATGTCATAAAGAAGATGCCACCAGTGCTGTAATGGGAACCAAGGCTCCTTGTCTTTGAGTACATTGGCCTCAGTGTAACCCAGTCAACACATGTAACCAATATGGAGAAGGTGCACTTGGACCCTTGTATCCCTGCATGATCTTCCAGCGGGTGGCCGCTATGCTGGGGCTGGGAGACACAGAGGGGAAAAAAAACTGAGGAGAGATAAGAGGTTTAGGGTTATCCGAATGGTTACAAGGCAACTAAGTTCCCACAGCCCCTCCCATTACTGTCTCCAGCCTGCTTAAGGAAAGCAGTAAGATCCCTGTACAAAGTAGTCAGATATGCTGTTCTCTACTGGAACTGAAGATACCTGTAAACCTACAATGACCTACTCTACTATACTTTACAAACTATTTCTTGTTGGCTCTCCCCTTCCAACCCCTATGATTCTATGATTCTATGATTCTTGCTAGCCGTTTAAATGCCCAGTCGCTGTGTTGGTAGAGAGAGGTGTTCAGCAAGCCCTCCCGGGGATAAATCAGCCCTAACATTGTTTTGCATCCAAGACAACGTCTCTTCCTCTACCATCATCACCCCAGGATTACTTCAGAGTCAGTAAAAACCTGAGGCTAAAGCAATGACAGGGATGTCCTGGGCTAACAAGGCTGTGGAACAGTTTTCTCCCATAGGATGATGAAGTGCCTGAGGCATCTCTGAAGATGTTTCTCTTGCAGAAGCACAAAGCAAGGCTGGGAGGGTTCCGTGGCTCTCCCCAGTGAGCTCAGGCCTGCCACACTGCAGGGTGATGCTGGGTGGGCAGGGGTCTTGGCTGGCAACCCCTCTTCTGGGGAGCAAACAGCCAGCACCACCAAGGATGCACATGTCCAACCCTGTATGTGCTGTTAAGGATCTATTCGAGAAGGGATTAAATGTATCTGAAAACATCACTACAGTGGTGAGTCTGCTACAGTCCTACGTAGAGAGACACCTTTTCACTAAGGCATTTACTTGTTGCTTATATACATCAAAGAACATCATCTGTGCTGCGGTGGCTGCAAATTCATCCTCAGCACTTTCCTGCTGTTTTCCTCTCGGATAGCATTTTCCCAGTGCACTTCATTGCCTCTATTCCACAGAAATAAACCATAAACAAACACATGATATAAACACGCAGGTCTCCTGTGTAAAGCTCTATGGAGCGGTGTTCCTGCTCAGGGCTGGGTGAATCACCCGGAGCGGGGCCGTTTCTAGGCACACACTGAATGCTCTCTAAAGCAAAATAGGAAATACCTGCACTTCACTCGTATAATAGTTGCCCTCAAATCAAAGTAGACAGTTTGTAGCCAGGGTCAGGTTCACAAGAAAGGGTGAGGTTGCCAGAAAACCATAATGATAAAGCTTCCTGTTTTTTTAAGATGGATTTCAACGACAATTATTGCTGCCTCGGAGAAGGAAATGGATGCCTAGCTAGCTGAAAAGTACCTTGCTGGTTCTCCCTGCACTTGTGTGCCAAAAAAGTCCCACAAACAAGTGATTTGTGCTGGAAATGAGAGGAGGATTCCTTTCGGAGTTTTCAGCCACAGCCAAATTACTGCGCGCTTGCAAAATTAAGGCAGCTCTGCTTTTTGCTGTTACGCAAACTTTAGGCTTTCTCCTTGGCAACGCAGAGTGCCCTTAAGAGCTAGAAGTGCTCAGTGTCTTATGACTTTATTTTCTTTATATACACAATGATTAAAACAAAAGACAGCTGTTAATTTCAGGAAAACCACCACATCATAAATCTTTTGTGACGCACCAAAATAGCTCTCCTCGGGCAGACAGAATTTACTGTAAGAGTTGTCTGCCTCTGGTACTACTTACCATAAGAAGATACTACTTTATGCCTCAGTATATGGGAATGGGAAGGCAGGCTGCACATTACAGAGGGCAGAAAGTGAGATCTCACCTCTTTCATGGCACATCACTGAAGGCACAATGTGCTTGCGTGTTCTGAATTAAGTTCCCCTTGACTGTTTTTTTTGCCAATGTCACCATGTGCTTTTGTGATACAGGTGACAGATTTTGTGTTTGTTCCCATTTTGCTACGAATTGCACCGAGTCAGTGAACCAGAAGAGTCTGAATCACGTCTTTGCTGCCCAGCTTCTCCTTTGCAGTGCTGGGAGGAGCAAGGCAGGAGGAGGTGAAGCACTAGGTGTTTTCCTGGTTATCCAGCCCAGAAACCATTGTATTTCAGAATGGAATGGTTGAGAGCAAGCTGGCACCTTGTCAGCCCCTCTTCCACCTTACCACGAGCTCTCCCTGTGTCAAGTATCTAGTTTGCTCCAGCACCCAGAGGAGCACTGGAGATGGGGCCCTTCCCACAGAAGGGCTCTTACGTGAAGCCCGGGCTTGTCCTTCCCAGGGTATTAATCTGCACTACCTGTTTGAATTTGAAGGGCAGCCATTAGAATGACTGGACACCTGGAATAAAGTTGGCTTTCTTTCACTCTGCCCAGGTTCTCACCAGATCAGAATAAGTATTTGAAACTGATAAGAACAGTTTTATCTCGTTTCAAGATCCACCACAGGCTATGTTCTTCAGCAGCTGCCATAGAAGTGTTTTCTTCCTTTGATGCTTCCCCAAATGGAGACCATACCTTGTTCAGATGCTGAAGGCTCAGGGTGACTTGAACACCTGAAGCACCATCAAGTGTCACCCCCACCCAGTTGCATGAAAGTGGGGGGACACACACTCTCACCGGGCCACAGCACCACAGAAACCAATCCATGAGACACGCTGATGTGCCACCACCAAACGACATGGCACTTACTGGGACAAGCACATTGTGGCAGAAGCGTGCAGAATTTCACTGCAGTGCTTTGACACCAGCTCTGGCAGGCTCAGGTGCAGAAAGGGTCCTGTCTTAGCTCCTTGACAATGCAAGCTCTGCTTTTGTTTTGAACCGCTGCTGTGGAGAACGCCGCAGCAGCATGGAATTCAGGTAGCTAGAAAACACTGAGTCAGCCTGCTCGGTTTAATTATTTATTTCTCAGTCTCTGTGGGTAAACTCTGTGAAAATCTCTGTGGATTTTGAGAGAGGTAAGATTTGGTATGCCAGGTGGTGTAGAAGGCTTAGCGATCCTTCCTCTTGATTCCAGCAGTGCTGTGGAAGGTGGCACGCACAGTTCTTCGTTGGGTCCCTCCTACGTGTCTCTGCTCTTGGAGGCTGAAGATAAATTCAGAGTCATTTTGAATCTCTTTTTTTTTTTTTTTTTCCAGGGTATTTGTTGTACAAGTAAGTAGGTAATTTGGGACAAAGAAAGTACAAAGAAGGTAATTTACAGAGATGTTATGTTTTGGAAATGGGGGCGCTTATGAAATGGTGTGTCAATTTGGGGTCTCGGTTTGTCTTTGGAAAAGTCAAGTTTGAAGTTTGGATGAATCTAGGTGTACTTTCCAGACCATTTACTGCACTCAGTGGATGAGAAGTATGGGAATGGATAGATCATTGAAGAAAAAATAAAAACAAATCTCTGGAGGACTTATTCATGTTTGTTTACTTTTTGAAAAATGCCTTCGAACTGGTAGAACTCAGATCAGCTGCTGGGAAGTTTCTGTGCATTTAGAACCTATTCCAAATATAGGCTTGCAGATTTTAATGCTACAACTTTGCAAAACCCCCTATAGTGTGTCTGCACTTTCTTCTGATTTTATATCTCTACAGCTTATCTCCTGACTGTAGAGTTATCAGTGATTCACAGTTTGAGAACTAGATAAGGGTCATTCACAAAGTTCTTGCCCCACTTGTACCATTTTTTAAATGCCTGGATTCAGCCAGGAAATGCTCCTTTCCATACTGGGAGCACTTTGGAGTTGTGCTCCTCTTGTCTTCAGCAAAGAGCAGGGAAAAGTAAGGTCAAAAAAGGGATGTCTGCAGCACCTGCAGCTATTGGAGCAGTTCAGGGATTATGAATAGATCATTTCAAGATGCTGTGTTTTCTGCTGGGTATAAGGCCAAATATCCTAAGGACTGTTGGGACTACCAAGGTAGTTTAAAGCAACCTTTGCCTGTTTATATCCTGATATAGTCCACAAGAATGAAGGAATTAAACTTTGTATGAGCAAGCCTATAGTGCTAAGTAAAGGAGAAGGAGGGAGGACACATAAGACTGATCACCTGCCCTGTCCCTTTCTTTCCTAGTTCCCCGACTAGCCCTGGTTTGGGCCACTCCAACACTGAAAGCATCCACAAGACTTGTCTTTGCAGTGGGAAATGACTCCCTGGATGTCTTTTATGCAGTGGTAAAGACACAGCATTACGACTGTCTTGCCAGAATCTCTCACTCCCTCATAACGTTAACATACTTAAAACAAATTTAAAAAAAAAAGGAAAAGATTAATTCAGAACACCTAAAATGAACAGTAAGACTGTAGTTTAGTCATGCAATTTGCTGGTCTCTTCGTTGAGTACCACATAAAAAAACCAGCTGGTCCATGATGCAGAGAAATATCTGGTAGAAATGCGCTCTTGATTTGGACCAGATGACCAGTCCAGAAGGACTATATAACTTTGAGACATCCCCTCCAACCTCAATGACTGCGTGATTAAAATGTCTATGAAAATTTCTGGAGGGTTAACTTTGTCCCAGAAAACTTTATGCCTCAGCTGTTACATGCTTGTCCATGCTGCTCTAATTTTGCCCTGAGAATTTCTGTTCTCCCAGTTGGCATGGCATGAACATAAAACTAAGAAAATGAGATAAACACCTTGCTGGGAACTATGCTTGGTTCAAAAGAAATGTCATTTTTTGCCCCAACTATGTCCAGATCACACCTGATTGTTGGTGTTTATTTCTGATATAGATCATCACAAGATCATGCTAAAGAATCAAATGGGAGCCGGAACTCTTCCTGCCAAAATTAGTCAAGGCCTCAAAACAAAGTATCCAGCTTGCCTATTCTTATAAAACACATTTGTTTTTCAGGTATGAGCCAGTGCACTGGTTTTTCTGCTGTGCTCAACACTGAACTCTACTAAAGCTCTAAAGACAGCCCTTCCATTGCTGCCAGTCGAGTATTTTTCTAGCCACTCGACTTCAACACTTTACAGGGATGTTCTTGGGGGAAGGACTGAAGGCTGGGACTTTCAAGCCACAAGATTAATCTAAAATAATCTGCTCTGAACTCATGGCCATGAACAGGACACATGCACACAGCAGGAGTCTGGGTCTCACTGGAGAGAAAATAAAACCAAAAGACATTCACACAGAATTCATTCTGGCTGAGCTTTCAAATGATGGACACCCTGGTTTAGACAAAGAAAAGAAGCCTTTCTGCAGGCCAAGCACATCTCTAAATGCACATCTGGAACTGAAGAGGTTTGGGGTGAGAACAGAAGTTTTGCTTCACAGAGGATCCTAGAAAGCCTCAGGAGAAGGCGGAATTAGATTATATTTCTCAATAGTCTTATTTAATATAGTTGAAGGGAGATAGGGCTAGAGTGTGCACTGCAAGCTGGGGCTAAAAACTGCTTAAACATTGGATTCACTTATTTCCTACCCTAGAGATCCTGAATGGCAATAATACAAATCAACTTCTGATCATGTGTCTCTGCTCACTAAGACGTGTTTCCATTGGACAATGCTTTGGAACCACCAGCAAAATATGCAATTACTGCCTAGTTGTGACCTGAGTGCTGGTTCACTAAATTGGGCAGGACCTAATAATTGTCCTAGGTGACCTAGCACGAGCGTGAAGAACGTAAGAACAACAGGAGAAACTTTTACGCTGGGATTTTGGAGCATTTGCACCGAAGGCGTTGGGATGAAACATGTTTGACAGAGGTTAGCTACCATGAGCCTACAGTTCTCCAGGCAAGCCCTGAGATGTGAGAAGGCTGTCAGCCCATTAACATTCACTGCTTTCCCCCTTTTCATAGTCTTAGCTATTTCATCATGAGACTCTCACTTACTTTTACACATAAAGGTAGTTTTGTGGGTTTGTTGGTTAGCTTGGTTTATACAGAAACAACCTTTTACAAAAGACACTAGTTTGTTTTCCAACCGTTCAGAGCTACCCACTTAAGCTAACAGTTTGGTTTGGCATATTAGTAAAACTCACTGCATATGAGGTAGGGAGCAAGCAGAGACATTTCTCAGCCATTACATAACTACATGGAGTGTGTTGTGTGCAAGGTGTAGCTCAGACTTAACAACTGAGGGATGGCCAAAACTTAGCTAGCTGGAAAATGATTCAGGCTTCTAAGAAATGGGAGTGAAGTGACCACTTAAGTAGCCCAAGCTAAGGGCGGGGGGGAAAAGTACAAGGCGAAAGGCGCCCATGAGGATTCCTGACAGACTGTTCCTCTGTGGGCAATAGGAGATCCAGGCTTATTTCAAAACAAGGCCAAAACGACGAGAAGTGGAGCTTTGTGCCAAGAGCAGCCTGATGTCCCAGAAGAGACCCGCCTTCATCTGTCACAGATGACAAGCTTAGTCTAGCAGTGGGAATTTTACTTGAGAGGCCAGTGAGTAAAAGACTCCTCCGAGTCATTTGCTACTTTGGATTAAGGGGGGGTGGGGAAGTACTTTAAACTCTTGTCACAGGCATGAGCTGCAAGCTTCTGCTAGGAGACATGTAGCATATTTTCCTGTTCCAAGCAGCAGTGCCGTCACATGAATCCTGGTCTTTGGACTGTGAATTAAGAACAGGTTGCTCATTTGATGTATGGCAAACAGAACATCATCTATGATCTAAGAGTGCCCAGCAATAGATTCTAATCCAAAATTCATGCAAATCCTGAAGCTGCCAGAGCTGCATAGTTATTTGTTTCACAAGGAATCAGTGGCACTGATTTTCAAGCAATGAGAATTTGAGGCATCTCCTTAACTTGGATTATCTTATTGATATTAATCTTTTGAAAAATACGTATCGTGCAGATTATTTTGCAGCAAAAGCAACACTCTCAAGCAATAACCAGATTCTGAATTGATGAGCAAGGAACAGTTTGATTTCTCTTCTGCTTTTAGCAGCCTCTGGAATTACTTTTGCTTTCAGAGAGGCAAAGTTGAGCAACTGTTGCAGGGTATTCATTCCAAGCAAGCAACCTGTTTTTAAAATTCAAGCAAATATGATTCTCCACCCCTTACCCCCCCACCCCCAACCTTCCAGTGTCTGTGAATTCCAGACATCCAGCTGGGTGCTGCTGATAATGAAAAGGAACTGACAGCTATGTCCCAGCTGTCCTGACGCAGAGTCAGAATAGAGTCTCATAAAGAGAAAACCAGCCCCAAGTCTTGATGGTATCCCATGGTGGGAGTGGGGGGGGGGGGGGGCACAAGACAGGACAGAACAGGACGTATGGACAGGACAAGGTGACTGGGCATCAGAAATTGTATCTGGCATGGGTGAAAGTAGAATAGTAAGTGGTAAAGTAAGAGATCGTGTACTTTCATGGCTGAAAAAAAAAAGCAATCAGCCTTTTAATGTTGAGTAAAGTATGAAGCAATCCATCAACTTCACATGCAATATATTTCCTTTCCATTCACATCCTTGCCCGGTGTACTCTTCTGAACCACAATATTAACTCTGAGGCTGGATGCACCGTGGAGCGCGATGAGACGATTATTTCTGTGGAGGTTGAGCGATACCCCTTCAGCAGCACCAGGCTCAGGCAGCAATGTGTATTCAGAGGTGTCACTCTGAGCATGTACAAATGTGGCTCTTTGTCTCATCAGCTGCTCTGCGTGTGACAGGGGGCTGTTTCGGAACAGGAGTTCCTTGTTTATACTGCCCTGAGGATGAGTGAGTATATACTTACTGCCTAAGATAGCCTCACATTAAAAGCCCTGCCTTCCAGCCACGAAAAATTGAAATTGCTGTGCCCTTTTTAGAAGAGGTATCAATTTTGTGATCACATTCTTGTCCCCTTCCTCCTGTTCTAGCGAGCAGAACAGTGCCAGTCCTGACGTTCCTCGGTGCTTTGCCTTTACACTGGTATGGAAACAGGAATGGTTACACACCTGCATTCCCTCCTGCTTTCTTCCCTGTCAACAAGGAAGGGTATGATTAACAGGGAAAGGTATGATTAACAGGGAAGGGGATGATTAACAGGTTTGCACCGTGTGCCGCTCTTGCACGCGCATGCAAGTGCGGCACACGGTGCAAAGGTGTTAATCATCCCCTTCCCCAGACGCACAGCCCGGCCTTTACAAGTGAAGGAGGTTACTGCTGGGGCTACAGCATCCCTCAAAGATGTCTGCAGCCTCAGTTTGCTGTGATGAAGCATTTTTCTATGTTAATTAACTCTTTTTTTTTTTTTAAAGCTTCTAAAAAAGATGGTTTTCTGCACCTCCTGTCTCCAGCCTGTGATCCCAGTGGAGGAATTTTTTGCAGGGCCTGATTGCTTCCATTTCCTAATCATTAGATGCTAATTACCTTTTGCTAGTGAAGGTTTGCTAATAATTACCACAGTGGTATCTGAGAGAACACTTCCTCCCTGTAGAAAGTGCGTAAGATATCTATAGTAACCATGGAATGACATCTGGTATATAGAAATTTTTTGAATGGAATATCAATGCAAGTTACCAGTGGAGTTAAATGATCTCCACATGACATTTTAAGAGGCAACTCAGCATACAGGCAATCAGAAAAAAATATGTTAGGCCAAAAAAACCCCAAGTGTTGAATGCCCAATTTCACAAGCATTGCCTTTCCTTGAGAAAGGACATCGTTTCCAGTGTAGACTCTACCACTACAGGTATTTTGATGATTTTCTACTTTGATACCTGCCATTAGCAAACCCAGATGAATTTAACCAGTCTGATGCCAGAGTATGTTCGGGGGAGGAGGGGGGGCAGGTGATGCTGTGGGATGTTCCCACAGAACAATCACAGTGCTGACAATTGTAGAAAACTCTGGGGAAAACTGGCCAGGATCCAGAGAATATGGCTATACAGACAGCTCTCCTTCCTATGCGGGTTGTTGGCTGCATCGTTATTAGTCAACATTATCAGAGCTGTGTGAGCTGCTCCTGCAAGGTGTGCAGCACAGCAGTGTTGCCTCTTGTCTGCTGGGGAAAGGAGGTTCGGCGGGCACTCAGAGCAAGAGAGCCACCACCCGTGCGTCAGTTTAACCCACATACACACTTTCCTACACAGAAATACTCTTTTGCAATTTGTCATCACCGTTGCAGATGCCTGGTTCCTCTGGGGCAGAGGGAGGAAGTTGGGTTTAATGAGAGCATCTCAAAAACATGTTTGGCATCTTGTCTTTACTACCCAACAGTGCCTATGAGGTCAGAGCACTGCATTAACTTTCCCTGGACACACACTAACACAGACTGAGGACAATATTTCTCCATTGCAGGCCAATGGGTTGTTTTTTTCTCCTCCCCATAATCATTTTAAGCACCATGTAATTTGCAGTACAGAGGTACATCTGCTGAGATGCAGGACAGCAAGCATTAGAGCAGGCTCTCCTTTCTCCTTTTCCCCATCTCTAGTATTGTGGCTTTGCGCTAAAATCCAGTATGTGTTGGCATTTCGGCATGGGAAGAAGGGCTTTTTCCCTAATAAATCCACCTCCAGTTCATCAAGATCGAAAGCAGCCTGTGGAAGGAAAGGGAAAGTGAAGCTGTGGGTGATGATCACAGTCTGCCCGAGGATGCTTTACACAAACAGAGTCAAGGTGACACTGTACAAGTGAAAGAAGAACCCAGGGAGACAGCAGTGTCAAACATCAAGCAGTGGGGACAAATTTTAGCAGGGAGCTGCAGTACACAATGCATATTTAGTGTCTCACCTACTGAGATGAAACATTCCTGAGCAGGGAAGGGTCTGAATTTTTTCTGTATCTGTCCACAAGAAAAGTCTCTCGGACTAAGTACACTTTTACAGAGAAAAACAAATTAATAAAATTAGTAATGTGACCTTTGTATCTAAATCACTAGCAACCTTATTTTCATTTTCTAATTGTGATTTTTATGCATTTATGCACCACCTGAAATTATTGCAAAAAGAGTTCATATCCACAATTTTTACCTTAATCGCTTGAAAAAAACAGTTCTTATGTATAGTCCCTGTTTAAACAGCAAGGCTGATAACCTCAGAGGAAAATGTATTCCTCAAGCAGACGAAATAGCCACAAAACTACATCGTGATCAGACACGAAAAATATGACCTCCTATCCGGAATGTTATTTTGAATACGATTATTTATTTACGCAAATATTTACAGTGCTGCTGAATTCTGCAAAGATTCTTGTGAGCTAAAACCTACTTCTGGAGTTGTTAATGAATAGCAAAATAAAAGTGGGTTTAGAATCTTCCTCAATTAATGAGCTGTCTTATTTCCAGAAGTACTCAAATGCCATATTGCTACATTCACCAAATGCATTGAGAGCGTAATAACAGTGATTAATGAGCTATAGCGAGTGACTTATTAGAAGGAACTAAATATATCATTCTTGCTGACTCTGAAGGAGCACCTGCAAATATTTATGTGGGACACTGTGAGTTCTTAAATCTGATGTACTGCTGAGCAAAGGTTGTACCAACGAAAGGCATCACTGAGGTTGACAATGTGTCTCCAGGATCCACAGCAGCACAGGTGAATGATCATGAATTGACATAAATGAATTGAATGATTGAACAGAGATAAAGAAATTATTAGCCTGGTACCAGTTTGGGGATAAGATGGGAAGGAAGAAAACAAAATTCTAGAATTTTCAAGACAGAAAAAACAATCTCAAAGGCACAATCTATGAAGAGTCCTCAGGGGAAGAGGGATTTCTGTCTTTGGGGTAAATTAAACAACATGTCTGTTGGCATGAGGTGACTTGTGCTGGCAAGAAGATGGTGAACACCAGCAAATATTTGGTGATGTGCTCTAATACTTTTATGATTCCACAACTTTTCTGTGATATACAAAATAATCAAGCCAACCCCCTGTAGGGTTTCAGGACCTCAACTTCAACATGAAGCACAAGTTCCCAGAAGAGATAATTTTTTTTTTTTTTTTTTTTTTTTTTTTTTGGTGGCTCCTCACTGTAGTTTCTCACACTCCCTGGACTAACAAGAGCCTGCAAATGAAGGCTGAGTCAAACCTTTGAAAAACATCTAAGTCATCACTGAGAAAATGCACCAAGAAGCTCCTGAAGAGAAGCTTAATAACCCTTCCGCATCAAGTGTTTCAGCTGCAGTGATGTGGAGACATGTAGACAATGTGTCTGGAGATGGGAGGGAGTAGAAAGAAGAACTCCTTCCCTTTCTTGTATTCTCCCCACTCTGAATTTTATATTTTTTGTGGGTCCAGGTTTTCTAAATGCAAAGGACCCTTTCCCCTGTTCTCCCAGCTCACCCTCATGCCTGTCCCAGAGCTTCAGGCTGCGATGTCTTCCTCCCTCCTGTTCACTTTCAGCTGAAACAGGCAGCAGCATGTGGCTGGCAGACAGAGGAGCACAGGAAAATGCTTTTATTTTCTGCTCATAGTTTTTAATTAAGGCTCCAGCAGGATCTCTCTGCACAGAGACCAAGATTACCTAGCACAAAACTGAGAGGGTGGGACATGGGGAATAATGAATCCTAAAACACACGCACAAAACTGCATTCATCAAATCAATTTGGGCTACTGGGAGGCCAGGGAGCATTATGGAAATGAGGCGACCGAGTAAAGCAACGTATAAAGACCCAGGAACAATGGGGCTCCACTTTCCCAATCTCATGTGGGAGGCGGAAGCGCGGCGCGGGGCCTGGGTGGCTGCGGCTCCCGCATCTCCACCCTGCCGGCGCAGCAGCTGTCCCTGCACCGCAGGAGATCTCCCCTCGGAGCGGTTGACCCAGAGAGGCGATTTCTGCGTGACTGAGCGTGTACACGCTGCGGGGGCTCTGGCACTCCTTCTTTTTTTTTTCTCCTTTTTCTTGTTTTGTTTTTTTTTTCCTTCTTGTGGCACCACAACCCCAAATCGCTGCTGACTGCCAGGCTAAATAATTTCTCCCTTGTCTGTTTACACTCCCAGATTGTTGTGGACTATTACTGGGGTTGGTCTTGGTCATTGTTTCACCAGCTGTTCTGTTAGCACACATTTTGTGCTTTAAAGTTTGCCACACGTGCCACCCACTTCACTCTCTGGGGTTGCTTTTTTTTTTCCCAGAATTTCCTCTGATTTGTCAGGGTATTTTTCGTGCAGAGGTGTTTAAAGTTCTGTAAGAGGGTATGTTACCTACCATATCAGTTGTTCGAACTGTGAGAGCAGGGCAACTGTTAAATGCTTCAGTTCAACATGAAGTTTATTGCAGAATGTCTTAAAATCCACTCTTGGCAACTTTTTTGGATTATCTTCAAGCCGTAAATCCCAGGCATGCTTCCCAGTTGCCAGGCAGAGGCAAACATGTCTGGCAGGCCCCAACTGAACTTCGGTTTGGGAACCCAGGTAAACGTGATTTCAGCCCCACTGGTGCCTTGGGTACCTTGTTTCTCATGGAAAGCAGCTGGGCAGGGGGACAAGGCTTTCCCACAGACTTCCCAGTGGGGACAAGCAAGGGGGAAGGACTGCAGGGCAGGGAGCTAGTGGGGAGCCCCTCTCATGGGGGGCTCACGGTCTTAGCGCATACTGAAGGGAGGAAGGAAAATAAAGGGAATACAAGGTTACAGCAACACAACTGTGGGTGGTACAGTGTCTGTGGGCGGTAGAACTTTAGAGCCCAAGCTAAATTTTTCTCATTAACGTGGTGTGACTGGGTATTGTCAAAAAGCTTAACATTATAGTGACTGCTGGCAAAATATTTGTGAGTGGGGTGATGAAGAGGAAAATGCTTAACTTGCAACCCAGAACTGCACAGCAGTGTGTGATTTGTAGCATCCTATGAATGGACAAAGCACAACAGTCTTCCTGTGTAATCTAGTCTGGGTGATCCTGCTCTGGCAGTGGGGTTGGACTACATGATCTTCCGAGGCCCCTTCCAACTCCTAATGTTCCATGATTCTGTGATAACTCATCACTTCAAATAAAATGAAAAGAGTTTTAGAAAAAGAGATGCAAAATACCACACAGTTACCTGACTTAGCCCTAGCTTATTCAGTCATGACAAGCCCCAGATATGTTTAAACATTGAGGTTATCATCTGTGTTCTCCCCTGGCTTGATGGGAGGAATAAAAACAGAAACAGGAGCTGAAAGTAGCAATTTCTAGCTTCTTCTCTAGCAATGAATTCAAACTTTTGACTGAACAAAAGCGTGGAGCAGTCCAGGGCAAATAGTCCTGCTGGTATCCCTTCACTAAGTATTTGTGGTTCATTCACATTTTTTATTGTCATCTAGGCAAGTGGTAAACTTCAATCCTATCCCATGTCCTTCTCCATCCTGGTGGCATTGTATATAGAAACCTGACTGTTGCTTGAAGAAAGGATGAAAGTGGCGAAGTGATCCTTCAGCTCTTCCCCAGCTCCTCAGGTGCTTTCAGCTTCCTTCTAACAATATGGAAACGTCATTTTTACCCTCTTTATTAGACAACCCAGCAAGGAATATTGCCAAGTTCCTCCAGTGCTGGAAACCAGAATTTTGGTTCAAATCCAAAACTGAAAACAGTTTCATAAGGTCAGCTTAGGTCCCCAGAGAGTTGGTTCCTCCCACTACAAACACAGAAGAAAAAAGGCACAGCTTCTGTAACCAAGATCTCACGTATTCTCCTGCTTAACCTAAATGCACACAGCTAGGCTGCACTAATGCATCACCTCTTTGTGGCCAAGCAGCTTGGATAAAATCTTGAACTGAATAAAACCCAAGCCATAGCCAATGCTTGGTTACCCAATATATGTCAGCCTTGTATTGTTCAGGTAGTTTCACAAAAATCTGTTTCCTATAGACCTTTGTCCTCTGGCTGATTTATGTCTAGTGAGGTTCAAGGTCTAATTAAAGTGTTGGCTTTGAGTGGGTTTTCACAGCTTCCTCTCCTGTGTATTGCCTCTGGTGTGGTAGTGCCTGACTGTAAGCTCAAACTGCAGCCTTTCCCTCTGATACACCACAGCTGAGCCCTTCTGACACAGAGCTGTCTCCTCCTAGCCCCTGGCTTTCATGAAACATATTTTGGTGATCTCTCTGTCCCTCACTCAAATTTTGTTGGCACCTCTGAAGGGGCTCAGACCTTAAACAGACAGGCAGAGGCTGACAGTGATACAGACAGTATAGTTGTACACTGTTATTTCCTTTGGAAACCAGACAAAAGAAGAAATTGTCTCAAAATGCATTTTACAAGTCTGCCTATTTTTGCTCTTTGGATATTTGAATCCTCTGTGTCTGATCTGAATAAAACGCATTTATCGTGATGCTGTTCTAATGGAAAATCAAACAACTCAAGCCCAATGGCTACAATGCAAACAAATATTGCTTCATATGTTCAACTCACCAGAGGCCCACAAAGAAAACAGGAGTAGACACACAGATTATATTAATAACTAAAGTTGCGTGTGAGGGCCTTGCCACATTTTGAACTCCCTCTTTCCCTCCTGTACTCACATACAGAGTCTTTTTCTTTCACTTCCCTTGTGTTTTCAGGGGCGTCCATGCAGGACAAGCTGCTGGGACATGACCCAACCCGAGACCTGGCAACATCGCACAATGAAGGGAGCCACTGCTGCCCTCACCCTTCTGGAGGAGGGCCACTGCTTCACCTTTTATGTTTTACTTACAGCTGGCAGGCACCTTCACCTGTTTCAGACTCCCAGAGCTTAGCCAGGCTCTTGGCAGGATTTGGACCAAATCCAACGCACCTCTGTGGCTGTGGATACCTTGGTAGCCTGTATTTTCAGTGCTCATCATATGTGGACACTATATGTAATTGCATACGTGCTGCATTAGCAATACAGCTTATATCCTACCATTTTGCTAGTGGAGACTCTCTGAAAAAACAGTTTAGGAAAACATACGGTAACTCTATCTGTGGGAACCAAATACTGGTAGGTGATAATCCGTGCTTTACTAGTGAAGCTTTGTTCAGCAACAGCGATAAACACAGATTAGAGACAGACTCCATGCTATTTTTATGAGACATGCTATTATTTTGATACCTTCTTTATTTAACAGTCACAGAAGAACGATGGGATGAGTGTTGATATATCCATAGTATTATTATGTCACATATTAAATCCCTGCCAACCAAACTGTGAAGTCAGGCTTTACTATTTCAGATGTACCCTGACTACTATAAAAGTTAGTAATTCTATCTTGGGGATTAATGCCCTTTCCCTCAAAGAAGTTTAACCTACTTATGACTATTTTCCCTAAAAGAAAAAAAAAATCAATGATATCAAAACCAGCTCCTTTGCTTGACTGTTGTGCATTTTTGCCAGATAAACTTCTTTGACATTAGTGTTCCTATGAAGCTAGTAGAAAACATCTCTTCTCCTTCTCTAAAATATTTTCATTCCTAAGCCATGCATACAACTATCACATATTTTTGGTAATACATGAGAATTAGCCGGCTGGGTGCCTACTAGCAGACCTCCAAGAGCATGCCCTTCAGTGAAAAGAGCTGGGGAACACGCTGTGTCAGCCACCTTGTGTTAACAATCTCAATTATTTTATGCAGCATCTTTTTCTGCTCTGGTAATAACAATCTATGTTTTGTCTGTGACTTTGACAGGATTTTGCTTGTTTGTGGGTTTTTTTTTAAGTCATAAGGCTTTATAACAGCCTCCAACTCTGCATTTTACTCCAGAGCACTTTCATTAAAGCCTCCAGAGAGTGTGCTGGAAGCACAACATTTTCCCCACCAGCCTTCTTTTTGATTAGAATTTCATATTTTCAAACTGAAAATCACCTCTTTGTTCACCAGAGGCAAGAAGTGATTTATGGCCAGGTTTATTTAACAGTGCCTTCTCATAAGCAAAGATAAAACATTTTGTACATAAGAGACTAAGGCCGGAGTTGCCCTCATTTCAGATCAATACTTAGGCTTTGCTAGAACTGCAATGCACAAACTTGCCACCACTGCTGTTTCCAAAAGCCCTGGGGACCCAGAGACATGCTCTGCTATAGAGCATAGTTCCCTCCAAACTTTTATTTTCCTGTGAAAAACCTTTGGTTATGGAAGGAACCCAAAAGGGTTCCCAGGGCAGAGCTGCACGGCTACAGCACTGTGCAACGTTTATCTGTGGACCCCTGCCAGAGCCCTGCTGATGCCTCAAGCACTGGTGCAAAATGTTTGCATTTTTGCTTCCTCTGTTCTTTGGGGTCTCTTGAGTGAGAGGACCTGTTCTTCTCCCTGCAGTAGCCAGTCCCGACTCTTCTGCTGCAGGCGGCGAGGCGATGAGAGCCTCCAGCTTCTCTGTCAGCCCCGATGCGAGAGGCCTACGTTCTGCCGCTGGTCCTTGAGGTCAAACACTTCAAATGCTGCTTCTTCTGCTTTGTCATCGTGTCTATCGAATGGATGAGAACTCCTATAAAGACAGAGCGATACATTCCACATTCACTTGAGTGTTGCTTCCTTCTCCCCTGTGTGTTGCCGCTGCTTCAGTACAGCTGAGCTCATGTAGCTCCTTAGTCAGGACAGAGCGCAACACAGTCTGTCCTGAGCTCCACTTGTTTACACCCTGCTGTCTGTGGCTTTTCCTTCCATGTCACTGTCACGGGATTGACATTATCACAGACCGACATCCAGCTCAAAAGGAGGAAGAATTTGAACTGGTTTTACAGTGATAACCCAGGCGTCTTCTGCTGCAATGTTAATCCTCCCCTCCCAGGCTGAAGCCCTCAGTAGGGGTGACACGGCCACCCTTGCCCCACGGCATTCATACTCCGTGGGTGTCGGTAAATGCTTGCAAAACTTTATCAGCAAACTCATTTTCTGTGTTGGGATTGGCTGGTGTCTCCCAGAGCATGTTCAGCTTTTCTGGGCGGACTACAACTGGGGGACCCTCAGGCCTTTCTGCTTCACACCCCTGTGCTCGTAGTGATTCGGCTGCCCTCCTGCAGGGCAAGAACACTGTCTGTCCTCCACAGGGTAGCATCCCTTGCTTGGTATGTTCTCACTGCCTGCCAGGAGCAAATGCGAGGTGTTCCAGGGCATTTGGTGTTTCTGATGCAGCCCTTGGTGTCAACTGTGTGTCCTGCCAGGGACGGTGCTGGTTCCCTCCGGCTCACCAGCTCAGCTCTCCTGCTTTCAGTCACTCATGAGCATCTCTTCCCAGCTAAGGACGAATGGCTTGCAGGTGTGCAGCCATGGCACCGGTGTCCGTGGCAAATCCTCACACAGTCCTGATGGAGCTTTCACACGATCCTGATGGCTGCCAGGCTCACCGCTACAGATGAGGGAATGGAGGAAAAAGCAGAGGGTGTTGGCTGGTCCAAGTGCAAATCCCCCATTCGCCCCAGAGTGCTGCCTCCCCCTCAGGCGTGTCTAAGATGGGAATGAACCACAAGTTTCTGATTCACTGCAAAATCTCCCAATTAGGTAATATTGAGGGATTTGCCTTCGGGTCCGGCCTGGCCCCCCCAGAGTCACAAGTTCCCCAGCAAACCTGCTGCAGCATGGGTCAATCTCTTCACAGGCTGTAGATGGTGTCTGCTCCCCACCCTTACCCATGGGCTGCAGGGGGACAGCCTGCTTCACCATGGTCTTCTCCATGGGCTGCAGGGGAATCTTTCCCTCTGGCACCTGGAGTGACAATTTTTTCCCCTCTCCTCCTTCTTCCCTGGCCTTGGTGTCTGCACGGCTTGTTACATCTTCTCACTCCCCTTTATGGTGGCAAAACGCAGCTGCCTGCGTTTTTTTTAACTCTTAAATGTGATTCAGAGAGGCACTGTGACCATCTCCAATTAGCTCTGCCTTGGTCAGCAGCAACTCTGTCCTCCAGGGAAAGGATGCTGTGATCCCAATTTCTATTTGTTCTGCTCACGCCACACTTTTTTTCTCTCTTAGCCAAACAACCAAGTGAGGGCAAGCAGGCTTGTTAGTGATAACACTGTCTATGTTTTCTGCCAAAGTTGCTATTACCTGCCTCAGCCCGTTGTGCGTGGGAGGGACCTGCTGGTCCTGCTGTGAATAACCACCACTGGTTTTGTGCAGTTTAGTGGAGGGCTGAAAAACTAATGATAATGAGAAATGTGCCTCCTACTCAAATGAGAAGGCACAATCTCTGGCTTCATTTACATAGCTACCTTCAGAGCTGATTTTGGCTGCACTGGGCTTGGTTTGTTGTTTTTTTTTTTTTTACCAGCAGCACCAGAAAGACATTTACATAAGAAGAGCATCCACACACAAGAGTAGCCATATTTGATGGATCATTAAATGGAGTTTTTATGGGAAAGTCTATGTATGTGCCATTCATTAGAGTTTGGGGGGCAATTTACCTCAGAAGTCCCATAAAAGAAACAAAGCAGATCTCCCTGCCATTAAGTTTATGTATGATTACACTATTCAAGCATCTTGTTGCACGAAAATTCAATTTATGTTTTCCACATAATTTATTTTCCATTTAAATTGCTTTTTAATTATTCTCTAGGTGGTAAGTAAAATAAAATATAATTTATGGCACTTTAAGCAAATAATCCATTGTCCATGTTTACTGTGGAGCTGAACACACTAGCAAGGAAATTTTGAAGTCATTTTTATTCAGACAGCCCTGATGTTTTCCAAAGAAAATGCGTGCCAGCCCCACAGCATGTGAGAACACCTCTTTCTTTTAGGGAGGGTTCAGACACAAACACATGAAATGCCCTCCCAGTCAAAAAGAAGGGTGCTCGCAAGGCTTTTGGAGAGACTGCACAGCACAGGAACATAGAAACTGGTAAATTCCTCTTTTCAGGTCACTGGGATTTTCATATGGCAATGATGCACTTTTGCTTCAAAGAGGAAGTGCCACAGTACAGCAGACATGAATAAAAATCAGCGTGAATAAATAGCAGACTATTTATTTGGAGGTCATACTCCCCTACTATCATTCAGCACAACAAAGTTACATCTAAGTTAAATAAATTTAATACATTTCTCATTCATATTTTTCTGCCTGACTGCTCTACAGTCCCAGATACCGTGCAATCATGTAATGGAAGACAGATGTTGCTCTAAAGAAACCGCAGCTGAAACAAACTATGCACAGAAATGGGAGATGGAATAGAGATGCTGAGTTATCAGATCTCATTAATTTAATGTTTGGGTCCGGAGCCTTCCCAGCAAAATTTTAGCTGAAGTGCTGCAATTAGGAGGATAATCATGGGCAGCCCCTTATAAAGTCTATGGAAAAGCATTGTTTTTGCAGAGGGGAATCTGGAGTTCAGTTTAGTCCTGAAGATGGGTGAGGTGAATCCACCCATGGGTGCCTGGCCTGTGGCACAGCAGCTGGCTTACTGCCTACTGAGACTGGAAGGGGAGTGGGTGAGCCCGTGACCCCTGCCTGGCTGTCGCGCTGCATTATGTCCCTCCTGCTCTCCCTGAGACATCTGGGTGAGGGAGACCTCCAGCTGTGCGCCCAGCAAAGCTCGGGGTCACCCCTCTCCTGCGAGAAGGGGGAAGAGAAAGGGCAACCTTTCTCCCTTGTTTGGAGGGCATCACTCTGGGCATCTCAGCTGGAACCTGCCCTTCCCTGGCTCAGCTGCATGGGAATGTGGACAGGGCAGCACCACCATCCACCACTGGCCATGTGTCAACTCCACCGAAGCTCCTGCTGGGCACTGACCTCCCCATAAACCTGCACACAGCAAAGTCCAACACATATCAACTTCCCAAGAGATTTTACTGGGTTTTTCCGCTCAGCACTGAACAGTTGCCGCATGCTCGTGATGCTATATTTATTTCATGTTCCATATCTTTATGTTTTCCTTTTTTGTTGTTCCTTTTGGTTGATGCTATGGAATGTTTTCTGAATCATAAATCTTCTACTCAACGCTCTCATTTTGTCCCCCATGGAATGATTTTTATCTAAAGCTCCATTATACTCTGTTTAGTAACAGGAGAACTGTGTACCCATCGCAACACCACAGCCAACCCACAAAGATTTGTCTTGAATAACATCCAGTTTTACCATTGTTTAGATGGTCTTTTTGATTAAACCAAAAAGTAGCAGCTCTGCAGACAAAAAACAATCAACATTTTCTGTATACCAGGTAACATTCAGATATTTTGGTGAAAGGTGTATTATTCATCGAAATTAAGGTTTATAGGAAGACAGAAATTATTCCTAGAATTTAACAGATCTAGTGATTCCTTCAGGTAGATAATACATATTTATAAAGAGTCTGTTGTCATTAGTGCTTTTCAAAGAAACACCTGGAGCAATAGTTAATAATAATGATGTTTAAATCCTGAAATCAAAACATATCACTTCCTTTTAGACTAGATAAAATACTTGGTTTCTAACAAGCACAACTTTAAAAAACCTCTCACTTTTAAAAAAACCCCAAACAAGTCACGTGAGTTGAAAAATGTCCTTTAAGTGTGTTGTGATTCAGCCAGGTGACTGAAAAGTGCCCAGCTGTGGTTTTTGTTTGGGCATCAATAACTTGTCTAGCCTCAAGAGTGACTTCTGGAAATCTTGATCCCTAAGCCCCGATGCTGTAGCAGTGCTATTGGTAAAGCAGCTGGAGAAGCAGTGTTTCAGCACAGACTCCTCTGTACCCAGCACAGCAGAAATCCTGCACAGAACGGTTGGCAAAACTGCTGAAAGCTGCCACTTATTCCAACGCAAACCTCAGAAGAAGACCTTGCAGCAGATGTCTCAGTCATGAGTGTACCCGCCTTGCCTTTATTTTTCCTGTGTTATTAACTCCCTCTGTGTAACAGATCGGGTATTACTAATTTCCTGTCTCCTTCGGATCGCGGAGGGGCTTGGCTGCAGTTGGAGATGGAACCAAACAGAAAAATCATCAACAACAAAAACTGGAGGAGGAGAAAAAAATTAAAGCTGCTCCAGAAACATGACTATGCCAACCAGAGACTGTACACCTTTGTTGGGATGCCTGGTGCTGACTGCAGTGGGAGACTGGGTACTGACTAAGGGGGTGACTTGCGTATTGCACCCCATGATCCCTTCCAGCCTGTGGAGCTCAGAGTTCTGGCATGAGGACTGTCCTGTTTGTCAGCCAAGCTTTCCCCCAAAGAACAAGCCATGTTGGTGACATCTGTGACTCCCCAGTGACAAAAAGACAAGTCAAGGCATAGTGTGCCCTGGATTCCACAAATTGTCTTTTTTGTTTCCCTCCCTGTTTTGTGCAGGCTGCACAGAGTGGGGAAGAAGATGCTGGTACTGATTCTGGAGGAAGTCCTAGACCGGCAGCCTGAGAGTGGGATCCAGCTGATGAACTGCACTTCGTGGAAAGCAAATCCACAGAGGATCCACAGATACTGTGGTAGAGTGCAGATAACCAAGGTTCAGATTATGCAGCATCTTTGATTCACATGGGGGCTGAACCTCAATTTGCTCAATCCCAAAGTGCTCTGTCTGAAATAAGTGCAGGTAGTTTTCTCAGATTCTTCTTCTGGAGGTGTTCTCTTGCGAGTGAATAAGTGCATATGAAGAAACAAGTGGTGCAGCTCCAGCCCTGGGAGTTGAAATACCACTGCAATTTGGAGCAAGCTCTGGAGGCATATGGGGTGTCCAGCATCTTGAGTGGGTGTTCAGCATCTTGACTGTTGCAGGTGGACAGGTCCATATCCTTCTTGTTTGAAGGAGTGTCTGGGCCTGACATGCTACTCAAAGTCTTGTTGGAGTGGGTGTAAGTTTCTGCGTAAGCACAGTGATAGTCTCTGATGGGAAGCATTTGCAACTGAAAAAAAAAAAACCAATCAAGATACCACCAAATAAACAACTGACAAACTCCAGGTATGTTATATGTTGCATTTGAAAATTATGTGTGGTTATTTTTATTTTAAAAAGAAAAGATCAACAGTGTGTAGCTTATCTCATGAGGCTTCACTTCCAATGAATGCTACTGGAATTTCCCTATGAATTTAATTGAAAGCAACACGGAACCACCAGAGCTTCTTTTTACTTATTCCGCTTATTTTTTCCAATCAAAGCTAATTATTCCTCCTGTAGAAAGACAGGAATGGAGATCTTCATTGAGACTGAACTTTGAGTTAGCAGCTCGAAAAAACTGAACTTTATGAACATGTCAGTGATCTGTTAGCTCAGTTGCTCTGGCTATGGGCTTTGTTTGGGGTAACTAAGAGATCTTGAAAGCACCTCCATGACTTTGAGGTAATTTTTAAAAAGGGTTTAGGCTCTCAGGCTTTCCTTCCTTTAGAAGCATAAAACAAACCAGAAAACCAGTCTCACAGGCAGCCTCAGATGGAGCCATGCAGCCTCATCAGACATTCTTTCAAAGCACCCAAATACTGCATTGATGGATTGGAAGTACTAGGAGCAAACCCTTGGTGTCCTGGCTCTTTCATGTCCACCTCAACTGGTTACCCCACCTCAGTCCCCGCCGGGGGCCAGTGCCTCCTTTGGATTGGTTTTGGACTGAGCGCTCAGACCGCACGAGGAACTGAGATCCGTCACAAGACCCGTTTTCATTTCTGTTTTTGGGGTTGTTACAGCTTTTACTACTTTTGAAATCCTTCCTGAGAGGGAAGAAGACCTAGCTAGGGGTAGAATAAAAGTATACACAAGGAAACACAACAATGAGCATTTTCTGCAGAATTAACTCAGTTTTAAGCAGCGGGCACATTCATTTTTGTTCTTGCAGTTAATTTGCCACGAGGGCGCAGGAACCTGGGATTTGACATGTACAGGAATAATCCCATTCTGACAGACCTGACATAATAAACCAGCACATTCCTGTGGTACTGCAAAATATTTAAATCATTTTTAGAGTCTGTTTTAATTATCATCTTTCTTTCTGCTGAAACGTCGACGAGTTATTATTCATAATGTAAACTGCCTTGGCAGTCTACACATAAAATTCATCAGTCGTCACCTATTTTAGAGAACAGTGAGGGCAAGACTGACAAAGCAAGGGAAAATATTGCCTTCAGCACTTGTGGGTCCTGCTACCCCTCGGTTGTCAAGAGGCTGCTGACTGAACAGCCATTTTGCTTTCTTCCCTCCAACCAGAGATGAAAAGCTTGGCAGCATGTTGGAAGGGTCTTGCAAACTGCAGCCTGAAGAACAGCCTGATGCAGCAAGTAACATTAAGTGTGCTCACAGTTTTAAGTTCCTGCTTGGCTGGATTAGGAACCAATTTATTCTTTGGATGCACCAATGCTTCCAAAGCTTAGCTGCTCTGATATTAATCAGCTGTTCTCTACTTAAAGCCTCATTGCAGTTCTCTGCCACCAAGAACTGGCAGGCATACTGAAAGCATCCTTAGCGTTACGGATGGTTGATGTGACCCAGAGAGAAGCTGTCTGGGAAAAAGGTGGTGGTACCCTGACTGGGGAAGTGGGCCTTTCCCCCAGGCCTTATCTGATCTTGCGCTCCTGTTGTGCCTCTTGTGTTGACTCCCCAAGCAGGCAGATGGGAGGGGGTCTTGTTGAAGAGCACTGCTGTTTGTGGCAACCCAGGCTTCCCCTGGATGCTGGAAGAAAAAGAGGGAAGGCCGTGCATCCCAGCAGGCAGTTGGGATGCTACAGCACCACTGGAAAGCACAGGCAGGCACCATGGTTTCCATGTAGCCCAGCAGGGAAGACATGAGGCATTACACATGCCACCCAGTGCTCTGCTGCACCTCATCCTAGCTTTGAAGAACTTCTTACTGCTTTCTGTTCCAATGGTTATGTTCAGTTTGCTTATACTGACAACCAGTTATTAGCTCCTCAGCTTTTCCATACTTTTTTCCCTTCTTTCTGCCCTTTTTTTGCCTCCAGTTGATATCAATTATGCTTTTAGAGCTACCACTTACCTCCTGCGAATGTATTGAAAATTGTGGTTCATATTTGACAAAAATCTGCCTCGCTGCCTTTACAGTGTGGGCTCTGTGGCTTGGCTTTGCTGTGGAGAAAACTGAAGAAAGGAAAAAGAAGCAAAGACTGCAGAAGGAGCTTTGGTGTCCAAACCATCCTTGCGACAAGGCAGGAAGTCTCTCTCAGCAGCCCGCCGCAGGCTGTTACGAAGAGAACCTTGCACAAGTCATTTAGAAATTAGACAAGAGCATGATGTGCTTCCTATGCAGATCTGAAACTGGACTGACACTTAGACATCCTTAGCTCTTTCTCCGAGCTGTGGCAGGGGTTCAGCTAGTAGCAGCCCCCCAGGGGGATCAGCTATCCCTCTGGAAATTCCCTCTGCTCCCACCTGCTTTCCCTCAGCACATGAATACATTTGGGGCACCTGCTAGCCTTTCTGTCCATAGAGGTTTTTACACTGTTTGAGCAACTAAAAGTTTACACAATCAAACTCTTCCTTCTGGAAAACTGGACCCGGTACGTTGTGTCTTTCGAGTGGAACGAAAAGTGCCAAACCCCCATTGCCCTCAGCTACCTGACGTTCAGGGGCACTTGCTTGTGGTGTGGCAGTGGAAGACGGGCCGGTTTGAAACTCTGTCCCCAGTGATGAGACTGGGCACAGCAAGGAAAAAACCTTTAGCAGAGAAAGAGTTTCAAATAATAATTTGGGCACTGTAAGGGAAAAAAAACCTCTGGCAGAGAAAGAGTTTCAAATAATAATTTGGAAAACATTTGAAAGTCCCTTTTTAACAAAATATATAACTTTTTAATCAAAACAGGGCTTTCATTGTTTTATTATATTTGTCAGAAAACCCCAAAGCCCAAATTGTTTTTCAGCAAGAACCCCAACTGCTTGTCAAGTAAAAATTCACTAAGACTAAATATATGCCTTTGCTAAAAGCATACATAGCGACATATAAAAAACGTTTTACACTGTTCCAACCTACTTCATTACTTTTCTTCCCCTCATAAGTACCCATTCCCACATCTTAAAAACAAAAGGAAAGAAGAAAACAAAGCTGTACACTCCCCAAACCATCTCCACATGGCCACTGTAATCTCCATCATCAAGACTCATTTTTTAAGCCTCAGCAAGCAGCCAAGCATGACAATTAGATTGTAATGCATTAAGAAAGGCCCTTTTGAAAGCAACCCGTCCCCAGCCAGAGTTTCCCCGAGTTTAGAGGGATTATGGCAATTATGATACGGACTACTGGCTGGCAGTGGAGGGCGAGAGGCAAGAGGGAGTTTTCATAATCCTTAGTCCTTTCTTTGGCCTGCGAGGAGTGGGAGGAAAGGTGGAGTTTGTTTCTTTGGGATCCCATTGGGTAACAGCAAGGAAGGAACTGGCAAGTCATCAATGTGTGGACTGGGAAGCTCAGGTCCCTGGCACACCTCAAGAGGTTTCCCGCTGCTCCCTGGAGCTGAGTCCGAATTTCGAGGCTGCGGGGTCGATCCCGGTTTGCCTGGCACCCCGGTGGAGATGAAAACAGACAAACCACTGGGAAGAAAAGCAGGTAAACAAAGGACCATTTGCAAATTGGAGTGGCTCCCTTTCAAATGCATACCAAAACTGGACAGGAGCCTCTCTGATAAATTTTCCCCTTCAGAGCTGTGGCCATGGCTGCATAATCTCACTAGCTGTTGCTCTGAAAGCAACTATAAATGTCGGGGCTGTTGTAAGAAAACCCACATAAGTTTCCTGTTTCTTATGGTTCAAGATAAAGGTTGCACACAGCATGAGCTCAGTTCTTTACTGCAGTTGTTTTCTAGCATGGCTAGAGTGAAGGATCGACAATTAACTCAATTTCAAGTAGCTTATAACTTCTCAGAATAATTAAAGTCATTTGGCACAAATGGCCTTGACACCAGAAGCTGAAATGCACACATCTGTGGGAGGTTTCGGTACGAGGCACCGTCCCACTTCCTAGGGGCAAAAAAACCCAACCCAACAAAAACAAAGACAAAAAAAGCGCACAAGATATGGGTATCTGTTAGTGGGGCTCACAAACCGAAAGAGGTTGGTTTGCAGCCTCGGAAACATCATGAACGTGGCCACACTTCAGATCAGAGCAAAGGCTGGTAGCCAGCTGCCAGAATCTGCAGAGAAAACATTGCTCACACTGTCAACCTAGCGTGGGTTTTGGAGAAAAAGAAAATAAATAAGTGGATCTGGAAGAGAAGCAAGTGACACTGCAGCATGGTAATCTCTCCACTGCAGTGGATTGCATCCCCTGCACTCTCCTCTTCCAACGGCTTTTCTTTAGCTTGTTCCCCCTGGTAACAAGAGGTGCCTGAGGGATGCGAGGGGGAAGCAGGAGTGAGTCAGTGTGTGTCAGCACCGCAGCGGCCGCCCTGCCTGCTGTGTGCACGGATGTATTTCAGTGTGTCTGCACAGATGTGTCGGTGTGTTGAGCAGCAGCTGCAGCAGCATGGAGCTGGTGTGGGCTGGGGAGAGCGAGCTGACATGTGGTCTGCACAGACAGGGAGCTGCACACACATGTTCACCTGCACCGGGACCTGCATTGCAGCGAGCTCTGATGTTCATCTATGTAATCTTGTACCCTGAGATGAAGTCAAGGAAGTTGCATGAATGTAAATCAACCTGTAAATCTCCCCCCAGATGAAATCCCACTGGGGATGCTGCTATGGTGGTTTTGAGGTTTCTGACTGCTGGTGCTTCAGGTAGGGCACAGAGTCTGTACCGGCACGTCCTATTTCTGTATCTCCCTTCAGCTGACAGACCAGGCATCTTTCAAAAAAAGCAGGCAGGAGCTGGCACTGCTTCCAGGAAGTGCTGTTCTGAAGAGCTGAAGGGGATGGCTGTCGCTTGATGAGGCTATAGCACCCCTGGCACCTTTCCCAAGCAGAAAGCAACAAGCAAGGTTAGGACTAGATCACTCAAAACTTGTGTCACCACAAACTTCTCTGCTGTTTTCCACCATGAGACAGAAAGACAAAAAATATACCAGTTTCTACAGGCTGATAGCTCAACATACCCCAAACTGCTGGTGTAAGGGAATTTAAAGTGAGCCCGTGTGTGAAACATTACCTGTCTCAGCTAACAGGTGAACAGCACTTACCTAAATTTTCAGCACTGATGCCAGAGCCCCCACACCTGAGAGAAATATTTTTTAGACCAAATGAATCCAGCATTACTCATGGAAGAATGAAATGTTCGCCTCTGCTTGGGTGTAGGGCAACCACATTCACTAAGATATCACTGTGCAGTAGTGGATCTGCTGATTGTTTTAACCTCCATGACATACAGCCCTCAAGTAAGACCTAGAGTTTGCTTTGGGGTTTTGCTGCTAAATTTCCCTTACAACACCCTTCATGGGATAGTGAAAGCATGCATACACTTCACTGGATCTTTCTTTTAAATGTTTAAATCTTTAAAATAAACTCCAGAAACTCTTCCTCAGCTGCCCCCTAGCTTAGAGGCTGTTAAATTTCACAGACACCTTGCTTTACAACTATGACCTTCAAGTCATAGTTTCCTCTGTGTGCAGAAGTATCTTGGTCCTGACAGACTAAGCAACAGGGCACCTACATGATCCCTAAGCCCGTTTTAGAGACAAAACCAAATTGCTCCTCCTCTGAGAAAGCCAGGCCAGGCAGGTTTGCCTTGGACATGCCTAATGCTCATGAGCACGTTTGTCACATAATTCAAATGTGTCATTCATTTAAAACACTTATGCAAAAGCTACAGCTTCCTTTTGTAATTACTTCATGTGCTCTCCCTGTGCTCAAGACCAACTTTTCCCAGACATTCCCCTTTCTCCTCACCCTGGCAGACTGATGGATTTTTTTTTCTCCTCACCATGGCAGCCTTTTCTCACATCCAGCTTGCTCCATAGCCTGAGGGAATTCCCACTCATATTTTCCAGACTCCAAGTTATTCAGGATGGGATTACTCCTCTTCAGTCCTGCTGATAAAGCAAGATCACAACAGAGACTGAAATGCAGAGGATGTGAGAAAGTTGAGGAACCAAACCACATCTGCCTTACACAATGCACAAATAGCCAAACCTTTAGTTATTTAGAATAAATGGGGGATGGGGCATCACCACACTCTAATTTGTGGGTGAGGCACAATGTTTGATGTGAAAATAGCAGCTTCTCAGGCAACTCATGCAGTCTGGTCCTTTTTACTCCTACATTTCTGCAGCCAGCACACAGATAACTCCTGTCACAGGACATGGGTGGCTGTGCTAGCATGGCAGGTGACCTCTGCCAAACCTGACACCTACCATGTGAAAGGATGTGAAGTAAGACAGCGGATACCTGCGTATCGGTCATGGGAGGGGTTTCTGTCACATCCTGCTCCTGGGCCAAGGCTGCCACCCTGGGAGTGACCAGAAAGCACAGGTGACAGGACTGACCACACTTCACCTGACCCCATGTCCTGCTCCATGATCACTTTTGAGAAACCCCTGGCAAAGAGGGCAGCTGTCAGCAGGATGGGCCGAAGGGGGATGTTGGCAGATCAGGCCTGACCCAAGGTGAGCTGGGTGTTAATTTAAAAAAAACCAAAACACAACAAACAGTTCACCTCCGGAAGTAGTAGTTTTAGATGGTTGATAAAAATGGCTTTGAAGTAAGTTTCTGGTTTCAGGCTACACCTGGTGTGATAGGAGAGAGAGGTACAGTGGAAAGCAGCTGTCCTGCTCTTCCCTTGTTCCTCCCACCAGTTCTGATGTGGGCTCCAACAGATGCAGGGTCAGTCAGTTTGGGTGTCTGAGGCACCCGGCTGTGTAAAACGGGGGCAGGGGGAAAGAACAGAATATTTTTCATTAGTTCAGCTGCTACATCCCCTCATCCTCTAGCCACAGAACTACCCGGTCCCATTCAAGGCAGAGGGAAAAGCCAAGAAGCAGGACCATTTGGAAAGGTCTCCTATTAGCTGAGGTGCAATGGAAAACCACATCCTCGGGGGCCCACGTAAAGGAATGTGGCAGCTGAGGCTCAGTTAACATTGGTCCTTCGGCCAAACTAGCTGTCGTATTTTTCCAGCAGGGCAGGCACATTTTAAACGTCAATGTCTGCTTGTTCAGTGATCTCCTATCATAATCTTCAGCTTCTTATGTGATCCCCTTTCAAAAGGTCTTGCTGATGTCTCAGGGCACTCAAGTGTCTTAGGCAGGAGACCTTTCTCAGTAGACAGAGGGTGGATTCTCAGAGTGACAGAGTGGTTGATGTACCTACCGATCATTACGTGATGCGCTGCAGAGGAGAGTGATCAGGCTGAGGATTTTTAAACAAACATGAAGGTATGTGCCTGGCACATCTCTTACAGAGATGGGGCCAACCCATTGATGGGCTACAGAAGACCTGGATGTATAGCCAGGGCTGTGGCCCCTGTCTTCCCACAGTGTTCCACAGAGGTGCAGGAGATATAGGCCTAACTCCTAGGGCTGCAGCTTGAGTGGAGAATAAAAAGAAATAGTGTGTCCTGGAGGAAATGTGAGGCAAAATAGAGATTTTATCAACAGACTTTGTCTGGGATAGCTTGCTTTCTGGGATATACCTGATAAACTCAACCAAATACTGAAGAAAGCAGATGCACACTGTCCTTGTTTCCTGGCTGCATTGTTCTGCTCTCTGCAGACAGGTCTGGTTTTGGGTCATTTTTTTCCCCAAATGCCATTTGAATGTTGGAATTTGTTTTGTACTTGTATTGGGTCTGGCTGAGATGGAGTTAATTTTCCCCACAGCAGCCCTCAGTGCTGGCACACATCAAGACTGTCAATCTGTCCAACTTCTCCCCTTCACTAGTAGCCTGGGGGCAGGGAAGGTCTTAGAAGGGGACACAGCCAGGAACTCCTGCCCAAACTGGCCAAAGGGATATTCTGTACCATATGACGTCTGCTTAGCAAAAAAAGCTAAGGAAAAGGAGGAAGGTGGGGGAGGGCATTCTTTATTTACAGTATTTGTCTTCTTGAACAACTGCTACAAGTACTGAGGGCCTGCTTCCCGGGAAGTGGCCGGACATCGCCTGCTGATGGGAAGTAGAGAATAAATCCTTTGTTTTTCCTTTACCTCGATGTGTGGCCTTCTGCTTTATTAAACTGCCTTTATCTTGAACCATAAGATTCTCCCCTCCCTGCCCCAGCCTGATGAGGAGGAGAGTGATAGAACAGCTCGGTGGGCACCTGGACTCCAGCCAAGGTCAACCCACCACAGTAACACACCAGAATTTTCTTTGCTAAGAGTGGATTCAGTTCTAGTGCATATAAATTGGCTTCTTTATGCTAATAGGCGCACTTTGTGCGTGTGTGTTTTATTTACATATATTTCAAACTTAACTGTGCCTGACATGAGCCCTGATACAAAGAGATTTCCCAAATGCTTAGGGTAATCTAAAGTCACTAATCACTTTGGCAAATCCTGGCTATAATGGTGACTGATTTAAAGCCCATTAAAGTCAATGGAAGGAATTCTCTTTGACATCAGTGTCCTTCAATCACACCCATAAAACTCCCATTCACATCTGTACAAGTTACACAAGTGGAGGGATGATGGGACAGGGACAGATGGATGTTGGACTATCCCTGTAAATAGTTGCCAAATAACTGCTGCTTTTGCTTTCAAGTCACAAGCCACTCAGGCTCTCAGAGTTTGTAAACTCTGCCTCCCCATTTCAAGGATGGAGACCTGTTATTTGCTGGCACAGCATCCCTCCCACAATCCCAGTACATAACACACTACACATCTTCATAAATCTGGGTAACAAAAGCCTCCAGCTGCACCAGGTTGCCTGGAGAAAGCTACAGGAAGGCAAGAACAAAAGGAGAAAAGCCTGAGGAGACCCTTCTTCCCCAGCCCTGCCCTATCCTCATGTTTCCTAATTGCTAAAGCAGAGTTTGGTTTAAAATAGAATTTTCTGTTTAGTTGGAAAACACATTTTGTCTCTACACCCTAAGTCGAAACGAGTCCTCTGCCTGGCAGTGTTCCCCTAGGCAGGTGTCCGCCCGGGAATTTCTTGCCCACTTCCGCAAGACATAATTCCAGCAGAGTGAATCCCCAGCAGGAGAAAGGTAAATGGACAAACTCTCAAATCAGAAATTATTGCCAAAGCCTGCTTTTAAATACATGCAAGAACATGATGTCAATTGACGTCTTTGACACGTTCATTCATATTGCACCAGCACATTCAAGCCTTACTCATCTCCTCAGAGTCCTGTTTTGAAGTGATACTTCTCCACCAGTACCATTGAACCCTTCTTTATTTTCCTCAGATGGCACTTTTTCTTTGGTATAATTACCAGGAGGCTGGGTCTGAAGAGAAAAATGGAAAAATATAAAACATCTAACCATGCAGAGTGAGTTAGAATGTGCCCCATGAGAGACCCAAGCTGCTCCACACATCAGAATCAGCAAGGGAATCTATCTACACATCAGTCAGCTCATAGGCAATGCTACACATCTTCTTTCTTGGGCTACCAGACTTCAGCTGAAAGACAACAGAAAATGAAACCTCCCTGCCTAAAGCTGACAGAGCTCAGCCTTAACAATTTAAGATGCTCTGAAGTTAACACCTAACCCTTTTATTCTAACTCAAACTAACCTCTCCGGGCAACTATGATGCAATTTAGGAAGGAACTCCCCATATTTGGCATCAAACTTGCTTCATTCCAGAAACCTGAAATCACGTTGACTAATCACAGGGATACTTTTCATCTGAATATTAACTCATTTTTCATTAAAGGAAATAGCATCATCTTTGCTGATTCCCATGCTTGTAAAGAGAAAGGGGGAGCCAGCTGGGAATTTCAGCTTCTTGTCTGATTCATTCCTTCACCTAATTCCTTATCTTCCTAAACAAACATCTTTCATCCTGGAAGTAAAAATCAAGGTGTGTGTTTTGGCTCCATGGAAATTGTATTCTTTGCATTAAAATAGGTTCCAGCTGTGAAAATGGGCAAGGTAACTGACAAGTAAGTGCCTTGATATGAAACTGCTACAGGGAATTGATAGAGAAACCATAAAACCATGGCTCTGGTTTTACTGCTTCGCTTTATCAGCACTGCTAAGCCATTGTCCTGCAGCCTATCTGTCTGTATTTGCACAGACAGATACCTCTATGTTTTAATGTAAATTATTCTGAAGAAAGGAAGAAGCTGCCAGAAAGAAAGACAAACAGACAAACAAATGATTGTTCACTACTGATACCTAGTAAGTAAACAAAGACAGAAACTAATCCTTTCTTGTTCATTTTCTTCTAGGTAGCTTCAAAGAATCACCCAGTCTGCAGAGATAAGTCTGTCTTTAAAAGCAAGTGAGAGCCTGTAATCAAGAATATGCAAGTTGATTAGTCAGGTTGCTACTAAGCTTGGGGAATGAATTCACTCCACTGCCAAATACGGGCAGACTTTTCCTCTGTGTCTGTTTTAACTGGCTTTTCTGCACCCAGACGCTGCAGTCTGACACTCCACTCCCCTCCTCTGGTCTCACACAAGTGATTTGCTGTTCTGTTACAGAGCCTACCTGCAGGAGACTGGCACATGCCTGCATCTGATGTTTTCAGGGAAGCCACTGCTGTGAACCTTTCACTTCTCCCCTTTCCCCAACCCCATCCCCCTTTCTATGTCCTCCTGATTTGCAGAACTTCCAAGAAAATCCCCTCCATTTCCAACAACCTCCATTTGTTTTCAGCCGTTAAACAACGAACAGGAAACTAAGGAGCAATAGCCATTTATTGTTTTCAGCTACCCCAGTGCATTATTACTTGGCTTCCCAAACGGGGAGCCTGCTTTTCTTCAGTCCTCGCTTCCTGTCCAAAATGGTTCTTAAGAGTTCCTACTCCTCGTCTCAAGTCCCCCCTATCCCTCTGCGCTCAGGGCGGCAGCAGGTCCGTCAGACCCACACCAGCACCCACCCTCTCCTGTCAATGTGTTCTGGAAAACACATCCTGCCCAGCTCGGTCTCACTGTTGCCTCCACCACCATTTCCTAGCGTTCCCGCATGCCCCACATCCCTTTCCATTCCCCTTTTCCTTTGGCATTAGATCTTCCTGGCCAGAGCACCTGCCTGCTAATAACGATTTGCTCTCTCTGTTGTTTGCAGTTCAATAAACACCGGCTGGATGTGTTCCTGATGTTTCTCCTAACTAACATGCTGTCTGCTGGCACGCTGGCTGCACGGGCAGAGGAGGGCTGCAGCCAGCTCCTTCCTGCCATTGTGGAGGAGCCCAGCCAGACCACGGCAGTGGGAAGTGCAGGGACAGAGTTTTGAGCTCCGGGCCGAGGATGTTGAACCTGCAAACTGCCCTCCTTTCCAGGAGGAGAGCATGAGTGGTGTTAAAAAACATTGCCAAGCCTTGCTGCAGGGAGCAGTGCTGTTTGTGGAGGCAGGCTGCCGTGATTCCACGCGCGTGCAAGCATGAGGTCAGCAGCCAGCAGTGAGGGATGGGGTGGGGGACAGGATAACATATGACAGGAAAACAAGGTTAAAAACAAACGGAAGGGGAAGTGTTGGAGCAAAATGTCTGATGTCCATAGAAATTTAACTGTTTAGTCCCTCCAGTGTGCTATTGCAGTTTCAAGACAGTGATGCACGCTGGCTTGGTGGGCAATGGCATAACAGCAACATCTACGTTCCAGCACGTAAGTATTTGTACAGCATGGACAGGCCTTGTTCCACTATGTGCTGAACAAACCCAGTGGGGGATAGTGCCTGCTCCGAAGAGGTTGCATGATGGCTCTAGGAGAGGGGGAAGGGAAAACGGCACGTCACAAGGGCAGGTTACTGACAGAACAGATTCCTGACCGAAAATCTCAGTGCCTGGTCTTCTCAGCAGCATTGCCTGCACTTCAAACAGCCAAAAGGATAGTAGCCTCGTGCACAGCCTTATGCCTCAAGGTCAGCAGTGAAATTAAATAATCTCAGCTCCCCATAAATTGTGATAGCTGTGATGCCTATCGCCATAAAGCTGTTGTACCCAGCGAACCAGCAAGACTGGGAAAGGCGGCAGGACAGACTGTCTCTTTCCCCTCTCTAGTGATGACAAGTGATCCTGCCTGGCTGAACAAGGGCTTTCCCACCAGGAAGTCTATGCAGTAACATGTGGCTGTGTGGGACTTATTTTTACAAGACAGATGGAGCCTTCAGTTCTCATATATGTTTTAATATCTTATCGTTGTTTATGTGAGAAACTAAGTGATTCTTTAAATTGAGGTCCTTTTATTTCAGGGACAGACACTGCCAGAAGCAATAATATTTGTAAGTTGTGGGCAATAACATGATCTTGGAATGGGGATGGTTCACTCACTCTTGAATTTTACTTAGGTCAGATTTAACTGTCTACAGCTAATACCTTTTTTAAGGCAGAGGCTATTCTGCTGGAGGAAACACGTTTTGGTTTTTTTTTTTAATAGGGAAGGAGATCAGCCAGTAGAACAAATGAAAATAGAGAACGGTGGATTCTCCCTCTGGTCTTCAAACTACAAGATACAGTATGGCAAAAAGTGCTCTGAGGCTTAAAGCAGTGGAAACTGGGAACATTACAGTGTTCTGTTACACAGGGGAAGCCAGAGAAGATTCCGCTTCTGTGATTTTCTCCTTTGTAGCTTCTCCATACCTGCTGTGCATATATTATATGTGCCTCTATCTTGGTGTAGGTATCATCTCAGAACTGCAGGATGGCAGAAGCCAAGTGATGAAGCTGTGGAGCCTCATCACAACTGATCATGAATTGCCACAGTGCCTGGGGCTACAGGGAAGGGGCTCCAGCATCCTTTTGTCTCCCCAGTACATCTGATACAACTCTTACAGCTGTAATATTTGAGGTACTCACAGTGTGCAATAGCACCATTTCCTAGGTCATTCTGTGAGCAGGGAACAACTGTGAGAAGGCGATGAAGCAAGGGACAGATGCTTCTGCCTACCCAAGCAGCTGCAGACACAAGCTCACTCATCCCAGTCTTCGTGCTTCTCAGGTACCAGATACCCACCAGCCCCAAAACTATGTCTGACTTAAGCACCAACAAAGGAGCATGTTGTGAAGCAGGGGCTGTTAGTTCAGAAACAGCTACATGGCTTCCAGCCCAGAGTGGGTCCTTGGTGGGCCAACTCAGGGGACTGAGTCAGCTACTCCCCTGATGTCCTGCCTGGAGTGGCACAGAAAGCTATGAGAGGCCCATGAATCAAAACCAACTTTATCTGAAACCCAAGGTTTGCTCCTTTCTCTGTGGTACAAGGACTGGCTGGCACTCCCAAAATCTGCCCATAGCTCTGTGTATGTCTTGCTCTGGAGACATACCAGCTGCCCAGGAACTGAAAAGCAAACCTGTGTGTGCCCTGGGAGCACAGTGGCCCCTCTCTCTGCAACACCACCTGTGGACAGCAACAGCAGCATAGTGTAACCGCACCATAGCAACCCATCAATAAAATAACTGCAACAGCAAAGACAAGTTGTTCATAAAAAACTGATAAAGATGTGTCGTAGTGTCCTAGGAAACAAAACTAGGTTGGAAAACAAACCAAATCTTCAGGACCTGAGATCAGAATTTTCAAACACATTTATTCACCTGTATAACCAATGAAGGGTAGGTGGACTGTGGGGTTTGCTCAAGGTTGTTTGGGACCTCTTTGTCCAGCAGTAACTTCACTCAAGGCAAAGTGATTGTGAGCTATTCCAGCCCCATCCCCTGCCCAAGATAGAGGAAGACTCCAAAAATCCTCAACCCCTCAGTCGCATGTGGATGATTCCAGTTGTTTGCCAGGCATTAACCCCTCCTGATACTTCTGAAACAGCTCTCCACAGGACAGGGGGAACAGAACAGGAAAGGCCCCGCTTGTGAGGCAGAAACGACACAGATGCCTTCTGTAGAAAGGGAAAATCAAATTCAACTTGACATATGTCCTTCTAGGAGAAGCATTCACTTGCCACAGCAATAACCCAACCCACTAAAATTTCTTGGACCATGTATGGCACCTTCCTCCTCCCTTCCTTCAGGGATTTCGGTAGGTAGAGTTGATACAGTCCTATATGAGCTGCTGTTAGGCTGCTCTGTGATTTTTCAGGAAACCTTCCTTGTCAAAACCAAAAAATATACATAACAATTTTAAGCACATTTTCATGCAACATATGTGCAGTTATCTCAGAAGGCTCATGTTTAAACGTCCATTCTTCTGTATGCAAGGTTCTGTTTGTCATGTTAATGCTGTGCTTTCAGTAGAGAAAACTTCCACTGTAGAGAGTGGCATGGCCACTCTGGTTGGCAAACTTGTTAGAGAATATGAAGCAGGGGAGAGCGAAAGAGGAAAGGAGAATTCTGTCTTTCCGCTTGCACCAAGGACATTCTTCCTGTGGATATTTGTCCTCTTTGGAGCTGCTCTGGTCCACTACACTGAGCATCTTTCTAAGATCAAGAGAAAGTCTATAGAGGAGTGCCAGTCTATGAGTAAAATGGCAGATTGAAAAAAAAAAAACTAAAACCCAATCTCCTTTTTTTTGTTTGTAGGATTTTTGGGTTTGTTTGTTGGTTTAAACTTCTTTCTTCAATAGTCTCTTCAGAGGTTTCCTGAAACCCAGCTTTATATCTGTCCATCCTCCCCATTGTACGGCATATTCAAGAGTTTAGAGTTGGAATACTCACTAATACCTGAAGGTGGAAAATCAAAGGATCTGATGTAAAATATTCTCTAAAGATGTATTTATTAGATGTATCCACAGATAAAAAGACTAAAGAAGAGCTATTTACCAACAGGTGTCTAGGAAAGACTATCCAATAAGTAACATTAACTGCAATATGATTCTGTAATTATTGCCACCCTTAAAAGAGACAGTCAGAGTGACAATTTAGAAGTTATAACTACCATGAATGTGTCTACATGGGATTTGTGGAGAACTAAATTGCATTCTAGCTGCTCAGGGTGAAAACTGCAGGTGGCAAATGTGTGGGACATTGTGTCTGGGCAGGCAGAATTATTGCCTTGTGCACTCATATTAATGAGTTATCTGACATTTTCAGTACTTCAGAAACCTTATACTTCTGAATTGCTTCATCTGGTCACCTAATTAAAGTATTGTTTTAAGAAATATTCACATAAGAAAAAGCAGGCTAAAAGTAATCTAAAACAAAACCTTAACAGATTCCTTCAAGTCTACAAGTAATTTTCTACACCATCAAGGATATATTTATGTGAAAGTGTAGCCCAACTTTGCTTGCTAGTGCATATGAGCAGTTGACATATGGTATTTATAAAGGGTTGGAAATCAGCCTCAATTTCCTTAACTAAATTTGGCTTTATGCTTGGTGCATGACTTAGATCATCTAGAATCACCTGTTGAGTTACAGCCAGTAATAGTTACTTACTCTCGTAAGTCAGTAGGAAACTTTATTTAATTTTTTAAAGTCTCAATTTTGTTTTTGGAAAAGTTCAGCTTAATTCAGAAGACCATCTTTAATATGTTTAATTTCAAGTCTGAACAATTTTAATTTCTTATCTTGTCACTTAGATACACAGGAACAAGCACTTCTGTTTTGCTTTGGGCTGGAGTTCCTGAAAGCCAACACTTTCCAAATAATACGCATGAGAAGATCTTATCATTATGGGAAGTGTAGTCTGGTCAAACTGTTTTCCAGGGGAAAATAAGAGCATTGGGCACCAAAAAACACAACACCACAAATCAATGGACCCCAACAGAGAAATCCAGTTCAACCTTCAGATGATCTGAAATGGAGCTCATGTCAATCAAAGAGATATTAGACAATTAGAGAAATAGATGGAATATTTCAGAATATTTCTTCTTGTGGACATATTTTTTTTTCTCTTAAATACAGAAAATAGCAATTTCAACACTTGTATTCACTGGTAAATTTAGGAATGAAAGTCCTGTTGCTCTTGAGACTTCATTCTTCAAGGGGGCATTAGGTGGCAAATATTTTTTGGATGTCAGCCTGAATTCTTCAAGGATTCTTCTGATGCAGTCTGAAAATTAAAAATACAGTATGTAGCCAGGGATAGATTTAAGAGATAACACTACAGATCAAATAAGGCTCCAAAGTGTCAAACCTTGCAGACAGAAAGAATGTGCTAGAAAAACAAATGATGGTAATGAACACCGTTCTACAAACTGCTGTGAACAAGACAGAACCCATCATAATCCCTCAATACTAAGGAAAACAAATGGTTCATATTTACATTTGATTACATGGAAAAACTCAGTTTATTTAAATAATAGTCATCTGGTCAAACTTCTAAAGGGGAAAGAGGGAAAAGATACCTAATTCCTGGGTTATGTCTGCTTGGCCTTTGCAGACAATCCTGAGCTGGTTCTGCTCAGCACAGCCAGAAGCCCCATGGCTATGGTCATGGCAGTGTTAAGTCTAAATTAACACACCCTGCAGGGAGTCGGGGTGCGTGTTGCTGTGGGCTGAGCATCCCACTCACCCACTTACCCAACCGTAGCCAGCTAAGCATGTGAACACTGCACACACAAGCACAGACCTACCCTTGGATGGCTTGGGAGAGGCTGTGATACCTACATGCTTGCTACATGCCCATGCTCCTGCTAGAGTCTTGGAGGTCCAGTCAGTACAGACCAAGGGGTCCAGAGACCCCATCAACTCCACTCTCAGGTGAGCACCTATGCATGCACCCTGAATCCCTCTTTAGACTCCATGGGTTGAACTGAGCAGGGCTCAAGCAGGTTGCTTGAGTTTAAGTGCTAATAGACATTCAAGGGTAATTAAAGATGTCCTTGGTCCTGTCAGATGCCAATACAAAGGCAACTAATCAAACCCTACCCCTCTACTGCCAACAGCAGGAGCTTGTAGACCAGGCTTGCAGCACCTGCACTGTAGTCAAATCAATGCAGGTGTCAGAACCTGATGCTGTGGCTGCCAGCCTAGAAGAAAAATCTGGAGCTATTCATGTGAGTAACATGTTCTAGATGTGTTCATGTGAATAAAAATTGCCTAGTCAAGTGAATAAAGGAGCAGTGGGAGCTCCAGTGGAACTACTGTAGGGTTGTACCCACATGCATGGGACCAGGATTCTGTTTCATAAGTGGATGGGGCTTAGTAACACCTTCGTGGGGTTCAAGTGGTAATAAATTAATGAGAGAAAAATTTAAGATGAATTACCAGATGAGTTCCTTCTTTCACTTCCCTCTACCTGTAGCCACTGAAGGCCCAAAATTCTTGCTCACTTATCCTTGCTGAGGCATACCTCCACCCACGCTTAGTCTCGCTGAAATGGAGCGAGATACTAACCGAAACGATTGATGGTGGCCAAAGACCAGCAGCGGGAAATCTAGATAGAGGCAGAAGTATCTCAGTTGGAACACTGCTTTTGCCCAGGGAATGGATGGAACATCAGAGTTCTTCTGGGTTTGTGGGTTTTCTCATCACAGGGTCAACATTTAATTAACTTATCTTTAAAATCTATCTGGTTTTAGGACTAGATTAGGCAGTTAATTAAGGATTGCAACCACTAATCATAGTGAAATATAAATATATTTAAGGCATGAAGATAAAAACTAACAAATAGCTCCAAACCAAAAGAAATTCCTTCATATCAATTATTTGCTTTTTGAGGCAAGAGTGAAGCTTTCCTTGAGTTATTGCTGAGACACTGGGGCACCAGCCAAACAAGAAGTGCATTCAATACTTCAAGAAAATTGTGTGTGACCTCCCTGTACAGTTTTGTACCTGTGCCTTCTCACACAGCTCATTTTTCAGCTCCTCCCTGGTCCTTGTTCCCTCCTAGCCTCTTCAGTGTGGTGAGAGCGTGTGTATGACTCACTTCACTTTTTCAAGGTCACATTACCACAGGGAGCAACTATAAGGTAAAGAAGGGAGACAGAGGTCACCAGGCAGAAGAAGCAGTGGGCAGCCTACCTCAGAGTGCACTTGCTTCTCAGAGCTAACGCTTCCTGCAAAAGCTGCGTGAAATTACGTGGTTTACCCTTCCTCTTCTCTATTCCTTCTCCAGTCTCCCAGCCATGACATCAATAAGTAACATGGTCTTAATCTCAATTAGCATTTAATCTACAACATGTATGATGCTTAAATTCCCATCCTAAAACTGTACTGTGAGGCACATATAAGATTGATTCATCCAAAATCTAACAGGGAAGGGAAGGGAAGGGAAGGGAAGGGAAGGGAAGGGAAGGGAAGGGAAGGGAAGGGAAGGGAAGGGAAGGGAAGGGAAGGGAAGGGAAGGGAAGGGAAGGGAAGGGAAGGGAAGGGAAGGGAAGGGAAGGGAAGGGAAGGGAAGGGAAGGGAAGGGAAGGGAAGGGAAGGGAAGGGAAGGGAAGGGAAGGGAAGGGAAGGGAAGGGAAGGGAAGGGAAGGGAAGGGAAGGGAAGGGAAGGGAAGACATTTCTGGTGAACTAGCTCCCTTGAGAATGCATTTAGTCAAGGACCAAAGAGAGAGTGCAACCAAGTATGGGAAGAGAGCTGTGGAAATCCTACATCAGATTGGCTGCCACCTGAGATGAGTGGGACAAAATTGCTCATGAAATGACATACCTCTCTACACTTAGTACAGAAAGAACCTGAACAACCATCTTAGGCTGGGCACCAACCTAACAAGCAACTTGAATATGGTGAAATTAATCCTTCCCCTTGAAGCTGCATATTATGTTGTGGTTAGTCCCGAGGTCTGGATCCTGCCCAGATTCCTTACAGGCACATAAGTGGGAGTGGAAGGAGCTCTGTATCCAGTTCTTACCTCTCTTCACCGTGCTAGTTGAAAATCCTGTGCACAAACTAATACTGGAGCAACACCTGGCCCATTGCACAGTTAATTAACTTAGAAGGTACTGGGACTATTTACAGTGCTTGAGAGACTCAGACCCTTCTTGGCAGAGAACTGTGCAGATCCAGGAAAATACTTCCTGCTCTGCTTTATTTGCAAGCATTGGCATGAGAGTTTTTTGCTAGCAGAAGCAAGTCCATGTTTGAACATCACTATGGAGTTCTATTAGAGCTCCAGCTAATTAGTACTAAGCCCCAGTTCATGTTCCTTAATTTAAAAAATACATCACCACTCTGGTCTATAAAGGTCTGCAACTGAAATCACAGCTGGTGGTAGGAGTTCCTAGCACCCACAGAGTCCCATAAAACCATGAGGACATCTACTGTCCCCAGTCTTACACCTGCCCCTGGTGCACTGAACAGCTCTGTCCTTGGTTTGTCTCTTGACTGGGTTGCTTTGTGCTGGCCTGTGCACAGACACTCCTAAAAATTAAACCCTTTTGACTTCCAAGAAAACCAATTTAGAAGTAATGATCTTCCCTTAATGCAAGGTTTAGCTATGCCTAATTAGCTCGTACCTGTTTGGCTACCAGGTATTGCGGTGCAGCTCTGATTTTAATCACCAGGAAGGCTTCCTGTTATAGTTTCATGTTTAGCTTTGAACAAAGGAATTAGGATTCCTTGTGCATATGGTCACTTCCCACTGTGTTCTTGAAACACAGATGTTTTGTCCAGCTGCATGCTCATATGGCTGCTGACATTCATTTTCTGGAATGAGTTTTGTTCCAGTGTAACAATAATACATCAAAGTGGGCCCACCTTTCCTTATCCATTTCACAGACCTGTCCACTTCTGGAGGCTGCATTTCCCACCAGCCAGGGGAAATGCAGGTGCCTAAAGAAAAGCTTGCTTCCGCTTTACCACTGTTAGGGGATGAGGGTATATAGATTTCATCCTACAGACTTCCGAGCTTCACAGAATTGCTCCTCACAGAATTACAGATTCACTAGGTTAGAAAAAACTTTTGAGATCATTGAGTCCAACCGTACCTGTTCTCCATTAAACCATATCCCTAAGCACCTCATCTACCCGTCTTTTAAATACATCCAGGGTCGGTAACTCAACTGCCTCCCTGGGCAGCCTGTTCCATTGCATGATAACCCTTTCTGTGAAGAACTTTTTCCTAATGTCTAATCTGAACCTGCTCTGGTGCAGCTTGAGGCCATTCCCCCTTGTCCTATCACCTGTTGCTTGGGTGAAGAGACCATCACCCAACTCTCTACAACCTCATTTCAGGTAACTGTAGGTGGTGATAAGGTCTCCTCTCAGCCTCCTCTTCCCCAGGCTAAACAGGCACAGTTACCTCAGCCACTCCTCGTAAGATTTGCCATCCAGCCACTTCACCAGCCTGGTTGCCCTTCTCTGGACACACTGTAGGACCACATTGTCTTTCCTGTAGTGAGGAGCCCAAAACTGATCACATCCAGGAACTATTTCTACTGCAAAAATTATCATGAAGATTTACTATTAGAGGTTATATACTCTGTCATTTTGCCTTTTTTTTTTTCTTTCACCAAAATAACATTAATCAAAAAATCAGTGGTGGACTGTGCTCTTGCATTGGACCCAGATAGCGATGGAAAGGCAATGTGACCCGTTGGTAATGGTGTAGTTGTGGTTATGGCTTCCTCGCACTGGTGAAGTAGATCTATCAGCCCACACTCATCTGGAGGGCTGGGACATGAGCAGAAGGAGTTGCAATAGTTGAAGCATAAAGAATACCCTGCTGCTTGTGCTGGTGCCCCTTGCCTCCTAGCTTTGATAGGTGGAGTCCTGCATCCCAGCGATCTGTGGAAGAGACAGCTAAATCTGTGCTGAAGGGCAGCTAAATCCTAAATCATTTGTTTTCTGTTGCAATGACATCTTCTATGTGTGTGGCAAAGGGGCTGTGTTCTCTAGGACAAGCAAGGAGAGATGGAGCTGTGTATCTAAATGCATTGTAGCTTCCTGATCTTCTAGCAGAACTTCAGGGGTGGAATCTGCTTGAATATCCAGGACGAATCTTGCCTTCCCTGATCAGAGGGTGGCTGATGAACTGTGAGGTGTTTTGTTGCATGAGATGTAAAAGTAGTCAGCAGCAATGGTTGCTGAGAACATTTGAATCAATCTTAGAACAAAATGATGGAGGAAAAGTGTATATGACAAGACACATTTTACCAGGGACATTTCTACAGTTAACTCTCGCTGCTCCTACATTGCTCCTAAGTTATTCATCAGATCCAGCTGCAGTCTGTAGTCTTTTGTCATGGGGATAACATACCAGCAGCAGCTGATGGTTGTCCCTTGCACCAGCTGCTGAAACAGGTGTCAAAATGGGCTAACAGCTCCTCCAGTATCTGTATGGCAGGGGTGGTGTGACAAGGAAAGCCCCACATCTTGTTCTTACATCCAGACATTGCTGGGGGAACTGCCATAGCAAAGCCTGTTTTGCTCTGTATTCACAGATGCGTTTTGTCATAAATTGACTCAAGGTTTGCAAGTCCCAGTCTTTGGCCCTGTGACATCCCAAAGCTAGCACGTGCTTTGCCAATGCAACGTCTCCTTATCCATTTACAAGGCAGGATACACGAGCTTTTCAAAGGTATTTTGCTTACAATGAAAATGTACTTTCTCCTAGTTTTTCCATTGCTTGTGTTGAAAAACCCTGCTAGCTATAACGGGCACTCTGTTTAGTACGAGGCGCCCTTTAAATAAACCTGCAGTAAATGTTGTTCATTTCAGTACATCTCACTATGTAGATAAAGTATATATTATTCAAAAAGCAAGTCAGTTTTCATTATTGTGACATGAATAAAAACACAATGGAAAATATTTACCAAACCCCAGAACCTAGGCAGCCAGCTCTGCGGAAGGTTTTTGTTTCAGATTTTGAAGGACCAAATATTTCAACTAAACCTCCGGCGGGAGTTTGTGTATTTACATAAATTCCTTTTCTTTCCCCTGGAGCCTGACCTTGTTTCCTGAGGCTTGGGTGAGGGACAGGCTTGCTTTTTCCAGCTTTTGAAAGGCTTGTCTTTGCGGTCTTGCTTTCTTATTAAATATAAATCAGAGACCCTCAAAGTCAGCCTACAGTTCTACCACTTGATAGAAGATCTGTACTTAAAGACCCTTTTCCCCATCTTTAGAAATGAGTGTTCCTTAAATTATATGTTTCCATTAACAAATCACTTGCATAATCCTAATGCTCCCCACTCAAATCCTTGTATATCATGTGGGCTTGAGGCTGCAGAACGCTGGAGTCTTCTGGCTCTATTATTTACATCTCTCACGTATGAATAACAACTCCGCTGATACAAATTCATCTAATGGAGGCAACTTTATGCTCAATAAATATCACGAACGCTTGCTGAGTATCACACATAGTCAGGATCTCCCCGTGTACTTTCTGCTGAAGGAGAGGAGCTCTCTTGTGTGTGGAAATCACTTCAGGCCCAGCTCGGGTTTCAGCCTGTCACTCTGTGCGCTCAAGTGAGTGCAAGCCTTGCCCTGATACAAATTGGAAATGAAAGATGTTGACAAAAATTTCAGCTATGTGAGTAATGATTTATGACTGGTTTTGCCCAGGCACCTCAGACATGTTCATGAATAAAGCATTGGGGTTTGTGGTAGCAAATAACTCATTAGAAGGACAATTTCAACTTGATGAGAGATCGCTAAGGAAAGAAAAAGGAAAGGCCGGTACATTTTGTGAAGCAACTTCACTGGTGTTTCAGTTTTCCTTCTTTAAATATCTGTGGCAACACATAAAATTTGGGTCATGCCTTTATCCATAGGCACCTGTCAGTGGAATGTTGCCAGCACTGTTGTCAGCAGATTGATTCTACAGGGATTTGGAGCACATCTGATGTATTTAAGCAGTTTGCTAGGTGTGACTGGCAGGTGCAGTTTCAATATGTAGTTATTACAGAAGAGCAAATTTTTCTTGTTTATTGTCTAGCTGTCAACCCGAAGCTCCTTTTGTCACTAATAATAAGCGTGATAGGTTGTACTGTGACCACATCTAAGAGTGCCGTTTTTGGGTTGGAACCCATGGTGATGTCCAAATTTGAAGCACATTCACATGATCCTGTAAACTTTGTGAATTTTCCCTGTCCTGGACCTTCTTTACTACAGAATCTTTTATTACATGTGAATACGATAGGGAAAAGAGGGCCTGTTGTAGGTAAATGCTACACAATACCGAAAAGGTTGTGTACAGAACTCCTAAAATGTTGCTCTATTTCTGAAAACAAAACCAAAATTTTCCTTGTCTTCAGAAAATAAAATGAAAATCTTTGAAACTGCTGCTGTGTCTGTGTGCACCCTTGAAAATATGGCCTGCCCCAGACCTAAAGGCAAGTGTGTGCTCTTAAATCCTAGCATTTCTGTAGCTAGCATCTGGAAAGCCAAGCACCAGAAGCCCCACCCTGCAGGAAAATGGTCCCCCCAGACGCCCTTTTCATTCCAGACATACCCATTCAGACGCTGCTTTCACAGCCTTTTAATCAAATCAGCCCTTACAATCTTCCTTTCACATCACCATCCAGTCTGTCGCGCACATGCAAGCCAATTTTACAGTGCAATTGTCCTCTCATTTCTGAGCAGTGCATCAGCCCCTTTTTCACTCTAGAAAGCTAAATCGCTTTTTCAGACTGCCATGAAGCTGAGGAAACTTTATATAACCTACATGTTGAGGAAGGAGCAAAAGAGACAGTTACAGAAAAGCACAGAAGTGCCTAGAAGGAAGATTTCCTTCTGCTTTGACCTCTGTTAACACCTTTCTTCATCCTCAGTTTGCAGGTGTAAGAAGGCGCAAGTAGCTCTAGAGAGCAATGACAACTGTAAGGAAACCTGAATACTCTGCATGTGATCCTGCTCCCCACCTTTAAAAGACATGCAGACCAGAATTCGAAGGGACAACTTAAATTTTTTTGTGCCTAGTGACATTTTTTTCTCACTTTAAGTCCCATTTGCAACAACAGAGCTCAGCAAGTTTTCATGTTTCTGCTTTCTGCTATTAGAATTGGTGAGTACTAGGATCCCTTTACAACCTTCTTTTAGGCAGTGAATGGGGTCCAAACTGGGACAGTGACCCTGACAGCTTTGCCATTTTCCCCTTTGGGAAACAACCCTCAAAAGCTTGTTTGGCTAATGAGAGCATAAAATATGGTGTGGTGGTGGTGTAGCTTTGCACACTGATGTGGCTAGTGACTGCAGCAGAAAATGGGAACATTAATACTGCCCTCTGGTATATTCCTGCCAAGATGTAGCCTGAAAAACACAGATAAGGGAAATCATATGTGATGGATATGCAAAGAAGTTTTCTCAGCAATAACAAGCACATAAAAGCTCTCCAACTGATGCTCTAATAAGGAAATAGTTGATGAGAAGTACTAATAGCACTGAAGGAGTGAAATCAGAGAGACACTCAAGGCAAAATAAATTATATGAGATGAATAAATGCCTGTTTTAAGCAGTTTCCAGGTTATTTGGGAGCTTGAAAACCTTGACATGAATGGCTTTCCTGACATTGGCAGTGTACCTTCTGCTTAACAGCACCAAGGCTGTTCCTTTGTATTTTAGCAGTCCATAACATAAAAGAGCAGTCACTATGTGCAATTCTGCATCACTGTCCCTCTGAAGCTCTAGTCACACCTGACAATGCAAGCAGTCCTCTTGACCCTGGAGGGAAATTAAAGTCTCGAGACCCTGGTCTCCGCACGGTCATGATGGTGATGGCAATGGCCATGTGCTGACTTCAGACAGCTGATATGTGAGATCAGCTGTGGAATGCAGTGGGGCTATGGAACTGTAGGGCATCGGAGAAGGACAGATGTGAAGGACACAGCTGCACGTTCCTGTCTTGGGATGCTCCTTGGCCAACCATGCCCCTTGGCCGCCCAGTAACCTCAGCAGGAGTGTGCACAGGGATAAACACATGAATCGCATGCTCCAAACCTATTGCAAAACATTGGTTTGAGCGAGCTGTACCACTCCAGAAATATACTTTAAAAAACACTGAGGCATAGCTCTTGGTTTAGTGAAATGCTCAAGCTCTCTGACCATGCCTGGGATCCCAGGATCTTCATCTTCTCAATGCTTTTCCAGTGGCCGTGGCCCAGACTTCATCACGCTTGGCTACTGTGGCTTAATACAGCTATGTCATGTTCAACCAAATCAGCTGTCGCATCAGCTCTTCATTTTCATGCAAACAGCCAACAATAGTTATTTCCACTTGCAGCACTCACCGCTAAATCAAATTTTCCACTAATATTTTAACACCAAGGTCATTTCGTTGACAGTAGCTAAAGGAAGCAAATTCTGAATTCTAAATAAACGCTTTCAATCATACGAATGGGATCCTTTTGTTTATGCAGCTCACATTTAAAGCATCTCCAACAAATCACCGAATCTGTGATTTCTTTTCTGGTATGGATGACCTATCGTAAGCTGCCTCTTTCACTGCGTCCCACATGAGACAACATTAATTTAAAATTTCACCTTTCTGCAAGAGCGTTCAATCATTTCTATGTATCTGTATAATTTTTTACTAATTCAGTGGCTATGACTGGAAATTTAGATGATTTCTTGCAAGAGAAATACTAACGCTGTGTTCTAACAATGCCGATTGCATTACTGATGTTGGAGCTGTGCACAAAGCAAGCATTGTGTATTTTTTTTGTCAACTTAAGAATGGTAAACAAAAGACCAGATTCTGTTTAAGCAGATATATACTAGTAGTCATCTTAATGTTCTGCCTGACCGCTGCTAAGCTTCATGATAAGCAGACTACTAAATTAGGTGGGTGTCTCTTAATCTCTTCTGGCAAAAATCTTTCTCTCAGTATAAATAATTAAATGTCCAAACGGGGATTTCAGTCTCACTATTCTGTCTCCCAAGCGAGTGCCTTCCCAAGCTAATCTTAGTTTCTTCTTGTGTGACCCAATAGCATTTAATTATTTATGCCAAGCAGAACAGCTTAGCTAGGAGGAATTGCAGTAGCGTGCCTGCCTACCAGTGCTCTACAGCTCATGAGTTCCCATGGGCCCCGTGGGGTGGGAAGTCTGCACGGTCCCATCCCTGCTTCTGTGTGGGGAAGAATGGTAACACTGCATGTGTGGGTTTCCCCACCATTGCTGAGTTTAAGGTGGCATCACATTCCTTTTCTGCACAGGGATCCCAGAGGCGAAGCAGCCAAGGTTTGTGATTCCCACGTGTGCTCAAGCACAAGCTGTTGGCGAGGATGGGTACATGCACCTGCAGAGGTGGCAGCCTCGGTACCTGGGTGATTTCATGGATGGAAACACAGACACTGAGAGAAGTGACTTGCTTCTGTGGTTATGTGCAGCCGAGCGGTGACGTGGGGATGTAAGATGTCCATCAGACATCTGAATTCCCCTGGGGATCTGGGCCGTTACTCCTAACACTGCTCAGATGCTGACTTCCAGTGTATTTTTCCAGCACAGGCCCTACACCATGAGTAGCCACTCAAGCTCATTAGGTCTGTTGAAAGAATTAGGTTTTGCTTGACAGGTGGAGAAAAAGGAATGTGACCCTTTCTCAAATATCTAACCCGTCATATACAAATATTACCAATAATATACTATATCAGTCTCTGTGCGACAGAGCAGAAGTGAATAGAGATGAACCAGAGAAGGACAGCAGCTGGCTATGTAAAGCCGTGCAGTAGCAGCATTTTCTGCTTCCATTTAAATTACAAGAACAGTTAGTTTATTTTCTAATTTTCTTTGTTCCCTTGCAGAGGAAGAGAGCAAAAGACAGCAGATAAAATGACCCCAGTGCTTTAATAAATTGGGGTCTTTTCTAACATGAACATTTTTGTGGCAGTTTACAAAAGGTCTCAGCACAGGGCTCTTTGGCACTTTGATGTTAAAAAAGAGAGAAAAAGAATTTGTTTTTTTTAATTTGTGGATTATTTTTCTTCTGCTTTACTTTCTTCCTTGTATTTTCTTTCACTTTTCCTGGTTCTTGCTATCTAACCACCACTTCAGGTCTGTTGAATGAATCTAATGAAAATCTTGTTATTATTTAATGTCTCAACATGCGTCTCACAAAAATATCAGTTACAAAACAGAAACCTATAGGACCAGATTGCAATTCATCCTGTAAGCTCATTATATGGAGAGGGAGGGGGGAGAGAGGAAGGGGGAGAGGGAGGGAAGGAGGGAGGGAGGGAGGGAGGGAGGGAGCTTTCTCATGCCTCCTTACCTTCCTGCAGAGGAGGAAGGGGAAGGAACAGCTGCTCTGCAGGGACCTGGCACAGCCACACAGATGTGGCTGTGCCATGGGGTGGCTGGCATGGCTCCCTGCCTCTTAAGTGTGATAAAGAATGGGGCAGCCATAATGTCATTGAGCTTCACAGGCTGTTTTTTCATAATCAGACCTTGCAGATCTGCTAAATCCAGACAGTGTCTTGGCACCGGGCCATAGGCTGACATTCAGCTGTACTCCTTGCCCCACGGTCATGCTGATCACCAGAGGAGACCACAAGCTCTACACAGTGCATTCTTCATGTTGCATGGGCAGGATGTGCTACAGGTGCCTGTAAGTCACCATTGTGGCCTGGCACCCTGCCTTGGACATCCCTCCAACGGTGCTTGGTGGCATGATAGAAGTGTATGTGATATCTGGGAGTGGACCAGGTAGGGAATAGCATAGTTCTCCTGCCTCATGCTGCTTGTGCTAAAGAGTCTAAGCTCAGTCAGGATACCCCACACCTTGCTCAAGGACTGCACGCAACCATGGTTATGTTGTGTAGATGAGGGGTACGGTCAAATCTGTGCACCTTCTCACCATACATTATAGATGCAGTCAAGGTAGCTCTATATAAATAACCCTTAAATAAAATAAAGCCAAAGACCCTGAACTTAAAGGTGTTTTGCATTTCTTCCCTTCACGCAGCAAAGCAAAGAGGCAGCAACAGCTTCTGCACTCTGAATAATGCTCTGTAGAAGCAGACCCCGCATCTTCCATACCAGAAACAAGAATGAGCTGAACACTGGAGTTATTTTTTCTTTCCCACCTCTCTTTATAAATTTTTGGTTATAGGCAAAGGCCTGAAAATCAGTGAGATGCCTGTCTTCTTGCTTGTGCCGCCCTTCTACAGCACACGTGAGAAGACATGTCACTACTTACTTGCAAGATGATGTGGCCGTTGCGAGCCTGCTCCCTGCTTCCTGCAATACCTATAAGGTGGGAAACGCAATTAATTCTGGAAGGAATCCTTCCTGCTGGCAGGCAGCCAGAGATAGCAGAGCCGTAATAGCTTTTGGACAGCCACAGCAGAGAAATTACAGCCATTCACCAAGGACACTCCCTCTGAGCTTCTGCTTTCTTGAAGTAATTGCAAATAATATCACTTGCATTCAGATAGCTGGAGGGGAAAACTCAGGCACCGATGAAGCATGAAACAGCCTGGCCAGAGACCTAAAATAATCCTGCGTAAAAATTCACAGCTGCCCATTGTTAAAAATAAAACCAAGACCGTAAGCCCCTCCGCTTTCCATCATTGAAGTTCCCTTTGTTTCCCTTCTGCCACAGCCTGCCCTCACTTTCCTGTGCAGCCTGCACCGTGCCAGACACCCTGCCAGAAGCCCTCCCTTTGCTCCACAGCACCTGGGAATGGGGTGACACTGGCACGATGGCGAAGTGTGGCTGCCTCCCTGCTGAGCCACTTCTGTGCCTCCTCGTCCGGGTAAACGGGACTGTGGTGCCCTGCTGATGGCGGGGATGGCAGATGCTCTCATGACCTGCATTTTCGGGTCCTCTGAGCACAGGCCATTTTGGTGCAGGGCATCCCTCCCTGGGGGATGTTGCCTGCACAAATGCAGAGAGGTGGTGCAAAAACAGCCTGTGCTGTCTCTTCTCAATGAGTTGGCTGGTGTGCAGTTTCACAAACAACATGGGGTTGGGGAGGAGAAAAATTGCCAGTTTATATTGACCTCCTATCTTCTTTTGCCTGAAAGGCTTCATCAGAGGCCTCTTTGTTTCAGTATTCTGAACTGAACATTATGACTAAAATACGTGATGGGAAGCAAGAATAGAGGATGTGCAACAAAATCCAGCAAGAATTAAAGTTAATAATTCCATTTCATTGATGGAGTAGATTCAGATCCTTTTCTCACATGAAGTAAGTAATGGCTCCCTGCATGACTTGGCCCACAGAGTAGGATGCCATGGCTCTTGAAAAGGAGAATGCTGTAAGAAATCCATGATATGTCATGTAAATGCAAAGGTCATACAATGGCACCCTGATAAAAGGGCCTTGCTGAGCACAAGAGGATGGTCTGAAGGAGGAAGGCTGGCAGAATCTCATCTGCCCCAAATATCTGCTCATCTTTTAATTCATATTACAGTAACTGCAATGACAGCTGGACCAAAACTAGAGCTCCACTGCCTTTGCTGTTGCAGATGTGCACAGTACCCTTGCCTCCAGAGTCTCTATGATGCAAACTGATTAAAGACATTGAGAGGAAGGTGTAAGATGTGTGATGATACTCTGTATAAGGAATCTCACAGTCTGCTGGGATATTTCAGTCTTGTGACTTGAGTGCCTTCCATGCCTGTCCTTCTTCCACAAGTTCCTCTGAGCAATAGATACAAGGCCCTACTACAAGGGGACCAGCCAGATAATGAGACAGCTGATAGGAAAATGACTCCTGAGGTTGTGTTCCCTAGGACAAGACCCCCTAAGCATACCATCAAAACAGGCTCTGTTAAAACAAAAAGGCAGGTCATTGTTTTAGGTGATGCCCTTTTGGAGGGAACTGAGGGCCCAATCTGTAGGCCGGACCCTCTACATAGGGAAGTGTTCTGCCTTAAGGGAGCTTTGGTTAGGGACTTAACAAAGAGACTCCCAACCTTGATCAGGCACATGGACTATTATCCACTTTTAATTTTCCATATTGGTAGTAATGAAATACATAAAAGAAAACTGAGGACCTTTAAGAAAGATTTAAGTGCCCTGGGATGCATGGTACGAGGATCTGGAGCACAGGTAGTGTTTTCCTCCATCATTCCTACTACAGGGAATGGGGAGGGATGGAAGGAGAAGAGCCAGGAAATTAATACCTGGCTCAGAGCATGGTGTGAGAAACAGAACTTTGGGTTCTTTGACAATGAGCTGGCTCGGGCCTCATCAGCCTTGCTTTCTAGGGATGGGGAGAACTTATCCCCAAGGGGCAGAAAGATACTGTCAAAGAAGCTAGTGGGACTCATTAACAGAGCTTTAAACTAGGTAAGAAGGAGGAGGGGGACAGGGCCAGGCTAGATGGAAAAAAAACTGGTTGTGGTGGTCAAGTTATTGAGGAACAGTGTGCTGGCAATGACCTCCAGTCAGCCACCCTAGTTAATCTGGGGGGTAGTGTGATAATTCAGAGTAGAAATGTAACTACTACCAATGGGCTAGGTAACTTAATCAGCTATCAGTTGGGAAGCAGGGCTTCCCTGAGGAGCATATCAAGATCAATAGACCAGATGAAGTGCATCTACACCAATGCACGCAGCATGGGCAATAAACTGGAGGAATTAGAAATCCTTGTTACTAAAGGAGACCATGATGTGATTGCCATCTCTGAAACGTGGTGGGATAATTCACATGATTGGAGTACTGCAGTTGCTGGTTACAAACTATACAGGCGTGACAGGCTGGGTAGGAGAGGAGGTCGGGTAGCCCTGTATGTCAGAGGATGTTTTGACTGCCTGGAGCTGGAGTATGGTGATGACAGGGTTGAGTGTCTCTGGGTAAAGATCAGAGGAAAATGAAATCAGGGAGATATAGTGATGGGAGTCTGCTATAGACCACCTGATCAGGAGGAGGAAGCTGACGAGTTGTTTTTTAAACAACTGGGAGAAGTGTCATGATCACCAGCCCTTGTCCCTACTGGGGACTTCAATTTACCGGATGTCTCCTGGAGGTACAGTGCAGCAGGGAGGAAGCAGTCTAGTGATTCCTGGAGTGTTTGGAGGACAACTTCCTGACCCAGCTGGTGAATGAACCCACCAGGGAAGGTGTCCTGCTGGACTTGTTTGTAAACAGAGAAGGCCTAGTGGGGGATGCGAAGGGTGGAGGACGCCTGGTGCATAGTGATCATGAGTTGATAGAATTCTTAGTACTGGGAGAAGTAAGAAAGGGAGACACCAGAACAAGCACCTTAGACTTCTGTAGGGCTGACTTTGGTCAGGAAGCTGCTCAATAAGATTCCATGGGAGGCAGCCTTTGAGGGCAGAGGAGCCCAAGAGGGTTGGTTGCTCCTCAAGAAGGAAATCTTGGCTGCACAAGAACAGGCTGTCCTAGTCTGTCAGAAGAGGAGTCGGTGAGGAAGGAAGCCAGCTTGGCTGAGGAGAGAGATCCAAGAAGATCTTCGGGAAAAGAGGGGAAAATATGACCTTTGGAAGAAGGGGCAGGTGTCTTGGGCCGAGATCATGTAGGGAGATCATGTAGGGAGGAAGTCAGAAGGGCTAAAGCTGAACTGGAACTCAAACTGGCCAGTTCTGTAAAAGATAATTAAAAGTCCTTCTACAGTTACATTAACAGTAAGAGGAGGATCAAGGAGAATCTCCAGCCCTGATTGGATACTGAGGAAACATTAGTGACAAGGGATAAGGACAAGGCTGAGGTCCTTAATTCCTTCTTTACCTCAGTCTATAATAGTAAAGATGGGTAGTAGGTCTAGAGAGGTAATTGTCCCCCTATACTCGGCATTGATGAGGCCACACCTTGAGTACTGTGTGTAGTTCTGGGCTCCCCACCATGGGAAGGACATTGAGGTCCTCGAGCAAATGCAGAGAAGGGCAACCAGGCTGGTAAAGGGGCTGGAGGGCAAATCCTATGAGGAGCGGCTGAGGGAGCTGGGGGTGTTTAGCCTGGAGAAGAGGAGGCTGAGGGGAGGCCTTATCACCACCTACAACTACCTGAAGGGAGGTTGTAGAGAGGTGGGCGATGGTCTCTTCAGCCAGGTGACAGAAAATAGAACAAGGGGAGATGGCACAAAGCTGTGCCAGGGCAGGTTTAGATTGGATATTAGAAAAAAAAATTTACTGAAAGAATTGTTGGGTCCTGGAACAGGCTGCCCAGGGAGGGGGTTGAGTCACCTTCCCTGGATGTGTTTAAAAAAAGGTTGATGAGGTACTTAGGGATATGATTTAGCATAAGATGGGAATGGTTGGACTTGATGATCTTCAAAGGTCTCTTCCAACCTTGTGATTCTGTGATTCTGTGATTGCTGTCTCCTAGCTCAGAAACTTCCTTATCAGATCATTTTCTCTATAGATGTGCATCACTACATTGAATAATACCTTGCACTTCTGTAGCCTCCCTTATGCTAAGATCACAGAATAGCTCCCAAAGGAAGGGAATCCCCTTGCTGAACATGGCCAACTACAGAGAAGACATTTAAGACTGAATGAGGACACAGGGACCAGAAAACCACAGAATCATAGAATTGTCTTTGTTGGGAGGGACTCTTCAGATCATCATGTCCAACCATCACCCTAACCTGCCAACCACCACTAACCAGCTGACGCCATCAGCGGAACACTGGTTACCAGCTTTAGAATGGTATTCATCTCATGCCCCAGTGACTCACAAGGCACTGGAAAGAAATTCTCAAGGGATTATGTCTGCTGAACACCCTCAGCAGCCCCAGGCATCCCTGCTCACAGGGGCAGTCCTGCTGAGCAAGGTCAGGAGGCGGTAAGGTGACCCCACAGGGAAAAGCTTTTCCCCCTGCTTGCTCTGGAGCACAAAGCAGGGGGAACAGATTATTTCAGAGTAACAGGTTTGGTCAAACTCCCTCTTTGGCTGCTCAGGAGACCATTGTGTTGCATTCTCACCTCCCATCCTCATGTCCTCCCAATATCTGGAAGCCACCAGGCACTGCATGTGTTCCCTGCCTCCGTCTCTGCTCCACAGGTGCAATGATGGTACAAAGGTAAAGAAGAGAAGTGGCTGAAAGAGTCTATTTGGTATAAGCAAGAAGTCACAGAGACTGCGTATTAGCCAAATAAGAGTGGATAACCACGTCATGGATTTTATCTATACCATTGTGGCACAAATTCCTTATCTAGCTGGCTGTCTGAGAGATGGTGGTCTGCCTCCCTGCCCACAAGACTGGTGCTGGTCTCCTGCTCCTCCACACTTTGAGGACCTTCCTTACCACAGAAAGTAGGGCCTTCCTTTTCACCACTTAACCCTCTGGTGGCATATGACATGCAGGAGATGATGTATGTGTGCACAATACACTCTCAGCATATACATCATTGCATACACATGCCCCACACAGAAAACCAAGTCCCAAGGTTTACATAGTTGCAGGAAAAATAAATAGCTCCTGACACAAATAATACACATAGAAACAATATACAGGGATTCCCCTGCCTCGGTTTCTTCATTATGCTCAGACATCGCTGATTCAGGGCGAAGTGGCCAACAGAAAGCAAAATTTGCCTTTACAACTCATGTTTTGCATTTTCTGAGTTCAGGGGCCCTGCCATAACTCCTCTCTGTAAATGCAACCTTGTCTCTCCCATCCTCCTGGCTGGAGCTTCACAGTTGTTTCTGCGATCCTTCCTTCTGATTATCCACTAACACCTGGCTTTGTGCTGCTGCTGGTAACTTTCCACTCTTTTAAACCACACTCCTCCTTGCACATAGCCTGGAAAAACAGGTTTGTGTAAGCTTTCTTTTGTGCCAAGCCTGTTTCTAACTCAATAGCTGAACATTATGGTTTAATGGCCAAGGAGTGTTCCCAGCAGAGGAGTTAAAGAACATTTGGGAAGGAGAGGGGAAAGTGGAATTCGGACTAGCAGTTACATTTGGCTGCAAACATCCTATAAAGTTTATGTTGAGATTTGTATCACACATGTAGAGGGGAGCTGTTCACAAGGAAGCCCATCAGGTGCACCAGAGTGTCATTACTAGTTAGAAAGCATTAATTCAGTTTGAGATTGAGCTGTTGCAAAACCTGGTGACTGGTGGCCAATTGCACACTTGAGCAGTGAATCATTGTGAGTGCTGTTATTAGAGACAAACGGTGCACTCGTATAGAGGCTGGAATAAGCCGGCGTAAACTCCTCGTGGAATGGTGCCAGCGGACAGGGAGTCTTGCTGTGGCACTTACCCTCGCTATCTCTGCTTGAAGACAAAGTATGAGTCAACACAGAAGTCAAACCGAAATGTTACTGCATTTACAGGAGATACACTTGCCTTGGCCAGAGACCATTCATTTACCACTGTTTGCATCATTGTACGAGCTGGGCTCCCTGCGTGCTTGGCTACAGCAAGGCAACCTCACACAAACCCATCCTCCTGCCGTAGGAAGCCAAGTGCTGATGAGGAAACACAACTAGAGGTTCACAGGATGTTGGTAAAGGGATGTCTGCGTGGGATGAAAGCAACATACAGAAAGCTACAAAGACGCTGAAATCGAGGCAGGAAGCATCTGTGGGGGTCACTGAGGAGCCATGGAGAGCTCTGACTTTCTCTGAGGCATGACATTTTTAAACGATATTTAGGGCTTGCTTTTCACTAAAATAATCCTACCTCTGTCTTATTTTATTCTTCTATCATTGGTACCCCAACTGGTCAAATTAGATCCTACATCAAGGAAACTGTCACGAAAATGAAGGGTTTGTATCTGAAACACAGGGGAGATTTAGACCTGTACCCTATTAGATGCTCAAAGTTCGAGTGCTTTCAGTGTCCTGAGGACAAACAGCCTGGTGTGGAGAAAATGGACTTCAGATTCATGGAGGAAGTGTGGTTTGGCTAGAAGTCTAATAGCTGTGCAAGTAAATCTCTGTGAAGTTCTCCAAGATGTTTCCAACTGGACACAAAAACAAGTGTCACCATCCATTCCTTTAGCCATTAATTTTTTTACCTTCAGACCCTTAGCATTTCAAACTTAGACCTTTTCAACAGGTGACACCTTTACAGGCTTCCTTTTCTTCCCCATTCTGTCCTGTTTTAATCAAGCTGTGAGAACAGCTGTGTCTAAGCACTAGCACAGCCCACTGTTCACTCTCAATTCTTCTGTTCAAGTTGATCCACCAATGGCCAGGATGTAATCATCAGTGTTTGATTCTCATACTTTTAATTCAAGAAAAATGCCTTGGCATTTTTATTTCATGATAATAGTGCTGTCTGTTGCTCGGGGATTAACTGCCCATCCTTCCAATGGAATTAGTGCCAGGAGCTGAGCAGTCTTTATTTAGGAAAAATGGGAGAAGCGACCTGACATTGAGAAAGAGGGAGTTCAGGTTCCCCTCTCTGCTCTGAGTGAAAACCATTCCCTAGAAATGAACAGAGATTGCAACAAACAGTAAATCCCTTGTTACCTTTAAAAGGAGTCTGGAAAAGACACCGGAAAACATATTGCACAGAACAAGCTGAGGTCAAGAAGATCAAGTATATTTTTTCCATTTCTCACTTCCGTGATTCTGTAGCACATGAGATCACCTTCCTTTTTATAAAAGATATAAACTTCTGCATTGACTAATGTTTCCATAAGGTCCAAAGACTACACTTTTCTCATTATTAATCTTAAGTTAACCCTGTGCTGTGAATCTGTCCTAGATTTGTTTAAGTTCTCACATTGTTGATTACCTGATCAGAAAACTATTTCAGAAATGGATTTTTCTCCTTGGGCATAGTGCGATCTTCATTATATAATGAAGACATTGTTAAACCAGCAAGACCATGCAGATGGCAAAAATAAATTAACAGGTCAGTGAATAATGATGGATCTTGTCAGAAGGCCTCTTAAGAGAAGAAAAGCTATAAAGTAAGATGAGAAAGCATGAGCTTTCCTTAAAAAAAAAAAAGACTTCTTTAAACAAGGCTGATGGGAACCAACAGCAGTGGCACAGAAACAACAGCAGCATCTATAAAGGAAGCAGTATTGTTCTAAGTCTGTGAGGGCCATCTGACTCGACAGAAGTTTCGCCCAAACTACAGTCTCTTTTTATTAAGACTTGCAGAGCAAAAAGTATGCATCAGGGAGCATGGAGTGATTTTGCTTTAGGTATATAGCAAAAGTGTCAGTATACATGATTTGGCTTTTTTCCATAGTTTTGAGTTTTATATCACAACTAAACACGGGGGAGGAAGGTGATTGTCTACATTCATTAGCTGCTATTTGGACAGGAAACCTCTGCCCAGGAAGTGTTAGGTAGCATAGATACAGAGGTTAGACACCGAGATCAGAGCATACCAGAAGAGCAGCAACTCAGAGCTGATGACAGCTTGGCATGATCAAAATTGGTTTGGAAACTACTGGTGGTCATATTCAAAATCAGGAGAATAGGTTGAAATCAGTTAAATAAAACTGGTGCTGAGTAATATGCTCTTCCTGGAAAGTAACAATTTTGGTTTTCTTGTTGTTTTGGCTTCACAGGGGACTGCTTTGATGATAGGACTCACTCGTGTTGGTGAATGGAGTTTCAGTATCTGATCTACGTTAGCTGCTAAACCAAGGTGGTGGCACAAAGGGATGGGCTGCACTGCTCGGGACACTTTCGGATCACGATCCAAGGTAGAGCTGTAGCTTCACATCACAGGCTTCCCATTCACATAAAAGATTTCTTGCAGAGAACTCTCTATTTATTCAGTGCTTCATTCATCATTATACAGCCTCTTACCATCCTTAAAACTACGGGTTCCCATAAGCATGTGCACTTACCTCTGATTACTGAGACACAGTCATTACTGTGTGTAAAGTACGTCTGCAAACAGGACACTAGGAATAATTCACAAACCACAACTCCTTGGTCTATTTCAGAGTCCAGCCTTTGTGAAGCATGGCCCTTGTGCCAGAAATAACACAGGTCAGGCTTTCAGCTCACTTGAGAAACATCACCACGACTGCTAAGGGCTATATTGACATGACAATGAAGTGCCCACCTATTCCTTTGCACTGATTGTGTGCCAACTGCTAGGCAGGCAGGCCCCGAGAATGGACAGGCCAGATACAGTTTGGGAACCCCAGAGGCTACTCTGACATCAGCCACAAGTGTCCTTAGTGCCCTGTTATAGCATATTTGACTTGTGCCAGAGGAACATACCTTTTTGCTCACAGTCTGTGCAGCGTGACTGCAGGTGGGTAGTGGAAGATCATTTACAAACAGCAGGATATGTGTGGAATGTCTGAAAAACATGAGCTTGGACTGGAATAAAAATAGTAGCCACATCCTTTCTATGCAAGACATCAAGCCCAAAACAGAATGTACCTTTCAGAAGTGATTGTTTGCCTTTACAGAAGTACATTTTCAGTCTCTCAAAACGCTGCAGCCAGAGCAAAATTCTAGAAATCAGATGCAGTATCTGCTGTCTCAGTTCTCTACCCCATTCATGAATACACTCCAACATCTTAAAAACCTGTTTATCAAACCTAATATTTGTGATACAGGGCTGTAGCTTAAAATGAGAGGCTTGCCATTCACATAGCTGCAGCTTGCAGAGAGCTCTTTGTTCGGTGCTCCATTCATTAACGTTGCACGCGGTAGTCATTACAGGCAATTGTCTGCTAGTGCTACCCACACCTCGGCTGTTTGTGCAACATGAGTCACTCGCTGCGAGCTGCAATTCCAAGCAGGATTTCTTCATCCTTGCAGTAACCACATACTTTGTTCCAGATTACCTCCCTTCCTTTTGAGTAGGCAGAATTAGTAAAGTGCAATTAGTGATAATACCATTGTCCCCAGGCTGATAATTTTTCCTTAAAGCATTTATTCTTTCCAGTACCTCACATATTACATCAATAAAGCTGCCGGAGTACTGACTGTAGCCTGTAATAGGCCCAGATCCCAGAAGAAAGATGCATCTTTCCTGCTGAAAAGAAGAATATTTGCCCACCAGAGCTTGATTCCACATGTAAAAATATTTCTATGCAGATATCATGCAATTTAGTCTAATTCCACTGCTCTCTTTTGAAAATAACTTCCTACTCTATATCGGGAGGGAACACATTATTCTTCACCTTTCTCCTCTCCCAGCACTGGAGGACAATGCTGAGGGAGAACAGAGAGTGCCTTGTCTTCCTAAAACCATCTATCTGCGAGCATTCATTCTAAAAATCTGGGTGTTGGAGACACCAGACTATCAGACAGCTCATCTTCAGTGTCTGCTGTTTTCTATCTTTTTTTCCTGCTCCAGTTTCTGGTTAGATGCAATCTCTCTCCCTTCCCATTTACTCCAAATATAAACAAAGCAAAGCGGATGGGTGTTTTTACTGAGCAAATCATTCCTAACACCTCAAATAAAGGGAAGGGTACCTTTTACTACTTCCCTCATGAGTAGAGCAGGGTAAACACCTTCACATCCTTCTTGTGAAAGCTGCATTTCAGTTCTTTTATGGTACTCTGACTCAGGCTCAAACAGTATATAGATTTATGTGGAGTTAATACACATTGTGCCTCTTAATCCTGGCATCTATCATCATGTGGATCCTTTTGGATAGCATTCCTTTAACCCTGTGGGGAAATTACAGAAAATTAGCAATGGCTTTGTATGACAAGCCAGACACAAATAGCTCACCGTGCTCAGCTGATCTGTGTTTCCTTGGGCTTTTGGGGGGTTGGGGTTTTTTCCTTCTCCCTATTCTCTTCACTGTGAAAATGATATTTGAGAGACAGATTTGCTCATGTGAAAAACTGATTCTGAAGAGCAACAATCTGCTCCCAGGTGGCAAAACACACCCGCCCTCCTGAGGTGGCTGGGACTGGCCGGTGAATGAAACTGCACTTACCAACTGATAAGGTTGAAACCCAACCTGGAGGTTTGCTAAAAACAAGGCAAACTGAGAGCACAGAGAGCTCATAATCTCTAGCAAAGTGACATCATGATGGGAGGGGCAGTGCTTTATCTGCTCTTGATCTTGAAAAGTACCTTGGCTGCAGTTGCCACAACTTCATCACTTTGTTCGCTTTTTTAGCTCCATCAAATCACCCCCAGTTTTGATGCAGAACAAGCACCTTAAGCAAGGACCAGTGTCATTTACCAGTCTGTGTTGTGTTCCAAGGGTGCACGTTGTTGCCTTCTCTAGTCCTCTGAGTGAGGGTGGCAGTGCCTCACAGTCAGAAGTAGATTTGGAGAAACAGAAGAATGAAGGGGGTGTTCTTTCCAAAAGTCACATGCAAAAGGAGAACTACAGCTGTTCAGCATGCAACTAAACAAGCGCACCACCACCACTGAAAAAAAACACTCGTGCTGGTGCTGCTGCCACCTACATGGCACCGGGGTGGCAGAGCCACCTACCTCCCTGCAGTGCCTGCCCAGCCCACACATCACTGCCCACATCCCCTCCTGTGGACCCCAAAAGCAGATGCCCCTAGCCCTGGGGACATGTCCTGCCTGCTACCAGATCTTCGTGGCTCCCCAGAGGAGCACTTGGTGAGTATCATAGAATCAATCATAGAATCATCATAGAATTGTAGGGGTTGGAAGGGACCTTGAGAGATCATCGGGTCCAACCCCCCTGCCAAAGCAGTCTCCCTAGGACATAATAATAATAATAATCAGCAGCATGGGGGTTGAGCACCTGGGGGGAAATACCTTGCTCCTTAATGCAGATGGGGTCATCTATCTGCAGCCCAGCCTGTCATTACACCGAGATTTGTTCTTTTCTGTAGCTAAGGTGGTTTCACTTGTGTAATGAAACCAAGCACAAGTTAGCTTTTCTGTTCAGAGCTTCCAAGGGGTAGTGCCCATCTCACACCAGGTTCATCATGTTCATCAGAACCATAAGCCCTACCTATAGGTCCTTTAGCCTTCCTTACCTTGCAGTGCTCTGGCACCACAGTGTGTTTTTTAGCTTGGAGGAGAAAGCAGACTGTAAATTGGAGAGATTTTCAATGTGGAGAGTCACTGAAGCAAAACATGCTGATGTAATTAAAAGTGGTGAGTCCCAGGCCAGTTGGGGATAGATGGGAGGGACTGTAGGAAGTTATGTGGGCTCAAGCTGTGTGCTGCGGACAGAGATGTGCCAGCTGCTCATGCCAACTGCTCCGGGTGGTGCTCACAGGTCACTTCTGTGGGCAAGAGGAATCACTGGACAAGTCAGATGTCCTCTGATGCAATCACACCTATTTTCAAAGAAGATAGTTTCCAACCTACTTCAACCAGCCCTCAAATGTAACAAGCGGTCCCGTTTTAATTTCCCAAGCCCATACTATCATGCATGGTCTAGGCAATGCTGGTGTTTGGGGTTTTTTTCTCTGTTTCTCAAGCATTTATTCTGCCTGCGAACAGGGGAAAAAACCAAACCTTCCTCTTTCCCCCTTTCTGCTTCCCAGCATCAGCGAAGACACTTTGCCCACAATACAATTTCAGGAGTTACCTCAAATATACTTTCAACTTCAGGCAGCAATTTAAATGGGCTTTGTCCCTGGGCCAATCTGGGCAGGGGTGGCAGGATTCCTGTATTTAACTGCAGGCATTTACAAAGCAGGCACGGGTATCTGCATTAGTCACTTTGGCTCGTCTTTACAGGAGAGAGGAACAGATATTTCCAGGGAAGGATTCATGTGACCTACTATTACACTGACCTATTATAGGTGTGATTAATCACACCCTTGAGATGTACGTCTTTCCCTGGTTGCAGGGGCAGGCCAGGAAGATTAACTCAGCTGCTTTACAAACATCTAAGGTCATCTGAAACTGAACCTCTGCGAGGGAACCAGGCCTTAGATACAGAGAACCTCAGATATCTCTTACCTACCCTAATGTTTGTGAGGCGTCACATTTTTGTATTTTGTTTATGCTCCCACAATTTTCTGTGTCTATTCAGCCTTGTCTGAATACTACTAAGTCTCTGCAGTCTCCATGCTCCTATTCTTGTGTCCCTCTACAGAGAAGGCTGAATTTATCCATAGTGTGAAATGACACATTTCTTGTGATGCTCTGGCAAAACATGAACATTTCTGGGAACCAAGAACAAAAGGTGACAAGAAAGTGCAAACCTGGCACGGTGATTACTATTACAGCACAGCTAGTAGCAAGGGAGAGATGTCCCCTGTGTGACTAATGACTGTGCCTGTAAATAGTCCCTCAGGGAAAAGACCTCTGCACCTAAAGGCTCCTCATTTCAGCCATTTACATTGGCTGGCTCCAGAAAACTTATTGCCATTCCAGACATACCTTTCACTGCATGTACCCTTAGGCCATCGCAGCTGTAATGACACTATACTACCGCTAAATCTTTCATGTGTCCACACCTCCACTGCAGGATCTTTTTCTCAAGAGCAGAGAAGATGGAGGAAGACAAATGACACCCCCTACAGAATGCACACAAGAAGAAGCGCGCATGGAGGTGATGCTGGGGGAAGAGCTGGGGCTCGGGAGCAAAAGCGATTGTGGGTAGAGGCCTTTATCAGTTAATTCACTCACAGGAATTGAAAAAGAAGAGACAGAGGAAGAAAAAAGTGGTAGCAAAGGCTGGGACAGAGAATGTGAGGGAATTGACATGTGGGAAGGCTTTGACTGTTGAGAGAAATACACATGTCCGTAAAGTCCAGACTGTGAAGATAGAAAACTACTGCTCAGGGCATTCTTTGATAGTTACTGCACTGTGCAAGGCATTGCCAAGCCCGGCACCTCCAGTCCCCACTGGCCCTTCTTTGGGGAAGCATTTCTGCTAGCGCTTACTCACAGCAGCAGTGAGATCTCATCTGGGTAGATCAGTAATCCTCCAGGAACATACCAACTCCTGCCCTGGAAGAGCTGAACTGCTGTTGTGGGGGAAGGTAAGTGGTTCATCCTCCCCCAGAAGCTCCTTTACCAGTACTGTCCCCCAGCTTCCAACACCTTCTCCTGTCCCCGCTGCAAGTTGGTCCTCGCTCTTGGCTATAAAGCCTCCCTAGGGCTTGAGGGATGGGGGTGTTGCAAGAGCAACACTATGAGCCTGTTACGAAAGAGTGACCACAGCATTTAATGAGATCACGCTCCTCAGGCACCCCTGCAAGGATTTCTCTTCAAAGAGTGAGGCTTTTAAACCATCTTGCAATAAACTGCATTGGAAAAGATATGTATTTCCTAACAGCTTTTTCTCAGCATGCAGCTAGTTGGGTTTTGACACTTACGATCTTGCTTGATTATTTGTTTCCATTCTAACAGCGATTTTATGCTAACTCTTCTGGTTTTGAAGTGCTTCTTTCTGACAAAACTTCTGCCTTGATTTCCCTGCACATCTTTCCAGCTTTAATCTCTAAATGGGTTTGATGCATGATATTTTTATCTGCTGATGTTTATAAGAGTCAAAGGAGTCGATGTGTTGGGCTTTTCTTTTCTTTCCTGAAAAATGCCAATTCAATACAACCAGATTTGGTGTTGTGTTTTAATGGAAATCCTAATGTTTTGAGGAGTTCTACAAGCATAGAAGATGTAATCAGTAGCCATTGAGAATAAATGTTGCTTGTAAATGACATCATCCTAGGCAGTTTTCCTCCTCCCAGGAATTAAAGAGAAAGCAAGATGCAGTCCTGTCTCCATAAATACAACTTTATTTCAGCTTATTTAGAATACATTGTATAAATTTCAGCATCTATATTTCTTAACCTCTATGGAGATTACAACAAAGCAGCTTTTAGTAGAGCTTGCCATGTTTCCTGACGGAGTAAAATGTCTCCCTGTGTGGTGGCTCAGCTTTTCATCACTGGATTTTTTATATTTTTTTATATTTTTTAAAATTTTCTATTTCTTTTGAATGCTTTAGGGTAATCATTCTGAGAGGAGAGAGAAAAATTCTGTGCCTTGATAAGCTGAGCTCACTCAGAAATGCTGTCAGCAGCAAGGGACAATGGCCACAGTGGGTTGTCACGGTTTTATTCTCACTCTACATACCCATCGTTTTGTGCAACAACAAGTAAGGAGATGGGGTAGAGTAGGCTGGATGTCTGACAAGCAGGTTATACTTAGATGAAGAAGACAGGAAAAGGAAATACCATTCAGCATTTCTTTTATTAACTTGTCTTGCCTCCTACATGCTGATTGACCAGAAATGGTTGCAAGAGTATTCTGACATCATTGTTCTCCTTGCAACCTTAAAAAGCCTGGTTATCCAGGCACTCAGTTAGCCATGGGGAGACAATAAGTGAATCCCTAATCGGTGTGGTGTATGTCTCTATTGAGCCAATGCTGAAATTGTACGCGGTATGACCTCCAGCGCGGTTAGACACAGACACTGGATGTGCAGTTAAAAACAGATGCTTGCACTGACTTAATAAAAAACATGTCCAACAAGAATCTTGCCAGTCACTGTGTAAGAAATGTGGCCTCCAGCAAATGAAAGGTTATACAGCATGACATGGATCTTCTAAGGCTGTCTGCCCCCATGTCAGGGGGATGCACACCCCACTGCTTCGAAGCTGGGGAGTGGAGGAGGTGCAGACAGTGCGGCCACCCCACAGTGCTCTGGTGGGGTCCTCAGCCCACCCAGGCACATGGCAGCACTTTTGCAATGTGGAAGATCTCAGCATGTGGAAAGGACAGCGTGTAACTTGAAGGGAAAAGAAGCCAGACTGGCTAGCTGCATCTATTTCTGACCTATGTGCACAAAACTTTTATGGTCCCTCTGCCACAGCTGTATCATCTCACCTAAGAAAAATCTTTAAACCTTCCTTGCAAGGCTTGCCTCTAAGTCTTTAGGCCATGAAAGATCCATCAAAACTCTTGCTTTAATGGCAGTCATTGTGCATCTTTTTTTTTAATTAATGGGGATTGCAGGAAAAAGTGTCAAATGCCAGGTTTGAAATGCCACTATCACCAGAACTGACCATTGGTGTGGATGAAGACAATTAATTTGAGACCAGCAGTAAGCTGGTGGCAAAAGCCTATGGAAGACTTCCAAGCGTCTAGTAATATCTGGTGCTTCTATTTTGAGAAGGTCCTGATTTTAAGAACATGCAGTTTCCCAATGTTTGAATTTTATGAAACTTTAGAAGTGCTGCGGAACTGAAACACTGAGAGATCATACCTTTAAAAAAAAATAAATCCAGACAACATTCCCACAGGTGTGTATTTGTTCTTTCTGCAGAACAAATGCAGCTTTACCAGCCTGGCTTGCTCATGCACTGCACTGCCCTGTGCCAGAAAGACATAGGATTTTTTTTTCTCCCTGAACCTTTCTCTGAACTAAAAGAACAAAGTACCTAATATACCACTGGGGACAGATGTTATATTCATTTTAGAGCTGAGGTAAGTGTGGTTGCCAAGTATGTCAGTGATGAAATTGGGAACATTCATCCTGACTCCATACTTACTTTCTAATCACCTCTTCCAAGTTCAAAAGGCAGCATCCAATTTATAACCCTTTTTGAAGAGGTATGGCATGCTCTTTACCTCTACCACCACAGTCACAGCAGCCCATGAATGGTAGCAGCAACACAGCTGTTCCATTGCAAGTATCTACCATTGCTGTAGGAGCCCTTGTGGGCATCCATCATCTGACTCCTAAAATACCGATAGACACACTGTGGTTATTCAGTAGCTACCCTGAGAGACTGTTCTGTAAAGAACTGTGCCTGACAGTGGGGATCTTTCAATCGGTGTTGCCTTCTCTGTTTAGCCAGAGGCCGTGGCTCTGTACGTACCCCATGGAGAGGGTACGAGAGGTGCAGGGATCTCTGTTCTGAAAGGCCAGCGTGTGCAACCTCCCACCTGCAACCCTTCTCTGCAGAAGCACTTTCTGGATAGCCTGTGGAGATCTGCCTGGGCTGTGTCTGCATAAAACCTGAGCTGCCCCTGGCAGTGTGCACAGGTCATACCAGGGGCCAGGTTTTAATCAACTTCTTAGGTCCAATTAGTTACAAACTTCAGTGTAGGTACAGGAGTTTTTATCAGAGGGAAGGCTGATGCCTGCTCATACCTTCCATGTTTGTGATAATAGTCAGGGGAATAAAGTGCATTCTGCTCTTGACAGCTGTAGAGAAGGAAAAGGTTCAAAGCTTTTGCCTGATCACTTGGGGATGAACATCAGAACAGATCTCCAAGGAAATTATGGTATCTGCCTTGTGTTGATGGAACCTCTTGGTCATTATTCTGCTGCAGCAAGAGTGTTTTGTGAGAAGGAAGAAGAAAATATCTGTTCTCGTCCCACTGAAGTTGAAGGCAGTGAAAATACTTGACAGGGACATGACTATACATGAAACAGAAGCATGGTTAAGATTTTCCAGTTGAACTGTTCTGAGGAGTGTCTCATCTGAGTAGTTTGCAAATAGCCAAAGACATGGAAACATTTTTCTCTAGTCTTACTAAAGTTTTGGCAAAAGAAGACATTTCACTCACTTTTCCTAGAAAGGAAACAACTAGCTCAAGATGAAGTACAAAGGAGAGAGGCAAATGAAGAAGAGTCCAAAGGGAAACGTCATGCATATGGACGTGCTTACTGATACCCTGCGAAATGGTTACGCTTCAGAAAACCATTTTTAAAATGGCAGTGAATAGTTTGCATGAAGCTGTACTTTTCTGGGTTTGGGGAGCTGTTGGAAGTCTAGGAGGAATTCTGGACAAATCAGAGATGCTGTACTGCCATTGCTTGGATTTACAGCAACCACCTTGCCTCTGCTACAGGTTTCTCTCACACTGAATCTTTCTGTGGAGACTTCCCACAGGTGCTCACACACCTTCACACCAGTGTCAGAGCTGCTGAAGGAAAGCCCCACCATTTTATTTTGAAATTAATGTAAGGCCATTGCATGTTGCTGGCATACGACAGATGAGGTGAACTTCTGCAGCAAAGAGCACCCACACGTCTTTGTACATCAGAGCCCTCCAAACTCCTTCCCTATCTGTACATTAACCAGCCTGCCCTTCCCATGTTCTGACTTCTGTTCAGACATACTGTGTCCTCATGTCCTTAAATGAAATGAATTCATGTCTGCATCCGCATCCCATCCTGCCAGCTTTTTCAGGCTTGGCAGAGCCCTGAAGAAAATCCATCTGTGGACCAGATTTTCCCCACACTGAAGCTCTTCAGTTATTGCACTGTTAATTGCTATGGTAATTATTTAATATATCCAGAAACTAATAGAGATGCTTTTATTTAATAATTCTACCTTACCGCCTGATTAGCCTACTCTTAAAGTATTTCCTTACTAACCAGATTACAAAGAAGGTTACTTAATTTTTCCAGCTGACAGCGTGTTGACACTTTCCCTGCTTAGTAACAGAAGTCACATGAGATTATTTGGAGCAGGAAGCAAACACATTTCTGTGAAGAGTGAGAGCAGGGCATTGTTAGCGGTCGGGGAGGAGAGTTTGGCCCCTATTGACTGCTCTCCTCTGAGGTTTCTTGCATCAGCAGCAGCCCTCTCAAATTTCTCCCATCTCTTTTCAGATCTGATCTGAAAACCTCTTTGCGACACAGCTAGCCAGTTACTGTTTTAATCTTCTCATCCTTTCTTTGCATGGTCTCAAAAAAAAAAGAGAAAAAATACTAATTAAATCAGTAAAGCTTTTGGAGATGTAATTTGAAAGCACAATACTAAGTAAAACTGCTCTGCCCCTGGTCTCATGGTAAATTAGGAAATTGTGTAAAACTGGCAGTCAAACAGAAGGGTATTTGAACTGCTCTTATCTGAAACCTAGAATAAGGACATCATTAGGAACAGTTGTTGCTGGGAAGTCAGTACTTGTCCTCCTTTTAGCTAACAATACACTACAATACCAAATTTGAATATGCTGAGAGCATGAATGATCTAACAGTAAGAAGGGCACCAACTATTCTCGGTGGCTTGAATGGAAATAGCAGGTGTCTGGTACTTTTCTGGCCCTAAGACAGTAATCAGTCACAGATAATTGATTACTTTCAGATCCAGAAAGTGATTTGCAAAGGATTATATTTTCAGTGTACAGTACTAGCTTAACATTAGCTGCACGGGAGGAATCAGATTTCTGAAGCACCAACCACACAACCAGTCATTTTTGATCATTTGAGCTATCCCTGCTCCCAGTACAGTCGTATGTTCAAACTTCTGGGCAAATACTAATTATGCCTTCTAATTGCAACACAGCTGCTTCCATTCCCTCTATTAAACTGTATTCATCCCTTATTATTAAACAAAATGTAGGGCAGGAAAATAGAAAGAGATTTTCTTATGCATCTGTCTCTTTCAGGACAAATTCCTTTCCTGAACAAGCACAGCCATGTCTGTAATCATAGATAATATGGAGTATGACAAGACTACTCACATTCATTTTGAAGACCTCTCTAGCAGTGAATTATCCCCTGTTTTGCCAAAATGACCATGACTACACATTAAGCACAGCATGACTCACCAGCAGAGCAATATGGAAAACTGCCCGTTTGGAGGCCTATCTAGCTCCACAGAAGTGCCTGGAAAGAAATCCACAGACTTGGGGTTGGAACTAGGTGGTCTTTAAGGTCCCTTCCTGCCCAAACCTTTCTGTGATTCTATGAACTTTAGCAATAGCTTCAGAGCTGGAATCATTCACCAAGAACCGAAACACTAAGGCAATATACCGATAGGCAACCAGTTACTATGTCTGGGAAACAAGTCCTGTCACAGCAACACCAGCATGGAGCAGTCCCAGCCAGTCTCCTGCCAACCGGGCACTGGGGGAGGTTCTTCTCTGGCCCAGTCCAGGAGCTGTTTCACTCTTTAACCTAGCTTAAAAACATCCCAGCAGAAAAAAGTGGACATTTTTCTGGAGGTAAATGAGTTAAGTCAGCTCCCTTAAGCTCATCTGTCAGCTCATATCATCTCCATCTACCCAAAAGAGGGATAGATGGTGGGGGTGTAGAAGGTGGGGGTGCGAAGGAGGAAAAGTAGGACAACTTCTGCTTTGATAACAATCAGCTCTTACATTGGCTTAGCTACTTGTGTCACGGCAGCCTCAGTTCTCAACAGAACTTCCCCCTCTAATCTGGCCTGATCAGACCCCACCCCACCATTTGGCAAATTATATGCAGTTCTGGGCTCCCTGGTGTAAAAAAGATGGGGATGGACTCCTGGAAGGAGTCCAGAGGAGGGCTACAAAGATGATTAAAGACCTGGAGCATCTCCCCTACAAGGAAAGGCTGAATGAACTGGGGCTGTTCAGTCTTGAGAAAAGATGGCTAAGAGGGGATCTTATTAATGTTTATAAATACACAAAGTGAGGGACACAGAAGGAAATGGCCAGCCCCTTTTCAGTGGTCTGTGGGGACAGGACAAGGGGCAATGGCCTCAAGTTGGAGCACAGGAAGTTCCACACCAATATGTGGAAGAACCTTTTCACAGTGAGGGTGACAGAACCCTGGAACAGGCTGCCCGGGGGGGTTGTGGAGTCTCCTTATCTGGAGACATTCAAGACCCATCTGGATGCCTCCCTGTGTGACCTGTCCTAGGGAACCTGCTTTGGCAGGGGGGTTGGACTCCATGATCTCTGGAGGTCCCTTCCAACTCCTACGATTCTGTGATTCTGTGAATGAAGATCACAGAATCACAAGGTTGGAAAAGACTTTTAAGGTCATCAAGTCCAACCAATCCCATCCTAAGCTAAACCATATCCCTAAGTACCTCATTTACCCTTTTTTTAAACACATTCATGGAAGGTGACTCAGCCACCTCCCTGGGCAGCCTGTTCCAGGCCCTGACAGCTCTTTCAGTGATAAATTTTTTTCCTATCATCTAATCTGAACCTGTCCTGGTGCAGCTTCTTGCTATTTCCCCTTGTCCTATCTCTTGTCACGTGTCTGAAGTGACCATCGCCCACCTCTCTACAACCTCCTTTCAGGTAATTGTAGGTGGTGATAAGGTCTCCCCTCAGTCTCCTCTTCTCCAAGCTAAATACCCCCAGCTCCCTCAGCCGTTCCTCATATGATTTGCCCTCCAACCCCTTCATAAGCCTGGTTGCCCTTCTCTGGACTCACTTGAGGACCTTGATGTCCTTCTTGGTGTGAGGAGCCCAGAACTGGACACAGTACTTGAGGTGCAGTCTCACCAATGCCAAGTACAGGGGCACAATCACCTCCCTAAACCTATTTCTGATACAAGCCAGGGTGCTGTTGGCCTTCTTGGCCACCTGGGCACACTGCTGACTCAACACTTAAACACTCAGAACCTGTGAGAAATTGTCTACAAGCTCTGGTCTGATGTTATCTCTGTGCCTTTTCATCAATTTATCTATAAAAATGTATACAAGGTGATTCACATGCATATCCATTCACAAGTAGCTGCCCTAGCAAAGGGCTGTCATAAATACATTCATTTATGAGAAGCAGCTAGGAAATGACCTTTTATGGAGCTGATGGCCTCTGTGAAAAATGCCTCCAAGTTGTTCTCATCATATTCAGGGAATAATTTGTGCTGAAATCAAATGCCAAGACATGTTCCTGGGAAGCCTCAGTTTAACTCCAGATCCAGTCTCTGAAAGAGAAGCCATCTGCCACTGGAAAAAGTGCTCCCTACCAGGCAAGGCAGCTGGGTTAAACCCTTCCATGCCTTTTTCACCAACTAGGCTTGAACAAAAGTTGGGGCAGATGGCTACAGGCCTGTAGACTGGCCAACTGGCTCTGGAGGGCCCATTGCTTGCTTCTTCAGCATGGGGTGGATGAGGAACCTGCTGCTGCAGAGATGAGTTCCTGTGGGGCACTGGACAGCTCTGCAGCCTGGTCTTCAGGAGGAGTGCCCTAATGGCAGTTCTTTTTGTAGGAGGTATGTTTGCATTCCTCGTCTGCTCTGTAGATGATGATCAAATCTGGCCTGTCTGTTCCAACAACCAGCTTTTCATCAGAAACAACCTGGTTGGGAAATGAATGGCTTTGTCTGCAGTTGAATGAAATATTTTGCTCAGACTACAAAAATTAAAAAAAAAAAAGAGAAAGAGAGAAAAAAAAAGTCCAACAAATTGAGCTGAGATGGACTAAATTATTTTCTCCCCTCCATTTTTTGGTTCAGTTGCCACACTGAAAAATCAATTATTTTCATAGCTCTACATCAGTCACTGCTATTTATAGAAATTCAAGTCATACAATCTGAGAACAGATTTCCCCTGCTGTTACATTGGTTTTAACTTCCAGGGTAGCCAATGTAGATGAACTCCTTGGGAAAAATAAGTCCCTGGAGTAGAAAGCCTGACACTCCCCCACCATGAATAACAAACAGCAAGTGTTAGAATGATTAGTCACAGTGAACAGTTTATGGGAAATAACCACCGATTGAAATTACTTTGCTTAGAAGAGTTCAGAAATCTAACCAGCTCCAACTCCTGTAACTTGTTGAAAGGACTGTTTGGGCTCTGACAGTACACAAAAGCGTGCACTGCTCTAATTTTAATAGGAGGGATTTTTATGGTGCAACCCTATACTGGGGATAGGTTTATTTGGTTATACTGATATTGTTCATTCCTCTGTGAAAAAATGCATTAAGCTATACAGGTTAGGCATCCTAAAACTGATCAGGAGTTTGTTTCTTGCATAGCCTCCAAGTCAACCAAGGTCAACAATTACCACATTGCTTGTCTGTATCAGCACCCTTCAGGCAGTACTACATAGACCTTGGTATTTCCAGTGAAAAATAATTGTATCCCTGGGGTCTAGAGCATCTCTGGAAGTGCATTTACCCATCTGCAGCACTGGCAGATCTCAATATTTTGTAGAGCCTCCCCTCATCCTGGCTGGCCTTGTAGTGATGGCAGCAGGCAGAATACATCGCTATGGCCCCTCTGGGCTCTCCTGTCTCTGAAGCAGCTGGGACTGGTGGTCAAGCTAGACTAGGCCAAGGGCTGCTGCCTACCAGAGACAATCAGTAGGCCAAATACCAAGTCCTGGGGTCATAGCTGAGGCTGCTTCCAGGATGTGACAGCAGTCACTGCATCTGCAGCTGAGTTCAGAGCTGCATCACCGCAAGCCGAGTCCTGTCATAAAACCCAACATTCCCCCTGGAGCTTATTTAGTCTAGTTTATAACCATGTGGAAATTGGGTCTAAAACTTATGTAGGTGGTGTGTGTTGTACTTGAGTTGGTTTTCTATTTGTACTAATCCATAAAAAGACAGACCCCAAGCTAAGAATGGCTTATTTTCCACTATTTTCTATTGTTTTATTTATAATAGAAGAAAAATATAACAACAAACCCAGATCACAGAAGTCTCCATTAAGTCACAGAAAGGTTGACTGATGTGGACTCTTGCAGCCATTCACATCTTTAGAAGTAATCTGCTCAGATTATGCTGGTTTGCTATCCTTGGAAGGCAGTCCCCCTCCTTTGAAGTACATTTGAACTGAGATCTTCATGATGGGTAGCTCTGCACAGTGGGCAGGAAATGACCTGCGTCCATCACATTATTTATTTCGTTGCAAGTAGCATACCCAGAAAGCATTACACTGGTTGTGCCTTTGTCAGTCATTGCCCAGAGGGTTCAATTAGTGTTAGGGAGGTTACCTGCTGACCTTTCATTTTTCCCTATGCTTGGATTTTCATTCTGACTGATGAAGCCACATGTCAGTATAATTTCCCCAGAATCTGTAAGTGGGTGCCTGCTGCAACCTCCACCTTGCATTAGTCTCCTGTGCTTCTCCTTTGATCTTTGACTGAAGCATGCCACATCATCAAGCCAGGAAAAAACATCCATTTCCTTGTTTGATCTGCATCCTCATGACCTGGTGAGGAGAGTAAACCTGCATTTTAGAATATTATGGCCAAATCCCTTGTGTGTGGAAGTCATTCCTGTGGGCCTTTCATTCAATAGAGTCTGAGTCATAGGAATTACGCTAGTTGAGTGCCACCTCCCCCCAACTCCCCCTGCCCTCCATGTCTGGAATTAGAAAAATAGCTGACCAAGAATACAATTGTAATAATTCAGTCTATCTTACACAAAATGATCAAATAAACTGACAGAATTCAACTCAGTAGGCTAAAGATCAGTCACATGAATTAAATTATTTGACAATATGTTAAAGTGCAGCCACAAAATTCTTAAACACAAGGCTGCATTGAGGGAAGGTAAGTTCATTTCATCTTTCTAGCAGAAAATAGAGTAAGAACCTTATTATTAGAAATATGTCCTTAAAAGCTTATTCACATCACCCTAAGAAAGGAACAACTGAACTGAACGATTAAGGTCAAAGGGCTTATGGAACAAAGGGACAGATCTTGGGATGCAAGTTAAATTTAATGTTTTGTGCTATCTGTCTTAAATTCTCCCTGTAAGTCCCCTTGGACAGTGTTGGTGGATAGTGAAAGAGGTTGTTGGGGTCTCCTTAGGCATAATTTCTTGCATTTATTATTTATAATTTATTTACTATCCTTGCCTTATTCAGTGTTGGTTTTTTTCTTACAATGTCAGTTTTGACATCAGGTGACCTCAGATGGCAAGGCTCAGACTTTTAAGGATCCTTAGATGGTTTTCCATTTATCTTTACAAGATTAAGTAGCTTTCAATGGGATGTAAAAGATGAAATGTCTAAGAAATGTTGTAAATGGAACTCAGTTGTCAAAAATCGCTCAGGCTATGCAATGTTTTTATGATTTGTGCCTTTAACAGCCTTTGCATACAAGACTTTGATTTTGCCTTTTGTTAATAGAGCACCCATCAAAAAGGGACCCATATCTCACATTGCTGCTGCTATGATACAACTGAAAAAATTAATAGCCTATATGAGGAAAGTTTTAAAAGTTAAACCTTAGGGGTTCAAGTTTGTAAATAAATTAAGACTAAACCCCAATGCAGTAGTATTTTTGAGGTCTTAAAATTGATATCTCGTAAATCATGTCTAATTTATGAATTCTTAAATGCTTAGGGTTAGCAACCTGCTTTGCAATAATTAGGCTGAGGATCACAAGGTGACTGAGCGGAATCAAGAGAAGAGCTACACCTAACTGTGAGTTCTGATTGCTACACCTAACTGTGAATTCTGATTGCACCTGGAGAGAAACAACCAATTCTGCTTTTCCTTGGGTTTTTGTCTTTGTATAAGTTTTCCTGACACATCTTTCTTCCTGAGCTTGTCTCAGACCAGCTTCAAAATAACCAGATTGAGCAAATACATAAACCCAAAATTCAGCCTCTTCCTTCCAGTTAAAAAAACCTTTCTAAGGGTGTTTACAGTGCTGTTCACAGAACATCTATTATGTTATTTCAGCTAAATCAGTCTCAGATTATTCAGTCTAGCCAGTTTGTAAATCAATTCTCTGGTCACCACCAACATCACACTGACATAGCTACACCTAAAAGTTGTAAAAATCTCTTTGAAATGGTAACCCTAACCTGGGGTCTTTCCATAGCTTCAAAGGCATGATGTCCCAATCTGAATTCACTGAAGTGTTTAATTTGAATAAGAAGCTTGCCAAGCAGCCAAACATCTGCATACTCAGGTTGTTATCAGCTAGCTCTAACCAGTAGAACTTTGAAGTGTTAATTGTTTAGCTGGACAGAGCTGCAGACTTTAGAGATTTTGCAGGAAGGAAAGATTAACCCTTTTACACCTTGCTGAAGAGAGGAAGTTTTAATAAAGGATTGAGAAAAATTCTAGGCATTGTACCCAGGATCCAAAATGTTCAGAGATGTACCAGGAAAAAAAAAAAAAAAAAAACAACAAACCAGACCACCCATTTTCATTCTTTATTTCCACAGAAGTTATAATTAAGAGCCCATGGCTACATTGCAGACAAGAAACTTTTCTTGGTTAGTTAACTGCACATTGAACTTCTTGTTCAGTCTGCACAGCACAAGCAGCAGGATGAGCTGATATTTATATGATGCATGCACTGAAATATATTCAGATCTGTTCTTGGGTGCATCATTGGCTTGATGGTGACCTTGTGCCTCTTGGATGCTCTTCTTTTGATCTCAGGTTCCTTTTCTGCAAAACTGGGATGGTATCATCCTTCCCTGTGAGGCACAAGGAGGAAAAAGCTCAGAAGAGAGCTTTGGTACTATAATTTGTGATGATTTGAAAAAAAAAAGGATTACAGGGGCACACCTGCACACGTAGCAGAGGGCTGATTTCCTGGAGTATTTCAGTGGGGCTTGTTCTTGGAGAGGTTCCCGCGTGTGGAGTCTCCACTCCTCCTTTATGGCCACCTTGTCGTGGTTATCCCTGTGGCAGGCCTCAAGCTGCTCCAGCTGAGAGCAGGTAGCAGTAACCGAGGCTTTACCACATGGAAAAGCAAACAAACACAGCTCACTCTTGTGCTGTTCCATCACACATGCGTCCTTGCTGTCATGAGCTAGCCCACCCATACTTCTGAGGTGAAAGTGTTGCTTAGGTGGATTGTGCTTTGGTGGCTGTTCTTGCTTTGTTTTCCCTCTTTCTGCTGATGTGCCTAAGACATTAGTGCATGCTCTTCTCGGTGGCCACCATCTCCCTTCTCACAGACACCCTTCACCCCTTTGTCCTAGCAGAACCCCACCACAACTACCTAAGTAGTCACCACCCAGAAGTTTTACCCTGTTTGGTGACACTGCCCAGTGATGTTACTCACCTGGTCTCATCAAGAAGAAATAAATCCTGTCAGGAATATAGCTCAGACAAAAAAAATGTCCCGCCTCTTTTCTCCCTCAAAGCAGCATCATCTGGCTTCAGCAACCTGATGGCATCTTTACCTGCACCAGGCTTTTTCAGGACAATTTGGGGCATTGTGCCCCACCATAAGTAGATCCATTAGTGGGAGTAACAAGGAATGCTACATGGAGAAAGTGAAAACATTTTTGCTGCCAAAGGATTTGCTCCAAGGACTCAAAACCCTTGTGTGAGCAACAATTAGAAGTCAATTACAAGTCAGGCAATTAGAAGTCATGCACAGACTGCTCACAGCTCTCGCAACACTCTTACCGTTTTCTCTTGCTGAGCGATTAGATTTTTTTGTGTTTGGGAATTAACTCAGTTTAGTCCCAAATGACAGGGGCTTGGATTCCTTCACATGTCCTGTCATGACAGAGCTGACAGTTTAATGTGGCCATCAGGCCAATCTGGGAAAACTCCTACTTCCTGCAAGGAACAGTACAGTCTCCCCGCTCTCCCAGTGTGTGTACAAGGGAATGAAAAAAACATTTTTTTCCTTTCTCCTCCCTCCATAATACCATCTGACAGGATGCAGAGTTCACAAATCATGACTCAAGCGGCCTCTGTACTCCCCTTACCCCTGGCTCCATCTTAGGGGATTTACAGATCTGTGCTTGCATCTGAGAGCAGCTCCTAAATCCTTGATTGATGGTACTGAGGATTAATGAGAATGTCACATCCCAGCAATTACCAGAAATCAAAATGTACCCTTTTGCAAAGGACTACCACAAGGCTTAGACATTTTTAAAAATGCAAGAGTGAACTCTCAGTTTCTAACAAGGATCTAAAAATAGAAGAGATTTTGCAGGCCAGCAAATGACTTGGATGATCACCTATGCGGGGTCCAAAATTTTATACACATTTCTTTGGAAAAAAAATACGTGCTCTGTTTACACAGGGAACCCAGAAGAGACCACTTTCACTCTACTCCACAAACAACCTTAAGTGCTCGCCCTGCAAGCAGACACAGAAATGCAGATCTGAAAGTTGCCCTGTGTGACAGCAGAGGATGAGGGAAGGAAGCGTCGCTGAGGCAGGGAGTGAAGTGGCAGTGGCTGGGAAGAGGGGCAGCGCCAGCCGGCCTGGGGGCAGGCAGGGGCAGAGGTGGGGAGCACAGCCGGCAGAAGACTGGTCCCGCTTCCAAAAGCTAGGAGCTAAGGAAAGGCAAACCGGCTGGCCCAGCGCCGGAGCTGCAAAAATCCTTTCCTTCCTGCTTGAATTCAAAGGAATAAACACAGCTTCACAATTGACAGTGCTGTACTGTTGTACCCAGTGGAGTTTTGTATTCCTATTGATGTTTGTTGTATCTATTTGGATCTAGTGAACTAACTTTTTCCTCACTTTGCATGACCCTTTGTTACCCCTGCTTTCAAAACACATCCGATGTCCGCTATGGCCTGGCTTCAATCATCCCTCTGGGCAATGGAGAGAGTTCAATCAACTGCAGTAAGATTTCGATGCCATCATACAGCACACAGAGAAGAATACCTGGCAAATGGTGGATGTGAGTCCAGGGCCGAAAGGAGACTCCTGCAGCCAGGGGAACAGGTGGCATACCTTCCTTGGATTTTGGGGATGTGGACTGTAGCCTGGGGCTCCACTGGGAGAGTGAGTGACAGGTTCCCTGACTAAATGAAATGTCATCGAGAAAGCAGAGACCCTTGTGGTCCCTCTGGTCAAAGTGAGTTATTCTCTGGAGCGGGGGCTCTCCAAGCTGCTGCTTCTCAACACACAAAGTGCAGCTCACTGACATGTCTACACTTCTCCCAACTTCTTTATCTGACAGACCTCTGGGAGAGGGATTGAATCAGGTAACCTGGCAGGGAAGGAGTACGTTCGATATTGCGGGTGAAGGACTTTAGTATCCAGGTATGCATCTTCTAATAGGCATTTTGATGTGTTGGCTAAGTAGCTAAGTGGTGCCTTGCTCCTGGTTGTAACACTTCACTCCTTTGCCACCTCACGTTTCACAAGACCAGAAGCGCTGGGGACCAATCAGTCAGCTGTGCCAGCTGCACGGGAGCATGAACCACAGAAGAGGCAGCAGTAATGCAAATATCTGAGGTGCAGTAAGCCTTGAGCAGGACCTGACCCTCTTTTTTTATTTGCATTTGCACAACGTGCAGCACATGGAGCCGCAGCACTGGAAGTCAGACATCTGCATGGAACCAGTTGCCTGTAGGTGCACACAGTGTGCCTGTGGAGAGGCAGGAGCAGAGCAGGTTTGGGAGGCAGAGAGTGAGGTTGGTTTGGCTGGTGAGATGGTGCTGGTCTTCTGGAGAAGCAATGGAGAGGTGAGAGAACGATGCAGTTAGCAGACAGTTGGAGTCACACTTAGGGAAGGGGTTTGGTTTTGAAAGGAAAGCTTAATAAGTTTTCAAGAGTGGTTATTGGGACCCTGAAAGGTGGCCCTACACTGTAACAGGGGAGTTTCAGTAGAACTTGGGAAGGTTTTATCTCCATACACAGACATTTCCAGCTTTTGGATTATATCATAGTACACAACGTGAAAGAACTAGCACAAACATCTTAATACGTGCAACAAGATAACGCTTCCTTAGACTGTCTTTGCTTCATCAATAAAGCAGGCTGTGACATTGGCACCTGGAGAAACTGCAAAACCACCATGAAAGTGATTCACTGAAGTGAATTTCCAAGGCTCTGAAACCAGAAGAGCAATAAATTTACAAACCCCACCAACAAAAGTACCTCAGCAGCCCAAAAGGTGCATCCCACCTGACCTCAAGAGAAACTTGTTACCTGAGCTAAAATCAGCTGGTATAATGACATTTCAGCTTTGTTGTAGCACTGGTCCTGGGAGACAGACCTCTTGTCTTTTATTACTCATCTCATGTTGTCAAAAATGTTTCTGTAACAGCTTACTTGTGCTCTAATTAGGGAAAAAAAAATCCAAGCCTTCAGAGAAAGCTGATCTGAAAGTGCAGACTACAACATGTGGAGATGCACAAGCCCTGCAGGCCTAACAAAGCCAATAAATCAGAGCTCACAAACCAGCTTTCTGCTGACATGATTTATCTTCCAGGGCTCTCCTGCCTGGATATGATTTTATAATGACGGCAGCCAGAGATGTGAAGAGCACACTAAAAGAAGCCATTCACACTGGTGAATCTGAGGCTGAGTATTTATTTTACTGCAACCCCAGCACCAACCCGTGGGATAAATCTCAAATGGATGCAGGTAGGCGATTGGTTCAGGTGAATCAAAGGCCCAAGTCTTGTCAAAAAGGACTTCCCTCCCCCAAACATCTGCTCTAGCTCTAGCAATTATATAGTCTTAGAAGAAAAGTCTAACAGAGATATCAGGTGCTGCAATGACTGGAGATGGTATATGCTCAGACTGAAAGAAGTACCACACATATGCCCTGAAACAGCTCACCATGGAGTTCATGTCAACGCTGACCATAAGCATCAGTAAGGAATACTGTACATGTAATTTTTAGTGCAGTATTCAGAGGCTGTCTGGTTGTTTCTACAATGCAAGAGCCAGTGATAACTCAATTCTAAGTGTTATGAAAAATAATAAACTACCTCCACAAGGGTCATTGCTACGGAAGTATTGTCCTGTTTTTTTTGTGGATACATGAAAATAAAGGTGAAGTTCTTCAGAAAGATGTGGTTTCTTTGTTCTGCTTCAAATTCTTTCCACAAAATATTACTTATGGTCATAGGAATTTAATCTGATACTGACGGGAACATAAGCATCTTGAAAAGCTTAAATAAAGGATGGTTTTAAAAGCGGAGGATGCAGAAGGGGATTATTTTTTTTCATTAGTGAAGGCAGATCTAAACCACCAGAACCACAGCAGCCTGAAACCCTGGTGGATTTTCAGCTCCTTGTTTTCTCTCTTCAGAAACAGAATGAGAAAAAAAAAAAAAAGAAATGGACAGAGAAGTGCATTCAGAAAATCATTACTTTGAACCAGATATGCATTACTTTTTATTTGTGGGCATATGAAGGAATTCAGTCTTAAAAAGAAAGAGGCAGTGACTCTAAATGCATAGGTTCGAAAAACTGTGATCATTTTCTTTGCACCAAGATGCAGATGTTTTTACTACAGCATTATGTGGGAATTCTGTAGTCCGCAGAGATAAGAAAGATTACCCATGTCACGCAAAAATGTATTTCACTGGCATACTAGAAGATCTGTGCTACTTATAGAAATGAATGTCGTAAATAGGTTTGGAGCATCAGATAAGCACTGACTGGCAAAGCATTCAGATCCATTTCAATAGTCTTTGCTCAAGCGTTTTCAGAGACCAAAATTATTCATATAAGGAAATGCTTGTTTACTGCAATGCTAATTATTGTTTCACATCACCTACCTAGTATAGAGCATAGCCAGTACAGTCTAGCTAATGTACATAAGGAAATGCTTTTAAAACAGTTTTACGAATGTCTAAAGTGATAAATGTAGTTGATTAATGAGGTTATCCTTCGTCTCCATTTCTGCATATACTTTAGCCTCTAAGGTTTGGAAAGTCAACATAGAACAAGCAGCCATATTAAAGAGCCTTCTTTAAGGACATTTAAAATATTGTTGTGATTAGTGTTTTGGGAATAATTAAGAACAAAAAGAATGCTTTAAAAATGTTTAACTTGTTTGCTTTCAAGACAGCGTTTACAGAAAACTTGCTTCCCCCAAAAAACTGTTTCTTCAGATGTGCTTGGTTAATGTCTATGTAACCGTTTACTTGTAATTGGTCACAGAAGTCTAGTCATACAATTCCTCTGCACCCACTGGATGAAAGTACTAACTCATACAGAACAAATATCCACATGGGTAAACTTCAAATCCAGCATCTGTGAATATTTATGAGGGCAAATTTGAATTTTACCATATTTATTCTGCCCATAAAATATGCAAACCTAGCTGTTGAAAATACCTTTACAAATTCAAATAAATATTTGAAAGATTTTTTTTTCTTTTTTTGGCTTTAGTTGGGACAAAACTGGGTCATTAGACGGATGACATTATATACTCCAGCCCCAAGGTCTTCTCCAAACTGCAGTTAGTATTCTCTGACCTTGGGCCCTCCAGCTGGACAATTTGTAATTGGGCTCCAGTATCACAGAATCATAGAATTGTAGGGGTTGGAAGGGACCTCGAGAGATCATCGGGTCCAACCGCCCTGCCAAAGCAGCTCCCTGGGACATATCACTCAGATAGGCGTCCAGACAGGTCTTGAATATCTTCAGAGAAGGAGACTCCACCACCTCCCTGGGCAGCCTGTGCCAGGGCTCTGTCACCCTCACTGTGAAAAAGTTCTTCTGCATGTTGGTGCGGAACTTCCTGTGCTCCAACTTGCAGCCATTGCCCCCTGTCCTGTCTTCACAGACCACTGAAAAGGGGCTGGCTGATTCCCCCTGCATCCCCTGCTTCAGATAATTATAGACTTTAATTAGGTCCCACCTTAGTCTTCTGAAGGCTGAATAGTCCCACCTTACTCAGCCACAGTATAAGTGGTCCACTGTAGTAAAGAATCAAACTACTTATGTTGCCATCATGGTTGGCTGAAAGAACATTTCAATGTCAAACTAGTAAGGCTATTACCCTGCTTAAAAAAGAACAGCTTTTCCAAAAGACAATCAGAGACACATTCTACTGAAGAGCAATCTTCCCCAGGGAAATATCTCCCTATCTTTCTTTGACATCTCTTTTGTAATTGGGAAATTCCAAAATGTTTTACCCACCAACGAATGGAGATTATTCTCTGTGGTATCCTAGGAGTCTACTGGCAAAATTGCTTGAAGGGCAGGATTATTGGATTGTGGGACTTGTCTCAAGTCGTGGACCATATGAGACAAGAGCGAAAGGAGATGGAAGTGAAGATCTGTCAAAAAGTGATAAAAGATGATAAAAATCCAACACATTGAGACTCCTACTGTCTATGTGAGCAGCCCAGGTACATTGAGTCCAGCCACCCTGGCTTTTCTGTTCGTGCACAGATGAGTTCTGCGTCACATCAGTGGTCACTCTGATACCACCCAGGTACAAGGGGCTCAACGTGCCGGGTTGGGCATGTGCAGCAATTGCAACATGTTCCAGATTCATTGGACATGGTGAATGCAGAGACGCTCAGTGTCTTACACAGTGAGTCCCATATGCCTGGGATAAATTGGTCTCATTGTGCATGAGATGTGGGATGCCAAGGATGTGTGGCATCCAAAAATATGGTGGGTTACTATTCAAAGCAACATTGAGAGTGTCAGAGTTGGTTGGCAGGAAACTGTTGCAGAAATACTAACTAAAGGGAGTTCAAAAATGAAAAATACTACGTAAGACTCCACAGTTACTCAATGAAATTTTCATTTCCCCCTCACCAGGACCATTTACATTTTGTCTCTGTGGGAGTGTGCACTGTAGCTAGAAAGCCTGGAAAATGATGGCAAGTCAAAGACCGTTTTCACAAAGACAATTTGCAGAAAACAAAGAACGATAATTATAACAAGTGATTGTGATAGAAAACTCTGGTTTATTTTCAAAGCCAATGTTCATGCTTGTATCTTGTTGCATAATGCAGTTGCTATCAATTGCATATGGATGAGGAGATGGAGGAAACCAGAAGTGATGCAATCAAATACAAAACTTTCTATGGTCTTCTGAGAATTTCTGACAGTTTTTCAGTTTGTTTTATAAAAGTCTGTGGAATAATTTTGAGTGACAAAAGGCTATATCCTAAGTTAGGATTGACACTGTACAGCAAACGCATGCAAGATAAAATAGATAACTAGAACAAAGAGGATACTCCCTCTGATTCTGAAGTCCTTGTGCCATAGCAATTACTGCAAACATTGAGTAAACAGTAGCCAGGAATAGCCTGCTCACTGACAGAGCATCCCACTACTTAACGATCCTTCATTGACACTCTCTTTTCTGAATCAGTCAAAATTTTGTGGATAAGAGAGATGCATTTGGAAAAGTAGACTGGAGAACAGTTGGAAGAAGCAGATAATTTATCATACTTCTATGTGCTATTTTAAATAAGTACAATTTTACAATAATTAACTTTTCATATGTATTTGTTCTCTCTCCCAGGGGTTGTCTTTTGCTTACTGCTGAGGCTTGGGTCATGCTCTGGGCATGAAGATCTTTGTGCCTTCCTGAACACCCAGTAATAAACATATTCTGATTAAAATATTTCTGACTTAAAATAAGCAAGCACAATGAATGATCTTCCCAGTGCAAAATGAATTGGAAGATTAACCTTACTTTTAGGTAAGAAACATGGAGAAAATTATAAAAAATATTTTAAAATTATAAATTATAAAAATAAAATCTACAGCTGAATCAAATCTGTAATGCAGCTTAGTTGCTTAACTTCCATGGAAATGACCTGTGGTAACATTTTAGCAACTCCCTGTCTTCCTTCTTCCATGCAATCCAACTTCCAAGGAATTTGGTATTCAAAAGCATTAGAAAATCCTGGTTGGCTTCTAGCTTGACTTTGGGTTTAAAAATAATCTCTGAAAGTTTCAGCCATGCCTATTGTCATGCAAATAGCAGAATGAGGCCTCAGTACCCTGCTCATAGTCATTCATTGTTATGGTGGAAGTAGAAGAGAGAGTGAAAGAAATGCCATTTATTTAAGGGAATGGGGCTTGGATGTGCTCGCTGCAGCCTAATCAACAGCTGCAATTGCAATGCAGCTCCATGCAGGCTGGCAGGCAAGGATCAAGTGGCAAGAATGGATCTTGCTCCTGCCGCCTTATACCGCCCAACATTTTGATATGGGTTCCTCATTAACTGGTGGCTGATTAATGGCACCTAATTAAAGCAGGGGACAGCAAGAAGAATGGAGTGGTTGGAGGGCTTAGATACAGCACAGCGTCCTGTTGCGCTGCTTGCCTTGAATGTGCTTTGGTCGTGGTGACCAGTAACACACACCCAGGAATTCACTCTCCCAGCTGATGCTATTGTTTCTGGCAGAACGCTCGCCTGCCACAAGGATTAATTCAATCTATACCGTGGTTTAGTCAGCAACAACAGATGCTCATTCAGATATCTCAGCAGAAGAAGATGGCTCCACTCAACACCAGCGCCTTGCATCACACCCCAGGAGGGTCATTTCGCTATCAGCTTCTGGTCCTCAGCACCCCTTCCCGTCTAGCGCTCTGTTTATAGGCGTTTTGTTCCCTCTGTGTGTGTGTGCGTGTGACATTTCAGATAGATACTTGGCAATAACATCTTGAAGAAAGCAGTACCCCTTCTGGGAAAATGCGGAAGATCGTTATTCAGATGAGGAAAATGGGAAGTTGGGGAGAAACAAGTGATTTATTCTCCTCCTGCCATGTCTCCCCCGCAAAAGCTGCCTGGCCAGCTATCCTGTCCCTTCAGCGAAGGAAACGGGACTGCCAGCAGCCACTTTTTCCTCTGTGGTAAATGTTACTGCAGTCCTTTGACCAGGTCCTCGGCTTCTCTCAATAGCTGGCTGCTGGCCCACTGTACACAAAGCCCCACTCCATCCTTTGCCTCCTCTGCCAGCCCCAGGAAGGTTTGGCTCGACTGAAATCTGTGGAGCAAACCCAGTGTAAGTGAGAGGGGAAGGAGGTATTATCAAATGAGTTGAAATGGCCCTAGGCCTGGTGTTTGGGGCTGCTGCTTTTTGTGCCTCAGCTTCAAATCCCTCTGCACACTGGAGATGACTGTGTATTCCCGTTGCCAACAGGCAGGATTTTTGTGGGAAACAGTCCACCTGGCAAGACCTGATTCACGAGGGAAATTCCTTGAGGACTTACACTGATTCTTTGCTTTTAATAAAAATAGTTCCCAGCCCAGGTGGTGCACTGAAGCTGGGGCACCAGTGATCTGCCAGGGAGGCTGTGCAGCTTCCAGCTCCCCTCACATGTCCTGCTTGACTGGGATGCTTTTTCTGATGGGGTAAACTTTTGGAGACTGAGACTCTCCAGCTGAGAAGCTATCGGGATAGGAAGGGATAAAACATCCCATGGGTTTGGCTTGGAGAGGCCCTTGCAGTTTGTGCAATTTAAGGAGAAGGGCTCATTTCCCCTGGGAGACCTGTAGGTCCATCCAACAGCCCTGCACTGTCCCTGAGAAACCTCCTAGGTGTGTGCCCCTTGAGTTACTGACTGTTGGTTGAGGAGAGGGTGGAAGGATATTGCAAAAAGCAAAACTGGGCTTTTCCTTCTCTCACAGCAGGACAACTAGAAAAGGTGCAGAGTGTGAGATATGCAATTACATGTGTGAGAAGGCATCAGTACTAGAAAATACTAAACAGCCTGGGACTGCTGGGGTTGGAAAAGTCAAGGGGGTGGTGACTGTGGTGTATAAAACCCAAATGATCTAAAGAGGGTTGGTGGGGGACCCTCAGTCAGAGGGGAATAGCCACCTCCTTCAGCCTCAGCAGAGAACTAAGGGCATCCTTTGAAATTAGCAGGCAGCAAGCTTAAAACAAATAGAGGAAGTCCTCTTTCACACAGTGGAAATGAAACTGTGGAACTTATTGTTACAGGATGCAGCCAAGGCCAAAGCCCAACTGGATCTGAGAAGAATGATACGAGGGCTATGCCAGGGATGGCTGCTAAACCTCACAGCCTGCCTCAGCTCAGCAAGTCCCCGAGGCACTGGCAGACCGGGGCTGCGGCAGGAGAGGGGAAGGATCACCGGAGAATGACCTGCATTTCCTACTCCCTGTTACTAAGCATTTCTGGGAACATTAGGGAACTCTTTGTCCTGGGACAAGCAACAAGCTGCACTGTGCTGGAGACGAGCATGGGGTCACCTGTGCTATTGTTCTGACCTGGTCTGGCTGTTCTTTTGCGTTCCTATAACAAATTAGGGGCATTGTCTTCCGAAGGGAACACCGGCAGGTAAAGATGTTTGAGAAACCACTATGCTTGCCAAAAACACTTTTCAGGGGACTAAAACTGCTGTGAGTAATTTAGTCTGAATTCAGAAAATAGTGTGGTTACCAAAGAAAATACATGAAGAGAACAGTGAAGTACCAGAACCACCCGTGTCAGCCTTTGTGAATGAAATTAATATTTTTCCAGGAACATCAGCATGAGTTAAAATCCTGACCTTCTAAAAATTAATTGTAATGAAGCAAACATTCTGTCAGGTTTAACACAGTTTGGAGAACAGCCTTGAGATCTTTCTTTTCCAGGTTGCTAAAAAGAGAGAAACTATAGCAGGAGGTCAAACAGGTGTGAAGCCCAGTGACTGCTCTGGAGAAAAAGAGTATTTGCACAGCTCCTCTGTATTTGTGAGGTCCCTTTTTGTGCTGGGAATTGCAGACATGTGTTTAAGTGTCTAACCTTGCCTCATGTTTCTGAGATGTCATTTATGGGAACGATGTCCAGCACCGAAGACACTGTCACCGGACGCTCTCCTAGTGCAGCCTGGAGGAGCCACCATGGGTGCTCCATTGGTGGAGCCTCCCACAGGCATGGCCATAGGCACAGGGACACAGGGCAGGAGGAAGTTAGGCTAGAGGGGCTGCACATCAATGGGCACCAGCAGGCAGGAGCAAGGCTGCCCAGGGATCAAGAAACCCAGCAGACTGGCACGTGATGAAGTTGAACCAGCTGCACTCCCAGAAACAGAGGATTGAGAGGAATTCTTGAGTGAGGTGAGGCTGCAGCCTCCTCCCTCTAGGGACAAAGACCCCTCCAGGGGCAGCTGCACAGGGACACAAGGCTTCCTCACATGGTACAGGGTTTCACAAGCAGAGGGGCTTCCTTGGCTCAGCTGCCAGCAAGATGTTTGATGAGGGCATTGCTCTTCCCAACACCTGCACAGCTGCCCATAGCAAACACCAGGCGTACACGTTTCACAGGGGAGAGGCCAATGGAAAAGAAAATAAATATATAAATATTTTTATGGAGTGATGAAGGGCTGCCAACCCACCTGAGAGCCAGCAGCAGCAGGTGGTGGCCAGCCAGTGTCTTCTAGGGGCTTGCAGGTGTATACTGCAGATATGAGCATATGGGGAGACATCCCCACCTTTGCTTTGAAACCACAGAGAGGTGACTGGCCCCTTACTCTTTGGTGTGAAACAAGAAAGGTGGTAATCCAGTCCTCCAGGCGAAAGATGAGTGGAAGACAACATGCATCTACACCAGAAGAGCTCCTGAACATATTTCCATCACCTAAATTTTTAGCCAACTCAGAGCTGTCCAAGGAGGAGGAATCACCAGGGTTTCCAACCCTAACTGAAACAATGACATAATCCACAGGGGGTGAATCACATTAGTGGTCATATCCTGAGAAAAAGAACTCGCTGCAAGAAGTATCCTACTGAACTATAAACTATTCATAACAGCGTTCTGAAAGAGTATTTACAAACACACTGTTGTTCAAAGCTGGACATACTGTTTCAGAGGAACTGTGGAAACCAAAACAAGAAAAGAGATTACGTTGCCAAGTGAGTTTTACTCTAAAGGTGCCTTTATTAAGCCTATAAGGATGGCATTCATTGGTACCATTCACTATCCACTGGAAAGTAGGTGATGGAGTAAAGTGCAATGGTGGATTGATCTAGATTCCTATCAGCTAGCATTTTCACCAGAAAAGCCACAGGTTGAGCTAGCTGATCACACGGAGCCTTGTTCAACCACACCAAGGCCAAAGGGATCCTTCCATTGGCTGCATAAGTCAATACATCCAGCCAGCACTTAACAAAAAGAGCTGTAGCATCTTCAATGTTTGTTAGTCACCAGCAAGCAGTGTAACGTTCTCTGTACTCTTTCCCCTCAAAACCAGATCAGGGTGCTGAATGCTCTGGCTGTCATCCAGGAGAGCACTCCTGACAGGGGTGATCCAGCCAAAGCTGACTCCACAGGGCAACTCAGGTGTTTAATGGTACACACACCAGCAAATGTGTTGCTGGATTGAGTCCAAAAGGGTTAGCACCTTGCTGTCTGCAGCTTTTTTTGGATCTGAGGGACAGTACTGTGACATACAATGTGGACAGCAGTTTCTCAGCCCACTGGATCAATGGTGGTCACTGAGATATGGGGAGGTCATCTGCAAAGCTGTCATCTGCTGTGGTTTCGTCCTGAGCCCCGCTCAGGATTTCCTACACACACAGAATGGGGAAAGCAAAAAAACCCAACAAACCAAAAACCAGAGAAGTTTCACCTGTTTTCGTTGGTTTGTTTGTAAATAAGAAGCATGTGGCAACACAGTGTTAAATGATCTGAATTTTCTTAGTGAGGGGGAGGTTTGTCCTTAGATTACAATTTTCCAGGCATTTCTGTTATCACAAGCAATTAAAAATAAAACTGTAAATAATTTCCTATTGACATACTAGTCACATGCCGGTCAAAATCTCTGGAGGATGTAGCTGTTCCTGTAAAAGAAAGAAAGAAGCCTCATCAGATTGTGAAAGCAGGTGGAAAAACCTCAGAATTATTCCTTCTGCTCCCAGAATAGTAACCGAAATTAGACCATGACCTTTCCAGAGTGATGGGTGTAATTAAGGAAATCAAAGCTTCTGCTATATCTCCAAGGGAAAAAAAAAAAAAAGAAAAAAAAAAAAAAGAAGAAAAGTTTGATCACATTTCCCTCTTTTTATAGACTGTGAAAGCCAGGATGTTCAATGTTTAGACTGATGCTCCCTCTGCAAAAGAGGAAACGCACGACTGCACATAAAAGGGAATATGGGGCAAAAAAGAAAAAAAAAAACCGCTGAATGAAATATCAGCTCCAATATACCTTTGTGATGTCTTGGCTTTCGTAGTATTCAAATGTAGAGGTTATTTTCACCTCCTCCGCTGCCTCATGAATTCCCTCAGGGACTGTGATTTCAGCTTCAAACAGAAAAAAAGAAAAAAATTCTTTTTTATCATGGAAGCTGATAAAAAGGGCAGAGACAAGAAAAGCTCCTTTTGTTCTGATCTTTCAGGCCTCAAAACACATTTCAATTCATGCAAATATGAACTTAAACCTCTTACAAAGCAACGGTATACATTCTATTTACCTTTTTAAAAAAATGTATTTTAATTTTAATGTTACATATCTGTCTTTCTGGTATAGAAAAAATGCTGGGTTTATTTAGAGAATGTCTGTTATTTCTGCCCTCTGTGACATGTTATTTATTGAAGCTTAAGCTGTTACGGTCTCTTACATAAATCCTTCTTAGCATGTGGATTATTGATCCTATAATCCATAATAATTTTGTCTATTCTGTCATCCAGCTGCCAGCCAGAAACACTGAAAACACACATGCTAAAATTTGTTGGGAGGCTATACTCAGAAAAAATTCAAATCTCTTTACATTGTCAATGAATGGCATTTCTCAATAAACCTTGTGATTTCTCTCCAAAAATGCCTCAGGATAGTACACCACATTATGGGATTTATGGTCTCTTAAATTTCACTTTTAAAAACAAAACAATTTTCCCGTCACGCAGGCACCCTTAAACGTTAAGCTTGTTTTTGTTTTGTACTTGCAATATACTTTTGAATTATTTTCTTTTTACACTTTTGAGGAAAGCTCTTCTTGGTTTAAGGCACTTGGAAGGGCTCAACCAAGGATGTCATGTGGGTCAGTTAGACTAGACGGGAAAGTTTTAGTGGGGCTTCAGGTTCTCCGCTTGGCACTTACTGTCTGCCATGGGCAAGGGGTAGAAGCCTAGATTTATAGAGTGTGCTGATTTTGAGGCTAGCTTGTTATGCCACCACCCAACCACTTCTGGATTGCTCCAGAACAGGTCTGGAAGACAGCCCCAATCTGTCTACATGGGCTAATTTTAACATTGGAGGGGATATTGCCTATCAGAGGGGCTGCTCTGTTCTTGTAGGATCACCGTGGGAGGCTAGGCATCTCTCTGTCCAAACCCAGTGTCCCTGCAGGCCAGTGGGGTGCTGTAACCCACACATCCAGTTTTCAGTTGGTCCCAAATCTGGATTTTTGCCAGTGATTCTAGGCATAAAGTCATGATAAGACTGTGTAGAATTCAGAAACTGGCAGTAAGTGTATGTAAGAGAGATGTGAAGGGCACGCTAAGCCATTTCCTGACATTGGGTCCAGCTGTGGTAGGAGTCAGGGCGCCATCCAGCCCCACATTCAGTCCCCCTTTTCTGGTGCTCTTAGAGTTAAAAAACACCAGCTTATGAGCTCAGGAAAAAATAAAAATAAATCAAGCCACACCAGCAACTCGGGGCTAGCAGAGAGGCTCTTTATGCGCATCAATCCAGGAACTGGGTCATTTTCAAAATCCTGAAAGCCTGAGCTGTGGGAAGGCTTCACCTCCCCCTCTTTCCTCCTAGCTGGGAGTACGTCTGGGGAAGCACTGCAGGTGCATGATCACCCCTGTACCGGTAGGCTTGGTTAGTGCCCAGGGGCCATAAGCCCCCAAGCACCCCACAGCACCCCGAGGCCCAGCTGGGAGCTCTGTGCAAGGCATGGCTGCTCCGCTCAGCAAAGCAGAGCCTCATGACAGAGGAAGAGCAGCTGGGGGTTTCTGAGAGAAGCAGTATGTCCTGGGCACACGTCTGGGGAAGTGTGGATAGCTAACTTGAAAGGTGCGGTCGCAGCTTTAGCAACCAACCAGCTGAAGTTCCAGCAGCAAGTAAAACTGAAAAGACCACATGAGTCTGGAGGAAATACAGAATCACAGAATCATAGGGGTTGGAAGGGACCTCCAGAGATCATCGGGTCCAACCCCCCTGGCCAAAGCAGCTCCCTAGCTCATATTGCACAGGTAGGTGTCCAGACGGGTCTTGAATATCTCCAGAGAAGGAGACTCCACAACCCCCCTGGGCAGCCTGACCCAGGGCTCTGTCACCCTCACTGTGAAAAAATTCTTCCACATATTGGTGCAGAACTTGCTGTGCTCCAAAAATACGTACAAGTCTAGAAAACTTATCGGCTCCCAGTCTTATCTGTAGCACCACCTGACTGTTGATAATGCCTGATTTACTTGTATCATTTTTTATTGGCATAGCTGTTCCAGTATGTGCCTCATAAATAATTTGTGGTCGGGGAAAGTCCCAAAAATCACTTCAGCCCTGGAACAGACCCAAACAAGGTACGCATTTTTTCCTCCAGGTACAGAGGTAATTCCTTCTGGCAAACCTGAATAGCTGGTTAGGTATGTCCTGCCCCTGGTGATCAGTTCTCCTCTTCAGAAGTGCTTCCTCCTGGCCTGCACAGCACCTCCAGCACTCAGTGGTTTCCAAGCCAGTGGCCCTCACCCCACCATCCCTGCGCAGGATTGGTGCAGGTGAGGGACTTTATAGATGGGACAATTAATCTAAAAGTTCCAGATTGTTGTTTTTCAGATACATACTGAGGTTCATTCATCTTTTCTGAAGGGAAGAAGGATATGTCTTCAAGGCAAATGTACTTACCTGCCCACTCGCCCTTCATAACTTTGTAGCCCATCAATTTCAGCCATGTTAGATGGGATAGAGTTTGATAGGATAATGATCATAACATGCTAATTTTCTAAAAGTTTCAAAAAAAAGGCATGGAAGTCAGACTCTGCCAGTTCTCTATACTGGAGACGGATGAGCCCAACTCGGATTGAATGGCAAAGAATTCACACAGGAGAGCTACCATGACTGGCATAAATGCCAAAAAATGCTTCAGTTGGAAATTGCACTGCATCAGATGCCTGAGACACAAGACATTAGGAAACTAGGCATCATCAGTACTGCTGCTCAAGGAGTTCGGCATTTGGGAAAGGGACGCTGGGAAACAGGCTTACACAGGGGTGTTCACTGGCTTGGGTTGATTATGTCAGGAGATGGGCTCTGCTTGTGACAGCTGAGGCAGGGGCATTTGACTCAGCACTTTAATATAATATTCTGATTAGTGATAAAATTAATACTTGTAAAGAGTATAGTGGAGACTTTTACACATCTACTTAAATGCTGCCAAGCTTTTTTAATTTAAAATGCATGTATATTAGAGGGAGACTATAATCCCGCTTCTTATTCATAGGAGCATGTCTATATATCCCCCTTAGACACATAACCAATTTTCCCCTGCCAAATCCTTCCTTGTACTTGTGGATCTATTAATATTATTGCTATACTTACCTGATCCATGTTCTTTCGGTCAAAAAAAATCACACAAGAGGAAATAAATCACATAAACCCCCCATTCACCGTGGTTGTATCGTAATGGTTATGTTGCTATGGAAACACCCGTGTGAAGAGACTATGATGCTTGTGCAGATTAGCATTTTATCCCAGATTTCCAATTATGTCATCAGACTGGATTTGCAGTAGCATAAACTGACATAACCACAAGGAAATTAAGTAATTTATAACAGGTAAAGATCTGAACTGGCAATTATTTGTGAAAAAGCCCTAATAATTTACATGACAGGGAAGCTGAATCTAAAACTGCTGCTGCCCCACGCATATTTGAAAGAGTGGGATAAGTTCTGTTTGAATAACCTTGGAATAACACTTGTTTCCTGATGAGCCCTGAGATTCAAGAGAGCAGCTGGGGAGAACACAATCTCTGATTTAGGCTGAGCTTAACTGGACAGGGCACTAAACACTGTGCTGTGGCTGTCAACACAGACTGCACTGGGGCACGGGTACCCACACAAGTTGTCCTGGCCAATGTCTGTGCACACTCAGACCTCACCATGCTCAGTCAAACCCGCTATCTGGACGCCACATTTCTGGGCATGCTTCCTCATACACCTGATGTTCTTCCACCTGTATGCTGGGCCCTCAAATTAGCACAGCCTCTGTGCTGTGCAGGGGAGCATCTCCCATGTCATTGTTCACCATGGCCAGTGTCCCTTCAACCTTCTCAAAGGCACTACAGCAATGGCTGGGTTGTCTTCATCCTCCTGTTTCTGCTGAGTCACAGTCATTGGAGGTATCCGGCAGTAACTTACCTGCAAAATACGTGTTGTGTAGTAGGGGTTTTTTGTAATGGCAAAGCAATTGTGTTTGATATACAGCACAGTCTCTCAAGAAAACACTGCCTTGACTTTTCTTCATTCCCATAAATCGCACGGCCTTTATGGAAGCAACGTTCCCTCAACACTATATGCTACAAACAATTCATATGTGGAAAACCATCATGGATATAAATTCAATTGACAAACATGGTAGAACCATTAGGAGGTTACAAGTAAAAGGTAAACAGTAATAGATGGGGCACAAGGCTTAGTTTTGATTACATGTATGAACGTTTTGGGATTGGTAAAAAAACAGGGACAAAGCCCTTCAAAACAGATGAAAATACCACACTTCTCATATGAAGAATGCTATCAATTCCTTTTCAGGAAAGGCCAATCTATGTAACTAAAAGTTATCGTAAAAAATTGTTCAGATACATTCTAAAGGACATAGTATTTTTAAAGGTGAGATCCCAAGTAAGGAAGTTGAAACAGAAGGCCTCCATCTTCATTCTCCTGGACCCATTCATCCTTTCACCTATGTATCCCAGAGCCCAAGCGATGGGTTAAATAGGGAGTAGGCTGTGGGCCAGACCTGGGGCCAGGCTGGATCACAGAATCACAGAATCATAGAACATTAGGAGTTGGAAAGGACCTCGAAAGATCATCTAGTCCAACCCCCCTGCCAGAGCAGGATCACCCAGACTAAATCACACAGGAATGTATCCAAGCAGGTTTTGAATGTCTCCAAGGAGACTCTGCAACCTCTCTGGGCAGTCTGTTCCAGTACCCCGTCACCCTCACAGTGAAAAAGTTCCTCCTTATATTCACATGGAACTTCCAGCTTGCACTTGTTGCCCCTTGTCCTATCACTGACCATCACTGAGAAAAGCCTGGCTCTATCCTCCTGACTCTTACACTTTACATATTTATAAACATTATTAGGTCACCCCTCAGTCCCCTCTCCTCCAAGCTAAAGAGCCCCAGCTCTCTCAGCCTATCCTCATAAAGTAGGTGGCCCTGTGCTGGACTCTTTCAAGAGTCTATGCTCCTTCTTGAACTGAGGGGCCCAGAACTGGACACACTATTCCAGGTACAGTCTCACCAGGGCAGAGTAGAGGGGTAGGAGGACCTCTCTTGACCTGAAGGACCAGTCTGCTCGAGTTAGTATAATGACTCAGCCCACCTTTGCTGTGTGGGCACGAGACTGATATGGGGAGGGCTGGTTGGCTTGGCAGGTTCAGCAAAATAGGGAGGTTTGTGCAAAATGCACTCTTTTGAAATATAATTCAATATTATGTACATGCTTGAATATAGTTGTAGGCATATTGATTATGAACTGAGCTTGGATACATGGATGCCATTGTATGAACCCATACTTTATAGCATCATAGCTTCTTTGTGTCTAGTAAACCCTACTGGAATGGGTGTCTATGATCTGCAGACAGACCCTGGGAAAGAAGACAAATCTAATAATTGCAGGGTGACTTTGTTTATACAGAAGTAAAACAGTCAGTCCTGAAAAACTTAATATATAGAGCTCCTTCAGAAATCAGTGGTAGCTAAGGGACACAAAATAGGGCTGGTTCCAATGGTGTTACTTACAAGAAATAGCCTTTTCACCAAATAAAGTTGAAATATTGAAAGTTTTAAATCAAAGGAAATAGTTTTCCCATTCCATTTACTCAATAAAACACGTTTCTGCCACACCTTGCTGTAAATTATGCCCCAAATATTTTGAACCTGCTTCTTTAAAGGAAAAAAGAGCAAGGAGCAGGAAAGTAGGGAAGAATAAGCAGAAATTGGAAATTAAGAGAAAAACTGAGGCTCTCCCAGTTCTACTGCATTAGACAAAAAAAAAAGTGACAGAAGATCTTCTTGTGAACCGTGTTGCATATCATTTTGCTGGCATGTTGGATAAAGGAGGCAGTCACCACAATATGCCCTTTGTGTCATCTGGACTGGACAGGGACCAGTAGGTTCAGCAACAGGACCAATTATTTGTTGTTTGCAAGCCAAAGTGAATGTGGTGACGGTGCTTGAAATGAAGTTGCACAACTGGGGAAAACTGTCAGGTTCTGTAGCTCTCTTTGCTTTATGTATAGATTTCTCATCTGCCTGCACACCAAATGTTGTCTTTCAGTGCTGATGTTGTGGCAACTCCCACTGCAGACATGTCATTTCTCCATCAGACTGATGCCTATGTGGGAACAGGGGATACTAGTAGCAGACTCCAAAAGGTTCTGGGAGAACTGTTTTGCATTTTATTTGCTTGATTTATTTTCAGCAGTAGCAGCAGAGTTCACCCTCCCCTCCATTATAATCCTGCAAATTCAATTGCAATTGCTTTTATTATTAATGTAAATAAGGTAACTAATTTTCCTCCTTACCTTAGTCTTGAGTTAAAATTTAGGTAAATGAATCATTGTATTTGGGGAGAGTACTCTTCAGTGAGTCTATAAAAGCTTATCTGGTTTTCTTTCTTGTGAGGAATTGACTGCAGGACTGGAGACTGGCTTTGTATTTTGAATATCATCAGCCCTATTCAGCCTGCAGTTCAAACACTAAGTTGAATCTGTTGCAAATTCTTAAGATGCCTGATGAATTAAATAGCCGTTCATAAAAGGTCCAAAATTTAAATTTAAGGAAATATATAGTTTATCCTCATAAGATATTCACATTACTCAAGGGCAATTTAGGTAATGGGCAGTCCACTACTTGTACTAAGCTTTCTTTGGTTTTGAATCAGTGCTGTTCTTACCAAATATGGCATCTCATTCCCAACATTTCATCTATATATTTGAAGGAAATGAGTAATTGTCGTTAATCTTTGGAATGCACAAAAAAAAAAATTAGCAAAATGTTAGAAGGGATAGAAAATGTTCTTTTCATCCTGTCCTTTCTCTGCTGTTGACTGCACTAGTATGATTCCTCCTTCTCGCTGACACTGTTGGATGAACTCTTTGCAAAAGGGCATTTTTGTTTCAAGAACGACTGAGTGATATAGCCAATCATGACAGTTTACTCCCTGCCAAGTTTGTATTTTGAGCTCAGTGGAGAAAAAGAAAACCCATTCTTTTCATTGAACCTTCTCAAAATATTTGTTGTTTCCAAAACTCAGCCAATATGATCCATTGTAAAGCCAAATGCAAACTAAAAGATAGGTGAAATCAGCACCTGTAAAATTTTCACCAAAGCTGGAAATGGGGAAAACACTTGCCTGATATGTGCTGTCATGGAACAGCTGCTAGAGTGCTCCCTTCTTTCTGATGCTAGCACATTTTAGTATTTCTGCCAACCACAGAGTAATCTCAAGGGCACCTTGAAGAAACAACAAGAACTGTTTAAAAAATAGTGGTAAAAATACCCCTCTGCCAAAAAAAAAAAAGGAAATGAAAAAAAAAGAAAAAGCTACTATTGCTGGAAAGTGTTGGTTTGTTTTCCTTTTTTTAATTACTTTTTTAAAAAAATCAATAGTCTAGAGATTTAAAGGGAAAGAAAAACAGGGCTACATGTGCTCACAGTGTGGCATATCTTACCGTCTCAAAGGTTCCCAAACAGTTGGTCCGCAGAGACTTGACAGGTCACATACTTTTAACGCTTCCCTCTGTCTCCTACTGCTAAATCTCGTTTGTAATAGCTAAAAATACACATCTTGCTTTCCCAGTATAGCTTTCCCATGTAAATGGACTGGCTGCTGTTATCCCAGGACTTGATGATGTTCTGCAGGGTTTTGAATAGGTGGGAGGACAGGGGATATAATTGCCCACTGGAAGAGAAACAGTTTCTGAACGGAAGAGGAGGATTTCCCTTAGATAATGTTTTTATTCAGCTGGAAAATGACCAAAGACCCTGTGACCAAACAGCATTCTAAGTGGTTTCAGGCACCTCTGGGAAAGCAAATCGGTCTGTCTGGGTAGGGAGTGGGGCTGGGCAGCCCTCCTGGGAGGCAAGAAAGGGCTGAGATGTCTGGGCCTGGTGCATGTCACGCTTACGTTAGGCAACCGCTGGTTAAAGAAACTGAAACAAACTAAAGAATTAGGAGCCCTTAGAGAGCACCTCTGGGAATGCCATTCCCTGGAAAGGATATTTAAAGTGTCTGCACTAATTGTCCCGTTCTTGGTTTTAAATATTTTGAGGACATAACTATCCTGTTCCAATAAAACACACCCATGACACCAGTGACTTTGAAAGATGCTTCCAGTGACACACACTATTTTTAGAACACAACTTTGCTTTAACTTGTTATTGTTTATAATGACCTTAGACTTTCCAAATGACACCCCAGCCCTTTGGCAAAACTGTTTGCATGCACAGAAATTTCTATAAGAATAATGTCTGCTTCTCTCCACAAAGATTTAGTGCTGTCCTTTGCAGGAGTGTTGCTGGGGAAACAGTGACTCTTAGTCATATTTCACATGATGCCCAGAATTAATCCGTTAGCAGTTCAAACTGGATGGCTCTTTCACTTGGTGCATCTGTTAACAAAGTTCTCCAGATACATAATTTATCTGCACATGTATTTTGAACAAAACAGAATCACATATTAGAACTTGCTGACAAATATTTTCCTTTAATGTGATTCTTCATTTAACATGCCCATGATATTTGGCCAGTTCCCTAGAGACATGGTTTAAATAGATTTACTAATGTCTTTTAACCTCGTTTAATTTATACAAAAATATCTAGATATCTGAATAATTTACCTTCTGAGAAGTTGGGTTGATTGAACCTTAAAGTTTTTCTTATGTTATTATGTGGAAGGAAAGAAAATGTAATAATTTACTGCTAAGGATGGAGTTGATAGAGACGGTGTGAACATGAAAATGAAGCTGTATCCATGGATTAAGTGAAGAAAAGCAACCAGCATTAAAGCAAACTAGGAACTGGCAATCAAGGAAAAGTTGATCTATGTCAACTCATCAGCATCAGACTGAAACTGGCTGCTGACTGGTTTGCTTCATACCTGGACTGCAGAGGCTCATGACTGAAGTGACTTCCCATATTTCAATCTCACTGTGAGTCTCACAGCAAGATTAAATGGTTTCAAGGTCATCTAAGAAAAGTACACATTGGTTAAATGGGTCTCTGAATCCAACCTGCCATTTTAGTTCAAACATTAGAAACTCCAGTGTCAACAAACCATTTCTTCCACTGAGAAAGTAGAGCCCGTGAGACAAAATAGGAAGCTGCAATGAGAACAGCCCTAACCTGGGGAGCTGGTGATGCATAGGCCATCTGTGTCTTAGTGCTTGGACGTAAGGGCGAGGGAGAGAGGAGAAAAAGGAATTCTAAAATATAAAGGTGTTGGGCAGGAGAGGACCAAGGGAAGATGGCCTCCCGTAGACCTGAACTGTCTGATCACAGGGACACAGGTGTTCTTTCTTGTCATCTCCTCACTCACTAAATTACCTCCAAGCTTTTTACGAACATCTGACTTCACAGCTTGAAGAAGTTGCTCCTATCAGGTAAGGCAAGAAAACTTTGGCAAATACCACAGCAGCTTAAAGACATCATTCACAATCAAAGTGAGGCCTCTGCCCTTCCATTCAGGCACTTCAAAAAAATTAAGTACTCTTCCAAATAAGGACAGTTAGCAGAATGAATTGCATTAGTCTTTTATCTCATCTAGATAGTTTTCATTATTAAGCAAAGACTCATTAGCCTCTTACTACAGGCATGGTATCAATCACTTGTGCCAAGAAATTGGATTAAGGACACTTACAAACTCCCTGGCTTGCACCCAACATTTTTCACTGCCCTCTGAGGAGGTTCTGTGAGAGCAGGGAAAATTCGCAGTTCACCCAAAGACTTTTCAGTGTTTCAGACCCATGAAAACAATGCTTCCTCTACAAGAAAATGTTATCATTTTTGTAGAAGTTATTTTCAAAAGTAGTATACTAAAAATACACAGTGCAGCCTAATAGCAGACTGCTCATCTTAGCTCCTTTATAAATGTCATACACTTTTCCAAATTAGAGAAACTTTTTTCAGTCCAGAATAACTCAAAATATATCTTGAACTGATTTAGAGACAGGTGTATGAGAAGGGATCTGACTCTGCAGTTAAAAGCCAGAAGTCCAGAACTTGACCAGATATAGCCCAGCACTACAAATGTTAGAATTCTTTTATACTGACTCCTTGTAGATAAATGTGCAGATTTAAGCCTTAATGAAGCCTACAGAAACCAGTGGAAGGTTTTCATGTTCCTAAGGCTTTGAACAGTTTAGAGGGTTAGTAGAATCAGATAAAAGGATCTGGATGTTGGATTAGGGAGGCAGCAGATTACAAAACAGCATTAGCATTTGCCCTTTGAAAAGGTTAAATTATGTCCCTATCTTAAATATTCCATTGCATATTCATGCTCCCAAAAGGACTATCCATTCACAGAATTTGGCTGAAAATGGTAACAGGATCAGAGTACTGACACAAAGAAGGGTTGGTTTTTTTTGTAATTTTTTTCCCTCATGGTATGCTAGAACTTCAGGGCAGATGTTATTAGAAACAAATATCTCAGAAGGCTGTTGAAGAGTCATATGTCATAGGCAGACCTGGAATAAAGCAGAATGGTCCATCCAATAATAATTTAAAATTAAATGTGATATATTTGTATTAAACTCTGAAAATTCCATGAAACTTGAACCTTGCCCCGTTGTATTACAAAGATAGTGTTCAATGCAGCTTCCATGACCAGTGCACAAATCCTTTGAGCAACTAATATCTTTGTGTATTTTCTTTCTTAAACTGCTGCGAAAGCAGATGATGTAAAATGTTCCTGATCTCATTTGTTTCAGTTTGAAACTCAGACAAAGTTTTGGTATATCTGGGAGGGACTCCTCTTATGTTATATTAGACGCCTGCCATGTGGATATATGAATTAGTCACACTAGACTCTGTAATCAGAGGCTCTCCATCTAACCTCTCTTGAGAAAGTACTATAGGGCATGTTGAATACCACTATGGAAGTATCTGTTTCTTTCCATTGATCTGCAAAGAGAATAGAGGCACCTCAGTAGACACCTAGACTGCAAGATGGTCACATTGTGTCAGGTGAATCCTAAGCCAGGCTGTTATACTCTCCCTTCAGCAGCTTTGAAACTTTAGGTCTTTCTTGACCTCTCACAAGAATCCCTTCGCTGGGGATGCAAATCAAACAAATTTCCCTGTAAAGTCCAATTTGTCAGCCAGTGTGAATTAGGAAAACCTTTACAAATTAAAAAGAATCCCACCCACCTGTTTTTATTGTCCACTAGTCCTTTTTTTATACCTTCAAATGTACTCAGAATTTCTTGTGCAAAAATGGGTGCATATAAATGAAGGGAATGGGTGAATACAGCTAAGCATGGGGTTGAAACCTCTGGAGAAACAAGGGGAAGGAGGTACAATCAGGTACAATACTGCCAGCATGGATCACCTGCCAGAAACATCTTCAACTCCCATTCATAATAAATTCTCTTACATACCACAAATCTGTGAATTCGCTGAACTTGAAGTACTGTGCTATCACTGAAAAGAAATAATAACTGAATTATTCTAGATGACTTCCATAACCTCTTTGCAGGGATTCACACTGGACATCAAAATAGAGGAACCGGAGTATAGGTTTACAGAAATGACCACTTACATGCTTATACAAAACACAACTGGAAAAAGCATAACAGAAGGCAAGAAATCATGTGCAGACATCAGCCTGGAAACATCTAGGGGGGAAAAAAATAAGAGAAAATAAAACTATATTTTGGCATTCAGCCATTGCATTGGAGAGACTTCAAGTTTGCATGCACAAGGAAAAAGCAAGTACTATTATGCAGTCAAAGTTATATGTTCAGATTTCCATTTTTGCCTGTTATTTGATACACTTACAAAGTTCTTTTCATGGTCTTGGAGCAGGCAAACAAATATATTCTCAATATAGATGTGTGGTAAGTAACCATTATAAAAATTACCCTGTGTTACCATTATAAAACTATGTTTGAACATGCAGGGTAATACTTTTTGATGATAAATATGTACCTTATAGATACATGAAAGAAGAATATCTGGAATTAACATTGTCCCTGAAAAATAATGTAGATAGTAGAATTACAAAGCAAATCGAATTCTTCTGGCATAATGGAATAGCTACTGAATTTAAAGGCCAAATTAGAGATAATTAAAAAACAAAGAGAAGATAAAATTAGCAGCGCGCTTATTGAAGAACACATTTAGTAATAAAACAACTGTGTGTAAGGTGGCCATCAGGTGCCCTCAAAGCTGTTCCTCCTCCAGGCTGAGTCAGCCCCAGCTGCCCCAGTCTCTCCTCCTGGGGCAAGTGCTCCAGCCCCACCACCTTGGGGGACCATACCCTGAGCTCCCTCCAGTACATGTCCTTCCTGCGTTGTGGGCCCAAAACTGGATACAATACTCTAGGGGTGGTCTGACAAGTGTTGCACAGAGGAAACAAGCTGCTTCCTTGATCTATTGAATATACTTCTGCTGATATGGCAGGGGATGTTGTTAGCCTTCATCACTGCTATGGCTCGCTGCTGGATCATGTTGGGCCAAAGAGTCACCAGAACACCCAGGTCCTATCCAGAAAAGCTGTTCCCTGGCCCAGCCCATACCAATGCAGAGGCTTAGTCCATACCAATTGCAGGGCTCTGCATTCATCCTGGCTGAGTATCATAGGCTCCTGTTGGCCCATTCTTAGTGCAGGTCTGGGTCCCTCTGGATGGCCACCCTTGTCCTCAAGCGTATTGAGTGTTTCCACCAGTCTGGCTTTATCACCAGACACACTGAGGGTGCACTCTGTTACATCCTCAAGGACACTGATAAATGTATTAAACACCATGAACAGGTCCCAAGACACACACACCTGAGGACTTCTACTTGTAACCAGCCTCCAGGTGTAGTGCAGACCATTAACCACCCACCCCTGGGCCCACCATGCTGCCAGTTTTTCAAACACCTTGTAGTCTGCTCAATAGCTGCTGTTACAGTCACTATTCTCTTCAACAAACCACCTTCCTCTGTGAATTCAAGACAACCATTGCAACTTTGAATAACAAAAATTAAGGTTTGCCACTTTTTTTTTCTTCTTCTTCCTATAAAAAACAGAGCTGTGTTTTTGGAGCCTGAAGAGTAACTTAGTTTCCCTTCAGCAGCAGCGACCCATTCACCGACCTTTCTTCGCTGAATGCTCATGGATGTAGCTGATTGATACATCTTTGCCAGTAATAAAGCAAATTTATGACATCCTTGGCTCCTTTCCTACTGCCTATGGCCTTTTAACTTCATTACGATGACTTGCTGCCCCCTTGGCTGTGCGGGTACTGCTCTTGGTGGGACTGACTGAGTGGGTAGTAGTGTGGAGATGGGACCTAGAGTGAAGGTGGGATAGAAAGGTGGAAAATGTCTGAAACTGGCATTCCACAAGAGAAACACATACCACTGAATTCTACATACTAGCCTTACTCCTAATTTTCTTGAAACAAAATGAGACAAACACAGTATCTATAAGGTGATTTTCAGCTCCCCAGATTGTTTTCCAAATCTCTCCTGGTGACAGTAGCAGTAAGTATGAAACTCCATCCAGAATTATGGTGCTCCCTGTAGCATCCCTCCAGCAGTATTCAGGTCAGAGTGAAATACAAGCACTGGAAAACCCTCCAACTTTGAGCTAATTTTTACAGAAAACTCCCCAGACCAAATGTTATTCAAGCTCCTGAACAGGACATTGAATAGTGAAGCTGGTGAACACACAATTAAAAAAGCATGACATCATCCCAATGCTTGTATTTGTTCAACTCTCTCTGAGGGAACATTTGTGTAGTTTCAATAGTAAGGGTGCCATGGCTCTCAGGAGGGACAGAAGCCATTTTCTCATGGACTAGCAACAGAGGTTCATTCCTACTCTTCAGAAATGCCCTTTCAGTCCCCAATGGCAGTTACATGCCAAAGGGGCCCAGCAGGCCCTGTTGAAGACTGTCACTGGTGTTCAAAGAATGCTGGAGTATTTCCTTTTGCAGAAAATCCTCTTTCCATTTCTTGAAACTGCTAAATCATCTCTGCCAGCTGAGATTTATACCTAGAGCTCATAAAATTATTTTGAGACACAAATCACTTTCCATCCCATCGGACTAAACTGGACTCAGGAGGAATAATCACATACTGTGGCTGTGCTTCCTGAAGAAAACTCTAAGACAGACAGACAACTTTATACTCTTTTCTCAAGCTATCTGTTCCCCTATATACATTCATTTTCAGCTGAAGGTCTCTTGGGTTTTAAGAAGCAAAGGTTGTCTACCTGAATGGCTCTTTCAGATCACTCAGGAAGGCACTCTCACGTCCATGCCTTTTCTTTTAGTTCTGTATGCACTTTTCTTCAAAATGAAACTTTCATTAGTATGTGTCAAGTGAAATAATTATGACCTTTCTTAAGGATAAAGAGAGTTAGGGACATGTTGTTCATTTGAGAAATCAAGAGCCCTGAACGCCTGTTCCTGTTGTAAGCACATGTTTGTGGCCAGAAGGGTTTATTCATGGCCAGCGTCTAAAGTCTGTAGTAAGAGAGACCTGTTCCAATGTTAAGGCACAGCAATGAAAAGACTCCCAAGCAATGGGAAGATCTGAATCAGAGACCAAAGTGGATGAATTAAACTGGATGTGGATACAATTTCTTTCTATAAAAAAAAACCCGCACAATTTTGCTTAGTAATTCATAGGATATAATGGGAAATTCAACCATTTTCTAGTGATGTGGAAACATACTGCTTTATCCATGCAAAGAGAATATGGGTTCAAGTGTCCTGGGAGTTATCAAATACCTTTTCTGTACTACAGACTCTGGAGGTGGAAACGGAAATACCTGACCAAAAATGTGTGCATAAGGAACTTTGTTCAGTTACAACCACTGGGTTACATGCAACATGGTTGCACAGTCACACAGCTTGACAGGAGTTGAGCATTACTACTGTAGATGAGACACTAGCTTACTTAACACTTAAGTCCACGATCCCATCCATCCTGTAAGAGCAGAGGAGAGGAGGGGAGAGGAGGAGGCAGGAGCTGATTTCATGCCACCAGTCTGCCAACTCAGAGAATACAGATTAACATTAACATCCTACCTCCCCTTTGTTACACACCCATGATAAGGACCAGAACATGGGGCTTGTTACATATTGTAGGATGAGCAGAGAAAAGAGTGAGCTGGAAAGAAACAAAGGAATCTCTCACATAATTCAGATTCCTTTCAAAACAGAAAAAAAAAAGGAAAAAAAAGCAAGCAATAATACACTGCTCAATTATAGCACTGAGGATGGCTGTGGAGGCTGACATCTCTGTATCACACATGTAAGTACTACAAGAAGCAATTATGAAGAGTTAGGAAAGTGCTTCCAGATATAACAATAGCTTATTAAAGTCCATCTGGTGGTAAGCCATCAAGAGGGAGTGTCAGTGTGTGCCTAGAGAAAGTGATTAAATCATAAGCAGGACATGATGGAGGAGGTGAATGATCTAAAAGGATCAGATTAATGCAGAGTTTCATTAGTTAGCTTTTCTGGTACAGCAGCTATATTTTGCTTGCTGCCAGCTGCTGTATCCCTCTCCAGCCCAAACTTACCCCTGGTATTTAACTGTAAAGCCTGTAGAGCATAATTAGTGTTTATTAGCTAATCAAGACAAAGGGGTGCAAATTAGAAATCTAAGGTCTCAGGGGCCATCCCACTGAGAATAGGTGGCCACTAATAACTGACAGCGTGGGCTATGCTCCCACATCAGGTGATGCATACGTGGATATATCGCTCTATAGATCCGCTCCCCTGTTTCCTTCATACAGACTGGAGTGACATCCACCAGGTCTTCTTGAAGAAGCCATAAATATCCAAGCACACCTGCAATAGCACATGACTTTTCCAAATTCTCAAACAAGATAACACCGCACAGAAACTGCTCTCTGTCATGACTGGGAAAGCTATACCATAACTGCCATTGGAGACAAAGGGGAATCTTCATTTTTTTCACATAAACAGCCTTCAGAAATTCACTTTTAGCATTCATGATCTCAAGTTTTGCAACTTTTGCCATCCAACATCTCCACAGATCTCATTCCTTTCTCCACTAGCCTTGGCCAACTGTCTTTATGGCACCATTAAAAGAATAATCCTCATCATCCATGCTCACATGCCCAGAACTGTCTTTTTGTGCCTCTTTTATTCAGTTCTCAGCCATCATCTGCATGGAAAAATTGTTTCATTTTCCCATCCTCTCCTCTCCTTCCACAGGTAATGTTATTCTAAAAGTTTTCAGAAGAATGTAATCTATGTTCAATTAAACTAACCAGCAGGGCCATATCTTGTCACTGAAATAAGTATCCTTGTTGCTTAAAGGAGATGGATGTTTTCATCTCTTCCTTTCTCCTCTCTTCTGCTGCTGTGCCTTTTGTCAAAACCCATCTCTCTTCTGGCTTTCTGGTGTCCCAGTAGTGCTACTTCAGCGTGATGATCATCCTGGCTGGGATCTGCACCTGCACCCTTTCTGGTTTTAGAGAGACAGATGCAAGGAAAACTGTTTTCTTAAGGCAGCGCTTACATCTGGGTCTAGGCTGATTGCAACAACAGCAACAAACATCGATCACCAGCACTTTAAAGGGAGTGTGCTGCCTCAGATGAAATGTTGAAAGATTGTCTAGAGCTCAATAAATCCATGACATTAACAGTAAACCATTCTAGCAATTAAAAGCATTTCCAGAGATGAAAGACTATAGAAAATATCCTCTGCTGAGTTAATTTTAATTCTGTTCCACTTTAATTCCGCTGAGCATAGCCAAAATAAATACATAAAAGGTGGACATGGAGGGCAAGATGATATAAGTTAAGAAAGAAGTGACTTCACTATTAAAAAGGCAGCTAAAACAGCCATCCTGAGAGAGAAATGTGGTGAAGTCAATGCAATTTTAACTTTAGCATGAGGCAACCTTTCTGAGGTAGGCCTCATGCAGGAGCATAGAGCTGATCTTCTTGTGTAAGTGTTTTCACTGTGCTTTTGTACATGGTGGTTCACACATCAGTCATATTGAAAAAAAAAATACATATTAGGGAGTTGGGGGGGGTGGGAAGAAAGAATCATTTACAGCAGAGGAACCCTATGGAGAAGCATCACAAAGAGATTCTCGCTTAACTTGCTGGGATTTTTCCACTGTTCTTTGCCTCTGTTAATTTCTTCTCCATCCATGGGCTATCAGAGTGTATCTAAGGAGCTGCATGTGCCATGATCTAACCCAGCAGTCTGGTAGCAATAAACCAGTTAATAACATGTTCCATTTTTCCATGTTTCTGAGTGACCTGTGGTGCTTGGCAACTCCGAGTTCATGATTCACAAAAAGATGTCTGTCCAAGAGAAAGCTGATCTCCTTCTTCTAGCTTCATAGCATGTCTCAGATTTTCTTTTGTCATGATTCTTCTCCAAACAGTTTTCTGTGGGGGTGGGGAGGGTGGGAAAGTCTGTCTGAACGCCTTATGTTCACTGAAAGATTCTTACGGCATGCCAAGACTTTACAGGGGTGAAAATATTCCAGGAAATAGTTATTTATCAATTCCCAAGGAAATTAGCTCACAGAATACAAAAATAAGCCTTAAGTAAATGAAAGTAAACAAAGTAAGAAATGCCAGGAGGAATGTCATTTTGCTTTTATTTTCTATTTCTGCTACACCAATGCAAAAAACATCATCGGTTCTCGTCCTCTGTCCCATGTGAAGCCAGAACTGTACAGGTTGCTCTGAAAAACCTCAGATCTGAGCTGTAAACATGGAGCATAACAGCTCCCACAACTGTTTCTTAAACAGTTGGAAATCATCACTGTTTTTTATCCTAGTGTTACTGTAGTTTCACATGAACTTGGTGTTCCCTCATTTTTTTATCATTTAAAATGGTACTCACAGTTTCATTACAAGGCTGAAGCAGGGGATTTCAACGTTTTTTACTCAAAGCTCTTTTTGGGGACTGTTTTGGGTTCATTGGGGGTGTTTCTGTCTTAATGTTCTGACTCATGTTCATGGAGCAAACTGTTGAGGCAATTAAAAAGTCTGACACTTCATATTTGTTGTTACTGCCTTTTGAGACAAGGAAACATCTCCACAAAAGAGTCAGCGGTTCAGGGCACACACCCTTGCTGTAAGTGCAGCTCAGATATTCCATTTCATGGTCTGGTCTGCTTCCACCAGCAGATTAGACTAATCCCCATGAATGTGAATTGCTGTGCCTGTGGGGTGGTCTCCACTGGCTGTTCAGGTGTCCCCTGGGAAACTGGGAACTATAACACTGGGAAAAAATGCCATAAATGGCAGGTAGCACAGCTACCTACCACAGCTAGAAGCAGCTAGCACAGCTGCGAGGTCCAGAGCAGAGGGTTGGGACTGTTCCACCTTGTCCCATAGCATGTCCCAACATGGCCATCCTACACCATGATGCATAACTGCCTCCCAGCCTGCCACTGTAGGCATTTTACAGCCTCCTTTTCACATGGGTTTGGTTAATTTAGGGCAAAATCTCAGTGTAGTTGCCTTCCAAGAAAGTAAAACCAGGAAGGTCCTAGAAACTGCAGGTTGTTTTTTAATGTGTTCTCGTGGCAATCCCCACGTGGGAATTCAGCTGGCCAGACATGTCCATGCAACCTCTTGCCATGCTTCAGGTTTTGAGATCAGTGCACAGGGTTGTCTTGTCTGCATGTGTGGAGAGCCCCAGCAGGGACAGCAGTCACAAAACTGGGGGGACCGGTCCACCCCTTCCTTCGGGGCAGCACCCTATAGGATGCACTTCCAAACCAAGATGGGGCAGGTGGCACGACTGGCACCAGTCCCTGAGGTGCTGCCGGATTAGAGGGTGAAATTTGCTGCTGCAGTACAGGAGTCTGCTGCAGACAACACCCTGCTTTCCTCCTTTTCCCAAGAGAGTAAAAAAAATCATCTGCTGCCTCTTCCCTCTGATTCACTTGTTGAAATACCTTAGTCGATTCCCAGGAGAGAGAAACAAGATCACTAGAGCAAGGATTGCTCAATGGGAAAAAAATTGCACCCAGGGGAAACGGAGCTGGAAGAGAGAATGAAACCCTGGCATTTGCTCTTGCCTTTCTGCTGAGCTTAGTCCTCACATCTTAAAAAGTATAAAAGAGAAATGCCTGCCTTGGGAAAAGGGATGTAAGGCAGTTATATTTCTCCATCTCAACTGCCTACCACACATGGGTAGACAAATACTTCAAAACAATGGTGATAACAGCCTGTTAATAAAGTTCATATCTCCGACCTTTGAAGTGGGTAATTTATTAAATTATAGAAACAGTGAGCCAAAGAAATTTTTATTTGCTGTACTATAATGAGTTATCTGGGCTATATGATTGGCTATATGATAGCAGCACTATCCAAAATGTAGTTTAAAGGTGTTCCATAAGAGTTTTTAAAGTGTTTTTTAAAGTGTTCCATAAGACCAACAGTAGCCATACATTGCCAGATGAGCCAGCAAGGTATACTTGCAGCCCAGAAAGCCAACTGTATCCGGGGCTGTATCGCAACAAGCATGACCAGCAGGTCAAGGGAGGTGATTCTGGTCTGGTGAGAGCCCATCTGGAGTGCTGCGTCCAGTTCTGGGGTTCTCAGTGCAACAAATATATGAAGCTGTTGGAGCGAGTCCAAAGGAGGGCCACAAAGTCGGCCAGAGGGCTGGAGCACCTCTCCTGTCAACCCAGGCGGAGAGAGTTGGGCTTTTTCAGCCCAGACAAGAGAGGCTCCAGGGGAGACTTTATGTGGGCCTTCCAGTACATAAAGGGGCCCATTGGAAAGCTGGAGAGGGACTGTTCATGCAGTCGAATAGTGACAGGACAAGGAATAATGGCTTTAAACTAAAAGAGGGTAAATTAAGATTACATATAAGGAAAATCATTCTTCCCTGTGAGGGCAGTGAGGCCCTGGCACAGGCTGCCTAGAGCAGCTGTGGCTGCCCCCTCCATGCCAGTGTTCAAGGCCAGGTTGGAGGGGGCTTTGGGCAACCTGGCCTAATGGAGACTGTCCCTGCCCATGGCAGGGGGTTGGGACTAGATGGTCTTTCAGGTCTCTTTCAACCCAAAGCATTCTACGACTGCATGATTCTAACTCAACAATTTAAATTTTTAAAAAAATGAGGGAAAATATGAACACAGTAACACAAAGCAGTGATGTGACTACATTTTCAAAGAATGTTGAAAACTATAAAACTCCTTCCAAATCACACTGAAGCCTTTTGTTTCAGACATTGTTTTTCACAGCCTGATTTTTTTCCCAATTTTTCCAAAAGATGTTTGCAGAACTTATTTCAGTTTCTCCATCAGTAATATTTCTAGACACTGCCCATAAACTAGAAGACTTCATCTCTTGCACAGTTTGATCCATAAACATCCTGTGAGGTGCTAAGCAAGAGCAATGGGTATTCAGCATTCATAGCGCAAAGCCCTGCAAGTGTCACATTTTTGAGTGGTTCCTTTTAAAAAATTGAGAGTTTCTTCTTGTGGTTACTGCTGAGAACATGATAAAAGGCAAATGAATGTCAACAAACAAAAATTACCAAGTCAGCATGAGTTCTTTCATGGCTTTGCATTGGCCTCAGCTGTAGAGTAGAATTGGAGCTGGGCAGAGACATTTGTCCAAAGTGAGAGACAGGGAAGAGGCTGTGAGGTACATTCAAAAGCTCTGGAGAGAAAAGCAATGTCAGAAAAGAGAAAAAATAACCTCTCTGGTTGCTGGAAGAACTCAGACTACCACAGGTTGGTCATTAAACTCAGAACAAGCTTTGTCCCAAGTCAGTTTTGTGATTTATGGGTTTGCTTAATTTTGTCTTGCACTCTGTTTCTTCTCTCCTAAGGATGCAATTTGATCAGTTAGTGAGGAAGCAGTTTCTCTGATAAGAAATCAAAAATTCTAATTACCTCCATGCCAACAGGACAAGAAGGGCTTTTTCAAATACATCAGCAGCAAAAGGAAGACTTGGGAAAATGTGAGCCCACTGATGAATGAGGTGGGTGTTTTGGTGACAGAAGATACAGAGAAGGCAGAGTTACTGAATGCCTTCTTTGCTTCAGTCTTTATTGCTAAGGCTGGCCCTCAGGAATACCAGACTCTGGAGGTAGAAGAGAAAGTCTTAAGAAAGGAAGAACTTCCCTTGGTTGAGAAGGATTAGATTAGAGAACATCTAGGCAAACTCAATATCCACAATTCCATGGGTCTTGATAAGATGCACCCACAAGTGCTTAGGGAGTTGGTAGATGGTATTGCTAAGCTGCTCCCAATCACCTTGGATAGGTCACACAGAACAGGATTGGTGTCTGAGAACTGGAGGAAAGCCAGTGTAACTCCAGTGTTCAAAAAGTGCAAAACCTAGGAAACTATATAGCAGTCAGTCTCACTTCCATCCCTGGAAAGGTGATGGAGCAGCTTATTCTGGGAGTTATGAACAAGCATGTGCAGGAAAACAAGGTTATTGGTAGTGGTGAACATGGATTCATCAGGGAAAAATCACACCTGACCAATCTGATAGCCTTCTATGATGGCATGACTGGCTGGGCGGATAAAGAGAGAGCAGTAGATGTGTCTACCTTGGCTTCAGAAAGGCTTTGACATCTCTCATAAAATCACAGATTCATAGGGGTTGGAATGGACATCTGGAGATCATCTAGTCCGATTCCTTATAAGCAATCTTAGGAAATATGGGTTGGATGAGTGAACAGTGAGGTGTGTTGAGAACCGGCTGATTGGAAGGGTCCAGAGGGTTGTGGTAAATGGAACAGTCTAGTTGGAGGCCTGTAGCCAGTGGTATGCCCCAGGGATCAGTGCTTGGTCCAGTCTTATTTAACATATTCATCAGTGACCTGGATGAAGGGACAGAGTGTACTGTCAGCAAATTGCTGATACAAAACTGGAAGGAGAGGCCAAAACACTAGAAGGCTGCGTGGCCATTCAGTGAGATCTGGACAGACTAACTGGCCTGAGAGGAACCATATGAAATTCAACAGAGACATGTATAGGGTTCTGCACCTAGGGAGGAATAACCTCAGGCACCAGTATAGTATAGGTGTTGACCTGCCAGGAAGTAGCTCTGTGGAGGACATGGGAGTCCTGGTGAAGAGCAAGTTGAGCATGAGCCAGTAGTGTGTCCTTATGACCAAGAAGGCCAACAGTAACCTGGGGTGCATTAAGAAAACCATGGCCAGCAGGTTGAGGGAGGCTGTCGTCTGCCTTTACTCTGCCCTGGTGAAGCCACATTTGGAAGACTGTGTCCAGTTCTGGACTCCCAGTTAAAGAAGGACAGGGAACTACTGGAGAGATTCCAGCAGAAGGCTACGACGATGATGAGGGAACTGAAAAATTTCTTGTGTGATGAAAGGCTGAGAAAGATAAGTCTGTTTAGCCTGGAGAAGAGAAGACTTCTTATCAATAATTATAAATATCTAAAGGATAGGTGTCGAGAGGTTGGGGCCAGACTCTTCTCAAGGTGCTCAGCAACAGAAAAAGGGTCAACAGCCACAAAATGGAACACAGGAAGTTCCATCTCAACATGAGGAAAAAGTTCTTCACTGTGAGGGTGACAGAGCCCTGGCACAGGTTGCCCAGAAAGGCTGTGGAGTCTCCTTCTCTGGAGATATTTAAAACCTGCCTGGACGTGATCCTGCACAACCTCTTCTAGATGGGCTTTATCTCCTGCTTTATCAAGGGAGTTGGACTAGATGGTCTCAAGAGGTCCCTTACAAGCCCTGTTGGTCTGTATTTCTGTGATTCTGTGTCCCATGTTAAGTAACTTGAGCATTAACATTGATAAAATTCTGGCATGAACATCACTCCCACGCACTCAAATACTTCCAAATTACCCACAAGCAGCGGTGTCTTAGTAAGGGGCATTTTCTTTACCTCTTGCTTTGCCTTCTCACCAGTTTTGACTAGAAAAGGCATCACTGGCATGGAGCGTGAAGATACCAGTAGTTATGCAGCACGGTTGCTCAGCACAGGGACGGTGTGCTGTACCACCATGCAGGTCAAAGCAAGCTTTCGTGGGTACTGCGGGAAAGGTGGGCAGCAGCATGGGCAGCTGATCTGAGAGAGGAGCCCTGGAGAGCAGGAGGGCCCATGCTGTCTCTCCAAACATGGTGAGAGAGAGGAAAAAAATGTTTCATATCAGCCAGCAAAAGGAGTGCAATATAAAGCTGGGAAGAGATATGTGCCCCAGACCCTTCAAATGGGCGTTGATGTTCCTTTCCTGTTACAACCTCTCGAAAGCCCAAGCAGAGTTTTTTTTTCAGCAAACGCAGCTGGGGATCCACAGGGACTTTGGGGCTCTGAGCTATCAGGGGTACCCACACACATGCGCACACCTTTCATTTTCTACGTTCATACTGTGCAAAAATCACAATACAGGGCGCTGCCGAAAAGCCACGGCGTAACCCCCAGTGCACATAGCATATACAGCCATCTTCAAACACTTCTACTCCTGTTACCTTAGTAACAGCCCGAGGGAAATCCCTAAGTAATTAATTGAGCTGCATAGCTGTTTAAGCTTTCTTAGGAGGGAAGTGGTTGTCTAGCTTCTTTCTTATTGTTGGCAAAAATTCTATATTTAGAAATGGCTCGTGGGCTGATTTAGGGAGCCTCCTTTGTCTGTTATGGGGGGGGGAAGGAAAGTAATTTTCCATGGGTACCTTGCTGTTTATTTGGCATGTGTGTACATGCTTTGTAACTGATATTGCAAGTAGTAGCTGAGGCATGAACCTCAAAGGATTTAGTGGTGCAGCTGGTAGGCTGTATTTCTTCAAAAAATCGCAATGTCCTTTCGAGTAGCCCTTCCTGGTTTCTCCCTTCAGTGCCACACTCAGAAATCACTGCCAGGTTCACTGATCCATAACAGAGACAGTCTGCAAGAAACAGATATGATCATTTAGGCTGAGTTCCAGTGCAACACACCCTGTTTATCATTTTTTGTCTGTCTGTCTATCTATTTATCAATTTATTTATTTATGCAGAAGGCCACATTCTTCCTTTGTCCACTAAAGAGCATAAATGAGCCTGACCGATTGTGGACAGCAGGAGTTCTACCTTGCAGAAAGACACCTGTTGATCCTTTCCTCAAAATAATTAATCCAGAGACAACTGGAGAGAATTCTATAGGTATGGACCATCGTTTCTCCTTTTAGGATAGCAGATAGCCTAATAATGTCAACCCTCTTTCATGGTGTGGATCCCTAAGGATTTTCGCACTGAGCAGAGTGACTGCAGACCAATTTGCTTTCCTGAGTTACCTCCTAAGGTCACTCAGAAAAGCAATCCACAGCCATCATAACAAAAGTGTGACTAGATCAGGTCACTAACTTTTTGGTGCAGCATTTTTCCTTCAAAAGCTGCAGATACAACCACCACCACCAGATCTTCATAGGAACTAGAGTCTTGGATCACTTTTTCTTAGCAAGACTTTACAGACTCTGCTGAGTGAGAGACGGAGCCTACCTGAAGAGAGATAGCACCCAGAGCTTAGGGCACTGACCAGGGAAGAGGACACTGCTGAGTCCTGTTCATCCTCAGCACGCATAGTGCCTTGAACTTGACCTTCATCATTGAGTATCATCTCTCAGTGCTCTCAGTACAGTGATACCAACTATTAAGTCTCTCCCATGTGTCCTGACAGACTTTGAAGGATTTGTGTTGTCTTTGTATGAGATGGGAAAACTTTTGAAGCCTAAAAAATGCTCAGAGGAGGAGATAACAGCACATGTTTTTCTGTGGTTTGTGCCATGCCAGAAGGATGGTGTTAGAGATCATTTCTAACATCAGTGAAACTTAAGAAACTTACTCTAATAAAGCAACAGACATCTGAAAAATGAGAGTCAAAAGCTAAGAAACAGGAAAGATATATACCAGTAAAATGAAGTTATTGATTACACTTGCACATTAACGATGGATCCTCCTAAATTCTCAGGGTCTCAGCTGACCTGACAGGTGTACCAGCAACCCTGTCTCCCCCATGCTTTTGAGCTCCCCATGGTCCCTTCTCAAAACTCTCTCATGGCTTTCCTCTAACAAAAATACAGTTCCTTATACTAAATACAGCTGTGGTAACTCCCAGTTATAGCCTCCCATTTTCTCAGAGACTCATTTCTGAAATGCTAGTGGTGAAAGTAAAACATGGCATATTTTCCTCTCCCCTAGGACTTTCTCTGCATTTACACCGCTGTGCTGTGCTTCAACAAGCATATTTCTTCTACTCTAACCAGTCTTCATGCTGGTTATGGCATCGTAGCTACAACCCCGTAGAAACCTTGTGAGGAGGGTTCATTTTATAAGAAAGTTACTCATCTCTCAGGATAAGATTCACCCCATTTAATTTTATCTAAATCAGGTAACTAGTCCTAGTTATCAAAGTGAAATGGGTCCTAGAGGAACATGGGAGATACACCCTATCACTCCTCGCCTATTTATCTTCTCTGACTAGAGAGGAGACCTCAGTCACTGAGGCATAAGGGGCAGCTACATTTCATATCCCTCAGGTTAGGTGAGATGAGCCTCACCAGAGAACCCTGCAGACTTTAGAAGTATTTCCCTGTTGCACTTGGGTAATTCAGATAAGTGACACGATCAGAGATTGAGTCCACAACGTTCCACATCAGTGGAACAGCTGCTACAGTAGCATAAAAATATACAGTTAGTATTAATAACACTAGCAATGGATTCGATGTTTATGTTTCATGGTCCAGCCAAAGACAGTTTTCTCAGTGCGGGAGTCATTCTTAGAGCAGACCTGCAGTCATTTTGCTGTCGCCTGAAACTGGAGAAATATATATTCTTAACTGGGTTGTCTGTTCTCACTGACGTCCCATCTGTACAGGGATGTATGTGCACATTCACAGGACTAACGGTATGGCGATGCAGAAAGCTATCTCTGATTAGCAGGATCTGCTGCCATCTGTGAAGGGCCACTCACCCGTAATCAGATCGGTCTCCAAGTTGTCTTGAAAATGAGAAGAGAGGCTTCTTTGCCTTTGCCCTTCCCTTTTTCTTTTGTATTGATCTATATCTTACATAAAGTGAAAGCGCTCCCTTTTGCACTCCGTACAGGAGCACTAATGAGGCCTTGAAACTCTGATGACCATCCCCATGTAGGGGGCACGCCTTCGGACAAAGCTGGGCTTCGGGCCTTAGGGGAAGGCAGCATTTCAGCTCTGAGCGCCAGGCTGATTGTAGCCAGGCAACGCTTTGCCGAGCAGAAGGATCGCTGGATGAGGCTGATTAGGAATTCACCTGGCAAGAGATTAGAAGAGAAATTAACCATTTTGGAATGAGAGAGAGAGAGAAAAAAAATAAAAATAAAGTTTTAAAAAGCGCTAGCAGCAAAAGCTGGTCTCTGAGAAGTCAGCAAGACACAGAGAAGTCAGCAGTTAAAGGAGAAGTGGGGCACTGCATAGAGCTTCGCTCCCAACATGGGAAAAGCCCTGGCCTGCTGCGGAAGCTGAAACAGGGAACTCTGTGTAGGCTTTGTGAAGGCAAACACAGCTTTTCAGAGCTGGTGTGTCTGTCTGCTTTGGACAGTGCACGGTCCAAGAGGGATGGCTTGTACACCGTCGCTCCAGAAACCATGAGCTTTTGCAAGGGAAACCAGGATGTTAGCAGGCAGGAATTGCTGTGAAGGGGTCACAGGCAGGCAGGCAGACAGACAGACCGTCCAGCAGGCAGGCAAGACAAGGAACAATGCTGCACTGGCTGCAGTGGTTAGGGAGTGAAGTTACCTGATTAAGCACTCTGGATTTTCATTTAAAGCTCACTGGGAACAAATGATCTTTGCTCGTTTTCCTGTAGGGATCCAAGGATTAGTTCCCATACATAAACTGGGCCTTTGACAAACAAAAGGAAAATCAATGTACAACATGACAGGTGTCTTGCCAGCGGAATATGAAAACACAGTGCATCTCAGCAGAGGCTGCTTTTGCAGGAGTGGCTAGTCATTGATCTTTGCCATCCAGGTCTCACAAGTGTGACGTAGGCTGTGCAGCTTACGAAGGAAGATCACTAAACCTCTTGATTAAAATAAGAATTTTTTTCCTTTTTTTTTTTTCTTTTTCCCCAAGACTGAGTTCAGGGAAAAAGAGACTCTGAGCATCTCAAAATGGCTGCAGCTTTCCTCCCCCATTCCCCTCCTGCAGACCTCGCCCTGCAGTCGTTCCACTCCTCATCGATTTTCCTTTTCTCTTCCAAGTGTAAATCAATATGTCTGAAACCAGAGGGAAAAATCACAGCATCTCTAATAAGGAACATGGGAGAGGCTGAGTTTCTAAATCCTAATTCAGAAAACCCCTTGAACATACCCTCAGTATGTTAAAATATGTTGCTGTCAGTGAGCTCAGTGAACTTTGCATCCTTACAAAATCCACAGGATTTTTAGGGAACAGGCCCAGAAAGGATGTCCTAGGGCAGGGCAACTGCCAGTGCCGCTCGGGCAGCACTTCCAAACATGCCTCAGCCTGCCATGAGACCCTGTACATGTACCTCAGCGGCGCAATGGCGATTCCCTGGGACAGGTTCTGGGGTAGAGATTTTTCCAGGATTTTTGGGCAAGTCAAACTCTTTGCTGGCCCTTATAAATTACACACAGGAGCTTGTGAAGCCACTGAAGAAGCATTTGTGTGAGAGATACACTTATTATATATACCTCTCTGATAAATGCTTTCCATTGCTGTTAACTGAGTGGAATTCAGGTCTTCTAGGTGGTGGAGGGGAAGTGTAGTATCCCAACCCCAAAGAGCTTCTAGCTAGTTTCACTAGTCTATCCTCAACCAGTAATTGATTGTAGCAAAAAAACCCCAGGCTTATTCAAACAATATTAGCTCCTACATCCCCATTTAAGACATGTAGTTTGATAACAGTCCAATCTTCTTTTTCATCTTGCAGTACACTCGCCTACCTACAGGCTTGGAAAACCAGTCTGTCTGGAGCTGGTGGTGCATCTTAATCTGTACACTGACCTAAGACATGTTCCCAGGGGTACAGTCTGCAAGTCCAGAGCATTGACATACACATAATTGCTACGTGTACACTGGGCTATTATGAACTTTACCTGTGGAAAGTTGTGATAAAATACCTTAAGGGAGAAACCCGTCTATTCCCTCTCTGACTCACCTGATGAAAAACATATTCAGAAAAACACAGATGTCTGATTTGTGGACAGCCTAGTGTTCAGAAATCGCTTTAGGAGCCTTAGACTACAACCAAGAGCAGAGCCAAGCAAGGAGATTGCAATGGTCAGCACATGCGACTTCATCCTTGGAACTGCATGTGACCCCCTTCTCCCAGATGATGAAAAACCACTACACAAGGCAGAAAGGTCACTTCAGAGGAAGAAGCTAGAGGCCACTCTGGAGGAAAGGGAAGAGCTGTTATTGTGAGATGCAAACAAGACAAAAATCAAAGGAGGGCCCAGAGGTGACTTGATAGTAGTTGGAGATAATGGTAGTGAGCAAAAGAAAGAAGGATGTGAAAAAGCAGAATGTCCAGGTGAGACCTGGGTTTCTGAAATCAGTCACCACTTCTGTATTCGATGTTTTCTATGTCCTTCCAAAAAAAATACACTTTTGACTAGAGCAGTCATCAAGTCTACAACCAAATCTACATTTGTTTACTTTCACATTCACTTTTTTATGACTCCAGATGTTTTATCTCACAGATCTCTTCTTGGGAGTCACTGCTGAAGCTGTTGGTACTGATTCCCTACCCCATACACTCACCTGCCTCATCAGGCATGTGGGCCAGCAGTAGCCTGTTCTGCCCTCGCACAAACAGGCATAAGAAACTGCTCCCTGTTTCCCCAGTACTATTTTCCCCTTAGGCAATGTCAGCCACAAGACCACGCACCAGGAATCTACAGAAAATCTGGGCCTTTTTGGAACCACAGAAGATACATCATGGCACCTAAATCAGTACTAGATGCCTACATCAGGCCCTTCATTATTGCCATAAAACTTGACCATCGCCTCTCTTTTAGAAGGAGGAATGAGTTTGTTGCAAATTTAACTGACAGCAAAAGCCTAGATTTAGCAAAGATGGCACAGAATTTCTGTGCTGTATTTACTGAAAATGCTGAATAAAGAAAAAAAGAGAGAGTGAGAGAACCCCTGAGGAAAAACAAAGTTTTTCAGCAGCCTCTATGTGGCTTATCCCAGTATTAACCACAACTTCTTGAACAGTGCCCATATTCTAAGTTTGCAGAGTGCCACTGATTTTCTCCTTGATGAGATACAATTACATCTAAATTGTCTGGTTGGAAAGATGTGAGTTTGTGCAGCTGGGCTTGCAAGCACGTGCAGACACGAGAGGCAGTTTGATGCCATGGAATAAGATGGGTGCATCTTCTAAACGATCAAAAGTAAAATAGCTCATCATGGTTCTACTTAAATTGCTAGCTCTAAACTCAGGAGGTAATAATCCCATTGAGATGCATGAGACTGTTCACTTCCCAAAGCTGTGGCTTCACGCCTTCTGCAAATTAGGTAAGACATTACTATATTGGCTTTGCTCGATTCCCACCTAATCCACAAGGAGGGAGGTGGAGCACAGTTCCATGGCAAGTAGAGAGTTACCAGAAGCTCCTTCGTGTGAAACAAGATCTTAATAGATGTCTCATACTGTCTATCCTGGCTGTCACAGCAAGTATCATGCCATGCCTGCCCCTGTCCCACAGAGGTCCTTGCGTTGTTCTCCATCTCCACATGTAAAACCTTCCCTTGAGCTGCAGCAGGGATAGACATGGCCAACATCATGTTGGGGCATAGTGATGGCTTCAGCCTTTCAGCTGCCCACCACTGTGGTGGCCTGAGATTCTAGGTAAAGCCTTTCTACCCACTGTCTGAAGCTAGAGGACCTGTTGCCACAGCCAAGTATCTTGGCTCTGAGCCCTCACAAGGGCATTTCCTGGGTGTCCATAGGCAGCAAGGTATGACATCTCATTGACCCTCAGCAACAGGCATATTAGCTCAATCTCAGATCCTTGGAAGGACCTGTAGGTCCTGTGGCAGAACTGCTGCCTTGCTTCACCAACACCCTGAAAACATGCCCACAGCTAAATTCCATGTATGTCTCTGCTGTGGTTTTCCAGATAAATGGATCTTTGTTGTTGCTGTTGCTGTTGACAATTCACATAATCCCCCAAAGGTGACCGCAAGATATATATTTACTGGACCTGTTAATTCATTGCCACTACAAGGACAAACGTCTTTCTTCTTCCTCCAAGGCTAGATGCCCCACTTATGGTCCATCTGTGTGACTGATCTTCTTCTGCCAGAGCCCTAGTATATGCTCTTCCCACTATAGCATTTCTTACTTTTTTCTACAAAGAAAAAAGTGTCTTCCTGACACGTTCAGGAAGATAACTTTCTTGTGTCTGCCACCTCCCCAGCTTTTACTCTCCCCACAAAGTAAGTATGCTTCACACTCCCCCAGAAGGGCACAATAGCTGTGAAAAAAATGAGTTCTTTTTGCTTACATTTGGCAGGCAGATACTATACGTACTCGCCTGTTTTTCCCCCAGTGAGAAAACAACTACAAAGTGGCTGAAGCTGCCGTGCTGGCTGGCTGCAGCTCATGGCTTACTGGCACCTCAGTTTCTAATGGGGTGGATTTTTCTCAATGAGGTTACAAAAAAAAAAAAAAAAAAGCAAAAAACTGCAGAAAGAAGAGGAAGTGTTCATGGTTTGAGGTTGGTTGGTTTGGTTTTGTTTTTGTAGCCTCTTTACTTGTGCCTATTTACTTGCTTTTTGTGACAGGTCACTACAGTCACAGCAAGGGAGAAAGCAGCAGCATCACCACCACACTGCTGGTATGTAAGTGCAACGAGCTGCTGAGCAGGGTGGAGGCTGCGGAAGGAGCTACAGCTGCCTACAGCTACAGTCCCCCCCACCCCTGCAAGGGGAAATGCAGGCATAGGGCAGGGCACACTGTTTTTTAAGGCTTCCCTAGGGAAACCCTAAGGTAAACACCAAAGCTGTGCTCTGGTCTTGCCCTCACTTCAGTCCTGCCAAATAACCTCAGCGATGTTCATCCTCTTCCTCTGCTCACGCCTGTCTCTGTTCGGCCTGCAAGCTCCGCAGAGCAGAGCTGTGCCGCAGCCTGCGTTACCGCCCTGGTGCAAAGCAATAACACTGGCAGAAGCAAGAAATCTCCAGGGATTTCTATGTCTTTTGCTGGTGTCCCTGGCACCTGTAAAATCCAAAGGGGGCAAAAGTTCCTTCCAGGGTGTTTGATGGCACAGAGATGCTGAAGGATCTGTTCCTCTGTTCTCTGAAAGGCCGTGGTTGATGGCGTTAACTTTTAATGACAGACAATACCACTTAAAACAGCAAGACGAGGCAGTGGGGCTGTTTTCTCTGGCCACACTGGGGGCTGCTGTTGGGCTCATCACAACACTTTGCAGTCGGGTTCATCAGCTTCGCCCTGGTCTGAGAGCGAGGGAGCCGTCCCACGCTGCACCCGCAGGGCTGGGGCATGGAATATGACCTTTATGGACCAGCTGATTTCCCTTCTTCAAGAAAGAGCTCTAACACTTTTAATTAACTTTTTGTACTCGGAGATTCTCAGCTGGCTTTGAAAAGAAATAGGCCAGTTTACACAAGTTATGAACTCGGCCCCAAGAATATAAACAGTTCTCTCGAAAATGTCATTCTTCAGTAATTTCTCTGGACATGTCCTCACAGTGAACCAGGCAACACCAGAAACAATCTCAGCCTTCTGAATGTCAGTGTGGGTGAAGAATTAATTATCAGGAATTGTACAAGCTTTTGTTAAGCATGAAAGATTATTTACAGCAAGCTATTTTAAGTTTGAGCCATAATGGGAACAGTCTGACTCACCTGCGCTGCCTCTTATAAAATCAATCCGGGTAACTAACATGGTCATCACCTTTGTACATGTCTTATGTGGAGGAGGAATACTTTTAAAAGCTTAGCAAAGGCAGTTATTAGCTGTGAATATGATCCTTCTAGGAGTGTTTGTGTACTGAATTTATTAAGGTTATTTTAAACTTGGGTAACATCTTTAGCATCCTGCTCTGTATATGATGCCTGTCTGTATCCAGGAATGTAGCTGGACTTCTCATTCTGGTCTTCAAGTAACTCTGATCCTTACAGTAACTCTGTACAATAAATGTAGGTCAAGTGACAATAAAGCACTATTTGCATGATGATTGACAATTTTAGAGTATCAGCTCAGTTACTTTGACTGTGGCCTTTTCAAAGGCCTTAGACAAATAAAGACCAGTGCTTCAGGAGAACCAGAGGGCTGATTTTGCAACATTCCTTGACAGTTTTGCAATTCATATTTGAGGAAAACAGCAGGGGACATTTGGCCAAGGCATAGGTTTGCTAAGCATTGAAACCAGCCTGTTGCAGTCACAGGCCAGGCAGCAGCACGTGGTGAAGCTCACCACAGCACAGGATTCTGTAGCTCCTGCCCTAGGTATGCTCAGCCAAGGCTTCGGGTCTGTACTGTGAGCGAATCCGTATGAGTCATCACAGCGATGAGTCGCAATGAGAAGAGACTGGCCTTTATTGTAGAGGGTAATTCTAGTGATTTAGAGGAGAGAGATGCAATAGTCCTTCATGGTCCCGTATTTCAAAGGCAAACTCGAAACAGGAGAAGAATGTATTTTACAGACACAGTCTGCCACTATAAAGCCAATCTTTCTAAATTACCTAGAAGTGCAAGTATTTGCAGCCAGAAATATATTTAACCCCTTCACGTTCCTCCACAATTCTTTCTGTTATTAATCCCATACAAATGAAACACATGTACATAATTCTGAAAACATCTCATTTAATTCAAAACAGTATCTGTTTCCTTTTAAGGCAACACGAAATATGCACTAAAGGTTCAGGACTAATTTCTTCTCTTGGAAAATGTCCTTTTCTCCAGGCGTGCAAGCATTTTAGTTGATAAATTTCTTTTTCTCCTTCTTCTTCAGCATGGCATGTCCAACCTTTCTGCTTTGGGTAAAAAGCCTTCTACGCAATGCAAAGAGATGACAATTCTGTCTCTCTACTAGTTTTCCTGTCAGTCATTTAAAAATATCTCAGCCACCCAGCAGCATGGTTCACCGGAACAGTGCTTGGTGATCATTTCCTGAGAGTCATTTCTGTCTGTGTGAGAGTGCTCAGACCAAGTCTGATATGCAGCCAGATAAAGCCAAGACACATACAGTTTAATTTTTTTTTATATATTATTGTGTCTGTCTGAATAATGTTGCAAGAAAGATGCTGAGTATCGGAAGCATTACGAGTCATGAGAAAGGCTGACATCCCCAGTCCTAAGCGGGATGCAGTTACAGGGCCTCTGCATTACAGAGAAGGGAAATGTAGCCCCAGCAGTACTTCTTGTTAAAGCCATGGCACTGAGAACAAATATTTAATATCATTTATTTTGGAGAGTGTCCTGCTTTTGACTGGGATGGAGTTGGTTTTTTGTAGTAGCAGATGGTATAGTTCTGTAGTTTGGATTTAGGATGAGAATAATGTTGATAATACTCTGATTGTTTTAGTTGTTGCCAAGCAGGCAAGGATTTTTGGCTTCTACTGCTGGCCTGCCAACAAGAAGGCAGGGGGTGCCCAAGGAGATGGAAGAGGACACAGCCAGGACAGCTGACCCAAACTGGCCAAAGAGATATATTCCATGCCGTGTGACATCATGCTCCATACATAACTGTGGAGGGATGGCCTGGAGGCACGAAGCTTAGGAACTAGCTGAGACTCAGCTTTGAGTGGTGAGCAATTGCGGTGTGTATAACTTTGTGTATTACTATTATTATTATTATCATCATCATCACCATCTTATTTTGCTGTCCTATTAAACTGTCCTTATGTCAACCCACAAGTTTTACCTCTTTTCAATCGTCTCCCATCCTGATGGGGGTGGGAAGTGAGCTAAGGGCTGTGCAGTTGTATTAGCTGCCTGCTAGGTTAAACCACAACAGAAAGCAAAGAGATTGATAACTTAGAAACAACTGTTTGCTATCTTTCATGTCTCCAATTTGTACTGGGAATGTATTTATTAGCTCAAAGCTATTTTAATTAAAAAAAAAAAGAAAAAACCCAAACCAAAACAAACCCACAAAACTTTACCCAACTTTATTTTCAGGAATCCAGAGAGGGATCTGTCAAAGGAAACAACATCTGTTTTGAGCTAAGGAAAGGCATGTGCTATGCATGAGTGGAGCTTGTCAGCGCCAGCGCCACGTGACTGAGGGGCTCTGGTTCGGCTACGTGACATTTAACAGCCCTTGAACACAACACACACGTTGGTGCGTGCACACACAGAGCTGGCAATGGGAGTGCTCAGGACAGAGAGGAGAACATACAAACATTCTTTCTTTCTATTTCACAAACCGCTCTGACAAAAGAAAAAGAAAGGGGCTTGGTAAGAGACAAGAAAGCAGAGTAAGGTGGGGAGAAATTGCTAATAGAGCCGAGTTAGCAGCACGAGTTGTCCTTTCTCCTCTGGCAGTGCCATATTCCATTATTCATGGACAGGAATCAGAGCAGGCATAAAGCATCAAGTAAGATTATGATATGCTGTGCCTGATGGTGCGAATTATACCTAAACCTCTGGGCTGATTCAGCTTTCCTGGTACAAGCCAGACCTTTCCCCTTCTTAGTTTAAAGACACCACTGGGCCATTTACAAAAACATGAGCACTGCATGTTCTCATCTGCTACAGCCCCTCTTCTGTTACATATAATAAAGTTTATATACCCAGGCCATCTGCTCTTTTAGCAATTGATATTTGTAGGCATAAACACGGCAAAAAGGTGTTTGAGAGAGAGATTTCACATCACACTCAAGTGTGCAATTTCTTCTGCGAATGCTGGAAACTGCACATAGGCAGCTACTGCTAGAAAAACCACAAGCACAAGAGGAAGAGAGAGAACGGAGTAAAGGTAAAGCAGGTTGATTCCCCATTGCTTTGCAATGACAATGAGAAATCCAGGCAGATACCACAGGAAACTGGAATTATTGTGGACATGTTATTAGGTGCCATGCCTGGGTGATTGATTTTTGAGGTTTCATGGGATAGACAGCATCTTCACAGAGGTGAAACTTGAGGTAGTATTTGAAGATAATCTTGGTCCTCAAAACCATCTACTCCTCTGGTTGTCCCATGGCAGGGCTGGCAGAGGTCCTCACACACTGGTGTCTACAGGCAAAATCCAGTGGCTTCATCAAAAAGCAGCTTCATCGGTGGCTTGAGCTCAAGCACTGGATCCTGTGGAAGGAGGTTTCCTTGTGCTGACTCCAGGAGAGTGCTGACCTCTGGGAAAGGGGCAAAGTGGGCACCTGGCAGGGACTGTCTCTTAAACAGTCACTGTGAGATTTCACAGAGATGATGTGCCAACACACAAATATACTATCCCCAGCTCAGAGCCCAGACTACCAGTCCCTGTTTGAAGAGAAAGGCTTCTTACCCACAGTGTCTGAAGCCCACGGTGAACCCACAGGCCAATTGTGTATTAGCACAGAGTAAAAATGTATCCTGAAAAACAGACTGCAATTCTGTCATGTTGAGCTGGGGTCTCAAAAACATCAGGTCTGGTTCAAAGCCGGTGTCATAATAATAGCTACAATAAAGACAGACTTTTAGGCTGTCCCTGGGTCTAGAAGGAATTACATGTTGTTATATATGGGATCAAGCTGTTGAAAAAGGAAGGATAACTGCCCTGCAAGAACAATCTCATCCTCGTCACCTGGGTTCCTGCACCTTTTCCGCCAGTTCGGATCAAACAGCTTGCAAAAGATGTGAGGCAAAAGGCCTCCTCCACATGTCTCTGCCTGTCCCACACCCACAGACAAACCTTGCCAGAGCCCCCACATGACCCACACAGATCCCCAGCTCCGTTGAGTGTCCGGCCAACGCTGCACTGGTGGCTGTGGAGCCTTCCAAGGGCCTCTGTGTTTTGAGCAAAAATGATTTTGATTTGCCCGGTTACTAAAACAAACATTTCCTCTCCCCTCCCCAATATCCACTAAAATGGAAATTGGACTGAAGCCTGGTATGATGTATAATCTACAAAAGGAAAAGCAGGTTTCTGAAATTATTACACATCCTCATTTTGAAGTGTTATGCCTTATTTCACGCCGCAATCAAATGTGTGCTGCTGCTTCAAATTTCAGGAGCTGGTTGCACTATGTAAATACACTTGCAAATGGTATTAAGTAGGAGAAAAAAAAAAAGATATTATTGTGTATTTATTTTTTTCTTTTGCTTTCAGCTTATTGCTGGTGCAGTGTGTCTGACTTCACCATCTAACATGTGACTTTGTGCCAGTTGATCTGTTATTTTATTTTAGTTGTTTAGCTGGGCTGTGTTTGTGATGTATTTAGTGGAAAAAGATATGTACATACTCATGTGTATACTTACATGTTTGTATGCATCCTGTTCCCCACCTGTGAGTCTTCTAAACCAATGGAGAGGAAGACAAAGGCTGCAGTAATTAGAGCCATTGCAATTGCAAACAAAATAGAGGATGCGGGCCTTTCACGGGTCAGACACATCTCTGTGGCTGTAGTATGAGCACAAAAATAGCAGCCTCTGAAAAACAATGGGCTTCTCAGCTATGTACAAGGCTATTTTGTGTCAGGCCAGTGCTCAGAGCTCTCTGCACAGCGGCAACAAACAGCTTCTGCTTTCCGGAGGTTTGGACTTTGTCTAGTACCCTGATTGGCACCTTCAGGAATTTTCCTATTGAAGGACATGTTGATGAGCACAGGCCTTCTGCGCCGCTGGGGAGATTATTCAAGGATGGGAGGAGGGAGGCAGTTGTGCAGTGGCTCAGCCCTCTTGGCTGCTCTCTACTCCTTCCCCAGTGCCAGCCTGAACTCCCAACAGGCCCATGATTGTGCCCCACACCCCAAGGGGTAACTGATAAAAATAAGACAGATTCAGAGGATGTAATGGATCTGCTACACCTTTTGTTCCATCGAAGCACGTTGCTGTCATCACAGCTGCTCCCTGGGGGGCAAAAGCAAGAGGGCAGAAATGCACCTCTTGTTACAAGTAGGTCATAAAAAACCCACCTGAGGAGTGTGAGCCTGTGGGAGCTACAAGTGCGGGTGGGTTTTTAAGGGTGGGGAAGCCCCATGGCAGTGCCTCCCAGGGTGTTCTTGCAGCGGCCACTGCAGGGCTGCTGTGCAGCCTGGAGGGGTCCAGATCCCCACTGACAGACCAGATCTGCTTGTAGGTCACTGGTCCCACCCCACCTCAGCAGCAGAAGAGCAAAAAGGAAGCTAAGAGATTCTCCACTCACCAGTGCCTGCCTGATAAGAAGTCCGGTACCAGACTCACTTCAGGTAGCTGTACTTCCCCTCTGTGAAGTGTAGGCAGACACTGGATGTGTATAAAGCCGTGCGCAATACACCTGGGAGGGAAAACTTTGCACCGGCTCTCCCCGTCATGCATGCAGCATGGATGGATGAGCAGCACAGAGGCGACCATCAGACACATCTCGGTGTCTTCAACGAGGTACCGTGCATGTAACCTACAATGTGCAGGGCTACACCTGCCCCAGGGGTGTAACTCTCCCAGTGGCTGACTTGTGTGTTGTGGTTTGTTGCTTTGTTTTTTCTGGAAGCCCTGCACTGGTAGTGTATGACATCATAGGTGAATTTCTGGTTTCACTTCTCTTTAAAGTATGAGCCCTGCTTTGGCTGGGAGGTTGGCTGGGAGGCAGCCCTAAGTGCAGCATGAATGATGGGGAGGGGGAAGAAGGCAGCCAGGTACTGCTAGTGTGGGATGCAACCAAGAGAAGGACCTTGCTGTTGGGGGGGATGCAACATCACTGTCGGGTGGTTCTTCTGGAGCTGGCTGGGTCTGCCCCTTTTTCCCAGGGCTGCCCCTTCACTCTTCTGTAAGCAAATCCACACCTATTTCAGGAAGCAGTCTGTTGACTCTGTATTTTTTGCTACCAGTTCCCAGAGGGGATGTCTTCTCACGCAGGGCCTGCTCAGACCTAGGGGATAAACAGAGCGGATGTGTGGGCTGAAAGACCCAGCCTGCAAAGGAGAGACCAGGGTCACTCTCTGGGGAAGTACAAGGCCCAACAAAACTGCCCACATGCACATACACAAACAATCCCCCACTCCAATCTCTTTTAGGGAAGTAAACACTTTCTATAAGAAAGATCATAGGTTTGAAAGTTCTGCAGTAATATATTAATAGAGATAAGTCATTTGAATGCAGATTTCCTCCAAATCTGTTTATCCATTGCTAATATTCAACAAAGATAAATGTTGATAATATTTAAAAGGGACAGCTGTTACTCTACTGAATTGCAGGGCAAGTTCATTATATGTCATTCACTGCTTATCTTGGTTATGTGTTTTGAGGTAGTATATGATGTGTGAGGCAATATGCCTGAATCCTTGGTAGAACAGCAAAGACTAAAGACTTGGAAACACTTGAAAAAGCCCTCAGTTTTAGCTAGTGAGGACAGCAAAACAAGCCAACAGAATTCATGAAAATTAAATATGAAACATTAGCTTAATTTGAACATTGTTTTCCACCTTTCTTTACCACAAATACATGATGTCTGTCACAGTCTAGTGCCAGGTTCTAAAAAGGCTACTAGCAAATTAAAGAAGTTTCAGGGAAGGGCTACAGAAATGATTCCTGGGAGCATGCCAGGGAAGTTAAATTAAACTTGCAGATTATTTGAGCAAGTGCAGGCTTCCAGGGAATGGGAGAGGACTGAAGAGGATGGAGCCCACTTTCATGAGCCCTGCCTGCCCCATGGGAGCTCACTCATGCCAAAAAGGGAGTTGGGCCATCCCACACATCCCTGGCCATGAGCAGCTGATTCATGACCTTGGGAACTAAGAGCAAAGCAGTGGGGAAGGTGAACCTGTTATCTCCTGCCCTCTGAGGCACAGTGGGAGGCAGTCCTCCATGGGACAACACTCACAGCTCCCCACCCCGCACCTGTCTCAGGGTACGGATGGGCACCTACCTGTGGAGATCTCTGACCTCTCTGTTTAGTGAGGGCACTAACACAGCAAAAGCAAACAGGCAGAGTCTGAAGCCAGAAAATGTCAGACCACGGACAAAGCGGGTTTTCCAACACAAGCTGCAACAAGCCACTGGGGCAGCGCATTTACTCACAGTTGACTTGGATTTTCTGTTCTTTTGTTACCGTAAATCAGGCTCAGACTTCTTTCATTAAAGGTACAAGCACAATCAGGAATTTGGGAATTGGCAAAAAAGAAAGTGACTGAAGTAAAATCTTCGGCCTCTGTCATGCAGAAAGCCAGCACAGAGGGCTGCTCTGATCTGTACAGCCTGTGGATCTAAAGCATTCCTTCAGAACAGCACAGGCGGGTGCAGCCAGGACAACATGCAGCATATGACCAAGAAGAAATAATTTATTCTCTGTGATGCGGGATGAATAGATTTTCACACCACTCCGCTCCATATTTTTTTTTTAAACCATCCACCATATGCCGGGAACTGGCGGAGAGTGTGCAGAGCGAGCCCGCATCTGCTTCCGCCTTCATGCTGTGCAGGCTTTCTGTAACAGCCCTTTCCCTGGAAAGCAGCAGAAGGCACCGCCGACAGCACTTCCCAGGGGCTGGGCGAACACACCTGCGGAGGACGCGTAGTGGCGAGAGAGTCAATGCAAACACACAAGAAAGAGCTGCAAGATCATGGCATTAGGCAACGCCTCGGCGCCTCCCGAAACAGCTGGAACGGGGTAAGTTGACAAAGATGAACATCTTCAAAACTGAAGAGAAAGAAATTGTTCAGCTTGCTGATTCTTCTGCATGGGAATAAATAAGCACAAGTCTTCACGGTGAGTTGGTTCTGAATCCGGAGAACCCACCTTTCTCTCACTCCTCATGAGCAGGTGTTAAGCAGAGAAGAGTAAAGCAAGTTGAGGCAAAGGTCGGGTTTTATTACACCACTGTTTACTGTGCAGGCTGTATTAAAATTGTAGTCTCATAAGCAATACACACAGCTACCCCCTTTTTCTTGGCTGCAGTATTCACCCAGCTTTACCCAGATCTCTGCTCAGGGTGAACTGGAAGCCAATGAAGTATTAGACCACTTCGTTTATTTAGCCTTTAAATTTCTTCAGCTTTTATCTCATGTCATTGGGCCTTATGACCAGCAGTTTTTATAGGGTGCTTTCAGTCGACACACTTGAATGTGTCATATTTATTTTGAGTAATCATAGGATACTACTCATAGACATTACCTTGCTTGGAGAACTGCTTCAAATTTTACCATCAAAGAACCTCGCAACTCACTGAGGTTTTAATAAAGCAATGGTGGTGTTAGTACAGCATCAGCAAAAGGAGTGGCGTATCTTTCATAATGTTCACACTTAGTTCAGGTGACTAATTATAAATGACAAATACTTCAAAATCAATTTGTCACAGACTTACGAGCACCTTGTCTTGGGCACTATAGCCCATTTCCCCTGGCACTTCCACAACATCAGTGAATGGAAAACTCATCACCCAATAAACTGCAATTATTCTTCAACCAGATCTAGAATTACTACTTAAGTGCATTACTATTACCAGACAAAGGATAGGATTAGGTCATCAAGTTTGCTTTCTGTGCCCAGCATTGCATGTATGACAGCGTTTATTTTCTAAACAAAAGACTGTTTGTCAGTGTTACTTTTGCTCTAATGCACGCAAAGCCATCTGTGTAAACACAGAAGTATTTCTGTACCACCTAGCTGCTCTGTGGTGCTCTGAAGCAGAGAGGGGACGGCCCTCTCTTCCATCCCAAAATGCATCTAGCGAGGCAGCAATTTGCACCACAGAGCCCAGCTTGGCTTGTCACTTGTCAGTCCAGAAAGTATTTGAGGGGAGTATATCGTGTCATAATTCATTCAACTAATTTTCTGGGCACCAAGACAGCCAGATGGTTAATTCAACTTTTTTTTTTTAAAGAAAAAGGAGGGGCACACGGGGGAGGGAAGTCCCTTGGCACAGGGCTCTGGCACAGCAGGCCGAGCAACAGCGCAGCAGTTGGGATTGTTGACCCAATGAATGTGCCCAGAAATCCTTTTCAGCTGCACAAAACCGTCTAGTTTTGCCATTAGCATATCAGAGGTGGAGCGGTGGTGGGAAATGGCGCAGGCAACAAAGCCGGGAGCTGGGTGGCTTTGTCTGACCGGGGCTTAGGGAGGCAGGGGGAAAAAAAAAAAAAAAAGAAAAAGATAATTGGCCATTTGCCATGCAGTGACAGACAGATGTTGACATTTTTCTCCCTTGGCTGATCAAACCCCACCCTTGTTCCTAGGTCCGGAGGAATGCTGCCAGCTGCCCCATTCAGGCAGGCGGCCTTCTGCCTGCTCTCCCAGGTGACAGGGCCTGCACTTGCATACAAACAGGTATAACCTGGGCAAAGAAGATGTACAGGGTAAAAGAGATTACCTCTGATTTGTTTTTTTTTTTTCCTCACACTCTAAATAAGTGTGACCACAAATAAGGTTTTAATTCTCATTCAAAAGGGCAGGCCGTGTACATCAGCTAAAGGCTGCACCCTAGGTCACCCTTGCCCTATGGAAAATCTCTGTGAAGAGGCCAACCTGCCTCAGCAAGCCTTCCTTCACTTCCTGGCCAGAAAGAGAGGTCAGGGGGCCACACAGAGAGTTCCCACTCCCACATGCTGTAGAAATCCCAGAGGGAGATGTTCCTGATCTCTGTCAGGACAGGGTCTGTAAACGTGGCCTGCCGCTTTCGGCTCTGCTCTCCTTCCTTCCTCCTGACAGCAGCCATCAGAGCCAGAGCAGCACTGGTGCCGCTTCCACCTGACCTGTCTGCACGCAGCGTTGGGGCAAGGGGGAGCCGGGACCTGAAGAGGGGGCACATTTCTTGGTGCAGTGTTCAAGTCAGACAGCACACTCAAAGGACAAGTCCGCATCATTTCCATTTGCCATCCAAATCACAGATCCATCACTAAAGGCAGAGCAACTCCCCATCCACTGCATGTTAGACTTTCCCTACAGCCTAGCAATTTTTAATTATTGTTTTTTAATTTTTTTTTTACATAGAGCTTAGTGGCACTGAATATCTCATCTATTGCTTTTCTGTACAAAGAGACTGCCCACCTCCATGGTTGTTATTCCACAAACTTTTCTCTATGCAATAGCCCTGGCTTCCATAGCAGCACTGGGACAACAGTGACAACAGAGTGCTCAGTCATGAACACTGCCTAGGAAATCTATTTGAATGCTTGGCAGTGTTGCGAAATCCAGGCCAGCTGGTCAGAGGTAAGGCTGAGCCTTGCCTGGCTCCAAATCACACCCAGTGTCCGAATGGTCCCTGACAGGGGAGAGTGAAGAGCGTATGCCAATGACAAAGGGCAGAGGAGAGTGAAGCACGGATGACAATGGCAAAGGGCGACCAAGCAATATGTACTACTGACATGGAGCTGTTTCCTGTGCAGTCATCGCCCTTCTGCTCTCATTCATCAAACAGACTTCCCACAAGCTGGGCTTTCACCCAGATTTTTACTATTTCCAGTGACAAATCATGATTTCATAAGGTTTTTGTTCTGCTTTAAAAGGCCATCATGAAGCCTATACCTAATGCATCTGCTTAGAAAATGCTTACAATGACAATGAGCCTATTAAATGCTGTTTAGATGCAGACAGGAGCAGAGAAAGTCAAGTCAGCATTTGAAGTCCACAGCTGAGCTTGGATTTTGAGTTAAACATTGTCAGGTTGGGCTTCTTATGAGATCAGGGCCCCTGTCCTCATCCTGACTGATGCAGAGGGGATGGAGTTTTGCTCCTGCTGGCCATGTTTCCTTAGAAGTGGAGAAAACCTCTGCTTCCAGACAGGGCCTTTACACTATTTTGTCTTTCAAAGTTGGTTGACTCATCCAGCCTAGATGAAGTGAGGACAGAGAACTAAAGCTCTGCTACCTCATTTTCAAATCAGGCTGAGACATTTCAGCAGTGAGAAGGCTTAAGTGGCCCTGTATATCCAGAAGTAGGGGGTATTAGACCTGTCTGCACCCAGTTCAGCTCCTAGCTCAGCTGACCTCTTGAAGAGTCTTGAGATTCAGGGTTAGAGTCCAAACCCATGTTTGGCTTCAAAAATTTGTGCGTGGTTGTTAAGTCCTTTGTTTGTTTACAGATATAATGCACTAAGTGAATATAAAAAAGATTTCAATATTTTGTATAAATTATTTATTGCAGATTCATTGAAAATTCATGTAGTTCCTAGTAATTAGCCTAACCAAAGTGCAGTGGGTATGAAGAGTCATCATTCTTCTGCCTTGTCCCAAGGGAAAGACACAAACCACGGAGGCCATTCATCACGGAGCAGAGATCGTACATGCACAGTGCCTCTTTGCACACATGCCTGCAATCACAGCTTGGCAACGAGCTTCTGTTTGCCCCAGGCATACTGAGTCCTGAGAGAAGTTTATTCTGCTGTATCCTTAGTTCTTGCACTTTTTACTATGGACCTGTAATGCAAACATTGCCTTATGGAGGCATTACTGCGTGGTAATTATTCTATGCCAGGATACATGCTCTACAGCCAAAAGGGACGCTTTTCAGCTGATTCAAACCCCGGGGTGGATCAGACTTGCAACTTCTTATCGCACATAAATAGTGAAAATATGTCTTGCTCTGCATTACAGCACCAGGGTTATTAGATTCTCAACCAGAGTCACCCATTACAAGAGGCTTCATAGCAATTACATGGGTCCAAGTTTGGCCTTGCAGAGTTCTGACTGTAGGAGGAATGGATTGGGAATGAAAGAGCAGTCTGACTTGAACACCACAGAGAGGTAGGAAGGTTCAGAGAGGAGTGGGAAGCTTGAAAGTTAACTTGATATCCAGTAGTCACTGAATCTATATGAAAACTACTTTTCAGCTGTGTTGGAGTGCATTATAAACAGTAAACACAATCCCCTTCCCCATTGACATCCCAGTAGGGGTATTTGAAGAGAACATTCATATTTTCCATTTAAAATTCATAATCTTAGAGTTCAGTCTAGGTTATGTTCTGTGCCAGGATGGGAATATTTGTACTTACATGGTTTATTGATCTGGTCTTAAGTTATTGTACTTAGAAGAGTAATGAAAACAGGCTTAAAAAAAAAAAAAAGAAACAAGTAACCTTTAATAATCATTCATTTTGAAGTGGTAACATACAATTCAAATTAGCATTCATATTGTTCTGACACCTAAATAGAAGTTTAGATCAAGATTTACAGCTGCCTTCTGTTCACATTAATAAGCCATATTTATCTTTAGCAAACCAAACTCCCCTATACAGACTTAGACACTGCAGCATCTACTTGCTTTTTCTGAAAATAGCTGTAAACAAGTATGAGAATCTGAACAAAAATATGGTCAGGGAAACCTTTTAAAAAGATCTCGCAACTGTTGAAATTAATGGACCTGTGCAATGTGGTGCAAGAATCCCTTGCTTGATATGTGCAATAAAGAAATGCTGTGCTCTTCACATTTCAGCATCAAGGTTGTGTTATGACTCTATATTCATTGTCTATATCACCTTGCTGCATAAGAATTAAAACTGAGGCGTTTTTAACAAGGATAACAGAAACATTAATAGCTGGCTTGATCTGAATTCAGATTAAGGAAGGAGAACAACGTCTCATTTTTAAATAAGCAGCTACTAAAGAAATCCCCAGATCAGCTCCTGTGTTTGTAGGAAATCTCTTAATACTTGCTAAGATGGAGCGTCAGAAGAGAATTTACCATGTGGCTGCTTTTCCAGGGCTCACCTCAATCACACAAGGCTCCTCCACTGCTGCTGCGTGCACACCCAGACCTGCCCTCCCGAGGCTTCTCCCTCCCCTCCCCTGGCATTATGCAGCCTCCTGCTTGTGGGGAAGGGCCTGGGGAGGGTCTATTTCCGGCACTTTTGATAGGACTCATCTTCATTTGGAAAATCCTCAAGCAACTGCTTGATTTTGTTAGGGAGCTGGCTTGACAGTCTGTCTGTCTGTCTGTCCATCATCACCCTCCCTCCCTGTGCCCGTATAGTTCAGCATTTCAAATACAATCAGCAATGACCAAGATGAAAAATGCACAGCAGTGGGGTTTTTTTATGAGGTGACCACCTTAATATGCATTTTCCAGTCACAAAAGCCTATTTTTAGCACATGATGCAATCTGTGGTTTAAAACCCCTCGCTTGATCAAACCCCTTCATTTTCCTTGTTCATGGAATTGCAGGAAATTAAATCCCTTAACAAACTCAGTGCTGGGGGGTGGAAAGGCAATGAGCACACTAGCTTGGGAGAGCACACTTGCTATACTCAATAATCAATGCCCAAGGGCTGGTGGAAGACAGCTAAATTATCACACATGAATCTCCCGTCTCCCTGGAGATGACTTTTTCTGCTGAGGAGGTAGGAAGGAGCAGTCACACTTTGAAGCATTTCTGGTACCTGCATGGCTGAGACTGAAATCCACACAGGGAGAACTCCAACAGTGGAGGGCTGACTGATTTCCACTGCAGGGCACCAGGCACAGGGAGGCTTGCGTGGTCAGGCCCTCGGTAAGAAAACCTCTTCTTGGATGGGACAGTGGGAGACTTTCTATTTACTACTTTCTTCCTTCTGTACTCCATAAAAAGCCACAGCACAAGAAAGATGTGATGGCTGAAGAGGAGAAACCCAGACAGACCTTCTCAGCACCATGCCCCTGTGACTTTCGGCAAAAAGGTCTCCAGAACTGAGCTGCTGAAACTGTGTGGTGATGGGAGGAGAGCGGTCATGCTTTGCATCCAATCCACTTGTCAACCTTTGTGTAAGAGGTTCCTGTTTCACAGACATCAGGCCCTGTCCAGACCACAGCAGTGACTACTAATGGTTTTCTCAGTGTGCTTGAGCTGCACTTTTCCCTTCCTGTTTTCCATCATATTTACGTAGACCTGTGACACAGGAGATTCTGAAGTCTGTACAGGTGAACTGTAAAAACCACAGGCTGCTGGAAAAAGAAGTCCCTGCCAGCATAGCTGTATTATTCCCCTCTTGGCCCAACAGGTGAGGAAGTGAGAGCTGCACCCATTTTGATGGCAGAGATCCTCCAAGTGCCTCTGTGAGGACAGGAGGACACACAAGCCCAGCTCAGGCTTCTTTCTGAAATCCCAGCCAAGAAGAAAGCTGAAGCAAAGAGCACATCCAGATTCACTTGTCTTCATGGCAGCATCTGCTAGAAAAAACATGCAGAGCTAAACCTCAGCCGGGAAAAAATATTTTTAAAGGTTTGTGAACAAATGCCATCCGTTCCTTAATGGCATTTGCCTGTTAGCAACTTCTGGAATAAGAAATGTTTTGATTCTCAGTCTCTGCATTTTCTTCCTCCCTTTTGAGTCAACAGGAATTGAACCTGTAAGTCAAAATAGCTTTCTGTCTCCAAACAGACTGAGTCAGTACCATGATCTTAAAGAGATAGGAAAATGCTATCCGCAGTTGTGAGGCAAGAGATATGGAGAATTTCCTGAAAAATGGGTTGTGATGCCATAAAATGGATACTGGAGCTCCAGAGCTAATCTTCACTTGAAGAAAATGTTACTGCTCTATGAATCAACTGGGCTGCTTCCACGGCCGATACTTCTGTGAGAGTCTTTGCCTTTGAAGACATAAAATGCTTTCTCACTTCACAGCCCTTGCTCGCCACTATTGCAGGAGCAGAATTAAAAGATACTGTTCTGCCTCAGTGTTTTTTATGATTAGCTCTCCCCCTTCATAAAAAGGTAGAAGCTTTCAAACAAACAACTGCCACATGCGAGGCCGTATCTGAATCTACCGTGGGTACAGGCAGTGCATTTACAGCAGCATCTGCGTCTGTGCAGAGGGAGAGGAGTGCTCGTGACATATGTAAGGGAGAGAGGTTGCCAACACCCAAAGCATCGCTGCTAATTTGTCTACATTTGCTCATCAGAGAGAAGGTTAATTTTTGACACTGATCCAACAGCCAGTGTCTTGTTCGTTGCACTAAATAGAATGGCCCAGAGGAGGTGTGGCAGAGGGGGCAGCCCATGCTGGGACTATGCTTATGGGGCTGATGTCTGGATTACTCGGCAGCCAGCGCAGCCATGCCTGGGGTTGGCCTCACAGAGGTGACATTTCCACCGCCTCGGCTGGCTTTGGGAAGCAGGCCAGTTAGGTCAACCTCAGAAATGAGGGGGAGTTCAGCAGTGAAGGCGACATCTGTTACACAATAAAAAAAATCAGAGCAGCAGTTTGGAACTTGGGGTAAAACAATTTATTTTTCCACAGTTTCTATCTTCTATTTAGTCTCTGCCATCTACAAAGAAAAAGTGCTCCAGAAAGCCTGTCACCCCTAAAAAAGTTAAATCATGGAAAGGCGTGACAGATCAGGTCCTTCTGGGGTCGGAAGAAATCAGGGCAAAACACTGTACACTGAGTAACCTTGGGGCAGGCAATGCCAGCTGGAATTATCTGGACACTGACTCCTGGCACCTTGCTGTGCTCGCTGAGCAGATGTGAGAAAGACCGTAAACCCACCCAAAACACCCCAGCTGAGTTCAGGGAGTGAGACAGGAGAACCAGCGAGGAGGCTGAGGCCTCTGGCCTCTGGCCAGACCAGGGCCAGGTACAGCAGCACACCTGTACCCCAAAGCAAAAAGGTCGAGAAGTTCAGACAATCCCTGTTCAGCCAGGTCAGAAGGACTCCACAGGACCTCCCTGCTGCTTTCCTGCTCATGATCATACCCCCAAGCTGTCTTCTCCTTTCCCCAGGAGCAAGGCCCTGCTCCACTCAATCTAATTTTATCAGTGTTGAATGAAATCACAGCTGGTTTAGATCTAAGGACCTCACGATGTGTTTGGAAGGTAGACAAGATACTGAGGGAAAAAAACAAAACGTGGTGGGGACAAGAGGAATCCTGAACCAGAAGAAATGTTTAGGATGCCTTATTTGGCTAAGAGGCTGCAAGCTTGGGAGGCTTCAAAGAACTGCCCGAGCGCTATGGCAATCCGATAATGTCACCTTACACTCAAAAAGAAACCTCACCCATTTTGATATAATTCAAAAAACGGGTCCAGATACCACTGTAAAGGGAAATTTCCAGGATGGAAATATTTTAGGCACACTGCATTGATTACCAAATCGCACTTTGGGTGATGAAATGCATTGGAAATTTATAATTTGATGGGGTTTTTTTCATTATTTATTGTATCTGCTTTTCTCTGCTGCCATGAGGTTAGGCAATTAAACAAAACAGTTTATCATGGGGTTTCAATCAATTTTCCTCTCAGGTTCTCATGCATGGAGATTATGTTAAAGTGCTTAGCTTGTAAATACTGCAGGGCAATGTTTATTTGTTTAAAAGTGCTTTCATAAAACCCTGGAATGCTTTGTTAACCCTAGATCACTTATGAACAAACAATCCTCATCAGACTATGTCTTCTTCCATATATATACTATGGTTTAATCCCGTACTTAAAAGTGATTTTATGAAAAGTCCTGTGATCCTCCAAATGCTTCCACTATTTTTTTTGTCACTAACCAACACACAGAGGTCACTTCTCTTCCTCTGAACTAACTTTTCCATAGAATCCACTTCCCTTTTCCCATTTATTTTTAATACTAACAGTTCCATCCACAGAGATATATTTGTTATAGTAACAAATCCCTATACTGTTGGAAACCAGAAATGGCTCTGAAAGGCAGTTGTGCCGGAAGAGCTTCCTGTCAGAAAATAGGTACAGCATTAGCAGCAGCCACAACTACACACTGTCTTTGATGTTCAGATTTATTTACTTTTTTTCCCCCCTTCATCTTTATTTACTCCACCATAGCACTCAGTTGTCTGAGAGAGCAGCAGGGATACGTCCGTGAGGGCTGCCACCATGACTGGGCCTGTGCGTCAGTCATCCATGTTTGTCGGCTCATGTAGGCATCTTCTGGGCATCTTCTTTGTGTCCTAACATAACCTTGTCCACTTCTGCTGGCTTGTTTTAATGACATAAAGTTTTTTGAGGTCTCCCATCATATATTTTGATGAACACATTGAAAAACTAATATCCTTGAGATCTTTCTGCCAGCAAAAATTGGACAATGGATCTAAGCATGAAGCATACCTTTGTATATAAAAGGCACATCAGGCTGATTCTTGCTAAGAAACCAATTTGAGGATACATGCTGCCATGTTTCCAAGCCCCTCAGACAGTTGGTCCCTTCACAGAGGAAGCCCTGGCCTTTTCTCACCAGATTTCCCAATCCTTTTCAGGTGTCCATGGAATGAAAGTCTGAGGTTTACGTCCTGGGGCTTGTCTTCCTGCAGAGGTGCCATGTGGGAAGGAAGGTGACGCAGTAGCCCAGTGACACAGCCTTTGCTCTGATATCACAGCAGTCCAGGGGCTGCCAACTGGCTTGTCTAAGGATACCAATACTACCTCACACTGATGTCCTTCTTTCAGAAGGAGAATCTGAGAGGTGAGGCTGGCTCACCCTTCCTGTCTGCCATTTTTGCCCAGTGTAGCTGTTAACCACAGTCAAGGAATGAGGGCATTGTATAGCTGTATAGCCACCAGCATTAAGCAGCAAAACACTGTTGAGGAGGGAGCACCAGGTGAATGTGAAATCACAAGTTCAGGTGGCAGTTTCCTTTTTTTTTTTCCCCCGTGAAACTACCACTGTGGGGATTGACTACCTGTTATTTGCTGAAAGCCTTTCCTGGAAATGCAGTTAATTGTGATCATAGATGGGAAACAACATGCTTCAGTCTTGGATTGCAGCATCCTCCTCAGTTGCTGATACTCTAAAAGGAGGTCCTGCTGTGGCCCACCTCCTCACACAAACCCGCCTTCACGCAGTGCCAGAGACAACGCAGAGGAGGCGTCCCAAAAGCAAACAAAAAAATGCTACAGCAAATGTGCTGCTGCTGTGCAAGCAAGAAGGCCAAAGCTGCGGCGTTGTCATTCGTGTGGGTGTTTCAGTGTCACTACCCACACTTTGGCAAAGGAAATGCATGCTCTCTGCCTTACGTATTTCTGTTGGAAAGATGATTGATTTCCTTCTGAAACTGTTCTGACACCAAGTGGTGGTCACCTGAGAAAGCCTTATTCATAAACTGTGGGTGGGTAATCAGGGAGGGGGGGAGGGGGAGACCTGTTTTATCCCCTGTAGAGAGAAGGCTCTTACAGTTCAGCTTTGTTCTGGACCAAACAAGAGGAACAGTGCACATGTGGTCTTCATTAGTGACGCTCCTTTGAAATGTCTCCAAGTCCTTGGGTTGTAACTTTAGCACACAAAGGGGTGGGGGAGCGAGAAAGGAGGGAAGAATGAGGTTGCTGGAGCCATCCCTCTGAAATCCAGACATGGATGAACTTTTTCTTCTTTCTTTCTTTTTCTCCATTTTTTTTTTCCCCTCCTCAGGCACAGGGTTGTTCTTAACCTTCTGAACTGGGAAAATACATTTTTAAAAAGAAATCCACCACTCTTCTGTCAAAGCAAAACCAAGATGAGTAATCTCTTCTAAATTACAAGAATTAAATGACAGAGAGGAACAGTGATCATTTCAATGCTCTTCATGCATATGTGCTTGCGTATGTGCTTTTGTGGTCACATGAAGCCCGTGAGCCTTCAGCAGCTTGGAGCTTAAAAAATGCTTCTGAAGGAGTGGTTAGGGAGCAAGTGGGAGAGTGGGGACTGATCTGGCAAGCTGAAGTAGTGTATGTTGATTCCTGCTCATTAGGAACCATGTCATAGGAATGATCAAAAAGCTTTTCTTACAACTGCCTGGCGCTTCCTCTTGCTTTAAAATTGTACACCACTTCTCCTTCTCAGGAACACTAATGAAGAAGGAAGTTGTTTGGGAAAAGCCATACTAACTCTGCATATATTATTTTTCCGTGATTGCACCCATCAATTAATAGCATTTGGATTTCAGTACCCTTAAATTCACAGCTGCACACACATGGCTTTCCATGCCAGAAATCAATTAGCAATTGTTAAAAGCTAAAGAATATTAGCAGAAAAATAACCAACAGCAAATACATGTGTCAATTAAACCCGCGGGAAATCTCGATTCTCCCCTGCAGCCTGTGGGAAATGAGAATATTTCATGGCACTGAGAAAATGACATCCGCGTTTCTGGTAGTGGGAGCATCCCTTTTACTCCTGAATGGTTTTGGGAACATTGATGTGTTCAGCTGGCCAAATGTAAAGCATGAAATTCAGACACACACACACACACACAAAACCAACCCCAAACCACCATTTCCCTTTTGTGCTGTCTCCCTGGGTAGCCTGAGTTTCCCAGGTGATGGACATTCACATGAGAGGGTCACCAACACTGTTGCACAGGCTGGGATAAAAAGTTGCTGATGTGGGAGAGGCTCAATCCACATAAGTACAGGAAGGCAACAGCCCAGACCTGCACCAGAAACATCATGTTGGGGTAGGAGGAGACCGTCAGGTCAGTCTATAGGAAAAGGTTCTCTCTGTGCAGTCCTCACCACAACTGTTGAAACAGCTATTTCTGCCCAAACCAAAACCACTGTTGATGTCTGCAGGACAGGGTACTCAGAGCTGTGGTTAGCAGTTGTAAATGGGGACTTGATGCCTGGCCTTCTACAGTCACTCAGTCCCCAGAAAGTGTTTTGCCTTTGTCCATCCTTTCTTTTCCAACAATGCTAGGTGCAAGGTCCTGCACCTGGGTTGGGGCATCCTCATCATCAATACAGGCTGGGAGATGAAGTGATAGAGAGCAGCCCTGCAGAGAAGCACTTGGGGGTCATGGTGGATCAGAAGTTTGACATGAACCAACAGTGTGTGCCTGCAGCCCAGAAAGCCAGTTATAGCCTGGGCTGCCTCAAAAGAAGTGTGGCCAGAAGGTCAAGGGAGGTGATTCTGCTCCTCTACTCTGCTCTCGTGAGACCCCACCTGAGTCCAGTTCTGGAGTCCCGAACATAAGAAGGACATGGAACTGTTGGAATGGGTCCAGAAGAGGGCAATGAAGATGACTGGAGGGCTGGAGCACCTCTCCAACCTCACAGGTTGAGAGAGTTGGGCTTGTTCCCTTATAGCAGCCTTCCAGTGCCTGAAGGGGCCTACAGAAAAGCTGGGAAGGGACTTTTTAGAAGGGCATGTAGTGATAGGGTGAGGGAGAATGGTTTTAAATTGGAAGGGGGTAGATTTAGATTAGATATTACAAAGAAATTCTTTACGACAAGGGTGGTGAGGCCCTGGCACAGGTTGCCCATGGAGGTGGTGGCTGCCCCTTCCCTGTCAGTGTTCAAGGCCAGGTTGGATGGGGCCTTGAGCAGCCTGGTCTAGTGAGAGGTGTCCCTGCCCATGGCAGGGGGTTGGAACTTGATGATCTTCAAGGTCCCTTCCAGCCCAAACCAGTCTGTGATTCTATGATTCTATAATATGGAACACACCATGCTGTAACAACTCTATTGCCAAAAGTACAGCCCAGACACTGTTTAACAAAAGAGGCTTATACAACAGGACAAATGGTATGCATAGCTATGAGTTACTATACTTATTAACTGGGCAACACTTCTCTCTTTGCCTACATAAGGATTTGGCACTTAACATCAATATGAGGCTGCATATAAAAATGTTGGGATCTTGGGCTAAATTCTGTGGCATCAAATGCTGCTTTGGTCCAGCTGTGTCTCCCCAGCACTGTGTACAGATTGTAATATGGCTTGTCCTCTGCTTTTCCTTGGATTCAGGGTAGAGGGGCTCCAGCATTTGAGCAGAACTGGGCAAGTTCTCCATTGTCCTCCACAGGGCTTCTTGCTGACTGTGAAACAATCTTGTGAAATGTCAGAACGTGCCAAGGTGGGTACAGGAATGAATGGTACGGATTATTTCATACTCACAGTATATTAATCCAGAGAAAAATAATAATATTTTGTTGGTCTTCATTAAGCACAAGTGCTCACAGGCTTGGTATTAAGATGTGGGAGTCACCTCCTTGCGTTCCTTTTTCTGTACATGGTAATAAAATGCAAGAAGATACTATTCTTACTGTGACCCACTGACTGTTATCTATAGAATGAAATACTGAAAACTCCCTAACTTTCAGGTGGGCAGAGAACCTTGTTTAAGTTATAAAGAAATGCTTAGAAAAAATGGGTGTAGTGTTTTGAAGCATGATTATGACTAATCACATATTTTAGGAAATCAGTGCACAAACAGCCTCGCTCCAATCTCCCAGCAGGTTCTCAGCCAGGCAGCTCTCCCAGTTGATAACCAGGGAGATCAGAATCAGGCCCAAGACAGTAATTTTTATACCACTTGGTATCCTAGTAATGACTACAAAAACAGAATATAAACCTTTTGTCTCTGTACTTCTACAGACACATTTCCTGTGCGTTTATTGCACTCCATTCACACGCATTTCTAAAAGCTTGGGATCACTCCTGCTCCAGTAGCTCTTTAAATACTCGTTTGTGGCAGAAAATCAGCTCTGAACAATGCAGGGCTGCCACTGCCTGCTTCTTATCTCACCTTCCCCAGCCTAATCCTCTTATAATGCCATTGGCTTCAATAGACACAGCCCTGGTTAATGCCACTGTAAATAAGATCAAATCAGACTACAGCCCATGTTGTTCTATGAGAACGCATGAGAAGACATACAAAATAGTTGCAGAGAGCCAACTGAAGTCCTCCATCCAATAACAGAACCAGAAATCTTTCTATTCCAAGTAGCCAAAGAGATTGGCTTAGGTAAATGCCAATTACCTAACAGGTAAAACGGATTAATATCAGTGCACACCTGAAAGCCAGGAAACAGATGAACGCAGAATTCAACATGTATGGTGCTCTTTTGTTTCAGGCCAGGTCACTAAGGGCCACAGCTACAACTGCAGGTTCACTTCGGAGGTGTGGTGACAGACCACGCCAGCAGGCCTTACCCACTGTCAGTGCCGGGCAAAATGTGCCATATAAAATAGAGCTGTACCCCAGCTGCGCTTCTGGAGCTCTTGCTGTCCTGGTAGCCCAAGTGTCCTGATTCCCAATGCATATGGGCTCCTATAAAAAACCTCTCTGTGTGCCAGAGCTTCTGGCCAACTGCACTTCTGGAGCTCTTGCTGTCCTCGTAGCCCAAGTGTCTCGCTTCCCAGTGCGTATGGGCTCCTATAAAAAAAACCCTGCATGTGCCAGAGCTTTGGTGAGCAAGGGGTTAGAAAAATTGAAAATTCAGATCATGAGAAGTAATAAAGCAGTTGAGCATTTCAGTCTCTCTTTGAGAGTAAAGTTGGGAACCATTCTTTTGATTCCTTTCCTGTCGCATGTGAAATAATCCAAGGAAAATGGAAATCGTGCTTTAAAACAGGCTCCAATAGCAAGACCTTAGAAGCTAAAGCTCATACATTCATCACAAAAGCTCACAAAGTAAATCTGTCAGTGTTGTTGCAAACTGTACTGGTCCCAGACAGCTTTTTTTTGAAACTTTTGCTGAGGATTGTATCTGTAGCATGCAGAGGTACACTTTAGATTAGCAAGCAGAGTGATGAATCACATTATATTTCAGAAGAGCGCATATTTTTTGAGATATGTGCATGGTTCTGTTTGTATCAGAATATTGATGATGCAATTTCTTCCCTGTGTATTTTGAATATTTCTGTTGCCTATAGGGACTAGAAATTGCAGATGCAGGCAGAGATTTCTTTTCTGTGTTAAATAAACATTTTCAACTATTCAAAGTTTGGTTTCGGGTTTCAAGTTCAAGCTGGTTCTTATGTTATCCATATGTTTGCCCACTCCCAACAATAGAGACTTTTTGTAAGCTGTATAAATTTCCTTTAATAAAACATTCTGTTCTAAACTTTTGTAACGTGGCCATGGTTTTCACATGCCAAATTGAAGGTAGGTTATTTTCAGAAAATAAGGGCTTAGCACGTTCTAAAGCTCCAGTGAATGATTGTGTCTCAGGTGGGAAATCTGAATATTATTAAGTGCTTTACAAAAATTACTCCTTCCTTCTGTAATGGGGATGTTCATAGTGGGAACACAAAATTATTACTTTCTCCAGGCATTTTGGAGGCAATTATTTTTACTACATGGTTTGTGATATGCCTAGCATATATTTAGTGTTTATTAACCTGAAAAAAAAATATAATCTTTTTTAAGGATTTTGAGACCCACTGATAAAACAGCTACGAAGGAGCCTGGAATCAATAACAATAAGCTGCATGTGCCAAATAATCATTCAAATCTTACTATTGCATCCATGAAAACAGGAATAACATATTGAACTCATTCATTGTTTTCTATGCCTTCATTGTGTTACTCATGCTGACGTTTTCTTCTGTAATAAAACAGACTCAGCCTTTCTAGTGTCTGTTCATGGGGACTGCAAACATTCTTGCGTTCTGCCTCTGAGGTTGCCCTCTTCCTCCTCTTCTCCATGGTCCTCTCTGCCCCAGGACTGAGCGAGGTGTCACAGATGTAGCCTCTCTGAAAGCCCCACGATGTTGTCCCATCATGATTTCAGTTTCCCAAGTAGCTGTATTGTATTTATACAGCTTTAAAAGCCTGACTGTTTAACATGCCACTGCATTAATGGTGACAAATTGAAGGAAGCCCCTAGAGAAGAAAATGCCAGTGTACAGAGGCTTGATCAGAGGTGTGGAAAGGCCAGACGTGTGGAAAGGCTGCACGTGTGAAGGCAACTCTTCTTCTCTCTGAGGGAGAAGCCAGATGAGCATACACACAGCAGAGCCCCTATAGCTGCTCCCATAGCTGCTTCTCAGAAAGAGACAACAGATATACAGGTTGATGGATTGGGGAAGCTGGTGTTGAAAGGGCCCCCATAAGGTGAGGAGAGAGGCTTTGCTATGATTTTGGACCTGATTCTCACTTATGCTAAAAGGGACCTTTCATACCCCAAGCCTGGGTCTTGGAGAGGGTCAGCAGAAAGCAGAGCGTTTTTGCACATGTGGCTGAAGGGCAGCGTATGGGAGAGGGAGCAGACATGCACATGGTGAGGCACTGCACTGTTTGCCTTTGCAATGTACTGTCAACGGTGACTGGTCATAGGCAGAGGCCAAAATACTGTTTTCTAATACTGCTCAGAAATGAACCTGCCCTTTTCAGGGTTTAAATTGTCTTTAAATGTGGGAAAGAATACTTGCCTCCTGGCTGCACGTTTGGTAACCCAGACTGTAATAATGATGCTAACCCTCAGACCTGCAAGGTTACATACAAATATGGGCCTCACAGGCTTGACTGGGTTAGGAGAATTTAAGCATCCCATATCTGTGATAAAGATCTGCTTATTTATAAGAAACACATAACACTAGGTTTCCTTGAAGACAGCAGGAGTCAAAGAGCAAGAGACCTTCTCTTTCCTTGCTGTGCCAAGGCCCTTTCGCAGTCCATGCTTTGTCCAAAAGCTCCCTGCATCCTCCTCTAGGTGATATTCCCAGGCCGTGTTTTCTGTGAGCGGTGTTGCTCTCCTCTCTCCCCTCCCCAACATGTCTGAGCCTTCATGTATTTTCCTTCATTTGCTCATGAATCACCATTAAACAACAGTCACCAAAACACCATATGCCGTAGAGATGTCATTGCTTTGGCCTGCCTGTTCCTGTGTCGGGGCGGAGAGCACAGCAGTTTCTGCTGCCTTGCTCCACGACCGTTTCGTAAGCTGCTCCTTCACACCATCTTAAAGGATGCACCTTTCCACTTGCGTTTTTCACTGAGGTTTGGTGCAAACCAGCAACCAGAGACTTGACAATACCTACTTCACGAGTTTTGCCATCCCTGGGCAAGCAAATGGAATGACGGGCTCTTGTCCGACACTACCTGAACCCCTAGCTGAACTGCAAAGAGCGTTTCTGCTGATAGCAAGCTGCAAAGAGCAAGACTGTGTTGTCATAATTGGAAGATCAAAAGGTAGAGGAACTCTAGCATGTTGGTTGGCCTTCTCAAGAGGCTGCTCATGCCAGTAAGCTGGATATATTAGATTACTTTTTGCCTCTCCCCTAATTACTGCTCTGTGCTGCATTGCAAAGCAACAAATGTGGCATTGCTCCCTGGCTAGTTACATTTTATTCAACTGGTTATCACCCTTTGACATCATAAAAAAATAAATATCAAAACCAGAAGCTACATTGGAGGAGATAATTATATTTCATGAAAAAGGCTGCTTTGAACAATACAGAAGCTCCAGTTTTTTGACAGCATCCACCTGTAAAGACCCTTCCCCCATGCAAGCAACAGTAATTTTCATTTACATGTTGTACCTTTGAGGAAAGGATTCCTTTTCCATTTCTCTCTCTTTCATTAAAGACTATCTGAAGACACAAAGGCAAAAATATTTGAAAGGAACTTGTGTCAGTCTCCTTTTAATGAACTGTGCAGGCTCCTTTGTGGTAAGATAATTTCAATTATACAGAAGTCAAGCTTCAGTGAATTCTCAGCTCCTCTAAATTAAGTAATGGTGCAACTTTCCAGGTAGTGATTTTTTGATCTGTAAGAATTGCATTTGGATAAATAACTCAAAAGAAAAGCTCCCATGAGTGTTGATGGCTGGTTCAGCAGCAGGATGCTCAGCATCCCATATGTATTACCTTTCTCCAGAAATCTAGCAAATGAGGTTGCTGGCAGAAACACTTATCAGAATGCCAAACTGCAAACAAATGCTGCTTAATATTCACAGAAGGCAAATTCTACATTTGGAATTGATAGCATGTACACAAGAAACCTGACTCCAGATGTTATGACTATGCAGTGAGAGGAAAAGAAGTGTAACATGACTTCCAAACCCTGTCAGATCAGCTCTGAGCTGGGCTGAATGGCTGCAACTGAGTACTTGGAAGCACAGATTCTTTTTTTTTTTGTGGAACTGGACTGTAACTTTTGGACAACGAGTGACGAAATTGCAGGGAAAAGTTGCAAACAGAAATGAGATATAATGCCAGTGAGGATTCATTTGCTGATGTGAACTTTTATGAACAGCTGAGTAAATAATGTAAGACAATTCTAAATGTTCTTCTTCATGTTTTAAGTAGCTACAGTTTAATACCAACCAGAAATGAAAGACGCTGCTTTAATACAACTTGCTGGAAGACTATGTAGAGAGTGCTCAGATTCAGACTGAAATAATGAGTATATCTTTTGGCAAAGGTTCAGCGTTTGGATCACAAGATGCTTCAGAGCCAGAGGCTCAGCTCAGAGCGGTAAGTGCTGAAAGTTTCTAAGCATTGTCAGTGTGATTCTGGGCCTTGACAGCCTGAGTCTATGAAGATCAGGAGCTGTGACTATCTCGTGAGTGCTTTTTGATATGAGAACTGAAATGGAAATGCTCTCTTTTATACAACCTTTCAACCTGAGTGATAAAGCCCCAGGAAAAAAACAACCCTAAACTGGTCCAGTAAACCTCAGTTCTTGAGACTTGTAGGGGTTTAGATTCAAGATTCTGCAGTGCATCCACATTTCAAATGCCCCATGCCCTCACACAGTGTCTAGCAGACAGAAAATAGCCAAGGCAACGGAGCCAAGGAATTCCTAACTCCAATACAAGCCCCAGGCTACATTGCATCCACTCTTGTGCCCAACGACTAGGAGCAACAGTGAGCCTGCACACAGGACAGCCGTAAATTGGCAGCAAGAGCTGGAACATGTAACAGGAGCGGCTGCCAGAGTTACCCATGGTGCCAGGAACCTTACAGAAAATGTGCCTGTGTCAGAGGGAGCCTGCTGGGCTACACCTGTTGTACCAGTACAGCAAGTCTCCGTTCCCAGAGGCCCCAGAGCCCGTTCATTTACCATTAGTGAATGGAAGACAAAGCAAATTATGCACAAACCAAAAGAAGTGGGGAAAGAGCTGAAATGTGTTGTGTGCACCCTCATAAGCAGCAATGATTGGAGGACAGAGACCTCATGTCTATAAGAGACATAAGTACTCATGGAGCCTGGGAGAAAAGCATTATGTGCAACCTCCTTTGAAGGAGATGTGGGAAAAGTCAAAGAACAGTAGCCATATCGCTCCCCATTTGGAAGTAGCCCAAAAGAGATAAATACAGCAAGTATATTCAAGGGACCAACAGTTCTCCCCCCTTGTTTTCCACTTGGAGGAAAAACTGCAGTGACCTGGTGTGCACAGAGCATCCTTAATGCTTCTCTAGTCTTGTATTCAGTGGACCGACAAAGCTGCATCAGGCTTCAGGCTAGTGAGAGCTTGTTTGCTCCTGAATATACCATGTTCACCATTCCCATTTCAGGCACTGTGCTGGGGTGCCATTTCTGTGGATGACTCTCTCTGTGTGTGATTGTTGTTCCTTAGTTGCTATCCATCTGTGACACCCAGCTAAAAATTAACCTTTTGCTTGCTAGACAGTTTTCAGCCCAGCAGTTCCCTCCAGTTTGTTTTGTGTGTACATGCACACTGTCAGCACAAGGGAACAGCATCCGGGAGGCCAGACTGGAAGGCAGGACAAAGACCTGGCTGCTTCTTTTGACTGCAGTACTGTTTCGTGCTTGCTTAAAATATTCACCAAGTAATGCCCTGTGATTTAGGTTGTGGTATCCTTGGCTGTGCAATGTGTCCAGTGGTCCTTAATGGGTAAATGTACCCTCCTGCCAAATCGTTCCTCTCCCACTCTTTCAACTATGTGGTCCCACCTTAGTCTTCCTATCAGCTTTGGGACTCACTGGACCTTGCATAAAAAAATCCAATTCATTAGCTGAGCACAAACTTGCCAGGTGGATTATCTTGGGTGGGAAGAGGGAATTGATGAGGTGTCTCCACTCACAGGAGGCCTGGCCGGATTCAAGGCAAGGAAGGCGGGCAACGTTATTAACATGAGAGCAGAACTTGCCAGTTTTGGTAGTGGGAGATCAAGCTCAGTTCACTGCCTCTCCTGAAAACCTTAGATAGCTGATGTAAAGTAACACAACTCCCAGAAGTATCTAAAATTCAACTGTCTCCGCTTTGAGCTGAGGAGCTGATTTACCTTGGGCTTCTACCCCCCTCAGAAGCATTCAACTCTGAAGCTAAGCAGGGATGAACCCAACTGCAGGACCAATGTTCAGTGGGAAGTGGGCTCCTTGTCAGGTTGCAGAAGCAGGTTTAGATTTTCTCGCGTACACTTTGACTCCTGAAGTCTTTTACTTGATTGCACAGAGGCCAATAGTCTTCCCTCTGCCCAGGTGACTACTATAAGTCTTTCCTGGAAACCTGAGAGTCAACTACCTTCTAGTGGAAGATGATGAGTTAAAAAAGTAAGGTCTCCTAATTCCCATGAAAGTGTCATTGTTGCAAAAGGAGTCTTTCTCTTCCTCCTTCTACCCCCATAAAAAGCTTGAGTGTCTGGAGTTACCTGGCCTGCAGCTTGGAGGCAGCCACCCATTCAAGGTCCTTTCATCAGCTTTAGCCCAAGCAGACTCATTCCACCAGATCCTACCACAGAAGCGCTATGCAAGTTCCCTGCCCTGTTTTGTTACTCAAAAGCATTATAGCTTGAGGTTTTGAGCCTTGAGAAAAAAAAAAATAATGAGCCTACTTTTTAACAGTTTGGTAAAACTGTTTCATTGTGTTTTGCTGGAATCCCTCTACTTGCTGAAAAGACATCCAGCAATGACAAAATGCAGAGGGCTGCTGTTAATGGAGAGCTTTCTCCTCAGCAGCACAGGCTAGATGGGCTGCACCAAACTTGCATCAGCTTTTAACATCAACTTCCCACAAACTATTTATGCAATGGCAAAACCTCCAAGGCACTTAGTGGTTCAAGCTGAGCAAATCCAAAAGCTCAGCTAAAACTGGAATGAGAACTGCAACTAACATCATGGTTTAAGCAGAAAGGAATTTTGTAGCAGAGGGTAATGCCTTCCTCTCTGCAGGGGAGTGCTCTCCTGGGGATAGCTCACAGGCCCTGCAATGAATTTCCTCAGGAACTTAACAACTGACCACAGCAAAGCACACTTTTTTGACCTTGGTCTCTCAAAGGTAAACACATATTACCATTAAAAAACAGGAAAAGAAAAGCCACAGCAAAAGCCTAACTTCCTTACTAAGCCAAATCACCACACAGAAACATAACACCTCCCCTCAAAATGAATGGGCCCCACATGAGAGACTTCAGCAGCACCAAAGGGACAAGAGTAAGTACTTGGACATTACAGAGATGAAGGAGGAGCAAGGCAAAACCTCTGGATTGCAGTATACCTGCCATATGAGATTTGAAGGGATGCAGATCTGCGTGTGTGTGAGATTCTCACACCCCATAAGAATCCCTAAATTCTAAGAAAGTAGAGTCAGAAAGCACACAGAAAGCTCACAAGCCATTCTAACAATGCTCTGCCTTGAAAAGTGATGCTTTGGAATGGTCACTGTCTGTGCACAAATGGCATGACCAGTATTTTTTTCTACTGCATTCTTGCAGAAATCTAAACTCTTTTTCTGAATCACCAGTATTGATGGTGTATTGGCTCTTTGAGATGTAGAATCTTATGCCTAGCAGGAAAAAAATTTTGCTTCACCATGTTCTATCTTACTACACTAGAGGAACCCCCACTAGTCTGCTTTGTTCATGGACGATGAGGCAATTTCTCCTTTGAAAACAGAAAAGTAATTGTTGTTTGAAAAAAATTAATTGCCAGCTCCAGATTAATGGATGAGTGACAGCATGAGGAATTGTGTATCAACTCCTACTCCTTGGGAAGGTTTGTGTCAGATAGGGCAAGAGCAAGTAAAAAAGAAGTGCCTACTTCAATTTGTTATTGGAAAACAAAGTTTCTACCTTTTAGGTTTTCTGGCTTTGGTTTGTGTTTCTTTTTTTTTTTTTTTACTGCTGCAGCTGCATACAAGAGGTTTTTTTCTTTCTATTGAACAGGTGTTGACTTTTGCTAATGGATTTGTGTAGCCATCCTCTGTCAACACATCAGTATTACTCAGTGTTTCAAGAAATGGGCAGACTGAGTCTCGGAGCCACATTCAGGGACATTTTAATTTAAACCTCCAACTGTTTTTAAGAAGCCATATCTAAAAGCTCCCTTCCAAGACGCTGGAATGTGAAGTATGTGGGAAATGTTATGTTATTGGCCTCATGTCTGCCAGTGATTGTGAAACAGCTTCATTATTGTGGGGAAAAAACAACTGTGATTCCAGGCAAAGAGAGATTCATGTAAATCCTCGTTCCTTGTTAAACCTATGAAGAATACAAATAATACAGACCCTGAAGAAAATCTTTAGTGCTCCATCATGTGAAGATAGAATGGATGTGGAAGATTGCCATTTGTAAACACTTTGCCTAAAAACATGCACCTAGAAAAACCATGTATCTAATGCAGACTTAATTAATCTTCAGATCATTTGTTCTCAATATGGTCTATCTTCCCTGGAGATAACAGACTGTTTCCGTTGCAGTGTGTCACATACACAAGTGAGAGAGAAGAATCAGATGCTGAACCACAGTGCCCATGTTTATCTTGCACTGTAGTTCCTGGTGGCAAAATGGGGTGGTCTTGACTGAGCCTGGTCAAAACACATGGAAGGTCTCACCCAGCCTGTGGGCCTTTCCAAGGAAATGAGTGTAGCCTTGGAGCTAGAAGTTTGAGTGTAGCCTTGGAGCTAGAAGTTTGATTCTGGGTGTTCCTCATGCCTTCACTTCAATCATTTCTAGATGGCACAAAAGAATGGTATAGTAGGTACATGCACTCTGTGTCATATGGTACTTGTGAAGAGAGACTAGGTGTGGAGCTAGGGTTGAGGGCTACCATGCTTCTGCCTGGGACCTCCCAGCATCCTCTGTCACAGAAGAGAGAGATTTCCCTGACAGAGACTCAAACAAATATTTCTGTACAAGTATTTCCATCTTAGGCCAGGTGAAAAGCAAACAAGCTGTGAAATATTTTTACTCAGAGAGCTAACATGGGTCTTAAATGAAATGAACTCATCTCTGGGCAAATTTTAAAGTTCTCATAATATTTACATAATCAAATAAAAGCTATGTTATGCCATGGAGCTATTTTCATTTCAGTAGTCTATCTTTCCATTGGTGATAGGACATGATTTGGAAAGTTTCCCAAGTTTGCCTTGAAAATCACGTTGAGCTCCATATCAGCTACACAATATCAATACATGATGCATTACGTATATGCTGGTCACTGGCCAGCTGGCACTTTAAATGTGTAGTTCAGGGAAAAGCAATTTTGGTGAGGGCTGACCACAGCTGTCTTGACATTAGACTAAATGTTCAGGACTTAGCATTGCCAAGCCTCCGAAGTCTTAAAGACCTACTTAACATTATTTTAAACTTTGTCTGATTCAACAGCTTCAGAAAATAAACTGGGTGTGAGGGATCCAAGCATGTCTAATCCCCGTATATATAATTCTGTTTAATTTACTTATGGAATACATTTATTTTGTTGTGTATCTGGTTTTTGCACAATGATCTGAGCATCATTCTTCCTCTCGCCACAAAGTAAGTGTGGTAGCTGAAATGCTTCCTTGAACACATGTGACCACCACATAAAGTAAATATTGCCAAATGTTGCCTCTTGGCCTCTGGAAGACTGTTAAAGGAATATAAATCTTCATAGACTAATGTAGCAATACAATGTAACTAAGCTTGTAGTACACTAAAAATGGTCTGGAGTTGTCAGAAAGAAGCAGTAATGAAGACATCAGAAGGCAGGGCGTTTTAATCACTTTTTGCACATGGATATTTTACTCCCAAATACATCAAGGTTTACACCAGCAAGATTTTCAGTGATTTAAAATACGGCCCTGCAGGAAATAGTAGTTGAAACACAATTACAAATCACTTTTCTGGTAGAGATTCTAGCACCATTTCCAGCTTCAGCTGAATTTCACTTCATTTTTTTTAAGAAGTCGTCCTATTTGAAACCATTTGGCTGGATTGTGTCAGTGTTAATAATGACATTATGTTGTTCTGACATTAAAATTCCTGCATTATACAAAGCTTCCTGTAGGTCATAAAATGTTGGAAGACAATCAGAACTCTATTTCTTTCAGAGATTTGTTCAGAAACAGTCCAGTGCAGGTCTGGATGCACCATTTTCTAATTACCTCTGGTGAGCAATAATATTTAAGACTCCCAAATAATAAATACTTTTCTACACTACACAGTTTAGATCTTCAAATATTAATTGATCCTTTTAAACAGTGAAGGGGATTGTGGAAAAAACTGCTGTCCTTGTCTGCAGACTGTGAGAAACAGGCATATCTTCCAGTAAATCAGTAACTAAGCTGCGACAAGAATTCAGAAATTCTAAACTCAGAACTTTGCAAATGTTTTCTGTCCAAAAAGAAAAGGAGGAAAAAAAGACCTAAACAATATAACTACAAATATATTTCAAATACATGCAGCAAGATATATGGTGACTAAGAAAGCAATTACAACTTAAGCCTGTCAACAGCTAATATTCAATAATTGAAAATTAAAGTGTGGCACATCATTTACATTCCCAAAGCTGCATGATAAGAACTCACCAAAATCAGAACTTTATCATGTAGTTAATGATGTAGAGAGTCTTAAATATTACTGTTTGTAACTTTTGAACACTTGGACTCCTGAGTTTTTAATATTCTTACTCCAAAAGCTTATCACATAACATGAGGAAAGAAGAACTGATTGATTCAGGAAGTTAGTGGTGCAAAGGAACTGGCAAGATTTTAAAAATCTGCATCATTTATGCTCATTAGGACAGCCATGAAAATGTCACAGATGGACACAAATTGCATCAGTTCTCATGTGGATGGACATGTCAACAACAACAAGGTGAAGAACTCCTATCACTCAGCCGCCCTTCCAGCCTATTCTTCCTCTGGTAGCATAGCTGTTGCTCTGGGAGGTAGCTGGGTGATCACTGAGGAAGATTCTGCTTCCTCTCAAAGGTGCAATGGTGGTGCAATTCCAGCTAGGGTAATGAAGTAGCTGAAATAACGCTGATTTTAGAACTTTCCTTGGAGTGAACCAACCATATCTTCATGTGCTGGTATCGCACACACTTCTCTTTCTCATTGCAAACATTTTTCCAACTACCTCAGTAGCTTCCTTGAGAAAGTAATGTTGGGAAAACAGTAAATGAGATTTTCAGGTTTTGCAAGCTTGATTTATCAGTAAAAAAAAATTAGGGGAACCCAGAAGCAGTGTCAGAGTGCAATGCTCTCTGACCAGATTCTTTTTTCTGCACAAAGAGGGTTTTAAGTTTAGTACCACATTTACATATTTGAAGATACTTGAAGTTACAAAGTGACACACCAATAAGCTGCAATAAGAACACTAGCACAATACAGTAATTGCAACATACAATTGGATCACAAGACACGTGATGACCACTTCCAGTATCAATGTTCACTTTCATGACGTTGGGCATCCCCAGTCACGGGGAAGAAAACCATGGGCTGAAGCCAGATCAAGCATGTTGCTGTCTTTCAAGTTCATTTTATTAATTGGTCCTAATAAACGCTCTGTGTTGAGCTGTGTATATGCTTTCCCCACACTGTCCTTGCTAGCTCAAGAAGACTTTGGCATCCTTTTGACTAACTCCGGGAAAACTCATTGATCAGCTCATCCACTCAACTGACACAGACATTTATCAAAAACAAAGGCCACCCTCCAGTCCCCTTTGTGTTGAGTTCAGCTGCGTGTGCAATAGCTGTGGTCACTCCCTCCATTCTTCCCTGAGCTTCATGAGCACAATGCTTTCCCCGAAGCCTTCTTCCATTGTAGGGGTTTGTCCATCAGTCCCAAGCATATGATGCCAAAAGAGCTCATCAGAGATTTTCAGCAGTTGCACCATAGGCTACAGATGGCAAATACTTGACATATCATAATTGCTATAGTGCCATGAAGCCAATTCCAAAAAGAAGGGTCAAGCTTCACTTGAAAGTGAATTTGTAAGTTATTCTGGGGGATTGGGGAAGAGAGAGAGAGATAAGTGTAGAGAGCAAACACCTACCTCCCCTGTTCAGAGCATAAGCTTTTTTTTTTTCTCAGGTGAAGCAGAGAAGAATGAAACCCTTTTAATTTTTTTCACCTTTTTTCCCCCAATTTAACCTAGTAAATTCATAGGACTCCATAAGAGCATTATGTCCCATTTCCTGCAGTCAGCAGGGGATATCAGGTTTCTAGCTATGGCTGAACAATGCCTACTGCATGTGGCTTGGGAGAGCCAATGTGGAGTGCCTGGGCTCACCGTGCTGCTCTCCCCATTTTCAGAAAGCTAGATTTATGCACTGCAGAGTCTCCTTAAACATCAGGCTAAGAGCAGAATAATCGTACTTCAGCGTGTGCTTATGCAGCAGCTTGCCCAGAGGAAAACCCTTTGAAAGAGGAATGGTACTAAACCCATGCTCTCACGCTTACTAAGGTTGGTACTATTAGAATACTTGGATTTTGGAATCTAAAGCCAGAAGAAAACAGGCAAAGAAAGCATTTTTGTTTGGATCAACATTAATTAAAATCTTCCTTTTTCTTGCCAAATAAAGCAAAAACCAGAAGGTGGATGGAACACTTGAATGTTTTCCACGCAATCTAAAAAAACCACAAAAGCAAAACTTATTGTTTTTGAAAGGCATTTGTAAAAAAAATGGTGAAAGAGCAGAAAGTTTAAGTTTGGAAAGCTATTGAAGAATAACTTTAATCTTGCTCAGTTATTCAGTGAGTTTTAAACCCTTTGCCCAGTGCTTAAGGGATCCAGGTCCATCTTATTCTCTGCCTGTGGCAATCTGAACTCACATCTCCAACCTCCCAGAAAGGATTTTAACCACCGAGCCATAGGATATATGCCGGAATTGCTTCCTTTCTATTGCAGTCTTTTCAGGTTTGGTCATGCTTATCCTTTTCAGACAAAAGCAGGTGAGAATAACACCTTAGGCTACTGGTAGCAGTTTTGAGGTAATGGGGCCACAAGTACTATGAGGCAACTCCAGCTCCCTGGCTGCAGCAGGTCCCCGGTTCAGTTCTAGCTGAAGGACTAAGCAAAGTATGAGACACTGGACTGCCAGTCCCTGGTGTGATGCACCTCTAACCACGTACATAAAGCAGAACTGCATCAGGGAGCAAATGTTTGTACACGTTTGTACAGCTGAATAATCCAGAGATGTGGTTTTAAAGGCACCAAAAGGACTTGAATCCAGTTCTCCCAGACAAAGTTGATACAAAGGGATGTTCAACCATTTTGTTGGTTTAGACCCCTTTTTAATAAGCAAAAGTCCAGATCCGATTCACCTTCAATTAATACCTTTTCTCAGAAAACCATCTTTTTCATTGAAAATCGAGTAATTTCCTCCAGCTTTACGTCTGGTATTGTGCTGATATGCAAAATCATATTATATGATGCATTAGAGCAGAATATAATGATGGAGAAAAGAACTGTAACAACAGCTGTTTCATAAGCTTCTCCTCGATAAATATGAATGGGTAATATAATAATGTATATGGATCCTGGCTAATAATTTTCATGTCCTAGCTATCCGTCTTCTATCTGGGAGAATATCGACCCAACGGTCTCCCACAAACCCCAAATATTGCTATTCTTCTGCATTGTTATCAAGTTAATTAGGGAATAGGGCAATTCTCCCACTTCAATACTTCCATCTGTTTCTGATTTACCAGTTTCGCATATTATGAAAATGAGCCAGACAGCAGCTCCATCCAATATGTTTCATGTTCACAGTATATATATGAAAGATGGTTTAGTATCAGTAATTAAGCATTTACTGGCCTTCATTTTAGCTCAATATTTCTTCTGCAGAGGGGAAAAGCTCCAGCTCCTGAACAATTTGTCACAGGGACTCTGCAGCATGCATATGGCATAAGGAAAATTGCGTTCCAGCCCCCCACCAGGGCGTGCCAGTAAATCGCTAAATGACAAAATCCTGATTCATATAAAACAGTCTTGTTTACATGATTGTGTTCCTGGAGGTTCCAAAAAATATCTCGATTGCATCATGCTACATCTTGTCCAAATATTTAGTCAAAGGCAGCCCGTGCCTCGAAGAATTTATACCCAACATAGACAAGAGAAGGAGTAGGGGAGGCTACAGCATGCTGGGCAGGGAGAGGCCAGGCAACAGATGTCCCCCAGTAAGCAAGAAGTCTGTGGCACTGCCTCAGTCCCAAGTCATTGGTCTAATGACAGAAACATCCAGCTGCCTACAAGCTAACAACATTTCCAGATATACATTTTTCTGCAGACAGAAAAGGTTTTGAAGTTAAAAAAAAAAAAAAAAAAAAAAAGAAAGAAAGAAAAGAAGAAAAGGAAAGGAAATGCCACAAATGAAAAATACGGTCAATTGCTCCATGATGCATGCAAAAGAATATGCTGTCTTTCACAGGGCTGGAATGAAACAGCAACCCAAATCCTTGTAGACAAAGGAAAAGACACCTACGCAAAAATAGCAATCAATGGATTTCTGGAGTCGTTGGTCGTGGGGGTAGGGAGTTATCCTAGTCCTACTGGTAGTTTTCTGTCACGGATGTAACGAGGCATCGGAACGAGGCAAACTGTTCCACAAGATGCAACACATCTGCAGGGTCGTGTGGGGAAGTGGACAAAATGCCTTCACATAACAAAGCAGGCTATTCTGAAGAAATCAAGGGACAAATCAGAGAGCTGCATAGGTCCATACACTCTTCTGAACCTTTTAAATTATAGTACTTACACTTTTCAACTACTTCAGAGCACCAAGTATTATATGTTGTGTTCCAATGGGCATCAAATATTTCTGGCTCTTGCAGGACACTAGAATTCCAACAGAATTAAATTGCATGGTGTACCTTATGATCAGCTGATACAACACAAAAGCTAGCCAATATCATCTGTTGTTGACCTTTTTTTTTTTAAATGTCAAATTGAGACATGAAAGAATTCTTTTGTTTCTTTGCCCACACCAGCTACCAGCTACGGTGAATACCTTGTAAGGCTCTGGACAGCCCAGTGGCTCTGCAAATTCATACTCAAACACAACTGGTATTTGTCAAAGTGAGTACAGTAGTTATTAAGAGTATACAGTCCTTGTAGATGTCCCTTCCATATAAGGAATATTTTTATCTGACAGTGGCACACTAATAAATATTGGGATTATTCAGTCCCCCAAATTGGAAAAGATCACCCGAATAGCTATGCTTACCAGAACCTTACTCTCAGAAAGAGAATAGCAACCGTATTTATTGATATAAATGGCAGGCTTCATTATGCAAGAGCGTGATTCTGCACTAGTAGCTGATATTCATGCTTTAAAAGATGTTATTAAAAATATTTCCTTTTAAGACCGATATTCAGAAAACATAGTCAGCATCTACAGACTGCTTTAGATTCAAAATGGGAAATTCTTCTGGTCTTAAGTAGTATAGTTTTTCACCTTTGTATCTGAGCTCCCCATTCAGTTGACGTAGTCCAAGACTCCTGAGTTGCTCTCCAAACTCTGTATTTGTTCACCAGAAGGAACAGCCCGATTTGCAGGGGCTCTGGAAACTCACCAAAGCCCACTGCTCTAAGTTGGCGTAATAATTTTTAAATATCAAATGATATTTTTTCTCCAGTCAAGACAGTAACATTGGCATTCACAGTGGATTTACTTACGCCAAAGAGTACAAACCTACAGCAGAAGGACACCATGTGTTAACATGTACTTGCTGGCTCTTTTTTTCAGTGAAAGTACATCTTTCATTCAAACAATCCTATTTATTTTGGAGTACCTGAATATAAAGTAATCTAGAAAAGCAGAACTTTTAAAATGGTGGATCAAACCATCAGAAACACACCTTGTACTCCGCTGAAATGTGTCTACAAATGGTTTTATCTCAGCTGCAACTAGGCCAGTAGAAGTTTCAAACCCTGCTGCTAGATGCTTACCAATGCCTCTCCATGCAATCCACCAGCCATTCCATCTGCCAGCTCACTACCATCAAAGGCTCTCTCATCTGTTTTAATTAAAATGAGTCAGGTTATTTAAATACCTTCAATAATAGGAATTGTCTGACTCACTTGGACTGACATGGGCCAGGGCACACCTCCACCATGGATGGCAGCAGCCTCCAGTTGAGGAGAAGCAAAAAAGGAGTGCCAAAGGCAGCACAGGGAGAATCAGAGGCAGAGGAGGATGCTTGCCCACCTCTTTAAACCACTCCTGGGTTTAAAGGTATTTCATACATTTTCTTGTCAGAAGCCCTGGACAGAATAAATAGGTGTGTCTCCTCTATCACCGGACATTTCCTATTGGATGTTTTTTAATGAGCCTTATGCTGCAGATATTTTTTTTGTAATCAGAAAACTCACAGTGGAATACTTCCTTTTTGCGTGGTTGGATACAAATCATTAAGTGTTTGTGGTCTGAATAACTCGAATCATTTGTTTCAGTTTTTGTTTTAGGGTTTTTTTTTCATTTGGCACAAATAAGAAAACACATAGGTACCTCTCCCTAATATTTTATACCTATAGCTGTGGACTTCCTTTCTCTTGTGCTTTTTCTGAAATAATCCATTTCCTGTAATGCATATAACACCTTTCTGAACAAAACTGTAGGATTTATCTTGGAAGCCCTGTGATTCTGAGTGCATGACAGAAGATGGAGTCAAGCCAGGGACCCTGCTCACAGTGTGGGAATGAATGAGATTTGGTACTACAGCTCCCTGAAGACAATGCACAGTCGTGATCTGCAGTTCAGTGTTGAAATGAATCAACACACACCATTGTGATGCTTTGAATAAGAAAAAGAAAACATTTCAATGAACTCCAGATTTTTTTTTAAATAATATTTTTCCTAACAATTCTATAATTTCTATTCTAGGAAAGGTTTTGAAATCTCTGGAATTTGTCCTGTTGTGAAAACAAATTAAGTATTGAGATGCCAGCAATTTCTATGGTAACTCTAAAATGAACATGGGTCTAAACAAGCATAGCATTTTTCTGTACTATATTGGAAGAGACTCATGGGTATAACTGCAGATGTGGTGGGAGCCTTTACAAGACTTATAAATTCAGCTTTTCCAGTAAGACATATGATGACTGTGTAACTACATGACAATTCTTGTGGGGGTTATTTTATTCAGTATCATCAGAAAGAGGTTTTTATCATTTTTATTTCTGTATCTTGATTCCCATGTACTGTAATCCCGATTGTAAATACAATCCACCTAGTTATAACAAAACGTCTTTGTAAAGCACACATAGTCTTTGTTCCAGGGCCTGATGTTTGAGGAGTATAAAGGCAACATTCAAGGCACTCCAGTCTGCAGCTGGAAAAATGGATGGAAAATTACTTCTTGGCCCACAGCCAGCACTAAGTTTGCTCAGGAGATAATGCAATCCGGGATATGCAAGGCTCTGATCCATACCTGCTTTTAATCTGAAATCGGGAAACTCCACTGCTTTTCTATCTATGGTTTGTTACCAGTCACTTACTGACAGCCCAGCATGGACTGGCCACCTTGCTGGCCAGCATCTTGAGACCACCTGTGTGCCCATATTGGGGGCCATAACTCACCCTAGTCCACCTCACCAGGCCTGGTCATGGCCCTCACCCATGGGACTCAGCCCATCCCCAAGGAGATGCCCAATGTCCAGGACTGTGACTGTCCCAGCTGCCCAGCTGCTCTGCATCTGGACAGGCCCTGGCTGCCAGGCCCTGCTGTCACTCACCACAGGGACCCCTACCACAGGAGTCCCCAGGCCCCCACAGGGCCCGTGCATCACCACACTTAGTACTTTTGTGAGGCTCTTCAGATTGTAAAAAAGATGAGTTATAAAACAAATCATTTTCACCTGTTCCTCGGGGACCAATTTCAGCTATGAAATTGTTGCCCATTCCAACTCATTGTAGCCCAAAGAAATGGAAAGCCATCAGTTCCAAAGCAAAACATATTGTTTGGTTATGTTTCCAAAGACAAATGGGCAAAACAGAACAGGAGAGGGGTGGTCTCATCCAGATGTATTCTCATGCTTAGAAGTATCACCTAGTTTGTGGGAGCTTATGTTTGATTCAGATATTGGAAACTACTATAACCCCTCCGCAAACAGCTGGGCTTGAAACAATGGGCTGTAGGACACTAAGGGGTATATCTTGTGGGCCTAGCACTCCTTCCTTATTCACTGAAGCAAAGATCAGTGCATTAACTGCACTCATGACTCCACTGAAAAGATTTACAAGGCTGTGTTGGAGCACCTACCTTTGCAGAAGCATTGCAACCATCTGAAGAAAACTGTTACTTGTGTGTATGGTGATGGGAAGGGATATCTGTGTCCCAGGAAGGAGATTCTGAGCCCTTCACATTATATCTTATGCCCAGTGTTACACTTGCAGATGAAACCAGTGTCTGAGCAATGCCTGGAAACCTACCTGTCTGATAGACTGCTATGCCATCGAGAAATGTGTAAACTAGCTCCAGCTACAGAACAAACCAGCCTCAGTGGAGACCCTCAATATCTACACACTACACATAGGAGCATAGCCACAAGGGAACATACATCTCCATGTAGACAACACAAAAACAAGAGGTAAGGACACAGTAAGAAATTGTGCATGTGTCAGAAATGCCTCCTCCTTGAAATACTTCAGCTTCTGATTTCATAACTCTGTAATAGTAGAGATGGTCAGGTAATGCTAGGGTGATGTGAACACTGCTACCTATATTTAGCTCCTTAATATGAGTGGCATGAATGGCAATATGATGACCAACTGATCAACTGATGATTGTGTGTGTGCCTCAGTGATCGAGTGCCTCAGACAAGCATTGTCCTCTCCATCCTCCTCTTTGATCCATTTAATGCCCCATAGCTAAAAGACAAACATTAGAAGCTTCTAGTTCAGAAACAAATCACTGATGTGACTGAGAAGCACTGGCACTTGCTCTTTAAAGATGAGCTCCACCTTCCCTTCCTCTATGGATGAGTCCTCACTGATGTTGATATATAAAATTTTAAACCAGCTCAGATAGCCAAGGAGTAATTGATAGGGAAGTAGGGTCATGGGCAAGTAGGCAAAATCTTTGTTGGAGGTAGAAACAAGCTGGTTCATGGGGGTTTTGCAAAAAAATATCCCAAATTCACTGATAATTCTGTCTAAGAGGTACTCTTACCTCTGAAGGAACTAACTTAGAAAAAGAACTCAAAAAGTGTCTATTTTTTTAACTCTTTACACTTTAGTAAGAGGCTTTTGTTAATTAACCAGTGGTTTAAAAAATTTAAAAACTGTATTTCAATATATCATTTCAACGATAAATTTTCTGTGTGAGGCCAAGAGCTAAAGGAGAATGCAATCCGCATTACTTACTACTATGAATATATATTACTCCCATTATTCTTGGTTATTATATCAGCTCTGATGGGGTTAACCCTAGCTGAGCATGACAGTTTACTGCGTTGTGACCTCAAGGATAGACATGTGAGTTTCATATTCCCTTGGTCTACTGGTCTTTGTCCCATCTTTGGCACCTCTAACACACTTTCAACATAAAATATGGGTGTCTGTTATCTCTTCACAGAAATGGGGCCAAATGGCCCTTAGGCTGTCCTAAGCTTCCAGACACCACAGTGATTTAAACACACTGAATTTCTTAAATCTAGCCTGCAGCATGCTGGATTTACATGTTACTCTTCAGTGACACAGGACAGATGAAAGTTAACAGATGCCCAAGATGTATATGGGTTTCTAAATACAATTATCCAATACTTCAGTTAGCACAGGAAGGATACAGAACTAGACAAAATAATAAACACACATGATTCTGTTTCCTTCCCCTGATTTTTTTTTGCTATGTCAAAACCTTTTTGTCTTTTCTATCTGAACCCCGTGTGATTTGGGATGGTAGTTCTTCTTTGGATTCTTTTTTTAATATTATTGAATATATATCTCTTGTGTTTACACAGCCATTTTTCTTCTTCCTTGGCTAATCCTACCTTGAGATAAGTATTACCTTCTCCCCTGCAAAACATCCTTGGGTTTGAAATCACTTTTAGTTAAAGGGTTGCAAAATGACATCTAATTCCTTTGTTCTGCCTCAGGGAGGAATTCCACTGCTCTGAGCTCCAGCTCCCTGAAAAGAAGTCAGACAAAACTTACCCTGGCAAGCTCTAGCTATTGCATTGCCCCATTTAGTTTCCTCTGAATGAGATTTCCCCAGGTTAATGACTTTCCATTATTAGAGCTGTGTCATCATCCCATTGAATTTCAGTCAAATATGGCAATAGGCAAACAGCAGTGAAGGCACACAGTGCTACATTCACATCAGAGTTGTAAATCTCACACAGAAGCGCCTACTTTAAATTAGAATTCTTAAACCCTGCATTGGCATCTTCTCTAGTTTGTGATAAGTACTCTTATATTATTTTGTGCTTTTAAAAAGCCTGATCTTTACCACAGCCACAAAGCAACAAGGCCATCACCATACCCATCTATTGCTAAACTCAGCTGCACAGACGTGTTGTGGTCTAATTAAGCCCGTGGGTGCCACACTCCCATGCTGATCAGGGATGATACTGAGCTCAGGAGCCCAGTACACGATGGGATGGCTCAGTCTAGGTGAAATACTTTGCTAATAGTAAGAGCAGCTTGTGTCTGCTTGATCTTTGATAAAGTGTTTCAGATCATTTTTCAATCACACGGTGACAAGAAGGCCATTCTAAGCAAAAGCAGACACTTTCTGAAATATGAGGTTCTGCAAATCTTGAAAGTAGATTAATTACTTTTGCTTTAGGAGAGGAAGAATATAGCTACAGTAAACTAGTTATGGCTGGGAGGGAGAGGTCAACGGGGTAAAAGAGATAAAGCACTCTCTTTTAATGATATTTTCCTGCAAAGTCAACAGTGCATTTTTATATCAGAATTCTAATATAACTGCAAGGAAGGGGCATAATCCAGAATACTAGAGACTTCAGAATACATGACACCATTAAGTGAATTACAGTTTTCGTGGTGTCAGCACTTATTACTTTGGATATGTAAAGGTTAAAAAGTTACTCAAATTATTAATACAATAGTACAGTTTTGTGCACAAATTATCATATGAAATATTGCAAAAAACTTCAGTCCAAAAGGGATAAATTTGCCTTTGGAAGCCAAACAGTTGGGAGAGTTTTCAAATATCTCTGTTGATAGACTTGTTAAAAAATTGCTGGAGATAACAATGGATGAATTGTCATTTTTACCTGTTGCAAATTATCTTACTGCAACACCTTGAAACCCCATCTGAGATCACAGCATGAGCTGAAACGACAGTAAAAAACAGCTATCACCCCATAAACATACAGTTCAAATAGCAAATAGCCTGGAAGGATATAGGGAGTTGCTCAGTGATGTAGGTGAATGAATTCCAACTGTATGTCTGTGACAAGTTACATTCCCATATTTCTGCTAAACTGGAGAACCCGTGTTTTGTGATGTTTCTTGTTTCAAATATTCTTACAGGGTTTATTTTTACAGGTCTTGCTTAATTGTAGCTTTTCAGTATTAATGAAAATTGTAGTAGTAATAGTAGTAGTAGGAGTACTTTTGGAATGTGTATTTTTCTTCTTTTTCACACTACAAAGAAACAGCACAAAAAAAAAGTGCAATACTTTAGGGGTAGAGGTAAAGAAGGGGACAGCTTTTTAAAAACAACAAGGAAAAATGCTATGTGTAAATTCACTTTTACCCCAAACCTGTATAAAAATAGATACATAAAGCAGAATAATTATCCTTTTAGAGCTTTGTCAATAACAGAATAAACACAGCTCCCCTGCCCCCCTCCCCCCAACATTTACATCTATTTGTAAAGAAGAAATAAGTAGGACCAGTCTCTTTTATTCTTTTAGATTAATTTTTTAAATTATCTTTGATATTCATTTAAAAAGGCAGAACCAGAAAGGATATACTATCTCCTCACTGTAGTATTACAGGTTTACTGAGGGGCTATAATAGAATAACCCCCTCTCCCCTTTTTGGGGAGGGGGATGGGGGCTTGGGGGAATGGTGAAAAAGTGGATCTACTTTTGACTAATAACCACAACTATTAGTTACAAGTCTGAGTGTATGTGGAGGGTATCTTTGTTAAATCAATGAAATAATAAAGCATTTCTCCAGTTTTTCAACTAGCATGTGAAGTGTTAAGTGCACACTGGAAAGACATCTTGTTTGCTTCAGCAGATGTGGTGGAGATAAGAAAAATAGAGCAGAAAGATTAGGGACATCTACCACTACCCTCTCAAGGTCTCTTCTACTGCTCTCATTAACTGCTCTGTTAAACTGGCTAAAAATGTTTTAGGAGCTTAATGGAAATGGCTTTTCATAATTGTTCCTCTCTAAACTTCCTCTTACTTGAAGTCTAAATAATTTGGAGTGAGAGGAGATCAGAGGCAAGTCATAGGTTAGGGATTATGAGATTATGAGGTCATCTGCGGGAGGGTATAATCCTCAGAAGAACCCTGCAGGGGAGGTTCCTCTCCTGGGCTCTGTGTGACCACGCCGAATCCCTTCCGGCTCTCCCCCTCCGGATTGAGCTTGGGCATTTCTGTAGGTCCCACAAGACGGATGGCATGGTGTGTCTACCTGACTAATGAAGAAATCACAGCAACAACAACAAAAAAAATGTATGGGAAACAATATAAACAAAAGCAGAAAGCCCTGCTTTTGGTGGGGGGTGTGTGTGTGCATGATGGCTATGCCTGTGATGTCAGATTACATGCTTTTGGACATGACAGAGTGTCATTACATTATCTACTCCTAATCTGTGGATAAATTAAAAGCTATCTATCTGCTTAGCTTTACTTTGCGTGCAGCTGCTTGGCTGATTAAACTTGTAAAATTTACCAACCACAGACTATGAGCAATAAAGCAAAATTGGTGAGTCACAGTTCAAAACGCCGTGGTTTCAAACTCATATATGGGTCACAAAAACCAGAGAGTGCAGAATCAATGCTTTCTTATCACTGCTCTGTCCTTTGGCTCTGAACTGGCTGTTTTTTCCACAGCTCAGCAACACAAACCTGCCCTAAATGGAGCCTGAGAATGCCCCTCCCTGACAAGAGGAGGGTACCAAGCAGGACAGGAGACAGAGTTGAAACATAATCAAGGTGACTGTGATGAGACTGGGTGGTTCAGGAAGAAACATGGAGTGGTTCACCTGACCTTCAGCCCAGTCAGGGTATTATATCTGGTTCAAAGATCCCTGAGATAGCTTTAAACAAGCTTGTTTGGGTGCAGATGCAGCCATAATGTGGAACTGTGGAGTTCCTTGGGATTTTTACCACTCTAAAGCTTAAAAAGAAATTTTAAAATATTTTGAAGCCTGAAGCTGAAGATTAAGGCCCTTGGCAACACAGACTGGGAACAAACTATGATGTGTCCCATCTCGACTGCTAACGGCACTATGTATTATCTTGGATCATGCAACACAGCAGAACCAGATGGGATGCGTCACTGTAAGTGCATAGCAAAAAGCAAACAAAGGGGCTCGGAAAAGGGGGAGAGAAAATAAGCAGGATCTGACCAGCATCCGCAGTTCTGCTTTATTGCAAAACCATCAGATGTTGAAATATGAAAGAGAAAAAAAGATAGTTGTATCTTTACTGTAGTAAGACTGAGAGGCCAGGCAGTCCACAACTATGTAAATGTGTCAAAATCATTCAGACTTCACAATACACATTCCTTCCACCAATGTCTCACGTCTGAAAAGATTACACTACCCAAGGTTCTAGCATTATTGTTATTATTATTACCATCATCATAATCTATTTACTGCTTATTCATTAGAAGACATTTTGTTCCTGTTGTAATTTCATTTATCCAAAGGCATCACTGTACAGAATGCACTGAAATCCCATCCAGCACTGATCTGCAAAGGGTCAAATCCTCCAGAATTTCTTGGAGAAACAAAACTCATTGCCTACTGATCTCTTTTCTTTTTCTTCACATAATACCTCTTCTGCTCCCCGTTTTTCTTCTACTCTGTTGTTGACCCAGGCTCTTGCTCTGCCTTCATAAAGCTGCTACCTTCTCATGGTCACATCTAATACTCTTTATCAGCAACAAACAGAATTTTGCAAGACTCATTCTAATTTTGACAGAGGTGATGTTAGTTGTCACGTAGAAGTTTAAGGATTTTTCTGCATCAGAGCCAATCTTTACTGGAGAAGAATGGAAAATTATTTTTTCCCATAAATAATTCAATACTTCTACTCTGTTTTCTCTGAACTGCCACATTGTGTTTAGCTCTGTTGTTCAGATTAACCATACAAAAATAAACAAATCCTCACTGCATTAATGAAATCAACACATTGAGTGAAACGCACAGACCCAGATCTATTCTTTTTAAGATGGTGGAAGGATTTCCAGTGGCTTTTGCTGGATTCTATTCTGTGCAACGTCAGACATTGAAAGGGAGGTGGACTGTAAACTCTTTAAGACAGAAAAACCCTTCTGCTATGTGACTAACACAAACTGGCCATGACCCTCAGTCTTCATTTGGCTCCTGTTTCAAACCACACCGCATGAGTAAGGAGAGGACTAGACACACAGCCAGTCATAGGATTAGTAACATAGCCAGGAAACCCTTCAAAGCAAAGGAAGTCTTACAAAGGCTAAGTATGGAATACCACAGGTGACTGTGCAACTAATGCCTTTATTTTTTGCAGACTAAAATTTTCAAGCAGGTTGTGTAGATTGCCCATTAGCACGAGAAGGAAAATGGGCTGCAACGTGCCCTCTGTTACTAGCAGAGGTGAAGGTGAGGTGTGTGGTTGAATCTAACTAATCTGTTATGCCATATGTATATAGGAAAACTAGCCAGGTATAAAGAGTAAACTAACTCATTTTCTTCTTGCACCTGTGACTGTTCCATCCATCCACTTAGAGCAGCATCTCCTTTCAGTCATGGCCTTAATACACAACAACAGAAACTGAACTGAGTATCAGTTCTGGATATTTTCATCAGTGTCATCTGGTCACTGGTGGAAAACAGTTTTCTACCATACTTTTGTTTACATTACACTCAAGACAAACAGGGATTTTCTCTTCCACTATAAAAGTTAGAAAATGCTGGCCAGCTGAAAAGTTCTATTTTCTGCACAGTTTGATCATCTGAGACTATTTGCTCTGGGAATTGAGATCCTTGCTCTTTGCATTTGGAAATAATTATTGAATTTGGGATACAGCCATCTTTTTCCATATGTCATTCTCTTTATGTGGACCAAAACGTTATTTCTGCTAGATTCCCACAGGGCAGCTCCAAATTTATGCAGATGATGAGAAAGGATATGTTATTATGCATAAATGTCTGTACCTGTAAGCCTTTGTTATAGAGCAGAAACCAGCCAAAAGGTTTCCATTTGAACAAATCACTGGTGATTACTCAAAGGAAGCACAGTGACTTGTGAGGCAGTGATCATCTGGCTGCATTCTAGAGAGCATCTCTGAAAGTATCTCCAACTACTGTCCTTTTTGTATCACATTTTAGAATAAAAGCATCAGCTATACTATAGTAAGACCACTGCAGAATGCTTGGGGTCCTTTATATCCAGTATATGTATAATGATTTACCAGGTAAATTGTTGGCAAGCAATCATTTCCCTGTCACATAAGAGGGACAAATGACCAAACTAATCCAGATAGTCTAAGGACCTGTTTTCTGTGATACTGGGCCAGAGACTGGTTATTCACAGAACACCAGGGGCGGAGAGGTCCCATCTTCTGCAGTTCCCCTCTTTTGGTGTTGTACCTGCTCTATGTGCAGCTCTATTTCAAAAGATGCCTGCATTTTACATATATGAGAGGTATACATCTGATAACAGGATGGGGACAGGACATAAGACTCTTGAGATAGTACATGACCCAGCCTCCATAAGATTTGGCATTATTAACATAAATGGCTGTAATTGGGCATTTTTCCAAGCATCTACAGCTTTTTTTTTTTTGAGCCATATCACAATGTTTCCAACTTGGCTAAGTTTCCGTGCTGTTGACAACCTGTGGCCTTGCCCCATCTTAGTGCACACCTGTCTGATTACATTCAGTATCTTGTTCATATTTTTATCCTGCTTGACGAGAAGCCATGTGTACTCAGATTTGTACCGACAAAGTACTTAAAATTAACTTCTAAAGGTAGAGGGATAGTGATGGATTTCATCTATCACTGAAATCGATCCCCTTTATAATCTTCAACATTGGGAAAAAAGGTGCACTTGGAAAGGAAAATGAAAATCATACCCAACTGTTGTAATAACATAGGCAAATGAAGTTTAAAAGAATCTTATCATCTCTTTCTTTTTTCAGATAAGATTTGGGTTGCTCTGAGACCAAGGGTATAGTTATATTCTTAATGATAACATCATGACGAAGTATGGGCAGGCAAATATGTCTACAGTCTATAGCTTCAAGATAAATCAGTGCAAATAAAAGCAAGACTAAGAAAACTAGGATTGTACTGTAACAAAGAAATCCATGAGAATCTTGCTTTTGGTAATATGGACCTCACCTTTGCACTGATTCACAAAACCTGTAATTATAAATGTGTCATGGAAGTAAGACATAAAATATCATCAGTTGATTGACTTTTGGTAGCATTTCTGCCACTAAAAATATGTATCTATAAAAAGGTAAGCACCTGGCCTGGTCAGTGGAGGGAGGCAGGCACTTCTAAAAGATATTCACTAGCCCCTAAATTAGATGTCCAGCAGAGGCAGCAAGACAATTCAAAATTTGATGTTTTTTTCAGGGCTAGTTGCCATTAGAAGTTTGATCCCTTACCACCACAGAAGACTAAGCTCTTTGACTGGTAACAATGTAGGAAAGCAATTGTGCAGAAAGCATCTAGACGGAACTGGAAAACAGGGTGTAGCAAAGCAACCTGTGGTCAATGTTGGGATTCAAGTTTGTGGGGCTGAAGGCTGCAAAGACAGGAGGCAGACCAAGAACTACCAGTCAAACAGGCACAGGGTAGGTTTCTTTCTGTTGAAATGCACCCTGTGGACTCTGCTGTGTTGGGAGAAAATATTTAATTCCTGCAATTTTAATCAGTCTGTTGTTAACTCCCAATTTAACCCACAAACTGGGGAAAACGGAACATCCAAAGCATCTGCAGCCTTAGACCTTTAGTTAGGAAGAGATTCCTCCCACAATTCCTAGCACTAAACTAGGCAAAGAAATTATGTAGCATTGTGACTTGTTAAAGTGAAATCCAGGCCACAGGTCTGAATCAAAACACCTTACAATAACATAAGGAAGCAGAACCATGGGATATCTTCAGCAAAAGATATAAAATTGTTTGCCTAATTGTAGCCCTGACAATAATGGATTCACCTTACTAAATATGTATTTCAGAATTTCCAATGTTTTTCTTCTAATAGTTGCTTTTTCTCAGGCCTTGTCGAAGCCTGACTAAATTAGTCTTCCTCCTTGACTTTATTAAAGACACTTGCACAGTCTAATTTTGAAAACCTTTACATTTTCTTCTTCCATGGGGAACTTCTCTTCCATCCATAATCCAGCTCACTTGCTTCAGTGGGGTTAATTGTGAGCGTGCAAAGCAAAGCTTTCACAGCCTTCATGAAGGCCACTATGAAACCTGGGTCTCCTCTCCACAGGCACTTCCAGGCTGCTCAACCTAGCATTTTTTTCCTCTAGGGGCTTTTTGAAACCACTCTGCAAAATATATATATTTTTAAAGCTGCTTTTCAAAACAAAAGCAAATTGAAAAGGACAGCTCAAAAGTTAATTAAGCTGTATTTCCACATTTTTGCTGAGACCAGCCATTTCTTCAGAAGTAGAGTCCTGCAATTTCCTCAAGTTTCAACCCTTCTTCCTCAGGGGTAACAGTTTCCCCTGTGGAAAAATCCATCATTAGGCCGAATGTCACCATCAAGTGAAATCTGGTCAAATTTGATTCTCCAATTCCAATCCCCAAGGAAATCATTCAAAAGTGAGTGAAAAAAACACAGACAGAGATGAGCCCAAATTACTAAAAGAGTCACTTCATCCCATACATGTAATCCCCCTCCATTTGTACGGATTCATACTCTCATGTCTTTGCTCTTTAGCACTCGTGCAAGGTTCCCTGCCCCCGTCCCCACCCCAACACAGTCATCCTCAGGGAAATGGTAGGGCAAATGTCTGGAAGAAGATGGTCTTAGTCCGCTCTCCACAACACGCTGTGGTTCATCCTTCCCTGTACCCAGCTGCTGAGCTGGCAGTTCCCTGCATAGTAGCTCCAAAACTAAATATTCAGTGTAGTTGGAAGGGAAAAAATGAGCCTGTCTGTATCAGAGGGAAGGAAAGAATATAAATGGAGTCCTACCAGCTGTACCAAAAAACCCAAAACAACCCAGAAATTAATGACAGTTGCCCCCCTGCAAACTAACAGCTGAGGGGGTTTCAAGCTGACCCAGTCAGACTCCTTGCTTTATCAATAAATTGCATCATCTCTGCCTTGATTATTTCCACTACAGAGGGCAACTGCAAGGTTATCAAGACCCAAGTGACTTAATAAGATCACAAAGAGATACAGCTGATAATTGGTTTGTGACAGCTTTATGTCCGCAACTGATGCGTCTTTTAAAGGTTTGATATTTTTGCAGACAAGTCTAAGGAGAAACATATGCTGCGCCTTATCGCGTGCAGAGCCTAGGATGGTGCAGGGGAGAAGTGGGAGAGGGGGAGGTGGCAGAAATTCGAAGCAAGGAAGCCCTTTCTTGTCACTCAGCCTTGAGAGCTTCTTAGTGCCTTGTTAAATACACAGATAAATGCATAGCTCGGTGAATCTCCAGGAGGACTACTTCATGTTAGGAGATTTTATTTTACAGATTGCCCTCTAGACAAGAGAAATCTGATTTCTGAACCTACACAAAAGGCTCACTGTGCTTTGTGGGTGTATTGATCTGGCAGCACTACAGCAGCTGTGAGCTCAAATGTCTGCGCTGCCGGCATAATCAGAAACATGCTACATGCAGGATGCAGCAAGCTTCGAGAGCTTAACAAGCCAGACAGGGGGCCTGTCAATTCCTTTCAGGGCTAACAGCGGGGTAAAGCAGCAGTATATACGGGGAGCTATCAAAGCTATTGCAACAAAAACGGGATGAGTAAATGACTGAAGAAAATCTGAAGCCACAAGAAAATCGAGGAGGGACACAAAGCATCAGCTTGTTCACCTATGGTACAGACACGCTGGCTTTACGGTACTCGTGCAAATCAGTATGCAGCCCAGTTGCAGTCTGAAAACCAAAACACTCCTTTCAAACTGTCTGGCTGATATCACTGTACTATGTTTACCTTTCTCATATTTTCCAGCAGTCACAAAGCCCTCCTGTGTTGAGCAAAGCTTTTTATGGTAGGAAAGAATCTGCTTTTCTATTCTTAATGTTTTTCAAGCATCTTTCATCATAATAGAACATCATATTTTTGGCTTGCGGGTACGTTTATGTATTATTTTTATCTTGGTTTCAGTACATATGTGTTTTCTCCTAATGGCTTTCTGGCAAATGCATGAGCTGACTTGCCAGAGTTTGCATCTTGATGCAATACTTGTACCCGACATTTTCTGAAATGATGAGTTTTGTTCAGGCAACAAGGAAGCGCACAAAAGAAAGGTAACACTGGTGGTTGATAACATGTGGACTTGGCTTTGAGGTTAGGAAGTCCGTCATTAACATATGGCCTATCAGTGCAAATGCTCACACACAGAGCGCCTTCAGGCATGCAAGGAAGCACAATGAACTGGTAGCACTTTGTCTGTATGACTTTTCAGAATGCCTCTTGGTTTTCTATTTCCAGAGACATACCGTGGAGATAGAGGCTGAAAACCTGTCTGTTCTGGTCAGAGTTAATGCTGCTGGGATGATGAAGGGTGCTTTTGTTTGCTCCCTATGCTTGCTACTTGTGAGTCATGTAAAAAGTACCATAATCTCAGTTCTGCTTTCTCTCCTAGTATGTCAGTTTTCTAAGTGTTCACTAAGCAAGCTTTGTTAGGTAGCTACCCTCACTACACTGTCATAATGCTCAGACTCAATCAGGCTTTTAAAACAGTTTTTGTTTGTCTTTTATGTAGTTAAATATAGAAACTACTTTCATAATTTTAAAGTAATGAAAAGAAAGGTTCAGAGGAGAATTCAATTTAAACAGAGAGTGGGAGCAAGTGGCCCTGACCGCAATGGTAACATCTGGAAACCAACAATTATCTCTCTAGGTAGCTGTGCAATTACTGCAGAAAGTACCTACTAGTGAAAATCCTCAGTAATGCATCGCTCTTCTCTGGTGGCTAGGTCATAGAAAGCATCATTAACTGGAACAGTGGGTCTTATTTATCCAGGAGCACCAAGATGAATCAGGCTTATCTACTAGCAATACATCATTCCACCATCTTTGCTTTGGTAATTACGAATTTGGAAAATACAAATGTATTAAGTAATTTAGAAAGACAGATATATTCACCACACAGTGAAATGAACCATTCACATATTCATGGAATAACCTACCTTCACTGAAAGATAGATGCAAGTCATTTTAAAATGTATTTTTAAGTCTTAGGTGTCAAAATTGTGGCTGTCAGCTGCAGAGCTCTTTTGAGCTAACACAGCTTTGTCCAATAAGCTGCAGAGCCCACAAAACCAAGTCACTAAACCTTTCCGTTCTCTAGTTATCAAGCTGGAAAATATGACCACTATTAAAGACTATTTCTTGATTGGATACTACACCTTACTGTATAGGTAAGGCAGAGGACTCTGGAGCCCCAGGAGTTCTTGCTTGGAGACCAACATATTTAGAACTAATTCAGACAGCCTTGAATATGCCAAGTATGCCTTTGCTTCACTTTGCTTCATTTTCACCTCAGAAGTTAGATATAACAATATTACTTCTTCCAACCAAGAGCTAGAGAAGGGTGGCAAAGCCATGGAATTTCTTCACACCTTTGGTATCAGAAAATTCAACCACTGGCTGGCTAGAAACATAATCTGTGCTCCATGACACCACTCGGAACACCATCCTGGGTCTTGAGAAGCAAGTCCTCTGGCAACATGGCACTCCAGAAAGAATCAAGTCAGACAATGGAACTCATTTTCTGAATAATCTTCTAGACACCTGGGCCAAAGAACATGGCATCGAATGGGTATATCATATACCCTAACATGCACCAGCCCCTGGGAAAATTGAGAGGTACAATGGAGTAATGGGTAGTGCTAACCCTAAAAAATTGGGATATGCATTGAGCAAAGGCCACCTGGGTAGTTAATTACAAGGGATCTACCAATCAAGCTGGCTCTGCCCAATCAAAACTCCCACAGACCTTGGAGGGGGGTAAAGTCACTGTAGTGGGCATGAAAACCCTGTTGGGGAAAACAGTCTGGGTTGTTCCTGCTTCAGGCAAAGGCAAACCCATTTGCAGGATTACTGTTGCTCAGGGACCTGGGTGCACTTGGTGGGTGATGCGAAATGATGGGGAAGTCCAGTGTGTACCCCAAGGGGATTTAATTCTAGGTGAGGACAGCCACTAAATTGCTGGGTGTATTACAAAATCAGTCCATAGCAGATGGTCTAAATAATAGATAAATGATGTTATGAACCTCTCAAATACTCTGAAGTAGATGGTGTGGAAAAAGGGGTGGATAATGTCCTGGTTCTAGCCAGGCCAGGCGAGCTGAGTCAGCCTGGGCTGTTGCCAAACCACCTGACATCACTCCCCCAATAAAAGGCCGCTGGTTGGGAGGGGATGCTCCTGGGTGCTTACGGGGCAGTCTGTGGTGTTGGGTTGGTCCTTGTGTTGTGCAGCCCTCTAATCTTTGGGCTTTCAAGGTACTCTGCATTATCACCAGGTGTGAGTGTAATTGGCTGTTATTGTTCCCCTTTCATGGTGGTTTGTCAGTAAATCATCCTGACTTTTCTCCTCTGGGAGTGAGTGAGTGGTGTGTGGTGCTCAGCCACTGGTTGGGGCTGAACCACCACACTATGGCAGGGAGGGCCTTCCTCCAAAAAGGGAGCTGTGTGCATTTATCAACTCAGTATGAAAGTGGGGCCCTTGCTTCACGACTGCTTGATGAGACAGCAAAAATCCAGGTAGACTTGATCTCTACTTTAATTCTGCTAATGGAAAAATAGCATTAGCTACAGGAAAAACACAGCTTTCTTGTTCGATGCAGTCTCACCCATGGCCATACCACATCTAGATATTGGTCAGAGACAATGGATGCAACCTTTCTTATTGCAAATCTCCATGAAGCAAAAAGTTTTGGGATCAGGTGTGGTTGGGCTGCTGGTGGGCAGATAAACTATAGCGCAGCCTCTTCTGTCAGGAGACTGGAGCGCACGTAGCACTGGGCAGAGCTAAGGGATGGATGGCTCCACCCCTCTAAGTTTTTTTCACTTCCCTCTGATAAGCCTGAATTGAGGCAACTGTGATAGCTACCTGTTCACTGAACATGTGGTTACATCAGTCTCATCTATTTTATTTCTCTCCCTGCCTTTCATCTCTCACTACATGTTGAAGTTGCTAGGTCATTGAGAGAAGGATTGATATTTATTTTGTGTTTACAGCATCTAGTCCTGTGAGGTGTTAAATGGCATCTGTAGGCACTTTCAAAAAACTAGCGAGTAATATAATGCTCTTTGAGCAATTACTGTGGAAATGTTAATATGGTTTTGCCCCATTAAACAAAATTATGCTTACAGAGCAAATGCAACTCACTCTGTAACATGAATGGAGGTAAATCAAAGGAAGGGGAGATGAATGTTTCAACTTGGCTAGTCTTAGTGACTCAGAAGAACTTAAGACTGTTCAGCCTTAAAGTACAGTTGCTGGAAGTTATTCCTGTTGCTTTCTGCCTCTTCTCTGGGTTTCTTCTACTACTGAAATGCTACTGATCCCAGTGCATCCTGCAACAATGAAGGTGTAGTTGCACTGCACTGACACGGAGGTTTCTTGGTCTGCTTGGGGATTAAGACATATAGCAACCTGATTAACCTTAATAACAGTATATCTTTATGTGTAAGAAGTGCTTAAAGATCTGACCTAGATCTGGAAATCAGCCCTAATATTTAAGAAGCATGGGTGAGCCATTTTAAATTTTCAGTTCATTGAGAAATGCAATACCTTTGTCCTAGATAATAACTTAAACAATTTGGGATTTTTTTTTCTCCAAGTTGATGCTACCAGGAAAAAGTTGAATTTGGGACAACGTAAACTGGGAAAATTCACAGGCTGGGACAATTTGTGGGGCCTAACTTCACATCTGTGAAGACAGCTGTTGCACTGTCTTTAGGTCCAGCCACAGGTTTGACACCCATCTTGCTTGATACTTCAAGCAAGTAGATCTAAAATATCGTGTGAGAACACTGTGACTGCACCCGTTTGTGTCAATGGCTACAAATATCTAAAGTGAATAAAAGAGATTGAGGAACAAACGTCTCTATTTTACTACAAACTATTCCAAAATAAATAATTGTGGAGGCATTGAAATGCTTTTATCTAATATTTTCTTGAAATGATATTTTTTGCACTTAACGTTCCATAGAATAAAGCGACTGTCCACTAAACATTCTCTAAATCTCATGCTGCAGTGACCTACACAAACCTACCCTAGAAGTACAGTCTCTAGTCATCACCCTTTTAAATGACAGATGCTCCCAGCGAGAGGGCAAATGCAGGATTTTGCTATATTTCTTCCTTATTCCTTCCCTAGCACAGGCAAAGCACTTCTAAAAGGAAAAAGTGAAAATATGTATTTGATTCAGTAGGCTTTAAATGGTTTTCCAGGAGAACAATTTCCAATTACTATTTGCAGAAATGGGACTGTCATTCAGTGGTTGTATGTGACTTTGATTGAAACTCCATCAATGACCAGGAAATAAAAGACTTCTGGGGTAAACACTTCTGGGTTAACTACAACCCTTTGTTTTAGTTGTATGTTTGGCTGTTGTGATCCAGGGTGCTGGGGTTTTTTTTTGTTCAGAATTCAGCATCTGTTAACGCATTAAACTCTTCCTCCTAGAATATTCAAACACAGACTTCTGTCTTCCAGAGATGATCAAGACATCACCAGGTCCTAACCCCTTTCTCAGTGTGGCAGCTCGGGTACAAACAAAGTATCAGACAAAGCTCAAGATTGTGCTCTGAAGTCTTTGATGGACTTTAATCAAGGCCTTCTAGGTCAGCAGAATTCAGACCTTTTTTTTCTTTGCCAAATTTAGGACCTGGTGACAATGGTGTATAACCAATTACTGCTCATCAGCTAAGTCATACCTTTTAGGTAGTGGCAGTTGATATGAATGGAATTAATCTTAAATTCTGCCCCTTGGGCATTATTCCTGAAGACTTCAGTGAGAACTTGACAGACCCATTAGTTAACAGGGCACTCCTGGCTTCTTAATACCATTTTGACTTATTAATTAATGAACCATGTAAATCACGTTCAATATAGTGATGAGGTAGGCTCAAATCAAATCAGCATGGAGGTCAAGGAAGCAAGGCGAATAAGCTCCAGGGTTTTGTAGCCTTTGGCTGTATATGACTTTATTTTTTATTCTTCAACATACCTGACTAGTTCAGACAGCCAGCACTGGCAAGGCTGTCTCTATCAGCATGGAAACAGAAGGAATCGCTCCTCACCTCAGAGAACAGCTAAGCATGACCCCTGGGACAACCTGCAGAAGTAGTGTTATAAGAAATCATCTTTTTATTCTTTCCAGAAAGCAAAGGGCTTATTGTGTGCCTCATCTCTTGGTCTTGGAAGGGATAAAATGAGAAAAGAACTTTCTCCTTGTGCTATTAGCTCAGTCTAGGGCTGACAACCTGAAAAAAAAAAACACATGGAACTGGACACGTTGGGCTTTTAAATCATGCAACAACAACAAAAAAGAAGTAATAAGCACATCCATCTCAGATCAGAATAGCATCCTCATGTATTGCAGGGAACTCAAAGCTAGCAGATCTTCCAGGGAATGACACTCAGGAGGAACTGATTCATCCACCCTGGCTGGAAGACAGAAACTAAAAAATAATGCCATAGGAGAAAAGCAACAGAAAAATTAAGAAGTGAAGATTGTGAATTATCAGACAAATTACAACAAAGGCTGCTAGAATTATCACTAGTACAGCTTGAGAAACCACACAGAGGTCTGAAGGGGTCACCTGGTTGTGGGGAGTTCTGAGAAGGTTCTGTTCTCTGTCCCACTGCCACAGGAAGGGGAAGGCAGCACGACTGCAAGGGAAGCTGCTAGCTTCCAAAAAGTCATCTGCCTGAAAGGATGCCCGCTGCCTGGCTCTCCTGTACACTGCTAAATTTCTTGTGGTGAAAAGAGGCTGTGAAGCCAAAAAGGGATGTTACAGGAGTATGCAGAGAAGGAGCGCAGTCACTGGTCCCAGGCAAAGGTAAGCCATAGTGGAGAGAAGCACGACGGCTGTTGCTGTGTCAATATTTGTTTTCCCTGAATGCATCACCTAATAAATATTTTCCTGGAGTCCAGCTGTTAGTGAGTTTTGTCTGGGCACCCTCAGAGCATACAAGTGCAGGTGCTGAGCATGACTCACGCCTGCCAACGTGATCCTCGGCAGCACCAGGAAACTGCAGCACAGGCTGAGGGAGAGAGGATGACATCACTGCATCCCCTGTGAGTGACTGATACCTCCAGCAGGATCATAAACCCCAGGGAGCTCAGGGCGTACCTGAGGTATCATTAGCCAGGATAGCCTACATGTAATGAAAGCTTGTCTCTCTACATCTCAAGCCATTCACAGAGCTATTTAACCAGCATTTTAAAAGCTTCACTTTTCTTCTTTTTTTTTTTTTTGCTTTTTTTCCTATTTCTTCTCTTCTCTTTTTTTTTTTTTTTTTTTTTTTTGGAAAGCAGAGATGATTGAATAACTGCACTGGTAGCAAAACCACTGAGCTCTTATGCTGTCTTTGCCAACTTGTTGTGTGACTGACAGCATGTCATTTCACTTTTTTGTCTCAGCTCTCTACTGGTATATGCGAATAACAATAGTCCAAGTGGTTTTGAGAGACTAAGTTCACTAATGCCCTAAGCCAAAGCCCATTGAATTCAATGGAAAAGCTCTCAATTACCTTGAAGGGCTTCGGGCCAGACCTTGCTTATTCAGCATTATAAGAAGGATTTGAAAACCCTTTAAATGGTGCCATATGTGAGCAAAGGTATTGGTTATTACAGGACCAAGGAACAAACTTTTCAACTGATACAAGTATGCATGAATAATACCTTTTCACAGTCTCATTTTCAGCTTCCTTTGCTCCTTCTGAAAAAATCCCCAGCATATAATACAAACAGTGTCAATATTAACAATTGTCTTCAATACTCTTATCAGACAAAGCATTTCTTCTGTTGACCACAAACCACTTTTGCAAAAAATGCAGAGCTGGACAATAGTTGTCATTCCTTACTAGTTTATGGTCAGTCTTTGTAAACCTTCATGACAGGTTTCAATTGATTGACAACTCGTAGGGTAGTGCCCCACAAACAGTTTGTAAAGCTTCAAGACAGACATCATTTTCTCTAATAAGATTAAATTGAAGTATCATCATAGAATGGTTTGGGTTGGAAGGAACCTCAAAGACCATTTAGTCTCAATGCCCCCCCTGCCATGGGTAGGGACACCCTCTACTAGCCCAGGCTGCCCAAAGCCCCATCCAGCCTGGCCTTGGATGCTGCCAGGAAGGGGACAGCCACAGCTTCTCTGGGCAGCCTGTGCCAGGGCCTCACCACCCTCACAGGGAAGAATTTCTTCCTTATATTTAATCTAAATCTGCCCTCCTACAGCTTAAATCCATTATCCCTTGTCCTGTCATGCAACATCCTTGTACACAGTTCCTCTCCAAACTGTTCTACAAATAGAAATACATAATTTATATCGTCCATCTACTGCTACACTTACAGAGACTGAGAAACTTTACTAAAGCTCTGGCCTGAGGTCAATACTCGTTCAGGAGAGCCCTTCTGGTCACAAGGATCAGTGTGATGTCAAGGTCAAGGGCTTTACTGCATCTGGGTCATTTGGTACAGAAGCTCAGAAACAAAGTGACACACAACAGACAGAAAGCACCAGTGTTGGCAGGGGTGGTAGTGTTTAGCTCCATGTTATTCAGGAAAGAGCAGGAAAAGCCCACACACAAGGCAGTTCGTGTTGAGTGAACCAGACCAGAAGAGAAAAAGGTGCCATTTTGAGAGCATTTGGTGTTAAAATCCCAGGCTATGTGATAGCTCTTAAATGAAAACATTTTTCTGATTAAAAAAAAACCACAATCGGTGGCACCAAACTCATTTAGATACAAATTACTCACTTAAGGCACAGACCACAATGAAAAAATGAAGTCAAATGTTTCAGTATTTTCTATAAAAAGGTTCCCTGTTTCTTCAGTATGTAGTAACTTTGGGCCAAACTTTACCTCATTCTTACTAGAAATACTCAAAATCTGCTTGGAAAGATTTTAAAACAACAGAACAAAGCGCTTTCTGTTGGAGTGAAACATATTATCCAGAACAGCTTGCTTGTCCCTCTGCATTTTCAATATGATCAGCAGTTAGATACCAAACCAAACCCCATCGTGCACCCAGTCCTAGCACAGTAATTGCTTTACGCAGTTGTGCTCCAGGCTTCGGAGTCCCCAGCAGTTACAGCACAGAAAAAGAGAGAAAGCAGGAAAGATAAGGTTGCAGGGGAACTCTAACCCAATAACCCAGACATTTTGCAGGCAGTAAACGCTCGAGTATTATCATAGTAATTGACATCACAAATGCTCCAAGCTAAATATATTGATTGCCAAGGTCAGCATTTTAGGCAGTAACAGCAGACGTCCTCATCCATTAGCCCTGAAATATTGATTTCAGTCAGGAAAATAGAAGTCAGGGAAAAGAAAATACTTGTGCAATAAAATGATCTTTCTCTATCTTTGTCTTCCAGACATGGGAACGGGCACCCTGTTCAGAGTATGTCAACCCTTACAGGATTGCTGGAGACTCACATGGATTTCCCATTTCTCAGCCTATTCAACACACATTTGTATTCAAAATGGCTAAAAAAAAAAAAGAGACCACTTCAAATGTAGAAACCAGAAAAGAGACAAGGGCATAGCTTTGGCTTTATCTTGCTTGATAGAGGAGAAAATAATCTCAAAACTGCAAACTCTCCTGTTAATACCATTAGAGAAAGTACAAAGAAGTTGCTTTGTAAATGAAACCAACTGTTAAGAAAGTATCCCAAGGCTAGAATCTTTCTTTAAAATTGCCTAGCTTTTTAAGCTGTATTCCTTAAAATGAAAAACAGTGTGATTAAACACAATGAACTAGATTTAGAAAAAAAAATTAGAAATGAAATTTTTTCGCCGTACACTTAAACAGTTCACAGCATGCATTTTTTAAAGTCAGGACTAGTTATCTGTGCCTTCTTTGGCTATGTGTGTGACTAAATGTTGTTCAGTGGTAACTCCTATCACTGGGTGAAAGGATGTTGTAAAAAGGTGCTTTATGAGGACAACTATAATTATTTTCTAAGTCCCTATCTAGAAGGCAAAGGTAAGCATGATTCTCAGAATAACTGACTCTCCAGGGGTGTGATCTTATTTTTTTTCTTTAATAACATCCCATGATCCCTGCCAGAAATAACTTGGTACTTTATTTGTTGTTGTTGTTCTCCTTCCACAGCAAGTTTTCAAGAGGAATGTGGCAATGATAGAAAGGAGCCTCAGCAGCCCAATCACTACATACGTAGGGTTTAGCTGCCAAAAAGCAGGAAAACAAAGTACCCCACGTGCATTTGAACAACTAGCTGGCATCTGCACAAACAAAACCGTGCAGCAAGAGCTGCAGCAGCCACAACTACAGCAAGCAGCATGCGACTGAAAAGTTATTATTATAAGCCAGAAAACTCAGGACATATAACAAAACACGTAGCTTCACATGGCTGGAAGTGACACTGCTGCCTTCCCATTTGAGGGTATGCTAAGAAAAGGGCCAGAACAATATACACATCCCACCCTTTCTTTTTGCTCTAACCCAGTCACAGAATTAGTCGTTTTTCCACATCCCTGAGTGCCATTGCATCACAGCTGGGAGACCTTCGTTGTAAAGGGAGTAGGTAATAAGTCTTACATTTATGTTGTCTCCTTCTTCCTGTAAGTTTCCATTATATCTCAGCAGACTCCATGTGTACAGTGCAGATACAGCTGTTTCCTACAGCAGAACACAACAGCTCAGTATGGCCACAGCTTGGGCAGAAGCAGAGGGAGGAAATTTTTGCCAGGAACAGTGGGAAAAAGGGCTGTGGCAACCATTAGGTTTACACAGAGAAAAAACAAGTTGTTAGCGCAAATGACCAATGCAATAAAATACTGAAATATGTTCCTTTTACAGTTTACTCCCTTGGGAAAGTGGAGGAGTGAAGCTACTCAATTAGGCTTGTATAAGCAAGTTCTGTGATTCTGTTCTGTGACTCTGTGAAGCAGTTCTAGAGCTTCAAATCTACCCCGAGCTCTCCTAAGAATTTATGGAGGGAGGGAGGCAAGGAGGAAGGCACACGCAGGGGAGAAATTACTAATGCTTTTTTTTTTCTTTTCAGAGGTCATCTTCAAGAAATTGAAGATGCTGTCTACAAGGTTGGGCACAAGTAGCTCAGTATCTGCTCTACCTGTGCTTCAAAGCAGCCAGGTGCGGGGCAGGAATAGTCTGTCCAGTCTCAATGCCTACACATGTAGCTGGTTTGGAGAAGAGGTAGAAATACCACACAACTGCACCCATTTATGTGCCGAGGTCCAGATGCAGCTGGTAGCAAGTTGGTAGCAAAGCCTGGTGTAGAACTGTGGCTACAGCAGGAAAGTGAGGAGAGTTACAGCGCTTTGACCTGGGCCATGAGCATAGTGACCAGACTGAGATAGCTTTATTTCATCCTCACTCAGGGCCAGAACTCACATGCTGTCCCTGGAGACCAGTGCCTATATTATAAATCCTCATCTGAGGAGGAGGGAAATCATTAGGACCTGTGATTTCACCAGGACAGGCCTTTCTCTAGGAAAATATGTTTTTTCTTCAGTCAGTATTCACAGTCATTAAATTCTCATCAGTGAGACAATTACTGACTGCTCTGGCTAAAAACGAGCCTCACTCAAGGAATAGTCCTGTGTTTTCAAAACGGACTTTTAAAAAGGAATTTGAAAATAAAGAGTGACAGTTTAATAATTAAAGCAGGGTACCTACCTTACAACACTCATCCCTAACATGAGCAAAGAAAAAGGAGTAAAAGAAATCTGGCCAACTACAATAGCTGGCCTACATGTTAAATCTAAAGAGAAGCCCCTTGGTACATAATGATACAGTGATTTGTATTATTAGTGTTATGTAATCTCTATTAGGTATTGATTTCCGGCACAACTGTCAGGAGTCAGTACAAAAGGGTCAGGAGTGCTGCTTGTACATAAGGTCAGCAGTTCCTCCCTTCCCTTCTCTCCAACGCTCTTAGATGAGATAAAGCTATCCAAAGTTATTGTTGTTTCCACTTTCATCCTGTCTATCATGGGCAAAACGATCCTTTGAAAATCATCCAATCTGCTCTTGCACCAATTTTACAGCAGACACTCGGATTATTTCACTTAAACTTTCCAAATGTATGTTTTCATAAAGGAGAGAAAAAAATTCATTCACTGCACAGAAATTCAAACTACCAAGAGACAGAAACTAGCTGCCCTCTTTTATTAATTTATCTGTCAAACATCAGGTTTAGCTGTTCAGTTCAGGTGGGAAAAAAACCTTGCAAGACAATACACAAGTTCTTCGTCTTCAGAAAAACTTTCAGAAAATTTTTTACTGCTTCCCATTTCTGAGACAGTCAGTCTAGATAAACAACCTAACCATCAGCAGCATTTGCAAGTGAGACAAGTGACAAATTAGACATTTAGTGCCTTTAAACTGGAGCAATTTCCTTCGAGAGGAGAGCACATTCACTTCCCTAGAGAAACTGGCTTAAACAAAAAGCTCAACTTTATCAGTTTTATAAATTTATTCTATCTCTGACTGCAAGGTAACTAGTAAGTGGAGCCCGTAGCCTAATTTCATCAGGTACATATTAAACCAAGCTTTCAAGCACAGAAATATAAAAAATTGATTAATTTTGTGCACATCACAGCAGGCTGAAAATCCCATGAATTTTGCCTCTACTGCCCACCAGAGTCCTGTCTGGCTGAAGTCTCACAGAAGCTTACAGCTGTTTTGTTGTCTTAGTCTCATGTCCTGCTCTGAACCAAACATTATCCAACAGTCTAAAACTCTTTTGCACATGAAAAGAAACAGGAAGAAAATGATCTGAAGCAGAGTGAATGACAAATATTGAAAATGAACTAATGAAAATCAAATATGCAGTTTACGTAGCTGCAGGTTGGTCTGCTCCTGGCGTGGACTTGGAAGAACTAACAACATTTGAGAAAGACCCCCATGGAGATTCAAGGACACTTGAGGAATACTCAAGTACTGAAGAAGGAGCTGCACAGAAAGCACTCTTAGTAACCACAGCTCTTCAGAGATACAAATAAGAGAACAAAATATTCTAGACTGGGCTCCTGCCTACTGAAAGAGACCTTTTTTTTTTTTTTTTTTGACAGTTCTTGCAAAGTGCTAGGTTTTGATGTTGTATAACACACATCTTCTATGAATGTTACGAAATGTCTGGATCTTTGACAGTCAGTACAGACGTTGATCTCTCATTTCTGGTTTAGAGAAATGCTAAGGACATTTTGAAAAAAACAACATGTATAACTTGGGAAATAACCCAACATTTTTTCAGACATACATACCACAAGCATACACCATGACTGAAAATCCAAACACACTTATACCAGTTACTATATAGATATGGATAGTGATTCCTTAACTCTCATTCCCTAGACCATACTCTGCTGAGGCTCAAAAGACTTTGTTAACATACAAGGAAAGGTTAACCCAAATCTTCTAAAGGACCAGCTCACGCTGTGACAGCACTTAAAGAACGATCTAATTATAACCATGCTGTTATTCACAGAAAACAACAGCCTTTTCCTGCCATCAAACATGAGAAACCACTGTAGATGCAGCATAAGCTGTGCTGAAGTGTCACCTATCAGCCAGATCTAGGAGCAGCTGAACACTGAGTACTCTGGCCTAGTACCGCTCTCACAGACACAACAGGAATCGGAAAAAAAAAAACCCCAAAACGAACAGAAAAGGTACTTGAAGTGTCAGAAGACAATTCAGTCTAGACATAGGACTTTCTCCACTGACCCCCTCAGACCGACCTAAATAATTTGTTTGCACAAGTAACATCACTGCACAGCAAACACAGGCTACAGTTGCAGGAACTAGGCCGGTTCCTTCCACACTGCACCGATCCCATTCGCATTCCCGCAGATCAGGCCGCTAGTGCAGGAGATGCCCTACGAAGAGAGGCTGAGGGAGCTGGGCTTGTTCAGCCTGGAGAAGAGAAGGCTGTGGGGGCACCTCATTGCAGCCTTCCAGTACCTGAAGGGAGCATACAAACAGGAGGGGATTCAACTTTTTAAAAGAGCAGATAACGGCGGGACAAGGGGGAATGGACTAAAGCTAAAGGAGGGAAGGTTTAGATTAGATATTAGGGGGAAGTTCTTTACAGAGAGAGTGGTGAGGTGCTGGAACAGGCTGCCCAGAGAGGTGGTGGATGCCCCATCCCTGGAGGTGTTCAAGGCCAGGTTGGATGGGGCCCTGGGCAGCCTTGTGGAGATCCAGGCCTGGAGGTTGGTGGCCCTGCCTGTGGCAGGGAGGTTGGAGCTCTGTGACCCTTGGGGCCCCTTCCAACCCAGACCATTCTATGATTCTATGAGCATTTCTGCGTTACCACTCATCTTTCTCCACCTATCCCAACAAACTGGAATCTCTCGGTCTCTGTGAGTGCTCATGTTAGCTAACCTATCCTGGATTGCCTCTCTTTTGGTTCACGCCTAAACATGATACTCCCGTGGAAACTGGATTAGTAGGAAAACACTTTTTGTAAAGGAATTCACTAATTCCAATCTTTATTTCTTAGGAAAAGAGAAAGCCATGGGAACAGAGACATATATTACATTCTCTCGGGGGGGAGAGGTGTTACGATGCAATATTCATCTATACATTCATGTTTCCTTGTGTCAGGTTTATAAGAAATAGTAATTAATATTTTTCTAGGAATTGAACTATAGAGACTTGCACAGAAACACTGTGAAACTGTGATCTGTCCCCACATAACAATTGTGATGGCTTGTGTGACACACTAGAAAGGTATTTTAATATCAACAACTTACTTAAACTATAGTTCCTGACCCAGAATATATCTGAGTAAGTGGAATGAATGCCTCTCTATGATTTATTGGCCCTTAGCTTGGACATGAACCCAGCTGACTAGCAATCAAAATAACTACACTGTTATTTTCGGTGACTGTACTGGGTTAAGTCGATCTTGCCAAAAAAAGCCCCAAAACAATCCATACCAAAATAGCTCGCAGTTAATACACTATGTTAATCCCAGGCTGGCAAAACAAATCAACTGCATTGTCACCAGGTGAGTTTAAAACTCCTTCATAAGAGGATGGTAACTTTTTTATCCATTCTAATAGAAATACAGGTACACACCTGAACATAATGCTTCGTGTAGCCTTTGTAGTAGCACTACTATTGAGTCCTGCTCATTCTGCTATTCTTCCAAATGAAATTATTTTCTTTTATTTCCATTTGCCTTCTGCAAATGAGATTCTGGAACACAGGCTTCCTCTGCTCTGAAGAACATAAACTCTGCCCCCTCTCCAGGTTTGCCTCTGAATGTCTGCAATTCAAGCTGTAAGAAACTGCACCTATGAAATTTGCCAGGTTCTTTGCAGTTCCAGGAATCTGATGAGCAAGAAGACAGAGGAAATATTTTGAGAAACTGGAGAATTAAAAATAATCTGCAGAGAAAGCAAGGCTCAGGGCTAGGTGTGAAAAGGGTCTCCAGCATTGTGATAATGAATAGCATAACACCCAGCACTGGGGTGCCTGGCCCCAGGAGCAGCAGCCACCGTCTTGAGTCAGATATTTATTGTTTGTCACAACATAAGGAACACGAGGTACCTGAGAACGTGACTAAGCTGTGAAGATTGTGTTAGCAGGTTTTAATTAGACTTTCTTTCTCAGAACAACTTTTTTGCATGCTGGTGCAAGGAAAAGATAAAGCTGTCTTTTTTTTTTTCTAATAGAATGAAACCATATCTCTCCTGGAAAAGCTTGATAGCTTTTTATACTAATGAAATGGGAAGCCCTCAGCACAAGACTATAGCACCAGTCTTGTCCTTTTCTCCCTGGTGTGGCCCACTCAACTGCAGGTTTAGAAGAGGAGCTTGTAAACCCAGGTCATTTATGATGTGCCTGCTAGCATCATACACGGCTCCAGATTTGGTGTCAACCATTGCCATGCTTGTGGCAACATCACTATATGTCACAGCTAGAAGCTAGTAACTAACAATTAAAAGCCAGTGAATTGCACCCTTTCCAGCAGTGTCTGAGGCCAGGTTGGATGGGGGCTTTGGGCCACCTGGTCTAGTGGAGGATGTCCCTGCCCATTGCAGGGGGTTGGAAGTAGATGGTCTTTAATGTCCCTTCCAACTCAAACCAGTCTGTGATTCTATGAATAAAGCCTTGCAGAGCTCCTTACTCCTGTGCTGAACGAGATGGCTGGCACAGCCTCTCCACCACAGGACAAAAGGAGAGGAAGGATAGCAGAGGTCAGAGATCGTTGTGGAGATTTGAGGATCATACAGTTCATAGAGCTATGAAAGAAGTGTAAGCTGTCTCTAAGTCTGAAGCATGCTGAATTGCTCTGAATTATGGGATAGTTAAATAAATACTATTATCACAAAGTAATTTTTAATTGATTTTAAGTTTCTTTGAGAGGAAAAAATGTATTTGCAAACAGATGGCAATGAACTCTATTTTAAGGAACAACTTAATTCACTGCTTCAGATTCTGACCTCCTAACTGACATGGGCTATGCAGTCTACAGCAGAAGTGCAGTGCCTGGAGGCAGCTGCTGCCCAGAGCAGTGAGGCAATTTGAAGCAAATCCTCTACCTGGCCCCATGTAACATGCATTGGTCCAGTCTGCAGAATGCCCCTGGTACATGTAATCACAGAATCATAGAATGGTTACAGTTGGAAAAGACTTTCAGATCATCATTCCCACCATCTATCCAGCCCTACTAGGTCCAACACTAGACCATTTCACCAAGTACAACATCCACTCTTGTTTTTAAACACCTCCAGGGATGGTGACTCAACCTCCTCCCTGGGAAACCTGTTCCACTATCTGACAGCCCTTTCAGTAAAGAAATTTTTCCTAATATCAAACCTAAACTTCCCTTGACACAATTTAAGACCATTTCCCCTCATCCTGTGACTAGCTACCAGAGAGAAGAGACTGACCCCCACCTCACTACAACCACCTTTTAGGTAGTTGTAGAGAGTGATGGGGTCTCCCCTCAGTCTCCTTTTCTCCAAACTAAACAATCCCAGCTCCCTGAGCCACTCCTCATAAGATTTGTTTTCTAAGCCCTTCACCAGCCTCATAGATCTTTGCTCAAGCATCTCGATGTCCTTCTTGTAGTGAGGGACCCAAAACTGAACACAGTACTCGACATGCAGCCTCACTAGTGTCAAGCAGAAGGAAAGGATCCCTTCCCTACTCCTGCTGGCCACACTGTTCCTGATGCAGGCCAGGATGCCATCAGCCTTCTTGACCACCTGGGCACACTGCTGGCTCATGTTCAGCCAGCTGTTGATCAACACACCTAGGTCTCTCTCCATCAGACCGCTCTCGAGCCACTAATATACTGATGCCTTTCAGAGGAATAATACTGATTCCTTTCAGAGGAAACTGAACTGGAACCTTCACTCTCTTCACATGTAGGTTACTGCAACCCCTGATGGAGAGAGATGCTGAGGCCTGAACCAGGAATTAAGACACACCACCAAACCAGGAATTAAGACACACCACCACATGTAATATTTACCAAACATGCACAAGCCTAAAGAAAGGTCTCAAACCATCAGGAACCCCCTGCAATGGCTCCCACACTGCTTAATGGACTAAAGGTGCTGCATGTGCTTCCTATTTACTGATGATTGCCAGGCCTCATGTCATCTTTGATGTGCCTTCTCTCACCAAGCATTAATGTGGCTGTCTTTACCTAATGGATCCTCTGTTGCTCTCTCCTGGCTCTGTTGAACCCCTTTGTTTCTCCTAACATCCTTTTAATTATCCCTCCTTTTCTATTGCTTTCTTCTACAATAATGGTGATGGCAAGTTTCAGCAGCCCCGAAAACCAGCCCAAGCTCCACTGTAAATCTGCTCTGTAAGTGCACTGAAAGTTTCACGAGCAGCTGCACAAGCCCATGCCAGACCCAGAAGGCTGTTAAGCTCTCTGCAGGCTGCAAGAGGATTGGCAATCAGTGCCACAATAAATTAGGTGATGAAGCAATGCTCCTAAACTTCTGTTACACCACCTCTCCACAGCAGGCAGTGCAGTGGACCACTTCCATTCCTAGCTTTGGCATGTGGATGCATGCATCTTATACCCTGACTCGCTCCTATGGCACCACATCCCTTGCTGGCACAGGCATTGCTGTTCTTTCCTGCACTCTGCTCTTAAATTTGAGGGCAGAAAGTTAGAAAAAATGGCTTCTGAGACACTTACATGCCATTACAAATCTCTCAGAGAGAGGCAGCACGTTTTTGAGGAAAAAGAAATAAAGATTGTGAAATCATTTGGATCAACAGCAGGTTAGGAGCATGCCAGCAGCACCAAAAGGAGAATTAGGTCTCCCAGAAAGTGGTTTTTAAAAGGTAATTAATTTCATTCAGGAGAGTCAAGAAAATTCATGAGAATTTGTCCTCACAGCATAGGAGGTTAAAAGAGAAAAGACACCTGCCTTATTAAATTTTAATCTCCAGAGGCAGTTTGCAAAATTATTAATTATACAAATACATTAATCAGGAGAGTTCTGTGTCTTCTTTGACTTCACACAACCAGTCTCATGTGTCAAAATGTTGTTTTTTTCACAAATGTAGAACTGCTGGCAGCATGTAGAAGTGCTTCTATTAGAGACAAGAAGACCTTGTAAGTGGGGAAGAGACAGACAAGTGAAATGAAATAGCAAGTCATGTCAGCTCTCATATACATCTTCCCACCCCTTTGGCAAGAGATTTAAAAAATGAAACTTGAAGGCACCTAGCAATATCTAGCAGTTATCTAAGCTAAAGAAACAACAGTGGAGAGTATATCTCTCCTCCTCTTTCCTCTGATTAATCTGATGTACTACACTGCATCTCCTCAGAGATAAGCAACAGCTAAGGTGCAGGTTAGTTGTTCTTAGGGTGTTGGATAGGAAAATGGGTTGCTTTGGTTTTTACAGTGTTGGCTAGGAAAATTGGTTGGGCTGGACTTGAGACCTGGTTTATTTCCCATGAAAGCAAGTGAGAGTGAGGAGTTTCCCTCAGGTTTTTTGGGAATTCCAGCCAGTACCAGGTACTCTCTGCAACCCCTCTGGCACTACCCCCACTTGCCAGCACCTGCACCCCCCACTTCCCACCCCCTCCCCCTCACCTCCTCCTGGCCCCTTCCTGCAGCGCTGGCAGAATGTGCTGGAGCTGCTGTCATCACACCCCCTCCTGGGGCCAGGCAAGGGCTGCAGGTTGCTCATATACACAGACTGTTCCTAATTAGCCATTACACCCTAAGCAGAAGGTAATTAATGCCTTTGCTGGGGACTTCTGATGGCATGAGGAGGGAGGTTAAGAGTCTACTCTGGTAGGCCTTGAAGGTTTCCTTTTTGGTTACCGCTTGTCTCTATTTAGTATCACTCTAAATGGAATAATAAAAGGATTAATGATAATATTGTTATTGTTATTTAGAATAAGAATGGAATAAGAACAGACTAAGAATAATAAATAATAAACCAGCAGATGCCTCAACTTCATGAGTAATGTGAAGAATAATTCTTAAAAATGCTGCTCCTTTCATATGGCTCCCCATAGCTGTCTCTTTCTCGGGCATGTGTCAAGGTTTAACCTGGAGGCAACTAAAACAACCACACAGCCTTCACTCACTAGCCCATCCCAGCAGGATGGGGGTGAGAACTGAAAAGAAAAAGTTAACAATCATGGGTTGAGATAAAGACAGTTTAATAGGACAGAAAGGGAAGTTGATGCTGCCGCTGATCATGATGATGATACACAAAACAAGTGATGCACAGCAAATTGCTCAGCTAGTTCCTGAGCCACACACCTCCCAGCCAACTCCCCTGCCCCCCCAGATATATTCTGAGCATGACACCATATGGTATGGAATATCCATGTGGTCAGTTTGTGTCAGCTGTCCTGGCTATGTCACTTGACAACTTGGGTGCCCCCACCGTACCATTGGCAGGGCAGTATGAGGAGCTGAAAAGTCCTTGTCTGCTTGGCATCAGGTAAAACCATCAGTGTGTTATCAACATTCTTCTCATCCTAAATACAAAACACAGCACTACACCAGCCACCAGCATGGACATTTAACTCTATCCCTGCTGAAAGCCACATAGTTCCCTATGTGGCTTTATGTGCTTCACCTGGCTCTTGGCCCCTAGGTTGGGCATGGGGCTGTCCTCAACCCCCTTCTTCCCCAGCACACCTGCACCTTCCCTACATGACACTCCAGCTTTCCGCAGCAGACATGGCTGACGTAATCATTTCCACAAGAACTTCTTCATTTCCATGACATCCTCCACTTGATGGAAGACAGGGATGATTGCTGCTAATGTTAACATCTGCCCAGGCCCTAACGTTACAAACCTCCCCTTACATGTAACGTTACACTTTGGCAACAGTGCTTAGATGAATGATGAAAATTTAACCAAGTAAAGGAATTATAAGATCAGGCCCATAGTGAGTTTTATAAACACAGTAAATGCCTTAAATTTCCTACATCTAGTCTGCTGTTATTTTTTACTGTGGAAATACTGAGATCACATGCGCCGGGGCAAACGCAGGTCACGAAGATTAATATAAAGATTTATCAAGGCTATAGTATACAAATGTACATTCTGGATGACCCCAAAACAATGAAACCTAAGACGAAAGTCCTCACAATAAGGGAATTTTGATACTTTTAACAGCTCTGCTTTGTTTTATAACGTTCCGTTACCTCACAAATATTGTAGCTGTCATAACAAATAGTAACAGTGATAGATACTAAGCTGGATGGTGTGCAAGACTGCGGATACAGCTCCAGTGTTCGGATTTTAAACTTAATATTTCTTGGATTGCTCAGCCCTGGCAAGGCCCACTACAGTATTTCTCAATTTACAAATCTAATCAGTATCAAGTAGCGTAGAGTAAAATGTAACTTTGTGTTGACCTCACCACAGTTGTTTAAGACCGTATATGGTTTTTACACAGATGAATCTGTGTGGTTAGCTTGCTGTTTGGAAGGCTTGCCCAGACCTCACAAGCTTTTCCAATACCTTTAAAAAGTGAGAAAGAAAGAACAAGGTGCCCCACTGTTTGCTGGTTGGATGCCACCCATTACATCTGCAGTGAGAGCAGTCTGAGTCTCAGGCTCAGCACAGCTGCTGGAGGCAGTGTTGGCAGCACTATCATTTGTTAAGCATGTTCAGAGCAGGACCCCATTTTCATTTGGTTAAGATCAGAGGATGATCAGCTAAATCATGCTGAGATTGGCCCAAAGCAGAGACAGATCTGGGGGCAGATTAGGCTGCTCAGGGCTTGGACCAGTGGGAGCTTGAAGCCCTTCGAGGATGGAGATGGCACTACTGCTCAAGGTGACCTGCTCCACTGTCTCATGGGGAAAGGTTCTCCCTATACTTAGCCTGAACCTCTGTCATTTCAACTTGTGCCCACTGCCTTTTGCCTTCCCACCCTGCACTGCTGTGAGAATCCCAGATTCATCTTTTCCATGACACCTCATCTATGCTTGGGGCTGTCAGTACTCCCAAAGCTCTCTCTTCTCCAGGCTGACCTAGCCTCTCTTCATGGGGCAAGTGTTCCAGCTCCAGCGCCCTCAGGTCTGTCCAGTTTGTCCATGTCTTTCATGTGTCAGGTCCCAAAACTGGACTCAGTATCCAGATGTGGTCTAATGAGTGGCACACACAGAGGGGGCCAATCCCATCCCCTGATCTTTAGGCTGTACACCTGATCACACAGCTCAGGAGCTGCTGGTTGTCTTTGCTGTCAGGGCACACCACAGGCCCATGTTCAGCTAGCTGCCCACCACCACCTCAGGACTTTCCTGCAGCGCTGCTCCCCAGGCCCTCTCTGCCCCAGTACTGTCAATACACAGACTTATCCTTCCCACGTGCCAAGCAAGTATCTGCCTCAAAGAAAACTGCTTTGGAACATCTCAGGTAAATTGGTTTAACTGTTTCTCTGAACAAGGAACAAAGATATTTTTGTCAAAGTTTAAAATAAAATAAAAACATTCCAGCAACATGTTGTCAAGCAACATTCCCCAGCTCTTAGGATGCATTTTGCCCTCTTCTGAAAAATGCCCTAATTGTAGCCAAGCTGTCTGTGAAGAATTGCAGGCTGCAGAAGGTTGAAGGGTAGCAAGATCAAAATGCCAGAATGCTTTTGGCAGAACAAGCTGTTTCATGAAACCAAAATGTTTCACTGAGAGCTGAGCTCCCAGAGAGATATCTGCAGAAGCACCTCCCTAGCCTGTAGCACTGCACTTGAGCTAGGCAAGCTCTCCTCCAACCACCCTCACGTTGGTGCTGCAAATTGCTGTAGCCTGGGAGAAAACCTAGTCCAAGCCCTGTCTTCTAGGAATATGCACCTGGCACTAAGGTTTGGAAGGGTATCGTTTGGCTTCTCTCATTTCTGTGCAAACTGGATTTGTCCTGAGCAGAAACTCTCCGTTGCTGGTGGTTGCCATTATTTCATACAACTGAGGGGTTCTGTTTCCCTGCAGCACATACTCCAGTGGTACTTCAGCCATAAGATGCTACGTTTTATTTGGGCTGGAGAAGTGTTTTTCTTGAACTGAACCAGGGGGTCCCTTGCAGGCTTGAGTTTCACTGGAGGGAGGAAATCATCACATCAAAACCTGAGAGGAAATCGGCTGAGCTTTGGTCAAGGCAGGTATAGCCAGCTGGAACTGAGGAACATCAGCCCAGTATCAGCAGAAACAGTGCAGATCTCACAAATCAGGCCTCTGGCATCAGGTCCTCACACGTGCTTCAGGGACTTGAAGGTTCTTAACTCACAAAGGATGAGCACATCTGGCTGGACTGTTGGCTGTGCTCAAGGTAACAGAACATTAGGCTGTGCCTTCAGGGCCTGTGAACATTGATTTGTGGTGCAAAGCACTCATAGATTTTCTTGGGGGTCTCCTTCTGGTATTACTTTGTGACATCCGCATGATCTACTTCCATTGAAATGTTCAGGCAGACAGTTCCAGCTCTCAAAAGTTAGGAAATGCAAAAATTCATGCAATTCTCCTTCACCTCTCTCATGCTCGGGGTCATGTTGTCTTTTACTGCCTACACATCAACCAAAGCATTAATTAGCTCAAGCTATGCAAATTGTTTTAAAAGGCTAAAAAGCCTAGTTTGCAATTTAAAATGGGATCCAGATGCCCTCATCATTGAGAGAGAGAGAGAGAGAGAGAGAGAGAGAGAGAAAGGCATTAAGTGGTAACTGGTTTTTTGTGTTACATGGAATGCGTCCAAGTTGAACTTGCATATAAAAATAAACCTCATGAGTTCATTGTTCTGAACTTACAGCCAAATGTCCTGTTTGTCTTCTATTGAGTTTAAATGTTTTGTGACTAAGTTGTATAAAAAAACCCAACAGTAACAGTAACAGTAACTAGCGAAATCTAAATAATATAATGATTTATTTCTCTGTATACTCCCAGCCATTGCACAACCTCTGGATCTTCTGATAGAATTAATTTGAAAATAGCCTAACTATTCATTTATTTCTCTGTTCCCATAGAAACTCTGACAGCAATGATTCATTTCCAAGAATTATTAAGTCCCTGACCACACAATTCATACTGCTCTTCTCCACAAGGCTCCAATAGCTAGCACACTGTACTGCAAAGAACGCTCACCTGAAGGACAGAGTATCTATTTTTGTTTGCCAGCCTCGCTTTCTTGGAAACGTGCAGCCTTGCTTTTTCACCCCAGGTGATTTGCAGGAAAGCCTGAGCATCACAAGTGGCATGTTCTGCCATGGTGAGGGAAGAACTGGATTTACTCTGCCAGGCTGGAAGCAAGCGGGGTAAATGCAACCCCGCTGCACATGGGGAGGGAGGACCCTGCAGTGTAGAACAGCAGTTGTCTCTTAGGTCCCAAGACCTGGGCTCCATCAGAAGAGGGGTGGCCAGCAGGGACAGTTTGGTGATTGTCCCTCTCTACTCTGCCCTCATGAGGCCCCATCTGGAGTTCTGTGTCCAGGTCTGGGGCCCCCAATACAAGAAAGATGTGGAACTGTTGGAGAGGGCTCAGAGGAGGCCACGAAGATGATCAGAGGGCTGGAGCACCTCCCCTGTGAAGAGAGGCTGAGAGAGCTGGGCTTGTTCAGCCTGGAGAAGAGAAGGCTGTGGGGGGACCTCATTGCAGCCTTCCAGTACCTGAAGGGAGCATACAAACAGGAGTGGAATCAGCGTTTTAAAAGCGAACATAATGGCAGGACAAGGAGGAATAGACTAAAGCGAAAGGAGGGAAGGTTTAGATTAGATATTAGGGGGAAGTTCTTTACAGAGAGTGGTAAGGGGCTGGAACAGGCTGCCCAGAGACATAATGGATGCCCCATCCCTGGAGGTGTTCAGGGCCAGGCTGGATGGGGCACTAGGGAACCTTGTGTAGATCCAGGCCTGGAGGTTGGTGGCCCTGCCTGTGGCAGGGGGGTTGGAACTGTGTGATCTTTAGGGTCCCTTCCAACCCAGACCATGCTATGATTCTATGAATCTATGAGACAGAACAACACAACAGCTGGGCCCTGACAGCGTTTCTCCTGAAGCAGGTCAGTCCTTGCCTGACTTTTAGTACAGTGTGTGGCCAAAGAGTGATTTCCCCAGAACAACTAGAAAAATGAGTGAGAACAGCAACTGATGCAAAAATGTCAAAGAAAAAATTAACCCCTCACCTCCAGTCTGTGCCCTGTCTATGTAACTAACCCTTCATGCTCATCATTTCTCAGGAACTTCATTTCCCAGACCTTTTCAGTCCCTAGCTTCTGTGCCAAGGTCATCATCAGAGGTGACAATTGCACAGATTTTGGTAGTACTTTGGTGTTCAAGCACTTGCTTGCTCAAGCCACCTGAGAAAATGATCTCTGTCCCATGGCAGGACACCACTTACCTCCTCAGCAAGCCAGTGCTTGCAAAAGGAAACACAATGAATGGCTTTTCTGGCAGGGAGAGGTGAGGTGGGTGCAGCTCAGGAGGGTTTTGGACCCTCAGAATTACAACACAAGAGCAGAAAAAGATACACCAGCTCTATGCTCTTGCACAGTCGTTTTCTGTCATAAGGATGTGGTGGCATGGCTAGCTAAATGGTGCACAATGCACAGCTAATCTGAAAGACCATTTCTGCTCCGGAGGTTTATCAAGTAGATGTTGGCAAGTAGGAAACTGGTGCAGAAAACAACCCACAGCTGCTGTCTGCCAAGTGACTATCAAGCTATTCTGCAGTGCAGAAGCCCAGCTCTGCCACTGACATCCGTAAAGAAATGCCTAGAAGTTTCAAATGGTTCCTAGGCTGTGTGGACAAGTCAAGAACCTTCAGCAGTTATCTTTGATTTCCAGATTACACTAGAGAATAAATCAGGAAATTGGGTGATGGAAGGCAAAGTCTCACAGGGTCAACTTTTAAAGGCTGAATGAACTGGGGCTGTTCAGCCTTGAGAAAAGAAGACTGAGAGGGGTTCTTATTAATGTTTACAAGTATCTCAAGTGTGGGATGCGGGGGGGAAATGGCCGGCCTCTTTTCAGTGGTCTGTGGGGACAGGACAAAGGGCAATGGCCTCAAGCTGGAGCACAGGAAGTTCTTCACCGATATGTGGAAGAACTTTTTCACAGTGAGAGTGACAGAGCCCTGGCACAGGCTGCCCAGGGGGGTTGTGGAGTCTTTCTCTGGAGATATTCAAGATCCATCTGGACGCCTATCTGTGCAACCTGTCCTAGGGAACCTGTTTTGGCAGGGGGGTTGGACTCAATGATCTCTGGAGGTCCCTTCCAACCCTTACAGTTCTGTGATTCTGTGGACTTACTTTCCAGCTACCAGGGTAACAAATAGATAACTGGGCTTCCTCTATAGAGCAGTGCGGCAGTCCTGCTCCAACCCTCTCAAATCAAATTACTGAACTCGTGGAAGCTTCAAAGGCTTTGGTTTTAAATGACTGCAAAAGAAAATTCATTCATATATAAGGGAAAAATAAATAATAAATGAATACACTGTTAAAATCCCTATTTGGTAACGATGCTCATTTAAGTAATGCTACATTTCAGCATTTTGCATCTATATTAAAGTATATTTGTGGCTTTCATATAAACATGCTACAAAGTTGTGGGTAATAACTGATTAGTAAATCATATATCCATTTACAGATGCATTAGAAAACTAACCTACCAGTGTAATAGAAACTAAAATGAGATTTGCAGGGTTTTCTCCCACCTTCAAAGTTCGTAAATGCAGCCAGGATGGCAGCTCTCAGTTTGCACCATGGCCTATGAGTTCTGGTGGGATTGTCCTGCAAGGAACCATCATCAGCAGGGTGAGTGACGGCGGGCACAAGACAAGTGGCTCTGGTGGCATTTGTCAGTGAATGTGAGATTGAGCGTACACCGAGTGCGAGTTCCTAATCAGCATGCATGTCTCTGCCTGCACGGTTGGTCAGACCACTAAAAAACACCCAGCAAGAAGTTACCTTGAAGAGCAGAAAGAACTGAGCAGTGAGCTCTGTTACTCTTAAGAAGGATGCACAGAAGGCTTTTTGAGCAGCTTTCGCTCTCGCTGTTACTAGGCCTCACTTAGGTACCGTTTCGGTGCACGAGGTGATTTGCAACAGGCAGGATTTGTCACACACACAGCATAATCCCTGTCAGAGGGTGCCCAGGAGCGGTGGCAGTTCCACTGCAGTCAAAATAACTCAAAAAGGCACCGCCTGGGCTTGGCAACTTCACACATGGTCGCAGCGTCCTGCCCATCGCAGTGTCCTGTCTGTGGCAGCGGAGCTCATGGGCCAGGCCGAGGGAAAGCATTTTCACTCCATGACCGAATGCCGGGAAGAAAAGCTCCATGGCTTTGATCCTGATGTAATAAGAAAATGTAGCATCCAAGTTGGAAGCATAATTTAAAGCCCAAACACTGTAATTTCAGTATCAGCAGTATAATTTAAACTCCTCCTGGGCTGAAAGCATTGTTTCTAGCTGTGGTTAAAACTAGGAGAGGAGATGAAATTGGAAAAAGATTAAATAGAGGGTAAGTTACCAACTAGGGATGTCCAACACAGGCAAGATATCTAGCTAGTTTTGTTGTGTGTTGATGTGGCAGCTTCTAGTGTGCCTTAGAAATCCAAAGCAAGGGTGTCTGAGACCCCAGAAAACAGTTGCTGTCAGCTGGAAATAACAGAGCTTTCTGTCCAGAATGTGGGCTGCTTGGCTGAATCTGCTATGGTGTAACTACTGCAGCGCCAAGGAACGTTCCTAGTCCCTGAAACGTGATCATCTGTGTTGTTAATTTATTAGAACAAGCCTTCAGCACATCCAAATATCACAGTCCACAGGTGTGCTTTGAGAATTAGCAGAGTCTGGATACCATTCCCAGCTGTCTGTTTGCCTGCAGCCACGCTGTGATGGGGGGAGAGAGAAAGAGGGTAACACCATGGAGGTGACTCATCCACAGGCAGATGCTAAGAACAGCCCCCAGAGTGTTCTTTCAGTCCAGCTGTACAGGTGTAGCCTTTGCATCCTGAGAAGAATGAGCCAGCTGGGAGGGGAGAAATGGGGACTGATTAAGAAGTTTCCTTTCAGATTTTCTTCTTGCCACCACTGTTTTTTTCCAGTGAACCAATCGTCTAAGGTTCTGCCTCTTCAGTTTGGACTGCTGCATCTACCCTTGGAAGTCAATACATTCAGTAAAGGTGTTTGACTGAATGATGCCACAGAATAGTTTGGACAATGTTTTTAAGTCAGACGTGGGGAAAGTACACGGTAGTGGTATGGTCACACCTTTTTCCATTGTATTTTTGCACCCAGCCTAGATCTGCCTGGTCTCTGGTATATAATAATATAATACAAGTCTCCCCTGAACCTTCTCTTCTCCAGGCTGAACAAGCCCAACTCTCTCAGCCTGTCTTCACAGGAGAGGTGTTCCAGCCCTTTGATCATTTTTGTGTCCCTCCTTTGGACTCACTCCAACAGGTCTATGTCCTTCTTGTGTTGAGGGCTCCAACGCTGGACACAGTACTCCAGGTGAGGTCTCACCAGAGATGAGTAGAGGGGCAGAATCACCTCTCTGGATCTGCTGGCCACACTTCTGATGCAGCCCTGGATGCGGTTGGCCTTTTGGGCTGCAGATGCACATAGGTGGCTCATGTCCAGCTTCTCATCCATGAATACTCCCAAGTCCTTTTCCCCAGGGCTGCTTGCAAGCACATCACCTCCTAACTTGTATGGATAATGGGAATTGTCCTGACCCAGGTGTAGGACCCTGCACTTGGCTTTGTTGAACCTCATGAGGTTCACCTGGGCCCACTTCTCCAGCCTGTCCAGGTCCCTCTGGATGGCATCCCACCCCTCTGGCACATTAACTTCACCACTCAACTTTGTGTCATCAGCAAATTTCCTGAGGGTGCATTCAATCCCACTGTCCATATCATTAATAAACATATTAAACAGCACTGGTCCTAGCACAGACCCTTGAGGACCTCTGCTTGTCACGGGCTTCCATCTGGACTTGGAGCCATTGACCACCACCCCCTGGATGCAACCATTCAGCCAATTCCTTATCCACTGAACAGTCCTCTCCAACTTGGAGAGAAGGATGGTGTGGGGAACCATGTCAAAGGCCTTGCAGAAATCCAGATAGATGACATCCATAGCTCTTCCCTTGTCCACTGATACAGGCACTATTATTCCAATGCCCCATTGTTCTCACTGTGAAAAATTTTCTTCTGGAGTCTCCCTGCAGGAGTAGCTTGCCCCTGTTACACCTTATGTTCTCAATGTTACTCCTTGTAAAAAGGGAGTCTCCTTCTTCTTTATAGCCAGCCTTTGAGTACTGGAACATGGCAATGAGGTCACACCTACAGCTTTTTTCCTCAAGGCTGAACAAATCCAATGGTCTCATCCTTTCCTCACATGGCAGGCTTTCCAGTCCTTTGATCATCCCGAACCTCCCCTCCACTGGATGCTCTCCAGCCTGTCATCTTTTTGTATAGTGGGGACCAAGACATGGTATGTCCAGTCCCTGAGTTCAGTGCATCTCATGGAGCCGACCCTTGGCACCCTTTTACATGTTTCTGGTTCACGCGACTCAGCAGGAGAAGTTTGACAGAGCATGAGAAATCCAAAGCTCAGCCCACGCTAGACGGAGCCACTGCTGACAGCCTGGTAAAAGAGCTTGAAGCTGGCAGGATTTGCAGTGACCAGCCAACTGAGACTGCCCATCTGCTCTCTGTTCATGGTTTGCAGCTTTTTACTGCTTTTTATAGCAACAGATGCTTTTAGTGGCAGCTTTAGCCACACTCACCTCTGCTTGGTCAAAAAGCTACCAACTTTCAGGTGTGGATCTCGCCAGTGATGCCCGGGCTGTAGCCATCTCAAGTGAAGGTCACCACAATATTTTTGGCAGAGGAGGAAGATGTAGACTGCATTAAAGCTATCTGCAGATGGAAACTGACAACTGGCTGGTGATGGATGCCTTATCAGAAGCGTGAAACCAATGATCTGCAAGAGGGATCAATTACCTCTCCATATAAATCATCGCCTTCCTCTCCATTTGCATGGCAGAAGGCTGAGCTGTAGATCTCAGACCTCAGTCAGGAAGGGACACTCAGTAGCAGGCTACCATGATGGAATTCAGCCCACTGCTTTATCCAAGACGGACTAGTTTACTATAGACGAGTCTGTCGACCTTCAAAACAGAATCATCTCTGAGGTCTGGATAGAGGACAGGGAAAAAAAAAAAGAATGGGGAAGTCTCTAAGGGAGAATGGGGTATTCTTACCTGATTATCAATGGGTTTTAGTTTTGTTTTAGGGTTCATCTTTGCAAGCTGTTGTCTTCTGGTTTAGAACTGCATACAAGTCTCTAAGGGACACAAAGAAGCTTTAACAGATACTAGAGATGAGGAGAGATACAGATAAGGTTTTTTAATTACGTTTAAATACAATGGAGGACAGTGAAAACAGCTGGGGCCACACTAGAGGACATACCAGGCTGGAAGAGGGGAAAGGTAGCAGTTCTTCAGCATTTCCTTCCTTTCTGCTGAGAAGCACAGTTGAATGCCCTTAAAGGAAAGGCATCGGTGGCTTCAGAGCAGTAGACGGTTTGAGCCAGGCAGACAGACGCAGCAGGGATGTGACTAGGAAAGGCTCACTGGGGGCTGCCACAGCACAGGGACTGTCCCCAGCCTCGCCGCCCTTGCGTGCCGTAGGGCACACGCATGCACACTCACACGCGGCAATGGTAAAGCCACAGTGCACTCACAGTGCCTCACAACTCAGTGAGCCAACAACTGAACAAGAAAGGGTAACAATCAGCCATGCAGCGAGGCGGCTGGAAGCTGCTGGGGTTGTTTGGCGCCCACCCCAGAGCCTGGGCTGCCCTTTCAGAGCCAGGGCCTCAGGACAAATGGCTGACTCGGCGTACAAAGAGTGAAGGGAAGGGGTTCAAGCACTCACATCTGCACTCAAGGACTAGGCGTGGCTTCGGATAAAGCATGAGATAATGAAGAAGGAGCTATTTTAGAAGTAAAGCTTGCATTGACTCATTTTCATTTGTCCATCCTGTTCTTTCCTACTTACTTCATCTTTTCCAATCAGTAGAGATCAGATACGTAAACAAAAGCTTTTGGGCTGGAATTGATAACTAGCTTGCCAAAAAGATTTGGGCGAAGGCTTTTTTAGGCACACTGTAAATACAGAATTGCTGCAAATAAACCACAGGAATGACTTTTCGTGTCACTTTCCTTGTGCCATCCCTTCCCTCTCACACAGCAAGGCGTGACACGTTTGCTGTCCTTGTAGCCAGGGTGGTGTAGGCAACCCCGCAGCAGCAAGCTGCAGGGGACCTTCCATGGAAGTCCCAGGGCAGCTGCAAGGGTTACTGCGTTGCCCCAACGGGGTCACTGTGTCAGTGGTGACCACAAGAAGTAAAATATGGCAATTTAGTAAATTATCCATGCTCCAGGATAACCAAAACCAGATTTTTGCTTAGCTATTCCCTGAAGTCTCTAATTGCTCCTCGCCAGCTTATTACTAGAATAAACACTTTTGCTAGTAATGTAAAGGAAACAATCTGTCTTTGGGTGTGCTTTTTTGTTTTCTTCCAAAGGCTGTCCACAGGGAGGAATTAGCCTGATCCAGAGCTAAACGGTGCCCTCATTTGCAAAATACACACACACACACACACACACACCACCACCCCCCCACAGATACCTTTGACTTCCCCAACTCTCCTGTGCTGGAAGACTGGAATAAATTATTCCAAATGCCAGCCTCTCCCCCTTTCCATTGGCATGGGAGAAATGGGGCTTGAAGTGAACAGAGCACTCCTGCTCTTCTGGAGCTGTGAGGGGGAGAAAATAATGGAAGGGAAAGGTTGGAAACCCACTGACAGCTGGGGTCTATATAAATTAGAATCTGGGAATTAAGAAGCATTCACTGGACATCACATGCTTTGTGTCCAAAGAGTTCTCCCCCTTCAGCCCTCCCATCTCCCACCCACCCCACTCCCCCCGATGCACGAAGACAGTGACGTTGGTCAGTGATTTAGCCAAGGCCTTGCAGGTGACTGACATCACGTGCCTCTGTCCAGACAAGCAAAACTTGCCACGATTACTACATACCCTTTTAGGTGACCAGGGGAGTAGTTCCCACAGCTGAGCTGGCCTGATGACGGGGAAGGGGATCACACGTTCAGAAGCAGTTAGCCATACCTTAAGATCAAGTAGCCCCAGTGTATGTTAATTAAAACACTAATATATCTTGTGACCTTCATATTTCCCTATTTTATCCACCACTGCACAATCTGTTGAACTCCATGCAAAATATGATTAGGACAGTTTTTGTTTAATTACTAATATGTTCTAATAAAAACCCGTTAAGATGCTGACATTAGGCTTTCTGTTACTAATGATTACACAGAAAAGCTTCTCTCTTGGCCCATTGGAACTGAGAGCCAAACCCAACTCCAGAGGCTCCTGTTTTGTTCTCATTGCTCCTAGCTTTACTAAAATAATTTTCTTAGGTGAGTGCTACTGTAAATGCTTTTACAGGTACTGCTAATGACTCATCATCATCCCTCCCAACTTCCTGGCTGTACTGTTACTAGCATCACAAGAGAACTCTAAGGCAACCTTAAAAAACCCCACAAAACCAGACATGGAAAAACAATCAAGTTTTGCTTATTTCCAGTCTGCTTTGATTTCCCTTCTTTCTGTATTTATCAGAGGATGGATACATGCCTCTGCCAAAAGGGTGTATAGATGTGAGAAGGCAGGGATGGGATAAGGTATATGCAGCATCTGCTCACAGCATGAAGCCAACCTCCTGGCCCCTCAGCAAGCCTGCTTTCTTAGATCCACACTCATCTCATCATGGTGATATCTAAAGTCTCTTTGAGGCTCGTCATGATGGGACTTCTTCCTCTATCTGACCCTAACAACACAGCTCTATGTAAGGAGGTTTAAAATGCCGCACAGTCCATAACCAGTTTCTTTCCAAGATCAACAGACCCAGGCATTTATTTTCAGCTACATGACGATTCTGTAAATAAGCATGCTGGGAAGCAGACAGCATAAGCAAGAGAGGAGATGGAGAAAGGAGTAGAGAGAGCTTAGGAAACGGGAGTTTGGAAAGGAAGGGAGATGCAGAGAGAGAGAGAGAGAATCATGTGGAAAAACTGCCTGCCATGTCTCTGAGAGATGGATGCTGCTCAGCGACAGCACCAATCCTCAGGCAAGCAGGCAATGCCGTTACTGTTTGCTGAAGGAATCTGTCATCAAGCAGGCAAATATGGAAAAAAATCCCACAAAACTTTATACCTTTTTTTTTTGCACAAGGTTTTATTGTTGGGGGTTTTTTTAAACAACTTTGTCAGGGTCCCTGCCTGCAGGCTATTGTTGTCCGCAGTGACTCTCCATCTGTCTCAGATGCACACAGGGAAGAAACCACATTCATCATTATTGATTACTTTTGGTCTTGAAGAGCTTTGTAATGGAAAGGCCGGTGTCAGTGCAAGACAATAGATATGGTGAGACCTTCCCCAGGCTCCTTTGTTTAGGCTCAGCGGGTGCCTCAGGCACTTTGTGTATGCGTCTAAACCAAACATCAGTCAGAAACCTGCCATGTCCATGGGATACAAAAAGCTGGTATCTCAATGCGTGAGAGAATTTCACAGCCAGGGTCAAGTTTACTTTGAAGACTATGTTGTGAGGGGAGAAATGCCTTGGGTTTTTAACAGGACAAATGTCAGTGCGGTTCATTTCTCCAGTCTCAGATTTTCTTAAAACTAGAGATAGCATCAAGAACTGTGTTGCAGCTGGGACTTTTACATTATAATCCCTGACAAACACTGGAAATCACCTATACTCACTACTTGGTTGTAAATCCCCATAAAAACAATGGGCAAAACTGTTGAGAAAACAGTTGAGAAAACCCACAATCCTTCAGACTGTTGGAACATCCCAGGGTACAGAAAGATGATATGCAAAACTAAAATGCAGTAGCAGTGCCAATTTCTATTGACATTTTTGTGCCATCTACTGTAAGAACCTAGAGAACATCCATGGTTGGATTGCCTGCATTCCAAACTGGTACAGAAGTGTGGTCAAAAGGTTTTACCATTTGCTGGTTTGCTTCCAGAACGATTTTAAAAAGTTATTCCATTTTGGGAAGGGAATGTGAGTGAGAAGTGGGAACAAATATTAAGAAAAATATAGAGTGATTAAGCAAAGAGATTTCTTGCAGAAATTATTTTCTTTGTTTTTTTCCCCTCTCATTGTTCTTTATATAAATAAACCCAGCATATGTAACTCTGTTTAACTTCATGATCAGTGGAAGTTTTTAACCCTTTCCTTCTTTCGGTTTTGGATTTTATCTGAAAACAAAACATGCATTTTGCTATCTTGAAATTTCAGCTTGGACAAGAGAAAGCTTCCAAGGAGATACAACAGAAATAAACACTAATGGATAACTCTATGCATTGAAGAATTCATCTCTCTCTGCAGACAAATATAAATCGTCTAATCTGAAATAGAGATCTAGCTCTTGCACGCTTCTAGATTGTCACCCTGAGATTGTGAGTAGTTTGAGTTACACAGAAACTAGAGGCAATGTGGAAACAAAAAGCAAGCTGAAGCTGGTAACCTCAAGATCTACCTTATGCCTACCTGTAGGTCAGGCAATTAAACAGCTGTCTGAGGAGTACACCAGGCTCTCAGTCAAGAAGAAAACATGGCAGAGGAAGCTGTGGTGGGTTTTTGAAAGTTGCACTTTCCAAGACTCATTTCTGAACTATACTGGTTCACTGAAAAAGTCAAGTTTCTGAAGACCTGACCATCCCCAGCAGTATATTAGAAAAACATAAGTAAACAGTGCTTTACTAACAGCAGCTCCATGATTCAGAATGTCTCCAGCTGGGTTCATCAGATGTTACAAAGGCTTACCTCACAGACTGAACAGCAAAATGCTCCTATTAGAGTGACTTACTACATCACGGGATTTCAGACATGAAGGGATCTGCAAAAATGAAAATAAATAAAAAAATCAGGTCACTTCATAGCCATGTAACAGTGTTCATAGAGGGTGTTCTCTGTGACACCATTTACATTATGTTTGGCCAAGAGGCCCCACTCACATAAACCCCATGGGAGTGGCTAAAGCAGTGAAAGGAATAAGCTGTGGCCCTGTCTTTAAGCTTAGCTGTTCTTCTTCAGGTCCTCCGAAGTGCTTTGCACTACTATCACTGTGAAACGTCCTTGGAAGACCAGTGAAGCCACTGGGACTGTTCAGCCTTGAGAAAAGATGGCTAAGAGGGGATCTTATTAATGTTTATAAATATATCAAGTGTGGGACACAGGGGGAATTAGCCGGCCTCTTTTCAGTGGTCTGTGGGGACAGGACAAGGGGCGATGGCCTCAAGTTGGAGCACAGGAAGTGCCGCACCAACATGCGGAAGAACTTTTTCACAGTGAGGGTGACAGAGCCCTGGCACAGGCTGCCCAGGGGGGTTGTGGAGTCTCCTTCTCTGGAGATATTCAAGACCTGTCTGGACACCTATCTGTGTGACCTGTCCTAGGGAACCTGCTTTGGCAGGGGGGTTGGACTCGATGATCTCTGGAGGTCCCTTCCAACCCCTACAGTTCTGTGATTCTGTGACTGCCATGGTAGACATGAGATACTTGCATCCAAGAAAGGAATCTGTACCAAGAAGATCCCCCAAAGCCCATTGTTAATTGAAAGTCTGTACTGACAAGCATTTTTCCAACCATGCCTACCTAAAAAACACCTTGACTCTTCAGGGCACCTCAGGAACTCAGGACTTGTAAACTGTCACTCCAAGTACGGTGAAGCTTCCAAGGTTTTCATTAGTAAATGAAATGGTACATGGGAACATTTCTGGACACTGGGTATAGGTTAGTCTAGACTGATAAACTCTGAGGACAGTCCATGGCAAGAAATCTGCCCACATCAACCAGCTTTCTCCCAAGAAATCGGTCCAAGTGACCTTTCCCAATAGACAGCATGTCTGCAGTCACTCAGCTACTGGGTGGAAACAAACTGCTACCCTGGATGTGGGCTATTCTGTGGGTCAGTTGACTTCAGTGCCCAGTCCATTTAGTTTATTAATGCAGATCTAGCTGAAGACAGTCCAGTCCAGTATATTACTGGGTTTACCTAACACTCTGTGGCACTGATGTCGGCGCACTGAAGCCACATCAGCATGCAGGAGGGAGTGCTGGATCAATAAAGCCCGGGAAAGAGACTAAGTAAAAAAATAAATAAATCTGCATTTAGCCTGTCGCCTACAGCGCTCCCATGGTTTGGTGAGTGGTTCTTGTTCCCGCTGAGCAGTTGACTGTGGGTTTGTATCAAATCACTCTTTAATGGATATATATTCCCCCGGAGCGGGAACAGGAAAGCAACTGTGTCACGACAGAGCAAGCGCTATCAAGCTTGATTTCCATTTGAAGGGAGGAATATTTAATGATATTTATGAAGGACAAACCTCATGCAAGCCATTAATTGCTCCACTCAACAACTAAAGAAAGCAGTATATAATTTAAAAATACATTTGAAATAATGTGGATGAATAAATTAAGTTTTAACAATGTCAAGCTTCCGGGAATAATTAACTGGTTAGGCTGATATATAAGATAACAAAAGCTAGTATATCCAAACTAGAGTTGGAAAAAAAATTGACAAATAATTAAAAAAATTCCCCCAAATACTGATTTAAACTAATGGAAGTTAATAAAAAGATAATGCTGATTCAGCAATTATTTAATATCTTTAAAAGTTGGAAACTATTTTTTTGTTACAAATAAACTCAGTGGTTTAAAATAAAAAGTAAAGCTTCCCAGTCTCTCCAAAAAGTAAAATAAGTTTCATGTATCAGCTTATTAATTAATTTAAACAAGTTTTAATTTTGGCATTGAAAGATAAACCAAGAAACCAACCCTAGGATTGTCCAAATAAAATAAAATTTAAAAAACCCAAACTATTGCACATCTTTCTTTCAAATATGCTAATACAGTTTAATGTTTTAATGTGAATTTTGGAACGTGTGTTAAAAGCTACTTTTGGAAGACATGGGCCATCTAACATGGGCCATGTTAGGTTCCATTTCAGCATGCTCAGAAGTTTATATTTGCACTAGCTCTTCTTTCTGTTAATTAATTCATGTATGTATTTTTTTCAGTGTTCTATTCCTAATGTGTTTCTGCTATTATTTTTCTAGGCCACAAAGGAGGGAAATTTTTATTTCAAGTGCTCACATGCTATTTCTACAGAAAATTGTGTCTGTTTTTATGGTATCTGTTATCGTACTGGCAGGGACAAACCCAGTACCCTCATTCTTAAAAGGCAGAGAATTCAAGCAGTAGAGATCTGAGGAAAAGGCTTGGATCAGAATGGAGCTATCTGCACACTAAAGTGATAGCAAGGGTTAAGGGAGAGCAGAACCAGGCAGGTGAAGGATCTCTTAGAACAACTACAGAAGACATACAAGAAGGAACACAGGGTCCTCAAATCAAAACCACAGCTGCAGTTATAAGATCATGTTTCAGTCAATAATATATTTGACTTTGCTCTTCCTCCCCATGCCCCCCTTTTTTTAAAACACAGGCTTGAAATTCCCACCTTTATCACGACTCAGGCTTGAACATGTTCACATCAAAATCCTGACAGTGCTTATGTGACAAGATGCTGCTTGGTAGATGCAAAGAATGAAAAAATAACGTCTAATAGAGCGCCTGTGATTTTAATTCCCACTGAAATTGAATATAAGAGTAAGTGAAAGAATTTACTTTTCACATTGCTTACCTGGAATAATGCTAACAAGCAGTAATGCTAATTTGTGTGAGCCATTCCAATGTAAAAACAGAAGGAAGCTCTAGCTGTACTCCAAGATAATTCAATAACTGTCAATGAGGATAACAAAATTGATTTTGCTGAGTTTGCCTCATGGTAAAATTGAAGTACTTTGTCTTCACTGATGTTTTTTCCAATGCCATGGAAAAGCACATTATCTATCCTGAAGTAAAAATACATCTCTTTCAATAAAAACATGACTTTGTTTCTTCAGTGAGTTCTGAAAATTATATATTGCTTCTCATGCTTTTTGAGCCATTATATTGATTGCTACATAAAATTAGAGTTATTTCAGCTGTCACTCTCTTTTGAATGTTGTGCAACTTAAAATAGTTAAACTAACCTTTAGTTTGACCTTTATAAGCCATCAAAACATTCTTGGAAGCAGCTCAATTTAACCATTGATGATTTTTAGGCATATTTAAAGTAATGTCTGAAAAACTGAAGACTGGTGTCTCCTTTGGGAAGATTAAATTCCACTTCCCACAGTATTTTCCAACATTTTTAAACTTTGAAAATAAATCAGTCATTGATTAAAGAATGCTTTCTATCATTTTTTGAATGAAAACACAAAGCAAGCAAAAACCATTAGTTAGCCACCAGTTTCCTCATCTGCTTGATCCCCACGATGATAGATTCTTTATGAAAGAATTCAAACATTATATACACTTCCATAAGGGACTTGGAGAATCAGTTGCAGGAGTGCATACAGCCCAAAAGCATGAGGCAACAAACCCCACTGTGGTGGGGATGATCTAGCCATTCAAAACGGGAGCCTTCATCCTTTCAACAAGCCCTGGAGAAATAAATCAAAATTGCAAGGGGTTACCACAGTGAGGCCAGAAGGGAATCCATCTGAAGGGCTGAATATTTTGTTCAACCAATTAATTTCATATTAATTTCATATTCAGCATTAGATGTCAGGTAGTCAGGGTGCATTCTTGTAAACTAGAGAAATAAAAAAGATTACAGTGACTTGTCAGGAAGGGAGTGGCCCTTCGCAGCATCATGATCGGGAGCTGTGGACGTGGTGGAGGGAGGCTGGCAAGGGTTGCAGGTTGATGTCACTGCTGCCTGACAACACTTTCCTGGCTCCCCTTGGTATTTCTTGCTGGACTGACTGTGTTCCATTTGTCACCATTCCCTGGATTGTGCAGCAACAAACATATGCAAAATTAATCTTCTAATATCACTTATTTAACCTTTGAGGGTACAAACTTGGATGCCCTATCTCATTTTACTTTAGTGCTGCTGCTGATAGTATGTAATTATTCCATTTCTCATCCATATTTGAAAGATCTTCAAGTAACACTATTAGGCCTTTTAAGCCTTGATGCACAAACATTTTCAGAGAAGAGGCTAACCAAGAGTCTTGCTCCAAAAGGAGGCTAAAGAAGAAGTGTAACTTGTGCCAGAATATCACAACTTCAACAGGCTCTGCTCTGAACTCAGAAATACAATTTTTTTTGGTTCATCCATAACCATGTGTGTGGTGCTGGGGCAACAAAACCTTTCCAGCACTGTTGGCTATGTAAGGCATGAGATGAGAAAGATGGCAATCTCTTCTGGTCTCCTAAACTATACATCTCTCTGAAAAATTATCTGGAATAGTAAAATTAGGATATGAACTTCTGAAAGGTTGAAGGTATAAGGAAGCACATCCCTGCTTCCTTATAGCTGAATTTCTGATTCTCGAGTCCAAGACTCCATGTCTCTTCTCATAGAAGAGAAAATATCTCAAAGTTAAACCCCACCTGCACCAAATAGAAGAAAATGTCTTAATGAGACAGATGTTGTGAGAGAAGACCCATTTTTCATCTTTCCTCTCATGCTGAATGTTTTACATGATAGAGTGAAAAAAACAGAGCTATCAGATTGTCATGCCTATTAATTTACATGTTTCCTTGTATGCTTCATGCCAGCCACACTTCAGTGATTACTCACACAGGACAGCCACTCTTCTCGCTCTCAGAAATGTCCCACAAAGTCATCTATAGTGTCTAGCAACAGGCAAACAAGGTCCAAACAATGACTTCTGGCACTATTAGTAAAGTAAAAGAAAGTTTATAATTTTAAAGGACAAGTTCCTTTTCTTTATCACCAATAACAACAGTGTAAATGAGTAAGAAGATAACATTTGATCCAGTAAGACACAGTTTCCATTTACTCTTTGCTCTGTGCAGGTGGGCAGAATTATGTGCATCATGACTTGCCAGCTCACGTACCATGCAAGAAATAAGACTGTTTCTTTGTGCTGTTCCCCTGCATACACTGCAAACAAGTGTAAAACTTGCTGAATCTGCTGTCAGGACAGCTCCTATGAGCAAACTGAGCTGCAGGCGCAGAGCAGTTTTGCACACAAACTGGCAAGATTTTTTGCATTTTGAGTCTTGTTCTATAGCTCAAACATCGAAGCTTCCAAGTTCCTGCTTCTTTGTTGCCTGCTCTCTCTGCTACACTGATTAAAGCCAGTGTTTTAGTGTGCACCACAATTTCTACAGAATGTCCCTCACTAAACCCATCCACCTCAACGAGGCAGCTTTCTGCTTGGAGGAAGATCAGGAGACGGAGACCCAAAATGCATCCACAGTATGTGACAGTCTTTGTTCCCTTTTTTCCCTGAGGTGTTTTACTTCTTAAAAGGGTGGATACATTCTATAGCATTTAATACCTATATGGCCAATGACAGCACATATCTATGTCAAACCCTGAGGTATTTGCATTTGAAAATGTTGGGCTAGTGGTTTGAAATTTGTACTTAAGTACCTGGCTATAGGCGTGCAACAGCAAAACTTTGGGAGTAAGTAAGTGTAGAGGTTTACTTGGCAAAATTATTTTCCCTCAGTTCATATTGACATAGAGCAAAACAGTTACTGCTACAGAGGCAAGAGAATTCAGCTTTGGGTGGGAGTAATTGGGTCTGGCAGGAATTCTAGTAGTGCTGAGTAAGGCAGCTTAAAACAGTGCGTGAATTATCTTGGGTTTCAGTCCTGCAGCTCAGCTGGTCCATTCTCCATTCTCAGGCTTCAGTGCTGCAGCATTAAAGCCTAAGAAAGAAAATACAAACCAGATCATTTTCCTTGGATTTGACTGCAACCAGTTAGTCTGACAGCCAAGTAATAACTTGGTAGCTCCCGTGCATCACTGTTTCTGTAGAACAGCTTCTCACATGCAGAAGCCTTAGTGCTCAGGCCTCTGCTAGGAAGCTGGGATTTATTCCTTGTACATCAAAGGTGGAGCATCAATAAGCTGGATAGAGCTGGACTGTTGAAAGGAGTTTGTGGTGGCTGGAGAGCAAATAGATTGAGCTCCTATGTTCATTTTCTTTGTGTGGCAAAAAGCAGGAGGGCACCCTTTAGTCTACAGGTGTTGCCAAGCACAGGTTCTTGAGCTTCAGGCAGACATTCATGGGAGCAGTGCTCTAACAGAGGTTTCAGGCCTGCCTGTGCCACTGCACAGCCACAGCTGCTGTACTGGGACAGGGCTGCCGGTCAGTTCAGCCCCATGGAGTGAGTAGGGTCGCTCATTGCTAATATCACAAAGTAGCTTTGCATTCAGCTGCCACCTCAGCACAGTGACATCCCTCACCATAGCCATGGGGTCCTTGGGGAGCCATTGGCTAATCCTGCCTACAAATTGCTCCTGGAGCTGTCTGTCTTTTTGGCATCCTGCACTATGGGGCACATGCCTTATAGCTGTTTGCCAGCTGAAGGTTTTGGTATGTGGCTTGTGAGCTCGGGAAGATTGGATGCCTCACCCTAAAACAGTCACTTATTATGGGGCCACAACATGCAATGCAGGCAAGAACAACTACTGTGAGGCAAGCTGGAATGGTGATCCAATGCATTGGCTTTTCTGAGGCAATATGCACTGTCTTATCCCATGGTTAAGGGAAAGGAGCTGCCCTAGTTGCATGGAAGGATTGGTTTCATTGAGTTCCCTCACAGGGGATGACTGCTGGAGTAGTCTGCCCAATGCACCTATCTTACCGCGAGGCAATGTCCCTCTGTGACCCTGACATAAGCCTCTGGCAAGAGGCAGACAGGTTTGAGTCTGCTGCCTATAATCACCCTCCTTAGCAGAAATGCAGAGCTCTGCAATCGCTGTGGTGATCAATACAATACAATTGAGCAGCTTAAATATGTATCTATTCCAGACAACTGAACTTGAAAATGTTTCTTGTGACCTTTCTCAAATGCCGTTCTTTATCACTGCCGAGTAGAATCCCAAGCAGTTTAATCAGAGGAAGATTTGGAGTGGTGATAGATGTGTTTGGGGGTTATTACTGTCTTTCAGTTTTGCAGATCTTTTCAGCACAAGGCTGAGCAATGTTTTTTTTAAGACGTCTGACCAACTCAGAAGCTTGCTCCCCTTCACCACATCATCCTCATCGTGTTAAAGAAGTTGCAAGTGGCTTTCTGCTTTATTCCAGTCCAGTGGCACACGTTTCATCCTGTCACACAGAGCACCAGAGGGAAGGCAGATGAGGTGGTGAAGGAGGAGAGTGAATTTACTCAACTTGCCCAAGACCAGGAGTCGGTTTCACATGTCATGCTCACTGGAATGTGACCTGGCACAGCACCGAGGTGAAGGTGATAGGACAAGGGGAAATGGCACAAAGCTGCACCAGGGCAGGTTCAGATTAGATGTTAGGAAAAAATTCTTCACTGGAAGAGTTGTCGTGGTCTGGAACAGGCTGCCCAGGGAGGGGGTTGAGTCACCATCCCTGGATGTGTTTAAAAGATGGGTAGATGAGGTACTTAGGGATATGGTTTAACATAGGACAGGAATGGTTTGACTCAATGATCTTCCAACCTTGTGATTCTGTGATCCATCCCACACTTAGACAGACAGAAATGCATTTCCTACCAGCCAGCCATCGGGCGGATCTTTCACCCCACAAACCTGAGAGACAATAGCTGTTTACACACACCTCGTACACCTTCTCCCCATAACTGATTGGTATACAACCACATGGATGCCAGATCTGAGCCCTGTGGATGTCAGCCAACATGCTTCTGAGACAGCACGGCTGTGCACTGCCAGGGAGGCCGCTGGGACGCTCAGAATAAGCAGTTTGTGACAAAGCCCTTCCACATGTGCATTGGGGAAGTCTTTTGTGGGAGGAGAGGTAGGTGCCCTTCTCCACAAGTGTTTATTCGAGGCCTTTCAGGACTTTGCAGCAGGAAGGCGCTCAGTGAGCCTCTCTTTTCAGTGCCTGTATGCCTTCAGGCTGAGTCAAGGCACTTCAGGTTGCAGGCAGCTACCTCACAATGCAAAGTGGTTCAAAGGTATCTTTTTTATTTGCCTTTGACTTAATTCTGAGTCCCAGACTTTGTTAGGCACTTAACAACCTGGGAGACAATACATGCTTCTCAGCTGATGCTATCAAAGACGGAGAGAGAGACAATTACTCCAGAGCAGGGGGAGCAGTGTTGTAGTGTTATTATTTAAAGACAGCGTTAAGAGGAGCCCCGCCACATGAATCCTGTTCTGATCGCGTCAATCAGTCATCACACCAGCAGAGAAACCCCGGGAGCTGTGTGTGTGCCATCTCTTTCAGGCACATTACTCTTGCACAGGATGCTGCCCTCCTGCTTTGCTGCTGCAATAGGAGGTACATTAAGTTGAAAAATATCAGGGGGACAATGTTTACCTTACCGGCCTGGCTTCCTCTTGGAGGCAGGAGCAAAATGCACCAGGCTTATAAAAGCCTTGGCAGATCCTTAATTAGAAAAATGAGTGTGATTCAATACCACGGCGTATGACGCGCTTCCCACTTAGAACCTCCTTGGGAGCCATTGGCTCCAAACGAACAGCAGTAATTCTGCCAAGCCAGAGAGGAAGAAAAAGACTAGAGAGTGACGCTAATGAACTACTTCTAAAGGCATCTGTAGTTTTTGGAGGAAACAATAATTTATGGGGGACTAAGCCATCTCCCACCCATTATTTTTTTTCATAGTATCTTTTTGAAGTGAAAATTATGTTTTGCCAAAAACCATACTTTGTCTGCAAAGTTCCTGATTGTAACAGTGTTCTCCATGTGTCTGTCAAACCTAGAAGTATCCATTTGTTCTATTCACACCCACCACTTTTTTCTTCATTCGCCAGAAGGGATTTGCATTTGCACCATAACAAATGAAATCCGAGTTTTCCCTTCTCCCCTCCAATTCAGAGAAAGAAAAAGTACAGAAAAAAAGATTAGTCTTTATTGATCAGTGACTCATTTGAGTTCTTTTTGTGTGTGTGCTCTCTGAGTAAATTGATGAGCTGCAGGAAAAGGTGGGTTAAGCTGTCTTACAGAAAGTCAATGGCAAGTCCAGCTGGGCTGTGCAATGGTTACAGACCAAGAGCAGCTCCCGTGATTTAGAAGAACCTTCCCATGTCAAACAAACCCAGTTTTGTTCTCTGAGACTGCAAGTTTCATTCAAAAGCGAGTAGGGAGTTTTCACACTCTTGGGTAGCTGTTCAGTATGTGACTTCATAATACACTCGTGCCATTCTATACCCGCTACAGGAAAGCCACGCTCCTGCAAGTCATCACCGGAGCACATGTTTAAGTTGATTAAGGACTAAGTGATACACAGATCTTCAAAAAATTCTGGGCAAGCTGCATGTGCAGGATCATAATTTTGATTAGTCACCTGAAAATAAGTTCAAAGCTGCTGATAAAATATGCAGGTATGACAAAGGTTAGAGGAGCAGTCAGAGCAATTTGTCTGCCCTGTACACTGTGCCCAGTCAAGCAAAATGTGTTTTCAAAACAAAAGCTCAGACAGCTGGGAAGAAAGAATGGAGATCGGCCCTCCGCAATGGGGAACTGCCTCGGGGCTCTACAAGGCAGCTAATTGAGCAGAACAGCTCATATTTAAAAGCATAAAAGATTTTTGGACGAAGAAACAGGGAAATTAATACCGAGTGGCAAAGAGATGGCACTTTCTCGGCATATGTCATCAATGAGCTCATTGCTAGAACACCGTATCCTTTGGGGGAATCCACGCTTTAATAAAGAAGGCTGAAAATCTGTGAAGGGCTTAGGGGAGAATGGGTAAAGCAGGAAAATACAGCTGTTAGGTAGAGACTGAAGAAACTCAAATCTGTTTAAGTTGCTTCAAGAGGTTAAGAAATTACTTGATTACAGCCCGCATACATTTACAGCGAGGCAGAGATTTAACAACAAAAAAAAAAGCCTAATGAGGCACAGTAACTGGAAAATGAAATTCAATACATTCAGCCTTGGACTATAAAGTTCAGTGAAGGTAACAAACCACTGTTTTTCAGATGTGTTACAGATTTTCCATAGCTTAAAGTTTTGAGTACAAAAGCGAATATGGGGCTTAGCCACCTATGGAGCATGGCACTGCTGAAATAGAAGTGAATGAACCCAGAAACGGGCTTCAGACCACTCCAAGTAGCTCTCTGAGAAACACTACACACTGATCATGGCCAGTTCACAGCCACACACTCTCCTGCCTTCTGCAATATCCTTGGTAGAGAAATTGGTACAGTGATGGGAGGATGCTGAGGAACTGTGACATAGAACAAATCAATCCATCGGTTTCAGCTGAGTTCCCCTTACCTATGCTCTTTCCCCACTATTTTATGCCACTGCACCTTTCCCAGTTTTAGCTTACTGCACATAATATGCAGACTCTGGCTACCTCCTTGCAACTGTTTTCTTAATCATTCAGACACAACAAATTCAGGACAATTTAAATGCTAAATAAAAATGCCCCTGCAGCAAGGAATCTGATGCTATAAAAGATAGTGACTGACTATATATAATGTATAATAGTATATATTAATCTTAGTACAATATATTCTGTGCTGTATTTTATATCTATGTTATATATTTGTACTTTTATTCATACAACGTAAAATATATATCTACACATACATGCACAGTATAATGCATTAGATAAAACCTGCCAAGAGCCCTGTATCTGTGGCAGGAAACATGGCTCATCTTGTTTTCACATGGTATCAAGTGTGCACTTCCTCTAATGACTGACAAAGTCATTAATGATCTTTAAACCAGCCAAAGCCTCTGCAAGTAAAAGTGTAATTTTGCATCATCACAAGGCTTCTTAAAGGAATTTCTCTTTGAAAAACGCAAGCGCGAAGGAAATATATTTAGAGGCCTGCAAATCATCTAGAACTACAAGGAAACATTTTTTACATGCTTCCTTTTTATCCCATTCCCAGATGCCTGATGGTCCTCCCATGAGCTCCACGAATACCGATCGCTGTAATAAAGGCCAGACCCCTGCGCACCGCACTGCACCATCATTAACGTCTCTACGCAAATCATCTTGATCTCAGGTGGCCATTAATCCCAAAGTCCCAGACATGACAGATCGTGAGAATCGAAACTCAACTCTTTGAACTAGCCCAGTGCTCTCAATCTTCCGCCTGACACACATTGTCCTATAATTGCTTCCTCCAAGAGATGATAGCCTATCTTGTGAGTCTGTACATTTAGATACATAATTGGTGGGTTGTCAGTATGATGGGGCAGGATATTGGAATTTGTGTTACTAATTGCTTAAGACAACAGGCAGGATAATAATTCATAACACGGTAGGGACAGTAAAAGTCATCACGAAATGTATTAGCTACCAGAGGTGGCTGACTGTCAGAGCTGGACAGGGTATTCTATTCCGTTTGTGTTATGACAGATACATATCACAACGGAGAGGTGTCTTGAATGCCTCAGCCTGCATGGCTTCTCTTCATAGCAGCACCACACAGTGTCCTAAAATGCAGACCACACCTCTCACCAAATAACCACAAAGTGTTCAGTACTGTCAACAGAGCTCAAATTCAAAGGCATGGAAATAAAAAAATCCCAAAATAGCAAATACCTTTGCAGCATGCAAATAATAATTGATGCAGCTGGCATCTTTAATTTTGTAACACCTACACCTGATTTACAGGAGTTTCCTTTGAGCGGGAGTACTCCATCCAGTATTGAAGCCTGCAGTTCATGATCAGTTCTACAGCTCATGGAACAATTTAGAAAGGTTAGTTTCCAATGAAATGTCACCCTCCATTTCTTTATTCCTCTGCCACTTATGCAATAGCCCAGTTCTGCCCCTAATGTGTTTTTTACTGTCTCCTCACTATGGCTCAGAAGAAAGAGCTCAGGCAGTGCTCCCTGTCCCCCCAGCACAACAATTTTCCTAAAACTTGAAATACATAGACCATAAATGACTCTGGGACTGTTACTCCTCTGATAGTTCAGAGTCAACATGGCCAAAGGTTTTGTAAGCTATAAGGAAAAAAATGGGAAGGAGTTGTACCGACAGGCACTGTGATCACAATTAACATTTCCTTCAGAAACCACGTCAGCAGTTTCAAGGCAGTGCAAAAGAAGGCACAAAAATATTCCCTGGCTGTAGAATTTGCCTCACCAAGGGACCTACAGAGCTTGTTCTGCTCAGTTCATCAAAATGGAGTCTTAGAGGTAACATGGTTACAGTGAACAAATGCTTTCCAAAGAAAAAAATTAAGATGTCTTGATGCAGCAGAAAAAAACTGTAACAAGAACTAATAGTTTTGAGTTGTCAGATAAATCTGAAGAAGTAAGTCTGTTAACAATGCAGCAGGCAAGTTTGGGCTCAGCATCCCTCAGTGCGCTCACATGGAGGGCTGGTGACTTTACTGTAGGACACAATTTGGTCAGAGACAATATGCTGGGCTCAGGGGCTCGGGCAAAGACTGGTCAAGTAATAATCTAGAGTCTAAATCACAAAAAATGTCATTCTAGGTGATCTTATGGATCTTTTGGACTTTAAAAGTCATTGAGTAAAAATTAAATGCAAGTTAAAGATGTCTGAAATCAAGATTTATGATGTGACAACCTTTAGCTATGAATACAAGGGCTAGTGGTACACACCAGCTCTGAACTAAAATAGCACATCTTCCTCCCTTCTTGCTGAAGTGCCATTTACAGGGATTCATAAACTGACTAATTTATTAAAAGCCTAAAGCTTTGGCGACATTAGCCACAGAAAGGCTCTCTCAAAGGTCAGAGTGAACACTGCAAGAATGCCCATATTAGAACATAACATTTCTGTTGTAACAAATCATGATGCTGCAGCTCACAACAGCAATATAACTGTGGTGCTTACAAATCCTTGTGTGCAAGAGAGTGGTTTGTTTTTTGGTTTTTGTTTTTTTCATGATAGCAAGGGGAGTAATGTTTGGGACACAATTGACTAAAACAATTCTTTGTTTAAATGGGAAGGAAGCTTGGGATAAAAAAATCAAGGAAAGCTGGATACACTGTGCTTAGGAGAACGTTATAAGTGATTCATGACAATGTATTATTATGAAAGAGAAGAGGAAAAAGTGTGACATAGGAAAGACGGGTTTTAACAATAACACTTTGGAAGCCTTATGCTTAGACTCCTGACCTTAGCTGCAAAATACTGAGACACAAGTGCCCTACAGAGCTCTACATTCATTTCACAACAATAAATGGTATTGAGGCATTGTTTTAACTGGTCAGAGCAAACATGCACCTCAGGATTAGTGCTTCAGCCTCGTGCTTCAGGCGAACACGGCGCTGATGTCTCAGAACAAAGTGAAGCGTGACGGAGGAGAGTTTCATTCAGTCCTCCCTCATTCTTCTCACCTTAACTAAGAGATTTTCCATGTTTTTGGAGTGGGGAAGGAAAGAGCTTCAGTTCATACTGCTTTCATAATGCAGAGGGTGTGCTGCAAAGGTCTCACAGTAAATCCATCCTTCCTTGACACAACACACTGTGTCCTCCAGCACAAGGTACCCTGGATAAGGTGGGGAGCTGCGCAGCGGTAGAACTGAATGGCGCTTGCAGGAATAATGAACTACATTAAGCATGTAAGCACCTCAGTCACCAATGCACTACTGTCACTGACTTCAGCTAGGCCAGTAGCCAGTTCAAGAGACAAGCTTCTCCTGCTCCTCTTTAATACTTCAGGCAGTATTGAACTGCGTCGCCTCCAGGACATGGTGAACGAGCAAAACCTCACAGACTAGAACCACCGTGTTGCAGGCAGTAGCTCTTCTATGTGCACACAAGTGACTTCCTCAGCTGAAGTACTACCGGTGTCCAGACATTAGGGGACCCGTGTTTCTGTGAAAATGGTACAGGCTGTGAAACAGAAATACTGTGCACACAACTTGCCGCCTACGTTCGCTCACGTTGGGCAGCCCACAGCACACCCACGTCGGAGCTGCACAGCCTCCAGGCCTGAGCAAAGATCTCACTTTTCAAGGTGAGAGAAGCCAAGCAAGGTATTTGTAGTCAGCAGTACAGTCCTAGGCTACATATCACATGCCACTCTGCCCTTTAAAGCAAACGAGGGGCCGTAGGGGAAGGCTTTGTGGAAAAGAGTTCATTTGTTTTAACTGCAGCTCAGAAGCAGCGCCGGAAAGCAGCAAAGCACAAGCATCCCTCAGCGCAGCACAGAACGCTCATTGTGAGGAGAGCCTGAGTGACTCAGGGCGCTGGAATGGGACACGGCACCTTTCACCTCCAGGTCACCGGATTCCATCCATTTTCAGCGAGCTGGGACTAGAAGTTATTACCACCAGAGGGGTGCTCAGTGAAACGAGCCGGTTGTCTCCCTGCAGCCGGGAAGGGACAGCTGCCCAGAGCACACAGACCAGCCCCGCAGTTATTACCCGAGACGCTGTGTTGTCCCCGGCTCCAGCCATGGCCGCTCAGTAATCATCTGAATGGCCTGAAGCTCTGAGGGCCACCAGGCATACACTGCTGCCTTCTGTTTCACACAAGGACAGGCACGTTCACCCACTGAGAAAAAGACAAAGGCCTTCTCATGTCCTCTTTGTTCCTCTCTCTGTTCTCTCTTCCCTCGGAAAGATCTGCAAGAAATACTGTCCACACTTTTCTGTAATTTTTCCACTTTTGCCAAGCCCCGGCATTGAAAAGCCATTGGCCATGCCACAAAAATCACCAGCGGTAAAAAGCATGTTCCACTTTATATATTGTTCAGTTCTCCTTTGATTTATGCATTTGGTTCATATTTTCAACTTACTTTGGGGTTTTTTTTCGTCTTCAAGGAATTTTGTGATACTGATACTCACACGAATCCGGAAGCGCAGACTTGCAGGAGTATTTAAGACATTATTTCTTCATCAAAGATAGGAGCTGGCACCGCTGTACGCTAGTGCTGATTTAACGCCCTGATACACGCAATCCAAGTGCAGTGCAAGTGTCAGGAACTGGATCCCAGTGGAGCTCGGAGGAGGTTAGCAACATGGGGAATCAACTAGAGCGCGCTTGGTTCAGAGCCAGGGGAATGAATATTGGGTCTGTGTCTAGCACAAGTCTTGCAAAAAGCTCTATAAAGAAATTAAGACTCTCTGGTGCAAACTTGACAGAGCTACAGCCTGGGTTGCTTCTTACCCCTCCCTGCAGAGGCAGTCGGAGGCAAAATCTTTACAGAGCACAACGATCCCCCCATCATTAAGCAACAAATATTTCACACTTTTTGTTTTGACTCTGAAAGTTAGTTGCCCCCTTTGTGTCATTATCCACCCTACAAGAGGATTCATAGAAAAGATTATGGCAAAGAACACTGTGGCTTCAAAACATGAAATTCTTCTGGCATTTTCACATATGCTGTTCGATTTATTTGCCCATTATCTGCTTCCTCCATGTCCATGTGCTTCCTGCACTTCCAGGCTGCCCACTGCAGCTTCCCAGTGGTGCTGGACGCTGGCCAGGACCACAGCAACTGGCTGAATGAATCACTTCAGGAGTTTCATCACACCCTTCCTCTGGTTTTCCCCCTTTTATCAAGGAAACAGACACAATTCTCACAGAGGACATACACAGGAATGGAAACCCAATCACTGCTCCATCGAGCTGTAAGTAACAGGACAGTGCTGGACCTTTCCACGCAGCAGCCAGGCAGCACAGGGCACTGCAACAATACTCCAGGGCAGCAGACCCACTCCTGCTTATCTGGTGACCCAAGGTCCCATTTCATCCCTCCTCTGACTTCAAGCCCTGCAAGCTTTGTCTGATGTCAGAGCAGGCAAAAATATTTTACCTCCCTCTCAACTCCCGAGACACACACACAAGGCTGGAACTATAACAGGCTTTAGGCACTGGGTCCCAGCAGTGCTGTCATAGCCTAACATCCCTACCTGGTGTTAAGTGCTTAGAAATTTGGTTTGATCACACACAACGCTCAGCAGTGAAAAGGAGAGGGCAAAAAGAAGGGTGCAAATTTTTCCTGCTGCCCAGTGAGAGATGCCAGTGCAGAAGACTCCTGACATAAAGTCTACAAACATGCTTGGATCCCTGCTATTGCTTTGTACCAGCACATCTTTACTTTCTAAAGCATGGCTCAAGGAGGAGCTGCTGCCGTTTGTGCTGTGTGTCATCAAGGCAGATGGCATCCAGAAGAGCACCTGGTGCTTCAGAAGCCACCACTTCCTGCACTTGGTTGGGTAACATGAAATAAAAAGGACAATACAAACCCTTTAGGAACTGGGCGTGCATGAAGACAGGAATGCAGGATGCAAAGGATCAGGAAGAGCATATATCACCAGCAAACCTGCGACCATAACCCATGAAGAACTGAGTGCTACAGGCTCTCTGGTCCCAGCTCCCAGGACTCTGGGTGTATTTGCTCATAGTGATTGGAGATAATAATGGAAACAAACATCTAAAGCATTATATAGATTTCTCTATAGATCACACTCACAGAGTTAAGTGTCTACAGTGAAATTTAAGTCTCATGTGTCTGAGCCTCAGTCAATAATAGGCCTTGTATTTATCACTATATTACACATGAAGTATGCATTAATGGGTGTTTATGTGCTCTCTAGAGGTTCCAACAAGCATCTGAGCCAAAGTTCCTAGGATCAGTGATTTTTTCAGTGCCGTATCCTGTTCAAAATAATTATTCCAGGGTGATCCAAGACTGAATCTTCTTTTTTTTTTTTTTTTCCCCTGGCCTTTCTAGTAAACCCAAAGAATGAGATTTCTAATGGACTTAGATAATGCTCAAAAAGTTGAGGTACTGTTAATGACATTCTCCCGGGATGCAGGATGCTTTGGTTTAACTCTTTCCACTGCCCAACAGCTGAATCAGGGCGATCAAACCCCACTGATTTGAACAAAACAAACAAAAGCAAACTAAAATATAAGCCCACTCTTGGAGTTTAGATTCTTCTGACCTAGTTGACCTGAACCGCTTTGTCTTCTGAGATTCACTTCCTGCTTGTGATAATAGATTTTGTTAAAATTGTACCAGAACTGTTAGAAGCTATATTCCTGTTTCTAATAAAATAAAGCTTTAAACATAGCAGATTATTTTATCCACTCTGTCTGACAGGAGCTATAATCTGATTTCTTTTTCTCCCTTTCATGAGCACCATCTGTTTGTGACCATTAAAATGCATTTTCTATGCTGAAGAGATGGGAATTCAGGGGGATGTGTTCAGCCACTGTCCAAACAGTATTGTCATTCCTAAGGGATCCATTACAGTCTGACACACCCAAGTATTTATGAGCCATAAACCGCCTGCCTAAAATGGCGATTCATCACCCCGAACATGGGAGAGGCTGACAATGACAGAGCATGTTGTAACTGGGAAGGGAGGGGGCTGTATGGGTTTTAAGAAGACTTTCTTGAACCACCAGTGTTGCACACAGCATCAGCTTTTTTCCCACTATGGCACCTCGTTTCCAAGCCATTTGCTCCGACAGCTCTCACAGCCAATGTTAAATTAACAGATGTCTTGGAACCGGACCCCGAATGAGGCAGCCACAAGGTCACTGCTTCTTCACGTCATTGTCCGCTCTGGACTCATGTGGTGGCAAAGCAGAGCATCCTGATGCCTTTCTTGGTGTGATGCTCCCTTCAGGGCTGGTTGAGTGATCCTCTCAGCTGTGGGTGCAGCTCCCACATTGGCATGACAGGGCGCCCTTCTCATCCCATCCAGGTGCTGTCAGAGCAAACAGGCACATGAATGAGATTCCTGCAGACTTTTTTCATTTTTTTTTTCTTTTTTTTTTTTTTTGCCTGTTATCTCTGATGCAGATTGCATCCCTCCCTTGCAAACGTGATGTTGGGAGAAATCTGATTAGAATAGCAGCACTGCCTCTGAGGAAGTCAGACACGGCAGCAAACGGGGGGGTTTCAGCTGAGATTTAATACAGAAGAGAGAAGACTCTTCCTCCATATGGCAGGTGGAGCATACCACATAGTTCTCACACCCACATGAGAAACTGCATAAGGGAACAAAGAAAAGGAAACACAAGTGCTGGAAAGAAAAGATATGTGCAAGGGCTGTCTTGTATAAAAAGGCTCTGAACACTTCTGAAGCTTTGTGAACTGAACAGACTACTGTAAAATTTAGATGGAATTTATATACCAACACCCAAAAAATCCCAACCACTGTAGAAGCCATTTTATTTTTATACTTGCCAGCCTAATATTCTAGCACTGTGCACGCCCAGATAAGCAACTGTCTTGGCTACACTGTGCTTCTCAGTGCCTACCACCCCTCTGGAGATTTACAAACGGCTCCTGCTGCTCACATTCCCCGGGGGAGCCCAGGCTGACAGGCACGTTCAGCAAACACCAGCGCACACCACCAGCATTTTGTTAAGCACAAAGCACCACAGAGACAGTTCCATTTAATTCAAAATAAAATAAATACATTAAAAAAAAAAAATCCGAGAAAATTAAGGACAAACTGGAGCAGGAGATTTTAATTGTGGTCCCAGATATGAACAAAGCATGAAATGACAGACACGTATAGACACTTGGGACTGAACTGCACTGCCCATCCTTTGCTAAGCATTTTCACCAATGGACTGCCTAAACTACAAAGGCCATTCCCACGCATTCCCCCTCTCTGACCCTTCATCTGTTTTTTCCACAGTGGGAAAGCCTCAGCGGTGTCCCCAGCCTCCCAGCAGCAGCCTGGGCATTCCCCATCCGGCCCAGCTACCCGGTTTTCCTGGCTTTCCCAGGCAAGTAGGGAGATGCTGTATAAAAAACCCTGCCATTATGTCTGGTTTCTTTGAAAATAAATGCCTGGTTTTATCAGCTGCATCCAGTGGGATAACTAAGCCCCTGCTGAGTCTTGTTTTGGTCTGAGCATCCTGCAGTGTACGTGAGCTGGGGATAGGAGCCTGCACTTCATAGCATCTACCAGCTAACTTTCAGGTGCCTTCCCATTTAACAGCACCGCTCTGACTGCCACCTCCAAGCACCTCCCTTTACCTGTAGGTGCAATTTAGGTGCTTCATTCATATTAATAAATCCCAGGCCCTAAAAGAGAGGCCTAAGAGGATCACCATTCCTCAGCCTGGTAGGGGATCTGAGCCCTTAGTTCCTTAGAGCTGTATGCCTTAAAGACAAATAACAGGATAATCTCCATCAGGCACTTAGTCAGATGCCATTGAAATGGAGCATCCTAAACGAGAAAAAGGGGGGGAAGACAAAGCACACGAGGCTCCTTCAGCAGACTGGAGGGAAAAAAATGTCTGCTGGCCTGCGGCAGTCAGCTTCTCTGTCAGGAAGTGCCATCTTGCCAGGCTCACAAGAAGCATGGATCAGAGAGCAGCTTTTGCATTTTCAGCTCATAGAATTCTTGAAAAAGTTCTCTGATGTTTTCTCCCTGGTTTTGGGTTCAGCCTCATGGACTAAGTAATAATTGCAGACCTCTGCGGTAGCTGAGCAGTTTTGTCATCTGGATTATACCAGATCAAAAAGCTGTATGCAGCGAGCCTCAGTAAAGAAGGGCAATGAATTCTTCGGTTGCTCCCAAACACTGCAAGAACCCCTCTGATTTCCTCGGCTGCATCAGGCAAATTAAGAGGAAATAAGTGCAAGTTACACGGTTTAGTTCTAGCTCTAAAATTTCTCCATCGAAGATATTCAGAGGTTTGGGGGATTAAGGCAGCTATTAACGAGGCTGTTGAGTTTAGGTAATGGGAAAAGGATTACAGCGTGTGTGCTAATCTTATCAAACGCTATTCAAGGGCAGAGTGTAAATAGTTTGATAAAGGAGTCAGCAGTTTAAAAAAAGAAAATAAAATCTGCCACCTCACAAAACATGGGAACTATTTGCTTTCGGGGGGGGGGAGGAGGAGGGGGGGATTGGCCACAGATGCAAACAATAGTCTGGAGGAATTCGCATTAAAAACTGTGCCTTTTCTTGGCACGCTTAGCGCTGAGACACGCCGAAATTCTCATGCTTGGGGGAAAGAGGGAGGATTACAAAGCTCGTGGCTGGTTTTTGGCTCACGGGCAATACGCAGGCCGAGAGGGCGCCCGGCGGCGGGCAGGAATGCCTTGCCGAGGAGCACTCCTCGCCGCCGCGGTGGTGGAGGTGCCGCTGCCAGGACAGAACCAGCCACTGGATGTTGTCACTCGACAAGAGTGAAGAGGAACCTTCGGGGGGGGTGGGGGGGTAGCCCGAGTGGGCGTTACCCTCCCTCAGAGACAAACAGCTGGGGCTCTGGGGAGGGTTCCTGCTCCATCCTGCACACTAGGGATGAATAACAGGGAGGCCGTTCAGCGCAGAAGAATGGCTCTATGTGCTTTTTGCTGCGTGGATGCGACTTCCCTCCAGCCGCACGCCCTGCACCGACACGAGCGTCTGCACATGCGTGAGCTCATACAGCCGTTTGCGCGCCCCTCCGCAGGCCGGTCATGCATACTAATCCCGCTGGGTCGCCCTCCTCCCAAAACGCCCCCGGACGTGGTACAGCTGCTGCTGGCGGGGGAGGAGGCGGCCGGCTCCCCCTCCCTTGCACCCCGCAGACGCCGTCTCCTTTCTCTCTCCGCAAGTCCCCGCCGCTGGAATGACGGAGATAACGGAGCAAGTCGCATCCCTGCTCGTACCGACGGCGCCTGCCCGCGGACGAGCATCCCTCCCTCCCGTAGCAACCCACACCCCTCCCTTCCCCGGGCTTTCTCCGCCTTCCCCGGGCGCAAGGGCGGGTTCCCTTTGTCAAAGGCTCCCGGGCGCCCTGCCCACCGTTCCTCGACCCGCCTCCATGCCCCTCTCGGGAGGTACGTAACACACCACACCCGAGGGGGGGGGAGGCTATCGGGCCACCGGGACCCGCCCCGGCCCGGGCCCGGCCCCCGGGGCGGCGCCGCGGGGCCACCGCCCCCGGCGCTGGGCAGGGCTGGGCGGGACCGGAGCCCCCGGCAGCGCCGCGACCTTGGGCGCCACCTGCTGGTCCCTGGCGGCGCCGCATCGCCGGGGCCGGGCAGGGCGGGGCCGGGTCCCGTCCCCCCGGCCCCAGCCCCCAGCCCTCCTCTCTCGAGGAAAAGTCGCTTCCCGAGGCATTTCCGAGCTGTGGTGCGGGGTGGCCCCCTCCCTGCTTCCTGTTCGCTCAGCAGGGCTGTGCACACCGGGGGGTGGCGACTCCCGGCCGAGAGGAGTCGGGTGGGAGGGGGGCAGGGGGAGACGCGCTGGTGGCGGGGGCGGCCCGGGGCGGGGGGGGGGGGGTGGTGGTGTGCGTGGCGGCGTGTCTGGCTCGGGGTACAACCCCGTGATCCCGGGTTTCTCTCCCATAAGCTGTGGGAGGAGTGGAAAGTCCAACAGGAATTACATTCTAAAAGGAAGGCAATTTGTGGCCCCCTCCCGCCCCGTTTTGTAGGTCTCGCCTCAGCCGCACCGCCATTGGCCCCAGTGGAGGAGGAGGAGGGCATCAGGTGAGGACAAGGGGCTGCCGTCCTCGCCCCTACACACCCAGCTGGGCTGAATTTTCTCCAGGAGATTTGCCGAACTTTAGATAGAGACAAGCTGCCCCTTCCCGGAGGATGTTGAAATGACAGGGGACCCGGTCTGCTCTTCACACCCCGTTCTATCCGCAAAGCCTGCCTTTCCTTTCCAGACCTTTCCTCTAAAGTCACAGAGGAGCCCTGAACAAAGAGCCCCAAGATGCTATGAAACGCTTCTGTCCTTCGCACATGGAGAGCATCTCGGAGCCTGAGTTTCAGCTCACTGTCTTGGCTCCACATGTTCACGTTTTTGTTTTGCTGTTTGTGCTGCAAAACCTCCTCCTCCCCTCAGAAAGCGGGAGCTGCCACCACCTTCCCGCTGGGAAGAGCCCTTGCTAGGGGGGAGGGTGCCACTTCATTCGGAGAGGGACTTGGGAAGGCCTGGTGCAGCCCTCCCCAGCTGCGTAAACACCGGAGCCTCCTCTTGCTGAGGGACAACAGGAAAATCGGGAGGACAGTTGTCGTGGTTTTACCCCCGAAACCAGGACAACAGCCTTTCCCATGCCCCTCCCTTGCCTGTGATGAAGACAAGTTGCACATGTAGTTGCAGCTATAGGCAGGAGCAGGGAAGCAGTTTTCTGTGCAGCCCCATATGACAAGGACACAAGTGAAACCATCTCTTAAATTGCAGAGACAGAATCACTCACAGTGCCGTGGGTTCACCAAAACAACCCAGCAGTCTTCTGCTTAAGTGGTGTCCTCTGTTTTTTCCCCAGTCCAGCTCTCACTCACGTATAGAACAGCAACACCCTAAAGCTATTTACTCACGTGTTCTTGGAAGGGGGGGATTATAATTGCTGGTGGCCCTCAGAAGAAAAGTATGCTAAGATCTAAGGAGAAAATGAAAAGCAGCGGTCATTTTGGTATCAGACTGTTCTCCAAGGGTGAAATTTTCAATCAAGTGTTGACTTGTGGGGTCAACGAGAAGCTAAGATGGGTGGGAAGAAAGTTGATGTGAATAATACACACACAATAACGGGCTTGGCCAAAGTTGAAAAGTTTATGGGCTTCCTCATTGGAAAGGTCAGATGAGGAGCCTGTCACGAAAGAGTTCACGTCGCTGGTTTTACATCCTGGCAAAAAAAAAAAAAAAGCAGAAGTTTTATGGCAACTGTGAAGTTTTGAACATGGGGGGGGGGCATGGGTGGGGAGGGTATGTGTGTTGAGATGGGATGGGGGGGTGAGGAGGGAAGTCTTAAAAGTAACATCTTTGAGGGGAATGATGTTAAAGAGAAAACACACCTAGCATTGTGAATGCAGACAACGACCGGTATTTGAAACATGGATGGTTAAACCAGGCATTCACTGTGGGTACTCCATCTTCCCACTTTCCTTTCTGTGCCAATCTTGTCTCTGTGGCTGGGGCCCAAAGGTGACTCTCACACCCACAGGAACACATTGTACCCGTCCTCTGCTGTTCCTGGAAGGCACAGCTAGTGAGCACTGCTCCTAAGCAGAGACTGCTGCCTGCTGCCAGGGCCAAAATGAAGGAGGATGCTTGCACAGATGGGCTCCAGTCTCAGCTGGGAAGCAAGCATGGGAGAAGCAACTAGGGGCTGTTTGCTGAACCCCTTCTCAGCTGCGGTTCTGTGGTTTGCCATTGGAGCCACAGGCATGTAGCTTGCTCCCCTCTGAGCTCCAGGGGTTTTGGGAGGGCTCCTAAAGCAAGGGCAGGGGTTGTCATGGGCCTTTGGGGTTTGCACAAGGCAAACAATGTTGACATCACCTTTATCAGCCTGAAATACTTTAGCAGGACCTGCCCAAAAACCTCTGAATAACTTGCATAGTAAATTGACAGAGCAATATATTTGTGGTTCACTACTGGTCCTGCCACTGTATTGCTCTGACATGTTTCAGCCCCACATGATTCAGTCTTCCCCATCTGAAACACAGTATTACTACTCACTTTCCATTGGATATGGAATTTTTTAAACATATATTTCAAGCATTAAAGCTCTGGGCTGGATTCCCAGTGTGGCAGCATTCTTTTTTCTCTTTCGTTAAGCACCTAACATCACACCTAGTGCATGATTTGGCTAGGGTGGAATCAGCAAGGACATCTACTTCCTTCTCTTTTTTTGATGTAATATTTGGTTTATCCACGTGAGGCTTCAGGATACGATTGATATAAATGTATGTTTCTATAGAGCATGTGCACCACTGCAATATCCCGATGTTATGAGCAGGAATTAGGAATTAATTGAAACTATAGTAGACCTTATAAAGGAATTCATTGAAGTAGTTTGTAATTAAAAGAGCGTATTAATATAATTTTGGAAGATACTTTTGCTTTTGTTTTAAAGAAACAAGAAATACCAAACACCAGAATAATCAGCTTTATTAGATCATCTTGGTAGTACTAAGGCAGTAATTAAAACCCAACTTTATTCTTTATAACACTGGTGGAAATCTTGAAATTAAGCCACAAAAATATTCAGCTGCTTCTTTGCCTTATGTGCAACACAAGCCACATAATCATTCTTAGGCATTTGCTTTTTGAAAACCAAAACTTCATTTTCCATGAACTCTCTTTCTCTGGTGAAGACACGTGAAGTAAAAGGAACAACAGATGGATCTTCTTGAACTAAAAAAGCTCCTTGAGCCCCAAGCACATTTTCACCAGATACACATTTATGTTTTCTGGCTGAGAGGTAGAAGCATCTAAAATGCATGATAAGTCAGACACTGTTGTTCAGTGAAGCTTCTGGTAATGTTCACAGGGTCTGTCTAATACAGTTAACCTATAATACATGAAGATTATTATCCTGAGCCACTGTTCTGAAGATCAATTTTGTTTCTGAAAGGTTGGTGTAAACTTAACACAAAACCCAGTAAGTATAGGAGAGAGATTTGGAATCTATCTATATTGGTTTGGCTTTTCACAATACATTTTTAGTGAACTTTTTGTTCCAGCAAAATGTCACTTTGTCCCTAAGGCTTTGCTGCCATGTTCAAGCATCCAGAAATTTCTTTAAAAAAACCTGGTATGTCTCAATCTTTGGGTTTTGCTTTGTGTTTTGGGTTTGTTATTGGGTTTTTTGTTTTTACTTTTTAATATTGCAGTCTTCAGAATTAAAGTAGCCCAACTAAATGGGACAACTAAATGGGAATATAATAAAGGGAATGTTTTGTGGGTCAAAAGGAAATGCAAGGTGTATGAAGACTGTAGCTTTTATGCTTAAAGTGAAGGCTTAACAGAATTCCTTCAGCAAGGGCTGCCATCAGAACAGTGAGCTTCAGGAAAAATTCACCATTCCATACACGTACACTGTTGTCACTGACTCAGAAAATGGGATTAATAACACCCGTATATACATCTTAAAAAGTGCTTAGTATGAACACTCTTTCCTTTCCCTTTGCCCCACAGTTCCTGAAAATGCAAATCTGTTTTTAAGTTGAGTATCTTCCAATGAACTGCCACCTCTGAGTGCGATTATAGTAATTCACGCTGTAAGGTACTGCCGTGCTGAAAGAGAGGATCAGGTTAGACCTGCTGAAGACCCAGGGTTGGGATGTAGCGCTCTCCCCAAACCCTTCTGCTCTCTGTCTTTGCTTCTTGCTGCTCAACAGCAGCTCAGTGTATGCACACCAAGCCCATTCTCACAAGAAACACAGGAGGCCGATTCATTGTCCGCATTCTCTGGTCAGCCACGTGCTTTCTGTGTGATTCCAACCAAGTCACGCTCAGATCCTCCAACACGCAGAGGAATTTCTGCCATGTAGGAGTCAGGCACCTCACTGGGCTTGAGAATCTGAGCCATAGAGTCTCTCTGCTTCTGGTGTCTCCCTATGCAACTAGGATTTGAAAAGAAAAAACCCACAAAGCCTTCTTCATTTCATATGGAAGTGAAAAGAAAAAAAAAATCTCATTTAAGACTGGGACACTTAAATATTGATGTGATGGGAATCTGAAGCCGTGTTAAAAACAAGTATCTTAGGAAAAAAATGTCTATGTGGAAAGCAAAACTATTGGTACAAGGGCAAGGCTTGACAAGGATCCTAACCCACTGGGAACCTAGTTATTAAAATAAAGGGCTAAGAGTGGGCTGGTCCAAACAAAGACAAGTGCTGGCTGTCATCTCATAGATGTGCTTAAAGCTGCTTTCTCCACTCAGCTCCTGCATTAGCAAAGCAACAATCACTAGGATTCCTGTGGAAGAAAACTGAGATATAAAGAAGTTTCTCTGCCCAGGTCTACCAATAAGGTTTTTCCTTAGGTAACTTCCTTTTATAAGAACAGAAAATAAATGTGTAAAGCAAATGCAAAATGTTGATCTTTAGCAGGATATGTGAAGCCAGTGTAAGGCTTTATCTTCTGCAGACCTTCTGGGAGAAAAGCTCCATAATGTCTGTGGAATAGGTTTCTTCTTGCATGCATAAAACTCCAGTTTCTCCGCTGTTAGCTGCTTAGTGAGTTGATTCACTGCTCAAGTAGGATTGATTATGCCTTGGAATTAATTGGCTTGACTTGCGTATATGGATTTCTTTGCTTTGAAGTGTACTTTTACTGTCTGCTTGGCTTTCAGTCCACACTGTATCATAAACAGAAGAAATTGAGTTGCACACTACTAAGTATTGCAAATTGCAGCAGTTTTAATACAGATTTTTACAAAGCCCCCAAATCTGGAAGTACAAGAAGGTAAATCATAGAATCAGAGAATAGTTCAAGTTGGAAGGGACCGAGAAAGGTCATCTAGTCCACGCACCACCACCACCACCCCAACCCTGCAATGAGTGGGCACAACTTGAGCTGGATCAGATTGCTCAATAAATATTCTATAAGGATGGTGGAGAAATCTTTCATCATTAGAGGAGCAAATAGAATACATCGTTTACTGGAAAGCATCTTAATGGATGCCTGGAGACTTAGTTCTGAGCCACGTGTGCTGAGCACCAGCCACCACCAGTCAAACTGATCACTGTTCACTCACTTGAAGGGGAGACACTCGGGCACCTGCCTGTCTCTCCGGGACTTGGATCATGATGTAACTTACTATCTCTATAATCTTAACTTCCAGATGTTGCAACTGGGTGAAAATTCTACTGCCTTAAATGTGCACCAGTGAATTAACCATCTCATTTAGTACAAAAGCACAGGTATTGTCTGCTCTCTTACGGTGTGTCAACACTTCTAAATAAAGGAAAAAAAAAAAACAATCTGACCAGGCTCAATCACTGGACTTCACACTGCTTAACTGGCAGCCTCCTCTTCTTCCTCTGGTTTGTGCCTCCCCAACTATCTGAATCCAAGATACATGCTCTGGAGGGGGCTGGCTGTAAGCAATTTGGCCATGAGCCTGTCCATACTTGTGGTCAAAGAGCTAAGGTTCAGAAAGCTGGTCCCATTTTATTTAGCAAAATAGACTCAACCTTGTGTAGCCTATTTTTTTTTTCCTTGCCATATAAACTAGCTCAGAATGAAAGTCCCTGAACATTACTGTAACATGGGAGAAAAAATACACCATCAGTCAACTGCTATCCATAGAAAACCTACAAAGAGGTTTATCTAAAAAGCAAACACCTTGTACTTTCAGAGGCAAAAGCCCAAATGAACAATTGCAGTCTCAGTCATACGTTAAAGCACAGGGATTTACATTCCTAAGAACCCCTAGAAAAGCGAATTCCCAAATTAGAGGGTTGGGCATTGAGAGCATTCTGCTATCCTGAGCTCAGGGCACAATCTGGGCTGTTACCACTCAGTCATCAGCCTATGTGGACATTTAGACAGTATGCTGTGTAGTTTTTTAAAGGTCATCTTTCATCCGCTGTGATCTTGTGTAAACTGTCACTTCTCCAGAGCTTTGCAGAGTGTGAATTCAAGCATGCATACTTCTAACTGTACAGCAGGAACTTATACCACACAACCCGGCTGCAGCTTTAAGGTCAGGCTAAGGAGTTCATTGTCATACTGTCACAGAGACCAGTCATCAGCAAACTCCCAAATAATGTGTTCATTTAGGTACCAAAGAAAAGAAAACTCACTTCGGTGGCAGGAGATACCAAGTGACTCTTTCACAATATTTACATATATTTCAGTACCATCAAATATTGAAACACAATAAAAAGCCCTTGGACATGAGATTTGTAGGGGGTTTTCTCCAACAGCTGAATTTGTGCTGAGGTTGACAGCTCACTGTGAAGTCTGTAGTAGAAACTGCATTTCCTCCCTCCCTGGGCAAGGACACCCCACATCTGCCAACTCTTACCCATTCTTTTGGAGAAGAAAAGTAGTTACACTAGTTAATTTTGCTATAGTTTGGTAACAGGCACATTTAGCATGGTAACAATACCCTAACATGGTTCCCTATTACCCCTCTCCAAGTCCTCATTTATGATGAGGATTTATTTATTCTCTGCTTGAATATGTTTACTCAACAAGCAATAATGATTCTGCACTGCCAGCCATCCATGTCATTTGTGGCACTTTTACAGGAACTGTAATTTTCTTTCATGAAAGGGAAGAGTTCTGGCAGCATGGGAGTATGGCAGCAAGGGAGATCATCTTTTTTGCAAGACAGACTGCCTGGGGAAGAAAATCTCAATTTTTTTTTTTAAATTACTTGAGACTTTTTTCCTCTCCAAGAAATTCTAAATTTTCCAAGAAAAAAAAAAGAAAAAAGATGATAAATTGTAGTACAATCCTGGAATAGACAGAAGCCTTGTGCTTATGGTATGCAGCAGGGATATAAAGAACCAGTGTTTAGTGCTGAAAAAGAGACTTTGGATATTATCATTCTTTCTCTACTCCAAATATCTTTACAGCCCCTTCCTTAGATCCTTCACATAGGATACAGGAGAGTCATGTTCAACACTTTGCTTTGATGTGTATTCAAATTATTTAAAGAGCTCCAACAGGAGCAGTAAAAGAAATCACACTAAAAAATAAATAAATAGTAGTCTTTGTGGTCAAAGTAACTTTCAATGCCCTTTGCAAAATACATCAAAGCAAGTGTTGAACATGGGAATTAGACCAAGCAAACATCCTATTCGCCATATCAATAACTTTTCTGAAATGTGGCTGTGAGACAGTTGCTCCCACTTGGGTATTCCAGCATGAAGCAAGGCAACCCTTCATGCCTAAACTGGTAAAAATATAGCCTGTTCCCATGAAACACTTCTTTTGAGCTATGAGCCATTTTCAATTTGCAGAAGAGAAGCTCTGCATCAGCTCTACCACCACCTCTTTGCACACTTGCACAGCTAAGGGAAAACAGATTTGTTGATAGTTCTGTTTGGCTCTATTTTTTTTACTTCCTGATTGATTTACTCCTTATCCCAGATGCTGCCAGCTTCTCCGTTCTTCCACCATCCATAAGAAGAGCTTAGTAGCTCCTGTGACATTAAAACCTTTCAGCTTTTCATTCTTGTACCTGCAGGCATGCAGCAGCAGCCACGATGCAGTCATTGGTACGACCGCAAAAGTTAAAGGTCATCCCCTGTTTTGGAATATACAACTTTGGAGACACTGGATTTGTCTGAAATTCCCAGCAGACCCTCTTTGGTGTCCTACATAACATTTCAATTAAAAAAAAATTGTAGTTAAGTAAAAACCCTCCATAGCATCTGCAGAACCCTGCAGGAAGTTGTCAGGCCTTTCAGGGGCTGGGGAACCCCCAGGCCAGGACCATGGTGGCTGACAGCAGGGCCTGGCAGCCAGGGCCTGTCCCACCTCTTCCTCCAGGCACAAGGCAGTGGGGGTTGATGGGGTAGGGGGACACCAGTGCAGCAACCAGCCCCAGGCATCAGGCACCTCCTTGGGGAGAAGGACAGGCTGAGGCTGGGCTGGGATGTGGGCCCATGGGTGGGCCTGGCTCAGAGAGCCCATGTCCAGGCAGGTCAGGGCTGTGGGGATCTCGAGACTGGTCCTGCTGCAATGTCACTGAGGCAGGGGCTTAGATGGGATACTGGGCTATAAGCAGGATGAGATGAGCCCCAAGGGGCTGATTTGGCATCCTAATCCAAGGGCAGGCTGTGGGGAGCCCTGAGGAACTGGGCAGGGACAGGCAGGGATGTCAGTGCTCTCAGGAGGCTGAGATGTATCTGAAATCTTTTCTGTTGTGGGCACAGGCAAGCATGATTAATGAATGCGCATCTTACCGCCTTCATTACCTGGAGGCTTTCATGGAGAATTATGAGGTTTTTTACAGTTTTAATCATTTTTATAAAACATATCAAGCTTGCCAGGAATTGCATTAAGGACTTATATTAAGATAACCATACGCTCACAGAAAAAAAATATATTGAAAGGGACCTCTGGAGGTCACCTAGTGCAATTGACTCCAAGCAGGGCCAACTTCAGTCTAGATGTTTTTAAAATCTCCAAGCATGGAATTCCATAAGCCGCTTCTGTTCTTGGGCTTAACTGCACCCCTGGTGACAAATTCCTCCCCATATCAAGTCAGAATATTTTTGCCACATTTTGTGTCCATTGAATAGTTTGTTGAAGAAAATGTTAAAAAGCAAGATTATTTTTGAAGAATGGCTCTTGTAACAGGCTGCCAATCAAGCTTTTAAATACTGACCTCTGCACTTCTGAGACAAACAATCCAACCACCTCACACAGTCCAGCCATATAGTACGTACCTCCTCCATGTGGCTATAAAGGTTTACTAGAAATTTACCAAGAACCTAGCTAGAATCAAGATAATCTATAGCCACTGTTTTCATCCACAGAACCAATCATGTCACTACATCAGGCAATTAGGCTGGTCAGACACAATTTGCCTTTTATAAATCCACTTTGGCTTTTTGCACTCATATTCCTCTCCTTCAAGTAACTGGAAGTGGTTTCCATATTTTCTCCCTAATTTTCTAAAGTGAAGTAAAGCTCACCAGCTTGCGGTTTACAAGATCCTCTCTCTCACCACTTTTGAAGCCAGGCATGACATTTCTCTTTTTTAAGTCATCAAAAATCTGTTATCAACATGACCTTTTAAAGATAAGAGAGAGGTGTCTTGCACCAACTTCCTCAGCACCTTCAGATCCATCACACACAGGCATATGAGCTAGCGTGCATCCAGTCTAAGTAGTTTCTAAATTGACCATCTTCTACTGTGGGTAATGTCTCTCTTTCAACCTTTACTATGAAACAAAGGAATCAGATAATCTTGAGGGGGAACCTTGCTCATAAAGGACAAAGCAAAGACACTAAATATTTTTGTGTCCTCTGGCACAAGATTGTTCACCTTGTTCAGTAGGAGTCCCATCTTCTACACTTGGGTGACACTTCCCTATTCCTTATAGGTAGCTTGACCCTGCTTGCACCTTCTATACATCCTCTTTTCGTGTTTAGGCTCAGTTCAGAGTTCTCTGTTAGCCTAGATGACTTCTTGCTACATCTGCTCATTTTCTCATTTTGTTTTCTTTTCTTCTGAATTAAGGAGAATGTTCTTGATGGTCAGACAATTCTCCTGGGTCCATTTGCTCTTCAAGTCTCTCATGAGATCCCTCCTAGTAGTTCCCTGAACAAAATCCCTGAAGTCCAGGGTCTTTAGATGGCTATTCCCCTTCCTTAAGTGCATCAGGACCTTTTTATGGTCACTGCAGCTAAGACTGCTTTCCCATTCTGTACCAGTTCTTACACATTCAGGAGAGAAGGTCAGCAGAGCACCTCATTGAGTTGGTCTATCCAGCACCTGAATCAAAAATGTGTCCCACGCATACTCCATAAATCTCATTACTTGCTTGCACTTTGTGGTGGTGTCCACCCAGCAGATGTCAGAGTGGATCATAAGCCCCAAGAAGCAGGGTCTGTGATCAGGGGACTTCTTCCATTTTTTAAAGGAAGACTTTCTTTTGCCCTCTTTTCTTGACTCGGCAATTTATAGCAGACTCCTACTACTGTGTCTCTTCGTGACCTCCCTTCTGATCCCGTAAAATGTTGACAGACTTACTCTCCTTTCCACAGCAAAGTTCTGTGCAGCTGAGCTGCTTCTTTGTGTAGAGCACAACCCTTCACAGCACTTCAGTCATGGGGGCTACGCTACAGTATTGTGACAGAAGCGCTGCTTGAAGCAGCAGCTTTGATGCATTGTTGCATGCTGGTAAAGGGTTGACTGCCCAAATGGTTTTCTTATGAGTATCACCTGCTTCCTAGCTGCGACACAGAGCTGATCGATCTGGTAACTAGTCTGATAAAACCATACAGGCACATTTACGCTTCCCTCTACTTACGAAGCAGAAATCAACTGCCGTTGGATCACATTTTAGACAACCAGCTCCTACAGTAGTTCAGCAACTGGGAGATGTTCTGATGAAGACCAGAATTATTTTCTCCCCTCATTTTTTTCTCATTCTCTAGCTAGTGGAAATGTAACTTTTTCAGTTGCTTTAAGGTTGTATGGTAGCCTTTTAAAAGAGCATCTTAATCCCTGTTTGGCATTGCAACTTTCACACATGGACCATCTGCCTCCTGTTTATCCTCTTCTCTCATGGACATTCTCTATCATTCTCACCTCATATTAAATTTCTGGCTGAAGAGATGCTGAACAGTTGGTCCAAACAGCAGAGCCACCTGATGTCTATTTACAGAAAACAAAACCAGTCTATTGACAAGTCAAGGACCAGACCTTTTGGTTTTTTACATGCACTTCTGAGTGGTTGTTGACAACAGTGTTGCCAGACACTCCAGACATAAGGCTTTATGAGGGCAATATCTCACTAACCTGAGAAAACAATCTGAAATTTTGTCCCAAACTCAGTTATTATACTCTAATCAGTTTTAAGGACTGTATACAAACCCTTCCTTCTTCATATCCTAAGATAATGTCAGTCTGCATCATCCACAGAAAATGAAGGTAATTTTTTATCTTGTATGATATTGTATCTATATTCCCAGGTACATACACATGCATACCGGCCAGCTTTCTCTCTCTCCATACGTGCACACAAAGACATAAATACATGGTGTAGAAAGAGAAGCCTTGGGAAAGTTATTTCTTCATAGTTGTTTTAGAACACATCGTAAATTTGGATTTAACATATGGAAAAAATGTTCAGAAGTTCCTAATGAGATAATATATAGAACACACAGAAGAGTAGGAGACCAGAACCTGAGTTTAGTCGTAGTTCTGGCACTGCTCTGACAAACGCCTGCCAACCTATAAAGCTGAGAATACACTGGGTAAGACTCTTGGGGACTGAATTACGTTGTAAGGCTCAGAGCTAACAAGAGCACCAGAACATGAGCTGGATAGCTGGCTTAGTTTACTAAATTAAATAGCTATTGCCACCTACTGGCTACATGGCAATATTAATACAACAAATCAGTGATTTCAAGCGTGTCAAATCAACTGCCTGTGTTTTCTCCATATGAAAATTATATACACTAATGATAGAATAATTAGTAGTTTCTTTTTTTTTTTTTCAGTGAGGAAATGATATTTAACAGTGTCTTCTCTTTTTACAAGGTATACTGGTGAAACCATTCAGTACCTTTAGAGGTTCCATTGTTTGGCCATATTTGGCTATACCAGAGGGTATAATACGGCTAATCATAAATGTAATTAGTGTCCTAGTCTGCCTGTACCTGTCTCAAAAGAAGTCTGAGGCAGAAGGACATATTTTTTGGCCTGTTTGCCTAAAGCAGGCTAGATAGATACCAATTGCTGGCTGGGTGTAGGTGCTGAAGTCACCATATTTAAGGAAGGCTGCAGTCATGGTCTACCTGAAGAATGTGCATGCATCAATTAATACTGTGCATCATTCCTGCTTTAGCAATCCATGAATTAAAATGCAATCAAAGCATTTCTATTTATCCTACATCTATGCAGCATCGAAGACTAGTGCCATGTTACAAAGAAAAATGTATGATACGAGCACAGTTAATCATATCTGTTATATTTTCCAAAGATAATCCAAAGCAGGTAGAACAAGATGTATTTAAAAGAATTTTAGTAAAGGAGAAAGAAAGGCTTCTGTTAGTTCTGGTTCAACCCCAGCTTTGGCAATAAAAAGCCCAACAACTCTGCAGGAGGAATAAATTCACCTTCATTCACAGCAACTCACAATTTTATCTCCTGCCTTCCTCCAGCTGATTGCTGCTGTATCATCTAACAAACATTATATGACTGATTCAGCCTGTAAAGAGCTTTTCAAAGCTCTGATGTAAATTATGTGACTTTTAGTTTATTAAAAAAGAAGAAACAAAAGAAAAAAAGAAGGTATAAATATGTTTTGCCTAAATTTGTAGTGAAACGGGTCAGTGAGTGTTCATCCAACCCACACCAACTGTGCAAATAAAGGCAGCAACCTCTGACTGCTGAATGGTTATGAGTATTCAGGGAAAGTAGTTTCTTCGTTCAGTCTAACCAGACTCACAAGAGGATGTTTTCACACATCCTAAATTAGAGTCTGTTACATAGTATGGATGTTCTCATTCACCTATGAAGTAATTTTACCATTTGGCTTAGCCTGCAGCACGCTGAAATTACTCTACTGAAGAATTAAATTATCCACAGAGGAATGTAAGATATAGCAATTTAGGTGTATTGACTTTATATGTTTAGCTGATTTCCGTGCATTTAAGGATTGCTCCTGTGCAGACCAGCCCTTCTAAGTTTCATGTATGGATATCTCTTCAGATTTCATTAGTGTCAAGCACAATGCAGTCAAGGAAAATGATGCGTTCAGCAGAAATCTATATAGGATAATTACATAAGTGCTCTGTAAAAACTGGCTGCAGCAGTCCATGTTTCAAGTGGGACACACACCAACAAGCAGTCTCAGACAAACAGCTTCTCGGCTTTCATCCAAGGAAAACTGCTCAGTCCTTCCCTCTGATTGTTGGGATTTACTCTGAGGATTTCTACTAAAGGCAGAAACCAAAACCTTACATTAAGGGACCTCCGAAGCCATTCTACAGGCGATGCTTAGGGAACAAGCAGTTGATGTTACCTTAATTTGGAAAGCATCTGTAAAAATGGCTATGAAGAATAAGCCATCACGGGTCCCTAAACAGCAGTAGGTATTAGACCATCTCCTGTGAGAAACTGGAGCGTACTGAAGTACTCTGGTAATATGTAATTACTGTAGCCTCACAGTTTGTCTCTTTAACAAGTAAAAGTTAAGGTTTGAGAAGGAACCTGGCCACAGCTCTGCTGTAGCATTTGGCTTGGCAAGCAAAGATGCAGCAGCATCCAAAATGCTTCTTGTATGACGCCAAAATAACTATTATTTTGTAGCCTGGGGGACTATACTACAGGTTCATTTTAACCTGTCTATGCCAGACTTTTGTTTTAACCTGTTCCCTCTGCTCTCCTTCCCCTTTGGAACTTTTCAGAGCTCTGAAGGTTACCTGCCTTAGACAATTAAAGTTGCAGACTTCTGGCAGCTGGGAAGGAGTTTAACACAACGGGCAGCATGGCAAAACACAGTATTTAGTGAGGACAAAGTGTTACAGCTACCCCTGCAAAGAGGGATGGGTGAAGGGTCAGGAATTGTGTGGGGGAATCGCCTTGAAAAGTAATCTGTGAGCAACCATGGGATGGCGGTCTTGATTCGCACAAGCACAGCTTAAACACCACGCTGCAGGAAAATACAGCCAGAAAAGGAGCACGTACAGTCAGCTGCTCTTCATCACAATCCGTAGCAAGTTAATATACTTGTTTTCTCTAAGTTAGGCTTGGTGTTAGTAGTGCTTCCAAGACCCATGCAATAGGGAAGCCTTTTCAACAAAATCTTATTAAAGATTTCAAATGCATGCTAAAGACAGAAGCACTCAAAGAGAATTTAATAAACTGAAAAAAATGGTATAAGGTATATAACCAGTGGCATAAATAATAATGGAAATTTTTGAAAAGTCATCAATTTTATTTTCAGATTTTCTATACACTTTAAATTCTTATTCATATATTATTTTCGACTTTAATTCATTAAGTTCTTTCTCAAGCATCGAATAGATCAAACTTCTGGGTAGCTACTGTAGAACAGGAACAACCATAACTATTTAATCAGGAAGAGACACTGAGCAGTAGTATTAGAGATGGCAGTAGAACAAGGGAAGAGAAACCAAACATCTTGTCCAAAAAAAATGACTATGGTGATAGCCTTGTAGTTCCCACGCCACAAATCCATTTCTGATGACTGTAATGAAGCAGGAACTGAACTGCCTTCAGATGTGTCACGATCAACCTAAGATCTCTATGCAAAAGCAGGAGGTCAGGTAAACATCAATCACATCAGTAAAGCCACAAAAAAATAGCAAACTAACAAAGCACCTTTAAACTGTTCCAAGTTTCAGCTCTACAATCTGAATCCATACCAAGTTTCCCAAGTGCTTTCTGTCTTTAGACCTAATTAATTAAAATTCACTTTGTGAAAAACCAACAGAGATCAGAACAAGAAATTGGAACCTGGAGCTGTGTGGAGATGGGCAATTGCTCATCAACGTGTCGCACTACAGCTGGTGATACAAACAGGGAGAAATGTTTCATGACACGTGTGGAACTCACTCACTTGCAGCAACGTATTTCAGACTTGCTTGATTGCTTACTCATCCCTGTCTGCTGGGGGATATGAAACTGTGCAGAGTGAGGCACGTAAAATTAGCTAAAGCTCCAACAGATTTAAAGTCCAAAGACTTTAGCGAGTCTTCTCAGTCTCCTGGAATTTCCCTCAGCCTTCTCTGAAGATTAAAGCAAGTTAAAACAACCTTTATTGAATTCTGAGTTTTTATCCAGCCTCTGAAATTCCTCAAGGGGTACTTCCATCCTATAAAAGCCCAGAGAATAGCCAGAGCTGCTGGATGCTGCAGGCTGCTGGTGCTGCATTCAGATTTTTGGAATATCTGCACTGTTGAGAAGGGTTCCTATGGTTTGGGTACAACTAATCCTCTCAGTGACCTGGTTTTAGTTGTGGTGTCCTACAGTTAAAGGTTATGTCAAAAATAGCAGAAAGGCTGAACTTCCTAGTCATGTCCTGCATGTTTAATTTTTGTTATGTTCTCAAGTTCTCTAATAAGCGTTTATTTTTTCCTTATCCACACAGGAAATGAAAATGCACATTAACAAATGTGTGGATTACCAGGTTCTTAGCCACTGTATGCTAGGAGTAGCTCTTTGTATTTTCTAAGGTAAGATGCTTGACATAGCGCTCTGTAGGTGTTCTAACAGAGAAATGGTGTAAAAATCTCTGGACAGTTACTAAGCTCACAGCTTAATTTACTGTGTGCTTACTCCTCTGTGTGAACAAGCCCTATAGTTTGAGCAAGATCAAGAGAAGAGGATATCTGATTGACAAGAGCTTTTCTCTGAAGATTTTACTCCAGGAACCTGAAGCTAGTAGACAAAATATGTTTCCTTTTAAAACAGCATCAGGAAAGGTTTACTGGTTGAGCCCTTGGGGGAAAACCCACTCAAATGGCTTCATTTTTAAAAAGAACAAACTCAGAAGTGTATTTGGTGGTGGTGCCATAGTACTTCTGGACCCTCATCTCTACTAAGGCTGCAGCTGTGCTGGGAGTTGTACTAACACCCTGGCATTGATCCCCTCAGAAATACAAATGTTTAAATGTGCTGTGCAGATACCTGGCTGCACTGAAGTGAAAGGTGATTTCTTGTGTAACTTGCTTGCCACATACTGGGTTTGCCTTGTTTCTACAAAAAACACAGGTACACATTATTAAAACCCTGGTCTCATTCCTTTTAAATAGAGAAGTGCCATGTAGCAACACCACCTCAGACATCATTGTGTATATAGATAAGCATTTTATAGCTTAACGTTTCTTGTATATAACTACACTGTATTGAGAGGCTCACATCTAGGGTTGAAGAGTTGGTTCTCCAGACAATCATGCTGCAGTAGGCTGATTATGGAGAACATCTGCATCCCATTAAATACGCCTTTGCATTACACTTTGGCAAACTTACTCAAGCAATCAGTAGTGCAGAGCAGTATCCTTCACCACATCTCTCTGCTTATCAATAGAGGTGAAATGCTTTGACATTTCAAAATCATTAAGTAGAAACTTGGAAAAATGCTGGGTTTTACATTTTACTTTTTCCACAATTTATGCTAATGCATGAAAAATACTCCACTGCAATTCTGTGGCAAGTCCTTCCGAAATCATCTTTGCCATTTAAGGCAATCAACTCATTGGAGCTGGGATTAGAGCCTGTGAAATATTTTCAGTTATTTTTTTGCCTTTTCATTAGCACTTTACGAAAGACTAGGGAGATTGAACCTGAGGAAATACTCATTTCATGTGCTTCTTTATGACGAGCACCTACCTCTGCATCCTAGGCAGGACAGCACGCCAAACTAGATGGGTCAGTCATTATTGTATAGAGATCATTTTCTCATGTGCTTAGAAAGCAAAAGTGTCTGTTTTGTGAGAGCAGAAGTCACCACTTCAGTTCCTGTTATTCCATTTTTAATGGTTAAGAAATCGCTGATAATCAGCAAGTGAGTAGATGATGAAGTATTCATTGGATTCAGCAGCCTTTGGGGAAACTTTAGGTTGAAAGACAAAGACTGTGGCCTTAAATTCCTTTTCTTATAACTCATCAAAGAGCGACTCCCTGAACAAGAGTCACGTATTACATCGAGATCTTTACATGAGATTTTGTGCCCAAAAGCTCCTCTAACTTTCCCACTTATACTAAGTAGTCTAAGAGAAGATATTATCTCTACTCACAAATGTTATGCCAGACACTTACTCAGAACACCATGCTACAGCAAATTAACACCACTATGCATTTCACTTGGCATTTGTCAAAGATTATAATCAAACATCTACAACATTATTGTTAAGCAGCTCAGGCTTATGTCAGCTGACAGATCAACCTTGGCAGTGTCTTCTTAGGCAGAAACAAAAACTGGCATCACAGTCTGCTGCTATGGCAGTGCTCTGCGCAACTGCTAAATCACCACTCTGCCCCACAGCTTTTCCCCCATTGGAAGGGAATAGAGTGCATCCTACTGCCTTTCAAACACTTATTTTTCATGTGATAACCAGCTGGCTGCTGCCCAGACATTCGGAGTTCAACGCCATAAATAAATATAAGAAGTTTCCCTGGTTTGATTCCTTGAAGCTCTCTAAAATACATATGATCACTGACAAGCAAATTGAACTGGAAAGGTTGATGAGCAGAGGCCAACGGGACAAAGTTCAACATGGCGAAGTGACAGGTCCTGCACTTCGGGAGTAACAACCCCAGTCAACGCTACAGGCTTGGGGCAGGGTGGCTGGACAGCTACACAGAGGAAAAGGATCTGGTGTTGGTTGACACTCGCCTGAACATGAACCAGCAGTGTGCCCAGGTGGCCAAGAAGGCCAATGGCATCCTGGCTTGTATCAGGAATAGGATGGTCAGCAGGACCAGGGAGGTGACCATCCCCCTGTACTCAGCGCTGGTGAGACTGTGCCTCGAATACTGTGTTCAGTTTTGGGCCCCTCACTGCAAACATTGAGGCACAGGGGCATGTTCAGAGAAGGGCAACAAAGCTGGTGAAGGGTCTTAAATGAGGAGCAGCTGACCGATCTGGGGGTTGTTTAGTCTGGAGAAGAGGAGGCTCAGGAACTGGGAAAGGAGCAAAAGAGAAAGTTACAACTAACATGAGATAGAGAAAGTTGTCCCGATGCTCAGTACCAAGCAGCATTGGCACCAGACACAGAAATGCACACACTGTTGTGTTCCATGGCACCTCCTGTGTGCATGGCGAGGAGTTTACAGCTCTGGAAATAGCCAGAAAGGTCAGCAGAGCTGAGGCAGGTTATTCTCCCTTGTTTCCAGTTATGACTGTCACCCTTGACTGTAGACAGAACCCAAGGAGACTATCCTGCCTGGACCAGCTAACATTAGTGATTATCCATTGTGGGACTCAACATCTAAGTTTTTCTTTGTGTTTACAGGACTTGCAGGAGTATTAGAAAATCAGTGAATGCATTAACACAGATCTGTTGTTGCTCAGGCCTCATCATTGTACTGCTTCACTACATTCTTTCACATCATCAGCCAACTAGCAGTGCTTCTTTATTTTCCTCCATTTTTATTGTGGAAGATAGATTTATCTGAATAAGACTGTTCCAATAACTGGAGGTATATTATTATTCCAAATTTGTGAGATCACTGCCTATAGTTACGAAAATATGTCCTAATATACAATACAAAGGCATCACAGATACCTCAACCGGGATTTAGTTCACAATCAAGCAAGAGAAGAGGATACTTCACTGCTTTACTGAAGTCTGAACAGATGAGAACTGATATAAAATGTACATGGGAGCATGTTTCGTGAGTGCAGAGAGGCAGAACACAGCACCTCTTGTGTCTGATCACAAAGGATCAGTTTACAACCAACACTAATGAAAAGAAAAATCCTTGAATTTAGGTGGCATAAATCTACATCAGGGTATTGTACGTTATTAACTTAATGTAGACCATAAATCACAGAATCACAGAATGATCGGGGTTGGAAGGGCCTCTGGAGATCATCTAGTCCACCCCCCCAAATATGGCAGTCCTTACAAAGACAAGCAACTCTGCATTTGCTGTGTGGGGTCAAAGTCTGTGTTATATATAAATACACCCTAATTTGTTCTGTGCTTACCTCTGCCTCCTATACCTTCATCTACCTATATAGTCGTACTATTACAACAGAAAAAGTACAACTTGACAACTGCTGACTTTGCGATCTATCCAAGACCCCTCTGAGTGGGCTTCTCTGTGTTAATAGATAAATGGACTTAAAGTACACATGTGGACTTGAAATTCAGCTTCCAAAAGTTTCTCTGTATGGAAAAAAACAGCAAACTAGGAAGACCTGGATATATGATAACTCTATTCGTACATCAATTTCAATTTGCCATATCAGATTATATTGCACCTGGATGCTTGATGTTGTCAAGGATGATTTAAGTTAAATTTGTGCAGCTTATCTGTTAACACAAGCCCTCACTTTCTTTCAGACTCTTCAGTGCCAAGATCATATCTTTGGCTTCTGTAAAGTGCCTGAAAAAGAGTCCTAAAAAGCTGTGAAAAATATGGATATTATCTTCAGAAACAATGGAGTGGTATATGAACTAATATGGAATATCTAAGGAAAAATTGTCTCTAATTGAGCACAAGTTAATAAAAACAAATAAAAATATGATGATTCCTTTTTTTTCCCACATGAGTTCAACTCACACAATGAAGGTACATTTCAGCTAAGCTCATGCCATGTCCCAACATACCACAGGGAAAAGTTTTCAGTGTAAGAAAGTGAAAACTCCCATTTACAGTCACTCTATTAAAAGCCTGAGCCCATATTCCATCAGTCTATGATGAATGTTTTTGTTTTCTATTTTTAAAAAATCTGCTTTAATCTGGTGATCCTAATAACTAAAAACTCTGCTTTAATGTGTTTTAATATTATTGCCTCTGGAGACTAGAAAAAACATCACTCTAAATATGAATTGCTCTTTTACACTTACCACTTTTCAGAGCCCTGAAAGCTTAATCCGTACATTAAAAGACCTAGTCTAACCCAAAAATCTCACCCCTGAGGCCACAAAACTGTTTATGAATTCATGGAGCATGATAAGAACAGTAGCAAATTTAAAATGTTAAAACTTTATCAGTTGGCCGTAGCAGACACCATCAAAAGCAGAGCAGAACAAGCTATGTATAGCAGTATTTGAACAAAATAAACTTCAGAATTTGCAGTGCTGGACAGTTACAAGGGAAAACAAGTAATGCTGGTGTTCCTCCTCAAGTGAGGAATTCAAGTGGAAGAGGAACAGGTCACTCCTGACACCCAAAAATGCTCCTGGCATCCCAGGAGGCAGCTTCTTAAACAAACACGGAAAAGACGGCTGAATTAGGGTAGTGGTGTACCAGAAGGAATGCTTTTTGGGCTTTCATGTGTTATCTTAGAGAACTTTGGAAAAAAGGTTAAGTAAAAATGACACTGAAGTGTATAAAATATGTTACGCAAGGCATCTAAAAATATATTTCAGAGAATTGTTTTTTGGGTGAGATGTTGAGCTAAGGAACTCTTCCTTAAGTACGTGACCTATAATCGTATTCCAAAGAGGACTCGGGTAGTCAGTAGGGTGAAAGTGTATGAAGAGAGGGAGAAAGGAATTTGCTACACTAGTAAAGAGTTTAAAATGTCATGGGTACGTGAACTGACTCACACAGCTCTTGTGAAAATAAACAGAGATCGTCTTGTCACTCTTGCAAACTTCATTTTCCTGCTTTTTTGGTTTGGTTTTGTTTGTTTTTTGTTTGTTGTTTTTTTTTAATTTTGAATGAAATTGACTCCTTTAGGAAAGGCCACAGAAAGAACACAAAAGCCTCAAATGTCCTGATGGCCCACACTAATAGTGGACTCTGTCCTGCAACCACCTCACAAGATGAGACTGAGGGCACCAGCCAAGTCACATGAGAGGTCATCATGCACTTGCATGACATCCCCCCCCCACTCCCCCCCCCAAAATCTGCACTAAAGCTGAATCCCTCTCTTCTCACAGTTCTGGGAGAAGTGCAACACCAGACTTAGCTTGTAACAGTTTAGGCGGAACTCAACAGGATTTTGGTGTTTTTTTCTCCCCTCCTGCGGGTCTTGAGTTAACTTTTCCAAGAGGCAATGATGAATTCAAAAATCTCAGGCACTAGGAGTCTCCTTGCCAAGACTATATTTATCTAACAGAAAAATGTAAGGTATTTTCCGCTTCCTACAGTTGCCCACGAAGTAAATGGCTGCTTTCACTAACAGCTTGTCAACAACACAAGACCTTTGCTCAACCCCTCAGTAGAGCAGCCTGAATGACACGTGCATAGGGCAGAGGCCAAGGACGAATAGTGCCTGCTCCTCCTGACTCTGAGCAGGAATTTGAGGGGGCGTAGGCAGCAGAGAGACTGTGCACAGGACCCCTGGCAAGAGGGAACATGGTGAATTTGGGAGTGGAGGAGAAAAAGAGAGCCTCTCACATGGCCATCTGCTCTTAGGAAAAATTGAATGGGAAGATGTGGGCAGCAAGGAGGATCAGAGCCGCTGGATTTACGCAGTGTCTCACACACTGAGCACGTTATCTGACACAGGCAGGAAGGGGATGCTGCTGCCAGAGGGGATCTGATCTCACACAGAGGAATGCTGAAGGTGCCCACAGAGTGGGCTCTTAGTGAATCAAGAACCATGGGTACATTTGGCTTTATGTCAGAGACAGGAAAGCTGTGGCTCAAGCTATGTTCTCATGGAAGCATAGGAAAAAAACAGAGCATAGGACGTCTTCTACATGAGACTGGTTATTCCTTATTTGGAGGTGATGGTCAACGGAAGGCAGCTCTGCTGTTCTTCTGCAGCACACGGCTGTTAGCATTGTACTTCCAGAACACTCAGAACGCAGTAAGGATCTGCTGAGGTCCTTTCCAGCCCTGTTTTCTTCAGTTTGCTGCGGGAGAACTTGTGCTTTCTGATCACATTTTTTAGCTGCCGTCTTTGAATTTATTTATCCACTCACTGGGCCCATTCAAAGGAGTGGCCAGCAGGGACAGGGAGGTGATTGTCCCTCTCTACTCTGCCCTCGTGAGGCCCCATCTGGACTACTGTGTCCAGATCTGGGGCCCCCAGTACAAGAAGGATGTGGAACTGTTGGAGAGGGTTCAGAGGAGGGCCACAAGGATGATTAGAGGGCTGGAGCACCTGCCCTACAAAGGGAGGCTGAGGGAACTGGGCTTGTTCAGCCTGGAGAAGAGAAGGCTGCAGGGGGACCTCATTGCAGCCTTCCAGTACCTGAAGGGAGCTTATAGGCAGGAGGGGATTCAACTTTTTAAAAGAGCAGATAATGGCAGGACAAGGGGGAATGGACTAAAGGAGGGAAGGTTTAGATTAGATATTAGGGGGAAGTTTTTTACAGAAAGAGTGGTGCTCTTTGCATTACTGTGTATGAATTCATTTAAAGTCTGACAAGCAAACTACTACCAGTAGGATGAATCCTCACACATATCTGTGTCCTGTTGCTACTTCTGACATGGAAAATGCAGCCACTAGCATACCAGAAGGGTATGTTATGTGCTGACACTCATGAGCTTTCTTGCCTCCTGCTTCCCATTCTTTTTCATTCTTATGCAATTTTTCTTCTTATAACTGCTGCTGAAATAAGCTGAACTCAGTGTAGCAGTTGTCCTGGTTTATCCCTTGACAAGATGCTGTGCAGAGTTACAGAATGGCAGCACCTGGGGACACTGTGTGAACAGAGACTGAACAGGGACAGAAAAGAAACAGGACTTGAGCCTTTCTTCATGTCAAGCTTAATCCTTCCTTTTCTCCTCACCATGTCCATAATATTCCTCCTCACCCACGATATGTTAGTGAAGGCTGGAGGCTTAGATTAATAACAACAATATCCCAGGATGTTACAAGCAACTGAATCCCAAAGAATCTGATGGTTTACTCTGTCAGATGGCCTAATTGGGATCCCAGACTACCTCTTATTAATTAACAAATAAATCTATCACTGATATCAATGGGACCAGACCCATAATTAAACAGAGTTTAAAATTAAACATTTTGAACATATGGAAAATTTTCCTCAGTGTTTTAGAGGTAACAGAATAACAGCATGTATGCACAAAAGGGAGAATTATAAAAAACTGTTTACCGTCCTATGCATGTACTTTAAGTTTCCCTTTCATTAGAACCCAGTCCTTTCAGATACTTCCCTTTTCTCTCCCAGATTTTCCTTGGAACATGTTCTCCTGTTAAAATAGATTGAAAGGAGGTCAAAGGAATACGTGGGAGGAAGCTTTATGCTCCATGTTTTATATTAATTTCAATTTCATATCATTAACACTGTAACAGGTCATAGTTGCCCCAAACATGCACCCTACGTGTCATGAATTTGAGAAAGAGGGAACTGTGGAGAGTAATAAGGTTTTTAATTCTGGGGGTTTAATTCCTCTCAGACTACTGATCTGAGATGCATACTTAAGATAAATTCTGAAGACTCTGAAGAGCAGCCAGAAATGAAGAAAAAATAAACTAAACAAGCAAAGGAATAGGAGTCTTCTTTCACAGAGCTCTAACACAAGAAATTAAGCTGACAAAAGATGAGAGGCTTTTCCTTGGGCCCCTTAGGGAGTCTAATTAACTGATTTCTAGAAATGGAATAGAAGCATCACACTGATTTCACTGTCAGATATTTGGCTAGAAATCAAGAGCTTCAAAAGACACTAATGGGGAAAAAGGTAACATCTGACGATGAAGCAGACAGGCAGACTCATACAAACTGTAAGCTCCTCAATTTAAGAATTCCTGAGGACATACTGAGAGCAGACAAATGATGGACTACAAAAGATGAATCGCACCAAAAATAGATTATCAGCAAAACAGCAATTTCCTTTCCATGTAGCAAGAGTTACTACCAGCCTGAAAAATGAGCAATAAAGCTCAGAAAATAAGTTACGGGGTTGGCTGTGACCTGCTGTGGCTGCTGTAGGATTCAGGCTGTCAGCGTATCAGCACTGCATGTAAGTACCTTAAATCATTACTGGCATATAGGCCTTCTGCCTCCTCATTTTCTTTCTTCTTTTTTTTTTCTTTTTTTTTTTTAATTCTTTCTTCTTTTTTTCCTTTTTCTTTCTTTTTTTTTCCTTTTTTTATTCCACCAAGGTCATAAATTTGGATGAGGATGCAGTATTCCAGATGATGTTAGAAGTACTAGCATGCCACATGCAAGCCTACATTTATTTGATAGTGCTGACTGACTGAACCCCTTTTCAAAGTTAAATTTGGGTCTGTGGTACTTTCTCTGATATTCTACTTTTTTATGAGCAGTGCTTTCAGTGCCACCTCCTAAGTGCCACCTCCTTCAAGCCAAAAAGGTCCATCATAAGAAATTTACTATAGCAAAGTTAAAAATGTAGACTGTTATAGTTTTTTTTCCTAAAACAAAATCAGAGAGAAGGTTGTTAATGTTGCTATATGCATGAAACTATAAGCTTTCTGAAAGAATGATATCTATAAATACTACCTATTGTACTATACATTTAACATCTGGTCAAGTACGAACCCTTTGCAAACACATATATAATATAAATACATGTATAATAAGTATATATATTGTAAGAGTAAACATCTAAATTTTCTCAGCGAAGTAGGTTTGGGGCCATAAATTCCCAAACCAAGATATTTCAGAACTATGCTAGAGATACTGTGCTTCTCAGCAGTGCTCTACAAAGGAGCATGGAAACTAATTTTGCTGCAATAAAACATCGCTTCAATTAGAGCTGTAAGCACAAAACTGTTCTCCTAACTATAGTTTTCATGAATGGTCACCAGTTTGCCTTCAGACAATCATTGACAGCCACACCCATACTACCTGTTTCCTCCATCCTGGATGTTTCTGCTCCCTCAGGGCATGCACTGGATTGGACGTACGGGACAACTGCAGAAAGAGAAAACTCCTACAGCAAATATTTTTCTGAAAGAATTCAGGTTTCATCTACTAGTTGAGGATCCACTTCAAGTAGTTTCCTGCTCCCTCGATTCTCACCTGCTTTTTCTCTTTCCCATGCAGATGTCTTCCCACCCTCAAATGTGGGAAATCCCAGTGCTGCTGTTTCTGCAGCCATGCTACAACTGAGGTGGTGAAAACCTCTGGCAGGGAGATGATAGTAAGAACTGGCATTAATGTTACCTTAGCTTTTTGGGTTTTCTTTCCCAAATAAATGACAGACAATACAAGAATCAACAAATATTGATTATTTCAAAAGATACAACTCCAGTTTTAACACATAATTTCCAAATAATCCTGTTATCTCTACCATAGCTCCTAGAATTCCTTTTCTCTCTCTTTCTATGTGTAGTTAAATTCTTAATGCTGCTTAAAATTGTTAGCCCTTAGAGCAATGGAATACAGAAATCATATAAAAGAAAATCCCTTGAGACCCACAATGTCACAACAAGTACAAAGCAGAAGTCAGAATGACACTCAAGGACAGAACTTAAAGTAAATTGCTGGTGTAAATGACAGAAGGTTTCAGTAAATTGCTCTCTCTAAATGGCAGTACAATGACTTCAAGAAAAGAATAGAAAAAAAATGCTTTCAGATAAAATCAGTATCAATTTAGTTTCTATTTCAGGAAAACCAGGTAAATGATAAAAATAAGTATTGCTACTGGCCTCCTTCTCAGCTGGGAAAAAATGAAGGGAGGAAAACCCAACAGACGTGTACTTCACTTATTCTACAGCACTACTACAGGGATAAGACAACATGCAAGTTAATTGCAAGGAAAGTGGTCAGCTACTCAGCAAGAGTGAATCAGTGCAGCTCCTCTGAGATAAGTAGAATGTTGTGAAGGTGTCATTTCTCCTAGGCTGCTTTTTTGACACACTAACAGCACTTTTGCCTAGCTCTGGAACTGCAAACCACCTGAGGAAACAGCCTTGAGCTGTGCCAATCACATTTCCTTTAAATTGTGAAAACATTTACTTCTCATCCAGGTGTAGCATGGAGCAAAGTCATACAAATCCTTGTAATACTTTCTCTCTTCCTCTCATACTCTACACAGAAAGCAGGGTCCCAGTGCCTTGCCTAGAGTTACACCACAACTTTTAGCAAACTAGGAACCAAGGACAACTTCTAGCCAACTCCCTGAAACAATGGTCAGTTTTTGTTTTTCCAGGGCAACAAAACTGCAGTTTCACAAACACTTAGCCCTGAGCATTCCTGGACTCACTCCTCTGCACCTGGAGCTGGAAGGATGTTTGCTGTTACAAGATACATTCTTTCCAGGCTTTAAATTTCAAGATGATGCGAATAGCGATCAAAGATATGGATGTGTCTGTGAGTAACTGACAACCACCAGCTTTACATCTGCAAGAGATGCACACACATTATGGATAGAGAGTTGAAACCCATGTCATATATATTCCCACATGCAAAAAATATTTAGCAGTCCATCCTTGCCCCTCTCAGGAATCCAGCCATGCTTCGGCAACAGTGTGAAGGGAAGAGAGACACATTTGTGGATCACTGTGAGAAAATTGGATTACATGGTGCTTTCCTAGTTAAACTAGCAATGATCTTGTCACTTACATGTAAAAATTCCAGGTACATTTTTAGATTCGGGTTCTCATTTGATGCCAGCAATTCTTCCCTGGATGCTCAGGGTAGTGTCGTTAGCATCTCACAGGGTCACTGGTGTCCGTACCTCTGAGCATGGCTTTGAACAGACAGATAGCCAAGGTAGCTTGCAAAAAACACTAAGCTGCAGGTGACTTGTGTGTCACAGAGGTCAGTACCTGGTAGTTCCCAGATCACTACTTCTGTGTGTTCAGGTCCCATGAACCCATGAGCAGCTTTCTGTAGTGCCAAAAGCCAAGAGAGGGTGGAGGAGGCTGGGAGAAGACATTCACTACAGTAACGATGTGAGCAGCTTTCAGCTTAAAGCACGCATAGTGAAGGTGCAGTTCCACCATAAACTTAAGCCAAAATCAACTAAATTTTTATAGGAGTCATTCTGCTGACTGTGACAAGCTTTGGGTTAGGAACAATCCTGTAAAAAGTATTTAATTCAGCTCTCCCCAGATCTGATGTCAATTTGCTGGCCCAAGATAGAAGAAACGCACAACGTTCAGTTCTGTGTGTTTGCACAGAACTGAGTCCCAATCTTGGTGGCATCACCATAACAAGCAAGATTAATAATAAAACCTCACTCATCCCAATTATTTTGCAATATTTATGTTTCCTTATAGTTTCACAGCAAGGGGGTATGTGTTGTAAAGCACAGTTCTCTCAGTCAGGTATCTAGCTGTAAAATACTCAGTTTTATCAGACCTCTTGAGTCTGAAATCTGAAATCAGACTGCTGGAATTAGACTGGAACCAGCCCTCAAAATGCAAACTGCTCGACAGTATTCATTCTCAGAAAGCCACTGGGAAAGGGAAATGGGATGCGAGAGGATGGAAGTATTTCAGTTCAGAAGAGATGTACAGATGTTTACAAATATTTCACATCAGTGAGGGACTCTCAAAGCTAAGACTTATTCTTCAGACCAGTAATTCAAAAATATTACCAGCTGTTCTATGAACTGGGCAAAATATTTCGTTCAAAATTTTCTTTGCTAAAAATGCTAAGCGGGGTCAAAGACACATTTTACAGATTGATGTTTCACAGTTGAAGCATGCTGCCAAGTACAGTATTGGAAATACATTCTCTGTGCTTCACAGGTAGATTTTATGATGTCAGCCAGATATGGGGTTTTTCCTACAAATGCGAACCATCATGTTTTCTTTGTTAAAAATCTTCTACATTTCTGACACCAGCTCAAAACATTTAGTTTCAAATGTGATAACATGGGGTTTTGGATATAGTTTTGCACACTTGGTAAAAATCTGTATTTTAAATGTTGTCATTGAAACTATTTATTGTTGGTAAATTCTGATGACAACCTCCCAAAAGCCAGAACATCTTTTAGGCAAGAACAGCTAGCCAAAAAAAAAAAAAAAATTCAAGTTCTCTCAGATAGAAATTGAGACTGCCAAGAGACAGCTGTTGCTCCTATGAAATGTAAAAATATTTACAAATAATTTTAAAAGTTCAGGTTTCCCAAACTCATCAAAAATCAAACTTTGCTAATGGTTCCAAGCACCTTTCCCTGATGGTATTTAGCTCCAATGTTCTTTCCATCCTTTATCATGGTCCTAAACAAAATGGTTTTTCAGACTGTTTTGGGGGCTTTTTTGTGTTCCCTTTTCTACATAATTTATTTTTACTTCTCTCCTTCCACAGGCTTTTATTACAAGCTAATCTGGGCTTACTCCCTGTCCCTTAGTGTGTTGTAAATTCACGTCTGTGTTTGCTCTTGAAAATTATGTTATTTCAGGTATCTTCTAAATGAGCTTAAATATTCCTGAACTTACGTTAAGAAAAGGTTATGGTTACATACAATCTTTAACAAAATACTACTACTGCAGAAGTAATGAGCTGAAGGCATAAAGCTACAGGTCATTCTGAGGTTCTTGTCACTTCTTGATCCCTGAAATATCTATTTATCGTTCCAATTTCATGACACACAGCATGCCTAACAGCCAACAGCAGAGAATAATTCATGCTGTACAGACAGAAAAGTTTCTTATCCAGAAAACACTTTGCAAATATCCTCAGATAATGATTTGAAGTCTTCTTTTAATCTATTTTTGCTCATAAAGTTGCGGTGTCAAAGTTGTTTTCAGCAGCATATGAATTACATGTGAAAACTTCAGTAGAAATATTAACATTCCTTGGCTAATCAGTGAGTAATGAGGAAATGTTAAAACTGAGACTTCGTCTTGCAGCCACCGAAGTGCATTGCATTGACATGACCTGCTTTTCTCTAGCTATGAGACCACATAATGCTGAAACCCCAAGAATTGTTTTTACTCTTTCGCAACACAACTTAAACCCAGAAGCACCCTCTCAGCTTTTCACTGTCTCCTTCCACTGCAGAGGCTGCTGTAACCATTTAGGGGTTCCCCAATCAAAGTTCATTCAGATTTATCTCATGCCCACCCCCCAAGACCACCTTTCCTAAGGTAACCCCCTGTAGATCCACTAAAGTGAATAAAAAAAACCACCTCTACAACAGTTTACATGGGTGACATGAAGACTGTATGAAATGCCAGATGCATGGCACATCTAGAATTTGTGAGACTTTTGCTACAACCTAATAAAAACACACAGACTACACCAATAGCCGTTTATCCACAAATTAAAATAGTGCCACAAGAGAAGATATTTCTTTCAGAGAAGTAATAAAAAATGTTTATTTGTAGTATTCAACATAATTTACATCTTATTTTAATAAAAGAAAGGATGCAAGCTGCATATTAAGCAAGTGAAAATCCTAAATAATTCTAGTGCAAACTAGGTGCCAGTGTTTGGTTCCTGGGTTACTGCTTTTCTATGGAGAGACAGTAGCTCTTCATCATTTTAAGTCTGCTGGGTTTTAGCAGAGAAGATGTCAACTGGAAATATGTCAGAAAAGTCTCTTTTCTTCTGTGGACAGGTATTGCCCAAAGGGCCAGATGAAACCATCTATTTCATTTAATAATGTGCATTGAGATTATGGTGATTTGGGTCTATCAGAAAGTTAGGGGTAACTGGTATGTGTAAAGGAGGTGATTTGAACCAGATTCTGGAGTACAGTGGAGAGACATCTGCCCTAGTTGGGTTGACCAAGCTAGTCATCCTTGGTTAACTGTATAGCAAGGACATAGTCACCTTTAGAGAGCTACATGTCCCAAGCTGAGATTGGTCAGATAGAGTTAGGTAAGGTGAATCCCACTTTTACCCCTCAACTTCATACAACTTCATAAGACTCAAACCACCACCCATCGGTCAGGGGTAGGGGATTATTTAACAAAACATGTGTGGAAATTCAACAACTAATGCCGGATGATTATCCATGTGATTATCTGATTATTCAGCAGTTATGTCAGTCAGAAAGCTTCTTTCTACTTGGGTAATAGGTGCTCGGGAGGTCTCTTTCTGACAGGTTCCTTCTTGTTGCAGCACAAATGAATTCAAAGATATCCAGACTCTGCATCTTTACTTAAAATCTGTATTGTACAGTGGACCCATGCAGTGATTTCCTCTAGCTGTCCCACTGCTGACTTAATATTTGTGTCTCTAATTTTGTTAATTAAAAGTATAAGCAATTTGACCTCAATGCCAAAGCAACATGAATGAAAACTTCATTATTTATTCCTTATTTTACATTCCAATAGAATAAGGTAATTCCTGTATCCCCGCCCCCCCTACCCCCCCCCCCCCCCCCCCATTTTACATAAGTGGAATTTTTCAACCAGAGAAATTCAGTAGGCAAATGTTGATCACCAAATCCAAGGGTAAGACCTAAACATATAGAAGGGAAATAATTCAGGAACTTTCAAGAAATACTGCATTTCAGAACAATACAGAAGAGACAAAAAAAGCAATAGAGACAAAAGAGACAAAGAAGTGTCTCAAACTCCTTTTTACTATATTGGAGAACAGATGATTGCACAGATGAGAACAGGGGTGAGAAATATGTTTCGGTTTGGTTTTTTTCCAAGAAGTGTAGTCCCACAACAGGCACATTATAGTTCATGATTTTATCTCAGGAGACTGGTCGTACAGCCAGGTCTGAAAAACCTTACTGCAAAGCCAAGTTCCTCCCTTAGACACACATACTTAGTTCTCATTGAGAAGACAAACCATAATGCATCCCAGACAAGGATCTGATCCCTTTCTGCTCTGTGGTCTCCTGGTAGCTATTAATGGGTGGACTAGGACCGGAACACCTCTTACTGGTTGTCAAAGTTTCCTAGTTAAATGCCAGACTTGTGTGAAATTAGTACACTTCAGTGATAATGTTTCATTTCTCTCACTTTAAAATTTTGCTACAAATAACCCCTAAGTTGGTGAAGCAAGAGAACAAGAATACAAATGTGCCCTTAACCAGCATAATAACATAATATCACCAGAAATGGGCATTGCACAAAAATGTGGATGTGTTTGGACTAGTCTCCACCAGTTCCTATATCCTCATTCAGCAATACTGTGAATACAGTCCTTCCTGTTCTGGTGCTTAAGAGAGGGCAAACGGTACCTTGAGACCTGTATTTTACTACAGAGACACGGAAACATAGACATTCACAATATTAAACATGTGCTCATGTGTCCATAATTACCATGAAATACAGTTTTCCCATAGTTAATGGAGGCAGCAACCCCTCTGCTTAAAGATGACGTTCACAAGACACATTAAGAGCTCTGGCACATCCTGACTGTGACAGACTTAGTGTGGTCCAACAGAGGAGGGAGAAACAAGAGTTAACACAGCCATATATCCAGTTTAATGTATACCACTGCACACAGCTTCATAGCATTCCCCTCAGAACAATCATCATGTCTACAGCTAGTAACTGTTGGGACTTGGGTCAGATTCAACCTGAAACGTGTCATTCAAGTGATAAACTTCAGGCACTGTGGACAAATCTCCACCATCTGGCCAAGCAGAGAGCTGGATACAGGGTCATCATTTGGCTCATCTTCCACAGTACTTTTCTACTGCACTGTGGAATGCTGCCACCATGTTTCCTGGTTGTAAGGGTATGTGCTTGATTTTAACTGGGGATCAGGAAGACTAACAGCTCTGTAGGCTTTAGAACAATCATACTCAAACACATAATTTTATTGACAAATATTATTAAAAAAATTAAATCTAGATCTACTCTACTCTCCTTGTTCAGACAGAAAAAGGAATCTAAAGCATTGTTAAAATCCCATTTTTTAAAATTTTTACTATATTTTTACTATAAAATACTTTGGATGCTAAGAATGACAGTGATTCTAGTCATGAATTATGTTTTTTCCATTATAGTTAGAGTCCCCAGGCTTGCTTTTTGTTGGAAGCTGTCCTCTGAAGGCTTTTCTGGTGATGCTGTAAGAACAGATCTTAGAACAGATAAATTGTTTTCAATTTTAAAAAAAAGGCAGAAATAACATTATTTTAGCACTGCGAAAGGAATAATACAATGTAAATATCAGTCTATACTGAGTTCAGATGTAATGAAATACCATTTATGCAACCATGCCGATAACAATCAGAGGATGAACTTTCATCACCATATAATTTTCTGATGTGGTTTACCCAGCATCGTACCAGAAACAAATGGTAGAGCCAAGTCCTAAACCCACAAAATTTGCAAATTTCAGTCCAACAGCTTTAGCAAAATACTCTACCTCCTTTTACCAAACTAGACATGGGCCTGAACATCCCTCCAACCTGAATTCAGACCAGATTCAAGGTCCACTTTTACAAGAATTTTGGATTTTTATTTCTCTTTGAAACATGATAGTACAGGCTCAGCTCCGCTGTGGCAGACAATTCTAACATGAAGAAAAGGCTACTTTTAAGGTCTCCCTGCAAACCCAGGAGCTATAAACATTGTTTCCACCCTTTGTTTCTTTCTTCCAGCCCTGTAGCTCTTTCTAACAATAATCCACACAGAGAAAAGCAATAATGTAGGAACAGGTTTACACACATACTGTTAGAATGTGGAGCATATATTCAAAAATATGCAATGGCCTGATTTAAAAGAAAGATTATCTCAATTTGACAATTTTAATGTTATAACTTTGATGTTATGAAATGCCTCCAATTCTACAAAGGCAACAGTTGCTATACAAACTCATTTTGCAAGTGATTGCTTTGTAGTCATAATAGTCCTCTTGACAGATTTAATGGTAATTTTCAAAGCTGAGGAAACAATGTTGTTTATTCATTTTACCATTTATTTGAACAGAGGATTTAAAGAGAAGAAAAGCTGTGTTTAGCTTAGTATCTCTCAAATTTCAACTGTATTTGGTTACAGCTGACATCTCTAAGAAAACCCTAAAAATGCATTTTTGAGAGTGATGTGGAAGAAATTAGATAATAATAATTCCCCTTAAGCAACAAAGGAAAAGTAGTTTTCCACCTTTTCTTAGTCTGTGTTGCATCTTAACTACTCCCAGTGTCTCTCAAAAGTGAAGTTAATGAGAAAGATGTATCTATTTAAAGTCTAACAAAACCCCATAAGTGAAGCTAGTGCATTTACAAAAATGGGTATGCAGCCACCATTTTGCTCACTAAGCAGGCCACATGGCAAAAAAAATACAGTGATAGTAAATTAAGGCTTTGGTTTTTTCTATAGCATGAGATTTTTTTCTTCACTTGTTGATACTGCACAAGCAAATGTAAAAGTACAAGAGTTTTCCTTATACTTCTGGCAGCTTTCCTTGCATCATTTAGTAACCAAGCAGAGGGAGTCCCAATTTAAAATAAACAAAGCAAAACCCTGTATATAAACATCTTTGAGCAACACAACTCATTAATCTCTCTGTAAATGAGACCTGACTGTTTATCTCCATATCACTATCTTACGGGGAAAAAACAGTCAGATATTTACAAAGCAACTATCACAGCACAATGGGGTGGCCCCAGGGACAAGAATGAGCAGATGGAGCTGGCAAATGTTCAGCCCAAAACTGCTGAGAAAAAAAATGCACATCAAATTACCCTCCAAAAGTGGTCCAAAATTTAGAAGCCTGAAGAAGTTATGGCTGCAGTTTTGGCTGTTCTGAAGTCTTACAGCATGAATGCAAGAAGACTAATGCACTTTTCCTGTAGTAATCCAGTTTTGGTAATTAATGTACACCACCAAGATGCTAACTGAAAGAAGGGGATTAAGGAATCTCTGAACAAGGCACTAATGGGATTGCAGGTATAATCTGTGAAATCTGGATCAGGCCTTCATTCTGCAGTTGCCAACTGGAGACCAGAGATGCACTGGTGAGGTGCTAATGAAGCACGCTGTAGATGGCACATGGCAAGGAGGACAAATAAAAGACTTTGCTCTCCTCTGTAGGCTCCTTAGTAGAGCACAAGGTGCACAACACTCACTCCTCTCAGGTGACGTTAAGGTGCAAAAAAAGTTAGGAATCATTCTTATAAAGGATGGAATTACCTAGAAATGTTGTACAAATATACCTTCACATATTCACAGACCCCTAGAATCATAGAATGGTCTGGGTTGGAAAGGACCCCAAGGATCATAGAGCTCCAAGCCCCCTGCCTCAGGCAGGGACACCAACCTCCAGGCCTGGATCTACACAAGGTTGCCCAGGGCCCCATCCAACCTGGCCTGGATCCCAACATTCCCTTAGTGGAAAAGGAGAATTGATACTGTAAGAAGCACATAGAAAGCTGAAGTCAATAATAACTTCCAGTCCTCAGTTTCATCTTGAAATCTTCTGAAATCTTTGCATTATCTGCCTGTGGGAGGTGGCATTAGAAAACCCTTGCTATGATGAGTCTGATTCTACATTACTATTTTACCTGCATGGATCTAAGCTGTTTGTATGCATCTGCTTGCTAAGGACCATCCCAGTGTCCAGTCCTACATGGCAGCCACTTCCAGAACTGTGATTACACAGACAGCTAAAAGCAATTACAGAGCAGTGACAAAATCTGTAAATCCCACCCCACCTAAATCAGATTTTTCTTTAGCAGGACAGGATTAGCCATTATTCATTCTTGTAAACCATCTGAAGTTACTATGCATGGTCAAGAACGCTGATACAAAAAACACATGGTGTCCAGTAACATCACACTGGGACAATTACTGTAAATGCAGATATGAGGGCTATGAGTCTGGTTTTGTTACTAGCACTCTGAGCTCTGTGGAGCACATCACACAGATCGTTTCTATATCTGGCATCCATTCAGCCTGCATGCACACTTGTCCACCTCCACCTGCTTAGACAGATCAACAGCAGGAATAAAATAATCCAGACATCATATAATTCCGTCTGCACTGAATTACAGGAGAATTGATATTAAATGCCAGGCAATGGAGAAGTACTTTAGATTTCAAATTGGAACAACTCCCATCTAGAGAAGCAGGGAATCCAGTCCACAGTAGGAACAGAAAAACTGAACACTCCTATGTTTAAGCACAGTAGATACCAGTGGGATACAACATTACAAAACAAAACCAGCAAATACACAGCTGTCTACTCAAGCCCACCATCATTAAGTATTGCCTCCCACTGTTAGTCCATAATGTCTGTTTTCTTCGGGTCTTTGTTATGGGGACCTTGTTTCCTCAAATGCAATTGCACCAAAATCCCACAGTTTATTGTGAGGGGATATAAATGAGGCTGCAGAGGAAGCACCTACTCAGTTGCATAAATCAATTTTTCCCACAGGAAATTCTGAAACAGGCCAGTGCTGGAAAAAAAATATCATAGAATCACAAACTGGTTTGGGTTGGAAGGGACCTCAAAGACCACCTAGTTCCAACCACCCAGCTGTGGGCAGGGACACCCTCCAGTAGACCTGGTTGCCCAAAGCCGCATCCAATCTGGCCTTGGACACTGTCAGGGAGGGGGAAGCCACAGCTTCTTTGGCAGCCTGTGCCAGGGCATCACCACCCTCACAGGGAAGAATGTCATCCTTATATCTAATCTAAATTTACTCTCTTGTAGTTTAAAGCCATTATTCCTTGACCTTTCACCACATGCCCTTGTAACCAGACCCTCTCTGTCTTTCCTGTAGGCCCCTTCAGGTACTGGCAGGCCACTATAAGGTCTCCTTGGAGCCTTCTCTTCTCCTGGCTGAACAAGCCCAACTATCTCAGTCTGTCTTCCAAGGAGAGGTGCTCCAACCTTCTGATCATCTTCATGGCCCTTCTCTGGACTTGCTCCAAGGACCCCAGAGCTGGACACAGTACTCCAAGTGGGGTCTCACCAGAATAGAACAGATGGGCAGAATCACTCCCCTTGACCTGCTGGTCACATTGCTTATGATACAGCCCAGGATATGTTCTCCCAATGAACCACATACAACTCTTCTCTTTTTGTGTTACAGGGTGAACACCAGTTATTCACAGTGCCAAAGTCCTGCAAAGCCATAATTTCAATTTTTCCTAGAACTGTAACCAGGATGTCGGGACTTGCAACAGAAGGGATGAAGGTGGTAAGAATTAAACATGAATAAAAAACTGTGTGTATGAGAGAGAAAGCACCAGAAGAAACAGCAGAGCAAAGATTAATAAAATAACCTAATAAAGAAGGCAGCTCCCAGTCAATCACTCTGAGGAATGTGTCAAACCCAAACAACATGCAGTATGATAAGAAGATGCTCTGAGAACAGGAGAACTGATGGCAATGAGGCCACAGAACATTGTATATACACTATTCCTTTCTGCTACTGCAACAGGACGGTAAGTGCAAAACACTGTTCCTAAATGGGTGTAAGATTTGTCCAAAAACTAGTTCATCACTTCAGATCATAAAGAACACCAGAACTGTGCCAAGGACACAGAAGCCAATGTCCCTGGTCCTTTGTGCCTCACGTAGTGCCAGACCATCCAGGCACAAATGGTGTTTGTGAGTAAGTGGAAGTAAGAGTGTAAATGATTACAATCAGTGAGAGAATGAGTGTGAGTAAAATCGACTTACTCAGAGATTTAGCAAATAACTTGCACCTTCCCCTTCCTTTTATCTGATCTGTTTCACTACATCACTTACCAGCAAGTTTCGCTGACACCACACAACCAGCTCCACTAGGGTGACCTGTCCTATAGGGATTTAAAACAGTTCAAAGCATTAATAATGTGACACAACATAACGTAACGTAACATAATGTAACATAACAATCTAGGAATTAATATTCATCAATATGATATTATCAACTTCCTTTTCCATTAAGGACTTTTTCCTGTAACACACACTCCTCAACACTTTTTGGACAATGGAAAAGAGCAGTTTTTCCATCCTCCTGAACCCAGCCCACAAGTAACTGTAAATGAGATGAAAGAAGACCCATCAAGCAGGCTGAAAGAAATGCTGATTGCTTTCAAGCTTCCATTGACTGCCCGGGTTAACTTAGAACCATGCTATGCATTCATGGGAAAGAAACTATTTGTTAGTGGTGTGAACAAGGAGGCTCTGAAATATTGCATAAGTTTTAAAACAAGAGTTATTATTTTCACAGCAATCATTTGCTGTTAGTGTGGTAAGCACACCACCCAATGTGACTGAAGTATAAGAATGGGATATTTCAGGAGGCTGAGCTTCCACGCAAGCAGCCAAGCATCATGGAGGAGCTGCCAAAAGCCTTCTTGAGAGTTTATGATGGGAAAATAACAAAGCCCTTCAAGGAAAATGCTGGAAGGTCCTCTTTCTTGGAAAGCTGCCATGCAAAGGTTAATCATGGAAACTTTCTTAGCAAGCATAGGATTGTTTTTGGTTTGACACGGAGAGTAACAGAATGTGGATGTTTCTGAATAGCCACCTCTAAGGAAAGGAGATATATGAGGGAGAAAGGCAGTTGGATATAAACACTTTGGCTTCAGAGCACAAATTTATTTACAGCATGCACACAGCTGAGAAGGAAAAAAAATAAAAAAAGCAACAAAAATATTTTCCAGGAGGGACCTAAGGCATTCACTTAGCTTTACATTGTGGATATTAGCAACAGATAGATGTTAAACAGATGTTTGTTGTAAAAATACCCATAATAATACATCTCCACGTATAGGCTTAAGAAGTAAGTGGCTCACATGCAAAATTTAAAGGAGGGTAATACATATTGGAGGGAAAAGTTTCAAGACAGAGTGGTTAAGACCAAAGAGATGGATGTCTACTCTGAAATGCAAATGCAGCAGTAAGATTAAGTGCCATGCTGGAAATAGAGTGACTCGCTGAGTGGGTAAAAATGTATGTGTTACCTAAGGAAAAAACAGTTTTGAACCCCAAAATTCTGCAAAGATTTCCAGCACTGGGAGCAAGATAGCAGATCAACTTCAAGATGACAATACTGATTCTACATGAAACACAGCTCACGAGATCTTATACCTAGAGCTCAGACTGGGAACGAAGCCAAAGATAACAGTCCCAAAAGCACTGACACAACAAAGAATGAAATGTGTGCCCTTGTAAATATGAAACCGTATCAACTGAATGTGTATGTGAACAGTCATTACTGAAAACAAAGTGAGTGGTATAAAATATTGCATATTTAGATGTTGTTTTGTTTGGCTTAATCCTGCATTGATTCTATTTCTGTTGGATCTGTTGGATTAAGATTTGTATGAGGGCAGGAGTAGTCTTAATGTTTATGAGAAGGATGTAAAGGACACTGATCAAATGTAAAGGAAATCCAGAAAGTTCATCTGAAAAAAACCCACAAAACAAAACCAAAAAACCCCACCCCTAACCATAAAGGTGGAACATCTCCTCAAAAACTCTCATTTGGCATTTTGGTATCTTTCTTGACTACACTCCAGATGCCTGAATGATTCCTGCCTGGCTGCAGGCAGTGGCTAGAGCATTAAAGCAATAAAATCTCTGTGAGGCTCTTCCTTCCCAAGAATGACTTTAGTCAGCAAATGTTCACATGCTGTTTTGTCTTTTTCTATCTCATGATTTATAGAAGGTGCATGAATGTTTCGTTCATTTATAGCCAGTTTTATAAGCATCAGAAGATGCCATGAGGATTACAAAGTATGTTGTACTAGAAAGACTCTGTACTCAGGGTCTGAGAGGCATTTTTTCAGGAGTTCCTAGGTTTGGAAACTTGAGAGATATCTTTTGTCTCGCTTTCCCCCACTCCCTTTCTTTCACTTTTTAATATTTCTAAGCCAAATCAGAAGGAGAAAGCATGCAAAATATTAATAAATATGAATAAAAAGTGAGCACCCAATGCCCCAAAAATCACCTCACAGACAGACATTTCTTGTTCTGGACTGATGTTTGGACTGAGACCAGTAATATCAGCAAAGACCCAGGAACAAACTTCAAGAATCTGACTGCAGAATTGAAAGGTTAATATCACAAGTGTAGCTTCTAGAGGTGTATCAGGGGTTTTGAAGAACAGGTTCCGTTGGTGAAACCGTGCTGTCAGTGGATGACTTCAAAGCAAAGGGCTAAAACTGGATATCCCAGAAGAAAACAAAATAGAAAGAATGAAACATCTAGTTCCAGAGGATGTTATAGACATGATCAGAAACATAAGTGATACGCGGGCTTATTCCAAGTAGGACACACCACTGGAAATGCCAGTTCCTGCTCAATAACAGATTGATCACTAACAATAAAAGCCATCAAGATTATGTCAGCAGGCAAGAAAAGCAACCAAATGCAGCAATCATTTGTCATCCAGAGGAAGGCACTAAGAACTCTTGTTTTGCAGTAAAGGCTGAAAACAGACCAAAACGTTCACCTAGATAGGATATCTGGAAGTAAAAAACACTTTCTACACAAGTACATGGCAAGCAAGTTCATACAGGAGCAGAGATCAGGGAGGGAGGAAGGGGATTTTTTTTTTCAGAAAAATGATGCAGCCACATTTTTCAGCACTGAAGATTAAGGTCTAGGGAAGAGGAAAGTGCTTAGGAAGGAAGTCACATAAAGACAAGGGTAGATAGCCAGATAAAAAAATGGAGGGTTTGAATGGGTCCCTTTGCAAAGACTTTTTTCAAAAAAACCCCAAGCATTTATTTTTTATAATACCAGTTCTATGCATAATGCAGGCACAGGTGGTGGGTCTACAACTACATTTTAGTTTAAATTAGAATTGTACTTTTGAAATAAATCTCATGACTGAGTCTGTTCAGCATGCTTAAGTTTACACAAACCTTGTGAAATGGACTTCATGGATTTTAGCTGAAACCTTAAGATGCACTCCAAAAGCATACCTGATACAACTGAACCCATAATGAATGTCTTTGCCAGAGACCCAGACTACAGCCAAAAAACCACTTTGACTAGACATTTCCATGTGTATTTTTATCCATGATCCCCACGGGTTTTTTTATGAGTTCCATATTGTCTTTCTTTCCTTTAACAACCTTTGTCTTAGCTGACAAAAAAAGCCCTCATCAGCTTTCACTGAGTTCTCTTCACATTCTCCTGAACAAGTCATCAAATACACATACACACACATATATATATATATCCTGCAGTTCAGCCACTACTGCCAAATAACTTTATAGCCTCAGTTGGAAATCCAGGCTGTGGAACAGGAACCTAACATGTGAAACTTGTTATTTATATGTTTAGAAAAGCAAACCACTGCCCAATGGTATAATTATAACAGGCTCTTGTTAAGGTTGCGTTAGGCCACCCACTGTCTTTAACATACTGTTTTTAGTTATTTAAATATAATAAAATAGGAAGCATTTCCTAAACACTAAGCTTTTATGCTTGCCATTATTTTGGCCAGGAAAAAAAAAGGGTTCCCTCATAGAAATCAGAGTTTGATTAGATTCACTGATCCCTCACTAGGGGTCTCTGGGATCCATGCTGATCGTGTCAGTGGATTCATACCCTCTGCTGCACAGAAGACAGCAAGCGTTGCCCCATGAGATACAGGGTTGAGTTTAACTGTAGAAGCAATCTGAAAAATGTTATCAAATACCAAAGGGATGCAAACTGCTCACTTTGTGAGGTATGTTATAATTTCAGCTAGAAAAGAAGGCTGAGGTTCCAAATAAATTTTCCTAGTGGTGCTCTAACTTTAACAATCTAGTCTGCCAGCTTTTCCTCGTGGGCACAGTCTCAATGAAGCAATATTACCAGGTCTTATAAATCTCTGGATATTTGATAGCTTCCCTGAAGCCTCAGATCGTAGTTAAATAACTGCAAGAATTTCAACTTTAAATTTAATTTTGTTTCTCAAGATAGCCTGAAGCAGTACTAAATGAATGACTTCTGAGACTCAACCAGCCAAAACAAAAAAATAAGCACAATTCATTTTTTAATCAAGATTCTAACCCAATTCAGAAGTTCCACTCATGACTTCTCAGTGTTTTGAAATGGTGTGTTAAAGCTGATAGAACGATTCATGGGAAGAAGAAATGAATGGTTTACTTTTATTCCTTTGTTTATTCTACTGCACAAAAACTATAAAATTACTTGATCTGAAACTACTTGGCAATACAACTGGAAACTTCAGTTAACTAAAAGTAAAAAAAAGGGGACATAGTCAGGATTGCTATTATAGCAAAAATTCAGCCCTTAATGTTCTGAGCTATTTTTCATTCTGTCCAAAGCTGAAGTATTTCTATTTCAACTGCATCAGTCCTTCATGACTTCTAATTAGAGATTAGATAATTGCCATTTGCAGTATAAGAAAAAACAGAATCTTAAACCAACACCTACTCCTGACAGTAAGACACAGAGAGAACCTGCTGCTCACATGGCAACGGAAGTGCAGCCTTTGTAGTAAGCATTGTGATGCAACAGTCTGCCAGCTGAGAGGGCAGGACCAAATGCCTCTGCCCTGCGAAACCATGAAGCTCCTCAACACCAACAGTACACCCTGGCATGGGGTAATCAGTGTCTGGCCACTCTCAAACTGGGCTTACCCTGTTATAGAGAGAACTTTCTTTCCAGAGCTATTTAGATCACTGTACACATCGTAAATGGTATTTATATGTAATTTAATTCTCTCAATGGTCTAAAGGGATTTCACTGTTTAGACAGATAGAAACCTTCAGTCAGTCTGCAAGTAACTTCAGCTGCAACATGAGAAAATGTTTGCTCTAGGAACTGAGTATTTTAACAGGCAGAGGGTGCTTGATGAATTCTGCAAAGCAGCTCTACATCCTAGCTCTCAGAAATACAACTGCTCTCAAGCTACATACAGTCATTTGGAAAGATACAGGCAGAGAAGAGTCTTTAGACCATTGGCTTCCTCCTGTAACTGCAGAGTCCTTCTGCTGTGTCTTCCTCACTCCTAGCATCCTGGGTCCATCCTGACTACTGACAGTTCCCCAAAAATGTCAGGTGATTATGAAAAGATTTAGCTGGAATTTTTAAGAGAATTTTCCATACCTCTTGTATGAAGAGCAGGTTTCATTCTAAAAGCCCCAAGGGAAAGAAAATTAAAAATTAATTACTGGATATAAGTCTGTCTTGTAATTTAAATTTTTTAATTGGTATAATTAGGGTAAAGACTACTTCCTGTGACAAAATTTGTAAAACTCCTTATGGCTGGCTGTGGTTTTTAAGCAGTACTGCAACTGAAATGTTAAATGATAATAACCATTATAGCAAAAGTATTAACAATTCTAACAGGGTTGTATCACTCCAGATTTTCAAGAAAATCCCTAGAGCTGTTTCATTTAATTAAAAGTGTGTGAAGGTTTTTAAAAATTCGATAAAATGCCCTCCCAATGAGTTTCAGATTGCTACAGTCTCTTTCCTCTGTCAGTTCCATAAAGCCACAACTGTTACACAGAAGGTGACCGATGCTTCCCCACAAAGTTTCTGCTGTGTTACTAACCAGTAGTGAGATACTCAAGGGGAACAAACGAGGATACATCTTGAGGATCCAAGTTACGAGAAATCCAGTCCCGTTCTCCATACAGTGATCTCAAAGGGCAGCAGCAATTTAGCTAAAGCTGAAAAGCAGCAGCTATGGAGCCATTACATTTTGATGATTCAAATAAAGAAGATAAATTGTTAAAACTTTAAAGCTCCAAAGCAGGGAATTTCAGCACAGTCAAGCATCATTTAGCACCTATTAATATGGCAAAATAAAGGAATACATTACATGACCTTTTAATTTCTTAAAGTATAGTAATACTGAAAAACTTTAAAATCACTGTATTCTTCTGTTACAAAAGAAAAATCAACTGGTGAGACAGGGGTACCATGTGGTGAGTGTTATATCTAAAAGGATCAACAGTGATTGCATTATTTATGTTACAGTCTAATGTGGTCAAGCAGTGAAAGACTCGTGCCTCAGTATGTAATGAAATAATATGCGAAAAATAATGTCTAAATCTTTTTGTCAGGAGAGCTGAAACTAAAGAAAATCACGTCAAAAGCCAGGAATTCATGCTTATGAAAAAAAAAAAAAAGCACACAGTGATCTCTTATTACATTCATTCATATAACTGTTGGAAATGGCTCAAATCTACTTAACCTTGTTTGTTGAAACTGTGTGAATGACCTAAAATGGAAACTCTCATGGGCTTACTGAGAGCAACATCCAATTCTTAAATCCATAACCATAAACGTTGTGACAATTTTACTGTAGGGTTATTTCTGATTAAGCTACAATGACATATTTGCATACTAAAATGACCTTAAAACATCCTTTTATTTTTGAAGGCAAACCAGATGTAACTTAGTTTAGCATTTTTTGTTGTAAATAATTGCAATCTTTATGACCTGTAAACCAAACAAAAGTAAGTTTTTCCATCATGTTGTTACTGATCAGGCAATTTTAGTGGCAGGCAGCTCTCCGTCATGGACAAAATGCTAATAACCATAGTGTTGGTAATAATTTCACGTGACTGACAAAGGAAATTTGGGGGGATTATTTTGTGTAAGTAAGAAATCTAATTAATCTCAAAGCCCTATCTCCTTATGGGTCAAATCCATCTTTTTGTTATTCTTCCATACACGCAATGCATGCTCTAAACACAACAGCCATTTCATATCAGCGATAAGAACAGGATTTAGTTTTATGAGAATAGGGGCCTCTGAGTTGCAGGGGGTGCTATTTAAAATCTCATGTTTTCTCACCTCTTCTTGCAAAGCCCAAACCTTTAACAAAATCAGCTGCAGAGTGCTGCAGTGTTGCAACAAGAGCAGAAATGGGCTTGCAAAGTGTGTCACATTCCCAGGCTTTTCCCCTCCTCAGCATAAACTCATGTTCACAGGCACCAAAGCGGAGGAATCACAGAATCACAGAACATTAGGAGTTGTGATCAGAGAGCTGCAGAGGTGCAATACTTAAGCAGACATTAACCAGATCAGAGGATTATGTTTGAAATGTCAACAGCTCCATGCCACTAGTTGGCTTACACGTGCACAGATCAGCATACAGACAGCACTAAGGGCCACGAGACTTAGTTTGCTGTGCAAGGTCAGGCAGTGTTTCTCCCTGCCATGACAAAGACACCTGGTTTCCCTGCTCTTTCCTCCCACCTCCAGCACAGCTGCTGGCCAGGGTGCTCACAGGAGCTCTTACTAAACCAATTCAACTGACTAAAACTGCAGGTTATTACCCTTTTATTTTTTCTAGGTACGTTTTAGTGAGTTGCAGCATTGTGTTAATCCAACACGCAGTAGTGGAGGCCGGTGATGTCAGTGTGTGGCTGGGAGACAGGGGAAGGAGGAAATGAGGGGGATAAGCAGAATCAGAATCATAGAAGGGGTTGTAAGGGACTGGAAGGGACCCTAAGGATCATACAGTTCCAACCCCCTGCCACAGACAGGGCCACCAACCTCCAGGCCTGGATCTACACAAGGTTGCTCAGGGCCAGGTTGCCAACCTGGCCTTGAACACCTCCAGGCATGGGGCATCTACTACCTCTCTGGGCAGCCTGCTCCAGCACCTCACCACTCTCTCTGTAAAGAACTTCCCCTTAATATCTAATCTAAACCTTCCCTTCTTTAGTTTTAATCCATTCCCCCTTGTCCCGCCATTGTCTACCCTTTAAAAAAGTTGATTCCCCTCCTGTTTGTATGCTCCCTTCAGGTACTGGAAGGCTGCAATGAGGTCCCCCCGCAGCCTTCTCTTCTCTGGGCTGAACATGCCCAGCTCCCTCAGTCTCTCTTTGTAGGGGAGGTGCTCCAGCCCTCTGATCATCATGCTGCCCCACTAACAAAAAGGTGGGGGCCACCCAAGAAGCTGCGAGGAGACACAGCCAGGACAGGGGACCCAAACTGGCCAAAGGGGCTATTCCCTACCAACATCATGCTCAGAAAAAGGGGGGCTGGTGCAGGAGAAGCACATGGCTCCAGGACATGCTGTTTAGGAATGGTCCAGCTTTGGGATGGCTCTGAGCTGCACAGTCCAAGTTGCACAGTTCAGTAAGAAACTGTGTCATGCATCACCAGTTGTGTATATTTTGCTATAAAGTCCTGTTACTGTTATTTCTCCCTCCCTTTGCTGTCCCAGTACATAGTCCTTATCCCAACCCACAAAGTTGGCCTTTGTCTTCCCTTTTTTACCATGGGGAGAGAAGAGAGCGAGTGGCTGCATGGTGCTCAGCTGCTGGCAGTAGCTAAACCACAACATCCAGAATAATCACTGTAGGTCAGAATTTTCTCAAGCATATGAAGTTGCTTCACCCTTACAAATAAATAAACAATTGTGCTTTCTGAATCAATTCATTAATTGTGAATATTACATTGCAGATGTATCGCCAGCACTTGTGATTTTTAATTACTACTTCCTTGTGGTTACTCAAGTTATAGCCTTCCATCAATCTGGCCTCTGTAACAGCTGCTTTTTACACTCCTTGGTCTAATTCTGGATGTGTCCAGCTACAAATGGGCTCAGAATCCAGTACCCAGGTACTTCTGATGAGAACGCTAAATCTTGAGTAAATAGCCCCTGCTCTGTATGTATGCTGTCTCTGCCGATTCTGACTGCCCTCTCCATATGCTGAATAAAGCCGAGTTGTCTTCAACAGGAACAACTTCCCAGAGTTTAAGACTGAGGAAAAGGTTCATAGCAGGATCTGGAAACTGGGAACAGAATGCTTTTAGACACAATATCCTTTACTGCCAAGAAGTGTTTAGCAATTAGGCTAGTGTGAACAATCTGCATTTAAAAAAACCCAACCAGCCCACAACAACAACAACAACAACATCAAAAAAAAATCCACCTCCCCCAAAAAGATCTACCTTCCAAAAACCCCAAAGAAAGCTCTCCGGAAGCCCATCAAAACCAAGCATGTCCTCAGGCTGGATGCTTTTATGGTATGAGGAAGGTATCGAGAGACACAACTCAGGTAGAACACAGCTCACCCGCACTGCGCCAGGGAACACTTCACTTCCTGACGAGCATCAGTCACCTAACCTAACCAAGTTTCTCCGTCCCTGCAAAAAGATAAAGTTCTTAATTAGTCGTTACATGAAAAAAAACCCCTTAATGCAAAACCCAGCCCGGCCGAAAGGCAGGCACTGCACTAGGGGGACAGATAAGGGGATGAGGTGGCAGCAGGACTAGCTAGCAAGGAACAGCCTAACCAATCAGCGTGAATTAAAAGTTAGTGCGGGGCAGCTGTTCCCTTGGGGTTAAATCACGTTTGGTCACGGAGCGGCCAGTAAGTGAAAGGCAAACTCCGCAAACGTTCCTTCCCTGGGGCGGGGCACCAGGGCGGGCGGTGGGTGCCCGCGGCACAGCTCCGTGCCGCTGACGCGGGCGGGACGGGACGGGACATCACACCGCACCGCCGTGGCTCCCGCGGGGCAGCGTGTCCCGAGCTGCAGCCTGCCCGCCTCCCGGCAGAGGAGACCCGCTGGCGCGGGACTCCCTTCCCGCCTGGTCCCGGTCGCCCCGCGCCCCGTCCCGGGGGGTGTGGGACGCGTGAGTAGAGCGCGGCCCGAGGCGGGGCGGGCCCGCCCCCTCCTGTCAGGTTTAACGACCGCGTCCCGCCGTCCGCGGATCCTCGCGCCCCGCAGCCGAGCGAGGACCAGCCAGCCGCCGCCTCCCAGCCGCCGGGCCGGGGCCGCCTCCCCGCCGCCGGGCGATGGTGCCGGCGTCCGGGGGCGCCCTGCTTGCCGTCCTCCTGGCCGCCGGGCTGGCCTCCGCGGGCAGGTGAGCGGGGACGGCGGGGCGGGGAGGTGGCGGCGGTCGGGACGGGGCCCGGGGTCTAATGCCCCGCTACTCTGTGGGAGCGTCCCGAGGGCTCCGGGCGGGCAGGGGCAGCGGCGTGCGGTGCCCGGCGCGCCGCGGGGCTGCTCTGCTGGCCCGCTGGCGAGGGTGTAAGCGAATCCCTCCTCCACCCGCCTCTGTCCCCGGGGCAGCCGCACAGCAAAATCCGTTGCCCTCAGGGCCGTGTGCGAGCGGGTCCGGCGACAGCCCGGCTCCCTAGTGCTGAACGCCGTCGGCGAAGCGGCCAAGGCGGGTGTGCCGCTTTCCTCGGGGCGATCGCGGCAGAGGCTGGGGGCCCGTTTCGCCCTGGGGAACACGGTGACTTGGGTGCGCTGCCGGCGATAGCAGCGGCGAGAGCAGCGGCACCCGGCGTGGAAAGGCGTGAGCTGCTCTCGGCTTCGGTTTGCTCGTGTAAACGGGCCCTTTGAATCCAGCCTGCGGCTGGTGCATCCTGCAGAGACGGGTCCGCTCCGGAGACGGGATGGGATTTTGAGAGAGGGCGAATAAAACTGCTCACTCGGGATTAAGCCGTTGCGGTGTTCCCCCGTCCCAGCTCCCCAGAAGCAAATAAAAGGCCGCAAGAGCTGCGGTGAGGGGATAGTGAGCGAACAGGGAGCTCAGAGCAAGCGGAGATGGAGCCTTCAAGATGTTACGTGGTGTAATTGTTCGGGATCGGAGTTGCGAGTGGGAATGTCTGTCTGTGGCGAGTGGCCGTGTTGCTGTCCGAGCACACGCGGGGCGGTCGAGTGGTCGGCTGCCCAGAACTGGGAGTGTCTGAACTCCAGACCCGCTCCCACAGAAAGCATCTTGTCTCTCAGGGCAGCGCTCCGTTCCAATGCTCGCCTTCGTTATTTCTTTGCCTTTAAATGCTCGCCTCAGTTTTCCCTTGGTGTTGTGTATTTACGTTTCAAACACTCTGAAAGGTGTAGCGCGGCATTACCTCCTTCCCGAAGGAAGCACGGCCTGGAGTTAGTTGAAGCAGAGAGGGGTGAGTTTGGTAAAATAAGTTATTTGACAGTAAGTCATGAAACCTGTGGGAAACCTACAGCCTACCTCTGCAGCCTGTCTCATCCAAGCTGATGTTGGATGATGGTGGTGGCACCTCTCTTTTCTTACCAAGAATCTCATTCTGCCTTTTCCCTTTGTGAGGCAGGGGACAGCAAAGGTTTCCAAACATCTTGATTGAAGTCTCAGATGACAAAGGATTCTAGTTTAAAAGGACAAAGAAATTCTATTGGCTCTCAATACCTAGGAAGAAAGAACAGGAATAGTGAAAATTAGGATCAGTTTGGAAAAAATTAATTAATTATGAAGATCTTTGTCTTCAAAGAGTGGCTTTCCTGTGGACTCTTCTGCTCTGAGCACTTCCTTTAAGGAGTTTGCTGGACACGTGAAACCTTAAAAGGAACTTCTGGAAGCCCAAGCTAAACTTCATTTGGTGTTCTGGGAGGGACTTTTGTCCTGCCGAGTGTCTGAAACCGGATGAAGGGACATTTAAGACACAGTTACTCAACAGCTGACACTCTTTTGGTTTTATTTAATATGACTGTAGGTGAATTTTTTTACCTAGAAGGAAGTCACCCTTCAAATAAACTTGTGTAAAAACAAACAAAACCAAAAAAACCCCAAACTACCACAACAAAAACACCCTATGCCTTCATTTGACAAAGTGTTCAAATTAATCTTTGCATGACATACACTCATAATACACTTTTTAGGAATATTATTCAAACTGTTAAATTGTGAGAGACCATCTCTTTGTCCTTTGAGCGTGCCAGCTGATCAAAGTTTTAGGTCTGGTGCAAGTTGTTTTTTTGCTAGCTACAATGTCCAGATTATTTTTTTAGAGGAAAATTAAAGGGATAATATCCTGTCTTTGAAGTGAACTGGAAGCTGCTAATAATATAATTGAGACCTTTCCCCTTGCCCACCCCCAGCTGCAGGCAGCTATTGTATGGGCAAGAGCTGAACAAAAGTGTCCTGTGGAGATCTTATGGTAACTGTGCACTAAATCTATTCATCAGCTGGGGCTTGGGAGGGGAATTAAAAGCTCCTAAGTGTTCCTTTTCAGAGGAAACTTTAGTAAAAGACAGAGTATTATTAGGACCTGAAAACAAACCACTGCATTAACTCAAACCATACCTGACTTCGTTATCTCCCTACCTGGTTAACTCAGGCTTTTGAAGACTTGCTCTCATCCTCTGCAGGTGTTACTGACATCTAATTCCGTTCAGGCAGGGCATACACTGCTCATCACCACTGGTCAGGAGAATGTAACGAGTACATTTTTTTTCCCTGTTGGGATTTTCACATCTGTTTACTTTATCATTCCTGGTGAAAGGGCAGCTGACGAGGATTACAGTCCAGCACAGGTATCAGCCCAGTTGATGCATCTGAAATTTTTGACTGCTCATTGGTATACAGACATTTTTAGAAATTTGGAGTTGGCCTCTGTATGGATGGAGTATACCTGTCCAGTATCTGAATGCTTTCACCTGAACTGATCCAACTTCTTTTGGGACAGAATTCATATTACTCCAGAGAGGAACAATTTTTTTTTCATCAGCAGCTGAGTAAACGGGATATCACTCTGTCCATGCCTGTGGTTGTATCATTATAGGCAACATTTCTTTAGCAAAAACCACTGAACTCCTGACAGCAATAGCTCAGCTGATGTCTGGTGGCTCTTCACAGGTTGGAGGTGCTAACCTGGCAAGACTGTGTTTCCTCACAGATTTTGGGATCATGGTGGGCTCTTGATGATCTAGTTGACCTTTCCATCTGCCAGAGGTAGACTTTATCTTGGTGCTTGCTGGGGGAGTCAGAACAAGACCTTATCCAGGGCAATATCTATAAAAGTTCAGCTATGTTCATTTTATTTGCAGTTTCTTGGAACATTTCCCAGTTTTAAGACAAGTTTGTAATGAAATCTTCTGAGAGATTTTTGCTTTGTAAAGAAACTGTCATTATTTGATTTTGAAGTGAAATATTAAATAGAACATTACTGAATTAGTTTGCTGTGAAAGTGCAGACCTTTTGGAAAGCAGTGAGTTCCTGCTCCCCCAAGCTTTATGCATCATAACCCTCCAGGGGAGTCACAGCACTATCCAGCTGCATTCAAGGGAATTTTCTGGGTTGTAAGTAGAATATAGCATTTACTATTCATGTGAATTCAATGGGACTTTATAGCATGCAAATAGAACATGTTTTTTAACTTGCAAAGGATGTAATGGATGAACAAAGTGGAAAGAGGTTATTTTATTGTCTGTAAATCCTGAGGCAGGGTGCTGATTTCTAATCGACACACATACAGGAGTTATAGCTGCTCAACACATGTTTTCTCCTGTCTGAAGATGGGGTATAGTTACTCCTGTGAACTGCATCACTGAGTTGATGGCAAAGGCTAGGTGGCGTCAGAGCAACTTACTCCCAACACTCCAGTCTTTTTACTTGCCAAGTGACACGAGAACCACCCCTTCACCCAGGGTATCTCGGACACTTCCTCTTCTGCCACTGAAGAAAACTCAAGTAACATCTTTCATCTTTGAAGTGATAAGCATAGGAAGATATGCACAAAGCACTTCTGTAAGGTGACAAAGCAATGTGTTTATTGTGCACTAGACTAAAAACTGTGGAAGTTCCTGGCCTGTTGACTTTTTTTTTTCATATTTTTCCCTACCACTTGTTGGTGTGTATTGCCCCTCTCAATACCCCAAATCACTTATAACAAAGCTCTGGCTGGTAAGGTATTTTCTGTCAGAAACAACATTTTGGACTCTTTGAAGAAAGTGCATTTTAAATTACAGCCTATAAACAGCAATGCAGACAGAGGATTTTAGGGATAAAGAAGAAAACGTCATAAAGGGGACAGGCATGTGGCAATGGAGAACTGAAGTAATGGCTGGCAGAGGGAGAAGAGAAAAGGAGTCACAGCAGTGTGGAGTAGAAGCCTTACACGGCTGTGGATTTTGATCAAATTTATAATTTTGGCAACTAATGTGGCAGGTTTTCCAACTCTTGCAGCTGTTGATCTGCTCAGTGACTTTGTGCCCCCTGGGCTTATTGGCAGATTAAATTAGCAGCAATTTGTATGGTCAGGGAGTCCCACGCAGCTGGAATGCATGGGACTGTCTGCAGTCAATCTGCACACACGCAGTGGCTATGAGCCTGCAGGTCACCAGCTTTTATGGGGCTGACTGATGTCCAGAAAGCTGCTTTTCTTTTGAATCAGCCTTTCATCATCCAGAGTAACAGGATGTCAGGTATGGCATCATACTTTCCATCCAGATTCTTCATGTGACACAAGCTGGAGCAGCCCCATCGACCTCACAGATACGAAAAGCAACTCATTCTGTGTATTTTTGGCCTGTGCCATGTTTATCATTAGAAAGGAACTCTGTTGCCCAGTTAATTCACTGCAGGTGAACCCTTCCCGTCTGCCCTGTTTCTCCAGTGGAACACAACTTTGTGTTCCTGCCTAGAAGCGCTCCCCTCGGTCTGGTGAAATGGAAGTGGCTGACAGCGGATAAAACATAAGGGAAATGTGCAAAGGGATACACAGAGCAATGAATTAAAGTGTGTTTGCCTGCTGGAGCTGGTGTTCATCTTTCTTTTGCAGCTCAGAAAGCCTGAGAAGCCGTGGGCAGCTGGCAGCTGTGAACCAGGCTGGGGTGTGTCGCTATGGCCCTAGGTTGGATTGCTGTTATGGCTGGAGAAAGAACAAGGGCCGCTGTGAAGGTGACATTAACCCCTTATTTTCCCTTCCTCTCCACGTCTGTGTACTTGGTACTAATACATGCCTGCCAGAAGTTACAGGAAGAAACCCTCTGAGGAGTGAGATCTCAGACTCTGTGAGAGTTTGAATAAAACATGTTTAAGAGACTGTCTCCTCAACAAAGCAGAGCTTTGGGCAAGTAACACCAAACCATAAAATATGTATTAAAATTTTCTTATGTCGAGAAGGGACCATCTGTTCTAACCTCCTGCACAACCCTGGACAGTGCCTGTACTGTTACAGCTGCTGAGTAAGTGCTGAAAATGCAGCTTTTTTTGATGTTACATGTCATAGAATGGTACATATAGAAAACTTTTTTAGTGATTCATCAATTGATATCCTTTATCAATTTTTACTTTCTAAAAATATAAATAAAGCCCAAGGAATAAGTGCACCTGACTTGAGCTTGGGTAGCTGACTGGTATTCTGGTCTGTGTATCATTGGCCTAATGAGTCTTAAAGAGTTGATGACTCTTAAGGCATTTCTACTCTGCAAAAGGTCTACAGGTCCTAAGGAGAAGGTCATGTGGAATATCATAAAATACATGTTTTAGGAATCTTTTCCAATGTTGCACTTGTCCCAGAGGGTTTGGCATTGAATGTGTGGTGAATTTGAATAGAGGTTTAGGGTTATTCGTTACTGAAAATCAGTATACTGGTATCTAAACAGAAAAGATGCCAAAATGTCTATGTTCTGTATATATAGCACATCAGTTTTAAAAAAGAAAAAGTGATTAATACCTTTATTAATATTTTTGTATTTCTTAAGAGGGCCTTATGTTTGATGTGAATAAATACCTGGAGGGAAAACTGGCAAATGTAGCATTGATCAGCCAGTGGAATAGTTTGTCTTGTTTTTAAGCAATAGATTGCTTTTGTATTAAAATACAGTTTTCATAGAATTTTAAGATTCTTCTACTTTAAGCTAACTAAAGAACAACTGGGGTTGTTCAGCCTGGAAAAAGCTCCAGGGGGAACCTTGTAGTGGCCTTCCAATACCTGAAAGGTGCCTATAAGAAAGCTGGGGAAGACCTGCTCACAAGGGCATGTAGCCATGGACAAGGGGTAATGGTTTTAAACTAGGAAAGAGGAGATTTAAGTTGGATATTAGAATAAAAAAATCTTCAATATGAGGGTGGTAGATCACTGGAACAGGATGCCCAGAGAGGTAGTGAAGGCCCCATCCCTGGAGACATTCAAGGCCGGGCTTGATGGGGCTCTGAGCAACCTGGTCAAATGAAGATGTCCCTGCTTACTGCAGGAGGGTTGGATTAGATGACCTCTAAAGGTCCCTTCCAACCTAACACATTCTATGATTCTATGAACTATAATGTTATTCTGCATTGTAAATCCAGATGCAGTGGTGTTCTCTGCCTCAGTGCCAATACTTGGCTGGTCTTGCAGCATGCCAAGTTGCATTCAGGGATAGAGGAAGTCCTGAGAAACACCTTAATCTGTGGAGTTAGTGGACCAGTACATCTGAACAAATCTTTAAATGTAGGAAAGACACTTGAAATCAGAAGTATGAATTTTAATTACAAGTTTTGCTATATAGTGACTAACACTATGACTTTCCTATTTCCTCATTACAAGGTAACGAGGTCCACATCCTGCTGCATACTCTTCCAATGTTTGATTTGCTATTCCTGAATAACCCTCATGTTGACAATCACATTAACTTAAGGAGCCTTAAACTTTACAAAAGTCAGCATTTAATTCCTGGTTAATGACTCCAAGGGCTGAGAGTTAGAAAATGTCTATTTTTTTAATGGATGCAGGCTAAACAAAGCCCTCTCAAATCGTTGTAAACCTGATGTAATTATACTTACTGGGATGTGTGATAAGGACAGTTGTCTGATTGTTTGGCAGACGTGCTCTGGATGCTCCAGCATAGGAGGGACACATTCCTCGCTGTAGCTGAGGAGAGATCTAAGACTAGAAAACTGCTGTAGGGTGATGTGTCTCCCTTGACTGCAGGAGAGTGCTGTTGCCTCTTTCCTACTCCAGATGCAAAGCAGTGCTGCTGGCTAGCTGCTTCTCACATTGGCTTCTTAGAAACAGGAAAAAGGCAAGAGTACAAAACTAAATATGAATCATAAGTCTAGCAGACAAAAAAAGCCTGGGGGAGAGAATGGAAAGGAGACCTTTCTTTTCCCGGTCTTTGCAAACCTGGAAAACCACTGTTTTGTGCTGGTGTCACTTAAGCAGAATAAACTGCTGGTCAATAGCTACCAAGCCCAAACTACAGGGAGAGGTATGGACAATGTTGAACTCGTGCAACAAGATTTTTAGGCAACTAAGCAGGGCAAAAGGTCTCAAATAGGGTATTTCTAACTTTTTCTCTCTCCTTTCTCTGCTTGACTCTGGCAGCTATCTGTGGACATGGCTGCAAGTACGGCGAGTGTGTGGGACCAAACAAGTGCAAGTGTTTCCCCGGATTTACAGGGAAAAACTGTAATCAAGGTTTGTGCACATGGGGACAGTACTCCTGAAACCAGACTGTTGATGTTCTGTCTCCTTATCTTGCACTATGGATTGTATCATCTTCCAAAATAGTAAACCAAGGCATTTTCTTGTTTACATAGAAGAGTTCAGAGCGTAAGGCTCTTACATCTTCAGCATCCCAGACAAGCACTAAGCCTCCTTCAGCACAGAGAAGTTTCAACCTGTATCCTGTATCTCCTGCAGGCTGATGACAAGGGCAAACTGTCATTTTTATAGCTAGAGGATTAAGGCATGGAGAGGTTAAATAGGAAATCATTAGAACAGACAGAAGTCAAATCCAGAACCCCTGTCAATTTCTTACCTAACCTTCTCATCAGAGAGACATGCAGTTATATGCTAGACAGGTAATTTCTCAAGCTGCCTGGGCCAATGCCATCTGTTTGCATATGCTGATTGGTGTTTTTGAAAACCAGAATTGGGAAGTTTTATGCAATTTAGAATTGCATATTCAGAAACTTTGAGTGCACCAGTTTTCCTCCATAAATTTGCAATTAGACATGGAAATATTTCAGTTACGTTTGTGAGAACTCAGGATTTTTTGTTTTGGTTTTTTTTCTCTCTTTTCTTTTTTCCTGTTCCAATATATGAGACCCCTGTGCTGAATCTGATGAAAGGTCAAGCTGACTGTGCATGCAGACAGCCCATCCTGCTGCAGTGCCAGACGAGTGAAATGCAGGTGCTGTGAGGGAAGCATGACGTAAAGGCTACTCGAATCAGTCTATCCTTGCTGCCTTCCTAAGCACCTGCAGCCTGTCCTTAAAAATGTTGATTGGCATACACACATTTTTCAGAGTCAAAATCACTGATTTGTTAAATAATATCTTTCAAACAGTAAACTATAAAAGTAGACTGTTAAGGAGAGACTGTTTCCTTCTTCTAGAGAGGAAAATGAAAGAGCAGCCACAGTTGTGTGCAATAGTTATCTGGCTAACACAACTTCAAGCCTCTAAACCCAGAAGTTTACCTCAAAAATCATTTTGCAGCTTAAAAACATTACCAAAAGGCAACAGAGAAGCCCCCAGCTTTTAAGTGTTTTCTGTGCAGTAAGTAACTCCAGCTGCCTTCGACGTGCTCTCCGAAGGCAGGCAGATCAGTTCGCAGCACTTGCAATAGATTCAGGGTCTTGGGCTGGGTGGAAGCACCACACAGACCTACACGTGCCAATTGCCTCTGAACTCCCTGGGCTGTTCTACCTTCGGAAACAGGGCCAGGAATTTTTTAGTAAAGTGATAGCTGGCACAGGCCAGAAATGTCTCAGAGGTATTGCAGTAGTATAGCCACATAGGTGGTCATGTTCCAGCAGCCAGGAAGGCTCAGAGCCACTTTTAATTTACTGGCAGATGTAGCCTTGGTCTGTCTTTACAGCAGAATGCCCTGCTGAGCAAGCTCAGCATGAGCTAACTGAAATAACATAGATAAGGGGACTGAATTAGTCTGCCACCAAGTCTGAGCTAAATTAGCCTTATCTCTATAGGTTCTCTTTTAGAGCTGTGTATGCTATCTGTGCGTTTCTGTGCATTGTGCTAGATAGGTGCAGCTAAGCACTTTTGAAAATGTATGGTCTAAGTGGAATAACTTTTGTTCCCCAGTTTGCTCTCTAGTTTCTTTGTTAAGAGAGTCTTAGTTATTTAGTGGAGCCATGGTAGCACAAAAATCCAGGGTGATTTGCAGGGTTATAGGTTGTCCTTTTTAAAACAGAGCCTACATACATCTAAATAATAGAATGAAACCCTCTGCCCCACCCCCCACCCCCCCCACCCCCCCCACCCCCCATCGCCCCCTCCCAACCACACAAACTAAACTTTTTAGGATCCTGGTTTTCTCCCTGTGAAGGTTAGCTGTTGGGAATATGAAATTAATTCAGTTTCTGCAAAGCCTTTTAAATCCTGGGGTTTGAGAAGGATTTATGATGTTTCTGCTCTCAGTATTTTGAGATTTTTGATATTTGTCCTTTTATTCTTAGAATAACACAATTCTTATCATATATTGTATTCCATTTCTGCTGCTGATAACCTTGGAGCAAACATGTAGCTGAGGGGGGAAAAAAAAAGTCTTTGTTTCACTTTATCTCAAGCTGATTCACTGTTCTTAGTCTCATGTTTTTGCCTTTCTAGTACAGAGGTCAATTGGAGGGCTAAAATCTCCACTTAGAGAAATCCAGAAAAATATATCCCAGTAAAGAGACTAACTGCAATTCTCTCCCCACCCCTACACCTCTTTCTAACAAGCTGCCAGATGTGACTGGAGTTTGCATTAGTTTTCCAGGTGTAGAAGTCTGTGTGTATTAGTTTCGCTAGCCCTCTCTCAGCCAGATGGTCTGCTAAACTCTCATCTTGCAAGGGCCTGGCTCGTTTTCAATCCAGGCAGTTTTACTGTGGGGAATTTAAGGCATTAAGCACTATTATCCACCTATCTGTATGAACATATATATATAAGCCCAGCACTCACTTGATTCCAATGACTTCTGCAGATCTGAATGAATGTGGACTGAAGCCGCGTCCCTGCGAACACAGATGTATGAACACACATGGCAGCTACAAGTGCTATTGTCTCAACGGGTACATGCTTATGCCAGATGGCTCATGTGCAAGTAAGTAATAATGCTGATAGGACAGGCACACCAAAACCATCTAATCGCTTTTGGTCCCAATAGATTTTTCTTCCTGTGATGAATGGATTTAGCTTATTCAGGATAGGGTCTTTGCCTCAGCTCTCTGGTACTGTCAGCAGCTGAAAGAGGCTTTCTATTTGTTATTACCTGGATAAAGTAAACTAGGTCATACTTGTATTGTGGTGTTCAGAGGGATTTTTGTCCTGCTAGAAGTAAAATTCTTTGACAGCATTACTTCAAATGAGGAATGGCTAGTATAAACTTAGTGCATGGTCCTGACAGTTCATCTGTTGAATAAGGATGAATGAATCCATCCACACAAAGCACCAATATAAGCTACTTTTTACTGTGCTGAACGTCATGCCATTATTCTTTGCTTTACCTTTCAGTGCTCCCTTGTTTATCTCTGCGTTGCTATGCTTCTCACAGTTGCCACCAGCTTCTTGCAAACATTTGTTCATTGGGCTGAGACTTATCTAAACTCTATTTCTGCCCATTTTCTGTGTCTTTGGGTCATCCTGTACAGAAAGACAACACAATTTTTTAGACCTGACGAAGCTTCTTATTTTTCAATGACACTGTTTTGTTTGTAGAAAATACTTATTTTTATTTCACCTGAGCTATTGTATACAGCTTTTGAATTTCACAAAACCCTAAGGAACATGGTGACAGCCCTTTATGTTGTCCACTGGACTGTAGCACGTGCATCAGTTCTACAAAGAACCTAGTTGCTCTCAGCAGTGGATCAATCTGCTTGAGAGGTCTGTCTTAAATGTATGGACCTATCTGTATGGTGTGCAGCATGATCTTTCCCATGGATCTGACAGAAAACCATAAACTCTGAGAAGTTTTCATCTCCATACCTTGGAGACAACCACTCACCAGCCAGGCTGTCCATCTGGCCAGTTTGCTATCAGATAACTGGAAAAAAAACCCAGCCTTGGCAAGCTCTTGTGTGAGTGCAGGGTCTGCAGGTCTGGGGCAGGTAGGAAACCCAGACCTCTTACCCTCTATTATGGCTGGGAGACTGAAATTGCTGCAAAAGGTACCTGGGGCCTTTGGAAGATTTCCCTTCCTTGCACCGTAGCTCAGGATTGTGCCTCTGCATTACTAATCATGGTGTGTGCTGCTGGCAGACAACAGCTGCAAGGCCCTGAGATCCCTGAGAAATGGACATATATTCCTTATGTTTCATCCAAGATAATTTGTGTATCTGTTGACATCATACACCGAGCAGTTTTCAGTAAGGCCCCTGTCTTATGGACAGCTGAAGTTGGCAGAGGCCATAGCTATGGTCAAAGGAAACCACCCTTTTATCCCAGCAACAGTTTTGTCCCACCCATCCCTCCCTCCCACTCCTCTGAGCCCAAGTGCTTGCTGCGGCCTTGCTTCTGAACCAAGTCACAAAATGACATCCTAGCCAGGCTTAGTTCAGGACTCATTTCCTGATTCAGGAAACACTGCATTTGTACCAAATTTGTACCAAGTGCACAGTTGCACCATCCCTTGCTTAAGCCAGCCCAAAGTGCTGAATTTCTCAGCAGCAGTGGCGGCCAGTGTCAGGCACATAGGCCTGAGCACCTCGGAGTCCTGAAGCACTTATCTCACTCTGGCATATGGCAACACTGTTTCTCAGCGGAGCCCCAACAAACCCTATCTGAGAATCAAACCAAATTTCAGGGGTATAAACAAGTTTCCTGTAGAAAGGAACTCTTAGTTCTTCACAGCTTTTTTTAGGGAGGCAAAAGTTGCTAATCCAGTTTGTGCTTCATTAACCCAACCCATCTGCCACCTTCCAGTTCCAAAGAGCCTTTAGTTACTTAAGTAGAAACTACAATTACAAAATGTGGTAAATTACTCAAGTAGAACTCAGTCTTTGTTAAGTTTAGTAGCCTCCCATTTCACTTGATGCTAATTTAAGCTTGTGCTCAGATAAAATGTGAGGTTATTTAACTGACACTGTAATTCTTGTAAGTTTATTGGAGCAAATGTTTTGACTGTATTGCTGCTCCTTTTGAATCAAATTTACCATGATGTAAGTCTTAGCAAGATGAAGTCCATCTAGTCTGAGCAATTAGGTTTATCTGCAACCACAGAAGGACTGTGGAGCTGGAAGAAGAGTTTCAGAGGAGTGTGGCTTTGCACTACAGAGAATCTTCACTTAACATAGTAGGTTAGTACTCACAAAATCACCCAAATTCTGCAGTAATTACTATACTGGATCTGATCAGCAGTTCATGTAAGCCAATGCCAAGTCAAACAAAGCCAGGAAGAGGAATTGTCAAACAAAAGAGAAAACACATAGTTGCCAATTAGAGAGTATTTTTAGTAAGTTTCTTTATTCCCATTTAAGAAGTAGGTAACATGCCGAAGTGTTAGGATTTACAGTCTTTTTTTAACTCTTGCCTCCTGTGTGATCTCATTCATACAAAAGTAAAGTGCTTTTGCAGATACAGCGAATTCTTGGCCTTGAATATTCATCACTTAGCCACAGAATAATAATTTTATCACAGGTTAAACAATTATTAAACAATTTTAATAGCGTACAGGAATAACATTAATTATATTTTTATTCAGATCACAAATTATATGGCTGTAACTATCTGACAACTTGCACACATCATTGTCATATGCTCTGTTATTATGCACCATTCTGAAAGTGCTGGTACCTCTGACAAGAAACATGTTGCATTTTAAAATAAAATCTCTATCTTTTTCTGCCAAAGCAGTGAGCCAGCTTCAGTTCTTGCAGTTGGTTTCTGTCTCTATTATAAACTGATAACAGTTTCAGGCTTTCTACTTACAAAGGACCTATGTGCAGTTGTGTTTCTCTTCATACAACCAGAGTGAAATATCTGGAAATACTTTCTTCGCACGCACCTCCTTCTGTTCCATTAAACACCTCCAAATGCTACTTTTCTCCCTGGCATAGTAGCACTAATGCTTCCTGGATATCTTCAGGATTTTAGAAATATCTCCCCACATGCTTAATGCAGGATCTAGACCCCTACATTTCTATCTAGAGGCTGATCAAAATCATCTCAAATAATTCAGGCTCCTAACCAAGACTTGGTGACCAAGACTTGTATGCTGGCTGGGGCCTCAGATTCAGATACCTGTTCCATAAAAGATTAAAATAAAGGTCAGTTTCTAAGAACAACAGGCTAAATATTTTTTTTTTAATCAAATTATAGGCAGGAACGATATTTAATGGTAAGCAATAAACACATTTCACTACTGAGTTTTCTGTAAGGTGAAATCGTTTCAGTGGGAAATGTAAACCCCACCATTTTTCTACTTTGAGACGTTCTGTCTCTGAGTCAAAAAGGTAGTAGTAAGAAGTCACAGAACTGGGATCAGACTGAAAAAAGGAGGAATAAAGGCAGATAAGGAAAGAACAAAGTGAAGGGGAATGCAAGATCCATCTCATAGACTCCCAAATTGTTAATGTGCTAATGTATAAACAGCTTGATTTATCATGAATGGAATTTTGTTATTCTGATTAACTTTCCATGTTCATTCAGATCTAACTTAAAGTGTGTGGTCCCAGATGAGAATTTTGCTCTTTTTTGTTATTTTATATACTGTTTTCAGGGTCTAGGACGTGTGCCATGGTGAATTGCCAGTATGGATGTGAAAAAGTCAGCGGTGAAGTACAGTGTGTTTGTCCATCAGGTGGCCTTCAGTTGGGACCAAATGGAAGGACGTGCATTGGTATGGTTAGAGAGCTCACTCGCAGCTTCTTTTCTGTTGGATCCCAAAAAAACTAAAGATTCTGGGGAAAGGTTAAGAAGCAGTTAGCCCTCCTTGCTGGCTGGAATAATGCTTCTTGTTACAGTGCAATGCAAAGTTTGCATACTTCTAAAAAAACAATGATGGGATTTTTCATTTATTGTGTTGACCTACAATACAAACTTCTGAATTTTGCTCCAGAAGCCTCAACATCACTTCACCTAGGAGTTTCCTGTGATGAAGAAAATATTGCTTATAAGACATGGTACTGTTCTGTGGTACCTTTTACACTGTGATGTGGGAAAGCAGTGCTACAGCATTGTACTGCAGCACTGAAATCATACCCATTTTCTAAACACGGTGGTTACTCACCATTCTGCCTCTTTCAAAACCCAATAGATGTGAAACAAACCCTCCAAAACAGGGACCACTCCAATAACTAGAGAAGAATGGGCAATGAAGTATATGTTAGGGAGTACTATTGTAGGAGCAGGGCAGCCATCTCTCAGTGTCCCTGCTTGAGTAGGAGGTGTGCACCAGATGACCTCAAGAGCCTTCCAATCTCAACCATTCTGTGAAAAAACTTTACAAGTGTTATTTACTAAAATGTCTTTAGCAATATACTTAATAATATTGATGATGTCAAATACTTTACATTCTTTTTGTCACAATGGTGCAAGTACTTCAAATCATGAAGGGCAGCTGGGACGTGATACCTTATCAGCGAAGCAGAGTAACAGTAGCTAATCCATTTCAGACACTGTTTACCAATACATACCACTTGAACGATTTCTACAGCTTTAAGAGTGTTTCAAATAATGAGAAATGTAACATTCAAACATAAAAATAGTCCTTTTTATTCCAATGGCCAAAATAGTACTATACTTAACATTTCAAATAAGAGATGGAACAAATCTGTCAAGAGACACTGCTGTGCACAAGGACAGTTTCTACATGGATTGTTCTTTTTAATACACAACTGTAATATCAAGTTACATATGAAGATTTTATGGCCTGGGACTACGTTACCACTTTCAGGAGCTATCAGATAAACCCATATGGATACTTGGCTCAACTTCCAAGCTATAAAGACTCCAATGTGAGAATGATACTTATTTCTTTCAAATGAAATGAGTTTCTAATTTGAACTGTCCTGCTTTGAGTAATCAGTAAGGCTCTCAGACTGCTGTTGGTCACAGTTAATATTTGCTTGAATTATTTAAGAGCTGTGTGAAGGAGAACATTGTAGACATATGTATTTAAATATGATAGACAAGACGAGTGGTTCTCTTGCATCTCTTGCTGAATTATTTGGGCAGCTATTTTTATTCTTTTGTATTGAATTGATTTTTATTTATCTTGTCTGCTCAAATGGATTTGGAAGAATGCTGATACATATAATAGAAGGTAAAATGGACAAAATCATATGTCGGTGGTTGGAAATAGCAGATTCCCTCATTTCTGTATGACTTGTGGTGTGTCATCACTTCTCCATCTCTCAAATGCGATAACATTTTCCTGCTGTATAGCATAATAGGTGCCTAATATAAGATACTCTAATAATCTGGTGTTACTATTGGTTTTAGCTTAATCCTCATAAAAAGTTGCATTATTCCTGGACCTGCAGAGCAGGACATTGATGCTCTTCACTTTTCCTCTTCTACAAGTCTGTAGGTGAAGGAAAAAAGATAACAATTATAGATCAAAATATTTTTAATTGAACCTAAAATGTTGTTTGTATGAGTACAGGGAGTCTTCAGAGTTCACTGCAGACATAGTCTTCACGCTACAGTGAAGTGCAGCAGGCTTGTCCTTTAGCTTGTGATAGGCCTTGGACACAGAATCATAAAATCATAGAACACTTTGGGTTGGAAGAAACCTCAAAGATCATCTAGTCCCAACCTCCATGCCGTGGGCAGGCACACCCTCCACTAGCTCAGGTTGCCCAAAGCCCCATCCAACCTGGGCTTAAACACTTCCAGGGATGGGGCTTTTGCAGCCTCACTGGGCAGCCTGTGTCAGGGCCTCACCACCCGCATAGTAAATAATTCTTTCCTAACATCTAGTCTAAACCTGCCCTCTTTCAGCTTCAGGCCATTGTCCCTTGTTCTGTCACTACACTGCATGGTGAACAGTCCCTCTCCCACTTTCCTGTAGGACCCCTTCAAGTACTGGTAAGCCGTATTGGCAGGTCCCTGTAGAGGCATGGGGAAATGGGAACCTGGAGAAGTCTAGGAATGCCTCGGTGGCTAGGGAGCAGAGGCTGTCATCAGTAACATGTGCTATGGGCAGAAAGAGGGGTTTTGACTACAGGTTTTTTAAAATATTTTTCTGTTGTTGTCTCCTTCCCTTTGATCACCTCAGCACTGTAAAGTAATGACAGAAATGTGGTGTCCAGCTGCGCTTCACAGCCGCTCTGAGCGGCAAAGGCCAGCAGCACGGGCAATGAATTACATGCAGAGTCACTGCTACGTGCTAAAATGCAGTAGGGAAGGACAAATGTTAAGCACCACAATCTGCACTATTATTAATTTGACGTTACAAGAAAACAGATCAAATTTAGTAACATTTAATTGCAATGGTTGTTGAATAATTTTCTTAGGCCCCTCTCATACCAAACTTCCTCCTCCTCTCTCCAGAGTGTCTGTCCCTGTCATCGACCTTGCTGGGCAGACCACTCGCAATGTAGAATTCTCTCCCCTCTATGTCTGCACTTAGCCCAGCAAGAGGAGGTGTAGGGGTTTATTAGTGGAGCTGTTGCTGCTCTCATTTTCCTGTTTCTAGGACTTTCTCTTACAATTCCTGTTCTCTGGCATTTCCTTTCTCAAGGAAATAAAGGAATTTCTGGAGTTTGTTCTGACCCTGCTCCATGATCTTAGGATGAATCACTGTCCCCAGTGAGAGGAATCTCCACTGCCAGTTACCCTAGCTTTGACCATGCCAGGTCTCAAAATCTTCCACAAAGTTAGTTCACATTGTGCTGCTTCGTTCATATGAGCACCTGCAAAAGCCACCACCAAGCGTGAAAGTACAGGACTTAGTTATTAAACAGCTTTTGATAGCCAAGACCAAACTATTCCTGGGCAAATCCCACCTAGTTCTTGCTTTCCCATTCTACCTTATCATGGATCTGACCAGCACCCCTTCTGCTCTAGACATAGATGAATGTTCCACCGGCAAAGCTGTCTGCTCTTACAACCGCAGATGCATCAACACATTTGGAAGTTACTACTGCAAGTGCCAGCCTGGTTATGAACTGAAGTACATCAGCGGCCATTATGACTGTGTAGGTAAGATTTAGCCCGTGTTTTTTCTTTCTTCATTCTTTCTCCTTCCCACACCTTGCATCTTTCTTGTCATTGCCTGGAGCTTGGTGCCCTAGTCTGGGAATACCACCTTGGAAATGGATAAAACACGTCACACTAAGAATATCTTGATGGCACTTTGATTTTTCTCTATGCTTTCTCTGTGGCCTTCTGAAAAACCCAATCACTGGCACATGCAAATTAAATTGCCCTATTGTAGCAGGTCAAGGTGTACAAGGGCTCGTTGTAAGTTAGCAACAGTTGACTACAAATAAGTGCTACTCCTAGTAAAGGTTTAATTAAAGAGCTCTTTCTTTTAGCTTTTAGCTTTCAACCTGAGATGAGCAAGCGGTCCCACAATCTTTCTTTTTTCTTTTTTTTTTCTTTTCTTTGGTATTGTTAATGAGGAATGTGAATCAAGTGCCTTCATGGCTGTAAAAGCAGCTGTTTGGATGGATGCCACAGAACTTTTTTTAAGTATGAAAATAGTAGGTTTTAAATACTTTTCAAATCTCTCTTTCATGCCTAAGTTTCTTCCAAAGAAAAAAAGGAAAAAAATAAAGGCAAAAAGTTATCTTAACATGCCCAGGTGTTAAAACAAATGCCAAACACCTTTACTCCTGCTTCAATCCAGTAACTGAATAGTGGAAGAACAGCAAAGTGTAAGTTGCTGCTACAGGCACTGCAGCAGTAATGTTCAAGCATTACTCAACACGAGGGCCTCAAGCCCTCAACATGAGGGCCTGGAAGTGTCAGAACTACTACAGGAAGTGCATAGAAAAGAGAATTCATATGTTTTTTTCATGTTTATTTGGTATTGGGAGTTAGGGGTGGGAGGGAGATAGATCATAAAGCAGATTTTGGAGACTCAGGTTTGTGTTCCCTGTTGTATGCAAACCCTAAGAGTCTTACCATGGAAAAAACACTTTTTCATATAATACGTGTGCATGGGGAGGGGCAGTCTTGGTAATCAGGATTTTATCTGAAAACCTGAATCTCACTCTCAGACTTACCATATTTTTGAGTCAGTCTTCCTGATATTTGTCTCCTCGCTGACTTACGAGAGGACCTGTCAGCTGCTGAAAATGAAGCAAAAAAAGTAAAATGCATGTGGTGCAAAAATCTGTGCATCAACTTGACTCCCTGATGTGGGAGAAGCCAGAAACATCTTTGTGGTGTAGCAAAATAAAGGAAAAAAACCCATCTGTTATCCTTCATGCCTGTACATGCTGTTGTCAGTTGGGAGTAGCACTTGCTACTGAATTTTTCCTGATAGTGTTTTTTTCCATACAGCGTCGTATGTATGGTGGGATGTTAGAGGTAGATCGACTTCTTGGCATGGTCAGGGTTGCTTTCCATTGCATTTCTTCCAGAGTGAATGAAAGAATGAGAAAGATTTGGTGAATAGTTTTTAACTGATGTCAGATATTCTCTTGGTGCATTTGTGTTTTGTGAATAGAAGAGTGTCTGCCTGCAGCTTGAATCCTGCTCTCAGTCAGAAAATGTTTTGTCTTTGCCGGGATGCTTTACATTTTCTGTGGATATATATGCCAGTAGTTGTGCAGCTGGAGCCATGTTAAGCATTCTCTCCTAGTGTGAATTCTTCAGCCTCTGACGGTCCCTGGACCATCTTGGCCTAACACTAGTGCTTACAATGCCTGGAAACAGGTGGCCAGCACAGAGAGGCTGTCATGACACTTGCGTTTCGATGCAGTTTTCACTGAAGCCTTCATGTCTTTCCCCAGATGTAAATGAATGTGTGACAGATACACACAGGTGCAGCCCCCATGCAGGCTGCCTCAACACCGAAGGGTCCTTCAAGTGCAAATGTAAACAGGGCTACCGAGGAAGTGGATTCGATTGTGCAGGTGAGTACCACTGGGTGTCAGGAGCAGTGTTAGCTCTGTGGTTTTGCTGCGGCAGTTGATGGGTGTAAGGCATCTTCTAGGAAATGCCATGCTGAACAGTGCTGCAATACCAGGCAAGCAAGACCTCTCCCCACAATAACGTATGGATTCTGTCAGTCATTACTTAGTTAATACAAGTATGATTTGTTTAAATTGATTTTGCCTATGAATCCCCAAGTCTCATGGTATCACCAGGAATTGCACGTAGAACAGAGAAGAGAATTTGTCTTGAAGAAACGAACATAGCATTAAAAAATCTACTGTGTATTTTCCTTGAACTCCCACACCTGGCCTCTTGGACGGATGTGCCAGACTGTGATTCTGTGGAAACAAACCTTTTTATTTAGTACCTTTATTAAACCTGGCAGAGGTTTCTCCTGTAGCGTCATTAGAGATGTTTTCCTCAAGAGGACATCTGAGTCCTGCTCAGATCAGATCTGTATTGTGATTATACTTCATGGTCACAGATGTTATATGAGTCTCTCTATTATTCATTTTCCTTCTCCAGTATTGCATCAGTAAGTTAAGCTTCCATTGAGTTTCTACATTCAGCAAAAAAATGTTGACTTTTAACAAGAAAAACTAAACACACAAAAACCTGACTGGTACTGAAAGGTGTGATTTGCACACAGATTGCCACAGCAGAGCTGTTTGGAAGGTTCTTCAGGTACAAATTAAAGGTTAGGTGCCAGTTTCCTTCCTAGACCACATTCCTGTGATATGTCACTGCAGCTGGCTGCAGCAGAAGGATGCAACAGAGCTGGAGGTCTGAATATCAAACAGACATCACACATCTTGATATGGTTCTATTAAAATGTATCACAGATGAAATGTTAAATACATCTCTGAGCAAAAAGTCCGGGTTGGGTTTTATTTGGTTTGCTTTGTGGTTGGTATTTTTCTTAAGAAGCTGAAAATTTCAAAGGAAAATCTCCTTTTGACCAAGTCTGTGTGTAAAATATCCTTATCTCAAGCAGAAATGATTCAATGGGAATGTGTGCTTAAATATGAACAAAGGAAATATTTTAGCTTGTGGTGAGGGCGTGACATATGTAGCCCTGTAAAAAAAGTCAGTGGTGAGGACAGATGATTTCTATCTTCTCACTAGTGTTTCTGTTAAATTGTTTGCTCTCTCTTTACATATTTCCCTCATGTTGTATTTCCAATTACAATTCCAAATCCAATGTATTTCCAAGGCGTGGGCCCCATTAGTTGTTAAGAAGACCAAGGAGCTGTGCATTCGTAAACTTAGTAGAACATACTCAACAGGAAATAGATTTAATGCAAAAGAGGATAGAGGAATAACACACTGGAATGAGGCATAAGCCTCTGGTCTAGCCAGAAAGCTGTCTGTAACAATAGAGGAGGAAAAGAATAGTCAATGTTAGGCAAAACTTGAAAAGCAGTGGTGCTAAAGAGACTTGTTTCTCCTGTGGTGTTTCCACACATACACCTTTTTTAAAGGGAAGAGGAGGAGGTTCTTTTAACTTTGAGTGCTTCATTAGATGGTTTTTACTTCGATCCTCAACAAAAGTCTGATCAGTGTAACCCATGGGGGCAGGGCATGCACTGTGCTATCAGGGAAAATGTTTTTTCACAAACACCAATTTAGATGTGTCACTAAGCGTTCTCCTTGTCATATGGCAATAGTGGAAAGACTTTGGCTTTACTGAAGCCAAAGGAATTTCTGCTATTGGGTAAGAGAACACCATATAACAAACAAAAAACATTTTGGGAATTTGGGAGCTGGAGGATGTGGCTTCACGTTTCTTTTGGTGGCAGTGGCTGCAGCTCCTGCAGCCCATCCCAGCTCTCAACAGATGGGCCTGGGGTTGTGCTGCAGCTAGATGACAGGCATCTTAAATATATCCTCAGTACTTGACATAAGTGGGAATTGTGTTTTCACAGGGAAGCATTAATTCTTTATAGCAATTGTCTCTAGTGTGTAACAAAGTGGCTGCCATGGCAGCAGTGTTACCTTTTTATAACAAACAAAAAGCATTTTAATATATAACTGAATATTCAAAGTATGAAATGAGTAACTAAGCACTTTGTTTGCAATGAAATTTCTATGGCTGCATCTCCTCATGCTACCAAATAAGCTAGAAAGTGAGGTAATGTAAAAGTCACCTCTGCACAGAAGGTGGGAGAAATTTTTTCATTCAATTGGTGTGTCAATATACTAACTTATGAGAAAAAGCTGAAATATGAGGCTGCAAAGAATGCTGCTTGTACAGATACAGCCTGTGATTGTTCAGACACACTCCTACATGCATGAAGCATTAGAAGCTGTTTCTAGCACACATTTAATTTGAGAATCCATAGAGATGTAACCTTTCAAATGCTCCCTAAACGGGTCCTAGCCATTTCCACATCTGGCCTCACTCTTGCTGCAATCTGTTGCTGTTCTCAGGTTCATGTGTTTCCTGATTTCCTATTGTGCATTGAAAAACCACATTTCCCTCACCACATGCTTCAATGTGTGTTTCAGCTTTAATTCAAGGATAAAGTCTCACAAGGTTCCATAAGCAATTAAGATTCCTGGGGGAAAAATGAACGTATATTTGATTCGCTCTTTGGTAGGAAACCACAGAATAACAGGAAAAAGGAGTGCTAACTTAAAACCTGCAACCTTCAGATGTCACTCTAAGAAACTCAACAATGACACTTTTGTTATTGCCTGTCGGGAGGCAGAGGTTACTCTTCTGCATTATGCTCTGCTGGGTATCTAAATGGCAATGCAAAGTCATGCCAAGTCTCTCTGTGCCTCTTGCTTTGCTCATGTTCCCTCATAGGGTAGCCTCTAAACACCATTTTGTTTTCTTAATAACTTGCCAGTCCTGAGATAAGTTGGGTTTGACATAATAAAATGTCAAAGCTTAAAAAGTGATTCTGGTCGTATCACTGGTGAGATGCTTACAAATTTAATTCAGTCTGGAGCCAAATACTGCTCTCATCCTTGAATAATAACACTTGAGGCTATTCTTACCCTGCATTTCCTACTGGAAGGACAGCTGGCTGATGTAGTCAGGTATGAGCACAGTCCAGTGTGATGAACTTGCCCTGATTTCTCAAAGCAGCCTTCCCCAAATAAGATGGTTATAATTAAAAAATTTTAGAAGTGAAACAGGCTAGGAATATATATATATATATATATAGGTAGATGATAATCCATGGTGCTTAAGAGAATAATGGTCTAAAATCTGTGTTTTATCCCATCTGTGAAAGCTTTCAGACTCTCATGACTATCTAAAAAAGGCTGAGAACTTTTAGAATGGTTTCTGAAACTATGTCCTGCAGATCCACTCTTTACTTGCATCTTCAGCCGCCCCTTAAAGGTCATAAATGGTTGTCTGTATCCCTCATCCCCTCTCCAACTTTTACACACAGAAGCCTCAAAGGGAGCCACAGCAGGATTTGTAAGCCAGTGTCCTAGGCTCCGCTCTCATCAGGTTTTTAAATATACTGCTAGGTATGAAGGTGGGAGCAGAGGGGTGCCTGCTGGAGTGCGGAGCAGGCTGTCTCCTGCTGCAGCCCCCCATACGTTGAGCCCCTCACCAGCACCAGCTGTGGGCAGAGGGTGCACGGGAAGAAAACAGATCACTGTCCCTCTGCTGTATCATCCCCTGAGCATTTCCTTTTACACAATCAGCACAGAGATGGGGGGCTGACATCTGCTCTCTTTATAGTTTTTCCAACTCAACTTTACAACTTGGTCATTAGACATCCTAGACTGAGCCATTTCAGTGTCTTACAGTCTTGTACAGCAGCTCATGACAGAAAAGGGTTGCTTTTAACCCTCAGTCACCATTTGCCTCTGGCTTTCTACCTTTTGCCTTAATTGTCTCTAATTCAAAGAAATAAAGTGCCTTTGAAAGCTGAGATATTGTCATACTAAGGCAATAAAACCAAACTGTATGAGAACAGGAGGTGTAGGTTACATGCTTCCTGGTGGAAGGTACATAAAGAAGAGCTGGGATGAAATGCGCTGCCTTTCTTTTCACTTTATAAAATTCTCTGTGCAATCACATGGATGGATAAATGCAGAAGTGTTTGTGAGTAACTCCTGTGCATTAATTTATATCCTGAAAAATCACTGCCTCAGCTGCAGCACCCCAGATTGTCAGAGAAGACGAGCTGTTCATTCAGGCAAGTCCACAGGCAGTGGAGTTTACGGTGGTCTATCCTTACACTGGATTATTCCTTCTGCAATTCAAAGAGGAGACATAAAACGCCTTAAATCCACACCTCTGGCTACTCTAAAGCTGAATGCAGATTAGAAGGATAGTAGTGATATATCCTGAAATATGCTTGGTGTCTAGTCCCTCTTTTTCCCCATGGGCACGCCAACTTTCATGCTGCAGCAGCAAACCAGAGTCTCCAGGCATGGTGGGGATTTATGCACTTCTGCCACCCTATTTTTGTCACTCCCAGCAGCTGATTTTCTGTACTGCTTAGTTTGGCACATACAAGGAGATAGGTTTTCTGACACCACAGGCGTTATTATGTTGAGCTGTAAGAATTTCTCATTTCACTAGGAAGACTTCAAAGCAGAAACTAAAAGCAGATGTTTGGGTTTGCTGAGCAGTCAGTCCTGGCTTGAAAATCTCCATTGCCTCTTTAACAGCCTGAAGTTTCTTGTTGCTGACTGTCAAGAGGAAATTTGTTTGCAATGAAGCTTCCCTGTTAATTTTTATTGCTGCACTCTGAGTTTAGATCCAGACAACCTTATATCCTTCATGACATCATCCTCCAGAGGGAAGTCTCACTTAGTGGAGTATTAGTAAAGAGTTTACTTGCAAGTATCTGACAAGCAAGTTTTATCCAAAGGGAAAGAATAACAAAATCCCAGATTTTTATTTACTTTTTATTGGCATCTGTTTATTTTATACCTCCAACTGCAACCTGAATGCTCCAGCAAACCAAGAGAGTCTGATTGTGTTCCTGGGATACCAAATAGCATGTAGCTGCATTTCCCATAAATAAAAAGTGACAAATTCACAGTAATAGGATTGTATTTTCAAGGAGTGAATATAAATTCAGGGAGCTTTCCCTTTTTCCTCATAGTCTGCAGTTCCGTTTTATTAGCTGGTGTTTTTTCACCTGCTATGCTTCTATAAAAGAAACACACAGAAAAAAGTACCCCCCAAGGTTACCAGCCCAGTCTATCTGTCTCAGAACACTACTCTGAAGTGTTTATTATTACAAAGTGAAGAGCAGACTAGGAACATATCCTTGCCCTGATAATGCAATCAGCAGGCAGCAACAGCAGAGAGAAATAAAAATAGCCAGCTTCCTCCACCGTTTACAATCCAAGATGACCACAGGCATGGCAGAATCAAAGATGGGAAATAGTATATAAGGCTATTCCTTGGTAGAAAAAGTCTCCATCCATAGAAGAGCTTTTGTGCAGCACACTGGACCTGCTCAGCTCTCATGATTTCCCAGGTACTTCACATAAAGGACTCAAACTGCAGAAGGCTGTTCTTATGGCATGGTTGTGCCATCCTGCTTATTCTTACTTGTCCCTCTTCCCCACCCACACAGATTCAGGCTATGGCCAGGACTAGTGAGTATATAATTGCATACTGACTGCTCAGGTCGTAGCAGTCATGAAATCCTGAGTTGATTCAAAAGCCTCATTTTTTCATTATTAAACCCCGAGGACACTCACTTCCTCAGCAGCCCTTGTACTATGACAGGAAGGGACTTGCTAAACTCTAATGGAATTTTTAGGGTGGGATGGGATGGGATCATCTCATAAACTAGAACTCAGATTTGTCTTCTCTAAAACTTCCACATTTGTCACACAAACCCTTCCAGCACTAGTTTTGACACAGTGGAGTTCCTCGACCGATGCTGAGCAGCAGCTGATGCTGCTGATAAAAAGCCACACCTGCAGCATTGCCTTAATTTCTCTTTTGACTTTGCTTTCTACTGTACACATATCTTGAACAAACTGATCCAAAGTAGTTCTGATGTTTACCCTCAGATATGATTTGGCCAGTCCTTGTCAGGTGACAGAAGAGTTCATCTGGAAGGGACTAAAAAAGATCAGTTAATCCGACCCTTTGCTCAGAGCATATCCAGCATATATATCAATGACAGATGGTAACATCAATTCTTTTAAAGCTTCTAGTGATACAGTTCAAATATTCCAAGTGGCTCACTCCTGTGCTTTACTATCCTGTAGCAAGGACAGTAAGCAGGGTTTTTATAATGTGTAACTAAAATCTCTCCTTATTTCATGTAAAATGATAATTTTACATTTCATGTAAGTTGATAATTTAGGAAAACATGGAGAACATCTGGCCAACATACTGTCTGAAAAGAGCCCTTTGTGCTGCTACTGGGTCCCACCCCAGTGGAAAATCAATCTTGTCTCCCCACATCCCTAGAAATACTTCTTCAAATGGGTTCCTATGAAAATATCTCTCATTCAAGCATCCAAACATAGTTTGATGGCTGTAGAAAGAGAAAAAATGAATTTTAGAAGAAATTAAATGCCTTTTTCTTTAAACTCAGCACACTGATGTGGAAAGCATGATTGGAAAATCAGGTCTGCATTGAAATGTAAAAATGTCCTCTTACCAAGTAATGTTTTTGATGTTTTGCCTGCATATAAAAAGATAATTTACTTCATTACACTTAAGCCCACGGAAACCCCCAAATTCAGATTTTTTCTTTTGTTTTGCAGATTTGAACAATCTCAATTGAATTTTATCCAACTCTTTAAGTTTTTCACTTCAGGCAGCCTTTGTGTTTCTGAGCAGAAGCCACAGTTGCAAGATACCACAAGTCTGGTTATCCTTTTAGTATTTTGTAGCCAAGAGGAATCATAAACCAGTAAAAATCTCAGGGAGTTCTGCATTTATGTTATAGTCCACCATGGGATTACAAGAAGATAACAATTTGGCATTCTTGGATGCCTTTCAGTATTTTGGAGGCTTATCCCTTAGAGCTAAATGAAATGTTACAGAGCAGCAAAATGTATCTTCTCTCAAAATACATCCTGCCTCAGTGGCTTTTAGCCTGTCCTGTAAGGAAAGTTTGGCCATAAACATTCACAAAAGACAGCCAAGAAAAATACTCATTGCTAGTAGGCTATTTGTTGTGCAGGGAATCACACCTCTACGGACAAGAAGGATGTTTTAGGGGTTTCTTTTTCTACCCACACTCCAGTGTAAAAATAATCAACGTTAAGGGGCTCTGTAGCCTGTGTTACACAGGAGTCCAAGCGAGTTTAGGACAGGGGGTCACTTTGGTTTTTCCACTGTAACTCGAGCAGAGGGCTGTCTATGCACAACAGGGCTAAACACGTCCATGCATGCTCGGCTCTGTGCACAGCTCAGCTTCTACCTCACAGAGGAGAATTTGGCTGTACACAAAGTCTCTGGGCTTTGTAAAGGGCACCATGGTGCCATCTGTAAATGTTGCCATTGCTGAATGACCTCTTTGATGAGTAATCAGTATTTTCTCCTTGGCTCTAGTTATTCCTGAAAAGACTGTGAAGGAAATTGCACGAAACCCCAGAACAGCTAAAGACACAATTAAGAAACTTCTTGCACATAAGAGCAGTGTGAAGAAGCAGGAGACAATCAAGAATGCCATCCCAGAAGCAGCCGCGACACCGTCTTCTAAGACCCACATGCAGTTACTGGACTATGAAGATGGTATTGATCATGATGGGAGCTACAGTGAGGAAGAGAAAGAAACTGAAGCTACTGTAGAAGAGAACACACAAGAGTCAGATGAAGAGAAGGAAGATTTTGATAATCTAATTGACCATGAGCGAAGCCTTCGAGGAGATGTCTTTTGTAAGTTGCTTCATTTTTAAAAATACCTGGTTTTGATGTAAAAAAAAAATATATATAAGCACTAACAAAATAACCACAAAACATGACAGGCATTTTATCAGGGTTTACTTGCAGAAAATGAAAAGCAACCTAATATACCTGCTGGTGAGACTAAAGGGACCGAACCTCCCTTTTAGGGGAACCTGCTGTCAGTGGGAGCACAGAGGGAGTGCACCAGCCTGACAGCCACTTGGCACACTGTGCTGTCAGAGCACCTTCGACACAGCACGTAGCTTCTCCCCATTTTCTTGCCCCAGCAGAACAAAACAACACACTGCTGTATGAGGAATGAAAGAATAATTAGCTTCCATTTATGGAAGGCGTACTCACTGTCCTATGTAGTGTGCACTGTTCTGAAGCCCAGACTTTTTTTTGTGTGTCTTTGTGTTTCAAATAATATAAAACATATAGTAGGCATGATGGTTGCTCCCATCATTCCCAACAGAAAAATAACTATGTGAATCACAGATGGGTTTTTATCCCTTTTGTTTCAATGTGAAAGTTTATCTGAAATGACACTCGGTGGTTTAAAGACTTTGATGGTATTTGGGCCAGGGTCTTGCATATCTTCTGATATTCTTTGTTTATCAGGAATATTCATACAGGTTTCCTCAGGCTGGCTTCAGGTGCTTCCTTCCATCTCTTGTCTTGTGTGCTGTGCAATTTCTTGCTGTGTTCTTTAAGGTTTTAAAATGCATTTTAATTGGCTTTTAGTCCAGCTAGTTCAGTCAAACATTCTTCAAGTTAATGGCAAAAAGATGTAATACGAAAAATACACCGTGCTGACTGGTAACTTATTCATGGTTCCTTCTCTTGCCCAAAGTATAGGAAAATAATAAATACTATCCCACAGTAATTAAAGCCACACACCATATTTCATAATGATGAAAATGAAGACAAAATAAGTTTAAGTCAGCTTTGAAATTGTTGCAATTTGATTTGAAAAGACATGTAAGTATGGTTTTTTGAAAGGAAATATAATTTTGAAGTCCTCTGGAAAAAAATGGTCTGTGATATTGCTTCTGTGAGAAAGCCAAGAAAAAATGTGATTATTCACCGAAATACACTTGAGAATATAAGCTTCTTTGCCAAAGGCACACTTCTAAAATTGCTTTTTTTTTTCAGTTTTCAGTGGTAATTGGCCTGTTTGAGGCGAAGGATATAGACTAATACTGCTCCCCCAAATTATGCTAGTGAGCTGTTCACCAACCTCCTCCCTTCCTGCAGACAGCACCAGTGAGTGCTTATGGTGTATTTCAAGCTCGCTGACAACACCAAAGTGGGTGAAGCAACCCATAGGCTGAAGGACAGCGCTGCTATTAAGAGGGACCAGGCCAGGCTATGGAGATAGGCTGACGGGGGCATTAGTTCAACAAAAGCAAGTGCAAAGGGAATGAAGAGCCTCGTGCACTATTATGGGCCTGGGGTGGCTGCTTAGGAAGAAGCTTTGCAGAAAAAGGGAAGTGGTTCTTCCCCTCTGTTTGTCACTTGTGAGAGCAAATCTTGAGCTGCTTGTCCATAATGAGACAGATGAGGACAGACTGGCATGAGTCTGGCAGATCTCCACAAGGGTCAGGGCCCTGAAGAATGTGATACATGAGGAGAGGCTGAGAGTAACTTTTTTTCATCCTTAGAAGAGGGGAAGGCTAAGGGGAGATCTTGTGGCTGTCTTCGACTGTAGGTTGAAGGTTATAGGGGAGTCACAATCAGACTCCTCTTGAAAATTTACAGCAATAGGAAAAGAAGTAATGACTACAAGTTGGAACAAAGAAAAAAAAATCTGGTTAGATACACTGAAAAGAGTATTTCACCATGTGGGTGGACAAAAAGGAAACCTAAAGGGATATTTACCCTCGGCAAGTGTGTGGATCCTCATAGTTGTGATTTCCCTAGGGACAATATCCTTATTGCAATAATATCACTGGTCTGGCACTTTCAGGGTCATAGTAATAACAGGTTCTGTTAATAGTTATTGCAAATTATAAATTATTTATAAGTAATACTGTTACATGTGGCTCTGCTCTACTCCTGGTGATACAAGGGGAACGTGCTCTCCTGGACTGGGCTACCAGAGCTGATGCAATTGCAAAGGGTGGTGGATCATGTAACCTTCCTGTTGCGTGCTCGGCGCTACGCTGTTCGATGTGTTCATTTCCCAGTTCTCAGTTTGAGTGAGGGAACACAGGGAAAATCCTTTGTCCATAATATACAAGAGATTTCTGACATGATGTTTGATGATGTTCTTTTTCAAGGACTTGCTCAGCCAAACCAGGACATTTGAGCACCACAGACCTGGGCTAGGCAGCAACCACTGGTCTCTACAAAACTGCCACTGCAACTGAGAGCAGTCACAGTGAAGAGTACTGCTTGAAAATACTAAAGCACTGTGGGTTATCTGTGGTTTTGTCTACACTGGCCTTGTTCCAGCGCATTTGGCTAGAATTTTCCCATTCTTAATATAAGGGACCTGTACCCTGAACATGTTAGAGAGAATTTATTTTGCCAGGGAATATTGGGAGGTTGGGGTTCTTCTTGATACAGGGATACTAGGATGCCCACGAGGTAGTTTCATGAAGTATGTAAAGTCTGCGTTATCGATGGCTTTCTTCTTTTATAGCAACTCTGTATATGACTTAAGGCATTGTGCTACTTGCATTTTGGGTTGCATCTATTAACTTTGTTTCCATTCTTTTTAAATTTTCATATGCTGTACTCGATACTTGTTATTATAAAAATTCAGTCATGATTTAGGGACTTAGTTGCTTGAGCTTTTGGCTTTAAAAACACTTGATTTTTAATGATGGTGAATAATCCTTTGGAGTACAGGATCAGCTGAAGTTTATAGCTCATAAATTTACATGTTGGTATAAATTTACACTCCTCTGATGATGTCTGTTCAGCAGCGATTCCTTCACTACCACATTATTTTCTTCCATATAATCCCCTCACGTATTCATATAGCATTTGCCTTTTGTATTATTAATAAATGGGTTGGTTTGTCTTCCAGGAAGAGCAGTTAATCAGGAAAAAGGGATAGGTCACACTTTTTAGAGATCCTAATTATTATTTTTAAATTTACATATTAATTTATCATAGCAGTTTTACTACATAATAAATACATAGGGAGCCATAGAAAAAATACTGTAAGGAAAAAGGTGATTATTTTATGGAGATTCAAATCGTTGAAATAGGCCAACTATCAAAATACAGGACCTTCTGGAAAACTACTACTCACAGGTTTTCTTTAAAAACACAGTAGTTAAAGAAGTGACACTCCCCAGTATTTAAGAAATATCAAAATTAAGCGAAGCTGTGAAAACTTAAATTCTTATTTTTATACCATATGATACAGTAATGACTTTAAATGATGATTTTCCACAGGATCCTTACCTTGCTCAGAGTGAAGGAAGAACCTGTTCTGCTGTGAGAGGTGCAGTTAAATAAATAGGATTCTGCCCTATTGATTGTCAAAATTGCAGATGTACAGAAAATGAGAGTAAAGTGAAGTATTGGAAAGCTATTTACTGTGAGAGAAATGTCCTTTCTGTATGTGGGAGAAGACACAGGGAGGTGGACCAAAGTGCTTCTTTATATAAGCAGTGACCATACAGATGCTCCACTGAAGTGAGAGGTGAACTTTGAGTGCACAGCCTTAATTCTGTCATTGTCTAACACATCAGTGGTTTTCGTGTCATCCAGAATTGCCAATGGCCACGAAATCCCATAGTCTGTACTTTAGCAGTTGATGGAACTCATGCTTAAAGCACTCCTGTAGCATCACGTAGGTAGCAACGTTAACTGCAAAGCCCTTTCCCCCTCTGATAGCACCAAGAACAATGATGAGGTTTGTTTCCTGCTTTATTTGGCAGTACTGAAAGAGGACTGTTTCTCTTACAGGCTCAGGGCTGTTAGTTCTTAGTTAATCGGGATGCTTGCTCCTAATCTTACTCTTTTCTGATAATCAGACCACTATGTGATGAGTTAATGCTGAGACCACAGCTCAGTCCACTGCTGTAGATAACGGGCTCAAAAGATGGCAGATATCTGGGAAATGTAATTCTTTCAGAGGAGGATAAGGTACCAGAGATGTGGCATATTCCTTTGAGTCTGACATAGTGATATACCATATATATAGGAAGCTAGTCTTCATTTTGCTACCTCTTATATTCTGCTTGATTTTTTACAGTGCCCACTCTGGTTTTCAGCTTTTTTTTTTTTTAATGGGCTTTGAACATCAGAGAGCAGGGTTATGATGACAGCAAGTACCAGTTTAGTGGGAGTTCCCACATCCTGCAGTTTCAGACACTTGAGAATTCTACATCTTAGAATTGCCAACATTGAGCTCCTTTTCCCAAATTCCATGTGTTATTTTCACATTTAGACACCAAACCAGACCTCCTAGGCAGAACCAAGCGTAGGCATTTTACAAGGGAGAGAAAACTCATCCAGCCATAGCAAGAAATAAAAGCACACCACGTTGCCCAGAACTAGCACACTTAAATACATGGTCACTTATATTCTGCTTCCAGGGTAGCTGCTTCAGCAAGAGCTCAATGTGATGCCACAGAGGATTAATAAGAAATACAGTTCCACTAACAGGAAAAAAAAAAAGAATTAAAGCTTTAAGGATAGCACATGCATTACTGCAGACAAATAGAAAATTACTTCCAAGCTATAAAGCAAGCCATATTTTTTTAGACAAAAAAGCAATTTCCAAATGCACTATAAGTAATTTTATATACAGAAGTTGGCAAAGCAGAGACGTGAAAACAAGTACACATAAAGGAAAATCTATGTTTTCCATAAGCCTATTTAGCACTTACCAGTTGCTTACCACTGCCTTTGTGCTGTTTCTGAAGGGTGTATATAAAACAGTGCCCCAAAGACCTATTCTACCAAGCTTCTGCTTGTTTATTGGGTTTGGAGTTTGGCTTCTTACTTTTTTTTACTCTTTAAATATTTTTTTTTACCTTAAACCTCTTAATATTGCAGTGTAGTCCACGCAGTGTTTTCCCAGATGTGCTCTAAACCTTCCTATTGCTTTTGGGATCTCACTGGCCCTTAGTTGGCTTGTAGACTGACTTGAGGGTCTATCTACGTGGTACTACCTGTCCTGAAAACACTCAAGGTCAGACTGGACTGGGACTCTGAGCAACCTGATCTAGTTGAAGATGCCCCTGCTTATTGCAGGGGAGTTGGACTAGGTGGCCTTTAAAGGTCCTTTCCCACCCAAACCATGCTGTGATTCTGTGATTCTGCTTTGCAGGTGTGCCTGAGCTCACTCCAGGTTGTGCTCCAAGCCAGCCAGTTGCAAACCAGCTCCAAACAAGAAGTCAGTCAGTCAGAGCTGACACAACTGGCAGAGGAGTGCTAACAAGCCTGTCTGACAGGCTGAGTGAACTGCCTGCACATCTAGGAGGACAGTGCTGTGCACTGTACAGATGGATACACTTGAACCAAACTAGCTCTTTTGCTCTATCTTTTAGTGGTGGTGTGTTATCTTTCTTTACATAGATATCTAAAGGTGTCCTGACAGGGCAGGATGGCTAGGAGGTGGCTGTCAAACCTCATCTATTTGGTTATGTGCAGTGCTCCCTGGAAGCCTGGTGGTTTTGTAATTCCAGTTCCACAAATAAATCCCCTTCATGGCACTCTGTTCAAGCACATTTATCCGAGATCGATGTCTTGATGCTTCTTTCTAACACTACTTTCTCATTTTCTGAGGTTACTGCTAGGAAGTATTTCTGTGATTGCAGAGATCCTCAGTAGGTTCAGAGTTGTTTTTTGTGAGTCCTGTTATATTTTATCGAACTACTCTCAGCCAGGTAGCAGGTAGACCTTGCTGGGATTATTCTGTTTTACCAAAAGTTTCTTTCCTTGCTGAGGTTCCTGACTTATAACTGACAAACTGCATCTTATATGACACAAAAGATGGATTTCCTCTCCTTAGAATCAGGGCACTACTTAGATAAACATTGCAGGTAGCCACACTGAATTTCTGGCAGATGCAAGAACATGTGTCAGCAACAAGGTGTCTGTTCCTGGGACCAGAACATCACTGATTTACTTGGGCTCAACTCACCACAGACATTCATAGGCACAACTCCTATGGAAACTGGTGCTGGGTAGCTACACAGGTACCTCAGAGAACCTTGGCATTAATTCTCTCTGCCACTAATTCCAGCTCACAAGATCAACCCATCTTACCTCATAGCAGTATCATGATGATCACAGAATCACAGAATCATAGGGGTTGGAAGGGACCTCGATATCTTGTGTGGCACCATGACACAAAGGGGTTTTGCATAGAGATTATATAGTAGCCAGTGCTGCAGATAAACAGGTAGATACAGAAGGAAGGATAGACTCTGCTGTGCCTGAATTGGGATGTTTGTGAGCTTGTGTATGCTCTTGGGGAACATGGGACGAGACCTGTCTTTCTGCAAGCACCACTCGACAGCAGAAGAGCTGAAAAGAGCAATGCTGACTCCTGCCTAGTGCTTAGGAGGGGGTAAACTTTGGATCCTGCCTATATCCAGTGATGGCCTGGTGTAAAATGTAGGCACATTCCAGGAAGTAAGGTTTCTTGGAGACCTTTCTGCAAGCTGAAGCTTACAGTTTCTCAAAATACACAGGTGATATCTTCCAGCAAGTCGAGAACCTGAGTGTCATGCCAGACACTGAAAGCAAAAATAGATTTGGATACAAAATCTGGCTCTTTTTATGTGCAAGACAGTTCTTCACTTGAAGCATCTGCAGCATGCAGCTACACCTGCATGTATATATCCCTCAAGTGAAATTCAAGTGTAATTCGATAACTCAATCAATAAATCATCCTGGCAGCTGTTGTCTTCTGTTAAATCACTTCACTCTTTCCAGAACTGATCGTATTTTAATAGCTCTCTTCATTTTGGCAAGGGTTTTCACAGCCTGAGCTTCTTTCACTAAGTATGAAGCCAAGTTTATGGCATGACAGTAAACTTAACACTTAATCTCTATCTGCCTGTTCCTGAATGTGTATATGCAGACATATATTAATTTGGAGAAAGATATATTAATCCTTGCCTTAAGTAAGAATATTATCCAGGTGATTTAAGCAACGGTCCGGGTGAGGGAAAGGCTGCAAGGGCAACAAGAGAGGACACGCTCCTGGCAATCCATCAGAAAGCTCGTAGGATTGCACAGGTATCCTATCTCAGCTCAGCTCAGCATCTCTGGGAGTGCCTCCAGGGCCTCTTCTTCAGCGTGTGTTTTCTCTGGTGTACACACAGAACAATTCTGACAGTTTGGGGGAAGAAGAGATGTTAAGTAAATGGCATAGCTTTTATGGTGCTAGGAGGCTCTGGACTGTAGTGGGATGTAAGTATATTCTTAAAATTAACTCTTTCTGACTGTATGTTGAAGTATTTCAATGGAAAGCCCTCGCTCACTGGAACTCACGGGAACAAACTCCCCTCTGAACAAATGTGCAGCCTGTGAAAGTAGGACCCTGAAACGTTTGGCAATATCTAACAGTACATGTGATGCAATGCAGAATAGGGAAAAGCAATTTCTATTTCCATAACTCCTATCATCTGGCACTTTTGAGGAAGTTGAGCTTTCCTTAGCGCTGCTGCCCATGTGGCGTGGCTGCAAAGTGACCTTCAGTCTGTCAGGCTTTCCACTAACGCCTTCTGTAAGCAGTAACCCAGAGGAGCCTCCCTTGCTCCTCTAAAATGGCACATTTGAGCTCCTGTTTCATAGGTAGGTATGTATGTATCACAGGTATCATCTGCATACATGTTTGCAAAGGATAGCCTCCTCTGCTGGTGAAAGCAGACCTTCCCCTTATTTCCTGTGGGGTTAGTTACTTACACAGGCTCTGCACAAAGGAGTTGAGGCTACCATTTTTTTTAATGAATGCTTTTCTCTATTAATGGCTTAAAATAGTACAAAAGACACTAATAAAAAAACCCCTTTAAAATAGATTATTTTAGAGTATTACTTTGACTAAGGAAGAGTTTAAAAGCTTCAATATCTGTGTAGCTCATTAGACAGGAGAGGTTTTTTGCCTTGGTCTCTGAGGCTGCCGCTGAAAAACAGTGCTTCTTGAGTAACCCCCTCCTTTAGGCCAGCATCTCTGAGAAGGCACCTATCATTCATTGACTCTGCTGCTGCTGCTCCAACTCTACCAGTTTGATGCAAGACTCATCAACGGATTTTCACAAAGGGGGGTTTCCAACAGGTCTGGTCATCAAAGCACCAGGCTGTGCTTGCCAGGTGTTGCAGGGAGGATGAGAAAGAGTCACTGCAGTCACTGCACCAATCCTTCCCAGCAGACAGCAGGGCTGATCTGGTTTGCAGAAGAACTTGTGCCCCAGAAGGGAGTATGGCTTCAGATAAATAATTTCCTGGGGTTTGTGTGACAGCAGCACCAGTTGTCACTTAACTGGAGCTGTGGGCCTTTGTTCCCCCAAACTTTATGGCTTTTACAACTGTCTCTGACGTTTTTTGAGGCTGCTGTTGGCAAAGTGCTGATCAGCTGTTGAGTCTCTGCTGTCTGGTAGAGTTTGGGTCCTTGGATCATTGGTTGAAGCTTTGTAGCAAGACAGCAGATCATCATGCCAAAGAAAGTTTTGTGACCCTGTGAATCTTGTAGCTCTGCTGCCTGCAGCTTAGAAAGCAGAGTGCTGTGCAGAACAGCAATTCAAAGTTTTAATATTCAGAGTTACCTAACTGGGGTTAGCAATGTAAGTTTGGAAGTGAAGTGGAGGACACATACATTGAGTCATTTGAATAAATTATGGCAACTGATATGAAGGACTAAAGTTCCATTTTTTGTTCCTGTGATGACTCAGCACTTGACAAATTGCTTTGCCTAGTTCCCAAGGTGAAAGAAGCAGCTGCCTTTGGTCCTGTCCTGGCACAGAGGAAAGTTCCAGTGCTGAGACCAGAGCAAGAAGGTAGATTATTTTTATTCTACAGTATTTCTTTTCTTGTGTACCGTTTGTTTTCACGACAACCTATATTGGTCAAGCCAGACTCAGTTTAAAAGCCTTTAACATGAAACAGAGGTTTGCTGAGCACCATAGAGGCAGTATCTGGCTGAGCCATTCTGCCAGTTCCAATGTGAGAAGTCTTTTTTTGATATTTTAACTGTTTATAAGCCATGTATAGAAAATTGCCTCCCATTGAAACTTGACTTGCGATTCGATTTCACTTCATTTATTTCATAGTCATGAAAAAATTTCTAGTAATTTCTATTGTCTACAAAATTAAATCATATTAGAAGAGTGTTGCATAGCAAGCAACAATATGCCGATGTCCTTCAGACATATTATCTTGGATTTTCTCCTGGTCCTCTCTCAGAAGTCAGTAGGAGTTTCTTCTGACTGAGAAACTGGCTGCCACTGGCCTGGACAGTTAGATGTTCAGCTGGATTAAAAACTGGCTGGATGGCTGGGCCCAAAGGGTGGTGGTGAATGGAACAAGTGAGATAGCTGGGGCTTTCCAATTCAGAAAGCAGTAGTCTCAGAAACAATGGGTTTATACAGTAAGCTCTCCAAATTCCACGTACTGCACTTCTCTGCCTCACGGTGAGAAATATGAGACATGAAAAGAACAAAAAGGATGCTTCTTTCTGAGGAAATTCAGGTGGCTGACATACTGTTCTTAACGTGAGCTGTCATGCTTGCATTGCCGTATTTGTGTATGGAATGCTTTTCATCTGCAGAGGTGACACCCTTTTGCAGTGTGCTCTAAAGGTCAACTCACTGGGGCTATACCCAGCTCCCTGTAGCATGAGCCTGAAGCACTGATGTAAAGGATTCCCTCATGGGAGGCCATCTTCTCTCTTTCAATGGAAGGAACTGGGGCTCAAGCTGATTACAGCTACAGCGACATAACAATAGAGAGAGGAAAGCTCTAAAGATGGCAGAACCCAAACCATTTATGATGGGAGAGTTCAAAACTAACACGTCCAGCTAGACATGGCAATCAGGAGGCACTTAGTGTACAGAAGTCATAGCATATAAACTCGTGTGGAGGTGGGAGACTGGCAGGGAAAAGACACAGCAGATTTTCCTGTAAGTTAGAGAAAGAATTGCTACATAAATTCTAATACTTTTATTTTTTGAAATTTAATCTAGTTCAACACTATCTGAACTGAGACTGTACATAACTTTAGAGTGACCTATACATTCAGAACTGATTGAATAAAGAGCAAATTATTTTTACCAGTACTTATGCTACAGCAGTCTTCTTATCTCTGAGTCTCCATTGCCAATTTTTTGTTTAACTTTTTTTTCCCCAGTTGATTGCAGCTTCAGCCGAGGGGTCTGCGACTGGAAACAAGATGCTGATGATGACTTTGACTGGAATCCCGCTGATCGCGATGGAGGTACCTAAATATGTGTCCTCCAGATGTGCTTTGAGTTGATGTCTCACCCCCTCCAAAGGGGGATGGAGGGGAAAGGAGAATGAAGAATTAGGTTTCCTATTAGTGGGTTATCTTTATACAGGAGAAAAGGAGCCTGAGAATGCTGGGTGTAGGAATTCTTTCTTTGAAATATCCAGTGACAGCTGGTAATTAGGAACATACTTCAACACAAGCAAATCAAAAGGTGAGAAAAAATATTGGAATAGAGCTGTTCAGAATGGCAAGGTACCAGCAATGGAAACCTTGTCGGTTACATGTGTCTTTCCAAGGTCAGATTTGATGGGGCTCTGAGCAACCTGATGTAGTGAAGATGTCCCTGCTCACTGCAGGGGGTTGGACTAGATGACCTCTAAAGGTCCCTTCCAGCCTTACACATTCTATGATTTTGTGATTCTAAGGCTGGTAGGGCACTTAACCACACGGCAGCCGTTTAGATGGTTGTGGCAATGTAGTTGCTCACACAGATTAGACCATCACTGTGGTGACTGCTCAGAAATCTCAAACTCTGCAAGACAAACCAGTGACAGAATTCCTCAGAAGAAGCCGAGGGCAGGGGCTATTCAAGAACAACCAGTACCTGACCTGGTACCAACATCAGACCTGCTAAAACTGAGATACAGCTCCACAGGTGCAACATGTGACTGTTGTGCAGGGGGGTATAAAAACTTGTGGCTGAAGAATCTTGTTTGAAAGGATGTCTCTTCCCTCGTGACACAGGAAATGTTGCAGGCGCTGCTGCAGCAGGGACTGGTGGATCCTGCAGATCCTGCTGGCCACTTGTCCCAGTTCCTATACACACAGTCTCTCCCTCTTCCCTCAATCTTTCTATCTCAGTCTTTGTTCACAAATCCTTTCTCTCTTGCTCTATATATTTTCTTTTCCCTGGTTCCATTCTCTGTCCCATCAGTTCCAGGAAGACCTTACCCTGACCTCACCCCATCTCCCCAAACTTAGATTTGCTGATTATGACTTTATTTGTGGGCCCAGATGTTTTATCCCTTTATCACTTTGTGTGCCTCATTTCCTTGGTCCTCCAGGATTTGGGGAACAAGCTATCAGTTCCTTTATGAGTCTGTCATCACTGCAGAGGACAGCAGAAAGAACATCAAGCTGCCTCAGGTGCTGCAAATGGTCTGACCACAGAGGCACAGCAGCACCTTTCAAGCTGTTGCATTTGAAAAACCGAGGTGGTTTTACCTTTGAGAGATAGAGCAAGGAAGAATGTCTGTAATTGCCAATGGAATACAAACTCATCTTCCCTGTGAATTGATCCGACTTCCAACAGCGCACGCTTATTCCTTGGAAAGTACACTCCCTGCTGCTTTTCTCCAGTCTGATTTTAAATTATGCAGGTCACACAGCTCACATGTATTTTCTTAACAAATACATACTCCATTTGCTAATAATACAAGTCCAGTGAAGATGCATTTCCCTTTGTTGTTTGCTTTGCTACCAGGCGATGGGTACTACATGGCGGTTCCGGCTTTTGTGGGGCACAAGAAGGATGTGGGGCGTCTCACACTTCTCCTCACCGGCCTCCGGCCAAGGAGCAGCTACTGCTTGATCTTCAGTTACCGCCTGGCTGGCGAGAGCGTGGGGACACTCCGAGTGCTCTTGGCAAATGAGAGGTCTGCTCCTGTCTGGGAGCAGAACAGAGGAAAAGATGAAAGGTGGAGAACTGGAAAAACAGAGATATTTCAGGGGGCCCAAACAACCAACAGTGTAAGTATAACACAGTTTATAAGCCAACTGCCGTGATCAGCACAGCAGCTTAATTTCCTAATCTTCCAAGTGTTCCACTAACTGTTTTACAGACATTGCTTACTGGCAATTGAAAGGCTTATCTGAACTGGGGAGCAGGAGCCCACATTTTAGGGGGCAGAAAAATTATTATCTGGTTGTAATTTCCGAACTGAATTACCCCAGTTGGTTTAGGACACTGATGCCAATAATCCTACCATTTTGAAAAGAAGCTGCACCAGACTGTAAATTAAGACAAGCAGTCGAAATCTCACCTTAATATCTCATGCAACAGAACCATATGTACATGCATACCTGGAAAAACAACATTTTTCCTTTTCATAGGAGAGGATGGTCTCAAACCACACTAAACCAGACCCTCAGAGCAAAAGGAGACATTATGTTTAACCAAGGGTGAACAATTTCCATAGGAGCAAGACATACTGACGGGCAGGGAGCCCTGTGCACTGATCTGTGCCTGGGAACTGCCTCAATCAGGACTTCAGCGAGTTTCTCTGTGAAATTCTAGGGCCTGGTTTTGGTTTTTATTTGTGTGGCTGAATGTCTTCAGTGCTGTGTAATGTGTAATTAAATACTGTGAGTATAAATGAAATGCAAGCCCTCTTGAAGGTTATTTGCACTGATGGAATGATAAACAAAAGCTCTTATATAAATGACAATCAGACTATAAAATAAAACTCCAGGCATTCTATTCCTAAAAATGAACCTATATAGTATACACATTATATACACACGCTACACAGATAGAGTAAGTGTATATAGAAGCATAGTAGGGTCAGAAGGGACCTTTAGAGGTCATCTAGTCCAACCCCCTGACAGTAAGCAGGGACATCTTCACTCGATCAGGTTGCTCAGAACCTCATCAAGCCTGACCTTGAATATCTCTAGGGATGGGGCCTCCACTACCTCTCTGGGCAGCCTGTTCCAGTGAGCCACCACACTCAGACTGAAGAACTTTTTCCTAATATCCAACATAAATATCCCCTTCTTGAGTTTAAAACCATTACCCCTTGTCCTGTGGCTACACTGTGAGAAGATCTTCTCCAGCTTTCTTATAGGCACCTTCAAGGTATTGGAAGGCTGCTATAATCTATCCCTGGAGCCTTCCCTTCTCCAGGCTGAACAACTCCAACTCTCTCAGCCTGTCTTCATGGGAGAGGTGCTCCAGCCCTTTGATCATTTTTGCAGTCCTCCTCTGTATGTGTTCCATCAGGACCAGGTCCTTCTTGTGTTGAGGGCTCCAAAGCTGGACACACCATTCCAGGTGAGGTCTCACCAAAGCAGAATATAGGGGCAGAATCACCTCTCTGGATCTGCTGGCCACACTTCTTTTGATGCAGCCCTGGATGCGGTTGGCCTGCTCATTGGTTGCTCATGTCCAGCTTCTCATCCACAAGTACTCCAAAGTCCTTTTCCCCAGAGCTGCTTTCCAGCACATCATCTCCTAACCTGTATGGATAATGGGGATTGTCCCGACCCAGGTGCAGGACCCTGCACTTGGCTTTGTTGAACCTCATGAGGTTCACCTGGGCCCACTTCTCCAGCCTGTCCAGATCCCTCTGGATGGCATCCCACCCCTCTGGCACATTAACTTCACCACTCAGCTTGGTGTCATGAGCAAATCTCTTGAGGGTGCATTCAATCCCACTGTCCATATCATTAATAAACATATTAAACAGCACTGGTCCCAGCACAGACCCTTGAGGACCTCTGCTTGTCACGGTCTTCCATATGGACTTGGAGCCATTGACCACCACCCCCTGGATGCGACAATCCACACAATTCCTTATCCACTTAATAGTCCTCCCATCAAATCCATCTCTCTCCAATTTAGAGAGAAGGATGTTGTAGGGGACCATGTGAAAGGCCTATTTAGTATACACACCCAAAACCTAAGGATCAAATAGATTGAAAATGAACAGTTATAATGTCTTCAAGAAATTAAGTGCATTAACATCACATACTCTGATAAAACTACATTATTATAATAGGATTTTACTCAATTTGCATTTTCTTTTCACAATGAAAATAAGTAATCCTATTAAAGGAATACATTTCCTATTGTAAATCCACACAGAGGATTTCAAGTCTAGTTCCAATAATACACAGAAACGCTAAAAGCTGCAAGGATTTAAGTCATTAAGTGCTGTATTGGGATAAAACATTCCCCAGATGTAGCATTAAAACTAATTAAGAGTCGCTAAATGGTGGGATAAGCTGCATTTTTGCTGTTAATACATCTTTTTGTCTTCTGACAGGTCACTTTTGAATCAGAACGTGGGAAGGGCAAAACTGGAGAAATTGGAGTGGACAATGTTATGCTAATTTCTGGTCTATGCGCAGAAGATACCTGATAATGGCTATTTGAGTATTTTGGATTTAATCCTACCTTTAATATTTGCCTTGCCAGTAGTGTATTTTTGTATCATTTTCCTTGTAACAAACCCCACAACCACAGAAGCCATGCCTTGAACTTCCTGCAGCAATGCAAACATCTGATGTGCAAGATGCAGAGAACACTTTTTAATGCGTTATTCTCATTCTAATACATGCCTTGAGAGTAGCACTACTGTATTTTATAACTCAAGGTCAGGGTTTCTGAAACAGTATTTGTCTAGCTTTTTTACAAATTCCATGTGTTCCATGTGTTTTTATTCCATGTGTTTTTATTCCTTAAAGTTCTTTTCAAAGCTGTTCTTAAGTCTTCTGTTTCTTTTCTCCCGCTCCACAAGAGCATAAAGCAGTATTTAAGAAGATGTTACTACTTCTGGTGACATAATTTAAACTTCTTACTTCATGTGTAGATATTATATGTATTCAGCAAGTAAGAAGAAAGAGAGGAACTTAATTTTTTTCTTGGTGGTGCTAAGCAAGTTGTAACTGGAATCATATCTTTGAGGACACGTACTATTTTTCAGTACTAATAAAGTGTGTAAAATACCCGGCTTGTCCTCAGTGTCTTTGAGTCACACAAATCACTGTTTAGAAATGATCCCTTTATAGTTTTGCAAGCTTTTCATGTTCATCATTAACAGATGAATCGGCACTGAAAAAAAGAACAAAAAGAATGACCCATCATTAGCACTTAAGAAACTTCTCATCACTCTTGTGTACTGACCTTCAGGGACCAATTGGTTCCTGCTGGACTGCAGGGCTCCTTTACCCCACAGAGGTGTGAAAGAACTGTTTTCAGCTCCCAGCAGACAGTATGGCCTGGTGGCCATCCAATGAGGCTCCTTCTTGCACAACTGAAAAAAAATCAAAAATCTTTATTGCAAGGTCCTTCATGTCCCTTCAAACTGCAGTGAAATGGATGGAGACTGTTTGCCATCCCCAGGAGCAGGGAAAGGAGCAGAACCTTCTCCCACAAGCTAGGAGCTGCCACCCTGCCACCCCCCCTGACGCTTGCCCACGCACACACATGCATACACATTATGTTTAAAGAGGGTCTACACTCCAGGTTCCACCTTTTCTTGAAATAAAGTCAAATGACAACATGGAGGACAAGACATTAACTGTCTGAATCCCAAGGGGACAGAGCTGCCCATGGAGAAGCCCTGGTTCAGGAAGTGTTTGGTAAAACATACGTGTGTACATGTTCCTCTTGGTTAGCTCTGTGTATCCCCTCCTAGGCTGACTACTGGCACTCTTTATTTTTGGTATGAGGAAGGAGATATCCACAACAACTGAACAGAATGTTATAGAGTAACACTAAAGAACCTTGAAGAATTTAGCTGATATGAGCCTATGCTTTTTAACACAGAACAACTACAAAAGGCCAAACACTTTGAATTGCACCTATAAAGCAAGTCAGGGATTCCTGAGACATTTCTTGTTGAAGCACAGTACTTTTGCGCTTTGCACACAGCTGAAGAAAGGGTGAGGAAGATGGGAAATGCCTGGGAAGTTTCCAATAGCTAGGTCATCTGGAAATGCTTGTTCTTTCTTTGAACAGGTTTGTGTTCCAAGACATGTGCTCTGAGAACTGTACATCAGCTTCAGCTTTGACACATGGATTTCTGGTGTCTGTGGAGGTGCTAAGGAAATGACAGAATAAGGACTTGAGAAATGCAAACGCTTTAATCCCGGGGCAAAAGCTCTGGGAGTTTCAAAGCAAGGGGAAAGTTCCCTCAATGGTGGTTGAGACACTGACTGTGATCTTGGGAAACCTGCAGAACCTGGTCACAATGAAGCAGGAAAGTGAAACAAGTATTTAATTAGACTCCTCCTCATCTGACTCCCTGAAGTTGAACTTACCCTTACTGAAGACCAAGAAAACAAAAGATCAATTTTACTGAGGTCAAATTCTGTGTCTAGCTTCAAGCAGCAATAATTTACACATACACAGTTCCCCTGAAGCCTAAGACTCATTACGGTCTTGAACACTATGGTGCAAATGATATATCTGAAACACATATCCAGAGCAAACCAAGTCTACCTAGAAAAGGCAGCAAGGCTTTTCTAGCATGTGCAGTCAGTTGGCACAGAAACATAAACGCTGCTGGTGGAAGGCTCCGTATCTAAAGACTATTTGCCCAATAACAGAGAGCAAACACAATGAACATAGACTGATAGGGAGCCAGGTAACTGGTATTTGTTAGTTGTTGGTTGAATCATGTGTGTGACAATTACTTTAGTAGAAGCACTCCATCCAAAAGACAAGATAAAAAAGAAAAGATTTTGCATTTCGTGAAAGGACTGAGAAAGTGATTTGCACAGAAGGGTACAAACTGCAGTAGCTGCCGCGAGGCTTCTGTAGTAGGGGCAGAAGTTGTTTCTCATTTGTTTGCAATGGATTGTCAGATACAAGCTAGCTTGCATCACAGCAGATCATAAAAATAACTCCAGCATAATGAGACTTGAAGAGCAAAACTGAAACCTTTTTTGTTGTTGTTGTTGTGAGTAAATTCAAAGATAGCTTCTGCTGAAGCCACAAAACAAACCCATTATGGATAGACATTCCTATAAACCACATTAGCACATCAGCAAATTAACTGGTATTGTTTGCAACGTTCATTCAAAAGATGCAACTGCTCAGGGCAAGAGCTACATGTTTCTCCTTCAGATGAAGACAGTTAAAGCGTGTATTATGTCATTAATGCTTCAAAATCTTCCTGACAGTTTTCCATTACTGTGAAATGTGAAATCCATTATCTGCTTGATTATTTTAGACAGCAAGGAAACTGCACTGTGAGTAGTTGAAAATGTTACAAGTATGCTACGATCAAGTGGCTTGAGCCTTGATAACATCATTTGCAGCTCTTAACTCTGATAATAAACTGCACTCTGCCTACAAGTCAATGGGAAAAAAGAGCTTCTAGCTAATTACCCCAAATCCTTCAAAAACTACTCAACACTTAATCTTGGAGGTTGTATAACAAAAGGTTTCCATCACTTTTCTTCAACTTCCAAAAGAATTAAAGGAGACATCTCATTTTGCCAGCTGTGAGTACATGGGAATGCTGAGACATGTTCCCACAAGATGATTATCGTTTAACCTGTGATTGAAAGGAAGTTAAAACATTTTCCAGCTGTTAGATGTTACTTTTATACATTAAATAAGGATTCCCCACTGCAATTTTTAAGGATCATAAGGATGAAGATAATGGAGAGATGCTTTCAGTGACTGATTGCCACTCATCATTACTTCATAATTGCTATATTTTTTAGGACAGAGTTATACACCTGCATGTACTGGAGGTATTGAAATTCATGACAATATCTTAACAAAAAGGCAAATAGCAGGAACACATGGATAATAACGTATGTGTTCATATATATACTGTTACATAAAAGCTCATCACAGCACAAGGGTTTTGACGGAAAAGCAGTTATAATTTTGGCAGTTATTAATTTCTCAAATACCTGACTTTACAGTTTGATTTCAACTAAGTTAGACATTCAGTCTCTCTGACCTTTCCCCTTTCAAACCACAGCTCTTCAGGAAGTGTCCATTACAGAACTGTTGAGAGACCACCGGTGATAATTATTTATGTGGGGAATATTTAGTTTTCAGTGACTCAGTAAAGCATAACTGAATGTTTTAGAAGATTCTTCTTCTTTCCTTTTTTCTTTTCTTTCTTTTTTTTTTTAAATGGAAATAGGTTAATACTCTATCTGAAAATTTCTCAAGTTCTTAATATTTCTGTAATGCAAGATACCAATTGCTATTTTGAATGCAGCCCTAACAATAACAATCTCCTTAGAGAGACTGGAGAAATCATTTTAATAATGCTTTTTAGATCCTCAGATTAAAGTTAACTTTAATTCCGTGTTTCATTAATTCACTTTAAAATGAAATAAAAGTAGTTCAAAGCTAAATGTTATACATAATTACCCAGTTCCCATGTATTTTCCCATCTTTCCTGTAGTGACATTGCTATCCACCCTGCCCTGCAGTGGTGGAACACAGGGCTACTTTGAGGTTGACTTACTAGCTGGTTCCTTCAGAAGGAGAGACAGTGGACATGGTCACACAGTTAGGGAGGTTTCTAACACCTGGGTAGTATTTCAAGAACCCTGTCTGAATGTCAACAACCCCAAGGCTCACACATCAAATTCATATTTGACTACCCAACATCAGACTGGTTAGCTGTGAATGCACAGCAGAAAGAGAGAGACAGAGAACTGCCTCAATCTCAATCTTCTTTCAAGTCCAGTACTGCGTGCAGAAGAGATGACTACTATGACTACAGCCAATCTGCATCCAGTGTGCCAAGACACAGGGCTGGAGAGAGGCTTTGCTTTCGCAGTGCACAAAGAGGGAGGCATTACCCTTGCTGTCATGGACTAGCTGGTGGATGGCAGTTGTATGAGCATCCCACTTGGTGCCCAAGAACAAGCTGGAATGTGTCTAACCCACAGTGGCTTGGGGGCATGGAAACAAGCAGCGTGAGCAGTCATAAACAACAGAGGTGAGTGGAGTTACTGCCGAGCTCACCCACCCCTGGTTCTGAAGGGTTTATCTGATCACACACAAGCAGCAGCAGTTCAAAGCCACCTAAGGAAATCACAGGCCTGATCCACCTCCCTCTCAAAACTGTATCAGAGCCTAAAAAGTTAAACTGACCCTTGAAACAAATACCCACTCAAGACTAGTTTCCTTGTGTGAATGAACATGCTTCAAGTGCAGGGTGAAGAGGTACCCTCACTGTATGAAATCTCAGAGTACTGAAGTGTGCCCCAGTTCTCAGTTCTTTGCAGTTTATGGACATGAAATCTGTGTAAAACTTGTGTGTATTGTCTTCCACATGACATTATAGATGAAGGAAGAGGTATTTGTTTAAAACACATTGGTCCCCTTTCCATTCCATTATAACGATTCACTGACTAGTGCTTGGATTATGTCAGGTTTTTTCCTTACTTGCTAGCAGAATGGTAGGGAGCCATTTCATGAAAGAAGTCATTTGTCTAGATGATAGTCAGATTTTTTCTTCAACTGAAGAAAGCTCCCCATAAAGAACTATAGTACCCGACCACAAAATGAATTCCACAGGGAGGGCCTCACTTTCAGTGGGCACTTTTTATTTCTCTAAAAATCTGCTCTCCATAGTCAGTCAGTGCCATGATTAATCATTCTTGGCTTTCTAGATTTTCAAAGATAATTCCCCCTAGTCAGGAAACATACTAATAAAAACAATGTTTTAAAGCCAGTGCCAGAAAACATCCATAATTCTGAACAAATCCATTTTATCCAGCCACACCAATAAAGAGTTTCTGAACTGCTGCCACCTTTCATTTAGTCTTTACAGGCGTAGTATCACAGAGAGATAATACAAAACCATCATGTGGCCAATTCTGTGATTTACAAACCCATTTAAAAGAAGGCTGTATGCGGTATAAATCAAAAAAAGATGATGCTTGGCTATGGAATTAATGGCACTTTTAATAATGAAATTTGTAGTTCTGCCTTTTTTTGATTTCCATGAGGCAAGATCATCTTTTTAATCATTTATCACAACTTTGGCATTCAAACTTCTTGCTGAAGGTACAGGGACACATTCTGTTCTCAGCCATGTTTATATCAGTTTTTTACTCATCTGATTTCACTACCGATACTTTATGCTGATGTTAAGAAGAGCTGACATGGGCTTTGCCTCCCTGTCAAGGAGCCTTTCTAACAAGCGACCATTTATCAGTTCTCTTTCAGGTTTTTGGGGAGGTTACAATTTCCTTGATTCCACTCCACAAGGAACAACTGCTGCCATTACCCCTGCACAAGGTTTCCCAAAGTTCAAACCACAGCTCCAGTGCCTGTACCCAGGGATTTTAGAGGAAATGCCTGTTCCTCAGTCCTTCCCCACCACAAGACTATTCCAAAGAGGCAACTGTTACATTTCCAAGAATGAACAATAAAAAGGAGAGACCAAAGCTTACCCTTGGTAAAACAAATTGAAGAAAGAAGACTTTGAAGGATACTCCCACATTTTTTTGTTTCAAATAACTACACAACAAATATTTTATGTGTGAGAGTACATCTCTGCAATATTTCGTTGCTAATGTATTATCAACACACATCATCTTCAAAACTCATTAAAAAAAATTTGTTTCATTAAAAACCCCCAGCATTATCACTGTCCTGCTTTCATAGGTATAGGTTTAAGTTAATAAATAAACAAAGAAATAACTGTGGCAATTTTGCAGGATGTTTCCTGCTTGCTGACAAGCCAGCATTGTTCATGTGCATTCTTATGCTAACGGTATATTTTATGTACACTACATGCAAAAAATGCAAACTTACAGTTCATTTAAACTCAGAAATGTTCAAATGTTATAGCATTTCCAAAATGATGTGCTTTACCACTATGGGGCTGTATAACGAAGTTGTCAATTACAGGATAAAATAGCAGACTGTTATGACATCAATTTAAACAGTAAATATAAAAAATAATTTTATTGAATAATACCCAAACATTTGGGTTTGATTTTGTTATTCTGTAAATAGAATCCGTGTTTTAGGAAAAAAAAATAGGGAAGTTTAGTTGAAACTGATACTATTCTGTACAAAAACCTTACAGTGAACATTGTTTAATCAACATTTTCCCAACCAGTTCCGTGGCTATTTAACACTTTATCAGGTGGCAGGATGACTCACCTCATTGAACAGAAGCCTATGTTTTAGAGTAGGTACTTATCGCAGCCAATACGGAGGTCTCAAGGGAGTTGTCACTGTTAGAGTAGCACTGGTTTTATCCCAGAAAACCATGCAAACACAAAGGTGTACATAGCTATCATTACACACATATGCATATATGTATGACTGCAATGGGTATCTAAGTATGTAACTTTTATCATACTTTTGTTTATTTTGCTTCAGGGGTGTGCTGGTTTTGGCTGGGACAGAGTTGATTTTTTCCATAGCAAGGGGGCTTTGTTTTGGATTTGTTTTGCAAACAGCCTTGGTAACAGAGGGGCATTTTGTCACTGTTGAACCAAGGCTTTTGCTGCTTCTCACCCCATCCTACCAGCGAGGAGGCTGGGGGTGCACAAGGAGTTGGGAGGGGACACAGCTGGGATTGCTGACCCCAACCACATGACATTATGCTGGTGGAAAAAGAAGGAAGCAGGGAGATTCTGAGTAATAGCATTTGTCTTCCCAAGTCACTGTTAGGTGTGACGGATCCCTGCTTCCCTGGTGATGGCTGAATTCCATGCCTGTCCATGGGCAGTGGGGAATGAATTCCTTGTCTTGCTTTGCTTGCATGTGCAGCCTTTGCTTTCCCTATTAAACCATCTTTATTGCAACCCATGAGCTTCCTCACTGTTTCTCTTCTGATTCTGTTCCCCATCCCACCATCAGGGAGTGAGCGAGTGGCTGTGTGGGGCTTGGTTGCCAGCCAGGGTTAATCCACAAGGGTAGTTGAGAAATGATTATTGTCTCTGCTTTCTAAATGGGAAACTGGATTAATGACCCCTTATTCATTATGAAAAGAGAACAGGAGTTTTGATATCAGCTTTTAACAGCATCAGTTTGATCAAAGACAGTTTAATGAAGATGCCCATCAGTTCTTTGAGTGAGGAACCCACCTCCAGGTTTGATCCCTGCTCAGAGGAGGGCTAATCAAAGGGAGCAAGTCATGATCCTTCTTGTCTCTTCCTGCCAAGAGAGGTCTGTGCTTCTGCAGTAAGCAAGGCACTTTTGGCTGAGGATATAAGGAATCCTATTTATAAAGTGCTCACAACTGTACAGATAGAGAAAGATTAAAGAATACTAGTATTCACGAGCCTTCTCCTGGGAGCCCCAAACTGAGACTAAACTGTGAACTCTTTAATGTTGCAGTGACAGCTGCTGCTGAGCTCATGATATAGGTATGCTGCACAAATACTTAAAAATACATAAGATGGGCCACTGGATGACATGCTGCATTTGGACCTGGAAGGCTTGGACTGTGTTCCTGTGTGCCACTATTTTATTTTGCCAGTGCTGGACCATCGTGGCATCTGCTTCAAATTCTTCATCTCTTGTTTCATAAAAATACAGACTCTTTGGAACATCCTAGTTCCCGGATACTTTGTTGCTGTGAGAGCCACATCGACAGGGCAGAAATGAAGCCTGAACTTAACTGTGGCCTGCAGCGTTCCACTGTGCCACGTGTTCAATCATGTGGGATTTGTGGGTTTGGCACAAACACATTACGAGTTAAGTATTAAACACAAGTAGCAATCAATGGCATCTTGGCATGTATCAGAAACAGCATGGCCAGCAGGTCCAGGGAGGTGATTGTACCCCTGTACTCAGCATTGGTGAGGCCACACCTCGAGTACTGTGCTCAGTTTTGGGCCCCTCACTACAAGAAAGACACTGAGGTCCTGGAGCAAGTGCAGAGAAGGGCAACCAGACTGGTGAAGGGGCTGAAGAGCAAACCTTACGAGGAGCAGCTGAGGGAGCTGGGGTTGTTTAGCCTGGAGAAGAGGAGGCTGAGGGGAGACCTTATCACCACCTACAACTACCTGAAGGGAGGTTGCAGAGAAGCAGGTGTTGGTCTTTTCACCCAAGTGACAGGTGATAGGACGAGGAGGAATGGCCTCAAACTGTGCTGGAGCAGGTTCAGATTAGACATTGGGAAAAAGTTCTTCACCCAAAGGGTTGTTGGGCACTGGAACAGGCTGCGGGTGAGTCACTGATCCTGGATGTATTTAAAAGATGGGTAGATGAGGTGCTCAGGGATACAGTTTAGTAGAGGACAGGTATGGTTGGACTCAACAGTCTCCAAGGTCTTTTCCATGACTTTGTGATTTAGGGTTCCTCAGTTATAGGTGTATAATGCAACCACTGCGTCACTAGCAAAGAGAGGCTTGATACCACTCAATAACCAACACTGATCACTAGTTCATCACAGTAATTTACTAAATTGTTTATGTGCCTTTTTACATGCTGTACAATGCAAGTTCAGGTAGGTAAGTTTAGTTTACTGTCAGCAGAGAGCAGCATAGGCCTCATTCAAGAGCAAGAACATGTATTCAGAAGCCACACCACCTTTTTACTGCATTTGAGGATAAACTCCAACATACACCTGTACATTCGCCGTAGAGCCCAAGTTTTACTCTAATTTTACGATGTCATCTCTAATGCTCTATGTAAAACATACATGAAAGAGGAAAGCACAGCAATAAGGGCCATGACAGATACCTTTGCTTTGACTGAAATACATTAATTTTTAGGTGTTCACGAAGTTATCTGATACGTCCAGCATACTTCATTATATCCAAAAGCTGCTACCCCGTGAAGTTTTACAATATTTACTTTGATTAACCTGTAACAAACAGCTCCACTTGTAACCCATCAGTTATACCAAAACCAAGCGGGTACAACAATGAGAATTGGAGATTTTGCAGTGTTTTTTCTGTTCTCCATGAGCCTCCACCACCATCCTCTTTTCCCCACCCGGTGTGTCGTGCTGCCTGTCCCCACCCGTGTTTCCTGGGAAGGGCCATGCCATGACCGAAGTTAACGCCTACAATTACATTAACACAATCTACTTTTTCATTCAGCTTGGGGCTAAGGGAGCCAAAGAGCTTTTCCAGCTTTCCCAAGCAAGGCCAGTGCCCAGCTCTGGTTCCATCAGCACGGCGTGGGGCTCCCCCCCCACCACCAAAACGTGGTGGCAGCCTCTGTGGGCGCGGTTGCCGTCACAGCCGAGGCTGCTGTGGAAAGCAAGTTATTTCCACGGCTGCTGCTTTCCCCGGAGCGCCTTCAACCCCTCCAGCGGCCCTGTCCGACAGCTCAGCAGCCCACGCCGATTACCCGCCCCGCCTGTCCGTCCCCCGCCCCAGCGGGACGTGGCTTCTCAGCCCGGGGGCAGCTCCCACCCCGCGCAGGAGCAAGCTGGGCTGCCGGCTTTCTGAGGTGAATGTCTGCCTCGGGCCTGCCGCCCGCAGTAGGGTGTCCAACCGGCGCCAGGGCTCACTGGCAGCCTCGGGCCGCGGCCAGCGCGCAGCCGCTCACACCTGCACCCCGGGCGGCTCGCTCGCAGAGCTGGGAGCGGCGCCGAACAGGAAGCTGTCGGGAGGCGCCATTTTGAATCCTGCTGCGGAGGTAACGGCGCCGGCCCCGCTGCCGGGGCACGGGCGGGAGGGGTGGTAGCAGCGCTGTGTGTTTTGTTTTGCATGGGGCAGTGGGAGCGAGGCGCGCAGCTCCCCCCGCTCCAAGGTGTTTCCCGTCGGGTAGTGCCGAGGACACGCTTCCCCCTGCTCTGGCGCCGGGGTGAGGTGCCGGGCTCTGGCGCCTGGGGGGCGGGAGCGAGGGGTGCGGGGGCTCCCTGCAGCGGCTCCCTGCAGCGGCGCGAAGGGAGGGGACCGCTCCGCGGCTCAACCCCCCAGGAGACACAACCAGCCCCGCTTCGCCTCAGGTCCCCTTTGCCTGTCAGCACGGCGCCGGCCCCGGCTCGGGCCTCGGAGGACAGCTGGGAAGGGGTGCAGCGCTAGCAGCTCGCCGAGGAATGGGGGGTGGTGTGGGCAGGAGGGTCTGCGCTTGCTTCTCCAGCCGTGGATGAGCCAGGAGCCTGGGGAAGGGTGGCCTTTCACCCCTGGGCAGTACAGCAGCGGAACAAGCTTGAGCTTAGATGGCCTGAGGACGTGTAGGAGGAACAGCCCTTAGAAGGTTTTTCACGGAGGCTTTGGAGAGAAAAAGCTATGGACCACCAGCCTTGCTGAGCGGCAGCTGGGAGCACGGTCGCTGGGTGAACTGGCCCGCCCTTTCTATGGAAACGGTGGCAGGCTGACCCTCCAGCCCCATCACCGCCTCCCTCCTTGGGCCCAGTGCCTGAGATGCGGGTTATGGTGATGTTGGTCGGTCAGCTGCTGGCACCACGATGCCTACTCCAAACCTCTTCCAGACCAGTTATCATCTGTAGGTGGCTTCCACCTCGGGCAAATACATACAGCTGAACTGCTGCTTCCTCCCACTGTTGTGATTGCCCTACTGATCTATATATACCACAAGCAGCTGTAATTCCCACCCACAAAAGAGGCTGACCTAGAAATCTGTGGGAGGGATATAGGGGATGGTAGTAGTGGAGTTTTTTAGGTATTTATTTTATGGGTCTCTGGCAACATTAATGTTTGGGGATAAGTCAAATACGGGCAAAAATATAGAAAGGGCTTAGTTTGCACTTTCCAAAGTAGTAGTATTTAAAATAATTAAATATATAAGAATCCATTTAATTTCAAGTGCATTTCACATCTTATTTCAGCCAGTACATCAGGCACCTTGATCGAGACTGTCAGCTGTTTAGATGTTAAGTGTTTTCATATTTAATTATTCGTGTTTTATCAGAAGGAATTTTAGGAGACACTAATAACATCTTACAAATACCCTTTGGTTTTATCACATTTGCTCTGCAGAGGGGTCAGGAACATATGTGCTCTTCTGCAGACAAAGGATTTCTTTTTCAAGGAAGAAAGTTACATAATTTTTCATTGGAAAACCTGTAAAATACTGATAAAGCAATGTCCAATGTCAGTATATCTCTAATGGAATGACAAGTAGAAATAGTGTTGAGTTGAGGCTTAATTAGAAACTGAACATTAAAAAGTCTGTTCATCTGACCGATCAAATGATCAAAACCTCACAAAAGCTCATAAACAATGTTTTTCTTTACTTCGGTGTTCCATTTTTATATTTATTTGCCATAAAAAGACTGGAGACCAAAACATTTGCTTTCTTTAGATGGAGGCTGTCAGGGTTTCAAATCAGTACATCTGCAAGAGGGTATAAACAGTACTTCTGGAGGCTGAAAAATAAGAATGTGATCTTCCACTTAAAAGCCAGTTCTAAACCTGAAGCTCACAACAAGTTCTCCGTTTTAGTAGGTCTAAAAAACCCCACGTGATAGGGTAATCTTGCTTTTCAACCTACTGGAAGCTCCAGCTGGGACCTCATGCTAGCAAGTGGTGGAAAGTGGCCAAGAGAAAAGATATTCTTTTCTCTGCCAGCTTTCATAAGGCTTTGTTAAAAACATTTGGAATAAAAACAAACAGGGAGCCTCTTGAGAAATTTGTATGAACTTGTGGCCAAACTTGCAAGCATGATTTTGAATAAAGTTAGTTAACACCAGGACTTTTCTCAGCTGGTTTTTGCCAGTGAGACAAGTCAAAGGTGTCATTTGTTGAGTGTAGCTGTAATATTCTGAGTCTCTTCCTGAGCTCCAGCGTATATACTGAGGTCAAAAAAAGCCAGTGGCTGGGCAGTCTGGTAAAGGCAACATCTTTCCTGTTTCATTAAATCTGTGTCTGTCTGATCCTACCAGAAAAACTTGCTGAGAACTCTACTTTGGGGTCGATCCCTGAGACTTGGTAACTTCATTTTTCAGCCTATTGATTTTTTTTTTTTAAAGTAAGAATTCTATTTTAATTAAAAATGGAGGTTGTAGGAGAAGCAACTCCAAATCAGGATTAAAAGCTTCCCTGGTAAAAGAGGCTACTCTGTGTGTCCACACATGAGTACAATATACTCTGTCCTCTCTCTTCACTTCAAACTCCCTCTCCTGGGGAAAAAAAGCTGTGGGAGAAACGCAGGATATAGACAGTATAGCTCCAGACTAGTTATGAGCACTGGAGTTCAAGCAGTCATTTTGATGTAGAAGGTGCAGAACAAAACTATTGCTCTATCACACTACTTTTTATTTTTCACATACTCTTACACTGAATGTTGTCCTAGGAAACTTCTTGAAACAATGTGTCATGTAGTATTCTTAATTTTCTTTTTCTTGATCACCGTGGCTCTGTTCTGTTACCTGCAGAAGGATAAAAGAAGCATTGTGCCTCTGGTGCTATGGTGATAGATTTCAGCAAACGAAGTAGAGATTTTTGGAGATGGGTTTGGAATAACTCTGGGCTCAAATACTCTGCTGCTTCAGAATTTTTGACCAGGAGGTGATCAGTGGTGATGGGTATCTGGCAATAGTACTATTATATTATCTCAGTTATTACTGTATTAACTTAGCTTTACTCATATGACTGTTGTTCAAAGAATTTCTGGGTAGGTCAGAAATTTTGGGGGGTGGAAGACAGTCCTGCTGAGAGGAAGAGCTCTGACTTTTGCCCAAATGAAATAAAAGCCCCAGAAAGTGATTTACTGGTGACATCTTTGATAGCCACTCTCCAGCTGTCAATGGAATAGAGGAGTGTTTTTGGGTCTGGAGGCTGGCGATGAAAACTCTCAGATTTCCTCCCACACGCTGAGTTTAAAAAAGCATTTGATCATTTTCAGTGTTTATCTGTAATGTAGGTTGCCCAGAGCATCAAATCCAGTGTTTCTGGGACTGTGCTGTATACCATATCCACTGTAGTATTAACCACATCTGTGGCAGGAAAGTTGTTGCTCCCTTGGAAGTACTTGGCTTTTTCTGATCGTTATCTCAGCCTGGATTTCCTTCTGATTATGTAGAATTCCTTGGAGAAAAAAAAAAAAAGTCATCTGGATTGGCATGAGGACTGATGTTCAGCCTTCTCTGCCCTTCCATGACATTTGTCCACCCTTACTGGGTGCATTCAGAGTTCATCTTGGTTTATCAGTGGGTGTTAGCTGTGCTAAGGCAATATAGGTTTTGGCTTTGAACTAGGTAAGGTACATACCAGAAAGAAGGCATTTACTCCAAGTGCTTTTGGAGGGGGCAGTGTTTTTCCCAGGGGCTAACTCTGCAGTTAGCAACAAGTGTCTGAAGCTGGAGCTCTTTGTTTTCTCCTGTTTAGTCATTTTCCTATTTACAAAGTCCAGATTCAATTTGGTGTTATCACAAGGTGACCATCTTAAACCTGAGATGGTCTGATCTTCCCTTCCTCAGGAGCAAACTGATCCCACAATTTATTCTTGTACACACGAGTGACTCGTTATGTGGTACAGTCAGTGTCAGAGCTCCCCCTGATTTGGTGAGAAAGCACCTCATCTGCACAGTATTACCTGGTGGGATTGTAAACAGGAGTCAGTCTCTACCTTGGAACCTTCAGTAGACACCTGGAATTCAAACGGGTGTTCTCATGGTTTGCTGAAGCTCAGCAGGATGAAAATGCCTTGTGTAGCTTGTAGGTGAGATGGGGATGCTTAGTACCTACTGCACAAAACTGTGATCCCATCCTTGGTACTTTTGTTTTCCTGTCTCTGCAATTTAAAAAAGAGCCCCAAGCAGCAATGCTTTTCATAGCTTCACAAAAAGAACTTGAATTGTATGCTCACCTTTTTCTTGCACTTTGTAGCTCTTCGAACTAGGAAGACAGCACAACGCTGCTGACTATGAGTGAATTTCACACATACTTGTTCAGCAGCTTTTTCCTAACAGCATTAAATCAAGTAAGAAAGTGGCCAAATTTTAAAAATACTGAATGAAAGGGCAGTGACTAGATGAGGGGTACACTCTTTCCCTCCTGTCTGTATCCCAGCACTTTTGGCACCTTCTGACTGACTTTTTTTTTTGGCCAAATTTCAGCAGTTTGTGAAGTCTCTCAAAGATCAAGGGGAAGTTGTTCCCGAAGAGGCAGGAGTTTCTCATTAACGCACGTGTCCCGAGCACTGCGTGTGTTTGCGATACTACAGCACCCTCAAGCGGCAAAATATTTCCCCATTTGGAAACAAAACTGTCTGTGCAACACTTGATTTTTCTGTTCAGAAAATTTTGAGGCTTCCCCCGATATCCTCTTTGTTCTACACACACACACGCGCACCCCACCCCCCCCCCCACCCCCAAACTAGAAACTCTGATAACTGTGGGGTTGCCAGAGTAGAGGATTATCATCGTGGTCTTTGTTCTGTAGCTGACCTATTGAACTAGCTTAGATGTGTCATTTCACCCTGCAGGCATTACTTCTGTCATCTGAGAACTAGAGAGAACGATAAACGTTTATATACTACCTAGAGTTGTTTTAAACTCTTATTTCTCTATTTTTCTTTTTTATTAACTCTTATTATTTGAATCGATGATTTTGCTTATCTGACATAGCAGAAAACTCAAAAATCCCCCATCAGTGGGTAGTTAAAGATCTGGCAGCTGGAGGTTTTGCCATCATTCCACAAACAGCAAAACCCTGATTTACAGCAGGAACATTGGAGTCGAGGAAAAAGAGCCTGAGCAGGGAAGAACTCAGGCTTGCTAGACTTGGGTTCAGGGTGAACTTGGCTAGAAAATGCACTCCAGTATTACCACTGCATCAGCAATTTCTTGTTTCTCCCTAACAGAACATGAAAAACCACGCTTTCTTCAATTGTCTGAGGAAATCATGTTGTGCCTTGGTTAGAGAAGCAGAAGAGGTCCATGGCACACAGGCTTGAGGTGAAATGCTGTGCAGGATTCCCAGCATTAGAGAAGAGCTCTGCCTCACACTTTGAGGGGAGCCAGCAGTACTGAAATGAGCCATTTCATAACTTCAGAAGTTCAGAAATCTCTGCTCATTTTCTGATCCTGTAGAATAATGGTCAGCTTTGGAGGCAAATCCAGTCCTTGCTTCATTTATAGGGTGACAAATTAGCAGCTTTTTTTTTTTCTTTAACATACTACCTTCTAATTGGAAGCTGAGATGAAGTTTATGATTGAGGAGTTAGCATAGTGTTTCTGGTGTAGGTATGATTTTTTTGTCTTGAAGGGAGTTTAAAATCCTTTACAAACAAGGGTACCTGCAGCAGAGCCAGTGCCATTCCAAGAACGCTTTCCCCACAGAAACCTCTGTTGACACTGATAAAGACATATTTACTGCCTTTCTTTAGTAGTTTCTCTGCTGGCTGTTTCTTGAGCTTCTGCCAGTTACCAGTGAATTTCCCACTCAAAGTAATTAATTATAGATTTGAGTTCTGTTCTTGTCATATATTTTTCATGACTTATTTTTTCCTGTTACTTTAACCTAGCTTTACTCAGTAAGTTTGAAGGGAGTCACTCAGCCCTATCTTCTTGAGATTTGTTGTATGTGTTGAGGAAAGCATTCCCTTAGAAGTCTTTGTTTTAATCTAAATGTGAGAAGTTTGTCAGGTGTTGGGATTTCCAACATGATTTTAAAATCATTGCTCATAGTTTGAGGTAGGTACTCTCGGTTTTCAGTTTGTTTATTTAACTGCTGCCATAATATTTATGTACTTGAATTTAGTGTTGCATAAACTTGAAAAAGTCAATGCATAACAAAGAAGATCATAGAATCACAGAATCTCCTGAGCTGGAAGGGACCCATAAGGATCATCAGGTCCAACTCCTGGCTCCACACAGGGCCAGACAAGTCAGAGCATGGGACTGAGAGCATCGTCCAGACCCTTCTTGAACTCAGTCAAGCTCGGTGCTGTGACCACTTCTCTGGGGAGCCTGTTCCAGTGCCTGACCACCCTCTCAGTAAAGAACCTTAAAATTTCTAATAATTTAATTGATTACCTTGGTGCACATGTGGTAAAATTACTAAGGTAGAACCTACATACTGCATTTAGTCCCATCTAAACTAGCCTTTTGTATATCTAGTTAGAGGGTTAAAAAAAACCCCAAATCAACCAAACCCAGGTTGTCTTAGAGCTGCCAACTAGATAAAAAGCATCTTAGGCATCTTAGTGAGGGCCAGTGAGTTTGCAGATGGCACCTCCATTTCAGTAGCTGTAGGTCTCCAGTAAGTGTAAGGTAATTCACAGCGGGTGTGTGGCAGGATGGCTGCTGTGTTCCTGCTGCTGCGTTCTTGCTGCCAACGCCAACACGTGGCCTCCAGCTCCTCTCAGAGGTTTTGTGTGAGCAGAGATCCCATCTACAGCCTGTGGAGGACCCCACGCAGAGCAGGGTAGAGACACCTGAAGGATACTGTGACCCAGTGTTGGAGCAAGCTCCTGGCAGCAAAACCTGCAGCCTGTGGAAAGACCATCCCATGCCAGAGCAGGTTTGCTGGGGGAACTTGTGACTCCTTAGGGGACCAAGCTGGAGCAGTCTGGGCCTGAAGGTTGGGACAGCGTGGAAGGGATCCACACTGAGAGAGTTGGTGAGGAGCTGAAGCCCCGACAGAAAGGACTCATCTTAGAGAAGTTTGTGGAGAACTGTCTCCCATGGGTGGGATCCCATGCTGGAGCAGGGGAAGGGTGTGAGGAATTCCCCCCCAGTTAAGAAGGAAACCAACTCGTGAGGAACGGACTGAAAACCCCATTCCCTGCCCCTCCCCATGCCACAACTGGGGGGAAGATGGGATCGAAATCATGACTAAAGCTAAGTCTGAGAAGGAGGGAGAGGTGGGGGGAGGTGCTTTAAGATCTGGTCGCACTTCTCATTATCTGACTAATCATCTTTGTGACCCTCCTCTGGACCTGTTCCAACAGTTCTGTGTCTTTCTTATGTTGGGGACTCCAGAACTGGATGCAGTACTCCAGGTGGGATCTCATGAGAGTGGAACAGAGGGGCCGATTCAGCTCCCTGGACCTTCTCGCCATGCTCTTTTTTTGATGCAGCCCAGGATACGCTTGGCCTTCTGAGCTGCTCAGCAGAGCACTTTGTATGTAGTAATTTCCTTCCATATCCATTGTCCTGTATACTAAATACTGAGAATTAATGAGGTCATCATGTATTTGGATAGGTGTGTTTTATAGTATGTGTAGCATAGATAGGCACAAGAACTGAGGAAAATGACATTTGGACTGTGTTGGAAGGAGCAGAACTGATTCTAACAGGCCAGTCATACTGGTTGAGCATATGGCTCCATCACCCAGACTGCATGAAAACCAGCAAATGCCAGCAGATCATTATTTTCTAATACGAGCTACTTAGTGTTTGGGGCACAGGAGAAGGATCCATCTTGCTGTACTGGTGGCTGCCCTACATAAAATACCTCTTTCCACTCTCACAGCCTCTGTCTGTTCCTGCAGCAGAACAGATGAGCAAGAATGGAATCACATGTACTTTTCAGTATGACAACTCATAGAGTTTGACTGAAGCAATGGAAAAACACATCCTGTTTCTCTTGATTCTGAAACTTCTTGAGTAGTAAATCACTTTCTCTAATAGCCATTGTTGAGGTTTCACGGGACTCCAAAACGTCAGACCAGAATGAGCTGCTTAAATACAGAGGAAGTAAACGTGGAGATCATTCACTGTGGATGTCAGGTCAGTTCGTGGTTCAGGATTACAGAAACAGATGTAGGTTTATGCTCTCTCTGTGCCCCTCTCCATGTTGTGGAGCTCTGAGGCTGTGCCTACAGTTAGAACTTGTTTCTGTTATGCAGAAAACAAGTTAGCTGGGCTGCTGGTTACAGAAACCAACAGAGGGTGAGAATTACCCAGGTGGATCGCTTGTCCCTCCTCTTCCCTCATTCTCTGGAGATTTCATTATGGAAGCAGTGGTGGTGCAAGAGATCTGCTTATGAGTTCCTTTAAACACAGATGTGTAGCTAGCCTTGTGTCAGTCTCTCAGGACTTTTTCTAGAGTAGCACCAGGAGGCATGCAGCTTCAGGCAAAGTGCTGGCTTTGGGCACAGATTTAAAAGACTTAACTCATAAGAACAGGAGCACTTAACACACACTGCAAGTCACATCTAATTCTCCTTTTCAACAAACAGGAAAATGTTAGTAGTAATAACTCTTTGTGTGTATTTTTTGGTCACAGGGCTTGATAAAAAGAAATCAAAAGGAAATCTTACTCAAGCTGTGAGACTGCATTCTGAAATCCCCTCTTTCTTTCCACTTAATGCATCAGAATATATGTGAGCCTGCTTTAATGATGCTAAAGCTTTACCAAAATAGGTCTTTTTTAGAATATAGAGGGATGTGTCTTTAACTTTGAAGAATTTCCAAAAATAGGAAGCAGGAGTTTGTAGATGTCACCGTTTTGAAACTGCTTTGCAGGTATTACTGGTTTTGAGCTGCTGTGCCTTGCTGAGCTGTGATTTGATGCAAGAGCTAGCTAGGGAAAGGGAACCTCAGCTGAGAGTTTACTAGTCCAACTTCATTGTCCGTTAGCAACCCTAAAGAGAAACTTTTGGAAGAGAGATAACGTGGTCTTTTGCATAGCAGGTGAAAGGTTGAGGGTCACATAGGAACCAGAATTGCATTTTGGGCTTAAGATCCACTGAGTTATGTCAGGCTTGCTTAATTTGCTGCAGAGCAGTCCCAAACCTTAGCTTTGCAGCTCCCAATTAAATGTGTTCAGCTACTTACTGTTTTTTAATCAAGGAAATCCCCAGTATCAAGTTAACTGACAGACAGAAGTTCTTCAAAAGGCCTGAAAACTCTGTTGTGTCCACCAGATGCTTGCAAAGGTCGTTCAGGCCAGTGGGTTTTGGTCAGATACCATGCCCATGAGCTAGATAATTTTACTCTTTTGAAGTAACAAAGGTGGGGGGAAAAGTCTGAAATGAAAAAACCCACAGTTCATGGGTATCTCACCTGCCTGCTGTAAGAGTTACTAACTAAACCAGTGTTGAGCGTGCAAGTTTTCTTAAAGTATGTAACTTATCATGGGTCATTCTTAATGCATCAATCAAATTTCTGCAGGTATCAATGATTCTCCATTATACAGGTGACAACATAAAAGTATGACAGTGGCAAAACCAAAAAAACTGTGAAAAGCATAGCTGTGATACACATCTGTCTAATTTGTTCCTACTCCAAATTAGTCTTCCAATGCTAAAACCTGTATTTGTTTTGAGAAGCCAAATGGAAACTTGCAGATTTTATACAAAACAAAATCACAGATAATCAAACATCTTAGCATTTATTATAAAAACTTGTGAAAAAAATTGGTAAGTTATGGTATAGTTACTGGGATTACTGGTTTTAAATAAAGCAAAATCCAACCAAACACAGAACCCCCAAACACCAAAAAAGCACCTTACAGTACTTTCATTTTTCTATTGTTCTGTATCATTGTAACTTACATTGCATTAATTTGTAGTCAGATCTTTGAAAACTCTGAAAAATGGAAAAAGAGGTTTAAATCTGGGCTCCCAAAGGTTGAGACATGACAGTTTTTCATAGGAGGGTTATTTTACGAATGCATTCTGGAAAGATGACAGCAGTGATCTTCCTGGGTTTGGAGTTTTGCAGTAAGCTTCCATGTCATTGTACCTTTCAGATGAAGTTAGTGGAGTGATTACTTACGAATCTGCCTTTGGAGGTTGTCAGGAAGGGTGTGTTCAGCAGTGTGAGATCATTATATTATGCAAATACCTGTTAGAGCAGAAAGTCCCAGACGTGGTTTCTAATAGGCTTTAGATTTCTGTGATAGAAAACCAAACTGATTCTCCAAAGCCAGCATTCTTATCAAATCCAGTTTCTTGACACTGATACTGTATTTTTATTGTTTCTCTCTGTGTGTGCACAGGGGGAGATGCACTGCCTAGAAAGGCTCCTGCTTGTTTGTTGGAGAGCATATAGACTGATAACAGTGCATAGATTTTAAACATCAAGGGGTGATCATTTGGTGCTTTTGGTGAAAAATGCTGATTTTCAGGACTCGTTGCTGCTTGGTACTCCAGTGGCTCTGGAGTCTACTGGTGTGCAAAGACTGCCAAGTCCTCTGTAGTCTCATGCAGCAGAGTGGTTGTGTAGCTGCCTACCTTCTCCTAGCAGCTGGGAATCTCCCCGTGAACTTTGGCTGTGGTGTACGTGCATAGAAAAACAAGTATGGCAAATGTTGTTATTCTGTTGGCAGTGTCTGTGTTAGTGTGGGGTTTGGTCAAGGCACTGTGTTTTTCCTTAAAAATCAGTGTCATACTCTGCTGCTTAAATTGTTCACCCTCCCCCAGCAGAAGTCCCTGTGGGCTCTCCTTTCTGGCAGTAATTCCCTTGTGAGTTAGACTAGCATGCCCACTTGCATTTTTTCAGGGCCCAGGCTCCTTTGCATTTGGCATTTGCTCCACCAACTGTACTGTACCTCATTTCAAGAACAAGCTGGCAAAACAGTGATGTTTACAAACAGAGCAGTGTAAAATAACATAAAATTAAGCCCACTAAAACAAAACCTTGTGAGAATATACAGAAAATTAATTGTTGCAAGTGCAGCAAATATGATAAACATTGTTTTGCTTTCAGGTTTAAAAATGTCTGACCAGAAAAATGTTGTACACAGAGCCCATTGTATTGAAAAACTACTGTCTGAGAACAATTTCCAAGATATCGAGGATCATCTTAGAGAACTCGAGGATGTTGATATGACCATAGAGTATCTTCAAGGGACAGAAGTTGCCAAGGCTGTGTACAGAGTACTCAAGAGCTGCCCTTCAGCAGAGTTGAGAAAGAAAGCAAAGCAGTTATTATCAAGGTGGAAAGGACTTTACAAGAGTAACTGTGTTCAGTCAGTGCAAGTTAAAAAGCCGGTTTCCCTGACTGTGAAGGAGGAAATTGAGCATCTCAGTGTGGTTCCTAGAGAGCAGTCGCTGTCTGAAGGACCATGTCAGCAGGAGGCATCAGATGCTACCAGTTCTAAGAATGCCGCCCCATCACAGACTGTTAACAATGATGACGCAGAAGGCAGAGTGAATCAGCTTTCTTCCTCTGAGGAACAACACGCTGGTAGTAAAGATCCTGTACCTCCTGCGAGCGAAGCAAGCCTGCAGCAGGATCCCACAAGAGCCCTGCGCTGTAAGTGCACAGATCTGCTTTATAAAGCTTTGGCTGGCCCTGCCAAGGGCGAGGAAGCAGCTGACAAATGGCTGGAGCTGGCTAAGGAAATCGAAGAACATGTGTTTGCTCTCCATGCTAAAAATGACAAAAAGTATAAAAATTGCATCAGAAGCAAAATCTCTAACCTGAAGAACCCTAAAAGTTGCCACTTAAAACATAACCTCTTTTCAGGGACGCTGAGTCCAAAGGCGTTTGCTGAGATGACAGCGATGGAAATGGCCAGCGACGAACTGAAACAGCTCAGGGCTCTGTACACACAATCCTCTGTTCAGGAGCATCAGCTGCCACGAGTTATTAATGGCACACAGACCAACAAAATAAAGTGTAGGCGCTGTGAAGAATTTGACTGCAGTGTCACGACGATTGCCAGAGGAACACTCTTTCTTCCAGGCTGGGTGCGAAGCACAAACCCAGATGAGCAAATGTTGACTTACGTTATTTGCAACGCCTGTGGAGAGCAGTGGTACCACAGCAGATGGGTTTGTTTGTAACACTCTTTAATAAATGGTTGAGAAACAGAGAGGTGAGAAGGTAGTTCTGTTGAAACCAAAGGGGAAATTATGTACTGATCTTGTGTAGGTGCTGCCACTAAGAGGTGCAAAATGAGTTTTAAAAATAATTGCTAAGTCAGTTTTGAAGACGACTGGTGTAAGTCTGTGTGGGTTTAGGTAATGTCAATTTGTAAAGAAATAAAATTTTAAAAAAGGGAAATCATAGAATCTTAGGGGTTGGAAGGGACCTCCAGAGGTCATTGGGTCCAACTCCCCTGCCAAAGCAGGTTCCCTAGGACAGGTCACACAGATAGGCGTCCACACAGGTCTTGAATATCTCCAGAGAAGGAGAATCCACAACCCCCCTGGGCAGCCTGTTCCAGGGCTCTGTCACCCTCACTGTGAAAAAGTTCTTCTGCATGTTGGTGCAGAACTTCCTGTGCTCCAGCTTGAGCCCATTGCCCCTTGTCCTGTCCCCACAGACCACTGAAAAGGGGCTGTCCATTGCCACCTGCATCCCATACGGTAACACTGTATCTGAGAGAGGAATATTTACTAGTAAGTCCATTAAATGTGCTCCAGTTTGTTGAATTTTCATTACCTTCAGCTGGAGTTCTTTCACAGAACCTAAGTTTCATTTACAGTAAACAAACTGTTTCCAAAACTGCAGTTCACATATTTCCCTGCATTACAGAATGTTCTGCATGGATTCACTCCTTAATTAAAACATTTTTTGCAAGTGTTAGATTATTAAGTGGGTTTGAGAGGTAACGTCTGAAAGGAAAACGAAGGAGTGAAAAATCGAGTGTAAAAGGGAGAGAAGGCAGCTAGCAAGTGAAAGTGAAAAGTTAAATTCTGCTTTTTATAGCCCTTGAGAGGAAAACAGGACTTGTGACAATCTTATTAGTTTGCAGTTCAGATTTGCAGTGTAAGATGTACATCCTGCAACTGTTAAACCATTTTCTGATCCCGTATTAATTTATTTCAGAAAATTACGTAAATAAATTAAATGTATGTCTTTATTAAATAAAGGCATGACATTAGTAGGGGTTAATCACTATGTGAGTAGATATCCTTTCTTGAACTGAGACATCTGTCCCGAACTGAGCAAATTAGTGGTTTTATATAGTGCAGGTTACTCAGGAAAGAAAAGAATAGAAGAAAATCAGATGCCTGAAGTTATTATAGATGTTTTTGTTCCAGAGTCAACTGAATTCCCACTGGTTGTATACTCAAAGCATTTATTTATCAAAATAAAGTCACCTTGGCATTCTTCTCAGTCAAGCAATAGCCCTGATGGGTTTGGAGGGATATGGGGGGTTGTTTTCTGGGTTTGGGTTTTTTTTTTTGGTGGTGTTTTTTTGTTAATTTGTTTTTGTTGGGTTGTGTTTTTTTGTTGTTGTTGCTGGAAAACTTAAAATTACTTCAGAATGCTTTGAATAGAAAATGTATCAGAAGTACAGGAGATGTTCCTTTGCTGGACTGGGAGAACCACCAGAGTCTGGGTATCTTTCACAGTGATCTATTGGTCTGTGGAAGACTATGTTCATGTTGTATGTTCCTATTTTGGCTTCTTCACTGGTTTTGAGTTATTGTAAATGTTTACATGCAAGTCAGTAGGTGTTGCATCAACTTCTAATTTCCTGAGCACATGAATGTGTCAACTCATAGACCTAAGGAAACACAGTGAAGAGTAAGTCTGCCTTGCCTGAGCAGTTAGGTCCTTGCAGCAAAGCAGTAGCACTGTTTGGAAACATAACCTTCCCAGTGAGTTTCCTTCTTGGAGTACAGATGAGATGGTGACATGGGGAGGCAAATTGCCAAAAGCCATGCTTGAGGCACAGAGTTGGTTTTTATTCACCCTGTTGTATAAACACAGTAAAACTGCAACCTCAGCATTAATGGAGTTATCTTGTACAAATGCACAACAGGCGTTGTGCAAAGGCCAAACTGCATCAGGTGAGCAGAGAAACCTGTGAGTATTTGCTGGAGGAATTCAGGAGAGGTCCTGCACCCACCCAGCTGTACGTAATGCAGTGAGGCTGGTTGGCTGCTCCGGCCTAGGCACAGGCTGCCCTGGAGCTCTCTGGCTGTGTGACCTGTCAGAGAAAGGAGTTATGGCATGGGTGAACTAAAAGCCATCCAGGACTAAAAATAGGAGGACAGACGTGTCTGTAATGGGGAAAACGATGTGTAGACTGGTGTTACTTCTCCTGAAAAAGCCAAGAAAAATCTTTTCCATCCTGTGAAATGTTAACAGTTTACTTTCAGCAGGGTGATTTGCTGTGGTGGTACCTAGATTTCACCATATGAAAACATGGAACTGCACTGATGTGACACAAATATTAAAGCATTAGGCTTTAATGTGTTTGAATGGTGTAACCACTCAGATAATACCTGCCTTTCATAGAATCATAGCATGGTCTGGGTTGGAATGGACCCCAAGGATCATAGAGCTCCAACCCCCCTGCCACAGGCAGGGCCACCAACCTCCAGGCCTGGATCTACAGGCTGCCCAGGGCCCCATCCAGCCTGGCCTTGAACACCTCCAGGGATGGGGCATCCGCCACCTCTCTGGGCAGCCTGTTCCAGCCCCTCACCACTCCCTCTGTAAAGAATTTCCCCCTAATATCTAATCTAAACCTTCCCTCCTTCAGCTTCAATCCATTACCCCCTGTCCTGACATTATCTACCCTTTTAATGGCAGGACCCTGTGCTGGAATTGATGCTTACAAGGAGTCCTGCTTGTTGAAGTGGAAGTGCTTCTATGCAAGGTATTACTTGGAGCTTTCAATAAGCCCATAGGAAAGCAAGCAAGTATTTTGATTTACCAGCTCACAGTAAGGACAGAGTTGTGTGCTGTCATTTTGTAGGTCTCGGCCCTGCTGAGGAAAGCTGTACACCAGTACTGTGCAGCGTCAGAACACTGTGTAGCAGGAGGCTTTCTTTCAGCCATAAACAGCAGACATCTATAAATAATTTCTGCCTGCCAATGGTTTGGAAGCTGCTCCAGTTGGGTACAGGTCATCCAAGTTTTTTCTTGGCAATAAGAAATGTTACAAGGAGTGGGTGGTGGTTTTGATAGGAGATGTTTCAAGGGTAAAATTTGCAGCCATAATACTGACCACATTTGTGGCATAATGTGTGAGATCATTTCCTTTTAAACTGCCCAGCGCTAAATGTGTAGGGCTGAGGTACATGCCTCAATGTGACTGGGGTTTTCTACAGACCCATATTTACTGGGCAGCTAAGAAAACATAAACAGCAGATAGCTTAAAACTTTTTCAGATCATTAAGCAGGCATGAACCCTGCCTGCAGCAGGACTAATTGTTTGGTTTCAGCCTTTCACATTTTGCCCTTCTAAGATGTGGAAATAATGAAATCCAGTTACTGGAAATCCAGTTATGAACAACTGCAGTTGTTGCAGCTTGTGGTACAGAAACAACTGTCAGTAACTACAAAAAACTTGATTATAACCATGCCCCTTTTACAACCACCCCTTCACTTACTTCAGTCTGTTTCAAACCAGGAGCCAGACAGAATTTTTAGAGCAAGTCCTTGGTGCCCTCACAGTTCTAAACTCAGCATTTGCAAGTAGTTTTCCATGGTTAAAATACATTGTGAGCAGGCATCCCTCCAAAATGCTTGCCTTCCCAATAACGACTGAACCTGAGAGCTGCCAGACAAAGCTAGACATTAAAAGATGAGAATATTTCTACATTTCATTAAAATAATTCTGTTCATATGGAGCCCTTCTTTTTGACACTTCTCCTTGTTTGTATCCAGCCCTCATTTCTTGAAAGATTTTGTAGGAAGTGGAGATGTAGCATCATGTGCCATTATATATATAAATAGTCAGAATACTGTACAGGCATGAAGTGCCATATATGAGAGACGGTCATTCAAGCAGATCATTGCTCTTATTTAAAGAGGTGTGGTGCTGTGCTGAGCAGAGTACTGCTCCAGGCTGCAGTTGGTCAATATTGCCCCTACACAGGCTGTGTGGCTGTGCAGGCTGAACCTGTTTGAGGGGATGAGATTGTGTACTTTGGCTCAAAATGACTCTCAAAAAAAACAACTTGCAGCTACTTCTCAGGTACAGTGGCAATAGAAATGCTTAGAAAAATACCTAAGAAAAGCTACCTTGCTGTGATTAGGCATTGTGATCAGACGTTGTGATTTAGATGTTAGGGAACTAAGTTCTTCACCAAAAGGGTTATCAGGCACTGGAACAGGCTGCCCAGGGAGGCGGTTGAGTCACCGACCCTGGATGTATTTAAAAGACGGGTAGGTGAGGTGCTCAGAGATATGGTTTAGTAGAGAACAGGTACTGTTGGACTTGATGATCTCAAAGGTTTTTTCCAACCTAGTGATTCTGTGATACACAGTGTATTTGCCAGCAGAAAGGTCTAGATTGCTGGAGTACAGGGAGTGTCAGAGTCCAGAAAAAAGAATAAAAGGGAAGTTTGAAAAGTGAGATTCTTTTATGTCGTTGAAGTCATCTTTTTTCTTCAGTGTGTTCTAGATAGGAAAAAGATCTAAGATTTTTAAGCAGAGACAATTGATTTTGGTACGATGTTTAGCATATCCACAATGCTATTCCACAAAGGAGTATGACATTGGAGTTTATCCATGCAGACGTAAGACAAATGTATGCTGGCTATGGCTAACATCTGTGCTTGTTTTCACTCAGAGAGGCTTGGAGAGGCTGTAAATTCAGCTGCTTCTTGAATCCTATGATTTAATAGTAGAAATAAGGTATTAAATGTAGATGGCACTCATAGCTCAAGCAACCTGTAGAAGCAGATCTTGTCATACTTTTTTCTAAAGAGGAGAGCTAAATGAACAGTGAATCTCACCCAACTTTAAAAATGAAGATGTTAACCTGAGAAGTACTCTGAATAGAAGGCGATGCTGCTCCCTTAACACCAGTGACAGACCCTCCTTCACCGTTGCTGGAGATCCAGTGCAGGATGCATTTCATCCCTCACAACCCTCTTACTGTAGCACTTTTCAGGGAGGTAGTCTGCTGACATTTGTTAACTTTTTTTTCTTCCTTTCCAAGGCAAGGGCAGAAAGGTGCTGTTCATTGTTTATTTAAAATGTGTTCCACTCAGCCTGCTGTACTAGGTGCATTTGTTATTAAAGCCCAGAACTGCAACTCTTTAAACAACAACAAACAAAAAAAGTACAGCTCTTTTTCTAGGAAAAAGAAAAGTAACCTGGTAACAGGCTGTGGTTAGGGGGCAAATATATTGAATTGCAGTACTTCAGAGAGTCTTTAGGGTTCAGTGAGTGCCTTGAAGATAAGGAAAGAAACAAGAGCACTTTGATAATTTCTTGGATTGCTCGGAGGTTGGCTTACTGCATTCTGGTATTAGCAGAGCCATAGAGGCAGATGACTTCATATCCCCTTATTTTGTACTGCTGTAATTCATCCAGGAGGTGACAAAGTCATGTTTTATTGAGGCCATGCCATCACTTGCCAGAACAGGACAAAGTCTCTTTGCCAACTACAGATGGTAAAAAGCATTCTTCAGAAGCTCTATTTATTATACGAGAGTTTTGCTGATACAGACCTCTCTCATACACAGGCACAAAAGATTGCCCTTTATTTGCCATTGGGAGGTTATTTGGGCCATTTGCCAGCACGTGACAGCAACAATTATCTGTTCATGAACACAGCTCTGTGAATGAAACCCTGAAGGTGCAAGGAAGGTCAGCTTTCAGATGAATCTGCACATCAGGGAGCAGCAAGGGTGGGCTGCGGCGCAAGAGGGGACGAGCCAGGAGCAGAGGGTGGGTGATGAGGTGTGCAGGGACAGTGACTTCAGTAGAAAGGCTCATCGTCCCACAGCACCCTTAACAGAAGAGTGGGGCAGATCCACTGACAGTGATCAGCCAGAACTCCAGCGAGGACCTGACAAGTCTGTGGGGAGGGGGCTATTGCTAGGTGGGGCTGGGTGTTCAGTGGGGGTTGGAGCATGAGGTGGGTTGCAGGACGGGGGCCACTTTGCCAAAGCGTGGCTTCTGCTCTATCCTGACTGTACCAAAAGAAATGTGACCATCAGGTCAAGGGAGGTGATTCTGACCCTCTGCACTGCTCTGTTGGAGTGAGTCCAGAGGAGAGCCATGAAGATGATCAGAGGGCTGGAGCACCTCTCCTGTGAAGACAGGCTGAGAGTGTTGGGCTTGTTGAGTCTGGAGAAGGCTCTGGGGAGACCTTATACCAGCCATCTGATACCTAAAGGGTCCTACAGGAAAGATGGAGAGGGCCTGTTTAACAGGGAGTGTACTGATAGGACAAGGGGTAATGTGTTTGAACTAAAAGAGGATAGATTTAGACTCGATAAAAGGAAAAAAAAATAATACTATGTGGGTGGTGAAACACTGGAACAGGCTGCTCGGAGAGATGGTAGATATCCCATCCCTGGAAACGTTCAAGCCCGTGTACTGGGCTCTGAGCAACTCAGTCTAGTTGAAGATGTCCCTGCCCATGGCAGGGCAGTGGACTAGATGACCTTAGAAGGTGCCTTCCTACCGCAACCCTTCTGTGGTTCTACGATTCTGCCTTTCTCGAAATGTATCCAAGTGCCTGAGAACCTGTGTTGCCTCCAGAAAAAAAGGGAGTAGTTTCATCCCACGAGGCTTCAGGTACAAAATGGAGCAACTATTTCCTGCCCCTCCAGCACTTTAGGATTGCTTTGGGACTGGATAAAAGCAGATCCTATATAAATACTTAAAATTTTTCAAAGTCCAGGTTTGTTAAATCAGAGTGGGTCTCGCATCACCGGGGTTCCCTCTAGCATGGGCTGCCCTTTGGCAACCCTGCTCCTGTGAGTAGGAGCAGACGTTTCCTTCTGGCCACAGCTCTTGTTTCCATTCCTTGGGCCGTGCTGTACCTCTGACCCAAACCCGGGGTGACTCTGCGAGTGGCACGTCCAGTCCCCCCGCTCCTCCCTTGCGATGGAAGCGATGCGACGGCTGCTCCCGTAAACGGCTGCGCTTCAGACGCTCCTCCCCTCATCGCCTGTTCCTCCGGGCGGTGTGGGAGCCTCTCCAAACAGAACCAGAGTGTCAGCCGAGTCGGGAGGGACCCGCAAGGGCCATGGAGTGCAACACCCGAGTCATGCCTGCTCTGTTCGGATCACAGACTGCCCGGTGCTCGTGGGGAGCTGCGAGAGCGCGGGAGAGCCTCCATCACCGGCTGCTCTAGGCTTTGGGGGATGGGAGCGGGGGTCTCCCCTTGTTTGACCAGTCAAGCTGGCGCTCCCCTGCGCCGCTACAGCAGAAAAAGGGCGCGCTGTGGCCGCGGGTGGGGTGTCTCCGCCCGTAACCCGGGCGTTCAGTAGCGCCGCTGAGTAACTCCGGGCGGCCCGCAGCAGCTGAAGCCCCGCCTGCCTGCGGGCGGCCCGCCGCGACCGGCCTGGCCCTCCGTGGGCGCCTCAGCGCCGCGCAGTGGGTCCCCGTTCCCGCGCTTGCCCGCTCCGAAAGCTGCGGCCCCGCGGTGGGACACGGGACACCGGCCCCCGCCCCGCTGCAGCCGCCGCCGCCACCTGCGGCCAGCGGCCCCGAGGGAGGTGGGGGGAACGGGTCGCGCGCTCCGCCCCTCCCCTCCCCCGAGAGGGCGGGGCCTGGGGGCACGGGCCTCGGCCCACGTGATCTGCCGGCCCCGCCCCCTGCCCCCTCCGCCATGTTGTTTCTGCCTTCCCCAGCGCCCGGCGGTGGCTTCGGGTGGCGGTGCAGCCCGGGCTCGGGACTGGTGGTCGCTCCCTCCCTGCGCGCAGGTATCGGCTGGCGTGGCGGGGTCGTCCTCCGCTCCCCGCGTCCCCTCCCTTCTCCCCAGCGGGTGGGGGCGAGCTAGTGGCGGCTGGCTCCGGCGCCGGTGTCCCGGGGAGGGCGGCCCGCGCCGGGGGCTTTCTCCTCGCCCGCTGCCGGGACGTGAGGAGGTCGCTCTCCCCGGCGCCGCGCTCCTGCCCCGGCAGCCTTGGCGAGGGGAGAACCGGTCTGGAGCTGCCCGGGTTCTCCTTGTTTTCTTGCCTCCTGACTTGCCGCTTACTGCTGCGCTCTCCGCTCCGCCTCCCGCCTTTCCTCCCCCCCGCCGTCCGAGCTCTGCCGCCTCGGCTCCCTGGGGCTTGCTCGGCTGCGAGCCCCAGGGGAACGGGGAAGAGGGGGGGTGGGGGGGGCCCGGCTGCCCTGCCCCCGCCCCTGCGGTGCTCCCCTTGCCGGGCGGCGGTGGGAGAGGTCCCCGGCCGCTCCCCAAAGGCCGGTGCGGGCGGCGGGGGAGTGTGGCGTGATCGGGGATCCCGTGACTCCGGGGCAGGCGGTGTCTCCTGCGGGAGCCGGCTCCTGACAGGCGATTCCCGGCCGGCGCATGACCGGCCTCCGGCTCCGCAGCTGCTGCCGCGGCGCCGATACGGATCTGCCGGCTGCGCGGGTGAAAGCGGGTTTCGTGCCGAGCGCCTCAGCACCTCCCGAACCGGGAAACAAAGGAAAACAGAACTCAGAATCATCCTCTCGTCACCTTTTACGGTTGCTGCCCGCCGAAGAAGTACTGCTGTGCTCCCAGGGGGGCCCCGAGCAACCGGGGGTCTAGTTCTTTTTTGGAACCGGCGGCCTGGTTTGTGTCCCCTCGGCAGCGGCCGGCTGCTCTCCTGCTCGCGGCGGGTGCCTGTGCTGGAGGCGGTGTGGCGGTGGCCGGGGCAGCGAAAGGTGCAGGCTGGGGCTTGGACCGCCGGTGTCCCAGGGGTTAAAGGGAAGGTTTCAGTGGAAATACTCGATCTAATGGATTGCAGAGAAGTGCAAGAGGTTTAAAGCTGGTTAGCGGTGCCCTTTCTAGCAAGGCTGTGTGTAAGGCGATGCGTGGAGAGCACTTGGTTTTTATTCACTGGGGTGGGGTAGGGGAGCAGGGAACTTCTTGGGTAGATTTTGTTCTGGAATTAAACCGCTTGCTTGGTTGCAGATAGCTGTCATGCAGCCTGCTGCCCTACGAGGTGTTTTCCTTCTTGTCCACAGTAATTTACAGCTCCGCTAAGTATGCCTTAGCGTGTGGTTTTTATTTATCTTTAAAGTGAGGTACAGCACTGAAATTGGCAGTGCTTGGGTTTTTTTAGAGTCAGGGTGATTGTGTGTGGCTGGGTGTTCTGGGGGATTTTTTTGTGACTTTCTAGTCGCTTATAAGCTGTAATGTCAGACAGGAAGGAGAGCGTTTTCTGATACACCCAGAACTTTTTTCCTGGTGCTTTTATTTGTAGAGGAACCAAACCAAAGGATGGTACCGCTACATCTGTATTTCAGTGTCAAGGTGAAACTTGCAGTGAACTGCTCATTTTCTTTGTCTTCTTTCAGGTTGTGTGGAGCTCTGTTCGTTGTCTTAGTTTTATTGAAGCCTTTTCTGTTAAGTGAAAAATAGGGAGCGTGCCATTAAATAGTAATTTAAAAAGAGGCTTTAGCAGTCCTTGTTTTGTTTTTGGGTGCTCAAACAATGTTTCCTTTAATTGGAAATAAGTGGGAAAATTGCAGAAGATCAAATGAGGTATTTAGACTTTTAAGCTGTGTTTTGTGTCAGTTCGCATCTTTCAGCTCCTTAGGACTGGAACTTGACATAAATGTTTCACAGGGAATAAAAATTTCCCAGCAAAAAGGCTTGTAAGAATTCCTTAAGGTTTGGTTTGTTGGATTTTTATTTTTTTTAAATAATGCTCATTCTCCTTAGAATTTTGTTTTTGTTGTCATTCTCTACAGAGCAGGCAGTATGTTGGCCTAGTACAGTGTAACCCACTTAATCCCTTAGAGATGGGCTTTGATCATCACAGAGTTATATTGGGAAGAGTATGAACATGCAATGCAGCCTGGCCAATAGAGGCTGCTGTTGCTAAGAGTCCCTGGAAGAAAAGGGACACTAACGCAGGGATGAGCACATGTGAGCAGAAATAATTGCTGGAGAAGTTACTGAGGCAGCAGAAGTAGTAACAGGGAACAGGTTGCGAGGGGAATGTCAGTGAACTCACGAACTGCTAGAAATGTTGGATCGAGCAGCAGCACCTGAGGGTGTTTTGAAGTTGACTGAAAATAATAGAATATTGAACTTTGGAGATGCTCATCTGTGAGCCGCTATGAAATGTCAACTTTCATTAAACCACAATACGTAATAGTGTGCTCATTCTACTTGAAGGTGGGGAATGAAATGCAAAGTGAAGGCCAGGTCTCTGCAAGGTTAAACGAGCAGAGGTATTAACATAGGCATTTCTCCTGACAAGTTTTGCTGTTTGAGTTTGTGGCTAGATAAAAATGAGAATAAATGAAATGATTCTGGCAGTGTGTACTGGGATGACTTCATGATTCAGGGGTTATGTGGAGTTAAGGATTCCTTCCCTTGGCTGCTGCTTCTTCCATAGTCCTGAGTCATGGCAGGCAACCGTTAGAGCTAGAATCCTGAACTAGGTAGGAGTTAAAAGTAACCTTATGAAACAACCCCAAAATGCAACGTCTTGGTATACAAATGGGCAGCAACAGCTGTATGCCAGTTCTATTTGGGCTATGTTCATATTGTGAATTATTATGAATAAACTTCAGTGATATTCTGGTGTTACATAAAGGGTGTCTGGGCTCCTTACAGCAAGAGGTACTGTTCAGATAAGCTGTCATCAGATTATTGAAGATCTCTTCATGCTGTAGTGGTGAAATCATAGACAAGGGAAGACCTGCAAGATGATTAGGATCTCAGTAGGTTGAGCCTCGTGATTGAAAGGCTCCAGGTTTCTGGACAACTAGGCAGCCAACAAGTGGCTGTCAATAAAGGGGTGTTCCTTATCCGCAGGTCTTACATCAGTAGCCCATGGAGGGGGAGGCCAGTCTGGAGGCTGAGGGGTTTGTCCGAGGCTGTAATGCATTTGAAAGTACAAACTGTGTAGTGTCTTCACTTCGTATGTTTCCCTTTGAATTGATAGCAAAATCTTTCAAGGTCAAACAGGCTTGTGGGCTCTTCTTGCACACTAAAAAAACCCATTCTTGTGCCGCTTAATTGGCCAGCCTGTACACCAGTACCTTCTGAATATAGGAAGGAGGATCAGTTAAGCAGAGGGAGTACACTCGCTCCTGTCCTTTCTTCTCAGATTTCTAGACTTGCAAATGTGTCATGGGTGAGGAGTATAATCCCTCTGTCCTGACTGAGGGCTGAGAGATGTAACAGCTCCACAAACAGTAAGTGTTGAAAACTACATAGCTCTGGATTCTGTCCCTCCTGCTGCAGCTCTGAAAGTCCTTGGGTCTTTTTTCCCTGGCTTTACAGAGAAGCAATTTATATGTCTTTTTGATGAGCCACTGCAACTAACAAACTGCGGTAAGCAACTTTTTTTCTGTGCCAGCCTGGTAAATACTGGCAAATTCTTTGTTAGTGTTGAGAAAAAAATGATTAATGAGCAAGTAAGTTTACATTGTTATTGAAGGGCGAGTGGTTTTGGGATACAAAAATGCTTGAAGTGTCTGTGTGCCTTTTTCAACTCTTAATGTCAGATACCTGTGGTTTAACAAAGAAGGCGGCTGAACAAAGAAAACTCTGGGTAAGCTTCAAAGCTGAAATGAATGTGTTGTCTGTGTGTAGATTTGAGGATAGGAAATTGGGAAACACGGTCAGCGTTGCTGCTATGCTAGTTATGGAACTGCTGATTCTGCTTGTCAATAAATTTGAGTGTTTTTTCTTAAATCTTTAACAAAGATGGTCCCCTTTTTTACCAAGTCTTGGCTGAAAGTGTATTAAGCTGTAAATCAACATGATTAGTTGGAACAAGCTTGAGTCTGTTACCTTGGATTCCTTTTCCTTCTCTGAGTCAGTGTGTGCTCTTCAACAACTTCAGTTAAAGGACAGCGTGCCACATACCTTCAGGGAAACCCTTGGTTTAGCCTTGATTTCATACCAGTGACCACTGCCAGAAAATGGTGATTGAAATAACCTTTCTTCCTGTTTCCAAGTTAGAAAGTAGGTACAAGTAGGGAAATAGTGTTCTGGAAATCTGAAATACAGGGGATTACATCTGTTTCCTCGAGAATGCTGGGGGAATTTAGTGGTAATACTGCACCAGACGAAGTTTTTGATGTCATTTATCAAGGGGGTGGGAGGGAGGGGGGTAAACGTGAGGTTCCAGTTGCTTGGGAGATTTTTTCATAGTTTTTTTTTTGTTGTTGTTCTTGTGTGGTTTCTGTGGGGTTTTATTATGGTGTGCTGCCGTGCCTGGTATCGGCACAGTAACACTGTAAATTCACCCAGGTGACTCAGTTTGCTTAATAGTTTAAGTGGGGTTGTAGCTTGCTGACGTCATAGATACAATGCAATTACTGTGTTGCCTAACACTGTTTTTGCATAGATAAAACTGGAGTTCAGCACCTGCCTCCAGCCTTCAGTACTCTGGAATAAGCAAGTGTTCCTTCATCTGTTAAATATTTTGAGTAGTAAAAAATAAAAGACAAATACCTGGATGAAGTTTTTGTGTCACTGCTGCGGTTTCTAGACCAGGAATCTTGTTTTCTTTGCTGCCTGCCGAAGTGTTGAAAGAGGAAACTGCACTCAAAAAGGCAGTTATGAAGCTGACAGTCATGGAGTTATGAAAATACAGATGGGTAGTTTGGACAAGGCAGTGGTGCTTTGAGGGGCTGGAAATGAAAGATTTTGCAATTTAGACTTTTATTGTATTTATTATTATTACTTTGTCGCTTGGCGTGTTGTTTTCGGTCTTACCAGCAAATGTTTGGACTGCCAATGGAAATGTTTCAGAGCTGTCATTCAGTTCACTGTTCAAAAGGGACATTCTAGGAGGCAGCAATTAAACTATTTTTTTTTTATTATGGTATATGGTCACGTTAGAGATGGTGTTTGATAGAAACCAGTCTCTACTTTTGATAGGGATATTGAAGTCAGTGGTCTGAGAGCTTGAGGTCTTGTAAGTTGGTGGGAGGCAATTCAGAAATAGTTAGCGAAACTGACCAGGGTGGGGCTGCTTTTATGTACTTGCTCTCACTTTACTTGACTATTTAAATGGTAGACAAACATGAGTGAAAAATTTTCTCTGTACAGACTCCTCTATGTATTAGATTGAGACTATTTTTATGTTTAATTATGTGGCACAGGAAGAAATAACTGGAACAAATAGTAACCTATAATTCTGATGTCTTGCAGTTCCTGATGCTGGTTAAAAGTCAGGTGCACATTGGGAAATCCGTTTTTATTTTGTTTTCAGATGTTGAATGATGATTTAAACTCAACAGTTAAGGTAATACATCTTCAGAAATACAGTATCAGACATTGACTGTTCCTTCCAAAAACATTGTCCAAAGGCACGTTAGGTAAAATACATAATAGAACAAATAACTTTGATTCTCCAAGCATACTGAGGATTTTCTTGTTATTTTATTTGCTATGGCTTTGTAACTTAGGAAAAAAACCCCACAGTTACAAAGAATGAGCTCTTTCAAAGTCTTGTTTAGAGATGCATAAGTAGAAATAATGCAGCAGCCTACTGTGCTGAAAACCACTGTCCTGGTTTGTCAGATTATATAAACCATGTAATCAGAGGGGGCACAGATGAGGCCCTTATATGAAGGAGGGCAGGTTTAGATCAGAGATGAGGAAAAAGTTCTTCCCTGTGAGGGTGGTGAGGCCCTGGCACTGGCTGCCCCCTCCCTGGCAGTGTCCAAGGCCAGGTTGGATGGGGTTTGGACAATCTGGTTTAGTGGAGGGTGTCCCTGCCCATGGCAGGGGGTCGAACTAGGTAGTCTTAGAGATTCCTTCTGACCCAACTCATTCTATGGTTCTATATAGTAAACCCCCCTATAATCTTATAAATCTTTGCTGCTTCCAAGCAAAGATGCTTCTGAATGTCTTTAAGCATAGTGCTTTGCTGCTTCAGATCCAGCTTCTAAGTGTGTCTTTAAATGACAGAACCTTCATCCCATTTATTTTGTATTAAAAGCTTTACAAAATCATGAACTTCTAGGCAATGGTGATGGCTTCTACTGTGGAAGCTGAATGTCCTGAAAAGTGATGTTGCCCACATGACATTGAGATACTTGCTGATCAGCCCTGGGAAGACTGTTCCTGTAGCCTGTGTAGAAGGACAGGTTTGGTGCTAGTTGGAAGGAAACTTTTAATGTTTTGTGGCAAGTCTATAATTGTGTGCCCAGTAAAAGTAGTTTTTATGGTCATCAGTCTCCTAGACTTCACCATAATGGCCCAGGTAGTAGAAACTGTGCACATTAACTCCTCAGGTTCGGGATGCACAAAAGGACAAGATGCTGTTAACAGAGCGCCTTGTGTTTTGCTTACAGTGGGGCTTTGTGGACGATTTCTTGCTAACTGCAGCTCTTCAAACTGCAGAAGCTAAAGAAACAAGCTCGTAGTACCAGTCAGAACAACTTAGATCAGTCATTTGTCCACATTATGTGTTTTAGGGAGCTTGTGATTTCAGCAGAACAGGAAAACTAAACTGTAACTCGTTCCCTATGCTGAAGTGGAAGGTGGAAGGACAGGAAAGCGCTCGGTAGCCTCTGGTCTCATGAGCGCGTTCCTTTGTGAGATAGGAGCAGCTTCTTACAGCATAGCTCAGGTAACGGATTTGTTCCCCAGCAGTAGGAGTTAGAGGGGTAAACGAAGACACTGCACCATTTAAAAAATTTCAGCATGAACCTGAAACCCCTGTGCAAGTACTCTGGTGACTCTAGTGAGGCTTTAAGTGTATGTAAAAACAGACCTGGTCATGTCCTGATCCATAGCTGTTTATCCCATAGCCCCCCACAGGGTAAGTGAGCAATCCACTTGTAGCTCTGAAACAGGCTTAACATTATTGTGGTGCAAACCTGAACAAAAGTAAGGAGTCATGGATGTATTTTTACGTATGTGGTATTAATAAAATTATGTGCTCTGAACAAATTTTTAATGGAAGCAGCCACTTTTCCTTGTATTTTGAAGCTTTTGTTGAGGCTTCAGCTGCTTTCAAGCTCTAAAGCATTTCTTCTGTCTTGCTGTAGATTCCATCCTTGAATGCTTCATTGTTAGATGCAAAGTTAGAGGTGAAAAAATTCCTGAGATTTCTTGCTTCTAATGTAAGCCTTGATTCTAAGGCAGCACAGGGTCAGATGACTCTCCTGCCAGCTTGTATCAGGTATTAATTCCATAACCATGCGGGTGATGTATATGCCAGTAACGCTAATTACAACTAGCAAGGCTGCATTCCTTCCTTCAGAGAGGGAGACGGACTAGGCAACTTGTGACCTGTTTGCATTCTAAATAGATGCTGTTTTCAGAGAAGCGTGTGTTGGCTGAATCCCTTTGAGCTCTTTTGGTATCCGTCAGGTACAGGAACAGCAGTTCTCACACAGAAACTTCAGTTTGGGCTCTTTAAAATGAAACTTTACCCCCAAGCAATTAAAACACTCTTATTTACAGTATTACGTAACGCTGCTGTGATGAGGGCATAGCCTGGCTGGTACAAAACACTCATGTGCTGTCTACTTCAGTGTTAAAGGATATTTCTTTAACTTTTTTTTTTTCTTCAAGTTTGACAGTGGGCGGGGGGGGGGAAGCTTCATTGGTGCCATTAATTCACCATCCCTGTGCTGGCAGCAGATCATTCACTAGTGCTGTTAGCATTTGTGACAGTTTTACCATGGGCAGCTGACACCCACTAACAGAACTGTCCTGGTAGGTCTGGCCTCACTGTTTGGCATCTTGCACACCATTTGAAGTAGCACCAATGAATTTGCTTTTGTGGTAGTTGCAATAGTATTCCATTTGCCACAGCTTTTCTTCACGGAGTGAGCTGCAAAATACCGAGTGTTTGTGTACCAGTACCTAGTCATCTGATGTAATAACAGCATTTGCATTTGTTCTGTGAGTTGATTTAAAATTCCTTGTCTGGTTGCAACATTGGGTGAAGGGCAACAGTTACTCCAATATAACAGACAGTGTCCTGCTTTATATCTAAACTTTTGTCTTTGATTCTGCATGTTAAAAACCAACTTTCCCAATGAAATACAGCACTGCAGCGACTAGTGGTACGTGCTCTATAAAATTCTGTCACTCCACTTTCTCCCACTGATTTTTTTCTTTGGCTGATGTGAGTGAGTCGTGGCACACACTGAATGTGATGCAGCACCCCTCCTGCACACGTGTTGAAGGCTTTAGGGGTTTTAAGTTTTTTAAGTGACAGTGTAGTGCTTAGGCTGCCGTACAGGCTGCTGTCTGCAGAAGAGGCACCCCCTTAACACGCCGTGTTCTTGAGTGGGCATTCTTACTATGAGTGTCTGTACCTATGTAGCATTGTCCTCCTGCTTCTCTACATGAACCTTTAGCACTTTCTAGATATTTATGTGTGTGAAACTTTCTGCTCACCATTCTTACCTTTTTAATGACTTTCTTAATCTTTGCAGGTCTAGGAAACCAGGAGGGTTTATTCCAGTAACCATGGCAGCAAAATCATCGCTCCTGAAAGTAATACTGCTAGGAGATGGTGGAGTTGGGAAGAGTTCCCTCATGAACAGATACGTCACCAACAAGTTCGATGCACAGCTGTTTCATACAATAGGGGTGGAATTCTTAAATAAAGAGTTGGAAGTCGATGGACACTTTGTTACGATGCAGATATGGGACACGGCAGGGCAGGAACGCTTCAGGAGCTTGCGGACTCCTTTCTACAGAGGTTCTGACTGTTGCCTGCTGACCTTCAGCGTGGATGACTCTCAAAGCTTCCAAAACTTAAGCAACTGGAAGAAAGAATTCATTTATTATGCAGATGTCAAGGAGCCCGAAAGCTTTCCGTTTGTGATACTGGGTAACAAAGTTGATATCGATGAAAGGCAGGTGTCTACAGAAGAAGCCCAAGACTGGTGCAGGAACAATGGCAACCACCCATACTTTGAAACCAGCGCAAAAGATGCTACTAATGTTGCAGCAGCCTTTGAAGAAGCCGTTAGAAGAGTTCTAGCCTCTGAAGATCGATCAGATCACTTTATTCAAACAGATACAGTAAACCTTCATCGGAAACCAAAACCCAGTTCATCTTGTTGTTGACTCTCATATTTCTGGCCAAATTTTTATTAGCTTGCTCTATAAAAGGATGGGGAAGGTGTAGTAGATGAAATAACAAATGGGTTTCACTCCAATATTAAAATTGTAATATTCTGCTGCTTTCTTGGGAGAGCAAAAGAAAAATTCCCGTTCATGAGTGACCTGTTACTGAATTAGTGACACCTTCTGTTTAGGAAGGTGTCGAGTAAAAACATTAATATAAGAATGTAACTTGCCAAGTTTATTCAAATGATAAATACTTTGAATACAATTAAAACTTGAAAGTTCTAGAAGCACTACTTTGGAGAAACTGTTCTGGAATTCAGGCACAAAGATACTTTTATATGTGTATATTTTTATGAAATCTGCATTCCATTTTTGTTTCGCTAGAAGTCAGTTTCTTAACAATGCTAGGTATTAAACTTCAGTCTCATTACATTCCTTCTGCTGCGAGTGGTACTTCATCTCTAATTTGTTTGTAATAAGTTAATATAATTTACCTGCAGGTCTTCTCTAGTTGTCTAACCTTGCTATAATTTGTGTAGGGTTTTAAGTAGGAAATAAATTTCCTACATATTTAATGTCCATTTACCGTTCATTTTCTGTTCTAATGTGGTACTAATTTTCCCAGCAGTTTCATGCAAGCTACCAATGACTTTTAAGTTAATACATGTCTTTGCCTTAAGTCCCATTCTAGCATGTTTCTGACCAATAAGGTAAAAAAAAAAAAACCCTAAGTAACTGAAGTCTAACCATTTTTAGTTATCAAAGCCACTTTATTCAGTCAGCTTTAACAGCACTTGAAGGGATCCTCATTGTGACAGATCTGTAAGAGAACTTTTAGTACGCAGCCTTAAAGGTCCAAACGTCTTGTTCCTGTTAATATGAATGTGTTTACCCGTAATCTCTGCACTGTGAAACTAAGGATTGGCAATACGTAGAGAACTCAGGAAGCTCTTGATTTACAGTAGCTGTGACAGCTTTCACCCCTAATACAAGTAAATACTGACAGCTAGCGTTTCAGCTTAATTTGATCCTTATTTAATTTGCTAATTTAGGATACGGACTTGCACATTGAAGACAGTGTCTCTTACTGTACTCCTTACGTGATGGTGGACAGAAGCAAATTCTGTGTCTGAGGGACATCTGCAGTAATGCAGATGAGATGACAGACGGTGTACCTGAGGCTCTCCATTGCAGTGAACTGGCAGCACGCTTGTGTGAGGAGCTGTTGGACGCTGGCTCCTGCAGTACCCGCTGTCCCGGTAACGGCAAGCTCAGTAGCGCACTGTGGCTTCCATGTGCCATCTGGCTGCTAGCAGGCATGCACCTACTCCATACACACGTCCTGGGCTTCAAAAGGAAGTCTGAGGCCTGTCAGAGAGGCCACTGAGCTACACGGACTCTGCTTTCTGTACAGCAACCTTCTTGTTCCAGTAGAAAAGCCTTTCTTGAGAGTACAGTAGCAGCAAGTTTTCTCTTCACCTCTGTCTGTTCGGTCTGTACCGGGTGTGATTCTTTGGAAGTAAAGCTTGCAAAACAAACTCTTCTTGTCGCTCTTAATGCACCTTTTTGAATGTACTGTGTTCTCGCTTGGGCCTGCCCAGGGCAACTTTACTCCATAGGTCTGCTGCTCCTGCTTAAAAGTGACATCTTCTACCTGTTGTATGTTCCTAAGCATAATTCATTCTCACAGTCCTGCATGTGCAGGAACAGGTCTGTGTTTTAAGCTTCAGTCACTTAGCAGCTCAGCCTGTATTTAGCTGTTACTTATGTTTGATTTCTAAAAAATGAAGAGATCTGTGAAGAAAATCGGGGCTGAACTCCTCTTAAACTGAGAGAGCAAAAAACTTCAAAAGTAAATATTGCTTGTGTTTGGGGCTGCTAAGCTAGTAATGTGAAATTGCTGTAGAACTACTACCTTACTATCTAACTTCCTTTAATGCTCATCTTAGAAGAGGGTAAGGCTGAAACAAAACAGGAGATGGAGTTGCCATGACTAGAGTACTATAGAGAAGATTCAAGTAAGACTGTGAAAAGGAAAATAAGGATGAGAACCATCTGTCTTGTGCCTAAGTGTCCACCTCTGTTTTCCCATTTGTTCCCCTTCCATGTAACAGCATGGTTTCCAAGCCTCTCTCTGAGAAGCAGGCTTAATAAATAAGACTTAGTACCACACGAGTACATTGTTACCTGTGCCTGGGTTGCTGCTGTTCCCTGACTAACAACAGAAGTGGCTAGTGGAAGCAGGGCTTGCATGTGATAGTACATAAGGCAGGAATTATGTTGAGGGCAGGCTTTGGTCTCAGAGGGGGATTTTCCAAGTACCTGAAGGAAAGTCCAATGACAAGCAGGGGTGCATGATAGGTACAAAAAAACCCCACTGTAATTCTCAGAACAAACAGGCATTTCTGTACTTTCTGAAAGCTGTGTGTGTCTCATTCACTGTGGAGGTAAGGTAGGCACTGTGCCTGATAATTCAGTTTGCTGCTTCATTTCAAGTAGTGATGTACCTCAAGTTTTGGGGGGTTCTGGTAGCAATATTTTTAGAGTGCTGTAGAGGGACATACTAGGCATGTGTGCCAAATTTCAGATGTCCTTTAAAGTAAGGGAGCAAAAAACGTTGTCATGGCAAATGGGTGGGATTGGTGAAAGCAAGGCACAGAACAGACAGCAAAATGGGAAGGGGCAGAAGAAATCAGCTAGGTTGGTCAACAGCTCCTGTTCCAGCAGAGCATGCAGGACTAAGCTGCTTGGTTTAACAGTTGCTTTATTCCTCAGCCAGATTTTACATGAAGTCATATGCCAGGTTACCTAAACAGTAACAGAACCTTGCACCTGGATTTATTAAGGCTGTTTTGCATTCTTCGCTTGTGCTCATGTTCTCATTTCCTGAGGCTTCATATTTGTACCATCTGGGGTAATCCCAGTCCCTTGCTGCCTTCATAGCTGTTATTATGCATCTGCTCCTTTCTCACACCACAAGAGATTGCATTTGAACTCTGACCCCTAAGCCTGAGATGGGGGCATGGACTTGCAGACGTGTCTCTGCCTTATCCACAGAAGACCTGTTTGTTGTCTGATGCGTGCTAGAGCTGCATCTTTCACACCCAAAGCAGAATTGTGACTCTGGTTGAATCACAAGGTAACTTTCCCCTGTCACTTCCAGACCGCAGTCTCTCAGCTTACTGTAGAGAGTCACAAACCAAACCATGAACAAGCCTCTTCCTCCCAGCCTCACAGCTGCCTACCCAAGGTCCTCCTGAATTCTGTCATGAGGTGATGCTTCTCACCAGGAACTCTGTAATGAGTTATGACATTTCCTCAGAGACTGCATTTCCCATTTACAATTCCCATATTTGTAAGAAAAGGGGAAAGGTGTATGGGGGCATAAGAACAGACACAGTTTGGCTACCTGCCTTCAGCGCTCAGGCTAGAGATAACATGCTTTCATTTTATGTCACGTCCTACTGTCTGCAGCAGAAAAGAATGTAATTTTCACACACCACCACCACCCCCAACCCCCCAGTTTCTAAAAGTGGTGGAAACTCTACATTAATCCTTCATCTTTGTCAAAACTCTTCTTACTGCTACAGATATGATTGTCTAATGTTTAGTATTTAATCAGTGGATCTTAACTGTCAGCGTTTTTCAAACCAGCATACTGTGGGGGAGGCAGCAGAAAACAGGGTAGCAGCTACAACTTAATGAGTCCTTGCCACACAAATGAGAATGCTTTACCTCAAGTGTGTCTTCTGTTGCTTTCAGGTGCATAGCAAAATAACCCCAAAACCACCCGAAACCAGTTGGCTTAGGTAAGATCACATGACATTATCAAAATGTTGCACAATGCAGTTTTTATGAAGTAATTCTGCAAAGACAAGTACATCCCTCTTCCTTTGCCACCCCACCAGTAAAGGTGACCTTACCGTGACCATCTAGTTTTCTCCAAAATTATCTCAAGTGTATTGAACAGGCACCCATACTGCATCATTCCACTTTTTATTTTAATTAAATACACAACCTTTATATCGTCATCTTTTCTTCCCATGGAGTATTTTACAGCCACAGTTTAGCAGTAGGTGTGAATTACAAAGAAATCACGACTGGTGATACATTTAAAGCCCACACAGCACACGGCCCCTTTAATTATACAAGCGATGCAGCATGTACCTGTTGGAGCAGCACGCTGCTTCCTTTGGAGCCTGGAAATGACACTTCAGACATATAAAAAAAGTAAGAAAGAGAGTTTTTATAGATTTGCTGCAAAAGGAAACAGACTACTTAAAAGACTGTGAAACCAACCAAAAACCTTGAGTCTGTATATGCCAAATACCCGTTTTAAAAGTTACTGTTTGGGAGTGATGGGAAGTTTTGGAAAGGGTCCCTAACCTCGTCTTACAATGGAACAGCAGCCACACAGGGCAAATAATGCTCCTCTGAAACCTCACTGAACAGCTTCATGGTTCAAAGATCCTGTTCTAAATACATGTTCAAAAGGGAAATTACAGCATCTGCAGAAATAATGGAAGAATGTGGTTTTAGGTTTAAACATGTACACTTAGTTTGTTTTTTTCCTCCACGTATGACTTAGAACTGAAATCAGGGCAGACATGGCTGTTCCGGTCTACTTCATTCCTGTATTTCTTTGATGTAACACTGCAGCTAAACAGACTGTGCTGAACTTCTTGAAAAGTTGAAATCTGAAGCTTTAAAACTTTGAGGGTTTTTTTTTTTTTGTCTCAAAACTTCTTGAAATACTAAAGACAGAGCTTTGCTGATTGCTGCTCTTTTTATTGAGGGCTTTATAATACATACATTATACATTACAACATATACACCTGATCTAATACCACAAAGAGTAAGTTTAGTCTGGTTAGTCTGCAGACTTAAGTTCTCCAGTGAAGGACCGTAAGTAGAAAAGCTAATAACAAAATGAACCACTTAGGCCTGACAGTCAGGAGCTCCCTTTCACTCGGGTTAAATCATGTGACCAGATGTCTTTTGCATTTACATCTGATTTCCTCCCTCCCTGTAGAAGAGGCTTGTATTTTGCATATGTATTGACACCCACCTGTCTCAACTTTGTACTTATTCAGCCCCTGGCATTTTTAAACTTGGTATTCATAGCACATGAAAGGAAACTTAAGATACATGTTTTAGCCAGAGAAGCTTGGTGGCTCTTATCTGCATTGGGAAAAAAAAAAAAGGAAAAAAGAGAAAAAAAATAGCTTCTCCTGCATCCAATCTGTCAGTCTTCAGAAGATGAGTATCAAACATGCAGAGAAATGACCAGAAGAACCACAGCTCAGAGTCAGGAAAGTCCTGTAAAAGCACTCACTCAGGAAATGTGTTTATTCAGCTTAAAAGGTGTTTCTTCCCAAGGAACTGTACTTTCCTTTCAAAGGCACTGGATCGAATCGGAGAATTGAGTTCATAAAATGGATTCATTGCAAACTGAGAAAAGAGGAAAAAAAACTCCAATAAGCACAACGTCTTGCAGTGGAAAACTGTATTTCAAATGGCAACCAAGATTACCTTTCAGCCTAGTGAGTGCCACTTACGAACACAGAGCTCCTAAGCAGTCACTTGCTTTCCAGGCCCTTACGTTCTCCCCACACATGTGCACAGCCATCCCTTGGTGCCAACTCCTCAGAACAAATCCATCACACCACTGGAGGAAATCTCCATTGTGGAAATCAGCATCACCTGACTCCCCTGGGGAGGCAGAGGTGGGCACATCCCAGCCTGCGCTTGCCATCACCCACCTAGCAGCAGTACTGCCAGGCTGGGACAACACGTGCTGCTTGTTCCAAGCACACAACAGCCCGGGGCTTCCATCGTCACCACTGGTGACACAACACCGCCCGAAGCCACCGGACCCAAGTGAAAATAGATTCTGAAACACAGCAGTTGGCAATCACTTAGTAAACCCATCCTGCTAATGGAAAACACAGCCTCCACGCCACAGGTTATCAACTCAGGCTCATGCAGCCAGCACGGGCGCTCCTCTGGAGATATTCAAGACCCGTCTGGATGCCTATCTGTGCAATATGAGCTAGGGAGCTGCTTTGGCAGGGGGGTGGGACCTGATGATCTCTGGAGGTCCCTTCCAACCCCTATGATTCTGTGGTTCTCCGCTTATGCAGGCGCCCAGGAGAAAGCAGGATGAAGCAGGAAGATGCCTGAGCACGTGCAGCAGTGCACGCTTAAGAGTGGGAGCATAAGCGGGTTCTTACCTTTATATACAACTCATATACATCGTTGAAGAAGTTCTTGATTCCATCTTCTTGCCTCACATCATGAAGCATGATAAATCTCATATGTAAAGCAATTAAGGAAAGTTTAACTTTCATAAAGAAGAGAGACACTTAACTTAAGCATCTACACCTAATTCTGCAGATCCTTAAAAAGTTTAGCTGTACATAAAACAGCAGTGACTCTACAGGAGGAAGCATTTAAAGAAGTAACTGAAGCACTGAGATTTAGAAAGCACTACCTTTATGCTTAAAAATCACCCTATTTGAAAATAATCATCTCAGAACTAGATGATCTTTGAGGTCTTTTCAAACCCAAAGCATTCTGAGATTCTATTCAAGGTTATTCTTTACAGAGCTATACAATTCCAAATGTGGATGCCACTCTCAGCACCTTTGCCACCCCCCCGATGCTTCACAACACACACTTCTAGGATTGTCCAATCAAGCCTTGAAAGTGCATTTGGTGTGATTGACACCAAGCATGTTCATCCCTGCTTCTCCTGTCTAGCACTATCAAAGGGATGGGAACAGAGAATCATATAAACCTGCTCAGATCCTCTGGTACTATTCCTCTCCCATTCCTCTCTCTTCTAATCCAGGTGAGCCCCTGGAGCTCGTTTCATTAGGCTACTTCAGGTCCCCCACCAAAAGGAAAAAAAAAAAATAATCCACTTTTATCCCAGTTTTAAACAACTGCTGTGACTCCCAACTTACTTCACCCTAAAGCTGGTGACTCTCTAAAAACAACAGAAGCGAACACCCAGAGAAATCTGTTCCAAACTCATTTTATCTAACTGGTGCCTTTCTGGCAAAAGGCTTTCCCCATGCAAATATAAGGGAAGAGAACAGGGAAGGATATGTCCAGCTGTGACAAAAGCAGAAACAAACCATTCATTAAACTTGTCCACAGTCTTCAGGTACATGTTGTTAGAAAGCCACATGTTCTCGTCTACTAGGTCAAGCGCAGCATGGGCAATGAACTGGTTGAGATGGCGATGATCATCCTAATGTATTTCCAGAAGACAAAGGCTTAGTAATGCAGTGAAAGGACTGAAATAGAAGCAACAATTGGCTCAAGCTGCTAAACAACTAGTGCCCAAGTTACATAAAGTTATATATACTCTTCTGCCACATATTGCCCTCCTGTAATAAAATGAAACTAGTATATATTGTCACAACATTGGGTTTCAAGGGGAAAAAAAAAGAATCATAATAAAAAGGTCATCACAAAAGGAGCCCTGAGAGCAGCAGAACCAGTATTATTAGCTCAGGAATGAATTCAAGCATGAATTCTTTTGTTTACTAATGGATAACCTCCCACTGCAAACTTATTTCACAACAGAGGCCCTGATAAAAGCCTTTTTCTCTGCTTTCTAGTCACGTGTTCTTGTGAAACACATCAACGTAGCAAGTTTTACACATAACAGCTCTCAGATTTGGCAGAAATGGAACAATAGGTTACAATGTGTAAACGTTGGGGAAATTATAAGAAAATCAGAGAGAGAGGACAGATGTACAGACATACTGGCAACAGTATCACCTAAAGATTTTGGGGTTTCAGGTTATTTGCCTAGAAACATAGGATTGCTTTTTTCTTTTGGAGTTTTTCTTTTTTTTTCTAAGAGCCTCATGCAGACAAAGGTCCTGCAACCAGTATGAAATGTACACCTGCAGGTATAAATTGGACCTCTTCCTATAGTAAACACAAATGGTATTCATAAGAGTGATCACAGCATTTGGCCCTAACACAATGAGAGCTGCGTAGCTAGAGGGGAACTGACTCTGTACATGAACTAAAACACCAGGGGACATCTGCCAAGAAGAAGCACGAGACTCAGCCCTACTGTCAGCTTCTACTGGACCAGAACGTCTTGCACTGTTTCTCATAGTATGGGGATACAATTAATGCTGCTCTCACACCTCTCAGCTCACTACAATTTTTCCCCCAAATCAAGTCTGTCTCAGGGCATTAAGATATTCCAAGTTCTATTAAACTACACTAAGGAGAGGTCCAAGTTTAAGGGGCAAAAGATTTACTGAGTACATTATGCAAACCCCTTAGTTCAGGCAGCTGTGCATCTGCACTGAATTCACTCTTAGATGGCACAGCTTAGGAACAGAAGGACAGTTTCCAGAACGTGTCTACTAGTTCTCCTGCAGTGCACATCAAGTTCAGATTCTCTCTGAGGAGAAAATTTAGCACTTCAACCTCAGGCAGACAAGAAGCTTACCTGAGCCAAGTTACTTCCATTAGCAGAATGTGAATTATTCCATTCTTTCATGCATCCCCACACTCTCCAAGTCTAGACCAACTAGCCTTTATTTATGATCTTCTACAGGACACTAGTTCAGAATACAGATGATACCATGCCATTCAAATTGGTGACAGCACACACTTCCATTTCTGGACACCCTCGCAGCTCCAAGCACTTTTACTCTGAAGTCTATTTTTTCTCACAGTTTGAAACTCGTATTTATCAACACAAACTTTATACCTTTCTTACTTAAAATCAAGTACTGAAGATGATTAAAAATTAAGATTTTTTTAATAGCATAAAAATAAAGGATTGAACAGAACTTTCATATTTATGTTTCTTACTTCACCTTATTATTGTATACAGACAGCTTAGAATAGAGAATGACAGTAAATAGCTTTAAATAATAATAACCAGTTATTATAAAACCTCTACACACCTAAAAACAATGATCAAAGCATAATGTGTGCATATATTCTTCACCATACAGCATCAAATTGTTAAAGAAAATAGGTTTTATGAAGAACTAGTATGATCTGGCAAAGAAAATTTAAAAAGACTTAAGAACTCCAGAGTTCTACTCACTATGACAAAGTTTCTGTAAAAAGACCCAGAAAACGGTGGATGCTGGTAATGCTTTTAACAACATACTGGCAGTGTTTCTTATATGCTGTAACATTATTAAAGAAAATGCACCATAATTACATTGTAAGAGTATCACAGGGGGAAAAAAACAAAACAACACACCTTGGATTCTACTTTTCCGGGAGGCAGAAATTCCATTTCAAATATAGGGTTATCATGATGACCAACTATCACAAAGTAGAAACTTCCAGACATTCTTCAATATAGTCCTCCTTAGCGAAAAAAATAATAATAAATATATATATGTGGATATATAGAGAGCCATGCTTTACTGATGAGTAGCTCTTCATCCATCTGAAAGTGCCTCTTAACATCAGTGAACATACTCCAAATTTACCTCAGATGAAAGAGAGATAAACACTTCCTTGGGTGTGCACATTCCTAATTAAAAAGGGCCAAAGATTCCTTAGAAAGTGGAACACCTCTTGGAAGTGAATATAGCTACGACAACCTAAAAAACTCTTGCTCTACAGCTGCCTGACGACCTACGGCGCGACAACCCTCCCAGGGACTTGGCCACCAAGGGTCCCAGGCAGCAAGGCAGAGCATCAGCCTCCACAGCATCCCCCCGCCTGTCTCTCCCCGGGGGCCTACAAAGGGGCGGTGGAAAGGGAAAGGGTGGCCGATGGCAGGCGGGGTCCTTCCTCGACAGCGGGCGTGGGGCAGTCCCACAGGCTCCCACGGCCCGGCCCCATCGCCGGGGACGCCAGAGCTACCCGGCGGGAGGGAAGCACCCCGCCGCGCCCCAGAGCCCGACGGCCCGCCCGGCGGCTCCCCGAGCACTGACAGGGGAAGGGCCGGACACAAGGGGCTGCCCGCAGGACGGCGGGAGTAGAGCGGGAGGCAGAAGGAGGAGGGGGAGCGGGTCTACCCCCGCAGGGGCCCGCCCGGGCCTGGCGCCTACCCTGCGACGCGATCTCTCCAACGGTTGCGAACGGCCGCCCGGAAGCGCTCGGCTCTGTCCGCCCAGCATCCGGCGCCGCCGTGACGCCTCAGCCGCCGCCGGGAGCCGCGCCGGAGCCGGCGCCCTGCAGCGGCCGTGCCTCGGACCCGCTGCCGGAGCCCGGCTGCCTGAGCCGCCGGTGGGCGGGGAGCGCCCGCCGCTGCTCAGGCAGGAACCGAGGGGTCGAGGCGCTGCGCCTGGGGCCGGGACCTGCCGCCCTGCCGGTGGGCGGGGGGCGGCTGCCCCGGCAGAGCCTGGGCCTGCGTGAGGGGGAGGTGGGGGGCAGCTCGGGCGCTGGCCGTGTATCGAGCTGGGAGTCGGTAATGCCTTTCTTTCCCCCCCTCTCCCGCTGTTATAGGGCAGAATGGCTTCGGTTGCAAGGGAGACACTGTCGCAGGATGAACTCCGGAAAAGGCTCTATCAGACTTTTAAGAGCCGAGGTGTGCTGGACACACTGAAGGTGTGCTTTGTCGCCAGCAGGTGCTACCCGTGGCTCGCCGTGCCGCTTTGCCACAGCCTAACTCGTAGCCAGCTTTTTTTGGGGGGGTTTGCTTTTGTTTGGCTTTATTTTTTTGTCAGGCATGGAAGTCTTCCTAAACAGAGGTGCCTTTCATTGTGGATGAGGCTCAGAGCGTTTTTCAGGAATGTCAAAGGCCTATATCTGCTCTTTGAAGATTTCTGTGTTTGAGAAAAATGGGAATAAGGGAATTAATACAGGGTTGGAAAACATCTTTTAGGTTACAGAGTCTGTTTACTACCTCTTGGTCTTACCTGGCTGCATCTGTTGGTATGAGGCAGAGCAAATCTGGGGCTGCAGGTATGCTCATCAGGCAACATAGAAGAACTGATTTTGGCCTGCCTTGCCCATTGTAGGGTCAGGGATTTACCCCCGTGCTTCCCACCTGCACTTTATCAGATGTGCAAGAGGTTGCTGGTCTTGGTTGTTTTTGAGACAGCATCTCTGTCAAAGTCAGTTTAAAGGGCTCAAGTTCAGAAATTAATAAGGAAAACAATTTTTTCAGGAGTTTTTGTTTCTGCTGTCAATTTAATTTCTGTAGAGAGCTGTGCTAAAATTATCAGACTGATGATCTAACTTTTAAGTTTTGGTATTTCATCTCAGTTTTGGTATCATGCTGCTTCTTTAATATACTTTGCCACTGTGGCATACCTGCTGTTGAAAGGTTTAAACACTGTTTGTATCATGATCTTTTAGTGCACTATAAAAAAATTACATCATGAAAATTATGATTTCTTCCTTTTACAGGAGGGAGATGTTCTGATTTCAGCATTTTTTTCTCTGTTGTAATACTTAGAATGCAAAGAAATAATAAAAAAACAGAGTTTAAGTACCCTCTTGCTACAAAGAAATTTATATTAAAGACATTGAATTTCCTGTTTTGTTTTCCCATCTGCTTTTATGATGGCGTTGCTGGCTTCTTGATATGAGAATTGGGAGAGGACTTGTGAGCTTTCCAAGTACACCTGCAATGGAGGCTTCATTTAAGCCAGAGAGAAGGAGAATGGGAAAGCAAATTCTGAAAGTGAAGCTTGGAGTACTGGAGTGGAATTTATGAGTTCTTGACTGAGAACAGTACTTCCTTAGTCGTGCATTTGATGCATGACTGAGAACAATACTTCTTTACAGTTTGACACATCTTGGGAGAACGTCAAAGATCACTGTTGCCACTATTAAGAGTGTTTTGAAGAAAGGCATGGTGTCCCAAGCACTCCTTTAAAGTTTGCCAAAATTATATAGCTTGTAATAGAACATTTCTGTTATATAGCTTAGAATAGAACATGCACAAGTAAAATGAGACTTCTCATGAATTTTGAAAACTAAAACCTCTCAGTAACGTGTAAATTGAGAATGTAATGTCTTTTCTGTATCAGACACAGCTACGAAACCAGCTAATCCATGAACTGATGCACCCAATTTTAAGTGGAGAACTTCAGCCCCAGGCTGTTCCAAGTGATGACAGTTCCCTGCTGATCACAGCTTCCAACAGTTTGGTGGCAGATCATCTAGAGAGATGTGGCTACGAGTATTCGCTTTCTGTTTTCTTCCCAGAAAGTGGGTTGGAGAAGAAGAAGGTAAGTTCAGCAGTTTACCTCTTCTAAGGCTTCTAGGAGCTTTGCTTTCTGGAGTCACCACATTCCAACAGAAAATCCTCTTTAGTGGCAATGTAATATGGACACAAGCACAGCTTCTGGTCATCTCCATAAGAGATTTAATCATTCAGGACCATTTACACAAATGCTTTAAAATGTCAAGAAGCTAATGATGCTGTTCTGGAAAGACATAGCACAAGCCCCTTCACCTCACAGTCACTTCACCCATGACCACAGTCTGGCATGACTGTTTGTGAGGCTGTGTGGCAGAGCACTTGGGGAATTGATCCTGATTAAAGCCAGGATCTTGTCTGGCCATTCAGTTGCCTGAAAGTGTGGTTCATGGTCTGTTTAAGCTATTCCAGCTACAAGCAGTGGCTGAAAAAGGCAATCCTTGCCCTCTCTTTGTTTCTCCTCTACGAGTACGTGATGGGGTGAAGCTGTTTATAACTGAAAGTTAAGTTTTTGATGCAGTTAGTCATTTGGGTTAGTAAGCTCGTCTGAATTTTTGGTAAATGAAGAAAAGAGGCAAGGAAAGTAGCAAGAGCATGTATCCAAGCTGAGGAGGAGACAAAACTCTCTTTTCACAGCCTCAGTTGACCATGAAACTTCATGCTGGCTGCTATATGTCTTAGGTAGTGGGCATAAGTAAATGTAGTACTAGAACAATAGGCTTATGGCAATGGTTTTACAATGCAATGAGTAGATATTTCTCAAATGGAAAACTTTATACAGCTGTAAAATAATGCCTGCTAGGTATTTCAAATTATTTTATATTAGTTTACCTTTTCCAACTTACCTTTTTTTTCACCCCCCCCCCAAAGCTGTGGACTATGCAAGATCTTCTTCAATTCATGAGGATCAATCCAAAGTCCAGTCTTTACAAATCACTGGTAAAGTTACTTTGATTTTGAAAATAAGCTTAAAATGACAGTTGCAGTGAGCTAAGAGTGCCTAAAACATCTTTTATTTCTTACAGACTTCAGGAGATCGGAAGGAAAACAAAGGTACATGATGTTTTACACATGATGCAGACAAGGATACAGTGTGTCAGCTTCATTTTTATTAAGATGCAAATAACAGAAATTTAAATTCCTTGAGTGCATGTTGGTATGGAGTAATATGGATTCAGTCAGATTTTGAAACCAGGATGATTAATATTATATTTTAGGATTATCCAACTCCTCTTTGGTGTGGATTAAGTGTTAACATTCCCGTAGATAATAAATGACTTGAGCAATGGGAAGATATCTGTAATCAGATGTAACAATGCTCTCTGGAAGCTTTTCAGGCTGACTTTGGCTCTTGGCAGGCTTTCTTATGCAGACTTTAATGGGACTTACAGAGCATCACCTAAGCAAGGAAACTCAGGAAAGGGAAACTCAGACAACCCCGGTGCCGCCTTACAGAGAATCTCTCGGTAAGTCTCCCCAGGTGTTTTCCTGTTGGGAAGTGGTACAGATTTAGGAGTTGTATGAAGGGTATTCATTCATCATTTACTCAAATGCAGCCTAAAGTAATAATGGGTAAAGGTCATAAACGTATCACTAGTGCATTGGTTTTCTAAGCTTTCTTCGAGGCAAAATTCTCATTGTGCATTTGTTTGGGGGTTTTCTAATCACTCAGATGTTTCCGTAGGCATTTAGCAGAGAGCTATAATGTCTTAGGTGGACTGTAAATTTTATGTGCTGAAATATATCCTGGGAAACATAATTGTAAATGTGTGCCTCATTTCTCTTTCTGTGGTGGTGTTTCTGTGAAAGCTGGGCATAAACTGGGAGCTCTTGAATTGCAGTGTGCTGGGAGTAATACACAAATCTTAAAAGTTGCATGCAAAGGAAAATTCTTGTCCATCCATTGGAAGGAGGATGAATGACACACAAATAGTGTCTCAACAGCTAAATGCCTCCTCCTAGGTCTATGTTGTGTGGCATAAAGCTGGTAAGTGGCATTTTTGTGCTGCACAGGTCGTTCTGTAATGATGCTCCTTAGGAAAATTAAGAGAATTCCTACAGAGAGCCAGGTTCCTCCAGTCTTTGGCAGGATAACTCTGCTGACTGTTTGTAAATCACGATGGATATGTTGCTCTTTTTACAGCTGAGAAGCTTCAGCTGATTGATGAACAGTTTGCAGACTGTTATCCCCAGCATCAGAAATACGAATCTTTGGAAGTAAAACTCCATGAATATAGAAAAGAAATAGAGAAGCAGCTTCAAGCAGAAATGCATCAAAAGGTATAACTCTGGCCATTGAATTTGGGGGAGGCATTTCTTAATTTTGACTTTACATGTTACAAACTTCTAAAGGTAAATTGAAATAAAAGATCTAATAGTGAGTTATAACAAACACAGGAGTCATAGTTAATCCAGTATCGGTTGTTAATTTGATGATAGAGCATGTGTGTGTTTTCCATTCCCCTTTATTGTTAAATATGCACAGACTATTAAACCTTTTATACTGATGTTAGTTTGTAACACAACATTTTTCTTATTTTGATTGTCTTAATTTAGTAATTTATTTGCTCTTTGGTTAATTTTTTTAAACGGAGAAATGTTTACTGTGCTTAGTCACACTATTCATTTTCCTTCCCAGTTGATTTTTTGAAACTTGAATTTCAATAGAGTGCAAAGCAACTAAGAAGTGTGAATTGCTGCTGTGCAGCTTGACAGATAGTTAATTTTTAATAGTGGATTAGAATTTGCATAGTATTTCAAAACATTAGACAGAAACACAGAGATCATAACAGACAATATTATGAATTATTTCTGGTTTGAGGTTTTTTTTCTCCCTTCCTATAATTGAAGGCAGCTCTTTTAGAGACTTCCTTTATCTTGGTAATAAAATTAGATTATTTTTGTGGCCACATAATCTGTTGCTAATCCTTGTGGCTGAACAGTGAAGCAGAGACAATATACTGCAGTTCATTTAAATTTCCCCCCCCCCCCCTAAAGTTCTGTCAAGATCAACAGTTATTTGGATATAAAAATGATAATCTGATAGTGGGTTGGTATTCTTGGGCACGCTTCTAAAGGCACTCACCTCTATATATGTTGAGGAAATGGTTTTAGTCATATATTTGTCATATTCGGCTGGATGAGTAGGATGGGCAATTAAAACTAAAAGCATATTCTACCTTCAATTTTTGTTTAGGCTTCATTCCCCAGCAGGCACTGCCTCTTCAGTGTGTAAACCATGTTAATTTGTGCATTGTTAAGTGTGTCTCGGTTTAAGCAAAGCAGTCGCAGCAAAGGAGATTTGAATCTTAATGAAACATAAATCACTTCTAAACTCAATTAACTTTACATGAATTCCTTAATAATGTGATGTGAATTGCTGTAAGGCATTTCTAATCCAGCTTGTGTACCTACAAGTGATACTGTATTGTCTCATCAGTTCTTTAACTTCTCACAAAATTTATGCCCACAGACTGAATCCCTTGGTTGGACATTCCTACTGGGCTTTTCCCCTTCTCTTTAACCTCCTGATTTTCTCCAGTCTCACATTTTTCTATCATCCCCTTTTTATACTTCTGCTCATTTTTTTAATCACTTTTTTCTTGCATGCTTGCTTTCCATTTTCTTGCAAATTTTTTATTACAGTTTTTTATACTCCTCTTGCATACATTGCCCTTCACACCTTGTATGGAGGCATGTTCCCCACAATTCTTCTGTGAGGTTGCAAGGCACATACATTCCTGTTTGTATGCATTTTTTATTGTTTTTCAGTTGTGCCAAGACGTCTGTGAGTCGGGTCTTCGGTCTCTGTAACCCACTTTATGTGGGGTGACACGTTCTGCTTTTTTTTCATGTGTTCAGCAATTATTTTGTGTCCAGGTGACTTTCTGTTGTTCCTGAAGGATTCATGATGAACCTGCTTCTGCCTCTTCTTGTAGCACCAGTCAAAAGGGATTATTTGGGAAAGAGGCAAGAATAAAGACACTGTTAGAGGAGGAATTCAAGAGTGTGGTTGTTTCATAATTGCAAGCAGAGTATCTCTCCTTCAGTGTGGGTTTTTTCATACGTCTCTGTTTTGCTCTTGTCTAAAGCCACTAGCTTCATGTAAGATCTGCTCTGGGACACAAAAGCAATGCATGAAAACTATGTTAGAGGTGCAGTTAGTATGTGCTGCTAAGACACTTTTATCACAGTAACTTACTTTCATTGAATTACCATTTCCTAACAATAATTTCCAAGGGAAGTTTAGAGTTGTCTGAGGATGGATTGGTTTTGTCGATCAAAGATGGTCCTACTTAACCCTCTTTTTCTCCTTTTATGTAAAAAAGCTGGAACATTTTAAAGAAGTTGAAATAGCCAAGATTAAAATGGAGGAGAAAGTGCAGACCCAGAAAGAAATCGCTGAGCTGCGTCATGAGTTGGAGAGGACACATCAAGCAAAATCTGAAGCCTTGATTTCTCGTGAGAAGAATGCCATTGAGAGGCTTCAGAAGCAACAAGAGGTAAAGTTCCAGATATTTTTTTTCTTAGCCTAGTAGAAAAATGATGCAGTGAGTTCATTAAACTGTTCTTTTATTTCTGGGAAATTTAACTTCAGATCTTACTTGGCTTATTAGTGAAAACTGAATTTGCTTTTGTTCTCATAAATAGAGGAACACATCCATCACCTGCTCGAATGAGTATGTATAAGTATTTAGAGCTGGCTGGAAAATTTACAATACTGCAACCTGGGATTGAAGCATTTAAATATAATAAATATTTTTAAGTCTGTTTTGATAACTTTCCTGAATTCAGATCACTTTTTTTTTAACAGAACATTGAACACAGCTTTTAGTTACAGTATTAATTCTTTTAGTTGCTTAAAAGGACTCTAAACTAAATAGAATATGTAGTCTGTATGATATGGATATGCCATTTCTGTATGCCATTATATATTGAATATTGTTAATAGTCAGTGGTATTACTGGAAGCTAGCAACTGGTTTCTTTAACTTTGTGTTCAAAGAATTCCTTTGGGCTGTTAACTCTGTGTTTTGCCAGAACAGTAACTGTTACTGCAGCACTGAATACTTTGTATGTAGTTCGAAATTGCTTCTCCCAATCTCTGTTACTTCTCAGTTTTTAGAAGACCAGTTTGCAGGCTGTTTTGTTGCCTGTTTGCCTAGCCACACCACCCCACCCCCACCCCAGACATCTGCAATAGACCTTCTTGCCCATACAAGAGTTGCCCACAAGTGCTAACCTCACTTTTGCTCTGGTGTGGTGTGGGTTGTTTTGTTTTGATTTTGTTTTGCCAGCACCCCAGCCCCCACCCCTGAGCATGTGGTATTGGTTAACAAAGCAACTGTATAGGTCTATACATATATATATATATATATATATATGTATATATGTATATATGTATTTTTCTGTACGTTGAGCCTCAACAACTGAAAAACTGCTGGTTTACTCAGTTTCAGTTTTAAATTATATTTTACCAGAGGGTTTTGTCATTTGTTTTTTTTCAAGGATTGTTGATTAAAAAAGAAAAATGTTTGCACATTCAGCAAGTTTTAAAACAATTTTTCCTTTTACATAAGTTTTAATCAGTGCTATTTCTTGAAAGAAAAGTGGTTGCAAGTAGTCAGCAGTGACTCCATCTAAAATATTTTTGCTCAGGGTGAAAGGAGAATGGGAATAAAAAGATAACTGGAATCAGTTCTGGGTGTTATTTCAAATCATGACTATATAAATAATATTTATTCAGTTAAGACCAATCCCTAAGGAAGATCCTGGAAAGTTCGAATGTGTTAAACAGTGAATACCTATATAAAGAGTGACATAAAACTACAGCTAATGTTTTGTGATACAGATAGAAGCCAAGGAAGTGTATGCTCAGAGACAAAGTCTCCTGAAAGACATTGAAGCCATAAGGAGCAGAGAGGTGGAACTGAAGCAAAGAATTGAGGCATTTGAAGTGTAAGTTGCTGAAGAGCATAGGCAGTGCTAAATGGTGCTGTCAGCCTTTGCCTGCAAAGCAAGCTTTGTGGTGTTGCTGCCCCTCTGATGTTGAAATAGATTATATATGCCTGAAGTTGTGGCTAGCATTTAGAGCAGTATTGTGTATTGTCTCTAGTAGCAGGGATACTCCATGAAAAAAAGATGTTTTGGTGGGGTTTTTTCCTATTCTGCCTCATCCAACCAAACAATGCAGCATCACTTTGGAGGGAAGGAATGAGATATTTGCTTTGAAGTGCTTACATTTTAAAAACCCAAATAAACCCCAACCATCATGCAGTATGTAACCGTAGCACTCATGAGGCACACGCATGATATTTTACTACTTAAATACTGTTTTTTGGGGGGGTTGGTTTGTGTTGGGCTTTTTTCTTAGGTTTGGGGTTTTTTTACTTGTCCTTAGTAAGATCTGTTTTCTTTGGTTAAATTAAGAAATAATTAAAACATTTTTTGCCAGGTTTCAGTACTACTAAGTGTCAGTACTACTAGTTTGTAATTTTTTTTTCTAATAGCAAAATTAGTATCCCACTAACAAAAACTTGGGATTTTTTAACAACCCAGCAGAGGGTGCTGATAGAATAGCACACTCAGCACTATTTCCTCTGAAGCCTTTGTGGTGTGGGAAACTGAGCTAGGGTTAAGCCAGGATAGCTGCATAATTGATTGATACTGGATTTTAAATAGGGCAGTTTAATTTGTGTCACATCTCCTTGTTCTTGATTAATTACAGTGACAGATTCTGTTGACAGTTTTAAATTGCTGCAGTGTTCCAAGTGAGCACATTACCCTTTGATGACTCTAAATGTTATTGCAAAAAACCCAAACCAACAACTAAAGTTTTGGCTTCCTAACTGGTCATTGCCTGTGTTTTTATGGATGTTTCAGCACTCAGAAACTTCAGGAAGAGAAAAATAAAGCTATTGATGATGCACTTCGGCGGCGGGAAGTTGCTGTGAAGAACGTAGAGGAGACGTATGACCAAAAGCTTAAGACTGAACTCTTAAAGTAATCTTTTCTTTTGTCTATAATAGGGTGCATGCTACTTCCTATGAAAACAGAGTAATAAATTCTGTAGGATTTCTTTTGGAGAAGTGCAACAATGCAAGGACTTTGAAAATGTGCACTGGTGTTTTTTGTTGTGGTCGGCTTGAATTCTTTATGGTTTTGCTTATCTTTTTGCTAGTAAGACAAAATGTTCTATCAGGCTCAGAAAAAGCTTGCTATAGAGAATAATTCTCTTTTGATTATAGGTTGTATTATCATTGTAGTTTCAATTTTGTGTTGTTATCTGGGAAGGAGATAGGAAATTAGTGAAATTAGTTGTATGTTTAGACAAGAGAAGCAATTTGAAGCAATGTTAGTGGCTTCCCTTAACCACAGTTAAAAGAACTGACCATTTTATGAATGCAGAAAAGGCATGGAGGGGAAATTAACATGAAAGAGATATTACAGGTTTCTTGAGAGGTGAGAGGCACACTAGCCCATTGTACAGATAGACTGGCTCTTCCCTTAATCCCTCCCCAGATTTGGAGAAGGGTTCTCTGATACAGATCTTCCTCTGAGCATGGTTTCAAAGAATTTGCTTAGAAATGCTTTCAGTATCTTTCAAAGCATAAGACATCATCTGTGACTGTTTTTGAGGTGTTGCAGTAGGTACATCTCTAACTTTGCTGCTGTACTTTTTGGGAGTGTCCTGGTCACTTGAAGGGTCACTTGATGCTTCAGTGCAGGCAAGTGCTCTGGGCATGTTATTACTCATGCATTCAGTGGCATGAGCTGGTCTCCCACTTAGGCAGTTACATCAAATCACTGGTGTATCAGTGCTTTTTATTGCAAGCCAGTGAACAATAAATGTTATCTGTGTTAGTGTGTCTTTATTTAAATTACAGAGGAAAGATGTGAAGAACAGGTTTTGATAAGAATGGTGCCGCAGCTGAAACTGAGTAGACTTGAGGGTTTTATCAGAGAACAGTGAAATGCAGCTAATTGACCTACTTGGTATCTTATTTTACCTACTACATAACAGCTAGCTACAAATAATGCTTGCACAGGGCTTTTGGTTCATGAGGAGAAGCAAATTATTTTAAGGATGAACTGCTGTTTAGCTTATTTTATCTACATACAAAATATTTTAGACACACACAAATGCTCAGAAAGATAAAATCCATGTCCTGTTGTCCAACATTCTTAATGAAAATATCAAAGAGCTGCTATTTATTGTGTGGAAATAATGATGCTTGCTAAAATATTTTTTTCCCTATGGTAAACATTAAATGCTGCAGTTGAGAGAAGGCTCTGAGTGATCTGGACCACTTGCAAAAATGCAGGAGGATGGGTAGGGCAATATTTGAAAGCACTCATGATGTCTGTCCCAGTCATGCAAAATGCTGAGCTTTCTCAGCTCCTATAAATTCCAGTAAAATTGGGTGGTAATGATGAATGAATGACTGCTGGGCTGTGGGCTGTAGAGAGCCCTTGGGAGTACTACTGGTCCCATACTGTCCCAACACCACCTTGCATGATCTGGATGTTGACACAGGGCATCCTCAACCATTTTGAGCATGAGGCTTAATTAAGGGGAATGGCTTCTGCAAGAAAGGGGAGAGTTTTGGTTCAGACAGACAGAGTGTGCCAACATAAATCTTAGGAATTTTAACAAGGAGAACTGCAAAGGTCTGTGCTCGTGGCAGAATATCCCAATGAAGCAGCATAAATAGGGAAAAGGGATTGACTGAGGAGCTGCCAGGTTGACTATGAGCCAGCAGGACACTGGCAAATAAGGCAAACAGCACGACTGGTGATGTAAGTAGCAGCATGGCTAACAGGCTAAGGGAATCTATCCCTTTCAGGTACTGTTGAAGGCTGTGCTAGGAACACTGTGCCCAGGTTTGGGCTTCCCAATTCAAGAAAGCCCTGGAGAGGGCCTAGTCTGTCAAGACAATCACATCAGATGCAACCCCTGAGTTCGTATGGCAGGGGCCATAAATTGTGGCTTGGAAGATTCAGCTTGGATGTGGGGAAATAAAACATAAATTACTGGGAGAGCTGTGCAGCATTGGCACAGTCTGTCCAGGGAGGTGGTGGAATGCAGGTCCTTTGAGGTTTTCAGGACTTGGCTAGGAAGAGCCACAGCTGGCCTGCCCCGGCCTTGGCAGCGGTTTTGCCTTTTGAGCAGGTGGCTGAATGAGATGAATGGCAGGGCCCTTCCTGACTCTCTCAGTGGCTCTGCAGTAACTATTTTTTGTCAATAAATAATTGTGTGATTATAGTTTAGTCTGGGAAAGACTGGAATTTACACAAATGCATGCTTGTGTGTATGCACACTCATACTTTGGGAATACATAGTTCTGTTTACTTCTAGATACCAGCTTGAATTGAGAGAAGAATACATAGCCAGAGCCACTAAAGTTACTGAAGAGGAGAAAAAAAATAAAGGTAACCATCTTCCTGAGATTAAACGTAGCTGTTTATCTCTAGAGCCTTGACTGACAGGTATCAAAACACTGTTGTTGCTAAGCAGTCGAGGTGTTCAGTAACAGTGATATAAGGGACAGAAGATCTATCAAAACAGTTTTTGAAAAGAGAGAGCAGGATCCAGTGACAGGTCAGCAGCCCCTTGTTCTGAGCGCAGTGGGAGCCACGCGCTGCTGCTCTGCACGGAGGCTGCAGAGCATCCTGCTTTTCCAGTTTCCCATCTGAAGTCCTGTTAACTCATTCTAACTGAACCCTGGGACAGTCTGGTGCAATACCCTTGAATTGTTGCTCTGCATTTGTGCACAAGGTGTTTAACTGGAACCTAAGGAAGGGAGCTGGGACAGATAGCTTATTTAGAATTGTAAGCTAGGGACGTGTGAAAGAAATGGTATATCATGCATATGAACTTGAGTTGCTTCATTCTACAGGAGCAGATGTATACATATGTATAAATATGCACAGTATGATTTTGTTTATGACATCTGGTCATTTTTATGTCTTGAATTAAATCATTGGGAAAAAATTAGACATTAGGAAAAAGTTCTTCACCAAAAGGGTTGTTGGGCATTGGAACAGGCTGCTCAGGGAGGTGGTTGAGTCACCATCCCTGGATGTATATAAAAGATGGGTAGGTGAGGTGCTCAGGAGTATGTTTTTTTAGAGGACAGGTACGGTTGGACTTGATCTCAAAGGTCTTTTCCAACCTTGTGATTCTGTAAATCGAATGTTGGGTTTAACAGCTTAACCTGGTTTTTGCTGATACAGTTTTTTAACTGTAATACTCTACTAACTTTAATTCAGTATCTGTAATCCTCCCTGCAGAGAAAGCTATGCTTTTGCATGAAGAAGCCATCGCTGTTAATTCAAAAAAGGAGGAACTCAAGCAAGCTCTATCACGCACGAAAGAGCTTGAGGTAATTGCAGTCATGAATTTAAAGAACCTGTATTCCAATTAGTGTATTTGAGGTACAGTTTTTTTAAAAAAAGTGAAATAAAAATAATTATTCAGTAGTACAGCAGTTCATAAACTTCTGAATGGTTCTTCATCTGCAGCTGGATTTGGAGTCGGTGAAGGCCGAGGTTCTCTTGGTAAATAAACAGAATCAGCTGTTGACAGAAAAACTGAAAGAGGTGTCAGACTATCCTTTGCTAAAGGAGGAGAAATTGGAGCTCCAAGTGCAGAATAAACTACTTAGGCAACAGTTGGATGAGACTCGCAGTGAGAACCAGCATCTTCGAGACAGTCAGTGTGAATGATTTCATAATACTCACCTTTACTCTTCCCTACAAGTATTTGGTTAGAAATCAACTTTCATTGAAATGCATTCTTTGTAGTGTGTTTACTAGTAGTTTGTATGAAACCCCCACTAAGGTTTGTGCAAAACGAAACAATCCTTGCCATTCTAAGTTCATTTTCTTTCATGTGTCTATGTAGTAGAAATCCTGCATTACATGGTAGTTGTAATAATACAAAGAATGTCCCTTTCACCCTTGGAAAAGAGCAGTGCCCTATTTCTAACCATAGCATCCATATGGTTAATAAAAATAGGAATGCAATGTTCTTCTAATGTTAGGTGCTTGCCTGACTGTAGTTACAAAACACCAAGTATTTTTAAGGTGCAGAATATTACAGAAGAGTAGAGATGTCTGCCCAGTTACATAAAGTAGGGATATACATTTTTCTTATAGAACAGGCCAGTCTGGGCCTAGCTCTTAAATGACTATGCCAACAAAAATTTTGATCTTTTGTAAATGGAAGAAAAAAATCCTGAAGTACTTTCTTTAAACAAAGCTTTCTTATGTTCCTAAGAGCAAATCAGTTTTACATTTTGAAGGGGTATCAAGCAGAAAAGTGCATACTTGTTATTCTGTGGCTGAGTGTCTGATATTTCTCTTCCTGGACAGAGCTGTCCCAGCCCTCAGCGGAGCACCTGGCCTGCCAGGTGGAGCTGAGGAGAGTGGAACATTCTAGGAAGCTGGCTCAGGATGAATTTGAAAGTCATAGGCAGATGTTGGAAAAGCAGCTACAAAGTGAGGTAAATTAGTCTTTATAAAGAATTTGAGTCCGTCCTTTTCCCCGTCACCTTGTTCACGTTGACCTGTGTACCTGTGCAGGCCCTTTGGTGTGTAGTTATGGGGATTGTTTGCACTCTGCTTAAGAAAAGAAAGCAGCACCCTCCCCCCACCCCAACATAACCAAAGTAAATCTTTCCTAGTCATTAAGTTGTTAGCAGTGACTTTGTAGGATACTATGTGTATATGGCTTGACTGGTCTGAAGAACACTGAGAAAGAAATACTCAGCTAGTTGAGATTACTGGTTTTGTCTGGATTATGTTGGATTTTGGTTTTCTTTCGATCTCCTGTAGGTTGAGCGTTGTGCCCAGTTAAAGACCCAACTGTTGGACTCCGAAGCTACTGTCAGGAAGTTGAATGTGCAGGTTGAAGAACTGAAACTGCAGGTGAACCAAACACAGGCAGGTTTGTATCTTACACCAGAGCAGGCCTTTGTGAAGTTCACTTACCTAACCAGTGAAAGAATTTCCAGGAGCTTAAAAAAGGTGGATAGAGCTGCATAGAACTAATATGCCACCAGTGAGCAGATTTCAAGTTTAAGATCAAAACCTATTTAAAAGCCCCTTTTCCAAAACAGATTGCAGATTTCTTTTGGAAAAACATATAGGAGGGATGTAATTCTTCCCTGAAGAACTTAAATGTTTTTGTTGTCTGGTTTTCCTCAGCATGGAGATATTCTGAAGGTCTAAAGATGCCAATCTGAGGAATTGTTAATATCAAGTGTGATAAATACAAATTTTGGGATGTGTATTTAATCTGAAATTATGAAACTGAATTCTGCAGTGCTTATGCATTACATACAGCAGGAGCTGCATCACAGTACAATGTATGCAAAACTTTATATTCTTCACTAGACAAATGTGTATGTTTTCATTATGGTACAACTATTTGGAAACTTGTTAGTGTCAAAATAGCAAACATATCTTTCAGTTAAATGGACTGCATGGGCTTCTAGTTTGCATCAGAGTTAAGGATGTCATTGAAGAACCGTTTATGTAGAATAAACCTAAGGTTGACGTGTGGTTGGGAAAGGTAACAGCTGTATAGATTGCTCTTTTGGGCTTCCTGAAAGTACAAGTGCAATCCAGGAAGCAGACAGCCCCAAAACATTCAATTTAGCTGACAATTTTGGAGAAGTGCCTGCTTTTAAAAAGCTACAAAGCAGCACCATTATCCATGTGCTATGTTGTTTATCTCCAAATAGAAGGAAGCTGTTAAGCCTTGGGGCCTGCCCTGTGTCCCTCACCCTTTAGCAGCCTGATTGGATATAATGTGTCCAAAATGGCAACATTTTCATTTTTATTTATTTAAACATAATTTTAAGAAATAACATTGCAGAGTGCATACTTAAGGTAGTTTTGCATTGAAAGGTTGTGTAATAAAAATATATATAGCATCAGTGATAATTTGCAGCTATGCAACTATATCAAAAATTCATTTAAATCAATCAAATTATCAAAATTTCAGCCAATTCCACGTTGAAATAAATTGGATCAAATTGGAATTTAAATGCTGTGTTATACAGTTTCTGGTTCATTGTGGACCTCCCTCCCTCACTCTTCACTGTCACTTACCCCTCACTCTTTGCTGTCCCTCACTTTCTCTTGCTATCATTCAGCCCTGGAGAACGAAGTGTACCGGAACCCAAAGCCCTCGCTCGTCGACCGCTCTGTCCTCGACTTCGCTGGGGACAGAGTTGTCCCTCATGACATCTATCTGGACGGCGCGTACCTGAAGAGTCAGGCGATGACTGACGTGGTGAAGGTAAACGCTGTGCCCAGGGCTGGCTACTACCTCCAGCAGTTACAGCCACACAGCGCTTCCCTGGATTCTGAGCTGGAGTCTGTGGCACAAACCTGGGCTCGAGTGAAGGAGCTGGAGGAGGAGGCAGGGTATTTGGAAGCAGCGTACAGGAACTACCAGCGGAGAGTGGGGCAGGGTGCACCTGCAAGCAGGACACCAAGAAAGGCACAGTCCCCTCTGCTTTTGCAGCGTGCTGTTAGTAGACCTCCCTTGACTACCCAGCATGAACTCCTGGAGGACAATCCCAGCTCCCAGCACTCCCCTCTGAGCAGTCCAAGAGGTGAAAAGCACATCAAAAGAACTGGGCAAGATGATGTCTTTAAAAATCCTTTAACGCCACCACACCGAGGGGCTTCTCCAAGGCGCCTCTCTTCTACTCCTGTTTCCAAACTGGAGAGAGATCTCAGCAACAAGAAAGCGTCAGATGGTGAGTGGCAGTTGTTGATGTGGTGTGCTATGGGGGTTTTCCTTATCCTTCCTCTTGTGCTATGGGAAGAAAAAGATTTAGCAGTGATGGTCTTTCCCTCGTCTTACTTGCTGTGAGGCAGGAGAAGTCAGAGACAAAATAACACTACCTGCTTGGAGTATTGCTTCTTCAGGGAAGCCAGTGCTGGAAAGGTACGTTGAGGGAGGATGAACAGACTGTGCTTAGTTCCCCCAGCTTTACAGACAAGACTGCACCATAGACTTTGCTACAGGTGTAACCTTATGATATACAGAGTTTCCTTCAGAAGTTGCTAGTAAGTGTAACTACTTTGCAACATGCATTGTAATTCCATGGTTTTAATAGCCCTCCCTATTCCTGTCCTTACTGTTAGCTATTGCAGTTAACGTGTGCAGCAGCAGACAGCTCTGTCTGGCTTCTCTGAAATTGAGTTTTCCAATCTGAAAGGTCCAGATTTGCTTTTGTCTGTTCTTTGTGCTGTGACGTCTTTATCAAGTATTCCTGAGCAGTTGTGAGGGGGAGGGGATTAGTGTTTGGTCATGATTGGAAAATTCTAATTTACTATTCATTTCATGGTGTCTAATAATTACTCAGTCTGTTTTTTTTAAGAGCTGCACTCAGAAAAGCAAGCAAAATAGAGAAGAATTGTAAATTTAAAAAGTGTTGTTTTAAATCTGCAGTACATCAGCTTCTTAAGCTGTGCAGTTCTTGTCACCCTAGCTCAAAGTGGGTTTAACAGTGTAAAAAAAGAGTAGCAAAAAAAGATAATGATCAACTGCTGCATAAGAGAAGGTTAAATACAAGAAGGGCAGATTAGTTTGGAAAAGAGTTGACTGAGGTGGGCTGTGGGAAATCTAGAAAGTAATAAGTGATATGAAAAGGGTGAAAAGGCATCAATAAAACAGTTTAACAGACCCCAGGATCCTATGAAACTGAAAGGAAAGAGAAGGAAGCACCTTTCCATACCCTGAGTAAGTTGTGGAATTTGTTGGTTTTGTGGCAACAAGTAACAAGTGTGGATGCAGGAATAAAACTTCCCTGTCAGGAGGACCCAGAAAGTATTGACTGGGTGAAAGGCCTGTTTGGGTGTTGCCAGGACTAAGATGTAAGTATTCTCTTTGGATTTTAGTTTTGTTTGGTATTGGGCACGGTTAGAAGCAGGTTTAGATTGCATATTAGGGGGAAGTTCTTTACAGAGAGAGTGGTGAGGTGCTGGAACAGGCTGCCCAGAGAGGTGGTGGATGCCCCGTCCCTGGAGGTGTTCAAGGCCAGGCTGGATGGGGCCCTGGGCACCCTTGTGTAGATCCAGGCCGGTAGGTTGGTGGCCCTGCCCGTGGCAGGGGGGTTGGAGCTCTGTGATCCTTGGGGTCCCTTCCAACCCAGACTTTTCTATGATTCTGTGATTCTAGATGATTCTAGATGATTTCCTGTAGTAACAGGCTGCAGTAATTTCACTGTATGCGATGGCTGGTGTGCCACCCGTGTCCTGACACGCAGTATGTGTTATGACACAGGGGTGCATGCAGCTAAGTACTGTGTCCTGTTCTCAAACATTCCTTCTGTGTGTGAAAATGTTACAAAGTAATTTTATAAATAATGGCCTGTGGGGGGACTGAGGGTTCCCACCACGACCAGGTACTGCTGATGCACGAGCATGACGTAGCTGCTGAGTCCCATTCTCCTAGTGCTCAGCTTCCTTAGAGGGTGTTTGTGTCACATGGGCATAGGTAGGGACTGCCTGGACATGAAAGTCCATGGGCAACCTCTAGTGTGAAGCATCCTGACTTCTGCAGTGTGTGACTTCTGAGAGGGGGTGCATGACCACCCGAAAACTCAGGTATGGGAGTGTTAATATGGATTTTTGTCTATTTCGTGAGACAAATTAACACTGATTGCAGTAAAAGTTACTGGGTCAATAAAGAAAAGACTTCTTTACTCTTCTTTTACTCTTTACTGAGGAAATACCCTATCTTGTGGAAAAAATAATTGTTCACAGTCTCATAATGAAAGACCCATGCAGCTGCACAGGAAAGGAAAATTCAGATTGCAAAGCAAAATTTAAGCAAAGTGCTGGCCTTTGCAAGTTTGATTAAAAGCCCTTTTAATGCAGTGGGTTTGGGCTTTACCTTGGTTTCTTAAGAAACTCAAACCTTTTATATACTGTTTCCTTCCCCAATAACTTTATAGCAGTTGGTAAGAGGAAGGGGGTAGATTTAGATTGGATATTAGGAAAAAATTCTTCACTATGAGGGTGGTGAGGCCCTGGCACAGGCTGCCCAGAGAAGCTGTGGCTGCCCCCTCCCTGGCAGTGTTCAAGGCCAGGTTGGATGGGGCTTTGGGCAACCTGGTCTCGTGAGAGGTGTCCCTGCCCATGCCAGGGGGGGTTGGGACTAAGTGATCTTTAAGATCCCTTCCAACCCAAACCAGTCTGTGCTTCTATGATCCAATGATAAAATCTTCAAAGATTTTCCTCTTTGCATCATCATTCATTTTCACAAATCTATAGAAAATGAAACCTCCAAGTTGAATTTCCTAATGAAGAGAGGCCCTTGGAAGACCTCAAGCTTTGGCTTTTGCTGGTTACTAAGCACACCCCTAGCTTGAAATCTGGGTCAGTAACTGCTTCCTCTAATGCCCAGCATGGGAGAAATTATTTAGTATTTGGCAGAAGGACTGTAGGTTGTGGGAAACATGGGCATGCAATGGGGTGATGATCATAGGCTTCCTGAGGAGTTAACTTTATGATGAGGAAGGCTTGTAGAGGAGAATTCCCATACAAGAGAGGCTAAAAGAAAATAAGAATAACCAGTATAAGAAAGTGCTAAGCTGTGGATGTTAGTTACCTGATAGTGGTGGTGCCTACACAGTCCAGTTATTCAGGTGTTGTAACAAACAGTCTTGTCTGAGAAGTGGTAGGACAAATAACTGACAAATTGTGCAATTTCTGTTCTGCAGAGGCCAACGACTCCTACCTTGCCTCTTCACAGCAGAGTGTTGACCATGTGCTTTCTCCGATTTCAAAGCCACATCTGCTTTTATCTTCTGAGTCTGTTCCTTCCTCACCATCCAGCCATGGCCAGCAGATCAGGTAACACTGTTTACAAAGCAACATCTTTAACCTGCTTTTTAAAGAAACCTTTCTCTAACTGTTCATGGTGGTAGCTGCTTTTACAATTCAAGTAAGCTAGTAATTTTGTAAGTGAGAACTTCTCTAAAGATGTGGGGTTCCCCCGGGCTCCATTTCAGGTCTGGTTCTTTTTAATATTTTCATAAACAACCTGGACTCAGGACTAGAGGGTGTCTTAAATAAATTTGCAGGTGACACCAAATTGGCAGTAGCTATTGGCTCCACTGAGGGTGGAGAAGCCTTGCAGAGAGACCTGGACAGATCAGAGAGCTGGGCAATCACCAACAGCATGAAGTTTAACAAGGGCAAGTGCCAGATATGGCACCTGGAAGGGGCAGCCCTGGCTGCACATACAGACTGGGGGGTCAGATGCTGGAAGCCAGCCATGCTGAGAGGGATTTGGGGGTCTTGGTCAACAGCAAGTTAACCATGAGCCAGCAGTGTGCCCAGGCAGCCAGGAGAGCCAACTGTATCCTGGGGTGCACCAAGCACGGCATTGCTGGGCAGTCCAGGGAGGGGATTGTCCCGCTCTACACTGCGCTGGTGCAGCCTCACCTCAAGTGCTGGGTGCAGTTTTGGGTGCCACAGTAGAAGAGGGACACAAAAATATTGGAGAGTGCCCAGAGAAGGGTGATGAGGGTGGTGAAGGGTCTAGAGGGGAAGTCTTAGGAGGAGAGGCTGAAGTCCCTTGGTTTGTTATGCCTAGAGAAGAGGAGGCTGAGGGGAGTCATTGTGGACTGTGGCTTCCTGATGAGGGGGAGTGAAGGGGCAGGTGCTGATCTCCTCTCTTTGGTGACTAGTGATAGAACCCCAGGGAATGGTATGAGGCAGTGACAGGGAAAGTTTAGGCTGGGTATCAGGAAGAGGTTCTTTACTGAGAGGGGGTCAGGCACTGGAAGAGGCTCTCCAGGGAAGTGGTCACAGCACTGAGCCTGACTGAGTTCAAGAAGCATCTGGACGATGCTCTCGGTCATATGGTCTGGACTTGATGATCCTTATGGGTCCTTTCCAGCTCAGGAGAGTCTATGATAAGGATTTCCATTCTTGAATATATCATGCTTCAAGAGGAACTTGGTTATAAAAAAAACCCAAACCACCCACTCCCCAAAATCCAAACACCTTTGGCAAATATGGATTGACATTTTCACACCTCTTAAATTTGGGCTTCCCTACAGTCCAGAGTTATGTGCAGTGAAATATTTAAATCTGAAGTGTTTTGGAAACTTGATATGAATGCAATAGGGGGAAAAAAAAAAGAAGAAAAAAGTACTGTTCTATGACAAAGCAAAACTTTGTGGTTTACAAAGCATCCTGTAAAGTCCTTTTGCTGTTGACCAAGGATGAAAGGTTATTCCGGATTCCCTCTGTTGGGGAGGAACAGTGAGGTGATAATGGTAGCACTAGCTCCTGAGCCTTAAAAAAGCCATGGAAAATTTCTAGGTGAAGAACTAAGATGCCTGGAGAGTGAGAACAGGAAGTGTGTTGGTCCAGTGCAGTTATAGCAAGTTGATAAACATGCATTACTGAAATTCAGCTCAAATTCTGCTTTTTAAGGGTAATTAATTACTGTTCAGAGCTGTGCTTCTCAGCACTTTCAGTTTGCTCCTTCACCCAGCAAAAGCACTGCTCTGTCACCCTGTGTGCCTTCAAAGACAGTAAGGGGGTTCATTTGCTGTGAGCTGTCACCACAAAGGCACACGTGAGAGATACAAGTCAAACAGAGTTTGGATGTTCCTGGGCTCAGGTCAGCCTGTTTTACTTTGTTGCTTTTCAGACATAGGTCTAGATTTAACACTGAACTTTGGCTTTTGCCCTTCTTTGCTTTCCTACTTTTCATGTGTCAGTGTTCTGACAGACTTTGGAAAGCAAGGTGTGGGGTGGGTCCTTAGATTTCTAGAGAGCTCTAAGTCCTGCAGCGCTTCAGATCTGTTGCATCAGTGTAGCCCTTCTGGGTCATTGTATTTCCTTACACAGCAGGTTGCTTTCAGACAGCTGAATGAAGGATTCATTAGCAAATCTTCTGTTAATCACTAGTCTCAGGAAAAGTGTTTTCTAAAAGTTTCCTAAAAATGTAAAATCTGTTTCTAAAAGTAACTCCAAGTTAAAGAACCACTGATTTTTATGCCTATGTATAATAGAACATTTTTTTTAAGGACATGAGGAATGTGCTATGCATACCTGACTTTTCCTGGTGTCCTGTAGCTGTGGACCATACTGATAATTAAAAAATTAGACTGTATGCTCTTTGGGAGTCAGAATAAAGTCCATACTGTGCACAGCACTCCAGGTGAGGTCTCAGAGGAGCAGAGTAGAGGGGTACAATCACCTCTCTTGATCTGCTGGCCCCACTTCTTTTGGTGCAGCCCAGGATGCAGTTGGCCTTCTGGGCTGCAGATGCACATTGGTGACTCATGTCCAGCTTTTCGGCCATCAGAACCCCCAAGTCTTTTTCTGCTGTCAGGTGGTTGTTTTCCTCTCTGAAGAGTGTGTTCAATGTGGCGCCATCTAACAGTGCTTGGAATGGGCATCTCCAGTCTCTGCCTGTAGAAAGGGGATGGTAGCAGAACTTTACTCTTTTCCATGGTTTTGTGGGTTTTTTTTAAGATCTCTTTTATGTAAATGAATAACTTTGCAAAATTAAGCCATATAAACATGACTTCTCTTTATGACTTCTTTGATGGAGAGAATCTCCTGTTTCTGTGTGTGGAATTCTTCTGTTCTCAATGGCCACTGATGCCTCCACTCTCTGAAACTGAGAATCCTGAATAGGTGTCTGCAGGAAAACCCTGAGTATTTAATTTTTAATGTTTCTTTCCTAAGAAGAGCCACTTGAATTGGCCTTAACCTGCTAGCCATCAGTCCAGATTTGATGGCTGAAGAAAGACAGCTTGTCCTGGGGCAGCTGGAATTCGTAGGGCTTTCTTGGTTTTCATTGTTGCCAAGTCCTCAATACACATTTAATGCTGAGAGGGTCTCTTTTGTGGTTAGATATTGGGGAGAGCCTTTGAAAAGGCCTTGAAAAGAAGCCTTTGGGATTTCTGGGGATGGTGAGGTTAGTTCCTTTAAGTGTCTGTCTCTCCATTCCTCACTCATTCACATTTTCAGTATGTCAGGTTTCCTGTATTCCTGAGGAAAGCCCTGCAAAGGGGAGGTTGAATGTGAACCTGCACGTTAAGGTGACAGGGGAAATGCTGTCACGCTGTGTGGGGCTGTACTGCTGTGAAGGATGTTGTAGGGTCCAGGCTGCCAGGAGAGAGAACAGTGTGGAGCAAGTTGTGCTGCAGAGACCAGGCCAGGGGCTGGGCCAGCAGCTAGGGGTTGCAGTTGCTTTCTTGGGTTCCTTGGGACATCGCAAGGGTATGAGGTCCCAACAATTTTCTTGAAATTGCTGCTTTCCCAAGATTTTCTTAAAGGGAAAACATTCTTTTGTTGAGTATTTTTTAATTTCTTGGGCCTTGGACTGTTTCCTCTTACATAAAATATTTGAGAAATGCATGTGTGGGCTTTTCCAGTTATTTACTCTCATTATTAGGCAATGGGAACTTCTTTAAAAATAAAAGCAAAAAAAATAGGGTGCTCTGACACCAGTAAGCCATTACAAGCTAGTCAGTGGGGAAGAACAATTGTTTCTCTGACTACAGGAGCTCCTTGTTTGTTTATGTTTCAAGATATGAGTGGTATGACAGAAGCCAACAAACACAGACAGGAAGAGTGGAGTTATAAAGCAGATTATTATCCAAACCATTCCTTTTTTGGTTCAGGCCTGGAGGAACTGGTGGTGAGGGTTGTCACCAGTTTTAGGCTAAAGTAGTAATTTCAGGCATGAATAAAATAGGTGATGGTTGAGTTTTGTTTAAGCTTTAATGGTAATTTCAAGCATAACTCCAGCAGTTTAACCACTTGGTGTTGATGTGTGCACCAGTGCTGTTTTAGGGAACGCTGACGTTAGGTACAGCCCAGGGTTTGGTTGCCAACTTGGGTGGAATTAATTTCGAAATTATTTGGTTTGGGTTTTTTTAATATGTGTGTCTACTGGTCTTCACAAGGCAGGTGTCTTAGAATCATAGAAAGGTCTGGGTTGGAAGGGACCCCAAGGATCATAGAGCTCTAACCCCCCTGCCACAGGCAGGGCCACCAACCTCCAGGTCTGGATCTACACAAGGCTGCCCAGGGCCCCATCCAACCTGGCCTTGAACCCCTCCAGGGATGGGGCATCCACCATCTCTCTGGGCAGCCTGTCCCAGCACCTCACCACTCTCTCTGTAAAGAACTTCCCCCTAAGATCTCATCTAAACCTTCCCTCCTTTAGTTTCAATCCATTCCCCCCTGTCCTGCCATTCTCTACCCTTCTAAAGAGCAGGTCTCTTCCCTTGGCTGAACCTGTGGCGGAGCGCTGGCTGTCTCTCCAGCTGTGTTGCAGGATGCAGTATTGAGGGCAGAGGCATCTGTGTCCTTGAACCTTGTGTCCTTAAGGATCACTCAATGTTTAACCAACTCTGTGAAGGAAAGACTCAAACTGTGAAGCAGACTTCCAAAAAGTTCTATTATTTGGTTGTATTTAATCAACAGGGTATTTCCCCCACTGATGTTACTGACCTGTCCCGAAAATGCAGATTTCTTTCTTTGCCCCAGATTTACCTCTTTGTTGTCTATATATCTCATTGTGGGGGTGTGTTGTGTCTGTGCTCTGCTCTGCCCCACAGAAATTGTGAGCACAAAGGGGGTGAAGAGCAGCAGCTGGTGTGAAGCGAGCTCCCTTCTGCAGCGCTGCTGCTGGATTCTATCAGTGACCTGCTCTCCTTTGGCTCTTCTGGTGCTGATGGCCTTTAGTGGCTGGGTCGTGTGGGAGGCAGTGTTCTTTCACATTATCTTTCTGATGAGATAAATGAGGATTTAGAATGAGGGCACTAACCCCGTTTTTCTGAGCACCTGGACTTTCACCCCAGCATATATGTTTTGCCAGTCACCTAATCCCAATACATTTCAAACACCTCTCTCAAGATGACATCAAAGTGGGAATTAGACTGTAACACAGAGCCTAAAAAGCCAAATTTCTTAAATTCAGTTGACTGTGTCACACTTCAATGCATTTCTTCTTTCTTTTTTTTTTTATTCTTACTTTTTTAATGCCTTTTGAGAGTTTATTTTGGTTTAATGTAATGCTTTTATGTCATGCAGACCTTGGGGAAGGACAGCAGACAGGGGGCTATCAGGGAAATAGAACTGACTTTTGGTAAAAGTGAGAGAACTGTATTTAAATACCTTAACTTTCTGACTCAAGTTACATGATCATGGTTGCATGATTTTGATGTTTGGCTTAAATCACTATTTGCTTAAAAGTTTAGCATTGATTAAATGCTAATTTGACAAATTAGCATTGGTGTTGAGGCCCTGGCACAGGCTGCCCAGAGAAGCTGTGTCTGCCCCCTCCCTGGCAGTGTCCAAGACCAGGTTGTATGGAGCTTTGGGCAACCTGGTCTGGTGGAGGGAATCCCTACTCATTGCAGGGGGTTGGGACTAGACAGGCTTTGAGGTCCCTTCTAACCCAAAGCAGTCTGTGATTCTGTGAAATTATTTATGTTCTTCCTTCTTTCAGACTCCATAATCAACAAACAGATAAACAAGTTTTCAGTGATATCACTAAACCAGAGAAACTACTGTATGAAGACCTTGAAGAACAGATTTCTTCTCTTGAAGGTAAGTTTTAGTGCATTTTAGAGACAGTTTGTTTAACACCTTAGGGCTCAAGAGTTGTAAGACAGTTGTAAGACAATTGCCTTGCAATCTGACTGATGTTCGAAGTAAGAAAAGCAAACTGGCTCGTGTGATGAGGGATTTAATTTCTTTACATTTGCATCTTTAGAGGAGAAGGGTGTGTAGGAATAAGTAGATGCTAAAATCAGTTCTGAAATTTGTGAACGTACTTTTTCTTCAGAAATGCTGCTTAAACCTTGTTTTAATTAACCTTGTGGGTCTGACAGTTGTTTCAGAATGTTTTAAAACTGTGTAGGATTCTCTTTTAAACCAGCAAAGTGAACTAGCTTAAGTTAACTTAAGTACATGAACTAACTTAGGGCTCTGTTGTATTTGCTGGGTAAAGTAGAACTCCAGGGAGTGTTCGTCACGGACTGGTCTCCGAGCAGTGTTCCCGAGCTGGAATTCTGTAGGCACTGCATGTAGTCCTGTTGACTTTCCCTTCAGTAACTGAGGCTTAAACAGTACCATGAATTAGAAGTTACTTTAGAAATGTGGCAACATGTGAAGAACGCTTGCAGTTCTGCTGTCACTGACGAGCATCACCTCTGAGCAGTTTGGGAACATATGGGTCAGGTTGGGAAACACGAATTTCATCCTTTCTCCCCGCCCCCCCCCCAAGGCCAGCATTTTATTTACCTACATTTCTGCTCTCTGCTGTTGGCAGGAAGAACTTTGTCATCAGGTGGTGGCTTGCACTGCATGCTTTAAAATGTTTCCTTCTTTCTGTCTGCTGCAGTCAAGGCTGCAGGGTTAATGGTGGGAATCGTGGCTGTAACTAACGTACTGTAGAAAGAGGAGAAGAATAGAAGTTAATGCACTGTGTAGCCATCTGTATATGGAGAGGGAAATGGAAGCATGGGTTTATTGCCCATGCTTTTTTTCAGCATCTGAGCAACATCTTAATGTTGGACCTGAGCAGTTTTATTGCCTGTGGAACTGTGGGTTTAAAGTCAGTGAGACTGTCAGTGAGAAAGGAGGGAAGGGTGAGCTAAACACCTTTCCTGTTTCCAAACTTTGTTAGGGTCTGTGAAGTCCTGAGACTGATGGAGATGGGCACATCATTGGGTGGTGTGATTAAATTCATAGTTGGCAAAGATATTGTAACTATTGCATGGGAGAGTTTGAATCACTGATTTCAAAGAAAATATTCCTAACTGGGACGAGTGTTTTCCTGGCTCCGAGGTGGGCTTAGTTCTTTTGGTTGCAGTTGGGTCGTATGGAGGATGGAGCCAGGCCCTGGCTCACTCTCCTGAGCCTTTGAGAGTTTGCCTATTGGTGTTCTAAAAGCCAGCCTGACAGAGAAGGTCCTGTTTGTTTAAACAGCAAATGCACTGATAGCATTTAGCTGGCAGAAGCTGATAACTCATCTATGCATTTCTCTGCAAAGTTTTGCTCAGTAAATTTGTTGTTTTGTTTTGTTTTAAATTTATTTAGTTTTCTTTTTATAAGCTTCAAATGCATTATTTGAATGTGAACTGAGCCTGTAGCCACTGATGGTTTCTACTCGATTAGTTTCTGATCTATTTGTTTACTGTTGTGTTAGAGACTCTCAGGAATACATCACATATTTCACTTCTATCACATAAAAATGTATTGTCTTTTGAGTGTTGGTAGTGCCTTATCTTGGTCTTATGTAAAACATACATCAAAGGCACTTTCCTGGTGAAGCTGGTAGGACTTTGGTTGCTTTTGTAATCATAGAATCATAGAATGGTCTGGGTTGGAAGGGACCCCAAGGATCACACAGTTCCAACCCCCCTGCCACAGGCAGGGCCACCAACCTCCTGGCCTGGATCTACACAAGGCTGCCCAGGGCTTTGGGATCAAATAATTAAAGGTGGTTTTGTGTTCCTGAGAAGGATGAGCTAAGGTTCCACGTGTCATTTCTCTGTGACCTGTACCCTGATTATCTAAAGAAACAAAGCCACTCTGGTTTTCTGCTGTATATTAATTCATTAATCTGTTATAGCCTGGTAAACAGGTGTGTTCCAGAGGCTCATTTCAAAACTAACAGTTCTGTAATCAAGGAAGCAAGAAGAGCCTATGATAATTCTCACTCCCCAGGACAGCAGCCGAGGCGAAGGGAAAACGCTCAATTAGTGCTGGTGGTTGTGTGTTCTGACCCGGCCATTCCCACAGCCCTGTCCCTGGCTGCGGCCGCTATTGTACTTACCAAATAATGGAGCCATTGTTCATGTTTCTTCTCCAGAGCAGGGGGACATTCCAGAGCAGTGTGAAAGTGATGCCTTGTATCCATCTGGGGACATGGTCAATGGGAACCACGTCACGGGCTCTGTGCGAGCAGCAGCCCCTTCGCGGCAGGACCCGGGTGAGTCCCCGAATTGTTAAATACTGTTTCTGCTCTTGATAGAAATGAGAGTTGAAAAGTTTGGGGATGAGGGTTTGGGTTTTTTTTTTTTCTGGTTTTTAATGTATTTTATGCACTGCTTGTCTGGATTTATATCGTTGTTTTGTTTGTCTTGACTGTTCCCAAACTGAATTGGGTAGATGAGGAGGATTTCAGTGCAGTATATGCTGCTTTTCTTCTCCTAGATGGAAGCATTACGATTTTTATTTAATTTTTCTTTTAATTTATGAAGGAGCTTTTCTGACTTCTAACAGTTAGCAGCATTTACTTTGCCCATCTCATTAGTATCTGAGCAGTGTCCTACTCAATGCAGCTCTTTGAACATACTGGTCACATGGGCAGTGTCCCCTGCAGCAACCCCTGAAGGTTTTTTAAGTACTTTGCTTTATAAATCTAAAAAATTGTATCCAGCTGGATTGCAGAGAGGGAAGGAATATAGCAACGTGAGACACAGATCAGGTTAAAGTGTATAGAGGTGGGGGAAATGTTACCAGGTACCTAAGAGTAACATTGGTGTTGCATAGCTCTTGTATGTATTGCATAGCTCTATATCCTGTATACAGTGTATATATAGTGTGTATTGTGTCTATACACTTGTATATACAGTGTATGTATATATAGTGTGTATTGTGTCTATACACGATATAGAGCTATACAGTGTATGTCCAGTTGTTTTTCACTTCCTGTTAATGTTGTACAGGCACCTGTTACCTGTTGGTATGATGCTGTAGCAGATCACAGATCCACATAAATCACAGGTGTTGAAATAATTTTCCACAGTGGTGCTGGATCAAAGACATGTTGAAGAACAGAACAGCAAAGTTGAGGAAAACTTGGAAGAGGAAAGGAAAGCAAGAGAAGAAAGGACCGAGAGGGAACACCAGGAAGCTTTGGAAGGAGAGCAAAAAGAAGTGGGGAAGCTTAACAAGGAGGTGGTGATTTTGGTGTTCTGATTTCTGGCAGTAAGGCAGCTTTGCAGTGCCATGTGTTGTAGGATCAATTGCTCTGCATGTTACTTCGTTAAAAGTAGGTTTTATTCTTTAAGTGAAAGGGGTAGAAGCTGAGTTCTTTTATCTACTTGTCTGGCTAACCAGAGGGCTGTGCTAGCATTTCTCCTTGTGCCAAGTAACTACTTCACTGGAAACAGATGCTTTTTCTTCCCTGATGCGTGGAAGCTGAAGCTGCAGTGTCATGGCCAGGACTCTGCAGGCAGCTGTCACCGGGCTGCCGGAACAAGTGGCACTTTCTCTGACTTCCTGGTCTGGACCAATGCTGGTGGGACAACACCAGAAGGTGTTTGTGCCCATTGGCCTGTGTCACAGTCTCTCAGGCACTTCATTGGAAGTAGAAGTTGCAAGGAGACCTTGAGGAGTTCTCTTTGAATCCCTTGGAGCTGATGTGGCCCGAGTTGAAATAGTGTTTTGGACTTCCAGGACACGTGTCATACTTGAGTTCCTGCTCCTGCCCATTTCATTTTCCCTTTCCCGCCCTTAGACCTCGGTGGCTCTGACTCAGTGTGGCAGTGCTGGTTGGGGTGCCCGTGCTGCCCCTCACGCCACCAAACTGGGCCCCTCAAGAGGCTCCCGTACCTGCGGCAGCTCAGCTGCAGATGCCATGCATAGAAGCCTTCGAGCCCTCAGCATCACAGGCGCCCTCGCAGGGCCAGAGGGGGGTTGCTTCAGTGTGTGTTGGTAGCTTCACAGTTCACTTGGGACTGTGTGTGACAAGCTTAATGCTGTTTGGAGTTGCGTGTCTTACTGTGGTTGATGTGAAATCCTGCTTGCAGGGCAGGTGTTAAGGTGTAAAGGTGCTTTTCTTGAGCTGATCAGTACTTAATTTTGATTTCCTGCCTTTAAGTGGATCCAAGACTCGGTGAAAACAGATGAAGAAAAAGAAGACAAGGAGGAGGCAAAACCAGGAAGCAGTAATTCTGGTGCTGAAGATAACGTGAAGGATCCTACTCCAAATTCGTTAGAAAAATACATGAGAATAATTCAGCAGAAGAGACAGCAGGAACTGGCAAACAAGGTTGTTTTTCTCAAAACTGGGCCCCAAAAATATTACTGACTGAATTTCTGTCTTCTTGCTAAGTGTGCTTAGCTCACAGTAGCCTCAGTTTTCTTCAGGTGTTTTATTGATTCTGAAGCTTTATGTAAGGACCTGCAGCGCTGAGTGTTTGGACTTAGATTGCAGAAATGTGTTGATTCAAAAGAAGAAAACATCTAAAAACTTTCTCCTGTAAGGGATTCTGGTAGCCTGTGGGAGGGGGCTGGTTGCCATTTTTTGGGGGGTACTAGGAGAGTATTTACATTTAAATGTCCTCAGTTTTTCATTTAAACTGTGTTTCAGTACAGTTTGAACCTCCACAGGTCAGTTTGTGTTCCACTAACACACCTGATGATAGAATTTATTCTAGCAAAATGGAAAATACAACCTTAAAGACCATGTGTGTGCACAGGGAACGTTGCTATGAGGGCAGACTGTAGCATGCTGTTGTTCAGACATTGTCCAAACCTGATTTTCCAAAGCATCATTATTCCAGGGGCAATGCAGCCTTTGTGGAAGGAGGGAGCTCCTTCAGGCAATGGTTATTTTCAGTGAGGTGCCTTAAAAATCCAGATACTGTTTTTAGAGTCGCTTAAACCTGTAAGGACTGGTTACAGAAAGTGTGTTTGTTTTCCTCTTGGTTGCCAGGACCCAAAGAAAGAAGACACAGAGGAGGTCTCACTCAGAGAGGGGCTCCTGTCTGGTGAAAAGGATGACAACAGGTAAGGCTCGTGTATTACGGCCAATTGCTTCTGTTACTCCATATGAATAGTTACTGTATGAATTGTGGTTCGGAGCCACCTGCCTTCTTACAAAGCAAAACAGGCTAGCACTGAAAAGGAAGTGCTTTGGAAAAGCCTGAGGATCCTTCTGCTTCTTACCCAGGTAAGTTAAGCCCTGGGTGGGTTTGGGATCTGGGAACTGCAGTCACCTGTTTCATTTCCTGTGACAAAAACTTTGTAGTATCTGCCACAGAGCAGCGTCCCAGTTCCCTCCCAGCGAGCTGAGGCATTGGGGCTGCTCTTGGGCGACAGCCCTCAGCATTACCTGTGCCTGCAGCGAGCTGGTTACAGGCCAGACCACCCCCAGCCCCGGCGCGGGGACCCACACTACCCATCCTGACTTGTATGGGGGTAGTGTTCTTCTCACCAGGTAACTCCTGGCTGGGCAGTACCCTTTTTTGACAGAGGGGGTGGCTTTCTGGACATGAAGGCCCTCCTCCTCACCCTTCAAGGCTTGTGGATTTACTTTTGTTTGCTGACACAGCAAGGGGGTTGCAGCAGGGGCCCAGTCCCTTCACTTGCCTTTTTAAACACGCGTTTAGCTTCACAGGAATGAATTTCCTTGGGCTCATATCGCTTCCTTTCCCTCTCTCCTATTGTTACTCCAGCACTGCAGGCATTTCTCAGGGAGACATGGATGACGACTTCTGGTGAACAATGGCTACTGAATTTTTTAAAATATTATTATTATTAAATAAAAATGTTTTTAAAGTGACTTTCTGCCTGTAAAAAGCTTGCAGGCTGTAGCGTTATAAATTAATAAAGCTGATGTTTTTGGAGCTGTCTCATCACTCAGTCATTGACTTCAGCCAGCGAGTCCTGCTGTGGCATTAACCCCCAAGGAGATCCTGGAGGGGCTGTGAGAGGGACAAAGCCATTTGAGGAAGAGAGTCCGTGCATTCCGGCTTTGGCTCTGAAGGCCTGTCACCTCTGACAGCTTTCCAAGGGGTGTGTCCTGTGCCCCCCGACCCCACAGCCCCTTCCCCTGCAAGATCTACAAGCTGTAGGACAAAGTACCAGAGTACAGGGGACAAAAAAATTCCGTAGTCATTGGATTTTGGAAGGCAAGCCCTGGCTTGCCCCGCTTGAGGGAGTGTGACAGACCCAAGCAGGCTGCCCCCTTCTACTGCCGGGACAGGGAGGCCAACGCTTGTAATGGCGGCCTTAGCGCGCGCGTCACCTTGTCGGTATTAACCAGCCCAGAACGAGAGATTCAAACGAAGCTGCTCTTTAACTCATCTTTATTTAAGCTTTGTATTTTGTAGGTAGATTATAGGCAAGATCATTAAACTTTATTTACAGTATAAAACAGAGTATCAATGAAGTAATTTTGGGCGGCAGCATATATTACAACTTGCACTGCATGGGAGGCTGCTCATCTCCACCTGACTACAGGAACACGAAGCCAAGTTTGACAGAATTTAAGGGCGAAACCCACAGCTCTGGCTCAACTTCCCTGGCTGGTGAAAGCCCACGTGCTGCCAGAGGTGCGACGGAAACGAGCTTTGCTTTAAGGTAAGGAAGCGATTGGGCAGCTGCTCCTGAAGTGCAGCGCTGCTTCGTTTGGTGTAGCGGCACCGCCGGCATCCGCAGCATTTCCCAGAGGCTCCTTCTGCGCGAGGTCAGGAACGGGGCGGGTAGCGCGCGTTGCTTTACGCTGGCCTGCAACAACTACTGGTAGTACCTCACGGCCTGGAGCAGCTGCCGGTCGTACTTGATGCCAGAGCCACTCGCAGACTTACCGTGCTGAAGCGGACGCCTGCAGCGCACCCTTCCTCAGCACGGGAGCCAAGGGCCGCCGCTGAACGCAAGGTGTTCAGCCTCAGAGGGGGGAGAGGGGCGTCAAGCCCGGAGCTGCGCCGGTAGGGAGGAGCTGTAGGGCTGTTTTCAAATAAGCGTACACGAGTGTTGGCTATTATCTACAAATATTTATTTTAACACTTGGATGTAACTACAGGAAGCCCTTGGCACTGATAGAAAATATTGATTCACTGTTAGGTTACAAAAATTTATACATAGCAAAATTTAATGCTCTTTACATAAAAATATTAGACTACTTAAACAAAACTTCAAAAAACTCCCAGTAATAGCTACACTGAATTAGAAAAGAATTAGGCTTTAAGACACTGCCTCCATTATTACCCTTATGCAAACACTGGGCTAGAACATCACCTGCGTTGCTGTAGAAATGTCTCCTTCATGCAACAGGTAAGAACATACACTAGGCTATTTCGTCATATTTGCTCTACATTGATCATCAACTTCGCCCCCTCTTTTGCAACTGTCAAATGAGACTTCAATACTTAACAACCAAAGGAAAAAAAGTTATAGTTGAAGAAGTTAATGCCCCCCCTCCCCAAATGCCTTTTCTCTTAATACTGACTCGAAGAAATTTGTGCTTCCTTTCATTTATATTCAGCAAACAGTCAAAAACTCTCATCAGACCAAGCATCAGCTTAACATGGGTGAGACTCAAATAGTTCATTATGTTTTTTTTCCAAATGACCGATGTATGTTACTTTCCCCCCAACACTTATATATATATATATATCATATAGAACAAACACCAAGTATACCATCACTAATACTCAAGATATCACTGAATGCTTCTGAAAAAGAAAAAACAAAACCCCAAACCAACCCATTAATTAGAAGGCAGACTTCTATGGGAAACGACTTTGAAATGGCACCAGTTTCGGTGTCGGATTTTTCTGAACACCAGTTTGTTTTTTTTTTTTTCCCTCGATGTGCTAATTAACTTGTAAAAAGGAAAACACGTAAGCACTGACTATAAATCTGCTAAGCACCAAGATAGAGAAAGGTGGACATCCTGTATTCGGGTTTATGGCTGTAATTTGTATTGTTTGTCTGAGACTCTGCAAACTTTCTCGTCCGCTGGTTCGGAATAGGCGGATCGGTGTCATTTTAATAAGGTAACACTTTTCACTCGCTTAAAAAACATGTAGGATAATGGTCTCCTGCTGCCGTATAAATGCGAAGACATTTATAGAAAATAAATATTAAGGCAAAGCTGACATTTATTTTCAAAGGAGGGGAGCATTATCCAGATCCAGGGATCTACATTCCATTAAATAGTTACTGAAAAAGATTAAAACTTGGGGGGTGTCTGCTCAGCACTCCCGTAGGCGCCGGAGCATGACTGTGTCAGCGGTAAGAAAGCGTGGCACAGAAGCCGGGCAAGGAGCCTTCAAAGGCGGCCCCGCTGCCACCAGGGACCTGCTGCAACCCTGCTGCCAGGTGAGCCGGCCAAAAGCTCAGCCGGGCACGGCTGCCTTCGGGGCGTGGGCGGAGCTGGTGAGCCACGCGTGCCTTCGCCTAGGGTCTGTACAGAGAGAGAGCTGAGGCCTGCTGGTCTGGAGCTCCTGCCGCGCTTCGGGCGCCACGCTGCGGGACACGCAAATACTAAACACCAAAAAGTCTCGAAGAAGAAAAATTTGGTCGCTCATTGTGAAGTGTTGCCTTTTAAAATGCCTGGAATAAACCCCCCATTCTCGGTAGGAAAGGATGTAAGATTACCCACGGGAAGATTTCCCTATGAATGTGTTCCAGGAGCTGGAATGTGAAGCTTTTGCACTTCCCTCTAATTTTGTTTGGTAGACACACATCTGTACTGCAGAGCAGCTATTTGCTGATTTGTCAGAGCTACAGAATTCTTCTGCTGAATTACTGTGGCAAACATTTATGTGTAAGAATTGAGTTGCTCTTTTGACCGAGACTGGATATCCTGAAGCTCCTGCTCTTCTTTTGCTTTGATATCTTGGTAGGCCTGCATTTTGCTCGCATCCTTTAAGTAGGCCCAGTTAGAAGACAGTATCATGAGGAAGTGGATCTGGAAGAGAAGGGTGAGCATGATGGCTAGTGAGCATGTCAAGAGGCAAAGCAAGCTGCTAGTTAGATTAATAGACGCTCTTTAAAAAATAACAACCAAAAAAACCAGTTATTCTACGTTAATAAGCATTCTGTTATTCAAACGAGCACAGAGGCTACTTTCAAAGATCTCTAGGGTTTGGCATGCTAACACTTCAGTTGGTTATTCACACTCGAGAGAACGTTAGTGTCACAGTAATAAAATGAGCTACGGAGTTGTACGGATCGATTAAAATGCAGAATGGGGGGGATGGGGTGGGAGCAGGAGAGAAGTTTTGTACGTGGAGATACATGTAATGTGTAAACTACGAGGCGCTCCGGAGAACCGCTTCCTCAGGTTACGGTGCTTGTGCGTATCCAAGCCCGGATCCTGGGAACTCTTTCCCCCCAGGGAGCAGACGAGAATTCCACCCTCCCCCTGGAAAAAGCCTGAAACTGTAAACGGTTTTATTCACGTGACCAAGGCTACATCATCACATGGAAGAGTTAAACAACACAACACGAGTCCAGAACTAAGCAAAAGCATGCAATCTCGGGGTTAAGGCGTCTTCATCGTGTCTTTTTATAACTACATTTGAAGCTTCCATTGTCCAACCTCAGGTGCAGAGTTTATATCATATATAGCAACCAGCTCTTTTTGTTTGTTGTCTGGTTTCTAAAATTACTGTGTGGGGTTTTTGCTAGTTTGCACATTCGTCTCTTCCCATCGCTTCTTTTCACCGAACTTCATGTGAAAAAAAAAAAAGACCTACACCTGAAAAACACAGATTCCCCTCACCTTTTGTTTGTTTGTTTTGTTTTCAATCCCAACAGTGTAAAAAGGCCTCTAGGATCTCTGCATGGTTTTGCTTCCCGGGCAGTCATACTTACAGTCGTGAGATCTGGCTACTGAGAAATCAGTTACTAAAGAGCAGACGCTGGTCGTTCGCCGGTTCTGACTAGTTCAGGGTCCCAAAGAAAGGTGATTGTTTGACGCAGAGCTAATGCAAGGCTGTTTGTTATCAGAGAGTGTGGTTTGAGAACAACCAACTGCATCATCCGCGCACCCGAGACAGAAGCCACCCAACTCATAATACCTGGGGAGCTTCTGATCCCTGCCCAAGGAGACCGGCATCGCTTCTCTAGTCCTGTAGCTTTTGTAGTGGCCATAGAGCTTGTGCTCGGGGCGGGGAGCGAGGGGGGGCTGTGTTTGCATTTGGTGTTGAGGATGAAGAGGAAATTAGGAACCGTGACCCTGAACCGTTCCGGTACTGGCTTTAGAGACGACCGCTAGAAAGCGAGCGGAGACTCGGCAGGGAAACGTCCCGTCTTCAGAGGCTGCTTTACCAAGGCCCCTGCAGTAACTGAGTCCTCTCCACATGCACAAATAGCCAGATCTCACCCACGTGGCAGTTGACACACAAGAAGTCATTTTATTAATCCGATCAGCTAAGTGACGCTTACTGCAGCTATTTACAATTACTGTAACACGGGTGGGAAAGCTAGACTCTCAGCCTAGGGTGTCAGTGGGGTTTCGGGCTACGCAACGCAGCTCTGCTCTTTACTGGGCTTATACAATTTAGAATTTAGTGCAGCAATCTTCCCGACTCTTAAACTTCAAAACAGCATAGTTATATGTAGTAGCCATCATGTAGATCAGCTGGTGGAAGAGAACAAAATACAGGAGAGTAAGATACAACAAGGTGACGGCTCGAGCCCGCGTGGGCAACTGTCGACAACTGTTTACAACAGGCGTTACTCTGAGCTTCCTCCGGGGTGAAGATGAGAGAGAAATAGCGTGCCATGTATGTGGGGAGGGAGAGCTACCTACGGACCTGCGGCTATTTCACCAACAAGCAGTGGCTATTACAGCTGGATTTGGGTGGCACTGGGTTAGAAGCTGGCAGCTAGAGGAAGTGTTAGAGATACAAAGAGGGTCATCCTGTAAACGTTCCTTTTGTCCAACTGCTGCCTGCAACTGGCACTGAGGAGCTGGACCAGTCGCAGTGCCTGCGTCCAGACAGAGAAACCCACGAGGTCACAAGTGACTGAGGGAATAAATGGCCAAAACAGAAAAGAAACAGCAGAGGGAACAACAGAAGCAGTGGGTAGGAGCAGGATTTTCAAAGGACATGCAAAGAATTTTACTCTAAGGATGGGGGTGGCGGTTTAAGGTGACTTCTTAAAGCAAAAACTCGGGACCCGCTGACCTGGCACGACTGCACCACAGTGGCAAACGCTGGCGATTACTGCTCGCCCTCTGTAACCTCTAGTACCATTACTTCTCAGATACACAGAGTTTAAAGCATCTCAGGCCTGAAAGCAACACGCTACACAGTAGAACAACGAAAAGTGCTACCCACCAGTGCTATGACGGTGGCACCAGCTCCAGCACAAGCCACAATGAACAGGTGGTAGGACATGTAGAACTAGAGGAAAAACACGTGGTAAGTATTGAGGTAATGGAGGACAGTATAAAATGCATCTCAAGTGTTCTAGAGAATAAAGGTAATAAACCCGTCTGCGTAACGAGGCATTCAGAGCTTTAGAGAACAAAAACGTTCTGAAATAACGTTCATTTTCTGGATGACCTAACACAGAATCATTTCAGGGTTGTGCTTAAGTCGATCTCTTTATACTATCAGCATTACATTCTCCACAAAGACCTCCATCGAGTTACTTATCAAGTGCCTGGGAGGCGAAGGCTGCGCGCGGGTTTTGTTTCTGTACCTCATTGGTGTTGCAGATGTTCTCTAAAATGGGGCCACAGGCTTTGCCAGGTACAGCGTTCCAAGGGATAATACCTGAAATACCACAGCAAGAGAAACCACTAATTTTAGCCATCGACACGCGCTTTCTGCTCCTCTCCCCTCTTTTTCCGCCCACCTGCCAGTTGTGTGTTCCCATTCTGGGTATCTGCGGGCTGACCAGCACAGCCTCGAGCTGGCAGGAGGAATTAAAACCACTCAAGTTGTTCCTCCTCCTTATACCGAGGCTGGCTGCCAAGACATGTTCTCAGATGTGGTTTTCCCATATGGCAGCCAAATGGTTGGTTGGGTTTCTTGCACTTCGGGTCCAGTCACACACACTGCCTACTACTCCCCCAGTCGGCACTGACAGGGGTAATCTGCATCTCAGAGGCACTTGGCACCTTTCAGGATAGCACTTACTAGATTAAGTTCTCCTTGAACAAGTTGCTGTTGTAGAAGAGTGTGAATGTGGAGCTGAAGGCAGGAATTACAGGAGGATTGGGAAGGTTTCTCCCCCCCCTTTTCTGGTTTTGTTCCAGTAGGTAAAAAGGCATTAAGTGAACACCGCTACAGGAAAATTCAGTCTGCCTTTACCTCACGTACTCCCAATTACTTCTCTTACAGGACTGAAAATCTGAAAAGTCAACAGGATCTAGAAGGTTTAAAATAACCTCAACTTTCAGGCCTGCAACAGATGGAAAGCTTAAGCAAAAGCCATCTGAAAGAGGAGAAACCCAGTTTGTCTCCTCAGCTGGTTGGAATTAGCAACTCTGTAAGGGGCAGGTCATTGAAATTATCTCAGGATGGTATGGCTTTCAGGAAGATTTTATAGGGTTTACTTTAAAGCCTGCTGCTTCTCTGCAGCTGCAATATACACTTGAAGCCTTTTAGCTATCGCTTCCACCCAAAAATGCAGGAGAACAGTTCAGTGGGACAAGCTGCCCGTTAAGGAGCTGTTCCCTCCCATCACTCATTGAAACCCAAACGATTTTAGTGATCAGAGGAATGGCACAGCCCTACAGGGTTCTGGTACAGCTGCAAAACAACCAGGGGCAGCAGAGAGGTGGAGGACCACATCTTCTCCCCACACTCCAAGGCTTTGCTGCTGACGTCTTCCCAGCCTCTCGCTGTCAGCTGCTAAAATAGGATGCCAACAACTGAACTTGCTGCTTTTAAAATCAGAAACCCTTATCTTCTCCAGCTGGACTTCCAGCCCAGATAGAAAAGCAAAACCATGGTTGCTTTCTCAACTCTGAGTCTCTTTTCTCATCTCTGAATGACGTAGCCTGAAGGAAGCAGCAATCCATGGCACCACTAGCTAAAATGAAGCCAAAAGCAACGGTGACAAGTGCTTTTCTGCACAGGAGAAGCTGAAAAGTTTCACCTCAAGAAAAACTCACCTTAAGGAATGAGCTACTTGAAAAGCCTGACCCCATTTTAAACCACAGTCCCTGCTCCTCGCCTACCTGCACCCCCTCGGACCTCTGCGTGTCATCAGAGAGCAACTTTAATTCATTAACAGGTAGGGCAGAGTCCCGAGTGCAGGGTTTTGGCCTCTTAGCTGGAAGTAATCATTAGAGCAAAGTTCAGGTGTTAAACTTCATATTTAAATGTAAAAGCAGCTTCTTGACAGGAAGGACCATAGGTATAAGGGTTTGAAAACCACAGTGGGGTTGCCTCTTCCCCAGTGCTCTTTTTAAGCGGTTTATTTTGAGACGGATCTGGTTTTAAGCCCAATATTATAGTACTGGAAACCACCTCAAACACCATTTTAGGTAAATGACTTGCCAGTTCAGTTAAATTAATTGGATCTGGAAAGAGATGGGTGTTATCTGAATTAATTAGGGAAGCGATAGCACGTCCCGAGGCACGAGAGGGTTTCACGTGTGGTTCGTCTGATAAGGCTGAGAGAAAACTCCCGGGGAGAGACCAGGGAGACAGGATGAGGCGTTTACTCAGGGTTAGGATGAGTAGTACCGTATTGCCTGATATCCACGCAGATCTGGTCCCCTGGAACCGTCACATTTGTCTGAAGAGATTTGATGACTTCACAGGTTGACCATATGTTATAGAACATGAAGACAGGCACGGCAGAGAAGCCAAAGACCCCAAGCCAGGCCACTCCGAGCACGTAGGTAAGGAAAACAAACTGGGCAGAGAAAAACACAAGCACTTTATGTTTATTCCATGAAAAGAACACTTGAATTTTCCTTAAAAACGCTTCAAAGTAATCTTTAAGCATGCTTTCAGAAATCAAGCAATAAAACATTCGATTTCCAAGCACAAATAAAGTCGGCAGTCTCGCTGATTACACTTTGGTCGTTTAAGTGCTGCTGAGAAAGTAATTCAGACGTTCCCTCCTTCATCAGCCTGCCTGAGTAAACAGCTTGCCCTCCTAAAAGAGCAGCCCATTAATTTCCCAGGATTCTCAGGATACTGGTTGGAGGCTAAAACCAATAAAAACTCCAACAAAAGCAATTTAAGGAGGTGTTTTTTTTAATTAACTGCAACATACTAGCGTTTCTATACAACTTGCAAACCAAAGCAACTGAGTGAATCAATGAGGACAGAGCTGTCCCATACTCCCTGACTTATTGACATCGATTTTGAACGGAACATTTGAGAATACCTATTTCTGAAAACATACCATGACCACTACACAGCGGATCAGAAAGCTTCATGTGATCTAATAAACATTACCAAGAAGATAATCTGTGACTTTACCTTAAAGAATCACAGGTTTTCCCTTGACATTTGCCCATTTGTGTTTACTCATGTTTAAAAAAACCTGAAAATAATGATTATGAAACGCATTTTCTTTAGTAAGTGATGATAAGGGACGGCACCCATTGCTTTGGAAATCTCCAGCTTCCCTCTCCCATCTTCCTTTTTACGTTTTACGGTGAAACGGTGGCTCTGGCACGAGTTCCTGACTCCCCCCTCCTGGTGGGACTGGGAATTGGATCCTATTTGGAAAGCAAGGTGTATGAGGGGATGCTGTTCCACCTTGCCTGTACCCTTTTCACTGTTACTTAGCCATTGCTCCCAGAGAAGCGCTGATGCTGTACTGTCCCACTTGAACACCGTGTGCTAGAGGAGAACAGCAAGGATGGGCAGGGCTCTGAGCAGGGAAGGTCTGGGGCTCAGCCTGACCCAGAACTGAGGGGCTGCACTCACGCTGCAGTGGTGACAGTTTGCACCCTCACACGTTTTCGTCCAGACGTGCTGAACAAGCCTGCAGACCTTCTAGCAGAGGGCAAGTGACTGGCTGGGTTTTAGTCAGCAAAGTGGGCATGCGTGGGGAGGTGGAAGGGCTTGCTAACTAAGGGCAGGGAAAACCCCCACTAGTCTTTAATTTATGCACAGCTACAGGGAAATCTCCTGCTCATGATACCTCAGGTGGCGCCACATGCCAGAGCCGGGCGCTTTACGTGAGAGTTGGGAATTCTCTTTGGATTTTGGTAAGGACCAAGTGGACCAACTTGAAGGATTCCTACGGATACACTCTACAGACAGTGTGGTTTTGCATACGTGTTTGAGGGGAAGCACACAAAGCTTTTAACTCTTAAAATAGCCAGGGAAAAAGGAAAAGGCACTGGCTCTCACATTTAATGTGATAACTGTGGGAAACGGCTGCTGAGCATCACCACAGCCAACACAAATAATTCAGGCGAGTTGGAAGTCTGTCCCTCCTATTAACCTTCTGCAAGATGGAAGGGACTGCCTTTCAGGACCTCACTCAGCAATGTAACAAGGGAAGAAGTACAGGAGGGAAAAGAAAGAAGGGGAAAAAAGCCCCCAACAAACACTGTGTCTCCAAAAGCTTGTCGTCTGTGCCCAGCTGCAGTCGCTAGTCTGTTAAGGTATTACACCTCGTTGTAAACCTTGTTGTAACCCCGGTGTTTTTGGCAGCTCTACCACTACACAGTGACAGAGGCATTTTTACGCTGTGACTGTCACCACTAACCACCGGTGCATCTTACCAGAGCTCCAAGCCATTATTACTCAGCTCCTAAAATGTCTCCCTGATGATTGTGTGGACAGATAGAGGAAACATGAAAACTCATTTTCCTGTCCTGTTTCCATGCACGACGCTGGTATCTGTACGAGCAGCTGGCAGTCATGTGCCTGCAACCACTCAGCAGCACAAACAACTGTCTGCACTAAGGAGACCCAGGTAAGTGCATGCTTCTGCTGTATTTTGGGTCTTTGGAAAACACTGCTTTAGATCTAATTTTGCTCCTCAGTGAAGATCATACTCGCTAGAAAAAGAGCGAGCCGATAGCTGCTTAACTGGAGAACGATGGGATGTCTTATTTTTATTAGCTCTTGAACAATTCAATAAATATCCAACAGCGGAGTGGAAAATTGTTAACCCTCTTGAAAATAAACATCTCCTTTGTATTTAACCAGCTGAAAGTACCTATTTTTTTTTTCTTTTAAGTACAGGATATAGATTGTGTATTAAAATGCAACAGTCACATCAAAAGCCTCTTCTCTTTTCACCCACACTTGCCCGTGGGCGATCTGTCACACTGCCTCGCTTCCTCCCTAACTACGAGCTTTGAATGCAGATCCTCAGAAGCAGCTTTGAAATCCTGCCTCAGAAACACAGTTTGGTTTCTCTCCTGGCAGAGCATGCCCTGGGGGACAATGTGGGTGAGAAGCTGAAGTTTTATTTTTAGTTAAACTTGGTTTAAAATTTTTTGTTCTAATACAGAGGAAGGATGCTGAAGGGAAGACAGCTCCTTACTTCAAGGCTCAAGCGTTCTGGCTTTGCAGGACTCACAGCTGTACCTGTTTGCCTCCTGCCAGCTGCAGAAGCAAGGTGGCAGTACTCGACTCTAGCGCAAAGATGCTGCAAAGCACTGTCGGGGACTGTTTGGCTGAAGGGTATGGACATCCCCAAGGAGAAAGGACTATGGAAGTCAGAGGCTCTGCAGTTTGTGGTTTAAATAGCCCTGCAAACCACAGCCATTTTAAAAATGGTTAAAAGCACAAGTTTCCTTCTGTCCTACATTGAGTGGTGTAAAATGAGCAGCTTCCAGCAGCTTAGCTGAGACCAGCAGCTCCAGCTTTATGTCGGGAAGCCAGGGTAGCATCCCGACTGACCACCTGCAGAATTTGGACTTGAAGCACCCTCAGAAGTTCAAAGGAGGACTGGCAACAGGGGCTGACTGTGGCCACCCATACGGAGTTAAAGGTGGCAGCAATATGTTGTGGCACAAGCTGAACCCAACAGCTTTTAGCAAGGGAAGGCGACTGTTGCCGTTCCTGATGCTACTCACCATCCCACTGATGCAGCGGCCACAGGCTGTCGTTTTGAACTCTCCATGCAACTCCTTCACAGCACTTGTTGTATAAAAACCTTCTGCCAAAAGGATTATTCCATACAAGAAGAAAAACGATGCAATGCCATAAATTACATACTGCATTAGCTGTATTCTAAAAGGGAAAAGAAAGAAAAAAGGTAGAATTAGATTTCAATCCTATAAAAACCAAGTCAGGCCACCTAATCACAATAGGTATGAGGTAACTCCTCCTCTGGAAATCCAGTTCAGGGTTCCTTCATGCATTTTTAGTGAGGAGGCTGCAGGACAGGGCCAGTACATCCTGCTTCCACAGGTAAGCGATGCTTGCACCCGCTCAAGCATCCCCCTTGTGCTGGAGTTCTAACCCTGACTGGCATCAGTCACCAGCTGGAAGCCACAACTGCACGTGCATGCCTCCACTACAGGGATTTTTGTGCCCCCCTCCCTATTCTGGATCCTGACACCAAATTCAGGGAATGTCTGGCAGGGGCCAGACAGGGCTCTGAGATGGCAAAGGCTGGAGCAGAACTGCTGGCTGAACTACCAGGCTCTGCAGTGATTCCTTTGGTTTAGGGAAAGGAAGCAGTCCCTGAAAACCACCGTCTCCACCTCTAAATTCCAATTAACGTGTGTGTGGAAAGGTTTGCTCATTTAGGGAGCTCTAGGAGGTACTTCCAAGTGAGCAAGCAGTTTCAGTGCCTTAAATCATGGCAGTGTTGAGCTCCCCAAAATGTCATTTTTTTTTTTAGTTTTTAAAAATTTAGTATTTAGGAAATGCTTCCATTTCAGGTACTCTGGAACCATCCAGAGGAAGAAAAGTTGCAGGGCACAGGCACTTCCCTCAGATACAATTTGAGAAGGTTCTCGATTCCTTAAAAACCTACCATCCACAGTGACACTCTGGAATAGGTAAACGGAAAGAATCATTTCTATATATTATCAGATTCAGTATCAGAACCTGAGAGTTTTGGAGGACCAGAATGCCATCTTTTTCCTATGACATTTCTTCTGGTCTCCAAAAGTCACACCACTTCATTAGCACCTCTCCAGGGCTTACACCTTCTTAAAATTGGATTCTTGGGATGGTTATTCTGGATCGAGCTATTCACAGAACAAAGAGGTTAATCTTATACATTCATACTGCCAGTTTTCTAAGGACAAGTGTATTTTTCCTCAATTTTTTTTCCCCCAATTCTTACCACTCTCCACTAAGTAGCTGCTAGGATACATGTACATCTCCAAGGAGCACCTGCACATCTTAGCTTAAAGAAAACTGATTTCTACTATTTATGTAGTTAAATGTTATACATTATGTTATTTATATAGTTAAATGTTATCATACCCCTTATATGAAAATAGGATACTGCTCATTAAAAATACATGTGGGAAGTGTTATGTTTATTTTCCAATCTGATTAAAAAAAATAAGAGGATAAATCTGTGTCCTGGTTTGCACCTGTGCTGTAAAGCATGAAAAACAAAAAAAAAGTCAGTGTTTGAAAGAGAATAGAAGAATTCATTTCACCATCACTACCAGTCTAGGAGGAACTGGAAGGATGTTAACAGAAATCAGTAATAGGAAACCTGGTTAAAAATCCGTTCCACAAAGGATGCCTTACTACTGTATTTTTCATTTATTGTATGTCTCTCTGGCTTTGAATGATTTGCCCCTTGCTAGAACCTCTTCTTCCTCGCCTTGTGAGCCCTCCACAGAGCCTAAGACCTCGGCTGCTTCAGCACAAAGTACACACTTCCCCAGCTGCTGACGCTGACTTGACAAGTAACGCTGTCAGCAGCTCTACAGGACGTGAAGCTCACTGCCTGTCACGGCTGCTTCTGCAGGTCCGGCCATTCTGCTCCAAGGAAGGCCGACGCAAGCACAAGGACACGTTGTCATTTGGTGGCTGAAGAGCAGCTGAATTTTGGGGCTACCTGCAGGGTGCCTGCAGCTCATGCACTGGACTTGGGGACATGGTGCCCAGTCGCACCCTGGGGCTGGGAGGGAGGATGGGACCCCAGTGGGGTGCAGTCCCAGAGCTGCGTGGCAGGTCTGGGCACAGGGGGTCCAATCAATGCCAGTGCTCCCAGGGGACAGGAAGGGGCCAGTTGTGCTAGCTTCAGGTTCAGTGCAGGGAAACTGTCCCACAAGTATGTGCCACGTGGTTCTACCTCTTCACAGGGACATCAGGCAGCCTTCACCAGGTTTTGGCTGCCCTTCCTCATGCTGCCCCTCTGCCCCAGGAAAGAGATGTCTCCAAGGGCCAGGGCACTGCCCCATGGTACGGTGTAGGCAGGAGGCTGAAACCAGACCCAGTCAGCATCCCGACACCAGGGCAGCCCATCTGGAGGGGATGTGTAAGGCCCAGTGCGCTCAGACCACCAGCCCAAAGCCTGGGAGGTCCCTTGGTGCCCAGGGGAATGAAAGGCTGGCACGGGTGGGGCTGAGCACAGGCCCTGACACAGGCCTGCAGCCCTCCTTCTGGTGTCACAGAAAAGCCTCAGGAACATGAAGCCCTGAATGTTTTCACCAGTGGTTATTTCAAAAGACTATGATTGCAGAGACAAACATTTAAACTCTTTACAGGGTTTTGCCTCCTTTTTTCTCACCTGCACAATACCAGTTCACAGGGGAAGGGTGGAATAACACTTTCCTGTTATTTCTGTCATCCCTTCAAACTTTGCATCAACAACACTGAATCTACTCTCTTTCAGATTAAAATTGTTTACCCCTTGTACTGTCACTACAGGCCCTGGTGAAAGGCATTTCTCCATCCTTCCTGTTGGCCCCTTCAGGTGCTGGAAGGCTGCTACAAGGTCTCCCTGGAGCGCTCTCTTCTTTTGGCTGAGCAAGCCCAACTCCCTCAGCCTGTCTTCACAGGAAAGGTGCTCCAGCCTTTGATCATCTTCATGCCCCTCCTCTGGACTCACTCCCAACAGCTGCATGTCCTTCTTATCATCACACAAAGGCTCAACAGGGAACCCAAAGCTGAACATAGTTCAGACCTCACCTCCAGGTGATGAGAGCAGAGTAGAGGGGCAGGATCACCTCCCTCAACCTGATGGGCACACTTCTTCTGTTGCACTCAGGGTACGGTTGGCTTTCTGGGCTGCAAGCATGCATTGCTAGCTCATGTCCAGCTTTTCATCCAGCAATACCCCCAAACCCTTCTCCACAGGGCTGCTCTCAATCCTTTCACCCCTCAGCCCCTACCAATAGTGGGGCTTGCCCTAACCCATGTGCAGGACCCTCTACTTGGCCTTATTGAACCTCATGAGGCCCACAGTGTCCCTCTCCTCAAGCCTGTGAAGGTCCCTCTGGATGGCATGCCTTCCCTCACGCGTATTAACCGCAGCGCTTGGCTTGATGTCATCTTCAAACGTGCTAAGGGCGTGCTCAATCCTACTGTGTACACCACTGATGAATGTATTAAAGAGCACTGGTTCCAATATAAGCAGATTAAGTAGGATACACACTCTGGTTCTTTGTGTGTGTACCCCCAAAAAAATCCCCACTGAGTGGTGCTGGACAAACAAGCAACCTGATATGCACAGATGGAGCCTGAAGTTGGAATCCACCTCTACTCATTTAGCAGAGGGGGTGTTATGAGGAGTCATGGAAATGGGAGGCATACTTACACTTCACTCAGCAAAGCATGGTCGCTGGCAGTCGTGGAGAAGTGCTGCTCAAGGATGGACACGGTTCCCGTGAGCGCCACGTGGCCGCAGCCACAAAACAACGCGACCCCCGAGAAGCAGAGAATGGTTGCCACGAGCGAAGCATATGGCACTCCTCCTAGGCACTTAATGCAACATTCAAAGCAACCTAAGCAGAAGAGAGAAAGCAAAAGAAACATCGTGAGCGAAAAGCAAAGTATGAGGAAAATAATATCTGCCCTCCACTTGGTAAAGGCCACGGGGACTAAAAGGCCCAGGCATCGACATGCTAAGCAAAAAAATCTATAGGTGGTACAAGACAGCATCACCCTCTAAAGCAGTGACCTACAGATCTGTTGGTAAGGACTCAAAGCCCAGAAAGCGGGCTGAGTGCTCCTGTCTTTACAGGATCAAGAGGAGATCGATGAGACAGCCCATGAAATGGAAAAAGAAGAAAAAAAAAAAATAAAAAAAATCCCTTGTCTGAAGTGACCCGTTGGGATTCAGCTGCTGGTACAGAGCTCAGGGTGTTTCAGCACCACTGAGGGCAGGAGCACCTGCCAGGCTGGCACCCTTCAGAGAGCAGGGTGAGCAAACGCTCAAGACAACGAAGCCTTCTGGAAAAGTCAAAAGACACTCTGCACTTTGACTGGAAGAGGAACACGTTTAGGTCTGCAAATCTCAACTACCCTCTACGCTCTGTGGCTCCCGGGTATGTTTTTGTACAAATCCTTGTAAGGTTAAAGGGATACTGATATTTTAACAACAGGAAAACTGAATGGGGGCCAAAGAGTGGCAATTTTTACTGAAAGCAGTGAGATGGAGCAGTATTACATGGAGAATGCATTTCCAGCTTCACAGGATACACTGGATTTACAGTGATCCCCGAACACAGTCTGCAGTAGCACAATCATAGTTTTAATTAAAAGTATCATCTGAGCAGCCTGAGTTAACACACACACCCCCCCCCCATCCCTCCCCAGAACTGCTGCTCTACAAACACTGCAACAAGGAGGCTGCAGCCGAACTGCCAGGTTCCTCCCCACCACGTGGCCCGAAAACCCATCTGCTGGCGGGGCTGGGGCACGTAAATGGGAAAGCAGAACAGCTTTTAACTGGGCTGTGATGGGCACGGCGATCCATACCGATTCCTTCCTTCGGGGTGACGGCATTAAGCTGCCTCCATTAGCGAGCAGTTCACACAACTGCGCAAAACACGGGCCATTAAGACCGCACTTAATGGAGCGGCCAGCGCTGCCTGTCGCAGGAACAGCCACTGCTGCTCCGGGAAGGTGCTAAGTGGACAAAGCACTCGAAGGCAGGGAGGCAGCTGGGGAGTAGGCACATCACACCGCATCTTCCCATCCCAAAAACTCCTCGCAAAGATCAGCAGGTCTCCTCCACCCACCACACGAGGCAAGTTTATCTTCATCCCCCTCCCTTTCTCACTAATGAATGAGTTGCAGAGCAGGCAGTTCCGTAAAGCACTGGGGAATAATAACATGCACCCGATAATTGAAAGCTTTCCCATTTCATAAGTGGGAAACTCTTCTTCTAGAGGGTCCCAAGCAAGTCTCCTAGCAGGCTTAAGCAGCTATCTCCAATGAAACGACTTACGAAACACCACTTTGCCAACTCTGGACAAGATTTAATTGTACAGAAACAAGCCTGGGAAGCGTTCCTAGTCAAGCCCACAGCTGGAGTCCACTCAGTAGGAACTATCTTCATGACAAAAATACTGCTGAATGAACAAACATTGCAGCTTAGCAGTGATGGGGCAAACAAAGCCCAAATGTGCGCTACCAGAGGAAATCATCTCTGGTTTTTATCTTATCACAGAGTTCCAGAGTCAAGTTCAGACACCAGACCTTGCAGAGCGATCCTCTCTGCTTTGGAGAATCTGCCTGAATGCAGCTTAGAAGCCACAGACCAGACGCAGCGGCAGTCGTTCACATGAGGCTGGCTCGCCTCCGCAGCATCTGCTCCCGGGTCAGGCCCAAACCTCCCACAGTTAATCCAAGGAACGCTTGCACCTGGCACAGGATTAGCAGCCAAGGATTAGTCAAGAGTGGCCACGCTCTGATCCAGGAGGCAACGCTCAACACACGCATGTGGCCCCGGCACAGAAGGAACAAGCTTTTGGGCCATACTCCCATAGGAGAAAGTGACTCAGTGCTAGACCATTGTTTGGGGTGGAGGACGTCGATCACCTAATCGTGCTGATCCTCAGACTGCTGCGCAGAGGCACCCACCAGAGAATGGAAATAAAAACAGCTGGAAGCAAAGCCACGGGGCTGATATGATCCAAAAGACAAGCTGACGGTTTCAGAAAATGGGGGCAGCCTGCATGACAAAACTCTCGACACTGGTATAGGTCTAGGATTGACCATTAACCCCCCACAACTAGGTAGCTGTCCTCCTGGTACCCCACACAGCACAGCTGGCTCGCCAGGCCACCAGCAGAATACTCACCCTGGGGAGTTTGTTGGATCCCTTACCCGAACACGTGGCAGTATCTGCCATTAATCCCCAGACCCTCAAACACAAGCAGTGGCAAAACCCCCTCACCTCCCAACAACTGGCAGCTGCATATAGCATCTTTGTGGCCGTGCTCCTCATGTCTTTCCCTCCAACCCAAATAAAAAGGCACCTCAATATTTGGGATGGTCCCTGCTTTATCAGTGTAGACCATGGCCAAGGCATGCTTGTAGCAACTTTGGTGGGTGTCTGGCCTCCAGCCAGGGGTAAACCACCACAATGCCCTAAGAGGTGTCTAGAGCAACCACACACCATTTTGAGCAAGGCAGAGAAAACTGCTCAAACATGGGACTGCAGA